>NW_027412694.1:5663686-10463686 GCF_025532065.1 Leptinotarsa decemlineata | reverse complement strand
TGGTTGTCCGAGTGGTATTGCTCAAACTCAAGAATAACAAAGTTTGGGTTTAAAAAAATGGACATTTATCAACAGTGAGACCATAAGAGCCCCAAATTTCATCGATGAATTTTCATTTTTTAACGAAAACTTTTTCAGCCTGAACTTCCTGAAAATATTTTCATCTGAATGCATCGATATTAGAAAATATAATATCAATTCTCAAAATAAATAAATTTCATTACCTGAATAACGAGAAATTCCAGCAAAAACATTTGTTTGAAAGTTTGAATATATGAACAGAGTACGTAAATGTCGTATCCGTTAACAATAGTCGATTTACTTGACGCGACTATATGCATCATCAATACGTTGGGTATTCTTTTCGATTCCATTGAAATTCAAAATAACGTTTCCATTCGGATAAAATATGTTTTATTGTGCTAGTAAGTTACGAATTTAAGATTGAGAGTTCAGATTATCACATAAAAATTGTTTGTATTCAAAGAGGAGTTTGTATTGGAGGATTGTTGTATTATCTTCCTGAGGTTATATGATTCAGCGAGGTATGGAAACCAATTTTTCATTTCGTTATCTTGAATCTGTTCATTGAAGGTATTGGTTAGTTTTATTTGATTTACATATTTATTTGAGTTGTCTTAGTAGAATTGTAGTCTAGTTACTGTCATAATCATAATATCAAATTAAACCTGTGAATTTCTGTAAAGCCTTCATGCAAAGTTTTAATTATATTTAGTCACAGTAATATTTGAATACTCGATTCCATTGGGTCAATTTGATTAGGACAGTGACAGTGATTGAAATTGTGAGAATGATGCATCATAATCAGTCCCTGAGCGTAGCGTATGATTCAAGAATAATTACAACTATAAATTTAAAGGCTGTCAATTTCATTGCTGTTGGGAAGAAGCGTTTCATCGCTATAGAACTCTGTTTTAGTGGACTATTGGTTTAAAGGAAATAAACTGGGAAAATGTTTAGGTCGAGTAGTATTCGGAAAGATTATTTCCCAAAAAAAACATCAGTTGAAAACATGGATGTGAGAACAAAATATCAATTCTCACATTAAATGAATTTTCTTAACCGAATAACAAGAAATTTCATCAAGAACATTTGTTTGAAAGTACAATGTTCGAATAAATGAACAATTCATTTCAAGTCTTTTAAATCACCATTGAAGATTCATAATGTGCATATGGCAAGTCATATATGGCAAAATAAAAGTCAAACTATAATATTACATATTACTCAAAATATGCACATCAACACATACAAAAATTAAAATGTCAAGTATAATGAAACATATCAATACAATAATAATAGTAGATAGTTAAAATAGTTGTATATGTTACAGGCAAGCTAAACAAACAACAGTAATGAGTTTTAGTAAGGTTCACTAAATTCTGAAAAACTCCTCCAGAGATTAAAATGAATTAGCGATCATAAATGACTTAAAGCTACAATCGATGATGATTTTTGGCAACTTATTAAAAGTTTCATTTTATTGAAATGAATGAAAACACTTTTGTCTAATTACCACTGGTTAATTTCTTTTATACGACCGGTTTCGGGTTTGACCCCATTATCAAGTATAAAACTGAAATGTGAAGTTTGAAAACTCGGTTATATCGGGAGTTTTCAGGTAAGATGTAAGGCCAGGTAGTTGGGCGAACTAGGATGCCAACTTTAAAATTCAACACTGAATATCTTAGGGTTTGTTAAACTCTCTCGAACTCATGAGTTTAACGTATTCCAAAAACACTTTATTGTGAGATTTTCACTAAATTGTTTTACAAAAACGCAACACGTGTTTCGCCATACAATGGCTTCATCTGACGCCAGATGAAGCCATTGTATGACGTTAGTTATGGATTTTCATCAAGTATCGGCCGATTCCATCATATAACTTATGAGTTTAACAACACCTAGAATTTTCAGTGTTGAATTTTTAAGTTGGCATCCTGGTTCGCCCAACTACCTGTCTTTCAAATACCTGGCCTAACATCTTACCTGAAAACTCCCGATATATCAAAAAAATTGTAAATTTAATTGTGCAAATCGCAGGCGCAACTTCAGTTTTAGTGGAAATTACATGTTTATTCACATGTCAATAACAATAAATTCTAGTTTTGACTATGTAGTAACATTTTTTTGGGAAATAAACTTATTATTACTATTATTTTCACCGTAGTGTGCGCTGGTCAGGCCCTATCCCCCCGAAGTCCCGATACATTCGGGAGGGCGCGCCAGCATCATCAACCAATGACCACTCCACACACCGTGGGGTAAGTGATCATTGGGTCCGAGAATCATGTGCCCTGAACAAGCGCAGTGAGCCAAGAATGACAGCCTTCTGCATCTGTGTGGTTAAGATTTCTGCCTTAGTGCGGCAAGCCGGTATGATTTTAAGATTCGAGACTCGAAAGGGCATCATTCCACCAAATACTCCAACAATCAGAACAACCATCTTGACAAGAGTGGTATGGATAGAGTCTGCGGAGTTCGAAGAGAAAATCTCGATATTTCATCCGTTTTTCCTCCTCTTGGTGACATGACAAATATTGTCTTGCTATTATTATTATTACCGAGTTTTCAAATTTCACATTTCACTTTTATACTTGATAATGGGGTCAAATCCGAAACCGGTCATGTAAATAAAATCAACTAGTGGTAATGGGACAAAAGTGTTTTTATTCATTTCATTAAAGTGATTATGAATTGCCACAAAACAAACAAGTCATCAATCACACACATTAAAAGATTCACACCAATATTTGGGAGCCCATTATAGTTCAATTGTGAGGTTCTTATTGGTGGCTTCACTTCACGCTTGAAGTTTTAAATTCTACTTATTTTGGAAGTTGGAAATTTGACGTAACCGTGTTTTTCAGGTTTTGAAAACAAAAAAGGACTTTTTTCCGGAACGTCAGTCGATTTTCAGGATTCTCTATGTGGATTTTTCATATGGAGAAGGGCTAAAAACACCATCAGAATGGTGTAGCCTGTAGCTTACTATATATTTATTAATTTTATTTAAATATCGGTCCTTTTGCTATTATGAAATGAAAAACAATGTGAAGATCTTTCACACAGTATCTTCGTCTTCTTGAATGTTTAACCTGTATATATCAGAAATTGTTTTGAATCTAACTGCAAAACTATACTGGCTTAATAATCAAGAAGCAGGGATTTGGGCATTTCCTTTTCGGAAATTCGTACTACGAGTATATCAACCTTATCTGAAATTCCCTCGAAGAATCCATTTCAACATTTTGTTAGATATTCATATTTTGGTAGTGAAGAAAATCTGGAATATGAAATATTCCCCAAAGGAATATGTCGTATCCATTTTCGTTAGTTGAAAGTTATTGTGAAGAACGCATTTCTTGTACTTACAAAATTATATTTTCATTATTCCCAAGTAGGTTACCGAATATTTTTCGGTCTTGAAGAATATGAATATCGCACTAGAATACGAGGAAAGATCTTAAATATTATCATGAAAATAGAGGTACGGAAGAACTAGCTTCTACATTATAATATAAAGTTGAAATGAGACGATTGACATTTTTCACAAGAGTCTCATTCACTTTTTCATTACATTGCCAATTATTTTAAGAGTATCATACGAATGATTCTTTTGATGTTAGTACTGAAATTTTTCATCTTTGCTCGTAGGTAATTAATCATTGTCATTAAAATTCTCAAATTTTAATCTTGATGAATCACTTCTTTTGTAGGTTTGGAAGGTCGTCTTTCCAAAATATTAAAAGAGTTTCAGTAGCACATTTCATGGATTTCGATCAGTTGTGGCTTCAAAAAAATCCATAAAATCGTTTTCAATGTACAAAATGTGAAGTTGCGTGAGTTACCTGACATTGTGAACATATCAAATGAACGTGTTAGCTTTATGTTGCATGAGCATTTGGCTATGAGAAAACTCTGTTCAAAGTTATCAAACAAATCGAAATTTTTTTCGTCGATATGTGACAATGGATGAAACATGGATCCATCACTTCAATCCAGGACTAAAATGATCGTCATCTGAATAGAAACCAATTGATTAACTTCGTCCAAAGCGTCCTGAAAGCACAATAATCGGCTGGAAAGGTTATGGCCTCGGTATTTGGGATGTGCGTGGTGTAATATTCATCTACTATCTTGAGTGAATATTATATAACGTTATTGGAGAGTTTGAAGGCTAAAATTACAAAGAAACGACCACATATGGCAAGAACACGCACCGTATCACACGGCAATCAAAACAATGGCAAAACTACATGAATTGAACTTCGAATTGCTCCCACATCCACCGTATTCGCCAGATTTGGCTCCCAGCGACTACTGGCTATTCTCAGACCTAAAAAAATGCTCACCGATAAGAAATTTTGCTCGAATGAATTGTTATTGCTGAAACTGAGGCCTATTTTGAGACAAAAGGTAAATCGTTCTACAGATGTGGTATGTTAGAGCAGCGCTGATTGTGTGGCTCTTGATGGAGATTACGATGATGAATAAAGCCAATTTTGAACAAAAAAAACTCGTTTTCTTTCCTAGGTCCGGGAATTTTCAGCCCAGGTGTTATAAAGAAAAATGTGAGGAATTTACAAATTGTCAATATGACAGAAGCAGGTGTCATCACTCGAAGACGATTGTAGATACAAGCAGGTGTGTTTTGAGCAACAGGGTAATATACTTGAAAAATATGTAAGGTTTTGCGTGGATTTTAGTTTATATAGTGAAAAGTGATTTATATGTAACTCAATATTTACAGGGGACAAAAATTGTTTAAAAAAATCTTTCCTCCAATTTTCATCTGAAAAAAATATCACTGGCGATTTTTGTTCATTTTCTTAGAAATGAAAAGATGAGAAAATATTCAAAAGTAAATACTTTCACCAATCGTTTTGCATATATCCATGAACAATTTTCAAACTGTTGAAAAATTTAGAAATAAAGATGAAACTATATAACACTTGATGGATTGATATTTGCATATTTAGAAATGTTATTAAAACAACGATAAACAGCAATAAAAATTAATTGGTGCTCCGGGGCGACTTCATTGATTCCAGTGGCGCATTTGCTTTTTTAGCTGCAGGAAAACCCGGAAAAACCTGCAGCATCATCTGAAGATCTTGATCTACCAATGTCCTCTCTCTTATAAAACAAAATGTAGGGTGTCTCCAGAGGCTCCAAATAGATTCAAAGCATCGCTAGAACACTTCGTGTCGTCAAACTTCAACTTCAACCATTCTGTTTCGTCTTTGACCAAGGCGCAATAATGACCAAATTCAACGCCAGAACCACAGTGAACAATGACTGCGTGAATATTATAACAGTGGTCTGCTAGATTGAAATGTTCATCTATTTCGAACCTTCCAAAGAGTTTCTTGCTTCCGTCAGAGGTTGAGTCTTGTTTGAAGATCATCAGTATTATTATTAGATTGACTGGAGCCTCAGCTATACTTGTTTCCTTGCGCATGTTTCGCAATACAGTCGATCATCACCTGTTAAAAATTCCATTTTCAGATGATTTACCAATAAGTTTGCATGGAATGGTTATTAGTCATATTAAGAAAAGCTAGATGAAGTTCCAGAAACTCACATAAGTTTTCGCTAACTCTTGAACATTTACTACAAAGTCAACAAGTGAGGATTTTTCCAGCAAAAGATTAACAAACACAAGACGAGATGGACTGTACGCAATCATTCAATCCAGAGCGGTCAGCAGTATTGATTTTGCTATTGTTTTGCTCACGAAGAGTATTCAACAATAACCCCAAGAATGATATTTGTTAGTTATTTCAGATACTCGTTTAGGCTCGTAAAATTTCCCCATTAAGAAAATTGAAGAGAACTCATAATCCAGTAGGCCAGTAGGGGTTTTTCCAAAGATAGCAACCACAAATAAATTAAGAATCCAATTATGGAAAATATTATTTCAGCATTTACCATATCACCGTTTCACTTGATTACAAAATCCCGTGACATTCCTGCAGCAACGATAATCAAAGTATTCGTTATGTAAGAAACTATTCAATGAAATGTGTATCAAAACACCTGGAGTGTACGAATGAAAATATAGGAAAAACCAATTTAATCATCATTTCAATATATGATGAATCAGGTCGATACCACCTGCTTGGAAAAGTGGAAACAAAGTCTTTTGGGATCAAACGTGTCCTTTGTGTACAGTGATTTGAATAGTTTCATTCATATATGACCCAAATTAATACTTTCCATATTGCTAAGAGATAAATAAAATAAAAAATTAGGTCACTAATTAAAAATTATCGACAAAATCTAAGTACTCTCCATAAAAGAAAAAGCTTTGATATTTATTACACTTTTCCAAATATTTGAAGAAACTTATGTCAAGTCTGTAGCCACACGGTTCAACGTGGGTGCTTTGTTGACTCACTCGAATTGACTGCCGTGTTGGTTGGTGGTTCAAGCCCTAGCCTGAACGATCGATTTTCACTTGCTATCGTCCAACCCGTGTTAGGAATCACACGTTAAAAGGTAAAATCTCGTTAATCCTTAGCTCGCACAAGTTTCGACTTCTGAGAGTTGACGTTCGTAGGGGTGCGACAGCTGGTTAACGAAAAAACAGATTTTTTAACATATTAATTCCCATGCAGTATTTTTCTACAAAACATAAATTGTTAAGTTAGTTATTGAATGATCGTAGTCAGTGAGAAAAATGTTATTTGTAACATCAGCGTTAAGTTATTGAGTTTTTCAAAAGAAGGCTGTAACAATTTCTACTTGTTTGTCTGTACGTTTGTGCACGTTAATTTCAAAAACGGCTCAACTTATTTGGATCCGGTTTGCAATTAGACAATGAAATAAGTAACTGAATATTTCGAAATTAAATTTCGAAATATTCATCTCGTAATGAACTTACACTGTGGGTTCTAGTAAATGTATGTCGGAAAACAACTACCTCCCCGGCTAAAACCACGATGGATATTGAATTATATCCGACAGACAGTCAATTTGAAAAGATAACTGTAAATATTGCAGTCCAGTTACTATTCTAATAAGTGCGAAAAGTTAGGATCAACAATTTTTATAAAAGCATCCAAAAGTCAGCTCTTCGAAAATAAAATATATTTTTTTTACTTTTTGAAAATTATGTTTATTTTTTATTTATTACTTGTAATAATATTATAAGGTAGATATGTACAATGAACAGATTTCTGGGAACTTATCGTGGAGATTAAGGTTGGTATGTAAGGTGAGTATTGAGAGTTTATTAAATAAATATTTGATGCAAGATCAAATTGGAAAAATGATCTGAAATGCGTTTAGGAAACAAAATATTCCTGAACATGTATAAGACAAATATTCGTTGTACTAATGTCAAATAAAAAACCTAAAATAACTGTATCAATAGTATCAACGGATTGAAAAGATTTTTCCACCCTAAGCGGAAACCCAAAAATACACTGAGGGATAATGCCACCTAATCCGAAGCACATCGTTTCTTCCAGGAAATAAGAGAGAGTTTAAAAGCATGTTAAAAAACAAAGAGAGCTCTTTCAAAATTAGAATATATTGACGTCACTACCAGGCCGGATGGGATGTCTGCAACTTTCGTCTCTTTGTAATTATATCAGTACCAGTACTTACTCGTGTTTAATGAAATGTAACTGAAAAAGAAATGAAACGATTTTATAACAATGAATTGGCGAGTTAAGAAATTATTATGAATGAAACTAAACATTTATCTAGAAACCATTCAGTTTAAAATGCAATAACTAAAAAATATGTTCCTTTTAAAGAAAGATCTTGAATATGATGTGTAGAATCGCAGTTTCTTCGTGAACGTTGAAATCATCGGTCTCTATATTTTGATCGGGAAGCTTGCAAGAAATAGATTTTTAATAACTTATCGAAAGAGACTAATGATGATGTGCAAACAAAAATAGAAAGATTTAACAAAAGATTGAGGGGGAAAGATGTTTCTTATCTGAAAGCAGACAAAGTCCATATATAAGGTTGTGATATTGGACAAGCCAGATTACTTCGAGAAGTAATCACACACTCAAGAAGTGTCAAAATTTGCTCACAATGGCTTCGAATAAAAGTCTTCAGATTTCTAATCCTATTGTTGGTGAAATAAACCAAAAATGAAGGTAACCATTGCATGGCGACTGGGCGCCGACAGATCATGTTGAAGCTCTTCACGAATACTTTAACAACCCTAGAATATGAAGTCAATATCTTCACCTACTACAAAATGGCGGAACATTTAATAATGGAGAAGTAAAAAGCCAAAAAGATTTTTCTCCCTGAAATGTTTTTCTGATTAGCAGCCAGTTTATTGAAATATTAAGAAGGTCAGTTACATTGGTAATATCGTATGCGTACGTATTCCTATACCTTACCGTATCTATATATTTATAGCAGAAATCGATATCATTTCATTGGTGACATATCGATAGCTAAAAATGAATGAATCAACTTCTGAAGTTTTCTTACATATTCATATCGTCCAGTCAGCATTAAGACTGTAAATACATTATCATAAATTATTACGGGAATTAATATCACTTATGTATGAGCCAATTAATAAATTAGGATTCATTTGTACATAGGAGTTTTGATTCCTACCCATTTTGTGGCGATTCATAGAATCTGATGAATTAGTGCAAAAGTATGTAGGTTAGTAGTTGTGTTTTTACGTTAGTAGTGTGGCCTGTACCAAAAACTTCAACAAAACTCGAATATAGGACATGGTTTCTAGATTTTACCAGCTTACATTGAACTTGCACTCTTATGATATGGTTATCGAATGAAAGGTTCAAAGGGAAAACAATTCAAAATGGTGGATAACAAGATTGCCGCCATACCAAAGGTTAGTAACACTTTGGTGGTGCTCCAAAAAATGTTGTTAGGAGTGACCCAGCAATAAAGAAGAATGAAATGAAATGAACATCTTATGAAACATGTCTAGCGACAACTAAAAAAATAAAAAATCAAAAGTAAAACGATCAACATTTTCAAGTACAGCACTAAAAAGAGGAAATGAACACAGAATATATTGAGAGTATGAAGGATTTTGGGCCATGAGAGCGTCATATACATTAAGAATAATAATCTTCCTTAAAGGAAAAAGCAAATATGCTCATTTGTTTTACTGAAGTATCCATTTTGATTTACACACTAGGTATAATTTATCAGTAACAATGCAAGGGGTTTTATCATTAATTCATATTCTTCAGATAATGACGTACCTAAATGAAGCACTACCTATTATCTCTGATCGAATCATAGCGTCATAATCTTTTCCAAGGAAAATTAGAAATATCTTAGGTATCCCTGAATCATAGAAAGTACTGCAAATTAGATAGAAATTCAAAAGTGAAAAACAATTTTGGGTATTTATCTAAAAAAAAATATATTAATTACTAATAATTATTGATGCGAGTGTTTCTTATTTTTGTTATTCATAGTATACATACAACTTGAAGAAGTATTTCGATATTTTTAATATCAAATCAATCAACAAGAGTGAATTTTATATATATATATATATATATATATATATATATATATATATATATATATATTACATTTTTCACTTAATTATGTAAGTACGCCTGTGTAACTAAATAATAATAATAATAAATGGTCTTTATTTTACGTGGCCAAAGTATGCACCATATGGGAAAACTTCTCAATTAAGGGGTTTCCTACAAAAAGTTATTCTTGATGAAAGTTTGCGCAACTCCTAAAACTAAACATGCACTAACTAAATACAATAAAACACACGTAATATACGAGGAGCCTTCAAATATTTTATTTTGAGACAAGAGTAAAGTACTTTTATTTTCGGAAAATTTTATTTAGAAAAGTTGTTCAGCATTTAAAATTACATCTAGATTTGAAGTCATGGCCATCCAAGCGAAGTTTAATTTTTTTATAAATTTTTTTTAAATGTGGACTGCGAAAAAATTGCTAAAACGATAAATAGACAGCAGTATACGACGTTTTATTTTAAAAGCCTGCAATTTTAAAAATTACACAACTATGGTGCTAACCACGATCAATTTTTTTTGAAGATTAATATAATTTTCAAGAATTTTGGTGCAAAGTTATTTTTATTTCTTGTTAACACTGAAAATTACTCAAAATTATACAGTATTGTAACAAGAACTCAATATTCAATAATATCAAATCACAAAACATCCAAATAAAACAGGTATTTTGGAACAAACTCATTGATTTTCTGGAGATTATTTTGGAGAATTATTTTGGACTAGAAAATCTCCAGAAAATAATGAGTTTGTTCCCAAATACCTATTTTATTTTGATGTTTTGTGATTTGATATTAATGAATATCAAGTTATTTTACAGTACTGTATAATTTTGAGTAATTGAGTGTTAACAAAAAATAAAAATAACTCTGCACCAAAAACTTTGAAAATTATTTCACTCTTCAAAAAATTGACTGTGGTTAACACCATAGTTGTGTAATTTGTAATATTAGAAGCTTTTAAAATAAACCGTCTTATAAAGGATGCTGTCTATTTATCGTTTTAGCAAAATTTTTTTCGTAGTGCCCATTAAAAAAATTGGGAAAAAAATAAAACTTCACTTAGTTGGCCATGACTTCAAATCTAGATGTATTTTTTAATGCTGAACATCTTTTCAAAATAAGAGTACTTTACTTCTGTCTCAAAATCAAATATTTGAAGGCTCCTCGTATATTACGTGTGTTTTACTGTATTTTGTTGGTGCATGTTCAGTTTTAGGGGATGCACAAACTTTTATCACCTTAATAAAAAAGTTTCCCATATGGTGCATACTTTGGGGATGACACTGTATATGTTTACGATAAAAATATGTTTTTTTGTGGCAAATAAAGTTTTCGGCTTTCTACTACTCCATCTCGATATAAAAAAATGTGGGAACCTTCCAAAGAAAGGAAGGAAGAAATCAATTTTAAATAAATAACTTTATACACGGATTTGTAGACCATGCAGAAAAGTAACTTTCAGACACCAATTGGAAGGAAAAGCGCTTCTGAAATAGCTACTTTCATATAAACATTGAATTACATGAAAGAAAAATTCTTTCGAAACCAATACTTTCATATGAACACTTTGTGTTCATATGAAAGTTTGTAATCCAAACATCCGTTAACCACCTATCGCACCACTACGAACGACAACCCTCAGAAGTTGAAACTTGTGCGAGCTAAGGAATAACGAGGTCATACCTTTTAACGTGTGATTTTTATACAATATTGAATATTGAACAATATCGACATATAAGAAACGTGCCATCATAACAGATATCAAAACATCCTACAAAATATTAAGAAAAATAAATAACCGATTAATTTTTTCAAATATTTTTCAATATTCTTAAGGTGTGATTTTTATACTAACTGACTAGGTTCATTAATCATTTTGAAGAATTAAACTGGGGGAGAGTTCAAGTCAATCTCAAACACTTCTGCAGGTTGTCCAGTGAGGAAAACCTCACTGGAAATAGAGGAGCGGTAAAGTTTTTTTCAGAAATAGACGAGACGAAGGTATTAAGTCCATCTGAGGTATTTTCATCAAGGACGTAATTAAAAACAATATTTCACTTGATTCTCAAATTCACAAAACTCTCAGAAATACAGAAAGAGAATGAAATTTCTCAACACTGAACATTGTCGAATAAAACATTATTATAACAAAAACGGGTATTCAACACTTCAAAGTTATGATGGTGACTCAGATCGGGTTGCATATTTTGATAGACTATCGAAAGTTTCCCTGGCAAAGTTCAAACACATTGAAGAAGATACACGTGAAAATATAAATTCGAATTTTCAAAATTTCCCCGTACCTATTAGGTGGGCAGAAAAATTCGTAGGTTAACACACAGATGGTGATACTAGTGATGAATCCATATGATTTTTAGTTAACCCTAACCTTCAAAAGACACGTGTACACATTTCACAGCTGTGGGACTATGAGTTTGTGGGATAGAACATTTTGAGTGAAGCAACATTTGTTATGTTAAAGAAAATGGATAAAACATTATTACATGTGTTGATAAAAAATTTATTTTTGGTGGGAAAAAATACTGTTGAAGCCAAGGCTTGGCTTGATAAACATTATTCGGACTTTGCAACAGGAAAACCAACTGTTGAGAAGTGGTTTGCTAAGTTTAAATGAGGTGAAATGAGCACTGATGACGATGAACGCAGTGGACACCCCAAAGAGGCTGTTACGGCGAAAACATTTTGGATAACCGCGAAGTGAAGTTGATCAAGATATCTTAGGCTCTAAACGTGTTAGACATATCATGCATGAATATTTGGGTATGAGAAAGCTCTGTTTAAACAAGATGCAGCGCGAGCTCACAATCGACCAAAAACAACGAATTGACGATTCCGAGCAGTGTATGAAGTTGTTCCACCATTAAAAAGCCGAATTTATGCATCGATATGTGACAATGGATGAAACATAGCTCCATCATTTTATACCAAAAAAAAAAATCGTCTTCTGAGTGGACTGCACGTCCACGAACTCCAAAGCGTGCAAAGACGCAACAGTGGACTGACAAAGTTATGGTATCGCTATAATATTCATCAACCATTTTGAAAAGCATTATTAGAACATTTGAAGGATGAAATCACTGAAAAACGGCCCCATTTGAATAAAAAGAAAGTGCTGTTTTCATCAAGACAAAGCACCGTGCCACGAATCAATGAAAACGATGGCAAAATTGTATGAATTGGGCTTCGAACTGCTTCAGCATCCACCTTATTCTCCAAATTTTACCCCCAGAGACGTTTCTCTGTTCTCAGACCTCAAAAAATTGTATGACCCCGCTATAATTGTTGTATTGAATAGCCCTGTATATTATAAAGTATAGTAGACAACGAATTCAGAATTCTCCACATGCAATTTAAAAGTTTCCATCAATCTAAGACAAATCGATAGTTCGTGGACAAATATATTAATAGAATGTAATTACGGAAAGTAAAGACAGATACTGGGAACATCCATCCCTAGAAAACTTTTCAGACCCTCTTAAACTTGATTGCGTCAAATAGTACGGGAACCTGAAAAGACAGAAATCCTGTGTGACCTAGCAATAGCGAAGACCGAAAATATCGACTTTATTAGGGCGTTAGCAGATATACTTTCACATTTATGATGAAAAAAACTGTACCAAATTTCAATCATTTCATTTCAATCATCAGCCCTTGATCATGAATTGAAAATATTTCTGCAGTTACAGATAATGTAACTGCAATTGGAAAAGCTAAAGTAAAAAAAATACAAAAAGATATATAACTATATACCTCTTTTTTGATAGAAAGAATTAGTATTGCTATTCAACGTGGCAATGCTGCTTCAGTACTTGGAACTATTCCTCCTTCACATAATTTTGATGAGATTATGCATTGCCCTAATTTCAGTACGAAACTGAAACCTCTTCGAAACAAGCCAAGATATGTGGATATTCATCAGTCTCCTATCAAGGTTAATTCATAAGTGATTGATCCACCTTCTTCTTTTTCAGTGCGGTCAGTAGACTCAGGTCAATCTTGCCCCCAAAAAATGAGCTGCAGTCCTCGTAGAACTGGTACCCTTTCAGTGGAGGAGCTTCTTGAAGCAAGAGCCGAATCGATCCCTCTACGAAACCCTTCTTCACTTGGAAGGATCGATCGCAGCTTGAGAAATGGTTCTTATGGAGATTCTGTGGAACATGTTCTTCCTTACGAATCAGTAGATAGTTGTCCTGAAAATCTAGAGAAGAAAATTGGATTGGATAATTTAGGAAACACTTGCTACATGAATAGCATTTTACAAGTGTTGTTCATGACGAAGAATTTCAAGAACGAAGTTCTTGAACCAAAACAAGGCTCTTGGCACGTAGGTTTATAACAAACCCTTGAAAGCTTGATGGATAGAAATCATTGATAAACTAGCATTTAACCCAGGTTCCGACACCTCATGATAGTGAGATGCTTATGAGCAATAAATGAAATTAACACTGACGAACTCTGACACTGCAGCAATTAACAAGACAATATACAACAAGCCGTTTCCCAATGCTTCAGACATAATGAACGAAGATCAACTCTCCACCTTATGATGGACACTTTATATCACACTGATTTTGATATTTGCATCTGATAAACCGCACATAAAATTATGGCAACCACAGAACGATTATTCAATGAATGTAATCATTTCATGAGGTAGCAATTACACTATTTACTCTAAGACTTTCCTCCAAACGGACTCGCTTGCGACTAGTTTGGTTTTCAAAAACAGAAACTTTCTACTAGTTCGAACTTCCATTGTCTAATATGATTCGAAATCTATGAAAGTACAAATAAAATAGTCATCACCCGAAGACGATTGTGGATACAATAACTTCGTTTGAAATCTTTCTTATTATTTTGCTTTTGTTTATTTTTCATTCTTTTTTATTTCTTTCACGTTGTGGTCATTTTCATCTTTCATCTTGATTATTGTATTCGTTTTATTGTAATTTCATTTCACGTTTTATTGCTTAAAATAATTGATATTTTAGTTAATCATTCTAATTGTATTTGTTCTTTTATATATTCCGAAATATATTAGACAATGGAAGTCCAAACTAGTGAAAAATAAGTTTTTCAAGTTTCAAAAACAAATTCGAAACTAGAATTCCACCAAACAGACAAAAATCAGTCTGAGTTGCGTGTTTTGTTATTGAATGTTTCTATTGTTTCACCTACACGAACAGTTTTCATCATGCCTTCTCTAAATAATGTTTTTATAATAAACTGCGACATTTTTATGATCCAATCTTTAGAGCGAAAAAAGTGAAAGCTAAACAAACCAAGACACTAGATGAGATTATTGTTGAGAAGACGAATATATTACAGAAGGAATAAAAATTATGGCAGTTTTGATAAGTGATGATATAGGAATGAATGGACCTGAGATCATCGTTTTCGTTTCGTAATTTTCTAAGAAATGTCCAATTACGAATTTGAGAAACAGAATTAATGTTATATTCAAATGGAAGTTGAAAAATTCAAAAACATAAGTTTCTAAGTAATTATTGAAAACATTGTTTTTGGTTGGTAGATAATTTTCTAATACCAACAGTGAAACTTTATGCCATTTATGAAAAGTGATTTGTGTTATACGTGACAAATTATGGAACTTCAATCTAATTTCAAGAAACTTGGCAATAAGTGAATGAAAATGGATATAAAAAAGTGGAATATGGAAAAAGATGTGTTGAATAAAAAATATGAGTTGCAATCGTTTATTGCTTAAAAAAAGGTAAAATATGACATTATACAAACTTCGATAGGCTATATCTCGAAAACTAATTTAGTCCTACAAGAAATAAAAATTGTTTTGAATTTCTACCATCATGTAGTATCATCCCAGAAAAATCGCGAAAATCCATGAGTATCCCATAAAGTACAATTTTCCCATACAAATTACAGATATGTTATATCTCAATAGTTGCTCGTTTTTGTCGTCGACCGTCTCCATTCCGAACTCTTTTTACAAGAACATAGATAAAATACCAAAACATTTTGATCTTTCGGCCTGCCAACGAGAAATTTCGTTGTTGACCAAAAACAATCGCCAGCGACACAAAGTCTTCGTAATGTTACTTAATTTGACAACTCGCGTTTTTGTTTTGTTGTGGTTTTGTCCGTTTGGTGGAAATCCAGCTTCATATATTTCTCGCATATGAAATGTCATGTTTCAGAATATCGCCCTTCATCGTCTAGCATCCCCATTCAGATTTCAATCGACACACAATAAAACTGTCATGTCTAGGAAACATTACGTTTCTCGGAGGAAGCGTTTACACCCGTCATTTGACTTGTTGATACGACAAAGTATTTGTCGTTTATTTCGTTTCACGTGACTGAAAGTGAACAATATTCCAAAAACAGCAATCCTCAACACGCTAAGAGCTCAATATTATTGTGGAGTCTTTGTATATATCCACGATTATAATCTACGATGTTATCGAAACGGCTTATTAGCTGTGGTAATACGACACGACATAATAGCGTAACTGTGACACCTAAATTATTAATGCAGACATGCACAGGGAGACGTAAAAGATTCGTATTCTGTCAGAAATTTCTAGATGGTTGTTATGGGATGGTCAGAGGGTTGCCTGTCCTTGTTCATCTTTCACTGCCTGGACCACTGCCTGCTTGGGATGTGGGGGTTGAGCAAATCGGCCATCGGATGCCTGCTTCCATGTAGCTCCGCTGGATACGGAAATGACAGAATCACTTGTGGTTCTGTGTCGTCAGTATACTTCCAACCATGAGTAAAATTTTTGAAAGTTATTTTTTCAAAAATTAATGAATATTTCAATACCAATAATCTGTTTGTTTGAAGGTGATTGACAATGTTTCATGATGCATTTCACTAGTTCGGACACAGCGAGGGGAAACCAGCAAATCAGGAATAAAAGACCATGTTTGGACCCATCAACACAACATCGAGTGGTCCCAAGCTGAGATCTTGCACAGAGAGGAACATTGGTTTAGGAGAAAATTCAAGGAAGCCGCATACATGTTGTCCAACAAAGTATTCAGCCAGGCCAGCGTAGAAATACGCAACATATGGAAACCCATCATCAAGCGAAAAATGGCCAACTCCCGCCAAAACGGTCATCTCCCACGGAACCAGTGAAGCGGAAAATGGAAAGCGGGAATAAGTGAAAGTACTCGAACGACCTATAAATAGTCATCTCTCGGTCATCACCCGAAGGCGATTGTAGATACTAACAATAGAAACGTCGTGAACTCACATGACTTGGAATATCTCCACTTTTTATTTTATTTTCTTTCATTTCTTTATTTTTATTTATTCAATTGTTCTATTTTTACTTGTATTTTATTTCACTATTATTTCATTTCAAGTTTATTTTGGTTAACATAATTGTTATTTTCAGCCATTCATTTTCAATTCTTCTTTTTTAGTTGTTTCAGGGATTTCAAATCATTTTATATAGTAGACAATGGAAGTCCGAACTAGTGGAATTCACCAATAATCTGTTATCGCCATCGCAATGTGATTTTAGGCAGGGTTTTAAGTAGGGCTACAGCTCTTGCTACTGTTACACAAGACATTGTTGAGGGATTTGATAAAAGAATGATTAGCACTCTGGTTCTGCTAGATGTTTCGAAAGCATTCGTTACCATCAATCATGAGCTGATTTGCATGAAACTCAAATACTATGGTATTGATAGTGCTTCCTTATTTCTAATCTGGTCTTATTTACTTGGTCGATCTCAAAAAGTTGTTGTTGATGGTCATTACTCCTTACCTCTTGATAATATATCAGGAGTACCACAGGGTTCCATCTCGTCCATCAAGAAATGTAAAATACAGGCGTATGCTGATGACATACAATTATACATGCACTTTAAAATCGATGATCATGCTGAGGCACATAATCTCTTCAACACTGATCTTGATTTGATCAATGGGCTATCAAGTGAACATGATTTGAAAGTTAATCCTAATAAAACAATGATGGTGGATTTTGGATCGTAAATTTGCAGAAAGCAATTTCCATTTAGAAGTAGGTCATACTATCTCGACACCTGTCAATACAGCTAAAAACTTAGGGGTGATGCTTGACACTGATCTTAGATTCACTAGTCATGTTGAAAATTTAATATGTCATTGAAACTGTTTTACTGTAATCGTTTTATTTTGAGCCAACCTCTAAAAAGAATGCTCTGTGATAGTTTGGTGCTAAGTCATTTCGACTACTGTGACTTCATATATGGGCCATACTTATATGATTCAAATAAAAAAAGAATACAAAAAGTGCAAAATTCTTGTTGCCACCTAATTTATGGGCTTCGTACGTATGATTCAATTTCTGAAGCCTTTAAAAACTCCCGCTGGCTCAATATAAAAAACCGTATTCATGATTTAGGTTGTTTTGTTCATAAATTGATAACCCTTCCCCATTTTCCTCTTTTAATATAAAAACTAATTTTGCGTGAAAATATTCACCCAAGAAACATTAGACATAAAAACAAATTAACTATGCCACAACATCGCACTGCACAGTTTTAGAGATCATTTCTTTTTGGAGCTATAATTCATTGTCCGAGCAATTGAAGAAATTCAATATCAGGAAATTTAAATACAAATATAAAAATAATATCTATGATAGTCAGTAATGTCAAATTTTGCTCTTTGTACAAATTAATAAACAACAGATCAAATAAATTTAATTATTTATCAAATATCTTCAGAGGGTGATCAAAAATTATTATTTTTATTCATGTTTCTTATTTCGTGGTACCATCACTGTTAATTGTCTTTTATTTCTGTATGTTCGCGTGCATTATGGAGTGGTGCTTCTTGGTTGAGTTAGAGTAGCTTTGAGCTAGACTTCGCCAATGAGTACCACAATCTCCTGTAACTTATTTTCATTTTCAAATGTATCTTGGTATTGTTTTTTTGTATTATCAATAAAGCCGATTCATTATTATTATTATATCATTCATTTACCACAATAAAATTGGTTCTGACTGAAAGACAACTTCGTTAAATTACAACTTCGATTTATTTATGAGGAAAACCTGATGACTTCATCCCCTAACAACAATTTACCCATCAAGTTCCGTAATTGTGATTGGGTATTTTCACAGAGTTCTTCAAACACCCGAAATCATCAGTTTTATTCTCCAGTCTCGTCATCCAGCTCTTTTCTTTCATTGCATTACATCTGAGTGAACAAGTAGGTAGTTGGACCATTTCCATTTGTGTCAGGCACTGACCCATAATCAGGGATGCACGAAATTGCTATTATACGTACGTCACAATTATTCGAATGGTACATTGTTCGTTGGTAGGATGTGTGGGAGGATAAGGTCACTGAAGTGTGACCGAGGAGAAATTGATACTGAATGCGAGAATATTTTTTTCACCAAGGAATTTAGTGTGTTGGGAACGCAATATTAACCAATGTGGAACTTTTACAGAGTTTTGAAAAGAAGTTAGTATCCACAAAAAGATTGATAATAATAATAATAATGATAATAATATTGATATAATATACAGATCACTCTGTCAAGATGGTCGTTCTGATTGTTGGAGTCCTTGGTGGAATGATGTCTCCTCTACTCTCGAATCTCAAAATCATACCGGCTTGCCGCACTAAGGCAGAAATCTTAGCCGCACAGATGCAGAAGGCTGCCATTCTTGGCTCACTGCGTTTGCTCAGGGCACATGATTCTCGAACCCAATGATCACTTACCCCACGGTGTGGGGAGTGGTCATTGGTTGATTATGCTGGCGCGCCCTCCCGAATGTATCGGGGCTTCGAGGGATAGTGCCTGACCAGCGCATACTACGGTAAAACAAAAAAAAATATACTTTAGCCCTTTATCGGGGCTTCAGGGGATAGGGCCTGACCGGCGCACACTACGGTGAAAAAAATATACTTCCTTGTCATTAAGAATAAATCTTGTGGACAAAGCTTGTGAAAAATACATACAAACATATACAGGGTGTGACATAAGTACGTTAAAATATTCAAGTGACGTATTCCTGAGGCAATTCTAAGAAAAAAAGTCTATATGAACTTGTGTCCGAGAATGCTTCATTTCGGAGATACGGGGTGTTGAAAATGAATTTTTTTGTTCGCTTTTTGAAAATAACTCTTGCAAAAAATAAGTTATTTGGACGAAATTCGGTATCCGGGGTTTTTTGACGTGGGAAATCATAATTTTGCATTAATTTCCATGTAACATCTAGAGGGCGCTGCGTACTCTGTCGTTACTTATTTCAAATTGCCCTAACTTTTTTGACAGTAAACTTTTGGTACTTTTTATGAAAAAACCTAATTCCCACACCTTTTCCAAGTAAAAAAGGTACACCTCCTCAACAACGCTGGAAGTGATCGCTTTCGAGATATTTACAATTTTCTATATCGATGCATTTTACTTAGCTGCTAGGGCGCAACAACTATTACAACAACTGTTCAAAGTGACGACCCCTAACAGATGAGGAGAGCTTCTGCTCTCCTCATCAAAGAATTCCGCACCCGTTGAAAAATGCCCGGAGTGTTTCTCATCGTTTCGCAGCAAGCTATGATGCGGTCCCTCAACATTTCCTTGTTTTCAATGGGGCTAGCATAAACTAGTGATTTTAGGTGTCCCCAAAAGAAAAAATTGTCGGGATTGAGGTCCGGTGACCTCGGGGGCCAATGCTCAGTGCCTCCTCTTCCTATCCATCGTTGGGGATATGCTACGCCTGAAAAATTTCTTGCTATCACACTAAAATGAGCAGGAGCTCCATCGTGCATAAACCAAGAGTGATTTCGGAGACCAATGGGAACAGCTTTCATAAGTTGGGGAAGCTCGTGTCCAAAACAATGTAGATAAGCATCTCCATTCAAACGTAAGGGGAGAAAATAGGGCCCAATTCAATAATCCCCAATTATGCCTACCCATACATCAAAAGAGAATCTGTCTTGGAAATAAGTTTGCGTTATCGCATGTGGGTTATCTTCCGCCCAGATGTGGTTGTTATGGAAGTTCATGATACCATTTCTTGAAAAATTAGCCTCATCTGTGAAGAGGATTTTCGATAAAATTTGCGGATGTTGTTGGACTAGCGTAAGTGCCTGGACACTCTGAATATGATAAGGATATAATTGCTGTTCCTTTGAAATTCTGTAAACTGTCATGTGACTCATATTTAAAGTTTGACTATATTTTCTTGTAGTTGTCTCTGGATGTTCACTGATTTCTTTGAGAACCGCTTCTTCCAATTCTACAGTTCTTGAAGTCCGTGGCCGTCCTACTGCAGAATTTGTTTCAAAGCTTTCAGATTCGGAAAGTCACCGGAAAAGATTCGCAAATGTCGCTGCATAAGGAGTCACGCGTTGGGGATACCTTTCCTGATATATGCGACTGGCCTTTCTTGAATTTCCGTCAGCCAAGCCAGCCAGCCATTTCAGCATTCGTAAAGTAAAATATGAAATTATGATTTCCCACGTCAAAAAAACCCCGGGTACCGAATTTCGTGCAAATAACTTATTTTTTGCAAGAGATAGTTTCAAAATGTGAACAAAAAAATTCAATTTCAACACCCCATATCTCCGAAGCGAAGCATTTTCGGACCCAAGTTCATACATACTTTTTTTCTTAAAATTGTCACAGGAATACGTCACTCGAATATTTCAACGTACTTATGTTACACCCTGTATATACTTATATATAATATAACATTAATAAACACACCCATTGTATATCACAAACAAACATGTATATCCAAACAAGGATATAAGCAAAAATCTTATATAACCTAAATTCAAATATGCACATTTTGCAAATTATAATAGGGTATATCGCCAAAAATGTTTTTACTATTATTCTAAACATTTTGTTGGTCAAATTTGCCTGTCTTATATCTGAGGGCAAGTGATAAAACATCTTCACGCCATTGTAATAAATAAAATTCCTGACCAAATTTGTTAAAGGAATTGGCAATCTCATCGCGGTGGAACGGGTGCTATAAGAATGGCATGAAGCCTCAAATAGGAACATATTTTTGTAAATGAGGCAAACCGTTTCCAAAATGAACAAAGCAATCACTGTTAAAATCTTTTGCTCAGCGAATTTTTTGTCTGCATGAATCACAAGGTTTAATCTTACAAATATACCTGATGGCTCGTTTCTGCAGTACTAATACAGACAGAAGTGCTGATGAACTGCATACTCACCAAAACGGTATTCCATAACGTAGGTGGGATTCAACGAGGGCGTAATATACCGTTCTGGCGGTTTTGATTCCCAAATTTATTGAGGTTACTCTCACTGCATAACATCCAGAACAAATTTTACTTTTAGGTTACTTTTTGGTATGGCGGCCGGAGGGATATAGATAAATGTAGTAGTTCATTAATAAGAAATTTGAAAAAAAGTTTTCGGCTTTTTCTTATCCATTGTATCAAAAAAATGTAGGACACTTCCAAAGGAAGGAAGCGAGCAGTTAAGTTCAAAATAAACTCTATACAAAATGTGTTCATCATACGCACATATACACAAACTGAATAGGAAAAAGGGATTCTTGTATAATTCAATGTTTAATTAAAAGTAGTTGTTTTGAAAATATTGTTTGTGTAATTTATGGTTCATATGAAAGTAGTTTTTTTGGTTATGCCTTTTCTTCGATTTTAACCAATGTAGTACTTCTACCGAGTCTTGAAGGCAGTTAGTATGCATAAAATATATTGTTTTTCCAGCATGCCGACCGGAGGAATGTAGGAATACGAGTTATGTTCAAAAAAAAAAAGCTGAACGTTCAAATTCCGCAGACTACGTACATTCGATTAGCGATTTTTTTCAACTTTTTTATGTTGGTACTCTTATCCCGAATATAACAGTTTCAGTTATGTAGCATGTTCAGTTTGTTGGTGCTATCGAAAAAAATTGATGAAAGAATTTGCATAAAATTTTGTGTAAAAAATGGAATTGAGTGCTCGAAAACACTTGAAATGTTGACAGTGGTATACGGTGATTGTACTGTCGAGTCGTAAAAATGTTTTCAAAGTGGTATAAGCTTTTCAGAGGAAGTCGATAAGACGTGAATGACAACGATCACCCTGGAGATTCCAGCACATCAACAACCGATGAAAATGTTGGGAAAGTGAAGAAAACTGTTATGGAGAATCGTTGAATTACTATAAGAGGAGTTGGTGAGTATATCGGCATATCGGTTGGCTCTCATGTCATGAATTTTTTTTGAAAATTTTGGGCACGGAGCGTGTAGCAGAAGTTCGTTTCCAAACTGCTGAATTTTGACCAAATAAACCGTCGCATTAGCATCGCCCAGGAATTGTTGAATGATGTCAACGGCAATCCAGATTTGCGTAAAAGGGACATAAGTGGTGACGAATCATATATAGTATATGGTTATGACACAGAAACCAAAGTCCAATCATCCCAATGGAAGAGCTCAGGAGAGCCAAGACCAAATAAACTCGGCTAGTTCGATTAAATGTCAAGGTTTGGCTCACTATTTTCTTCGATTACCGTCGCGTAGTACATCAGGATTTCTTGCCACATGGTCGTACAGTCAATAAGGATTATTATCTTAAAGTTATACACCGCTTACGAGAAGCAATAGATACAAAAAATACGTCCAGTATTGTGGAAAATCAATTCATGGCTTTTGCATCATGATAATGCACCGGCACATTCGTATGTGCTTGTTCATGATTTTTTGGCCAAATACAACACCGTAATCATAATCAGCCACCGTATTCACCAGATTTAGCACCATGCGACTTTTTCTTGTTTTCAAGTTCGAAGAGACCCATGAAAGGAAGGCGTTTTGCGACGATTGAGAAGACATAAACCGAATTGCCGATAGAGCTCAAGGATACAGCAAAAAGTGCGTATCAGAACTGCTTCGAGGATGGAAAAAACCGCCGACACAAGTGTCAGCGGGGGGCTACTATGAAGAGGAAAAAATAGAAATTATTAATAATAATAATAGTTTCTATTACCCAACAGTTAAAAACCATTTACAGAGTTAACTAACTATATTAAAAAAGTATTATAGGTGCCCTTAACTACAAAGTTACAATTTGAGCAAATGAATAACAAAAATATAATATAATGAAATAAAAAAACTATACCAGAAAATTAAAAATTCTCCATGAAATACTGAGATGCATTTTCAACAATATATTCCAGGGATTCAAAATTGATATCACACAAATTTGAAATTAAATTGAAATTATTGCAAATGCTAAAGAGGTACATACTGGTTTTGGCCAGTCGGCTGTAAAAAGTGTTTGTACTTCTAGTTCTAAAACGAGGCACGCAGAAATGTATAAGAGATAATACCTCCATAGCATTCACATTGTTATGCAGTAATTTATACAGAAAAATTTTTCCAGAAAGTTTTCTACGTAATGCAAGACTTTCAATATTGAATGTTATGACGCTGAACTTTTTCAATTAATGTATTATAGCAAGTGTAGAATGGATACCACAGAACAGAGCCATATTCTAATTTTGACCTTATGTAGTCTAACATAAAGAGTGATTAAAGCAGATACATCTGAAAAAGATCTACATTTGCGAACTATAAAGCCATAAGCTCTCAATGCTTCATTTACTTGCGATCTAATGTGGTTGGAAAAAGACAAATTTTGATCAAAATATACACCAAGATCTTCAATTGAGTTACTACGTGACAGTGAAATGGTATCTACTAGATAATTGTACTCGATGACTGACTCTTTCGTACTATAAGAGACTACTTTACATTTGAATTCATTAAGATAAAGTTTGTTAACTTCACACCAAGTCTTTATATTTTCTAACTGCCGTTGCATTGTCTTCGATAGTTTCGACAGGTAAATATATTTTTAAATCATCTGCATCTACTTATTACAATCGACATAATTACTGATAATAAGAAAAGAAGTGGTCCGAGATTCGACCCCTGAGGTACTCCAGATGAGCCGAAAACCTACAAACTGTAGGTTTTCGGCTAAAATGAATATGCAGTTCTTGCTCAGCAATTAAACTGAAAATATTGTGCTTTAATATGGAACGCCATCACTTACCATTGGCTGAGATGAATAGAGCTGTAGGGCTTCTTCAAGGTGGCATGCGACAAAATGATGTAGCTCTTCGTTTGGGGGTCTCCCAAATTGTTATCAGTCGATTGTGGAGGCGTTTAAGTGAAACTGGCAGTCCAGCCGAACAACATCCAGGGCGAGGACGCGCTACAACCAGTTCAAGACCGATTTTTGGTCTTAACCGCAAGAAGACGACCGACAATCACAGCACCTGAGTTGGTTAACGTGTTGCAGCAGACGCACCAGGTAACCATTGATCGTGATACTGTCAGAAATCGACTGCATGAAGCAGGTCTCCACAACAGAAGGCTACTTAGATGTCCACCTTTGTCGAGAGGCAATCGCGGTAGAAGATTAGAGTGGTGTCAAGAACATCAAAACTGGGATGCAAATGATTGGGCCACAGTTTTGTTTACAGACGAATCCAGATTTGGATTTCATCCAGATTCTCGTCGAGTAAGACTGTGGAGACGACCTGGTAATAATGAACGTTTGAGACACGTCCAGGAAGTCCACACATACAGAGGTGGTACAGTAATGCTATGGGGCGGAATCATGATCGGCGGCAGAACCGATCTCGTTTTTCCAAATCGCTCCCTCACAACTCGACAGTACCTCGACACCATTCTTCTACCTATCGTCCGTCCGTTTGTTGATGCTGTTGGTGAAAACTTCCACCTAATGCACGATAATGCTCGTCCACATGTCGCACGTCTAGTGACTGACTGGCTCACCAACGAAGGAGTTGATGTATTGCCATGGCCAGCACAATCACCGGACCTGAATCCCATCGAGCATGTGTGGGACATGCTTCAACGAAGAATTACTCCGCATATGGGGAACATTCACACAACGTTTCAATTGAGAGATCTTTTAATCGCTATATGGGCAAATGTACCTCAACAAGACATTGACAATCTCATTTTGTCGATGCACGATAGATGTAGGGCCGTAATAAACCAGCGTGGAGGCCATACTTTGTACTGATTCCAATTTTTTTTGTATTATGATTTTTTTTGGGGTGCCAAAGAAAAGCCCTATTTTTTTTAGTTTTGCTTATATGCGCACTCAGTATTTTTGACCATTTAATAAATTTTGTTGTAAGTTACATTCGTTTAATAATCACCCGTCAACTTTTTTTTACCTAAAGCGATCTAAAAAAATTATTGCCTTTTCCCTAAAGCGATCTAAAAAAAATTATTGCCTTTTTTAAAAATATCCCCAGACTTTTCCGATGTGTGTACTTCACATTTGCAATAAACCTGACTTGCCTTTATGGCCAAAGATATATGATTTGAATAATTTAAAAATCATCAATATCCTCACTATGGTTCGCTCAGTATTGAAAATTTCAAGAATGCAAACATGTCGCTCCATCAAAGAAAGCAACATAGTCGTCTCAAGCAAATAGCACTGCAATTACTGCAATTCACCCACAAAATCATTGAGATATGTCTACCCTCTATATCCCTTGAGGACGCCGTCAACGAGCCATTAAAATAGGGATATGCGCCAAAGAACGCGAAAACACCGACAAAGAATGCGAAAATACCGCATATTACGTTTAAGTTCGACCAACTGTCGAAAGCGCTCGCAGATAATTAATAGAAGAAATAAAGCTTCAAATCCTTTTTGTAGAATTTAATATTGAAATACTCAAAATAAAGGAAAATTAGTTGCATATTATAGATGGTGATTACAAAATATGCGTTAATCTCTAGAAGCTAGTTTTCAAAACGTTCAATTTAACTCATTTAGTTGGTCCACGAAATATTTTTTTAGTTTCATGCTCTGATTTTTCTAATGAAACAAAGCAGGATTTCTGTTAGTTCACGAACCTATATTTTTTATTTCAGGTCAACTTATTCAAGTTTGATGAATTCATCGACCGATATTGTTTTTCCATTCCGTTTCACGCTCGATGACGTGATTTTTTAGGGTCACTAAGCAACATTCAATAAATATCGTAACGTGACACCTCCTGATCGTTTGAAACTGGATCTAGTATAACGGAACACTGTCACGAAAATTATAGGTTAACACTATTTAGATTTACTTAAACAGATTGCTTTTGTCGAATTCTTTATTGTTTTGTTACTTCAGCACGAATTGTGAGAGCAGTTTCTACTACAATAACAATAAAACAGTTTGACATGATGGTCATTTCAAATTCCAAGGAAGAAAATGAATATATCAATAAGTACTATAAAGATTTGTAGATCATGCGCAGAAGTTTCTCTGGGGTGCCTACTGAGAAAAAATCTATCCGAAATAACTATGTGAAAATTGAATTTCACGAAAATTACTTTTTTCCGTCCAGTTTGTATTCCAGATATAAAAACAAATGGAATCATACAAGATAGTATTCACAAGAACGCTACATATGGAAGACTACCTATCATATAAAATTTCACTTGGAAAACTTTCAATCTCCAGCTGTAATTCGAAGTTTCTGGTGAGGACATTTATCATCAACTCTCAATCAGCACTCTCTTGAGTAATTTTGAAAGGCCATGCACTCAATTCTTGAAATAAATATAACATTTTGTCAAAGGAATATAAGTTGAATAATTTCCGACGAACTTTTAGAAATACAAAGGCCGAAAACTGCCATATAAGTGATTTGTGCAAAGAATTCAAGTAACACTTTATTCATACTACTAAATTTCACCTAAATAGTGATTTATATAAATTATTGATTTGAATTTATGATTTAAATTTACCTGAGATTACGTATCAACCAATTAACAAATTTAATAAAGAGGAATTATTCAATTCTATTTGGTCATTCAGTAAATATTCCAAATTCATGAATCTTTTGACTATCAAGTATTTCAAAACATTGAGTTTCAAACCTTCCGAATGTAACACGAAGATGTGGAAGTGGTCTTCACATTCAAGAAACTACTTCTATCCTCTTTCATTCTTTGAGGAAAGATTAATTCCGTTTTGCCTATATAAAGGTTTGAGCATCCTGATTTAACTAACACCGTCTTGTCTTCATAGTCTTTGATAAATTTGCTGAAACTATTTATGCTATAAGCCACGTTCGATTCTTTCTTTTTCAAAAAACGAGTAATGCTCAAGTTTGGTAGACCTGGTTCATGAATTAATTTCGTACTTTCATAGAAAGAATGGATTCGAAAATATTTAACTTGTTACCGTTATTGACAGCAATTTGGTTGAAAATTCCTCTCCGATAGTGGAATATTCTATAGCCTGTCAATCATACTATCAACACCGCTACTCTATGATGATGTGTCAAAGAATCAGTGCTAACTCTACAGTACCTTTCTATCACTGAATTGTAACTTAATCTGAAAATATTGGCCTTCAGTGAAGTCCCTTTTTATTATTTCATATTCACTAGCTAGTGCATTATCGAAAAATCATACCGGTGCATGAAAGGAAAGCAGACAATTTTTCTATTGAGCAAAATATCTGAAAGCAGACGAAGCTGAAGAAAGTTCAACAAAATTCAAAGTTTTTACACATACTGTTTCTTTTGTTTTTCCATAAAAAAATCACAGAACAATATCGATTTTTTGTACAAAGATCCTCGTGAAAAAATGAATTTAATAGATGTTTGCAAAAACTGTTTGCAAAAATCATAACTTCAACATTTTTTGGGAGACGCATTTTATGAATTTAGTTGTCGTGAACTGGAGATGAATTGTAATAAGTTATATGCAGTTATGTTTTCAAAATGAAGGAATTATTGACAAAAGCATATGTCAAATGGAATTACTCCAATGACAACCCTATCTAAAATAGAAAAACAGCTACTACGTTCATCAGACATTGCTTTGTTATATTTTTCATATAAAACTTTTTCGAGAAATAGAGAATTTACTTCAACTTTAGAAAATATCGAAAAACATAATAAATGCGGAAAACTCTTCCAGTACTCCACAAATATTTGTAAGTGACTGAATCATACCAGTAGCCGAACAAATATTTGTTTGAGAAACAATGGGCGACAACTTAAATATTTTATGAGAGATCGTGGGCAACCTCAACT
This sequence comes from Leptinotarsa decemlineata, assembly GCF_025532065.1. Classification (NCBI taxonomy): domain Eukaryota; kingdom Metazoa; phylum Arthropoda; class Insecta; order Coleoptera; family Chrysomelidae; genus Leptinotarsa; species Leptinotarsa decemlineata. The sequence continues at coordinate 10,435,035 of NW_027412694.1, read as the reverse complement.
GCTCAGAAATGTGCATTCCATTTCGATGTTCAGTTACATTGAATTATTGAATAACTATTGGACTGATTTTAATGAAGCTTCAATATCTGTTCATAACATTACCGGCGTAAGTAGTTGGGAAACTTTCTCAAACAAGTACATTTGAAACAAATGAAATGACATTTCCAAAGCATTATGACCTGGATTTCATAGAACATCTCTCATACGTTTTTTTAAATATAGTGATAGTTTGACGACGACGACGTCAAAGGATATTGATCAGTTTCACAATCTGGCAAACACGCATTTATTAATTTGTCGCGCCAATGAACGTCATTCGATATTTGTTAACTATTATGGTATATTCAATATAAAAACAATTATTTTTGGTTCACTAATTACTTAGATTCAACAAAGAATTGAAAACAGAGTACAATTCACACATATTTCATACTCTTCTCATGTCAATAATCACATACCCTATGTACGAGTATTAGCCGCAATCAATTCCTTCGTGAATCACATCCCATAGATCTTCATTGATTGTTTTGAAGAAAAAATATTTAAGTTTTGAGATATTCGTCTACGAAAATGTACACTATTGTGATAACTATCAACAATCAACAACAAACGTAGCTTGACAGTTTTCTTTTTGAGCTGTACCAAGGCTCCTAATTATAACTTTACTGGTTTGATTTGACAAATATCATAGGTGTCTTTAGGTTCAGCACATAAAAACACTTTTCGCAGGATCGCAGTAGGCTAGATTTAAGGCTCCGACTAAGTATTGCGAAAAGTGTGGCCCATAAAGGTCTACGCCTGTACCAAAACTCAAATCTCTGCTTTCAAAAATGAATAAAATACAGGGGAGTCTTCATCTTGAGTGTTTTACACGGTATACATTGTATATACACATATATACATTTATATATATATATATATATATATATATATATATATATATATACATATATACATTGTATATTGTATTGCTGTATATATACATTGTATATATACCTACTATTTAAAACTTTCTTGAAATGTATAAATATTTCTTTATGAAACTAAAGATTATATACGAAACTCGATTCAGAACCAAAATAAAAACTCAAATATAATTGAATTAAGCCGAAAGTCGCCATTTCAGAGCAATTTTGACAGAAATATCAACAACTTCAGCAGTAACTATACTGTGTCCATCTGAGCTATCGAGTGCTCCAAAACATTATCATGTATACTGCACGTGATCTCCCAGACAAGGTTGCTTGTACAGAGTCGCAGTAAGGAACATCCGAATTTTTATTTTATTTTTTTAATAATAAGCAAGTGGGTATAGGAAAATTTGTAAAGTGGAGTGTAGCGACACAAATTAGCAGTTTTTTCAGCTGTATCAGTACTTGACATTTTGAAAATTTTAAACTTCAAAATACCGTACCCATATGTACACATCACATGTGTTAAAACGTAACTGACCACTCACACATTGCAACAATGAATTCCGCCAGCCGATTGCAGTTAAATATGATTGGCCAGCGTAAGGATGCTTGTTTATTTTACCCAATAGATGCAAAGGTGCGTGGTGATCATGCTTTGATTACGCATCTATCATTGTTTGGGTTACTTTGTTTGTCAACTCCCGCCAAACGGTCATCTACCGATAAACCGGTGAAGCGAAGAGAGGGAAGGGGGGATAGGTGAAAGCACTAGAAAAAAACAAAGTCAGGTTCTTGAAAAAGTAGAACTTTTCATTGTCGAAGAAAAAGCAAAAGATCTCAAACATTGTCCTATTTAATCACAAGAGTATATTAATTAATCTTTGATTGATGTTACTTTTTGGCTCCCCCTTTTGGCTCCCCCGCCAAGTGGAATATGATCGGCACGGAAACATAATTGATTTCATTGAGTGAATACAAAATTATCTATGTAAAAGTAGCCTTTACATTTTTTTCAATGGATTACGCGTTTTTTTTTTCAATGAATGTTTTGAACATCATTCCTAGATTTTGTCAAATTTTCTTCGAATTTTCACTTTTCATCTCTATTTTTAATTAGGAATACTATATGATCCCGTACTATTTCCTGTGATACACCCTCCAATACTCGCTAACAAATATGCTTTGTATTATTATTTGTGAATTGCACGGTTTGAATTCGAAGCAAAATTCGTAAGGTACTGAATAATTCACCTAATAACCTTCTAATTCCATTTCACAGTGATTATTTGATTCAGACTTGAACGTCAGAAGAGCTCTTGATTTCCATTATGTCTTAATTAGATGCAGCGGAGGAAATCTTTTATCAAGTCACAATTTAATCATATCAAATTTTGACTTGACAGAGATTCATTGAATGACCATAAAATTATATTATATTTATTATCTAGGTAGCTTAAGTTCATTTTACAATCGGATTACAAATGAGGCTTTTGTTTTCTAAAAGCAAAGTTCATGTCTGCCATCACCTATAATTTTCTTCGTAGCCTCTATTGTTTTAAGGTGAGCTAACTTTCAATCACGAGTCTCGGGTTTATCATCTCATTTCGATTTTTGAACTGAACTTCTTATGGAAGGGTAAACCGCTTGGTAACGTAACGCATAACGGCGCCAGTATGTCTGGCTTCCTTTTCTCTTCATTGTAACACTCAGCGCTAGACGTATCTCGGACATAACTCAGTGTTTAGTGTGCGGTCACCATATACTGTTGACAGTCAGCATATAACGTAAAACTATCACCGCTTTTAAAAGTGATTGTAAAAAAAATTGATGAAACAAACAAAAGATGATCCTCGTAAAATTACAGAATCTCCTAACGAAAAGTTTGTTCAATAATATAATATAATACGATTTATCAATAACAAGCGTCCAACTGCATATCCGAAATTTGCCCAATTCCTCGTTTAAGGAAAGAAAACTTCTCATATATAGTCACTAGCTATAAATCAAATCATCTAAAAGAATAATATATGTACATACACAAAATAATCAATATTTTTATTACATTTTCCTTACATTATCATATAAATATACATAAAATTTAGGTAATATCCCGAGCTTTTCCCAAGTTGAACAACTTCAATATTAAATAGTTCAACTTAGATTAGTTAAAGGTATCACTTCTGTCGGGTGTCCTGAGACGCACACTGGAATCAGAGATATTGTCCTGGCCTCGATATTGAAATTAGTCACAGATGAAAATGTATATACCACCAAGATACCGGGCAATAATTTTAAAAAAAACTATCAACGTTTATAAAACTTACTGTGAAATTGTCATTGTGAAGTGGTTTTACAAAAACCATGTGTTTCGCTACATAACAATTAAAATAGATTTTATACTCAGATTCGGCGTTCCCAAACATTCCTTACACCTATGTTTATTTTAAAAGCTAATTGAGGAAGAAGAAATGAAGCTTTTTTTTTATTTTTTTAAAATGAAAGTTATTATAACTTGTAAACTGGATATTTCGTTCAAGAAAGGTTATGCCTATTAAAATAACGTATTTTCTGTTCAACGGTCAACAAAGTTTTTCCATTAATTTATTTTAATAACATCGAAAATAGATTCTCATGTCCGAATATTCATTCCAAGTTCAGTATAAAATAGGTCATATGGGAATCATCGAAATGGCGTTTCAAACAGCTGGAAAAGAAGGGTGGCCATTAAAAGTCGGACACTGTTTACACACAAATACACATCTATGCTGACGTATGCACACACATACACAAACCCACAACTCTTCACAACATCTCGATTGAAATCCTGCAAATAAGATCACCATCAATGCCACCAACACGGGTGTGAAGTTATCCACATCCCAAAGTACACTTAAAAAAAATATAATAATATAATAATAATAATCGATTTTACTGCCAGAAAATCACAAACATATACAAACAGGGTGTAACATAAGTACGTTAAAATATTCAAGTGACGTATTTCTGAGACAATTTCAAGAAAAAAAGTCTATGTGAACTTGTGTCCGAAAATGCCTCGTTTCGGAGATACGGGGCGTTGAAATTAAATTTTTTTGTAAGCTTTTTGAAAATAACTCTTGCAAAAAATAAGTTATTTGCACGAAGTTCGGAACCCGGACGTGGGAAATCATAATTTCGTATTAATTTTCATGTAACATCTAGAGGGCGCTGCGTACGCTGTCATTATTTATTTCAAATTGCCTTAACTTTTTTGACAGTAAACTTTTGATACTTTTCATGAAAAAACCCAATTCACACACCTTTTTCAAGTAAAAAAGGTACACCTCTTCAACAATGCTGTTGAGGAGATATTTACAATTTTCTATATCGATGCATATTACTTCGCTCCTAGGGCGCTAAGTGAAGTTGCTGAGAACATTACAAAAACTAAGTATGTGGTGGATCTCGTGAAAAGAAACAACATTTTCCAATAATATGTTTGATGAAAATAACTGAAATTGCAAAAAACCTACCATGTTTTGAAAAATTTCAACAATCTGTATTTCGAAAACGAATCATTCTTCGTTAAACATTAAACCAAACAGCATCACTTGCGATTTTTTTAAATTGCGCTTCAAATTGTGTACAAGAGATGTATATCCTCGGCAATGATGACTTCACTGAAAATGAACGACATGTATAATTGAGTGCCATCCGCGTAATGGTGTATTTTGATTGATCTGACGTACTCATGGAAATCGAATATATAGAGAGCAAAGAGTAGAGGTCCCAAGACAGAGCCTTGTGTAACGCCTCAATGTCTTCTTAAGGAAGAAGATTGTTCACCATTCAAATTGATAGTTCGAGTTTCTTCCAGTTAAGTAACTCACCAGGAGTGAAACTGCACCGCCAGAGAAGCCAAAATATTTCAATTTCTCACATAAAACAGACGGGTCCAAAGTATCGAAAGCTTTACTATATCTAGTCTAATAGAATGAGACAGGTCAAATTTCCCTCATCAGTTGCTTTGAAAATATGAAAATATAATCTGTAATCAGATGTAAAAGATGGCTACGAAAATGATGATTTGATCAACGAGGTTTTATGTTTCGGGATATAACGTACAGATATTGTGCTGGTCATGTCTAAATTTCACCTTATTATACAAATATCAAGGTTTCTTCATTTTGAGGGCTGCAGCAATGTAAAATCCTGCGTTTATCCATTGGTAGACAACCAAGTTTAGAAAGATGACTTGACACATGTTCTCGTCTTCGTAATCAAGATATTAAAGGCACACACGATTTTCGAATGGATTGAATACGTTAACTGTCGGAATTAAGGATAGCAGGACCGTAAATACAGTCAGCAAAATTGAACGCATAAGATGGGTGGGTGGGTTTAGTATATTTCTATTGGTATAGATCTCATAAGTTTGGAGATGTGTTTATTAAATCTCATATCTGTGTCCAAAAATTACCCCAAAACTTTTCTCCGAATCGCTGAACAGTAGTGGGTTTTCATCAATTTGAATCTCTGGAAGTCCTAATTTATCTTTCCACATGCATATTGCGTATCAGTCTAAGAAAATTCCTGGTACAATTGGGTGTCATCAGCCTAAACATTACTTTTACAATATGATATATACTTATGAAACTGTGATGTATATACCGTGAAAAGTAGCGGTCCCAGTATAGATCCTTGTAGGACACCTGTATTGACTGTTGTTGATAGTGAAGTCTCATCATCTATCATTACAACTTGAAACCGGTATGACAGGTAATTTGCTATAAGGCTTACGGAGTTGTTAGCTAGTCCAATATAATAGAGTGAAGAAATTAATAATTGATGGTTCAACCTATCAAACGCCTTGGAATAATCCAATTAGACTAAAACACAATGAAAAATATCATCTGATCCCTTTTAGTTATAAGTTAGTTATTTGGAGTTATAATTTTTTCCTTTAACGAATTTATACACCCCTTACTGATTGGCTAAGTAAAAATAAATTCGTTTATAATAAATATACATTTTTACAAAATTTTAGTCATAGCTATCTAGAGGCACTCTGAATCCAATAGCTTGTTTTTTTTCAATAAAAAATCGCTGACTAAATTTCCCTATTTTCGACTATGAAAAAGAGGTAGTATGCCCTGAAAATTGTAACGGATATTTCAAATTTAATTCCTTTGTAAAAGTGTCATTATTAGATATTGAAAAAATCATAAACAGATATGATTCTAATTTGAATGGATCACACTGTGTATATTCATTTAAGAGAGCAATAGTTTTCTTTCGAAAGATATTCTATTTTGTCTAGACGTTATTTCGACTTTAAAAGTACCAGCATTTAAAGAACATAGTCTTTCACGGCCGGAGTCACGATAGAGAGAAGAAAATCCGGGCTAGTACCTAAAGTACCAAACTTTTTGTCTGCTACTGCGGCAGATATCACCAATGTTATGTGCGTTGACTACGACGACGAAGGTTATATCTCGAAGTCTCGGCAACGACAGACTCAGCGTTTCAGAAAAATGATATGGAGTTCACAAAAAGTTAATGAGAGGAGAAGTTGCATAATCCAGAAAACAATAATTAAATAATCGCAGTCGACGCACATACCACTGATGATGTCTGCCACAGCAGCAGACGAAACGTTCCATTCGAGCACGGACTACCCATCTTAAATTTTGTTCCCTTTAATTCAACTTGAATTTAACAACTTCAACTTTGGTTGGATTCGGTCTATAAATCTTAATTTGCGATATGTACTTATATGAATTTTATTCCGCAACTGAGGTCATTTCAATGTATTGTTACGTTTTCCCCGTGGGTTTGACGATAATTGACTATAGACTATACAATTGAACTCAACTTAATTTCACTTCTACACTGAAAATACAACACAAACATTTCAATTGAAACTTCAGACTTAAATTTATTCAAATGTACTCGTATATCGTCTTATTTGATCGCTTCGTACCGCACTTTCAACTAGAGTTTCCCGATCTGCCTGTCACATCTCCAATTTTGCTGCAGCTCAACAGGAAATGACTGTTATCTTAATTTCAGGAATATAATCGAGTTCTGACAGTTTATGAAACTTTTTCAAAATTGCCGAACCGAGATCATATGACACAACCTTTGAATTAGTTACCACGGTTATATAACTCCGCGAAAAAATCAATACCTCACTCCCTTTTTTAATTAATCGATAACACACTAAGTGATAACTTCGCTATAGATGAATTATTGATATTAACAGGCACAAAAACTAAATGGTAGGTCCACCTGAAATTGTGCTGATTCCAATTACAGATATATGGTTAATTGTTTATGAATGTAGGTCAAATACATCAAACTGAATTGAACTTCACCTAGTGAGATAATTACGAGTTAATCAGATCAAACATGCAATTCACGCATAGGATGAAGTGATAAATATTTTTGTCTGCCCTATATTCAGAAAAAAACTGGAAACTGAAGCAACATACGTTGATACAGTTCGAAAACTACATTATGGCGGATGTGTAATTTGTACTCGGGGATGATTACTGATCTAGTTATCTTAGATTATTCGAAAGCTTTCGATACCCTAAATAAACCATTCTGCTCTAAAACATATTCTACGATATATTGGACTCTCAGAAGAATGTATTATGTTTTTTGACAGCTATCTAGATGGTCGAAAGAAACGAGTTGTACTCAATACTAGGGTTTCTCAAACAAGAGAACTAATAGTCGGGGTTCCACAGAGATCCATTTTGGCACCAATTCTCTATGTAATTTTCACAGCGTTTTTCAAAAATGTTGTCTCGCATTGTTATCTACAAATGTTCGCGGATGATACTCACATGATATATTCCTGTCTCCCTTCAGACGTAGTGAATGGTTGTCAGAAAATTATCGCAGACCTTGATAGAATTTTCGAAATATCAAAAGTTCATTCTCTTTCATTTAATCTAAACAAATCTAAGAAAATGCTATTTGAGAAGCGAAATGACAGACTATTCCACCAAAAAACTATTTGTGCTACTATTGATAACATTCCTGTACAGTTTTGTGATATGGTGAAGAATTTGGGGTTCTGGATAGTTTACTCCTTACGATTTGAAAAGCACGTATTGGAATGAATTCATGAAAATATATGGAAATTGAAAATTTTGTTTGGATCTCATGCAACTTTGAATGGGAATCTTAAAAGTACTTTGCGAGTCTCTAGGTCTTACGGTAACGATTACGCAAAATATCCAGAAAATTCAAAACTATTGTCTCCGCTTCATACGAGGTATTCGTAGGCGCAACCTATGAGTCATAAACTACGAGAAGCCGGGTGGCTAAATATGAAATCTCGCCGAAAATTTCACTGCCACACCTTATATCATTAAATGATTACTACCAAAACTCCCTACTAACTTGTGTTCCGTACTGTCCCCAATATTAATATTAGATCGAAAAGTACTATAACTCCACCAATCCAAAAATCATCATTGTTCGAGAGAAGCTTTTCCTATAATGAACCGACTACATACAATGCTATTTCAAATGATTTTAAGAATATAAAACTCTAATATTTGGAAACCGTTTATTTGAATCTGCACATATCTGTTCTGTTTAAAATATGTTTTTTCCGTTAATCAGCTGCCGCCCCCATACGAACGACAACTCTCAGAAGTTGAGAAACTTGTGCGAGCTAAGGACTAACGAGGTCTTACCTTTTAACGTGTGATTCCTAACACGGATATCTCTAGTTTATCTAAATTTTTGATTAGCTGTGTCTGTCGATCTCTTGTTTCGAGTGGAAGACCATCTTTGTGCACTCCAGGTGCTCAGTTTGTATAGGAAATAATGTAGGTAGCGTTTTTGTATTTCTGTGTTCTACTGAATAAAGAATATTATTATTATTATCATACGGTGCCGAAAGATGGCGCTGACAAACTCAGGGATGAAATTCAACTCTGTAACTACCAGGATTTATATTCTTTTGGATATTTTTTGAGATTCAGTTGGTGATCTATTTCTGATACAAAAGTTTTTACAGTAACAATGAATTGCCATAGTTTATTAAAAAAAATCAATCAATGATTATCTAATTTATTTTCAATTTGTATAATACGATTGTATCGATAACTAAACGGTCAACCAGTTCACTTTTTCACTTTTCAACGTCCACAAAACTTAGGTGTCTTTTTGAATTGTTCACAATCATTATGTGCTTCAACGGATCTATGAACGAGTACAGCACCATGAATAATTTGTTCTAATTATTGATTTGTCTGTGAAGACAAATTTCCTTTCTCCGTACTTTTTTGCATAAAACAGTACTTAATGGGTTTCAAACTACCGCTCTTGTCATTCGCTTGTCACATGATGCAAAAGCCTATTAGTTACATCTTATGATTGTCTTGAGCAGAAACTATTTTTTGAAGCACTAACATTAATGATAACTGAGTTTATTTCAGTGGTTAGTACTGAAATATTTACAAATCTAAGCGCAAAAAACATATGATGATTCATGACGATTGTTTAGATTTCTCAGGATGAATATATTCGTGTTCGAATCAACAGCGCTTTTCCCAATAAAACCTGAAGATCAGAATAATATGTATTTTTTTACGTACTTAATTATAGGAATTAACTGTTTTCCTCAGAAATTATGTATTTGGTTGTCGCTGCATTTCAAAGTATTCCATTATCAGCGAGAAGTAATAAACGAAAAACGGACATTTTTGCTGCTGATATTAAAAACACTCTTCTTGAACTTCTGCAAATGGCACCTTGCTACGCCATAGCACTTGATGAATCATGTGACATCGTTGATGATGAACAAATGTCTATTTCCGTAACATTTCTTGATATTGAGTGTCAGATTTTTAGGGAACAGTTGCTAGCAACATTGCCGTTGAAAGGTTACACTCGAGGAGAATATTTATTCAAGGTCAATAATGAATTTAATACTGAATCCTAACATTAGTTAAGATAAAATGGCCCCAGCAATGATTGGCAAAGAAAAACGTGTAGTAAAGAGAATCAGGGGTAACAACTCAGGTCTAATTTCGTATTAGGGCATAATTAACCAGGCAGCCCTTTGTGGAAAACTGAAAGAAGTGATGGACCGCTTGGTCAAGTTGAATAATTTTATGAGATATCATTCTGCTCTTCAGTACTGACATTTCAAGGAGTTTCTTTCTGACAGCAACACGACAAAATGTTCGTTGGCTAAGTAAAGGTCAAGTTATTGAAAGTTTCTGGCTGATAAAAAAATAACCTCCTTTTTGCAAAACTTAGAAACGGAGGGAGCCAGAAAGCACAAACAAGCGTAATATGCTGGTGGTGGTGGCTTCTTTAAAAGATATTTTGAAATATTCAAATGCGCTCAACACAAGGAAATGGAAAATTAATATATGACCTGATACAAAACGTGTCTGCTTTTCGTCGCCAGCTGGATATCTTTGAAAAAGGTATTGCAAGACAAGAATTCATTCATACACCGACAATTCTTTGATATAAAAAGAACTCTGAAGAAGACACTGCAGTGTTTGTAAAATTTCTGGCCGATCTTAGGAACGAATTTGCTACAAGATTCCAAGACTTTGCAGAGATGGCAAGCTATCTCCCCTTCTTAAATCATCATTTGAAGTTGATGTAGCAGCAGAATGGACAGATGTGGCTGTCAAAGACATCACTTCGACTAGAGATAATTGATTTGCAAGAAGATGTGTCTTTACAAATATATAAAACGGTATCCACTGAAGAATTTTGGACCAAACAGGTTCCAGAAAAATATGAAAATTGCAAGAAACTAGCTATAAATTTGGCCACTATGTTTGGCTTGACATATTATGTATGTGAAACATCTTTCTCTTGGACCTAAAAGACACACTTCGAATTTGCTGTTCCTCTCGAGAACCAAACTATAAAAAACTGGCTCAAGACCGTCGGTGTAATTTCTCACTTTAATTTTAGGTCTTGTGTTTTATAATTCAGAATTTGATTCGAAACCAAAATAATACATAGGTAGCACTTAATTTTTATCAGTTGTTTTTTCTGGACCTCGTAAAAATTTTCCCACAGTTACCGAACCCCACATAAAACTATTTGCCGACCCCTGGTATATATCATATTGGATTTGCATCTTTTTTTTACTGTACTACTATAGTACTAGTCGAGCCATCTCATTTGATACGCATATTGGGGTAGTTGTGAAAAAATATGCAATCCGCCATTTTGTAGCTGTAGTCATCTTGGATTTACAATATACAGAATTTATTAAATTGTATTGTCATGAAAATTAAATGTGTGTACCAAATATCAGATCAATCTGTCAACAGGAAGGGGGTCAAACTTTAATTACCAAATTTGACCCAATTAAATAAATAAACAAACAGGATAAGCTTAATGAAACCCTTTAAAAATAAACGTATGATTTTATTCATCTCAGTATTATTTCAAATTTAGGAGGAAAAATAAACATCCATATCAATATGTATCATTCAGATTTCATTTTTGTTCCACATCAATTTCAGTCTAGAATCGTATAGAAATAACAAAACCATCTAAGATATATTAAATAGAAATGTAATAAAAACTGTATTCATAACATTCTGTCATACATACCCAAGAGAATTTCGCATTTGGCATTCCGCAAACGTTTAAACGAACGAAATCCCATCATGTTGACGACCAATTCACGGTAGAACGATTTTAGTTTTTCATGTCACATTCAATTGGAAATAAAAATTTTTTATGTTTGGTAATCCATTCAAAAATTATAGTATCCTTGTCATATACCTTCAACACTAAAACACATTTTATATCGGAGTCTTGATGTATAGATGATAAAAATAATTTTCATATATTGATGGATATAGCAGTTAGTTACTACGTGGTAGGAAATCATAATGAAGAGAAGATAATTGAAACTTTCTGGTTTTTACCACTTTTATTTGTAACTAAGTTTGAAAATGTCCTTATAGGACGAATCTGTAACGTTAGTTACAAATATAAGTGGTCCAATATTTGTCCTAAAAGGACAAACTTATACATTAAACGTATACATAATGTATAAGTTTGAAAATGTCCTTATAGGATGAAACTGCAGTAACGTTAGTTACAAATGAAAGTGGTAAAAAACATAGAAAGTTTCAATTCTCTTTTCTTCAAAATAATTTCTATTATCGAAAAAGCTATTCTGCTGCCACTTCATCGAACAAAAATGTGAGCAGTGGGATCATGCATAGAAGTTACTTTCAGATAAAAAGTGAAAAAAAACCCTTTCGAAACAACTATACTATAATTCCAAAATAGTAGGCACTAAATTCTGACGTTTATGTCTTAATCTGTCGCCTGCAGTGGCGAACGGAAATTACACAGAACGGATGAAGAAAAATGATGATGAATATATATATAAAATCACAAGCTTGATAACAATGTTTTCGTTTTAATATAATGCTATTTCTGAGAGTTTAGTGCCTACTATCATGGAACATGTCTTTTTCCCATTCAGTTCGAAGTTTCGGGACAAAACAGTTGTCTTGTCACCTCATCAACGCAGTTACAAATAACATTACAAAACATAGCATTCACTTCTTTCGTGTAATGAAATTTTCCAATGAAAATAGTTGTTTGGAAAGGACTTTTTCTTCAGTGTAATTCATGTTCGTGAGAAAGTAGTTCTTTCGAAAAGGTTTTATTCAGTTTAATGATAGAGAAGTAGGAAACCAAAAAAATTTTTCCCAAAAACCTAATCTCTTCTGAATATGTTCCCATTTTAATTCACATTTTATTAAATTTAGATCACGATAAGATTATAAAATATTTCATCTGAGCGTTTTGTAAAACTGAACAAAAATAAAATGAAATCATTGTAAGGGATCAAGATGCCGACATGCCAAAATAGGAATTTTAATACAGTTTGGTGCTGTTTCAACTATATGTATTGGAGGTTTTTGAGAGTTGTGAATTCAACCCGTCCTGGTTCTACCAGTTCAATCACAATTATTTCGTTCAGACTGTTTCCATAGTCAACATATCGAAAAAAATGTTCAACTGCGTACGTTGTATTTTCTATCTGAAAACCGAATCAACCTAACTGCCTGGCTACAGTTAGTAATTATTCTTATTGGCACGCCACGTTACGCTTTTCCCGGAAATACTTCATTTATCATTTCTATCATGTTTAACCATTGTGTGTTTTTTGTACTGTGACAGATTGTTTACAATGTGTAATTTTTGTTAAATATTCAGTATTATCGATGAATTGAAGTTTTCTCGATTTGCAACTGAATGTATGATTTTTTTTTAATAATTGCTCATGGGAACATTGAAGTATATATATATATATATATATATATATATATATATATATATAAATATATATATATATATATATAAATATATATATATATATATATATATATATATAAATATATATATATATATATATATATATATATATATATATATATATATATATTAATTTAATTAATTATATTATTTGACTGATAGAATGATAAATAAAATGAAATGATGGTGAGTGAAAAATATACTAAATAATAAATATACTAACTAAAGAAGTGTATAACATTTAAAGAGGTGATTCCTCATCGAAAAAAAGATAGGATCTTTCATATAAAGAAATTTCATTGGAGCAACCCTTGTTAAGATACAGCTCCTTAAAGGGGGTACATAAAATTTGTATAACAATTTTTTTCACAAGCACTAAAAAAGTTACAATATTGAAATTAACCTGACGTTTTGTACTACCAAAAAGACACTTAGCCAGGAATTTATTTGGTTTACCCCGTGGTTGTAAGGGGTGGAAAACGCAACCTCTAAAATTTATTTCCAATGTAACTTTTTGTCTTATTATTTGCTTACCGTTTAAATTTTTCCGATAGCCTGTTTCATTCTAAACAAAAAATGTCTCTTGGGTTTGTTGCCCAAAATAAACCAGTTCGCAGCAAAAAATTATTTTAGAAACAACTACAGAGATACATCGTCATAAATGCGAAAATTCGAAACTAATCTATCTAGTAGGTCGCTATTAGCGATAGTGACAATTAAATTGGTGAATTGTGTGAATTTTGTGAATTGTGTCATTGTGTGAATTTTCGAAATTGAATTAATACTAATTGTGTGTTGTTTTTCTGTTCTTAATTTGTTACTTTAATAATTCACTTGTTATTAAAATGGCATATACAAATGAGGAAATGGCTGATATGCATTACGTTTACGGTCTGTCGCAGCGGAATGGGTTAGAAACTTCTAGAAGATATGCTGAAATGTATCCTCAACGGCAGCATCCTTCACATAGAATATTTGCTCGACTTCATCAACGATTACGAAAGAACGCAGGATTGTGGTCGCCATCGAGAAGTACGTACACCACAGCTTGAGGAAGCAGTACTTAATTTGATTGAAGAACAACCTACTACCAGCACTAGAAAGATTGCTTTCCAGCTAAATGTTGATCATATGACGGTATTTCAAATTTCAAAGGAACAACTATTATACCCTTACCATCTATCTGTAACGAGTACAGGCACTGTTACCGCGAGACTTTCCGAACCGTCTTGAATTTTGCAATTGGATGCTGGAAATGATTAGAATAAATTGTGACTTTCTGAAGACGATAGAATTCACAGACGAATGTAGTTATTCTCGGGACAAGATTAATTTAATTTTCATAATTACCACATATGGGCTGATGAAAACCCTCACGCTATTGTCGAAACTAACCATCAAGAATAGTTTTCTCTTAACGTGTGGCTCGGAGTTATTGGAGATGATTTGATTGGGCCTCATTTTCTACCTCCTCGAATAAATGGTGAGGCATACGTTCAATTTTTAAGAGAAGTGCATCCAGTACTGCTGGAGGAAGTTCCTTTGGGCGTCAGAAGTAGCACGTCAGCATTTAACTGAAACATGCAAATCAGTGTATAGGTCGAGGAGGACCACAGAACTGGCCCGCTCGATTCACGGATCTCAATCCTCTCGATTTCTCTATTTGTGGCCATTTACAGCATTTGGTTTATCGTACTCCTGTTTGCGATGTAGAGGACTTAAGAAACGGCATCATCGATGCGGGTAATCAGGGTAATCAGAGAGACCCTAGGAATATTTGAGCAAATGCGCCGACCTCTAGACGCATGCGTATTGTTGAAGGTAGACATATTGAACATTCACTATGATTTCTACATGTTGTGTGTTTTGTTATTAATAAATTAGTTTTGTTTATTACCCTTTAATCGTTTAATGCAGGTACTAACTACGAAATAACAATAAATCCAGTTCGCATTTTTGACGATGTTTCTCTGTAGTTGTTCGTAAAATAATTTTTTGCTGCGAACTGGTTTATTTTGCGTAAAAAACCCAGGAGACATTTTTTGTTGTTGTGAAGTTTCGTTATATGAAAGATCCTATCTTTTTTCGATGAGGAATCACCTCCTTAAATGTTTTACACTTATTCAGTTACACCCATAGTTAATCACAATTTATATAAATATTTGAATTTATTTTATGCATCAACCATTTGAAACTCAAACAGGTTAGAAACAAAATGGAAATGTCATTTGAATTATGTGGAGGAAGAGATCACTTGGGCTAAGCTGCTGGAGCAAATTTAGCCAAACAACAGGTCTTGAAGTAGTAGTTTATGGAGTGAGAAAACAGTATTAGGCAAGTAAAAATTTCTAAGTATTATTATGGAATTCAATGAAAGAGGAAAAGTTATACTGAATCACATGAGTTATCTTCTAGAATATCCCAATTTTTATCTATTAGAAGTAAATATGAATAAATTTCACTTGAATGACTGACGTCTGTTTTTTACATTTAAGCAATTTTTTGACTATAAGATGAATGTTATTTCCAAAAAAGTCTCTTCGAAACATTATTTTCTTTAGCTAAAACTTTGACAGAATCAAATTCAATTGCATGACCCGTCCTGTAGACATGTTCACTGAGTGCACATCTCTCAGGGTGTTGCCTGCAACACCCTGCGGGAAATACGGTCTTTTGAAAGTCTGGCTGTTTGACTATCCTCCACAGGGTGCGTCAACAAGATTCCCTCGGTCCACTGCTATTAGGGATGACAATTATCCAAACACCACTTTTTTTCGCAGTCATATCGATAAATACTATCTTTAAAAATTATTGTCTCGCATGCTGGGTGATTCAGCCGAGCATGGCCAACCAAAGTTATATTTTTTTAAATGGAACACCCAGTATATGAATACGTCATTCGATTCTATATTTTTTTAGCTATCTGAAGAAGTTTTGTTTTCGAATTTCCATTGCGGCATTACCAAGTTATTCCAGAAAAACCTATTTTGCAGACAATATTTTTCAATTCACCACCCGCATGTCTACAGCAATTGAGTGGATTGTTTTTAGGAATAGTGAGTCAACATTACTATGATAATTTCGGAAATCTCAACTTTCGGAAACAATATATAGAGTGCTCGGTAAAACCTGGTCAAGTTTCATTCATTTTCAAACAGACATTATTGAACTTGTTTAAATGGAACACTCTGTATTTTTTCATTCTTATGAAATGTTTCATAATTTCCCTACATTTTTTATCAGGGGTATACTATAGGAAAAACATATATTTTACAAATTATATTACTTGTTGAAACCGCAAAAAATTCATTTATTTACGTTCTTTCTCAAAATTTTTTCAATATGAACAATAACGCCAACATTTTTTATTGAATAGAGGAGTCCAAAAGATGTTCAAAATGGCGACTATTTTCTGCAACACATAATGTCAGTCTTTTTTCAAATAAATTCTCTACACGTTCCAGCATATCCTCTGAGATTTCCCTGAAAGCTATAGCCACATTCTAAGTTTTGTTCCATATGGAACCCCGTCCAATAAATTCTCATACTCATGCCGAAGAAATCTTACATATTTTCTTCCAGTAAGATGCCCATCCAAAAAATACGGACCGATAACTATTTTTTCGAGAATTCCATCCGCAAACATTCAGTAACCAATGCTGTTGATGGTTTTACATTGCATAATAATGCATGTTATGCCGATTCACACTTCCATTTCTATGAAAAGCCGCTTCATCAGAAAATAACACGAAATCGAAAAAATCATTTTCCTGATTAATCATTTCTGAGCCCCATCGGCAAAATTGAACACGTTTTTCAAAATCTCTTTTTCTTAACTCTTGCATCAATTGCATGTGAGAAGGATGAAATTTGCTTGCTCGTATCATTGGATCCATTCAGTCGAGGAATCGGCGAGTTTTAGATTATGCTGAAACTCACGAAAATCCTTTAGTCAGGGAAGCTATAGATTACGCTGTAGACGACCCCTCCCGATATAGAAGGCCCCGACACTCTGTCGTATGAGGCCCCTATGTCCTCCGTTAACAGATGAATAATATCTTCATCTATCTCACCCCAGCCAGGTAGGGGTATAACGCGAAGGGCGGTATGGATGTCTAAGGACTTTCATGCCACCATCAAACATCAGTTGTGACCCATTTGTCTCTCTGACAAACTTCAGTTAAAAGGGGAAGGAGGCCAGGCTTCAACCTGAATAAAATCAAGATGGTTAACGTCGTAACGTCGTCGTATCATTGGAGACAGGCTAGGCTGGTTTGAGAAAATCCTAATTCCCTGCTCAGGTGTCTGGTACTCACATGTGGATTTTCAACAACGTGAAGAGCAATTTGAAATGTGTTCTCTTCATTTGTTACAGGGCAGACACGTTTCTAATCTTGTTTTTAGAGCCTGAAATGCCCTTCCATCTGGTTGTCTTCTTTCGGGGAACTTCTTTTTGTAATTCTTAGATGAAAGGAGTCAGTTTCCATCACTTTCCCCAAAAGCAAAGACCATTTGCACCATATCTTCCAATACATAATTCATAATGAAAATGATTCAACCCACACACCAAAGAAACTTCAACACATGGTGTTCACGACAATTTCCGAGATTCATTTTTTGATGTCAGTCAAAAGTGCCAGATAACTGGGTTTAAAAAAAAGCAGAATATATTTTCTTTAGGTTTTTACGCATTTTTTACCGTTGAAATCACTGATAAGTATCACTAGATAGTATGAAATATGTTAATGTACCAGCGATTACTTTGAATATTCGAAAAACAAATTCGAGTATGTGAACATAAGTGTGAACATAAGTGTTGAAAAAATCCTTTTGTGGTTATCAGTTTTTCGTATAGTATACCTTTGATAACAAATGTAGTTAAATGTTGTAACATTTCATACAAATGAAAAAAAAACAATGTGTTCCATTTGAAAAAGTTGAATTAGGTATATATGATGAGCTGTTTTTTCGGGTTTCAGGTTTTAATCCTCATAGGGATTATTTTCACAACATTTCGACAAACCTCATTTGCGATCTTCTGGTGATGTCTGGAGTTTTACAACTAGACTAGTTGTAAAATTAACTACCAGAATTCAATATTCAATTGAATTTTTTCTAGGATACTTTTTGGCCAACTCTTTGAAATATTCATCAAATTCTTATTAGGAATAGATTCCTTTCAAGAATGGGTAATTTAGACTGCCTTATGGACATTTTGTCAGATTAACTAACCGAATACCTTTGTATGAATATTTCTGGAGTTTTTTCCCAACACCAAACCGTTATTTTTACACTTCGACACGTGTTTCGATCACCAAGTGATCATCTTCAAGAGGAAGATTAAACTTCATGGTATATAAGAAAGTATGTAATGGGTGAAAAAAAAAAGGTTAAACTAAATCCGTATTATCTATTGGTGCACAAATGAGTTGATAATTGCAAGTGTTGAACCTTTTCATTTTTTGACCATGATGTTTTATACTTAGTCAGGTATAAGTAAATATTCACCTTGAAATAATACTATATGAATAATTAACCTTTTCCTATTGAATAATACCTTATATTATACCTGAATTCAGATCATACTGTTCTTTGAGGCTATCAAGGTATTCTAGCAGTAAATAATAGCTATTTTTGACATGCTGTTCTCCCACAGAAGTTTATATAATTTGCAATGTTGCCACTTAAGAGTTAGCTGATTCTTCGAGGTTCAATATTCAATGCAAATACTACCACATTCTTTCCCTTTGAAGACGTTTTCCTTCGCACTTTTTGTATGAAGATGAAGAAATAGAAAGGCGAAACGCTTCTTTGCCGTGTATTTTTTTCATTTTGACGTTTCCTAAATATTATTTGTGATCTACATGAAGAAATAAAAAATTATCATTAAGAATTCAATTTCAATTTCATAAAATTCAGTTAATATCCTAATAACTTTATGGTTTAATTTACTCACTCGAAAAGTCTGGGGTAAATATTCCGGTTTTGCAAAATTTATTAGTAGAAAAATAATGATAATAGGAATTACAAATTTTATGAAATTAACTCTGAAGGAAGAAAATTAAACGATACATTTACCAAGCTCAAATGAATATTTCATAACTTATTTTCAAGCGTATTAGAACACGAACAACCCCAAAGACACACCATTCAATCATTCTTTCGACGCATTATGTATTATAAAATGATCACCAACGACCGATCGAAAACTGAATTTCCAAAATGGAAATCGCGGACATCCGGCACCGAAGGACCAAATTCTCAAACAAAAAACAAACGGCTACCGAGTCAAAAAGTGGGCGTAGGAATATTCGGGATGAACAAACACCGAAACGTGCTGGATCGGCGGCGGCGACCAAAGAGGCGGCGGCGGCGACCGACGAGTCCGTTCATCAACTGAATCCACTCTGGTGTGAATAAACGTCAACAACAAGCGCACCGCGTACTCACGAGTTTATCGATGAAGTTGCGCGCCGTATCCTACCAAATGTCTTCCTCGGTTGATGTTCTTTTGACCGACCCTCGAGAAAGGATAAGTGGATAATTATGCAAGGGAACGAGACACTCGATAGCTAAAAGGATAAAACGGAGATAGGGTTGTTTTGAAACAATTTCGCGATGCGACAAAGGTAATATCGGGGAGGCTTCAGCTAATCGAATTATATATCTAAGCTCAGTTTTTCCCATCAGAAAATTGAATATTGTCTCAAAAATATTTTACAAATTTTAGATGTGGTGTATTCTTAGTGTTAACTGATATCATACTTTGAGTACGCATTCATTATCCCTGTTATTATGTCTGCCATTAAAGATCAACTGCAGATCTTCCTGCGAATGTCAAATCTCAATTGATCTATGCAAAGGGCCATAATACCATATTCTACAATATTTGTGTATGGCACCGCCTGTTTATCCTAAGAAATTTCCAACCAATAGTTCACTATAGTCTATTTCAAAAGAGTGTAGAGTAATAAATCATGAAGTGTCATAAAATTTGCCTGAATTTCGTTGTCGTCCATGGGCGTAGGCAAATCTTAGGATTATTAAACTTAATAATTAAAGTAAATTAAAAATTACAGACATAGATAATAATAAAAGGCCATTTTTGGGAAGTAATTTGGTCTAAAACTAAGTACCTACATGTATTTAGGTAAGTAAAATTTCTTAAAAAAAGATTAAGATTAATTTTAGTGGTTCTTGTAAACTTATTTAATATGCAATTTGGGTTCATATACTTGAGCATGATTTCTCAAAAAAGGGTTAACACTTAGTTCCGAGGTGCCATGTCATTATAATAATCCCTTTTTGACCCTGCCCACCAATCATGCAATACCTATTAAACCCAGGTAATTAAGAAAAAGGGTTTAAATATATTGTAATGGTGTCTTAAACATTCGAGTTATAATAGTAATTGTTACTACACCAATTAAACGTACAGTGATATTGTGATATAGAAATAGTGAAAAAGTTATAAAATGGGGACATTTACTCCAAAGAAAAGAAGTGTAAAAAATTCTCCGCTATCTGTTTGCGAAAAAGTTATAATTTTAAATGTATATGATTGCATAAAACACGATCACCCTAGTTTGTCTGTGCAAGAAAGTGTTGAGCGATGTGCCCGAATGACTGGAATTGGACAGTCCACGATTTTTAAATTATTGCGAGAAAGAAATATATCAGGCCAGGTAAGTCCATGCAAGAGAAAATCAGGAAGACCAATAAAAATCTTAGATGAAGACACCAAATGTGACATTCGAAGAGAAGTTCATTCGTTTTATTTTAAAAAGGAAATACCCACTCTTGAAAAAATATTTATCGAGATAAGCCAAGATAACGATATTCCTTTGATATCCAGAAAACTTTTATGGAAAACTTTAAAAAGTATGAATTTTGCCTGGGAAAAGCACAATCGAAAGGCACTATTACTGGAAAGTGATGAAATTGTTTGCTGGAGACGAAAATATTTGACAACTATAAAGCAGTACCGCAGAGAGCAAAAGAAAATTTGTTATCTTGATGAGACGTGGATAAACGAAGGTTATATAGTCAAAAAAATGTGGCAAGATAAAAATATAACAAGTTCTCGCCAAGCTTTCATAGAAGGCCTTTCGACGGGTATTAAAGTGCCTTCGGGAAAAGGGAAGAGGCTTATAATTGCTCACATTGGAAGCGAAGACGGATTTTTAAAAGAAGGTTTGTTAAGCTTTGAGTCGTGCCGGACGGGAGATTATCATGAGGACATGAATTCGGATGTCTTCGAAGACTACTTCGGGGAAATGTTAAAATTTCTTTCAGCTGATTCGGTCGTGGTTATGGATAATGCAAGCTACCATTCAAGGCGCTTAGAGAAGGTACCAACTTCAGCTTGGAGAAAGCAAGAAATTATTAACTGGCTGTCAAATAAAGGTATTCAGTTTGAGACGAATTCAGTAAAGAAGGAACTACTAGCCATAGTAAAACAACATAAATCTCGCTTCATGAAATATGCCGTAGAAGATGTAGCAGAAAAGTATAAAGTAACTGTGCTGCGCCTACCGCCATATCATTGCGAATTAAATCCTATAGAACTTATATGGGCACAAGTTAAAGGATATGTTGCAAGGCACAATACCACATTTAAAATGAAAGATGTCAAGGTATTGTTTGATCAAGCCATTATGGAAATCACATCAGAAAACTGGCAAAAAGCAATCCAGCATGTTTTAAAAGAGGAAGATAAAATGTGGGAACTGGACAACTTGGTCGATCAGGTGGTTGACCCTATAATTATAACACCAGGGGATGATGACAGTTCTTCGGATGAAGACTATACTGATGTAGAATAATTTAATTGAATTGTAAATATACTGTAGCGGGATAAGCAATCTGGACAGAGACCAGTGTATCAGTGACAGTGACACTTTTGCTTAGGTTAGGGTTTAGAATTAAGGGTAGTCTGAATAATTATTTTCTCGGAAGGTTCTCGAAAATTGTACCTAGTAATCTCTAGAACATTCAATTAGGGTATAAATAGAGTGTTGTTAAACGTTAAGGGAAGTTCACAGTTTTAGTATTGTTCAAGTGTCAAATTGTAATAACGTATCCAGTAAAGTTCTTGTCGTTTTTGTGAATAAATTGATTTAAAGTCCCCACAAGTGTTTCAATACGTAAAGTTCGTTCGTGTGTGTTTGTGAGTATTTCCCGATTTCGGTTCGTATATATTTTATTGTTACATTTTATATTTTTTAATAACACTGTTCTGCTGTATTAAATTTTTATTTCCTTTAATATAATTTTTATGAATGCATATTCTTTTGGCAATTATCCCACTAGCGCGCCTCTGGCTCAGTATTTATCCGTCGATAACAATGGACAAACCCTTAAAACAGGGTGATACCTACCTGCTCTTTATGAAACGACATAATTTTGCAATGCGGACTAGGGAAGTGACAGAATTTATTGACGGATCACCCTGGAGCGCTTTTGAATACTTAATGAGATTTTATTACTCTACACTCTTTTGAAATAGACTATAGTCTTCTTTCGAATACATCTTTGTCTAATATCTGGCCAACCTTGAACCATTAAGAAAACGAATCTCCATGACTAGTAATCATAGAGATGCTATAGACTTTGTTTCATCAGCCCGAACTTTGTCAGCCCGACAAACTCTTTTTGGAATCAATACTGAAACACAATAGGATCAAACGGAATTCCACACACCCATAATCAAGAGACTGTCACCGGCTTCTGCAACTTATTTTAAGCCCTAACTTCATGTTTATTTCTATTTGTCTGGATCTTTATGCAGTTTTCGTTACTGAAGTATTTAACGTATATTGATTGCCAAATATAATAATAATGTTTATTCAGATTTAAATCACAAAAATAAATAACTGAAGTAATACATACAGTTGAATAAACATCATAGAAACCACAGAAACATCAGATGTTGCTTATATGTGGTGAAAAAGATTTCCAAAGGAAAAAAATGAATATATGATAAATATTAAAGTATGAAAATGAATTACATAAAAGGGATTTGCATATGAGAATAAACTACTTAATATATGGAATTGAAAACACATAAGATAATATAAAATCACAAATAAAAGCATAAATATAAAAAGTTGTCAGTTTTGACATATAATATTATTTAAAAATAAAATCATACAAATATAAAACTAAATTGACAATTAAGTATAAAATCGCAATTGTAAAATACGCGTACTAGTAATAATATATAAAAACATGTTGAAATCGATATGGATGTTGTTGAAAATGAATGTGATAATAATATATATTAACAAAACGATAGTGCCCACCATATATATATATATCACCATATATATATATATATATATATATATATATATATATATATATATATATATATATATATATATATATATATATATATATATATATATCACCATATATATATCACCATATATAACATATATATGGTGATATATATGGTGAAAATATGCTAAGACATTAATCTGGTTGTCTTCGAAAGTTACGGGTCGAGGCAAGTTTCTTGGTGCTTTTTTAGAGTTTATCCTAACATATTGAAATTGTTCTGAATTCGTATAAATTTCTTGAGGTTCATTGGCGGTAGATTCGGATACATTTCATTGAACTTTCGATATGTTCTGCTGATAATTTTGTCACACTGTCCAAAAATAATAAACAAATTCATAAGAACTTCGTTTGAATACTTTTGTTCCATCGTTTTGAAGGTATTTGCAACTTCTGAAGTGACGAAAATGTCGATATTATTAGGAGAATGTCACAACGCTACTGTCAAATAGTAATCATGGCTTGCTTACCAAATACCGAATGGAAATACCATTCTGAAGGGACATTTTCACAAATAAATGTTCATAAGTCCGAAACTTGACTAGTTAGGTATAGGTATGATATACATAGAAAGAAAGCAAATTTCAGCAGCTTTCCGAATTTTCAATAATATACAGGGTGTTCCATTTAAAATAATCAAATTTCAGCAACTTTTTCAAGCAAACGAAAAAACTGTATTTTTTTACCACCCTGTATTGAAGTAACGGAGATTAGGCTGACGTGTGGGAAGTGTCCAAGTATCACCTAACTCCAAACCAAATTTCGATATCATAGTACTTCTTAACTAAAAGATATCGGCATTTTTAGAAGTCATGATTTTCGAAGAAAAAAATTGAAATTAATTTTTATTTCGAAAACGGTAACAGATAGGTATAGGGAAATATCAAGAAAAGTTGTCGGGCAATTGTTGGAGATTCCAAAAATAATATTATATACAGAGTGTTCCATTTGAAAAATCAAAGTTGCTACTGCTTTCTAATAGAAGCGGCAACACCGCATTGTCAAAAATATTTTAGTTGGCTAGAGAATGTCCGAATATGCCCTCCATTAAATTTTCAAAGTGATCCGTTGTCTGGTTCACCAGAAACGTCTAATGTGCCATCCACCGTGAATCAGCCTGTATATTTCATTCTATAATCAGCTCGGTGAAGGTCGATTTAGGTTCGGATCTTCTACTATGAATAGTAATATGAATTAAAGTCAATATAATCAACTCTTGGAATCTCCAGAAACGAAGACCTACATAGAAATACATAAATATTGTTATACAAAAATATATCTATTAGTAGACAGGCAACAAATTAGTTGATGATATATATATATATATATATATATATATATATATATATATATATAAGAATTTTGCGATTTACATAACCTATGTTTGGGTAGCCTTAACATTTGTTTTGGCGCTGGTAGTCTATGTCCGCTTGCTTAGTCACTTTATTTTCACCTATTAAATTTCTGACATAACACAGACATTCATATATGAAGCAAGATTGCAAAGTCAATATACGGAGATTTTTGAAAAGAGGTTAACAATGATCGCAATAAATCTTTAAGAATTAACTTAATTCAAAACATGTTCCCAAACGTCAAACCTAATCGCTAAATTGATAGTTGTTTCGAAATATGTTCCTAACGAAAAACAAGAAGAAATACATCAAATAAGAAATTAAAAAACGAGTATAAACCATCAGAAATTTGTAATGTGACAAAAAATTGATAATTTTCAAAAACTCCTTACTTGAGATGATAACTCGTATTATGTTATCACACTTAGATCGCTTTATGTTATATATTATATTAATATCCATGTATTTCTATAGACTTCAAAAGAAAATAGAGTATGACAAATCTACTTCAGAATCTACTTCAACTTCTGAATTCAATTTAACTGTACAAAAGATAAACTTCGGATGAAGAAATAAACAAGTATTTCCGTTTCCACTTCTAAATTAAGAATATAAAACAAATATAAACTCTTTGCTTGTGAATTAACGACCAATCAGATTTCTGAGAAATTTACGACAAACTCAAACTAAGTACCTGGATTAACTTTCCACGAATTGAAAATATCCACTTCATTAAAAAAAATAATGACTTTTTCGAATGAAACAACTGTTCTCTGCAATGGCTGAGCAATTATTATGACATTCGACTTCAACGAATGTAATCGAAAAATCAAAGGAGAAAACCCTATGAATTCAAAAAAGTATATTATGAAACTCGTTGATAAAAACAGCTTCTTAATTGTACATTCTCAATCTTCAACAATTGTGAAAATGAGCAGCTTAAATAAAAAATATACCGAGCACAAACAATTGAGCATTTGCTTCCTAAACCTTTTGTTGACATAGCTCTGTTATAAAATTAGCAAATATATAGATATTCGGAAGACAAATTTCAGTTATTTGTAGAAACACACCTATTCAATAAATAATCTACAAACCGCAGACATATCTAAAATGCATAAGATATGTCTGCAGTTTGACAATCGTGATATGACCGGAAGAATTCAACCTCATACACAAGTCAAAAAAAATATTCTCAGACAGTCAAGCGGCGTTGGAAGCTCTTGTTTCCTACCGAGCAACGTCTAAATTGGTAGCAAATTGCCAAAAACGACTCTCCTCGATAGGAAGACTTAACAGATTGTCACTGGTCTGGATTCCAGGCCAGTATGGCCAGGCAAAGGAGGGTGCTGCGAGCAG
This sequence comes from Leptinotarsa decemlineata, assembly GCF_025532065.1. Lineage (NCBI taxonomy): Eukaryota > Metazoa > Arthropoda > Insecta > Coleoptera > Chrysomelidae > Leptinotarsa > Leptinotarsa decemlineata. Next base: position 10,408,742 of record NW_027412694.1, on the reverse strand, counting down.
CTTCATCGGACTAGAACCTGTCATTGGCATTGCTTTAGGCTTTGCCAAACAAACATTGAACACCTGGATGGCAAGAAGATTTATGGACTTCTGGCAGAATCTTCCGGGACTGGCTTACTCCAAGGCGTTTATTCACCCTTTGAATATTGATGCCAAACAGTTGTTGGACTACAGTAGGGATGAACTACGATGTCTAACAGGCCTTCTTACAGGTCTTACGTTGTGTGTTGGCTCTGTTTGGAAAATGCAGTGCACATACTTTATTCCTGCCCCGCTGGGGACCGAATCAGGTTTTTAGAGTTCGATAGAACCGTACTCTTACCATCTGACCTGAAAGACCTCTCACCATATAAACTGATCGGCTTCGTTAAGAAGCTGGGTTTATTTGGTCGAGTGTGGTTGCGGTTGAGGATCGAAGAGACCCACTCACTTTGGACCTAACCCAACCTATGTCCGGACACTCAAGCAAAAAGCTTATATTTTTCGTCATGGTTAATCAGACAAGATAGTGAATGAAAATTCATCGATTGCCGATTGAGAATAAAGAGATCAACAGACTGCAACAAATTGAGTAACTTTTATACATTTGAATATTTAGAACGTTCCTCCTGGTTGGTTGGTTCCAATCATAAAATCATCGTTATTGTAGATGCGGGTTCGATCCCTAGTTTCGACTTTAAGTGTGATGTCACTCGTATGAGATTTACAACTTAAAATGTTGACGAAAAAAATATGTGTCAGAGCTTATTCTTTATTCTATATAAATTAGTTTCGACCAATTAAAAAAATCTGAGAATAAAAGTATATCCCAAACAGCTTGTTCACTGAGCAAATGAGAATTCTGACCTTGTGTCAAATTAAAATTCGTTTCAAAGAATACACAGCCCATAACAAATTTCGTTGACCTGAAAAATCTAGTGTCGTCTAACCTTGGAAATGGTTATAAGATGAGGCCTTTTCTTTTTCAAAAAATTAGCAATATTATTGGATGGATCACCACAGTATGTCATTGTCCTATAATGTTTACTATCGTTCTTTGAAGTAGAATATATTTGATAAATGGCTTGTTAGTGTATTTTTTTTATGAAAAATGAAGTCAATAATATCTACCTATTAACCGTTCACCCAAAAAAACTACGAAAACAAACCATTTACCAGGTCTGTCCTCTTCAAGAAATGATAATAAGCGGTACAAGACATTGACATACTTTTTTTTAACCCACCAACAACAATAAAGACAAAACTTCAGTGTCGAATAGATCAGGAATATACAGGGCGTTCCAACGAAAACTTGACCACCCCTGTAAGTCAGAAACGGACATGTAATTGAGAATTTCAAAGAATACGTCAATTTTTGTTTTTAGGGGGCTAATTCTGATATGAAAATCATACCAGCAACTTTACCCCTCTGCGGTCAACAGCTGCCCCCCTATTTTTTTTAATGACATGGGGGGTCGAGTGATACATCATTTGAACGGTCTTTTGTCCCTCATTACCTCTGTATTTTTTCGAAATTGGTTCATTAGTTATTGAGAAATTAACGTTTTATTTAAGGAAAAACAGAAAATTCGCTGTCGTTCATTTCAATGAGGAAATCAACAACAATTAATATCCAACGGATGAATTGTTCAAAATGACCTTCACCTAGTTCCATACATTAATACAGTCTACTGTCGAAATCGTTCCGTACATTACTCAAGATGTCCGGAGTCAGCAGTCGACATTCCCGAAGAATTATCTGTCGCAGGTCTTCTAGACTTGTACGCTTAGTATAGTTAACTTTCGACTTCAGGTGTCCCCACAGAAAGAAGTCCATCGGTATGAGATCAGGTGATCTACCTGGCCACTCCACTGGACTCCTTCTGCTGATCCAACGCATTAGAAAACGTTGGTCCAAAAACTGTCTCACCCGAATATCAAAATGTAGGGGTGCACCATCCTGCTGGAATTTTATTTCATTTTCTACTAAACTGTCATAATTTTCTAAAATTTGTGTAATCTACACAGGATCCACATAGTCTTGTAATAGATTTAATTATATGTCTCCATTGAGATTACCTTCAATGAAGAATGGTCCAACAATATGATTACCAAGAATGCCGGACCAGACATTCAATTTTTGTGGAGTTTGTTAATGTGTTCCCATCACCAAATGATTATAGGTTGCAACAATTTTTATTTTTTCTTCAGTAGAGTAAACCATGTTGGAACACATTGAACAAGGAACACTGAATAATAATTCGTGAAGAAGTGACAGTGGCCAACTATCTACTTTTTATTCTACGACAACTAGATTCAGCAAAAACTACCAGTGTAGAAAAAACTAACAGTGTTGTCCATTTCAAAACGTTTACTACTAATTGAATGAATTCTACAAATCTAGAAGACGACAGAGACTTGTTCGGGAATGCCGATTTCTAACTCCGGACATCTTCAATAATGTAAGGAACGCTTTCGAAAGTACCTAGACTGTATTATTGTATGGAACTAGATGGGGGTCATTTTGAACACTTTATCCGTTGATTGTGTTGCCATTGATATTACTTTTGTTAATTTCCTCAATAAAATGAGCGACAGCGAATTTTCTGTTTTTCTTTAATAAAACGTTAAACATTTAGTTTTTCAATAACGAATGAACCAATTTCGAAAAAAATTACAGAAGTAATAGCGGGACAAAAGACCTTTCAAATGATGTATCGCTTGACCCCCCATGCATTGAAAAAAATTGGGGGATAGTTGTTGACCGCAGAGGGATGAAGAGATTTCCATATCATAATTAGTAACAGGTGTTTTTTACTATAATCATATGGAAGCAGTTGTTTCGAAAGTACTTTCTCTTTCACATAATTCAATGTTCATGTGAAAATAAATCTGCTGAAAGGGTTTTCATCTTCCAGTTTGTATCCGAAACAAAGTTATATGCATGAACTACATATCTTTGCAAAGTTTTTTTTTTAGTTTAATCGCTTCTTTCCTTCCTTCAAAAGTTTTCCACATGTTCTGCAGGAAGATGGAGAAGTATAATGCTATAAAGCTTTTTTCCAAAAACTAATGTATCTTTAAAAAATATCCCCTTTCAATTTATAGGTTTTTCATTAATAAACTCAACTTTCTAACTACGAGTATACCCACCAGTTTCCCGAATGTAAATAAAACTCCTAAAAATACTACCTTGTCCGAAACGCACGAGAAGCAAATTACGGCACTGTTTTACTGAATGTCAAAGGTTCAAGCTCTCTCGCCGCATTGTGCGGTAATACAATCGTAGACACCGAACTGGAATGGAAAAGCGGACAGAAAGCTAGCCCGACTCGGCAGACATTAACCATTTATCCCGGTTTGATAGCGTTCCAAATTGAAAGATTCATTATATGATCAATAGCGATTTGAGGTTCGGTTCACATAAAGATGTATGGAATCAAATTCTACCGCGTGATGGAGATAAATGGGATTCCGAGTTGAACGGGTAATTTGTGCAATCTACCGCAAAAACAATACAATTATTTATTTTGGCGGAGACTCTAGAAAAAAAAGAGACCCAGTCTTTGGTTCGGGCGACCTAAAGACGGATTTCCACCAAACGGACTCGCTTGCGACTAGTTTCGTTTTCAGAAACAGAAAACCTGTTTTAACTTTGAAAAAAAACTAATTTCACCAGTCTGAGTCGCGTGTTTTTTTTTGTGAACTGTTTTATATAGCTTCCACTACACGAACAGCAACTAAATGGCTGCATTCTTTATTTGTCCATTGCTTTTTTCGCTCACGTTCTACAAAGAAAAATAAAATTTCATTCTTGTTTGAAATAAATAATAATACAGGGTGTCCCTGGACTTCCTCTTTTCCTCTCGGGAATGTATAGATGGGGTCAAAATATCACCAGTACTTCATATAACTTTTTTTCCTAAAAGTCTTCGTAACCAAGTTACGGGCCCTCGAAGTTACAAAATGGAAAATGTTTTTCTTTGATAACTTTTCAAGTGAATATTCAAAATCATCCAAATTTTGGTAATTGACTAAACAAATGAATTCCGTCGATGAGCTTTCATGCAGGAGTCAGTTGTTTTGCTACAAAGTCAGGAACGGACTACCCCCGATGGTCCACACCCCAAAACTTTGAAATGACAGATATTTTTCAATATTTTTCAACAAAATTAGGTTACTTGGACAATTTTATGAATAAAAGTACTCGTGTGGAAAGTCGATCGGAGCAACGAGTCTTAATAAAAATGTAGTTCTACTCGACATCAAACCTGCTCGTCCACCATTATTTGAAATGAATAATTATCAAAGCAGAAATAATAATGATAACGTTAATTCAACAACAGTTATAACAGGAATAATACAAAGTATGCTAAAATGAAGTCGTAAACAAAAAGTACAGTACCTATATGGAAGTTTAAGTCACAATTGTGATAGCAGATATTTTTTCAAAAGAAATATCAAGTTCTGTAGATTCGTGGTGTTTTTAAACTAACAAGCTACTCTACTATGAAATATCGAATTCATTCCATATTTTGTATGTACATAATACGTGTGGAATAATCACGTTTCGTGTTGATCAGTTATCTGAATCTCATGAAACTCAACATTCGAATGTTTCAAATTCTTCTTCACAGCTAAACTGTTGAGGAGTTTCACTGATAATTATAATTTCATGGGAGAAATTCTTTAACACGAATCTAAATTTAGCTGAAAAAACGCACATCGGAAAAAATATTTACTATACTAATAAAAAGCAAACGAATGAACTACAAAAACGGCTGCACATGATCAGGTGAAAAATATCCAGGGATTAATTATGTTCCATTTCTTTCACAGATGTTGACAAAAAAACCTTTTAGAAAGTTTTGATGAAAAATGAGAAACTGGAATGCGATTTTGTTTTGTTGAGTGGTGCGTTGTCATATGACTATCATTGTATTGTCAATATTCTATAGGATATTTTGAATTTTTTTGATATGGCCGAACAGTTTACATTCAATGAATATGCAGATATGCATGTATTTTATGGACGAGCATTTTGTAATGCTGCAGAAGCTCGTCGTCTGTATTCCGAGCATTTTCCCAATCGAACGGTACCGTCAAAAGAAACATTCGAGCGTGTCGATCGCAGCTTGAGGGAGACAGGTATGTAATAATTGATAATTAATTTGAGCACGTTGTTTTATTTCGATATTATTGTAGGTACAGTTTTGCCAAAACGAGGTGGTGAGGGCGCTCCTAGGACTGTACGTGCCGTTGTATTGGAGGAAAATATTTTGGAAGCCGTCGCTGATGATTCTTCAATGAGCATCAAAAATCTATCAGAACATTTCCATACATCCAAGTCCACTATTCATAGAATAATTAGGGAACAACTGCTCCACCCATTTCACATCCAGAAGGTACATGCCATGACACCTCAAGATTTTCCAGCACGACTGGAATATGCCAATTGGTTCATGGATAGGCAAAGAGAGGATATGACTTTTATTAATTGAGTTTTATTCACTGATGAAGCAGGTTTCAGTAGAGATGGAGTTATCAACTCTCATAATCTCCATATATGGGCCGAAGAAAATCCCCATGGGATATTGCAAACCAAACACCAACGGAAATTCAACGTGAATGTTTGGGCTGGTATCATAGGAAACCATCTTATAGGACCATTCGTTCTACAGGACCGATTGAATGGAGAACGTTATTTGGAGTTCATTCAGAACGATTTGAATGGACTTTTGGAACATGTTCCATTGCAAACCCGAAGAGATATGTGGTTTATGCATGATGGCGCTCCTCCTCATTTTAGTTTGAATGTGCGTGACCATCTGAACCATATTTTCCACAATAGATGGATTGGTAGAGGTGGGCCATATTCATGGCCATCGCGGTCTCCGGATTTAAATCCATTGGATTTCTTTCTGTGGGGGCATCTAAAAAGCCTTGTTTACGCTACACCTATTCACACAAGAGATGCATTGTTGAATAGAATAACATTACATTGTGAAGCCATACGAAACGACCCTGGAATGCTATTTCAAGTACAGAGAGGGTGTCTTCGCAGACTAAGAAAATGTATAGAGAGAGAAGGTGGTCATATCGAGCAGTTTCTGTAGCGGATTTTTCATTTCTGTTTGCTCTTGAGGCTCTTGAGTTTCGTTAGTTAAACGTGTTTGCATTATAAAAATTCGTTATGAACATTTTACCTATCATTTCCATTTTCCTTAAAAACTAATATTTTCGAATAATGGTAGACATCTCAGGATAAATGTTGTTGAATTAACGTTATCATTATTATTTCTGCTTTGATAATTATTCATTTCAAATAATGGTGGACGAGCGGGTTTGATGTCGTCGAGTGAAACTACATTTTTATCAAGACTCGTTGCTCCGATCGACTTTCCACACGAGTACTTTTATTCATAAAATTGTCCAAGTAACCTTAATTTGTTGAAAAATATTGAAAAATATCTGTCATTTCAAAGTTTTGGGGTGTGGACCATCGAGGGTAGTCCGTTCCTGACTTTGTAGCAAAACAACTGACTCCTGCATGAAAGCTCATCGAAGGAATTCATTTGTTTAGTCAATTACCAAAATTTGGATGATTTTGAATATTCACTTGAAAAGTTAACAAAGAAAAACATTTTCCATTTTGTAACTTCGAGGGCCCGTAACTTGGTTACGGCCCCTGGTTAGAGAAAATGTCGTTTTCGAAGAGTAGTTTTATCAGATTGAAGGGCACCTCTTGAGTCATACGAAAGCACGAAAAACATTTTCAGAAACAAATTTTCATGATTATTGTGAACATTTTGAAAGAATAAAAACTTGTTTCAAAATAAAAAATTAATAAACATAAACACAAATATTTTCTGTAATTATTATATGATCAGCGACAAACAGCGACAAAAAAAGTTGATGGTAATTCGTTTCTGTTAATACGTTCACTTTCACTTTTTTCATTGCAAAAATGATATTAGAACGTAATATATACTTACAAATGCGAAAATCAATCACCTAACACTCATTCATTCATCTTTCTTTCTCCGTACTGATAAATCCCAGGAAGCTAAAAGTTGGTATTACACTGTCCATGAGTTTCGACTGAAGGATGTATCATGCACTGATCTAATGTTGTAACTGTTCATACTTCATTTCCCACTGCTGCCTTCTTCATGAATGCGATGATTTACACCATCATTGGATCGGTGGAAAAAGGAATTCGAAGCAAAACTGCTTGAAACTGAATTGGACAGATATATGGCAGACCTTTTAAGTTTAGGAAAAGACGATAATTCCAGAACTTGTTTATATTTCTCTGTATCTCCTGGTGATAACTTATGGGGAATATAACAAGAAATATAGGAGGTTTTATGAGGAATCAATCACTTTATGACTGGGGTATCAATATAATTTGGAAACAGCGGGGAAAAGAAACATTTCATCCAGTGATTGTGACGATGGAATAGTGCCGAAAACAGAAGCTAATTACCACGCTATATAACTAAAGTTGTCGCAAGTATCAAGGTGGGAATCTTGCACCTTGACTATCTGACTACCTCATTAACGATGAAACAGCAGAGCATATACTTTGTGCCTGCCCCGCTGGGCACCGGAATCAGGTTATTAGAGTTCGGCAGAGCCGTACTCTTACCATCTGACCTGAAAGACCATTCACCATACAAACTAATCGGATTCGTTAAGAAACTGGGTTTTTTTGGACGACTGTGAATAGGTGTGACCCACAATAAACCCTTGCGGGTTGCGGTGGAGGGTCGAATAGACTTAATCACTTTGGACCTAACCTAACCTAAGTCGACTTTCGTCGGCTTCCCGAGTACCTAATGTTAATGCTTACGGAATTATTCTACATGCGTTACGTTGGCATAAGTGCACTGATTTAAATAGCGCTTTTGTCGATTGAATTGAATGACTATTAACCAAGATATCATAGTTTGAAGAAGGCCCATAAAAACGGACAAATCTTTTGAAACAACATATTAATAAACACTTCAACTATCAGTGTAAAAGTCACTTTTATAATTCGTACCACAAAAATGATAAACATAGTTTCTTGTAATTTCTAAAATTAATGCACAGCTGAAGTTTAGGTTCATGTTCCTACAGTTACAAGGATATAGAGTAAACTTTTATTCAGGTCAAACCATAACAAAATCGTTAAATCAATTGCAACTGCACTGAATTTAATGGCCGCGTCCGAATATCCATGTGGAAAATGGCTCTGAAATGGGTTTCGACATTTGGAACTATAAATAAAATAGAAAAACCATTTTTACTGAATTGACCTAGCTGAATAATGAATAAACAATACAAAACAATACAACAAAGTTGCTTTGAAACAAAGTACTATTTCTCTTCCGCCATCGCCATCTTATATTTCTATAAACTCGTCAGAAATAATACCTACTATAATATTGAGTTAGTTAGATGTAGTGTTATGTATTCATTCAGTTGTACATTTCTGTGTAACCACATACTATATATATTTACAAATTAACATTGAATTTTTTGGTAACAATTGGAAATATCACAACGTAAACATGATATCTCAGAATTCTAAATGAATTATGAAAACTTAAGGGCTCAAATGAAGAAAAAATCAAAGTTGCATATCAAAATTATCTGAAAGTTGTTCAAAATAGTATAAAACAAAATCCAACCCTATTTTGGAATTCCTCAAGAGCAACGAGAAAAATAATTCTACTGTAGATAATTTTAATATAGTTGATAGAGATGTGTCAGATGCAAATATAATCGCAAGTGAATTTGCAGATTATTATTCTTCAGTATGTGAAAATGAATCAACCTCTGATATCAAAGTAGTGAGACAGATAACCAACGGCATATCATTTGGTCAGGTGAAAAGTTACCCTAGATAATCTTCAAAAGGCATTTCAAAAACTCAAATCAAATAGATCACCAGGTACGATTTTATTCCATGTTATATACTCAAAGTTTGTAGATAATCCCCAATTCATTCATTATTTATTACTCATCTTTAGCAAAACACTAAAGATAGGTATTTTTCCAAAATAATTCAAAATTTGATCTGTATAGCAAAAAATGTTGTATTTGTCAACCACGAAAATATATAAGTCTCTGAAAAATTGAATAACAACCGTCCAGCAGGGCTTCTGTCGCAAGAGATCTGTCGAAACCAATTCATTATCATTCACAAACCAAATTACGTAAAACTTAGGTAACAAAATACAAACTGATTGCATATACACGTACAAAGTTAATCAAGACCTAATGTTAGCCAAATTGAAAAGGTGTTGAATTTCCTATCATCATATTCAAAAATCCGTACTCAGTTTGTTACTTTCAAGGGATAGACCTCTCAGGGATACCTCAAGGGTCGAATCTTGGTCTACTGATGATTTTGATGTTTGTCAACGAATTAGCCAGTGAGGTAACATCTAACCAATTACTATACGCTGGGGATTTTAAACTATATCGGATGATAGTGGCCGTGAAAGAATACTTAGATCTTCAGAATGATATTAACATTACAACTTGGTCATTCAGAAATAAGTTATTATTCAAGCATTCAAAATGTTAAGTAATAACCTTCAGCAGAAAAAGTAATCCTAATGTTTTCATGTTAGTCTATACAAAATACACCTTTAGAGAGAGTTGCCAGTGTGATAAACTTAGACGTTCTCTGCCAAACTGATATGAAATTCAATATCATATTGATATTATAACTCGAAATGAAAATACTGCAACGGGTTTGTGAAGAAATCCAAAAAAATATTTCACTAATACTGGAAGTATTAAGCTATTATATTTCACTTTGGTTCGAAGTAATTATGAGTATGCAAAACTGGTCCGGGATCCCCCATATTAGGAGGATTCCAGACTAGCTCATTTATATAGCTCATAAATAAAAAAATATAGCTCCTTTATTTCCTCGTTCAGTTCACAGAAAACGACTAAATTTCGTATAATTGAGGTGTCCTAGTCTCTCCCACAGTATTCAACGATCTGAGCCAAGTTGTGCAAACGAATAGTTTAAAAGTTATGACCAATTCAGTTGAACAAAACAAGAGAGGTTCAATAATCATCCTGATTTTGATTTTGGCAATTGAAAAATTTTTCAAGTTTGATAATTTTCAAAATGGAACACTGAATGTTTAATCTTTTTTTGAAGATGTTCTTCGAAGGCTTTAGAAGATATTCTTGATTGAATATCAAATGAGTTACGAAATGAAAACAAATACGGCATTGGACATCTTTTTTCAAATGTATCGACTACTTTGATGAACTTTTTCATTTTTCATTATTGCATTGTTTGTACTCCAATAATTAATTCAAATAATGATTTCAAAAAAAGGTGAATCTATAACAGTTTCATATTGTGACATTATTCCACGAATCTAACCAAGAACAGGTTAGTATTTCCGCAAATATTCAATTTACTACCCTGCGCTAGATAGGTGCATTCGTTAAAAAAGTTTTCATTTTTGCTAATTTCCCTTGAGCAAATAATTCACGTTTGGGTATCCATTACAAAGCGAATGGAAATTTAACCGCACTAGCGTAAACCTTACCAGAAACGATACTAAATAAACAACCACTGTGTTGTGGCCGTATTCCAATCTCAAACCATTTTTTCTGTTTATTTATGTTCTATTACTATCGCCATTTCCAACTTTGAAAGTGAGGCGGGTATTGAATGAAATTAATCGTTTACACAGCTGAAACAGACAGTGTATCGATCAATGTAATTGATCTTATCGTTTTCTGTACTGGTACCCGTTTTTTTACGGTATATTGTTTCTATAATACCTAGTGATCATCCGTGCATCTAAAAGAAATAACATCATCCCAGTGCCTATAAAAAATCGGCATCTGCTATATGTACCGTATGTCGTATTAAACATACGTATTTGTAGCGTAATCCTGTCAGAACCATGATTGGACAATTTTTATAGATTGTATTTGTAAGAAATATATTTATCGAGATATATTTTCCTCACGATATCGAAAGAATCCATATTCAGATGAATAGAGACGAGTTTATGTCGTGGTGTGTTTCGATTTGTGGCCGATCGGCACACCCTGCCTGAAGTGCATTCAGATTTATGCTTAACTGAATTTGGGTAACCCTGTATATAAATTATTCACTGAGACCTAATACCAATTGGAACAATGTACTGGTGAGAACGGATTAGATTAGGTTAAGTCCAAAGTGAGTTGGTCTATTCAAACCTCCACCGCAAACCGCAAGGGTTTATTGTGGCTCACGCCTACTCACACTCGACCAAATAAACCCAGCTTCTTAGCGAAGCCGATTATTTTGTATGGTGAGTGGTCTTTCAGGTCAGATGGTAAGAGTACGGCTCTGCCGAACTCTAGAAACCTGATTTGGTCCCCAGCGGTAAAGTATGTATGTATGTATGTTTTACCATTTTCCAAACACAGACGACACACAATGTATTCCGATAGTCCGAATCTCTGCATATGATGATTTAAATGACAGTGACATGTGTAGTTCATTCCTAATATAGTCCAATAACTGTATCAAGTTTCGAAGGGTGAATAAACGTCTTGGAGTGAGCCAATCCTGGAAGATTCTGCCATCCAGGTGTTCAATTTTTGTTTGGCAAAGCCTAAAGTGATGCCAATGACAGGTTCTGGTCCGATAAAGCTGTTTGCAGCATCCTCCTTTGCAAGGGAGTCAGCAGCCTCATTGCCTTTCGGGCCAGTATAGCCAGGAATCCAGACCAGAGACAATCTATTAAGTCTTCCCATCGAGGATAGTCGTTTTTGGCAATTTTGTACCAATTTAGACGTTGCTCGGTAGAAGCCAAGAGCTTCCACCGCCGCCTGACTGTCCGAGAATATTTTTATTGACTTGTGTATGACGTTGGATTCTTTTTTTTCCAGGCAGAGGTCATTTCCAGAATCCTGTGACTTTCAAAGTCAACCATCAGTCTGTTGCACTCTGCATTAAATTTATTTGTGTAATTGGCAATGTGCACAAGTCTATATGCAGTCCACCTAGCCTCTCTCCCCAGAAAAATTTGGAGGAGGTAGATCTAGAAGGATCTCCATGGCCGCTGACAGTGTGGTACTGACGGCACCACCAAAGAGCTTCGCCTGGGCCATTTTCTGTAAAGCCTTCGGCCACCAGGCAATTGCACCATGAGTTATCATTGGTCTGACAATCATCACAAAAATCCAATGGATTTGTTTGAGACCTAACGCTCAAGTTTTACCACAAATCCTTTGAAATGTCCATAGGGACATTCTGGCTTTGTGTAAAACTTTTTCCGAGTGACCATTCCAGGTGAGATTTTTATCAAGGAAAATGCCAAGATATTTCCCTTCCGTTCCAAATGGAATGACCTCACCATTGAAGTAAAGTGGCGTTAGATCGTCCAATTTTCTCCTCCAGGAGGGGATTACTGAGGGTGTCAAATACAAACCAGAAAAAATCGTGAACGCAGTTTCAATGTATGAATTAAAAAAACTCGTCTAATCTAATTTCAATGATTGTCTCTTATGATTTTCAAAAATGAATCATTGGAGGATACTAATGATGATACTTCTCTTAATCCACAACCGACAGACCCCTTCTTAAAGAATATTCTAGAAGATAGAAGGCGTGTCCAATATTCAGTGAAATATAGAAACAAATTAAATATTGTAATAATAGTCAGCACGCCTACGAAGAAGATAAACAGCAACACTTTGCAGATCGAATTTCAATACATCATTCAGGAAATTAAAATTCATTCAGGCTGATCAATACTTGGGATGACGTGAATATGAACGAGAACGGTATTGCGCTTCAAAGTTTTTCGAGAGACAGAGAGAACGTTTGAATTATGGAAATGAAATAAATTGATCTCATTATACAGTGTATTCGTTTCAAATCAATCATGATAATTCGTTCGTTCAATGCTGCAGAATTTGGAAAGTTGTATGTTTGCATAAAATATTTTCAGGGCCAGATAACCACCGAAACCGTTATTTGCCTAGTTACTTACGTTACACATGGCCGAATAAATTAATATACAGGGCATTTAATTGAAAATATGTTACTCTTTCCCGGCCCGAATTTTCAATGAATGCGTGAATTTTTATTTGCAGGAGATCCGATTTTGATGATATTATTGGTAAGAAACAGCAACCTCTCTAGTTTTGGCAATAAAAAAGTGGGTGATACATCATTAAGAAGATCTATACTCCGAGTACCCCTTGAGTACCACCGTACATATTTAATTTTAAAAATAATGACTTTTTCAATAGGGATTCTTATCAATAAATAACAATAATGCAACTATTGAACAAAATTAAGGAGATAAAAATTGTAATAGAATACCAATATACTTTTTATTAGTCTTTTCTTATGAAAAGAAGAATAAAAACGAGAACAGAGTTCTGGAACACTGAAATTTTAATCTTTTTTTGAAGATATTCTTCGAAGGATTTAGAAGATATTCTTGATTGAATATCAAATGAGTTACGAAATAAAAAACAAATACGGCATTGGATTTTTTTTTAATTGGTCGTTTATTATGAAAAGAACACTAAAAACGAGAACAGAGTTTCCAATTCGTTTGTGTTTGGGATTTATCGGATTTCTATATAGTATACAGGATGTTTATTAAAGATGCAGCTATTTTTAGGCTATTCTAAGGATATTTTGTACTGTGATGATTTTTGATAGGGCGCTTTGTTTCGAAAATATGGAACGAAAAAATATTCGACAAAAACAATGTATTACCAAAAATTACATGTAATGTTTCTTATTCTACAAGAACTGTTGAAAATGACTACTCCCCGCTCAGATGCAAGAATACAATATTCTCCTCCTCGACTCCCGAACTCTTTAAAAAACTCCAGGATCGTATCCGATTGCGTTACACCCAGCAAACTGAATGTCTGCAGTCGTTTGTAGTAATCGGAATGTTGTTGATAGGTACCAACGTTATTGTTAGATTTTTTATTACTTGGTAGGTCCAATGTAGTAGGCTATACTTTCATTTCAGCTAAGTTAATAATTTTAAAATTACCAAAATTGTTATTGTCGATATTCGTTTTCGCTCCGTATCTTCGAAACAAAGCGCACTATCAAAAATCATCACAGGACTAAATATCCTTAGAATAGTGTAAGGAATATCCTCTTTTTTGTCGCATGTTTAATAAGCACCCTGTATAGGAATGTAGGCATTCACGACTGACGTCAATGTTTTGGTTGTCTTCCGGGTTTTGCCGTGGTTTTCTTTGGTTATAATCTCCAAACGTTTCGACTGCAACTGCAGCAGTCATCTTCAGTGGCGTGGTCGAAGTACTCTTCTTGACGTGTCAAATGACAGTTGACCAAAACTATTGTTTCCCATAGAACATATTTTCCATATTTTTTAACCAGTTTGTTCTACGAAATTCTGTGTCATTTTCAGAAACACTTTCAAGCATAATCTATAGAAACAACACTCGACACATCCATAAAAGTTGGGTCGTATAAATGTCACTTATGTCGTTAAAGATTCGCGGCAGAAAGTCGAAAGCTGAAATTTGTCAAGACAAGAATAAATAAATAGAAGGGCTAATAGTCCAAATTGTTCATGTGACAAATTGCAGTTTTAGATCAATACAAAGAAAGGAAGTTGGAAAGGCAGTATAGAAATGATGAGTTGTTATCAACGATTCTAAATGTAATATCTGAAGAGAAAATAGCTAATATTTCAATGGTATCTAGATGTTTTGATATTTGTTATATCAAATCATACATTTTTTTCCTTAAAATTAGAGTACAAAGTATAGAATTTTGACGTATAGCTCTTCAGAATAAATTTCGAGATTGACCGCATTAGCCTAGGCAAAATTGCCTGTCAGCCGTGTGCTCGATCAGAGAAATTTAGAGTTAAATGTACATTGTTTGTTTATTATTTCGCTGTTTAAGGATTTAGAATGAAAAAAAACATTATTGAGTATTTTGCAAGACAAATTTTTAGATAATGAGATGTATCTAAGTGGTATTTGAATCACCAACCTATTTTGATTTCAAATAACCCGTTGGCACAAAGCTTATTCAAATGTAGCTAACATTTGTTATCAATATGTAATATTGACTTGACTTCAACTTAGTAATCTAACCCCCTTCCCCAACTTTAAGTTCCTATATCGCTAAATTCATAAAGTTAATATACACACAAAATTGATTCCTTAAAAAATTAGCGTTGACTTGTTCCGAACCTCAACTTCATGGCTTTGTTAAGGCGGATTTCCACCAAACGGAGTCGCTTGCGACTAGTTCCGTTTTCAAAAACAGAAACAAACAACTTGTTTTAGTTTTGAAAACAAACTCGAAACTCAAGTTTTTACCATGCCTTCTCAAATTAACACTTCAAATGAAGTAATATCACATGAAGTCACACACCAATACAAAATAGTGAACTGAATAGTTGCTTGTTGTTTCCACATAGCGAACTCTGTTTACAAAAACACAGACATCTTTTGATCTTTCCGTCTGTCGATTGGCAGGGAGAAAAATTAGGTGTTCGTTAACAGAAATAATCGCCCGAGATACAAAATTTTCAAAATGTTTCTTATTTTAACAACTCAAGTTTTGTTGAAATCGACACAGTTGCTGTTTCGTTTTGGTTTTGTTCGTTTACTGGAAATCCGTCTTTGGGATCGAATACTTTCAGCACTAATGAGAAGAATAACGGCTCAAACAAACTCACAAGAAGTTGTCCCATTCAAACAAAGTGCAAAACGAACCTTGGATACTTTTGTCGTGCTAGGTGATATCATCATAGGTAAATCCACATTGAATTTTTGTATTATGCACCAAATTGTACCGGTTGTGTTCTATACGATGTTCACTTGACATATACTAC
Organism: Leptinotarsa decemlineata; assembly: GCF_025532065.1. Classification (NCBI taxonomy): domain Eukaryota; kingdom Metazoa; phylum Arthropoda; class Insecta; order Coleoptera; family Chrysomelidae; genus Leptinotarsa; species Leptinotarsa decemlineata. The sequence continues at coordinate 10,392,888 of NW_027412694.1, read as the reverse complement.
CATTATTGGTTTCCTGAAAATTATGACCTTAATATTACGACCTGGATCGATTTGTTTTGTAGTATGTTGGTGTGGACTACTTATTGACAGCGAAGTGTTCACTATTTATCGAGAGAGTTAGGCTATTACGGAAGACGCTTATTCGGGACCTTCAAGAATAACGGTTAAACCAACTTGAAAAATAAACAAACTATCCTTGAATTTAAGTAGTGCTAGACTATAAAAACTGAAATTTACACCGAATAGTAGTAGTCGTAACAAAACCTGTATATTGTATAAGATACGATAATTCAACATCATTATGTTAGCAAATAGTGTAAAATTTTTTCGTGTAAAATGTCTCGTGTATGCTTATTAAAAAACGAAATAAATCAATAAAAATCGGAGATATTTCAACTGAGTAGAGGACTACAAAGAAAAATGCTGTGGCAATAGATATGACCACAATTAGGTAGAAATGAATTCATACATCAATTTTAATTTGACTGTATGGCCCATATGCAAGAGAATGGTCTGCTCTACTTATAACTATGGCTGTGTTGCCAATTTCATTACCTTCTTGATGGTTATCTTTATTCATATGCAGATGACAGTGTATATATATATAGTGGATGGAGATAACACATTTTCAACAATGCAATTGCACTCTTAAATTAAATAGAACCCCTGAAATGAATTATTTAGAAATGTATACAGATTGTTGCCTGAAGTGGAAAAAACATTCACTTGAATTACCAAAAAAAATTAAGAAAATGTCTAAACTAACCTAACCTAACTCCTAAGAAATATATTTGAAGTGAAAACTTTATTACTGTTTCATCATGTACTATTTTCCGATATTATGACCTATGGAATCATAGCCTGAGGTGGTGCATATGAAAATCTGTCAAGTCTATTCATAGGTATACCATAAAAATAATTTTTAAAATTTTAAATTAAACTTTAAACTTTAATCTTCCTTTTGAAGGTGATCACTTGGTGATCGAAACACGTGTCGAGGTGTTGAAATAACAGTTTGGTGTTGGGACAAAACTCCATTACCACACCAAAGGTTCCAAACAGTGCATCAAAAGTGAATTTATTATTATAGTTACCAAAAAACGGTATATTTTTATCAGAATGACAACGAGGTTCGCAACCATTTAAATGTTCAGTGGATCATTTTTTTGATTTCGTAGACCTTCTAGAAGTCACATTGAATGTATAACATAGAATTTGCTATTATTCTGTTTTAGCCTACTACTATCTGTAGCCACTTTTGTAGCTTTTTAGAATAATCCTGTTGATGTCAGAAAAGTGGCAAATCAAATTTCAAAAAAAAAATCGGCGGAACTTCACTAATCATTAGATACAGATACGGTCATTAATTCATAGATCGATAAAAACAGGTAATTTCTTGCTTCAATAATACTAGTACTATGTTGCTGTATCGCTGCTGTTCCAATGTCTTGACAGAATCAGAATCAACGAACTTAGGCGTGCGCAGCGTTATAGAACAGTGCTTTCAAAAAAAATTGTTCTGCAGCGTCATCTAGTGGCGAGTTACAGAAACATTGATAGCCTAAAAACCTTTTCTATGAAATATTACTTATACATGTCAAGTTTCATCACGATCGGTTGAGCGATGTAGAAGTTTATCACTTACCAACCAACCAACAAATCAACAAACATCCATTATTATATATTAGAAATATGAGCCAGACAAAGACAATCATTTACCATCTCCAAATCCAGCTATTCCTAGCAAACAAGTTCCATTGCAAGTTCTCTATGCGACAACTTAAAAATCGGAAATAATATTAGTAAAAAAAATTTCCGGTAAATTTATTGATCTGATATTTATTTTTAATTTTTTTTGTGGCCTGGGGTAGGGATTAGCCTATATTCATATTTCATTTCGCTAATCAAGTACTAATGTTTTTATTTTTGAACTCTGTTGATATCTTAAGAAATGTTTAGCTTTCCTGTGGATTAGCAAAACTCTCACTTTTCGAAAACAATTGAAATTGACAAAATGGTCGTTACTATAATTTGCCGGAGGAACCGAGAAATCAAGCAATCGGCAGAAAACACCTGGAAGTATCAGGAATTAGCCCGTTATTACCAAAAGACAAGGAGAATCTGATAGTTGGATGAAATAGTTTGGTTTGAAATTAGTTTTCTTCAAACACGTTTTCCTCATCACAACAGAAATGCTGTCTTTTTACGCGCATTTTGCTAGCCAAGTTAGCACCATGCATCAGGGACGATGGAAACTACTCAGTGATATAATCCACCAGAAGTTCCAAATTTTCTTCATCTTTCATTTTCTCATTTATATCTACCGTTATTTAGATTTTTGTATATAACTTAAATTTGTACTTGTTGACTTGATGTTTTTGTGATCACGAATTATTTAGGGTCTCCAACAGGGGTTTCCGAACTTGACAATTGATAACGGCCATCTTGCCAAATTAGTTGCCATTTATTCAGTTTGTTTTGACAAATCACCATAGACGGATATAGCATTCAACAACACGTGCAAATAATAAAATTGTTTTACCAAAATGAGTGTTCTGTTCGGGCAACGTACCGCGCGCTTCGCCCATTTTACGGTCGCCATAATCCTCCTACCTGGAGGACTATTCACGATGTGATAAATAAATTTGAGTCCACTGGTTCAGTGAACGATCGACCAAAACACGAAATGCAACCTCTGCCGAAAACATCGCAACTATCTGTAAGAGTGTGCAGGAGAATCTAAAGCAGTCGATTTTGCGTTGCTCACAAGAACTCTGCCTTTCGCAGACCACAACTTGACAAATTTTGCATCGTAACTTAGACTTGCATCCTTATCGAATTCAACTGACCCAGGAACTGAAGGTAAACGACCATAGACAACGACGTGTATTCGCTGAATGGACTCTGCAGTAGTTGACCCTTCATTTTTAGGCCCATTTCTTGATGAATGAATGGGTACTTGAACAAACAAAACTATCGAATTTGCGACGATACCACTCCACATGAGATCCGAGAGCGTCCAAGCATCCCGAAAAATTCACTGTTAGGTGTTGATATTGAACTCTCATGGCGTCATTTGTTCATATTTCTTTGAGAACAACGAGCACTACAGGTCGATGAATATCAACTTCATTTGGCCTGAATTGGATGATCTTAACACCAACTACATGTGGTTTCAACAGGACGGCGCTACGTGCCACACAGCTCACGGCACATTGGATATTCTGCACGAGCGATTTGAGGGCACGGTCTTCTCACGTGGAGGTGATGGGAACTGGCCACCGAGCTTGTACGATTTGACCCCGTTGACTTTTTTCTTGTGGGGTTTTCAAAGTCGCAGGCGGATGCAAAATTGGATGTTTCGGATGCGCTCTCTATCCCAAGAAGCCGTGGCGAACATTTAAACGATGTTATATTCCATAATCATATTTTTCAATTTTATTTATTACACTGGTCTACAGTGGTTTTGTTGCCCTAGATATAAGATTGATTTGGATGTATTTATACTCACAATTCATGAAATTATCAATGGTTTTGTAAGATTTGCTCTCGTTTTCTTTTAAATATTTATTTTCATTTTACATTACAAAAATTCGAAAACAAGAAACAAAATAACAGATATATTTATAATCTCAGTTTTATTTGGAAAAAAAATATGATACTTTGAGGTAAATAGAGAGGGAAATTTCGAAAACATGTTATATTTCCATGAACCGCCTATTGAGAGCTTTTCTTTTATAATTTTTCAGAGGACAATCTCTTTTTAAAGACCGGCAGTAATCGGCCATCATGTGACAATCCCATCGACTCTGATATCTTTCTTCCATTACTTTTAGATCCTGGTGAAACCGCTCTCCCTGCTCCTCACTGTAATTTCCTAAATTATCTGGAAATTTGTCCAAATGGTTGCGAAGATAGTGTACCTTGATACTCATATTTGCTCCTGGAATCTGAAAGTTTGTCAGCATATTTTGTACAATTTCTTCACAATTTGATGATTTATGGTTACCTAGGACATTTTCGACTACCAACACAAAACTTTCCCAAGCTTTACTTTCCGGAATAGTCATAACTTTAATAAAATCAGTGTCTTTTATCAATTGCCGTATTTGAGGACCATCAAATATTCCAACTTTCAACTTTTCTATACTAAGTTTTGGAAATTTTCTAGAAATATATTTAAAACAATCTCCTTCCTTGTCCAAAGCTTTTACGAATTGCTTTTGCTCATTCCTAACTTAATATGCAATGGTGGAAGTATAATTTTGTCTCTGCTCACCAACGGCTTTACCGACAGTTAAAGAATTTCTTTCAGGCCAAACATCTTTTTCCCAATGACGTTGCTTTGCTCTACTGTCCCACATACAAATTAAGCAAGGGTATTTCGTGTATCCACTTTGTTGACCAAGTAAAAAATTAACCATTTTTAAATCCACACAGATCGACCATTGATGCTCCGAGTAATTGATTTTTTCTAAAACTAATTTGACATTTTCATATTCTTCTTTGAGTTTTGTAGAATGGGCAATTGGAATTGATGCAAATTTATTTCCATTTTGCAGTAAGACGCATTTCAAACTTCTTTTACAGCTATCAATAAAAAGACGCCACTCAGTAGGTTTGTATTCTTTCAAACCCATGTTCAGAAGCAGCTTCGCAATATTATTACAGTATACCAATCCTTCATTTTCATCACAAAATTGTAATAGCTCACTTTCTTGCGTTCTGTACGTTGTAATTGTCGGTGCCAATAAATTTTTTTCTTTCAATCTTGAAGCTAACAGTTCTGATCCTTGTTTTGATAAATTTAGATCACGTATTAAATCATTGAGTTCATTTTGAGAAAACAACTTTGGCGTAGATGTTTCACCCTCCCATTCACTTCCACTGGTAGACTGATTCGATTTCTGTGAATTTGGCAACATCATTGTTTCTGAGGGCATGCGAATCACTTTTGAAACATAAATAGGCCGAGGGAGATTTTCACTGTGTAAAACAGGACATTTTGTAGACTGTAAGTCTGGATATCTCCACGTTTGATTTCGATTAAAACCTTTAGCATCTGCTACGCAAAAGTAACAATCATCGAAATGATTCTTAGGCTCCATCCAGATCATAGGAATACCAAAGTCTAATCCAGAACGTTCTCCTTTTTTCCACAACCGCAAAGACTCAACGCAAGACTTACAAACTTTAACCCATGATTTATCTAATTTGTCCATTTTAAAACCGAAATATTCAGCATAAATTTTCTCAACAAAGTCTGTGATATTTCTTTTTTGTTTTTTGATTTATAAATACCACAAATATAACAGAATAAATCACTACTATATTTGCACTTCCTTCGTGACAAACTCATGTTCAAAAAGACGAGATAAATATATTAGAACGGACACTCAACAATTGAAACAAAATATTAACATATAACAACTTATCCAGATTTCCCTGTTAGTACTTCAATATTATCAAATAACTGAGTTCTCTGCTGTTTTGCAGAGCAAGGAGCCCGAGAAGTGAGGATCACGTGATGTTTGTACGCGCAAAGAAGTTGCGCTGAAGCCTAATCATGAGTGAGAACATATTTTTTTTACTAACAAGCCGATTATTAATAAAAATACAAGATACGTAAAAATCATAAAAAATAGAGCACATTCAGTACTTTCATAAATATATTCGTGATTTAGGCACTCGAAAACATAAAAATTAGCAAAAATATCCAGGGCAACACAAAACTTTTTTTTTGTAGAGCGGTGTTATCCTAAGCAACAATATACAGTGTGTAAAAGCCAAATGGAATAAATTCATTATTACTCACTGTACATATTCAAAAAAATCCTGAAACACGTCAATTGTAAATTATAATTTGACATTCTTAAACGTAAAAATGCCACCCCTACCTTCAAACCCCTACGAATGACAGGTACAACCCCCAATTTTTTAAATGGGATGTATGGGTTTGTGATACATCTTTTGAAAAGTCTCTTCATTCTCTATTCAGAAATATTATTGCTTTCAAGTTCATTGCAACAATTAAGATAAAATAAATTATAATCATGTAATTACCGAAATTCGATTAAATACACTCAGAAACTAAAATGTAATGCAAAACGTAATGAAATGTAGAATACGAAAAAGAACTATAGATTTTCACGAAGCAGATGTTCAAAATGTTTACCGCGAACGTCTTGGCAACATCCTAATCTCGAATAAAACTGTCTTTCAACATTATTCAACATATCAGGCGTGACCGACCTAATTCGTTCTTTTAAGTCATTCCAATCTGATCGTTTACTTTTGTACACATTGCTCTTTACATATTCCCATAAAAAGAAATCTAATGATGAAAAATTAGGCGATCGCGCTGGCCATTCAATCGATCCTCGCCTCCTTATCCACCGATTGGGAAATGTTGTATCGAGGTATTGCCGGATATTAACTTGGTAATGTGGTGGTGTTCCATCTTGCTGAAACCATATATATCCACTAGAAGTTGAGGGTTTCCTGGATCAGGATATAAATTTCCTAAACTTGGAGTGACATCATTTTGAAGTAGTGCCCAATTAACGCCATTCAAGTTGCCCTAAATGACATAGGAACCAAGGATATGGTTTCCTATAATCCCTGCCCAAACATGAACCTTTTGAGGGTATTGCGTGTATTCTTCTCTCATCCACTGAAGATTTTCCGTTGACCAGTAGCGACACTTTTACCGATTAGCATTATCATTAAGAGACAAAGTATACTCATCAAAAAACATAACGTCTTCTAATTGGATGATAATGTTATCCAACATGTCCATCATCTGCTCACAAAAATAAGTTCTTTTATCAAAAGCGTCTTCCATGAGCTCCTGAGTAGGTATCATTTTATAGGGATGCATTTTATTTTCTTTTAATATGTTAATATCGATGTATGGCTAACATTGAATGTAGTAGATGCATGTCTACTAGTTGAATGTGGGTTTTCCTCAAACTCAAGCATCACATCTGATTTGAGTTCATCACTCATTGCATTTGCAGCTGCTTTTTTTATCTGCCCCACATGACCAAGCTCGCTAAATTGCTTTTCTATTTTGCTTATTGTTCCTTGAGACGTGGGCGGTAAATTAGGAAATTTCTCATGAAATAGGCAAGCTACTTCCTGTTGTGTTTGGGTTTTATCTCCGTGAACAATCATTTGTAAAACTGTTATTTTATGCATTTCCGTTAATCTAGCCATTTGTCAGACTTGAAGTTAACGAACTTTAAATTTAAATCAAAGTACTGACAACTAATTTTGTAACTTACAAAACAAGTTGACAAGGCGTTTTAAACTAACGTTGCCATAGCAACTATTTACAGTTTTTCATAGGATACCATCTGAAAAAGAACATTACTATGGTTTATGCTTATATTTTTATTATCAACATGAAAGTTTTGAGCGTAATTTATCAAATTTCGGTAAGCACATGATTTTAATTAATTTTATCTTCATTCTTGCAATAAACTTGAAAGCGATAACATTTTTGAATAGAGAATGAAGATACCAAACGATAAATCACAAGCCTATACTTCCCCTTTAAAAAATTTGGAGTTGTACCTGTCATTCGACCGGGGTTGAAGGTAGGGGTAGCATTTTTCCAAGTATGTCAAATTATAATTTAAATTTGACGTGTTTCGGGATTTTGTTAAAATATGTACCGTAACCGAAATAATGAATTTATTCCATTTGGCTTTCACATACTACACTGTATGTATTGTCAAGTATTTGATGAATTCAATGAGTACTTGCGTTTTCTATTTTATCACTCATCACTTGAAATGAGTGAATGAACATCATTCGATTGCAAAGAATTTTTACTTTAAAACTCCAAAAAATATACAACTCGAAGAAAATATAGTAATGTTAATTAAGTGACATCGGCATTTTCAGCTGAGTTTAAGGTTCCACCTACAATCTTTCGACGAGACAAAATTCATTCACATCAAGTCTGTAAATTTCTAGTACCAGGTTGAAATATATCACTCTCCACTTGGGTATCAACGTCCTCTGCGGACATTATTCTAATTATATTTGCCTTGTAGAAGTAGAACTTTAAATAGCTGCGTGCCGTCACGCGCTTGATCAATTCCTTACATTTCATTAACTTCGAATAAAATACAGCATGTTCCAAAGGGGTAGACAGTTTTTTATTCAACCTAATGAATATGCAAATACACAAGTGACAATGAATAATACCTCAGAAAAACCATAACCCATTCCAAACAGCAACAAGTGAGACTCCATCATAAATAGCCCAGATTTTTTTTCACTTGCGTGTCCAGAAACAGATTACGAACACCAGCGGTGTGAAATTTTTCACGCACAAACGAGTTCTGACATTTTGAAAGATATTTTCTCTCTGCAGAAGCTTTTTCGGACTGTTGACAAAACCTCCTTTATGTTTCTGGTTTCCGTCATCGGCGTGACATATAACATTGGAGGTATGCTATAACGAGGATGGATTGATTTTTCAAACTCATCGATGAGGTATTGAAACAGAAATGGAAACGTTAAGAAGCGTCCGCGAAAATGGGAATTTATCGGAAGTAATAATACAAGTTATACCGAATGAAGTTAAGAAGCGGCCGTGCAAATGAGAATTTATCGGAAGTAATACCACAAGTAATATCGAATGAAGTTAAGAAGCGGCTGTAAAAATGGGAATTTATCAGCAGTAATACCACAAGTAATATCGAATGAAGTTAAAAAGCGGCCGTAAAAATGTGAATTTATCGGAAGTAATATACCACAAGTAATACCGAATGGAGTTGAGCAGCGACCGTAAAATGAAAATTTATCGACAGTATTGTAGTATTACTTCTGATAAATTCTCATTTTTACGACCGCTTCCTAACTTTATTCGGTATCCATTTCAGTTTCAATACCTTATCGACGAGTTTGAAAAATCGATCCGTCCTAGTTAGGTATAGCATACCTCAAATGTTATATATTATTCCCATCACGGAAGCCAGAAATATAGATAAGTTTTCGTTAACAGTCCGAGAAAAGTCTTTCAAAATTTCGTAACTCGATTGTGCGTGAAAAATTTCACACCTCCGGTGCTCGTAATCTTTTTCTGAGAATGAGAATTTATCGAATTTACCTCAAAATTTAATCGATAAACTTCCATTTTTCAATGAAAACTTTGTTATTCTGCAATACTGTGAGAGCAACCAGCACTATAAAACCACGAGTACGTAGAGCGAGTGGTTTGATCTATCGCTGGTTGCTGGATTGGTATTGCTCAAGAATGACAAAGTTTGAGTTTGAAGAAATAGGCATTTATCTGAGATTTTTTTTTCATTTCGAGTGGCATTCGTAAGGATTATTTCCGAAATAGTCTCAGATAAATGCTTTGGTATAAAAATAAAATATCAATTCTCAAATTGAATCAATTTTATTATCTGAATAACGAGAAAGATCAACGTGAACTTTTGCCTGAAGTACAGGTATGAGATTTTGGCTTTCTACTTTGCCATGATGGATAAGTAGAAAGCAAACATGTTTCTTTCCCAAAAATTAGTCTCTCCGAAAAATACATATTTTTCAATTTATACAAGATTCCTATGGTTAGTATTCAATCAAATAAGCGTACTTTCATCAATGGCATGAGTAGATTCAACTCATTCATGACAAACTCGTGATTTTATGAATGAATTGGGTGTTTCATCTTTTAATGTTATGGTACTGAAGGGACAATAAGGCAAGTATCTTATTTCGAAACATCGATGTCCGAAATTGAGGATGACAGTGTAAGTGAAATTTCCCCTTTTTCATGGGCCATATTGTCTAGCAATCCTGTGAGTGATATCTTATTCAATTCCATAACGAATTTTTGGAAAACAAACTGAATAGAGGAAAGCGTTTTTTGTATAATTCAGTGTTCATATAAAAGTTCATATATCTGCCCTATCTACCTCATTTATAAGTTCAAGTGTTTTATGTTGTTGACTAGCAACTTTGTAATATACTCATTTGTTACAAAATTGAACAAAAATAATAATAAATTTTAAAATTAATATTTTGTATTGATTTTTGCTTAATATCAACTGTCCGAAAATTTTACTAAGTTGAACAATTTATTACTGAAATTGTTCAACTTGAGAAAAGCTCAGATTACGCCTTAAATTTAATGTATATTGATATGTATTATAATGTACTTATATTGATTATTTTGTGTATGTACTTATAGCTACCATAAGCGAATTGTTACTTTTATAGGTTTAAATAATGATACTGATAATGTACATACACAAAATTACTACCATCATTTTTACGTCACGTTTCACATAATAAAAGAATATTAAGTGCATGCTGGTTAGAATTTTATAGTATTGTCTACAGTATATGTCTATCGCACACTAAACACTCCACGTCTGTCCGACCAATGAGAAAGAAGGAGCCTGCATTCCGCTGACTTATGCGAAAGCCAGGCAAACTGCCTGGCTTTCGCAGGCACCAACACTGTTCACATGTTTAGTTTTTGTTGAGGTGCGATGCTTTAAGTCCTCCTTTCTTCATGATGTTGCACTTCTTGTGAAACTTATATTCCATCAAAATCCTCACCCACAACGAATACGAAAAATAGCTTAGATACTAGTATTTTTTCCCGGCCATGAAAGTATATAACTAGAATATAATAGTATTTAACTAAAAGTGAGTCTATTTTGTATCCAAATTACTTAATATTTTTTGAGTTTGATTTCGAATAAGTATAATGGTCATTCATTTTATTACTGAACCCTCAACTAAATTGGAACTGCTAAACAATTGTTTTTTGTATTTTATGTTGACGTATGTTAACTGTGACGTAAACACTACAACTATTATACTTTTAAAAATATGAGAAAAGTTATAGGAACCAACCGAATTTTCGTAATTGTGAAAATTCACCTGATAAAGATAGTATTCAGTTTTTACTTCGTCCCTATAAACTTGGTAAGATGGGCTTAGCAAGTTGACGAATCAGGCAAACAAATAATTCTTTCCCCTGCTCCTCAGCCAGCCTTCTTCAATGGGGAATGTTCCTTCTGACGAAAATCGAGTAGTTTTCATAAAAGAGCTCTAAAACAACGCATCATTTCAACCTTTTCCTGTAACCATTTTTTGAATACTTAAAAGAGGAATGAAATAATACATTCAACATTTAAAGGGATTCGTTTCTATTTCACCATTTGGCAACATCGGTTATAGCTAATAAAGGACAATGAATCTGTTACCTATATGAGACAAACAAAGATGACATATTTCAGAGGCGTGCTGTTCTGTTTACTTATGTTCCGAGTTCCGAGACATTCTGTGACATATGACATTTTGTGCACCTAACCGATCTCCCTGTATATAAATAATTAACAAAACAACTGTTATGTGGCTTGTGGAGGTGGTATTGAAGTATAATTTATATTTTGCCTTAATTGTTGAATTGTAAAGGTGATTTTCCTTTTTTGAAGTAGAATATCTGGGTACGTATAAATTACTTCAACTTGATATAGGCGCTGCTACCAATATATGAATTAGAAACGAATCCCTTTAAAAATTAAAACCCAACATTTGAAACATCAATTTGAATACTTTTCCAAGTGAATTTGAAAAACTCATGAATCAAACTCAACTTTATTTTGTTCAAACTTGCATTTGCTGTAATAACCCAAATTGAGGAATATTCCCCATTCTGTTATTGATTTTTGCTGCCTTGAAAACGAGCATACTTCCATAGTTCAGCAGTAATAGGAACATGTTCTTGTTCTTCTCTGACTCAAGAGTTCAGTTTGGCATTTGAATCGTTAAAAGTGCGTCAAAGTGAGTGATGTCTTGACAATGATATTGTATATTGGTAAATTTTACCTCACCCCAAGTATCGGTTTTCTCGATACGACAATAAGCATCTTCAAGCTGCAACAGACGTCACTAGTATTGTTAGAGATTTCCGATATCTGAAGTACACGGGCAGTCCCGTGGGCAGTCCTGACGACATATTGGGTGATGTTCACATTTCTTTTACACCGCATTGAAGCGGTAATTTATCTTCAATCATTGAACACGTCCAAAATAATGAAAAAAACAGGTAATATCGATGAATAAATGAAATGAAAAATAATGAGTGATAATGAAAAAACAACCACTGAACAGTATCCTCATGAGAATGAAAGTATGAAAAGGAAATTGAATGAAATTATAACAAACTGATTACTGATAATATCAAGTCAAATGAACCGCAGACTTGACAAATTTCGTCATCAATCAAATTATCAGTTATTCTTATTGATTGATTTGATTATTTTCCAGTCAATTGCTCGGAAGGAAATTAAATATACACGCCCGTTCATTTAACCTATCCAGCGAAGTCAATAGATTATTTCAACTATAAAGCTCACATCGTCTCTGTCTCTAGTATTATTAGTTGTGGGTAAGTGAAAAATAAAACAAATTCAATTATTCAATCGATAGCAAGTAGGTTGCTGACTTGTTGATGGAACTAATCTGAATGGACAAATTTATGCAGCATCAAGTGAAAGAAACATCTATAGTGATAGGCTCGATCATACAATATCAAAATTATGCGCACATTATCACAACACAACAAATTTTTTGTTTCGGGGTTGAAATTAGATGATTTTAATGTATTTCCACGTGTTAAAACCGAAAGTGACCATAAAAATTATATATTAGCTCTTGTTTTCAAGATATAGTATCATTATATTATATATATATATATATATATATATATATATATATATATATATATATATGTATATTGAGTTTTCAACAAATGAAATATTTCATCACCAACAGTTGGTACACATGTTTGTTTACATAACACCCCTCTCATCAGCTGTTCTTAAGTAGTAAACATAACCTATGTGAGTTTGTCAATTGTACGCACGTGGTTGCTATTGAAATTATCGTGTGAAGTTGATTTTTAAATTAATTTAAGTGCTGATCTGAAATGCCTCGAAAGTGTGTGAATTCTGTCGATAGCTTTTGCTATATATGTGGTGAAATAACATTTAAGGCTCAGAAACGTAAAATGACACCTATCGTTAAGACAGCCTATGAACATTATTTTGGTGTGAAAGTTGGGGACCAAGATAAATCATGGGCTCCTCATATATGTTGTAATTCTTGTTCCGTCATATTGCGAGAGCGGCTGAAAAATAAAAACCGGGCAATGGCTTTTGCAGTACCTATGGTTTGGTGTGAGCCTACCAATCATACAGATGACTGTTATTTTTGCTTAACTCCTCCCATTAAGCAAGGTTTATCTATGAAGAAAAGAGGAACGGGTAAATACCCTAATCTCCCATCTGCTCTTCGGCCTGTACCACACTCAGACAATTTGCCAGTCCCTTCTCCACCCCAAAACTATGAAATTTTAGAGGAAGGTGATGAAGACTGTTTAGAAGGAGCAACCCATCCTTCTACATCCTACGACCCTGATTTTGAGGTAAGCGATAGGTCTAGTGATCCGCACAGAATTAGTCAAGCAAAGTTGAGTGACCTTATAAGAGATCTTCGCTTGTCTAAGGAAAAGGCTGAGCTGTTAGGGTCAAGACTACAACAGTGGAATCTTCTAAAACATGATGTGAAAATATCTCAGTACAGACAGCGTCAAAAAGATTTGCTTCCTTTTTTTGAGAAAAAAAGAAAACCTCGTAGTTTGTTCTGATGTTAATGGTTTGATGGACTGCTTGAATTTGGATCACACTCCATCTGAATGGAGACTGTTTATAGACTCTTCAAAACTAAGCTTAAAAGCTGTACTTCTGCATAATGGAAATCAGCTACCCTCTATTCCTATAGGTCATGCAGTTCACATGAAGGAAACGTATATAAATATGAAAACACTTCTCCAATCAATCAAATATGAACAACACAAGTGGCACATCTGTGGTGATCTGAAAGTCATTGCTATACTCCTAGGAATGCAATTAGGGTTCACCAAGTACTGTTGTTTTTTGTGTCTGTGGGACAGTCGGGATAGGAAATCTCACTATAAAAAAATGAACTGGCCTACACGAGACCTAAACCCTAATGAGAAAAATGTAGTTTACGAGCCTCTTGTAGATCCTAAGGATGTTCTCCTTCCCCCATTACATATTAAGTTGGGACTAATGAAAAACTTTGTGAAGGCCATGGACCATGAAGGACAAGCTTTTAAGTACTTGAGAGCAAAGTTTCCCAGGTTGAGTGATGCTAAAGTCAAGGAAGGCATCTTTATTGGGCCTCAAATCCGTGAAATCGTAAATGATCCTGCTTTTGACATGATTTTAACAGGAAATGAAAAAAGAGCCTGGGAAGCCTTTAAGGGGGTTGTACATGGGTTTTTAGGTAACAAAAGAGATGATAACTTCACAGCATTGGTTAAAGAACTTGGATGCAACATGTCCTTAAAAATTCATTTTCTTCACTCTCATCTTAATTTCTTCCCACAAAACTGAGGAGCTGTGAGTGACGAACATGGAGAAAGATTCCATCAAGACATTGCCTTAATGGAACAGAGATATCAGGGCCGTTGGAATGAAGTAATGCTTGCAGACTACTGCTGGTCTGTATGTAGGGATGATCAAGAAGTGTTTTATAAAAGACAAGCTAAACGACAGCGATCTTACAATGAATCGGATGGACTTAATTGAAATTTGGTGGTACAAACTTCTTTTATTTGTCAAAACACTAAGAATAATGTTTTTTTTTATTAATTTTGTATTTAAAATATTCTAAAAGAAACATAACAATATTGTTTTATGTACTTTCACTTTTCACGTATAGTATAACTACTCTTTAAGATTAAGTACTGTGTATCTCAAAAACCAGAGCTAATAAAAATTTTTCGTTGTTATTTTCGTTTTTATCACCCCAAAATTAGTAGAAATTGACTAATTTAGTGTAGGAAACATTCAAAAAATATTTTTTGTTGTGTTGTGATCGGAGAATATGATACCTATTCATTTTTTACTTTTATTTTTCATTCTATAATTTAACGGAAAAAATCCATAGGAAAAAATTAATTTAACCTCTGCGGATATCCGAAATTCTCAAAAATCTTATATATGACCGCTCTGGATTGAATGATTCCGTACAGTCTATCTCATCTTGTGTTTGTAAATCTTTTGCTGAAAAAATCCTCACTTGTTTACTTTGCAGTAAATGTTCAAGAGGCAACAAAAACTTATGTGAATTTCTGGAACTTCATTTAGCGTTTCCTAATATGACTAATAACCAGTCCATGCAAAGTTTATTGTTAAATCATCTGAAAATGGAACTGTTTAACAGGTGATGATCGACTGTATTGGTATTGCCAAACACGCCAAACTAACTGACTGTTATAAGGAAACAGTGTTAGGAATCACACGTTAAAAGGTAAGACCTCGTTAGTCCTTAGCTCGCACAAGTTTCTCAACTTCTGAGAGTTGTCGTTCGTATGGGGGCGACAGCTGATTAACGGAAAAACAGATTTTGAACAGAACAGAAGTATAGCTTTGGCACCAGTCAATCTAATAATAACACTGATGAATTTCAAATAAGACTCAACCTTTGACGGAAGCAAGAAACTCTTTCGAAGGTTCGAAATAGAGAACATTTCAATCTAGCAGACCACTATTTATAATATTCATGCAGTCATTGTTCACTGTGGTTCTGGCGTTGAATTTGGTCATTATTACGCCTTGGTCAAAGACGAAACGGAATGGTTTAAGTTTGACGATAGTCGTGCCACGAAGTGTTCTGACGATGCATTGAATTTATTGGAGTCGCTGGAGACACCCTACATTTTGTTTTATAAGAGAGAGGACATTGGTAGATCAAGATCTTCAGATGATGTGGTGCTGCAGATTTTTCCGGGTGTTCCTGCAGCTGAAAAAACAAATGCGCCACTGGAATCAATGAAGTCGCCCCGGAGCGCCGATTAATTTTTATTGTTGTTTTTATTTTTAACATTAAATTATACGAAAATGAAAAAGTATTGATGCAAAATTATTGTTTTCTATCTCAGTTTTCAATTTTTATCGGCAGAATGTTCTTCTTCATAAATGTTTCAATACGTTCGTGAGATTTTGAAAAACTTATTGGAATTAGCTCAAAAAATGTGAACGCAATTCTAACACTGACATATCTGGAATCAGAATTGCCTCTTCCGGTGACATAAAGTCATAATTTTGTATTTCTTTTCTTATAAGATTGTCCAAAATTGTGGTGATGATGAGATGTAGACGAAGTGACTTTGTCCGAAACTTCAACGTTCACCGAGAGCTTGACTGTTTTCCATAAAAGTAAAATTTTTATATCACTATTTTCCATACATTACGTTCTGTAGCGTTCCTATCAATGATATCTGTTTCAATTCCATTATATACCGCTGTCTGTAGTACTGAATTAATAAGACAAGTGATTTCCGTGGAATTCAGTGTTCACATCCACGAAAGTAGTTGTTTCGGTTGGACTTCTGTGCATGACACTAGTAAGAGTTGTTATTGAAGTTAATACTATATCTTCTTTTTTTTTGCAAGCTTCCCATCTTTGTACTAGAAAGCAGCCAAATAGCTTTTTCCTCGAAAAGTTATTTCTTCTAAAAATATTCATTTTAAATTTATGAAAAATTTTTGTCAAATATTTCAAAACTAATGCACACTATTCACAGCTGTCTATCATTCCTCAATAGACCAGTTTGACATGAAGAGGTACCTATCTATTTCAGTTTTCTTTATAAATTACCAATGTACAAAGTGAGACCTAAAAAGTTATTTCTAAACTATATCCATCCAACAAACAAAGCAACCCAAACAAAGATAGATGTGTGATCAATACATGATCACCACGCACATTTGCATCTTTTGTATGAAATTAACAAGCCTCCTTACGCTAGCCAATCAGATTTGACTGCAATCGGCTAGCGTTTAAAATTGGTCAAACCACCAACACTGACATAAAAACTTGGCAAGTTGACTTGCGTGTCACAGCAATAGGTGGTTCCACTTATGTCTCGCTTGCGTTCACGAAGTTATTTTTCATTAAGTACTTTTCTTGGTGATTCACATTTTTTCTTCAATCGACATACATAATTTCCCCCCACCAGAGAACATGAAACTCATAAAACAAGTCAATAAGGGAAACCGTATGGACATTTGGGAAAACTTAAACATCCATAAATTTAACAGTCATTAACGAGGAACAAGTACAAATCAAGACCTAACATTCAATATATCAATAGTACCTGATGTAACCCAAATACAGGCAAATTCACCTAAAAAACCTGGAGTACCTGTATTGAGGCGTTGGGACCGCATAAAAGGACATACTCAGTTTGAGTAGAGCCTAGATGGTGATAGTACGAAAGCTATCGAAAGCGCTCGTATATAATTAAATAGAAGTTATTAAGCTATATATATATATATATATATATATATATATATATATATATATATATATATATATATATATATATATATATATACATAGGGGTCGGTAGTAGGGCCGAGTGAACGAAGCACCCACGTCGAACCGCCCGGCTTTGTTCACTCAGTTAATCGTAGGGGTGCGATAGCTGGTTAACGGAAAAAAATTTTAAACATATATTTTTTTCAAGAATACCTACTCTTAGGACATTGATTCCAATATTTCTACACTTTTTATTGTCATCATCAGGGAAAACTGTCCATGAGGTTGTGTGCAAATGGTTGACACGGACAATTTTCCCTGATGATGACAATAAAAAGTGTCGAAATATTGGAATCAATGTCCAAAGAGTATTATTTTGCATGCTAGTCAGCAAAGACTACCCATTAAGTGTTTGGTTAGAGAGGAAGTAGAGGTGGAGCATGAAAGTTCAAAATTTTTTTTAAACTTCTGTATCTCATAAGTACCTACATGGAAAAAATCGCTGGACATTAAGGAGTGGGGAAAAAGCATATTTATTCGTTCAATTATCATTAGACGGTTAAGGAATGTTTTGACAGCCATCTATTATCAATAAAAAAAAATTCCGTCCGAGCAATTATACGAGTCATAATGAAAAAACAATACTTTTACTGATGATCAAATTAATAGAACACTCAGAAGTTTCTGGAAGAATACATTTTTACAATGTTAACTGAACAACAATTTTGTATTTAAAATTCAATTTTATAAAAATATTCTGACGACGGCCTATTGAACTATTGAGTAGCAGGCCATTTTAAACAATGCTGTCAATAGAAATGGGAAATGTGCATTCTGATCGTTAATAATTTTTCTTAATTTTCGGTAAAACTGATTCTCTAGTAATAAGGAGTACTTGATGCGAGCTGCAAAATTACTCCTTGTAAATATGAACATTTTCTAAATTCACAGTTATTTCCTTTGTTGTGTTTTAGATGAAGTTCAGCGGACTATGCGAACCCGAATAAGTACTAAATAACGAGAGTTTTAACAATGATAAAAGAAATATAAAACGTACTTCCTTTCCCAGTGAGTTGATTGTTTAAAATGTATATTTAGCCTACAATCTTTTTTATTTATTCAATTCCCAGAGTCAATTGATCAATTTGGGGCATTACCATCGATTTTCTTCCTCTCTAAATGGTCCAGCAATTCCCATTCAGCCAATTAATTTAATCACAGAACAAAGCAATTAGTACCTACAGACAGCCGGCTCCGACTAGACAATCACCCCCCTACCGCAAAGTCCCAAGCCGACAACAAAAAACAAAACATTGGCGCGTGACCTGCACCCAACAAAAAAAACCCACCTGAATCGGCGCTTTGCCCCGTACCATAAAACCAGTTTCTTCTCTCAACCACAATCTAACCTTTACCTTAGAAACAAAACACTTACGTCTGATGCCCCAGTCCATCATCTTCACATTCACATGCTCCCCGTCAGGATTACGCAACGTTTCGAACACCCCATCTCACCCTCCGACAAATAGAAAGCGACACCGCGCCCGTCAAAAGACATTTCAACTAATTTTCTACCCGGTATTGAGAAGACAAACGATAAACGTAAACAAA
Source organism: Leptinotarsa decemlineata (assembly GCF_025532065.1). Taxonomy (NCBI): domain Eukaryota; kingdom Metazoa; phylum Arthropoda; class Insecta; order Coleoptera; family Chrysomelidae; genus Leptinotarsa; species Leptinotarsa decemlineata. Next base: position 10,373,886 of record NW_027412694.1, on the reverse strand, counting down.
TGAAGTCGGTCGAACACCCTCGCTCGTTTCCACGGCTGACGAGATTGAAACGCGAGGTAACCTCTTCGAGAGAGACGGAGGCGCGCTCAAGCATGCGCTACCTTCGCGGATACAGAGTGGAGAAGCGATAAAAACTGTAGAAAGCCGAGAAATGCAAAGAAAAACATTCGCTTACAGCTTGTATAGAGGCAATTATCAAAAAAAGAGGTGAAAGGTTCAAAGCTGAACAATGATTCCAACGACCGATGCAAATCAGACCAATTCCAAGTAAGATGTTTTCTAATACTACTTTACAGCCAATTTACGACTGTAATGCCAAAGGCAGCTCTTTGTTAATTTTTGGTCCCTTAATGTCAAAATGATAGTAAAAACACGTAAGATTTTTGAGTGAACACGACATTCCAAAGTTGCTTTTCCCCTAAATTGAGGAAATTGTATGAATCTTGGCAACAGAGCGGCTCTGCCCAGTATTCGAATCTGCTTCCGCTGTATATGATACTTGTAACGCCGCTTCTCGAACTTCCGATACTCGAAGTTTCCAGAAAATACGTACGCAACAGTACAAAAATGTCCAAAGTACAGAAACGTGGCTGCGTTAATCCCGCAGATAGTTTTTGCTATATATGTGGTCAGTTTACTCGCAAATCGCAGAAACGGCCAATTAATCAAATGGCCAAAGTAGGAATTACACGTTGAAAGGTAAGACCTCGAAAGTCCTTAGCTCGCACAAGTTCCACTTTTGAGGGTTGTCGTTCGTAGGGGTGCGGTAGCTGGTTAACGGAAAAAACATATTTTAAACATATTTTTAAGTATTTTGAATGTGTTGTTGGTGATCAAGATCGGGATTGGGCTCCTCACATATGTTGCCAAACCTGTGCAACAAATCTAAGTAACTGATTAAATGGCAATCGCTCTTCCATGCCTTTTGCAGGTCCAATGATTTGGCGAGAAACAACAAATCATTACAACGACTGTTACTTTTGCATGACAAACGTGTCTGGTTTTTCAAGAAAGAGCCAACACAAAATTGTATATTCGGATACTCCTTCTGCAAGAAGGTCGGTTCTTCAGAAGGTTTACCAGTTTCAACACCCCCGGCAAATTGGGAGGAAGATTTGGAAATATATGATGACCAGGCAGGTTCCCGTGATGTGCCAGAAAAAACGGTCCTTATTTTCCCGAGAGTGAAGAAAGAACACCCCATTTAATCGAACAACCTGAATTTAATGACCTAGTTCGGGACCTCTACTTGTTCAAAGAGAATGGGTCTTATTAGGGTCTAGATTACAACAATAGAATTTACTAGCCCCTAAAACCAAAGTTACGATATTTAGGAACCGTAATCATGAGCTATCCTCGTTTTTTACTATGCAGTATAAAATGTGTGTTTGTGTAAATCCAAATGGTGTGAAGTTTAAAAGCCGTTCTGCTTGCTCTATGGTAACAAAAGACCCTCTATTCCTCTTGCAGATGCAGTTGCCGTGAAGGAAACACACGAAAGTATGTCACTTATTCTAAATGCAATAAGTGGCAAATATGTGGTGACCTAAAAGTCATAGGACTATTACTAGGTCTTCAGGGCGGATTCACGAAGTTTTGCTGTTTTCTTTGCCTTTGGAACAGTAGGGCAACACAAAGCCATTATGAAGTAAAAGAATGGCCTCCGAAAGATAAATATATTCCAGGTCAAGCTAACGTGAAGAATTTACCTCTTGTTAATCCCAAACACGTTTTGTTACCTCCATTACACATTGAACTGGGATTAATGAAACATTTTGTGAAAGCATTAGATAAAGAAGGTGATGCGTTTAAATATCTTAAAAACTTTTTTTTTTAATTAAGTGATGCAAAACTCAAGAATCACAAATTAGAAAACTACTAAGTGATCATCAGTTTGTAGAAGAACTACTTGAAAACTACTGCAGAATGGGATGTCGCATGTCTCTCAAAATTCATGTATTGCACTTTCATTTGAATTTTTCACCCGAAAACTTGGGTGCTGTCAGTGACGAACAAGGGAAAAGGTTCCACCAAGACATACTGACAATGGATTAATGTTACCAAGGCAGATGGGATGCAGCAATGATGGGGGATTATTGTTGGTTCCTTATGAGAGAAAACGATGAAACATATAAACGAAAGTCGACATTTGCAAAAAGGTTATGAACAAAAGACTTCATTTGAATGTTTTTTCATGTGTATTGTAAATAAAGTCAGTTATCCTCAGAATATATTGTTGTTTTCTTGTTTTGATCTTATATTTCTCTATATGTGAAAATTTTTGTATAAAATAAAAATAACTGAAACTCAAAATCTTTACGTGATGGAAAATTTTTGATGTTGAAGTCGCAGTCAGGATGCTTTAAACTCTCATGTATAGCCATTATAATATTAGTCGCAATTTTTTTTCTTATTTGTTGGCTAGTGTTATTTTCTAAAATGGACTTAATATCAACCTCATCAGGACCATGAGAGTCCTACCGGATTTGGTAGAAAAATGTGACACAATATTTTATTAACATTTAATGTGGTGTCAATCACATAAAGAATCAACTTTTTTTGTCATCAGAGCAGCCACAATCTGTCTTCATGAATAGTTAGTTAGTACAGTCTTCAACTATCGTTCAGCAGTTTATCCTTAAAACCATTTTTTACTAGGTTTGGACTGATTTTTAATGTTGTTAGGTGAATAATATTATCTAGCCGCCGCCCGGCGTCGTGTTTATCTATGAATTTCCCAACTATCCATGGAGTTGAATTTCACTAGTTCGGACTTCCATTGTCTACTATATAGAATGATTTGAAATCCCTGAAACAAGTAAAAAAGAATAATTAAAAAAGAATAGTTGAAAATAACAATTATATTAAGCAACAATAAACCTGAAATGAAATGATAGTGAAATAACCTACAAGTAAAAATATAATAATTGAATAAATAAAAATTAAAGGAATAAAAAAAGAGAATAATAAAAAAATAAAAAAGTGTAGAGATTCCAAGTCACGTTAGTTCACGACGTTTCGATTGTTGGTATCTACAATCGTCTTCGGGTGATGACTGGACTGATTCCTCCGAGAGATGACTATTTTATAGGCCGACTATTTTTATAGTCATCTCTCGGAGGAATCAGTCCAGTCATCACCCGAAGACGATTGTAGATACCAACAATCGAAACGTCGTGAACTAACGTGACTTGGAATCTCTACACTCTTTTATTTTTTTATTATTCTCTTTTTTTATTCCTTTAATTTTTATTTATTCAATTATTATATTTTTACTTGTAGGTTATTTCACTATTATTTCATTTCAGGTTTATTGTTGCTTAATATAATTGTTATTTTCAACTATTCTTTTTTAATTATTCTTTTTTACTTGTTTCAGGGATTTCAAATCATTCTATATAGTAGACAATGGAAGTCCGAACTAGTGAAATTCATCACGAAACATTGTCAATCACCTTCTAATATCCATGGAGTTATTTGAAGGCAGGAAATTTATGCGAACATTCTTTTCAAATACGCGTTTCTAAATGTTTTCGGGGTTCAGAAGTTGATAATACTAGAAATTAGAAACCTCAGAATTATATCGATTAATTTCATGATTAAACTTTGTTATTCAGCATTACTGTGGCAACAAACATGATAAAACCACGAGGGCTTTGGTTTCATTTACTGCCGGTTGCTCGATTATTATTGCTCCAAAATAATAAAGTTCGAGTTTGAAAAAAATCTATTTATGAAATTTTTTATGACGAGTGGTATTCGTAAAGATTATTTCCTGAAATATCCTTAGTTCAATGCATCGGTATAAGAACAAAATATCAAATCTCAAATTGAATTGAAAAAATCTGTCTGTCTGTCTGTTTTTCCGTTAATCAGCTGTCGCCCCCATACGAACGAGAACTCTAATAAGTTCAGAAACTTGTGCGGCTGAGGACTAACGAGGTCTTACCTTTTAACGTGTGATTCCTAACACGGAAGAATCATTTATATTATCTGAATAAGAGAAATTTCAATAAGAACATTTATATGAAAATACAATTCTTGAAAACACAATCTTCGATTACGTAAATGATTAAAATGTATGGTGAGACCGAAGATCCCGGACCCGATCTACTTGGCGCGGTAAAATACAATACCAGAACGTCGCGTATTCTCTTCGATTTTAATGAAATTAAGGATGACGTTGTCATTCGTATTAAAAATGTCAACCAATGAGTTTCGATTATGATCTTGCCATTTATGTATATCATATATGAATTATTGGTATTCAAAGTAGGGTTTGTATCGAAAGGATTATTATTATTTTCGTGAGGTCATGGGAATCAGTAACGTGAGGCAATTGGCTCATCATTCCGATTCGTTGTATGGGTGAGTTTCATTTGATTTGCATACTTATTTGAGATCAAAACGTGTCTGAAAACCGTAACGATAAGAGAATAAATATTTCGAACTTTTCTCGAAATACTCATCTCTCCCAACTACCTGTACAGTACGTTCTGTTAAATGTCTGCCGGAAAATGTTACTTCCCCGGCTGATACAACGCTGAAAATTTAATTATAACTGAAAAACATGGGCTTCGAATTGCTCCCGCATATACCATATTCACCAGATTTTGTTCCTAGCGACTACTGGCTGTTCGCAGACTCACCGGTAAAAAAATTCGCTCGAATGAAGAGGTTATTGCTGAAACTGATATCTATTTTGAGGGTAAAGATAAATCGTTCTACAAAATTGATATTGAAATGTTAGAGCAGAGCTGGAATGATTGTGTAGCCCTTGATGGAATAAAAGAAAAGCGTTTTCTTTCTAAGGCACGAGATTTTTCAGCCCAGGTGTTATACCTGTTATAGAGATAGTCAATAGCAGAATTTTGAAATGCGCTTTTTGTTACTGCAAGTTTGGCAACCAACCAAAAAAAATCTGCTGGAATTCGAATGTTTTTTGGTTGAAATTACAATTAGAAAACAAAGAATCAATTACAGAAGCTCTGAAGTGAGTGGGTGAGTCTACTTCATATCCTCAAGACACTAAATCGTTTGGTGAAACACGCGTCGAGAAGAGTGTTGCAGTCCTGGCGTTTGGCAAAAATGGATCCACGTTGGTGGAAAATGGTAAATTCAAAACAGACGCACACTTCACATTGATTAAGGTAATTTGTGTTAGCCTACAATAAATGTCCATATATTTTGAATTCTGTTTTTCATTAACACTTCGCGACAATTTTTTTTTTCAATCAATCAATCAATCAATGTATTCATTGTAAATGAAACATTACAACGTCGTTATTTCCTTAGTATTAAAATTAAAATACATATTCACAGATATGCACAGATCAAAATAAAATAAATATATACAAAATTATCATGCACATGTAAACCTACAAGAGATGTAGTACATGTATTATTCATTTATTAAATCTTCTATTGAATAGAAACATTTTTCTATGAGGACATTTTTCAGCCAGATGGAGAATTCATTCGAGTGTTTCTTTTTTGCAAAGTCTGGAATTTTATTATATAATTTTGCGCCCCAATAATCGCATCCTTGCTGTGTTTTCTTCAATCGATGAAGAGGAACTTGCAGTAAATCTTTATTTCTGGTATCATAGGAATGATTGAGTACATTTTTTGAGAACTTCTCTGGATTTGCGTGAACATATTTTAGATAACTATATATATATATATATATATATATATATATATATATATATATATATATATATATATATATATATATATATATATATATATATATATATATATATATATATATATATATATATATATATATATATATATATGCACTGGGAATGGTGAGGATTCTATGTTGACGAAAAGCCACTTTGCAGCTATCTCTATACGCAAGTTCGCATAGAATTCTGATGGCTTTTTTTTGCTGAACAAATATTTTGTTTGAATCAGAACTTGTGCCCCACAAAAGGATTCCGTAAGTTGCTATGCTGTGAAAGTTTGAAAAATAGGTTATTTTAGCCGCTTGATGTGTTAAAATTGTTTTCATTCTCCTTATACAATATATTGCTGAATTAAGCTTCTTACTCATTTTGCTTATTTGTACCTTCCAATTTAGTATTCGTGACCTCTTTGTATGAAGTTTGTAACCCCAATGGGTAGTGACCCACACTTTGAAAAACACTCATTCGATTTGATTCCTTTGACACACTGTTTTCCTGATGTTTGAATACTTAGAACCGCATAACTTCATTTCAACAGGATGACGCACATCCACTTTCGCTGCATTTTGATGCGTGAGATGATAATAGAACAATTCCAGAATGCTGGATATAAATGAGAAAACAGCGGAATCGCCAGATCAGCTGATTTGAAAAATCGACTTTCTTTTGGAACTAGGAAAAAAAGCAGAACACCCGTTGTGCTATGTTCAATAACCTTACGACGTTGTCTTAAGGTTATTGGAGTTTTTGATATTACATGCATTGACTATATAAGGTCTTAATTTCATTCGAATCATCTCAGCAAAATGACTCCGGAAAATAAAAAACAATTCGGATGTTCCATTTAAAAAGACCAGTGGAAACATCATTACACATTATCAGCTTGTAACTAATGAAAATGATCTATCACTCAAACAAAAGAATGTTCACAACTATCAATTTTAGTTTTAAATAAAATAGGTACACACAGAATGAGACTTGGCCGGTGGGAGATCGGCACGCTGATGTGCAAAAAAGGGACAGATGAGCAAATTTATAACTTGACAGTTGTGTTTTAACATTTTTCGTCGCAAATTAGCCTTCATGTTCCCAAACGTTAAATTCAATCACTGAACTGATGAAAGTTTTGAAATACAGGGTGTAATATAAGTACGTGACGTATTCCTGAGACAATTTAAAAAAAACGCTTATATAAACTGCAGGGTGTTGAAATTGAAATTTTTGTTCGCTTTTTAAAAATAACTCTTACAAAAAATAAGTTATTGGCACGAACTTTGGTACCAGGGATTTTTTTGACGTGGGAAATCATAATTTCGTATTAATTTTTATGTAATACCTAGAGAGAGCTGCGTATTCATTTCAAATTGCCGTAACTTTATTGACAGTAAACTGTTGGTACTTTTCACAAGAAAATCTAATTCCAACACCTTTTCCAAGTAAAAAAGGTACACTTCCTCAATAAGATTGGAGGTGATCGTTTTCGAGATATTTACAATTTTCTGTATCGATGCATATCACTTAGCTCCTAGGGCGCTAAGTGAAGTTGCTGGAGATATTACAAAAACAATTTTTTTCTTTAAAAAGTTTATCGAAAAATCATTCGTTTTCGAGATACAAATAACTAAAATTGCACAAACCAACCATGTTTTGAAAAATTTCAACAATTTGTATCTCGAAAAAGAATGATTTTTTTAATAACATTTTATAGGAAAAAGTTGTTTATTTTGGCGAGATTAATATGCGTCGATATAGAAAACTGTAATTATCTCGAAAACGATCACCTCCAGCGTTGTTGAGAGAGTATACCTTTTTTACTTGGAAATGGTGTGGGAATTAGGTTTTCTCATGAAAAGTACCAAAAGTTTACTGCCAAAAAAGTTAGGACAATTTGAAATAAATAATGACAGCGTACGCAGCGCCCTCTAGATGCTTCATGAAAATTATAAAGAAATTATGATTTCCCACGTCAAAAAACCCCGGGTACTAAATTTCATGCAAATAAAACTTATTTTTTGCAAAAGTAATTTTAAAAAAACGAATAAAAAAATTCAATTTCATTATATACAGACTTTTTTCAAAAATTGTCCCAGGAAGAGGTTCCTTGAAAATTTCAACGTACTTATATTACACCGTGTATATTGTTTCTAACGGAAAACAAGAAAAAAAGCATCCACTTAGAAAGCGTGAAAATGTGGCGAAGAAATTGACATTTACCAAAAGTTAGCCCCTCAACAAAATAAGAGCAGTTTAAAACTCAAATAGTTTTATGTTATACAAATTCGTTACATCTTTGTAGATATGTGACCGAATTGTCCGATGCTTTATGAAAATCCCTACCGTATTCAGATAATACTTATTGTTAAATTTTCTCTGAACATTTACCAAAATCGGTGTGTGTTACTTGAATCCGTTATGGATTTTTGTCAAGTATTGGCCAATTTCAACAGATAGCCAGGCCGCATTGAAGAACCAAAAAATGACATCGAAACTAGCCTGGAAATATCATAGAGAACTGTGGAAAAACTGTGAAAGAACGGGAATAACAGGAACGAAAAATCTAATGAATATGACAGAAGAACATCATCAACTCCATATTATGAACTAGCTGTAGGGGTGATACTAAAATTATTGGAATGCAGACATGTGTTTTGCAAGGCCGTGACTGCATACAGGCTGATTCACGGTGGATGGCACATTAGACGTTTCTGGTGAACCAGACAACGGATCACTTTGAAAATTTAATGGAGGGCATATTCGGACATTCTCTAGCCAACTAAAATATTTTCGACAATGCGGTGTTGCCGCTTCTATTAGAAAGCAGTAGCAACTTTGATTTTTCAAATGGAACACTCTGTATATAATATTATTTTTGGAATCTCCAACAATTGCCCGACAACTTTTCTTGATATTTCCCTATACCTATCTGTTACCGTTTTCGAAATAAAAATTAATTTCAATTTTTTTCTTCGAAAATCATGACTTCTGAAAATGCCGATATCTTTTAGTTAAGAAGTACTGTGATATCGAAATTTGGTTTGGAGTTAGCTGATACTTGGACACTTCCCACATGTCAGCCTAATCTCCGTTACTTCAATACAGGGTGGTAAAAAAATACAGTTTTTTACAGTTTTTTCGTTTGCTTGAAAAAGTTGCTGAAATTTGATTATTTTAAATGGAACACCCTGTATATTATTGAAAATTCGGAAAGCTGCTGAAATTTGCTTTCTTTCTATGTATATCATACCTATACCTAACTAGTCAAGTTTCGGACTTATGATCATTTATTTGTGAAAATGTCCCTTCAGAATGGTATTTCCATTCGGTATTTGGTAAGCAGGCCATGATTACTATTTGACAGTAGCGTTGTGACATTCTCCTAATAATATCGACATTTTCGTCACTTCAGAAGTTGCAAATACCTTCAAAACGATGGAACAAAACTATTCAAACGAAGTTCTTATGAATTTGTTTATTATTTTTGGACAGTCATTAACATCCAGAAGCTACCTGAATATTTTGGAGAATACTGTAGGCAGTTTCGTGGATAATCTGCCACTCGAAGATTATCGAAACTGTTGGTACCAACTAGACGGAGCTCCTGCACATTGCACAAGAGAAGTGAGCGCAGAACTGGATAGACTATTTGACGATCGGTGGATGAGGCGCTTGGGACCATGGAATTGGCCAGCGAGATCACCCGATCTTAATCCATTAGATTTTTATTTGTGGGGAATGTTTAAAGAAAAAGTTTACAAAATACCCGTGCGTTCGAGAGATGAATTGTTAGAAAGGATTGTCCAAACATTTGAAGATTTGGATCCCAATGAAATCAGATCTGCCACCACGAAAGCAGTCAACACCCGCATTTTAAAGTGCTTGGAAGTGAACGGCCAGCGATTCGAACTTATTTTGAAATATTCCACATGATTGTTTTACATTTTTATAATTATTCATATCAATATTTCCAATTTCAAGTTTCTTGGTGCTTTTTTAAAGTTTATCCAAACATGTTGAAATCGTTCTGAATTCGTATAAATTTCTTGAGGTTCATTGGCGGTAGATTCGGATACATTTCATTGAACTTTCTACATGTTCTGCTGATAATTTTGTCACACTGTCCAAAAATAATAAACAAATTCATAAGAACTTCGTTTGAATAGTTTTGTTCCATCGTTTTGAAGGTATTTGCAACTTCTGAAGTGACGAAAATGTCGATATTATTAGGAGAATGTCACAACGCTACTGTCAAATAGTAATCATGGCCTGCTTACCAAATACCGAATGGAAATACCATTCTGAAGGGACATTTTCACAAATAAATGATCATAAGTCCGAAACTTGACTAGTTAGGTATAGGTGTGATATACATAGAAAGAAAGCAAATTTCAGCAGCTTTCCGAATTTTCAATAATATACAGGGTGTTCCATTTAAAATAATCAAATTTCAGCAACTTTTTCAAGCAAACGAAAAAACTGTATTTTTTTACCACCCTGTATTGAAGTAACGGAGATTAGGCTGACGTGTGGGAAGTGTCCAAGTATCACCTAACTCCAAACCAAATTTCGATATCATAGTACTTCTTAACTGAAAGATATCGGCATTTTTAGAAGTCATGATTTTCGAAGAAAAAAATTGAAATTAATTTTTATTTCGAAAACGGTAACAGATAGGTATAGGGAAATATCAAGAAAAGTTGTCGGGCAATTGTTGGAGATTCCAAAAATAATATTATATACAGAGTGTTCCATTTGAAAAACCAAAGTTGCTACTGCTTTCTAATAGAAGAGGCAACACCGCATTGTCGAAAATATTTTAGTTGGCTAGAGAATGTCCGAATATGCCCTCCAATAAATTTTCAAAGTGATCCGTTGTCTGGTTCACCAGAAACGTCTAATGTGCCATCCACCGTGAATCAGCCTGTATGTCTATTGTATAGTGAATATTTAGTATTTTAAGATTTTTTTGAGAATTGTGGAACCTCCCACACCTAAACTTTCATACTTGATCTATATAAGATTTTTTTTCTTACGAGAGAGTAATGGATAAAATATGTTTCTTCAAAAACTTAAAAGAATCGAAAGAAATAATGAATTGGTAGTTTCATCAACATCAGAGTGGGTAAAAAAAATATATTCCTACCACTATACTCTGGATAGAAAATTCAATAGGAATTTTACACAATTTTTAGATCAATAATTGAAAAATCGATATAACATTTTCTGATTGTATTAATACAGATTGTGGAAGGAGAAAATACCTAAAGAAACCGCTTAAAACTGATTTTCCCCCACAAAAAATGAATTTCGTTCGTATTTTATACATTTCATGTTTAACAATAGGAAACAAATCTAAAATTCATTCAGTGCTTACTATTTTTGTTTTCACAAACCAATCAAGAATATTCAAGAAAATATTTAAAGGGGTCCATCAATATTCCATTTCAAAAAACATATGCCATTTTCAATAATTCTTAATAGGGATAATCTCGGTTTCAAAAATATGTGGTTTTTCTATTATGCTGTCCTATTCACAAATGCTTTATTTTTGTGCCGTCCAATCCCTTATTACATATCTGAGCTAAACATACTTTGTTCGTTATACTATACCTCCTGCCATCTACCGGATATGTAAACGAACTCAAATAAGTTCAAAGAAAGTAACCTACATCGAAGGAAACGTTGTTCAACTAATTTCCACAAGAGGGCGTTGAAGCATAGGGATTGAGTTATGGGAAGTTTTCATAGATACTCTCAAATGGATTGTTTAATTGAAAAATTGCAAATGAAAAGTATTAGATGATGTTCCAGAAAGAGTCCAGAACAGCGCCAAATATTAGAAGAGTGTGGTTGATACAAACTGAAGTTTTCTGACAAGAACTGTTTCTAGGGAAGCTATTGGTAAAACAAAGATAGTCCTCTTTTATTTCAACCTCCTAATTGAATTATTTATAATACACCATTTGAAGTACCATTAAATATAATTGAAGAGAACTTGGGAGAAAAAACAACACATGGAATAAGCTTAGCAAACTCTCGACATGTTGAATGACTACACTATTTCAAATTGAAAGAATTATTTTGAGTATTTGATGTTTTTTCTTCCAAGGGACGTTGAAAATCAGTATAGTTAAATAACCTCCTCTGTACATCAATGCAAGGCATATTATTATTGGAATTTTTATTTATTGTTTTAGCATGTTTCGTCAATCAAACAAGCATATTGAGTGATTTTCATTGAAGGTTTTACTACTACCTATGAATGTTCAATCCAGATCCAATATAAGCATGATGATGTACGAGATGGATTCTCTTTTCTAAGAATTCAAAAATTCTACTCCAGCCATAAGAAAATATGATTAATTTTCATCATTATAGAAGAACAAAAAAATATGAATATATACAAATACAAGAAAACATGCTTTTCAATCAAATATGACAAAATAGACTGATGGAGTTTCATCTTGTATAATGTGTGACTATCAATTTATTTTCACAAATTAGTTGCTATTTAAGAGTACCTATTATTTTTTCAAATATGACTCACAAAGTAAGCTTTCCCTAAATGAATGAAGACAATTCCGAGAATACCAGTTCTAAGATTTTCTTTCTTGTATTCCTATTATCATACTCAAGTATGGAGTAGTCATCATTGAAGTACTGACTACAAATTTTGTGCCATATGTACACATATAGACATTTATCAAATTGGTTATTGGTAATTAACGGAATACAGTATCATTTCACAGTTTCGTTAACATTTGTATTTTATACAGAAGGAACATTTTTTAATTCTCTGGGCCGAGAATAGTCTTTAGGTCTCTAGACATGTTAGTAATGTCACTTTCTTGTTGGTATAATGGGAGCAGTCCACCATTAATAAGATTCAATCAAGCTGAAAACATTAAAAGCTGCTGAAGAGTTTATGTTTAATGAATTTTTCTTATTGAACACCGATCCCGTTTTTCACAATTTCTCTTGGGACTTGATCCCACAAATTTTGAAAGCAAATTCATCCCATCGAAAATCATGTGAATTTTCAGTTATTTACTACATCAACTTCCAAAGTTGCAACAAGAAGAATATTCATTAAAATGCTGGAAAAATAAGGACTTACCAGTATTTGGTGACGTCATCAAAATACTCAAAGGGCATTCATCGTCATCTAAAACATACTCTGTATCTGGACATCCAGGTTGCTGAGTAACCTGGACAAGGCACCATTGGGACGGATCTGTTTTTGTTAGACCATATTTGTCGAGCATTTCTCGTACCACGGCTCCTGCGCAATCGCGTACCGACAACAGAAGAGTTTTATAAGGGACATCTTTACATAGGGCTTCTCCGTAAATTTTGAGAGTTCCACCTGGAAAAAATATTCTGATAGTTACAGGAATTCCACTGATTACAAAAATGTGCAAATACGAAATACAAGATCTGTTCAAAAAATCATTTATTCTTCAATTTATATTCTGACCCTTCAAAGTAGTCTCCCTTTTTTTCTCAAGACAAAACACAAACACTACAGGAATATACTTAAGGCGCTCTCAGAGCGGTGCCTGTACGAAAGTAATTATTCACATTGGATTTGAATCGCTGGAGATTAAATCTATTTGGAAAAACTTTCTAGGGAACTTTATTCCTCATAAACGCCGTTCACCAAATGAAAGAATTCTTGAACAGTGAAGTTCAGGTGCACTGAGTTGAACCTCAAGACGATGAGCAGCCATAGTCCGTTGCGAATTTCTGATATGTACCGCTCTTGGTGAAATCTAATGTGCCGATTCACTTGAATAATTCCCATGAAAGACAAATCTCCAATCTTTCTCCGATGATCCAGACTATCAAGGTTGCAAGTGATGTTCGCGTCTCCAATCAGGTGGATGGCTCTTTTCTGGATGGAATCCAGCAGTTTCAGGGTATGTTTGGGGCGGAGATCCATACATGAGAACAATACTCCAAAAAAGGTCTGATCTGAACTTTATAAAGCATCAAAAGCTGCCGATGGGTGTACAGTTTTCAGGTTCGAAACAGTGTGCCAAACTTTTGAGAAACAGCCTTTGCAATTCCAGCAACATGATTGTGCCAAGACATATTGGTGTTCATTTTAACCCCTAACAAACTTATCGAAGCAGAAGGCGGAATTGTCTGACAAGTCATTATATCCGGTTCGGAAACATTTACCTTTTTGGAGAAAATCGATGCCTGGGTTTTTGTAGCATTGAATTGAACCTGGTTAATTTCACCCCAATTCAAAATTACTTCTAGTCTTCATTAAAACATACAACCTCCTGCTGCCGGTGAAGATGTGCATTGGCAGCCGATGTCCTGGAATCCAAATGTAATAACAAGGCAAGTGTGCTGTCGTCAGCAAAGCAATATATTGAATTCTTGTTTTTTTCCAATGTCGTTAATATACAATAAAACGAGGGTTGGAGACAGTATGGATCCCTGGAGAACACCGGCGTTGATGGTGAAAGAGATATCCATCGACAGCCACTTGCATGGAACGTTCATTCAGGAAGCTGAAGAGCCATACACAAAAGTAATCCGAAAAGCCATAGCATCGAAGTTTGGCCAGCAAACCATCATGCCACACACGGTCAAAGGCCTTAGAAATATCAAGCGCAACAGCTCTTGACTCTCCATGTTTCTCGATGGCGTTATTCCAAATATGGGTGACATACGATAGAAGGTCGCCTGTTGTTCCCGAAAGTCATATTGATGATCGCTTAAGCTGTTGAAGCCTTCCAAATATTTGAGGATATGGTGGTTTACATTGCTAGCAAAGCGATTGGTCTATAGTTATTTGAAAGAGTTTTCCTGCCCTTTTTGGGAATAAGCTGTACGCGAGCAATTTTACAACAAGAAGGAAAAACCGCTTTCTTGTAAGACAGGTTGAAAAATCTGCAAAATACTGGTGCGAGTGCATTTGAGCACTTTTTAGGTACGATGACTGGCACTTCATCAGAACCAGATTCCTTGTTGATATTGAGCTGTTTCAAAATTCGCCTGAATAGACGTTGTCGAAAAGTAATTTCCGGCATTATGGATTCTAGTATGGGCATAGTGGGTGGTACCTTTTCCAGAAAATCGACTGTGGAGTGAAACGCAAATGGTTCAGCTAGTAGATTTGCTTTTTCTATGGCTGTTGTTGCAATTCAACCATCCGCTTGTGTTAGTGGTAAAATTGTGGATTTTGTAAAGTGTTGATTAGCAGCTTTAGCTACCAACCAGAAGGATCTAGACTAGACCCGTTGCGATTGGTAAGCAGTTTATCCCCAATTATCTGATTGTCTTTGCTTTCATTTACCCTAAGTTTGCAGCTGTTGCGAGCATTAGCAAACCTAGTTCGGTTTCCGGCACTGGGATTTTTGCGCCACTGTCGATAGGCGAGATTTTTGGAGGCGACAGCTTGCTTGCAATTTTTGTCGAACCAAGGTTTCCCGTTAAAAGGTCGTTTCATTGAAAAGGGGATATATGCATCCATGGATGATAGAATTACTTCCGTGACTTCAGAAGCGCAAGTTGATGGATCTTTAGAGCTGAAACTCCCTCAGATATAATACACTTGTGCCAGAGTTCTTTTTAATTCTCGAGGCAGTTCTGATATGACACTTTTTGGTATGCGCTTGAGTTAGGCATAATCACTGAATACGATAAGTTATCGATGAATAGATATTTTCCTTTGTGAAAAATACTTCCAATTTGAGCAGTAATTTATTGGGGTGAACTGAAAAGTTTGCTCTTCGATGAAAAATTACTTTCGTTCAATATTTCAAAGATCTACAGCATACTATACATAAGCACTTATGAAGGGTACACTTTAAACTACTTACCAATTTAAATGAAATATTACACCTGTTATTTCACAGTTGAATTATATATTTACAAATGAGTTTCATTGAATTTTTATATTGCTCTTTAGTATGTTTCCTGGTTTATGTGCAACAGAAAAGGAAAGTCGAAACAAAGGAAGCTGTGTAACTGTTTGATCTGACTTTAAAAACATTGTTAATTAGAGAAAAGATTAGATGTGAATAATTAATTGAATGAAAAACTTTTAATTAAGTCGACCTGGTCGGTGAACAGATAAAACTGCGAAACTGTAGCAATTAGAACAGAGTAATGAAATCGTTATCACCTTCAACAAACACTACTTGCCATGATTTTTTCTTAATTTTCATACATTATGGAAGAAAAGGATTAGTTACATAAATGGAAAATCCTCCGGGCTTCAGGGAATGACAATAAAGTTAACTATTATAAAAGATCATTAGCAGGTTTGTTGGTTCTTTCTTCAAATTTGATATTCACCCGAAATGCAAAGGAGAGTTCAGAACTTTCAAGTCAAGTTTATTCCTGTGTTCAATAAAACAAAGAAAAAACTGGTTTAAACATATTTGTAAGATAGTTGTATTCAGCACCGATTGACAACGTAACACAAGTCGATCAATACCGTCAGCATGAAAATTGCGTGCTCGGGATTCGATGAAGTCGACGAAGTTCGTCATTGCGTGACCCTGATTGGCGAAGGTTCTACCAGTAAGAAAATTATCGAATCATCCTGTATACATCAGAAAGGCTTCAGGAATTATCGTGTGAATGTAATAAACGGAAGATAATTGAACCAGAACAACCTGACCCCAAAGATTCATCGACAAAAGCCACTTGGTTCATTTGAGAAAACTATTTTAATGTAGGTAATGTCTGTAATAGTTCTAACTAGCACCACTTTTTATAAGGATGTAAGATGGCGCCCAGTCGCCATCTTGACTGGAAAAAAAAATTAAATGGAAAAGGGGAGTCTTGTGACACATCATTTTGAAGCTCCTGACGAACACTTCACAAGCCTAGAATATGAAGTCAATATCTTCACCTACTACACAATGGCGGAACATTTAATAATTTCCTGAAGACAAACACATTAATATCAATATTTCTAGAAATATTCCTTTTTATCTGCCATATGGCAATTCCAACAACCCGATAAGGTTTGTTAAGTTATTTTTTGTATATGAAAACGACAAAAAATGTCAGTACGACAATGAACACCATTGTTTAGTTAGAATATTCTCATTAAGTTTTTGGTTTTACTAGTAGAAAGGTTCCACCTCAATAATCTCTAAAATGTTTTCAATTCTCGTCCATTGGAAGAAAAAATTGAAGCGATTTCTATTTACGCTGCGACGCGTAACTTTCACGAGACTTAAAGGATTTTTAATGAACGTTTTCCGAATCGTCCTATTTGTAGAAAATATTTAAGGGAACTTGTATCCAAATTCACAACTCCCGGTAGTGTACATAACAAAAAGCCCCCCAGGTCATCCGTCCATTCCGGAAGACCATCAAGTGCAAATAATTGGTGAGATGGTAGTAAATCTTGAACAGTCTACTTATTCCGTCGCGAATGTTTGTGAGGTGTCTCCTTCTCTACTGTGTGGAGACTTTTGAAGAGGAATAGGTATCATCCATACAAAATTAAAATGGTACACCAATTAACCGAAGATGACCCTGATCGAAGAACAGAATTCTGCGAAATCATGACGGAAACCATTGCAAGACATCCTACCTATCTCCACAATATTTGTTTTAGTGACGAATGTTCATTTTTTAAACGGCAATGGTCACAGACAAAATTGTCGACAGGGGAACTGTATTTGAATATGCTAGAAACTACTGTTGACCCTCTCGTCACTGAAATCGTCGAAGTGAATCCTAATGAATACGATATGAATATTGTATTCCAACAAGATGGAGCACCACCAAATTACTCCAGACAAGTAAGAAACTATTTGGATACTACTTTTCTGGTCATTGGATTGGCCGTCGAGGTCCTACAGAATGGCCAGCCTGCTCACCAGATTTGAAAGCTTTGGACTTTTTATGGGGCTATTTGAAGCAAAAGATGTACGAAACTGAACCTGCTTCGAAATTGGATATACGGCAGAGAATATTAAGTATTTGCAGAGATATTGGCGTTATTGACTTTCGAAAATGTACGACGTGAAACATCGGATAGGCTGTTCATATGACAAGAAATTCAAGGCTACCATTTCGAGCATCTTCTGAACTGACCTCAAGCTTATTACCTCATATTATATAGTTAAATGTCAATGTATACACGAAATTATTAAAAGTTCCGCCATTTTGTAGTAGTTGAAGATATTGACTTCATATTCTAGGGTTGAAACGCATTTGTCAGGAGCCTCAAAAAGATGTGTCACAAGACCCCCCTTTCCGTTTATTATTTTTTGAGATGGCGCCCAGTCGCCCTCTTGAAAGTTTCATCTGTCAATTTCACTTCAAAATAAAGTATTCATGCATTAATTTCATTATCCCAAATTTCTATTTTTTGAGTTGACCCGTTCAAAAAGTGAAAGGGGGGTGACATTGAAGATATGCAGCACCGTATATGACATCATCATGTCGTAACGAATGTCATTGAGGTGACGATCATGTAAACATAATTCATAAATCATTTGATCATCTCGTAATGAGCGTAATTGTTCAGAACTATTATCATCTATTCACCGATGTCTCACGTCTCATATGTCCGAAATTTCACAAATAGAGTGTTTACCGGGAAGCTACAAAAACAATTCGAATTAATAATTTCCTCATAACAGTTGTTGAAAATGGCAACATTCAACCATAATAAACGCTGCCGTTTGTCTTGTTTCTGAAACGCGTATTCGTTTTAAATGTCCCAAGAATTTTCCTTATTAAACATCTAGTAAATCATTCCGTTTTTCTACAGATGCTATACAATGTGCCACTTCTCTTATCGCTTTCATACGTTCAAAGCGAAAGATTTCTCACTACGTGAGAAATATCCGCCATTACAGTGAGAAATAATTTCTCACTGTTATCACGATAACCCAAGTCAGTCATGAATTGTTACATATCAGATTGATATGACATGTTCTCCATGTTGACAACGCTACGCCGACGATTCGCGTGCAATATCCAAGTAGCTCATTGTCGGCGTTTCCATAACAAAACCGAAGCACTGCATAATTATTGCTATCAACTTACCCAATGAAAATAGTTTTATTGTTGATTGTTATAGTATAAACAGTTCAGATTTATTAAATATTGAATATAATGGAACACGAAGATTTAGAGTTGGAAAATACACCTCCAGAAATTGTTCAGAAAGCAATATGAGTTGAGAAGCAAATATGAAATCGCTTACAGAAAATCTATGGATTGGAAAATGAAAGCTAGGTAAATTCTTTTTCCGAAAATACATTGTTATTTTATTTTGAAGAGTTGTCAAAAAGATTGAAATCATCAACATTATGGTCTCAGAACTCGATGCTGAGGAGTATTTTGATTACTAAAAACTGTGTTGATATATCAAAATACGTAAAACTACGTGCATTTTTCGCAAATCTGAAAATTATGCTCCAAAACAGTCAAAAACATCAACTTCAGAAGAAAAGTATTTGCTGATAAAGGTATGAATTGAAATTTTTTAAATTGTTATCAAAAAATGAATATTTGGTTTTGATTTCAGGTTGCTTTAGCTATTGGCCTTACAGGGGCATGTCGTTGTGATGAACTTCGAAAATTTAAAATTGATGATATGGAAGATCTTAATTCGGTCCTTTTAATATAATTACCCGATACTAAAACAAAGTTTCCTAGAAATTTCAGTCACAGGAGAATTATACCAAATTTACATAAAATATGTGAAGCTACGTCCATGCACAAATGAAACAACTTTTTTTTAATTACAAAAAAAGCAAATGTACGAAACAGCCTGTGGGGACAAATAAATTTGGCACCATGGCGAAAGAAATAACGAAATTTTTGCAATTACCCAACACTGTTTCCGAAGGTCATCTGCGACTATTTCAGGTAATGCAGGGGCAGATCTAATAACTTTAAAACGCCATGGGGGTTGGAAATCCAGCAATGTTGCTGAATCTGATATCGACAACTCCATAGCCAACAAAATGAAAATTTCAAAAAGTATAGTAGAATCTATTCAGCCTCCAGCGCCATTAGAACCTGCACCCGAGAATACCTACCACAAGGTATTCTCGGCCTGAACACAACAATGCCCGAGAATACCTGACAATGCTGTGGAAGCTCAGTACGTTTCCCCATCATCTTCGACCGCAGCTAATATTTCAATTACCGAAAACATGTTGAAACAAAACGACCTACCAGGAATTACTTTACAAAATTGTTCAAATATAACTGTTAACTACTATTTTAAATAAAATATAAAAATGAGTTAATGACATACAAGTATTATTATATATGTATTTTAATTTTCAATACATGAAACCAACGCAACCGTAGAAAAAGTACAGTGTACAATGCGTGAGAAAATGGCATATTTCTCACTCGCTTGATTTGCGGCACTCGTTCACAGCCCAACTCGAAGAGATGCGCGCCCCTCCTGAGGTACTCGACTCTCCTGACGAACTCGACGCGGCAGTCGAGCGTTTCGAGCTTTCCGTAAATGATGCGTTTCGAGAGGCCACCTCCAGGGAGGAGTGTCCGCTGAGGAGCTATTAGTTTCCCCCTCGTATCAAAGCCTTGATACGAGAGCCCTTTTCCCAGGGGATAAAATTGCGGCAAATAGGATGGCCAACCAAGTTAAGCAGACCATCAATGATCATCGAAACGAAAGGTGGGAAGATCTTTGGGAATCCTTTGAACCTGGGAGTGACGATCTTTGGTGAGTCACTCGCAGGCTCAAGACGAAGAAGACTGCTCTCTCACCAATTCACGGAGAGCGCGGAGTATGCTACTGCCCCGCCGACAAAGCGTTAGCCTGAACGTCAGTTTCAGCTTAACGTTGACGACGACGACGACATCGATCGCGATATGCTGTTGGAAGACCGGGTTCACCGACTCCTCGGGGAAGATGACGATGACGACATTCGTCCAGCTTCAGTGAAAGAGCTGAAGGAATATATCAGGGCCGCAAAGGCTAAGAAAGCACCGGGGGTCGACTCAATATCTAACAAGTTGTTGAAGAGGCTCCCGGACAACTGTGTTGAATGCTTACTGAACATAATTAATAGTTCGTTAGCACTCAGACACTTCCCCAGTAGGTGGAAGCATGCAGTCGTCGTTATGATCCCAAAATAGGGTCAGAAGCCGCTGTTCCCACAGAACTACCGCCCGATCAGTCTACTCTCTTCGGCGGCTAAGCTGGCTGAAAGAGTTGTTCTCCAAAGGCTCAACGAAGAAGTTGAGGACCGAAAACACCATTTGCGAGTTAAACATCAACAAAAAAGTGCACATTGTTCTATTAGACATCTCGAAGGCCTTCGACCGTGTTTGGCACGAAGGTCTTCTGCACAAATTAAATGCGTTCAACCTGCCTCGGGGCCTCGTCCGGTGGATCGGGTCCTTCCTGAAGGACAGGACATTTCAGGTTAGAGTAGAGGGATCTCTGTCTGATAACAGAGAGATTCTTGCTGGAGTGCCACAGGGGGCCGTGCTCTCTCCGACGTTGTTCTCACTTTACACCAGTGACCTTCCGAGGCCCGAGTGTGTGAAGATATCTCTGTACGCCGATGACACGGCTCTCCTCTCATCTTCCATGGGTCGGGAGCTCAGCGTCGTCTATATGCAACGTGCATTGGACGACCTCGAGCGCTGGTACCTTAACTGGAAGATCCGAGTGAACCCGGATAAGACTCAGGTAATAACCATGGGAAGACTAAAATCTTCTCCGGCCAGAAAAGTGAGAATCTCTGGAAGGGAGATTAACTGGCAAGCGCGGGTAAAGTACCTTGGCCTTCTAATAGACCGTAGGCTCACTTGGAACCCGCACATAACGTGCGTCAAATCAAAGATCGAGGGTCGGATAGCACGTCTGTACCCTCTGATCAACAGAAAATAAAAAATGAGTCTTAAAAACAAAATCACCATTTATAATACGATGTTCAAGCCTGTCATCATGTATGCTTCAGGCGTCTGAGGACAAGCGGCGAAATCTAATATCACCATTTTGGAAGTATTGCAAAACAAGCTAATAAGGATGATTGTGAATGCTCCTTGGTTCGTGCGGAATGAAGTCATCCGCAGAGATTTGCAACTGCCTTCCATTCGGCAGTCCATTCAGTCGAGAAATCAGAGAGTTTTCGATGGTGCAGAAACTCATGAAAACCCATTAGTCAGGGAAGCTATGGATTATATTGTAGACGACCCCTCCCGATATAAAAGGCCCCGACACTCTGTCGAATGAGGCCTCTATATCTTCCGTTGAAAGATGAACAACGTTTTCATCAAATTCACCCCAGGGGTACACCGTGAAGGGCGGTACTGATGTCTGAGGACACTCATGCCGCAATACCATTAACACCCACATCAGTCATGACCCGTTTGTCCTTCTGGCAAACATCAGTTCAAAGGGTAAGGGAGCCAGGCTCCAACCTGACTAAAATCAAGATGACTTCCACCGGCACTCGTCGTTTTTCTCACTTGTTATACAATATCCTATTTATTAAAATGGGGTCCGTCAAGTATTTTTGATATGTATCGCTCTTGGTGAAATCAAAAGTGCCAAGTCACTTCAACACCTTCCGTGAAAATATCTATAAAGCAGGGACAAATTTTCAACCTTCCTTCGATGTTCCAGACTATCATGGTTGCAAGTGATGTTCGTGGCTCCAATCAGGCGAACGACTTTTTTCTGAGTGGAATCCAGCAGCTTCAGGGTATGCTTATTATATAGGAGCAGAGCACAATACATGAGAAAAATACTCCAAAGAAGGAGGTCTGATCTGAGGTTTATAAAGCATCAAAAGTTGCAGGTGTGTACAGTTTTTTGGTTCGCAACAGGGCTCCAAGCTTTTCAAGGAACTGATGGTAAACGACTATAGACAACGACGTGTGTTCGCTGAATGGGTTCTGGAGTAGTTGGCAACAGATCCTAATTTTCGATAAGGTTCATTTCTGGATGAATGAGTACGTGAACAAAGAAAATAGTCGAATTTAGGTCAATACTAATCCACATGAGATCCAATACCATTAAATGCGCTCCGAAAAAGTCACTGTCTGGTGTGGATTTTGTGCTGGCGGCGTCATCAGTCTATATTTTGTCGAGAACTACGTTAGCCAGGCCGTCACTCTCAACGACGAGCACTATATATGATTACCAACTTCTCTTGGCCTGATTTGGATGGTCTGGACACCAGCTGTCACACAGCTCATGCCATTTTTGATATTCTGCACGAGCGATTTGAGGGCATGGTCATCCCACGTGGAGGTGATATAAACTTGCCACCGAGATCGTGCGATTTCACCCCCTTAGACTTTTCCTCCTTGGATTTTCGTAAGTCGAAGTGGGTATGAGAATAAGCCACAAATCAAAACGGTCCTCAAAATCACAAGCCATCACGCCATTCATGGAAAATTGAACGTTTCGGATGCGCTCCACCGAGAGAGAGAGAGAGAGAGAGATAAAGAGAGGCTACATCCATCATTTTATTGAAGGTTTTATACAAATTTAAAGATTGGAAGTGCTTAATGAAAGACCCGAGACCCGATAGATATCCTCGGACTATAACATACATTCCATTTCTTAAAATTAATAGAATGTCTTCAAGAAAATACACTTCTTCTTCTATGAAGGGAAGATTTTTCTCAGAAAGAAACGACGCACGACATTTCATGAAAATTTAGTTTCATCCGTAAAGAGAATTTGACATCCAAACAGTTTCTGGAGATTCATCTGATATAAGTTAATCCGCGGAGGAAATTCACGGGGAAGTGTTTGCACTCTTTGAACATGGCAGGGGCAAGTAGATTAGACAACAATATTTTTCAGACAATATGGTGACTCAAGAGCGATCTTTATAGTACTAGTTCTAAGATATCCTTCTGTTCAATTCGAAACTGCATCCTTAACTTGGCGTCTTTTAAAAGAACCAGGTTTTGCAACTCTGTCAGGATTTAAAAAAGTGACGGTTTCGTGGAGGCGGCGATTATAGGAGTGTCAGGTAAAAACGATTAGGATATTCAACAGCACGTCTCACAAAGTGCATATAGTCCAACTAAGAATTCCGGAAAGGACCTTTACCGATATAAGCCCGCCTTCCCGACCCAAGAGGGCAGTTCAGAAAGTTAATCGAGCGGCTAAACAAGAAATTCAAATGGAAATAAATTAGGCGTTAGTAGTTGTTAAGTGTTGTAAATAAATTAGTTTGTGATTATTAAAATATTGTTGGAAATAAATTTGTTTAAGACAGTTAATTCTTTAATTTACGACACTATCATCTATCAATGGTATGTGTATCATAAAGAAGTCTAAATTTTTTAACAAAGCAACACTTTGAAAAATTAACCCGCGATAGAAATTAGATAAAAATGTGGTGACTGTATAGTTTATTGATGCATGTGGCAGTAAGTATTATCATCGGTTCATTTAGAAAAATAAAGTAAGAGATCGTATCAACCCTCACCTGTATCTGGTCCACCATCTTTTGATCGGAATTGTTGCAATTTCTTCTCCAATTTCTGCTGCCTTCTTCTCCTCATAACTGCCTCAGGATTAGATATCGATCTAGTAAACGAAGTTTCGGGTAATTCTGTAACAATAACGTTTCATTATTTAAACATAACGAAATGCAAGAAAAAGGAAAGTGATCGAATTAAATCGACGATATCAAATAAATACGTATTCGTTTATATATACCGGTATACAACTTTTCAGCTACGCCATCTTGATCTTGATTATCGCCGTTCTCTAATTTTATCCTTGACATTTTTTCCTGTTTCTTCAGTTGCTTTTTCTCTCGTTTCGACAATTTTCGTCGGAAGCTCGCATTCGAATCTATCGAACCCATTGAACCAACCTGAAAAAATAAATGGTATCCTAGAAAATTAATCTAATAAGGATATAATGCATAAACTGAAAAGCTTCTTAACCGATTTTTGAAATTCTTTTTGCTATAGGAAAATACATGATCTGTGAGAAACAAGTGGGATTTTTATTCAAGAAAAATGACCAAAGAAATAAACAAATTTCCTATAAAAGTTGATTATTTGGCTTATGCGCCGGGATAAGCGGAACGCAGTTTCTTTGATTAAAAAAGGGAACTGAACTGAGATTAACGAAAATATGACCTTATAGGTGAATTTCAAAAGTCAAGACCTTCAAGGCAAGGTATTTCTATGGAAAATGGTGGGTTGACTAATTTTTTTCGAATTTCCGGTATAATATAGAAACAAATGATATCACGTTCCACAATACAAGAAGTCTCCTGGTAGCTTGCGCTGCATTGCCTTATTTTTAGATGAAGAATATCATAAATTTTTTGAAGAACATTCGTTTCAATAACTTAGTCTAAATATGGTTCACCAATTTATGAACCACTTGAAATGTATTTGTATAGGCCACATTTTTAGCGTGTTCCGTTAGCCTCACTTTGAACTAGTATTGGAATAGAACTCACTGATTTGATAAACATGAAACAGGCGGGAATAGAAGGACTCGAAATTTCCGATTTGTTTTGATTCATATCATTTGGAGAATGAAAGAAGTAATTTCCATTTTCAACGTCTTTGCTTGACGGAATCATCTGTTTCATATTCACTTCAATAAGGAACAAGCAATTGTTCAATGAAGTGGAAAGGAAGCCTAAAATGAACCTGAAATTACTAAGATTTTGATTTGGTTCTGTCAACTTATTCGTAAAGGCTTAACCCTTAAATCGTGTATAAAGTCGAAAATATAGGTAGTCAGAAAGGAAAATGAAGTGAGCTCAAAATGTTTTTTTTATTTCTGTAATCCTAAATACAGAAAGTCTCGATAATTTCGCATTTAGAATTTCGAGAAAGTGTAGCTAGTATTTTGATTTGAATTTTTCAGTTTACCGGATGAAAAACTTTTTCTGTTAACCAGTTGTCGCCCCCAACGAACGACGACCCTGAGGTAGAGCTGAGGAGAACAAACTAAATAGCACAACGTATTTTTGTATAATTCAATGTTCACATAAGAGTAGTTTAAATTTCACTAGTTCGGACTTCCATTGTCTACTATATAAAATGATTTGAAATCCCAGAAACAAGTAACAAAGAATAATTAAAAAAGAATAGTTGAAAATAACAATTATATATTAAGCAACAATAAACCTGAAATGAAATGATAGTGAAATAACCTACAAGTCAAAGAGAGAACGAATCTACCTATAGAAGTAATTATGGAATTACTAGGATGCTGTGTACGAAACTGTTATTTCCAACTGAAGGACGAATTCTTTACACAAGATGAGGGACTGCCAATGGGATCGCCACTTTCACCAGTCATAGCCAACATATATATGGAGTGGTTTGAAACTCTGGCCATTGAAGAAGCCCACAAGAAACCTCGAGTCTGGTTGAGATATGTTGACGACACCTTCAACAGCTTGAGACCTTCCATCACTTTCACAATGGAGAAGGAAATCCACAATGAATTGCCATTCTTAGACGTTTTGGTGAAGAGGACCGACACTAAGTGGGAAACATCTGTATACCGAAAACCCACTCATACGGGACAGTATCTGAACCACGAATCCAACCACCATCAATCGACAAAAAGAGGAATCATCAAGACTCTATTAGACCGTGCTTTTGGGCTCTGTAATACAAAGGAAGGTCTCGAGAAGGAACTAGACATCATCAAAAATGATCTTCAGCGGAATGGATACTCCAAAGCGATGGTAGAAAAGACTTTGGCTGAAAGACAGCAGGAGCCTCGCAAGGAAGAGAAGCCGTCACAACCAGTGCTTGCACTTCCCTACATCAGAGGATTATCGGAGAGGATAAGAAGAATTGGTTCCAAGTACAACATTAGAACCTGTTTCAGATCCGGTAACACTATCCGTAGCAGCCTCACGAAAACCAGGACCCCAAACGCGGACTGCGATTCCAAGAATTGCATTTACCGGATACCCTGTGAGTGCGGAAAATCCTATATTGGTGAAACTAAGAGGCCATTGAATGTTCGCATTGCCGAGCACAAGAAGCATACACAGCGAGGAGAAACCAGCAAATCAGGAATAGCAGACCATGTTTGGACCCATCAACACAACATCGAGTGGTCCCAAGCTGAGATCTTGCACAGAGAGGAACATTGGTTCAGGAGAAAATTTAAGGAAGCCGCATACATGTTGTCCAACAACGTTTTCAGCCAGGCCAGCGTAGATATACGAAACATATGGAAACCCATCATCAAACGAAAAATGACCAACTCCCGCCAAAACGGTCATCCCTCACGGAATCAGTGAAGCGGAAAATGGAAAGTAGAGAAAGTGAAAGTATTTCAACGACCTATAAAATAGTCATCTCTCGAAGGAATCAGTCCAGTCATCACCCGAAGACGATTGTAGATACCAACAATCGAAACGTCGTGAACTAACGTGACTTGGAATCTCTACACTTTATTTTTATTATTTTCTTTTTTGCATTCCTTTAATTTTTATTTATTCAATTATTATATTTTTACTTGTAGGTTATTTCACTATCATTTCATTTCAGGTTTATTGTTGCTTAATATAATTGTTATTTTCAACTATTCTTTTTTAATTATTCTTATTTACTTGTTTCAGGGATTTCAAATCAATTTATATAGTAGACAATGGAAGTCCGAACTAGTGAAATTCATCACGAAACATTGTCAATCACCTTCAAATAAGAGTAGTTTATTAGAAAGTACTTTTTCATTCGTGTGATTCAAATTTTATATAAAAGTAGTTGCATCAAGAGGACTTTTTCTTTCAGCTTGTAACTGAAAGTTCATTTTTAGCATGATTTACACATGTTTGTAAAGAGTTCATTTTGAAATGGATTGTTTTCCTTCCTTTGGAAAGTTCTTATATTTTCTGTATAAAGATGGAGAAGTATAAAGCCAAAACCTTCCTTTCCCAAAAATTAATCTCTCCTAAAAATATACCCCTTTCAACTTGTTTGATTTCTGTATTGTGTTGATAGAATTTTCCAACCCAGTACGCCTTTCATGGCGGTTGGCTGTCTTTGTTCATTTTTCACTGCCTGAACCACTGTGCATGCTGTTCTTGGCGAGTGCATTGGCTTGGGATGTGGAGATTGAGCAAACCGGCCATCGGATGCCTGCTTCCGCGTAGCCCCGTTGGATACGGGAATGACAGAATCACTTGTGGTTCTGTTATTCCCTAATTGAATGGCATCCCAACGATGGCTTAACACCAAGATGTGTGTATCCGTGCCGAGAGAATGAATGACGCTGAGTCTATCAGCTGTCACTACGGAACCTTCAAAATACCGGACGCCCTCTCGTCGAGGCATCGCCTTGTCACGGTAATGCGGGGCTCTGCCGTGATTGATCTTCTTTCCTAGCTACTCGTGAGACTTTCATGGACAGAGTAAACTTAAAAATTCTTTCTGACGCTCAGTCTACAGAGGAGATGACTATACGACTACGATGAAACAGCAGACCATATACTTTGTGCCTGCCCCGCTGGGGACCGAATTAGGTTTTCAGAGTTTGGCAGAGCCGAACTCTTACCATCTGACCTGAAAGACCACTCACCATACAAACTAATCGGCTTCGTTGAGAAGCTGGGTTTATTTGGCCGAGTGTGAATAGGTGTGAGCCACAATAAACCCTTGCGGGCTGCGCTAGAGGGTCGAATAGACCCACTCACTTTGGACCTAACCTAATCTAACCTAACGCCTTTCATGGTCTGTGATTTTTCAATTTTCTTGTCGAGTTTACCACCTCATGATATTTACAAAGTGAAACAATTTTATATCCCATTTCTTATTCCCATTTATTGAAATTTGAGTTATCTCCTTTGTATCATACTAGTGTGAAGATTTTCTTCGATCATATCAGAAAATGTGCCTTGTTTGTATTCATAATCGTCAGAGAAAACTTTTAATGATTACGCATATGAACAATCGGTACTTTTGTAGAAAGATTTATCTTTTGCCTCAAAAAAGGCCTCAGTTTCAGCAATAACCTCTTCATTCGAGCGAAATTTCTTACTGGTGAGCATATGGCATATGCGGGAGCCATTCGAGACCCATTTCATGCTATTTTGTTATCGTTTTCATTTATTTGTGACACTGTGCATTGTCTTGATGAAGCAGCACTTAATTTTTGTAAATGGGGTCATTTTTCCGCAGTTTCGGCCTTCAAACGCTCCAAACATTATACAGCGCTTTTATTTATTTAATGTCCCCTCCCGTTTTATTTTTCGAACGAATCAACTCAAAAAATTGAAATTTGGGATATTGAAATTTGGGATAATGAAATTAATGCATGAATACTTTATTTTGAAGTAAAATTGACGGATGAAACTTTCGAAAGGGCGACTGGGCGCCATCTGGGAAAAAAAATTAAATGGAAAGGGAGGTCTTGTGACACATCATTTTGAAGATCCTGACGAATACTTCACAACCCTAGAATATGAAGTCAATATCTTCACCTACTACAAAATGGCGGAACTTCTAATAATTGCCAATAATAACTTCTAAACATTGACATTTAACTACATAATATGGAGTAATAAGCTTAAGGTCACTTCAGAAGATGCTCAAAATGGTTGCCTTGAACTTCTTAACATATGAATAGCCTATCTGATATTTCACGCCGAACATTTTCAAACACAGTAACGTCAATATCTATACAAATGTTCATTATTCTCTGCCCTATATCCAATATTGAAACAGGTTCAGGTTCGTACACTTTTTGCTTCAAATAGCCCCATAAAAAAGTCCAAAGATGTCAAATTTGGCGAGCGGGCAGGCCATTTTGTAAGACCTCGATGGCCAATCCAACGACCGGAAAAATAGTATCCAAATAATTCCTTACTTGTCTTAAGTAATGTGGTGGTGTTCCATATTGTTGGAATTCAATATCCATATCGAAATAAAAATAGCTTCAATTTTGTCTTCCATTGGAGGAGAATTTGGCCATTTTAGAGATTGTTGACGTGGTACCTTTCTACTAGTAAAACCGAAAACTAAATGAGAATATTATAACTGAACCATGATGTTCATTGTCGTACTGACATTTTTTGTCGTTTTTATAAACAAACCTTATCGGGCTGTTGGAATTGCCATATGGCAGATAAAAAGGAATATTTCTAGAAATATCGATATTAATGTGTTTGTCTTCAGGAAATTATTAAATGTTCCGCCATTTTGTAGTAGGTGAAGATACTGACTTCATATTCTAGGGTTGTGAAGTATTCGTCAGGAGCTTCAAAATGATGTGTCCATTAAATTTTTTTTCCAGATGGCGCCCAGTCTCCATCTTGAAAGTTTCATCTGTCAATTTCACTTTAAAATAAAGTATTCATGCATTAATTTCATTATCTCAAAATTTAATTTATGGCTAACTTTACATAAATACTGGTAGGTAGGTGCATATAACACATCTAATAAACCACATGACACTCACCGTCTTGTCGTCAACGTTTTTCAACAAAAACCGCCCCTCTCTGTCGTCCACGTGCCAATTGAGCTGAACCAGCAGCGGTTTCTCATCCGGCGACATTTTCCGTTCAGGACATCCTTCGTGCAATTCGTAAAGGGCATAAGAAGGCACCGAAAGCATCCGCATGTCCGGACGGAATTTTTCTACTAGGGTACCGATGACGTCTTCGACAGTAGCATCAGACGCCACACGGATGCACTTGGTAGCTACCTTCTGACCGGAATCTTGAAAGTAGAAACGCATTACGCCGTGGAATTCGAGGTCCTGAAACAAAAAAAAATAAATATAGACTTTTATATGGATAAAATGATCTGATTTTTGAATAGATATGTATTGTTGTAAATCATGCCCGAAAGAAAATAACGCCGGCTGCCACTGGTAACCATAAACCAAAAGTGACATAGCTAGGAGCGCGCGAATGCACTTCTGCAGCTCCAGAAGTAGGGAGAATAATGCTACCGACTTCGACAGACTTCGGCGAAATTTCTACGGTCTTCGATTACGATATTTAAACGCTAGATGCGAGCATATCGATACAGTCCAGTGGACGTTACAGTGCAGTACGCGATTTAGTAAGGCGATAGACATTCAAATAATAGTTGAAGTGTTTGTTGTATTTAAACTGAATTTAAGTTAAATTTGATTATTCAGTGTAGTCAATTATTGGTCAACCCACGGGCAAAAACGTGACAGTATAGAAACTATGATAAATTTCGAAGTAATTATAAAAGAAGGACCCAAGTACTTCGAAACTAACCAAACATTAGTCCAAAAAGGGTTGCATCGGAACCTCGCCTCTATAAAAAAAGGTCTATGCAAAACTACAGTTCATACCAAGGTTGTAACGGAACCTCGCCTCCGTAAGTGCGAAGTTTTCGTGTGAACCAAATTTACGCATCAGGCTCGGTATGTGTTTAACGGAGTTTGTTCATGAAGAAGTTGATTTTACGCGCTGCAAAACTATTGCCGAGTATAATTATTCAGTAATTTGTCGTAATCATCAATTTTGTGAATTAAGTAACTGATTGGAACTTTTTTAATTTGCATGTTTTTTTAGTTTTGGGATTAACGGCTTAAGTTATCATGCAGAAGAAAGGAAACGCGTTTTCCGTCAAACGCAGCTTCAAATAAACAAACGTAGGTACTCTATTTCATCTCAATATTACGATTTCTGTAGGAAAATGTACTTTATGCCGAATAATTCTTAGAAATTATTGCACAAAATATCATATTGAGCATAATTGCCATTATGATTGTTATTGTCACCGTTACCTGTAATGAAAAGAGTGAATTGAAGTAAAAAAAAGATTTTTGTCATAATTTTTTGATCGATTGTTTCACACTACGTGGTTTTATTTCATTCAATATGGATCAATGAAGCTGATCTTTTTACAGTAGATACTAGGTTGTTTCAAAAGTTTGGATTTTGTCCGTTTTTATGAATCTACTATGAACTGTAATATCTCAGTGGATACTTTTTCAATTCAACCAAATAAGCGCCATTTGAAGCACTACATGTTTGCCAACGTAACCTAAGTCGATTAATCCCGTCAGTGTAAAAAAAGTGTTCGTTTTAGATTGGTTCCGATTGGTGAAGGTTCTACCGATGAGAAAGTTATCGAAGTGTTTGAAAAGATGGTAGTCGGTTGGCGAGAGGTCTGGGGAATATGGTGGGTGAGGCAAACTTCGACGCTCAATTCGTACAATGTTCGGACGGTGATTTTCGAAATGTTCGGACAAGTGTCGCGTGGAGTAAGATCGGACCTCTTCTCTTGACCACTGCCGGCTCCTGTTGAAGCAATTTTTGGTACAATTCGTCGATTTCCTCACACTGAAAAGCCATTCACCTGAATGACTTTTCAGTATCCCACGACTGTCCTGTTGTCGTAGAGGATCCTATTTTCATCAAACGTGACGATCTGATCCAAAAAGGATCATTTTGTTTGAGCGAAAGCAAAGAAGAGCAGACCTCGAAACGTGACAATATCTGTCGATCGTGGGGCACCCACTTTTCGATCTTTTTTACATTTCCAATGAGTTTTAAACCATTTTGATGGGTAAGTGTTCTCCAGGATCATCTAATTCTGGTCCTGGATTACTAAAAGTCTGCCACTTCGGGGCTCATCTCCAAAACGAAATTCCACGAAGCAACATCGAACAGTGCGTTCACTCTATCATTGCCAAATGTCTAGTTGATGTTTCGGGCTGTTTCGGTGGCGCTTTGGTTCAATTTCAATTCGTAGAAAAAAATCGCTCAACGACAACACATAAACTGAGAAGAGACAAAAAAAATTAGATTGAAAAAAAGTACAGCATCAATGCATAGAGTACAAAATCCTCTATTGATCAGTATATCCCACGACGCAGTAGAATGCATATTTATTGAGATATGGAGCTACAAAAACACAGCAACTTTTGATGCTTTATAAAGCTCAGATCAGACCTTCTTTGGAGTATTGTTCTCATGTATGGAGCTCTGCCCCCAAACATACCCTGAAGTTGCTGGATTTCATCCAGAAAAGAGTCATCCACCTGATTGGAGACACGAATATTACGTGCAACCTTGATAGCCTGGAACATCAAAGAAAGGTTGGCGATTTGTCTCTCTTCTATAGATACTTTCACGGGCAGTGTTCAAGTGACTTGGCACATTTGATTTCCACGAAGAGCGGTACATATCAAAAATACGCGACGGACTGTGGCTGCTCATCGTTTTGAGGTTCAACTCAGTACACTTCGAACTTCACTGTTTAAGAACTCTTTCATCTGAAGAACTGCGTTCATGTGGAATAAATATCCTGAGAACGTTTTTCCTAATGGATTTAATCTCCAGCGATTCAAATCCATTGTGAATCGCTACTTTCGCACAGGCACCGCTCTGAGAGCGCCTTGATGATTTTTTTGTAGTGCTTGTGTTTTGTGCTTGAAAAAATACATGACATTGAAATAGACGAAACTTTTGAAACATCCTAATAAGTGTAAATTATACCTAAATGATCAATGTCTATATTTTGTCCATTCAATTTGGGTTACTATTGATTTCCACCATTTCGAGAAAAAACCTGAACGTGTTTCTTTCTGAATGTAAAACTTTTTTTTTATTGAACTTGATGTGTGATTTGTATGTTTCAAGAGAATGTTGCGTTAGTTGTTCACATGCTTACATGCTTTTGTGAAAAATTTTTCTGCTGAAAATCTGTTAAAATATGTTTATTCATTAACCAGCTCAATAAAATTCTGTCATATACCGTGCCACAATAACAATTTCCCAAAAAGCAGCCTCTTCTAAAAATATATCCCTTTCAATTTAAATGAAATGAAAGACCTTGGCATTAATTTTGATCAGAAATTCACTTTTAGTCCAGTTCCCAAAGGACTAGCGACTAGCAGACGAAACAGCTTGGTCTTTGTGTGAAACAAAATAGTCCAGTTTCCAGAAACCAAAAAAGGGGTTCACCTTGCAAAAGGTGGGGTAGAAGATTTAATTTTTTTATTTCTTTCAATGGGTATGAAGACCAAGCTGTTTCGTCCTTTAGTTGAATGTTGGGCTTCATAATGAGGAACACCAGAGAATTCAGAGATATAAAGGTGATAATCACGCTATTTTATGCTTATGTGAGGTCAAAACTAGAATATGGGGCGATGGTCTGGTATCCCATTTATAATTCTCACATACAGCAAATTGAAGCTGCCCAAAAAAAGTTTTGTCTTTTCGTATTACAGGTATTTACCCCTAAATAGGAATTAACAATTATCCTTTTGAACCAATTTTTTATTATATCACTGAATACACGTAGAGTCCTATTACGGTCACATTTCTACATAATTTAACCAATAATAACATCTCCTGTGCTCCGCTCCTACAAAAAATAAATTTTTATGTACCACGCCTCAACTCAAGATACGAGAAAACATGTGTGAAATTAGTGGAAACTCTTTGAACTTTATCAAGGATTGTACCTGTCATAGAACCTTTCATTTATAGTTTTTTTTATATAATTTTCAATTGTTTTATGTCAACATTGTGAAGGCTAATTCATTCATAATATGTCAATTGAATCTAATTATATTTCATTTATATTATTTGTATAATTTTTAATTTCTCAATTGAGTATGTAATATGCGAATTTGAATTTATTTTTATCATTATATTTTCCTGTAATTGGGTGTACACCTGTTGGAAATAAAGTGCTACCTCAATAAGAGTATGAATGACGTAATGTCATCGTTACATGAGTAGAATAATCTCATCCGCGATATGTATAAGATATGTAAGGAATGAAATCAGTGCTTTATCTTATAATATTATCCAGAATGGTGCTGATGAGGTTATAAAACAAGTGACTTACTCCGAAACTTCGAAGTCCACCATTAAGGATGGCTGTGTTCCATGTAAGTGTTTCTATGGACCATATCTGATTCAATTCCATAACAAATATTTGAAGTATGAACTGAATAGATAAAAGTATTTTTTTTGTATAATTCAATGTTTATATGAAAGTAATTGTTTCGAAAGTATTATTTCTTTCGTGTAATTCAATGTTTGTGTGAAAGTAGTTGTTTGTGGGGCCTTTTTTTCCAGTTTGTATCTGAAAGTAACTTCTATGCATGATCTACACAAATTTGCGATAAAGAGTTTGATTTGAAAGTAATTAGTTTCTTCTTTTCTTTGTTTCTCACATGTTTAGAAAAAACTGAAAAGAAATATTTTTTTACTTCCTCTACTTTACTTCCTAAAAAAATGGGAATCATGTCATATATGTTCGAAGGTTTGACATCATTATCATATTTTGTACTATCTTTTGTTGTTATTTTTAGGTTTGAAGTACATTATTTCAATACAATTGTATTGAAGTATACAATACATAAGTATTGTACTAATTTTAAGATTACTTTTCTGTTCTGTTCTCATGTTCAGCGTCCCGAAGAACTCTCAATATCAGGACGAAAGTTTCACGAATTGTAGAAATAGAGTAGGTTTGTTTGTTTTTTGAATGTGACTTTGACTGAAAACCCGTTATTTCCTATATACTTATAGTAAAACAATTTTTCTTTTCCGTGATAGATACTATTATCGACTCTGGAGTATCTCAAGAAATATTGAAAGAATATTATGGGATGTGCCATTTCCCTGTTGAAAATACGAGGGAAAGTTAAAAAAATGTATGATTTTGTGCCACCATGAATGTCAGTTATTTATTTGTGTGATTTGCAATGATTTCGTGTTAGGAATCCCACGGTAAAAGGTAAGACCTCGTTAGTCCTTAGCTCGCACAAGTTTCTCAACTTCTGAGAGTTGTTCGTATGGGGGAGACTGCTGATTAACAGAAAAACAGATTCAAACAGACAGATATCATATTTACGCCCATTAATCATGAACAGTTCGAGATTTATATCAAAGATTGCTGTTTCAAGCATATCAAAACTGACAAGAACAATTATTATCAAAGTTCGTGACTTAACTTTCGCCGACAAAGTTCAAGCACCTATCAATTAAACAGTTAAGATTTAATTTTTTGTAATTTCGTCAATGATTCTAAAATGATCTTGTTGACACCAGTGTTTGAACTCTTGTGTTAGTGGCTCACTTTCTTCGGAATTAATGAAACTCAATAATAATATAATGATGTTCAAATAAAAAACATCTGCAGGAAGCACTTAAGTGAGAGGAGTAAATAGATTTTACGATCTCCGAATGATTCTTGGAATTACTTGTATGTCCTCTATTTTTACCTTCGGGTAGGAAATTAGTGCGAATTCAGATCACATAATTTGTACTATTAATTTTTTCATTTTTTCTTTGAAACCATTCTCACATGCAAGGCCATAGACAGAAAAAAATTTCGGGGGGGGGGGTTTGGTTTGGTGGAACAATAAAAAAACATGAAATATAAAAAAAAAACAAAAGAAAAAATGGTATTACATGATCTTATACAGGGTGTTCCTTAAACACATGCTAATATTTAAGGAGGTAATTCTTAGACCCATTTTAAGGAAAAAACGTCCTATGGACGTATGTCCTAAACGCCTTAACTTTTGAGATACAGGGTGGCAAAGTTTTCAAAAATAATCAGTTTTTTAATAACAACTGAGATAATTTTGTAGACATCTTTGGCATATTTGGTACATATGTTCCATGCCTCAAGGCGCATTTTCTGATGTACAATTTTCTTAATTTTCTCTGCCAGTGGCGTACGTACGAGTTTTGAAATGTATATTTTTGGCGAAAAAAATACTACGCCACTACTTTATCTTGAATTAAAAATTATTTTTAAAATCTCCATACATTTTTGAGCACATTTGATTTGCTGGGTTTTCTTTGTCCGACGCATGGTTTTCGCTCAAAAAATTAAAAATCGCTTTACTTAAGGATAAATTCCTTAAAAATCTGATGCGGTATCGTGCATCGACTGAAAGCAAACTAAGAGATCAGATTTGTTGCAAAATAATTGAGGATCTAAAAAGTATTTGTTTGTTGTCAGATGCACTGTTCTCAATTAAAATTACGTCATAACGCAGCACCGCTTAATAATTTTTGAAAACATAAATTCAGTTATCCTGGAATAAATGACGTGTAGCAGAATTTACTTACTGCACCTCTTGGAAATATGGAGTTTGTCGATATGTGATTTCTTTTAAAGATTAAAAGCAGAAAAAACAGCGTACCCACCATAGCAATAAAAAACGAATTCTCTGTATGTACAAACGTCAGTAGCTAATATTGATGTTGGTTTAAAGTAAAGTGTTGGTGTTGAAAACTGTCACAGCGGACTGTCAGTCCGCTGTTTTTCTGAATATCAGTAAATACGGTAAATTATACGAATGCGGAAATGGCGCAAATGCATTACGTATATGGCCTTGCCGATGGTAATGCAACAGAAGCCAGGCGCATTTATCAGGAAAGATATCCTAATCGTGCCTTACCAGATAGCCGAACCTTTTCAAATATTCATCGTCGACTTGGGGAAACTGGTAGTTTCAAGAAAGGGACTCCGGAAGGTAGACCTCGTGTAGTAAGAACTCCTGAAATTGAGGAAGCGGTGCTGCAAGAAATTGAGGAACATCCTGAGACGAGTACGAGGAAGATCGCTAGAACTCTGGATATTTGTCATCAAATTGTTTGGCGTATTTTGGTTGATTTTTTGTTATACCCATACCATATTTCAAGAGTGCAGGCATTACTCCCCAGAGATTTTCTACAGCGTGTGAACTTCAGTCAGTGGTATTTACAAAGTATTGCACTAAATCCGCAGTTTGAGACACAAATTTTGTTCACAGACGAAGCAAATTTTTCTCGGAATGCCATTCAAAATTTCCATAACAGTCATGTGTGGGCTGAAGAAAATCCCCATGCAATAACCGAAACCCATTTCCAACACCAATTTTCGGTTAATGTATGGGCAGGAATTATAGGTGATCATCTAATAGGCCCATTTTTCTACCAGGACGCCTTGATGGTCGTTCTTATTTACACTTTCTCGAAAAAGACTTACCTGGGTTATTGGAAGATGTGCCACTTGCGTTAAGGAATCGAATATGGTACATGCACGATGGCACCCCTGCTCATTGCAGTGTAATTGTCCGAAACCATTTAAATACAGTTTATCCTAATCGTTGGATAGGTCGCGGAGGACCTCAGCAATGGCCAGCAAGATCCCCCGATCTCAACAGTTTAGATTTTTTTTATGGGGTCACCTTAAAACTCTTGTGTATAAAACTCCCGTTAATACTTTAGAAGATTTAAGAGAGCGAATAGTTGCCTCGTGTGAAACTATACGAAATACGCCGGGAATATTTGAACGGGTGCGTAATTCCATGCGTAGAAGGGCGGAAGCATGCATACTAAGTGCAGGTGGCCACTTCCAACAATTTTTATAATCAGTTTTGGTATTATTACTAATTAACAAATTTGTGCTATCCGTTTAGACTTACTGTCACAAAATAAAATAAAACTCGTTTTTGTGAAAAATTTATTTTTTTGCAGATTATGTTTTCAAATATTATTAGGGATTTGGTAATGCGTTATGAAGCAATTTTCAGATTCTCATTCATTTTAGAATTGATCTAATTTCTTAATTTGCTTTCTGTCGATTTTTATTTTTTTGAGTGAAAATCATGCGTCGGACAAAGAAATACTAGGAGATCAAATTTTCTCAAAAATAAATGACGATTTTAAAAATGATTTTATTTTGAAAAGAAAGCATTGGCGTAGTACTTTTTCCCCAAAAATATTCAATGCGAAACCCGTAGGGATGCCACTGTTTGAAAAAATACAAATTTGTGTACATCAGAAAATGCGCCTTGAGGCATGGAACATATGTATGTACCAGATATGCCAAAGATTACAAAATTATTTCAGTTATTATTGAAAAACTGATTATTTTTGAAAACTTTGCCACCCTGTATTTCAAAAGTTAAGGCCTTTAGGACATACGTTCATAGGAAGTTTTTTCTTAAAATGGGTCTGAATATTAGCATGTGTTTAAGGAACATCCTGTATATTTATTAGAAAACCATTACAACATCAAATTTAGTTTTCTAGCTTTCTTTGCAGCGAACAAATCAATTACCTCCTCGCTGTCGATGTCAATTCTATGGTGGATTGACATTAACGCCAAACCATTTAGTCGTTCTTGGCTTGTGTAGTTTCTTTAAATAAGTTTTGAGTCGTTTCAGGGAAGAGAAAGTCCTCTCAGGGGTACATGTGGAAACAGGCAGTGTCCCCAAGATCTTCAAAATTTTGTGCATGTTTGGAAATAAGGACTAGTTGCATTCTCCGAGAGCTTCTATAGCACATGTTTATTTATTTATTTATTTATTTATTTCATACACTATTCTACAGGATGAACACAATTGCAGAATAGGGAGTAACAGTGGCATTTACAAATATGTACTTACATAATATAATTTGTGAATCTACAAAAAACTAATAAAAACAGAACTGTCAGTTACCTAAGAAACGTCTTTTGATTTGTATAATCTGGCAGTTGAATATATCTAGGACATGACTAACAGAATTAAAGGTATCGCACATTGTATAAATTGGAAATTTTTTCATTATATTTGTACGCGGAGTTTTGAGATAAAGTGTAACACTATTCCTAGATGACCGTCTAGGAACCCAAAAATTCAACATATGTAACAGTTGAGAGCAGGGGATGATATTGTTTAGGACCTTGAATAAAAAAAGAAATGAATAACTGTTACGCCTTACCTCGAGATCACAAAAATTGTGAGTCACAAGCAATTCATAATAGGGTATTCCTACAGTAGGATACATGCCTTTAAGTTTAAAGGACATATATTTTAGGAAGCGCCTCTGTAAGGCTTCTAGTTGATTTATATGAACCTGATAGTAGGGACTCCACACGACAGATGCATATTCCAGCCTAGATCGAACAAAAGTGAAATAAAGTAATCTCAATGTTGAAGCTTTCTCGAAGTCTTTTGTATTTCTAACTAAGAATCCATACATGCGATAAGCTGCTGTTAGAGCAGTGTCAATATGTTTATTGAAAGAGAGGGATGATTCAAAAGTAACACCTAGATCAGTGAGTGTGTCAGGACGCTCCAAAACTTGATTGTTTATGACGTATTTGTGTAAATTCAGGTTGATTTTCAGTGAGTAAGATATTACATTACACTTGGATATGTTGAGAGATAGATTATTCTTTCGACACCATGTAGCAACGCGATTTAAATTCAGGGCGAGACGTTCGCAATCATTAAAACATGTTATATTGTAATAGAGTTTCAAGTCATCTGCGTATAAAAGGAAATTGACATCAATCTCAGCTCCGATATCATTAATGAACATATTGAATAGTAGGGGTCCTAGATTTGATCCTTGTGGTACACCAGATGTGGCTATATATTCGATAGACTTGAGGCTCTTGAGTTGGATCAAGTCATTGGATAACCTAAAAGTTGAAAGCTTTTTTGAGCAGGATACTATGGTCAAGTCTGTCGAACGCTTTAGAAAAATCAGTGTAGATGACATCAGTCTGAGACTGACAATCAATACCCTCTGCAATACATAGAGTGACTGTTACAAGATTCGTGGTTGGTTGTTGGTCGATCTAGTTCAGATTCTTCGAGCCATTTTATCCGCCACATGTCTAATTCAGCATTCACAAAGTCCCATTCTAAATATTTTTATAGAACTCAAAGGAATATTATTGATATTTGTTATTGATTTGTTCTTTGCAACACACAGAAGGAAAAGTTGAGAGATGATAATGTGGCTTTATGATTTTGGAATCTCGAATCTGGAATCTCTGAAGCTGATCAATGAAATCATCCAAAAGTGGAATTTGTTTTTCCGTTAATCAGCTGGCTGGCCCCCATACGAACGACAACTCTCAGAAATTGAGAAACTTGTGCGAGCTAAGGACTAACGAGGTCTTACCTTTCAACGTGTGATTCCGAACACGGTTGCAGAATCATTCCAACTTCAACCAAATAAATTCTCGAATCATTATAGTAATTCTAAAATAAGTTTCAGGATCTTTTGTGTTGTAGTTTGTTTGCCCCATGCTCTTGGCGTGACGTTATTCGCGGAATTTTAATCTCTTCGTTTACAGTACAGAGCAAATTTTGAATTAATATTTTGGCGAATATCTTCAATAGTCTTCATGATTAAATCGACATGTTGTAAAGCTGCTGCCAAATCGCAAATGGGAGATTGAAGTATTTTGCATAGTGTCAGTGTGTATGGGAACAACATTTCTAAGCAACATAAGCTTATAACAAAATCACTTGAAGTGACTGATCTCAGAAAAGAATTAGCCTTTGACGATTTTTCACAATCCATGTTAGTGCTCAAGTCGTCTGGTGTATCAACAATAGCTTTATAGATTTCCTTGAATCTCAACAACCCATCATGATTTTCAATCCAACGGGTCTCGTACATTGCCGTAAGGTTTTTCCGTTGTGTTTTGGGGAAGTTTTTTTCAATATTCTCATGTGAGTCACATGACAAGTTCAGAAATATACATGATATAATTAATATGAACTCTGGTCAGGTCTCACGATGTTTTTGAAGACTAATAGTTGTAAAGGGACTTCCAAGCTTTGACAAACATTAAAGTTCATCTTGTTGAAGCTACATCTGTCAAATTGGCTGTCATTTATTAAGTCTATTTTGCCAAATTTTGTCAAATCCTTATAATTATTAAACTAAAACCCTGGCATTTTTTTCGTTTGGTGAAGTTATCCTTAATAGGCAAAAAATAGAATACCGTTGCCAAAATTAAATAATTGTTATTTCCTATTTTTTTATTTACAATTGAAAATTATAATTTTATAAAAAATATATTACAATTTTTTTTTTATATTTTTTATTGTTTCAATGTCTCATGGCTAAAAACTAATTAATAATATTTTTTTTTTCAGCTATTGTTAATAAATTAAAATACATTGTTTATAAGCAATTCGAAATTTTTTTTTGCATTATGTTAATTAAAAAAAATCATGATTTTTAGAAAAAAAAATGGTTTCTTAAAAAAATTTCTGCGTTTGTTGATTAACAATCGTTTTTTGCAACTAAATATTTTTTAAGAATAAAAAAAAGTTTTTTCAAAACCTTAAAGAACAATAGAATTTATGATTTAAAAAAAAACGGTTCCCTAATTTTAATATTTGGTCGCAAAAAACGATTGTTAATTAACAAACGCATTTTTAGCAACAAAGAAATTTTTTTAAGAAACCATTTTTATTCTAAAAATCATGATTTTTTTCAATGAACATAATGCAAAAAAATTTTTTTCGAATTGCTTATAAACAATGTATTTGTTTATAATAAATTTATTAACAAGAGCTGTAAAAAATAAAAAAAAATTATTAATTAGTTTTTAGCCATGATACA
Organism: Leptinotarsa decemlineata; assembly: GCF_025532065.1. Classification (NCBI taxonomy): domain Eukaryota; kingdom Metazoa; phylum Arthropoda; class Insecta; order Coleoptera; family Chrysomelidae; genus Leptinotarsa; species Leptinotarsa decemlineata. Next base: position 10,331,891 of record NW_027412694.1, on the reverse strand, counting down.
TTGAAACAATAAAAAATTTGAAAAAAAAATTTGTAATGTATTTTTTATAAAATTATAATTTTAAATTGTCAATAAAAAAATAAAAAATAACAATTTTTTTATTTTGGCAACGGTAATCTATTTTTTTGCCTATTAAGGATAACTTCACCAAAGGAAAAAAATGCCAGGGTTTTAGTTTAATCATTATAGGGATTTTTATATTAACTTTCAATTCAGAAAAAGTTATTAATTAACAAATTTATAATTAACGTTAAAATTGGGATAAAACTTTTTTGACTGCGGGTTATCGTTTATTGATATATCCCAACAACATTACATAAATTTTTTCATTCCTTAATATTTGCATTTAATATGTTTAAATAATTTTTTTATGTCGCGCGAAAGGCGAGCGGAAGCCAGTCTACCCGCTTTTGGCTCTATTAAAAATAAAAATTAAAAATAATCGAGATACAGTTTGGGGAGTCGGGACTTTTTTCACGCAAATTCATTGATCTTTTCAAATCTTTTTTCAAATCTCCAAAATTTTGAAAATTTTCCGAGATATTAAGAAAAGACTGAAGCCCAATTTTTTTTCACTTAATTGTTCATAACTTTTGTAATTTTTATCGGCGCGTTTTCGGACCTTTCCTTAAACTTTCTAGGCAAAAATACGAATCGAATGACACCTTGGTCATAATTTTTGGACAGGTCTGAAAAATGTTACAAAAAAAGTACATGTGAACTAGACTAAAAGAAACAAACAGTTAAAAAAAGTTTACAAGCACTTGGGACCATATTTGTGTGGAAGTTTGCCAGGATTTCATGCACTGACTGGATGTGACTTCAATCCCGCGTTTTTTAAAAGAGGTAGTAAACAAAGAAAATTTTATATATTATATATTTTATGCAATTTGGAGATCCAGAGACATTTAACGATGAGCATTCTTGGTAATATCATGTTGAGGGCTTTCAACATCTGTAATCAAAGCCTTTCGATAATTTTATGTAACTGTTCTCTATTACATACCTAGAACATCTGGTATCACAGTTGATCATAAACCCATTTTTAATGTTAGCTATTATGAATCATTCAACTCTTTCAATAAAAAAATCCAGTCATTCAGAATTCCTTTCGGTAACTCTCGCCCGAGTCAATTCTCCTCTGTGAAGGAATACTACAGAGACTAGTGTCGAATATACATAGTAGGTTACAATCGTAGACAAGCAAGGTATGTAAAGAACGTTGACCTCTCGGCGCGGTTCACAGCTTTGTCCTCTGAATTCTATGATCCATTCTATACGAGATGACAGGATGGCATGAGGGCCGGCTATCTCTCGCATGACGTTCGCAATCTGACTTCTGTTTTTATACCCGGTGTAACATCGGAAGAAAGGTTTTTCGCTATATTCCATTTGAGTTGAATATTGTACGTACAGGGTGGCCAAACGAAAACGAAACAAAGACGTTAACCGGAACGGGATCAACATTTAGGAAAAACGCAAGAAACCATTTATCTTTTATTGTAGACAGCCACTCTTTTCCATTATCTGGCTCTTTAACTTAAATCCTCCCAAGAGAAGCTGATAATAATCTCAAAATTTTTGATATGGGGATACAGAACAAGAACAGTAATCAGACCAAAGTCCGATTCTCTGCTTCTATGAGCCCTTCACATGAGAGCTTCGATAAGGGAAACGACCAATGTTGCTTTTCAATAGATTTCAAGTGTCAGAAATTACTAATTGTGAACTAAAAGGAACCTGCTAGTGTATATTTATTTATTGCAGAACAAATTAATCAACATAGAAAGTATTGTACATAACCTTACAAAGAAAGAAAAAACATTACGCCAATAAAGGATAAAATGACCTCTGGGAGATCAAATTAAGCGGCAGTCATTATTCGAATTTTTTTCAAAATATACTATTGTCGAAACCATATACAAGCCTTGTCTTTTATCATGTGGTAACATTGCTGAACCGTAACAGATACGAAGACATTAAATGGGAAAAATGGTAAGTGTCATCGGGAACAATACAATAGTCGAAGAAATTTTACGGGGACTCTCGCCCTTCTCGAGTTATACAGGGAAAACCAAAAATGAATTGTTATTTCGGAGAATATAAAAAAATGGAAAGGAAAATGCTATTGTATTCGACGTTTACTATGACGATGTGATAATAAATATTCGATAAAACGTTATGTGTCAACATGGCCACCATCAACTTTTTTTAAATACGGATCTGTCTTTTTTATTACATATATTGATAAAACGATAAATTCACAATCCAAGGGTATATCACATTTGATATTTTTATAGCGTTTCATTTGAAATAACAACCATCATCAGTGACAACAATCAAATAGAATGACAATTTATTTCATCATGAACTTTTGGGGAAAACGAAACCCATACGGAAAATCAAAGCTACATGGCAATCTACATCTCTTTGTCGAATGCACATAAGTTGTCAGTCCAGACAATTTCTGGGGCAATTTTCTAGCATAATAGGTCTAATACTAATACATGCATCTCTTATTTTTTGTTTGAGATGGTCGATATCTGTACTTGGTGTTGAAAAACTTTATCCTTTATGTATCCCCAGACCAAAAATCTAATGGAGTGAGATCTGGGAATCGAGCTAGCCAGTTGATTGGTCCATTGTTTCCAATCCACTTTCTTGGGAATTTTGCTGCATTATGGGGAGGAGCGCCGTCCTTTTAAAAATATTGTGCTTCATGGCGGATATTCAGTGGCAGTTCTAAGTAGCCATCGAATTCATTGAATAGAAAATGAAGATACATTTCACTATTCGAATGATCATCGTAAAAAAAAGGACGTTTGTTCTCACAATTCCCAACCAAACATTTATTCCGAACCTTTCTTAGAAATTGGTTTCCCTATGTGGATGTTCATTTGTATTATTCCACCTATAATGGATATTTCTGTTAAACCAACCATTGTTGGTGAATTTTTATTCGTCCATCCATTATTATTTTTTTACAAATATTTCCAACTTCTCTATTCCTACGTCTTAACCACTTCGCAAGTCGTACTCTCCTTCAGTAACCCCTTTCATTGAGGTGATGAACTTTGCGTATCCTGTAGCATTTATATTTGCTCCATTTCGTGGGCAATTTCTCGTAAAGGATATTGATTGTTGTTACTGATGATGGTAGTTATTGACATACATATAAAATCAAAAGATTGATTTGAAAAATGAAATTATCAACTGAAAAAATATTTTTAGTCCATTAATATTTTGAATGAAACTTCAAATCAAAATATCAAGACTGAATTGCTTTTGGAAATTATTACTGCAAATTTTCTCTTTACTTCGAAACAAATTTTACAACTGTCCGCCCTCTATTGGAGATTTACTGCATCTCAGTATTACTTTAGAATTTAAAACCTCAAAATTTATTATGTTGTTCGAGAGGAATTTTACATTCGTGCGCCGTCTGTTAGAGATCCATAATTCTATTGACTAGAATTTAAAAAAAAAATATTTTTGACAATAAATCGGACTAAAATGTGAAAAACAAATATAGTTTGAAAAAACTAAAAAACACGCTTTTATATTATATGAAACTTAAAGGTAAAAAATAAATATAGTTTTGAAAAACTAAAAAACACGCTTTTAAAGAACATCGAACAAAAAAGTTGAAATTATTTTTTTTTATATGGTTAGAATAATAACGAACGAAAAATACTAGTGTTATTGTGAAAAAAGCGTGGGAGCTTTGTGCCATATTTTTTGTATATCCAAGCGCCCGTTGATTTTTTCACAATAATACTAGTATTTTTCGTTGGTTATTGTTTTAGGCTTATTTAAAAAATTATTTTTGCGTGTTTTTTAGTTGTTTTTTATTTTTTTAAAACTATATCTATATCTAGTAGAGATATTTACCAACGACTTCAATATTGAATAATGTGTTTATATACTAAATGATTTCATAGTTTCCATGAATTCATACAAATAAGCAATCAAAACAAATTCGGAGAATATCGATTTCTTATTTGTATTTCGCCAGTCCATAAACCGTTGTAATGCATTTTCTGTTCTCTCCAGTATGTGTGGAGTCGATGGTAATTCTTCTATATCGCTGATATCAGACATTTTGATAATATAATTACCAATCGATGTTTTGTTATATTCTATGAAGATTTGATACTTACTGATTTTGACAACTAAAACAATTAGGTAGAAATTTTGGACAAACAGCAAATGCACAGCTGACTTGATTGAAAAATTATGGGTTTTCATTGATTAAAAATCTGTATCCTTATCATAAATCTGTATCATAATGGATATCATTATGAAACGTATTATGGGCGTATGATTGTATTAATTGAATATGGAATATATATAGGACAAATTAGTTTGAAAAAAATTTATTAATAGCTATTTACTCTTCCATCAATACATCAAAGTGAGAAACCTTCAGATTTTTTCTATTTAAAATCCATCATTCTACAGTATTTCATGTAAGGATCACCCTTAACTTGATGCTAGTATATAGGAACACGCTCATGAGTCAGTTAATGCATCGCAATATATCACAAGTTATAATACTGCTATTGAATTAAAAAGTATACCTTGATGAATTACAATTATAGAAAACACTAGGAAATAAATTTATTGCATTGCAATCTGGCTGCACGAATGACTCAAATATTATTAAAAAATTACATGAAACAATTAATTTATGCAATGTCATTCAGTGCATATAAATGTTGTAATTGTTTCCGATGCTTGTCATAAATTACCCTCTCCTTCAATAATTCTTAATCCGCGGTTTCACATATCCTCGTTAAGAGGCTGCTGGTCTCTCACGTGATATTTTCGCAAGAGAGGAGTTGACTCAAATGTGCATAAAAGAGGTAACACCCAGGGCAACACAGTCAGGTACAGCTACCGGACTGAGCCATGGCCGGTGGGAGAAGTCGTATCTGCGTAGAGTTTGGGTCAGTGTTAAAATATGTTTGTGCAATTTAATTTTGAACTCCCTCACTAACTGAATACGGTCCTGAATTTGGATGTTTACGGCTCGAATAATCCAACACACTGATAAACAGATTTCTACACATCTACTGCACATCTTGAGGGAGGGGCTTCTCACCAGCCATGACTCAGTCCGATATATATCTGTAACAGTCGGACAAACCTGCTTCAAAAATTTTAAGCACATACTTAGACGTCTATCTGTCAAATTATCGCCGATTATGTAATTATCTGAGATGTACTTGTGATGTGAACCTTTGGTGTAGTAATGAATATTACTGGAGTTTTTTTCCCAACACCAAACCGTTATTTTAACACCTCGACACGTGTTTTGATCACCAAGTGATCATCTTCAAGAGGAAGATAAAACTCCTCTAGAAGATGATCACTTGTTGATCGAAACACGTGTCGAGGTGTTAAAATAACGGTTTGGTGTTGGGAAAAAAAACCCCAGTAATAATAATTATCTGAGAGTTCGACAAATGATTCATTATTTTATATTCGTGTAGGTATAATTCAGCCAAGTATTCATGGTTGGAAGCAACATCAGAAGCCAGTCAAAAATGTATAGATCCGTTGATTCTTAATGTCTTCAGAAGTTTTGGCCAGAGTTTTAAAGCTTGACCAGATGATGGAGAAAACTGGTGATGAACTACCTACAATTTGGGATAATTTCATTATCCCAAATTTCAATTTTTTGAGTTGACCTATTAAAAAAATGAAAGGGGGGACATTTAAGAAATGCACTGTATAATAATCAGTCAGGGCCGTAGCGAACGGAAAAACCGGGGGGGAGGGATTCCAAATTTTCCCAACCCTACCAGCAAAATTTCCCAACTTTTGAAAAAATGAAAGTCGAGGAATTAGTTACTACTATAATATATTAATTTTCTTACTTAGTTATCCAAAGATTGGCTGAATGCTTATGCCCGTTAGGGTATGCACAAACAAAAATAAATTTTGGTAATTATAAAAATAATAATGGGAATTATTCTACTTTGGACCAAGGTCCTTGGTCTTCCACCATATCCACCATGTATAGGAATATTCAATGAAAGGAAACAACACTTAAATAATATTGTGCTTATTGTTTTCTACTATTATTTTTTTCTATCTTCAAGGTCCGAAATTTCCCAACTTTTCCAAGTCGAATAAACAGCGAAAAGTTGTGAATTTTGTAAAATTGTCATTTCGAAATTTGTGGATTGTTCAACTATTCTCTTACTTGGGAAAAATTAAACGTTTTTGAATTTTTCGAACAACTCAGAATTTCAAAGTATGGGATCTCCAAGTTATGTATGTTGGGAAATCCCAACCTTGTCCTGGTTCTTTCCCTTTCCTTATTACCTCTCTCTTTCTTTTCTATAATTTTTATTCATTTTTTTACTACCATTTCTTCTATCTTCACTTCCCAACTTGTTTCCAAATCGAAAAAACAGGGGGGAGGCTTCATGTCAATTCACTACATGGTTTTATTCATGAACTAACGACTGCTAATGAAACAGAGTACGGTCACGTGATTAGAAAGGTATAGCTATCCAATATTTTGAATAACTTCAAAAACCCTTTCGCACATGAACACAATTCATTGTTAGGTAGGTGTTAGGTGTTAACGATGGATATAATTTTTTTTGGTCGAACATTATCATAGATATGTGATGAAATTTATAAATTTGAGTAAATGTTTGTATTCGATTTTTTTTTATCACAAATACATTGCCTACATCTAAAAGAACAATATGAAAAGGAAGTAAAAGCTTTTGTCCATGTTTTTCTGGACTCGCAGACTTCCATGGCTCGTTCTAAAATTCTGTCTATTCGCAAAAAAAAAATCTTGTGTCACAGTGTTGGTTGCAATACTTCCCAAAAACGGCTTAAGAGCCAACACTACCTTGATAAAACTGGAATCGGTTTTAAGCCTTCAGTTTTTCTTGAATTTTTTTATTGTTTTTTTTGAATGATTCTACATATATTTGTAAATTCGGAAACATCCGCTATTTTTCAACAGCTACTTTAGTAATTTTTAACCCTGATCATAGATCAGGGTAAGGGAGTAGAGATGCAGCACGGAGTAGGGATGAGAACGAAGCCGGTCTTCTGTCTCTCTCACACAATGAGCCTTCTTTCAGTGCCTACACAGTTTCCGGCCATTATTATTGTTTTTCCATCGAGCGTAGATACAGTTTGCGATGCTACCAAAGTTGTGAAATATCCAATAGAGTTTTTGAACTCATTTGATTTGCTTGACATGCCACCGCATAATTTACAATTGAAGGTTATATCGCTCTGTAATTTGAACCCACCACGGCTGTGGAACTGCACGCGATTAGCCATTAAACCATTAATGAAAAAGTTTTCGAAGCCAGCATTTCAAATGGAATGTTCCGGGGTTTAAACCCTTTTACACGTGGGATGCTCTCGAGTGGGCAAACCATCCAGTTGGTTTGTGCTAGCTAAACAAGGACTAACAAAAAATATTGTACATACTATAGCATTAAAGGATTTATATTATTTGTTAGTGTTATTGTTCTGATGGAAATGATTTATATGACAAAACAACGTTTGCCGGATCAGATAGTTAGTCTTATTTGAAAAAGCAAAGTTAGCTTCGAGTATTTTTTCAACATTTGAAAGCAAACCAAAATATGTAGAAATACAAGGTTTGCGAAACTACAAACAATAAAAAAATTTTCACAAGAAATGTGTATTCAGAATAAGAATATATATGATGTGTATGTGAAGAATTCCAGTACATTTAGGTGATTTCAGATGAGAGGTATAATACCCGAATAATACCCGCTGAATAGTTAACGTTGACTGAATGAAAATCCGAAAAGAGATATTCCATGATTTTCTGATTTTCCACATGAATCATTAAATTAAGGTTAATAATTTTTAGATTGTTTTTCCTTAAACCTCTTTCAAATGGTTAATGCTGTATTTCCTGATTTACGATATCTATATATCAATTATCACTCCAACATGTAAATGTAAATATTGTTTCGATGATAGCATTACAAACAAGCAATTTGTATTAATTTTCAATTAATTGGAGAAGTGTATACATCACGCTATTACGCGTGATAATGAAATGATGATAAACTTTATTTCACTGGTTGGAATAACATTTTAGATATGGAAACAGACGTTTGGTTTATCATCCAAAGACTCCAGAGAGTTGAATGTGAAACAAACTTTAAGTAGTGGAATATTTTCCATTATTTTTTTTAATACAAATAATATAAAATATGTGTGAATGTGGGGCACCGAAAACGAAACAGATCGAATATCTTCAAAACACATGTTTTTTGAAAAATAATTAAAAACACGTCGATTTGTAACCTAAGGGGGACACCTTTCTATCATAACCTCAACTGTCATACCTCTCCCTCTCGGTCACTATCACCCAAACAATTTGAATAAGGAAAGGAGTAAGTGTGACACATTATTTCATAAGGAATTCGGCCATAACAATTTTCCTTACCTAACTTTCTATTTTGGCGCCCTCTTGTGAGAAAAAAAAAGTTCCGTATTCCAAATTATGATACTTACTTTATTTGCTAATTTGACATAAATTCGGTGACAATGCATTATGGAATTTTTTTAACGGAAGAAACAAAATGGAGGCTCCACACTGACGGACAAGAGTTGCAATTATAGTCCGATTTCATTCAAAATTGATAAGTGGTGGTTTTCAGGGTCGGAAATTATGATTTGTTTGTCAATAAAAAAAAAACAAAACAATATGGTGGCTCCGAGATGGCGGAAGAAATATGTAATTATGGTCCGATTCGAATAAAAATGAATATGTGGGGATTTTCAGGGTCGGAAATTATGATTTTTTTTTCGATACAAAAAACAAGATGGCGAACGATATTTGTAAATGTGGTTCGATGCGATTCAACCACGGTTGAGAATTATATTCCTCGGTCCACACATTTGTCCGTGATGGTGCTAAGGCACGGTGTTTGCGAAAAATAGCACGTTTTTTGTTTTCATTTGCATTTGTTTTTACTAAAGCTTCTTTGTCGCGCGCGATTTTTGTTGTCTGTCGTGTTGCAACAAAGATCGCGGCAACTTGTAAGGCGGTGTTCACACTGAAGCGATATAAGATAAGCGATACGATATACGATACGCTATAAGCACAGACATCTAAAATGAAGAGATAAAAAAGATTCACAGTCACGCGATTGCACAATATTTCGTAAGTGAGATATCTCCAAAGTATCCTCTTACCAGTCGCTCGGCGATCAGTTTCTTAAGATATTTCTTTACTGAAGTAGTAACTGGGTTGCTAAACACAGTTTTATTATCCGGGTGAATGAAACCTTTTTAGGCTAAGCGCACACGGGCGATTTTTTAAACGGCCGATTAATAAATCGGCCAATTGAAAATCGCCTTGAATTAATGTCTATATAGGCGCACACAGAAACTTTTTAGTTGAGGATTGGATGGTCTCGAGTTATGTGGAGTTGAAATTGGTACATTTGGTCTCAAAATATCAAAATACAATGGACTTCTTCAAGTTAACCTTTTTCCTTTAATTCAGTGTCTTGTAGAGTTCTGAAGTTTGGAATGAACATCATGGGCAATTCTGCCTACAAATTTTTTCTTTAACGTTTCTATCACTATATTCTTTTAAAGTTTTATTATACAACTATATTTCCCCAAAAACGCAAAAAAATCAAGGCAACCGATGCCATCGGAGATTTACTAGTTACTGGCCGATTATTCAATCGACTGTGTGCGCGGACATGTTACAACCTGTATGGTTACAGATGGTCGGCCGACTATCGCCTCTCATACAAATCTGTGACATGCAACAGATTTTAAAATCGGCTCGATTCTCGATCGCCTGGGTGCGTGCTTTCATTCCTATCTATATTGTAAGATTGGCTGATGAAATAGTCGTCCGTGTGCGTTAGGGCTTAGCGGTTAGCGGCGCGATATAGCTCTAGCTCTTACTAGCGTTATATCGAAATATATTTACCTCTTATATTGCCTCAGTGTGAACACAGCCTAAAAGCAATCTCTCAATTATATTCGCTTTTATGTATAAGTCGCTCGTCAGCAGTGTCTCGGCATGACGTTCTTTAATTCAATCGCCTGAAATTATTCGAGGACACCACCACCATTCGAGGACGATGTTATTCAATTCAGGAAAAAACAAACTAATTGCCGTGACTTGGTGTAGTTTTGAATTCTCAGATTGAAAATTCATTTGTGGAGTATTTAAACTGAATTTGCAATATGCCTGTTGAGAAATTTACGTTTACTGAAAGAAATCGCTATTTAACAGGGAAAAATAGGCCCGGGATTGAAGCCTAAGCCGTTTTTAGGGTTAACCATATAATCCTATACAAAGCGGAAGATGTAAAAATTGCCTGAAAAGTTCTGCTGTCACAATCTCTTCTCCTCAAAAGAAAAATTAAATTCGAAACCGTAAAAAACATCTATTAGTAACTGGAAATGTAAATATAGCTTTGAAGCTGACAAAATATATACAAGCATGTTGACGCTATTTTGTCGTGTACGAATCGGTAAGTAAGTATCAAACGTTGATTTTCGACAATGACTTTCACTTCAGTAATCTGTTTTAAATCTGTTTTTCTGTTAACCAGCGGTCACTCCCTACGAACGACAACCTTCAGAAGTCGAAACTTATGTAAGTTAAGGATTAACAAGATATTCCCTTTTAACCTGCGGGGTTGGATCATAGGTAGTGAAAATCGATTTCCGGCCACGTGGCTCGAACCACCGTTTCACCTGAGGGCCGACTGAATGAGTGGAATAACCCACTCACGCCAAAACAACTGGCTACCGTTCCATGGAGAAAAAGATCAATTGAGCTGTACAGATGTCGAGCAAATAAGAGGCAAAGAGAAAAAAGTGGAAGCATTTCATGCTCCTGAAAAAGCTATAGAATTTTAGCAATTTCAAATAAAGATGTATACCGACCTGCAGTTATCCACATCCACACAAAATCGTGGTTAAAGTCTGAGAGATATCTAATTCTACGAATTTGTTTGTACTAGTTGCAAACTAGTAAGAGCTCCATCTCCTGAACACATCCACAAGCGGGAAAGAAGTACACCAGTTACTAATTAAGTCTAATAAATGTGTATTAGTAGAAGAGAGTAAGAGACGTATTAAGAAAAATAATATTTCGAAATAAATTTTTATCGGATATTATAATTCAATGTCTATTGTGGTATTAGCCGGGGAAGTAGATGTTTTTCTGTGGGAACAGCCCTACTGATTGCGAGATAATCTCACTTTGTGAATGGGTATTGATTCTTCAGACTATTTCTCTACTGAAATAGAAAACGTTTTCAAATGTTTCACTGGGAGTTAAAATCGAGGTTCAGTTTCATAATTTCTCCCTAACTAATCTAACTCTCAGGGTGCTGAATCAATAAGATTGTTTCATATTTACATTAGAAGAAACCGTGGTTATATCTATTATTTATATATTATGATGTCCACAGAAATCATAATTTATATTTTTCTGGATATAACAAATTCTACAGAAATGTGCAATATCAATATGATCAGTAATAATAGAAACGGACTGATTTTTTTTTGATAACATCAAATTCTGATAATATCAATAAAATCAATTAGATATTGAACAAAAGTCAATTTTTGTGTATGAAAATCAGTTTTTTTTTTTCGACCTTCTTAAGGATTTTCACCTTCCATAATCTGAAAAATCTGAAAACTGTAATGGAGAATTTTATACACCACCAGAAAGGGCAATTTTTTAGTTCACCCCAATAAGTTACTGCGTGAATTCAAAGTATTCTTCACAAAGAAAAAAGGGTAAAAGTTCGTCTTAACGGATCGCCGCTAGAGGGCTACCTTGTTTATGAATCGATATAACTTTTGATTTTGAGTCGATTGACATGACCCCTAGCGTCCGGAAAGGTCAAATAAAAAATTCGGAGAACGCTATATCAGCGTTGCCCGGGTGTTGGACGCTTCCGATGCCCGAAATAGGCAGAAAGGGGTAAAAATTCGTCTTACGGATCGCTGCTGGAGGGCGACCGAATACATTTAAGTCAATTGGCATGACCATCAGGGTCCGCAGAGGGCAAATGATAAAGTTGTTCCAAATGGCTTAAAACAGTTGACCTAACCTAACCTAACCTAACCTAACCTAACCTATCTAACGGCATCGTAGCGCAACCTTTCTGCTTATACTTCGGGCATCGGAAGCGTCCAACACCCGGGTCTTGCTCGATGTCACTCATGGCACACCTATGCTGCCGTGCTTAGACAAGAGGTCGTATCTAGTTTTGCAAGAGTTTTGAGTTATTCGGAGATTAGTAAAACCAATTGGAATATCAGTGTTTATTGTATTCAGAATTTACTTTTTGGAGAACTGTCGTTTAGTGTGGTGAGTCGTTAATGATTCAATAGTTTGACATTTTAAATATTACTATTCAAGAGAATTTGATGACTTTGACAGATACGACTTTTGGACTAAGTTATAATGCCTTACCATGAAATGAACTTGAGTCGTATTCTTGTGAGAGATACGACTTTTTGACTTTGGAAGAATCATATACGACATATCGATTTGGGAAATGAACTAACCAATTGAATAAGTGATGTTTATTATGATTAATTGGAAACAAAAAATCATGTATTCACAATATTTCGTGGGAACTGAGAATGGAAAATCAGTGAAATCAGTTTTTGATGATTGAAATATTTTATAAAAAAACTTTAATCTAATCCGGTTTCTTCTTCGGTCTCCGGTAACTCCACCCAAAACTTGAGTCTATTTTTGGGGACAGACATCCTTTGTAATTTCTGGATCAAGTTATGTTTTCAAGTTGGGTTTATTCCTTTCGGAGTGGATCTGATTTGCAGATCCTTCTTTCAGAGCTTTCGCAGTTAGGAAACACAATTCAATTCGCTCTCTATTAAACTTTGTTTTGTAAAATAGTCTTTTGTAACCTCTCACGAAATTTACTCCACAAAACATAAATAATAGAGGTTTTAGCTCCGTTTTCTTTACTTTGAATCTGGATGAACAGTCTGTAAAATCCAAAAAGTCATCTTCATCCATATGAATGCAGGTCGTACGTCCACTATTTGATATTTGAACACAAGTTTTATAGTCTTCAAAATCTACGACTTTGCTCTTCTGTTTCAATGACTTTTCCACTTGGTGATGGAATGAGTCAGCACTCATGAAAGTGTGACCAGTTTGAAGATATTTGAGTTTCAGTAAATTTATTGTTGTACAATCAGAATTAATGAAGTGAACTAAAAAACAGTACAGAGCCCAGTTTTTATTCTGGGCTACACAACTATCCATCCAATGTGTTATTTCTTTGTCATCTCTGTGTGATAATAGAAATTTATTTCAAGTTGATATTATGTCAGATTGTGACCTTCCAGCACCTGAATATATTCACCAAAGTTCAGTTGCAATGTGAAATTGTCAATTTTGTTGTTTTCATAAACAATGTTCAACAAATGTATGGGAGTGATCGCTAATATTATTCGTAGAAATATGAAAGAATACATTCACCACGTGGTGCAATAAAAAATAACTTTCACACACATAACCTTACTTCTGTTAAATTGAACAGGCGTAAGTATCACATTTTCAGCCAGATTTTGTACTCATCATATTTCAATTGAAGTCAACCTAAGTTCATTCAGGAATTTTAAAGCTGACGACAATCTGACTCAGTGCAGGGCAGGTAGGACAATTCGACCATGTATTTGCTTATGAAATTCTTTATGAATAGCAATAAGAAGTCTCAACTGTCAGATAGGACGACATGACTTAGCATCAACCAGATACGATACTTTGATTTAGTAACCGCTTGATATTCTCGAGATACGACAAATAGTGTATGTTATCTTAGGTAAATTTCACTAGTTCGGACTTCCATTGTCTATTATATAAAATGATTTGAAATCCCTGAAACAAGTAAAAAAGAATAATTAAAAAAGAATAGTTGAAAATAACAATTATATTAAGCAACAATAAACCTGAAATGAAATGATAGTAAAATAACCTACAAGTAAAAATATAATAATTGAATAAATAAAAATTAAAGGAATGCAAAAAGAAAATAATAAAAAAATAAAAAAGTGTAGAGATTCCAAGTTACGTTAGTTCACGACGTTTCGATTGTTGGTATCTACAATCGTCTTCGGGTGATGACTGGACTGATTCCTCCGAGAGATGACTATTTTATAGGTCGTTGAAATACTTTCACTTTCTCTACTTTCCATTTTCCGCTTCACTGATTCCGTGAGAGATGACCGATTTGGCGGGAGTTGGTCATTTCTCGTTTGATGATGGGTTTCCATATGTTTCGTATATCTACGCTGGCCTGGCTGAATACGTTGTTGGACAACATGTATGCGGCCTCCTTAAATTTTCTCCTGAACCAATGTTCCTCTCTGTGCAAGATCTCAGCTTGGGACCACTCGATGTTGTGTTGATGGGTCCAAACATGGTCTGCTATTCCTGATTTGCTGGTTTCTCCTCGCTGTGTGTGCTTCTTGTGCTCGGCAAAGCGAATATTCAATGGCCTCTTAGTTTCACCAATATAGGATTTTCCGCACTCACAGGGTATCCGGTAAATGCAATTCTTGGAATCGCAGTCCGCGTTTGGGGGCCTGGTTTTCGTGAGGCTGCTACGGATAGTGTTACCGGATCTAAAACAGGTTCTAATGTTGTACTTGGAACCAATTCTTCTTATCCTCTCCGATAATCCTCTGATGTAGGGAAGTGCAAGCACTGGTTGTGACGGCTTCTCTTCCTTGCGAGGCTCCTGCTGTCTTTTGGCCAAAGTCTTTTCTACCATCGCTTTGGAGTATCCATTCCGCTGAAGATCACTTTTGATGATGTCTAGTTCCTTCTCGAGACCTTCCTTTGTATTACAAAGCCCAAAAGCACGGTCTAATAGAGTCTTGATGATTCCTCTTTTTGTCGATTGATGGTGGTTGGATTCGTGGTTCAGATACTGTCCCGTATGAGTGGGTTTTCGGTATACAGATGTTTCCCACTTAGTGTCGGTCCTCTTCACCAAAACGTCTAAGAATGGCAATTCATTGTGGATTTCCTTCTCCATTGTGAAAGTGATGGAAGGTCTCACGCTGTTGATGTGTACTGAACTAGACGCCTTTCTGAAACACATCAACAGCGTGAGACCTTCCATCACTTTCACAATGGAGAAGGAAATCCACAATGAATTGCCATTCTTAGACGTTTTGGTGAAGAGGACCGACACTAAGTGGGAAACATCTGTATACCGAAAACCCACTCATACGGGACAGTATCTGAACCACGAATCCAACCACCATCAATCGACAAAAAGAGGAATCATCAAGACTCTATTAGACCGTGCTTTTGGGCTTTGTAATACAAAGGAAGGTCTCGAGAAGGAACTAGACATCATCAAAAGTGATCTTCAGCGGAATGGATACTCCAAAGCGATGGTAGAAAAGACTTTGGCCAAAAGACAGCAGGAGCCTCGCAAGGAAGAGAAGCCGTCACAACCAGTGCTTGCACTTCCCTACATCAGAGGATTATCGGAGAGGATAAGAAGAATTGGTTCCAAGTACAACATTAGAACCTGTTTTAGATCCGGTAACACTATCCGTAGCAGCCTCACGAAAACCAGGCCCCCAAACGCGGACTGCGATTCCAAGAATTGCATTTACCGGATACCCTGTGAGTGCGGAAAATCCTATATTGGTGAAACTAAGAGGCCATTGAATATTCGCATTGCCGAGCACAAGAAGCACACACAGCGAGGAGAAACCAGCAAATCAGGAATAGCAGACCATGTTTGGACCCATCAACACAACATCGAGTGGTCCCAAGCTGAGATCTTGCACAGAGAGGAACATTGGTTCAGGAGAAAATTTAAGGAGGCCGCATACATGTTGTCCAACAACGTATTCAGCCAGGCCAGCGTAGATATACGAAACATATGGAAACCCATCATCAAACGAGAAATGACCAACTCCCGCCAAATCGGTCATCTCTCACGGAATCAGTGAAGCGGAAAATGGAAAGTAGAGAAAGTGAAAGTATTTCAACGACCTATAAAATAGTCATCTCTCGGAGGAATCAGTCCAGTCATCACCCGAAGACGATTGTAGATACCAACAATCGAAACGTCGTGAACTAACGTGACTTGGAATCTCTACACTTTTTTATTTTTTTATTATTTTCTTTTTGCATTCCTTTAATTTTTATTTATTCAATTATTATATTTTTACTTGTAGGTTATTTTACTATCATTTCATTTCAGGTTTATTGTTGCTTAATATAATTGTTATTTTCAACTATTCTTTTTTAATTATTCTTTTTTACTTGTTTCAGGGATTTCAAATCATTTTATATAATAGACAATGGAAGTCCGAACTAGTGAAATTCATCACGAAACATTGTCAATCACCTTCAAACAAACGTTATCTTAGGTATTTAGACTGAAGATACGATATTCTGACTTTGTACCTTGGATAGGTTGTGTTCAACAGAAGCGAAATATTCGAAAACCTTGAAATACAATTTTTGGTCAGTTACGACCTTCTGTCTTAGCACGGCAGTATGGCTGTTAACTTTTTCGTTGAACGAAGAAGGATTTGCTGTTTAGCACAAGTGATACCGTCCATCGGTTTCTTCGGAAGGGAATTCAAATCCCAAAGACGAACGTAATTCGCAGCCATGCCAAGTAAATCAAAAACACGACTGTTCTCAACAAAATCTAAACTTGAAATGAATTACATGAATTACTCGAAATATTATAACTAATAGAAGGAAATTACTTCGCTGGTTCTATAGCTCCTTCCTCAACATAGAATAATTTTTTACGTATCATCACTCGGGATATTACGATAATAGATCTGAAAAATAAACCAACCGTATCAACTCCTTTGACATCTGTCGAAAAAGTTGAGAAATGGAAATAATCAGCAAAAGAAAAGCTGCGTATAGATTTGACTTTTATCCATTTCTGAAGACGGAGGCAGATTTTGGCCTCCAAAACGTTAAGATAAGTATTGCATAATTTCGTAGCTCTTTTTATGATATGCAAAATCATTAAGTACGACAAATGAATCATGAATAGCAGATTTTTTGTGCTTTGAATTTACGCAGTAACTTATCGGGGTAAACTAAAAAGATTGCTCTTTCTGCACGTGTGTGTGTCAAGTTTACTATTACAATTTTCATATTTTTCAGATTGTGGAAGGTAAAAATTCCCAAAGGTCGATAAAAAATTCATTAGATCAATTACCACAGCAAATTACTCGAAATATTATTACTTACAGAAGGAACTTACTCCGCTGATTCTCTAGGTGCTTCCTTAACATAGAATACCTATATACTCGTATCATATCTTTTGAAATTAACCGCATAAGTTTTTACGTATCATCACCCGGTCTATTACGATAATAGACCTGAAAAACAAACCAACCGCATCAACTAATCTCCGAATTAGTATCGTGTCTAATCCGCCTAATCCGCCTGAAAGCTTCCATTTTCAAACGATCGATTGTTTGTATATCTTTTGCCTCCCTTTGTTTTGACAAGTTCAAGCGATAAGTAGACCGCGCCAACGGTAAATCTTTACGAAATTTGAATACTAAAAACAAAAAGTGAGATCTACACAGGAGCGGAGACGTTAGCATGATCAACGATACCGAGAGATCTATTTCAAATGCTAATATGAAACAATTCTTGGATTTCGTTTTTGTTATTAGGGGTGGAGATTTTTTACATTTGCTGTAATTTGATTTGATTTTTTTCTCTAGGGTTCCGCTATTTATTGGTGTTGGAAAAATAGCGTTTGAAATGGTTTTGTGTTAACCCAAAAAGTTATTTTACAAAATTTTTTAACTTTTTGGAAAACATCGATTACTTTAAATCAAAATATCTCAAATGATATAGCAAATAAATCTAAAAGATGCATTGATATTTTGCTATAAAATGGGGTAGTAGTATACACGAACAGAGAAAAAGACATGTAGGTACGCCCTCTATGAGAGAGAAACTATAATCTAATCTGAATTTTGCCTATTAAAAAAAAATTCAAGTACAAATATCGATATCATTTCAGATATCAACTATAACTAAACTAAGTACGAACAGAGGACACAAAAAAAATATGAATCAGAACTGAAACTTGAAAAAATATAAATATACATACATATACACATATATTATATAAACATACATATATGTATATATATGAACATAAATGCACTTATCATGTAATATATCCATTCAAACTAATATTTTTCCACAATCATTCGTTGTAGTTCAACTTGTTTACAAACCTTATAATTTTTGAATTGAAGGGGTTATATTTTTAGGAGTGATTACTTTTTGGGAAATAAAGTTTTTGGCTTTCTACTATTCCATCTTGATACAAAAAAAGGGATGAGGGAATCTTCCAAAGAGAGGAAGTAATCAATTTGAAAATAAGTAAATCTATACATAGATGTGTAGATCATGCAAAGAAGTAACTTTCAGACACAAACTGAAAGAAAGTCCTCCTGAAACAGCTACTTTCATATAAACATTGAATTAAACGAAAGAAAAAAATTCTTTCGAAACAAATACTTTTCTCTACTCAGTTTGTATTTCAAACATTCGTTGTGGAATAAAAATCAGATATCATTCACATGCGTTCTAATAAATTGCACTTACATGGAACAGTGTCACCCTCACTGGTATACACCGATGTTTCGCCTTAAGACACTTGCCCTAAGGCTCTTCAGTATCAAATTGGATAACATTCACCTATTTGATTTAATCCCAGCCAAGAGGAATCTTATTTGAATTGAAGGGGTTATATTTCTAGGAGTGATCAATTTTTGGGAAAGAAAGTTTTTGGCTTTCTACTACTCCATCTTGATAGAAAAAAAAGAAGGATGAGGGAGTCTTCCAAAGAAAGGAAGGAAGTAACTCTATACATGGATGTGTAGATCATGTAGAGAAGTAACTTTCAGACACAAACTGAAAGAAAGTCCTCCTGAAACAGCTACTTTCATATAAACATTGAATTACACGAAATAAAAAAATTCTTTCGAAACAAATACTTCTATATATGAACACTGAATTATACAGAAGATTCCCTCATCCCTTTTTTTGTATCAATATGGAGTAGTAGAAAGCCAAAAACTTTCTTATAATTTTGTTCTGAAGTTTTTCAATTGGTTTCGATAATGAATTTGTTGCCATACTCATACTCACGTAATATGATAGATATAAATTTTATGAGGAAACTAGCGAGCCGCTTCGGCTCCACATGGGTGCAATGCTGATAATAAATATAAATTGACCCACCGGAAATTTAAGGACATGGAAAAACAGTAATGAAAAAGTAACTTTATTTTATAAACGTCCCTTTTTCCCCGCGTCTGGTGCCCCAGTTGGAATATTTAAAAATCCTTTCTCATTGCACATATACACCATAAAACAAAACCACATACACAATTTCAGTCTTCAAAAATATAATGGTACGAAGAAACGGTGTTGAGGAGGTAATTTTCATATGTAAAAATCCTTGATTATTGCACATCAACAACATAAAACGAACCTACATACAAAATATCAGCATCCGCAAGTATAGCGGTAGCTATAGCGGTAGCAAATTGCCAAAAACGACTCTCCTCGATAGGAAGACTCAACATATTGTATCTGGTCTGGATTCCTAGCATACTGGCCTTGAAGGCAATGAGGCTGCTGACTCTCTTGCAAAGTAGGGTGCTGCAAGCAACTTCATAGGACCATAACCGAACATTGGCATCGCTTTAGGCTTTGCCAAACAAATATTTATGGACTTCCAGCAGAATCTTCCAGGCGTTTATTCACCCTTCGAAGCTTGATACCAAACAGTTGTTGGACTACAGCAGGGATGAACTACGATATGTAAAAGGCCTTCTTACAGGTCACTGTCATTTGAATCATCATATGCATAGAATGGGAATGTCAGAAGAAAGTGTGTGTCGCCTCTGTTTGGAAAATGATGAAACAGCAGAGCACATACTTTGTGCCTGACCTGCTGGGGACCGAATCAGAATTTTAGAATTCGCAGAGCCCTCTGACCAGAAAGACCACTCACCATACAAACCCAGCTTCTTAACGAAGCCGGGTTTATTTGGTCGAGTGTGAATAGGTATGAGCCAAATAAACCCTTGTGGGTTGCGGTGGAGACTCGAATAGACCCACTCAATTTTGAGCCAACCTAACCTAACCTAAACCCACTGCAGACAAGGAAGGGAACGTCAGCATTGGCGACCAGACACCAGCCAGTCGGCTGCATTGAACCATTGTAGTCGGGGGATGTAAATGTCATCAGTACAAGCCCGTTTTGTTTTCGATTGACTCATTTTGAGAAGTTCATTTTCTCACTTGGACTTTGAATCCTTATACGGACTCCTGCAAGTGCAACCCCTACAACTATTGATTCGCCCCTTCTTCATTAAACTCTTCCTGTTCACCTCGTTGGCGTAATCGGAATATCCAGCGTACTACAGCAGGTTGTGCCTGTTGATGAAATACTAATATTTCCTCACTTTAATTTACAATGTCAGTTGGTATTTCAAGTAATGAACACATATCAAAGTGAAAATAATAGGTACTTAAATTAATGGTTCATTGTACAAATACGCCACGTGGTTCTGTCATTGAACTTGTAGCGACCTTGTAGTTTTTCTATTTTTCAAGCAGTGATTTTCAATTTTTGTTTCATTAAACATTGCAAGATAATTCTGAAAAAAACATAGTTCCAATATAGTACAATCAACAGGCTATCAATATGTAATTCGAGAAGAGCAAGACTTGACAGCTAAAACAGGAACAATGGAATAACTTTTCTGTTCATACCAAGGGTACCCTGAAATCCAAGAATAAGTGGACAAAATATTCAATTGCTCTCATATCGAAATCTAAAAGCCTATGATGAAAATGTCAATGAGATATTTCCAGGCATTGTCCATGATTCCAGCATCGGAAGCAAGCAAGCATCAAAAACTTTGTTTCTAATTGATAAGCCTTTTTTGAAGATTCTATTTCTAAAAGTTCAAGACTATGACTACATTATTGAAGCAAAACTTTTGCCTTTGGAGACAATTTTCCGTTCTTGCAACTTATTGTTCAGAATTGTTTTTGTTATTCAAGAAAGGTGAGTGTAAACCCGACCCAGCCCAACGATGATCTATAATGCATTTTAGCACTGACTTCATCTAGTTGACAGTGAAAGTTGCAAAGACTCAAAAAGCAATCTACTAAGCCAAAGTGCAATGGAAACAACATAAAAGTTTCCAATTTATAATTATTTTTGACAATCACTTCAATAAAAATAATTCTTTGACTATAATCATAGTCGAGTATACGCTCGACAAACCAAAAGGTGATTTATATCTTACTAAAAATAATCAGTTGGGTATATTACATTGACTTTATGAAGAAATCTTTCGAAAATGCCTGGCTTGCGAGGTGAACAAGCATTCATTTGAGAGAGCAAACAACACTTATTACATACATACTATAAATATTTGTTTTTCCACATACTTAATGTTTCACGGTAGTAGAAATGTTGAAAAATGATAGGTCTTAACCGTGTAACAAATTATCCTCTCAGTGATCTAAATATCATGGATATAACGAGTTTGCTTCGGTTAAATAACTGACAAAATCTCGTTTTTCTGTAATGGTTATGTAGCTTCTTGAACAATAATTCTAAAAAAGAATTTGCACGGTGATGTAACATTGTAGAAGTACATCTGCAATTAAAATTGCCTGATAACATATCTGGATATAGCGAAATTTGAATATAACAAATCTATGCTAATTTCTGCAATAACCAACAAATTTGGTTAGAAAAACGACTTTTATCTTCAAGAAAATTGTATTAGGTTGTATCAAAAGTTTTGTCGTATTACCTATTATACAGTGCATTTATTTGATGCCACCCCTTGTTATTTTTTTAACGGGTCAACTCAAAAATTGAAATTTGGTTTAATAAAATTAATGCATGAATATTGGGCGACATCTGGGAAAAAAATTGAATGGAAAGGAGGGTCTTGTGACACATCATTTTGATACTCCTGACGAATACTTCATAACCCTAGAATATGAAGTCAATATCTTCACCTACTACAAAATAGCGGAACATTTAATAATTTCCTGAATACAAACATATTAATATCGATATTTCTAGAAATATTCCTTTTTATATAAATATTCCCACAACCCGATATGGTTTGTTAATAAGTTATTTTTTGTTTATAAAAACGACAGTACGACAATGAACATCATTGTTCAGTCAGAATATTCTCATTTAGTTTTCGGTTTTACTAGTAGAAAGGTACCACGTCAACAATCTCTCTCGTCCATTGGAAGAAAAAATTGAAGCAGAAAAAATTGAAGCGATTTTTATTTACGGGACCGAAAGGATTTTCAATGAACATTTTCCGAATCGTCCTATCTGTAGAGAATATTTGAGGAAACTTGTATCCAAACTCACAACTACCGGTATTTTACATTACAAAACGTCCCCCAGATCATCCGTCCATTCCAGAAAAAGTGCAAATAATTGGTGAGATGGTAGTAAATTCTGAACAATCTACTTATTCCGTCACCAATGTTTATGAGGTGTCTCATTCTACTGTGTGGGGACTTTTGAAGAGGAATAGGTATCATCCAAACAAAATTAAAATGGTACACCAATTAACTGAAGATGACCCTGATCGAAAAACAATTCTGCGAAATCGTGACCATTGCAAGGAATCCTACCTATCTCCACAATATTTGTTTTAGTGACGAATGTGCATTTTTTTAACGGCAATGTTCACAGACAAAATTGCCGTTATTGGAGTGACACCAACCTTCACGTTTTCTGTTCAAACACATACCCAATATCCAGATAAAATTAACGTTTGGGCAGGAATATTGGAAAACCATATTTGGATATGCTGGAAACTACTGTTGACCCTCTCATCACTGAAATCGTCGAAGCGAATCCTAATGAATTCGATATGGATATTGTATTCCAACAAGATGAAGCACCACCACATTACTCCAGAAAAGTAAGAAACTATTTGGATACTACTTTTCCGGTCGTTGGATTAACCGTCGAGGTCCCACAGAATGGCCAGCCCGCTCGCCAGGCTTTTTTTACAAGGCTATTAGAAGTAAAATGTGTACGAAACTGAACCTGCTTCAGTATTGGATATACGGCAGAGAATAATAAATTCTTGATAGATATTGACGTTGGTCTTCCATCGGGTTGGAAAACATTTATTTGGTTCACCGTTAGGGCGCACCAAGTTCGTCTGTGTGTGGAAGAGGAGAACCGTTGTTCGCCATTTTCCCCAGTGCTTGTGGTGATATGGCGCACGAAAACTTCAAGTGCTCCAAGTTTCTTCCAGCTAGGTAGCGAAGTGCCGAACCGAGGCGATATTCGGCCAATATTGACTTTCTCAAGTGAGTTGTTTTGATATATACAGTGTCACAAATTCCGATGAATAATTGAACCCTGTTGAGATTGAGGTGAGATCACTTCTCTCTCACGATGCCACTGCTTGGTAAATTGCTATCCTTTCTTCTTTTTTGTGAAACCCCCAAACTCATATAATACGACAATAGCTTCTGCAATCTTCAATCTTCTGCTTCTGCAATCCCGACTGCTGGAATGGAACTGGTGAAATATCGAATCGTTGTTCACATTTCCCTCCACTGTGTGATGGGAGTGACCAACCAAAAACATGGTTCGCGCATCAGGTTCCCATGTGTGTAGGTCGCTTGAAACCTATGTAATTGCCTTTCGATTTGAACGATCAACAGAAATTGTCATGTTTGGAGACCAAACAAAAACAGCCTTCGTCTACTGATCACAGAATTTTTATGCTGACGGAAATGATCGACTTGTGTAACGTTGGCAGTAGTGCACTGATTTAAATGTCGCTCATTTCGATTTAGACTGGAGGAGATTAATTTAACAACACACAAAAAGAAAACAACACGAGTATATATCGATTCAGTACGATTTCGTCCAATTTTCTGAAGGTAAAATGGAATAAAAAAGCTTAATCGAATCTCGTAACCATCTTGACAGAAACGGAAACAAAGTTTAGCCTGATGATGTTTACTTGGTTAGCATAACGCCAATAGAAAGATGATATTTTTGTTCGGGTGTGCTGAGAGTGGTTTCAATAGTTTCTATTCTACCTATCAAAAAATGTTATCCGCTCTGAAATAGTTTCAGTTCCATCTTTCTATAAATTTTCGAAAAGGAAGAATAATTTCCTGTGTCGCGGTCTGACTGAGAACAAAAATCGAGCTATCTCTTCACTGTTCAGATTTTTATATTGTTTTCAAAAAAATGATAAGATGAAATGAACACAACTGCTTGCTGAAGTGAAATTATCGTAAGTATCATTCATGCTGCACTGTAACTGCAAAATAATTAATATTCACATGATCGAAAATCATAAGAATAAAAGACGGAAATTTAGAATTCTGAAACTACCGAAATTATTTGCAAACAGTCAGACCTGAACGTGATTTCGCAAGTGATTTAACACAAACAAACTCGTCTTATTTACGAAGTATGCGCTGTGTAGATACGCTGAAGTCATTTCTAACAATAAACAACAATAAAGACAAATTCAGTGAATCATAATATCGAGACTGTTAAGAGGCTCAGTGTCATCGTTGTGAATAACTTTTTTACATATTAAAAATTTGCCATACATTTAAGGCATATCCCTTCAACATATCTTCCTATCATGAAACACTTATGTGAGAAAACAAATATTCATCGGATGTTATAAATGTTTGTTCTTCACCGCTGTAGGCTTGTTCACCTCGTAAACCAAGCTTTTTCCATAAATTAGACAAAACATATCCAAACAATTAATCTCTTGATTAATTAAATATGAATCCGTTTTCATCAAAACATTGGAGAAAATCGACTGTTCTTAGTAAATTGAAGAAAAATATTTCAAATAACAAAATATCGTAAATCAATCAGATTCAGGTTTCTCAAAATCTAAAAACAGGCTCTCATAGTCGAATACAATACCAAATAGTATAGTTTTGATTCAACAAAGATATCATTAGGATCAGGTTTAAACTTATCCTAATCTCTTAATAAAAAATATTCTAAAAAAAAGTTGCTGCAAACCAAATTTTGCACAAACAGGAAAAGCTATCCGTCCCTGACGAGATGAATGCTAGATTAAATCATCGCGATCTGGTTAATGAATCACAATTTTAACGAATTTGAATTAATTTTTTCTTTCAATCAACAACTTGAGAAAAATGTGAACATATCCTGATGATATCCTGCTGCTGGATGAACGAAAAGCATCTACGAGACTAACCCCTGTGACGTATCTTGCGTAAATGTGTGTCGGATATAATTCAATACCCAGCGTGGTATTAGCCGGGGAAGTAGTTGCTTTCCGGCAGGCATCAGAACCGACTGTTTTCTTCGTACTATTTCCCGCAAGCGGCAAATAATTTGAAGACAATACTCCTTATTGACCATACGACCATGTGGCAAGAATTCCTGATGCACTACGTCACGGTAATCGAAGTAAAGAGTGAGCAAAACCTTGACATTAGATCGAACTTTTTTAGTGTTGGCTCTTCTGGGCTCTTCCATTGGGATGATTGGACATTGGTTTCGATTTCATAACCATATACCTACCAGTTATTTTTATTATTTTTTATTTATTCATTTTTTTTTTTTTATTAGTTTTCTTATGGTCAAAATTCACCAATTTTGGACCGAACTCCGCTGACACACGCTTCATGTCGAAAATTTCCGATGCATGGCATGAGCCAACCAATATGCCGACATTCTCAGCAACTTCTCTAATAGTGATTTGACGATTCTCCATAACAATTGTCTTCACTTTCTCAAAGTTTTCATCGGTGCCGGGGCGTCTAGGACGAACACGTCGTCATTCACATCTTCTCGACCTTCTGTGAAAAGCTTATTTCTGACTCAGAGTACAATAACCGTATGCCACTGTCAACATTCCAAGTGTTTTTGAACAATCAATTTATTTTTTTACAATTTTACACAAATTTTTTTATTCATATTTTTCGCGAAACTTTTCTCCTCTCACTAACAAACTAATAGTTGAAAAAATTTAAAAAATCGCTGATCGAATGTACGTAGCCTGTAAATCACTTTCCTAGCAACCAGCTAGAACTTAATCGATCTGTTCTTTCTAAGCATGGGAGACTTAATCACAATAAGCCACAAGGAGAAAGCTATTGCTTTGAAAAAAAAAAAATAGAAGTGAGAGGTACTGCTTCGAAGCAGAAAGTAGGTGGATACGTTCTTGCTTCAATAAAAACAAACATGTACCGTCGTCTCGAAAGCAAATAAAGAGCTTTTTCTAAATGATTATTCAAAAACTGGAAACCATTGATATATTGAGGTTTTGATGAAGAAACAACAAATGGAACACGTCTTCAGATGTTCCAAACGATTCTCCTATAGTGTTTAGACATGTCCATAAGGAATGGGTTCTTATGAAGGTATAATTTAAGGATATATTTTGGATTGATTTTTCAAATTTTGGTTGTTATACCAATATAATAATACAAATATCATTTAGATACTATTTTTTCCTTTTCTGATATTAATGACGAACGTGAATCCAAAATAGTTATACGCGACTATTCTGCTTAGAAATTACCAAAGTTGCTATTGTCATAGTGACTATAACAAACATACAAACATACTTTCTGTGTTTTAATATTCAAATGCATCTGAAACTTATTCACTGGTATCTCTTCTTCGCATTGTTCACCATGGCTATTGGAATCACTACACAGAAAAAAGTATGCGTTGTTATATCACACTCGTTATTAGGTACTATTGGTACTTGTCCAAGGACGCTACATTTTAAACTGATAACAAAAATTTCAAGTAATTATAAGTGCATCAATATCGAATTTCAACACTCAAATCGGGATCAGTTCCTGAACTTAACATTGACAACAGGACTGGTATAAACATACTCCCATTCTATTCGTCAGCGTAACGTGACTTTAAATTTAATTTTATGACTCTTCAGCCAATCATAAACCTCAGTTAGTAAAAATTATCCAATACGAACCGCCAATTCTTCAGTCCACGTGGACTAGTTGGTAGCCTCATCATTTCTTTGTATTGGTTTTTTTGGTCTTTGAGCTCGTCGACAGTTTTAACTTCACAATACCGGTTACTTCGACTACACCTGGTCTGATAAATTTACTAGTTAATACCATATAAAACCTCCCACATAGAAATAATGATTAGAATTACCACGCCGCCCATGCCATATAAAGAAACTGCCGACGTTCGGTAACCATTTAGTTTTTATGCTATTCGAATTGACTCTCGAAAGAACTACAACATAAGTATATACCAAGTTATTCTTATAATCATACGTCCTCAATTGTCCTCAACTGCGTAAAACGTAGTAACAAACTTATTAAGTTCAAATTTCTTTTCCAATTTCTTTTCTCAATTAAATTTTGTAGAAAATGAAAATGTCTTTTAAATGTCACTTTGGTTGTAAGAAAAAGAAAACAAAAACAATTCTGATTGTTCGTCGCGTTGAACTATTATTTCTTCATGGGAGTAATAATAACGCTAATTAAAATTAAAATACTGCAATTAAAATTCACAACATTCCACTGCACATGAGACCGAGTTCCCATCAATTAAGACGATTTTTGCATCGTATGCCGAGAGAAGGTATAAACTTTCATTCGCGGAAATTTGTCGATTTTGTTCCATTTAGAAACTGCAATGAAGAAAGTTTTTCTGGCAATTATGTCGACCACTCTCTCAGAAATATACGAGAAAATATACCATTTTGAAGGATACTTAAAAACAGTTCAATTTGTTGAAATGAAAAAGAAAATTATATATAACTGCGGAAAACATGAGATACATTTTGGTGGAAAAAAGATACATGCTAGCAGTGATATATTTTTCATAAATCTTAGCGTTGGTACTTTGTGTCTATATTTCCTCCCCCACTCCACCTCCAACAGCAAGGGCACTTCCTATGGCAGCCGCCAAGAGCTCCGCCTTGAACAAAGGCAAGGAACCGGCTGCCCCTGCAGGAAAGCTCCCTCACTTGTGCACCTCCACGGAGGGAACCTCAGGAAGTTTGAAGAAGCCGCGCAACTTCAGTAATGTCGCTGCACCTTCCAAAACCTTCGCGGAGGTCACCGTGAGACATCTCAAGGTTGCCAATAAGAGTGTGTGTTCGGCGAGTCTTGGCCTACACCTGCCAATATAAAGGAGATGCCTTCTAGTGACCTGTTCACCTTCCTGGAAAGGACAGAATGGACGATGACCTGCGAGGACAACTCCTCGGGAGGATGTACAATGGGTCACATGTGGCCTAAGTGCAGTGGGTCTATACTCACCCTCCCTACTCTACAGATACAAATTATGTCTCTATTGAAATCGTGAATAGTAAATCAGGTGAGACCGAAATTCTAATAGCTGGGATTGAATCAAATAATCGTATGAATGTGTATGTACACGAGTAGAATTGTTTTTTCCGGTGCTTCTTTTGAAATTCAAAATAATGCTGATGAAGAGTTGAAGACACGCGAATTCAACCCGAAAATTCGAGAAATACATCATGAGGATAACAAATTCGCATGTGAGTGAAATTTTCTAAAAATACTGTTTCATATATCATGTTGTATAGCGTTACTGTGAATGATACTCAATTAGTTCCATAGTGATTGCTTGGAGCACAAAATGGACAGGAAAAAGTTGATATATTTGAAGGTTGTTGTTTCGTATGAGCTTTTTGTTCTAGTTTGCATCTGTAATAATCTACACATCTTCGTACATTATTTTATTTTGAACCTAATTAATTTCTTTTTTACTTTTTGTCGAATTTTTCTCACCTTCTTTATTTTTGGATCATCAGTACAAAATAATTTCAACTAATATTTCTGGGATTCATTCCATTCTCAAAAAGTTTCGTATTCTTTTCATTGAACTGGACAAATGGGAACAATGTTTCTCAAAAATTCATGTCTCCGCAGAAATACTTTGTTCTGAAATGTATTGTTAAAAAGATAAGATCTCTGACCGTTCTTCACAGCAAGTTGACCAATATTCTATATGAGATTCTGAATATAATATGCGTGTAGGTATTCCCTCTATCAGATAGCCAAGTTGCTCACGGTATTTTTATGGATAGTGATGAGATAGAAAAGATTAAACCTGTACTGGGTGCCAAGATTCTCAAGAATAGGCAACAGAAGTTGATGTGCTAGAACTGAATCTTGATGATCCTTATAAGTGCGCTGAACCAACTGAGGTTACCAAAAATATGGGATCATAAAGAACACTGTAGAGATATAGTACAACTTTGGAAGCCACAAAGGAAACTCCCTCCCCATGAAGGTACCGTCTGGAAAAGAATTCCTTTAACAGAGTAGGATCGGCACAGATCCAGAGCTACTCACTGGTCGTTATCCAAACGGGATATATAACGGAAACACTAAGGAAAGTAGTATAAAATAAGAACAGAGACAGCTCGTCCTATTTCACATGGATTTGGAGAAGTGGATGACATGAGGCAAGCAATTTATGGATAATCGAAATCAAAATTGAATCCAGAAGAAACATTCAAAGGTACCTGTATAAACTCATACAGGAAATAATATAGTGAACAATATTGCTGAAATGAATGTAATTAAGTGATGGGCATTTGAAAGAAATAGATAAGTCAGACGAGGCCAAGTAGCAAAGTCCCTTATTATAGTTTTTTAAATATCTCAGAGTATTCTTTTATGTAGAAAAATCATTGCTTGCTAAGGTAGCAAAGACCTATGCCATCATTTGCCTTTTTATATGCAGATGAAGTGATAGCACCACAGTTGCCAGGAGTTTCATTAGCATCCTTTATGTTTTTCTCCAGGGTATGCTTGCCAAATATAAACACTTTGTTCAAATCAAATGCTTAGAGTTTTCGAAAGCTCTCAGTGGCTCTCAATTGTTCAGCCTCACTAGTTCTGGCTAGATGGTTCGACTTCTCATTATTACCAAAACCTTAGAATTGTAGGCTGCTAATTTATGACTATCGAGACGGAAAGAATCACTTGGGAATGTAATGTCTGTATAGCTCGGTTTTCCGAATACAATGAAAAAAAGTTGAATTTGACAAACACTGAACGTCAGTGGGTCGCAGTTGGCCGCATCATTTTGAGTTAAATTTAAAGCACAAACAAGTGCCGAAGTTGAACTTCATTGAAACTTTTCGAAAAAAAAAGTTTCCCATATGGTGCGCACTTTAATGGTGACACTGTATATGAATGAAGGTATAACGTTGTCGTGTTCAATTTCTTCATTATTTTGAAAGTTTCTTCTTTCACAAAATGAAATTTTGTTTACTGAAGATTTGGGATGAGAATTACTGAAATTAGGTAAACTTTCGTTTCGTAAATCAGAATGGGTAATTTTAACGATTCTGAAAATTCTCCGAAAATATTAATATTATGTGCTCGACCAAGGCATACTAAGTTTTTTCATTTATAATACACTTTAACTTTGATTTTTTTCTTCAATATTCTACAGCTCAAAGGCATTTTATAGTATAGTTTTGGTCAATGATAATTTTTTTTTAGAATTGAATGCTCTACAAAAGTGTCCATGGCGGCGTAATCTTGAATCAAACTGGCGGGGTAGTACGGATCACTGAACCTAATTTTTTCATAAAATTCTCGTTTTTTGTCCCTATCTTGTGGATTAGAAAAGCTACAAAAAAAATAACCAATAGGAAATTCAATCAACTAGAAAAAAGTTCCCGAGCACCAAATTACTAACATCGATATTTCTTGAGATATTGGGTGTTTAAGTTGAGGTATTATGGAATTTTTATTTATCTATTTATTCAACGGCAGAGCCAATTCACAAAAACATATTTAACAAAGTGTGAGGAACTACAAAGTATTTTTGAATGCCCATGTCTGATGTCTTCATTACAATTTACAATTTTACAAAACATTTAACGAAGTGTGAAATACAAAATATTAATAAATCCTTATGTCTAGTGACTACATTACTGAAAGATGAAACAATTTTGGTACGAGAAAAAAGATGTAGTAACAAATATGGTACTTACAAAGAAAATGGTAAGGTAAAGAAAAGCTTCGAAAACGCTAAAACTTTTTCAATTGTTTTTTAAAGACCTGAAGTGATACATTAAACAGATCTAACTTGTTATGACATTGATTTCCCAGCTTCAGAACACGAGGAACCGGACTGTTCAAAGCATAATTGGTATTGAAAAAAATTATATGAAAAATGTCAGGATGTCTCGTTTTGTTTAATATAAAAAATTATTAGTTGAAGTATTGGTTGTGGAATTGGCCGCGGTGGTTGTGCGCCCGACTCACGATCGGAAGATCGTGGGTTCGATTCCCGCCTCGACCAGATATTTTTCTCGAGAGAATTTATCTGGTTGAAGCTGGAATGATTCTGCAACCGCTTTAGGAATCAAACGTTAAAAGGTAAGACCTCGTTAGTTCTCAGCTCGCACAAGTTTCTCAACTTCTGGGAGTTGTCGTTCGTATGGGGGCGACAGCTGATTAACGGAAAAACAGATTTTAAACAGATTAGTTGAAGTAGTTCTGGGCAGTTTATCTCACTATTTATTAATTTGAAGAGGAAACTCAAGTTCATAAAAATTCTCCTATTTTCCAATAATTTTATATTTAACTTGGTTAAGAGTTGACTGTACTCATATTCATTTCGTTGAATACCAAAGTGAAAAGCACAACTCCTTAAGAATTTTTTTGAATATTCTCAATCAAATCGATATTTACATTATAGTATGGGTCCCATTTTCATGGATTATTGAGATCAATTGTTTAAATTGTCAATTTTATATTATTATTGTCACTCAAATATTGAATTATTCATTTGTTGAGTTGCAAATGAAAAGTTGAATTTGTCCGTTTACGAAATTGGTACAGAGTGTACGAATTGCCGATATCTTTTGTTTAAAAAAATCTGTTTAAAATATGTTTTTCCGTTAACCAGCTGTCGCATGCACCCCTACGAACGATAACTCTCAGAAGTCGAAACTTGTGTGAGCTAAGGCCTAACGAGGTCTTACCTGTTAACGTGTGATTCCTATATTTCAGCCTGGGGCTTGAACCAGCGACCAACACGGGAACGACAAAAAAAAATTGAAGCAAATTTCAAACGCTTGTCAGTTTGGAACGGCTTGGCCGATTTTCACAAACACAGCGGTGTTGGATAGACACTCGGAAGGCTTTCAAAACTAGGAGCCACGTGACCCCCTTCACATAAAAAAAAGTTGATGGTGCCCTCTTGATACTAGGACACGTGACCAAAATAATTTTTATGACAAAAAGTAGTAAAAGTAGTACCATTTCACCCTGAATTTTACCCGACCTCGATAGCTTGTTCCGTTCAAAAGTTAAGGGGAGGGATAGGACTTTTTACGTCCTCACTGTATATTAATTCCGTAAGCAGTTCAAAGTATCAGTAACGGTTCTGGATACGCAAAAATTAGTGAATTATATCTTTGAATTCCTATAAAACTAAATGGATAATTAAAATAAATAAATATATTGCAGGTGAAGTGGGAATGAAAATATTCAACTTCCTCTACAGAGTATGATATTTCCCACTTACGTTTTTCAAAATAATTCAGTTCCTTACCACATTCCGAAACACCTGTTGCTCTTCAGAAACAATAAACCGTTTCATCAAGTACGCGGTGGACACTTAAAATCCATGAACCCCCTTTTCAAGTACAATACTTCTTACGGATGTTTTGATCTTAATCGTTCCGTAAAGTATCATCAACGGGGGCGACATAGTCGTTACTTTATTTTTTTTCGTACGGGAGCCACGCTTCACTGATCTGGGTAGGTCGATAACTTCCTATTTCGCATTGTCGAAATTCAACCTCGCGTGAAGAACGTCGTTCAAAAAAATGTTACCTCATGCCTGTTCCAACAGGGGCGGAACTGAACTCAAGCTTTATGCTGAAATTGTTGAATGTATTCTGAACAGGTGTTTAACAAGAGTCCACAGAAAACTGCTTCTCAAGTAATACATTGAAATCAGAATTTGTTCGAATTAAATGTTAGTAACCTTTGTGGTTTTGGAGATAGAAAGTACCTAAAATGATATCACACCCTCCGATGTGTTCAGAGAGGCTTTGCCATGTTTTGCAACTTTCAGAATCTTCGGAAAAACTTGACCTCTATTTACTAAATGAAAAATACAAGTCGTTATTTGGGGAAAACTAATTTCATTAATAATTAACCTTTCCTAATTTCAGAAAAGCTGCATATTTCTAAATTTGCAGATATCTCTTATTTCGGTGAATTTGATAAAAAATATACAAACCATCCAGGAATTTCGTATAAGTTTCAAATTGGGAGAGATAATCCTTTACGAGATTTAATCAAGAATAGCTTATTTTTCTTAAACGTCGAGTAGTATATTTTCTAATAACCTCCGAAACAACTGAGCTAGATAATTTGCAGATTCCTAAAAGTACCATACGAAAATATTTCGTTAACAATCGCTTTTAATAGGATGGGAAACTATTTATATTTCGGGAAATGTCAATAGGTAAATGTGGCAACACCATAATAAGGTTTGACATAAACGTGCTCACAACGTTTTGATGTATAGTTCAAGTAAATGATATAGTGCACCCTACATTCCAGAAGTTCCCTTTAATAAAATATTTAGGGAGTTAACTAATTTTGTTATTCAATAATCATTTCTGATTATATAAGAATCACAATAACTATATTATATATATATATATATATATATATATATATATATATATATATATATATATATATATATATATATATAATTATATATATCAATATTTCTTTTATATAGATGAGTGGGAAAGTAGGCATTCAAATAACAGAGTTTTCATTGAAAATACTTCAGAATACTACTTACTCGCATTTGAATAGGTGCGAACCACAACAAACCTTTGCGGGTTGCAGTGGAGGGTCGAATAGACCCACTCACTTGTGAACTAACCTAGCCCATATATATATATATATATATATATATATATATATATATATATATATATATATATATATATATATATATATATATATATAATATATATATATATATATATATATATATATATATATATATATACAATCGATCGCTTCAAAAACTCTTCAATAACTTTCTTTGAAAGCTTCTGATAATTCCTCTTCCATATTCTCCGTTTCACTATCACTGTCGTCATTTAAATCAATAATGAATTTATTTCCACCATTGATATGGAAATGTCCAATCTCCATATAGTCTAATTCAACTAAAATTACTTTTTTAATCCTTTTCTGCCAGTCTTCTTCGGTAATATTAGATACTTCTTCTTCAACTAGCTCTATCACCTTATTATCAGAATTATTTTCATGTCTGATGCTTTGTTTCAATTTTCCCCAAATCAACTCGATGGGATTGAAAACATAAAAATAGGGGGGAAGTCTCAATATGGTGTGTCCATACTTTTCAGCAATACTCTCAAGGGCACTTTTTCGAATGTTTTTGTCTGTAAAACTTCAAGTAGTTGGTTTTTGGTATAGTTATCTTCAAAATACAAATTGTTATCCATTGAAAAACTTTGTATTTCATCTTTCCTCGAATTTTTATTCGGTACTTTGATGAGCTGTCGCGAATGATAGGAAGCGTTGTCAAGAACTATTATACTATCGCACTATCACTATCGCATCCAAATTTGGGTCCAATGTGTTTTAAAACCATTCCTCAAAAATATTAGCTTCCATGTTCTCATGATAGTCAACATTGGAGTCACATTTTCTTCCACATAATTTCAAAGATTTCGGAACTCATCCTTTACTTCCTCAGCAATGCACAATGATTAGTTGCGATCTTTTGTTTGCAGTCATGTTAGGCGTACACATTCTCGAACCATCAGTCCACCCTTTCGTAACTGTGTAGTGAGTGTCATACCAAGTTTCGTCCAATTAGAAAATTTGCCGTTGTTCTATATTTAGTTATTTGTTCTACGTATTTGTTACGCAATTCCACTATTCTTCTGCTTTCCATAACTGTTCGACGTATGTTTATTATTTTAAATCTAAATCCTAGTTTCTTTATCCAATTCTGAAGAGTTTTCTCACAGCAGCTCACCTTATGGCATGAAGTATTCAATTTCTTCCTTATGATTTCAATTGTAGGATTCTCACTGCTTTTGTTACATTCGTATATTGTTTTTTAAATGATTTTATTAGATGAACATCTAATTTGGTAATCCCGCATCACATCGCGTCTTACGTTCATAGGGTTTGTTTTTGACTATTTTACGTATCGATGAGAAAGGAATTTCTGTCAAATCTGATGTTGCTTGTAATAGTTTTTTCTCTCGAAACCAAACTATATATGTATATTTGTATATACATTGAAACATACTCTCTGTGTTTCAATATTCAAATGCATCCGAATCTTATTCACTGGTATCTCTTTTTCGCATTGTTCACCAGCGCTATTGGAATCACTACACAGGAAAAAGTCTGCGTTGTTATCACACTCGTTATTACTATTAGTACTTGTCCAAAAACACCACATTTTAAACAAATAACAAAAATTTTAAGTAATTATAACTTCATCAGTATCGAATTTCAACACTCAAATCACGATCAGTTCCTGAACTGAACATTGACGACAGACACAACGGCGGTACTCATCGCTACATTTTATTGGTCACCGTAACATGACTTCAAATTTGATTTTATGACTCTTCAGCCAATCATAAAACTCGGTTAGTAAAAATTGTCCAATACGAACCGCCCGTTCTTCAATCCACGTGGACTAATTCATAGCGGCATTATTTCTTTGTATTGGTGTTTTTGGCCGTTGAGTTCGCCGATAGCTTTGAGAATTACTATATCAGTTACTTCGACTATACAAGTGCTATTTTTTTCTTCACAGTGAGTTAAGGAAATGAATTTGACCAAAAAATTAAATTTCAAGAGAAGGTTTTCGTTGGATTATTTTTCACAACTTTCGATGTGGATTATCTCAACAAGAGTGTGTCGATGAATCACCGAATATCGCTGGTATAGCGAATTTAATCGTGGTCATAGTTCGATCGTCGACGAATTCCGTGAAGGTCGTCCAAAATCAATTGTTGTGCCACAAAACATCAATGCAGTGCGAGAACTAATAATGCAAGCTCGTCATGTGACATATTGCACATTAGTTCCACTTATGTACCTCTCACAGCAATCGACTGTGTGGGTATTCCAAGACGAGCTAAATCCAACAGAAGTTGTTCGTGGAAGAAGCACAGCGAAGCAAATGTGGCCACTGAGTCATGTGGCCACTGTTCCGCTTGAGCACCGTAAATGGTCAATTCTGAGTGGTACACGACCATTTGTTTGCGGGAAGCCGTCGAAGACGAATCATTCTACATCATGACAATGCGAACTTTAGGACATCTGGTCAAACAGGTAAATTTTTAAGCAGTCAAAACATCGAATTGATGACTCATCCTCCGTGAAGTACTGATGGACCGTACAGTCCTGATGGACTGCACTGAGGATGAGGATGGCACCTAATGACTTCTTCTCGTTCGCAAATAGTAAAGGTGAACTGCGTAGTCAACGATTTACGAGCGACGAAGAAGCAGTTGAAGCGTTCAAAAACCATGTTTTGGAGGTCTCGAAAGGAATGGACAAACTATTTTGACAAGTGGTTTGAACGAATGCAAAAGTGTATTGATCATAAAGGGGAATATTTCGAGAAACAATAAAGCCATTTTCATTAAAAAATGTTTGTTATTATTTGCTATTCCCGAAAAATAAATAGTACCCCTCGTATATTGTTTATACCTACAATATCCACAAAAAACAGATATAGGAATATGGTCCAAAACTCTGCACATAATAAAAAACACTTCAATTGTTGAGCAGTGTACTTCAATAGTCTCAAGATGTGTACTTTTACTGATTGATTCCTGTGGGAGGTGTGATGATAAAAAATTTCCTGAAACAGTCAACTCTACCACAATTCAATCCACTATACAGGGTATATCTTAAATGATATCATAAAATTTCAGGTGGTGATTACTTGTCATATTTTATGAAAAAAATGTTCACATGAATGTGAGTCCTAACTTGCCTCATTTCTGAGTAACGGAGTGTCAGTTTTACTAAAAATATTGTCTTCAAACACGTTTTTTTATTGATTGTTTAATCTGATAAAAATATCAAACTTGGAGAGAAACAGAGGCATGCAATGATTCTTACCATAGATATCAATCTGTGACGCCACTGGAATTATTATCCGTAATCTAATTTCATGATAAGAAGTCGCTTGTTACTGCTAAGAAACTCACAAAGTTTCATCAAAATTGGCGAAAAGACTTTCGAGTTATCAATAAAAGTACAATATTTTTAGTAAAACTTTTTGACACCCCGTTACTCGGAAACGAAGCAAGTTAGGACATACGTTCAAATTACCTTATTTTCATAAAATATGATAGGCAAACACCATCTGAATTCATGACACCCTGTATATACTTTTTTTCAATCCCCCTTGGCATCAATCCGGAGTTCATTTTGTCACATAAATTTCGAAACAGTACGAGGTCCGGCTATTAAATAACGAGACTGGGCGCCCCAGAGGGGTGGGAAAAAAACGAGTAGTACGTTGGGTATCTGGAAATCTTTTCTATTCACGTATCAAAACAAGTTTTTGTCACTATTATAGTATTAGTGCTGTAGCGGTTTGAAACGAACGTGTTTTTTTCTCGTGCCGAAAACCATGTGTGACGAAAAACAGGAGCAACGTATCAATCTCAAATTTCTCGTTGAATTAAAAAAACTCCGATTGAGTGCTATAAATTGTTAGCAGACGCCTATTGGGACAATTATCAATCTCGTGCCGAGAGAGCACTGAAGATGACCAGCGTCTAGGTCGCTCTGTCACTGTTTCAACTCCGGATACAGTGACCATAATCAACCAAATTGTGCGTGCAGATCGTCGCATGAATATCCGGATGTTTGCGGAGGTTGTAAACGCTGATAAAGAAACACATAGAAAAATTTCACACGAAGAATTACACATGACAAAACTCTGCGCGAACTTGGTGCCAAAAAACCTGACTCTGACCAAAAGCTCTTGCGTCATCAGGTCTGCTCAGATTTCCTTGAAAGGTTAGAAGAAGATTCCGGTCTGATGAAAAACATTATTACTTGCGATAAAACGCGGATTTTTTCAATACGATGTTGAAACAAAACTGCAATCGATGCATTGGAAGACGCCTGAATCGCCCAGAATCAAAAAATCAAGAATGTAAAATCAAAATTCAAGGTAATGTTGATCGTTTTTTCGACATTGACGGTATCGTGATGACTGAATGGGTTCCAGAGGGTCAGACTATCAACCAGACTTACTATTTATCAATTTTGCACCAGGATTGGATTTTGGATTGTGGATTTTGCACCAGGACAACGCACCTGTCCATAATGCGCTATCTGTGAAGCCGATAAACGCACTCCAGTGCTCGAACACGCGCCATAGTCACCAGATTTGGCACCGTGCGACTTTTTTTTTGTTACTGAATATAAAATCTGCTTCGAAAAGGACCCGATTTGAGTCGATGGAAGCGGTAAAGCAAAAAACAGCAGAGCTCCTAAAGGCCCTAACAAGACTTCCAGCACTGCTTCGATCAATGAAAAAAACGTATGGAAAGGTGTGTGATGGTAGGGAAGTATATTGAAGGGGAGCATTCGAATGTAGAGTAATTTTCATAATAAAATCATTTCTCGTAACCAGTCTCGTTATTTAATAGCCGGACCTCGTATATACTTTATAATGCTATATATACTTTAATGTGTACGAGATGCCATGCATAGACTCGAATTCGATTAGTCTGGTATACAATATTGCTATAATATTTCATATATTCCAGGAATGACTTTCAAGTAGGTACTAAACCTATCCTCACCATTCAAGCCACTTACTTATGCACATTCCAGAAGATGATACTGAAAAATGAGAGTCGCGTTATTCGCTTTTTTAGGATCACATTATCGACATATACTTGTAGGTAATATTGATGAGTTTGTTGATATGTTTCGAAGATAATTCATTAGAGTTACTGATAGATCATGTTCGTATAAAAAACCAAGTGAATGATTGATTAATAGTGTTGGTTGAGTAGCCAATATATTTTGGAGTTATGACAAAGTTCATGAATAAAACGAATTTGATCTTTAGATTTTATGAAGTCATATTTTAATTTGAAATATTATAGTACCTACATCTCAGGAAGTTCAAGAATATCTAAACTTTCGTAGGAAAGAAATAATTTCTATTAGCCACACATCTGAAAAAGTGAAGAGTTAGTTGAGAAGAAGAAGAATATACAAATTTTAAAAATCGAGAAATCGGTGCTCATGACAAAAGTAGTCCAAATCAATGTTTTCAACAAGTAATTCTGGTGCTGCAGATTTTTCGGGTTTTCCTGCAGCTGAAAAAGCAAATGCGCCACTGGAATGAATAAAGTCGCCCCGGTGCGCCCATTAATTTTTATTGTTGTTTTATAATTTCACAAATAGAGTTTTTTTTTATTTATGAGTAATTCTTTGCGTTTATATTATCATTCCTTTTTTCTGGAATAATCTCAACATAGCTTAATCGAAAAAAATTCATAAGTTTCAAAATTTTGGTGATAAGCAAACCCTTTCTTATGTTATTTCAATTCATCGTTCTGCGGTATCTGGACTTTTCAAAATTTTTATTGACTCAAGACAATTGCTTGGCGAAATTTAAAAAATAATGGATTGGCACATATTTTAGAAGATTAAACCTGAATCCTAGAAACATTTTCAAACATTGAAAACTTTTACGTATGCAGACTAAAAACGAAAACATTGAACATAGCGCCATTCTGCTTTTTATAAGGAAAGAAACTTGAAACTCTTATTGAAGGTATAGGTCGTCGAAACCGATATTTTTAATTTTAAAACACTTAACAATCTATACAGGGCTAACTGGAAATGAATCCAATTCAATTATTTTGAATATAACTCTGTTCGGATATAAAATTTTCTTTATGATTGGCGGCGTAGTTTCATCAAATTCAATATGGCCACAATATGACGTCATTTATAGAAATATTGTCAAACAACTCCATGTAGGGAGAAACAAAAGGTGGAGTTTGCTCAGTTTTTGAATAGAAATTCACAAATTGAAATTTTTCAAAAATCCTTCCTTTCCTTTTTTAAAAAAAAAGAAAGAAAAAAGTCATATTATACTGCATTCATCTCGAAAATATTTATGGGAAGGAACATTTTTTAAACTTTGACATCGAAGTGTTCTACAAAGAAATGTCTAAGGTACTATGCTGTTTATTTTTTGTGTCATTGAAAAAGTAGTTATCAACTGACAATTATATAGAGCAGCTTTGACACTTTCACCTTTTCACTGGCAGAGAAAAATGAACAGTATTGTATCTTCGACATTTTTTGTAGTAAAATCATTCATTCATCTATTTCAAACCTTCCAAAGAGTTTCTTGTTTCCGTTAGAGGTTGAGTCTTGTTTGAAGATCATCAGTGTTATTATTACATTGACTGGTGCCTCAGATATACTTGTTTCCTTATAAAAGTCAGTTAGATTGGCGCATGTTTGGCAATACAGTCGATCATCACCTGTTAAAAATTCCATTTTCAGATGATTTAACAATAAGCTTTGCACGGACTGGTTGTTAGTCATATTAGGAAAAGCTAGATGAAGTTCCAGAAATTCACATAAGTTTTCGTTGAAAAGAGATTTTCATATCCAACCAAATCTTCGGACAAAATATACAGGGTTCTATTTAAACTTCTAGACTAGGGTTCATTTCCGGTTAACCCAGTATAGATTTTCAAAAGTTGTATTATTACAATATTAGTATTATTAGAATATTACAATATTGACATTTGTTCAGACATTTGAAATGCATTGATAACAAAGGTTTGAAACAATATAAACCAAGTGATTGGCATTTATTCATTGACAAATTCTAAATGGCGGAAAATAAGATGGAAGCAATACCAATTTTGAAGAGTAATAACTCGACATAGGTTAGAAATCCACCATGCAACAATGACGCATTAGATGACAGGTACAGATTGAGGAACATAGCTTTTTATGAAATTGGTGAATCTTGCTTTCATGGATGGTTTGTTCCATCCATTCAATCAACCATCTGGTGAATCGGTGGTTCAAGCCGCGAGGTCGTACGATCAATGAAGATCGATTTTCACTGCCTATCGTCCAACCCGTGCTCGGAATTGCACAATAACAGGTAAGACTTCATTGATCGTTAGCTCGCACAGGGGGGGGGGGAAACAGCTGGTTAATGGAAAAACATATTTCAAACAGACGTTTTTGAATAGATTTATTTTGAGCCTATTTTCTTCTTTCATATGCATGTGAATAAAAGGTTGTTTTCAAAAATATTTTTCGTTATTATTTCACATGTTATTGCACATGCTTTCCAAATTGTACGATGAAAAATTATGTACTTACATCATTTGGTTCGGATAGTTCGAAAAGATCTAATCTGTTGGCATTCCACTGATTGATGACGTTTCGCAGGGCCTCCCTTTCGAGGGCCCTGCGGTCGTTCGAGTTTCCGTGCATCTACACCACCTGTAACGAAAAAAAATTCATTTCCTTCAATTCTACATAAACCTCCAAGGAAAACTCCATCAGAAAGAAATGCTCTTCAGCAATGTTGCCAATGCTGGTGATTTATTACCAGATTCGGTGATTTTCATGTCAATGTTTTGATTTGGTGATTACTTTTTATATTTTTGCGATATTTTGGTGATTTTTGTTTTTTATGACAAATTTGAAATTGAGAGAGAGAAGAAAAACGCTGCGCTTGTCGCTCGCATAACCCGGTAACCAAAAACAACAATCTCGGATTCTTATCATCGGCATGTTCAATCACATATCTTCTGTGTTCTGTGATTCTGTTCCCATTTTGAATGCTAAACCTAACCTTTTTTTGTATCTATACATATTATAAAAAATATCAAAATGCAAAATAAGGAAAATTTATTAATGACGCTGAAATTCATGGATAATGTTGATTTTTTAGGTATTATTCGTGAAGGGCAAGTCTAGCTAACGAATTGATGATGTATTTTTTGTAGTAGTTGTTCATTCTTCAGTCGAAACAGATTCATTACATACGGATATAAATACAATCCCTAATTAATTTTTTCCATTTATTGTGTCAGCATGAGTATTTATTTCAATATATTTTCTGTTCCAATCCGTGTATCTTGTTTTGATCACAATTTCCTACTCATTTTTCGTTCAACAGAATGTCTGATATCTGGTGATTTTTGCTTCATAGATTTGGTGATTTCAAATTTTACCCGCCGGCAACGCTGCTCTTCAGTTACATCAATATGAATAAGTGAAGATGGTCGCACTCCTCCAAAACGGCTTAACCGATTTTTATGAATTTTTTTGAGTATATTTAGTAATAATAATAATAATAATAAATGGGCTTTTTATTGGAACTATTCATTCCCCAGGATTATACAAGCTAATAAGCTTGATGTAGTCCTTCTCGACCACCAGAGCAAAACGATATTTGTCGTGGAGTTTTCAGTTCCTGGCGAGACAAATATCGTCAGAAAAGAGGATGAGAAACGGATAAAATATCGAGATTTTCTCTTCGAACTCCGCAGACTCTATCCAGATCACTCTGTCAAGATGGTTGTTCTGATTATTGGAGTCCTTGGTGGAATGATGTCCTCTCTACTCTCGAATCTTAAAATCATACCGGCTTGCCGCACTAAGGCTGAAGGCTGTCATTCTTGGCTCACTGCGCTTGCTCAGGGCACATGATT
This sequence comes from Leptinotarsa decemlineata, assembly GCF_025532065.1. NCBI lineage: Eukaryota > Metazoa > Arthropoda > Insecta > Coleoptera > Chrysomelidae > Leptinotarsa > Leptinotarsa decemlineata. Next base: position 10,288,958 of record NW_027412694.1, on the reverse strand, counting down.
CTCAGACCCAATGATCACTTATTATTATATTATATAGAAATATAAAAATAATTACCTAGTATACATTGATAAGTAGTAGTTCATGAATCTTTGTGAAACTAAGAAAAAACAAAGGTTATAAATTCCAATGTAAATATTAAAAATCTATTTAGCTTAAATAAGGTTATAGAGTTGTAAATAAAACTACGAGAAAAGCAGGCTATCGAGTGTTTTGGAATAAAATAAAAGTGTGACGTGTGCTCGATTATTCTGTGATTTGAAAGTTTTATATCTTTCATAAATAGAATTTGGCTTTTTGTAAATGTGGAGCTATGTGTATTGACAGGTGGAACTGTCAGGTTTTAGCAATCGGTAACCAACATGACTCCTCGAACTTGGGGGATATGGTCGAATTTTCTCATACCATAAGACGGATGCAATTGTTTTGTATTTTTTGTAAGCGATTCACATCAGTTTGTATCAAAGCAGGCCCGTAGATTATATCGCGGCTAATCTAGACAATATGAGGGTTTCGCAAAGTTTCAACTTCAATTTGGAAGTCATAATATCATCTCTACTTTGATAGAGTTGACGTAAGATACTGTATGAGCTACGACAAAGTGAATTTATATGTTTGTGAAATCTCAGATCAGCATCTAGCCATAAACCCAAGTTCTTGCTTTCTGTAATTGTTTGTAGTAAGTCTTGTCCAAGTTGGATTTCAATTCTTCCTTCAATTTCCCGTCTTTTGTGTTTCGGGCCAAAAAGTATAGGCTGATATTTTTTAGAAATTAAATTTCAGGTTATGGGCTATAGATAGATCCAGTAACTTTTGTAGATCGCTGTTAATTTTTTCCATTGCCACCTGCCAGTTACTTGGAGGAAATCGATAATATAACTGAGTGTCATCTGCATGTAGGTAGGTAGGTAGGTAGTAGGTATGAGAATAAGTGGTAAAGTTTTTGGGAACGAAAGAATTTGTCTTTCTACTGTTTTTCAAAAAATGTGGGAATTTCCCAAAGAAATGAAGAAAGTAATCAATTTCTCATTAAAGTCTTCAGAGGGATGTGTAGATCATGCATAGAAGTAACTTTCAGACACAAACTTTCCCAAAAATTAATCTCACCTGAAGAAATACTCCTTTCAATACAAGTCATAAAGTATATTTCATACAGCTAGGTGATTAGGAGGTCACTACCCAGACTATTTTACGCAGGTAGACATCACTCAACTGCAACTGCAGGTTCGGATTAAGAATCGACACACCACCCTGGGGTCCAATTCTCGAGATGATGTGAATATATTAACAAGTTTATATATTTGCACACAAATATTTACATGCAAATACCAAATGTATATTAGAACAAATATTTGAATATTCATCATCCACCAATCGGATTAGTGAGAATTTTCGGAATTTTTTTAATTTTATGCTGAGGAAAGTTATTGTTGAAAATTGAAGCCTACTATTTGTTGCCTACAATTTGTAGGCTTCAATTGTCCTTCGTCATGTATCATTTGTTGTTTCGAAAAGGGGATAACAGCTGTTTTGTGGTCAAGAAGAAACATGAGGAAAAAACCTGGACTGTTTTGGTTTGAAGAGGACGATCTTTGAAAAATCAGGTTCACATACAAAAAAGCTCAGATGCTTTCACCTAGAGAGCATCATGGTTATTCGTAGCGCTGTCAGTCATATAGCGTAGGAGAATAAACCCAACTATCTGGTCGGAGTTAGGTTTCGTTATTCAATAATCATTTCTGATTATGTAAGAATCACAATTAATATATAATACATGATAGCTTTTGATAATTCCTTTTCTATATTCTCTGTTTCACATCTCTGTCTGATATGCTTTGTTTCAATTTCCAAATCAACTTGATGAGATTGAAAACACAAAAAGAGTAGGAAAGTCTCAGTAGTCTCAGTATGGTTTGTCTATACTTTTCAGCAATACTTGTTCAAATGTTTTTCTCTGTAAAACATCAAGTAGTTGGTTTTTGGTATAGTTATCTTCAAAATACACATTGTTATCCATTAAAAATCTTTGTATTTTATCTTTTCTCAAATTTTTATTCGGTACTTTGATGAGCAGTCGCGAATGATAGTAAGCATTATCAATAACAATCACACTATTCGCATTCGATTTTGGAATTAATGTGTTTTCAAACCATTCCTCGAAAATATTAACTTCCATGTTCTTATGACAGTCAACATTGCAGTTTTTCCACATAATTTCAAAGGAATTCGGAACCCATCTTTTACTTTCTCCGCAATGCACAACTATTAGTCGCAATCCTTTGTTTGCAGGCATGTTAGGCGTACACACCAGTCCACCCTTTCGTAACTGTGTCGTGAGTGTCATACAAAGTTTCGTCCAAATACAAAATTATTTACCGTTGTTCTTGCCTACCTAGTTTCTTTATTCAATTTTGAAGAGTTTTGTCACAGCAACTCACGTTATGGCCGGAAGTATTAATTTTTTTCCATATGATTTCAGTTGTAGGAACCAAACTTGAGATGTAGATTTTTATATACATTGAAACATATTCTCTGTGTTTCAATATTCAAATGCATCCGAATCTTTTTCACCGGTACTTTTTTTTCGCATTGTTCACCATCGCTATTGGAATAACTACACTGGAAAAAGTCTGCGTTGTTATCACACTCGTTATTACTATTAGCACTTGTCCAAGGACAAGACAGATAACAAATTTTTTGAAATAATTATAACTGCACCAATATCGAATTTCAACACTGAAATCGCGATCTGTTCCTGAAATGAACACGACGGCGATAACCATCCCCGCATCTCCCCGATTTCTATTCGTCACCGTAGCATGACTTCAAATTTAATTTTATGACTCTTCAGCCAATCATAAAACTCGATTAGTAAAAATTATCCAATACGAACCGCCAAGTCTACAGTCCACGTTCAGCTTTTCATGTATTGGATTTGTTGGCCTTTGGCCAACTTAAAATTTGATAAACCTCTACACAATAAAATTATTCAGATAAAAAATCTGTAAGAAAATAAATATGCTTATTGATTAAATGTACACACATAAATAAAATAATTTTCCATGAATCTGAATACGAACATTTGTATGCAAAATTTTCATTGTGATATTTTAAACTTGGGCAAATACCATAATTCAATATTTATTTACGTAATGAGATCATTTTTCACAATTCATTGTACCACTGAAAATTGGTAGCACGACACTTTGGTTGGTAATTTCAAGGGCACTTTTATGGTTATTTTTCTAATCTACAAAACTTTGGACATTACTATGAATTACATATTACGGATTTTTACAGAAAAAAGTTAATTTTTCACGTATAGTCAGTGGGCATACTTGAAGACTGGCTATAAATCAAATCATCTAAAGGAACAATTCGTTCAGGCCAGTCTCAACACCCTACACAGTAGGTTAATGGACTGACACCTATCAGAAAACAACTACTCCCCTGGCTAATACCACGAAGGGCGTTGGATTATATCCGACAGGTGTCAGTGCAGGATTCTCCACAGAAGTTATTCCTGCATATGCTGTTGGCAATACAACTGCCGCAATAGATTTTCAATTATTGGAACACACTTGCAGACCGGTTTCGGGCTGTTTGGCCACTCGTTGGCCACTATTGCGGCAGTTGTATTGCCAACAGCATATGCAGGAATAACTTCTGTGAAGAATCCTGCACTGACACCTGTCGGATATAATCCAACGCCCTTCGTGGTATTAGCCAGGGGAGTAGTTGTTTTCTGATAGGTGTCAGTCCATTAACCTACTGTGTAGGGTGTTGAGACTGGCCTGAACGAATTGTTCCTTTAGATGATTTGATTTATAGCCAGTCTTCAAGTATGCCCACTGACTATACGTGAAAGATTTTTTTCCTTTTACGAGGAATTGGGCAAATTTGGATATGCAGTTGGTTACCTCGTTCACAGGCAGATGGAGCGACGACAAACCTGTTGTTTGTTGTAGTCTTCAGCTTAGTTCGAGGAATTATACTCTGACGGAATTCGATTTTCAATTATCGGAAATCATCGACTTTATGTTGATGATATACACTACCTTGCACTGACGAGTGGCCAAACAGCCCGAAACCGGTCTGCAAGTGTGTTCCAATAATTGAAAATCTATTGCGGCAGTTGTATTGCCAACAGCATATGCAGGAATAACTTATGTGAAGAATCCTGCACTGACACCTGTCGGATATAATCCAACGCCCTTCGTGGTATTAGCCAGGGGAGTAGTTGTTTTCTGATAGGTGTCAGTCCATTAACCTACTGTGTAGGGTGTTGAGACTGGCCTGAACGAATTGTTCCTTTAGATGATTTGAAAAAAGTTAAATTATAACATACTAATGATGGTATAGTAAGAAGGAATCCCTAGGGTCCACCGAATCTGAATGTATTGTTTTTATTAACATCAGAACAGTAGAAACCAATTTTGGCAAACTTTTTTGATTGCGAATCATGATTGGAGATGATTATTGAGGATCGACAATGAAGCCAGTTAATTCATCAAGAAGTGTGTATTTTTGAAATTGGAATACAGGAAAAGGATTTCGTCAAAATATAAATAACCCTCATGACCTTTATTCATGAGTTTGTTGACACAGAATTTCAATGGCAAGCTTATGCTTTAGAATTTTTTCACCTTGCCAAAACACCTGACCTTTGTTCTACCATACTATAAGTAGGTTGTTTAAATGAACCAGAGGAATGGGTAACAACAAATTCAAAATTTCTCAGGAGCATTCAATTACAACTCAATCAAATAACAGACTTTGGGAAATACATATATTATTTATAATAGGGGAGCCCAAGTGGGGATTTCGGGATTTACCCCATATATAAGGACCCATATATAAGGACGCCTGTGAAGGATAAAGTATCAGATTAGTAAAAAAAAATTGATCATCAGAAATTCTCGAACGTGTCAGATTAAGGTAGGGTGAGTTAATTACCTGCTAAAAATTGTATATTACAGTAATCTGACAATTTGAGAGTGACGTAAAGAAAGGGGAGGGCAGCAAAGTTGTAAAAAAAAATAACGTCATTTCGACATTCTCGAGCGAGGCAATTTTTTTTTATTTTGAAGGAAATAATTCAAGGATAACGAAAAATATATAGTCTGACGATTTCCGCAAGCCGAAATAACAAAAATTCGTCGATAAAGTTTAATGCGTGCAGCTGTGTGATACCTATATTTCCCTCTTCGAGTTTCTATTCCTCTATTCTCTATTCACTTTTTCTCTATCTATTACTCTCTCACTCCGTCCCCACTCTGAATACTGTTGCCATGACGCCATCACAGCTGATCACAGAGACTCGTTCGTGATGAAGATGATGATTAATTAATCAATTAATTGATGGATGTAGCCGTTACTACGTGGTAGGAAATCATAATGAAGAAAAGAGAAATTAAACTTTCTATGTTTTTACCACTTTTATCTGTTACTAACGTTACTGCAGTTTCGTCCTATAATGACATTTTCAAACTTATACAATTGAGTTCAATGAATTTAAAAAAATTTAAAAAATATTGTTTTTGTCAGATTAAGCGAATCCTACTAGATAATCGTCAGATTATGAGACAGCACGTCTAAAACATAAAGATGAACCATATATATCTTAATCTGACGCGCTTGAGTATTTCAAAATGGCGATTTTTTTTGCACATTATAATAATGGCCGCGAGTTTGCGTCAGATCGAAATCGTCAGTTTATTGAATGAGAGCTTTTTTTGTTGCACTCAACACCCCCTTAGAAAATCTGACGCGCTCGATTAAATTTTTTTTCTTTTCACTTTTAACCCTTACGTATACCTGCATCATGCAAACGATCAGATTAACATACGAACATTATTAAAAATACGTGGGACATTGATGCTATCAATATCTGACGCGCTCGAGTATGTCCATGCAACAGTATTTTTTTACATATTTAAAAAAATATAGCCGCTTCCCCCACCGATGAAAAGGTATATATTATATAACATTTTTTTCTTCTTATCATCTAAGCTTTGCAACCTAATATGTCTCAATAAGGCTCGAGTAAATCCCCATTTTGCATCGTGGGCTCCCCTGCTATTATGGAATTTTTGAAATTTTACATCTCATATATTGCATAAAATTTTATTATAATATAATAGTTCTTTATATTTTTTCAAAGAAGTCGTGTTTATGACAGATTCTTGAAGAAAACAACCATGTTTGACCCTTATTTATAGTAAAATAGCATTGTTTCAATGTAACAGTAACTTCAGTAATATCCAACAAAAAACATTAGCATTACCAAAATTCCATTTGCATTCTCCAAACTTTATTTCTTCTTTATTTTTTATTTACTGTTTTTCACTTTAAATTAAATCCAAATATTCTAATCGATTTAAAACACGGTTGACAAAAATTGTGTACATTAAGTTCAAAAATGACATGCTTCAAACTTTTCATTTCAAATAATGTAATTTCTGATAGGAAGACAGAGTTTCAAAAGGGTTCAAATCGATTCGGTCTGTGAATCGCCCCGACCCTTTTCTTTTCTAAAGAGGAAATGGATAACTACTGGGTCGTGAGAAACCGCTAAAAGCCATTGTTACCATTTTTCCAAATATGACTGACAAGAAAACAAGTTATTATGATATCGCTTCGAGCCAGAAGGCAGTCTAATCCGTCAAATACGCTTTTGTAGCGGTATTTGGGTTTGAATCGATTCCGATTACATTTCACTTTTGTTAGACTATCTATTGTCAGGGACATTCAAGGCTCTTTATTTGTTGAGTTATTTTTTATCAACAGATGGACAGGATTTGAATATTCTGGAAAGCTGCATTCTTATTCTTTACGAATAATGAGAACAACTCAAACGTTGGGAAAATAACGCTTTCAACCAGAATGTTAATATTGTACACTCATTTGAGAATGGACCGATTACTGAAGCTGAAATTCATGCTGCATTGAGATTAATGAAAAATAAAAATTCGCGTGGATCAGATGACATGTCAATACGAGTTGTTAAAGAAATATTTGACCTTATTGTATCTCCTCTCATTTATTTAATGAATCAATCCTACATGCTAGGCTACTTTCCAGAAGAGTTCAAGAAAGCCTTAGTCATTCCTCTTTTTAAAAAAGGAAATAGAAATGACCTGAATAACTACCGACAAATTTCATTACTTTGTTTTCTTTTGAAATTGTATGAAAAAGTGGTGGCTACTAGAATAGTAAATTATTTAGAGTCAAATAATATCAAATAATAATCAACATGGATTTAGGAAAGACCGTTCCATAGAAACCGCTGCCTATGATTATCTCAATAACATATACTCCGAAGTTGATGCCAATAGTTTTGTAATTGGTATTTATGACAGTCAACATTGCAGTTTTTTCCACATAATTTCAAAGAATTCGGAACCCATCTTTTACTTTCTCCGCAATGCACAACTATTAGTCGCGATCCTTTGTTTGTAGGCATGTTAGGCGTACACGTCAGTCCACCCTTTCGTAACTGTGTCGTGAGTGTCATACAAAGTTTCGTCCAAATAGAAAATTATTTACCGTTGTTCTTGCCTACCTAGTTTCTTTATTCAATTTTGAAGAGTTTTGTCACAGCAACTCACGTTATGGCCGGAAGTATTAAATTTTTTCCATATGATTTCAGTTGTAGGAACCAAACTTGAGATGTAGATTTTTATATACATTGAAACATATTCTCTGTGTTTCAATATTCAAATGCATCCGAATCTTTTTCACCGGTACTTTTTTTTCGCATTGTTCACCATCGCTATTGGAATCACTGACACATAACATACTGACTTGCATCAAATCCTATATGAGTGGTCGGCATTTGACAATCAAATATAACAATACTCGTAACAATAACAATAATATTCTGAATAGATTCCATAGATTCCAATATCATGAAAATAAATATCATCTATATTAATTAATAATGAATAGGGTAGTCCCGCCCTCATTATGTCAATATATATATATATATATATATATATATATATATATATATATATATATATATATATATATATATATATAAATTTCTGTTTGTCAAAAACTGAACAAGATCGGAAAAATTTTCTGTCCTCAAATGATTCAGTATAACCCTCTCGAATATAGGAATTCATAACAAAGATCAGGCCATAGGGCAAGTCGGCACCCCCACAGAAATATATTTGAAAAACTGTTCGGCAAGAACCTGTTGAGATCGACTAGAATCGGAAACAGAGAAGTAGTGAGAATGAGCCTTACTAAAATATCAAATAGTCACTACTCAGGCTTAAGCAAAATAAAAAGGGTTGAATCACCCCTATTTTCTCCGATACTCAACGCCTCTCCAATATATATATATATATATATATATATATATATATATATATATATATATATATATATATATATATATATATATATATGTTAACTCGAAGATTCTCACGGATAAAGTATGATGAGCTGTTTTCTCGGGTTTCGCTCCGTGTTCTGTGTATTTTCTCCCCATAAGGATTATTTTCACAACGTTTCGGCAAAGTCTCATTTGCCATCTTCTGGTGATGTCTGGTTTTTTCAACTAGACTAGTCTATATATATATATATATATATATATATATATATATATATATATATATATATATATATATATATATATATATATATATATATATATAAATTTTCATTTGTTTAAAATTGAACGAGATCGGAAAAATTTCCAGTACTCAAATGATTCAGTATAACCCTCTCGATGAAATGCATATAGGGATTCATAGCAAAGATCAGGCCATAAGGGCAAGTCGGCACCCCCACAGAAATATATTTGAAAAAGTGTTCGGCAAGAACCTGTTGAGATCGACTAGAATCGGAAACAGAAAAGTAGTGAGAATGAGCCTTACTAAAATATCGAATAGTCACTACTCAGGCTCAAGCAAAATAAAAAGGGTAAACTCACCCCTATTTTCTCAGATACTTAACGCCTCTCCACCAAAAACCTGACGAAATCGGTGAAAACTAAATATGTCAAGTGATGAACAATAATACTCTGAATAGATTCCATATGGAGATTTATGAAAGTTGATAGACTGCAAGGGGGATTCAGCCCCTAATATATTTATTTTGCTTAAGCCTGAGAAGTGACTTTTTGATATTCTAGTAAGGCTCATTCTCACTACTTTTCTGTTTCCGATTCTAGTCGATCTCAACAGGTTCTTGCCGAACACTTTGTCAAATATATTTCTGTGGGGGTGCCGACTTGCTCTTATGGCCTGATCTTTGCTATGAATCCCTATATGCATTTCATCGAGAGGGTTATACTGAATCATTTGAGTACAGAAAATTTTTCCGATCTCGTTCAGTTTTTGACAAACAGAAATTTATATATATTGACATAATAAGGGCGGGACTACACTATTCTTATTAATTAATATAGATGATATTTATTTTCATGATATTGGGTATGTTTTCCATATGTTCTTATTGTAGATTTTCGTTGATCTACATCTTATCGCGAGAAACTGCATCAGGAAAAATTTTAATATTAGGGGCTGAATCCCCCTTGCAGTCTATTAATTTTCATAAATCTCCAAGTGGAATCTATGCAGAGTAACATTGTTCATCACGTGATATATTTAGTTTTCACCGATTTCGTCAGGTTTTTGGTGGAGAGGCGTTAAGTATCGGAGAAAATAGGGGTGAGTTTACCCTTTTTAATTTGCTTGAGCCTGAGTAGTGACTATTTGATATTTCAGTAAGGCTCATTCTCACTACTTTTCTGTTTCCGATTCTAGTCGATCTCAACAGGTTCTTGCCGAACACTTTTTCAAATATATTTCTGTGGGGGTGCCGACTTGCCCTTATGGCCTGATCTTTGCTATGAATCCCTATATGCATTTTATCAAGAGGGTTATACTGAATCATTTGAGTACAGAACATTTTTCCGATCTCGTTCAGTTTTTGACAAAAAGAAATTTATGTATATTGACAAAATAAGGGCGAGACCACCCTCTTATTATATGAATGGTATTTATTTTCATGATATTAGTGTTGATTCCTATATGTTCTTATAATAGATTTTCGTGGATTTCGATTTTCTCGTCAGAAATTGACCTGGGCAGAAATTTCATATTAGGGGTTGAACCTCTCTTCAGTCTATTAACTATCATAAATCTCCATGTGCCATCTATACAGAATTTTTTTTCATCATTTGACAAATGAAATTTCTGCCAATCTCGTCATGTTTTTGGTGGAGAGATATCAATTATCAGTAGAAATCATCATTACTTGTAGCAATAGGGGTGAGACCACCCTTTCCAGGTTTAGGCAGCCTGATTACCTCTCAATTTTCACTGTAACTGTCATTTTGCATTATTTTGTGTTTTAAATCCAAGTATATCTCGAAAAGGTTTGCGAAACTTTTTTTTGAAAGTATACCTGTTACGGTAGTGACTCGCCCTTTAAGTGTAATCTTTGATGTGAATTCCAATAAGTGTGATATCATCATGCATTTCTACCTACAAAATTCACTGTGAAGTAGACATATTTAGAGAAACTATCATTATGAGCATTATTCATCTGGTCAACTGTAAAATCGAAACAATCGGATTTAAATCTAAAGCTAACTTCAGCCACATAATCTGTGCGGCTTTCGTAAGAACTCTCGGCTGCTTTACTGCTTCAAATTTTTGAACAAGGTCTAGACCATATCGGTGACTCACATTTTGGCCTGCATGCCTTTCATTAAAAACCCGGACTGTGCTACGAGCACACCTATCTTCATCACCATAAATAAAAATAATTTCAGTTCTTTCTTGTAAAGTGTACACCATTACGATTTGTATTACTGTCAGTGCAACTGACACCACTTGACAAACAGTTTAAAATCAGGAATAACTAATTCTGTTTTCACCATTTAATTGTAACTGACGCAAAGAAGCAACTGTGTGCCCTTATCTCACTTTCAGCAAAACCAAAAAAACTATGTGTGAAAAAGAGACATAAACATACCGTTATTGAGTCAGTGGTAGCGGTTCCATACATTTTTGCATTTTGTTATAATTAATTTTCTTTTTGCCCTATTTTACGAGAACGGATCAACCAATTTCAATTTTCTAAACGAGGATTTTTAAGATCTTTAAAATGATGTGTTACAAGATAGAGGGTGCCATTTGAAATTATTAAGTGGGGGTACCTAGGGGTAAGGGGGTTGAACCTAAAATATCACTGGCACTGGTTTTAAACTTCCCCTCGATATCTAAATTGACATGTTTTTTGCCTACGGCAAATTCTTCCTGCTAAACGAAGTACTAAGGGTGGGAAGTTTTGAAATGAAGACACTGTATTTAACAATTCATCTAAAATGTTACTGAAAAATGTAAAACTGAAAAATCAAAAATTGATTGAGGTAGGTATAAATATAAGATTACAAATACTTACTGCTTTTTTAATGTTTTCTTTCTCTATCACAATTTTTTGACCAAATCAAATTAGGAAATTCGAAATTCAGTATCTATTACATAATCGTTACATTTTAGTGTCATATTGACTGTTAGAATATTCAAAATGGGATTGCGTTACTTAATTTTGAAGGTATATTTTTAGTTTTTCCAGTCAACACAAAATTGCAGAATTTTTCAATTTACCTGACACTAAAATGTAGCATTTATGAAACCAATACTCTATTCCAAATTTCAATTTTCCAATTATATTCGTTCAAAAAATAAGAGGAAAGAAGACAGATCAAAGAAAAGTAGGTACTGTAATAGGACAAAATATAATCTGTTCTTTCTACAAGAAAAATACATTATTGTAAAAACATCAATACTTGTATAAAGTGGACAATCAATGTAATTATTCTTAATATAAACATAAATTATTATGTTATATATTATAAAATATTATTTTCTTCCAAGAAAAATATTTCTTTCAGTCAATAGCAATTTTTAAATGAAGTAATGAACAATTCTTATATACTTGATACTGAAAACTATACTTAATATGAATACATTCGAAAATTTGAAAAAAGTTCTTTTTCTTCTACGAAGTATATTCAAATCTTAAGAGTCATTAGCTATTCTTGATTAAACAAAAACGAAAAGAAAGCTATATTTAGTAGTGAAGTTCTAAATCTTAGAATAAGTATGAAACTACTCAAATTTCAAGTATATAGAAAGCGTTAATACAAAGTTAACTATACTTGCGGAATGGGAAGATGATGATAAACTTGAAATAACACGATTCATCTTCAATTCAGTGTAGCTTTTTCTCCTTGTACTATCAACTTAAGTGAATGAATAATAGATATTAGAAAACTATAGAATATACTCCTGGTTATGATTTTTTATACATTCAGCTTGAAGAAGATTTGTACTATTTCAAACTGCCAAATGAAATTTTCTATTTAATTTATTCATGAAATACTATAAAGATAGAATGAAATAAAATATCATACTATGCATGTCCTTTATTGCTGCAGGACTTGTTACAGTAAAACAACTGTACTGTACTGTAACAAGTCACCTACCGGACTTATAACGTGAAATACTGTCTTCAAAATATACTGTTATCAATTCGAAGCAATCCAATTATTGATTTTTACACATGGTGTGAACAGAGAATACTCGAGTAAAATCAACATATTTGCTGCTGTTTACTCAGATATGCAATTTCACATTCCCACCATCTAAATCTAAAAATTATACAGATATCTAACAGATGTTAACCAATTAACAAGAATTCGTTATAAACAAACCAGTTCTCTAAACATCGTTCAGATGTATCAATATTTGCGCTGACATTTTCAAACATAGAAAAATGTTGCACTAACTTCCCAAATAGTGATGATGTTCGTGCAGTTAAAAAAAATGTAGTGAAACATTGGAATGATTAATGAACGGCTGGTACAACAACACAGGTGCAGTCGGTTCTGCAAGAGTGGATGGGAAATGCTATGATATCGTCGGAACGTAATAAAGGCATAATCAGCATATTTTTGCCAAGATAATTGTTTTCAAAAGGACAGTTTTCCATATAAGAAATACTAAGGACCTCAGTAGAATAGCATAAACAAACATACGATATCATCTTAATTATTTCCGATATGAAGTTGCATAAGCAAGCATACAGGGTGTTTCAAATTCGATCCTCACCATTGAGATCTCGGAAACTATGAGAGATACGAAGATGGTTAACTTGGGGCAAAGTTGCGCATTTACCTGGCTAACATTATGCCGTTGAGAAAGTTTTGAATTTCAGAGTATATCCGGAGTCATCCAGAAAAAACAGAAATATCGGAAAATGGTTTTCATTTCTTTCTGGCTTTCTTTTTCGAAGTATTCGAAAATAAATTACCATTCCACATTGGCCCGTTTTCCCTGCTACAAAATGGTGTTTTCAGATTTGCTATCCGACGTTTCGTCTTCCGACCACCACTTTATTTTTTCTTATGGGCGCTACAGTCGATTCTTTCTGTTTTGAATAGAACCACATTTTACCTTTTCAATGATGTATCATAAGTTATCATTCTTTTTCGAAAAATTGGAGATATTGAAAACATTTAATATTTATCAGAATAGGCTTTGACTTTGATGTTTCTAAATTTGACTTTCAATTTGTTACACTCAAAGACATTTTGTTATTGTTCAAGTCATTGAATTTTTGGCTTGCACGAATGAAGAAAAAAGATATATGATACCAATTTATTACAAATACGATAGAAACAGTGTTAGGACATCGGAAATGTATTTGAACTTGTATCCCGAAAGACGACAACCACATCGAACTATGTTCAAGTTATTGGATCCAAATCTCACCGAGTTTGGTTCGTTTGAAAAGCCGAGGAAAAAATACGGAGACAGAATCAACAATCGAAATTTGATGAATGAGGTGTGTGTGTGTGTATGAGGTTGATTAGACATTGTGTCCTTTTCAATGAAAATAGAACTTTGAACAAATAACAATAATTAACTGAAATGTAAAGACAAAAGTAAATCACAGCAAATGCTCAAAATGCAGGTCTTGTTCATGATATCATTGTATGAATTACCCAGCGGTTCGAGTTTTGGTGTATCAAAAGATCAGATGAGACAAATTTAGAAAAAAAATGTATTGACAAAGCTGTTCTTCCAAAAAGAAGATTTTGAGTGATTTTTTTTCGTACTTGAACAGTAGGTGACTTGACTGAGATACTGGGAAATTCAATGTTTGAAAACACGTTTCTCATCTATGTTATTTGATAGATTTCACAGTGTGGTTCACACGAAACTGAGCGAGAATATTTTTGATTTCGTTAATCCCGAATAAACTTAGTTGTTTGTGTAAACTCTTGAGAAGAGGAAACAGTCGCAGTGGGATAAATCTGGTGAATACGGTGGTTGGGGCATGATTACTGTGTTGTTTTTTTGTCCAAAAAATTTGGAACAAGCAATGAAAAGTGAACAGGTGCATTATCATGATGCAAAAAAAATGAATTGTATTTCTACAATACTTTTTTCGTCGTATTGCTCCTCGCAAGCGACGCATAACTTCAGAATAATACTCCTTATTCACCGTTCGACCATGTGACAAGAACTTCTGATGCGCTACGTGACGCAATTGACATACAAAGATATGTCGGCGGATACTTGATGAAAATCTATAACGTATTCAAGAAACACTTCATTGTGAAATTTTCGCTAAACCATCTAACAATAAAGTGTTTCCTGAATACTATATAAAAAAATTAAATATTATAATGACGAGGTGACTGAACGAGGTGACCACAACTCTGTCACCGAGTTGGAACTCGTTCAGCAGAAAGCTCATATAAAAGCCGCAGAGATCACCTCACTTCTGCGGAAACACAAGGATAAGCCAATGCATGGGGTCTTCTTCAATAACATTGAAGACCTTGGCTTATCAAGGAGCCTGACTTTCGCAACTGAGGAGTTCATCATGGCTTGCCAGGATGGTGTCTTCAACACCTTAGTCTACCGCAGTCGCGTGATGGGTATAGAGCTTCCTGACACAAGGTGCAGGGCCTACCGCGAGGCGTCCGAGTAGCTAATGCACTAGTTATCGGCATATGCGTTCTAGGCCTATATCCATCGACATAACGCGGCCCTAAAGGAGGCCCTAGACGGTAAATCATTCTGATCAAAAGCTTGAGTCAATTGATTGACTCAAGCGTGATTGACCGTTTAAGAACCTGTTTGACGCTTGAAGCGAGGCTTGATGGTGATTAATAGGAAGTTTGAATGACTCAAGCGGTTGAAGGAGGAGGTTGACCGTCTAGGGCAATTTTCGTCAAGCTTTGCGTCAGTCACTAGGTAGAAACCATGGCGTCCGCTACGGGAAGTGAGCTTCCCGAAAACTCTGAGCGGGAATTCATTAACCTGTTGATTGAATTATATCGCGATTGTCCGGAATTATGGAAAATGAAGAGCAAGGACTATTACAACAGAAACAACAAAACTGCATCATTACCATGTATCACTCCTTCGACCACCGTCGTTTCTTTTTCTGTTTTTTTTTTCCGTTTGAGGGCAACCAATGTGACGAAGAGGAAGACCAAATCCGTGTTCGAAACCATTGCTCACCGAAATGAACCAGCAGCGAACGAACAACAAGTGTGTACTGGTGCCATTTCTGGTGAGAAGAAGGTTTTGATCAAAAGATTGAAGGACTCATTGCAGTTGATTGAAGCGAGCGTCAATCAATTGACTCAATCGTTTGATCAACAGATTGATCGTTTAGGAGTTTAGGACCACCTTAAGAGTGCTATATTACCATCTAAGACTCTCTTACGGTAATGACGAGACATCGTTGTTGCTCTACGCTCCGGGGGACATTGACTCCATTGTGAGGAACGAGAAGTGCCGAATTTATTGGAACTATTCGTTCCCCACCCTCAGGCTCATACAAGCTAATAAGCCTGATGTAGTCCTTCTCGACCACCAGAGCAAGACGATATTTGTCGTGGAGTTTTCAGCTCATGGCGAGACGAATATCGTCCGAAAAGAGGAGGAAAAACGGATAAAATTTCGAGATTTTCCCTTCGAACTCCACAGACCACTCTGTCAAGAAGGTTGTTCTGATTATTGGAGTCCTTGGTGGAATGATGCCCTCTCTACTCTCGAATCATACCTTCATAAGGCAGAAATCTTATCCGGGCAAATGCAGAAGGCTGCCATTCTTGGCTCACTGCGCTTACTCAGGGCACATGATTCTCGGACCCAATGATCACTTACCCCACGGTGTGGGGAGCGGTCGCAATTTGATAATGCTGGCGCGCCCTCCCGAATGTATCTGGGCTTCGGGAGATAGGGCTGGACCAGTGCATACTACGGTGAAAAAATAATAATAATGTTCATTTACTAATAATCAATAAAACAATCAGTAAGTATGGCAAACATCACCTCATCTGACACCCAAAAAAGCGTAAAACTAAAACTGAACGAGTCCCAATAGTTAAAATTTCGGAAGAATATCATTACTACCATTAAATATGTACAACGTACGAATCTTCACATATTCCGTTACTCTCTCGTGTCTGTCCTTCACAACCTAGACAATATATCCGCCTATGACGGTAATTGGGTATTTCCTCTTGTCAAGGTTATGGCTTGTGAGGGCTTCTCCCCAATGAGTTGATGTTCAACAAAATTATATCTACCAATAAAGCGTTCAACAAAGTGAATATGATATGAATATTTCTTGGGAGGCACTTCTCGCAAATTTTTAGTTTATTGCTCCCACTGAACTGAATGAAAAACAGTAACAGAATGAAAAACGGTAAAGAAGAACCAAATTAACTCAGAGAAGAATTGTGACTGCATCTGAGTCTTTATAAAATCATTTTGAATCATATTATAATTTTTGTTGGTGACGTCTCCGAATTTATTTTTAATTCCTTCACCAAAAAACTAAGTTGGCATTTATCACACACATTTTCACAACTGCAAGTATTTACGACTTCATAGAGGAAAAAACTTATTTTGGAAAGTCGTGTTTTATCTGTCTTTTCAAAATCTGTTTTCAGTTAATCAGCTGTCGCACTCCTACGAACGACAACCCTCAGAAGTCGAAACTTGTGCGAGCTAAGGACCAACGAGGTATTACCTTTTAACGTGTGATTCCTAACACGGGTTGGATGATAGCAAGTGAAAATCGATCGTTCAGCTTGGGGTTTGAACCACCGACCAACACGTCGAATTTGAGTAACTGAACAAAGCATCTCACCTCAATTTTAAATTCATAATTTTGGGGAACTATATAAAAAAAATCTTTAAACAAGTAGTATTACTGACAAATTAAATGAATCTATATTTGAATTTTACTAAATAATTTCCTAAACAATTAGAACATGAATTATCATCACTGTTTTCAGTCGTCGAAAATAAATAGAAAAATAGGTCGGTTTCAATTTGCATAGACAATCGAGTATAAAAAATTTTTGGGAGAGAACTTATTGAAACAAATACAAAAAAAATTAAGAAAATGTATTCGAATAAGAATTGAATTTCATCAAACAAATTGTTGTCAACAACGATTACAAGGAAGATATTATCGACTCTTCAATATCGTTCGTTATTTGAAAAAGAAAGACTTTAACTTCCCATTTAGTGTTCAAATAAATGACACTAATGACAAATGCAAAGATTAGTCTAAACAATAAAAGTACTTCAAAAGAAATCCGATATGGTTGATTGAATAAGTATCAACAATTTTTATAATAAGTGATAATTACTCAATTCGAACATTTACAATGCGTGAAACCTAACTTTCTATGATTGAACGATAATTGAAAGCCTACACAATCAGGTTCAGCAAACAAACACAAATAGCAAAAACGAAATAAAAATCAACAATGCAATTCCAGAAATGTAAGCCTACGAGAGCAGTGTTAAACTAAGTGTACATTGTACTTTCTCTAGGAAATTTCATAAATCCTCCAATTTACCGTTTAAACATTCAATTCATCGTTTTCATCTTCCACGCGTACAGATCGTTTGTTTGCCACAGATTACGCTCTGTTGAAGCCTGGTAAAACAAATGAAGAGAGTGTAGTATCTTGGCTTGACACGGATTCCTACGGAGTCAAGGTTTGCTTTGATTTTAATATATTTATGTTGGCGTACATCATTTGAATTCGAATTAATTACACGGCATATGTACTTCTTCTTCGTTCGCTGAAGTTCTCACGGAACCGCTGATTTATGCAATCCTAATATGCGGAGCACATACGAACGTGCATTATGGTCGATATGGAATAGT
The DNA here is from genome assembly GCF_025532065.1 of Leptinotarsa decemlineata. Lineage (NCBI taxonomy): Eukaryota > Metazoa > Arthropoda > Insecta > Coleoptera > Chrysomelidae > Leptinotarsa > Leptinotarsa decemlineata. The sequence continues at coordinate 10,270,717 of NW_027412694.1, read as the reverse complement.
GGAACAGAATGATGGATTAATTACACCGTCGAAGTTAATACGACCAGATACGTGACGGGCGTGAAGAAACTATTCCTTCACAGAACCAAAAAAATGTAATGAAATCCTGCATTTTTCTCCAAGTTGAAACTGTTTTTTTACGAAATATACAACGTAATCAAATGAAACTCAAGTATTTTTTTAGAAAAACGATAAAACTCGTCAATTTTTGATTGAAAGGGGTCACTTTTTCGGTGTTTGTAACTTCGCCAGTTGCAATCCAAGCCCAGAATCATCTAAAACTATTTCAATGATGTTAAATGTTGAATAAGACCATTTTAAATGGTAACAAGACTTCTTCATTGTGGTTCCCCAACTTTTTCAGAATCCTCTTTCACAAGTAGATGCTTTTGAATAGAACTGGCCGATACTTGATGAAAATCCATATTAAAAAACTAATTAAAACAGTTTATTGTATGATTTCCACTATAAAGGGTTTTACAAAAACCACGACACGTGTTTCTTTACACAATAGCTTTCTCAAGCATAAATTCTAATGTTTTGATTTAAAATGGCTTTCTTCAATAAATTGAATAGAACAGGCCGATACTTGATGGAAATCCATATTGAAAACTAATTAATACCATTAATTGTATGATTTTCACTATAAAGGGTTTTACAACAACTGCGACACGTGTTTCGCTATATAATAGCGAAACACGTGTCGCTATTATATAGCGACACGTTATATAGCGACACGTTATTATATAGCGACACGTTATTATATAGCGCACTATTGTATAGCGAAACTCGTGTAACGGTTTTTGTAAAACCCTTTATAATGAAAATCATACAATAAACTATATCAATTAGTTTTTTATAGATGGTTTTATAGTCATACATCAGCCATCTATTACAAAGGTAGTCAGCAACAAAAATTCAATCGTGACAAGTTGACTTGGGTGTCACACCAATAGGTGGTTCCACTTATGTCTCGCTTGCGTTTACGTAGTTATTTTCATCAACTACTTGGTTATTAATATTTTGTCTTCAATCGAGGACCGCCTGAACGGTACTGACGATGCCTAATAGGCTGAAACAGCTGTCTACCGGTGGTTCTTAAGTTGAAGTCAATATGGGAATGATCAGAATGGTACTTATCTATTCATCTTTTGATTTTCATGGAATTATTTTCTAGCAGATTGACTGTATTAACCTTTCTCGATTTCATATCATTTCTGGAAACATGTGGATCCGTTTACCGATGGCATTCCAGGATAGCTTCCCAAATTTCTGCTACCGCAGTTGATTGGTCAAACCACCAACACTGACATAAAAACTTGGCAAGTTGAATTGGGTGTCACACCAATAGGTGCTTCTACTTGTGTTTCGCTTGCGTTAACGCAGTTATTTTTATCAAGTACATTTTTTTGTTATTCACATTTTGTCTTCATTCAAGGACCGCCTGCCCGGTACTGACGATGTCTAATAGACTGAAACAGCTGTCTACTGGTGGCTCTTAAACTGAATACTTGATAATAAACACCGCAATAAAAATACAGTAAAAATGACATCAAAACTTGCATGTCAATTTTGAAATACAGGTGAAACATAAAAGATGAGATTCAGAAACTATCTTTAAAAAATGCATCACTACTGTAGAATGATCGATTCTGCAATAAAAGTTTTTCTTAATCTTTCAACATCATGAATGTCTCTCATTTCAAATGATATCATGAATGTAAGTTTGAAATCTTTCAAAACAAACAATCCAAGTTGTTGTTTTTTTTCAACAAAGTCCATTTTGTAGCTGTGGCCATCTTGAATTAGCATCTTTTTCAAAGTGTACCACTATTCTACTAGTCAAGCCCTATTATTTGATACCTATATTGAAGTAGTTGTGAAAAAATCTGTAATTCGCCATTTTGTAGCTGCGGCCATCTTGAATTTGCATCTTTTTCAAAGTCTACTACTATTCTACTAGTCAAGCCATGTCATTTAAAACCCATATTGAGGTAGTTGTGAAAAAATAATGTAACCCGCCATTTTGTAGCTGTGGCCATCTTGAATTTGCATCTTTTTCAAAGTGTACTACTATTCTATTAGTCAAGCCCTGTCATATGATACCCATATTGAGGTAGTTGTCAAAAATTAAGTGATATGCCATTTTGTAGCTGCGGCCATTTTGGATTTACAATGATACAGAATTTTTTAAAATTTTAAAATTACAGAAAGCGCCAAACGTGATGGCGAGCCCGTCCCCATGCTCACACACTAATTTTCAATGTAACCCCCACTACAAATGCTCTGTACAGAGGCGTATCATTAATTTTCCTCCAATGCTGTTGGCGTTTTGCATTGTCTGAATGAGTTGTGTTGTTTCTGAAAAAATGTCATCGCCTAAAAAAACAGTCATCAAGAGTGTATCATTTTATATCATTTCAATGAACTGTACTACTACCTGTAATCTAATATATAAAAATAGATGTTTATTGGTTGGTTAGATGGTAAGTGATAAATTTCTACATCGCTCAACAGATCATGATGAAACTTGACATGTATAAGTAATTTTTCATAGAGAAGGTTTCTAGGATATCAATTTTTCTGTAACTACAGCGCCACTAGATGGCGCTGTAGAACAATTTTTTGAAAGCACTGTTCTATAACGCTGCGCACGCCCAAGTTCGTTGATTCTGATTCTGTCAAAACATGGAACAGTAGCGATATAGCAACATAGTATTAATTAGTACTACAACTACTAAATTCTAAGCAGGCGAAGCCGCGGGCAACAACTGGTACTAAATAAAATATGAAAAGAAATTACAAAGAAGCCATGTTCCAATTGCAATCATGATTAAAATTAATTATAGGAACGACACTGGCCGGCAAGGGTCTTATCGTAATCCAATAGTAATTTAGTTGGGAGAGTCTATACCTGGGCAATTGCTCGCCTTCACGTTTGGCGCTTGCTATAAATGTTTGTACCAAATGTCAGATCAATCTGTTAACAGATCGGGGTCAAAATTAAATTACTGACCCAAACAAATAAATAAACAAGCACGGCAAGCTAAATAAAACCATTTGAAACGAACTTAATTGTGACATTTGTGGAAATCAAGTGTTTTTTGAGTACGTTGATGTATTTTCATTAAGTAATGGTCAGTTCTATCATATTTTTGTATAAATTGAAAGCATATTTCGAATAATTTGAAGTTAGTGTACGTCTATCAACTCACTATCTTGATAGTTTTCTACAGGTTTTCGAAAATATGTCGCGGCCTACCATGAGAGAAATGCAATTTTGAGTTTACATATCACACTTTTTCGATTAATGCCGTTTATTTTGTGGAAATTCACATTGAATATAGAAAAGAGATTGATTTCTACTAAGATTTTTATGTGTTACGATCGGTTTCGGTTCACCAAACCATTCTCAAGTAAATTTGAGTTCTCAGTTTACTTGAGAATGGTTCAGTAAACCGAAACCGGTCGTAACAAATAAAAATCATAGTGGAAAACAGACATCTAAGTTTTTTTCTTCATCCTATATTTACATTTCATAATTATTAATGTAACCTATATATTTAGAAACGGTAATGGAAAATTATTCCGTCTGTCCACGGTCGTTACACGGGATAATTCGTGAATTTCACTTAATTCGAAACTCACCCACTATTACGTATACACCCATAAGCGGGTATTCATTATGTATTCGGTTGACGCGAGGTTAACGGTATCAATGTTGTGTTTTTCAGTGAAGATATCTTAGAAAGTCGGACATGGCAAAAATTGTATATTTTGTCTCACTCAAGCCTTCAAATGGAAATTATACGAATAAGCAGTTTTAGCGTATTGTGACATTTCAGTGATTCTTATAAGATTTCGGGATTTACTAAAGCGCGGCAAAGTATAATATAACATTAACCACTTGAAAAAGCTAATGTTTAGCGAAACATGTTGTGATATATTTTTTCAATAAAGTTTGTGGAGATCAAATCGTTTAGGTGTAGTTTGTGAAATTACTATGGATCTTCATCAAGTAACGGCAGAATCAATCAGAAAAATATATTATATAACATTTTTTTCTTCTTATTATATCTGTGCTTTGCAACCTAATATGTCTCAATGACGCTCGAGTAAATCCCCATTTTGCATCGTGAGCTTCCCTGCTATAAATAACAACGGTATATTCCTCAAAAATAGCCATCGATAATTCTCTCTCGGAAATCACAAACACAATTTCAGTTTTATATGTATACCATCGAATTTTTTTATTCGTTTAAAACATTGTCAAATGTCCGCAACGACTTATCACATCCAGGTCCACAATTATTATTAGCAACCGTTCGTCAAAAATATTGGGCTATATCGGAAATGAGCATAGCAAAGGGGGTTACACATAATTATATCAGGTGTTTTAAATTTCGACCTAAAGTTGACAATCCAATCGTGTCACATTTGCCAAAGGAAAGAGTAACATGTACATCTCCATTTCATATAACAGGAGTTGATTACGCAGGTCCGTTTATATTGAAGGACAAAAAAGGACGCGGTTCCAAATCAATTAAAGGATATGCATGCCTATTTATTTGTTTCTCCACAAAGGCCATTCATCTCGAACTTGTGACAGACCTAACAACAGAAACATTTATTGCCGCCTTCAGACGATTAACATCACGTCGTGGCAAACCTAGTCACATTTATTCAGATGATACTACAAATTTTGTGGGCGCAGCAAGAGAGTTGAACGTTTTGAGCGAATTCATGTCAAAAACAGCTTCTGACATAGTACAAGCTTGCGCGAACCAAAATATAGTATGGTTTTTTATACCGCCAAATTCTCCTCACTTCAACTCCTGACTCTGGGAGTCAGGGGTTGAATCGACAAAATAGTAATAGATGATTATTCACATCATCTACTACTAAAGTGACATACGAGGAATTTTTTACAATATTGGTTCAAGTGGAAGCTATTTTAAATTCTCGTCCTATGTATCTATCCATTGTCCTCTGACCCAAACGACCTTCAGTCCCGACCACTAGTCACCGCACCATATCCGAATATACTGGACATTCCCATGAACCAGCTGTCCAGATATCAATTGCCCCAGCAGCTTCAGCAGAGTTTTTGGCGTCGCTGGTCACGAGCATATTTGTCGCACTTGCAGCAGAAAAATAAGTGGAATACACAGTCTCAGACCGCAGCAAAGGGTTTCCTTGTGTTAATCAAAGAAGATAACTTACCACCACGAAATTGGCTTCTAGACAGAATTGTCGAACTGCATCAGGAGATGACGGCATCGCTAGAGTCGCAACTGTACGAACCCAGAACGGCATCCTGAAGCGAGCCATATCAAGACTTCGTCAGCTACCAGTGCACGAGAATAGTGATTCATAATGACTCAAGCTAACAGACATTTTGTTTTGTTTTTTTTTTCTTTCAAAATACTTGTTCCTCCTATTGCCCCATTTTTATTTTAATAATTATGTTGTTGAACTCACAGTTCAAGGTGACAGTATGTTAACGAATTTCCTTCTTTTTATTAAATTTTGTAAGTCCGGCAACAACGCCAACAACAGTGTGTTGGTACATAATTCGAGCGTAATATTGTGTAGTTTAGTTATGCATTCGTTTCATTCAATCAAAATTCTCAATTAAATCAGATCAAATTATACAGTCCACTTTATTGAAGAGTACAACACAAGTACAGAAATCTTCAAAGTCTAACGGGGTCAAATCATACGATCCCGTTGGCCAGTTCACATCACTTCCACGTGAGATGACTGTGCCCTCAAATCGCTCGTGCACAATATTCAATGTGATATGAAATGTATGGCACTTAGCGCCGTCCTGTTGAAACCACATATGTCCAGATTATCAAATTCAGACCAGAAGAAGTTGATAATCATGGACCTATAGTGCTCACCGTTGACAATGATGGTCTGGCCAACATCGATCTCGTAGAAATATGGATCGATGACGTAGCCAGCCCAAAATCCACACTAAACAGTGACTTTTTCGAAATGCTTTGGATGCTCTTGGATCTCATGTGGAATGGTATCTTTCCAAATTCGACTATTTTGTTTGTTCAGGTACCCATTCATCCAGAAGTGGACCATATTGCTGAAGATGATTTTTCGATGGAAATTTGGGTCAGTTGCCAACTGCTCCAGAGCCCATTCAGCGAACACACGTCATTGTCTATGGTCGTTCACCTTCAATTCCTGGATCAAAATTCGCCAAGTTGTGGTCTGCGAAAGGCTGATTTCTTGTGAGCGACGCGAAATCGACTGCCTCGGATTCTCCTGCACACTCTCACAGACAGCGTCGATGTTTCGGCAAATCTTGCATTTTGTCGAAGTACGGGTGTTCGATCGTTTACTGAACCAGTGAACTCAAATTTGTTCATCACATTGCGAATAGTCATCTCGGTAGGACGATTATAGCGACCGAAAATTGGACGAAGCGCTCGGTACGTTGCCCGAACAGAACACCCATTTTGATAAAGCAATTTTATTATTTGCACGTGTTGTTAAATGCTATAAACGTCCATGGTGATGCCACAAAAAATGGATAAATGACAATCAATTTGACAGATGTATCTTTAACAAGATAGCCGTTATTAATTGTCAAAGTTTGGAAATCCCTATTGGAAAACCCTATATTTTAATAAAAATCAAATGATTTTATAGTCTGCGGTCTCAACGAGTTAAGAGAATCACAGGAATCACACGTTAAAAGGTGAGACTTCGTTAATCCTTAGCTCGCACAAGTTTCGACTCCTGAGGGTTGTCTTCGTAGGGGTGCGACAGCTGATTAACGGAAAAACAGATTTGTTTTAAGCAGACAGCCAGACTACACACTAACGAATCCAAAAGTGGCATCCAGGCTGATCTTGGAATACCTTGAACATTAAATGCGTCTTGAACTCAATTCAACCTCACAAACACCAGATGGCATTTATAAAGTAATGCTAAAAAAAGTGACGTAAAATAGTCAGATTACGGTTACCTTAATTTTGAAACATGGAAAAATCAAGACAGGATTCAGAGAAGGGGTTGAGACAAATCAGTCTCACGACATTTGCATTGATAACCTTAGAAAACCCATAGCATTCACAAAGAACCAAGACAAAAGAATTAAGGCATCTACAACTCAGAAGCAAAGAAGTACAACCATCAAAGGAAGTTAATATCTTTCTAGTGTTACTACATCCCAGACTCACCTGGATCCCAAATTTTCACAGGATAGAGAAAGGCAAAGGCCGACCCACGTACGAAAAGATACGGGGGTAGAAACCAGACATGATGTATTGGCTAACTATAGCATTCACCAAAAGGCCCAAGACAAAACGATTCGGGCATCTACATCTCAGAAGTAAAGGAATACCACTGTCGAAGGAAGTTGAATACTTTGTAGTGCTACTAGATCCCAGATTGACCTGAAACCCACCTTTCTTTTGAAACCAGACATGATGTATTGGCTACCTCAATGGTGGTTGAACCCATAATAATAATATACTTTTCTTGGTATGGTGCTTGAAGATGAAACAATCGACTGCTATTAACAAAATGGACAGAGTAGTACAAAGCTTGTTTAGGAAAAACGGAAGCTATGGAAACCACAACAATATTGGATATATTACAACTCCACAATTCTATTGTATAAAATGGTATTAAGGTTTTATGGAAAAACTGATAGAAAAAATGAAATTGAATTAAATGTTGAAATGATTGAAAATACTGAAAATAACTGGACAGTAATATTCAGTTGAGTCAGTTACAAAACAAGAGTACTGTCAAGAAAACTGAACAAAAATAACAAGCCAAAAGGGTGAGGACGCTAATTTGTTAAGAAAACGAATTATTGTGTCAAACACTGAAGAAGTGAAATAAAAATACAGTACAATAAAATGATGATAAATGATGAATAAATAAAAAAAATATTAAAAAAAAGATATCACACCAAGTTACTTCACGACCTTTTGATAGTGGCCAAATACTTGAGAAAGTCCTTGCTACAGAATCAGAGGCAACAAAAATGCTAAGAAGTGTGGTAGACACGCATCATCAACTCCATTGTGGGCCCTGTGTGTACCCTGTATGGATACCAAAATCTACGATACGAAACCAGATCAGGAAACGGGTAAAAAAGGAACTAGGACAAGGAAGAGAAACATTTTATAGAGAGACCATCTAAGAAAAGAACTGAAACCCGCTTCATCAGGGCAGTATCAACCCAGAATAATTACAGGTATAATCGAAGTAACCGCTATTGTGAATAGTTGAAGCTGTCGGACGAGCTCAAAGGCCAAAGAAAACCAATACAAAGAAACGATGCCACTGCCAACTAGTCCACGTGGTCTGAATAATTAGCGGTTCGTATTGGATAATTTTTACTAATCTAACCGAGTTTCATGATTGGCTGAAGAGTCATAAAATTAAATTCGAAGTCATATTACGGTGATGAATAGAATGCGAAAATGTTTATACCCTGCGTGTTGTCAATGTTCAGTTCAGGAACTGATCGCGATTTGAGAGTTGAAATTCGATATTGGTGCAGTTATAAATACTTACAATTTTTGTTATCTGTTTAAAATGTGGTGTCCTTGGAAAAGTACTAATAGTAATAACGAGTAAAAACAATATATGACTGTTACAAAAGCAATGAGATTCCTACAACTGAAATCATAAGGAAGAAATTGAATACTGCCGGCCATAACGTGAGCTGCTGTGACAAAACTCTTCAGAATTGGATAAAGAAACTAGGATTTAGATTTAAAATAATAAACAAACGTCAAGCAGTTATGGAAAGCAGAAGAATAGTGGAATTGCGTAACAAATACTTAGAACAAATAACTAAGTATAGACAAGAACAACCGCAAGTTTTCTATTTGGACGAAACTTGGTATGACACTCACGACACAGTTACGAAAGTGTGGACTGATGGTTCGAGAATGTGTACGCCTAACATGCCTGCAAACGAAGGATCGCGACTAATCATTGTGCATTGCGGAGGAAGTAACGGATGGGTTCCGAATTCTTTGAAATTATCTAGAAAAAAACTTGAGGACTGCAATGTTGACTATCATAAGAACATAGAAGCTAATATTTTTGAAGAATAGTTTGAAAACACATTAATCCCAAATTTGGATGCGAATAGTATAATAGTTCTTGACAACGCTTCCTATCATTCGCGACAGCTCATCAAAGTACCGAATGAAAGTTTATTTATTGAATAGCAATTTGTATTTTGAAGATAACTATACCATAAACCAACTATTTACAGACAAAAACATTTGAAAAACTGTATGCCTTTGAGAGTATTGCTTAAAAGTATGGACACACCATACTGAGACTTTCCCCCTATTTTTGTGTTTTCAACTACTATATGGAGATTGGACACTTCCATATTAATGGTGAAAATAAATTATTGATTTAAATGACGACAGTGATAGTGAAACAGAGAATATGGAAGAGGAATTATCAGAAGCTTTCGAAGAAAGTTGAGGTGTTTTTGAAGCGATGTGAGTAAGTAGTATTCAGAAGTATTTTCAATCATCACTCTGCTATTTGAATCCCTACTTTCCCACTCATCTATGTAAAATACATATATAAATAATATAGTTATTTTCATATCAGAAAAGAATATTGAATAACAAAATTAGTTAGCTCCCTAACTATATTATTAAAGGGGAACTGTTAGAAGATAGGTTGCACTATATCGTTTACTTGAACTGTAACAAAATGGGCAGTATCCATATGGAGAACACCTGAACAAAACTAGCTATCGGAGACCTTAGCAAAAGGTGATGCAACAAGGACAGAGACAGTTGTCATGAATATTACCGGAGTTTAATCCCAATTCAATCATCAAGATCCTTCCTCATGAAGACGAACAGATGGTGATTGAAATACGTGCCGAGGTGTTAAAAATAACGGTTTAGTGTTGGGATTAAACTCCAGTGATATTCATTACTACACCAAAGGTTCCAACAGTTTGTTATGTTTTACGGGAATCTGCGCTCCTAGATCATAGTAGGCAAGCAATGTATGAACACATTATTTCCAGAAGAAAATTACGAAAATCTAGCACGGGACCCAGACAAGCTGATACAAGGAACAAGATTATTGGAATGGGTATCATAAAAAAAAGAGTGAAAAGAATCAATATATCCATGAGGTTGTGAAGAGTTTTCCGAAGATTTTAAAGAAATGGACAATCCTTTAGCTCCTAAGCAGTAAAAAACGATATTAAAACTTACGAGAAAATTTTTGATGTAACACTCAATCCAGATCGAAAGAGTGGAACGTTTTACTAACATGAGTGTACTGAATTTTATTACTTCATCATAAATTGAGCGGTGGTTGACACTGTGACCTCCAATATTTTGATTAGAAATAGAGTAACAGGTAAAACAATGAATCAAGTCAAAAAAAAATTATTTCGATATTGGCATTTTCTTGAGAAACCATTGATGTTGCTGATGTCTATTATTAGTAATTTCATATCATGCTCGCCACAAAAACAAAATTAAAATAATGGTGGCACACCGCTACATGTTGCAAGTATGAATTCACTTGGGAATTCTTAATAACCACACCTGCAATCGTTCAACTCAGATATTTCTGTTGACAGATTGATGTATTTTATTATGGCCATCAGTTTTTATGATTTACTAAACTGAACGAAAGAATATTCAGGTAGAACAGGAACACAACTATTTGCGAATACACTATCGATATACCTGGATAATTCAGGTAGATCATACCTACAAAATAATCTTCTATTTGTTACTCGTACTTGCAATAAAATAAGGTAATAAGTAACCCAATTTCAGCTATGCCAATTTTTCTCCTCTGCTCCCTTTAACCTTATTGATAACTTGAGACAAATCAACAACTATACATCTAAAGGAATATTACTTCATTACCAATATATTCCGCATGGTAGATTCTTAGAGTCAATTTTAGTTGAAAAGTAGAGAGTTACGTTCAGAATATCTGCAAAGTGAATCAGGCTGAATGATTGCATTGTCGTTATTGCGACATCGACCGTTAAAATCGTTTACCAGGCTGATTGATGGAAACTGAAGTAAATGCGTGCATATTCTGTTTCATTTCGTTTCTGTGTTCGTTTGAAATCTCGTCCAGCCCGAATTCACTCTGGACAGTTTCAGAAAGAACAATTTCCATTAGTCTGCGCATCAGTTGGTATTTGGTCGGGCGGTAGCCGGTTCATTCAAGCAACCGCTACGTGAACGTTGGTTCGATCCCAACTGTGGGACGATCGATGTTCATTGCAAATTTTCCCACCCGTGCTAGGAATCATATGTTGAAAAAGAATAACTCGCTAATCCTTCACCTATTCAAGTTGTCGTAAATTCCCTACACAAAGATTGTGTAGGATTGTATAAGGTTGTTTCAAAAGTTTTGTCCGTTTTAATGTCATGTGTTTTTGTAGCTCCATATCTCAATAAATTTTAATTATACTGTGTCTGATCAAAAGAGAATTTTGATTTCTATGCATTGATGCCAAATTTTAATTTTTTGCCTCTTTACAGCTTGTCACTATATGATGTCGTTAACCGATTTTCGGCCAATTTTTCCCTATAAATCCAAATTGAACCAAAGGGCTGCCGAAACAAGGCATTTGGCAACGATAATGTTAATGAATGCACGGTTCGACATTTGGTTTGCGAAATTCCGTTTTTGAGATTTTATTCTCGAAGTTGTAGACCTACAGTGATCCAGGGCAGGGATTTGAAGACCTTGGTGGGGACTGACCCATCACAAACGGTGATGGATTTGATCCTGCTCCACAACAACGCCGATCCGCATGTTTCACAAATTACCTTTCGAAAATCAAAAGAATCGAGCATTGAAGTTCTGCCTCACCCACCATACTCTCCAGACCTCTTGCCAATTGACTACCATCTGTTCAAGAACTTCGATAAATTTCTTACCGGTAGAACCTTCGCCAATCAGGACCAGGCAAAAACGGCCTCCGGCGACTTCGTCGAATCCGGAGCTGATGGAAATAATGGACTTATGTTACGTTGGCAAAAGTGCACTGATCAAATCGCCAACTGATATTAATATTTGAAATACTATTTGATTATTCAATAATGACCACTCCACAAACCAACAGTTTCATCTCATGTTTGCACTAAAGGAATTAATTGACAAGAGGGTAACTAGGCTATAGGTCCTATTAAATTTAAAAAACTCAATTGTATTAAAAAAAAACTGTGCGGTTTTAAAATATTTGGTACGGAACCAGATCCAAAAGTCTATCCATAAGAAAATATACATGGGCAGAGAGAAGGGAAAGCCTTTATATAGGGATGGTCCGAGAAAGGCTACCATGTGAGAAAACACCAGTACAAAAACAGTCAGGATGATGAAAGAATACATATGCGTGATCAATGAAACACATTCTTTCATATAATATCCTTTTCTTCTATGAGTAAAAAAGGAAGACAAAGCAGTTAACGTTTGCATTCAATTGAGTAGAAAAAAAATTCGTCATTCGGTCGGTTTGGACCTTGCTTACATACGAGTATAAATCCCCTGATGGCATTTATTTGCTGAAGGAGCCGAATCTTGGAGGAAGGAAGAGTTACTGACTTGAGGAACTGATTCCCCTTTTTCTTGCTGCTTCTTACTTGCTCATTTCATTCAAGTTTTCCGAAAACACTACCGCCTAGGTTTATTGCATTTTTTCATCCCAAGTTTTCAAGACCCTTCACAAAATTGTTCAAACTCTTTATCAGAAGTTCATCATAATCTTGTTGCGGTATGCAACGACTGAATTGGTGATGAGAATTCAGCCGTCATTCCGCTTAGGAACTGGCGGGTTAGCTGTCCTTGTTCATCTTTCACTGTCTGAACCAACAGTGGTTCATGCAGCATGCACAGGCATGATGTTTTTGGCGAGTGCATTGGCTTGGGATGTGGGGGTTCAGCAAACCGGCCATCGGATGCCTGCTTCCACGTAGCCCCGCTGGATACGGGAATGACATAATCACTTGTAGTTCTGTTGTTCCCTAACTGAATGGCATCCCAACGATGGGTTAACCCTAAGATGTGTGTATCCGTGCCGAGAGAATGAATGACGCTGAGCCTATCAGCTGTCTCTACGGAAACTTCGAGATACCGGGCGCCCTCTCATCGTAGCATCGCCTTGTCACGGTAATGCGGCGCTCTGCCGTGATTGACCTTCTTTCCCTAGCTACTCGTGGGACTTTTATGGACAGAGTAAACTTAAAAAAAATTGTGACGCTGAGTCTACAAACGAGATGGATGTCAAGCTTACGACTCCAACTGACCTCCCAGTAAATTTAGATCAGGAGCTAGAGCTTCTCAACTCTCCAACTCCTGATCCAATAACTGAACCTAAAAAAAAAAGGTTTGGTGGTGCAGCCAGGAAACGACTCAGTCATCTCCTCAAGACTGGGGTACCTTATGAAACCGCCTTGCACCTTGTCTCAGGTAGAGGAACAAACCCCCCATCAGCAGGTTAGCAAACGTTTGCACTCAAAAGATGATTCACCAAAACCAGAGGCGAAAAAGCCCTGCACGGTTGATTCTAAGGCATCGTCAGGTGTAGCTGACGCGCAAAAATCCTCATATGGGAAGGGTTGTCGCGGGTATCTTGCACCTTGACTATCCGACTAACTAATTAACGATGAAACAGCAGAGTATATACTTTGTAACTGCCCCGCTGGGGACCGAATCAGGTTTTTAGAGTTCGGCAGAGCTGTATTCTTATCGTCGGACCTGAAAGACCACTCACCATACAAACTAATCGGCTTCGTTGAGAAGCTGGGTTTATTTGGTCGCATATTTTTTGTATACCCTTTTGAGGTGTACAATTCTGTAGTACATTATTTTGTAGGTGGAGCGACATCACATTAGAAACTTCTAAAATTATCAACTCTACTATTCTACTATAGTAAACATGTACACATATAAACCCTCCTTTTGAATCACTCTATCTATTAAAAAACCCGCAACAAAATCGCTTAGATCTTTGAAACTACCCGCATTGGGTAGTTTCAAAGATCTAACATAGGGATAGACAGCGGAAAGCCACTTTGTTTTATACTATGTAGTGATACCGCAAATTCACTGTTTCATGATTTGGAGTGTTTTTGAACTATTTGTTTCCTACGATCTGGAGCCTCACATTCGTATAAAACATGATTAGCTGCCTCTATCCCTTTGTTGCATTATCTGCAGATGAGGTCTCTGTTACATAGACCAATTTTATTCGAATATATTCTAAATAGATAATGAGTAGCCCTGTAACTATTCTCAGTTGATCCCAGCTTTTAGAGCATTTCTTAGTCCTTTTGTCAAATAATGTCTTTATATTATGAAAGTTTTTCTGTGTTTGTTTCCATAGATTCAAAAGAGTGGTTTTCATTGCCCCCGTTATTTCTAAACAAACAAGTGTTCTCACCCTGCCTAGTATTTTGATATAATTCTATATTTATATCTAATTTGTTTATTTCCGAAAACAGTAGTTCTGATATGTTCAAAATATGTATGAATCAAGTTATAAAAGATCTTTTTGAAATTTTCCTGTTACCACAGATTACATTACAAGGGTAGATTATGTTATATTTTGAGCCAAGTCTCCCAACCATGTTTTGATTTTCTGCAGAAATTATTATAATGTACATCAAGTACATATGATTGCATTAACTTAGTAAAGTCACATTTGAAATGTGTACAGTACAGTTATTTATAACAACTATAAATAAAGTTACCGCTTTTTTTCTAAATGGTGTATTTCCTAATTTACATCCATGTCGTCTCGATGATTACTACTGTTTTAACTGTTGAAATCTTTGTTGTTGAATTCAAATTCCACGTGCACAAATAGTAGGGTGACCCAAACTGAGGCGTCTACAACAAATGTATTATATCTGAGGGGAAATACTTTGAAGTGGACAAAATTTTAATTGATGAATAAATAAATATTTTTTGAGAAAAATAAAAATTCAACTTATTTTTAAAATAGACATCATATGTGTTCATTATAGTTTTTGAGTTATTTTATGTTTCTGTTTTTCTGAATTAACTTCAATAAATGACACCTCATGCACATAAAATTAGTAGGAGACGATATTAACAAATTCACGTTTGAACAAGGCAGAGTTAAGAAACTTTCGACTACGAATTGGAGTTTAAAAAAAGTGCTCAGTTCCTAGGTTATTTTGACAACTATGCAGAACTTTGAAATTTCAAAACACAGATAACTGATAGGCTATCATTTGCATAATTAGGCGTTCGAAGGTACGGAGATAAAAAATTTAATCGAACATATTTACTTATTTACTTGATTGTATGACAGTATCATTGGTCTTTGTGTTCTTCCTACCGGTAATTTGGATAGAAAATACCTTACATAACTGAAAACCATAGAGACATAACCAACAAAAACACCAGACCAATAAATAATATTAATTTTTCGTAAAAATTGACAGTGATCAGCATTTGAAATTGCTCTCAGACAAGTTATCAAAAAAGGAGAATTTCTTTAAAATTATATTACTAATTCAAAACAAGCACTGCTCCCACAAACCAACACTGCAACACTATTAATAACATCCGTTTCACCAACCAAGTTGGTGTCATCAAGAGATGAACTAGATTGAGCCTAGTCTCTGTGAGATGAATCTAGTTCATCTCCTTATAACGCCAACTTGGTTGCTAAGAAGCGCTTCGAAAGGAAGGTTGCCGATCTAGTGTATGTATGAAAATCAGTGTTTTTTTTATTATGCAATTATACAGGGTGGTTAACTCTCGCTGTGTTAAGTATAGTGGATATTCTCAATATCCCTCTAAAGTAAGTCATATTTCCTATAATATATCATTATTATTTTTCCTCAGTTCCTAGGTGATTGCAAAAATTGAAATATCCCAAAAAGCAAAGCGATAAAAATTAAGGAAAAAGGGAAAAAATATAATATGAATTGATCAATTTGAATTTGTATTCTTTGTTTTATTTTTCACTGCTAAAACTCAAATCTTCAAGTTCAGTGATGATTCATTTGAAGAGTTGTTTATATCGATTGTTGTAGTATCTGAATTAGCCTTCTGAAATTAGGCATATTAATATTATTTCAAAAACAAATAACCACCTCTGAATTTTCTCACTTCAGTACCTTGGAAGTACCTAATGGCCTATTAGGTACTACTTGTTTGTGTTGTTTTGCAAACTTAGAGTTCCGCAAATTTGAAATTACCTCTAGGAACTGTGAAATAATTTTCCACAATTTTCAAGTCAGAGTTTTAATATCGACGAAAATGTTCTTACATTATTGTTATTTTATAGAGATCTAATTATTTTATGCACGACAGAATAATTTACCTATAAGTATCTTCAAGGCTAGAACTAATACCAACAGTACTCTTCCGGAACATGTTATTTCTAGCCTCATTTGTAGTTTTGTATTAGTTTTATAGATTGAATAATCATTGTATTTATATGTAATAAGGAAGTACAAATAAATATTATATTATAATGCAACAAAAAATACCGAAACAAATTCTCCTCCAAACAAATTGAAAAAATACTCGCCGATCCGGTCGACATGTTCACTTATATTTGTAACTCAGTATTTTCCTTACAATCACTTGAAATAACGTTCTAAAAAAAGTTTTCTCTTCAAGAACCTTAAAAAAAAGGTAGTCAATACTTAATGTTATTTTGAAAAGTACATAAACTGACAAATACCTATTTTAACAACGTTAATTTTTGGTACAGGGACTTTAAATAATGATAAAATATAATATAAATACTATAGAGATCTTGTTGGGAATTTTGTACTCGAAAGTGCATTCGATGCATTCATTTTTTATCAGCCTTAATTTTAAAAACCCAATTCTAGAATTTCATTCATCAACAAACTGTCGTTTTCTCTCCAAAAAATTATTTCAATATTTCATATAGGTACCTCATGAATTTAGTCGTATAGTTGTAGTCACAAACTTCATATACATTACCCCTTCGACAGCAACATAATCATTAAACCATTTCTAGAGCACGGAAGTACTTCGAAATAGGAAGTTATGAACATGAATTTGTACAGACTTTGTTGTTCCAAAGAAGTTCATTCATTTTGACAAAGTGGAGTGACTTCTGGATACAATTTTTCTCCAACTTGAACACTTTATCTTTGGCATTGAAAAGGAAATCAGATAACCTGGCCAAAGATAAAGTGGACAAGTTGGAGAAATCTGGAGTTATAAGCTTAAGTGTCCGGAGTTTATCTGGGACAATGTGGTCGAAATCTCTAAAAACAGTATGCTGAACATGAAAGGTCCTTCAGACTAGGAAAAAATTATTCGACGTTTTCAAACCATTTCTAGGCATGCAACCATAAGTTCCCGAATTTAAACGATACGGAAATTTAGCACCATGCAAAGAAGGGTTGCAAACTCAATGATTTGGAATCCTTGGAAATTCACAAGCATAAACATTGCGGGTGCAACCTGTTGAATGATCAAATGGTTCAGTTTACTCACCGGTTTTCAAATTAGCATATCACTAGTAAACAGAATTCAGGTACTCAATCAAGATAAGTACCTCTATTATTACCTATAGTGGTGTTATATGTATAACGTCCTTATAGGACGAAACTGCAGTAACGATAGTTACAAATAAAAGTGGTAAAAAACATAGAAAGTTTCAATTCTCTTTTCTTCATTATGATTTCCTATCACGTAGTAACGGCTACACCCATCAATTTATTGACCCATTTTCAATTTGACTGAAAAAGTGATAACGCTTTTTAGGCGATGGCTGATATCTTAATATTGTGATTGTGTAAATTTTGTCAGACTTTCTAGTCCTGATCATATAAACCTAGTTTCACCTTGTAACATTTTATTCAATTTCGGTAAAATAACCAAAACAATTTCATCCTAAATTAATTTTCCACAGCTTGCACCAGAAATGAGTAATTACCCGTAAACAGTAACAAATTGTATTTTAATGATAAATGAACCAACACATGTGTTAATTGCTTTTTAAATGTTAGTTTGCTTGTAACACATTTCTTTATCACATCAACAAAGGTGTCTGTTTCACAAACGTGTTAACGGCGATATCTTAGCAGCTAACAATTAGTAATTTGAACTCAAGATTTCAAGGCAGGAAATGTGATAATCGGAAAATGTTACTTTTTTTGAAAATCTTGGAGAATCTTATCAAAAACAAAATCAATCAATATTCATCCAGGTTTTCAAAATTTCACATAAGGATCTGGGCTTTAAGTTTAGATTCGTCTTAAATTACAAATTAGGATACAGTGAAGTAGTAGTAAGCAATTAGAAAATTTCCTGCATATGCTATTGGCAATACAACTGAAAGAGTCGACCGCAAAGTTTTTGTACCTTTTTCAGAGGAATCGGGCAAATTACGGATATGCAGTTGGTTAGTACCTCGTCCACTAGATGGAGTGACATTTGATGATGTTCGCTCCAACTTCGGAAGAGGAATAATATACTCTGAAAGAATTCCGATTTTCAATTTCAGTTGAAAGGGGAAGGGAGCCAGGCTTCAACCTGAATAAAATCAAGATGGTTAACGTCGATTTTCAATTATGGAATATAATTGACTTTAAGTCGATGATGGTAACTATCTTGCACTGACGAGTGGCTAATGAGCCCGAAACCGGTCTGAAAGTATGCCCGTTCCAAAATTGAAGGTTGACTCTTTCAGTTGTATTACCAATTGAATATGCAGGAAATTTTCTGAGAAGATTCCTGCACTGACGCCTGTCGCATGTAATCCAACGCCTTTCGTGGTATTAATCAGGGAAGTAGTTGTTTTTTGATAGGCGTCAGTACATTCAACTTACTGTGTAGGTATATCGAGACTGGCTTGAACGTTTAAAGTTCATTTCTTTAGATTTGTTTATTGCCAGTCTTCAAGCATAGCCCATTGACTAATAAGAAAATATTTACCGAGTATTATGAAAAATGTAACACAGTTTTTATGCTTATTCCACCAAAATCTATAGAAAATACGGTATATATGTTTACAGTTGACGTATTTGAGGTGACTAGATATTTTCCGTTTTTTTTTTGTAGCATTTGTATTTATAATAAAATTTTACTCATTTCATTGTCTGAATCATTGAATGTATGGCATTTTTTGACAACAATAATTAAATGTTTCCTTTGCGAAAAAAACCTAACTACCTTTTCAGAAAACTCATTTCTAAAATAGAGTTCATACAAAAAAAACTAGAACTTCTTGTGAAAGTGAGGAAATTTTTGTCATCGGATAATTTTTTGAAATCTACAGTAATTTAGAAATCACTTCAAATTATGAAATAAGTCCCCTGACAGGTCTGAACGCGACAAACTTAAAAACTGCAAAACGGAATTTCAAGCATAAAAAATGTATGAAAAAATGTTATAAATGGAACAAGTAATTGGCTAAGGGTTTGAATTTTGTGCTAAATTTGTTCTTTAATAAATAGACAATGAATATGTCCCGATTTTTTCAATCGTATCTCAATTAATTCATAAGTTATAATAAGTTTACACATGAAAAATCGGGTGAAAATGTTGGAGTGAAGGGAAAGAGAATTTTTAAAATTTGATTTGAAATATAAATACTTTCCTTTTCTCAAAGAATAATACACGATTGTTTGTGTTACGTTGTGCAGAAAGAGAAAAAATATATAGAAAAAATGTCATTTTTTATAAGAGATTGTTTATTGAATAAACAAAGAAAATTCAAGTAAAAACACATTTTCTTTAAATTTATTAAATATCAAGATGAATTATAATTTTAAAAAAGTATTCCTCCAATATTAATCACAAGTAGTAGAAAAAAGTGGTAATTAACAAATCCGTTTTTAACCAATAATTTTTTTCAAGAAATGATTTTTTTTATCATAATTTGCATAACAGATTATGTTGCAAAAAACATTTTAAATTAATTTATAAACTACGCATTTGTTCATAACAACTTTTCAAAAAATAACATATGAAAATTTAAAAAAATCATCTTCAGGTAGCTTCTGATCATAAAAAAACGGATCGATAATAATATTGAAAAATTATATATTTCAAATGATTAATGAAGCTTTTCTGAATCGAATAACACCTTGATCATATTTTTCGGAGCTGGAGAAAACAGTTTGACCTGAAAGGCGTTTTTGAACTAAACATAATAACGCCTTTCCATTCTCGGTGTACCTACATCATTTATTTCCCTCATTCAGCAGAATGCTTCGACATTCTCGAAATACTTGACAAATCCTCTCGACATAAATCACGGAAAACTTCGACCACTGACGTACGATTAGTGCCCTTATTACTAAAAATAGTTCATGTTAGGAAACCCGTTCATAGGGCCATTAATCCGTAAAACTAAACAGATCCTTCTCAAGCGCACCTCTTGGGCTTTCTTATTTATGTTTCACATTCCCGGAAGATAAATCTGAAGTTTTAAAAGCGCCATAAATATGATAGGATACGAGGGAAGACGAAGATATTTATATTTAAGGTGAAGGGCAATCCAATTTTCGTAGATTAGGTGTTAATGAAATAATGGAAAACAGAGAGAGAGAGAGAGACAGAGAGAGAAACTAGTACTTGAATAATTGAAGAGAAATCAAAAATTTTGCTCATTTATTACTCGTTATTACTGTATTTTTGCACTAAGCGAGACCGGTATCAATGGCAACAGGTGTCAATTATTGTAACTTTGATATATATCCCGCCATGTGTTGAGAAAAAGAAAAATGTATGTCCTGGTGAAATAGCTTACTACAAGCTACTCAGGATGAATTACTATCAATTTGTTAACAATAGTGTGTTAGCCTGTGGAACGTGCGAATATAATTTTTGACCTAAAAGTCAAGTATTGCATTCCATAATTGAGTGGTGATAGCAAGTTTATTATTCAGCTTACCCCAAAAACAATTATAACACTGAAATCAGGCTGTTACGGCGATAATATTCACACTGATTTCATTCCCAAATTTGGTTATGTTGAGTGGAATGATTGTGTAACGGTTAGGGAGCTGTTGGTGTCAATTGTAACAGATTCGAGGGTGTTAGTCGTAACATGTTACAGTTGACACCAGTTTCGGTAATATCAGTATTTATTTATTTATTTATTCAACGGGTAACCCCCAATTTTTATACAATATATTAACCTTAGAAAGTTAACTATTCTAGTATCTACATACCTAATAAATCAACCTACATAGAGAAAATTAAAATAAAATTGTGATAAAGTTGGGCAATTAATTTCGTTGTTCAATCATTTATGTAGGAATATTATGTCTGCATGTGCCCGTCTTGTACTGAGTTTGAGCAATCCAATAGTAGAGCAAATTTCAAACAGCGAATGACTTCAAGCCGGCATGTTCATTTTGTAGGCAACATATATAAGAAATTTATTCTGAACTTTCTCAATATCATAACTGTGATTGAAGTATGTTGGAGACCAGATACAAGTGCAATACTCAATCACTGATCTAACCAATGCAAAGTATAGTATTTTGATAGAAAAAATGTTGGTTGAATTTTTTGTTGATCTGCATATGAATTCTAATATTTTCATCGCTTTGTTAGATATGTGTTCATACTGTAAACGAAAGTCCATCTTGTCATCCATCATAACACCCAGATCTCCTATAGATTGTACAGCACGTTCCAACTTCTTCCCTGCAATACTATAACCTACTGTATAAAGGTTTAATGACTTTGAAAAGGAAATACTTTTACATTTTGCCACATTGACATCCATATAGTTCATCTTACACCAATCAGAAAAAGATTTAAGGTCCATTTGAATTTTCGCACAATCCTGCAACGAATCAATTGCTCTAAAAATTTTTAGATCATCTGCAAACATTAGTATTTCACAGTGAGTAATTTTTTCTTTGATATCATTTACAAAGATATTGAAGAGAAAAGGTCCCAAGTGACTCCCTTGAGGTACTCCTGAGGTAACAGATACCTCGTAAGAGATAAATCCTTTAATTTTCACAAACTGAGATCTATCACAAAGATAACTTGAGAACCAGTCCAGCAAACTCCCAAAAAAGCCAAATGCCTTCAATTTTTCACAAAGAACTTTATGGTTCACGATGTCAAATGCTTTTGAAAAATCGGTGTAAATTACGTACAGTTGTTGTATATTTTCCTGAGCATTCAAAATATACTGGGTGTACAACAGTAGATTAGTGTTGGTAGATTTACCTTCACTAAATCCGTACTGTTCGTCGATAATCACTTGTTTTAAAGGACTCTTTATATTATCACTAATGATGTGTTACCAGACTTGAAAAAAATGGCGTTATATAATTTGATTTCCAAATGAGGGGGAAGTGAAGCTGAAAATAATAAGGATAATGGTTTAGCTAGTGTAAATCTACAGGTTTTCAATAACATCGGTGAAATGCCATCTGGTCCCGGACCCTTATATGGATCTAATCCCGATAATTTTTGTAGGATAATTTCTAAGGAAACTGTACAACTATTGATATCAATTGTTTTCACATAACTTAATATTGGTATTTCATTATCTTTATGTGGTCTATAAACTGATTGAAACTGGTCTGCAAATGCATTAACAATGTCATTTCCATTCTTATAAATATTATCCCCGCAGTACATAGTATCAGGAAAGCCATAAGTTTCCCGTTTGTTGTTAACAAAATTCCAAAAGCTTTCATGTTTGATGTCAAGTTATTTTCAATTCTTTTAATATAATCATCATGACAAATTTTTGACGCCAGTTTGCATCGGGTTCTGAAATCTGAAAATATTTGGTAGTCATCACAAGATAATGAGTTTCTTCAAATCATTGTTGAACCAAGGGGGAAATTTTGACTTAGTTTGCCTAACATCTGCCTAACAGATCTTTAATTGTTACAGTTACAGTTACAGTGAAAAGATGGTAAAACCTAGAGTCAAGAAGACCACTAGAGGTGAAATTCCTCAAGAGTTGTACGAGCAGGCTGCTTATGATGTTATTAATGGAAATGCAAAAGTCAGGACAACAGCAAAAAAATATGGAATGTGCCATATTTCTCTCAGGCGATTTGTTATTGCTAAGAAGAATAATAAAAACCCATAAGTTGGTTACCATCCACATAATAGAGTTTTTACTTCCGAACAGCAACAGCAATTAGGCAAGTACTGCACAATTTGTTCCAAACTGTATTTTGGACTTACACCAAAGGATTTACGCAAATTAGCTTGCCGAAAAAAATGTGTGTAAAATTCCACAGGGGTGGAAAAGGACTGAGTTTGCGAGTGAGGATTGGCTTACAGCATTTTTAAAGCGTAATCCGGATCTGTCCATACGCACTCCTGAATCAACCAGTTCAGCAAGAGCTATGAATTTCAATCAAGAAAATGTCAATAATATTGTTGACGACCTGGCTGATGTCTTACAAAGATACATTTTTGGGCCGAACAATATTTACAACGTAGATGAAACCGGGTGCACTACGGTTCAATAACCTAATAAAATCATAGCAACAAAAGGTGTGAAACAGGAGGGTGCAAAAACTTCGCAAGAAAAAGGAACGTTAGTTACGATATGTGTAGCCGTAAATGCACTAGGGAACAGTATACCACCCATGTTTATTTTTCCCTTGATGAGATATCATGAACATTTCATAAGAGACGGGCCAATGGATGCATCGGTTCTGGGAACAAGAGCGGTTGGATGCAAGAAAGAGAATTTCTGATTTTCATGAAACATATCGCACATTACGTGAACCCATGGCTCGCATCTGTCTATTCCCGTTATAGATTTTTGCGAAGAAAACTACATAACATTACTTACATTTCCACCGCATACGTCCCATAAATTGCAACCGCTGGACCGCGGAGTTTATGGGCTTTTTAAATTTTTTTTTTAATAATGAATGTGATCAGTGGATGAAGAAGAACCCGGACAAACGAATGACTATTTACAATATACCATCAATAGTGCGAGACGCTTTACCACTAGCTGTAACTTCCAGAAATATCACTACATGTTTCAAATGCTCAGGAATATGGCCGCCTTTGAATAGGCATATCTTCACTGAAGATGAATTTGTACCTTGTGGTGTCGCTGATAGACCCGTTGGAGCAAGTTTGGTGGAAAAAGATAGAAACCGTTGACAACCCCCAACCCAGCACATCGACAGCTCCTTTAACGCCAATTCAGCCGCCTAATAGTAAAGTTATTCTGCATCTACTTCCAGCGCCTCCTATGAAAGCCTATACTCCGGAGCAAGATCGTCCTTTGCCAAAAGCTGATTTCAGCAAACCAAAATGCACTACATCCAGACGAAATGGGAAAACGGCAATTATAACCGACACACCTGAGAAGAAAGTATAGAAGAACCTGAGAAGAACTATACAACAGAAAAGTGTCTTCCGCTAAAAAAAACGTCATGGCATCTAAAAAAAACTGGGAAAATAAAAAACGTCGCAAAGAAGCAAAAGATTGTCGAACAATCATCGGAAGAGTCATCCGAAGATGAAACTATATGTTTAATATGCTGTGGTCCTTACTGCAGCAATAAAAATGACTAGCTGCAGTGCAGGAAGTCTCAAGGCTGGGCTCATTCTTCTTGTGCTAAGAACCGATCCTTTATTTGTCTGCAATAATTGTGAGTCCTCAGATTCAAAATAATTTTGTGTCACATATTTTTCCCGAACTTTTACTTTCAGTTTTCGTTGTTGTCATTCAATAGTCTTCATGTTGTTGTTTGAAATGACATTTTTTGTATTGTGTTATAATAAATTATGATATCATTTTACCTCATTTAGAAGAAAATAAGAGTTGCTTCACAATGATATATCAAGGGCTTAACATCAAATTTCATTCTTACGTTACTGTTACTATTGTCACCAAGATGGTGTCAATAGTAACATTTGGTTTTTGACAAAAAATATATTTCTGAAGCTAAAGTTAATTGAATTACACCAAATCTGACTATGTCACGTTATTTCAAAAGCTTGAAGTAACCCTTGAATGTTTTTATTTTCACAAGTTGGTGGTTACTGTATTGAGGAAAAAATCAAAACCAATTTTGTTACAATTGATAACGGTCTCCCTTACAGGAAAAGTGGTGTCTGAGCGAAAGTAGCGATTAACATTGGATTTCAATCGCTGGAGATTGAATCCATTTGGAAAAACATTCTCTGGAAGTTTATTCCACATAAACGCAGTTCTCCAGATGAAAGAGTTCTTAAACAGTGAAGTTCGCGGTGTACTGAGTTAAACAACCTCAAAACGATGAGCAGCCATAGTCCGTCGCGTATTTCTGATATGTACCGCACTTGGTGGAATCAAATGTGCCAAGCCACTTGAACACTTTCCGTGGAAGTATCAATAGAAAAGAGACCAATCTCCAACCTTTCTTCACTGTGTTCCAGACTATCAAGGTTGTAAGTGATGTTTGCGTCTCCAATCAGTCGGATAGCTCTTTTCATAGAGTATGCATATCAAAAAGTATCTGTGATATATCAAATTTTTCAATAATTCATATTGACATCAATTTTTTTTTCTAGAAATAACTTATTTCTCTAAAGTAGTAAACTGAAAAAGGTTCTTGTGAATATATTTATTCAGAAAAACAACTGTTTTTTTCATAAATTAAAATAATATTACTGCAATAAGTGGTCAAATTCCAAATTAGTTATGCAATTTTCTATACCTCGTGATCCATTTAGAAACGTAGTTTCAATTCTTTTCTGACACTGCAATATCGCAAGCACAATCAAAAAACATATCCTGCCCAAAATCTAGTTGTGATTTTTTTTGTAAAATTATACTCAATATAACAAAATCAAATGCGACCAAAAGTTCCATCCAGAATTTTTAAAAATCATCCATTTTTGATTTTTCATCACAAGCGAAAAAAATCATCAAGAATCATATTCATTTTTGAATAAAATTTATGAATGTTAACAAAAGGATATGAAATATCTGAAATTGTTCAGAAAGTTTGATGCAACAGAAAAATATGAAAACTGAAAGGGTTTATTCTTCAAGTCAGTGTTCAGGTATCAATCGTAAACGTAACTAAAGATTGTACTTCACTGTTAAAAACACCCTATCAATATCAACCTGCCTGCACATTTGAAGCAATTTTATATTGAGAAATATGTAGGAACATTAATAATATGCATATTGATATATTGGTTCACTAATTAATTCATCAAGCATGATATTTAAATTTAGAAAAAAATGATTATTACATGATATTAAAAAAAATAATATTCGATTTCAATTCCTGGTTTTATGCACATACTAAAATTGCCTGCGATAAAATGTAACCAGAAATTTTCAAATAAT
This sequence comes from Leptinotarsa decemlineata, assembly GCF_025532065.1. Taxonomy (NCBI): domain Eukaryota; kingdom Metazoa; phylum Arthropoda; class Insecta; order Coleoptera; family Chrysomelidae; genus Leptinotarsa; species Leptinotarsa decemlineata. The sequence continues at coordinate 10,244,388 of NW_027412694.1, read as the reverse complement.
TATAGTAATATAAATGAATAACAATTATCCATAACTCACAAATGTACACGAGATAATTCTAATTACTTTTGCACAAAAAGATGGTATTACTTCTAGATGTTGATCTTGGTATATCAACTGCAATAAACTACCTGGTTTAATTCCATTGTGTAGTGTAGTGTAATTATGTGATTTTCTTCCCTTTAAGGGAAGCCAATACCATATACCGTAAAACCTACTATACCAGAAAATCTATTGTGGAGAATCAATTCTACCATTTAACAACTTATGTAAAAAAAGAACAGATGCTTGTTTTCTTCTTAAGAGTTCTATATAGTTCTGAATAATTGCAATTTCTTTGAAGATACACGCCAGTAAATTTAAAAACTAGGGTATTTCAAAAAATTCTCAATATTTTATGCAGTGTGGCACACTTAAAATGAAGACACCCCTGTATTTTAGTCACTTTTGGAAGCATATATTTGATTTTTTGGTACAGAGATAGACCTTCTTGGGCCGCACTTCTTGCAATACTTAGTGACAGCCTCAAACCCAGTCTACTGCGTTCCTGCGAAATGGGCAAATTCTCGATATTCTGCTTGGCGTTGATGATACCAGCAGCTTGACTGCATTAACCTTTCTAGATTTCATATCATTTCTAGAAACATGTGGATTCGTTTTCCGATGGCATTTCAGGTTAGCTTCCCAAATGTCTGCTACCGCAGTTGTCGGTTGATTGGTCAAACCACCAACACTGACATAAAAACTTGGCAAGTTGACTTGGGTGTCACACCAATAGGTGGTTCCACTTATGTTTCGCTTGCGTTTACGCAGCTATTTTTATCAAGTACTTTCTTGGTTTTTCTCATTTTGTCTTCAATCGGGGACCGCCTGCCGGTACTGACGATGCCCAATAGGCTGAAACAGCTGTCTACCGGTGGCTCTTAAGTTGAAATCAATATGGGAATGATCAAAAAAGTACTTATCTATTTTTTTTTATTTTCATGGAATTATTTTCCAGCAGCTTGACTGCATTAACCTTTCTAGATTTTATATATATATATATATATATATATATATATATATATATATATATATATATATATATATATATATATATATATATTGTTATATTCTAGTGATGTTGATAATTAATAATTTGTTTTTGTATTAATTTTTTTATTTGATTTTTTTTTTCAAAAAGGATAATAAATATAATATTGAATTCAAGAATTATGGCACTTATTACCTTAACCTTAACCTACCTACACCTGCGAAAAATATCTTAAAATTTAAATCCTGAATGGAATTACACAAAAAGGTACCACTATATAATAATAGCTGTTCCGTGGTATAACCTTGTTGTTCTGCCTTATGACAGATTACTAAAATGGCTGCTCAGTGAATGTTTATAAATTAATCATTAATATCAATTTTACAAATGGTTATCGTTCTCAATGTGTTTTAAAATGGTGAATGAATGTTCAGTGAGTTTTCAAACACTGAGAAATTGAAATGTCTCTCCTGGATTTCTTCTATCAGCAAACAGGTTCAGTGATGGCGGTTTGAGTTTTATAAATGATTTCTAAATACCTTGAAACTTTTCCTTTTTGGTGCGGTGAATTGATCTGGATGTTTCTTCTTTCAACTCCAATTTTCCCAATTGGTACTATGGGTAAGTTCAATTGTCTGCTTTCCACTTTATATATTTATTTATAATTGGATCTATATGTAATTTAATAGGTTTGATTCATCAATTCTCAATTTTAATTCAATTTTCAAAACTTTCAAAAATTGTACGTGCTTCTCGTTCCAGCGTTGATCATCGACTCTCTTTGGCTTCCCCTTTCAACAAACTCCCAATCTCCTTGGCAACCAATTTTGGAAAATTCTAGATGCTGTCAAAACCTTCTAATTTGTAAATTTTGGCACTTCACTCAAACTACACTTAGTTTATTAACCATTTGTACTCATAAACAAACTCTAATATCTAATATTTACAATATTGGTTGTCTTATAACAATTCATGTTCTGTATTTTACAAAATTAATTTTTGAAATTTGCATTTGGCAAAGTTCACGAGCTCCTCTCCAATTCTCTCACCTAGTAGGCTAGGCAATATTTTAGCTACATGGTTTTTTTATATACTGAGTGTTTTTCCTTTCACAAATTGAAACTCTTTCAAATTATTGATTTGGATAATTTTGAATAAATTGTAATGTTGTTTTGTTTTCTAATATTGATCTAAATGGTTTTATTAATTTGTTTTTGTGTTTCAGGAAAATATATATCTGGTGACTGATCTTTTCAATACTGGATTGTGACATTTGAATTTCAATGGAAACCAACTAAGGAATGATTTAGTTGTTACATTGTGTGCGTAAACATTTTACTGAGAACAAAAGATAAGAAATTTCCAACTAAGGTAACGTATCTAACCTATATTTTAAACGAACAAACTTATTAACTAGTCTTATTGGTCAATATACTGATTATAAATATACTGATTATAAATGGGATTTTATTATTAGGAATCACACGTTGAAAGGTAAGAACTAGTTAGTCCTTGGTATCGACTTCTGAGGGTTGTCGTTCATAGAAGTGCGACAGCTGGGTAACGGAAAAACATATTTTTAAACATATATTAGGGACACATACTGTAACTTTGACCTTGTCGTGTTCATGATGCAGATTAGTGGCTGGGTTTTCATCTAACTGAGAAATATTATCGAAACTAATGTTGAATAGAGCCTCACTGGATATTTTTTCTTCATCTATCTTTTGGGAATTTTCTTTATTTCTATTTGATGATACAGTCCCAATATCATTAAGGATTTTTCTTAAATTATTTTTGCACTATTCCTGATATAGGTCCTTGTATGAGAAACATTTTCCTAAATTTTGTATCGTAGTCACTACAAATCTCTCTTCCTTATTCTGGGACAAATTAATAATTGCGTTGGCATTTTTATTACTGAATTTTATTGAATTCTTATCAAAATCTATTATTGCTTTATGATTTCTCAAAAATTCCATTCCAAGTATCAGGGGATGTGGTAGCTTATCTATGACTATAGTATCACAAGTTGTACTCAGATTTTCAATTTTCACTGATATTTTTGTTTTGCCAAGAGTTGGAATTCTTCTACCCCCTACTGCTAACAGATATTTATTGATATCATTGGGTATATAAGAGTTAACCAAGTATCTGCTTACTATATTTTGTTCTGCCCCTGTGTCTAAAATTATTTTAACGTTTTGGTTATTTACGGTGCCGTCTATTGTCAGTATGTTGTATTGCTGTGAGGGGTTGTGAACCCTGTGCTGGTGGACACCACAACTGAACCCTGGTGCTGTCCTATCCTGTGGATAGGACACCATGAAGCAAAATGTCCAATTCTTCCGCAGTTGTAGCACTTAGGCCTACCGTCTGTTGTTCTTGTGTTTGGAACATATGATGTTGTAGGGAGGAAGTAGGACATGAAATATTATTGAAATTTTTACAATTTCTGACAATGAAACTGTAAGAGCGATAGGCAGAGTTAACAATAGGATTAATGTGATTATTAAAAGTAAGATGATAGTCAAAATGGACACCTAGCGTATAGGAAGTACCTAGAATATAGGTAGTATCACGCAAAACTGTCATGAAATTTTCATCAGAAACATTTATTCTTCCTTACATGACATAAGCACTGAATTTGAGAGTAGGGATAGACCGCTGTTGCAAAAGATTTTTTTAAATCACGAAGCCAACCTAAAATAATCAAAAACTCAGATTTCGAAAATGATACATATTTCAAACATGGATTTCAAAAAGTAGGAAGAGTAATCAACAAAGATAGTAAGTAGTAAAGCAATATTAACATGTGGAGATAATTTTTTTATTTTTATTCTGACTTTTGACGTTATTAACGATAACGTTCAATGTAGCAAATAAAATGAAACATAATGCAGAAGTAATAGGAAACCTTATGACCTACTGACCCCTTGTGCGAATCGGTTTACCGAATCCCGGTTCGGACTTTTTGCAATATGATACATTTATTTATGTAAAGGAAGAAGATCATAAGCGTAGATAGAAATATTCAAATAAGAATTATGTTAAAAAAATGAAATTAGTTCAAGTGTTATTAAATACATACATGAGGCGATAATAGTTTTATTTGAAATACATCATAACTGATTATTCTGAATTTTATACAGAAGTTGATGAATTTATAAAAAAATAGCAGTTTTACCGAACACTTCAATATATGAAGTACTCTTCGAGCTAGATAAGCTCAGGAGACTAACAAATATTTCGAAAATGATCTCGAAGTTTTTGAAATCAACAAACATAATTTCATATCTTTCCTTAATAATGAAACAAATATATCAAGTCTTTAGTAAAAACTGAATAGCTGTAATTTTTTTGGACACATGCAACTCCAACCCGTAAAGAAAAACATTCAAAAAAACATTTGCACCGAATCCGCTACGTTACGTAACGCCGCCAGTATGCTTGGCTTCCCTTTCTCTCTCGCATATAGCAGTGGCAGCCAGGCTTCCCCTCTCTCATCGGACAGACGCCTCTCTCTCTTCGCATGACTCGGTGTTTAGTGTGCGATAGACATATGCACGTAACATAAAACTATCACCACATTACAGAATATCCTACCGAAAGGTAGGAAAGGTATAATATTAGGTCAACTTAGATTAAATACGGGTGTGAAGTTATCCACATTCACAAAGTACACTGAGAAAAAAATATGGTATTATTATTTTTTCATTTACCGACTCTGTACACTTACCATTTTTCACAATGATACGCTTATTTACTGATTTAGTGAAAAAAAGAACCGTCCTAGTTTATTAAACTATCTGAAGGGGTGAAAATTGGGTGTAAATATTTAAAAAATCGTAACATGAAAAATCGACTTTGTACATCTAAAAAATGGGGTGGAGAATTGAAAAAATCGTATCTTAGAGAATCGAATGTGTACACCTATAAAATTGAGATATGTTATTCCTAATGATCTATTCAACAAAAAAGAATAAGTTATAGTTTTCCAGGCCGTCTGAGGGTGTGAAAATAGGGTGGGAACTTCAAAAAATCATGTATTCATAAATTGAGTTCGTAGTCCTACAAGATTAAGAGATGTTATTCCTGACACCCGATTTGACGAGAAAAACTTCACGTCATAGTTTTTCAGGCTGTCTGAAGCAATGGGTTATACGAAAAAAAATTAATAATCTACCTATCTGGCGGGTTCGGAATACTAGTGAAGAATATTAAACATATTGATAACTCAATCTACCGGGACACTGAATTTATTTCTTATTTTGTTCTTCCGTTTTCATTATATAGAATTTTTTATAGCATTATACCTTCCACAACGAACCAATTTGTGTGATGTAGGCCTGTTTAATTTAAATATACCATTGTGGCGACGCTGAGAGTCCATGTTTATTCTAAACCAACTAAAACGTGAAGTTTTTCTTGTCAAATAGATCGTCAGGAATAACATATCTCAACTTTGTAGGTGTACAAAGTCAATTTTTGAATACATGATTTTTTCAATTTCATTTCATTTTCACACCCTCAGACGGCCTGGAAAACTATAACGTGAAGTTTTCTTTATCGAATAGATCATTAGGAATAACATATCTCAATTTTATAGGTGTACACATTCAATTTTCGAAGATACGATTTTTTCTACTTTCCACCCCATTTTCACCCCCTCAGACGGCCTGGAAAACTAAAACGTGAAGTTTTTCTTGTCGAACAGATCATCAGGAATAACATATACCTCAATTTTGTAGGTGTAAAAAGTTGATTTTTCATGTTACGTATTTTTTTATATTCTCACCCCCTCGGACAGTTTAATGAACTAGGACGGTTCATTTTTGTAACTAATTCAGTCAATAAGCGTATCATATTGAAAAATGGTAGGTGTGCAGAGTCGGTAAATGAAAAAATAATAATTTGATATTTTTTTCTTAGTGTACTTTGTGGATGTGGATAACTTCACACACGTAGATTAAGTTATCACTATTCATCGATGTATTTTTAAATACTTACTTTACTTATTTTAGTTTAGGACAATACCCTTATTGCTGTTCGAAATATCCCGTCAGATGTATCAACAGAGACCAACTAGAAACCACTCCTACAAAAACACCTGAGGAACGCCTATGGCTACAAGGGTTTCGCAGGAAAGAAGGTTGCATGGGGATATATAAAGGGCTTTTGATTTGCTTTTAACTACTGTGATATGATCAATTTCTAATTTGTAAAGGACTACCAGGTACCTGCCGACACCGGTTATCGAACTTTGATGGAAATAAAATATGTAAATAGGTAAGTAGAAAGTGGTGTATTTAGTGTATTTGTTTAAGTAAAATGTTGTTTCATAGTTTGTTAAAATGAAATTATGAATAGAGATCTTTTCTTCAAATTTCAGGAAAAATATGTACCTATTGAATAATAGAGTTAGATACATGGATAATCCACACAAATAATAATTAATTCTTTTTGCTCTCAGAATATAGGCATTGATTCTTTAGTGGGCTTTGGTTATTACTTCAATAATAAAGCTCTTTTGTTTCGAAAAAAATATGAAGTCATTACCTCTGAGAAGAAGAACAGCTCTTTTCATTATTTTAGCTTTACTAGGTATGCCAGAATGAATTACCTAATATGTAATAATAATAATGATAATAAAAAATGCTTTTATTGGAGGGTTCCTCAGTTTCTGTGTATTTAATATGTCTTTTTGTTTCCTGGATTGAAATGTGTATCCGATATGTATGAATGTTTCCCTGATGTATATATTAATTTAAGATTATGTTTGAGAAATCTAACTGTTAGTCGTTGTATTTTTGGAGTCACTGAGTCAAATGGTTTTTTAATTACACCTTGTAAAGGTTTGAGATCTGATGAAAGTTCCTTTCCAATTCGCATATTCAATTGGGTTGGCGTGAGTAAAACTGAATAATATGAGTAACGTATTTACCAGTTATTGACACTGGACCTATAGGTGACACCCATTTCAGCAGCCAAAATTAGAAAAATATTCGTATTCGATTAGAATTTCCATGCTTTTCTGTTTCCCCAGACGATTTGTCAACATTGGCTCAATTCTTGTTCTGCAAAAAGTGCCACAATTCGATTTCATGAAGTGATTTATCTAATAAAATCGATACGTGCAGCTTTATTGTCTATATCTGTTTTTGTTTCCTGGACTTGAAAGTGAATGTATGAATGCTTTCCTGAGGTATATATAGAGTGACAATTTGAAAACTTACAATGGATATATCTAAGCAACCAAGAAATTGATGAAAACCATTTCCATAATAGGGAGGGGTAAACAAAATGATTTAATAGCTAATTTGTTTTCACTTACCCCCTGGCTTCAGTCACCCAAACTTTACAGCCTTAAATGGCAACCCCCTACTTGTGATACCTTATCTAAAAAGAAATGCTCTTCAATGGTTTCCTAGAAAGCTACATTCAATGTAGTAGTTTTTGGTAATTCGAATAAACACTATTAATTTAAAATAAAATTTTTATTTTCTATTATTGATTTAATTGCAATTTAATGCAATATAAAAATACCTCTCAAAAACGAATATTTCAAACACTCCTTTTTTGTTACTTATGCTTGTCATATAGTCAATTTTTTCAGGTAGTACAAAAATAGTACAGGCGTATAATGTTTGTAAGTCATAATATTAATGCTACGATGGTAATCAGATTGTTTTTAAAAATTTCTTAAGTTAATAACAGAAAATAAAATTTTGATTTTGATAAATAGTCTTTTATTTAATAAAACAAAACTTACTAAATCGAATGTAGCTTTGTAGAGTACCATTGAAGAGTATTCCTTAAGAGCCTTTAAATAATGTAATTACAAGTAGGGGGTTGCCATTTAAGAATTAAAAGTTGGGGTGGCTGAGGGTGAATGAGTAAGTGAAAACCAGTTAGCTATTACATCATTTTGTTTCCCCCTCCCTATTATGGAAGTTGTTTTCAGCGATTTCTTATATTTTATTTGGTTACTCAGATATAGCTATTGTAAGTTTTCAAATTCTCACCCTGTATATTAATTTTGGATTATATTTGAGTAATCTAAGTGCAAGTCGTTGTATTCTTGGAGTCACTGAATCAAATGATTCTTTTATTAAGCCTTGGTAAAGATTCGATATCTGACCGAACTTACTTTCCGATAGGCAAATATATCATCTGGGTAGGTGTGAGTAAAACTGAATAATATGGGTCACGCATTTCCGGTTAGCATGCTTAGTCTGCTTCTACATTGGAAGCGGAATCGGTATGAACAGATCAGATCCAGTCAGACCGACAGTTAGAATATTACTGGAGTTTCTTCCTAAGACCAAACCATTATTTCAACACGTCGACACGTGTTTCGATCACCAAGTGATCATCTTCAAGAGAAAGATCAAACAGTTTGATCATGTGTCGAGGTGTTAAAATAACGGTTTGGTCTTGGGAAAAACCTTCAGGTTCTAAACAATGCATCACAACAATAGGTTAGAGTCAAGTCGGCCTTCCTCGACCTACGAAAATAAGGCAACTTCAGAACTTGTTCACAACCTACGGAAAAACTGTCGATGTATTCATTTTTAAAATCTTGATATACCTTCTTCCGCAACTCTGATTTGACTACCAGAAAAATCAATGTAGGTGGCGCTTAGGCCGGTTCTACATTGGAAACGGAATCTCTCCCGACTAGACGGTCTGAAGAAAACAAACACATGACGCACCATCTTCCATCCTACACTGGAGTCAGTGCTCATTCCGAAGAGGGAAATCGGGTCTGAACTGGTCTGACAACAATCAAACAAGGTTCTTTTTTCTTCCAGTTGCATGGAAGCTTTGGTCGAGGTGTTTGAACTTGGCGTTTGTGTTCAATTATGCCATAATGCTAGACAAATGTTAACTGAACTAGGTCTATTTCTATATGAGACAGAATGTTATCAAACGTTTCGACGGTTATTCTAAGATATTTTTTGAATTTATCAGGGTCTTGACGGTGGTCTCCATTGAACTAATGAACCCATTTTCTTTTACGTGAAATTAATAATGAATGCCTGTCCAGTAACATGAAATCAATTCGGTTCCCGTTCATTTTCAACGCAGTACTGGCTGAAAACTAGCTGCAATGTAGGAGCGCTGAGTCTGGATTAGTCTGGTCTGACAGGGTTGGGTCTGGTGCCCAGATCGACTCCGCTTCCAATGTAGGATCGGCCTTATTCATACTTAATACAGTTTATTCATAGATACTCGACCAAGCAATAATCTTATATATGCAGGTATTTGAGCTTGTAGGTCCTTTTCGGTTCCACTTTTTTTTTAAGGACAAAGCACAAGCATTACATGAAAATCCTCAAGACGCTCTAAGAGCTGTGCCTGTGCGAAAATAGCGATTCACATAAGATTTGAATCGCTGGAGATTAAATCCCTTTGAAAAAACATTTTCAGGAAGTTTATTCCACATAAACGCAGTTCTCCAGATGAAAGAGTTCTTAAACAGTGAAGTTCGACGTGTACTGAGTTGAACCTCAAAACGATGATCAGCCACAGTCCGCCGCGTATTTCTAATATGTACTGCTCTTGGTACTGCTCAATAGAAGAGAGACAAATCTCCAACCTTTCTTCTGTGTTCCAGACTATTAATGTTGCACGTGATGTTCGCGTCTCCAGTCAGGTGGATGGCTCTTTTCTGGATGGAATCCAGCAACTTCAGGGTATGTATTAGGGCAGAGCTCCATACATGAGAAGGTTTGATCTGAAATTTATAAAGCATCAACACTTGTTGAGGTGTGTACAGTTTTTTGGGTTCGGAACAGTGTTCCAAACTTTTGAGAAGCAGCCTTTGCAATTCCAGCGACATGACTGTGCCAAGACATGTTGGTGTCCATTTCAACCCCCAACAAACTTATCGAATCAGAAAGTGGAATTTTCCGATCTGACATTATTATATCCAGTTCGAAGACATTTATCTTCTTGGAGAAAACCGATGCCTGGGTTTTTGTGGCATTGAATTGAACCTGGTTACTTTCACCCCAATTCGAAATTACTTCTAGATCCTCATTAGGATATGCAACCTTCTGCTGCAAGTGAAGATGTGCCTCCGTAGCCGAGACGATTGTGCTGTCGTCAGCAAAGCAATATATTGGATTCTTGTTTTTTTCCAATAAGTCGTTGATATACAATAAAAAGAGAGTTGGAGACAATATGGATCCCTGGGGAACACCAGCGTTGATGATGAAGGTATTCGAGAGATATCCATCGACGGCCACTTGCAGGGAACGTTCTTTCAAGAAGCTGAAGAGCCATACACAAAAAGGATCCGACAAGCCATAGCATCGAAGTTTGGCCAGCAAACCCTCATGCCACACACGGTCAAAGGACTTAGAAATATCAAGCGCAGCAGCCCTTGATTCTCCATGTTCCTCGATTGCGTCATTCCAAATATTGGTGACATACGAGTTCGCCTGTTGATCTTTGTTTCCGAAAGTCATATTGATGATCGCTCAAGATGTTGAAGCCTTCCAAATATTTGAGGATATTGTGGTTTACGACTTTCTCCATGATTTTGGTATCACTGATAGCAAAGTGATTGGTCTATATTAATTTGGAAGACTTTTATTCCCCTTCTCGAGAACAGGTTGAACGCGAGCAATCTTCCAATAAGAAGGAAAAACCCCTTTTTTATAAGACAGATAGAAAAGTCTGCAAAATACTGTATACGTACCCATTAGTGCTTATAAGCTCTAATTACCTTAACGTTTTTTTCTTTAATAAATTTATTTATTGTGTTTTCATTCTAAATATTTTCTTGTTTACTTGTGATTAACTTATAACATCTTTTGTTGACAGCTACATCAAAAAGATAACATTTCAAACAAAGTACCGTTCGACCCCTAACCCCATAAGATTCAAAGGTTGGACTTCACCCCGCCGAGGGGATGGAAGTGTAGTTGGAAAATATGCGCAAAAAATTTCGCTGAGAGGCATTTTTCTATACGTCAACTATGAGCAATCGGCCTTGTAACCTTTTCATAGACCCACCTTGTATATAAATGCATACATGCATTCCCAAATTGCACCAAATTCCAATCATCATTGTTATGGTAAAAAATCACCCTATACGGGTATACTACGACATTTTTCAATAAAAATAAGAAACAATAATCTCTCGGGCGTAGGATTACAAACAATGATGCCACTCGTACGGAGCGGCGATTCAATTTGAATAACAATGACAAGGACAACTCACGACGACTAATTATTTATTGTATAAGGAATGTAGGTATGTCGCCGATTCTTTATAAGGACAATATGAAAATGTAGTACAATCAATCTATAGATAGACACATCACATCAGCAAATGGAATGTCAGAAGAAATTTGCTATAAATAGGGGGCTAACTTTTCATTACTTTATAACTTTATATAACTTCATTATATATGGGTAAAACTCGATACAAACGGACATTCCAATATGGTGATACTCTATGCACACTCCGACATTTAATCATATCCTCAAATTTCGCGGTGTTGCGAGTTGTAATACCTGAACGAATGCCGCCAACGTGTTGTAGCTCTTGAATACGAAATTCCATGAGTGATTCATCAAATCGGAATGTTCAGAGATAACTTCGTAGCAGCTATTTCTGGGGAAGACGTTCAAAATGTGAAAATGGATACACTAAAGACAATGGCCCTGTAAACATCCACTTGTTTGAACTCTGTTATCGGTTACCCAAATAGAAATATAATGCGCATTCCTGGAAGTCTACAAAACCTTTCCGGTGGATTTCCAAAAATAAACACGAAATTGGGAAGCTTTATCATTAGTGTTCAAATTAATAAAGAACGTAATTTTTGTAGATTTCCTTCTTCACTAAGATAATTTATGTTAGATATTCATAATTCAAAACATAAATTATTCTTGAGATTCACGGATTTTCACCCCATTCAAATGAAAAAGGGTAAAAATAATCAAATATGGTGGTCAAATTGGTGTAAACAAGTTAACAAAATCATGAAAGGTAGGGATTCGAAATTTGTTATTTCTCTAAACACTTCTCTAAATACAGATCCTATTATAATAGGGGAGCCCAAGCGGGGATTTACTAAAGTGCGGCAGATTAATATACAGGGGGATACCTTGTAACCGATTAAGTACCTCCACCAAATATGAGCCCAATATATAAGGCCGCCTGTGAGGATTAGATTAGTAAAAAAAAATTTATCATCAGAAATTCTCGAGCGCGTCAGATTAAGGTAGGGTGAGTTAATTACCTGCTAAAAAGTGTATATTCCAGTAATCTGACAATTTGAGAGTGACGTACAGAAAGGGGAGGGCAGCAAAGTTGTAAAAAAATAACGTCATTTCGACATTTTTGAGCGTAGCTAAATTTTTTTTATTTTGAAGGAAATAATTCAAGGATAACGAAAAATATATAATCTGACGATTTCCGCAAGACGAAATATCCAAAATTCGTCGATAAAGTTTAATGCGTGCAGCTGTGTGATACCTATACTTGCCTCTCCGAGTTTCTATTCCTCTATTCTCTATTCACCTTTTCTCTATCTATTACTCTCTCACTCCGTCCCCACTCTGAATTCTGTTGCCATGACGCCATCACAGCTGATCACAGAGACTCGTTCGTGATGAAGATGAAGATGAATTATTCAATTAATTAGTGGATGTAGCCGTCAGATCGAAATCGTCAGATTACTGAATGAGAGCCTTTTTTTTTGTTGGACTCAACACCCCCTTACAAAATCTGACGCGCTCGATTACATTTTTTTTCTTTTCACTTTTAACCCTTACGTACGACCACCCACATCATGCAAACGATCAGATTAACATACCACCATTATTAAAAATACGTAGGACATTGATGCTATCAATATCTGACGCGCTCGAGTATGTCCATGCAACAGTATTAAACATATTTAAAAATCTATAGCCGCTTTCCCCAACGATGAAAAGGTATATATTATACAACATTTTTTTCTTCTTATCATCTGAGCTTTGCAACCTAATATGTCTCAATGACGCTCGGGTAAATCCCCATTTTGCATCGTGGGCTCCCCTGCTATTAGGTTATGGGTCACAAAACATTTTTGACAAAAAACCTAAAATATATAATTTTTTTGTCAAACAGGAAATGAGCGATGTTACTGATATTCAACAATAAAGTTGAACTAATTTGCCACATTTACATTCTACTTTTAATGCTACTGGCACTCATATGAAGTTACTTTTTCTGTCTAATAAAAATGGCATTTTCCAAATTTGAGTTTATATTCCATTGATTGCGGGTTTAATTCGAGAATTGTTGTTCTGATACTGTAATGCTCTTGTTATCACTGTAATTGTGTCTGTGTATGTATTTTAAACATCGACTGTTTTTAGATCCCAGAGTTATTTGTAAAATTCAATTTTGACTCTGCTCGTCTGATTCTAGAAATAAATTTGAATTAGGTACATGCTTTCATAATTTTTATTTCCTCATCATTGTTCATTATTAAACCTAGTTTTGGATATCATAAACTATTGTATGTGTGATTGATGACTTGATTACTTTATGGTAATTCATGATCACTTAAATGAGAGAGGAGGAGTTTTTAATTGATTTGTTAATTTCCATGGCCTCCAACACATACCCCTAAACTAGCAACTTGATTTATGTAGGTCTCCTTTCTTGAATTTATGAGTTTAACAACCCCTAGAATTTTCAGGGTGGTATTTTGAGTTGGCATCCTGTCTCTCAAATACCTGTCTTTGCAGCATACCTGAAATTTCTAATAAAATCGATATTTCAAAATTCAGATTTCAGTTTTATACTTGATAATGGGGTCAATCTCAAAACCAGACGTATAACTGAAATTTACCAGTGGTATTTAGACAAAAGTTTTTTATTCATTTCATTTAAATAAACTATTGTTTACCTTATTTCAAGTACAAACTTGCAAACAGAACTGATACATTTTAGCTTCTTATAGGAGTATTCGATTCATTTTCAACTCTATACTTTTTTTTTTGAAAAATATGTCATTTTCACGCGAGACATGAAAAGAAAATACTTGGTCGTTGCTCAATAACCATGGATGAGCCTAATAATAACCATAGAATTTTAAATTTGCCGCGTTTTAATAGTTCTTCTTTTGTCCAGCAGATGACGCGCCGATTCGTCCATAAGATCTGTTAACGGACAACTATAGCGCTAGTACCAGTGTTCTAGCTTTACCACAGGACATTTCATTCTATATATAGGTGTTCTTTGCGCATATCTTTCAAGGACAGTCAAGTCAAGTAATGCATACGTGGTTCAGCATCACTGATAACGGGTCAAAACAGTCTTGGAGTGATGAATCACGAATACTTTAATTTTTTTGTTCTGGTTTCAACTATATGCCTTGCAGTGAAAGCTATTGTGAGAAACTTTGTATATAACTATACTAAAACCAATAATGATTGAGAGTAGGAGTAAGCCCAGTTGACAGCAAATCGGGGGCGTGCTTATTAATTTTTGAGAGGGTTAAGAATGAAAGAAAAATTCTTAGTACAATTAGTTAAAATATTCATACACATTTTTTATTTATTTCATTAAAACTTTGCAATATCGTAATTTACCTAATCGTTGTAGTCAAGAGGTGGGCCTTATGAAAACGGAGTAATAATCGTGGTGATTATAGTAGGTACCAAATAAATTAACAATATTAATAAAAAACACATTATATATATATATATATATATATATATATATATATATATATACATAACTTTTTTTCACTATTGGGTTGCAGCAATTGATAAGTGAACTCTTTATAACTATTCTCAAACTTTCGAGTAACTTAAACTCATCGTCAGGGGTACTAGAAAATACAAATTACAAATTTTTAATAATAGAATATAATATAAATGTAAATGTACAAATTTTCGTCTAATCTTCAACCTCAAATTCGTCACTGTTGCTACCGCTATCATCAAAGTGAATTATGATTGGTTCAATATTGTGTTCAATACGGTTGTCTACGTCCCACATTTTTTGCTCCTCTTTTAAAACATGCTGCATGCATTTCTTCCAGTCTTCTGCAGAAACAGTTCGAATAGCTTCTTGTAGGTGATGTTGCACGTCCACTAATTTAAATGTTCTGTTTTCACGTGCCACATATCCTTTTACTTGCGCCCAGATAAATTCTATTGGGTTTAATTCGTAGTGGTATGGTGGTAACCTCAAAACTGTAATTCCACGACTTAACGCCATTTCATCCACTGCGAATTTTTTATATTTGTCTGTGTGTAATTTTGTTAGCTGAAGCAGTTCTGCCTTCAATATATGTTTGTTATATTGGATGTTCTTATTCATTAACCATTCTTGAATTGCTGCTTTTTTCCATGATTCTTTCGGTAATGGTTCTAAATATCGACTATGGTATGGGGCTTTGTCCATGACGATGACAGACCCAGGTTCCACAAGTTGAATGATGCCTTCAAACCATTTTTCAAACACCTCCGCATTCATCTCTTCATGATAGTCGCCTGTTTTCTTAGATTTAAATATTAATTCACCATTTGGTAAAAATCCACTGTCGCTTCCTATATGCGTAACTATCAGACGACTACCTTTTCCAGATGGCTGTTTTAACCCAACTGACAAACCTTCAATAAAGGCTTGTCGTGCACTTGTTATATTACCATCTTGCCATACTTTTTTGACCGTATGTCCTTGGTTAACCCATGTCTCGTCTATGAAGTACAATTTTTTTTGAGCTTCCGAAATTCGTCAATTTTTCTTAGATAGTTTCTTCTCCATGCTATTATTTCTTGACGTTCAATGAGAATGCTTTTCCTGTCAACTTTTCCGTACATAAATTTCATTTCGTGTATAAGTTTCCTAAAAGTTTCTTTACCAATTTTTGGGACCAATTCATGATCGCTAAGTGCCTCCAGAACTGTTTGTAGTGTGGGCAGCTCATTTCCGAAAAAGAAACTGTAAATAGTTCTGCGTATACTGGTTTTGGCTTCTTCATCAACTGTGATTTTTTTTCGTCCGCTATTAATTTTTGGCGATTATACGTCCCCATGAATTTCTGCTTCTCGTAGTATTTTGTAAATCGATGATTTTGGTACACCGGTATAATCAGAGCACATATCAACTAATTTATCTTTTGTAATTGTGGAACTTAATGATGTAGAAATGCCCGGTTGGTTATTCGGAGGTACACACGTACAATTACAGCACATATGCACAAAGTCATCTTTTGGTGGCTGATGATCTCTTTCAAGACAGTGAAATACTCGCAGTACAATTTGTTTTTCTCTTACTGACCGAGACTCCGACCGTTTTACCTTTTTCGACGTGGAAGGCCCAACCATGTCTCCCATTTTTTGAGTAGTTTGAGAACGGTGTAGAAATATAATTATGTAACGCTTAAACACTTATTAGCACTATTATTTTCACCAATTGTTATCACAACACGTCGATTGCTGACTAACTTAACTGTAAAACGTACAATTCACGCTGTATAATTCACAAACCAATGATACGCTCATGGCTGCAAGTACATTAGTGAGGACTGCAACGATGAGATGGAAGTTACGGTAAAGTGACAAAGACAGAAATATTGTTGCGTACAGCGTTGCCACTAGTTGGCACTATACGGAAAATAATGGATTTTAACTGTTCAGTAATCAGGAAATGTATAAGTATTATCCATTACAAGCTCATTACAGATTTTTGTCATAAATAATACCTTTTAATCGTACTAGTATTGTGTATTATCTATAATTTGCCACAACCTACAACTCTACTGCTTACTATATTTTGATTCTGCTATAAACTGGTAACGTAAAATTTAGATATGACAACGCGCTTTACTCTCAATCATTATTGGTTTTACTATAACCGCCCTGAAAAGCCTCGTTTATCTATGTTTGAGTATTTAATCTGTCGATCCGATAGGTGGCGTCTGCGTAAGGGGAGATGTTGAAATATCTAAGTACAGGCTCTGAGACTATGGGACTGTTAAATTACAACATTCTACATTTTGTCATACTTTTGCTGTATTAGTGAAAGTACCATTGAAGGACGCTCAATTCTCGTTCAAGATGTGGCGAAAGCGTATATCTATATATTAAAAAAAGGATGTTTGTTGGTTGATTGGTAAGTGATAAACTTCTACATCGCTCAACCGATCGTGATGAAACTTGACATGTATAAGTAATTTTTCGTAGAGAAGGTTTTTAGGCTATCAATTTTTCTGTAATTCGCCACTAGATGGCGCTGAAGAATAATTTTTTGAAAGCACTGTTCTATAACACTGCGCACGCCTAAGTTCGTTGATTCTGATTATGTCAAAACATTGGAACAGCAGCGATACAGCAATATAGTACTAGTATCATATATTTTTAGGCGAAATCTTTTACAAATGTGAACTTTTCATAAAAAAGATTAATTGAGAACAATCTAAAGTAGGCTAAAACAATCGATTGGTTGTTATAGAATTTTCTCAGATATATCGAATTGACATTTTGGCTAGAGATTGTAAACACACCAGGGTGTTGCCAATATGACAATACCATCTTCTTTGGTTTGGGTAACATCAATAAATAGCATTCAAAGATATATCTATAAAAATTTTTTTGCTCGTGTTGGTTGATTGACCATTTCTGAATATGTGATTATTGCTTCAATGTCGTTGACCGAAACAAAAATGCTACATTATTTCGTTTCTTGTTCGTGATTAATACACTTTCGCCTCGAGTTTCTCAGAACGCTGAGTCATATTTGAAAAAATTAAACCCATCTCAACGTGGAAAACCAGTAAACAAAACATCGATTATTATCCCAACAATTACTACGAATAAGAATAATTACACAGGCGTAAAAATAGTTCAGGTTGCATTAAGGTTAAGCAGACCTTGAAAACTCGCGAAATGTCAGTCAGCATTTATTTGTATAAATCCTAAGAGAGGTTGATAGTGAACAATTAAATAATCGCAACTCGGCGATCAACGCAAATACGAGAGAGATCGCTAGATGTGAAATGTTTTTCTATAACCTACATACCTACTTCACGAGTCGTTTCCGGTCATTAGTCTATCGAAACGAATGGCCATTCGTTACTCTTATAACAAACACAATTTGGTAAATTTTCGTTTTGAGGGCACCCGGCGATTTTAAAATAATTTTTTAGTGTACTTACGTATTGTGATGCGTAGATTACGAATCCGAAAGAAAAAAGCGGCGCTCTCTCTTATTTACAAAGTTACGGCACTTCAAGGGGCAAGTTTTCAGCCGTCTTTTTAACAAAATAAACTATTTAAAAACACAAGCATCTATTCACTAGGTCACTTTTACACCTTATTCCTCCTTCTTTGACACTTTTCACTTCAATAATGAATATTTTTTTTATAAAACACTTGATTTAAAAAACGAATGCTTCTCCTAGTGACATTCTTCTATTTTTAGGTTAGTTACTAGTGACATTTCAGAAAAAAAGCGGTTGGTATTTGCCGCCGCCTACTATTTCAAATTCTTAATACATGGTATAACACCACCAAAAACCAATTTACGATCTAAAGAATGAAGGTAAAAAACATTTGAATTACTTTAGGAATATGGACTGCATCAGTCGTACCAACCATGCCATTAACCTTAAAAACGTAAAATACAGAGATATGTAACCAAAAAGCAGCTCCGTACATTTTTTAACATTTTTATTGGAAAAATGTTGAATATTGATGTGAAAAGTGTCAAAGAAGGAGGAATAAGGTGTAAAGGTGACCTAGTGAATGAATGCTTGTGTTTTTAAATAGTTTATTTTGTGAAAAAGACGGCTGAAAAGTTGCCCTTTTCTTAACTTTGAAAGGTCGTAACTTTGTAAATAAGGGAGAGCGCCGCTTTTTTCTTTCGGATTCGTAATCTACGCATCAAAATACGTAAGTACACTCAAAATTTTTTTCAAAATCGCCGGGTTCCCTCAAAACGAAAATTTACCCACATTTTTTTTAAACATTAGTTATAATAATAAGAAGAATTGATACCCAGAATGTGACATTAGTGATTGTTCTTTATAAGAGACAAGCGACCCTTCACTGCACTGCAAATAACAAACTTTTATATTATTGTAACTGTTATACGGATCTCTAAATTTTTCGAAAATATAGTACAGCCCATGTTACTCTGGTTGATTCAGGTGAAATAGTCAATTTTTTTTTCATAAAATTAGTTTAAACAACTTTCACAGATATGTACAAAACAATTCTGGGTCTGCAATTATCTATAAGATTTAAAGCAAGGGTCATTGCCTTCTGGTTTTATTACTTTTGTATTCTAATAGGTGGCGTCAATTTTGGAAAGCGGGTACTAATACAATGGTTGCATTCATAAACTTACTCCTACCGATGTAGCAGACTATTAAAACGTGATTAGAAAACAGCGTCATCTTATAATCCGAACAACCGTTCATAATCTATTTAGCAAGAAAACAACAAATGGCAATAATAAGAACAAATATTTTTGGCCTACAAAACGCAATAGAGGTTCAACTATTTGTGTTAATGAATTAATAAAACTTTTGAAATCACAATCAACTAATTGATACATTCCCACTGAAAAAGTGGCCACAATTGATTTGTATAGTCGAAATAAACGATATTGTGCATATTGGCGGAACTCTCAAAGGCCAAAAACATACATAGAAATGAACCAGCTACGAACTAATCCACGTGGACTGTAAAATTGGTGGTTCGTATTGGATAATTTCAACTAACCGAGTTTTACGATTGGCCGAAGAATCATAAAATTAAATTTGAAGTCATGTTACGGTGACGAATAAAAATCGGTGTATGCAAGGATGGTTATCGTCGTCGTGTTCAGTTCAGGAACTGATTGCGATTTGAGTGTTGAAATTCGATATTGGTGCAGTTAAAATTACTTAAAAGTTCTGTTTAAAATGTGGCGTCCTTGGACAAGTACTAATAGTAATAACGAATGTGACAACAACGCAGAGTTTTTCCAGTGTAATGATTCCAATAGCGATGGTGAACAATGCGAAAAAGAGATACCAGTGAATAGGATTCGGATGCATTTGAATATTGAAACACAGAGAGTACGGTTCAATGTACATAAGAATCTACATCTCAAGTTTGGTTTCGAGGAAAACAAACTATTTCAAGTAACATAAGATTTGACCGAAATTCCTTTTTTCAAATGTACGTAAAATAGTTAAAAACAAACCTTATGAACGCAAGACGCGATCTAATACTGGATTACCATCTAATAAAATCATTAAAAAAACAAGATACGACTGTTACAAAAGCAATGAGATTCCTACAACTGAAATCATAAGGAAGAAATTGAATACTTCCGGCCATAACGTGAGCCGCTGTGACAAAACTATTCAGACTAGGATAAAGAAACTAGAATTTAGATTTAAAATAATAAACAAACGTTAAACAGTGTTGTAAAGCAGAAGAATAGTGGAATTGCATAACAAATACTTAGAACAAATTACTAAATATAGGCAAGAACAACGGCAACTTTTCTATTTGGACGAATCTTGGTATGACACTCACGACACAGTTACGAAAGGGTGGACTGATGGTTCGAGAATGTGTAGGCCTAACATGCCTGCAAAGTAAAGGATGGGTTCCGAACACATGGATCCTAAATTTGGATGCGAATAGTGACAACGCATCCTATCATTCGCGACAGCTCATCAAAATACCAAATAAAAATTCGAGGAAAGATGAAATACAAAGTTTTTTAATGGATAACAATTTGTATTTTGAAGTTTACTATACCAAAAACCAACTAGTTGATGTTTTACAGATAAAAACATTTGAAAAAGTGTATGCCCTTGAGAGTATTGCTGAAAAGTATGGACACACCATACTGAGACTTCCTCCCTATTTTTGTGTTTTCAACCCTATCCAGTTGATTTTAAAAAAACTGAAACAAAGAATCAGGAGTAAATTTTTTTCCAAAATTTGATAAGAAGGTAATAGAGCTAATTAAAGGAGAAGTATCTAATATTACCGAAGAATGCTGGCAGAAAAGGATTAAAAAAGTAATTTTAGTTGAAGAATACTATATATGGAGATTGAACAATTCCATATTAATGGTATATAGAAATACATTCATTATTGATTTAAATAACGACAGTGATAGTGAAACAGAGAATATGGAAGAGGAATTATCAGTAGCTTTCGAAGAAAGTTAGTGACGTGTTTTTGAACTATACTGCTATATCTTTCAATCTATGACACACAGAGACAACATAATTTTGCTACATTTTGAAATTAACGTATCTTACCAAAGATTAATCAATTTCCAGTTCAGCTACAATTTCGTTTCTACAAAACTGTAATGTTTAGATCAAAATTCTTACAGTACGACCCAATTACAACTTTTCAAATATTTTCTTTGACCAAGTCTGGAATAAGATCACCTGAAAACTACCCAATTTCTGAACTGAATAAAATTCAAAATCCTGTATCAAAAATTAGTTTTTCGCTTATGTGAACATTTATATTTATAAGTCATTGAAACCCATATTTTTTCCACTGATAAAATGACTGAAAATCTGTACCAGTTAAACCGAAAATAAAACAAAATAAATGAAAAGTACGTGAATGGGTGAACATTTTCAATTCTTGGAATTTTCCTCAATAACAAAACAAACCTTAAAACTATTTATTATATGATTTTCCCTTCCTCAAGAGTTCACGCCTGAGGAAGCTATTGTATAGAGAAACACGTGTCGCGGTTTTTGTAGTGATAGATAGTGAAAATCATACAATAAACTGTATTGATTAGTTTTAATATGGATTTTCATGAAGTATCGGCCAGTTCTATTCAATTAAACAAACCTTGTCTCATGTTTCTCACTACATCTAGTTAATCGACAATATTTCCACAGATAATGTTAAAGTGCCGCCATTTTGAATAGAAATATATGGATCTATTCGAATTTTGAATAGTACATTTTTTTGTAATAACTATCTCAGTAATTTGTCATAGTTACTTATTTTGCTGTACAACCGTTCCTTCCATATACAATGAGTTTCAAAAAGTGTTCACCAAATGGGAAACTTTTTTTATCCATTTGTCAAAAAATGTTATTCCTGATGAAAATTGGTGCATTGCGGGAAACTTGGATTTGGGTTGTCAAAATTCTAAATAACCAGTGAGCAGATACATTATCATAATGCAAAAGCTATGAATTGTTTTTTCACAATACCGGACGTTTTCTTCGTATTTCTTTTCGCATTTTCGTATTTTTTTTTTGGCCAGCTATGACCGTTTTAAGAAAATCTGTATGGCCGTTGACGGCATTCAACAATTCTTGAGCGATGCTTTAGAGACGATTTTTTCGTCAAAATTCAGCAATCTTGAATTGAATTCCGCTGCCACACGCTTCATGCCCAAAATTTCCAAAAAAATTACATAGCATGAGCCAAACGATATGTTGACATTCTCAGCAACTTTTCTAATTGTGATTCAACGATTCTCCATAACAATTTTCTTCACTTTCTCAACATTTTTATTGGTGTTGATGTGCTAGAAGGCGTCCAAGGCGAGTGTTGTTATTCACATCTTCTCGACCTTCTTCGAAAACCTTGTACAGGGTTATTCACTATAAATTATATACCCCCCCCCCCTTATCATCGTTATCATTGCCTACAGAAAAGAAAGTTAAATATTAAAGTTGTATGCTTATGACTAAATTTCGATAAAATGCTGTCAAAAATACAGAGGCGTGCAGATTTCAGAGGATACAAATTTTATAATATTTTTTTCAAATGAGACACCCAGTATATTATTGAATTTTTGGAATGGTCTTCTTTCCTGATTTCAAAAATATACCATATGTTACCCCTATCTTATAACGTTTTTGAGTTATTAGAGGTGAGGAAGAAAAATTTCAAATATTGAAAAATAGAAAACAAAAAATTTATTTGGGAAATTCAAATAACATGATAAGTCATAACAGATGTTCAATATGCCCACCATTATTGTGAATGCATAATTGATAACGTCTTCTTATATTTATAAGTGCATCGGAAATTGCTTCATTATTGACATTTATATTCATTATTTCACGTCGAATCGTGTCTATTATTAATTGAATATTATTATTATTATCGTTATTAACAATGTTTTTTAGAAATCCCCAGAAAAATGAATCCTTAGGGGTCAAGTCTGGACTGTTAGGTGGCCGTTTAATGCTTCCATTATTTTCTATCCATATTGGGAATACATTATTCAAATGTTCTTGAACATATATCTGGTATAAGATAGGGGTAACATATGGTATATTTTTGAAATCAGGAAAAAAAGACAATTCCAAAATTTCAATACCTAATATACTGGGTGTCTCATTTGAAAAAAATATTACAAACTTTGTATCCCCTGAAATCTGCACGCATCTGTATTTTTGACAGCATTTTATCAAAATTTAGTCCTAAGCACACAACTTTTACATTCAACTTTTTTTTCTGTAGGCAATAATAAAGATGATAAGGGGTCGGTAATTTATAGTGAATAATCCTGTACCACTTGTAAACATTTTTTTGACCCAGAGTAAAATCATCGTATGCCACTGTCACCATTTAAAGTGTTTTTGAGCACTCAATTCCATTTTTTAAACTAAATGCATATGCTTTGATCCATTATTTCGATAGCAGAAAATTGCCGAACGGGCAAAACACTTCTAACTTTTATGCCTCTCACCAACAAATTGACAACAACATTGACAACATATGTTAGAGACAAATGTACCAACATAAAAAAAAGAAAAAATCGCTAATCGAATGTACACGTGTCCCACGAAATCTGAACAGTCACCTTATTTTTTTAACATAAATTTATTTCGAACGATTGCAAAGAAACCATTTTTGTTCATGAAATCGATTCTGACCTCATTGACATATTCATCCGAATTATTCTATTAGGTGGTTTTACTGTATTTAATGTTCAACTGCTGCCACCCACACAGACTGATTACGCCGAAATAACAATCTTGCCGCTCGCTATTTTGAGTCACGGCGATCCCTCCGACTCGAGCAATTATGAGTCGCGGGCATGACGTCATCCAACACTAACTGGATTATTGCTAAATCGGATGACGAAGCAAACGAGGGTAGTTAACTTTCAGGATGAATCCTCCTGGCAACAGGAATGTTCATCAATTTGGAGGACATCGCCGCCAGCTGAGCACGAAGTTAAGGTAAGCTAACTATCGAGACAGAATGCAGACATGTCCCATTTACAGGGTCCGGAGATACGATGGTAATTCCTTGAACAAATTTATCTGATAATCTCCTCGTAAAGTGATTCTGCTGAATCAAATACATTTTTTTTATTAACTTATTTATCTAATACTTAAATATCAGGTGTTTTTATAAGAAATAATCGTTTACAAGAAACACTTTTTAAGAAACTTATGTCTGAAAAACAGTTTTGTCTCTCAACTTCAAATTTAGAGAATAGGCATTACGGACAATAAAAACTTTTTTCATACGAACCAAAAAAGATCCAATCTTCTTAACATATTTTGATGATACTCAGTTTAATATAAATTAGTAGCTCAATATCAAAAAGGCGCCTGGTCCTGATGAAGTGCCCGTCATCGTAATTAAAAAGTGAGCAAATGAACTCGCACCAGTATTTTGCAGACTTTTCAACTTGTTTTACAAGAAAGGGGGGTTTCCTTCAAGAAAAATCTTCCAAATAACTATAGACCAGTCGCTTTGCTATCAGTGTTACCAAAAATCATGGAGAAAGCCGTAAACCACCATATCCTTGAGTATTTGGAAGGCTTCAACATCTTGAGCGATCATCAATGTGGCTTTCGGAAACAAAGATGAATAGGCAACCTTCTATCACCCATATTTAGAATAACGCGATTGAGAAACATGGAGAGTCAAGAGCTGCTTGTCGAGATCATTTTTGTTTGTGGCTATTCAGCTTCCTGAAAAAACATTCCGTGCAAGTGGCCGTCGCAGATGTCTCTCGAATGTTTTCACCATCAAAGCTGGTGTTCCCCAGGGATCCATATTGTCTCCAACTCTCGTTTTATTGTGTATTAACGACTTATTGGAAAAAATCAAGAATCCAATATAACGCTTTGCATACGACAGCACACTTGTCTCGTCATTATATTTGGATTCCGGGACATCGGCTGTGGATGCACATCTTCACCGGCAGCAGAAGGTTGCATATCTTAATGAGGATCTAGAAGTAATTTCGAAATGGGGTGAAACTAGCTAGGTTCAATTCAATACCACAAAAACCCAGGCATCGGTTTTCTTTAAAAAGATAAATGTCTCCGACCCGGATATAATAATGTCAGGTCTGGCAATTCCGTTTTCTACTTTGATAAGTTTGGGGTTAAAATTAACACCAATAGGGGTTAAAATTAACACCAATAGGGGTTAAAATTAACACCAATAGGGGTTAAAATTAACACCAATATATCTTGGCACAATCATGTCGCTGGAATTGCGAAGGCTGCTTCTCAAAAGCTTGGAACACTGTTCCGAACCAGAAAACTGAACACACCTCAGCAACTTTTGATGCTTTATAAAGCTCAGATCAGATGTTCTTTGGATTATTGTTCTCATGTATGGAGCTCCGCCCCTAAACATATCCTGAAGCTGCTGGATTCCATTCAGAAAAGAGCCATCCGCCTAATTGGAGACGCGAACATCACTTGCAATCTTTATAGTCTGGAACATCGAAGAAAGGTTGGGATTTATCTCTCTTCTGTAGATATTTTCAGGAGAATTGTTTAAGTGACTTGGCACATTTGATTTCACCAAGAGCGGTACATATCAGAAATACGCGACGGACTGTGGCTACTCTTCGTTTGAGGTTCAACTCAGTACACCTCGAACTTCAATGTTTGAGAACTGTTTCATTTGGAGAACTGCGTTTATATTATTAGGGGAGCCCAAGCGGGGATTTCGGGATTTACTAAAGCGCGGCAGATTTATATACAGGGGATACCTTGTACCCGGTTAAATACCTCCACCAAATATGAGCCTCATATATAAGGCTGCCTGTGAGGGATAAAGGATCAGATTAGTAAATAAAAATTGATCATCAGAAATTCTCAAGCGTGTCAGATTAAATTAGGGTGTGTTAATTACCTGCTAAAAAGTGTATATTCCAGTAATCCAGCTAATTTTTTTATCTTGAAGGAAATAATTCAAGGATAACGAAAAATATATAATCTGACTGATTTCCGCAAGCCGAAATAACAAAAATTCGTTCGATAAAGTTTAATGCGTGCAGCTGTGTGATACCTATATTTCCCTCTCCCAGTTTCTATTTCTCTATTCTCTATTCACTTTTTCTCTATCTATTACGCTCTCAGTCCGACCCCACTCTAAATTCTGTTGCCATGACGCCATCACAGCTGATCACAGAGTCTCGTTCGTGATGAAGATGATGATTAATTAATCAATTAACTGATGAATGTATAGCCGTTACTACGTGGTAGGAAATCATAATGAAGAAAAGAGAAATGAAACTTTCTTTGTTTTTTTACCACTTTTATTTGTATATTACTGGAGTTTTTTTCCCAACACCAAATCTTTATTTTTAACGAGGAGGTGTTAAAAATAACGATTTGGTGTTGGGGAAAACAAACTCTAGTAATATTCATTACTACACCAAAGGTTCCAAACAGTGCATCATAAGTACTTTTATTTGTAATATTTGTATACACAATATATAAGTTTGAAAATGTCCTTATAGGACGAAACTGCACTAACGCTAGTTACAAATAAAAGTGGTAAAAAACATAGAAAGTTTAATTTCTCTTTTCTTCGTTGATTAATCATTTGATTATGAAAATTAAATTTTTTTGAGCATTTTAAAAAAATTATTTTCTTATAAATACAAGTATTCTACTTAAAAAACATACTTACACTTATTTATTCGCATGATATTTCCTGAGCTTTTCAATTAATTAAGTTCAATGAACTAAAAAAAATTATAAAAATATTGTTTTTGTCAGATCAAGCGAATCCCTTTAGATAATCGTCAGATTATGAGACAGCACGTCTAAAACATAAACATGAACCATATATATCTTAATCTGACGCGCTTGAGTATTTCAAAATGGCGAATTTTTTTGCACATTATAATAATGGCCGCAAGTTTGCGTCAGATCGAAATCGTCAGATTATTGAATGAGAGCTTTTTTTGTTGCACTTAACACCCCCTTAGAAAAGCTGACGCGCCCATTTAATTTTTTTCTTTTCACTTTCAACCCTTACGTAGAACCACCCACATCATGCAAACGATCAGATTAACATACCAACATTATTAAAAATAAGTAGGACATTGATGCTATCAATATCTGACGCGCTTGAGTATGTCCATGCAACAGTATTTTTTACATATTTAAAAATCTATAGCCGCTTCCCCCACCGATGAAAAGGTATATATTATATAAAATTTGTTTCTTCTTATCATCTAAGCTTTGCAACCTAATATGTCTCAATGACGCTCGAGTAAATCCCCATTTTGCATCGTGAGCTCCCCTGCTATATGTGGAACACATTTCCCGAGAATTAAAATAAATTCACAAGTTTTCAAAGTCTTGCACATACTCAGCAGCCAGACAATATTGAACATCAGTCATACCGTTCGTACCGTACCGTACCGTACCGCATTCCCACCAAACGGACAAAACCACAACAAAACAGCAGCTGTGTCGATTTCGCCAAAACAAGTGTTAATCTCTGATGGGTATCGATTATCGGCACTATGCAGGTTTTTTTTTTGATTTATTGTTCATTTCAAACAACAATGAGATTTAATTTTTCTTTGTAGAACATGAACGAAAAAAAGCAAGGGACAGCTCACAACTAAACACTCCAACTCAGACTACTTTTATCTGTTTGGTGGAATTCAAGTTTGTTTTCGAAACTGAAACAAGTTTTTGAAAACGAAACTAGTCGCAACCGAGTCCGTTTGGTGGAGATCCGTCTTTACGAATAAATCAATCAGAGAGGGTTGAAGACTAAATAATCATTATAACACATGGTGGCACCATTGCGTTGGTGAATTAGTTTTCAAGTTCTTGAGATAAATTCAACTTTCATTCTGAAGTCGTAAGTTTCAAGTCGTAAGAATTCATATTGGCTAATATTTGTGACAAAAAACTTGGGACATGTGCGTGAATGTTTTTCAATAAAAATCAATAATCTACATTCTTGGAACTTATTATTTACATCATATTTTTCAAAAAATTCGATCCACCGATTTAATAAATTTGCAAAACGGATTCATTCATTACTCCTTTGTATTTACCTTTTCTTCTTGACCAAATGAGTAGAAACTTAAATCGGATTAATTCCCTGTATTTATGTGGGTGTAACAAGACACTTCATACGGGCGCATGAATAAAGAGGCGAGTAAGAACACACACACAGGAACATGGTAGAGTGCGTAACAGTGTAGTTTTTCTGAGTTACGTAATTCGAATCCAAATAAATTTCAATAGGTATTGACTTACAAAACTTCCGCAAGGATATTTCAAAAATATACTCATAGATTTCGATTGGAACCTATGAAAATTTCCATAAAGGTATGGGAGTTATAGAACAGGCCGAATACTTTCGTTTAATGTGAAAATATTTCTAGTAGAGCTATTTTTTTCAGAAGAAATGAGTTTTTTTATCGAAACAATATAGAGGGTTGCAGGGGGGTCATCTGCAAAAGGAAAATTTAACTAAATATACTTACAATAATCATCCTTATTTATACCATAGATACATATTCTAGGTACATGCGTCTTAGGTATCTTCAATTAAATTCACAATATTGCCTTATCTACTAGGCAAGCCTTCAAATTTCTTAGTGAGCCATATAGTTCATACAACATAGGTACAATAAACATCGTTCTTCAAGAAGGTGTGATTTTGGTTTCCTTCGATGTTAGTTTCTTATTTCCTAGCGTCCCAATTCCACAGATCTTACAATACCTCTGGGAATTACTAGGAAAAAATAATTTCAATAATAACGAAATTGATGAATTTGTTTCTCTCACTAATTTGTGTATGAAAATAAAACCGTCTCCAGGTAGAAGGTTGCTTTTATGAACAACAGGAGGAAACGGCTATGGGTAAATTACTTTTCCTCTTATCAGGCAAACCTGTTCATAAGCAGATTTGAAATGGAAACCAAAGAAAAGTCAAAGTGTTTTCCTAGGATATGGCTAAGGTATGAGGATGATATTTTCGCGATATTCGATAACAAAAAATCGAATATTGACAGATTTCCATCAATAAAATTCACGTATGAGTTACAAAATAAAGGACAACTTCCATTTCTTGACGTTTTGGTAATGAGGAGTCAATATGGAGGGCTAGAATACGATGCATTTAGGAAGGAAACCAGCACGTACAGATATATTCCTGAGAGTTCACATCACTGTGGACAGCACAAACGTGCTGGGCTGAATTTTCGAGTGCCTCGATTTTGACTTTTCCTCTCACACATGAGAGGTTCACAAAAGAAAAACGTACAATAGAGGAAATAGCAGCCAGTATCGGTTTCTCGAGGGGTATTATAGATGATATAATAAGGAATAAAGAGTTTAGGTCAAGAATGAATGGAATCTCGACTTTTTAAAACGACGAAAACCAACACAAATATATTTCAGTTCCATACCACCAATACACAAAGAACTTTGGAAAGATTTTCAAGGAACTAGGTATGAAGGTGGTTTTTAAGTCATACACTACAAAGCCTTTTAGCAAATCCAAAAGACAAGATCGAGAATTCGGAAAAGTCTGGAATTTACGAAATTAAATGTAAGGACTGGGATGCAAAATATTATGGACAGACAAAAAACTCTCTTAATATAATATATAAGTAACGCTTAGCACACCTAAAATATGGAAGACCAGAAAAATCAGCAGTCGCCTATCATATTTTGCAACAAAACCATTCCATAGACTTTAGTTCATCAAGATTAGTTAGACAAGTTCACAACAACAGGCATTTAGATGCCTATGAGAGAGTGTAGAAATAAATAAACATAATAATATTATGAATAACGACGAGAGATCCATACCTGATAGTATATATACTATATAGCTTGTTAAATAATATTTTAATTATTAGATTTAACTGACTATTACATAAGGACACATTGTAAAATTAATTTAAGACTAGTAGATAAGGCACAATTGTGAAATTAATTTAAGATACCTAAGACGCAGGTATTACCTACAAGAGGTATATATGATATGAATAAGGATAATTATTATAAGTATATTTACTTTAATCTTTCTCTTGAAGATGATCACTTGGTGATCGAAACACGTGTCGACGTGTTAAAATAACGGTTTGATGTTGGGAAAAAACACTAGTAGTATATGTTATAGAACATGTTGAATACTATTATTGTTCTGTGTAAAAATATTCCCAACAGCACTATTATTTAGAAAATGTGATTTTTCTTGGGTTAGGTGAGTCCTAGGTGAGTCCTAGGAAACTAAAACTTGGTATGTAAGTGCTTCTTAGGTCTAAGATGTGCTCTAAGAAATGATTTTCAAATATTCTAACTGAGGCGCCCCTCGTAGGAGTAAAAGGGGAGCGTTTACATAAGAAAATTACCTTTTCATCACAGTTTCCCCGTACCGCTGTATTTTCGGGTGTTGAAATTTTGTATGTAGGTTCGTTTTATGTTGCAGATGTGCAATAAGAAAGGAATATTAAATATTCCAACTGCGGCGACAGCCGAGGAGGGAAAAAGGCGCATCCATAAAACAAAATTATCTTTTCATCACTGTTTCTTAAATTTCTGGTGGGCGAATTTATATTCAGTATCAGCGGGTCGCTAGTGAACAAAGATGTCTAGTTCATGCAAAGAAGTAAGTTTAAGATAAACAAACTGGAAGCAAAAACCCCTCTCAAAACAACTACTTTTAAGAACACTGAGTAATATGAAAACACTTTTTTCATTCAGTTTGTCCTCCAAACCAATGTTAATCTTCCCTAAAAATGTACCCCTTCCAATTTAACAACAATTTAATTTCATTATGAAACCTCACACCAAATGAAAAAAAATCGAAAGACCAGATTACTCAAAAATGAATGAATACATCTAAAATGATTCTCGCTTTAAGAAAAATCAGTGGCTTATCACTTTTCAAATTGATTCAGAGCAATCTCCGCACAGAGACCACTCATAACAATAAAAAATCATGTTGTTCAACAGAAAATACATGAAGTCATAGCGGAGTTATCAGAAAAACAATAGCACCTTTATTTTTATCAAATAGGGTATGTTCATATGAAGTTTATTTCCTCAAAATGAATCCAAAAATAACCATTTCAAATATTATCATGTAAACCTATATGTCCAGGAATACGTAAAATTGAGTGAGAATATTCCTACCATAGTTCGGTACGATCCATAATACTTGAAATGAATCCAAAACAAATAAAATATCTACAGAGTTTATGACATTTTTACCAGAGATTGTAAATCTAAGAAGGTGCAGAGCCTCTTGAGTATTAATGACAAGTAGGTAGGTGCTATACAGACCAGTACTTAAAATGTATATTTTGGTTAGAATATATCTGAAAACACTGCCTATACCTCGAGGTATACACTGTGTTCATATACTTTTTATCAAAAGTAAGCCCCTGAAAAAGTCGATTTTTGAACTTTTCAATGACAGTGATACTTGCACGAAACTAAAAAAACACTTGGAAAATCGGAAATAGACAAAAATTTGAGCCTAAAAGACCCTTAAATTCTCAGTGATATCTTGTTACTACTGTTGAAATAGTAACAGGTCTGTTTTGCAATAAATTTTCAGATATCTGTGAAATTTATTGTTACTGAAGAACATAGCGTGACATGAAAACCTTCATCAGATTATACCAGTAGAAATATCGATTGAAACTATGCCACTAAGTAATGTTCATCCATGAGAACTCCAGCCACAAAAAATAATATACCTTCCTACGTAAAAGATTTAACTAACTTTGGGAATATTTAATTTCCTTATTGATATCCAACAATAAGAAATGCTGAATCTTATAAAGATTAAATATGGGTACTCAAAAGAAAATTTGTAAGATTTTTGGTAAGTACTGGAAAAACAATGGTCATTTCCTTCTTGGAGGAAATTCGAGGATATTCATTCAACAGTTATTCAAATTTATATCTAACATACCCCACAGGAAAATTAAATTTTGAAATTGACCTTGATCAAAAACTACTAGTATTATTAAGGCAACTTACAATTCCCTTAACGTATGTTAAACACTTCTTTGTTTATTATAATCGAAATCAGATATTCCAGGTAAGTACTAGAAAACAAAGAATCTAAAATTATTATTCATTGATCATTTTACATTCTTCAATAATGAATTCTAATCAAACCTCGTGGAGAAAAGAGATGACAATCTTTATGATCTCAACCTAAAGTGGACATTTAAACGTCCTCGTGTCCGTTTTACACCGTGTAAACTTGGCTCCTACCTGTCCACCGTACTTTCTCAACAGTTTATAAGTGGTTTTCATAAATGGTTAAAGTTTTGAAAAAACTTCCACGAACTATTCAAATAATAATATGAAAGTTGGTATTTTGAATTTCTCTTGCGCATCTCAATTAAAACAAACATCTTACCTGTTGTTTATCCACAACTAGAATAATTTGCACTCAACACAGGACATTTAAGAACACAATAATACTATTATAACTGCTGAATTTGTTCAATATGCACTACACCCACTTCAAATTAAAAACACACTTTTACATGATTTTCGCCGCCAACACGTATTTTTCGAACAATTTTCCTGAGTATGCGTAAAAACAGGAACAGCGTACGTCAAACGTGATAAACGCTTACAACTTAAACTGCAAAGCAAACCAAACAAGCGATGATTGCTACGACGAAGAAGGTAATCAAACGAAGATATCTTTTTCTCTCTGCGCACAATGTGATGCGCAACTTGATTCATTGACAGGTTAAAAGACAATTGACGTAAAAGATGAGTTCTTAAATTCAACATAAAATTGACCAATAGATGGAGCAAAAGATGAATCCATCAGATCCGTCGCTGAATTCGGGAACGTTTCTGAACGTTGAATGTTGATTATACACATCGAAAGGACGGCTAAAGGATCCTGTTACAAGTAATGAGAGGTCAGAGAAGTTAATTCAGAATCAAATATCATGGAAGTCGTAAACCTATATCTTTAGACAATATAAGTTTGTGAGTTCTGTGTACGCTGTTGTTATTATTCATACTCTGACCCTAACGGCAACCGATAAAAAAACATTCTTCCATTCAACAGTTTCCAGCAAATAAAATTTATTTATTATGTTCGAGACGATAATTGATGAATGCAGCAGCTGGATGAATTGAAGCGATTTTTCTTCACTGAATGATTGCTGTAATTTCGTCCATATTTGCGAAAAAAAATTTAAAAAAAGCATATTTTTTAGTAAGACTATAATAAAATTACAATAGAAGCAAAAAATATCGCTCTCTGAAACGGTTTGAGTACCTATATGTTTCATTAATTAAAACATGACATGAGATTTGACATACAATAATATATGTCCAGTTGATTCAAAAAGCTCCTTTTGATGTATCCAGTGCAGTGCTTGTTGTTTTTTTGCCCTGGGCGTAACCATTATAGCCAATTTAAGATATGTTCCAAAAGTAACTAGAAATATGGTTTGGTTTTTATGAAATTACCACTTTGTGGTTTCACTGAAAAACCAGTTGTATACAAAACATGGTTTCCTGAAAACTGGTTAACTAAACGTTAAAATACTAACCAATTAGTGACTGGGTACATGTCTTAGGACGCAGCCAATTGAACATAGAGGGCTGCAGATATAGTTTACTCGTCTGTGACTGAACGAAAAACAACAACTAATCGATGATTTTGTTGTGGTGAAAGTGACAATGGAGAATGTTCCTCCTGATGAAAATCAAGTAGTTTTCATAAAAGAGCTCTAAAACAACGCATTTTAAACTCATCATTACCTTTTTCTTTAAAAAATTATTTAAATACTTAAAAAAGAGGAATGCAATAATGCATTCAACATTTCAAGGGATTCGTTTCTATTTCATCATTTGGAAACATCGGTTATAGCTAATAAAGGACAATGAATATATTACCTGTATGAGACAAACAAAGATGACATATTTCAGAGGCGTGCTGTTCTGTTTACTTATATTCCGAGTTCCGAGACATTCTGCGACATATGACATTTTGTGCACCTAACCTATCTTCCTCTATATAAATGAATAACAAAACAACTGTTGTATATATGGCTTGTGGAGGTGGTATTAGAATATCTAGGTACGTATAAATTATTTCAACTTGATATAGGCGCTGTTGCCAATATGTGAATTAGAAACAAATCCCTTTAAAAATTAAAACCCAACATTTGAAACATCAATTTGAATACTTTTCGAAGTGAATTTTAAAAACTCATAAATCAAACTCAACTTTATTTTGTTCAAACTTGCATTCGCTCTAATAACCCGTATTGAGGAACATTCCCCATTGTTGAAAAGTACCTCGGCCACTTTCATGTTGCTTAGAGAAAAACAATAAAAAAATTCTGACCCAAATAGTTTTTGTAATTGGAGAGTTAATAATTAATTACACAATATTTTCACATTCTAGATGAGTAAAATCATATGATTTTCATGTCATTTCATCATTACCATTTTCTGAAAACAATATGGAAATTATAATGAATCAAGAACTTTTTAACTCTGATTAGTTTCCGGTTATCAACTAGTTTCTCATTTAGGTAATCGGGACAATGGACAAACTACGTTGAAACCCAGAGTGAAACAAATACAAATTTAATAAACATTAAAAACAATAATATTAAAAACGACTTGTTTCTGTTCACTACATTCAATTTTATCGCCTTTTTCAGCCGTAATTTAATTTGTGACCAATGAACTCAGGTGAGGCACACTTATATAAGGAACTAAGGTGTCTTTTCACATTAAAATATGCATCTATCTTTGAAGAACACAAAAGTGTACCCAACTTATAATTTCAAAAAACGACTCAGGTCATCATTTCTTTTTACAATCACCTATTCATTTATTTTAATGAATAAGATGAAAAACGGGCTAGAGTGAAGGATAGTAAATTTATTTTCATGGTCAGTACATGAAATTCTTTAAATTTAGGGGCCCTATGAGAT
Source organism: Leptinotarsa decemlineata (assembly GCF_025532065.1). Taxonomy (NCBI): domain Eukaryota; kingdom Metazoa; phylum Arthropoda; class Insecta; order Coleoptera; family Chrysomelidae; genus Leptinotarsa; species Leptinotarsa decemlineata. The sequence goes on along the minus strand of NW_027412694.1, from coordinate 10,209,148 downwards.
TTTCATCTTCTTCTGATGATTCATCAGAACTTGAAAGTTTGATTTGTTCAAAGGAAGGAAAAAGGCAATTCATTGAAAAAGTCTTCACCAAGATGTGTAGATCATGAAGTAAAATTACTTTCAAAAACGAACTGGGATTTTAAAGAACCCTCTCGAAACAACTACATTCATATAAACAGTGAATTAGACGGAATCAAGTACTTTCAAGGCAACTATTTTTATATGATCATTGAATTATACAGTTTGTATTCCAAACATTCTTTATGGAATTGAATCAGATATCATTCATAGGATGGCTAAACAATACAATATATGATATAGTTAAAATTTCTCTCACATGGAATACTGTCAACCTCAATGTTGGACATCAATGTTGGACTAAAAAATTCAGTGTGAAATAAATCACTCAATTCAATCATAACATTACGACTTTATGTCACGGATGAGGTAAATCTACTAATGTCAAGATGACAGTACGTAAAGACATTTATTCGCTTATTCAATCTTATCCCAGCCATAGGAAACTTGTTTGAACTGAAAGGGGTATGAGATAAATTTTTGGGAAAGAAAGGTTTTAGGCTTTCTACTCCTCCATCCTAATTTAAAGTTACTTTTGAAAATAAATGGCCAACTTCAATATTCAGTTTGAATATTATGAGATCAATTTTGGTTGGATAATGTATATAGTATTGGGCAAATGACTCATCAATGACACAATTGTCCTGTTTCAAAAGTAACCAAAAATAACATATTTTTCAAGTAACCTCGTTTAAAAATTCTAGTTGGTGTTAATTTTTTAAACATGTTTTCAGCAATTTAAAACAGTCAACTGGTATATATCGCGATTACTGATCCGGTTACTTCAATTTGACCCATTTATTTTTGATTATGAATAAAGGAATAAGGTATCTAAAAAAGTATTCTTGGACTGGGTAAAATCCGTGAATTATGACAGAAGTTTTATAAAATTTTGTTTGATGTTCTTAATAAAAAAAGACATGGTTTTTGTTTATTATGATACAGGGCAGTGTGGGTTCTTTTTTTTATTGGTAACATGGCAACACTGAAGAAATAACCAAAAATAGATTCGCTTAATAATGTCAATTTTCATTTTTCTCCCGCCGTCATATACACAGTGTAAATATTTACAGATTAAATGAAAAATATGTAAAAGAGAACAAGTTACTTTCCATAAATATAAAATTTTTATAGTTGTGCATTATTTTATTTTATTTTTTCATTTGGGTTTGATTGAATTCATGAATATGGAGGAGGAATTGTCAAAAGATTGCCCAGAAACTGAAAATATTTACTCAGATATCATTGAATTTGATCTGGGAACCGAAGTTGAAAAGGTACAATAACCTTTTTTTGTCAGTTTTCAATGTCGATAATTTCTAATTTTCAGCTCAAGGAAGAAAATAGTCGACTCGAGGATCATATAGACTCCTTACAACAGGACGTAGAAAAACTGGTAGAAGCCGTTAAATGGCTAAAAACATTACAAGATAATTTAGCCGAAAATATATCTTCTTTGTTTCTCACTGCCCAAACTGAACTGGCACGTAAAGATCGTATAATTGAAGATTTACGGAGAAAACTGGATGATATTATTTTTCGACGTGATGTAAGGAAAAGAAAACCCGAGTTATACAGTTCCCCTGACCATTTATCCAAGCGAGCAAGATTTGATCCACCTATCAATGTAGCAGATGACAGAAAAACAATCCACGAGAATAATTCACATGATTACCGTGGACATAACAAAAACAACTTTGAGAAAGATAACATTGATCATTTCAATATTGAAGAGAGGTCCAATGTAGTTGACGAGTGGAATGATAGAGATGGCAAACATGAAAATGATAGTACAAACAGTAGAGCAAAGAGGTATACATTTTTAAGTAGATATTTTTTAATGAATTGAAAATGTACTAAGTTCCAGTTTCCTGTACTCATTCTAGCTGCAGGATATATAGTCCCAACTAGCAACTGTAGGAAAGCAAATCAAAGAACTATACATTTAGTAAAATACTTCCCAATGGAATTTATTGTATTACAAAACTTGATAATTCACTGTTTCCTCTAGAAAATATTAGAAAACCAAAAACATTCACGAGACAATAATAATCTTATTCCCAAAAGAACCACCACAAACCAATATCTAATGATTAATTTTCCTATTTTCTCTCAGGTTAATTGAAGAGCATCAGCTAATTGGAGCTAAAAAATTTCCTCTGTTACACTCCAGAAAATATAGAAAATTTCACCAGAATCTATTTTTCTCAATATTTTTTTTGAGTTCTTAGAAGAATAAGCATCAAAAAGTAGGAACATTTTACTTTTCTCGATGAAAAATAAATGTAAATCAACAGTGGAACTGCTAAAGTGTGATGGTAATATTTCCACCTAAGAAGACGCCATCTATGGGATCGATAGAAGACCCAATCCACAAATATGAAGGATAACTGAGGCTTCCCCATAAACTGTTCATTGGAAAGCCAAACTTCAACTTCAGCCCCCGAACGAAATTCATCCTCTTTCATTGCAGCTCACACTAAAAGGCAATTCAATGAACTCATGATCCAGCATCAGAATGAGTTGCTTCAACTTGCCCAAATCTCATCAGTGGTTCAGCCTAGCATCACTGGTGTTGGATCTTGAGTTCATCTAGTTGCTGGAGCGTAAAAAGCTAACTGGAAAGTTCACTCTAAAATGTTATTGTGTAATATGAACCTCTCATGAGTCTAATTAGTCATTAATATGTCAGATTAATAATATGTGCCTATTTATTATCAATCAAGACATTTTTCACTAAGAATTTCAAGTTTTGAAAATAAAAAGACTGATTTTTTAAACGTTGATTATTGTTACGAAAGCTAAGTATGTAAATTTTTTATTTAATTATTTTATTTATGGGTAAAATTCATAGATATGACAAGTTACTGACTAAAATCAATCTTCAGATGAGAATTTCCCACAGTAAACTTTGGGAGTGAACCTTAACTATAGTTTTTGAAAAAAAATCTGTTTTTCCGTTAACCAATTGTCGCACCGAGTGAACAAAGCATCCACGTCTAACTGACTGGCTACCGTCCGACACTCAATAGATTGACTCAAACAATGAAACACCGTTTTCTCCACAAAAGAGTGTCTATCAAAGAATGTTTATTTTTTCATTAATTGCTATGAATTGTGTGTGGAGAGATTGGAAGAATTCAACCTCATACACAAGTCAATAAAATATTCTCGGACAGTCAAGCGACGTTAGAAGAGTCTAAATTGGTAGCAAATTGCCAAAAACGACTCTTCTTGATAGAAAGACTCAACAGATTGTCTCTGGTCTGCATTTCTGACCATACTGGCCTGGAAGGCAGTGAGGCTGCTGACTCCCTTGCAAAGGAGGGCAAGCAGCTTCATCGGGCCAGAACCTGTCATTAGCATCGCTGGCAAGAAGATTAATGGACTTCTAGCAGAATCTTCCAGGATTGGCTCACTCCAAGGTGTTTATTCGTCCTTCGAACAGTTGTTGAACTACAGTAGGGATGAACTATGATGTCTAACAGGCCTTCTTGCAGGTCACTGTCATTTGAATCATCATATGCAGAGACTCGGACTGTCGGAAGACAAGGTGTGTCGCCTCTGTTCGAAAAATGATGAAACAGCAGGGCACATACTTTATGCCTGCCCCTCTGGGGACCGAATAAGGTTTAAGTTTGGCAGAGCCGTACTCTTACCATTTGACCTGAAAGACCACTCACCATGCAAACTAATCGGCTTCGTTAAGAACCTGGGTTTATTTGGTCGAGTGTGAATAGGTGTGAGCCACAATAAACCCTTGTGGGTTATGGTAGAGGTTTGTATAGACCCACTCACTTTGTACCTAACCTAACCTGACGTTGATATTAATAATCACAGGCAAACAAGTTTCACACTGAAGACTATAAAAGTATATTTTGTATGATGATTAATTTTTTTTAATTTGCACTGATTTTTTATTTGTTTGTTGTTAGACTGTAAATTAGTATCATTTAAATTTTTTTATTTCGCCTTTATAGCATGTTGTAAATAAACAAATATCTAATCATTAAATATGAAGTTTTCTCAGGAATTTGATTGAAAAAGCCTTTGAACACTTTTATAAAAGTAAATATACCTTTATTTAAATATTTAGGTCACGTGGTACGCCAAAATTTATCAAAAAGTCAACTGTTATGAAGGTGCAAGAAGGTTGGGAACCCCTGTTCTAACTAATAAAATAAATGTGCAGTTGGCTTCTGTTGTTGACTTCTTTTTTCGGTAACCAAGTTTTTCCCATCAGTGATCACCCTTTGTCCCCCTTTCTGAGTCCGCGATTTTTTTTTCATTAACATCAAATACACTCATTAACAATATTAGGACGTATGCTTCCATGGCGGGAGTCAAGATTAGAGAGAATAAAATCTGGGCCTTCATTCGTGGACCCCTCGTCATACTACAGATGCCATTTGCTGCAAGATTTATATTATCGTATCATACTTTTAATATTTCACTTTTGAATTTATTAAAATTATCAACAAAATGGAAACAACTTAGAAGTAAAGTTGATGAATGCCACTGAATTGAAATGGTGATACAAAAATCAATGAATATCAATAACAAAAACTAATAACAATCCTGAACTTGATAATCTTTTGGCATCTATTCAATGTCGATATAACTAATTATTACTGCTGGTGAATGTATTAACGAACCAAAGTAAAAGATAGGGAAACACTCAAAATATATATTTATACATACTTTTACTAATCTGTTAGTATTTGCCATATACTATTGACTGATTGATTTTTAGTTATGGTCAAAACAACACAAGAATGAAAAATGGTAATATGTATGATAGAAAGGAAGATCGTTACATACACAGCAGGAAGGAGGATTCAAGACGTGGAGATAGATATTCAAATCATTATAGACGTACTCATGACAGAAAGGAATTTCAAAGGACTGAATCCTGTCAATTACCAAGGTATTATATGCATAATAAATTCTTTATTTTGTTAATAATGTTCTACAGTCTTCACAGTATCATCCCACATCTACTTCAAGCATAGGCTAAAAGTAACTATGGAATTGTTTAGTTCACTCGCAGATGGGGCAGTTTTAAGAACCGTCTGTACTGTCCGACCTGTCACTACTAAGGGGCAACTGCTCCTAAATCAGTCTGATCCTTGTTACTACATCTAGAACAAATATCAAAGAGAACATATTTTTTATGTATCTATCACACTGTTTCGTACAACTTCAGTCTCAACTTTCTTCACTTTTAATCAAATCAAGTCGAATTGAATTCTAACAAATCAAATCCAATATGACCACAACAAAATAAACAAGAGCTGCTTGTTTATTTTTTTATTTTTTCACATGTCCTTTCTTAAACTTAAACACCAACCTTTTTCCCCCCACTGAAAAAACCTCATTTTCTCCACTATCAACTTGCTGTTAACAGCATAATCTGTTTACTGGTTTAATAACATGGACTTTTTCCAAGCCCCTCATATATTTAGACTTAGTGGTTTAATAAATTCAAATTGATTTTTTTGTTGTTGCTTGTATTTTATTTCATTGCAATTTCAGTTTTTTTACTTGATATAATTGTAATTTTTCAGCTAACCTTTTTAATTTTTTATAGATTCTCTTAGGGATTTCAAATCAATTTAGATCATATTAGACAATGGAAGTCCGAACTAATGAAATAAATTCAAATTGTATGTCTTCCACAATCATTGAATTAATTGTATAGGGTCCTTCATTAGGCGCTTCCTATCTTTAAATTTAAATTATAAAATAAAGTGTGTGAGATATCAAAATTTTGTATTCGTTTTGAAGATCTATTGATGCCATATTAGGTGTGGAATATTTATTTATTTGTAACCCCCAATTTTTATACAATATATTAACCTTAGAAAGTTAACTATTCTAGTATCTACATATCTAATAAATCAGCCTACATAGGGAAAATTAAAATGAAATTGTGAAAAAAAAATAGTCTTATAAATCTAAACCATGCAGAGTATATCTAAGAGTGCTCTGAGAGATATGAAAAAAATCAATATTGGTCCCATTTCCCATTTTCCATAATTACACCTATGAAAGTCGAGACTGAAAGTTTGGTTGTTACGTGTCCTTCTCGGGGGAACATGCAGATTGACTTGACTGAGAAGAGTTGGGCAATTAATTTCGTTGTTCAACAATTCATGTAAGAATATTATGTCTGCACGTGCCCGTCTTGTACTGAGTTTGAGCAATCCAATAGTAGAGCGAATGAGTTCTAGCTGGCATGTTCATTTTGTAGGCAACATATCTAAGGAATTTATTCTGAACTTTCTCAATATCATTACTGTGATTGAAGTATGTTGGAGACCAGATACAAGTGCAATACTCAATCACTGATCTAACCAATGCAAAGTATAAGTATTTTAATAGAAAAAATGTTGGTAAAATCTTTTGTTGATCTGCATATGAATCCTAATATTTTCATCGCTTTGTTAGATATGTGTTCATACTGTAAACGAAAGTCCATCATAACACCCAGATCTCGTATAGATTGTACACGTTCCAACTTCTTCCCTGCAATACTATAATCAGCTGTATAAAGGTTTGATGACTTTGAAAAGGAAATACTTTTATATTTTGCCACATTGACATCCATATAATTCATCTTACACCAATCAGAAAAAGATTTAAGGTCAATTTGAATTTTCCCACAATCCTGCAACGAATCAATTGCTCTAAAAATTTTTAGATTATCTGCAAACATCAGTATTTCACAGTGAGTAATTTTTTCTTTGATATCATTTACAACGATATTGAAGATATCAGCTTTGTTACCAGACTTTAAAATTGGCGTTATATAACTTGATTTTCAAATGAGGGGGAATTTTCCCAAACTAAGTGAAGCTGAAAATAATAAGAATAATGGTTTAGCTAGTGTAAATCTACAGGTTTTCAGTAGCACCGATGAAATGCCATCTGTCCCGGATCCTTATATGGATCTAATTCCGATAATTTTTGTAGGATAATTTCTAAGGAAACTGTACAACTATTGAAATCAATTGTTTTCTCATAACTTAATATTGGTATTTCATTATCTTTATGTGGTCTATAAACTGATTGAAACTGGTCTGCAAATGCATTAACAATGTCATTTCCATTCTTATAAATATTATCCCCGCAGTACATAGTATCAGGAAAGCCATAATTTTCCCGTTTGTTGTTAACAAAATTCCAAAAGCTTTTCATATTTGATGTCAAGTTATTTTCAATCCTTTTAATATAATCATTTGACAAATTTTTGACACCAGTTTGCATCGGGCTCTGAAATCTGAAAATATTTGGTAGTCATCCCAAGATTTGCTAAGTTTATAGGCTTTATGAGCTTTTTTCTTTTCAATAATGAGTTTCTTCAAATCATTGTTGAACCAACAGAGAAATTTTAACTTAGTTTGCCTAACATACGGTACAAAGTTACATATACCCTCATACAAAAAATTATAAAAAATGTTAGTAGCCGCTTTTATATCTGTTATATTTCTCAATCAATACCAGCTAAATAATAATTCAATCCAAAATAATCAGCTTTCTTAAAATCAAAGTAGAAATATTCATACTCTAGTTTCTTATAATTATTCACTATTGATAGAGTCATTGTTAATGCTGGGTGATGAGCATCGCATGGCAACAAGCAGTCATTATATACATCTACGTTACAGTTGTGTGGTTCCTTTGCAAAAATCAAATGCAACATTACACCGTAACAGTTATTTTTGTCATTTACTTGAAAGAGATTTTGAAAAGAAAAACTATCAACTATTGCTTGGGCTGCATAGTTGCTATTATCAAAAGTTGATACTCCTAGCTCGTCGTTAAACCAGCTTATGTTTGTTGAGTTGTAATCATAGTTCAAATGTCTGCTATGGCTTTTCTGGGTGGAGCCCAACCAAAACGTCCAATTCTCCATGACTCTGGCGCATAAATCAGGCTGAATTTGACCAATAGGTATGTGGTTTGTGTCTTATTTGTATACAGCTGGGACTTGAGAGAACTGCATATCCAATGTGGTAATGAGCTGTGTTGCACGTACCGCCGTCCTGTTGAAACCACATGTAGTTGGTGTCCAGATCAACCAATTCAGGCCAGAAGAAGGTGGTAATCATCGGCCATTGATAGTGTTGGCCTGGAAAACGTCGTTGTCAAAGAAATATGGTCTAATGACGCCACCAGCCCAAAATCCAGAGACCAAACAGTGACTGTTTTGAGATGCATGGGACGCTTTTGGATCTCATGTGGATTGATATCGTCCCAAATTCAAGAGTTTCATTTGTTTACTTACTCATTCATCCATAAATGGGCCTCATTGCTGAATATGATTTTTTGAAGAACTGCTCCAGAGCTCACTCAGGGAAGACACGTCGCGTTGTTGTCTATGGCCGTTTACCTTCAGGTCCTGGGTCAATTGAAATTTGTATAGGAGCAGGCCCAAGCCATGACGCAAAATTTGCCAATTCGTGGTCTGTGAAAGGCCGAGTTCTTGTGAGCGACGTGAAATCAACTGCCTCGGATTCTGCTGTACATTCTCACATACAGCGGCGATGTTTTCGGCAAATTTTGCGTTTCGTCCAAGTACGTACCAGTGGATTTATATTTATCTAACACATTGCGAATAGTCCTCTTGGAAGGACGATCATGGTGACCGTAAAATGGACGAAGTGCGCGGTATGTTGCCCGTACAGAACACCCATTATGATAAAACAATTTTATTATTTCCACGTGTTGTTTAATGCTATATCCGTCCATGGCAATTTGGCAAAACAGACTGAATCAATAACAGATAATTTGACCAACGTACCTTGAACAAGATGGCCGTTATCACTCGTCAAAGTTCGGAAGTTTCTGTTGGAAGACCCTATATAAAAGTGTAAAAGAAATCTCTTGTATAATTTTCTGGGGTTGTTGTTATGTTGTCTTAGAATTCGTATTTTATAGAATAGGATAAATGATTTAGGCGGCTGATTTCATCTAGTTGCATAAAGTGAAAACTGCGGTAAAATACACAAGACGAACCTCGTTCGGTGGCCGATGTCGAAGATTGGAATTGCAACTGACCGCTTTGGAGAGCCTCATTTATCTTTGATATTCGTGGATTAAGTCTTCTGGAAATCCCGTGAATAGTGTCTCCATAAGGGGAGATGTTATGTCCTCTAAGAAGACATGATACCAGCAGTCATTTGTGGTTCGGCATAGCACCACTGATGAAACCCAGGCGTGTTGAAACAGCACTGTCTGGTGTTGGATTTTCAATTCTTCGTTTTTGGGCTCTGGTTTCATCTAATTGCCTTGTAGTGGAAGCTGCAGTGAAATACGGATGACAATTCTTGTTCAGCAATTATAATCGAAGCTTGGCTTTGCAACAGACCGCTTTGGGTTGCCTTGTTCAACTTTGTTATTCGTGTATTGAGATGACGTTTTCCTATGAGCATCCCATAAGGGCCACTTTTTCAAAACAAACACTGTTTCCTAACACCAAAATAAATTAGCGAAAAAGAAGGACAGTTGGTTTCCCATTGCCATGTCTTCGTTCTGCAGAAAAAGTTGTAAAACTGAAAGTAATTCTGTTCCATGCAGATTTCTGTTAGTTGTATGTGGTCTCCAGTAACTTGTTCACCGAGACCCAGAAGATTTCTCAAATGTTCAATAATAATAATAATAATAATAATAATAATAATAATTTATTTAGCCACTGAGGTACAATATGTACATATGGTATGTCAACAGGTACTATTTATACTAAACATATACATTTAAAATATAGCAAGTAAGTAAGATATAAAGTTTAAAATCTCAATGAGAGTATACTAAACAAAATGAAACTCAGCTGAAGTTGCCATCCAGATACTCTTGTACATTATAAAAACATTTTTCAAAAAAAATTCCTTAGTACTTTTATAAAAAATATTGTCTGATTTGGAGTTTTTTAAAAAGTTGGGTAGTTTATTATAAAACGTAATAGCACTATACTGGGGACAGTTTTTAAATTTAGATGTGGTGTGGGCTGGTATTCTCAATAAGCTACCATGCCGCATGGCATGATGCATTGGTTGCAAAAGTGGACAGATTTTTTCTCGCAAAATTAACACATTTGAACAGATAAATTGATGGTGCCGATAATAGTTGCATTCTGACAAATATCGGTTTACAGCTATCTTATATTCCATATTGAAAATCAATCTTACAATACTGTAACGAATTAAAGAATTGACTGTCTTAAACAAATTTATTTTAACAATACTTCACTATCACAACTAATTTATTTACACCACTCAGTAACTAACGCTTAATTTATCTTCACCGTTTGTTAACCGCTCGATTCGCTTTCTTGGCACAGACTACTCTTCGGGACGAATAGCGACGTTTTTATATCGTCAACGAACGTTCCGGATCCCTCTGCGGATTTCGGGACCCATCCGGAGTTTCCGCGGTATGCGTCATGCGTTGGCTGACTGGGACACCGTCAGGGCCGGCTTCAGATTCATTACATTGCACCCTCCTTAAAGACGTTTCGCCCCGAAATGTCATACTTGGCGTGTGTCGATACCTGCAGAACTCTCCATATTGGCACTGTGAAGTTCGATGGAAGTAACACTCCACAGTCTTTATGCTCGGTCGTGGAAGATGGTTACCACACGCCAAAATCTGGATGCCGCTGGATCTGAAGATCGTTTCCAACATGCTTCTCACAATTCTCCAGTCCAGCCTGTCGAGCCCAGAGGCTAATTTCGGGATCGCCAACTCCACGAGATTCTGGTCGAGCATCGTCTCCTTCAGTCTAGTAAGACTCCTCCAGACATCTTCATAGGATGGTTTGTCTCGAGAATGCTTTTTGGTCACCAAGTAGAAGATGTTTCTCTGACCCTTCTTCAACTGTAGCACTCCTCCGACTTCTGGATTCTGTTCTCGTAATGTTTGAAGCTGACCGAATTTCTTGTTGAATACCACAGCGATGCCCTTGGACATTTGGAGATCCTTTGCCACGCAGTGTGCTAGGGCGTAATCAACTGGAACCTTGAAAAGGTCTCGTGGCTCTTCTCGAGTTACCCCATATACGACCTTCTGTCCGTTCGAGTATAAGGACATGAATTGCTGGAACGTCATTTCATCCTCTGGTGGTCTGAGGGCGCGAACTTGGTCGTGATTTCCAGCATAAGGAGCCAGTCTATTAAAATGGACGACCCTAGGCTTTCCTCGAGGTGGCTTATGAATTCGGTAGACGAGGTCAATAATCTTTTTCATGATTTTGTACGGACCTTCCCACGAGTTCCGCAACTTCGGTGATAAACCACGGCGGCGCTTAGGATTGTACAGCCAAACTAGGTCGCCGATTTCGAATCCTCCAGCATTCGCCTTGATGTCATAGGCCTCCTTCATCCTATCGCTGGCACTCCGGATGTTCAGACGGACTCGTTCATGAATGTCGTCCATTCTCTGCCGAAGCTTGCTGACATAGTCTTCCCCCGCAGTGTCTTATTCTGGAGGCATCCCAAATTTTAGGTCGTAAGGAAGCTGCAGCTCTCGTCCCATTATAATACTGGCAGGGGTTTGGCCGGTTGACTCGTGCACTGCCGAACGATAAGCCAGCAGGAACAGGTGGAGGTATTGGTCCCAGTCTCTTTGATGGTCAGAGACTACCTTGGACAAGTGGCGGTTTATAGTCCTATTCATTCGTTCCACCATTCCATCGGACTGTGGATGTAGGGCTGTGGTTCTGGTCTTTCGAATGTCCAACAGTTTACATATTTCTTGGAACAGGTTGGACTCAAAATTTCTGCCCTGGTCCGAATGCAGCTCCAATGGGACACCGAATTGACATATCCATTCCTTTACCAGGACGTCAGCGACGGTAAAGGCTTCCTGGTTGGGCAGGGCATAGGCTTCTGCCCACTTGCTGAAGTAGTCCATGGCTACCAGGATGTATTTGTTCCCATGGTGGGACTCTGGGAATGGGCCGGCGATATCGATGGCGATTCTCTCGAAAGGACTACCCACGTTATATTGGCGCATTGGAGCTTTCGGTCGTATCCTAGGTCCGTTACTGGCAGCGCATACAGCACACTTTCTGCACCAGTCCTTGACGTCGGCTTGACAATTAACCCAGTAAAACCGTTGTCTTACTTTCTGGAGGGTCTTCGTTACTCCCAGATGTCCTCCAGTGACTCCATCATGGATTTCTTCGAGTACCTCCCGTCGTCTGCTCCTGGGTACCACTGTCTGGTGCCTTTCTTCTTCACCGTCTTCAGACTCCAACACCCGCTTCAGAACCCCGTTTTCCAAAGTAAGGGAGTTCCATTGTGCCCAGTAGGACTTGATCACTGGTGAATAACCTGCCACCTCTTGCCACGATGGTCTTCGATTACTTTTCTTCCATCCGATGACTAAACCAAGATCTGGGTCTTTCTCTTGGTCTTCCCTGATCTTATTATCCTCCCAGTTGTCGTCTACAGCTCTAGTTCGACAAATGGCTGCTTCCTTCTCTTCTGCTCGTCGGCAATGTGAGCAGTCATCAGGGCATGGTCTCCGTGACAGGGCATCTACGTTTATTAAGGGGGCTTGCTGGATAAAGGCTGACGATTGCACCTTCTCATGGAACCTCTCTAGTTTTTTGGTTTGGTGTTGGTTTTTTGAATGCTTGGACATTTGCTACGCACATGCCCAATTTTCCCACGGTTCAGGCATCTTATTTGTTTTCTTTCAGACAAAACTCCTTTTATCGCCTTTCTAATAGTGGCCTCAATATCAGCAGAACCCTGCCCATCTTCCTCCATAGTTTGAACTTTGCTCTGGTCTTTGCAGGATTGTTTTATAGCCTCAAACTCCAGAGCTCTTGCCAGTGCATCCACAAGATGTTTGGGACGAGCTAGCGTCAAGGCCTGCTTCGTTTCTTGGTCGCGAAGTCCATCCAAGAATGCCTGAACTGCTAACCGCTCCATTACATTTTCGGGTGTAGCAGGATATGCCAGACGGACCAATCGAGCTATGTCGGCTTCAAACTCCTGTAGGGATTCTCCTGATTTCGGGCAGCGGTTCTTGAGCTGTGAATGGTAAACGTGCTCTAGGTGGGCCTGTCCATACCGCAGTTCAAGATGCTTCACAAGTTGGTCATAGTCTTCCTGTTCCTGGGCCGTGAGGGTTTGCCGGATATTTGTTCTTCCTTCAAGCACTTCGAATTTTGTTGAAGTTCATCTTTCAAACTCTTCGAATTTTCCAGAAGCTTCTCCTCCAGACTTACCGAATTTTGTTGAAGTCCATCGAGTTTCCTCATTATTGAACTCCAATCACCCCCAGAAACTTCGAATAAATATGTTTCGGGATCTTCTCCTGATTCAATCAAGTTGTCCCATAGTCTCTTCTGGAGTACTGATTTTTTTCCGGAAGAATCCAGTTCTCTCTCCTCCAATTCTTGCTTCAATTCGGCAACTTTCAAGTCCACTAGGCGCACTTTTCTTGAACACATTTTATCTCTTACTGTCTATTTTACTCAAAACTGAATATGTCCACTTATTTAATGGAGTCCGAAACACTTATTTATTTTCACAAGTCTATTTTTCGCGAGAAAGGTCTATCCGTTTATATTTCCGTCGTCCGGTACTGTCCGCTTCGCGAAACACAATGAATCACCAGTCTATCTGCGCGAAAGTGCGAAAGTTTTATGGTCAATTTCACTGCGATACAAAAATTGTCCACCAAGCGCTCTCAAATTTATTTTGAAAATCTACTTCTGATCACCAATTATAACGAATTAAAGAATTGACTGTCTTAAACAAATTTATTTTAACAATACTTCACTATCACAACTAATTTATTTACACCACTCAGTAACTAACGCTTAATTTATCTTCACCGTTTGTTAACCGCTCGATTCGCTTTCTTGGCACAGACTACTCTTCGGGACGAATAGCGACGTTTTTATATCGTCAACGAACGTTCCGGATCCCTCTGCGGATTTCGGGACCCATCCGGAGTTTTCGCGGTATGCGTCATGCGTTGATTTTCAATGCAGAGTAGGCACGTTGTAAGAGTTTATTTATACATTTTTATAATCTCAGATCTACATCCATCAAAACACCAAAATTGTTTACTTCACAAACAATATCTAGTAGTTCATTTTGAATGCAGATATTCGCAGAGTTAATCACTATAGACCGGTGAAATCTTGGACCAAAGACCATTACATTCGATTTACTAGGGTTCTTAAATAAACAGTGGTCTGTTGCCAGTTCAACAATTTTATCTAAAATTGCATTAACAATTTCACAAGCATTGTCTGCCATTTTTGCCGGAAAGCTGTGATATTTGAGTATCAAACGTTCGGCTGAAATCTACTAGGACTAACACCGTACATTTGATTTCATCTACAAGTATTCACTTACTTATCGAGCATCTCGTTATTTATTTGAACTTTCAATTTGTACTTCTTCATTTATATTTATAATTGGATCTTAAATAAATAACATATTATATTATCTATTGCTTTCATTACGTCATACGTAAAATGTAGAAGAGCGGTTGTACAGCTATGCCTTTTCTGAAATTCTGATTGAACAGAAGGCAACAGACTGAAGTTCAAAAGATGGTTTTTAATTTGAAACTCCTTGGCTCTCTCCAATATTTTTGACAATACAGGCAGAATACTCATTTCCCTAAAATCTTTAAATTCCATTGGATTTGGTGTTTTCTTGCCTCAACTTTTTTTTCACTGCGAGATTTCATGAACCTCATCAAATTGTGTACAAGTTTTACCGTAATCTAATTTTTTTCATTACTTTCTGAAAAGCCTCTGTTATAACAAGGACATTGGGATCTAATGTCAAAAAAGAATTTGTTGTACAAGTTTAAAGTATGGTTCCATTCAAATTTTTCACAAATTGTGCACAATCAGGAGAGCGTGTACCTCTAAAGGTCGAAACACGTTTGATAAAAATTCTTACAAATATATCAAAAAAAGTGTCAATCTTTGTCTTCACCAGAAAATGTTATAGGGAATTGTTTGGCAAAGCAAATCAATATCATTCAAGGTTGACTCACAGCTTGTGTCCAACATTTCAGTCACATTTTTCAGCAATTGAGGTATGTTTATTAATATAACTTAGATTTGGAATACTTACTGGAAACTCATGATGATGAACTTTTTTACTGTTGAATTTAGCTGCTTAAAATAATTTAGTTTGTTCAAGTGAAACATCTTGATTTTATTTTCAATCTCCTGCTTTATTTTTTTTTTCTTTTCTTGTATTTTTCTTCTGGATTATAAGACGTTTCTGATAATTTGATTTTTCAGGGATGATATTGTCTATAAGTCAACCCAAATTTTATTTCACCGATGGTCGCACTATTCTTTCAGGCCAGCGGTGGATAATTTATTCATTTGAATTTCTACGATGTGTCGTTGTAAGCCTACCAGTACAATATAAGTTGAGAATGCTCATTCTTAATATAGTTGAATACAAAAAATCAAAATAATTGTTATTTCATATACTGGAACTTTATCTGTTAAATACAAAAAATATTTAGATTATAAAAAACCAAATTTTCTTCGTTACTGATTATAAAAAACCAAATTTTCTTCATTACTGATTCCTAAACAAAACTAATAAAAGCAGTTTTGAAGTCTGGTTAGATTTGTCGATAATTTTCAGGGTAGGATTTTCAAATAGCAATATAGGTGAATGCTAAAAATCAAAATGATTGTTCATTCATTTACTGGAACTTTATCTGTTAAATACAAAAAAAAAAATCTAATATATAAAAATGGATGTTTGTTGGTTGGTTGGTAAGTGATAAACTTCTACATCGCCCAACCGATAATGATGAAAATTGACATGTATAAGTAATTTTTCATAGAGAAGGTTTTTAGGCTATCAATTTTTCTGTCTAATATATAAAAATGGATGTTTGTTGGTTGGTAAGTGATGAATTTCTACATCGCTCAACCGATCGTGATGAAACTTGACATGTATAAGTAATTTTTCATAGAGAAGGTTTTTAGGCTATCAATTTTTCTGTAACTCGTCACGAGATGGCGCTGTAGAACAATATTTTGAAAGCACTGTTTTATAACGCTGCGCACGCCTAAGTTCGTTGATTCTGATTCTGTCCAAACATTGGAATAGCAGCCATATACCAACATAGTACTAGTAGATTATAAAAAACCCAATTTTCTCTATTATTGATTCCTAAACAAAACTAATAAAAGCATTTCTGAAGTCTGGTTAGATTTGTTGATCACTTTCAGGGCAGGTTTTTCAAATAGCTATATGCTGCATACTTTTGTTTTTTTGTTTTTCTTCTGAACTAACTATATACATGTTTTCAGAAAAGTCATCTCTATCCTTCTCTAATGAAATTCCTGTTTTCTTTTTTTTTCTATCAAAAACCCATATCTTGAATGAATTGTAATGAGTATTTGAGCCAAAAACAAGTTTACTTGAATAAGTACCTCCTTACATAAATTTTACAGAGAAAAAATATGCACCAAACCTGTCAAACCATAAGTAACTATTAAAAGGTTAACTTCAATTTGTTTTATTTGGTAGAGAATTCCCAAAAGCATTGAATTACCCACGTTTATAACATCTCTTGCAGCAAATCCTAAATCGCCTAAATGAAATTATCTGAAAGACTTTTGTTGATACCATACCAGCTCCAACTCGTTCTGATGTTTGAACAGCGATTTCTTGTTATCGTGTATTCCTTCGTTCTTGAAGGACCAAAATTCCAAACCTCATATCTCAGTTTTAATCATTTTAATTCCGAATTAATCAAATTGATATCTAACAAATGAAACAATCATGAAACCAAAAACTTGATTATTTTCCTTCATTATTTTGCATGATTTTTTTAAAAAGATGTAAAATGGTACACATACGTAGGTACCCAGTATTTTAGTTTGAGTGGCTGTAATATTTTGTATTGCATTTTTCACACGTTCATATAAAATATTCAGGTCATTCATGATTTATCATTTCATTACATTATTGTTAAAATAATTCATTTTTTTAGACAAAAATTCATAAATTTTTATTAATTATTACTTTTCCAGGAAAAGGAATGAGATAGTGGAAAAAGAAACTCACACCAGTGATGAAGAACACAACGTTCAAAACGAATGTTCTAGAATTCCATGTGTGGAAATCATAAAAGAAATAGATTTTGAAAGGAAGAAGTTGAAAAATTCAAATGAAGAGAATAGAAAACCAGTGCGAAAAAAATTGAAAGCTGTTCAGAAACTGGAACAGAAAATGTGGGAGAAAAAAGCTTCTATTGAAAATATGTCACATAGTAAAACGAAGTCGATTCAAAAGAAACCGGGAAACTTTTTTGCTGAAAATATGAACCATATCATGGATAGTGTATTGATCGATATAAACGATACAAGGCTAATAACTGTTACCAAGAAAGAACAAGAAGCGAGTTCAGAAGAAATGTATAATGAATCCATTTCTTCACATTCCATTTCTTACAGAAAAGACGACAAAGAAGAGAAAGGGGAAAATAGAAGTACTTCCCACAACTTGAAAGATATCAATCTACGATTTGCAAAAGAAGAATCAGAGGCAGTTGTTGAATCACAGAAAGAAATCTCAGATATAAAAGAAATGAAAGAAAATAAAGACAATCAAAATAAAATTACTGATAAACCTCTTGAATCTTCTTCTGAGAAAAACATCAACACAGAAATAAAATTGTGTCATATCGAAGAATCTAAATCCATCATGAGTGACACTAATAAGATTGAGAGAAAGGTATGTAAATTAAACATTTTAAATGATGCAACTTCTTTTACTGAAACAATTATTGAGAATAGTTTTAGTTGTGAAGAATCTATAACAGATTCACAACAAAAGAACTCTGCAACAAATGATGAGCAAGTAAATAATCTGTCAATAAATAATGATGTATTTTCACATGAGGTAAAATCACATATAGAAATTCACACACAGATTGAAAAGAGTGAATTCAAAGTACAGGAGAAAAATATGCGCAATGATAACAGAAAAAATCCTCAACAAAATATTTCAAGAGATAAAAAAATTGAAAATCAAAATTCTCAATCTGTCGAAGAAGAACATGTAAAAAAAAATAAATCTTCAGAAAACCTTTCAGATAATTTTGGGAGCATGGAACTTAAGAAAGAAATAACAGAAATTAATGATGAAACTATTATAAAAAGTACTTTAAATGAAAAACAGAAGATTCTTGCAAATGCTAGGGAAAAAGAACTAGATCTTCCTGATGTTGACATAAAAAAAGCTTTGGAAGAAAATGAGGAAACAAATTCTAGTTGTAAACGAAAGCGAGAATTGTCTGCTTCTCCAAAGGTAGCCAAACTGAATCCTCAGTACAAAATACCAAAAAAGGAAAAACAATCGGTGGAAACTGATTCATCAATACAAAAATGTGATGATTCCGAATCCCAAAGAAATATAGTTTTGGTGTCAAACGAGGATCACAAGAGTTCATATGAAGGAAGACACAGGGACGCTAACAGAACAAAGGAAAGATACCAAAAAAGTAGACCAAAATCGGTTCCAAGAAGTTTTATAGAACGAAAATCAGAAGAAAGAGAACACAGAGCCCGTTCAGGGTCAAGAGGGCGTCACATGAGAAGAGATAACTTGGAAGAACGGAGAGAAACATACAGACATGAGCATAATAACTTGGAAGAACGGAGAAAAACATACAGACATGAGCATAATAATTTGGAAGAACGTAGAGAAACATACAGACACGAACATAATAATTTGGAAGAACGGAGAGAAACATACAGACACGAGTATGGAAAACATTCAGAACTCAGATTTAGAACTGATAATCGAATGAATATCTATTCCAGAAGAAAAAGTTTCAGTGGAGAGAGTGAATATAGGAAGAGCATTGATAAATATAATAGTCGAAATCATAATGAAAAATCTCATTTTTCTTTAAAAAATCATGAATCTTATATTAGGGATCCAAGAAGAGGCAGATCAAAAAGTAGAAATCGAATAGATGGGGCGAGTGATGAAATAAGGACAATGGAAACAAATTTAGAGAGAACAAGAGTAATTTCTCTCCAAGAAAATGATGACAGTTCAGAGATAAATAATATTTATGAACATGTAAAAAAGGAAAGTAATAAATGTAAGAGAAGTCATCAAACAATTGAATGTGACAGTAGTCCAGATCTACAAAAAGACACTTCTACTAAAAATAGAGTCACAGAAAAATTAGAAAAAGCTTCAACAGAAGACGGAACTGATACCAAGTGTTCTACTAAAAAATCTAAGGAAGGAATGAGTAAAGATTGTACTCGTGACAAGGATCTGGAAGAAAACACTGCGAAAACAAGTATATTGGCTACAGACAGAGAGTCTGAAGATATTTCCACCAATTTCAGTAAAGAGAAAATTGGTGAAACTGATGGAAAAAAATTAATCGATGTAAAATTGTCATGCGATGATGTTGCAACTGAAAAACAAGAACCTGTGAGTCCAAATAAAGTTCATGATAACCACAACATTTTGGGAAAAAATTTAACCAGAAAAAGTCAATGTGAAGAAAAAGAAACAAAATCAATTCAAGGAAAATATAAGAATTTAGTATCATCAGAAAAAGAAAATTTGTTGCTTATCAGGGCATCGTGTTCAGAAAATGACAAGGACACTAAAAAAGAAGAATTGTTTGAAAATAGTTCGGAAACGAAAGATAACTTACCTCCAAAAAGAAATTCTGATGAACGAATTGAAATAAATAAAAAAAAAATTAAACAAACTACTGATAAGAAGCCTGTTGAAAAAGATGATTCAACTACTGGTGCCAATGACAAAAATAATCCAGAAAGTTTGATTAGAAAAAATGTAATTGAAACTGCTGTTTCACAGAAAATCAAAGTGAAACGTCTACCCGAGAAAGCACCAACTGAAACTAAAGATTCTTTGAACAACCAAGTAAACATTTGTTCAAGAGAAAGTGATCACGAAACTGACTTTGAAAGGCTTCATGAAACAAATTCAATGGAAAAACCAGAAAAGAAATGTGCTTTTAACAAACAGGAAAGGGTGATAGATTCAGAAAGTAATGAGCATCCACTAGCAGAATCGTCAGACAGTAAGGTTGATACTGATGAAAATTTGAAAGATTCATCCTCTCACAAAAGAAAAAGAGAAAATGGGGAATTGTTGTTAACGAATAACTTGAAATATTCTTCAGAAATTCGTAGCTCGGAGATATGTTCAAAAAATATTGAAACTGAGACACTGATTAACAATAAAGAAATGAGGAACATGCCAGATATACTTCCAGAGGATTCAAATCCACAACCAGTACCAAATCTTATACCATTGAATGAAACTTTGTTGGAAGCAGATAAGCTTTCAAAAGATAATGTTAGATCTAAGAGGAGAGCATTGCAAAATAAAAGTGTAAAACATCAAAAATCGAAAACGATTGAAGAAAAATTTGCGAGTGTGGAAGTATCTGAAAAAGTAACGAAGAATGAAGATGAAGCAAGGGTTCTGAACCACCAAAAATATCTTCAGTGAAAGTTCCTCCCAAGGTGAAAGACAGTGTGTTTAGTTCAAAAAATTCACTAAATGTAGAATGTTCAGGTAAATGTATCCCTAAATCCGATGAACTGAATGTTGACATCAATCAGGGTAATTCAGTCGTTGATCAGGTTCCAGTACGCAAACGAATAACACCAATTAGAATTGATGATAGTCCGATTTGTACATTTGAAAATATATTAGAAAAAAACCGTATGCCCTCATTTGCTAAAGATCTTTCTGCACCAAATGCTTCTCCTTTAACACTCACCCATGATGGTGATATTCCTCTCTTACATTTGGAAGAAAACCATTTCCAAAACTTGAATGATGATGGTACTCAAAGATCATTTGATAGAAACATCATCAATTTGCTAGATACTATGAATATGTCAAATTTGGAATGTGATATAACAAAATTTCAAGTTTCTTCTGATAAAGATGATAAGCCTCAGAGCGTCAATGAAAGTGCTGTCAACCAGGAAAATGGCGAAATTCCAGTATCCTCCACCAAAATTCCTGATGTTGTGTTGCCTAAAACTGGAGAACCTACAGTTAGCACAACTCTCACAACTCAAAATGAAATTGCTGGAAACAAAAGTAGTTGTTCTAATAATGTACATAATATTGGTGATGGTAATGCTGTTCAAGAAACGGGAAGCAACTCTGGAACACCAGTTTTAAATTTGTCAAGGGTAGGAAGACGAAGACGTGTTAGATTGGTTGTTATTGACTGATATTGTTTTTATTCACGTTTGTAAATAATGAATTCTATATGGATTAGTAACTATTGTAAGTGATATATTATTTATTTATAATTGTTAGTGATAAACATTTATTTTATTTTAAATGATCATAAAATACTCTTTTTACGTTTTGATCACTCCTTTCTTTTTTAATGATGTTAACATAAATATAACTACAGTTCTGGACAGGTAACAGGTAAAATATTTTTCAATGACTATGGAAATATTATGTTAACTATATCAAAGTGAGGAGAATGAAAACTCATTTCAAATACAATGAAATACCCAAATAAGGAAAAACTTCCAAATGAACGATGTTAGTTCAATACGTGTCCACTGTAAACATCTTGAAACAAGATTCACAAAAAAGAAATCGGTAACAAATGAGGAAATATTACATCTAGAAATTCACACACAGAATGAATGATAACAGAGAAAATATCCAACAAAATATTTCAAGAAATGCTAAAGTTGGAAATTAAAATTGTTAATCTGTTAGAGAAGAAAACGAGGTCTGTTCAAAAAATAGGTTCATTTTCATTTAATTTTTTAAAAAAACTTCAATTTCTATTTTGTCCCCTTCAAAGTAGTCTCTCTCAGATATAATACACTTGTGCTCACGTTTTTACCAATCTTCGAAACAGTTCTGATATGCACTTTTTGGTATGTCCTTGATCTCTCTCAGTGACTCAAGTTTTATCTCCTCAATTGTTGCGAAACACCGTCCTATCATGGGTCTCTTTAATTTTGGGAACAAGAAAAAGTCGCAGGGGACCAAATCTGGTGAATATGAACAAGCAATGATGAGTGAGCAGGTGCACTATCTTGATGCGAAAGCCATGAATTGTTTTTCCACAATAACGGATGTTTCCTTCGTATTGCTTCTCACAAGCAGCACATAGCTTCAAGATAATACTCCTTACTGATTATACAACCATGTGGCAAGTACTCCTGATGCACTACGCCACGGTAATTGAAGAAAACACTGAGCAAAACCTTGACATTTGATCGAACTTGACGTGCTTTTTTTATTCTTGCCTCTCCTGGCCTTTCCATTTGGACGATTGAACTTTGGTTTCAATGTTATAAACATATATTCATGATTCGTCACCAGTTATGACCCTTGTAGGCAAATTTGTATCGCCGTTGACATCATTCAACAATTCCAGAGCGATGCGTATGCTACGGTTTTTTTTGGTCAAAATTCAGCAATTTTGGAATTAACTTTGCTGTCACACGCTTCAGGCCCAAAATTTCCGAAAAGATTACATGTCAACCGATATGTCGACAACCTCAGCAACTCCTCTAATAGTGATTCGAGGATTCTCTATGAGAATTTTCTCCACTTTCTCAACATTTTCATTGGTTGTTGTGTTGGGGCTTCCAGGGCGAGCGTCATCATTCACATCTTCTCGACCTGTTGTGAAAAGCTTATACCACATTTCTAACTTTTATGCCTCTCAACAACAATCTAAACAGCTGAAACTGTGAATATATTCTCAAAAGGAGAGTATCAATATAAAAAAGTTCAAAAATATTTAATTGAATGTACGCATCCCGCGAAATTTGAACATTCACATTATTTTTTTAAGAGACGTGAATGAATCTTAGAACATTTTTAAATAATTTCACAGGCGTGGAGCTAAGAAAATATGTAACAGAAATCAGTGATGAAACTGTCATGAAAGGTAGTCCTAATGAAAAGCAGTAGATTCGTGCAAATGTTCGGGGAAAAGAACTAGATCTGTCTGATGCCAGCACAAGAAAAAACGCCATTGTAATATATTTGAGAGAAAAATAACGAAACAAACTCTCTTTGTAAATGAAGGCGAAAATTTTTTCCTTCTCCTAAGGTACCCAAATTAAATCCTCAGTACAAAATAGCAAAAAAGTAAAGTTTTAAAAACTGATTTATCATTACAAAAATATGTAGAAATATAGTTTTGGTGTCAAACCAAATAAGCCTAATGGGTAGAATCGGAACCTCTAACGCAAAATAAATCTCTTGAAAAACACGTCACACCAGAAAACAAATATCATCTCCTAAAGATGCTAACTTGGTTTGGATACAGTGTGTTGAGATGCCAATGCACATCTCCTTTGAAAAAAGATAGTGTACAGTGCGGACGTATGACGTATACAGGGCTTTTCGTGATGAACGTTAATTAGCCGTTTCTGACAAACTATTTAACGGATCAACCTGAAAATTCCACAGTACGCATAAGTCGATATGACCTACACGCCTAAAATATTTTAGACGAAGCGGCGTTGTCGCTTCTACTATAAAGTAGGGGCTTCTTTGATTTTTCAAATGGTACACACCGTATATAATATCATATTATGATTCATTATCACTTTCTCAACAAATTCATTCCTATACCTATCTATTACCGTTTAGAAGATATAAATTAATTTCCAAACATGAACTTTTATAAATGCTGATAATCTTGAACTCTCTTGCACTAAAACGATCAAATTTCAAATGGAGTGGAGTGATACTATGAGGATCTTCACTCTGATTCATATTTTCATTTGCCTCATACAGGGTCTTCAAAAAATGCAGATACTTTGATCTCATGAAAAAATGAGTGGAACTCAATTTTTTCAAATGGAACACCCTGTATATTTCAACATTTTTGAGGTCTACATCCAATTTTAGATTTACTTTGTTGAGATAATACTATTTCTATTTTGAACCGTTTTCGAGATAGTTTGCCAAAAACGGCTAATTAACGCTCATTATGAAAAACCCTGTATATCTCTCTCCCCAACTCTTCTTTCGTACGGGGCAAGATATCTGAGTCGGATAAAATTATTGCAAAAAGGGATCATTTTTAATACGTTTTGACAGAAAAGTAGGTTGTTCTGACGCCAAGAGAGCGAGAGCTATCAACTTTTTTTATATGTTAAGAGGGGTCTTTTAACACTTCCAATGAAATTTATTTCAATTCTATGTGTATACAACTACCTTCACTTTTTTGAATTTCGAATAACAACTACAGTAACCAATGCCAATATTACAAATAAATAAAGAGTTAGCCACATAAAGCACTGCTTTGTATAGTGGTTGAAAGAAAAGAGAGAAAAAAAAAGGAAAAGGATAAAAGAAAAGAATGAAAGTTATCACTTTATATACATCAATGATATCAATATCAATGCATATCAGTCGTTTACTCATGTGATCATAACTAACAATGTTTATGTACCGACAATTATAGAACGGGATTAAAAAAATCTCAGATTTGAACATAAACCGGCTTCTATCATTCAGCAGTACTCCACAATTGTGATATTTTTGATATCATTCGATGAGTCATAGTTAGTCTTAAGAGTAATGTAGTTGCAGATAAAAAACGTAAATAAGAAAAACAGTGAAGGAAGAAAGGAAAGAAAGGATGAAGAAGGTCTACGAACTAGAGTTGATTCAAATAATTCAAGGTAGCTTCTTAGAAAAAAACTTTTTTTCATTAATTTTTTGAATTTTTTTTTTTTGTTTTTTCCTCTAAAGATCTGGCGCGAATCATTATTGAACATTTAAATAAAATGAAGCGAATTCTCAGTATATATAGTGAAAGCTGTCGAGCTGAAGCAGTTTGAAAATCTGTTTAAAATCTGTTTTTCCGTTAATCAGCTGCCGCCCCCATACGAACGACAACTCTCAGAAGTTGAGAAACTTGTGCGAGCTAAGGACTAACGAGGTCTTACCTTTTAACGTGTGATTCCTAACACGGTTGCAGAATCATTCCAGCTTCAACCAGATAAATTCTCGAGAAAAATATCTGGTCGAGGCGGGAATCGAACACACGACCTTCCGATCGTGAGTCGGACGCACTACCACCGCGGCCAATTCCACAACAATTCCACAGTACTAAGATACTATACACTGGTGTAGCGATTCATTCTTGTAGAATCTTTCAACCAATATGACTTACTCCATTTTATTACATTACATTAAATTAGGAGGTAAATAAGGAGATGTAGTATTATTTCATCCTTAACCCTATAAGGATCTGTAATTATTAAAGGTGTCAATTTGTGTGCTTGTGAACAAGATTGATTTTTATGTGAATGTTAGAATGGGAATATTTTATTACGGAGAGCGAACACGTTTGCTTACTAGTCTATTGGATAGAAATCAATTTATTTCACAATTTATGTTCATCTGCGGATCCTCTCTTGCGACATTAGGTGCGTTTCGTTCGCATTACTCTATTCTAGATTTGTTCGCCCTGTTTGAAGTTATTCGCTTTCTCTGCTAGATCAAAATATGTCGAGAAAAAACGGTGAATAACTTTTGGCATGAATGACTCAATCTGGAATTCCCTGTTTGTTACTCTAAGGGAATACCTCACATTAGTGACAGAACAAAACGCAATATCATATGTTGGTTGGCCAACATAGATCGGCCAATAGTGAGACAGGAATTACGTTTCATTTCTTGAGAAGTCATAACTTTTAGTTCTCATTTTGATTTTGATTAACGAACTTAAATTACATTTCATCAGTTTTGAAATGCACATTTTTCTTTTGCGTCTATTGTTAGTATCTTCATGGTTTATTTTGTTTTTTGGACGTTCGTTAAATTTTCGTGCTACATAATTTCTATCTCAGTCATTGAATTCACTACTTTCTATTGAATCATAAATTACCCATAAAGAAGGAATCTTAGTAAATAGAGGCAATGACATCTGCTCTCATGGAGGCGCCATCTATGGGAAGTCTAGACTCATTTCACGAATATATCAAAGAGGGAGCCCTCGTTTACCTTTGATATTAATCGGAAGATACACTCTGTATGTTTATTCACATAACAAACTGGTAACAACAGGAAAGGCATAGTCAAGTGGAAGAAAGGATCTACCAATAAAAAGATACTCATACATGATCAATATAATATTGCACTTTCAAAAACAATTCAGTAACTGAATCAACTATAATTATTGAATATTTACAATATTTACAGTTCATTAATGGGTCTAATGACATTACTGTGGATTATTGACATTCTCTGAAGTGAGCGCTAACGAAGTTAAAGCACTGCGCCTACCAGGAGTAACTCCAAGATTTTCCCAGTTTATCCATGATAATCGAGCGGTCAAATCTGAAATGAGACAATAATAATCAAACACAAAAAAGGCACTATATCTTTTGAAACGGTTTGAAAACATTATTTGTAACACATAAATGAGTTTTTAAAACATATATATTTATTTGAATCAGTATAAGTTTTTGAATCCAATATAAATTTATATAATCTATAGAAAACAAGGAAATATACAAAAAACATCATTGTTTCAAAGTTTCATTTATCGTTCAACCGACACAATTTAACAATATTCAATCAAATTGTAATTAGAGTTTTTGAAGTGATAACTTCTTATGGCGATATATATATATATATATATATATATATATATATATATATATATATATTTCTTAGCTTGAAATATTTTGGAATTGGATTTTTGAAGAAGAGCATTTCCTCAAAATCGAAGATTTGAAAATATTTATATATCTTCTTCTTCTCTTTCATCACGTAATGACCTCAGCTACTAAGACTATAACGTATTGACTGTTCATTTAATTGTCAGCTGTCAGCTTCGAGTGCTGTCCACTGCCTCTTCTTCTTCCATATTTTTTCAATATTGATTATTTGTAGAAAATCCGCTACGGTAGCGGAATTCCGCTACGGTTGACAACACTGAACTTACCACTCGTGTTCCAGTTTGCTCGATCGGCTTTGATCTCTCCTCTCAGGCATTTCTCCACATAGGTCAGGGGGTCGCAGTCAGCGGTTAGAACTTCTCGAAGCAGAGCGATGTAAGCGATCGCTAATCGAAGGGTATCAATTTTGCTCAGCCTTTTTTCATAGGGGAAAGTGGGCACGTGCATTCGAAGCTCGTCGAATGCAGAGTTTATACTGCTGCAAACCAAAATTAATAAGGACATTTTGAGATGAGTTGCACTTCTATACCGTGCAGGTGTTTTTATCGAATTATACGTTTATTACATAACAATGTAGGCAACTAAAAAAGCAGTCGTTGATTAGAAGCGCCTTTAATATTGGTCATATAATTGGTCTTTATTAAAAAAAAGGAATGGTCAAACCGTTACAACCCATAAAGGACAGAAATGGAATGAAAACATTATGTTTACGCGTAGAATGGAGTAGTCCAGAGGGGAAAAACAAATGCACAGTCATTAAACAATAATCATTTTAGAAGTAAATATATTGTCACCCTTGTGGTTAATTTTTCAAGAACTCTATTTTCAGTTGACGATGTGATGGTTCCATGTCTTTATATTGAATTTCGGAGCAATATTGCGATGAATACGTTTTTCATTTGGATCTGAACTGTTTCGATTAAACTAAAGACAGGATACCCACTTAGATAAACTCAAAACTGGCTGACTTTGAAGTCATACTTCGAAAATTATATAATTTGTGTCAGAGCTATTTTGCGGGTTTTGTCGCCGAAGTCGGCAATTTTTATGCCAGACGTTTCGTCCACTACTGCGGTAGAAATTGTTAAAGGTGATGAGATAACGGTCGTGATGCTCGAGTTGTTGTTCCCAACGCAGACACTACATTGTTGGTATTTGACGCCGGTTTTATATTATTATTATAGGTGAGCATGGCTCGATTTCTCTTAATTAGATTATCTGAACTTGTATGTTCACAATTAAGTTTAGGTACATTGCCTTTTCTTTTCTAGTAAATTTATCTATATTTTTGAATTTCTATTGCCTCTCTATATGCTTTTGGATAGCAATTTTGAGTTTCTTTGAATATTACTATATCTTAGAATTAGATCTGTTTCTGTTAAAAATATTTTTTTCCGTTAACCAGCTGTTGCCCCTTAAGAACAATAACTCGAAGTCGAAACTTGTGCGAGTTAAGGACTAATGAGGTCTTACCTTCTAACGGGTACCTAGTTGATTCTAGGCAACAATTTCTCTTGTGTTCAGACACACTATACTCCTTTTCGTGGTTCCAATGTAGACTGACCCGCAACTTCAAGGAATCCGGTATACCCCAGGTATACCTTGTACTTTCTCTGATAGTTTTCGTTGGCCCAAATATTGGTTTCACGTAGTGTTTCTCAAAGGATCTTGCAACCCGGTCTGTAACATTTTTACATCGGGAAGAAAAGTTTTTTCCATGACTAGCCTAGCTGGAGTTACTTTGGTGGTCTCCCTCCTGGGTCGTATGACCCGGCAGAATTCTCCTTTGCTGCACCCATTTCCTTTCAAGGCATGGACTGCCTATTGCGATACCATCCGTTTGTTCAGCTGTATCAGAACATGCTCTTAAAAAAGAAGGCACTCATTCAAAGATACAGTAGTACTCGATAAAACTTAAAAATACTACCCAAGAGTATATAGAGAGGCAAAAAACACCTTCAAGCTCTGGTGCAGGTGTTTTCAGTCGCAAATCCAGGACAGAGATATCAACCTGCCTAGGAACCTACCTATGCGACTGTATTTCAAGCGGAATTTTACGCTATTGAAATGTGTGCGGACAGATGGGAAGAATCCAACCTCGTACACAAGTCAATAAAAATATTCTCGGACAGTCAAGCGGTGTTGGAAGCTCTTGGCTCCTACCGAGCAACGTTTCAATTGGTAGCAAATTGCCAAAAACGACTCTCCTCGATAGGAAGACTTAACAGATTGTCTCTGGTCTGGATTCCTGGCCATGCTGGTCCGGAAGGCAATAAGGCTGCTGACTCCATTGCAAAGGAGGGTGCTGCAAAGCAGCTTCAGCGGACCAGAACCTGTCATTGGCGTCGCTTTAGGCTTTGCCAAACAAACATTGTACACCTGGATGGCAAGAAGATTGATGAACTTCTGGCAGAGTCTTCCAGGATTGGCCCACTCCAAGGCGTTCATTCACCCTTCGAAGCTTGATACCAAACAGTGGTTGGACTATAGTAGAGATGATCTACGATGTCTAACGGGCCTTCTCACAGGTCACTGTCGTCTAAATCATCATATGCAGAGACATGGACTGTCGAAAGATAGTGTGTGTCGCCCCTGTTTGGAAAATGATGAAACAGCAGAGCACATATTTTGTGCCTGCCCCGTTGTAGACCGAATCAGGCTTTCAGAATTTGCCAGAGCCGTAACTCTTCTATCTATCCTGAAAGACCACTCACTATACGAACTAATCCCACAATAAATCTTTGTGGGTTGCGGTGGAGGGTCCAATAGACCCACTCACTTTGGACCTAATGTAACCTAACCTATATAGAGAGGCAATAGAAATTCAAAACCATAGGGATAATTTCAATAGAAAAGAAGAGACAATGAACATTATAAAATCTGGCTACCAATCTATAAGTGTACACAAACAAGGTCCAATTAAGAGAAACCGAGCCACGCCCACCTATAATAATATGAAACCGGAGTCAAATACCAGCATTGTAATATCTGTGTTGTGAAGAACAGAAACAACAACTCGAGCACCAACTCAAGCATTATGACCGTTACCTCATCGTCTTTGATAATGTCTACCGCAGTAGTAGACGAAATGCCAGGTATGAAAACCTGCAGACCACGGCCAAAAAATTCTGAAAATATCTTTGGCACAGGTATCTTCAGCAGTGAAAGTTTATATTCTTTGAATATATATTTCATTTCATTTTTCGTTCTCACTCCTGAATCTTCATTTTCATAGTCTTTAACATTTGTCCATTATAATAATTATGAAATTTTCACAATACATTTTATTCAAGACGCATTTTGCTACACGGTAGTTTAATCACTAAAACTGGTATACCAAACTATTTTACAATACCTTTTATATATCAGTAGGTAATGACAATACAAAACAATACAAAACAAATGAATAAATCTGGTAAATCAGGTAGATTTTGGAAAAACAATCACAATACAATATTACTTCTAGGAAACCAGGTAAAATATTATGTCAAAACTCAGTTAGATAAATGATCTGGCAAATCTCCAAATCTACAGTTAATAGATTTTGAAAGCACAATTAATAAAATATCACTTCTAGGAAAACAGTTAATTTGTAAATTTGATAATTATTGACATTTCATGAAATCAAGTATCTATGATATTTCAAATGAAGGGCATGCTCCCTCTCTTTTTCTGTTCAGTGTTTTTTTTTAATTATTTCCAAAGCACACTCTCCTTCAAACAAGAGTGTAGAAAGAAAAAATCGAATAGGAACGTTGTAAAACTTTCGTAAACATTTTCAATCAATTAATATATATTTATATGGTTGTAAATGATGCAATACAATAAAATAATCATATTATTATGAGAGACGAAAACACCTCGCTGATTTATTATGATTGGTCAAATAAAATACTTTATTTTTCATCTTTGTTCAATATGCTGAAATGTTTTAGGTTGAAATGAGAAATAACATATCGTACCCCTACAGAAAACCTAAATGATGAATTTTTGAAAAAATTATTTCACGTCAGTACAAAAAATGTAACCCAATTAACCAGGCAACCAAAACTGCTACCGGAATAGAATGAAAAACATCCAGAAAGGACTGTCTGAAAATCCACTTTTGCGAGGGAGAGGACTTTTAGCTGCTGATAATATGTATCTATCTGTGGTAGAAATGTGGATTAGTTGAAATTTTGACTAATGACATCACAGTTTAAGTGATGTGCAGATGTGCAGATGTGTGGTGCAGATGTGTGGTTTAATATATTACTAGTTCGCATTTAAACCTGCTACAGTTTTCGATACAATTCCGTCTAGAAAGGAAAAGTAATTCAGAAAAACTTAGTACTCTGATAATCAACCTTCTCTCTCACATAACGGTTGTCGAAGATACAGTGAGATATTACCAGTGATGAATAATAAAAACAAACGATAATATTCAGTCTAGAATCATTCGAGACGTGTTGGTCGGTGCTCCAAGCCCTAGTCTGAACGATCGATTTTCACTTGCTATCGTCCAACCCGTGTTAGGAATCACACGTCACAGGTAAGACCTCGTTAATTATCTCGCACAAGTTTAGACTTCTGAGGGTTGTCGTTCGTAGGAGTGCGACAGCTAGTTAACGGAAAAACATATTTTAAACAGATTAACATAAATCGTTTGAATTTGATTAGCAACGTATCTTGGTGAATGTTAGAGATTCACATTTTCATTGTTTCAACGAAGGTGTTAACATATGAGAAGAGGAATGGGAAGTCGTTCAAGAAAGCAAATTATATTAAAAAAAATTAAGTACTTCCAGTCTTTCAACCGCTATAAGGAAAAATCTCAACAAGCCAATTAAAATAAAGTTAATTATCTAAAGTAACAATTCGTATAGATAAGTCTTCCCTTCTCTACACATTGGGTTTATGGACTGACACCTATCAGAAAACAGCTACCCCCCTGGATAATACCACGAAGGGCGTAAGTGTCCCACATCAACACGAAGTCGATGATTTCCTATAAATAAAAATCAAATCATTTCAGAGTATCATACCTCGAACAAAACTGAGGCGAAAGACAAGCAACATATCTGCCATCGCCTCATCTGCATGTAGGCTAACTGCTTATCTGAATGACTTTAGATAATTTGATTCAAAGCCAGTCTTCAAGTATGCCCACTTACTATTGGCAAAATAAAGTAATCAGTCAAGGAAATACCTCAGATCATACACAGGAAGCTATCCGAAGATGATGTATGAAAGCCAGAACGGGTTCACCAATGGGATGCTGTGCCCGGAACCGATGTTTCCAGCTGGGGTCAAATTCCTCAAGCAGACGAGGGATTGCCAACCGGATCGTCACTTTCACCCGTAAAAGTCAACATATACAGGGGATAGTTTGGAATGTTGACACGTTTAAAAGCTCACAAAACCCCCGATCTGGTTAAGATACTTTGATGCAACCTTCGTAGTCTGGGATCATGGTGACACGGAACTGGAAACATTTTGACAAGAAACTAGGCCATGACTTCAAAAATTGAATTTACCAGATACCATGTGGTTATGGTCCTACATCGGTATAAAACCAAAAGACCGTTGGAAGTTCGCATTGGCGAGCACAAGAAAAATCCCCGGCGAGAAGAAGTTATCAAATCGGTAATTAAGATATATGTTTGAACCCACCAACATAATATTAAGTGGTCCGACGAAGCTGAAATCATCCACAGGAAGGATCACTTGTTCAAAAGCAAGTACATATTCAAGAAAGACGCATTCAGGCAGACTAGTGTGGAGTTTCGCAACGTATTGAAACCCCTGATCGAGGGATGAAAGGTCTACGTTGACGTTATTTCCCGAAAACTTTTATGGATAGTCAACGTAGTGAAGTATCTTAATTGGATACTTTTTTTGTCCTTTTTTCATCATCATTCCTCTGTAATGTTTTTTTCAATTATTATTATTGTTTGCATATAATTTTTAACGTATTGTGAAACCCATTGATTAATTATTTTCCATTTCAGATTACAATACTGTGTTTTTTCGACAAATTTAGCATCTCCTGTTATTGAGATATTGGATAATATTGGGGCTGGTCTGTTATTTTTTATTAGTAGCTCAGATCATACTGATAAAAATCTAATTATTTTCTTATTTTTTGAAAAGTGGTATTTTACGATTTATGCGGAAACAACATTTTTTCTGATTGGAATTGAAGAAATGGAAGAGAAAATAAGTTTTACTTCACTTAATTTTTCATTTCTCTTAGTTTTTTGGAATGATCGTGAAATACATTTCTTGCATTCAAGTTTGTGATTTCAGTAATGCATACATTCTTCTACTAATGATAAAAATAAAACGACCTACACGATCAACAACACTATAGTTTCTAGACTGTGGCGAGCACAAAAAACAAACGAGCAATCACAAATCAAGACAAGTGTACCCGGTGGGTCCAATAGCAGACCTCAGCATTCTTTTCCGTTCCCTGATGTTAGCAGCATGTCTCTGCACTCTGTAAGGAGATGATCCGTAGTAATCTGCCGAACTTGATAGATTTCCTCCGCACTGGCTGTCTGAAACAAATGGAAATACTTTTTTAAACGGTTTCATTCAGCTTGCCCTGTTTGTTTGTATATTTATTTATTTGGATTAAATTTAGTATTTCAAGTTTGATCCCCTTTCTGTTGACAGATTGATATGATATGTGGTTTTGATAATTATATACAATTTAATAAATTCTGTATCACTGTAAATCTCTCAGATGGTATGCAGTTGCATCATGGATTTTCACAGGGCTCAGTTTTGGGGCCTCTACTCTTATTGATCTACATAAATGACTTGAAAGTCAATGTAGCTGGCTCAAAACTCATACTATTTGCTGATGACACCACTCATCATATCACCCATCAGAACCAATTCAAAAAATTGTGGCTGAGGGACAGAATCAGATGAAAGAATGGTTCTTAGCAAACAAACTTTCTCTTAACTAAACCAAGACCAAAAATATCAATTTTTTTCTTAGACCTCTGAATCCAAATCTGCTAAGAAGTGATGAGGTGAATCTTCTTGGAATAATTTTATTAATAAAGGCCTAACATGGAAAAAATGTAATTTAACTATCGTCTAAGCTCTTGAAAATTATATATATGATAAGATAACTTGTTAAGACTGTATCTAGAGAAACTATAATGTCAACTCATTATGGTTATTTTTATTCAAACATGACAAATGCTGTGGTGAGTTGGTGTCACTCTTCTTCCCATTCGGAAAAAAAAAATTAGGCTACAAAGGAGATGCATCCGTATTGTTATGAATCTTAAATATCGCCAGTGCTGCAGACATTGTTTTGTTGAGCATAAAACACTAACGTTTCTTTGCGCATATATACTGAACTGTATTGAATCTGTCTATAATAGTAAACAAGAATTTTCAACACATAGACAACTTCATAACTATGAAACACCTCATAACCAGGATATTATGCTTGAATATCACAGCATAGAACCAGAAAAGGAACTGACTACTAGGGTGTACATTTTTTCAATTGCTTGCCAGTTACCATAAGACTCCTTGAGGAGAGATTATTTAAAAAAAACAAACATTATTTGGTAAAAAATGGCTTTTATTCAATTCAGGAATTCTTGGATACCACGTTGATCTAATATGATTGTTCAAATTATATTTAACTTAATCAACAAATCGTAATTTTATGAATGTATGATAAACCAACATTTCAATGTATATATATATATATATACATATATATATATATATATATATATATATATATATATATATATATATATATATATATATATATATTACCTGATGTAATCCAAATACAGGCAAGTTTACCTAAAGCAACAGAAGTACCTGTATTGAGGCGTTCGTATCGTATAAAAGGTTACACAACAGGATGACACGTTCAGATAGAGTAGTGCCTAGCCTAGAGGATGACAGCACGACCAGTTGTCGAAAGCCCCCGCAGATAATCGAATAGAAGTTATAGAGCTTCAAATCCGTTTTCTTGTCACCCATACAGATTTCGAGAGAAAAATTGTTGCAACAATCAGACTCACTTATTGAAACACCTTGTAGAATGGGAACCATGTATGGGTGACAAGAAAACGGTTTTCACTATATCAATCTGCCCAAAATTCTATAACAGTTGTGTAATTTTCATGAACGCCCATCTTCTGGTTACAATTCTACAAGGTGTTTTAAAAAGTGAGTCTTCTGTTGCAACAATTTTTGTATGGGTGACAAGGAAACGGTTTTCACTATATCAATCTGCCCAAAATTCTATAACAGTTGTGTAATTTTCATGAACGCACATCTCCTGGTTACAATTCTACAAGGTGTTTTAAAAAGTGAGTCTGATTGTTGCAACAATTTTTCTCTCGAAATCTGTATGGGTGACAAGGAAACGGTTTTCACTATATCAATCTACCCAAAATTTTATAAGAGTTGTGTAATTTTCATGAACGCACATCTCCTGGTTACAATTCTACAAGGTGTTTTAAAAAGTGAGTCTGATTGTTGCAACAATTTTTCTCTCGAAATCTGTATGGGTGACAAGAAAATGGTTGTCACTATATTGATATACCAAAGATTCTATAGGAGTTGTGTGATTTTCATGAATACAAGTAATCTCAAAAAATTATTCTGATTGTTTCAACAATTTCTTTTTTGAAATCTGTTCAGATGACAAGAAAACTGTCATCACCAAGTTAATCTACTCAAGAAACTATGGAAGTTGTGTGATTTTGATGGACGCACATCATCGGATATCATTTTTATATGGGGTATTGGAAAGTAAGTCTAATATTTCCAATTTTATTTTTCCCTAAATTTGTATTGTTGATGAGAAAACGATTATCAACGCGTCAATCTACTCAAAATTCTATAAAAAAGTTTTACACCAAATACTCCTATTAATTTCACGTTCAACCTATAGTGAATAGTTATTTCCAGCCACAGATATTAGTACGGGTGCTAATAATTTCGTATCCCAACCACAGATTTTAATTTTCCTCTACGTCAGTATGTGTGGCCAGAAATCTATGGATAACTTTACGCCAATTGTCCAATTTGACATTTTTTACAAAAAATTTTCAGAAAAGCAGTTATTGCTCGAAATTTCGAAAATCGGTAAAGAGAAAAGATGATTGTTTTTTCATTTTTTACCCATATACTAAGTTTTAGCTCTCTAGTACAAATTTAGTTTTTTTACAGTTTTTCAAAAATTTGACATTTGCCGATTTCTCAAATTTAGCCAAACCTCAACAAAGTTAGTGCTTTATGCCTAACTTATCTTTTCAACGCATTTTTATTACCAATTGCAATTCTAAATACAACTTATTTCGCAAAAATTTAAAACACCAGAAAAAATTATGCCAAAAATGATGCAAAGTTGATACAGTTTTTAGAAACAGATAAATATTTTACTTTATTTCTAATTTTTGCGAAATAGCTTGATACATAAGCATAATTAAAAAACAATATCAATGAAAAGTCAATAATTTATTCTTTACTGCACTTTTCAAACAGTCAAACTTTGATTTACTAATTACGAAAAATTACAACGAAATTAAACTAAGGGTACTGTGGGAACAATTGAACTGAACTGAATAAGCAAAATATTTTATTGTCATATGACATTTGTTGAATAACTCAAAATAGTGTTTATCAGTTTTAGATTTAAAATAGTTTATTCGTTGTCTAGTGTGTTGTTAAAAATGCTGAATCTTCAAGAGAAAATTGAAATCGTTTTAATATGCGGCGAGAATACCGGTCACCGATAAGTAGCTGATATTTTCAATGCCAGACATCCTGCAAGAAATATTCATCAGTCAACAGTTAGTAGGATAATAGCTACGTTTAAATCTACTGGCTCGGTTGAGAGTAATTTTAGAAAAGCACATCAGCCTTCTAGACATACTGAAGAAGTGAAATTTGAAATATGTTCGGATGTCGTAGAATATAAAAAAACAAGTATTCAAGATATTGCAGATAGAACAGGTGTTGTGGCGTTGTGAGCTCGCAAAACTGCAGGTGGTGGGCAAAAGAAAACCCACATTTCGTAATCGAATGTCGAGATCAATATTCGTTTAAGACGAATGTATGGTGTGGCATATTAAACGATCAAATTATAGGATCATACTTTTTTAGACATAATGTAAATTCTGCGGACTACCTACACTTTGTGAATACCGAACTATCTGAAGTTTTGGATAATATGCCCCTTCAAGTGAGAAATGTGTGGTATCAGTGTGATGGTGCACCTATTCATACTACAAGGGTGGTTAAAGAGCGTCTTTTGGAAATATTTGGGGGCAAAGTAATCAGTCGCAATATGGAACACTTTTGGCCGCCTAGATCTCCTGATATAACCCCACTAGATTTCTTCTTGTGGGGTTACTTAAAACAAAAGGTGTATAAGCAAAGACCTTTTCGAGATATAAACCATTTAGAGGCAGTTATTCGAGAATGTGTTGGAAGCACGAAACCCCGTAGTATAAAGAATGCAGTTAAAGATGTTTTAAAAAGGACAATCGATTGCATTGAATGTGGTGGAAGGCACACCGGAATGTGACTTTTTATTTTGTATTTCTATTGGTATTTACATGGCTTAGGCATATGTTTCGATTTGAATTAGTGTTCTTAATTTAAATTATAACTTTATTTCAACAGATGTTTGTTAGCATTTTTTACGGTTTAGTTTTCTAGGCAACAAAATCTAAATTGATTTCTGAAGTAATTTTGTTCATTCATACCTCATAAAAGATATTTAGTAAATGTGAAATTACTTTCGTATAATTCCTCCCCTTAGTTTAATTGCGTTGTAATTTTTCGTAATCAGTAAATCAAAGTTTAACTGTTTGAAAAGTGCAGTAAAGAATAAATTATTGACTTTTCATTGATATTGTTTTTTAATTATGCTTATGTATCAAGCTATTTCGCAAAAAGTAGAAATAAAGTGAAATATTTATCTGTTTTTAAAAAATGTATCAACTTTGCATCATTTTTGGCATAATTTTTTCTGGTGTTTTAAATTTTTGCGAAATAAGTTGTATTTAGAATTGCAATTGGTAAAAAAACAACTGTAAAAAAACTAAATTTGTACTAGAGAGCTAAAAATTGGTATATGGGTAAAAAATGAAAAAACAATCATCTTTTCTCTTTACCGATTTTCGAAATTTCGAGCAATAACTGCTTTTCTGAACATTTTTTGGAAAAAATGTCAAATTTGATAGGGAAGAAAAATCACTTGATCGGTCATATGCCTGTCATTTGGCATCATTTTTAAAGCACAACCTAATGGAGATATCAAAAGTTGCTTGAAGAGATGAACAAAAAAATCCCATTTGATGCGGACATTATGTGTGACACTGTATATATATATATATATATATATATATATATATATATATATATATATATATATATATATATATACACTCAAAAAATAGGGGCAAACCGCGGACACGTGTTACTGGCTATTGGCCTATACTCTTCCTTTCTTGATTTGTAAAAGAACGTATTATTACCAATGAAATTGATTGATTGATTGAAATCCAAGATGGGCGCAGCTACAAAATGACAGATTACGTATTGTTCCGCAACTACCTCGATATGGGTATCAAATGACAGGGTTCGACTAGTAGAATAGTAGTACACTTTGAAAAAGATGCAAATTCAAGATGACCGCAGCTACAAAATGGCGGATTACATGTTACCTTGTAATACTGAGGCACTAAAACTGAATAGAATGAGAAAAGAACAAAATTAGAAACTGAAAACTTCTGTTTTATTTAAAAGAAAAAAGAAATAATAATGATGTAGATAATGTACTAATGTACGGAAAGTCCTAGGTATCAGCATCACACCACTCTCTTCAGCAATATACGGTATTGATCAGATAAAGAAATAATTAAATCGTTGGGCGTAGTGTTTACATATTTATTTAGGTTACGTTATGCCCAATGATTTAATTTTTTTTATCTGATCAATACCGCAGATTGCTGAAGAGAGTGGTGTAATGACTGCTACCTAGGACCTTTCGAATTATTTTTTAGTTTTTAGTTCATTATCTACATATTCTACATCATTATCATCTTTTTTTCAATAAAACCGTTTAACATACATTTTTTTACTTATATTATTATTATATTTGCTGAGTTCTACCAGATCTCTTCAACACAATATATAAAAGATATTTTTCCTATAAAAAAAGTAATATAAATTATGAAATTATGAAACAACAACAAAAATTGATTGGCGCTCCGGGGCGACTTGATTGATTTCAGTGGCGCATTTGCTTTTTCAGCTGCAGAAAAACCCGGAAAAACCTCCAGCACCACATCTGCCAATGTCCTCTCTTTCATAGAATAAATATATTATTTTTCTGGTATACAATACGAACTATCATAATTAGTAAATATATTTATGATAATTGGTGCAGATCGTTAATCCCATGCGAATCTAATGCATGCTTCTTTCATATGATTAAAGAGTCTTCATGAGACTAACTCAACATGGTTCTTGAACTCAAACGTTGGATTGGAAACGTTTTTTGAAGTAGATGTGAAGTCAAGTCTTCATCAACCAGACCAATTGGTGATGTGATAGCCAGTCTTGAACTTTTCTTGTAACTATAACCCAACAAAAGATCTAACTGAGGAAGAAAATTAAATTATGAATATTCGACAAAAGAGTCAAAATCGCAGAATGACAACTAACTAGCCAATATCTGTTATTAGAGACTCCACCCAAATATGTAGACCAGAAATCTCACTTCGAGTTTGTCGAAATACTTCGCACAGTCTGGACAAAATTCGAGAATGTAGGTCTTTATACTAAATGATCAACGTCAAGATTGAAATGAAGTATAATTGATGGTTTGAATGCATTGACCAGTTTCTTAATGAAAATTAATAACGCTATACATGATAATTATTGAGTAGTTTTCACAAATCCTTTTTTATTCTAGATGACGATGTCTCATAAAATTTTCTGTATAGTTTGGTAGTTTACGAGACACAACGCGATACAACCGTTTGCACCCATTTTTTTCCAAGATGGCGGCCGGGACAAGGATTGCGACTCCACAAATTTGAACTTCAGCTTATACTAACTCTGGTGGCCGAATGCTTTACAGAAAACTGCCCAGGCGCAGCTCTATGGCTTACAGAGTCAGGCTTGTCTGGTCATCAGTGATGCCATCAATACCATTCTGTCAGCGGCCATGGAGATCCTTCTAGATGTACCTTCTCTCTATATTTTTCTGAAGAAAGGCGATAGATGGACTGCAAATAGACGTGTGTACATTGCCAATTGCACAAATCAATTTAATGCAGAGTGCAACAGACTATTGGTTGACACTGGAAGTCACAGCATTCTGGAAATGACCCCTGAGAAGGAAATATCAAGAGCATATAGTTGTTGGTTCACAGATGGATTAAAAACACCTTCCGTTCTGGTGCAGGTGTTTTCTGTCGCAGACCCAGGACAGAGATATCAACCTGCCTAAGAACCTATGCGACTGTATTTCAAGCGGAAATTTACGCTATTGAATTGTGTGCGGAGAGAATGGAAGAATCCAACCTCATAGGCAAGTCAACAAAATTATTCTCGGACAGTCAAACAGCGTTGGATGCTCTTGGTTCCTATCGAGCAACGTCTGAATTGGTAACAAATTGCCAAAAACCATTTTCCTCGATAGGAAAACTTATCATATGATCTCTGGTCTGGATTCCTGGCCATACTGGCCTGGAAGGCAATGAGGCTACTGACTCCCTTCTGACAGAATCTTTTGAGATTGGCTCATTCCAATACGTTTATTTACTCTTCGAAGCTCAATACAAACAGTTGTTGGACTACAGTAGGGATGAACTACGATGTCTAACAGGCCTTCTTACAGGTTACAGTCATTTGAATCATGTTATGCAGAGACTCCGACTGTCGGAAGACGGTGTGTGTCGCCTCTGTTTGGAAAATGATGAAACAGCAGAGCACATACTGCCTGCCTCGTTGGGGACCGAATCAGGTTTACAGAGTTCGGCAAAGCCGTACTCTTACCATCTGACCTGAAAGACCACTCACCATACAAACTAATCGGCTTCGTTAAGAAGCTGGGTTTATTTGGTTGAGTGAATAGGTGTGAGCCACAATAAACCTTGCGGGTTGCGGTGGAGTGCCGAATAGACCCACACACTTTGTACCTAACCTATACTAACCCCCTTCACACATTCAAAAAATAAAATTGCGTCCTCTGAAAAACGCAACCCTAAATGTAAATTTTCAATGTATTAAGAACCATTTTCCCAATTGAAATCTGGTCAATTATGAAAGAAATATATTTACCTGCATTATGATGTATACTAGACAAATAAGGGTGCTGAATTCCAGTAGTAGGTGGTGCTCTGGAGGCGAAAGCACAACTTGGAAGGTCCGAAACTTCATCTTCAGAGATGTCTCCTGCACTATATCCAAATTGTAAGCTTAAATAGAAGGAAGGAAAATGCGTTACATATAGGGAAAACATTCAACATGAGGTTGTGCATTAATTATAACAAAACATGTGCATGGGTATTAACTTGGCATTCAATCATGCGTTCAAAGGCAAACTTTGATTTTTGTTTCAGATATTAAATACCAGATATACAATTGGTGTTGAAAAGTTTTTTGACTAAAAAATTTCAGAAAAAATTGAATAGAAGATTAAGAAGGTAGCACATATCGAAACAGAATTATGAGAACTTCTTGTGTATACCTCACCGAGCTGTTAATTCATCAAGAGAATGGAATCATCCAAAGTTAGCTAGCATAAATAATGCTATAATCCAAAATTTAAATCATGATCAAACAAAGGGCCCTTTTTAGTTTCAATAATGGTGTTAATAGTGGTGAAAAGATGCAGGTTCGATCCTTTCCTCGACGATATATTTTTCTCGGGAAAATGTATCGAGTTGAAATTGAAATGATCCTGCAACACAATACTGCTGACGAACTGTGAATAGCCAAGGTCATAGGCAGCTATGGTTCATATATAGGATAGAGAAAATACTTTTTGTCTGATTTTTATAAAGTTTTTTATTTGTTACGACCAGTTTCGGTTTATCAAACCATTCTCAAGTAAACTCTTGATGAACCGAAAATAAATAACGAACGAAAAATACTAGTATTATTGTGAAAAAAGAGACGAGCGCTTGATATACAAAAAAAAATGGCACAAAGCGCCCAGGCTTTTTCCACAATAATACTAGTATTTTTCGTTCGTTATTGTTTTACGCTTATTTAAAAAACTATTTTCAACTTTTTAGTTCGATGTTCTTTTAATTTTTTAGATTCGTATGCTATAAAAACGTGTTTTTTAGTCTTTTTAAACTATATTTATTTTATGTAAAGTTTGGGATCAATCAGCCGTGTATTGTGTAGAAAAATGACCATTGATATTTTCCGATTCCGGAGAGGGAGCCTGAAAATCAGCTACCAAGCCCAAGGCAGCAGGGGCGTAAAGGAGGGTTACAAATAAGGCAGAAGGCGCGTGTTGATGAAAAAAATACTTTTTTCAAATGAAGAAATACATGTAAAGTGAGTTCGAATTATATTAAAGAGGTTACGCACAGCGCCATCTGCCCGCAAATAGATCAAGCAATAATGTCGATAATTCTGTGAAATACAGATCCCGAGCTTGAGAGTTACAAACAAACATACATACAGACATACATACAGGTGAAGCTAATATAAAGCGTGTAATAAAATAATAAAAAGAACTTGTTGCATTCGAAATAGAGAAAGATGAAAACGTTGTGGGGCCGGTGAAACAGTGTTTTTGATATATATTGCTGAAAAGGCGAAGAAAGTCAAGTCAAAGTCAAAAGTCAAGTTGTGGCAATAATTGTTCTACATACTGATCAGATGCAAGATGGAGGTGACGGGACATAGATAATGACAGTTCGTTAATAGTTTTGTTAGATTTATTGATACGGAAGCTGAAAAAGATCGCACATTCTGCATCACTAGCCAATATTTTGATGTGAATGTTTTGGAATCCATTTTGAAGTTCATTGCGTCCTGAGAACATTCACATAACTAGATTTTCACAAGTTATTGTCTCACTTTTGTGTATGTTTTGCTATATATTTGACCTTATTTAAGCTAAATAGATTTTTAATATTCACTTTGGAATTTATAACCTTTGTTTTTATCTTAGTTTCACAAAGATTCACGAACTACTCACTTACCAATGTATACTATATAGGTAATTATTTTTATATTTTTATATAATACATGCTATCACCTAGGTTAAATTGTAAAACAGCCTCGGCTTTCAGTGATTTTTGTATCTATTTCTTCTTTATAAACAATGTAGGTATGTCAATGAATAAAGCCCATTTATAATTATTATTATTTATTGTTGTGGAATTGGCCGCGGTGGTAGTGCGCCCGATTCACGATCGGAAGACCGTGGGTTCGATTCCCACCTCTCCAGATATTTTTCTGGAGAGAATTTATCTGGCTGAAGCTGGGATGATTCTGCAACCGTGTTAGGACTCACACGTTTAAAGGTAAAACCTCGTTAATCCTTAGTTCGCACAAGTTCTCATCTTTTGAGAGTTGTCGTTCGTATGGGGGCGAGGGCTGATTAACGGAAAAACAGATTTTTAACAGATTTTAAAACAGATTATTGTATAGAAAATGTTCTGTTCAACCTGTGGGAATCAATTAACGGCCAACGAAAAGTGGGTGCTGATTTAGTGACTGGTAAAAGATCAGTGGGTGGTAAGCCATCGATGATTGCCCAAAAATACTGATCTCTCCTGAAAATATTCCCTTTTCAATTCCCTTGTTTCATGAAAAGTTCAACTAAAAACAAAACTCAACACACGTTTGTTGAAAAGGTGTGCTGAAGTTGCGATTCTCAGAAAGTTACTTCATGATGTTTCGATTGCTAGTTCCACAATCATCTTCGGGTGATAACTGGACTATTTATGTCATTCGAGTGCTTTCACCTATCACCTCTTTCTTTCATTTCAAGTTTTATTGCTCATTTATTATTGATTGTTTAGCTATTCATTCTAATTTTATTTGTACTTTTATAGATTTCCAATCATTTTAGAATCATATTAGACATTGGAAGTCCAAACTAATAAAATTTGTTTTATATTTCACCGACAATTTGGTTCAGCTTGTACCTAAACGATGAGTTAGATGGCTACCATCAGCAAAGACGTTGATAGGGTTTTTGCCGTTTAGTTATAACGATAGGAATGGGATATATTAGATCAAAGTTATTTTAAATGTTAAAATAGTTATTTATGTATCAAGGGAATTAGGAGGGCCTTAATTACCGATGGCAAAGTTTGCGTCCCGAGGGCCTCTGGCCCGAGGGACAGCAATTGCCTGAGGTTATTAAGGCTCATTAATTCCCGTGGTACATAGATAATTTTATTTCTGACCGATTTCAATAAAATTTTGTTCATTTTTGAAACGGAAAAATGTACCAATTCATTACCTTCCCGGTATATTTGAATCAGGTACCGTTGATTATAGTAGAGTTTTCTTGTTGCTAGGTTGTTGCTATGTTACTTGTTTATAAACAGAACTTTGTTATCAAGCTGTGTTTGCGGTGAAAACGTGTTTTCTACCTCGAATGTAATGGAGGATATTTTGAAAAAAGCTGAACAA
Organism: Leptinotarsa decemlineata; assembly: GCF_025532065.1. NCBI lineage: Eukaryota > Metazoa > Arthropoda > Insecta > Coleoptera > Chrysomelidae > Leptinotarsa > Leptinotarsa decemlineata. Next base: position 10,164,684 of record NW_027412694.1, on the reverse strand, counting down.
GCAAGAGAATCATTAATTCCATCGAAAAGTGAAGCCGTATACCAAAAACAATACAAGATATATCTGGACTGGCTGACACGGAAAAATGTTATGCCAAAAGATGTCACTGAAACTGTATTTCTGGCATATTTTCAAGAACTGGTAAGGAATTTTCTATGTTTTTCGGTAGATTTGGTAGTAATTGTGTTTATTCGTTTCAGTCAGAAACGTATAGTCCGAATTCTTTATGGACTAAATGGTCAATGCTAAAATCGATGGTGACTATACATGAGAAACGAGATATCACCAAGTTCAATGAACTACAGGCTTTTTTGAAACGAAAGAGTTAGAGTTATATGCCGAAAAAGTCTGCTGTTTTATCTCCTAAAGATGTTATCAGATTCCTAAAGGACGCTCCTAATGATATTCATTTATTGCATAAGGTAATTTTTTTCTTATTTTCCTTTTTGTGTGTATTTATTTCCTTGTTTTTTTGTTTTGGGTTATTTTGGAGGATGCAGAAGTCAGGAACTTTTGAATATGAAGATATCGGATATAGAGGACCGGGATTCCGTTATGGTAGTGAACGTACCGGAAAGTAAAACTGGTGTATCGAAGAAATTTACAGTTGTGGATGAAAAAGAGTTCTCCGCTTTGCCTTTATTAAGACTTTATATGTCTTTGCGTCCTAAAGGTATTGAACGATTTTTTTTGAGAGTCATAGTTACGACCGCACCGGGGGGCCTGGGGGGCCGGTTAGGCCCCCCAGACGTACCCTGGCGTTGGATGCGATCGGGCGTGGAGGGGTGGATTTTCGGGAAATCCTTGCGGGTACCGCCCCTCACCCCACACCAACAGGATTTCGCAGGGCTTCCTCCCGCTCACCGAACCCGGAATTGCTTCCTTACATCTACTTAGTGTGGCTAACCAAGAGACAGGACCATCGGCAGCGTTCGACCGAACGTTCGTACAAGTTAACTACGCTCTTCTTTCGCCAGAGAGTGCTCGCGTCGCACACCTGCCCCCGCCAGCCATGCCAAATCAATTGGGACTATGGTCCCGGAAGTGACCGGCCGGGGTCCTAAGCTCGGATACTAGTAGCTCCGTCCATCCGGATTCCGACACCTCAAGCGTCTGCCTTGGTGCCCTCCAAGGCTAGACTCGGATACTAGATCCCGGAAGGACCGCAAGCCCCGACACCTCGAACGCTTGGATCCGTACAGAAGCAGGCGAGGATCACGGAACAGCATAAGCCGTCCAGTGCCTCATAATGGGGCTGCAATGCACCCATGAATGGATTACCGCAGCCCTGTATCCCTTTACCCGCTAGCGGAGCCGCTGCCCCTAAGAGGCCAACGCCAGTTGGAGATGAGGCTCACTAGCCTCCAGCCGCGAGCGGGCACTCACCTCCCCCCTAGAACTCATGTTAGGAAAGCTCCCTTTCCAACGTTTGATGAGTAACCGTCGAGAACTCTCGCGAGCATCCTCTACCACACATCATATGTCGAAGATGTCGCGCCCATTCCCCGTATAGGTGCGGGATAGGGCGGTTCATCTACGACTTTTGGGTGTACGCCGTGTGGTCTGCACCGCATACCCTTACGTTACCCCGAGGGGCACTCATGTTAGGAAAGCTACCTTTCCAGCGTTGGATGAGTAACCGCCGAGGGCTCTTGCGAGACACCTCTACCACACATCTAGCTTGAAATCGGCCAACGCCTGTTGCCCGCAGATGCGGGATAGGGTAGTTGACCGATAACTTTACTGGGTGAGTGCCGTGTGGTCTGCACCGGAGGACTGTCAAACACCCATAAGAGAGAGACAGTGACCCCCCGCCACTCACCCCGACAAAATAAATGTACATCTCAGCCAATTGGAAAAAACATGTTTGGGAAAATCCCCAGCAAAATCGCAATGTATTTAGGATTGCCAAACTCATCTTCCTATACGGGACATTGCCTTCGTCGCACTTCTGCTACTGCTCTAGCCAATGCAGGAGCAACTATGACTAACTTAAAAAGACACGGAGGTTGGAAAAGTTCCACGGTGGCGGAGGGGTACTTGGAGGATAGCATCGAATTGAGAAATAAAACGGCGCGTATGTTGTCTACTTTGTCATCAGAAGAGGCAGGTAATTTTCAGGGAACATTTCAAAATTGTACATTTATTATTTGTAATGACGTGAATAAATAAAATATGGTTCAGTTTTCATTTCTATTTATTTTTACTTGTGAAAGGTAGAGGGAATTATAAAATCTATAATGTCCTAAGGGAGTTATGACCCTCTTTATTGATAGGGTAACTATGACGATATAAGCTTATAATATCCCGGTCAGAAATAAATGCATTAACCTATTTTCAGTTTCCGTGAGATTGTACAAAACAAGGAAATGGAAGGTTGCAACCTATATTATACCGGTCACCATTACATTGTTAAAGTTGCTTGTTTTTTCATGTTTTAATGAATGAAAAACTGTTTTATTCATGCAAAAATAAACAGCCACATAATATTATCAAAAAGTACTCAAGTCAACCATAATGAAAAAAAAATCCTTGAAAATGCTTTTCAATACATGCAACACCAATTTCTGACACGTACGGTTACTGTTCAAAAAATGAGGTGAATTTTCATTTTTCTCAAAAAATATTTATTCATTCATCAATTTCTATTTTGTTCTGATATGAGTCTTTTGGTAAGTCCTTGAATTCTCTCAACGATTCGGTTTTCATCTCATCAATCATTGCAAAACGTCCACCATTCATGTATCTCTTCAATCTTGGGAAAAGAAAAAAGTTACATGGAACCAAATCTGGTAAATACGGTGGCTGAGGCATGATTATGGTGTTGCTTTTGGTAAAAAAACAAGCAATGACTAGTGCATAAGCGTGATTCAAAAGCCATTCATTGTTTTTCCACAACACCGGAGTTCTTTTCGTATTGTTTCTCACAAGCGGCGCATAACTTCAAGATAATACTTCTTATTGACCGACATCCATCTCCTACGGAGGAAATGGATGTCGAGTTTACGACTCCAACTGACCTCTCTGTAAATTTAGTTCAGGAGCGAGTCTACAGAGGAGACGGATGTGGAGTTTACAACTCCAACTGATCTCCCTGTGAATCTAGTTCACGAGCGAGAGCTTCTCAACTCCCGATCCAATAACTGAACCTAAAAAAAGGTTTGGTGGCGCAGCCAGGAAGCGACTGAATCATCTCCTCAAAAACCGCCTTGCACTCGCTTTAGACCTAACCTAACCTAACCTTATTGATCGAACGACCACTACGCCACGGTAATCGAAGAAAACAGTGAGCAGAAGCTGAACAACTTCTCTAACATTGATTTGACAATTCTTAACAATTTTTTTCATCGGATGTTGATGTGCCTTGGTGTCCAGGACGAGCGTCGTCATTCACATCTTTACGACTTTCTGTGAAAAAGTTGTACCACTTGTGAACGTTTTTCTGACTCCGAGTACAATCACCGTATGCCACTGTCAACATTTCAAGTATATTTGAGCACCTAATTCCTTTTTACACAAATTGATGTAAATTATTTGATGCATTTTTTTCGATCGCAGAAAATCGCTGAACTCGCAAAACACTTAACTTTGTGCATTTCATTGATTCGGACTTCTATTGTCTAATATGATATAAATTGATTTGAAATCCGTGAAAGAATCTATGAAAAATTAAAAAGAATAGCTGGAAAATAACAATTATATCAAGCAAAAAAACTGAAATCACCTACTATGAAATAAAATGTAAGCAACAATCAAAAATCAAAAATATTGACTATTAACACGAGATGAAACTCAAAAATCATTAACAAGAAATGAAAATTAAAAATTAAAAGATTCCAAACCAAGTTACTTCACGACGTTTCGATTGTTAGTATCCACAATCGTCTTCGGGTGATAACTGGACTTATTCAATCGGCAGCCGTCTTGGTTTCGAACAGGTTGCAGCCTGGCTCCCTTATCTTTACAACTGGCGTTTGTCAGAAGGACAAATAATTGGACTTATTCCTCCAAAATCTGATTATTTATAGATCATTCAAGTGTTTTCGCCTATCCCCTCTTTTCTGGAAGTCCGGACCAATGAAATGTACCACGAAACATTGTCAACCACCTTCAAACAAACTTCTAACTTTTATGCCTCTCACCAACAAACTAAACATGCTAAACAGCTGAAACGGTGAACATATGTTCTAGACGAGTTTACCAACATGGAGAATTTTTGAAACAGTCCACGTATATCGTATTCCTTTTTATTCTACTTTGTCCATATACATAACAAACCCTACCAAATACAAATAAAACAGAACACTGAGTCAGCTCAAAAACCAAAGACGGCTCAGGATGTGGAGTGCCCTCCACTAAGCCTAATGATTAAGTGGGGAATGGGAAAAAATACCAGCGTGGTCTAAACATAACTGGCTGGTATCTCAATTGTTCCAAAAGAAATAACCAGGAGAGGAATTTCTGGCAAAAACATAACAATCTGCACTGATAGCAGACAAACCTTATTAGCCTTGAACAGACAACGTGTTACCTCAGGGCTAGTACTAGAGTGCCACCAAGATTTAGACAAACCCTTGGTAGATAATAACATTATCCTGAGGTGGGTTGAAGGGCACGACAGGAGTAAAGGTAATTTCATTGCTGACTCTTTAGCCAAGGAATCGGTTGGACTAAAAATTCTAGGACTCAGTGACACTAGGGCCTGATGACTTTCACAATTGCGGAACTAGCCAAACGTTACACCCATGCTCAATCCCTAAAGAGATGGGATGAAATCAAAGATGCAATCTTGCCAGGATCACCCTGGGCGCCGAAGAAATATCTGGCGATAACCAGGAAAAATCTACGCTTATCAGTAGGATTTCTGATTGGTTACTGTCAACTGAGGAAACACCTCCACAAGATGGGGCTAGTGGACACACCTCTATGCAGGATGTGTGAACAGGAAGATGAGACTGTCAGGCATGTCCTGTGCGAGTGCCCGGAGTTATCGTCAATAAGAGAGTGTGTGTTCGGCGAGTCTTGGCCTACACCTGCCGATATAAAGGAGATGTCTCCCAGAGACCTGTCCACCTTCCTGAAAAGGACAGGATGGACCATGACCTAGGAGGACAACTCCTTGGGAGAATGTATAATGGGTCACATGTGTCCTAAGTACTGTGGGGTTACACTCACCCTCCCTACCTACAGATACATATATACGTAACAGTTTTTCACATTATAATGTCTTTATGAATAGTATTATTTGTATACGTACCTAACATCATTTATTTCACAAAATTCAGAAAATCATATTGTTTCTCATGAAAATATAAAAAATGGTGATGATCTGAGATTTCGAATTATTTGTGTTAACTCTAATTTCTTAAATAGCCTTCAAGTTCTCAGGATCGTGATTATGAAAATATGTAAAAAATATTGACACATTAAACCGAATCACAAATACAAATATATTTTTTTTAGGGTGATGAAATAATTTGTGAAGACTGCCATCTTTATGGATGTTCTTATTTCTTATCATTTATTGGAAAAGCGATAGATTTTATTTGATTTTTTAAACAATTTGAGCGAAATATTATTCAAAAAATTTTTAGCGGCAGTTTAATAATAATCAAATAGTCCCTTTTTTCACCTGTAGCCAAATATGTTTCACTGAATGAATTACGTGTATAATGAACAGAAAATATTAAGAAATCATGTCTGAACTGAAAATAACGTATTCAAAAAACACTTCATTCTGAGATTTTCACAACAGTTTTACAAAAACGCAATACGTGTTTCGCCATACAATGGCTTCTTCGGGAGTGTCTACATATTCAATGCTACATATACCTTATTCTACAATTTGAAGTATCTATATTTCAGGTACCAGATTTTTACCTTAGTTTGTAATGAATTAAGTTACCTGTGCTTATGTCCCAATTTCCACATTTGAAAAAATATTTAATTATGGGAAGTTATTCAGTTCTAATTGATCATTTAGTAAATTCCCAAATTCCTCAATCTATTGTCTTCTAAATATTTTAGAATATTGAGTTTCAAACTCTTCTGTTTTAAATGTAACACATCATATTCATGATTAAACTCATTTCCTTCTGCTAAAAGATGGTTTGCAAATGTGTAATTGGTCATTCTATTTACAAAATTACTTATATGCTCTTTAATTCTTTGAGGAAATGTTCTCCCTGTTTGGCCAATATAAGGTTTAGGGCAAGAGCCACAAGTCAGTTTATATACTCCTGATCTATCCGACACTGAAGTTTTGTCTTTATTGTTTTTAATAAATTTACTTAGACTATTATTTGTTTTGTAAGCTACGTTTACGCATTCTTTCTTGAAAAAACGGGCAATATTATTGGTTGGTTCACCTAAATATGACAATGCCTATACCTGACGTTATCTAAAATTTGGATAGACCAGGTCCATGGCTTGCTTTTGTAGTTTTTTGGAAAGAATGGAGTCTATAGTATATACCTTATAACCGTTGTTGACCGCGATTTGTTTGATCAAACTCAGCTCTCTCTGGAAATTACTCTCAGGCAGTGGAATATTCAATAGTCTGTGAAGCATACTATCGAATGCAGCAACGTAATGCTGGCAAGGGTGTGTGGAAGAATTATGTATGATAATGTCGGTGTGCGATTGTTTGTGGAAAATTGCAAATTCATGTTTATTGTTATTTTTAGTAATGGTTTAGTCAAGGTAATTTATTGAATTATTTACCTCCTTCTCAGGTACTTGAAATGAAGGTACTTTCAAATTGTGGAATAAGGTATATTTAGCATTGAATATGTAGAATTAGTTAGTAAACACACGCCCGAAGAAGCCATTGTATGGCGAAACACGTGTAAAATCGTTTAGTGAAAAGTGTTTTTTGAATACGTTAGTTATGAATTTTCATCAAGTGTCGGCCAATTACATCATATATGAATTGAACATAATGACATTGAAGTACAATGTTTAAAAGCAGTTCCACGTTCTATATCGTGAACAAGTTTCTCAACTATGTTTTGTAATATATGTTTTAATGATAGTTTTGTATATGCATAAGTAATTATGTTTTGTGTTCCCTCATAATTTTAACAATAGCGTATTGACGGATTTCCGTCATTTCTTGATCTTACGGAATCCAATAAAGTATCATTATTTTTCTTATTTCAACACCTACTTCAATTCTTCACTTCATTTATTATATCTATATAGATTTTTAACACCGTAACATGCAGTATTCAAAACAACTAATGTACAAAATTCTGATTACTTACAGTTAAATTATAGTTATGAAGTTAGAAAATAACTTACTTTGGTGGTGAAGATGATGAATCGGGTAACTGATGCCCACGATTTGTCATTCTTCTATTACGCTTCTTTAAAATCACTGCTGGAGCAATATTGACAATTTAATGTCGCACTGTACAATAAAAAAATTGCAAAACCACAGCACAATTAAACTTAAAACGATATTCTTACGCAATAATTAAAGTTGAACTGACATCAAATCCCTAGAGAATTATTTTATATACGTGCTCCCTGTAGAATTTTTCAAACAATATTCACCTTTATAAAGGCTTCCCAAAAGTTCAATTTACTTTCAAACAAGAATTGGTCAAATATTGTAGCTCTAAACGACAGAAGCTCTAAGGGTGCATTTGGTGCTGTGTATGTATTGATTGGGGAATGTTTTACCCCCGAATTTCGACCAATACGAATTCGTCTTTCGAATGTTTCCCTACATTCGCGCTGCTATTGGCTGCAGCTGTGGTTATAGAGGGTTGAATCCGGGAATACATTCTGATGAGATATGTTTGTTTGAAGTGGTTTTGGTTTTGACAGGTGGAAAATGAGCTATCATTTGCAGATATTCTGCAATTTATCGACTGGAGTTCGTTAACAAGAGAAAGGAAAGCGCTTTTCCCAAGAAATTTACTGAAATATTTTGTCATAATGTTTTTTTGCATTTTTTTATTATTAACATTGAATGAATTCGAGGCAAAATTTTCCCCAATCTCCTCTCATTGAACAATAATAATTATTTTAGAAAAAAATTTCTTGGTTATTATTATTGAAACATTGGTTTTTCGACCTTTTGGCCTCAATTTGGCGTCAGACCCAAATTTTACATTTATATCCGTTGTCAATTTAAAACGATGACTCAACCTATATGTTTCGTGTTATCATATACTAATCGTAGAGAATAAATTTCACGTCTGTTGGAGGTCAATGTTTCAAAATTTGATTATTTATTTTATTTTTTCAGTCACCATTAGTTGTTGCCAACTTTCTATATGACACAAAGTCCAAAGTGGGGTTGAATTGATTTCCAATCCTTTTTTATCCAGCACTCCCGTCGAAAAACTTCACTCTCCACCAATTAGATATATTTCATAGGGATATTAACAAAATTCATGAACACATTGAATTCACTATTGAATTAGAAGCAGACAATTCAAAGTCAATCAATTTCTTGGACTTGACAATTAGTAGAATGAACAAGAAACATGATTTTTCAATTTATCACAAACCTTCCTGTTATATATTGGTATATTTGTCGAGTACCACTCTGTTTGGCGAATCAACCGTAATTATAAAAACATATTATTTTTATGGAAGAGCTCGACTTCGAGCCGATATGTGATTTTCTGGTGCCAGTTTGCAAAATAAAATCCTGTAGAATAAGAAACGTATGTGTTCCCTACCTTTCTGAAAAGAAGTCCTACGAAGAATTGTGCAAATAACTGACCATTTGTCTTCTGTGAATTCCAAGTCATAACGTTTGAAGTTTTACACAACGTTTGAGATGGTCGATATCTGTACTTGATGTTGAAAAAACTTTATCCTTTATGTATCCCTAGACAAAAAAATCTAAAGGAGTAAGATCTGGTGATCGAGCTGGCCAGTTAATTGGTATATTGTTTCCAATCCATTTTTTAGGGATATATTGCATCTGAAAGTTTCCTTACTATTGCTGCATTATGGGGAGGAACTCAGTAACCTAACTGGTCATCAGTAGCCCAACTGGTCAAATTTTCAGCTCACCAAGCAATCAGCAATCTAGGACGGCTGTCTACGTTCCTAGGAAATACAGAACCTTTCCGATGGCACAATTCAGCACCTCAGACCTTACTGCGGTTAAAGTAGAATGTTCAGATGGAAGAGGCAAATATACGGCGACGGAAGTAAGAGTAGTATTTATACCCAAACCAGGTAGGATGGACTACACCATACCAAAAGCATTCCGACCAATTAGTCTTATATCGTTTTTCTTAAAAACTATGTAGAGGCTATGTGAGCGGTACATAAGTACTAGTTCACAATCCACTTCATCCAAATCAGCATGCATATACTCTGGGAAGGTCTACTGATTCGGACATTCACCATGTGGTTGGCAGAATCGAGAGATCATTGGACAACAAAGAATCCACCCTGGGTATATTCATAGATATCGAGGGAGCATTTTATAAAACAACCTTTCCAACAATTACCCAGCAACTACACTCCAGGAATGTATCCTTGGTAGTAGGAGAATGGATACTCAAGACGCTCTCTAGTAGAGCAATAAGTATTAATGTAGATGATATCACAGTGAAAGAACTCTCTCTGGAACATAGTTCTGGATATCCTAATTGATCACCTCAACAAAAATGGATTCTACACAATTGCATACGCAGACGACATAGTTATCTTGCAGACCGGCAAATTTGCGATAGAGCGCAGAATGGGCTCAAATTAATAGAAACATGGTGTAAGGAACACTCACTGTCGATCAATCCCAAGAAGACTGAGATGGTCCTTTTCACCAGAAAAAGAAGTTTAACGGGCTTAAAACCTCCCGAAATCTTCAAAAGCAAACTAAACTTCTCTGAAGAGGTGAAATACCTTGGTACTATCGACAGAAAGCTAACATGGAACTCTCACCTACAGAGTAGAGCAAAAAGATCATACGTGGCTTATGAGCAATGTCGGAAGACAGTGGGGCGTGCATGAGGTCTTTCACCTCTTGTGGTCACCTTGATCTATACTGCAATAATAAGACCTATGTTTACGTACGGAGCCATTGCATGGGGACTAGAAGTTCTACTAGCAACGGCCATCTAAAAATTATATCAAATACAGCGACTGGCTTATTTAAACATCACAAGCCCTCTGGACCTGTACGTTAAGAAAGTTGCGTTAATGGTACTGGTACGATTGCGCACGGTTGGTGTAAACCTCGAAGTAGGAATGGGTCAATCGAGGCTGGGCCTACCTCTGCTGCAGGCAACCAGTGATGCAATTGAACCTAGGTTTGTGTTTAATAAACCCTACAAAATATAAATTAAACAACATATAACCTCAGGACTAGTACTAGAGTGTCACCAAGATTTAGCCAAAGCTTCGGTAGATAATAACATTATCCTGAGGTGGGTTAAAGGACACGCCAGGAGTGAAGGTAATTGCATTGCCGACTCTTTCTCAGTCCAGCCATGGCTAATCTTAGGACCCAGTGGCACCTACGGCCTGATGACTTCGACAGTTGCGGAACTAGCCAAATGTTACACCCATGCTCAATCCTTAGAGAGATGGGATGGAATCAAAGGATGCAATCATGCCAGGATCACCTTGAGCGACCCTGGGAAGCTGGCGCCGAAGAAATATCTGGCAACGACCAGGAAAAATCTACGTTTAACATTAGGATTTCTGACTGGCCACTGTCAGCTAAGGAAACACCTACATAATATGGGGCTAGTGGACACACCTCTATGCAGGATGTGTGAACAGGAAGATGAGACTGTCAGGCATGTCCTGTGCGAGTGCCCGGAGTTATCGTCAATAAGAGAGTGTGTGTTCGGCGAGTCTTGGCCTACACCTGCCGATATAAAGATGTCTCCCAGTGACCTGTTCACCTTCCTGGAAAGAGCAGGATGGACGATGACCTAGGAGGACAACTCCTCGGGAGGATGTACAATGGGTTACATGTGGCCTAAGTGCTGTGGGCTTACACACACCTTTCTTACTCTACAGATACAGAGATGAGGAGGAACTTCGTCCTGTTGAAAATATTGTATTTCATGGCGGATATTCAGTGGCAATTCATCTAAGTAGCCATCGAATTTATTGAATATAAAATGAAGATACATTCCATTCAAATGATGATCGTAAAAGAAAGGGCCAAGATTGTTTGTTCCCCTAAATCCCAACGAAAAATGTATTCCGAACCTTTCTTGGAAATTGGTTTTTCTATGTAAATGTTCATTTGTGCTATTCCACCTTTCATTATGGATATTTCTGGTGAACGAACTATTGTTGGTAAATTTTGATTCGTCCGTCCATATTATATAAAAAAAATATTTTCAGTTTTCCTATTTTTACATTTTAACCACTGTGCAAATCGTTCTCTCCTTCCGTTATCCCTTTCATTGAGGTGATGAACTTTGCGTATCCTGTAGCATTTATATTTGTTCTTTTTCGAAATAGTTCTGGTGAATTTTACAGAAATCCCCGTTTCGTGGGAAATTTCTCGTAAAGAACAATCTTGGTTAGCATGATTTTTGTAACTGGCCAATCCTAAATAAAAAAAAAGATGTTTTCACTGTGTAAATTTTTATGAGGTGATATTTGTTTACCCATAACATTTATTTGATTTCTCACACTTCCAGTAACCACACATTTTCTTGTTTTCTTTCTGTCAAATGCATCATAGTCTCTCAAATTTCTTTCTAATCGTCTAAACATTTGGATGTTCAGAATTAGACGATTTGGGTATATAGCTCAACATACATATTCCTTTCCAAAAGAGGATTTCTATTTGATTTTGCATCAGTCCATTTATCATTTGAATACATCTTTGATAAGTTCATAAAAGTCTGACAGTTCTCAACAGATATCAATAACGCATTCATTTTTCCTGGCATAGAAACCAAGAAAAGCCTACTCGTTTAAGATGGTAAATGAATTGAGATGCTGTTTGATCATACCAAATCACACAACAATCAAATTTTGACCAAAAACTGATATTTTAGTTCACTGAAAAAAACGAATTTCGGGAATTTCCGGTTAAATTAATTCCTGTTGTTCAAACGCAACTATTGTTACCATAACAGAAAAAAACGTTCTGATAACAATCTGTACTTGCAATCTAACAAGCCGATTCCGGTTAAAGTGACTTGAGTCTTATGAACAGGAAAAACGGTAAGTATAGCAATAATAAGGTACTTTTAATTAATCAGGAATATTTCCTGTGTATCTAGAATAATATTTTGCTATGTTTACAAGCTACGACTGTAAAACATACGTAGGTCAGAACCATACGTGCAACCGGAATAAAACACAGTGAATGTTACAGGAATATCTAGTGAAATATAATATTTTTGTGAATATAACGCAACACAATTTGTACGACTAACAGTATGGACACATTGAATTCAACAGGAATTTTTGGTTTCCTTAAATAAATTTAGATTATTCTACCTGAATAAATCTTGTTCAACTAACAGTATTTTAATACATGTAATATTATATTCCTGTTATCTCTACGATCCACGCCACTGTTCTAACAGCTCAGAACGTCGATTTTACCGGAATTCCCGTGAATCCCACAATTCAATACAGTACTCTGGGGCAGTACGCGCCTACGCGAACCATTGTTTTTTCAATAAACAAATCTAAACTTGAACATTCTGAATTTCATATATTTTATACCCGACCTATATTCAAAGTCCATACTCTGTGGCTATTGTACATAGTCTGTTTTAATATACCAGACGGCACCCCTAGAGGTAGCGAGTAATCGAAAATAATTTTAGTCTTTCAAAGAAGAGCGAACCATATAAACCTGTGAAGTACCTACTTTTCAATACTGATATTCAACGAATGTTTCTTTGATTCGTTGGAATTATGTTAAAATACTGTATAATAAATAAATGTAAAATTCTCCCAAATTCAAGAAACATATTCGCGAAGTCTCTCTTTGGGCAGAAGACAGAATGTGTTACAAAAAAATAGCACTTGAATACTAACAGGAAGTACCGTGAATTACAACAATGCTGCACGGTAGAACTAACTGGAAACTTCTAGTGAAATTCCATGGAAAAAAATGTCAACTACAGATGGAAATTACTGTCAAAAATACGCAGGTAATTAAATAGAAAATACAAGAATTTTCTTTTAAATACTAGGTAACTACAGGAAATTCCTGTAAAAGCTCGGGTTGTGATCTTCGAATACAACTAACTAGTACTGTAATGTATAAAGGAAAGTTCTTTAATTCAACGGAAAATTCCTGTTGAATCGACACTACAGTTCCGGTATACGTAAAGTAATTCCTGTTTTAGTTAACGGTTAGCTACTGGAAATTCTTGTAAAAACTGAAGTCCGAAGCTTCGAATACAACTGTCTAGTTTGTTTATTAAACAGGAAATTCCTGTTAAATCGAAATTACAGCTCCGGTAAAAGTAAGGCAGTTCATTAAAATAACTGGAAAATTCCAATTAAATCAGTGTAACGATTCTGTAAATAGTAAAGCATATTCCGGTTTTCGTTACATTATTATTTTCCTGTTAAAATAACAAACTGCAGTTTGGTTGCAGTTACTGGTCTAAAACTTGTAATTTCTAAAGGAATTAAAAGACCGGAATTGTCACGTACAATTAACAAATATTCCTGCTGTCGCTTATATAGGGTGAATTTCCTGTAGAATTCGCTGAATTCCTGTTGTATATCCTGGCATATTTTTTTAACACTTCCAGGATTGAGAGTTATAAAAATATTACGAATTATGATTGATTAGAGAGAAAAATGCCTTGAAAGAAGGATTACGGCAATACAAAAATTTCCAAAAAGAATAAGTACGAATTTTCATTGCTATTGTGTGTTAATTTATAAAACGTTAATTTCCATCTCAAAGCCAATCCACTAACGGTATATATTTTCTGAATCAAAATTATGCTTTAATGATAACATTGAAGCCGTTTTTGTATAGAACGGAAAATACTGCGGCGTCATACTTTGCGGTTGGAAAAAATGTATTTGATTCCATAAAACAGAATTATTATGAGTAATCAAGTTGCCTTGAAACTTTCTTGAAATACTATTTGTCAAGTATTCTCAAGCATATCATGATAATGTCATAAATTATTGTAATTGTCAACTACTATTCGAATATCCTTTTTGTGTACAAGTGGTATCTAATATTAAAATACTGAAAATATAAGAAAACTAGTAGCATCAATCAATATACAGGGCTATTCAAATTCGTTACTATACATGGGGATCTCGTAAACGATAAGAGAGAATAATTCACACAATTATAATCAAATATTATCCAAACACCCCGAAATATAAAATTTAATTTGAATTATCAGTATGAAGTGAAAGCCGACGATAAAAAAAATGCAACAAAAAATACAGGTCCGTATTTAATAATTCAAAGATGGGGGTGGCCCAAGTCAGATGACACCCTGTATAAAAAATTCATGGACATATTCTGATAGCCCACATCAAGTGCCGATAGCAAAATGTAGACACATTTTTAATATGTCTGCGAATACAGAAGATATAGGCAGAAAAATAATTTAGGATTTTTTGGTTTTTCCTGGTTTTTTACATCATTGAATAGGTCTCTAAAATATGCAACTTTGCCAACATTTAACCGACACTCTATCTCTTATCGTTTACGAGATCCCCATGTACATAAACGAATTTGAATAGCCCTGTATATACTTACCAACATACTTTTATACATAAATTATTTCCTCTGAAAATTCCCCCTTTCCAAAATTCAGAAACTACCCCCCTACTCACAGTGTGTAAAAGCCAAATGGAATAAATTCATTATTTCGGTTACCGTACATATTTTAACAAAATCCTCAAACACTTCAAATTTAAATTGTAATTTGGCATACTTACTTTAACGAAAAATTGCTACCCCTACCTTTAACCCCCTTCGAATGACTGGTACAACCTCAAATTTTTTAAATGGGAAGTATATGCTTGTGATATATTGTTTGACAGGCCTCTTCATTTACCATTCAAAAATATCATTGCTTTCAAGTTAATTGCAATAATTGAGATAAAATAAATTAAAATCATGTGGTTATCGAAATTCGATAAAATACAATCAAAACTTATTGCAATATACTCAAAACTTACTTCATGTTGAGGTATTGATAATGAGAAAGTAAGCATGCTCTTTTTAGATGGTATACTTTAAAAAACTGTAATTAATTTCAGGGCAACTTTACTTCTTGTATGTCTTGTCAACTTCTTTTGTATGTTACAACACTAGTTGTCAGTATTTCAATTTAAGTGTAAATTTCGTTAACATCAAGTATGACATATGGTAAAATTAACGAAAATAAAATAACAGTTTTACAAATCATTGGTTAAGGAGATAAAACCGGAACACGACAGGAAGTAGCCCGCCTATTTCATGAGAAATTTCTTAATTTGCCGCCCATATCTCAAGGAACAATAAGTAAAATAGACAAGCAGTTTCGCTTTAGAAGACGTTATGTTTTCTGGTTAGTGTACTTTGTCTCCTAATGGTCATGCTAACCGGCAAAATTGCCGCTACCGGTCAACGGAAAATTCTCACTGGATGAGAAAAGAACACACGCAATACCCTCAAAAGGTTCATGTTTGGGCAGGGATTGTAGGAAACCATATCATTGATCTCTTTTTCACTGAGGGAAATTTGAATGGCGATAATTATTTGGCACTACATACTTCAAAATGATGTCATTCCAAGTTAAGCAAATTTATATCCTGATCCAGGAAACTCTCAAGTTCCAGGGAATACGATATGGTCCAGCAGGATGGAGCACCACCACATTACCAAGTTAATGTTCGGCAATACCTCGATACAACATTTACCGGTCGGTGGATAGGGAGGCGAGGATCGATTGAATGGCCAGCGCGATCACCTGATCTTTCATCATTAGATTTTTTTGGGAATATGGAGGATATGTAAAGAGTACTATGTACAAAACTAAACCTCCAAATTTCAATGACTCAAAAGAACGAATAATATTTGCGATTAGGTCGGTCACGCCTGATATGTTGAAAAATGTTAGAAGACAGTTTTATTTGAGATTAGGATGTTGCTAAAACGTTCACAGTGAACATTTTGAATATCTACATCGTTAATATCCATTGTTGCGTCTTTATTTGTAATTTTCTGTTTTTATTACTATTATTATTGTTGGCATGGAGCGACTTCTAAGGGCGCATGCTCAAAACTCAATTGAAGTATGCTTATCTATCTAAACCAGATGAATAGAGACCTACCTACGATCTCATGCTAAGTACGCTACGTGAATCGCTATTATTTTTGCTAATTACTTATTTCACCGTGTGTGCTCTAGACTCTGTGTCATCTTCGACTGTTTGGTAACTCATTTTAACTTCCCGTTTTGCTGTACAATCCAGTGAAGCTGAAGAAAGAACACTCCAAGAAAGGTCCCTTTCAGAAGCAGGGATTTGTGCTAGGAATTCGGTGAGTTCGCTTTATGCCACAATTCTTACAGTCCACTCTTGTTTTCATTTTTATTATTTTTTACGTATTCGAAGACGCGACATTGGTCCTTCGAGCCGGATTGGTTTGAAAATATATTTTTTTTATCAATACAATTTTTTGTTTTGATAACGCTCACAGTTCCATTCCTTTCATTCAGTCAGGCGCAAAGGAGAGTTGAGAGATCGTAGTGGGGATATCGCAGTATACAAACACATCAGGTGTCAGTTGTTTCTTTATCACGAACAGTGAATCTATAAAAAAACATTTGTTTTTCTTTTCATTTTATCGCATTCGCTCAGATTGTTTACAATTTGTACTGGTTTAGAGTTCAATAATGACAGATAAATTGAAAAGGTACAAGGCTTGGCGGACTAGCGCACTTAACGAAATTTATTACTTGCAGGGAATCGCAAATTTGGCAAAGACTAATAAATGTCAACATACTTTGTTCAAAATTAGATATGCTGAGATAGAAACTCTCAGAGATTAATTCATGAAACACCAAATAATATTTTGGTTAGTTTATCTAGCGATCCAAACTTTGAGCTGGATCAGGAAAATACTTCAAAGGAAACATTTTTAGAATCATATTATGATATTCGCACAATATACGCAGATTTATTTGAAAATAGTTTACAATTGAATCAGACTGTTGAAAATACGAATTCAATTTCCGATAATTCGCGCATAAGGTTACCTAAAATGGAACTTAGGACATTTTCTGGTGATTACAAGGAATTTCCATTGTTCATTGATCTTTTCAACAATACGGTTCATAATAACGGATCACTGAATGATTCTGAAAAAATCAATTATTTAGTATCATGTTTAGACGGACCTCCTTTAGCATTAGTAAAGATGCATCCTTTAGAAGGACCCAGTTATGCAACTGCATATGCAAGTCTTGTGAAGAAATATACTATGAAAGATTCAGAGCTACGGCTCACTGGAATGAGTTAGAAAATTGTCCAGAAGTTGATTGTGAAAATCCAATTTCGTTTCGACATCTGTTGGATGTTTTTTCAGAAAATTTATCAGAGTTGAGGAAGATGGGTCTTCCTATTGATGAGTGGAGTTTTATTTTGGTTCAAATGTTGATTAAGCGTATTAATCCAGAAATGATGAGAGATTTTGAGCGAATTCATTGTTCTACCTCTATTCCAAAATACATGGATTTATATAGTTTTTTGGATAAACAATGTACCGCCATTGAAGCTTCAGCTTTTTCACTTCAAAATCAAATAAAAGTTCAGATACCAGCAATAAGTCAAGTATGAATTTCCGCTCTAAAGGTAAAGGTAATTTTTCAAAAAATGCTTCATTTTTTGCTAAAACTGAAAAACGCATTTCAAATAATCAGTGTCCACTTTGCCAGAGCAAACATTTACTATATACCTGCCCTAACTTTCTTGAGAAAACTGTTACAGATCGCTATAATCTTTGTGAATCGTTACATCGATGTTTTAATTGTCTGAGCAATATGCATGATATTCGGACCTGCAGGTCAAATGTCTGTTGTCGGTGGTGTAATAAAAGACATCATTCCTTGTTATGTTTGATGGAAAAATCAACTTCATCAACGCCTCAAACCCAAACATCTACATCTAATTCTACTGTTGGCAACACGCCTGCTGCTCAAGAAGTTGCTACTGTCAACTGTGGGTGTGAATTTACGAAACGCAATTCAGTGGTAATGTTAGCAACAATACGCTTTGAAATTTTGAGTAATCGAGGAAATTATCACAATTTTCGTGCTTTATTAGACCCAGGCAGTCAAAGTACATTCATTACTCAAAAAGCTTTCAACAATTTAGGCTTACCAAAATATCATTTGTCTTTGGCTGTGCAAGGATTAGGTGAAACTAACACTGTTACTAGTTCAGGTGGGGAAACATTGTGTATCAAACCATATAGAAAAACTTCACCTGTATTTACAACTGATGCTGTTATTTTACCAAAAATATGTGAAAAACTTCCCTCCAACAATATTTCTATTCAAAAATGGCCACATATCTCCAATATTGAGTTGGCAGATCCTAACTTTAACTGTCCAGGTCAAATTGATCTCCTTTTAGGCGCAGATATATTTCCAAAAATTTTGTTAGGAAATCATTTGAAGGGTGGAAATGGGGAACCGTACGCTTTGGAAACAGTATTTGGTTATGTTGTAATGGGTCAATTCAACTGTGACGCTTCGCCTTCATTAAATTCATTTTTTTGTAAGATCAATTATAAATCTCTAGAAAACAATATTAAAAAATTTTGGGAGCTTGAATCTGTTCCTGATGTAACCTAGAAGATAAGATGGCTGAAGATTTATATAAAATGTCAACTACAAGGGATCAGTCTGGGCGCTTCATTGTTTCATTACCTTTTCGAGACTCACCCCCTGTATTTTCCCGAAGTAGATGTCTTGCAATCAGGAGTTTTTTAGCCCTTGAAAAACGTTTACAAAAACAACCACATATATATATAAAGATTATTGTTCATTTATGCGAGAATACTTGGACCTTAATCACATGGAATTAATTTCGGAAAACAAAGTACCAATGAAAAGTTATTATATACGGCACCATTGCGTAATTAAACCACAAAGTTCAACAACAAAGTTGAGAGTAGTATTCAATGCGTCTGCCCGTGATCCAAATGAATTATCACTCAATGGTTATTTATTAACTGGTCCCATATTACAACGTGATATTGTCACGATCCTGTTGAATTTTCGCATACATAAATATACCCTATGTGCAGACGTGCAAAAAATGTACAGGATGATTTTAATCACTTCCGTTCATCAATATTATCAACGCATTATATGGCGTTTCTCGCCATCTGAACCTCTTCAAGATTATAGACTGCGCACCCTTACTTATGGAATTTCAGCCTCGCCATATCTGTCACTGAAAACTATTCAGCAATTGGTGGCTGAAGATGGTGCCAATTTTCCGCTCGCATCTGCTTCTTTGTTGTCCGATTGTTATATTGATGACATCGTAACAGGTCATGCGACGTTTGAAGGTGCTTTACATCTTCAAAAAGAGTTGATAACTCTATTGAAGAAAGGAGGCTTCGATCTACGTAAGTGGTCTGGCAATGAGCCCTCCCTACTGTCTCATTCACCCAAATCATATTTAGACACATCTCCAATTTCTTTTGATCAATGCCAAGAAAGCTTCCATAAAATTTTAGGATTATTTTGGAATTGTTCTGAAGATAACTTTTCATTTTCAGTTGAAGTATTGAATAGACCTTGCACGAAGCGAAATTTACTGTCCGAACTTGCCGTGTATTCGATCCATTGGGAATTCTTGCCCCTATAACGTTTTCAACAAAATATCTTATTCAACAGTTATGGGTTTCAGGTTTGGACTGGGACAAAACTCCCAATGAATGAATTATTCAATATTGGTCACGCTATAAAGAAGAATTGAATTCACTGTCAGGAATTCAATTACCCCGCAGATTATTACACAATATTCATTTAGAATGTGAACTACATGGTTTTTGTGACGCTTCCGAAAAAGGTTATGCTGCTGTCATTTATTTTCGTGAAATACAAAATCAGAAATCGAAGCTATATTTTGTCTGTGCGAAATCTAAAATTGCCCTGCTCAAGCGCATATCTATTCCATGTCTGGAGTTGTGTGCTGCTGTACTCCTCTCTTCTTTAATGTCATTTGTCCTTAGTGTATATCAAGGTAAACTCAAATTCAGTTCTATTTGGGCATGGGCAGATTCGGAAATTACTCTTGCATCGATTAAAGCTTCTCCACACAGATGGAAAACTTTTGTGAGTAATAGAGTCACATATATTCAGGATAGATAAAGTGTCGCCTGAATTCTGGCATCATGTTGATTCGAACGAGAATCCTGCTGATATAGCATCTCGTGGCCTTTTCCATCTGAGTTGCTAAATCGTCGTCTATGGTTTCAAGGACCCACTTTTTTGCAAAATAAGAATAAGTGGCACGAGTCAGATTTGAAAATGTATACCACGCATGAGGACGAACGCAAACTTGGTTTGTTATTAGTAAATCGATCACACTATTTGAGCGAAATATTAAAAGATATATCATCATTCGGAAAATTACAACGGACTTTAGCATATTGCCAACGATTCATTTTCAATTCGAAAAATCCGAGAAGCAAATTGTCTGGTTCTCTTTCTTCTAAAGAGGTTCAAAATGCAACGAAACTTCTTGTTAAACATACTCAACAACTAGCATTCTCAAAAGAAATTGAATCACATAATTTTTCGAAGCCGCTCAAAAAATTGAAAATATTTATAGACAATGAGGGACTTCTCAGAGTGGGAGGAAGATTAACAAATTCTAACCTATCTTACGATAAGAAACATCCGATTCTTTTACCTAGTAACTCAGATTTCACTTATTTAATCATTGAACATTTTCATAAAAAGTATTTCCATGCAGGTATACGAACTGTACAGTTCTTACTATCTCAACAATATTGGATTTTGGCATCAAAACGC
The DNA here is from genome assembly GCF_025532065.1 of Leptinotarsa decemlineata. Lineage (NCBI taxonomy): Eukaryota > Metazoa > Arthropoda > Insecta > Coleoptera > Chrysomelidae > Leptinotarsa > Leptinotarsa decemlineata. The sequence goes on along the minus strand of NW_027412694.1, from coordinate 10,143,700 downwards.
GTAATTCGCAAAATTTTGTCTCGATGCATGGCATGTTGGAAGACGCACCTTGTGTCATTACATCCTCCCATGGGGAATCTTCCTCTACCACGCATTTCCCAAATTAAGCCCTTTTCTAACGTTGATGTGGATTATGGTGGTCCACTTTTTATAACTATGAATAAACGTAGGGGATCAAAAACTATCAAGGCATACATATGTCTATTTGTATGTCTCGCTACAAAGGCGATTCACATCGAACTCGCTTCAGATCTTTCGAGTGACGCATTTTTAGCAGCTCTTCGCCGTTTTGTAGATCGTCGAGGACGATGTTCTTCGATAAGCAGTGATTGCGGAACAAATTTCATTGGAGCTTGTAGTCAACTTAAACTTTTACAAGAGGCCGCGTCCTCTGAGAATATTGAATTTCACTTCAACCCCCCTTCAGCACCGCAGTTCGGAGGTATTTGGGAGGCGGGAATCAAATCAGTAAAGAGTCATTTGAATAAAACAATCGGAGAACAGGTTCTGACATATGAAGAACTTTATAAGGTGCTGGTTCAAATTGAATCATTATTGAACTCTCGTCCATTAACACCTTTAAGTTCAGATCCTAATGATATTTCAGTTCTAACTCCCGGCCATTTTTTAACTTTAGAACCCCTGTCTGCCGTTCCTGACTCCGATCTCACGTCAACTCCTTTGAACCCTTCATCGCGGTGGCAATTACTCCAACGAATTCATCAAGATTTCTGGCGTCGATGGAAAATTGAGTATTTGCATACATTACATCAACGTAGCAAATGGATTAAACCGATGACTCCGGTTGCACCGGGTACATTAGTTTTGATAAAAGATGTTACGCCCCCACTCCAGTGGACTTTAGGTCGAATCATTACTTTGAAACCGGGTAGTGACGGAATTTCCCGTGTTGCTGTGGTCAAAACAAAAAATGGAACATTAACACGACCTTTGGTCAAATTGTGTCCTCTACCAATTGAGGAGACAAATTGATTGAAATTCATTCTTTTCTTTCAACTTGAATATATTTAGTTTTTTGACATTAATATTGCTTTTTTTTTATTTTAGAAAATTATAATTTTGTTTCGAATTGGAAAATGCATATTTAATCATATGCATTTTGGAGGCCGGTAATGTTGCGTCTTTATTTGTAATTTTCTGTTTTTATTACTATTATTATTGTTGGCATGGAGCGACTTCTAAGGGCGCATGCTCAAAACTCAATTGAAGTATGCTTATCTATCTAAACCAGATGAATAGAGACCTACCTACGATCTCATGCTAAGTACGCTACGTGAATCGCTATTATTTTTTCTAATTACTTATTTCACCGTGTGTGCTCTAGACTCTGTGTCATCTTCGACTGTTTGATAACTCATTTTAACTTCCCGTTTTGTTGTACAATCCAGTGAAGCTGAAGAAAGAACACTCCAAGAGAGGTCCCTTTCAGAAGCAGGGATTTGTGCTAGGAATTCGGTGAGTTCGCTTTATGCCACAATTCTTACAGTCCACTCTTGTTTTCATTTTTATTATTTTTTAAGTATTCGAAGACGCGACATCCATAGTTCTTTTTTTTATTCTACATTTCATTACGTTTTGCATTACATTTTAGTTTTTGAGTGTATTTTATCAAATTTCTATAACCACATGATTTTATTTTATTCTGTCTCAATTGTTGCAAAATACTTGAGAGCGATAACATTTTTGAATAGAGAATGAAGAGACCTTTCAAACGATATATCACAAACCTATACTTCCCAATAAAAAATTGGAGGTTGTACTTATCATTTGAAGAGGATTGAAGGTAGTGGTGGCATTTTTACGTTGAAGAATGTCAAATTATAATTTACATTTCACGTGTTTAGGGATTTTTTAAAAATATGTACACTAACCGAAATAATGATTTTTTCCCAATTGGCTTTTACCACTATACATAGATCCAAATCCGCCCTTATCTAGGAAACTCTAGGCTTTGGTCCCGTCATGAACTGGATCAGATTTTGAGCGTTTGGCAGAGTCTTGCTCTTACCAGTTGACCTTGAAGATCACTCACCAAATGAAGTAAACGGCTTCGTCAAGAAGCTGAATTTATTTGTTCGAGTTTGAATAGGTGTGTGCCATAATAAACCCTTGCGGGTTGCAGTGGAGGGTCGAACAGACCTACTCATATTAAACCTGCCCTTTCTTATTTGGTTTCTAGAAAATATTATTGTATGAATGAAGAATCTAAAATTATTGCAAAAATCCGCGTTGAAAGTTCACTTTACTTTCAATAGTAATGGAGCGAATAAAGACTGCAACCATTTTTTATCGTTTCATCTCCCCTAATAAAACAAATTCACAGATAACTTCTTTGTGGACTCCAGCCGTAAAATGACAGTAATCTGCCACACTTAAATATGTCAGCAAACAAATTGTAACAATGCATAATAATAGCATTTCCGCAACTTTCCCAGGACTCCGGACGCACACCCAGCAAACTAGGGCTATAATATTTTTGGAACAAGGACGCTATAACCGCTAGCCCTTTGTCCTTAGCATATTGCCTGTGCTTATGGGAGCGTGGCCCGATTAGGGGTGTCGATGAGATTACGAGGGTTGTTGAATAATTTGATATAACAAAAAGTGTTTGAACTCTAGACTAGGTAAAGTAATAATCATTGACGAAACAAGTTACAATAACAACAGTTATCTTGCAAATCATCTTTAAACTCTGAGCTAAGAATAATTGGGCCATTATCAATAAAATAATTCATTCAAAAAAGCAGGGTGAATAAAATAGTAGTAGAGGTTCCGTCGGTTGAGCGAGACAGACAGCCGGATTGAGCGAGACAGACAGACGGTGACGTCAGCACACCAGCCAGGTTGCTTCTCCGCAAGGCATCCAACCAAATTGTGGTGTCCCAGCGGCGAACCAATCAAATTGTCACGTAGCATCCTCAAATTGTCAAGCTATCAGAGCGCAGGCTTCTGCATCTCAGAACATCGAAGCGGGAGATTTGAATTTTCTGTGGAATAATTCAGAATAAGTGACGTCACGGCAGACATAGTAGGTAACATAATACGTTATAATATAAACTGAAATATACATATGTTTCCGGTTTTTTAGCTCTCCTCGCCACTGTACCTGTGAAAGAGGATTGACAGGACATAAATACTAGTTGACAATGGAAATGTAATTTGAAATTTCTTCAGATGGTAGCTGATATCCTGATAAATAATTATTCAAAAGTATAGTCATGTATGTGGCAATATGACTGAGGAGCCTAAGGACTTATAACTTGGCGAAACATTTCCATGCATTTAAGAGCAAATTGATATCAACTTTGGCCTCAATATCATTAACGAAAAAAATGTAATAGTAAGGGTCTTAGATTTCACCCTTGTGGCATATCAGTGCCTAATTTACGGAAGTTGTCTAAACCAATTCAGTTCCAGTTAAGGATCTGTCTGTTTAAAAAATCTGTTTAAAATATGTTTTTCCGTTAATCCGCTGTTGCCCCCAAACGAACGACAACTCTCAGAAGTTGGGAAACTTGTGCGAGCTAAGGACTAACGAGGTCTTACCATTTAACGTGTGATTCCTAACACGGATCAAACACAATTTTGAAAATGTCGCCAACAATCCAAAATAAATATTTTTTTACAGATAAGATACTCAAAAACCATTAAATAAAATAACTGGTCTGAGTTTGTTTACAGGTAATATTTTCATTTTCAAGGGCTGACCTACATTATCTTCCATTTGTATTCTGGATAAACTGTCGATTTCTTAATTCTACATACAAACACTGTACCTTCTTGTCAACTTTTTACAACTTAGTTTCAATGCCCGTCAATAATGATCGATGTATTATTTAATGGAAGTGTTAGGACAGGAATATTTTAAATTGGAATTGAAGTTTTTTCGTCTCATCTTCTTGTCATCATCTTATCAAGATGGCCACAAAAGCAGACGTGAGTGAAGATGTCTGCCATTATTGTAAGGAAAATATACTGAAAAAAAAAAAAGAAATGTATAGAATGTGATAAAGTATACCACAAAAGCTGAACATCACATAACATTTGCCGTGAAAACGACATGGTTAAAGAAGAGAAGACTACAAATATTATCCTTGATGATGATCTGAAAGAATTTGAAGATTACATCAGCGTGGCTACGTACTACAGTTTACAAATGAAAATGGAAAAACTGATGGTAGAAAATGAATGCCTCGAATGGCTCCTGGAAAATGATATTAGATTACTCCAAGAAAACAAATCACTCCTGGAATGAAGAGTTTTACAACTAAAAGGAATAACGTACAATCACTCCAATAAATACCAGACCCCAGAAAATGTTTCACACAGACAAGGTGATCCAAGACGCAATGCCACAACACCACAAGTGATCAAAACACAGCGGGGCTCAAAAACTATCGATAAACAAGTTTCTGATTTTCTTATCGAAGTCAAAACAATACAATCAATGGATGAAATCATCAAGTTAGGAAAGAGCATGACTGAAGAGGAAATTTTCATAAACGTAACGAGACGTCGGAGAAGAGGTATAGAAGGAAATGGAGATGATCATTTCTATGAAAGAAATGACAGTGAAAAGAAAATTTGGCTATTCCTAACTAGATTTCCAGGCACAATTGATGAAGAAAACATAAAAACATACATAGGCCCTCGCTACAACCCCAGAAACACTAGTGTGTCCCGCCTGAAACCGGAAGTTTCAGGCGGGACAGGTCTATATTTCAGAGAGCAAATTTATAAAATAGTTTTTGGTCAAAGGAGGTGATATATATAAATCGCTTCAACTTTAAATTCTTTCGAGACAACCCGCATCAATCTCGACAGTCAGAAGAAGAACATTAGATACCAAACCCTTTGTCAGATAAAAAAAGGAACGGAACGAAGGAACTTCATTAAATGGAAAGACCAACCTGATTGAAAACATTTTTACTTATGCATATCAATATTCAACTTCAAATATATTATGGAATTGGCCGATACTTATTGAAAATTTATAAGTAACGTATTTAAAAAACACTTCATTCTGAGACTTTTACTGAACAGTTTTACAAAAATGCAACACGTGTTTCGCCATACAATGACTTCTTTGGGGTGTCCTTACACGTGTTGCGTTTTTGTAAAACTGTTTAGAGTAAAAATTTCACAATAAAGTGTTTTTTGAATACGTTCAACTGCAGAGTTGAAAAATCTCCACATTTTTATTTCAAACGTTCTATATATAAATATTTTAAATGCACATATAATTAACAAATCTTTAAATTTTGACATATTCCCAAGTATTTAAAAAAATGCATCAATAAAACCTATATATAAAGCTGGAAACAAGAAAAGTTTTTGAAAGTGAAATTTGACAGTTTCTTCAATAAAATGGTTTAGACTTTCACGGCTGAGGTTTTCAGTGTCGTTGCTTTTCGAGTTTGAAAGCCGAAAAGCAACGACACTGAGCTTTTTCAATAAATATATAAACTGGTTTAATCTTCCTCTTGAAGATGAACACTTGGTGATCGAAACACGTGTTGAGGTGTTAAAAATAACGATCTGGTGTGGGAAAAAAACTCCAGTAATATACTGACCAGTTGTCTTCCAGCTGGATGGAGTTAACGAGATTTTGATATTGCTTTCTTTCAGTATTCAAATTACTACAATAGTGAATCCATAAGTATAAGCAAGAAAAGTTGATCGACCGAAAGTTTTCAGGGACAAATTATAAGGCTTCAAGTATCTCAGGACTGACATAAGGCAGACCATGAAGTAATAATCCAATCGAGCATGAGAACTTAGACCAGTTGTTCGTAAATCAGATCTTAGAAAGACTGCTGTAATAAGGATGACGATTTGCAAGAATTTAACAGCACTAATCCCCCTCTTTATCCCTATCATATCACAACGCTAACTTTTTATTATAAATGTGTTTTACTCAAAAATTTCTGCCTTCACCTTGCAAATGATATCTTCCACCCCTCGTATAACTGCATCAATCCTTGAGGACTTCGGGCGGTCGCGTGTTCTGGACGCTCGCCCGGGAAAGGGGCGGAGACGTTCGTTGATTATGGGGAAGCGTCAAGTTGAAACTGGCAACGATTTCACGGATGCTCGAATACTGTTTCTGGGTACGATTTGCTAATAGCCGCAAACACTGTCACGGTGGCATCAATTAATTTATTATCTGTCATATGATAATTTATGTTGAAGGGATCGGTTTCACGCTCGGAAAAGATTCCCACACAATCGGTAAAGTGATTTGAACTGGTTAGCGATGATTGATGAATGGTGCTAGAATGGATAAGCAATTTTATAAAAAAGATAAATTCCAAAGACCGTTTTACCATTTTTGCCTATTTTTTCCAAGTCTCTAGAAAGAATAGCACATGAATATTTGCTTCCATCTTTTCATAACACCTATTTCAATAATCTCATTTCCTGCAGCTAAAGTCATCGTTTTGGCGGTGAGCAATTTTGCGTACTGTAGTGCGAGTTGAACCGCGTCTGTATTTTTCATCTGTTCGAGGTTTCGGCTTTGAATCAATTTTCAAGAACTACTTGGAACGAAGTTACATAACTCGATGACGGGGTCATTATCTACCTGACCCCCTAGTCTCGTCACTGGCTTTGTTCAGTTCCAAGTAAACACCGATAACCTTGCCTCCACATGCCCCTTCCCGGGTTGAGTGCCCTGAGTTGAAATCTCCGCACGGTTACTGTGTGAAGAGCATCCCATCTTGTCCATCCACCTCCGCTCCTCCGGAGCGGTCCTCAACTTACTGAAGGGCACTTCAGCAAGATTTACCGGAGACGAGTGTCTTTATGTCGCGAGCAAGTTTTGTTTCTCAGTGATTCTGAAAATGAGATGAATTTGAAATTCTGTTAAGAAATTTTTATACATACCGGAGCCGCCTGATAGCGACTCTCGGGGGGTGGTCTCTGGTTCTGCTTCGTTGGCCTCCTGTGTTTGTCCCTCACTCAGAATCTGGGGTCATCCCTGTTCAGTGCATTGTGTAGATCGCTTAGCGCTGTATTGTCGTGCGCTTGAATTCTGTCAAACATGTCCTCTGCGTGTTGTCTCGAATATGCGTCTACGTAGTGTATGTTCAAGTCTAGATCCCGGAATATGTACTTTTTCGGTACATATCCTGATGGAGCATTTACGGCAGCCCTTACGCACGCGTTAATAAGCGACTGGATCTGTCTTCTGTATGCCGCTGCACACTGGCCCTAGGTAGTGCAGGCATACAGAATTATCGGTAATATTACGGTCTTTATCATCAGCAGCTTCACTTTTAATCCCATGTTGCTTATTCGATCTATTATTGGTAATAGGTTTTGTCGGGCAGATCTCGGCTATTCTCTGTCGTACGTAAGACCTGAACATTAATCTTTTGTCTAGGTTGAGTCCCAGGTATCTAGCTTTGTTGGTCCACGAAATCTCTTGTCCGTTGAAGGTGATGTTTCCTGCCGGGTGTACCATCCCCCGGGTGAACAGTATTGCCTGACTCTTTTTAGGGTTTATACTGATCTTCCACAGGCCCATTCCTCTAATCCATCTGGCTGTTGCTGCAAGTCTCTGGTGACGTGCGCTTGGCTTGTTGATCTCGTCAGCAGAGCTGTGTTGTCTGCGTAGAGCGCCAGATAACGTTGTTCTTCGCATCTAGTATTTATGCTGATGGCCGGTATAGAGTAGAGGTATTACACCAGGTAACTGACCTGCCGGAAATGGATCCTCGACTTTCTTTGTTAAGACAGTAGGGACGTTTTACAATTTCAGTGGCTTCACGGATTATCCTGGCCTGAAGCGTTTTTCCGTAGCAATGGTATTGGTGTTTTTAAAGCTTATTGTGTGGCCTGTCTTTAGGTGTTATTTGAAGAGGGATGAGGCAGGATTTGATTGGTGAACAGCTAGTTCATGCTCATAGGCTCTGTTGGAAAATTCTTGTATTGGTCTGGTATTGGTTGTATTGGTTCTGGGACAGGTAAAACATGGTATTTCGCCGTCCTGTTGAAACTACTTGTCGTTGGTGTCCAGATCATCCAAAGGAGTTTGTAATCATCGTCCTCTCGGTAGGACGGTTATGGCGACCGTGAAGTGAGCGAAGCGCGCGATACGTTGCCCGTATAGAACACACATTTTGATAAAACAACGTTTTGTTGAATGCTTTATCCGTCCATGGCGATTTGACAAAATAGACATAATTAATGACAACTAATTTAGCAGATGTAACTTCAGCAAGATGGCCGTTATCAATTGTCAAAATCCCTGTTGGGATTTTGTATATCCAAAAAAGGTCAAATGGATCGAATCATTCTTGAAATGTCTTTTGAGGCTGTTTGTCTCAACTTGACGGGGGCTGGTAGTCACATGTGATAACCAACACCATATATGTGTGCTGCATTTTTTGTTGGCTTTTTGACTTTTACCATATACAATTTTGTTCGTTTTAGAAAAAATCATAGAAATGTCTTCATGTTATATTTTGAAATGTCTTTTGGGGCTGGTTGTTTCAACTTGACGGGAGCTGATTGTCTCAACTTGACGGGGGCTGATTGTCCCAACTTGACGGGGGCTGGTAGTCACATGTGATAACCAACACCAGTTGGCTTTTTCACTTTTACCATATACAATTTTGTTTGTTTTAGAAAAAATCACAGAAATGTCTCATGTTATATTTTGAAATGTCTTTTGGGGCTGGTTGTCTCAACTTGACTGGGGCTGGTTGTCTCAACTTCATGGGGGCTGGTCACATTTTTTGTTGGCATTTTGACTTCTACCATATACAATTTGGTTTGTTTTAGAAAAAATCATAGAAAAGTCTTCATGTTATATTTTGAAATGTCTTTTGGGGCTGGTTGTCTCAACTTGACGGGGGCTGATTGTCTCAACTTGACGGGGGCTGGTAGTCACATGTGATAACCAACACCATATATGTGTGCTGCTTTTTTTGTTGGCTTTTTGAGCTTCAATTTTATTTGGTTTAGAAAAAATCATAGAAATGTCATGGTATCGTATGAGAAAGTCTGATCGACTAGTATTACAATGATACTGCGTGCTACAAAAGAAGTGATTTTGGGATTAATTATTATCGCATTCTAATGCGGTTTTATAAAAAATTCACTGTCGAAGAGATAAGCAACACGGTGTTATCAATAACATTAACAAAAATTGGTTATCAAAGGTATAGGCAAATCTTCATCGACAAATAGAAGAAAGAATTATCAAAAAAAGACGTAACATTTACCAGGTTACATTTACCATACCAGGCCACCGGTTACATTTATCATAATTGTGATTTCGAATATTCACTGAATTTTAGACTAGCTACATATAATTTTGCTAGGATGGGTATTTTCAGCATGGCAGCCTGGATATTTTTGGTATTTTAGTTACCAGAAGAAAGTTATTTATTTGGAGCAAATATGTTTTTTTCTATAAATGATACACGTTTTCTATTTTTGAATAAAATTAATTACGTATATTATTCCACTTTCAATGAAAATATTCATTTGAATGTTTTTTATACCGCTCAATTACCTATGTGACTACTTGCCATAGATACTGTGACAACCATCCCTGGCCCAGGGATGGTTGTCACACTTTTTCTTTTCTATAAGAATTGTTATATTTTCTCTATGTTGAAGAAAAAAAATGTTTTTTTCAAATGAGTGTAAAAACATTATCTATTGATGAAAAAATATCATTGTTAATTTATAAAAAAGGACAAAAAAACAAAAAATGTGACTTCCAACCCCGGTCTCCCCAAGAAATCAACTATATTTAATCGATAGAGCTGAAAACTGCTGTTTCAACTGAAGAGATTATAATGAAGCATTTCATGACAGACCAGTTTATTTCAAGAGATGAAACAATGAATTCAGAGCGAATGTTATAAACTTTTGTATTCCGAAATATTTCGACTAAAGCTAAATTTCATTCACCTGTTCACACTACTTCTGATAATGCTTATTTATGTCTCTTTCAAAAGTACTTTCAAAAGTTTTTGAGGCATACATTTGAATCTGAACTTGAAGATTAATTGTTTCACTAGAAATACTTTCAAACACGAAATGCTTCAAATCTAAACATATATATATATATATATATATATATATATATATATATATATATATATATATATATATATATATATATATATATATATATATATATATTACAATGTAGGTTTTCACGGATGGTAGAATATGATGTGTTGTTTTTCCGGGTGTTCATCCGTTGTGTACTATTCGAAGCAGTAACTCCTCTTGATAATGCCATCTGAGATGATGGCGAAACGTCGACTATCGAATAGTACATAACGGATGAACACCCGAAAAAACAACACATCATATATATATATATATATATATATATATATATATATATATATATATATATATATATATATACATATATATATATATATATATATATATATATATATATATATATATATATATTTGCATCTAGATAGTTTATCTCGATGTTTTCGAATTTCAAAATATATCTTATAAAATTGTCTTATATCTACATTTGAATTGCCATTCATATAGAGGTTATCTTTTCTAAGAAGCCCATATTTTATTTGTTTACAAATACATCAACTTCAAATTTTACCCCATCGAATAACTTATTCCTATTTCGAGTGTTAACATTAATACCTATTTCACGAAAATAGGATATGTCATTATGGGTGTGTCGATTTCAAAGCGAACTTCGATCTGCGACTGACAAATCGTCTTTATGCCTGTGATTTGCGCCGACACGTGACCTGTTCACGTGCCGTACACGAGAGGCCCCACTTACATGTGTCAAACATGGTTTGCAGCCACAGCCACCCTATATATGCACATATTCTACACATTCTAGTCATCGGGGCCGCTCAATTGTCCGGAAAGATAAGCCAACTGGATTGAGCATTGCATTCATTTCTTTGTCATGAATTAATTTGGGAGTTTGTTTGTTGGTTTATGTATAAGTGTGTGTGATCTTTATTTAATTTTAAGCCAGGCTTAGGTTTTGGTTTCTGCATAGTTTTTATTTGATTGGAACAACTCAATTTGTTTTTCTCAGGGTGATGATTTAGGGGTTTGTGGTTTCAATGGACGGGATTGGAGAGGGATTAACAGGTGATAAATCCTTTTTGAATATTTCATTTCATGGGAGGTACAATAAAAAATTAAGGTCCTTGAGAAAAGTATATTATTCACCTATTTTTTTTAGAACTTTACAATTTTGAAATGAATTTATACTATTTATAAGAGTTTGTAACTAGTTAATCCACGTTGACTTCAGATTGAATTACACTTAACCCATTGAAGACTGAAGAAATACTTTTGTTAAATACTGATATTTATATATTCTAAATAAACTTATGAGCTATCTTGAAACTCACGCAATTATTAAAACACACACTATAAATTTCAAAAGTGTTCTTTTCTTTGTAATCCAGTTGTGGATTGTATTATGAATAACTGTATTTTGTGGTTAGCGGTAGGTATTTTGAAACCAATATTTTCACTGTTCGCACCAATCTTTGGCACTCATATTTCCACATCCACACTTCCAAATATGTTCAATCCAAGATCTTTTCATACTGACACGTATGGTCACCTTCGCAAAGGAAAACGGTTACAGATATAGTCGAAGTAACCGGTATTGTGCATAGTTGAAGCTGTCGGCGATCTCAAAGGTCAAAGAAACTAATACAGAGAAATAAAGCCGCTGCCAACTAGTCCACGTGTACTGTAGACTTGGTGGTTCGTATTGAATGATTTTTACTAACCGAGTTTAATGATTGGCTGAAGAGTCCTAAAATTAATTTTGAAGTCATGTTACGGTGACGAATAGAATGCGAGGATGGTTATGAGAGTCGTGTTGTCAATGTTCAGTTCAGGAACTGATCACGATTTGAGTGTTGAAAGTCGATATTGGTGCAGATATAATTATTCGAAATTGTTGTTATCTCTTTAAAATGTGGCGTCCTTGGACAAGTACCTACTAATAGTAATAACGAGTATGATAACAACCCAGACTTTTTCCTGTGTAGTGATTCCAACAGCGATGGTGAACAATGCGAAAAAGAGATACCAGGGAATAAGATTCGGATGCATTTGAATATTGAAACACAAAGAGTAGGTAGATTTTAATATATATATATATATATATATATATATATATATATATATATATATATATATATATATATATATATATATATATATAAGAACCTACATCTCAAGTTTGGTTTAGAGGCAAACAAACTATTACAAGCAACATCAGATTTGACCGAAATTCCTTTCTCAGCTGTATGTAAAATAGTTAAAAACAAAACTTATATACGTAAGACGCGATGTGATACGGGATTACTAAAACCTTTAGATGTTCATCTGATAACATCATTGAAAAAACAATATACGACTGTAACAAAAGCAATGAGATACCTACAATCGAAATCATAAGGAAGAAATTGAATACTTCCGCCCATAACGTGAGCTGCTGTGACAAAACTCTTCAGAATTGAATAAAGAAACTGGGATTCAGATTTACAATAATAAACAAACGTCAAGCAGTTATGGAAAGCAGAAGAATAGTGGAATTGCGTATCAAATACTTAGAACAAATAATTAAATATAGACAAAAACAACGGCAAATTTTCTATTTGGGCGAATCTTGGTCTGACACTCACGACACAGTTACGAAAGGGTGGACTGATGGTTCGAGAATGTGTAGGCCTAACATACCTGCAAACAAAGGATCGCGAATAATCATTATGCATTGCGGAGGAAGTAAAGGATGGGTTCCGAATTCTTTGAAATTATGTAGAAAAAAAATTGAGGACTGCAATAATGACTATCATAAGAACATGGAAGTTAATATTTTTGAAGAACGGTTTGAAAACACATTGATACCAAATTTGGATGCAAATAGTGTAATAGTTCTTGACAACGCAACCTACCATTCACGACAGCTCATCAAAGTACCGAATAAAAATTCGAGGGAAGATGAAATACAAAGTTTTTTAATGGATAACAATTTGTATTTCGAAGATAACTATACCAAAAATCAACTACTTGAAGTTTTACAGACAAAAACATTTGAAAAAGTGTATGCCCTTGAGAGTATTGCTGAAAAGTATGGACACACCATACTCAGACTTACCCCTATGTTTGAATTATTATTATTTTTACTTATGTGAACCATTTCTAGAAAAAGCCTTTTGAATTTATTATTTTCAACTATTGAAATTTAAGTATTTTGATAATCCATAACATGATCTGATGAGATAACATGTTCAGATAGTCCACAGGAACGTTTGTTAAGTCTGCAGTCACTTTTATGTGACGTGATTCTTCCAGATAGATTACGACTGGTCTCACCAATGTAAATTGAATGCATGGTGCACATAATTTGGAATATATTATTCCAAATTATGATCACTTTTTTTCTTTGACTTTGCTTACACGTTTCCTTACTATCTAATAAATTTCTTATTTTTGTAACAGTTTTATAGTTTTCAGTTCTCTTGGTAATAATTTTTATAACAAAATAGTTTACACTAATATAATTATTAAGTAATAATCAGTCACAATAATCACAGATGGAATATCCGAAATTATATTCACTTTCGGTATTCTAAATTAACAACATGACATCCTAACCTAAAATTTCATATCACATTTTTAATTTCAGAAACATTAAGAAAATAAAAGTAAAACCATTAACTGAAAAGGTTGCTTATTAGTTTAAATGATTACAACAAAGATTTTTTGAATCATAGTAAATGAGTATCAATGATTGCTTTTTTACCGAAAAAAGTTTGAAATTTGACGTTTCGCTTCTACGAGGCTGGCAGCCGAAATGTCAAGATGGCGGTCGGTTTTTAGAGCTCATTAGCTCCGTATGGCGTGTGACGATAAGTTTACAAGAAGAAAACACAGATGGCACTTATAATAACTAGGTATCCAAGGTATTCCAACTTACCTGCAGTATTCCAAATTTGCTGCAGTTCCTCTATATATATATATATATATATTTTGAATGATGCTTTATTTTCAGTATTTTAATATTAATGTAAGTCACAAAAAGGATTTAAAGCTTTATAACTTCTATTTAATTATCTCCACAAACTCCACAGTTTGAGTTAGAGCCTAGATGTCGAAAGCGCTCGCAGATATATATGTATATATATATATATATATATATATATATATATATATATATATATATATATATATATATATATATATATATATATATATATATATATAAGTGGAACCACGTATTGGTGTGACACCCAAGTCAACTTGCCAAGTTTTTATGTCAGTGTTGGTGGTTTGACCAATCAACCGACAACTGCGGTAGCAGAAATTTGGGAAGCTAACCTGAAATGACATCGGAAAAGGAATCCACATGTTTCTAGAAATGATATGACATCGAGAAAGGTTATTGCAGTCAAACTGCTGGAAAATAATTCCATGAAAATCAAAATATAAATAGATAAGTACGATTTTGAGCATTCCCATATTGATTTCAATTTAAGAGAACACCGGTAGACATCTGTTTCAGCCTATTGGGCATCGTCAGTACCGGGCAGGCGGTCCTCGATTGAAGACAATATGTGAATAACCAAGAAAAGTACTTAATAAAAATAACTGCGCAAACGCAAGCGATACATAAGTGGAATCATCTATTGGTGTGAAATCCGGTATTCGGCCGGATAGGCGCTAATTATCATACTGTGTATGAAGTTGTTATATCATTTGCGTAAAAAATCTGTCAGCTATTCCTTCCGGGTACATATACAGTTTTCTTCGAGCAATTCGACGACTGTGAATGTTTTTGTGAAGACATTGCAATGTTTCCAGCAGCTATTCGTTGGATCTTTATTTGTGTTAAACACTGAATTACCTCAAAAAAAATACTAGCCAAACAACTACTTTTACATGAACATTGAATTATACAAGAAACACTTCTTCCTATTCAGTTTGTACTCCAAAGATGAGTTATGGAATTGAATCAGATATCATTCACAGGATTGATACACAATATAGTAAACGAAATATGTAAAATTTCATCCACATGAATTGTAATTAGGTGATAGATGAGGTGATAGATGAAACAAGAAAAAAGCTTATTGGCTTTCTATTTCTCCATTATTGAATTGAAAATGTGAAAAACTTACGAAGAAAGGAAGGAAAATCAGATATTATAAAAAAATTAATAATATAATAATAATATGTAGTTCATGCATAGACATTTTTTCACATACAAACTACAAGAAAACAGTTTTTTGAAACAACTATTTTCACGTGAACATTGAATTATACTTTTCATTTGTACTCCAAACAAACGTTATGAAATTGAAACAATTATTTTTAGGAACGCGTCACAACATGAATAATTCAATGTTCATATGAAAGTAAGGGGTTCGGAGGGATTTTTTACTTGCGTTCTTAATTTTGACATTGATTGATATAAATGTATCTCTGCTCCGAAGTTGCTGAAGAAAATTGATTCCGATAATTTGGTTGGTTGACAGTTTTGCGTCAAAAAAAATGAAATCACTAATATCATTCATAGCATATACAAACGCGAAATGGAAAGTACCGATGAGAAAGGAAAATACTGATCTTTCAATATCACGAGAAGTTATTGCTAATGAAAAAACGTCCACTTGGGGTTTTAAATGAAGTTTGGAAAGAGATACTTGGAAATTTATTAAGATTAATTTTGATATCTCATATTATTAACCTATATTATGTAATGAAATATTCTTTCATTGGCAGAGAAAACAAATTGCAAAATGGTATACCTGAATTGAAAAATTATGAAATAAAAAAATGAACGCTACAGATTTTAAAACTTGTATTTGAATAGTGGTTGGTTCTCTTTGTTTCGTAGGTTTTTTACGTTTTTAAGCCAAATCTTTGATTCAAATATAATCTGTGATCAATATGCATCTCTGGCGCAACCCAATGCCATATTGACTAAGGTTGCGAAACCGCTACGTATCCTTGGTTTGATACAACTGCTATTTGCAACAAAAAAGGGTATGTCAACTACAAAATTGTATTTGGTTTGTCAGATATGCATTGAATCATCTTGCTATAATTTCTGATTTTGGACCATTTCTTTGGAGAATATCGCATCTCTCATTCCACCACATTTCTAGTAGGAATGATTTATTATTTCAATACCTTCTAATATCAAAAAGTAGTGGTGAGAATAAAACACAATATATTTTTTTTTGTGTTTTGTTTTGATTCACCGATCAAAATACTATAGGGATAGGGCAAATTTTATCAAACATCAAAGAAGTTATACAAA
This sequence comes from Leptinotarsa decemlineata, assembly GCF_025532065.1. Classification (NCBI taxonomy): domain Eukaryota; kingdom Metazoa; phylum Arthropoda; class Insecta; order Coleoptera; family Chrysomelidae; genus Leptinotarsa; species Leptinotarsa decemlineata. The sequence continues at coordinate 10,127,364 of NW_027412694.1, read as the reverse complement.
TTCACTGATTATATCCTTGTGAAAATACTCGCTATCCCATGACTAGCACGAAAAAACAATTTTGAAAAACTATAAGAAAAATTGGCCGATATCTCAGGCCAACTATTTTTTTAAAACTCTATGAACATTTCTGTCAAACCCTTTCTTGAATCAATATACAAAAAAGAGTATGAAACACATGATTCCACCACGGACATCTATAATTTAACCAACCTTTTCAAATAGTAGCCTGTGTAGTTCCTATAGAGTTTGTGAGCAAGTGTTCAATTCTTCATTAGTTGTGTGTGTTTTCATGAGTCCACTTTTAACTGTGATATATCAGATTCAGGTTGATCGAAATGAGCGACGTTTGAATCAGTGCACTTTTGCCACCGTAACATAAGTCGATTAATTCCGTCAGCATGAAAATTGTTTACTCGGGATTCGATGAAGTCGACGAAGGCCGTCTTTGCCTGGTCCTGATTGGTGAAGGTTCCACCGGTGAGAAAGTTATCAAAGTGCTTGAAAAGATGGTAGTATGGTGAGTGAGGCAGAAGTTCCAGGCTCAATTCGTTTGATTTGTGAAACGTGCGGACGGTCATTGTCGTGGTACAGGATCAGACCTCTTCTGTTGATCAGTTTTGACTGCTGCTAACGCAATTTTCGGTATATTTCCCTACAAAAAAACTCTGATGTGATGGTTTGGCCCGGTTTCAGAAAGTGAATCACACCAGTGGCTGACCACCGTACAGTAATCATGTTCTTTTTTCTTAGGTACATTCCTTTGTCAAGTGCCTGAGTGGCTCATCGCTGTCCAACCACTATCCTGAACGTCTTCTGTTGTCGTAGAGGATCCACTTCTCATCACAGGTAAAGATCCGATCAAAAAAAGAATCGTTTTAGTTGCGCGAAAGCAAAAAAGAACAGACCTCGGAACGTTTGTGATAGGTCAGTATCCACCAGGTTCCTCAATTCCTCGTCCTGGATTACTTCGGTTCGACCACTTCGGGGATCATCTTCGAAGCTAAAATCTCCGAAACGAAATTTTGCAAACCAACGTCGGACAGTGCCGTCATTAACACTATCGTTGCCAAAGGTCTAGTTGTCAAATTGATTTTCCGGTCTGTTTCGGCAGCGCTTTGGTTTAATTTGAATTCGTAGAGGAAAATTGGTCGAAAATCGCTCACCTACATCATATAGTAATGAGCTGGAGAAAGGCAAAATAATTGAGATTTTGAAAAAATTAACAGCATTAATATATATAGTACACAGTAGCATAAATATCAATTGGGATATGGAGTTTTAAAAATATCAAAACGGACAAAACTTTTGAAACAACCTCAGATTATTTTCCTCTTTTATAATGGGATTCTTCCTTACCTTAGAACTACTATATCGTAGATGGACAAAAATCAAATGAGTATTTTTCTCACCTAAGATTGAAGAGTATTTTGTTTCGATACTATCGCCACTTTTGATTGTCAACAATGGATTCAATATCTTCCATAGTGTTTTATCAGTAGATGTATTAATATCGAAAATGTTCTCTTAAGACATGAATAATGCCATCGCCTTTCGCTGGCCTGGTTTGAAAGCATTACAACTAGGCATCTTTCCTCTATCCAGCGCCACCACTGTCAAGGGAACCGCTACTCCTCCGAACTCACCCCCCCTTCGTGCAGTAGGTGCGTAACGCCGGCCACACGAAGGGACGAAACCAGCGGGGTAGAAGACCCATTTTTATTAATTTCCCAAAATAACATAATTACAGTAAAGACTTCACCCTAACTTCAACTTAAATGTTTACATTTCCCTTAATACACTTAACTAATAACATTCCCCTATATAGTCCTTGATGAATAACAAGGTAACAAAATAAAAAAAAAAACAATAATCCACTTGTTACATTATCTAGCGTCCAGAAATTATCAGCAATCTGAGTTCACACACCAAGTCCATGCCAGGACTGGGGCGAACCATTCACCGCCTTTCCTCTCAGATTTCCTTTTGGCAGCTTGCCCATTGTTCCTTTTCATCCCTCACCACACTCTCTGCCCATTCATTCACAAAGCGAATCCATTTCCATTTCTTTCCATTCACACCCCTAAGTTGCATTTCTCCGTTTTCTCGTTCGAGTCGCTCTTCACATCCACGCCCTCCATGCATCTCTCAAGCACATGCTCTGCTGTTTCGGGCTCCCCTCAGCCATAGGGGCACTGAACCTCAGGTCCCAGGTTGACACTGGATAGGTAACCAGGAAAGTTTTCAGCTTTCCTCGACAGATTGAGCGATTCAAATCCGACCGTTCTACAGTACCTGTATAACAGCCGCCCAGTCGTTCCGTCTTCCCATTCCCTCTGCTATGACGTGCTTTTTTATCCTTTTTCTCTCCTCATTCTTACTGTCCATTTTCCTCACATTCCTAGTGACACGTTCGAGGTTGAGGCTTCGAGTTGTCTCTTCATGAGCCTTCTTATTACCGAGGTTGCCGCTCTGATGACCCCTACGCCATACCTTTCTCTCCTTGCCTCAATCATTCTCTGAATCATAGGCACCCTCTTATTCTTTACTCGTACCGCATTCATCCGCTCCTCAGACATGGCAGAATCACGCTCTCATTCGTACTACATATACCTATCAATCAATTCTGCATCGTTCACGCTGCAATGTCCAGTGATTCGTTCATTTCCATGTACTCATTCACCCTCAGTCCTTTCGTACGCCCAACCTATACCCATTCTGCCGTTTTCCATATTCGCTTCGGCATCCAAGTACACCTCGACCATACCTTCATCCTCCGCTTCCTCCAGCAGCAACCCTTGCATCCAGGGGAGTACCTTATCAGTCTCTTCCACCCTGTCCTCAATCTTAAATAAATTTGTGAGGAAATTGTGAGGAGGCCAATGTAATCAACGTATAAAATCTCCATAAAACTTTTTTAGAATTAGGAAAGCGGAAACTCGACTTGAGATAATGCATGTTAATATACAATGTCTCAGAAATAAGCCGAACTCCCTTAAAACAATTATACTGCAACATCATTTTGACATTGTACTATTAAGTGAGCATTGGCTGAGTAGTGATGAAACATTTTTTTGTAAAATGGAAAATTATATATTAGCTAGTTCCTTTTCGAGATCCATATACATTCACGGAGGAGTATGTATTTTTATTAGAAATGATATTTTGTTTGAAGAAATTGATGCTTTGAATGAATATAACATGGAAAAGCACACTGAAACTTGCTGCATCAAGCTATTGAAACAAAGATGTATTGTCGTATCTATCTATCGCTCTCCATGTGGAGAGCGATTGATAGATAATATCTCTACCATGCTCCTAATATAATCAGAAAAACTCAGAACTTTCAATCTAGTCATTGGTGGTGACTTCAATATTGATTTCGCTACATATTCTAAACACAGTGAAGATATGATAGAAATATTCTCATCTTTTGGCTTATCCAAACGAATTTTGGCTACACCAGAATTTATGGTAATTCAAAATCTTGCATCGACAATATGTTCACAAATTTTGATGTTGAGGCAACAAAAATTTCTGACTTTCATCTATCTGACCATTATTCTCAAATTATAAGTATTAACACAGAACGAGAGATTCTACAAAAATATGAAATAATTTTGAATAAAAATGTTGCAAACAAAACTTTATTCTTCGATAAATTAACAACAGAAAATTGGATTGAACTATTTAAAAAATATGAGATAAATGAGATGATCCAAGTTTTGTATAATATCCTGAACTACTATATGGAAGTATCATTTCCTCCAATGAAAGTCAGAATGAATTCCAAGCGTGACCCTAGCATTTATTCATATCCAGAAGTAATTGCTACAAAAAATGAAATTCAGAAACTGAATGATCAATTGAAACTTTCTAATAACTGTGAGAAAATTAAATCAGAATTTAAATAAAAAAAATATAAATACGAACAATTATTTATGAAAATGAAGAGAGAAAAGGCGATGAAACAAACGATGAAACGAACAAAAAACAATCTGGCAGCTCATGAATAAAAACATAGGTAGGAATTATCACACGAATTGCTCTTCTTGTCTTACGTCAGAGCAGTTCAATGACTTTTTTATAAATGTAGCTCTGGATATGAATAATGACATGAGCACACCCAATAATTCATTCACAAACTATCTCCACCAAGTTCCATGCAATGCTGATAACTCGATGCATTTCTATCAAACTGATACTGCAGAGATGAATGAAGTCATCAAATCCCTAAAAAAACTCGGGCTCGCTTGATATTTACGAACACTCAGTGGTTATGTACAAGGAAAATCTATCTGCGCTACTAGGACCAATTACATGTTTTGTCAACTTGATTCTGAAATCTGGTGTATTTCCATCAAAATTAAAAATTGCAAAGATAATTCCGGTCTTTGAAAGTGGTGATATCAATCTTCCTTCAAACTACAGACCAGTTGCACTACTTCCAGTAATTGCAAAAATTGTAGACAAAATAATGGCAATAAGAATGATAAATTATTTGGAGTACACAAATATCTTGACAGTTAGACAGTTTGGATTCAGGAAAGGAAGAAGCACGTCGAAAGCAGTGCTCGAATTAGTCGACTTCATAACTGAAGGTTTCGGTAACAAAGAATCGACACTTGGCATATTTCTCGATCTGAGCAAGGCGTTCGACTGCGTCTCTACTGACATTTCATTAGAAAAACTGAGATACTATGGATTTGTAGGCATAGTACACAATCTGCTAGCATCATATCTAACTGAGAGAAAGTAATGTGTATCATATAATGAAGAACTCAGTAGCTTATAAACGATATTGAATGGTGTTCCACAAGGTAGTGTGCTTGGACCACTACTTTTCTTGATTTATATTAATGACCTGCTAAATTCAATGGCAATGTTTAGAATGCTATTCGCCGATGAACCTTCCTTCGCCATTCGGAAAAAAAAGTATTGAAGAGTCATCAGAATTAGAAAAGCGAGTTATTCAAGAAGCTACGGTCTGGTTTAATGCGAATAGCCTATGTGTGAATAAAAGCAAGTCACAAACAGTTATGTTCTCGCTGTCCCATAACCTCTCAAATAATGTGAAATGTCTTGGTATAACCATTGAATCAAAGTTAACTTGGAAACCTCATATTGACAAACTAGCAAAAAATCTATCATGCAAGGTCTATGCAATCAGGCAGATAAAAAATAAAGTCGGTAATGAAGCTGCCCATACCGCTTATCACGCAATGTTTCATAGTTTCTTAATTTATGGATTGATAAACTGGGGCACGTCTGTTCATATCTCGAGGATATTTGAAATTCAAAAAAGAGCAAATAGAGCCTTAGCTGGAATATTTCAAATGGAGAGCTGTACGAATTGTAAGTTTAATATATTAACTCTGCCATCATGTGTAATATACTGCAATTTGATACACATTCAAGATAATTTACAAAAGTTTACTACAAACGGTAACAGCCATTGTTATAATACTGGGAACAAGGATAATATTAGAGCACCAAACTAAAGACTAGAAATAACAAGGAGATGTAACTCATACATATCATTGTACAACTCATTGCCCCAATCAATGAAAAATGCAACCCTCGCTAATTTCAAACGGAAACTGAAAAAACATCTGTTAGAAAATGCTTACTATGATGCGTCTGTCTTCAGCTTTACAGAGTGACTATCGTCAATGTAGGTACTGTCTCTATGTTTCTTCATTTTCACATTTTTATTTTTAAATTTATATATTTATTTACTTTTTTTGTGCTTGTATCATATACAATTTTTATGCACTACCTACCCGTTTTCGGTAATTTTAATTGTAATTTACATTTATTTTATACATTATTGATTTGTCATAGCACTAAGGTGTAATAACTTGACCAAAAAAAATCTTATCTAATCTGATCTAATCTTTCTTTCCCCATTTGCTCTCTATCCATGGTATCTAGCCCTGGTAAAGTGGTGCGATACCCGAGATCACGCTGAGCGCAGCTCCCGGTGACGTTCTGTACGCCCCACATGAAGCGATCAGAAAAGGCCTCTGCGTCGCGCTCAGTTGTCTCCTCACTCTGCTATCATGTATTCTACTCCCCCACACTTGCTTTCCATACATGACTGCAGGCTTGGCTACCCTCTCATATATCACTTTAACTCATTCTCTCCTTAGTCCGATGTCCCGCCCGGTCCATCTTCTCATTTTTCCTTCTAGCACACTCACGTTTTTCCTAACCTCCTTGTGGTGTTCTATGAACAGAATTCCACAGTCAACCACAATTCCCAGGTATCTCACACTCATTCTGATCTCAACTTTCCTAAATAAAACAAAAGTTTTGAAACAACCTCCGATTATTTCCCTTTTATAATGGGATTCTTCCTTGCCTCAGAACTACTATATCGTAGATGTCCAAAAATCAAATGAGTATTTTTCCCACAGGTTGATGAGTAATTAGTTCCGACACCATCGCCACTTTTCGTTGTCAACAATGGATTCAATATCTTCCATAGTGTTTTATCAGTAGCTGTATTAATATCGAAAATGCTCTCTTAAGACAGAAAGGAGTCGGTGTACATACATTGAAACCATTAATGAAATATAAAGAGACCATCTGGAATCCCTGCCTTCTCTTGGTCACAGACCATGACGAAAGAAATCTGGATCCGACCCCTCATGAATTCCATCTGGAATTGATATGATGAGTAAATAATAGACTCAAATGTCATCGACGTCTTTGTTGTTGTGAACAATAAATATATTCGGAAGTGAAACAAAATAATCGATAATAAAATATTTATTATAGAACAAATCAAATTCCAAAAGTACTTTGTGAGTATATCATGTACAAATAGTAATTATATTGATACAAAAATATCATGGGACTGAAACAAGTAGTTTATAAATATTAAATTCTTATAATTAACTGTAACATTTTGTACAAAATAATTTTTTTCTCGAAATTAGTTGGTGTCGTACGATTGAAATTGCACTATGGATTCACCACCTAAAAGTATGAACACTTCTTGTACGTTTATGAGAAATCGAAGATAATGTATGTCCTCATGGAAGCATTGATATCTTTCCCTTCAGCTTATTCGAGAATTCAACGTGATACATCGGAAAAATCAATTGTTGAATTCTTCTTCACCACAACACTTCCAAGATGCGAATCCTCTTCATTTTTATAGATTAAATATATAGTTAGAGCAGATCAGATTGAACCAGATCCAGTCAAATCAGAAGTGGATATCATATACTTATACCCGATTATATATCCATAAAAAATAATCAGCAGTCTTTAATTACTTCAACATAGGTGGCGGGAAAGATACCCACATTTCCATTACATTCTCCCAACCACCACCCGTCATCCTGTTGCCGATATACCGAAAGAATGTCTCCTGGTTTCAAAGCCAACTCATCATTCATATTAGGGGTATAGGGATATATAGCTCTGCAAGTTCCTATAGGCTGAACAGGGCTTTCTTCTGTGGAACAAATGTTGCCACCTGAACTGCTACATTGTGAAGAAAATTCGTCTGAAAAAAAAGAGTAATTATGAACTGTTGGCAATTACAATTTTTTTTATGTCGAGTGATATCGTCATCAACAGTATCATCGCTATCATCATTATTTTTCATTTTCTTCAGACAGTACAAGACTCATGAAATATGGTACATTTAACTTTATTATAATACTAGCGACACAATTACATGATTTTTTTAATCGAATTGAAAATAACGCACACCTTCGAACTAATCACTGTCGACTATATTCATAAATCATTACATTCGGGGGGAATCATAGATGCGCAAATTCAAAACATTCAAATTCAAATTCAATTATCTTCAATCGCAAGTAAGCCTTGAGAATTCAAGTAGGTAGTAAAGTAGGTTCTAAAACTTCTAACATACTCGATGACAGTTCGTTTTGAAATATATAGTTTGTAACGGAAACCAAGAATAAAACATGGACTCGTAAAGTGGAAAGAAGTGGGCCCTACGAAAAATTTTCAATGTGGTAAAGAAATAGATATTTTGCAAAAGTTCATCACTTGATAACAAAATGGGAGTGATCGGAAAATTGAATGGAATCGAGTTATCCCCATGTATGTAGGAATCGCATGTTGAAAGGTGTGGCCTCGTTAATCCGTGGCTCGCACACATTTGAGGGTTGCCGTTCGTGGGGAAAGCAATAAATGGTAAACAAATAGTTTTTTATATTTGTATAATAGTATTCCCATTACTTTTCATATTTTTTGATGTAAGGTAATAGTAGGGAAGCCCAAGCGGCAGATTAATATACAGGGGAATACCTTTTACCCGGTTGAGTACCTCCACCAAATATGAGTCCCATATATAAGGCCGCCAGATTAGTAAAAAAAAATGGTTATCAGAGCGCGTCAGATTGTGGTAGTGTGAATTAATTACCCGCTAAAAAGTGTATATTCCAATAATCTGACAATTTGAGAGTGAGTCAGATTATTGAATGAGAGCTTTTTTTTGTTGCACTTAACACCCTCTTGAAAAATCTGACGAGCTCGATTACATTTTTTTCTTTTCACTTTCAACCCTTACGTACAACCACCCACATCATGCAAACGATCAGATCATATCTACATTATTGAAAATACGTAGGACATTGATGCTATCAAAATCTGACTCGCTCGAGTATGCAACAGTATTTTTTACATATTTAAAAATCTATAGCCGCTTCCCCCACCGATGAAAAGGTATATATTATATAACATTTTTTTTCTTTTCATCATCTAAGCTTTGCAAACTAATATGTCTCAATGACGCTCGAGTAAATCCCCATTTTGCATCGTGGGCTCCCCTGCTATAAGTACGATTATTTTTCCAACAAGGGACATAAAATGCATGCGTTCAAACCCAAATTTCTACATACTTTGCACGAAGGAGATGAAATCTGCCGAATTGAGTATTGTTTATGAGGTTTTGGGCTGAAATCCAAATTGGGTGGTGAATTGTAGAGACCAAATATCTCAGAAAGTTAATGTGTGGTGTGGTATCCTGAACGAAAATATTATCAGGCCTTTTTTTCGATCAAAATTTAAACGGACGACTATTCGTTGATTTTCTCGGAATGCATTTTCCGATGTGTTGGAAGAACTACCTTTGGATGTGAGACACAGCATGATTTTTCAGTTAGATGGTTCAACAGTTCACAATGGTGGCATAATAAGGGTTTGGTTGAATAAGAATCTACCTATGAAATGGATAGAACCCAATAGCCCTCTCGTAGTATGGCCACCACGATCCCTAGATTTAACTCCACTAGATTTTTATTTATGAGGAAACTTGAAAAATGAAGCTAATAAGGATAGGCCAACAAATAAGGAAAATCTCCGTGCAATAATTATACAAGCGTGTAGAGGTCACACCAAGAGAACTGAGAAGAGTTGGAGGAAATAATAGAAGGCGCATAGAGAAATGTGTTCGATTTGAGGGAAATTTCATAGAAGACACGAAAATATACAATTGTCAACAGTTAAATCATTTGAAATTGATTGTTGTGTTTTTTAATTGAAAATGTGATTTTGAAAGTAGTACTTCGAAAGAATTTGGAACTACATAACATTTTTCGCTAAAAAATATCCTTATTTTTTTTTAAATAATGGGAAAATGAAAATATGAACTAACATTAACCATCCTAAAACCTCACTGATTACATGTTTCCGTTCCTCTTACAAAATTACCATTTTCTCTCTTATTGAGAAGAAATAACTTTCCTGACAACAAAATAAAAAATAAATCATTTATGTGAAAACTAAAATCGAGTTTCTCTTAAACAATTTCGGTCATGTTTCGATGTCAAAATAAAAAAAAAATCTACTTCAATTATTACGGAAGATACGGGGGTGTTTCCATGAGAAGTGAAACAAATTCCCATTTTTCAGGACTGAAATTTTTTCAGGAAAAAAGTGTAATCGTAGTAAGTTGGTAGTCCTGATCACGAATCTGAAGGGATTTTGAGCCTATTTTGCCCCCTGATATATTTTACCGTAAAAATGGGGTGTTCCATCGCGAGTGGCGGACAGTGTATATCACTTTCGCCAACCCCATTCATGTGGTAGGTGCATTTTGAGTATTTCCATCAGTCCAGAGAGTTTCATCGTTCTACCTCGAATATTACGGAAGATACGGCGGTGTTTCCATGAGAAGTGAGACACACTGTATACACGAACATTGGTGAATATACAATTTTAAAAGTTTTCATGAAGGTTTTTTTCATATTCTGAGTTTTTCAGGAAGCCTGTACATTGTTGATTTGAGGAAGGTACTCTCATTTCTTTTAGATGAGCATAGTAGTTTCTGAAAAAATAGTCTGCCATTCTTTCTCGAAAATTCGAGGTTATGTTTAATGATTGACCACAAATTTCAAGAAATCCAAGCAAAACGACGCAGATGTGGTGAGACTTGCATCATTATGTATTTTAATCACAGGTACCAGTTATGAACAATCTCTTTCAATTGCTGTATATGTATATGATATTAAGCAAATTAATTAAAAAAAATAAAGACAAAACTCCAGTGTCAGATATATCGTGAAGACCCAAATTCCACATTTGTCAAGCATCTTTAGACAGGAGGCATGAGTTCAACTACGACTATGACATATTAAATTCGGAAGAGAAAGTTTCGAAACTTATCCTCTTGGAAATTAATAGATTGAAGATTGATAGATTGAATGAGCATATACTGTAGACATTTCTATATTTATCTATATTTTATGTTGAAATTATTAGGCATTAATTGGGTGGAATGTCATATGATTCAAATTTTTTTATGTTATAAAGCACAAATCAGAAAGAATTTAGTCGGTATGAACACGCCTGAGAAAGCTATTATATAGCGAAACACTTGTTACGGTTTTGTAAACTGTTCAGTGAAAACCTCAGAATAAAGTGTTACTTGAATACATTACCTACTATTACTTTCCTTTATCACATTTCCTGATTGTGTATCTGAAAGATTACAAGATGGAAAAAATAGGTATCGAAATTGAAGAAGTGACAGGGTCCAAATTTCGTTTCGAATTGATGATATTACTCAAAAAACACTCTAAATCGGACATGATATATGCATTAAACAATGCGATGATGGGTTTGAAACCGAAATAAATATACTTTCTGAAAAAGTCTATGCAAAAGCGACTCGAGACGTTTTTCCTATTGATGAGTTACATAATCAAAATCAAAATTATAAAACTTTAACGAATTTTGGACAAACAACGGAAAAAGTGGAAACGAGATATTAAAATTGCATTTAGAACAAGTAATACGTTGGAAAAGTTAGTTGAAAATGATAAAGACAAGTGTGAAACGTATCCTAAGCTATACATTGGTCAAACTGACAGAACATTTAGGAATCGAATCCAGAAACATCACATGAGCTATGTAAATAAGAAAACAAGTTCAAGATATTCAAATCATCTTTTAGAAGAAAATCATATCTTTACCGAAGAGTTCGAAATTTCACTCGTTGAAAATAAAGGTTTGATACTGAATCATTTGGAAGCAAATGAAATTAATGAACTTAAAAGTTCAAACATTCTAATGAATGACCGACTGGATTTGGATAGATCACCATTAATGAACTTGTTTTCTTAAAAAACCGAGAAAGTATTATTATTGATGTAGAAGTGAGGTAATATGCTTCAGGTAGTCATAACTGAAGAGGTACCTCAGGTATATAAGAATTATAGAGGTTCAGGTAATTTGATGGAGGTAGTCCCAATTGTTGTTATCTGTGGTATATAAATATTAGTGTAAAAAGCAACTTGTAATATTCAAATCATTGTTGAAGAAGCTACTGTGTTAGCGAAACATGTCGTGTTATATTTTTCAAATAAAGTTTTGTGGAGATATAGTTTATGAAATTCAAAATATATGCCATTTTTTTCAAAAATGTATGATATAGCATACTACTTACCAAAATCAGAATCAGGCTGATTGGAATTGCCATCTGCCGCCCCTCTATCCAACCAATCCTGATCATATACGTCATTTATGTGTGGATCAGAATTATCAGATTTCTCAGATTTTGTTGATTTTTCGCTCACAGGGCTTTTATCACCATCACACCATTCATCTCTTAACCACTGAGGTACCTGAGATTATAAATAATTGGAATTATTTTTATAATCATTTCACAAAATGAAAGTAAAACATATTGATTGATGAGGAAACAGTTTTTGAGAATAATTGTTCTCCAAATTTTTTAATCTGACTATTAGTCGATTTTAAGAAATGCTGCGCTTTTGGAAAAACACAAACCGTCACCGTCAATATCTTCACCCACAATGAACTGTGTCAGTTCTATTCAAACCTCAAATTTATTTTGAGTCATTCAAATCTGAAGGTTGAGTTCTGTACATAGTTCTCCCCATATACATATCCCCAAAAAATCTAATGACGAAAGATCTCGCTGGCCATTCAATCAATCCTCGCCTCTCTATCCACCGATTGATAAATGTATCGAGGTATTGCCGGACATTAACTTGGTAATGTGGTGGTGTTCCATCCTGCTGAAACCATATCGTATTCACTGAAACTTGTGGGTTTCCTGGATCAGGATATAAATTTGATAAACTTGAAATGCCCTCATTTTGAAGTAGTGCCAAATAATTATCGCCATTCAAATTGCCCTCAATGAAAAAGGGACCAATGATATGGTTTCCTTAAATCCATGCCCAAACATTAACCTTTTGAGGGTTTTGCGTGTGTTCTTTTCTCATCCAGTGAGGATTTTCCGTTGACCAGTAGCGGAAATTTTGCCGATTAGTATGACTACTAAGAGACAAAGTACACTCATCAGAAAACATAACGTCTTCTAATTGGATGATATTGTTATCCAACATGTTCATCATTTGCTAACAAAAATGAGTTCTTCTATCAACATCGTCTTCCATGAGCTCCTTTTTTGATAGGGATGCCTTTTATTTTATTTTATTATGTTTACTATCGGTATATGGCTAACCATGAATGTGGTGGATGCCTGTCTACTAGATATATGTGGGTTTTCCTCAAACTCAAGCATCACATCTAATTCGAGTTCATTACTCATTGCAGTGGCAGCTGCTTTTTGTATCTGCCCCACATGACCAAGTTTGCGAAACTGCTTCTATATTTTGCTTATTGTTCCTTGAGATATGAGCGATAAATCAGGAAATTTCTCATGAAATAGGCGAGCTACTTCCTGTGTGTTCGGATTTTATCTCCATAACCAATCATTTGTAAAACTGTTATTTTATGAATTTCCGTTAATATAACCATTTGTCAGACTTGAAGTTAACGAACTTAAAACTTAAAATACTGACATTTAATGTTGTAACATAGAAAACAAGTTGACAAAGCGTTTTAAACTAATGTTGCCACGGAAATTATTTACAGTTTTTTAAAGGATATCATCTAAATAGAAAATTGCTATGGTTTTTGCTTTCTTTCTTATTATCAATACCTCAACATGAGTATGTTGAGTTTTGAGTATGTTGCAATAAGTTTTGAGTATATTTTATCGAATTTCGGTAACCGTATCATTTTAATTAATTTTATCTTAATTGTTGTAATAAAGTTGAAAGTGGATACATTTTCGAATAGAGAATGAAAAGACCTTTCAAAAGATTTATCACAAGCATATACTTCCCATTCAAAAAGTTAGGGGTTGTACCTGTCATTCGGCGGGGGTTGAAGGTAGGAGTAGTATTTTTCTCTTGAATAATGAATTTATTCCATTTGGCTTTTACACACTGTATAATTCCGTTAACCAGCTGTAGCCTCCTACGAACGACAACTCTAAGAAGTCTAAACTTGTGCGAGCTGAGGATTAATGAGGTCCTAGCACGTTGAAGTCAAAAAAAGACAATGATAACAAATCCGGGGTCTAACATGTGAATCGTGTCCAAAAGTTTGTATAGAAAAAAATTTCAAAACTAGATGCTTGTCAAATTCTAGAGGCCAACCACGATTTCAAAATGAACTACGACATATCACATGAAGAAAATAAAGGACAATAAATTAAACCTGCTGAAATCTCTGAAAATCAATAAATACAAACATTCAAATTTCCTTCTGAACAACCAACAAGAATATATAAAATTTAGTTATTCGTACAATATAAAATCCTTACTTTCAAAATACTCTGCTGAAGACCTGATTTGTCACGCGTTATGGTTATGTGTGGTGCTAACGGGTGCCCAGTCTTAGGTCTGCTATCAAGTTCTGCCAACGTACTCTGCACTTTATATTTCGCTCCTTCCAAATAGATCAGCATGGATGTCATCTACAAGAAAGTGATATTTGCCATATTTTTTTCTATAAAGTTATGAATTTCTTACATCATGAAGTTTCTCGATAACGCTTTGCTGCGAGTCTTCTGATCCAAAACTCGGTGTCTGCTTGATGGCTTTGGAAAGGACTTCCAGACCATTTTTCGACTTTCTCTCCCTTTCTATGTCCTGTCTTATCAGATGCAATAATTTCACTAGAGCCTGAAACAGTATTTTTCGTTATAAGTCAGTTAGCTGACTTATTACAGTACTAGTTGTTTTACGGGTGAAACGACGTGTGGGTCAAGTCGGGAATATAACCATGGACTGCAATATTAGGTTATTACAAAAGTTTTGTTCGTTTTAATGACATGCTTCTTTTCACCTTATAACTATATCAGTAATCAGTAATTTATTCATTCATTCGATAATATAGTTGTACATCAAATATTTCAAATGATATATAATAATAATACACGTTTATTAGAATTGAAATTGAAATGAAAGGTACATAAAACATAAGCAGTAAAGTCAGTAGTAAATAAACATGTGAAAAAACCACTATAGGCGGGGCCTGTGCGTACATATATACATACATATATATATATATATATATATATATATATATATATATATATATATATATATATATATATATATATATATATATATACAGGGTCCTGCAACAGTGGCGCGGTGTTCCATATCTCTATATAGGAAGCAGATAGGAATCTAATTTTCTATAATATTACCTTATTGCTTGAGCTCGACAAAATAAAAATATTGGCGGTCACACAGGGTGTTCGATTTTTTCTGGGCGTTCCCAACTGTGTCTTTTTAAATGGCAACCTATATTTTTTATCGCTTTTTCGGTTCCTTCATAGAAAATAAAATAAACTTTATGTATATCTGCACTTCGAAAATATTGACGGTTTTCGAGATATCTAGCATGACAGGTTTTTTTTTCCAATATTCGTCACTCAGAATATTTGAAATTATAAAGTGGTGCCAAGTCCAGTTGAAATTTTTTTTTGGTCGAATATTCTACATTGGTAACTCTCTCAAACGATATATCTGAAATCGACCTGTGATATACAGGGTATGAAAAACCGCTTGCCAAATATTGTAAATGAAAATTTGCAAAATCTTCCTTAGATTAAATGGAACACCCTGTATATTATTGATCCATAAGAAGCGCCAACGAAACCTCTACAAATTTCATTAAGTATTCCCTATGGCTAAGTTCAATAGTTTTTCTTAAATGAGCAATTGTTTCAATTTTGTACATTAGAAGGTGTCCAAACAAATATTTTTTAACGAAATAAATGTATGTACCTATCACTTTTTGCTAAATGGAAAATTATTTTTTCATTGGATGCAGAATTTCACTCATAAATCGTGCAATATCAAACCAAACAAGTTAAAAGAAAGAAACATTAAAATAACTATTTTTTTCATGTTATTATATTCATTCAGAGCTTGAGTTCTAGATATTCAAATTTGTCAACTGGCAAATTACAAAACTACAAAAGGGAGAGTTTAATTAAGGTTGATAATGAAACTTTTATAAAATATGTTCAACATATTTTCCATTTTCTTGAATGCAGAGCTGAAGTCTATGTTTGAAAGACTGTTCTACCCTGCGCAAGACAGCTGGTGTAATGCTGCGAAAAGCATTCGTTATTCTAAGTCGCATATTTTCGGGAGAAGTTGGTGGCTCAACGTAAACCATATTTTTTATGTATCCCCATAAGAAAAAAATCTAGTTTCGTCAAATCTGGTGATCTAGCGGGCCACCGTACAGGCCCATTCCGTCCTATCCATTTATTGGGAAATACTTCATTTAGATGATCTCTCACTTCTGCCGAATAGTGAGCAGGTGCACCATCATGTTGTAACCACATTCTATTGCGGAGGTCAAGAGGAATATCATCTAACAATCCTGGTAAATCATTTCGTAAGAAATTGAGATACATTGCACCATTCATATGTCCCTCAAAAAAGTATGGACCAATTACATATTCTCCAATGATGCCTCCCCAGACATTTATCGACCACCTATGTTGATAATCCACCTGTCTCAATAAGTGAGGATTTTCTGTCGCATAATAATGGTAATTATGTCGATTTACAAATCCATTTTTATGGAATGTCGATTCATCCGACCATAAAATATTATTGAAAAAATATTCGTTTCGACGAATTTTGTTCATGGCCCAATTGCAAAATCTCACTCTTTTCTCGAAATCAGCATACAGTAGTTCTTGATGTAACTGAACGTGGTATGGATGCAAGCGATGTTTCTTCAATACTCGTTGCACTGATCTCTCACTTATATCCACTATTTCCCCAATTTGTCGTTGACTCCTACTAGGATCTTCTTCAACAGCAAGAAGAACTTGCAATTCATTATCTTCATTAGTAGCTGGCTTGATGCGCTCATGTTTGGAATAATTAATAGATCCAGTTTCAACGAATCGTCCCAAGACCTTTCGGAAAGATATTTCATCTGGATGCCTTCTATCTGGATACCGTTGAGAATAAATTCTACTTGCCAATAAACAATTCCTGTCTGATTCACCTAATATGAAAATCATATCAATCAAATCACTTTTTGATAACAACATTCTGATGAAATTATACCGACAGTTCAACTTCACGATTGACTAAAAATTTCAATATTCATTTGCAGCCAAATATTTTGTTCTGTCATTTGCCAGACTACTTGATTTCCAATAAATATTTCATTCGCTGAAAGGTTGTTTTAGACCGAAAGAATATGGCACAAATTCCGAGATTTTTGAAATTATTGTAACTATTCAAGAACGTCCATTTTGTGGTGTAATTCGCAACTTGTTTATCTAGCAACAGGTAATTTTAGGAATGGGCGATATTTTAAGGAAAGGGTATTTTTTGTATATTCTTATCAGTCGTCAAATGGATTTCGCTTTGAAAAAATGACCATTTTTCGAAAGAAATGCTCATTTAAGAAAAACTATTGAACTTAGCCATAGGGAATACTTAATGAAATTTGTAGAGGTTTCGTTGGCGCTTCTTATGGATCAATAATATACAGGGTGTTCCATTTAATATAAGGAAGATTTTGCAAATTTTCATTTACAATATTTGGCAAGCGGTTTTTCATACCCTGTATATCACAGGTCGATTTCAGATATATCGTTTGAGAGAGTTACCAATGTAGAATATTCGACCAAAAAAAAATTTCAACTGGACTTGGCACCACTTTATAATTTCAAATATTCTGAGTGACGAATATTGGAAAAAAAACCTGTCATGCTAGATATCTCGAAAACCATCAATATTTTCGAAGTGCAGATATACATAAAGTTTATTTTATTTTCTATGAAGAAACCGAAAAAGCGATAAAAAATATAGGTTGCCATTTAAAAAGACACAGTTGGGATCCGCCCAGAAAAAATCGAACACCCTGTGTGACCGCCAATATTTTTATTTTGTTGAGCTCGAGCAATAAGGTAATATTATAGAAAATTAGATTCCTATCTGCTTCCTATATAGAGATATAAACACCGCGCCACTGTTGCAGGACCCTGTATATATATATACTTGTATAAGATTTTGAAAACCAAAATGAATATGAAATATAAATGTAAAAATGTAAAGGTAGATATAAAAAATGTGTACATATTCAATGAGGTATATTAAAATATAAGGTAAGTATCAGGTTTTTCTTTTGTATGGCATGATTAATCAATAAGACTGTGAATTGTTGTTCTGGGCAATGAGAAAATATACAATTTCACGTGATACTTGAATGTAGTTGGCCTTGAAATATTTTGAATTTCAGCTGGAAGACATTGGTATAGTTTGGGACTCAAATATGTCAGACTTTTTTGTCCTTTTGATTTCCTCATAAAAGGAGTCAAGTATGTGAGTTTCTGTTCCTTGTATTGTATTGATGTTCCGGGTTCTTCAATTCGTGCTTAGAATTATGCTGTTTGATGTTGCTACGTAAAAAGAATAGTTGCCTTGGATCCATAATATTAGTTTCATTGAATAATCTATCCGATGGATATTTTATATCTTTATTGAATATAATTTTAAGTAGGCGCTTTTGAACAATGATTAATTTTTCGAGGTGAGACTTACTTAAACCTCATCATGGTAATATTCCATACACAATATGTGGTTCCACTAACGCCTGATATATCATTTTCATTGCTTTGAAATCTAGAATATATTTAACATTTCTGAGTTTATAAATTGAAAACTGTATTTTCTTAGTGATGTATTCGATTTGTTTATTCCATTTCAGGTTATTGTCTATCATAACACCAAGGTATTCGATCTTATTACAGCTGCATATTGAGATGTCTTCAGTGATTTGCAGGCTATCATAAGAAGGAATACTTCTTTTATCAATATGTATGGGTAGAAAAAATGTTTTTATAAAGTTAATTGTTAAAAGTCTATAGTTGAAAAAGGTTTGAATATTACGGATATCGCTTTCTGCTTGAATTTTAAGTGATAGCCAATCTTCATGGCTGTAGAAAATTGCAGTATCATCCGCATAAGTAATAATTTGACCACTTGTGTTTATTCTGAATAGATCATTCAAATATATATTGAACAGAAGTGGTCCCAAAACAGTTCCTTGGGGTACACCATATTCTATTCTTTGAAAATTGCTCCTCACCATCTTCAGTTCAACACATTGAAATCTATTGGAAAGATAACTTTCGAATAATTTTAAGGCCACTCCCCTTATGCCGATGTTTTCCAAGCATTCCAGAAGCAAGTCATGACTGACCGTATCGAATGCCTTTGAAAGGTCTATAAATACACATAGAGAGGGTTTTCCTGTATCTAAGGCATTTTACATCTTTGTTGTAAGGGCGAGGATTGCATCTTGGGTTGATACTCCTTCTTTGAACCCGTATTGGTTGGCGGAGATGATTTTTTTTTTCATTAAGATATTTGGTAAGTCTTATTTTTATGATTTTTTCCAGTATTTTAGCAATAGCGGTTATTAATGAGATTGGTCTGTAGTTTATGACATCCTCCCTATTACCTGTTTTGAAAATTGGTTTGATCACTGACTTTTTGAAGATGCTTGGGAAATGTCCTTGCTGAAGGCACTTATTGAATATGTGAGACAGTGGTTTTTTGATCATCGGTGATAATAATTTTATTGTTTCTGCTTTCATTCCATCAATACCTGGTGATTTCTTTTCTTTGATCGATAAAATAATATCATTTATTTCATCAGCATTGGTAGCAGCATTGACATCAGAATTATCATGTTGAATATATGGGTTACACCTAGGTATGAAATATACCTGTATTGTGCTTTCCCATCTTTTCAGCAGGCTTATAATACTGTACATCTCAAATACATAAAATGGATATCCTTAATAAATACAATGAGTGAAATCGGAGGGCTGTACAATTCTAATGGTTTTAGTGAGTTGATGGTAGGAGAGCTAGGAAAAGCTGCATTTCAAATTCAAAATATATTAATAGGAGAATGATAGCAAAGGTGAATAGTATGCATTTTAAAAACGAATTGCGTTTCTTTGTATATAACTTTTCAAGGCAGTTTTGAATTTTCTTATACCATTTATAGTTTTCAGGTTTTCAGGAAGAAAGTTGAAAAATGTTGGGCCATAATAAAAGATACTTCTTTGGGAATGGGTTTTTCTGATAAGTAGAATTTGTAATGTTGTGACTATACTTGACCTTGTTATATCATTTTTTAGTTTTTTTAATTTACCGATGTTTAAATAGACCAGAAAATCGTTAAGCGATTTTTGGCGTCAGCTTCCATGCAGTTTTTATGGTTCAAATTGTATTGAAAATGTTAAGAAGCTCGAAAAGTAGGTGCCCCACGATTTGAACGATCGACAGAAATGATCACGTTTTCAGGTACGATTTTCTTGCTATTGCGCAACCGAAACGACCCTTTTTTGGATCGAATCGTCACGTGTGATAAAAAGTGAATCCTCTACGACTATGTGGTGGTTACCGGCTGGTGTGATTCACTATAACTTTCTGCGACCGGGCCAAACCATCACAGCAGAGTGCTATTGTGAGAAAATCAATGAAATGTACCAAGAATTGCGTTAGCAGCAGCCGGCACTGGTCAACAGAAGACGTCCGATTTTGCTCCACGACAACGCCCGTCCGCAAATGTCACAAATCACCGCCCAAAAATTAAACAAATTGAGCGTCGAAGTTCTGTCTCACTCACAATATTCCTCAAAGCTCTCGCCAACCGACTACCATCTTTTCAAGCACTTCGATAACTTTCTCATCTTCAGAACCTTCGCCAATCAGGACCAGGCAAAAACGGTTGACTTTATCGAATTCCAAGCAGAATAAATACTACCTGGGCTGAAAAGTATCGGGCCTAACACATAGATGTCTCTGGTCTCATTGCATTCATCATCATTTGAGTTGATAGTAACCTTCAAGAGAAAGCTATTGAAATTTTACGATATTCTACTCTAAGTTTGTTAGTTATTGTGCTAAGAGTGACACTACTTTTGTTACTTTCAAAACAATGGATCAAAAACAATTTCGTGTTTTAATTTGACACTGTTTCTTGGTGAAAAAAATACCGTTCAAGCGAAGCAATGGCTTGAAAAGAAATATTAATTGAACGTTGGTTTGCTGACTTTATGGTGGTCGTAGAGACACCGATGATGCTGAACGTAGTGGACATTCAAATGAGGCAGCAACACCAGAAAACATAAAAAAGTTCACAAAATCGTTTTGAATCATCGAAAAGTGAAGTTGCGTGAGCTAGCCGACATTGTGAACATATCAAATGAACGTGTTGGCTTCATATTGCATGAGCATTTGACTGTGAGAAAGCTCTGTTCAAAGTGGGTGCCGCGCGAGCTCACTGTTGACTAAAAACAAGATTCTCTTGATGATTCTGAGATGTGTTTGGTCATGTTTGAACAAAACTAACCGGAATTTTTGCGTCGATTTGTGACAATGTGTGAAACATGGATCCATCACTTCGGAATTAAAACGATCGTCATCTGAGTGGAAAGCAACTGGTGAATCTCGTCCAAAGGGAACGAAAGCACAACAATCGACTGGAAAGGTTATGACCTTGGTATTTTGGGATGTGCGTTCTGTAATATACATCGACTATCTTGAGAAGAGATATAGCGTTATAGATAGCGTTATTGGAGCGTTTGAAGGCCTAAATTGCAAAGAAACGACCGCATATGGCAAAGAAAAAAAATTATGTTTCATCAGGACAGCGCACCGTGTGACAAGTCAATCAAAACAATGGCAAAATTACATAAATTAGGCTTTGAATTGCTTCCGCATCCACCGTATTTTCTAGGTCTGGCCTCTAGCGACTTTTTTCGTTCTACAAAAGTGGTATCGAAATGTTAAGAGTGGCGCTGGACTGATTGTGTGGCTTTTGATTGAGATTTACGTTGATGAGTAAAGCCAATTAAGAACAAAAAAAATGCGTCTTCTTTCTTAGGCACGGGACTTTTTGGCGCATGGTTATTCATTCAGATATTACAGTTTAAAGACAGGCAAAACTTTTGAAACAACCCTATATACCTAACGGACATATATCGTATGATATTTTACTTCATTTCGTCTATATGCTATTTTACTAATGAATTAGGTAAATTAACTTTAAAATTTTTCATTTGTTCAGTTTGAACTAATAGAACCAATAGTTAAGCAAAATATATGACTAATTATAATTAGTTTTCTAATTTTTCATTTTCTTAAGTTGGCAGAAACATATATTTCAGAAGTAAGGAAACCTTAAGATTTTATTTGTACCTAAAGTTGTATTTTATAAGTGCCTAAACTGTGTCAATAGATGTAGGTCCAAATTAAATGAAAATTGTTAATTTCAGTTAACCTAAATAGTATACTAAGCGTAATTTGGGGTCTACTTCAAAACTACATAAAATGCATGGAGTTGGTTGAAGAATAGTTGAGTATATACAGTGCATTTCTTTGATGACCCTCCCCCCTTTTATTTTTCGAACGGGTCAACTCAAAAAATTTAAATTTGAGATAATGAAATTAATGCATGAACACTTTATTTTGAAGTGAAATTGATAGAAGAAACTTTCAAGATGGCGACTGGGCGCCATCTTAAAAAAAATTAAATGGAAAGGGGGGTCTAGTGACACATGTTTTTGAAGCTCCTGACAAATGCTTCACAACCCTAGAATATAATGTCAATATCTTCAACTACTACAAAATGACGGAACTTTTTATAAGTGCCTGAATACATTGATAATTAACTACATAATATAAGGTAATGAGCTTGAGGTCAGTTCAGAAGATGCTCGAAATGGTTGCCTTGAACTTCTTGACATATGAACAGCCTATCCGATATTTCACGCCGAACAGTTTCGAACACAGTAACGTCAATATCTCTACAAATATTTCTTATTCGTATACCTTTTGATTCAATAGCTCCATAAAAAAGTCCAAAGGTGTCAAATCTGATGAGCGGGCTGGCCATTGTGTAGGACCTCGACGGCCAATTCAACGACCGGGAACAGTACTATCCAAATAGTTTCTTACTTGTCTGGAATAATGTGGTGGTGCTTCATCTTGCTGGAATACAATATCCATATGGAATTCATTAGGATTCACTTCGACGATTTCAGTGATGACAGGGTCAATAAATAGAGATAGAAATAGAGATACTACGATATGGTTTTCCAATATTCCTGCCCAAACGTTAATTTTTTCTGGATATTGGGTATGTGTTTCCCGGAAAACTTGAGAGCTGGTGTCACTCCAATAACGGCAATTTTGTCTGTGAATATTGCCGTTTAAAAAAATGTACATTTATTACTTAAACCAATATTGTGGAGATAAGTAGGATGCCTTCCAATGGTTTCCGTCATGATTTCCCAGAATTCTATTCTTCGATCAGGGTCACCTTCAGTTAATTGGTGTACCATTTTAATTTTGTATGGATGATACCTATTCCTCTTCAAAAGTCTCCACACAGTTGAGAAGGAGACACCTCACAAACATTAGCGACGGAATAAGTAGACTGTTCAGGATTTACTACCATCTCCCGTCGTACTGTAAATAAAAATCGCTTCAATTTTTTTCTTCCAATGGAGGAGAATTGACCATTTTAGAGATTATTGACGTGGTACCTTTCTACTAGAGAAACCGAAAACTAAATGAGAATATTCTAACTGAACAATGATGTTCATTGTCGTATGGACATTTTTTGACGTTTTTATAAACAAAACATAACTTAACAAACCTTATCGGGTCGCCATCTTGAAAGTTTCATCTGTCAATTTCACTTCAAAATGAAGTATTCAGGCATTAATTTCATTATCCTAAATTGCAATTTTTTGATTTGATCCTTTCAAAGAAATTTACTGACATGTATAATAGCCGTGGATGTTTTCTCCCAATAAATATTAAAAACGAGGGCCTGCATTAAGTATTTTTAGTTGGCTAGGACTTTCATTATGGCAGTTACTTTTAGTCATACTTGTATATGGTTATTATCATGATATTACTTTCCGCCGATATGGCAAAAAATGTACAACACATTTTTGAATGAGGATTGGTCAAAGGTCGAAACTAAATCGTCATGGCTTTCAAAAAAAAGTGTTGCTAGGCAACACAATACGGTATCAGGTACCTCAAATAAGTAAAGGGTGTGTCGCTTTACTGGACAGAATGAAATAAATAATAATAACAATTTATGCCACGTTTAAACATCATATAAATCTACTTACCTGCTTTCTTCGTTCTCTGTTCATGGCTAAAGTAACATGTTCGCAGTAGAAGTCAGGCAATAACTGCTCTGCAACTTGTTGAGAACTATGTCTCAAATTTTGGAACGTACATAAATCTTTGGTTGGTTCTGCCTGGGTAACTGGACCTTTTAATCTCTCCGTAGCCTGTAATTATGTATCAAATATTCATATGATATTTTACACTGATGTAGAAATTCATCAAAGGATTATTATTGGCCTGAGAGCTGAATCATGTATCGATGTATGAATGAAAGGCAACACAAAGCAACTGGCTTCCAGCCAAGTGATGCAGATCAAGGTGCATTGATAGTTTTCAAAATTCAGTCTCGAATATATTTGAAAATGTGGAAAGTGTATTACAGATATATTTTTTTCAGACTAAGATCACATAGATTCTCAAATTGAAATAAATTATGGTTACAGAGTCAGTACATGTTTTGATTGAATCAATGAATTTCATAATATCAATCAATCAAACAATCAATTTATGCAATTCAGATGCATATTCATGTCTATCATAGATATTAGCATATCTTTACTAATGATTCCAGTAAATTAAAAAACATAAAATAAATAACAATAAATTCGTTGTGGTGTTAAGTTCTTGGGAAACGCCTAAGCAAAGCTTGTGTTGCGTATTTTCCCAGATCTGGACGCAACCATGAATGTAAGTGAGAAAAACAACAAATTATTCATTTATTTCAATTAGAAATGAAAATTTATAATTGAAAGAAATCAATAGAAAGCAATGATCAACCCTCAGGAGGATTTGACCATAAAATCCGGCGAAAGGGAGACAGGTCTAAGTGAAATAAACAATATTTCAGGCATGATTCAGTGAGTTGATTCAAATACTTCTTTTAAGAAATCAATGTTGTGATCAACGAAGGATCTAATTGTTTTCTTGTGTTCATTATTATTTTTTATATTTCTCAGTTCAATGAGAACTCGATTGACAAGTTTCGGTCCAAAGTAAGTAACAAACCTTTGGATATATACGCTATAATTGTTCTCTCGGATCTGGCTCGTGTGCCGTGTATTTGTGTCAGATATGTGAGAGGCGAGTTCAACGTCCATAGTACATAGTGATAGGTGTATATTGAATAAACTAGCTTCCTCATTTTAACTATCAGTTGGACGTCTTCTATCTTTCTTCAGTACTATCTTGAGCTTTGTGTGGTGTATAACTTGAAGATTATGTAAGTGTGTTTTATTCAACCCACCCCAAACAGTAATACAGTACTTTATAACTGATTCAGCTAATTCATCGTATGTCATTGGTAATGAATGTTTATTTAGTATGTTTCTGAGTTGGTAGAGTCTTTTCACGAGAAAATCTACATGTTTGTCCCAGCGTACATGTTGGTCAAGCATTACACCTACATATTTTATTGTATCTGTTTTCTTTGTACGTGGACAAGAACAAATTATAGGAGTTTGGCAATTGGGGGTGTGTATGAAAATGTTTTCCTCTAGTGGTTGGTCTCTTATGTTGATGATATGAAGGTTAAGAATTTTTTTTGTCGATGTTTAGACTCAGGAGACTAAAATTTTGCCAAGAGAATACAATATTCAATCCGTTTTGTGCTTTTGCATGAGTAGATTTCCGTGTTACCATAGAAAATCAATGCCGTATCATCGGCAAATGAAACAATATCACCATCAACGTCCTTCAGTTCGTAAATGCTGTTAATATATATTAGGAATATAATTGGACTCATGACAGTGCCCTGAGGAACACCCATGGCGACTGGTTGTGTCTGGCTATAATTGTCGTTTATTTTGACCCTTTGGGTTCAGCCTTGTAAATAATTAGCTGGTATTTCTATAGACTTACCTCTAATATATACCTACACATTCATCTATGAGAGTAGAGTAGCAGTTAATTTTGTCAAGAGTCAATTAAAATAACAAGAACTACAACGGAAGTTCAATTTACACAAAATTTAGGTAAAACATTGAAGATAAAACAGATAACCTGAATACCAAGTTCTTTCCATAATTCTGATTTAAATTCTAAATGGTCTTGCATATATTGCTTGGCAGATTTTTCTGGACATTGATGCTTGTTTTTGTTGGAATTTTTACTACCCATCCTAATCTTCACCTTCTTTCTGTTGATATCAACTACAATTTTTCAATTCAAATAAAATTTTGGGAGCGGATTAACACGTTTTATTTTCGATTTAAGAATTTATAAATACGACAAATTAGTCTTCTCATTCTTCTTCAGAAGTTTATGTTACGTAACAACCTTTAGGGGTGTAAACTGTTCAGTTTACTCTTCATTAAATTTGAGCAGATTCTCTGTTGAACTAGAATGATTCATTTGTCAGACATGTTGAAAACCCCACTTGCAAGTGTTCTGAAACGTTCCAAAGATTCACCCTTTTTCTAGAATTTCGAAAGAACTTACAAGCTAGAAATCATATGGAATGATAACCAGTTATGGAGAACTTGTTAATGAGTTAAGAATAATTTACCATTGGATTTTGAGGTAATAAATGACTTGTAGTAGTTAAGAGTACTTTTAATAAGGAGAGTTGACACAAAATTTGTCAATTTGTAACTCAATAAAAATTATATTATTTTTTTGTTATTCATAGTTTTCCAAATTATGTTATTCTTACAAAATTTCTTAGATGTAGTGTAGTTGATATATTATTTTAATAAAAAAAATATATTGTTTTAGTAAATGTCATTTTCTATTTGCAAAATAGAAAAACTTGCTGTGTAATAGAACACCAGTTCAGTAGTCTGCTCTTTATAGTATAATTAAGAATGCGCTACTGAAAAGGGGGGGGTTGATTTTTAGGATTTTATTGAACTTTAGGCACGTTCATTTAGTTTAATATAATTTATTATGAAAATGTTGAGGAAAAAATACATATATTTTTGATTTCAGCAAAATATTTTATGAAGATGAGTTTTGAACACCTGTTTTTATGATCCAATTTTTTATTTATTAATAATGACAGAAAATATATTGCAAATCAACTCGTATTTAATCAGTTCAAAATGAAATCAAATCTAGATTTTCCTTACCTCAATGAGTCTCGGACCAAGATCGTTACTGTGATGGAGGTAAGATGTAAGGACAGATTTGAGGTTGTTGAGACGTTCCTCTTCTAATGCCTGAAACGTACTGGCACCTCGAAGTACTGCAGATTCCCATTCCAACCTGAAATTTCATGAAAAGTATGAAATTCTCCGTTGATTTCATACCGTGAATTGAATGATTTTATTTATCATTTTCTAACATCACACATTTTTCAATGTGTACGTGTAGTGTATTACATATTTATCTATTTGGGACACTCGCTATATTCTTATTTAAAAAGTTATCAACTTGTCTAATATATGTCAATTAAAATATCACGAAAAAGAACGTCATATATTTATTCAGAAAGTGTTATTAATACGTATTTTATATCAAATATCACTCATTCACAACAGTTTTGGCGACGAGGTGAATTAGAATTAGAACGATTATAAAAATCAAAAATAACATTTCAAAATGGGCGCACAACATATTGTTTGATTCATCTTGGACCCGGATGTCACGCAGGTTGCTATAGCTGCACCCGTGACGGAGTTGGAAGTTAGTCCTTGTAATCACAAGGTCTTCCATCCAACGATGACAAGAAATCGCAGTTGGCCCCTGATTGTGAATCCGCTTGTTTGTTTTCGACCTGACATATATATATATATATATATATATATATATATATATATATATATATATATATATATATATATATATATATATAATATATGTCAGTACTTGCAGTTCTTGCTCAGCAATTAAACTGGAAATATTGTGCTTCAACATGGAACGCCATCACTTACCATTGGCTGAGATGAATAGAGCTGTAGGGCTTCTTCAAGGTGGCATGCGACAAAATGATGTAGCTCTTCGTTTGGGGGCCGAACAACATCCAGGACGAGGACGCGCTACAACTGCAGTTCAAGACCGATTTTTGGTCTTAACCGCAAGAAGACAACCGACAATCACAGCACCTGAGTTGGTTTACGTGTTGCAGCAGACGCACCAGGTAACCATTGGTCGTGATACTGTCAGAAATCGACTGCATGAAGCAGATCTCCACAACAGAAGGCCACTTAGATGTCCACCTTTGTCGAGAGGCAATCGCGGTAGAAGATTAGAATGGTGTCAAGAACATCAAAACTGGGATGCAAATGATTGGGCCACAGTTTTGTTTACAGACGAATCCAGATTTGGATTTCATCCAGATTCTCGTCGAGTAAGACTGTGGAGACGACCTGGAAATAATGAACGTTTGAGACACGTCCAGGAAGTCCACACATACAGAGGTGGTACAGTAATGCTATGGGGCGGAATCATGATCGGCGGCAGAACCGATCTCGTTTTCCTAAATCGCTCCCTCACAGCTCGACAGTACCTCGACACCATTCTTCTACCTATCGTCCGTCCGTTTGCTGGTGCTGTTGGTGAAAACTTCCACCTAATGCACGATAATGCTCGTCCACATGTCGCGCGTCTAGTGATTGACTGGCTCACCAACGAAGGAGTTGATGTATTGCCATGGCCAGCACAATCACCGGACCTGAATCCCATCGAGCATGTGTGGGACATGCTTCAACGAAGAATTACTCCGCATATGGGGAACATTCACACAACGTTTCAATTGAGAGAGCTTTTAATCGCTGAATGGGCAAATGTACCTCAACAAGACATTGACAATCTCATTTTGTCGATGCACGATATATGTAGGGCCGTAATAAACCAGCGTGGAGGCCATACTTAGTACTGATTCCAATTTTTTTTGTATTATGATTTTTTTTCGGGGTGCCAAAGAAGAGCTATATTTTTTTAAGTTTTGCTTATATGCGCACTCAGTATTTTTGACCATTTAATAAATTTTGTTGTAAGTTACATTCGTTCAATAATCACCCGTCAACTTTTTTCCCTAAAGCGATCTAAAAAAAAATTATTGCCATTTTTAAAAATATCCCCAGACTTTTCCGATTGTGTATATATATATGTTAACTCGAAGATTCTCACGGATGAAGTATGATGAGCTATTTTTCTCGGATTTCGCTCCGTGTTCTGTGTATTTTATCCCCATACGGATTATTTTCACAACGTTTCGGCAAAGTCTCATTTGCCATCTTCTGGTGATGTCTGGTTCATCAAATCACGCGGTGGCAAAAACACTAATTACACGTTCGAGGAGGCTGGCAGACAACGATCGCAGACAACAATAGTTGAACACCATCGAAACAACCCTACAAATGAATAACTACTCAGAAAGAAGTATAAAAACGGCTGCCAAGACCAGACGGAAACAACATAAAACTCGAGATTCATCGGTCATAACAACCACACTACCATATATTGCAGGAACAACAGATAAAATCAGCAGAATTCTTCGCCGGCACAACATATCAACTTCATTCGTACCAGAACGGACAATAAGGTCCTGCAGACAGGACATAACATCAATTTCGATAAGACAAAAATGCTAGCAAGCAACGAAAACTTTTACTCACGAACAATCAGAGAGGTTATCGAAATTGAAAAACGACCTAATAATATGAACAAGAGGTATGATGCGCAAAGATTACCATCAACATGGAGATCCGTTTTATCGCTTCGCACAAGCAATCAGACTGCTCAACCCCAGAAGCCAAACTCGGCACATGACAATAAAGGTACAATAACAGAGGCAGCTCAGGTAATAAGACCAAAACAGGTAGTCGAGCAAACATAGGTAGTGGCTTCAACGCAGGTAAAGGGAAACATCCATCCCTATAAATTGAGACACAGAGTTCGAACTAATCAGTATGGTTGAAAAAACCAGACATCACTAGAAGATGGCAAATGCGAATTTGCCGAAACGTTGTGAAAATAATCCTTATGGGGATAAAATACACAGAACACGGAGCGAAACCCGAGAAAATAGCTCATCATATATATATATATATATATATATATATATATAGAGTTAGATACAAGCACCTCATGATATATCGATGAAGTCGACCAAAACACTTTTATAATCCGAAAAAAATTAATGAAAAAGTAGAGGTTTTGATTACATTTGCAATCGTTTACTCAAACGAAACAGCAAAATATCATTAACAAACATAGAAAAATTAATATCTAATAAGTTTGACGATAGTCGTGTCATTAAGTGTTTTGACGAAGTTTTGAATTCATTGGAGTCTCTGGAGACACCCTACATTTTGTTTTATGAGAGAGAGAACATTGGCAGATTAAGATCTTCAGATGATGTGGTGCTGCAGGTTTTTCCTGCAGCTGAAAAAGTAAATGCGCCACTGGAATCAATAAAGTCGCCTCGGACAGCCAATTAATGTTTGTTGTTATTTTATAATTTTCCGATTTGTATTTTGGAAGTGTTTTAAATATATTTGTTAGGTTACTGTTCAAATAATAATATATTTTCAATTTTAAAAACATATTAATGAAACACTACAAATATCTGAAATTTGATGTTTGAAAACAGACTAACAGAAATAATTCAGTTTTTTAAGTTTAAAAATGTAGTTGAGTCAAAGTTTTCACTGAATTAGACAAAAAATCCAACAATGAGTGGATTGGTAACTTCTTTCCTAAGATTATTTCCATAAGCAACGGTTGATGAAGACAAAAAGTGATATTGTAAAAGAGATGAAAAAAATCAATATTATTGAATTCTCCTCGCATAGTTTTCAGTATACTGAACAAAACAATCAGGGAAGTCATTAATCCCTTATGATAAATACCTTGCTCTCTCCGATTTTACACAGAGTGAATAATACTCGACATCAGCCTTTTTGACAGCGTCCTCAGCTTTGCGTTTCTTCCCCTCCAAC
This sequence comes from Leptinotarsa decemlineata, assembly GCF_025532065.1. NCBI lineage: Eukaryota > Metazoa > Arthropoda > Insecta > Coleoptera > Chrysomelidae > Leptinotarsa > Leptinotarsa decemlineata. The sequence continues at coordinate 10,096,460 of NW_027412694.1, read as the reverse complement.
TGAAACAAAAAATGAAACAATCAGTTATTTGAACGCGACAAGTAAATTTCAAATAAGATGAGGAAGAGAAAGTAATGAACCAAGGAAAGTTAATTGGTTCACTTCAATGGCTGACGAATACAACAATACTAATTTTCTCTTGAAGCATTTGTGGAATATTTTTCTACATTTTCTTCAGCATTCCATTTTCAGAATGTGACTGAAATGTGGATTTGTACAAAATTAGAATTCTAATTCTGGGTTTTTTCTGATTATTAGGTGGTTTCATAAGTTTTGTCCGTTTTAATGTCATGCGTTTTTGTAGCTCCATATTTCAATAAATATTTATTCTACTGTGTCGTGGAATACACTAATTAACAGACAATTTTGTTCTGTATACATTTCATGATGTTCCTTTTTTCAAATTAAAATTTTTTGCGTTTTTCAACTTAGAGGGCCGTCCATTTATCACGTGATTAAGGTTTGGATATCCTGTGAAACATGTTAATAAAAACAGAAATATAAATTCAAAGGATACCACCTAAAATACACGTAACCGTAAGAAAAGAAATCGTAAACATTCACTCAAAATAAAAAAAAACCTGAATTCAGTTGCGTTCAAATACTCAATGTTTATAATTGAATAACTTGAAACACAATTGGGGTTGTGTAAAAATAGTACTGCCCTTCACTTTTTTTTCGGGAAATAAACAGTTTTGATGAATGGTGGACTGTTCGAAAAATGAGGTGAGTGTTTAAATTTCGCGGGCTACGTACACTCGATTAGAGACTTTTTTATTTTTTCATGTTGGCATACTCATCTCGAATATATGTTTACAGTTTTAGTTGTTTAGCATGTTCAGTTTGTTGGTGAGAGTGTGAGAGAGATAAAAGTTAGAAGTGTTTTGCACGTGAGCACAGGAGAGCCAAGACCAAAACGAGCCAGCCAAGTTCGGTCAAATGTCAAGGTTCCGTTGACTGTTTTCTTCGATTAATGAGGCGAAGTGCATCAGGAGAGTTCTTGCCACATGGTCAATAAGGAGTATTTTCTTGAAGTTATGTGCCGCTTGCGAGAAGCAATAAGAAGCAATACGAAGAAAAAGTCCGGTATTGTGGAAAAACAATTCATGGCTTTTGCATCACGATAATGTATCTGCTCACTCGTTATTGCTTATTCGTAAGTTTTAGTGAGGAATTACACCATAATCATGCTTCAGCCACAGTATTCACCACATTTGTTTCTTTGCGACTTTTTTCTATTCATGAATAAAAGGTTCATGAATAGACGGCGTTTTGCGATGATTGGGGAGAAAAAAAACCGAATCCCACAGAGAGCTGAAAGATATATCAAAAAGTGCAAATTAGGATTGCTTCGAGGATTGGGAAAACGCAGGCACAATTGTATTATATCTGAGTGGGACTACGTTGAAGAGTACAAAATAGAAATTGATGATTAAATGAATATTTCTTGAGAAAAATGAAAATTCACCTTATTTTTTTTTTAATGGACAGCGTACATCAAATTTCCTATTGAAAATTATGCTATCTCAGCAGCATACAAAGTTCTTATAAAGAAGTCATGCTCGAAATGCATATTTTATGTTTTAATATGGCCGATGTGATGATAGCATATAGGTATCTATAATTAATGTAAATAGAAACAAACACCAATTCTTATACAGATATTGGTGGCCCACAAGGACCAGTATCAGAACTGGTTTCGTTTTCAATTTATTCAAGTGACATTTTAGTTAGTAAATCGGTGCATTGTCACATGATACTCAAATACGGATGATCCATGACATACGCGTTAGATACGAAACATGTTTTTTGCAAACATCGACAAATTTCCATAACGTATGTATTAATTTTACATTACGGTTGACTTGTTTCGTATTATTGGAGATACTGTTATGAAAATATAAAAATCTATTTTGAAATTTTGAACTGAATGTGCAAATGTGCAATTATCTAAGAAATCAGGTAAATCAACTCTTCTATTGGGATAGATATTGCTCGACTATAAATTCTTTCAATTTTCATGGAGATGCACAGGCACTGTACAGATACGGCGTCTATAGGAAATATTATAACTGAGCCAGACGGTAAACCAGAAGCAAAGTTCTGTCAGCTTCCTGTTGGCGAAAGTAATTCACTCCACCAATTTTTTGTCACGTTTACAATCAAATAAAAGATATTACAGTAGACTTGTAAATTATCTCAATGCAAAAAAAATACTAACAGACAGACAGTTTGGTTTCATTAGCAACTCCAATATCGAAAAAGCAGAAAAATGTTTGGATATATTTCTAGACCTAGCTAAGGCATTCGACACCGTTGATCACGACATGCTATTAAAAAAATTACATGGTAACGGTATACGTGGCCCAACATATAATATTTTGGAAGACTATCTATCACATAGGACACAAAAGGTCAAAGTTGATAATAGCCTGAGTGAAGCAATGAAAGTTAAAACAGGAGTACCACAGAGAACAGTTTTAGGTCCCATACTATTTCTTGTTCACATTAATAGTATATGTTCCATCAACAATTTTGGTGGTCATCTCATATCATATGCGGACAATACAAAACTCATATTCACAGGTAGTAATTGGAAGGAGGCATTTCAAAAATCAGAAAAGGGACTGAAAGATATCCAGATATGGCTTGATCACAACCTTCTGAGTCTGAATGTGAACAAATTTTTATTTATTACATTCACCCTATTACAGAACGATCAACCTGGAAATAACATAATCCATATACATGATACAGACTGTACTAATACAACAAATTGCAATTGTGCTGTTATAGAAAGAACGAAAATGATTAAGTATCTGGGAGTTATAGTGGATCGGCATATGAGGTGGGATGACCACATAAACTATGTTGTAAAACGTCTCAGACTTTTAACAAAAAAATTCTATGAATTGAGAAACATTTTGGAATACAAAAATTTGATCACCATATACCAGTCTTTAGCAGAATCTGTAATAAGATATTGTATTGCTGCCTGGGGTGGTACATTTAACAATTCTCTCAATACCCTCCAAATATCTCAAATTACAATCTTGAAAATATTATTCAAGAAACCTAAAATATACTCTACCGAATGTCTGTATAGGGAAAATCAGTTACTGAAAACAATGTTTAACTTGGGTGTACACAAACAAACTCACACTTCAATCAACAAACAAAGAAAAACAAACAAGATTCGTTACTAGTTCTTCCATAAACATACCAACATTTAATAAAAGTCACACACAGAGATGTATTTTCTATCACAGTCCAAAATTATTCAATCTTCTGCCAGTTAACATAAGAAACAATTACAATCTCAATACATTTAAAAAATCAATAAAAACATTCATTATGTTCAATACCAAACTTCTCGATTTATTCGGCTAAACATAAATGATGTTCAGCAAGCTCTTCATCATTCCCAATGTCCATCAATTCTGTAAATTAATTAATTGAAATGTGTGTATATAGATATAGATAAGACAGTTAATTGCATATAATTGATATAATTGAATACCCTGAGTGATAGATGGAAAGCGCAACACAAGTACTTCAGTTACTTCGGTGCATCTATCTTCACCCTGAGGGTAATAAAACTATATATATATATATATATATATATATATATATATATATATATATATATATATATATATATATATATATATACATATGTATGTATGTATGTATGTATGTATGTATGTATATATAAACTGTGAAAACTATAAAAATGATGACCTATAAATAAATCTTGAAATCTTGAAATCTCTTACTCTCACAAATCCTCCATTGAATAATTCAAAATACATTAAACCCTAACACAATAAACATAACCTATTTTTCACATCACTGAATGTGTAGCGCCATCATCGCTAGAAATTCTTTCCTAATGAGTTGAATATTGAAGCGCAGGTTGGTTATATTTCACTGCATACTTATAACATATACCGCTTTTGGTGGAATCAAGCGGGCTAAACTATTAGAAAACTCCCCATGAAGGTATCCATAGAAACGAGACAAGACACCAATGTTCCAAGTTAACAAGTTTGTTGAGATTTTTGGAACCTGAATTAGGTGGGTCATTCTTTTCTGGACAGTATCTAGCAGCCTCAGTGTATGCTACGAAGCTTCATATATGTGAGTAATATCCCAAAAAAGCTCTAATTTGAGCTTCCTAGAGTATTAAAAAATACAGAGGTATGTACAATCACATAGTTAGAACTAAGTTTCTAAGACAACGAATTCAGTTTATGTACATTTACATATACTTTCAAAATACTTTCCTGACATGGATTTTAGAACATTATAATGATTGGTCCCCATGAAATACGAGTCTGTTTATTTCAGAAAAAAAAAACTGATGGAAGGCAAATCTGGACGTCGAGCCCGCCATAAAATTATTTCCAAGATAAGTGTTGGGAAGCTATGAAAAATAAAGAAATATGTAGTGAAAATTCGGCATTCTGAACCATATTCACTCTAATTAATTTTGAAAGCAAGTTTATAACAACTAGTCTAGTCAAAACTTCTCATGAATCTTATTGTGACTATATACATTGTGACCAAGGGTCACAATGTAGATGGAAATGTTTAAATTCACAATTTGTTTTGCAAATTCCAAATATAGTAGTAGGTACATAAGTTGAACAATTCGTTGCAATATACATTATATTATATTCTATAAAGGACACACAGTTAAGCAAAAAATAAAAAATGGGACTTGTGTCCTTTTTGGTTTCAAACATAAAACAATCGATATGTTTGAATATGGATTTTGAAAATAATAAATTCTACATTTTTTCTACGATCTTCCACTGGCAGGAATTACTTGAAAGAAAATAATAAAAGCCAGTCTACTGAGATTTAGGATCTTATAAAATTGTCCAATGATTTTATTGGACCCCACGGGACATATTTCGGTGTATCCTTTCCGAAGCTCTGGTCTATAAGATATATACTCCTAACAGTCGTAGGGATCTGTGTGGTATGGTCAAGTAGTTAGAAACTCAAGTTTCTAAATGCACAAAATGAAAGTTCCATTTACAGTAATTGGGGTACTGCAAAGTTCTCCCCATTTCGTTAGCAGAAGCTGTGATGCTTCTGGAAATCTGGATGACATGTGCACCTTCGGTGTAAAATTGTCATCCACATTTTATATTTGTGAAAGTACCGTTAATTATTTCATAGGAAGTGATTGGAAATGAATGAGTAATAATTTGGAAAATCCACTTACCTTGGCATTTTCCTTATCTGTGGAATTCTGCCTATTGATGTGAGCCAAGTGAATCAGACTAGTACTTTTAGATAATCTGAAAAAAATACATTTAACAACGTGAAAGAGATTAGGAGCATAACAATTTCATTACTCATTCTAACAATTACAAATGAAAACGGAAATAGAGTCATCAATGAAGTGAAGTAATAATCACAATTATGTGGATTGCAGGTGATATACAGTTCATAATTTATCGTATAGAGTTCAGTGAATTTATATACGCTCATTATGATCATGATCAATGTGAAAACAGTCTTAAATATTTATCATTCATTTGCAGTTATAGGCTGAAAAAAAATCTGGGAGATTTAATGTTTATACAGCGAGGTCAATTATGTTTGTAACAAATGGATTATTAGAATTCGTTGAACGGCTACGATAGAAAATTTAATATTTTTCATGGAAAAAGTACATCTATTTTTGAATACACAACAAAATTGTTATTTGGAAGGGTTGTTGGGAATTTAAAATTATGCCTAAACACCAAACCATTTTCTTTCATCAAAATTCTCATAATGTTTTTGGAAAGTTTCAATTACTCTCGTATGATATTCAAAAAAGCCATAATCAAATACAAATTTTCACAAATTGAACAATATTCATGGAATTTACGTGGATTTATAATTTAAGGTAGCCGCCTATTTCTTGTTGCAACAATATTTACCAGAATTTCTTTGATACTTTTTTTAACAAGACGAATATTTCACTGCGTGAATACGGACGAACTTTGAAGTGATGTCATTATTCGTCCTTTCTAGTTTCTCTTCCACCCATCACCACTCAACTAAGCATAAGTTAGTCAAACCAACAACTGCAAAGCCCATCTTAATATATTATACATAATACATTATATTATACATTTCATTTGTATTCATAAATTGGATATTTTTGTCCTCTTGTATCAAAGTATTAGTGCTAACTATTCTCAGTTATGACAAATATTATATACCGGGTGTCAACGAATCTATTAGACAAGTCATAATTTCTAGACTATTAGGAGAATTGAAATGAGATTTGGTATAGTTGAATGGTATGTGGAGAGGAATGTTTTCACATATTTTTCACTTTCCGGTCACTTCCGGTTTCAGCGGAAATGGCTCCGGTTCTGAATTTTTAAATGGAACACCCTGTATATTGTAACATTTTTGGATTTCTGAGGCAATTCTGGATCAGAAACTGACATTTCCGGAAGTTTTTCAGCCTACTTGATTTTTTTAGAGTCACTTTTAAAATTGCATCTAGGTGGCCATGATCGGACGTAAACTAATCTATGGACCTCAGGTGATATCAGAAAATTGCAATAGCGGAGTTTTAGTGACTAGTGTGTTGAATATGAATGAGACAAGTTTACAAAATAACATTTTCGTGTCTAACTATTATTTTTCAAATGGCGACCATTTTTTGACAAGCAATTTCCGAAAAAAGGATTTTTTGACGAATCTAACGTTACTAATTTATTTGCGATTGGATCAACAAATTTAACAAATTTAACTAATAATTTCAGCGATGCACTTAGATTTTTTGCAATATCCTAAGTTCTTGAAAATTCCACTATAGTAAATTTTCAAAGTGCATCCCTCCTTATTCAAGACACATTTCAGCTCGTTCAATTGTTTCTCTCAACACGTTTTGTAACATTTGAGGCGATATACTTCTAAATGCCTGTTGAATCCTTTTTTCTAAGATTTCGAGAGTGGCTGGGGCTGTTGCATAGTAGACTCTTTCTTTTACATATCCCCAAATGAAGAAATCTAACACAGTCAGATCCGGTGAGCGGGCAGGCCACCGTACTGGACCGTTGGTTGCAATAACTCTATTATTAAAATGCTCTATTAAAAAATCAAGTACGTCTCTGCTATTATGGGGTGGTGCTCCATCTTGCTGGAAGTAAATTTGCCGTAAAACTTCTAAAGGCATATCATTAAGATGATCCTCGATTTCATTTTGAAGAAAACCCAAGTATCTAACCCCTGTTAACTGACCTTGAAACAATATTGGACCAATTATTCTGTTTCCAACGATACCAGCCCAGACATTGACGCCAAACCTTTCTTGAAAATTGCCCTCTCTCATTGCATGTTGATTTTGTTGGGCCCAGTACCGACAATTCTGCTTATTAAACATGCCATTATTTGTAAACCGTGATTCGTCGGAAAATAGAATGGAGTTGATAAAATTTGGGTTAACTCTATGATTTTGAAGCAACCAATCACAAAATACTACTCTTCTATTGCCGTCGTCAGCATACAAATGTTGATGTAACTGATATTTAAATGCTCGATATCCGTGCTTTTTCAGTATTTGCTGATTCGTGACTTATCTGCATTTCTCTACTAATTTCTCTTAAAGAAACCGTTTTGTCAACTTCTACCATAGCAAGAACGTTAATCTCAGTCTCCTCATTTATGACAAACCTCTGTTCTGCGTCTCGATTTCCCTCTTGCCTAAAACGACTCTCAACATAGGGAAAATACTGATGAGATGGGTGTTGCCGATTGGGATATCTCTGAGCATACAACTCAGCAGCTTTCCTTGAATTTCTGTGGCATTCTCCAAACAATAACAACATATCCACTTTTTCACTCTGAGTATACATTATTTCGACGAAAAATTAAACTAAAATTAACGAAAATCAAGAGAAACTTCTACTTTCTGCTCATAAAGCTTATGTCACTGTCATAACCTAGGTGAGCGTTTTGTTCTCCAAAGTGGACTTGATGGAAATAACCGCAAAATATTATGCATCATTCCTATCCATGGCACCCTTGACAAAAGTAAATGAATTTGTATCGAGTATTTTCCTCAGTAATATTTAATTTATGTTCTTATTTGTAATCCAATCGCAAATAAATTAGTATCGTTAGATTTGTCAAAAAATCCTTTTTTCGGAAAGTGCTTGTCAAAAAATGGTCGCCATTTGAAAAATAATAGTTAGACACGAAAATGTTATTTTGTAAACTTGTCTCATTCATATTCAACACACTAGTCACTAAAACTCCGCTATTGCAATTTTCTGATATCACCTGAGGTCCATAGATTAGTTTACGTCCGATCATGGCCACCTAGATGCAGAATTGTCTCAGAAATCCAAAAATGTTACAATATACAGGGTGTTCCATTTAAAAATTCAGAACCGGAGCCATTTCCGCTGAAACCGGAAGTGACCGGAAAGTGAAAAATATGTGAAAACTCTCCTCTCTCCATACCATTTATCATCTGTACCAAATCTCGTTTTGATACACCTAATAGTCTAGAAGTTATGACTTGTCTAATAGATTCGTTGACACCCGGTATAGGGTATATAGGATGCAAAATTATCAAGTCGTATCTTGTGTTTGAATCTATAATTTGTAAATCGTAAATACTAACGTTGAGTTGAGCATATATGAAGAAGAAGCGAAAGTCAACAAAGCATTATTATTAAAAAAGTAAATTGATGGATGTAGCCGTTACTACGTGGTAGGAAATCATAATGAAGAAAAGAGAATTGAAACTTTCTTTAAACGTTAAACATTAAAGTTTAATGTATGAGTTTCAAAACGTTTGAACATCAAACATTGAAGTTTAACGTATAGGTTTGAAAATGTCCTTATAGGAGGAAACTGCAGTAACGTTAGTTACAAATAAAAGTGGTAAAAACATAGAAAGTTTCGATTCTCTTTTCTTAATTAAAAAGTAATATATTGAAACAATTTGGTTAACAAAGAAACTAGAGTGAATTTTTTTGCATTACATTTCATCACTTTTAAATATGGAATTCAGAAACTCTGTTAGGTCTTTTGAAAATACAATTACTATTGAGAACTCTCCAGTTACATAATTAACTCAACTGAACATTTGACCAATTTGAAAAACAAGTGACGTGAATATCAAGTGATATCTTCTCTAGAACCTTCTAGATTGTTCACTGTGAGACACGATCCCTATCTTATCTACAATTAACCCTACAATATAATGATCAGTTAATGATTAGAAAAATTAATACTTACTTTGTGGTATCCAAAACAGCAGCATCCTGCAATTTTTCGTTTTCTCTTGCGCATGTGTGACTATTTTTCTTTCCTTTTGCTTCATGTGTCCTCCAATCTGATAAATTTTTAGCTGCTTTGTCAACTACTGCTTCAGATTGCTTTCTGATCCTTCATAAAAATAAGGGAAAAATAAGAGAAGGTGCCATTTTGAAACACGTAAAAATTGAAACTGCTCACACTTTTCACTACACAGTGGCGTCTTCAGTTGAACTGGTTTAAAAAATCTGTTTAAAATCTGTTTTTCCGTTAATCAGCTGTCGCCCCCATACGAACGACAACTCTCAGAAGTTGAGAAACTTGTGCGAGCTAAGGATTAACGAGGTCTCACCTTTTAACGTGTGATTTCTAACACGGTACTTCAAACCATTCTATAATGCTTTTTATACAGTAGTTATCATAAAAATTTATATTTGGTAAACAGGATTTCAATAAAAAATACTCCAAATTGTTACTACTGTATTCAAACTGATCAGCTCAAAGTGAAGAGGTTTTAGAATATTGAAGTATTTTCTCTTAGAATCTACATGTTTAGCTAGAATTAATCATTATTAAGTTAAATTTTTTGTTGTATGAAATACATTGAAACATTACTTATGATTGTTACAACATTTTCTCAAAATCTTTCCTTTCATCTAGAATTAATCAGTATGAACTGATTACATTCTGTAATTAATATTGTATGAAACTTATTTTAGAATAGTTCAGCTCAAGAAGTCAATGTGGAGTGAAACGCATTATTAGTGAAGTTCTTAGTGTGAAAATTGATTACTTATCATGAATAATAATATAATATATATAATAATAACACCAAAATATATATATGATAATATCTACTGAAACATTCGTTTTGTGGTACATTACAAAACGCGTTCAATTAACTGTAAGATGATTACTTTTACTTTCATCAATTATATTCAGAAAGTGAGATATTACTCTCGTTTACTCTTTATCAATCACCATGACGATATCAACAAATTTAAAAATGAACACGCCGTCACTGAGAACCATTTCTTTTTTTCTCAAATCAGATCCTTCAAAGAAGGAAAAAAATAATCAATGTTATAATGTTCTGAAGTGATCAATAAGCTCTATGAACAATGAAATGCATTAAAGTCACATTTAATTTTCAATTTGTCATCCCAAACTCTGTAAAATAAATTATGTTCAACAACTTTCGTTAAAAAAATCTGGTGAAAATTTGTTTTCCGCTAACCAGCTGTAACTGAATTGAATTAAAACTGTATTTACTCGAACTCGTTTTCAAAAAAAGACTGCTTTCAACAAAAACACCATTCCCACATACCACAACTGTTATGAAACTTACTGCTATAGTCTTCTCTGAGATTAGCTAAAACCTGTGGTCCAATCAGATAATTAATTCACCAGTGAAAATATTTCAATAAAGTTATGATTAATACATAGTAATTATATCAGGGGAGAAGGTATGTTCCATCAGGTGAAACCTGTAAGGAGGAGACTAATACAAGTTTAATTCGTTTTTTCATTCTGGAGATTGTTCAATTGTCTTTTATTCGTGTTTTGAAAGTTCTTTCAATTTGACTTATGTGAAACATCGGACAATTTATAAACTAATGAACTATCTGAGAGCCAAACTCTTGTCCTTTTTATTTTCAATATGCTTGTTCAAATTGTTATTGGTTTTATATGTCATATTTACACATTTATTATTTTTGGGAATTGAAAAATTTCATAACAGGTTGGCCCTTACGAGCCGTCTTGAAATTGAATAGGTACTATCCTTTATAGCTTGACTGCACAAGTTTTTTTGCAGTTGGGAATTTACTAGATTGATAACATAAATTTTCAAATGATGTCTAGAATTATGTATCTTTGAGTTCAGAGATATTGGTTTCTACCTTTTTGAGACTAAATATTTCATTCATGTGTTTTCTCTTCGGCATTGTATAGGTGAATATATAGCGGTTTCAAAGTTATACTAGAAAGTACCTATTTCAAAAAAGTATAGTATTTCAAAAATTTCAGTAAAATCTTCGGAAATAAAGTTTCACACTGAGACAAATTATTATTTCTTCAGGTGATCAACTCTGATAAGAAAAAAGTGTTGTTTATAGTGACACATTTATAGTGACAAGAGACTCAATTTTGAACTATTATGGAAATTATTAAATCTTCATAGTCCTAGGTTCACTCAGGTTCAATGAGACCGAAAAAATTTTGGTCCAGGTTTCCTAAAAATTAAAAGATTTCTTCAAGAAGAACTTTTACTCGGTATTTTCAATTACCATAATTGTATCCATCAAAGTGGTATTTTATGTACCAGACCCCTAACCTATTACCTCTCTGAAGTAAATTACGTTTACAACTTTTTATTAGTCGCCATTAAAAATATATATACAGACAGAACACGAAAAGTAATTTTATTATTTCAACACATCCATTACACTGAATAACGGTATAAAGATTATAAGACATATCAATGTTGAATTTAATGTGATGTTGGTGTTGATTTTTTAATTGTTCATTTTTACTGGAAGAGTAAAAATAACTCAAAGCTAATTACTTGCCTATGCTGGCTTTCGGTAAGCGTCCTCAAGGGCTTGGCAGTTTCTTCTAACAGGGCTAACCCTAAAAGTCGATGGCCTTCAGCTCTGCTTTCCAGTTCCAAAGCGACAGATTTCCAGGCTTCATTGAGGCCTCCAACACCCTCTCGACAGGCTCTAGATAGTTTGACGCTGAGTTTCGATAAGTTTTTGGCATATTGAGTTTCAGCTTCAGCTCTGAAACAATGAATACAAAATATGTTGGGTTGAAACAGCAAATGTTGATGATGATGCTTATTTTCAAACTTGGTTTGAATAGTTTGAATAATTTTCAATGTTGCTGGATGGAGCTTCGGTGTTTATTAAACTGCCAATATATGTATGATATTGTTAACTTATTATCAGTTACTTCTGATACCCTGTTTGGAACCTTTGGTGTAGTAATGAATATTACTGAAGTTCAACACGTGTTTCGATAACCAAGTGATCATCTTCAAGAGGGGGATCAAACTTTCTCTTGACGTGTTTCAATCACCAAGTAATACTCTTCAAAAGAAAGATTTTACTTTCTCTTGAAAATGATTGAAACACGTGTCGAGGTGTTGAAAATACCGGTTTAGTGTTGGGATAGAACTCCAGTTATACTGTGTGTGAAACCCAAATGGAATAAATTCATTATTTCGGTTACTGTAGATATTTAAAAAAATCCCGAAACACGTCAAATGTAAATTGTAATTTGACATTCTTCAACTAAAAATTCCACCCCTATCTTCAACCTCCTTCGAATGACAGGTACAACCCCCAATTTTTTAAATGGTAAGTATAGGTTTGTATGTTATCGCTTTCAATTTTATTGCAACAATTAAGATGAAATAAATTAAAATCATGGGGTTACCGAAATTCACTTAAATACACTCAAAAACTGAAATTTAATGCATAACGTAATGAAATGAAGAATACAAAAAAGAACTATGGATGTTAACGGAGTAGATGTTCAAAATGTTCACCGCGAACGTCTTAGCAACATGCTAATCTCAAATAAAACTGTCTTCTAACATTATTCAACATATCAGGTGTGACTGATCTAATCGCAAGCGTTATTCGTTCTTTTAAGTCATTCAAATCTGAGGGTTTAGTTTTGTACACATTGCTCTTTACATCGATCCTCGCCTTCCCATCCACCGATTGGGAAATGTTGTATCGAGGTACTGCCGGACATTACCTTGGTAATGTGGTGGTGCTCCATCCTGCTGAAACCATATCATATTCACTGGAACTTGAGGTAAATTTTGAAGTACTATCAAATAATTATCGCTATGCAAGTTGCCCTCAATGAAAAATGGACCAATGATATGATTTCCTTCATTCCCTATCCAAACACTAACCTTTTGAAGGTCTTGCGTGTGTTCTTTTCTGATCCAGTGAGGATTTTCTGTTGACCAGTAGCGGCAATTTAGCCGATTAGTATGACTGTTAAGAGACAAAATACACTCATCAGAAAACAAAGTATTCTAATTGGATGATATTGTTATCCAACATGTCCATCATTTGCTCTTCTATCAAAATCGTCTTCCATGAGCTCCTCTTATAGGGATGCATTTTATTTTATTTTATTATGTTTACTATCGATGTATGGCTAATATTGAATGTAGTGGATGCCTTTATACTTGAAGTATGTGGGTTTTCCTCAAACTCAAGCATCACATGTAATTTGAGTTCATCACTCATTGCAGTGGCAGCTGCTTTCTTTATCTGCCCCACATGCCCAAGTTCGCGAAACTGCTTCTCTATTTTACTTATTGTCTCTTGAGATATGGGCGGTAAATTAAAAAAATTCTGATGAAATAGGCGGGCTACTTCCTGTTTTGGTCGGGTTTTAAGCATTTCCGTTAGTCTAACCATTTTTCAGACTTGAAGTTAACGAATTTTAAAATCAAATTAAAATACTGACAACTAATGTAACATACAAAACAAGTTGACAAGTCGTTTTAAGCTAAGGTTGCCAGGGAAATCATTTACAGTTTTTTAAAGGATACCATCTAAAAACATTGCTATGGGTTTTGCTTACTTTCTTATTATCAATACCTCAACATGAAATAAGTTTGGAGTATTTTGCAATGAGTTTTGAGTGTATTTCATGGAATTTCGATAAATACATTATTTTAATTTATTTTATCTTAAATGTTATTATTAAACTTGAATGCGATAAAATTTTTGAATAGAGAATGAAGATACCTTTTGAACGATATATCACAAGCCTATACTTCTCCTTTAAAAATTGGGGTTGTACCTGTTATTCGACGGGGGTTGTGAGTAGGGGTTGCATTTTTCTGTTGAAGCATGTCAAATTATAATTTGAATTTGACGTATTTCGGGATTTTGTTAAAATATGTACCGTAACCGAAATAATGAATTTATTCCATTTGGCTTTTACACACTGTATTTATTATCAGTTAGTTTCATATATTTAAGGAGAGCATACTTGTCAGAAAGAGCCATCATTCTGGGGACAGAAAAATATGGTGAAAACTGAAGAATTGAAGAATGGAAAATCTTATACGATTTGCTATAGTTGTGGTAGGCAAAGAAAAAAAGCAGAAGCTGCCTTTCTGATAATGAAGAAATTGAATCTCATCCAGGGTAGACTCACCAACTAACACCTAAGATAAGTGAACTTGTAGTGTTTTTTGCCATTGCTATACATTTCTTCTACGTCTCCAAGAAACACTACAACCTCATGGACTCATTGCGTTTCAATTCTTTGTTTTTAATGATATTTAGCCGTGTTAGTTCATACAGGTCCCTTGTTAAATGTTTGTAATTTTTTTGGTCATACTGTAGTTGTTCCATCGATTGCTTGCCGTCGATGAACCGTTAGTTCATATTCGCACAAAAATGACAAGCTGTCTATTCATTTGTTGCATTATCTGCAGGCAAGGCCTTCCTAGATTGTTCATATCTACGTCCTATCAATGGACCTCAGGAACCTTATATTTGGAGTTGATGATCCTTGCCTGGCACACTCATTTACACTTTAATTGCCTGTGTTTCCCAAGTGTCCAGGTATTTTATATAGAGTCAATTCATTTTCTTCTGAAAAAATTGTTTCGCTTCGCTTTACGAAGCCTAAAAGGTAGTCATCGAACAGCAAGCCATGATGGTTAAACATCTGAAGAAGCTAGCCACTCGCGCCAGCGAAACGTCAGGAAGAAGTTCCAAAAATCCACGGCTTTCAAACTCGAAAAGCAATGACACTCATTTTCTTCATTCTTCACTTCTTCATATATAGCATTCCCAAATCAATCTGGATGTCACTTCTAGGAGCGTCAGTATCCCAAGTGCACCTCCACTTTGAACACAGATGCGTATTGCCTGAGCGGGTAAATGCAATGAAATTCCGATTTCATTCCATGTTCGGGTTTTGACCCTCTGTATATTAGATATTCCTACCGAGCATGTTCTCGAAATGGCTTATGATTGTGTACTCTACATGTTGTGGGCACGACAATATATTGTTCGCACCTCCACATATTCCAAAATTTCAGTTTTGCCCAATCCATGATGCCTCGGTGAATTCTCCAATCACAACGGACCCACCACTGCAATCCCTCAAGGAGGAAGAATCGAAAGTGTCTCCAACACTGTTGAATCCAATCCAATCCATATTATATTTGTTGTTACTTTTAAACTATTAGGATAGGTTGTCAAATGCATCCTAAACTTCGATTGACTGCTAAAGATTGAGCCGACAGTTTCTCAACATTATTTTTTGTGCAAGAGAGGGATTTTTTTTCGAACGACAGAGACTTTTGGAATTTGCAAGATATTCGTGTCGGATTTCTACCAACTGAAAACTTTTCTACTTTCTTTCGATTTGAATTTTCCAACGAATGTCCAAGATGATTGTATATATACTGTTCACATAAAGATGTGCTAGAAGTGAGGAACTTTTGAAAGTTGATATGAATAAATAACCACACTGTTACTTCAAAACTAAAAGGGTTGGTTTTCCATGATTACCTAAACTTAAGACCTTGACAGTGGATTGGTGGCTAGGGATTCAGCTGACAGTTTTTCGACAGTATTTTTTTCATGAAAGAGGAAAATTTTCGTGGATGCCACCCCTGAAAATCTCTATTGATTATTCTGCTCCGCTCATTGGAATGAGTCAGGTTTAGAATTAGCATGTCAAAAATAGAGTTGCAGCTCTAATATTTGAGAGTAGTAACTACTTTGGATTTACTATACGCCAGAGATACAAGTTCTACTTTTCCCCACTTTGAAGGTTAGTTGGTATTGAAAAACCGGGCCCAGTACAAGTAACTTTTAGTATTTCTTCATATCAACAGAATACATTCATCTGGAGGTTCAAAATGGCATTGGACATTTTTCTAAATAAAATGTTGACTATAATAGTGTCTTACCTTTCTTGAAGAATAGTCGATAACTCTTTACAGAAATCTCCTCCTTGCTTTACATATCGTCTGAGATCCTCGAATCCATTTTGACCCTGTAACAAAAATAGCATTACTATACTTTGTGAGATTGTGGTAGATTTCACAGTTGTATGAATTTGAGCAACATCTATTCTACGTTGATGTTACTGGATGATACTAGAGCCCTTAAGCGTTGGATTCATGACTCGTTTCCCATAAACACTATTTCGAGCTGCCATAGACCTCGTCTAGTACCAGACGGTATCAAGGATGCAACGTTTTAACTCAGTCTGTTCCAAAAAGAAGAGTAAGCCGGAATAATGACAACATTTACGGTGTGTTGCAAACCCAAGTTTTTTTAATCACCTCTCTGCTATCACAGATTTATTTTAATTTCCTTTTCGAAGTAAACGGCATCGAGTAGTTATCATTATCAAGTAGTCTCGTTTTCTCGGTAGGTTTAAATTAATAATTTCCTGAGTTTACCGGGGAACCTCATTGCTATTCGCAGTCCCGGTAGTCAAGTAAAGTAACAGAGTAAATGCACCTTAAGGTGTGTGTTGATTGAAATGATGTTTGTTATCGATGTAGTTAGGTATTTCAATTATTTTTTCCAAATCAAACATTTTCACTAATATCCAGACGATTATTTTCTCATTTTAAACTAATAAAGTTGAGAGGTCGAGTGAAAAAAGTACATTATTATCAAGAATACAAACAAACACATATAGCTTCTCAAATTTCTGGTACCGCAGTTGTCGGTTTTAGATTGGTCAAACCACCAACACTGACATAAAAACTTGGCAAGTTGACTTGGGTGTCACACCAGTAAGTGGTTTTACTTATGTCTCGCTTGCGTTCACGCAGTTATTTTTATCAAGTACTGTTTTCTGTTTTTCACATATGACATGCTCCAAGTTTCAGCCTGTTGGGGATCGTCAGTACCGGGTAGGCGGTCCTCGATTGAATATAAAATGTGACCAAATGTTATCTTAATTTCGAACAGGTTGGAGCATGGCTCCTTTATCCTTACGACTGGTGTTTATCAGAAGGACAAATTGGTCATAACTGATCACGGGATGGCGGCATGAATGTCCTCAGACATCAGTACCGCCCTTCACGGTAAACCCCTGCCTGGAAGTTGTATCTTGAGACTCACCCGTTGCTCACGGCGCCCCAATAAAGGTTCCACGGCGCCCCAGGGCACCGCGGCGCACACTTTGAGAAACACTGCATTAGAGGTACCAGCGCTCGACGTCGTCCAATGCACGTTGCATGTAGACGATCCCGAGCCCCCGACCCATGGAAGATGAGAGAAGAGCCATGTCATCGGCGTAACAAAATGTGACCAGAATGTCATTTTGAATTCTTTCAGGTTTGGAGACCAGCTCCCCTACCCTTTCGACTGATTATTGAGCGTTTGACAGAATGTCATCGTGATTTCGTCCAGGTTTGGAGACCAGCTCCCCTACCCTTTTGGCTGATTTGAGCGTTTGATGTAATCCATCTTGAGTTCCTACAGGTTGAAGCCTGGCTCCCTTCCCCTTTCAACTGATGTTTGTCAGAAAGATAAACGGGTTGAAACCAAGAACAGTACAAGAGAAAAATTACTGCGTAAACGTAAGCGAGACATAAGTGGAGCCACCTATTGATGTAACACCCAAGTTAGCTTGACAAGTTTTTATATCAGCGTTGATGGTTTGACCATTCAACTGACAACTGCATTAGCAAAAACTTGAGAAGCTTTTCTGGGATGCCATCGAAAAACGAATTCACATGTTTCCAGAAATGATATAAAATCAAGAAAGCTTAATGCAGTCGAGTTGCTGGAAAATAATTCCATGAAAATCAAAAGACAAATAGATGAGTATTATTCTGATCATTTTCAATTCGATTCCAATTCAAGAGCCACTGGTAGACAGCTGTTACAGCCTTTTAGACATCGTCAGTACCGGGCAGGCGATTAATTAAACCAGACGATAGCCACATATTCATAATTTTACTGGCAACATTCGTTTTTAGTATCAAGTATTTGTTCCTTGAATTAGGTAGTGTAGTTATTATACACCAGCTGTTGGCGAAGTTTGTGAAATATTTTGTTTTGATTATGAGTTTTTTATAAATTTCAAGTTTGGATTGATTTTCTTCGGCCATTTCTCCACCTCCTTCCTGTTGAATCCATTCGACTGGTGCCCCAAGGCTTATTTTTTATCTATTCTGATTCTTATGATGCACTGTTTGGAATCTTTGGTGTAGTAATGAATATTACTGGATTTTTTTTCCAACACCAAATCTTCCTCTTTGAAGATGATCACTTGGTGATCGAAACACGTGTCGAGGTGTTAAAAATAACGATTTGGTGCTGGAAAAAAACTCCAGTAATATTTATTCTGATTCATTAATTCTTCTATCAAGGATAATTGAATCTGCGACCACCCTTTTTATATTACGTCAGAAATTGTTCTTTCTGATACCTTTTCATCTTCTAACTTTTCTACTACTGTCTTATTGCGGATGCCACATTTGGTATGTTTTCCTTTAACCATGATAACAATAATAATAATAATTTTCACACTCTTCACACTGATGAAATATCATGGGTTGATTATTCTCAGTTTATCATTAGTAGATATATCAAAATATACCAATTTTTCAAAATCTACTAACCCTTGATATATCATTGAAAGCTCAATAAATAACTTCAATGATTTCGAAAGTCAATGACATCCTATTGTGACTTATCAAATTAACATTTACATGTGTCGTAAAAGTACGAATATATAATACAGCAAAATCCACTCGAGATTGGAGAAACCACAAACTCCATCGTAGTTGTGATAATTCAATGAATGTTAGTCATGTCGTGAATTATCCTCTGTTAGTCATCTCGATTTTAATGCATATACTCCTTGAGATTTGATAAAATTTTATTGACTTTACTCCAGAGGTTAACAAACCTGATGATGAACATGTTAACCTTTCCAATTTAGCAATTTTTTAAAAGCGAAAGTTCAATATAGATAGATTAGATTAGATAGATAGATTCAACGAATGTTATCCTTGGCCTAAATGATTAACTGAGAAATATAGTACATATTCTGTGATATTTCTGGTACGACATTTTCATCCGAACCCCCATTTTATGTTATTGCTTGTATTGAAAACGTAAGTGTTATTTCCATAATTTGATAATAAATATCCTTAGTTCATTTAGTCAAACATTACAAACTTTCATTGTCATTTTCACTTGACAGTTTACAAAACCGCAACACGTAATAGTGATTGAAATTGATGTGATATGTAGAAATCAGGTTAGTTAGTATCTACTGTTGGGGAAACATTTCAAATATCAAAATTTCATATCATCGGCAATCGGTTTTATTTAGGTGTCGATCTTCAAATCTCCTGATAAGTGGACTGTATTTGTTGGTAAGTGGCTGCAACACTTTGTGAAAACAAAGCCATATCGAGTATGGAATGATATATATATATATATATATATATATATATATATATATATATATATATATATATATATATATATATAGATAGATAGATTTATTTGACTGTTTTACAATAAGCTTACAGCATGCCATATATCAAAAATGGTCATAGAGAGACGTGGTATATATAAATCAATGAAAAACTTTTTGTTACATTTAGTTTTAAAAGGACAACACATTAAAAATATGTTGTAAAGGAACATACTTCACAAATATGAATATATCAGTGAAGGATTATTGTTCAATATATTTATCAATAGATTACTAACTATTTGAAAATTCATTAATACTATATAAACAGTGATCTAAAAGTACATTTCTAATAGCCCTTTTGAATTCAGAATTTTTCAGTGATCGCATCTCTGAAGTCAACTTGTTGTAAAGTTTCAAATTTATGGAGTTCGTTTTGGATTTTGTTAAACGAAATCTCGACAACGCTATTTGGTTAGCAGATCTAGTATCATGTGTGTGAATATCAGAGGTGTAAGAATAGTTTCTTTTATTTTCGTATATTTCACAGACAGGAAAATTCAAATACATGGAAGCGTCATTATTCTCAGTTTGATAAATAAGTCACGGCAGTGTTTGTTTGAAGGTGATTGACAATGTTTCGTGATGAATTTCACTAGTTCGGACTTCCATTGTCTACTATATAAAATGTTCGCATTGCCGAGCACAAGAAGCACACACAGCGAGGAGAAACCAGCAAATCAGGAATAGCAGACCATGTTTGGACCCATCAACACAACATCGAGTGGTCCCAAGCTGAGATCTTGCACGTAGAGGAACATTGGTTCAGGAGAAAATTTAAGGAAGCCGCATACATGTTGTCCAACAACGTATTCAGCCAGGCCAGCGTAGATATACGAAACATATGGAAACCCATCATCAAACGGAAAATGACCATCTCCCGCCAAATCGGTCATCTCTCACGGAATCAGTGAAGCGGAAAATGGAAAGTAGAGAAAGTGAAAGTATTTCAACGACCTATAAAATAGTCATCTCTCGGAGGAATCAGTCCAGTCATCACCCGAAGACGATTGTAGATACCAACAATCGAAACGTCGTGAACTAACGTGACTTGGAATCTCTACACTTTTTTATTTTTTATTATTTTCTTTTTGCATTCCTTTAATTTTTATTTATTCAATTATTATATTTTTACTTGTAGGTTATTTCACTATCATTTCATTTCAGGTTTATTGTTGCTAATTATAATTGTTATTTTCAACTATTCTTTTTTAATTATTCTTTTTTACTTGTTTCAGGGATTTCAAATCATTTTGTATAATAGACAATGGAAGTCCGAACTAGTGAAATTCAAGTCACGGCAGTGCTACTCAGGCAGGACCTACTCCGGTTATCAGAGAGACCTAAAATTTTTTGCGGCATGGCAGGAATTACCCCATAATATTGTACCATAACAAATTCGGGAGTGAAATAAACTAAAATATGTATTTCTTAAAATTTCTGGATTGACAGTACATCGTAGCCTTCTTAGAAGAAACAAGATACTGGATAGAACTTTGTTTAAATTTCTTGTATGCATGTACCAATTAAGAGAGTCATCGATTGTAATATCAAGAAGTTTACAATGTGCACCTGTTGTATAGTTGTTGTTTGTTAAAATGATTAATTTTTGTGTCTTCTGATCATTTAATTACATGAAGTTGGCGGAAAACCAATTTTTTGCATTGTGAATGGATTCATCTGCCATTTGTAAAAGTGTAGATAGACTTGTAGAGGTGTTGATAAAAGAAGTATCTTCAGCAAAAAGAATAGTAGAAGTATTATTATTAGTATGTAGACAGATGTCGTTTATATATATGATAAACAATGAAGGTCCAAGTACCGACCCTTGGGGAACTCCATATTTGGTGGTTCGAAGATCAGAAATATTTGTACCTATTTTTACTAGCTGTTATCTGTTATTTAGATAGGATAATAATAGAACAGAAGGTCATGTGAGACGCAGTCGAACGCCTTGGTCAAATCGCATATGGTGATAATTGCATGTTGCCTGATCTCAAGACCTTCGACAATATTTCCAATAATCTTCAGTAGAGCCCTTATTTTTTGATTTGTTCTTTCGGAAACCATATTGGGTGTTTGATATAAACTTATTTTTTTCGAAATAATCTCTCAGCCTATCTTTCAACAATACCTTCACTATTTTTGAAAAAATATTTATGATTGAAATTGGGCGAAAGTTGCTTAAAATATTAGGATCATCTTTTTTGAATATCGGTAAGACTCTAGTTATTTTAAATATGTCAGGAAAAACTCCTGAGGTGAAGCACCGATTGTTAAGGGTTCAAGCAGTAGTACCGATGTCTCCTTAACGAGCAATGCATTTAATTCAAAGGCATCTACTGAACTAGAATTTTTCAGTTGTTTGATAGCTGAGAATACTTCAGTTGGTGTGGTTGGGGATAAAAAGAAACTATGTTTATGTGATGGTAATTTTCTTAAGAGATCAGTAGGAGATAAATGGGAGTTCTGTAAACTTTTGATAATGTTTTCTGCAACTGTTCTGAAATAATCAAGGAAGTCGTCGGGATTATGATCTGAATAATCATTTTTATTGCAATTTTTACTGTATTCAAAATTTATAATTCTCCAGCTATCTTTAACTAGATTGGTAGATCTAGTGAAAAAGTTCTCATAGGCGACCCTTTTTGTATTTGTAATCGAATTTCTGTAATCGGTTTTTAGTTTTTTGTAAAATAACCAATATTCCGGATTGTTAGTATTATTGCAAATTATTTTGATAGATGATAGAAATTTTCGTTTTTTTTCCAAATCTTCATTGAACCATTTTACTGGCGCCTTATTTGGGGACATCTTTTTAGGGGAAAACAATTATTTACAAGGTTATTGTAAGTACTAACTAACCAATCGGCAGATTTGTTTACATCGTTACCCAAATATTCAACAAATAAATGCCAATTTGCTTTTCTTATCAGGTCACTGAACATTGCAATTAATTTTTTCGTCATCTGTCTTCTGTAATCCACTGTTGTTTGCGATACGTTTAAAGGGACGCTTATGTATTGTCCCATGTAGTCTGACAGACAAGGATCATATATTCCTACGGTACGATTTCCGTCAATATCTGTAATTATGTTATCGATACAAGTTGCAGATTTGCAGGTAACTCTTGTATCTTCTTGAATAGTAACTTCTAAATCAAAAGATTTTAAGACGGATAAAAACAGTTATAATTCAGAAGATTTTTTACTAGAAACGAGAGAATTTACATGTTGCTAATTTACGGAGAAACAAAAAATAATGCAACTGCTCAGAGGTTCCCTAATCGTCGCCATCCCACTCGACATTAATTTCCAAAACTGGAAAGAAAAATGAGAAATGAACCAGAAGAAAATGCCAATAATTTCATCGTCAGTGAAGAAAAAGAAGTAGACGTGTTGGCCTATGTTGAAGTGAAATGTACGGCGTCAATTCGCCAAATTGTTTCTGGGTATGAATTCGTCCGTTGGGAGAATTCTTCACAAATATAATGATATGGATCATTCAAGTACCAACTACACCAACATCTCTACAATAACGATAACAACTGAAGATTGACTCATTGCAACTGCAACAGAGAAGATGTAAGTTTCCATTTAAAATTATTTATTCAGATGAAACCCGATTCACCAACTTGGGTATTTTCAATAGGAATAATAAAAGGTACGGGTCTCGATAAAATTAACATCTGATGCAAGAAGGCAATTTTCAAGAGCGATTTGGTTTCAATTGAATTAGAATTAATATTGAAGTCACCAGTTAGAACTATTTTGAAATTTTTAGTTGAAATATTTGATAACAGTTCCTTAAGGTGATCAAGATAAAGATGAAAATCACCAGCACATGATCGATATGAAGTAATGATTATGACTTTCAAGCTGGGTAATTCTAAGGCACAGAATTCTGATACAAATTCTTGATTATTGGCTTACATTTCTATAGGTCGACATGTAATATTTGACTTTAAGAAAATGCAAACGCCTCCATGTTGGTTTATACTTCTGCAGTAATAGGAAGCCAAATAGTATTCTGCTATATTAATACTTTTCAGGTTGGATTCAGATTGCCAATGTTCGGACGAACATAAAACACTGATATTTTTGTTATTCAAGAAAAAATTGAGTTCATTTATTTTATTTCCAAGACATTGAATGTTCAAATGAAAAATAGTAAAAGTGTTACATTTTTGAAAAAGATCTCGGGAGGTCTATCAGAGTTTATCACAGCGCCTTCATTCTCTCTGCAAGTCTATGAAAAAACCTATCAACCACCGTACCCTCGGGCCACATCGAAGGAGCCATCGCAGCCTCTAAGTGCCTTTTGTGTATTGTTACTTTGAATGCTGAGTAATACTGGGGATATTTGAATTTCATCTTTTCACAAACGGCCTCAGGAAACATTTCGTGCAGATATTCACTGAGCCCCTCGGCAGTAGTATCTGGATGAAGTTTATAAACGTGCAGAAAAGCAAAACTCTACATTGCTTTCAATTTGGTTTTTGTGGAATCGTTCAAACTATCAACAATAGCGGATTTGTTCATCTTTTTTTTTATGTTCAACGAAACTGAAACCAGCATTTTTTTTCTGTGTAAGACTTCAAATCGCTTTGTGTGCCATTTACAGACAAAAGGGCATTTGCAAGGTCTTGTTTTGTTATTTTCTCGTTATTTGGTTTCTATTTGATGAAGTACTCCTAGAGTCATCTCTTGTGGTAGCAGTATACAAACTCGGACCAAATATTGGATTCGGTTTGTTATCTTGACCTTTAGGTTCGGGTTTTTGTTCTTTTGAGTTTATAGGACAGCCATCCGCAGATTGCAGTCTCTGACGATGAGATGGCTGTACTGCTTTCTTTGAACGATTTTTTTTCTGAATATCCCTTTCACTAGCCGGTGGAGGTGAACTGATCTTTGTATTTATTACCTTGACTGAAGGTGTCTCTGTTATGGATTTGTTTATTTTATTGAATAGGGAAATATATTCTTTGAGAATATTTATTTTATCCTCGAGAGAAACAATGTAAGCATCTTTCTGTATCATCTGACACATGGTGTCAGTGAATAAGTACAACAAACTTTACGGGTGATTCTGCATGAAACAATAATGACGGTTTTCTATATAACTTTGGTCTGCAAATGCTTCCTTTTCCGAGATACAGTATGTAGTAAAACATGTCATCGATGTCATGAGTAGGTTGAGTGGTAGAATAGCGTAAGCTAAACTCCACCAAGATAAAAATAAAGATATACCGGGTGATTCTCTAAGGTGGCTCACCCCCTATAACTTGTTTATTATTGGAGATAGAAAAACGAAATTTGGGGGTTGTGTATTATAGTTCAATTTACATTTTCAAACATATTTACTTGCTTTGCTGTACTTCCGGTTTGACCGGAAATTACCCCAACTTTCGATTTTTAAATAGTACATCCTATGTATTAATACTTATTTCCATCCAGAATGACATTCTGAATCCAACAATACTTCACTTGTCAATATTTGACAAATAAAATCATTTTTATTCCAATTTTTATTTTTTTATTTAGAATGCTCTGGATCGTGTAAATCGCTTCATTTTCGATCAAGTAACATGGGAAAACTACGACTTTGAGGCTGATAACTTCACAGTCGTTTTGAGAATTATTTCACAGTCGCAAATATGAATTTTTCCAGTTACCTTGATTTTTTCAAATGGAAAGGGGGTGGCCCGTCGGCATTTTATGTGTGTGGCATCAAATTATTCTTACGAATAATTTATTTTCTCTATTTTTCTGAATATCTGCCAGAAACGATCATACCTAATAACAAATAATACTTATTCGGTATACTTATGCACCAAATCCTGTTATTCTAGTTATCTTTGACAAACAATTGAAGCTGTTGCTAGAACTACCTAAACAAATAGGCTAATGAATAAACTGTCACTTTTGAAATTTAATTTGTTGTGTAGTTCATAATTAGATATAGCAAATTTTACTAGAAACGAGAGAATTGACATGTTGCTTATTTACGGAGAAACAAAAAATAATGTAACTGCTCAGAGGTTCCCTAATCGTCGCTATCCAAAACTGGAAAGAAAAATGAGAAATGAACCAGAAGAAAATGCCAATAATTTCATCGTCAGTGAAGAAAAAGAAGTAGACGTGTTGGCCTATGTTGAAGTGAAATGTACGGCGTCAATTCGCCAAATTGTTTCTGAGTGTGATGTAACTTATTCGTCCGTTGGGACGAATAAGTTATATCGATATTATGATCGATATTATGATATCGATCACTCAAGTACCAACTACACCAACATCTTCACAATAACGATCACAACTGAAGATTGTCTTATTGCAACTACAACAGAGAAGATGTACGTTTTCCATTTAAAATTATTTATTCAGATGAAATCCGATTCACCAACTTGGGTATTTTCAATAGGAATAATAAAAGGTACTGGTCTCGATAGAATTTACATCTGATGCAAGAAGGAAATTTTCAAGAGCGATTTGGTTTCAATTGCTGGACGGGTATTATTGGAGAAAAACTTTTGGGGCCAATAATTTTCAACGAACAACTGACTGCAGAAAAATATCTATAGTTCCTTAGAAATCAAATTGATGATTTGCCACTGGCTAGCTAAGTTGATATCTATATTCAACAAGATGGAACGCCTCCTCACAATTCTTAAGTCGTAAGAGAACGTCTGAATGACAACTTTCTTTCTTTCAGTGGCCTGTGAAATAATTCTTAAAACGACTGTGAAGTCATAAGCTTCAAAGTCGTAGTTTTCCCATGTTACTTGATCAAGAATGAAGCGATTTACACGATCCATGGCATTCTAATTCAAAAAATAAAAATTGGAATGAAAATGATTTTATTTGTTAAAAATTGTCAAGTGGAGTATTGTTGGATTTAGAATGTTATTCTCAATCAAAATAAGTAAAAATATATAGGATGTCTCATTTAAAAATCTAAAGTTGGGGTAATTTTCGGTCAAACCGGAAGTATGCCAAAGCAAGAAAATATGTAAAAAAATGTATATTGAACTATAATACACAACCCCCAAGTTTCGTTTTTCTATCTCCAATTTATAGGGGTGAGCCACCGTGGAGAATCACCCGGTTCACTTTGTAGTTAGGTTTTTTAAAATAATTTTTCTCAAATAAGCCTAACTGTCATGCACTTTATAATATTGAGGTAACGATATGTTGACCATTGCACTCCGAAGTTTTGATTTCCCAAATATTGAAAGCTGAATGTTTTTGGCCAATCTCATCAAGAGAGTTAAAAAAACGATAGCTGATATAATGTTGCAAAGTCGATGTTGGCGATGTTGCCTTGCAATACATTTGTTCATGAGAACGCTTTGAAATCACTTTTTTCTCGTGTTTCGCTGCATATTAGGAAGTGAAATGAATTCAGCTAATTTACCAACGATAGGAAATTGTGTTGCAAGAAGACAAGTTCAGTTTTTGCATGTTCATGAGCACGTTCAAGAAAATATTGGTACTAGCAGCGAACGGGTACTTAAAACCAAACCCATATTAAACGAGGTAGTTTTTCACTTTCCGTCTGTACAAAATAAAAGGGAATGCCAAAAAATGACTTTGAAATAACGTCCATCGCCGAGCGCTTAAAATGGAACACTGCTTGATACAAATACTCGAGTATCCAATTGATTCATTTTAACGTTTTTATAACGAACGTTACGCGCTCGTGCGAATTAGGCTCAACGCTGAACATCATTTCTGAGTGTTGCACTTGTGGTGCACTACCAGCTCTGAACAATCAGAGTTTGCACGGGAAAATATTCTTAAAAAATTCTCATCTATTTTCGTTAGTAAATGATTTAGCGAGTTTCACCCAAAAAAAACTTCTGCTTTAATTGGCGTCGATTCAAACCCTGTCACTTTCTGAAGTATTAAAAACAAATCTTCAGACCGTCTTTCAGTCTAGAAGAATATCTTGAATAGTGTGATAGAAGTAAGTGTGCCACATAAGTTGATAATTCTTGTGTTTAGTGCACATCGATTTTGTCAACCACCTTCAAACACATCGATTTAGAATCGTACATTCATATTTAAGACCTTTCCTTCAGCAAGCTTCTAAGATTGTTCATAGAGGATAGACGGGAACTCATTGGAGATTGAAATAATTTTTGAAGTACTTTTTGTGAGGATTAACCATTGAAATAGAAACAAGGAATGAGTTTGAACTGGAAACAGTTTCTGAGACTATTTAATCTAAGCTAATATAACAACTCACAATTCGCAACTCATTATACTTAGTTCCAGAAATAAATCAGCTGCTACCTAACTATATTTACACAGATAATTCATTATTTATCAAATGGGTTGTAATCATTAATCATACGTGCGTTTTGATTTATGTAATAATACAACGTTATCACAAAAGTCTCGAGCAAGGCCAAATGCGTGATGTTAGATCTGAAAGCTGATCAAAAGTCACACAAAACTGAAAATTTTCATTGAAATTATCCATTACATATCTTCAAGAATAACCTCAAAATACACACATCGGAAAAGTCTAGTGATATTTTTAAAAATGGCAATATTTTTTTAGATCGCTTTAAGGAAAAAAAGTTGACGGGTGATTATTAAACGAATGTAACTTACAACAAAATTTATTAAATGGTCAAAAATACTGAGTGCGCATATAAGCAAAACTAAAAAAAATATGGCTCTTCTTTGGCACCCCGAAAAAAAATCATAATGCAAAAAACATTGGAATCAGTACAAAGTATGGCCTCCACGCTGGTTTATTACGGCCCTACATTTATCGTGCATCGACAAAATGAGCTTGTCAATGTCTTGTTGAGGTACATTTGCCCATTCAGCGATTAAAAGCTCTCTCAATTGAAACGTTGTGTGAATGTTCCCCATATGCGGAGTAATTCTTCGTTGAAGCATGTCCCACACATGCTCGATAAGATTCAGGTTCGGTGATAGTGCTGGCTACGGCAATACATCAACTCCTTCGTTGGTGAGCCAGTCAGTCACTAGACGCGCGACATGTGGACGAACATTATCGTGCATTAGGTGGAAGTTTTCACCAACAGCACCAGCAAACGGACGGATTATAGGTAGAAGAATGGTGTCGAGGTACTTTCGAGCTGTGAGGGAGCGATTTGGAAAAACGAGATCGGTTCTGCCACCGATCATGATTCCGCCCCATAGCATTACTGTACCACCTCTGTATGTGTGGACTTCCTGGACGTGTCTCAAACTTTCATTATTTCCAGGTCGTCTCCACAGTCTTACTCGACGAGAATCTGGATGAAATCCAAATCTGGATTCGTCTGTAAACAAAACTGTGGCCCAATCATTTGCATCCCAGTTTTAATGTTCTCGACACCACTTTAATCTTCTACTGCGATTGCCTCTCGACAAAGGTGGACATCTAAGTGGCCTTCTGTTGTGGAGATCTGCTTCATGCAGTCGATTTTTGACAGTATCACGACAAATGGTTACCTGGTGCGTCTGCTGCAACACGTTAACCAAGGTGCTGTGATCGGTTGTCTTCTTGCGGTTAAGACCAAACATCGGTCTTGAACTGCAGTTGTAGCGCGTCCTCGCCCTGGATGTTGTTCGGCTGGACTGCCAGTTTCACGGAAACGCCGCCACAATCGACTGATAACACTTTGGGAGACCTCCAAACGAAGAGCTACATCATTTTGTCGCATGCCGCCTTGAAGAAGCCCTACAGCTCTATTCATCTCAGCCAATGGTAAGTGATGGCATTCCATGTTAAAGCACAATATTTCCAGTTCAATAGTTGAGCAAAAACTGCATAGAATGTACAAACTCGACACTTTCAGATTATTCATTTTAGCCGAAAACCTACAGTTTGTAAAAAACTTGATAAAAGATTAGTTACCGTTTTTGTAGGCTTTTTTCAACCCATAGAAATCTACAGGGTGGTCGAGTGTACCAATTTAATCGAAATTAAACGACCTCATGCATTTATTTTTATGATATTTAGTATGTTATAAAAATATCCCTAGACTTTTCCATGAAGATTTTTTATTTGATAACTGTCAATAAATAGTAATCATTCTTAGGTCAATGAAATATGTATTTGAAACTAAAAATAACAATTCCATAGAAAAAAAATGGGATCTATTGATATCGTGATGATTTGGTTGAGTCCTATATAAAAAATAAGTGAAACATGATGATTCTTTTCAAATATAAATGATAATTGTGAAATAATGAAATTCTTTCATTTATGTAACAATTCATTCTGTAGACGATATTATTAGATTGTTAACCCTGCGCGCATGACAAATAATTGATTTTTATATAAAAAAATATAATATACAGGGTGATACCTAAATTTGTTTTTCGAATGTTCGAGCTGATCGCTTATACATACGCATTTTTTATACTATCAAGTGATAGTTATCAGCGGTTTCAACGGTAAGAATATTTATACTGCTCTTTTCTTTAAAAACCCAGTTATCCATGACTGACATCAAAAAATAAATTTCGGAATTTGTCAATAACGCCATGTGTTGAAGTTTCTTCCATGTGTGAATTGAATCATTTTCATTATGAATTATGTATTGGAAGATATAGTGCAAATGGTCTATGCTTTGGTGGAAAGTGACGGAAACTGCCTCCTTGCATCTAGGATTTACAAAAAGAATTTTACCGAAAGAAGACAACCAGATGGAATGGCATTTCAGACTCTAAAAACAAGATTTGAAAAAACTGGTAATGTAAATCACGAGAAGTTAGTACGTGTCTGCCCTGTAACAAATGAAGAAAATACATTTCAAATTGCTCTCCACCTTGTTGAAGATACCCATGTGTGTACCCGAGACCTGAGCAGGGAATTAGGATTTTCTCAAACCAACGTGTCTTGAATGATACGAGCAAGCAAATTTCATCCTTACCACATGCAATTGATGCATGAGTAAAGAGGAAGAGATTTTAAAAAACGTGTTCAATTTTGCCGATGGGGCTTAGAAAAGAGCAATCACTGAATATTTGGGGTGGAATTCTCGAAAAAATAGTTAGCGATCCGTCTTTTTGGATGGGCATCTCACCGTAAGATTTCTTCGGCATGAATTTTAGAATTTATTGGACGAGGTTCCATATGGAACAAGACTTAGACTGTGGCTACAACAATATGATGCACCACCACCAACTAAGGTACAGGAATACTCAACGATCATTTCAATCAAAAATGGATAGGTAAGGGTCGGCCTGTGGCATGGCTACCCAGATCACTTGACCTGACCAAAATGTATTTTTTCATGGGGTTATATCAAATAGATTGGCTACCAAACTCCTCCAGCTATAGAAGACATGAAACATAGATTCACTAGAGCTTTCAGGGAAATCCCAGAGGACATGCTGGAACGTGTAGAGAATTCGTTTAAAAAAAGACCGACATTATGTGTTGCAGAAAATTGTCGCCATTTTGAACATCTTCTGGGCTCTTCTATTCAATGAAAAATTTAGACCTTATTGAGTAAGTGAATAAATGAATATTTTGTGGTTACAACAATAAATAAAACTGGGTCTACTTGTAAAATATCTGTTTTTCGTGTAGTATAACTCTGATAAAAAATATTGTGAAATTTTGAAAAATTTCCTACAAATGAACAAATTCAGGGTGTTCCATTTGAAAAAGTTGAATTATGTCTGTTTGAAAATGAATGAAACTTGACCGGTTTTACCGAGCATCATATATATTGTTTCTGAAAGTTGAGATTCCTGAAGTTATCATAGTGATGTTGACTTACTGTTCCTGAAAAAAATCCACTCAATTGCTATAGACATGCGGTTGGTAACTTAAAAAATTATTGTCTGCTAAATAGGTTTTTCTGGAATAATTTGGCAGTGCCGCAATAGAAATTCGAAAACAAAAATTACTTAGAGAGCTAAAAAATATGGAATCGATGACGTATTCATATACTGGGTGTTCTATTTAAAAAAATGTAACTTTGGTTGGTCACGCTCGGCTAAATCACCTTCTATGCGAGAAAATGAATGTTAAAAGATACTGTTCATCGATATGACTGCGTAAAAGAATGAGCAATTCGAAAAATTGTTTTCCCTGATAGCAATGGACCGAGGAAATTTTGTTGACTCACCCTGTATAAAATATATACTAGAATAAATAATTTTTAAAATCAGATATGTAATTTTCCAGTTCATCCATTACAAACACAAATATCTTTCTTTGTTATATTACTTCAGAAAAAGAATATTTAGAGAATTGTTTGAATGGTAACAAATTGGGAACCAATTCAACTACTACTAGTAGATATGCATTTCTATT
The DNA here is from genome assembly GCF_025532065.1 of Leptinotarsa decemlineata. Taxonomy (NCBI): domain Eukaryota; kingdom Metazoa; phylum Arthropoda; class Insecta; order Coleoptera; family Chrysomelidae; genus Leptinotarsa; species Leptinotarsa decemlineata. The sequence continues at coordinate 10,064,366 of NW_027412694.1, read as the reverse complement.
GAAAAAGTAAAAACTGTAGATTGTTCACTTAGATTGTGATATATACTTCAGAAAACGTTAATTTTGAAATCGTTTTTTTTGGCTAAGGATTACTTTGATGAAAATTTATTCAATCAGATCTATTATAAAACCTCACTCCACATATTTTTCAACCGTTTTATTTTCAATGGTACAAAAATTACGGTAACATTATAAATACTTTCAGATTGTAAGTAGGTATTCTTAATACCTCCGAAAAAAAAAAATACAAGTGAAAATAATATCTATAAACGGGAAACTCCAGTTGTATTGAGGAAATTGAATTCAAGTTTATATCGTAGTGAATTAGTTTGTGTTAATTTGAAAACTTGCATATTATTTTTGAATTATTAATTGTATTAAGCAACTATTGATGAAATGGCAACTTGTAAAATGTCTAGAAATGTGCCTTACTTTCCGATAAATATAGATTTTTAGTGACTCTCAAAGTATTTCAAGAAATCGCTCGATTGGACGAACAAGAATTAAAATCATTGATGCTCACAGTTGCCAATTTTTTTTTGTTGAAATATCTGTTTATTACTGAATCAATTTCAAAAATTGCTTACCTCCTCGAGAGAGACCTTCCTCTTAGTAGAACTGAGTATACCACCGACATCAAAATCTCCTTTCTCATCATTGGAAAAGTTATTATTATTTGGAAAAGTACTATCATTCGCACAACGTACATTCGAACCGACACCATCGTTGAACAATTCACGGTCATTCGTACAATTATCTCTAGAAACTTTACTGCCATGAAGCAGTTTACTGTCATTAATTTCACTACTACTATCACTATAATTGAGCCTGTATTCTATATCACTAGCTGTCAACTGGTTTTTTCTTACCACTCTGGAACCAGTATCGTCAAGACCATGCTTCTTTTTCTGAAAAATTTTGCTGGTGCTTCGAAGAACCTTCTTGCACTTCGTTTTAGAGTTTTTGTACATCTCCTCTAGGTTAATAGTGACCTTTTCTCTATCACTGAATGCTCCAACTCTTTGCTGACTAGCGTGCTCAATCATAATATTGCTGATCTTGTTTCTGAAGTCATTCCATTTGGCCTTCGGTTTTATCAAAATAGAGGATTTTTTGATGCGGGGGAATCTCATCTTCGAATCGGTTTGACTAACAGTTTCAGAACTCATTCTTGAGGTTTCATTGACGAAACTTCTGGGAAACACTTGACTAACAGATATATGCTCGATACTAGACTGACTCGAAGATAATGCATCAGGAGGATTCTCAATATTTTCCAATTCGAAGTCTGTTAAAGATCGTGATAATCTATGCGTCTTCTTCAACGATCTTGGTATCTGGTACAAGCCGTCATCAGCGATAGTTTCATTTTCTCCCTGAACCAGAATGGGATCACTTCCGGAAGATTTTATCACATCTACTTCAATATTTTCCAAACTCTTCACGAATATTTCAGTGTGAGATACGAACCTCTCGGTAGGATGGCAAACAGGCAAGTCATCGTCAACGGGAGTTTCTCTGGCTGGTTCTTCTCGAGCTTCCAGAATGATTTTCCTTTCATCTTCCGGTGTTGATAGAACAATTTTAATCTCACTTTTCGAAACAGTTGCAAGTTCTTGACTATTCTTTTCATTTTCGTATAAAGCTTCCTCATTTTTTTTAGCTTCTTCTTTCTGTTTCTCGAAGAATTTGAAACTTATTCGAGGCACGTCGTATTCAAACTTGCTGTTGTTTTGATCAATGTTTTTGGAAACAATTTTTGGAGTTGACGTTTCTACGTCCTGGTACAATTCCATGTCTGTGTCACTGTTGTCCTTGTTTTTCGAGCTGCTTTTGTTCGACATATTAGTAGCATCTTGGAATTCTTCTTCGTCTTCTTCCGAGCTACCCGTGTCTACGTATACACTATTCGGCAAGCTCCTGCTCTTGTCGTATTCTGATTGTGCTTCTTGAAAATCGTAGAAACCTGATGACCTTTTGGACTCCTTGTCAGACTTGTCTTCCTCCTTCGATGGAGATTTTCTGAATATTGAGGAGTTCAAATTCGGCACCACCACCCGCCATTGGTCGGTGTTGATTTTCTTGGAGATGAATTTTTTCATCTTCGTGGTCCGTTTTACATTTTTTACTGAATTCTGCAACGAACACATTCAAATTACGATATCATAGCCACTCGCTTCATAATGTAGTTAGTGTATGCAGATAAAAAGTTGTTTACCGTGTGACGTACTGAGGTATATTAGAGTACGATGTATATAAAATAAACAATATAATTGATAGTTTACATGTTGGTCGTCATTTAGTAACATAGGCGGAGGTGAACAGATTTTTTGAGGAATCCCAAAGTCAATAAGATAACTATTAAAATATTCTCTGTCATGTTGATAATAGAAATTTCAAAATGAGCAACTCCGATGAATCTCTCTTATTTGAAAAGAGAGAAAATTGTAACAACATGCACTGCAGTGAAACCTGGGCTTTGTTTTTTTTTCTTCCATGTCAACCATTATGGTAATGGTAAATAACTCCCCGAGCTTTGTGGCTATTTCCAGATCCATCAGCCATGGAACAGAGATGAATCAATCTACCAGGAAACAAATTGTCGCGCAAAAAGTATCTGGTCGATTGATAGGCAAGAGCATAACCTCATCAAAAGAAAACTAAAACTTATGCATCCAAGAGCCAAGCTTCGACATCGACAGAGAGAAAGAAGGCGAAATATTGTACGGCGGTAAATATCGTAGTTTGGTTTTGCAACAGACTCTGACAATCTCTGGTAATCAGTGAGGATCGATTCCAATTGCCCATTCAGCAAGATGAAACAGTATGTGAGACCATGACATTTCTTCAACGAACACCAAAGGGAAATTTGTGTTGACCTCAAAACTTTTTTTTGTCCAACAATTTGAACATACAAAGTATCTACATTCCTTGTGTCTCTGAGATAGCAGTGCTAGAGAAGATCACTGGAGAATAAGAAACTGACCAGTGAGGAAGACCATGACAGTTTTTAGAAAGAGTAATATCCAGATGCCTTTAATTTTCCGAGAAAAAAATCATTTTACCTGCGTTACATATAGGACTTGTGTTGATGGAGCAGTTTGTTAGGACACTTGAACATGAAGCGTCCTGTTTTCAACACATAGAGAGTAAATTTCCTGAACTCAATAATGATCAAAGCATTTTCTTGACAATTTGTCTAACTTGAGTGAAAAATAGAAAGAAAGGTTTCACCAAAGCATCAGAACAATAAAGGTGCGGTACCAGGAAAGGTGAGACATCAAAATTGTTTCCTAATTTTTTTTTGGAACCTAGAAAGTGACTGAAGTACCGTCTAACACCTGAGAATCTTGCATTAGAAGCATCGAGGTTTCTTATAACTGGACTTCCTCCAATCCTTCATACATGAAAATACTCATGAAATAATGAAATAATTTACTGTTATTTTGAACCAAAATCAGTCAACACATGAAATTTGTGTCAACATTCAATTCTTGTTAAACTCTCGATAAGGGTTTCGTTGAGCGTTCGTTGAGCATCATCTAGTGGGATAATTTGTTGAATGAACAGAACTAAAATTTGACGAATAAAATTGCATTGAAAGCAAAACTGACGTGTACGTTCATTTTTTGCCGAGCACCTTCTGAAAGTCATACAGTGGGGTATGCAATTTTCATTCCCTACAACCTTTTCCTATGATCTGAAGAGACTGATAGTAGACGTGAAAACTGATATGTAAAATTTTATTTGGTATTACTGAATAGATATATAATATCTCACAATTACAAATTTAAATTCACATAATCGCACGAATTCTGTCTCAAGAGGAAATATAACTTTGCCAACTCGATAGGAAATCAAAATATTGTATTACCCCATTCGTAACGAGTAATATATAATTATTAAATCCTGTTGCTCCCTGCAACTGCTTCTATGGCATTGATTGAGGAATTGAAATATGTAAGTGAATTTCACACAAAACCGTGTATGAGTTAACTGGAAGGTCAAAAGCATTGTTATCATGGTTACTGACATGTCACTGAGTTGAGCGTTATTTCAGGTTTTTTACCAATTACGACATCGATGGAAAATTGTTGTACCGTTCATAGATCGACCGCTACCGATGAGGATTCAATGTAGTAGAAAAGTTGCATTTTTTGGCTCCGAACTTACCTCAACTGGTACTAAAAAAAATCGACTGTTACCTGTTAATGATGACGATTGATAACCTTGCTTTAACATTGGTCTTGATAGTCAAGAGATTTTCAACAGATATATTTTGTGGACAGCAGAATGATTGTGAATTTTGTGACGTTGGACAGAAACAGTTATAAATATCAGTGTCATTAATTTTCGAGTTTGAAAGCCGTGGATTTTTAGAATTTCTTCCTGACGTTTCGCTGACGCGAGTGGTTAGCTTCTTCAGAGGTTTAACCATCATGGCTTGCTGTCCGATGACTAACTTTTAGGCTTCGTGAAGCGTATTCATGATCTGTCAGGTAATCAGTTGTATTTGTACCTGTACTTATCCCTGCACTTGTACCTATACTTGAACGTGGAACATTAACAATCTTGCTGCATGTTGTCATTCTGTTCAAGATTGTTAATGTTCCAGGTTCAAGTACAGGTACAAGTGCAAGGACAAGTTCAGGTACAAATACAACTGATTACCTGACAAGGCATAAATAAGCTATATGTAGCCTAAAAGTTAGTCATCGGACAGCAAGCCGTGATGGTTAAATCTCTAAAGAAGCTAGCCACTCGCGCCAGCGAAACGTCAGGAAGAAATTCCAAAAATCCACGGCTTTCAAACTCGAAAAAAATGACACTGAAAACCTCAGCCACGAAAGTCTAAACCATTTTGCCAGTTATAAATATTTTGGAGTTTTGTATTGAATTCACTAACCACCTGAAGAATGAATTGTACTCTATTCAGCTAGAAAATTAAAAGACAAAACAAACCAATTATTTTAATCTGTGTGAATTATAGTCAACTGTGGTTTTATCCCCATTTCGACCAAAAAAACCGTGGCATGAGCATCGCTTAAAAATTGTTGAATGACGTCAATCGCGAAACAGAATTGCCTGGTGACGAATCATGGGTATATGGTTATGACATTGTCCCAATAGAAGAGCCCAGGAAAGTCAAGACAAAAAAAGCATGCCAAGTCTGATCAAATGTCAAAAGTTTGCTCATTGTTTTCATAGATTACCGTCGCGTATTGCATCAGGAGTACTATCTTGAAGTTATGCGACGCTTTCGAGAAGCAATATAAAGAAAACGTTCGCTATTGTGGAAAAGCAATTCATGACTTTTGCACCACGATAATGCACATGCTCACTCGTCATTGCTAATTCGTAATTATATGGCCAAAAACACAGTTATCATACCTCAGCCACCGTATTCACCAGATTTTGCCCCTTGTGACCTTTTTCTATTCCTAAAATTTAGAAGACCTATACTATGAAAGGACGGCGTTTTGACAAGATAAAAACCGAAATACTGAGAGGGTTCAAGAACATTTCAAAAAGTACTTATCAGGACTCCTTTGGAAAAAACGCTGACACCAGTGTATTATATCTGAGGGGAACTACTTTGGATGGGATAGAATATAAATTGACGAATGAATGAATATATTTTTGAGAAAAATAAAAATTCATCGTATTTTTTGAATAGACAGTGTATACCAATTTCTAGACGATTGGCAAAATCGTTCTTTTCATATTCAATTGATTTGAACCGAGAGAAATTGATTTCAGTATTGGGTGAAAAACATGAAACAAATTATCTATATAGTTTGTTATTTTGTTGGAGTCACCTTCCCATATGTTTCAATCATGTTCAACACTACTAACACCTGCACAACTTCACAACTTCAATTTAAATATCATTTAAACACAGCTGAAATATGTTATTTACAAGATCATAGTTAACAAAATAGGGGAGACTGCGTATATTTATCTAACGGGTTGGTTGTCACAGCAGCCATATTGTAAAATTGAACGAACGAAAGAGTTTATTGAACATCGCGAGTTTATCGAGGATCGCGAGAGCAATATATCCATCTTAACGTCACTTCAGTTCACTCTCATACTGTGTGAGGGATATATGTATATTTGTTTTTTTTTTCGGAAAGCAGAAGTAACTATTCGCGCATTTTTGTCGAGTCTCATAAGTGTACTTAGTTTGTGTCTGAAAGTTACTTCTTTGCATGATCTAAACATCCATGTATAGAGTTACTTATTTTCAAATTGATTACTTCCTTCCTTTCTTTGGAAGATTCTCTCATCACTTTTTTTTAATCACTCCTAAAAATATAACCCCTTCAATTCAATCAGAATATTGGTCTGTTAACAATATAATATCGAAACTTAATAAGTACACGGATAATAATAAAAAAAACAAACTGTAAAAAGGTTGACATTCATTCGGTTGGCGTGGGTTGGAAGCTTAGGGTGGCCACTCCACCCTACCTTCCCCTACTGTGACAACTATCCCCAGCCCGGGGTTAAAAGTCACACTTTTTTTTCATAAGAATTGTTAAATTTCCTCTATAGATGATGTTGGAGAAAAAAATAATATTTTTTTCAAATGACTATAGATGCATTGATATTTTATATAAAAGGACACTTAAAATGCAAAAGACCATTAACGTGACTTCCAACCCCGGTCTCTTCTACACATAATCAAAATATCTTTATGTAACTCGAAATAAAATATGATTGTTTTTCAGATCACGCATTCATGTATTTTTATTTCTTCAAATAATTCAAGATTCATTATAGATTTTTTTATAATTTTCCAGACTACATATCACTCTATATTTTTTAAACCATTTCACATTAACTTTATTCACTTATTAAATTTATTTTCAACCTATTTTCGAGCAATTAAGCGAACATTTTGATTTAATATTTATTATTCAATGTCTACTCATTCCCAATAAAAAATATATCGATGTTTGATTGATTGGTTAGCGAAATAGTATGATCATAACTTTTTCACTTATTTTTCAGCGGATATTTGTAATGTATCAGGGAATTCACAAAGTGAATGAGTTACAAAATTAGGTTACAAAAGTGAATATAATTTTCAGAGAAAATATTCGAATATCACGTCTTTGAAACGAAGTGTTGTGTGCCATATCAAAAAATGAACATAAATTTTTATGTTTGAAATTTGAGAACCCTTATTATAAATGAATTACGAATTAAATTTAGTTCAGATGGCAGCTATCGAAACAATACCATCATCGCAGGGAAACATCCCATTATAAAATATTTTTTCCTCGTTTAACACCAATAAAATTTTTGAAAAATATTATTTTTGATCATTTCAAAAAGTAACTACACTATTACCGCTTCGGCATATAAATATCAGTATCATACAAAAATAACCTCAACACATTTGGAAAACTCAATATTAGTAGCTAAATCTTGGCACCCGAATCAATAATAAAACAAAAATAAACAACTTTTTATCCGCACACTAGAAATTCGAAAGAAACAAAAAATTACTTCAATATCCAGTTCGCCTATTCCTGATCCAAGAACAACTCTCACTTGTCACTCACTGCACTCGCACTTTTCACCGATCACCTGATTTCTGAAAATTTCTGAAAACTGTGGCCATGGCAGGGCCAACGCGGTGTTCGTAGGAGCTATAATGAGAGCGTAGTGCTATAATTATCAATCACATGTGTTGTGTATTCCTAACTCTGCCCTCTTCCAGACAGAGATGGGCGTCATGTGTGAGCATGGGCGTGCGCAGGTGTTTTGGCATGAAGGTACTCATACATACAGAGATGAATTAAACAAAGTAAATAACGTAGTCGTAAATTTACAATTTCTTCTCGCATGTTCTACCAAAATTTTCATGCCGAAAATTCTGAACAGGGAAAACATACAGAGTCCAAACGAAAGCCAATCGTCCAAAGAAATTAAGAAAGCAATTAATTTTAAAGACCTTGCAAAAAACTGATATCTCCCGTTCTCAAGATATATTAGAATCATTCCCATGCATTTTTTTGTAGTTTTTCAGTTTTTCCTAAATCTACAGTAAGATACGAAAATTTTCATCGATATGAAAAAAACACATTCGAACAAGGTAAAATTAAATTTTTACTTTGAATCACCAATGATTGAAACATATTCAATGGTTTCTAGGTTAATGATAAAACTCTGAACTAACAGAATACACCAAAATGGTGGTAACTGATAGTGTCTGGATAGAATGATCATAAATATGGAAACTATACTTTTAGGGAAATTCCATAACTCATACTGGAACCTCTGGCGTAAAATGAATCTATTGAAAAAACTTGTCGAACACCAGAACAAAATTACGGTCTCTCGACGCGTGTTTCGCTAAACAAACGTACTCAAGAGATCATTATGAAGTCTCCAGGAGATCATTATGGAGTCATGATGATCTTCTGAGGACGCTAACTTGGTTAGCGAAGCGCGAGTCGAGAGATCTGTTTTTCCAACACCAGGAAAATAGGGAAATTTTCCACCAAGTGATGATTAGAAAAGAAGATAGATATCATCAACGTTTCCTATAGTTAGATGAAAATCACACTGGAGGAACTCCCGAGGTATATGAACCTGTTGCAGAATTCATCTTCTATATCAATCATCACTTGGTGGAACATTTTCCTAATATGTATTATTGATTATATAGAGAAGTTTATATTTTTAGAAGTGATTAATTTTTGGGAAAGAAAGTTTTTAGCTTCAAGATGGAGTAGTTATTTTGATACAAAAGAAAAAGTGAGAATATTCCAAAGAAAGTAAGGAAGCAATCAATTTTAAAAGTAGTAACTCTATACATATATCAGTAGATTATGCAAAGAAGTAACTTTCAGACACAAACTGGGAGTCCCCACTGAAACAGCTACTCCCATATAAACATTGAATTACACGAAAGAATAATTATTTCGAAACAAATACTTTCATATGAACACTGAACACTCTACTCAGTGGGAAGATTGAAATCTTCTCCGGCCAAAAAAGTGAGGATCTCTGGAAGGGAGATTGACTGGCAAGCGCGGGTAAAGTACCTCGGTCTCCTAATAGACCGTAGGCTCATTTGGAACCCACACATCATGTGCGTTAAAACAAAGATCGAGGATCGGATAGTCAGTCTGTACTCTCTGATCAACAGGAAATCCAAAATGAGACTCGAGAACAAAATACCATCTACAATACGATGTTCAAGCCCGTCATCATGTATGCTTCAGGCGTCTGGGGACAGGCGACTACTTATAATATCCCCATTCTGGAGAGATTGCAAAATAAGTTAATAAGGATGATGAATGCTCCTTGGTTCGTGCGGAATGAAGCCATCCGCAGAGATTTGCAGCTGCCTTCCATTCAGCAGTCCATTCAGTCGAGCAATCAGCGACTTTTTGATAGAGATTGATTTCCCCCGTTAACGGATGAACAACTTTTTCACCCATCCCACCCCAGCCAGGTGAAGGGCGGTACTGATGTCTGAGGATTTTCATATCGCCAACATTTACTCAGACTTCATGTCCTTCTGACAAAACTCAGCTACAAGGGCTGGGCTCCAACCTGATGAACACGAACATGACACGAACAAGATTCCCACTTTTTCTTTTGTATCAAGATGGAGTAGTAGAAAGGCAAAAACTTTTTTCCAAAAATGTATTTTATGATGCTACAAATCCAATATTGTCGAAAATAGACATTATGATTCTCAATATCTCTTGTTTGGTTGGTACTTTCAATCCAGTTGATATTGCGCTAGGAGTTTTTGTAAAGTTTAAAGAAAATATAAATTGATCAGTTTCCGGAAACCAGACTAATCTAGAGCTCATAGAAGGTGCTACCACGTTGGATCTCACGAATTTGTCAGATGAAGGTACTTGCCGGGGTACTCTGTGGAAATTCAACCCTCCAGCTGCTAGTCGTATTGGTGAAATATGGAAACGTATGCTGCGTAAAAACGGCTCTCAGGGTAACTTTAAGAACGGTTTGTTTCAGAGAAGAAGATCCTTAAACTTTGCCGAAATTGAATTTACACTGTATTCTAGACCCTTAACACATATCTCAGTAGACCCTAATGCCCCAGAAGCGATAACTCCTAACCATTTTCTGTTTCTGAGGCCAGGTGATGTCGATATCCACAGTGAGACCACAAGTGATATACTTGGGTCAGCTGATGGGTCAGCCAATGTGGAACAAAGAATATCACTGAAATGTGTATTTTGCCTACTGATGTGAAGACCTAATTTTTCACGGGATGGAGGATGTTGAAGATACCGTACGTTATAAGACATTTAAAAAGGCAGAAAAGAGTATTATTATCCAGAAAAGTTTCAACATATTCTGTATTGAAGCAGCTTCATAACACGTTATTGAGAAAATACAATTTCTTCAAAATATTATACAGCCCCAGAACAGTTACTATTCTCACACACTGCAACTGCAACACTCTGCATCGCCTCTTACACCAACCAAGTTAGCAGCATCAGTAGAAGAACTAGATCGAATTCAGTCTGGTCTCCGTGATGAGTCTAGTTTATCTTCTGATGAAGTCAACTTGGTGCTGAAGAAACGTGTCGTGAGGAGCGTTGCCCTCACACACTGAAAGTGTGTGAGGGCAGCGATTGCTTTGGATTCATTTTACGCCATACATTCCAGTTCAATCTTTCAATTATATAAGGTGGTTAATAAGCAAGGATGCCATAAAAATTCAAATGGTTATGATATGATTTGATCAAATTTAATTTGTATCCATTGTTTTATCTTTCACAAAATTTGAGAATCAATGATGACTGAAAAATGTTCACATCATTTCCGTTGTAAATCACAATATTATCTTAAAAGTAAAAACCACTTCTGAAAATGTAAACTTCAGTTCAGTAGAAGGCCTACATTCTTTGAAAGGCAGTTTTTACAATTTTTCGACTATTTTACGTTACAAAATCTGAAAAATAAACAGAACTATATCACTATAATCCATCCGATTAATCAGTAACAGATTATTTAGACTTGATGGAGATTACGTTGATGAATTAACCAATTTTGAATATTACTGGATTTTTATCCAAACATCACACCGTTATGTTAACACCTCGACACGTGCTTCGATCACCAAGTGATCATCTTCAAGAGGAAGATTAATCTTCGTTTTCTTTCTTAGACCCGGGACTTTTAAATTCAGGTGTTATTCATCGCCTTCTCTATTCATCGCCTTCTCTTACAAATTTGCCATTAAACATCTCAAAACACAACAAACAAAACAACACATTAAGTTATTAGTTGTTTACTGTTTGAGTAGAGCCATCATCTGTACAAATCCTACCCTATTGAATAGTAGTAAAAATTATCGATTTTGAAATTCTAGTTTCCCACGAAAAAGTTGACATCTAGAGACAACTCCTATATTTAATGAAAGAAGACTAAGCTCACCCACTCCACTATCGACATCTGGCAACAAAGTTGTTATATTATTGGGAACGGTTACCGATTCCACTTCTCTACCGACGCCTATGCATATACTCGTATTGTGTTTAACGCGGCTGGGCGCATTGGTAGGGCTTCAATGGAAACCTGATGAATACGGATGAGCGATGCATTTCAGCTCAGGAAAATCGTAATAGTATGACCTACATCGAGAGCTTAATGAATCTATTTTATTTTCCTTCTGCAAATGCGATAAAAAAATCACCAGTTTCTTTGAACTTCTTGCAGATTCAGTCGTTTTGATTGATGATACAGGTATTGATGTTGATACCTAAGACCTCGCGTCGTTACAGGGTAATAATGTAAGATTTTTTCCATCAGAACTTTCTGAATAGGCAGGGGTTGACCTCATAGCTGACCTATAAGATCGCTTGACTTTGGCACAGTCGACTACTATGTTTGGACCATTTTCAGAAACATCTAAATTTCAGGGTTTTCGTTCGTATTGAAACTAATAAATACAGTTTATTTTATAATTTTCACTATAAAGGGTTTTACAAAAACCGCGACACGTGTTTCGCTATACAATCGCTGTCTCAAGGATTAACTAAAAGTACCTTCTAATTTAAACCACTTCAAAGTCTAACCTATTACCTAGTCGTATTCCTGATTTCTAATGAATGAATCTAACTGAAAAGGTCAGGTCTGAACTCATCAACTAGTCAATAAAGTTTTCGAAAACAGGTTCAATAATGGCAAATTATTCAATTCAGTTTGATCGTTCATTAGACTTGCTTGGAATTACTTCCAATTCAATGAAACTTTTTATTCATCCTGCAAAGGTCTCATAATGGGAAACCCATTCAGTCCTATTATGGCAGAGATTTTCATAGACGATTTGGAGAGAAAAATACACAGTAACCACTGGTAAGAAGTTTCGTGTATCGGTATAGATATGTGGATGATATCCTGGTATGTTTCACAGGAACGAACAGACAGTTGACAAATTTTTTGAAATTTATCAATTCTCTCCACCCTTCTATCACATTCACAATGGAGATGAAGAAGGACGACTCTATACATTTTTGAACTTGACAATAACAAAAGTTAACAACAAACATGATTTTTGAATTTATCAAAAACCGGCACATACATATATTATCATTCATAATTCGTCCACCCACCCGTATCAGCACAAAGTAGCAGCTTTCAACAGTATGATCTACAGACTGATAAATGTGCCCTCTGTCAGAGGCGAATTTCAACAAAGAACTGAACAAATAGCAGTCAAAAATGATAACGACAGCAGTCTATTACATTCTTTATTATCAAAAAAGTTACTTTGGAAGAAGTTTACCCAATTCGAAGAGGAGAGGATAAAAGTTATAGAACCTTAACCTACCTCGGCCAACCCACTACAAATATTTCAGATTTTCTACACAGCAAAGGTGTAAATATTTCTTTCAAATCCAACAACTTCGGCATGTCCGATGTTTTATATAGGTCAAACTGAAAGAACGTTCAATACTCGCATAAAAGAACATAAATATAGTTTCCAAATTCAAAAACTTTCAATATCTCATAAACGATCAAACTGAATTGAATAATTCGCCATTATTGAATCTGTTCATTTCCAGGTAAAAATAGTTAGGTATTTTTGGTACTTTCGAAAAATGTATTGATATAGTTAATGAATTAATACCTGACCTTTGCAGGTAGATTCATTCATTAGAAATTAGAAATATGAGTAGGGAATAAGTTAGACTTTAAAATGGTTTAAGTTAGAAGTAACTTTTAGTTAATCCTTGAGAAAGCTATTGTATAGCGAAACACGTGAATATCCTACCGTAAACTATATTCATTAGTTTTAATATGGATTTTCAAGTATCGGCCAGTTCTATTCAATTGAAAATATTTAACAATTATTAATTGATAATAAAAAATTGTACACCTCATTTTAGAAAAATTTTCATACCGAAAATATATAATACAACTTGATTTTTCCTCTTCTTTTCAGAGATCAAACAAAATTTTAAAATTTCGACATACAGGGTATTATTTTGAAGTGATAATTTGTTCTGCATCTGGACCACGATTTCAATTCTTATTTGAATTTTATTCATCGCTTTATTGGACATATATGTAATGAATATGGAGAAAGGTTATCTTGTAGTTCCAAAGATATGTAGATGATAAAACCGTGTATGTTGATGAATAATCCGAGACCCATTGAGTATAGCTCAATGGGCTCATTCAGGCTAATTTAGTTTTTTATTGAAAATTATATATTATAAAAGTAAATATATATATGCGTAATATATATATGCGCATTTTCCAATAAGTACAATCGAGTTGAAACTATTATCCACAGATAAGGTCGTGGTATTCATATCAGTGACAATTTGAAATACATGAATTTTTTGTTGATCTACATTACGTTACAGCAATGATTTTTGAAATCATCTGTTTCGAGGGTTTTTGATTTTTGACAGAGAAGGGTCGGGACCCACTAGAGGAACAGATTTTTTGCGAAATTTCATTTGCCGTCTTTGAATTGCCTTATTACCTCCAATACAACATTTTCAACATATTTTCCATATAATATTTTCACCAAAATATCATGAATTATTTCTGTACTCGAAAGATATACCTACATTTTCACTGTCTTTTCATGTGGTTTCTGGTAAAAATAAAGCGTGCCTCAATAATATTTATCAGGAATTCAATTTAGGGATTCTATGAAATTTGTCCAGAATCTAACTGAAAGGTTAATTTGACGACAGGTTGAAATCATTATCGATGATAAATTATACATAATTTTGATGACATCATGCATTGCCCTTATTTCAGTACGATACTAAAATATCTCCGAAACAAGCCGAGATATGTGGATATTCATCAGTCTCCTATATATCAAGGTTAATTCGCAAGTGATTGATCCACCTTCTTCTTTTTCAGTGCGGTCAATGGACTTGGGTCATTCTTGCCCCCCAAATATGAGTTGCAGTCCTCGTGGTTCTGGTTCTCTTTCAGTGTAAGAGTTTCATGAAGCAAGAGCCGAATCCCTCTACGAAACCCTTCATCATTTGGAAGAATCGATTGCAACTTGAGAAATGGTTCTTATGCATATTCTGTGAAACATACCTATTCTTCCTTACGAATCAGTAGAGAGTTGTCCTGAAAATCTTGAGAAAAAAATTGTATTAGATAACTAAGGAAACACTTGCTACATGAATATTTACAAGTGTTGTTCATGACGAAGAATTTCAAGAACGAGGTTTTAATCATGAACGAGAACGAGAATGTTTTCTACTTATTCACCAAACTCAAACATTTGTTCATGCAGCTGCAGTTTCTCTCTCCAACAGATTTCCAGGAGTATTTGAAGTCCACTAGATACTCATTAGAACAACAACAGTATTGTTCCGAATTCTTGGAGTTCTTTTTGTATAATCTTCGTGGGCAAAACAATAGCAGAATCAATACTCCTGATCGCTCTGGAGTGAATGATTCCGTACAGTCGATCTCGTCTTGTGTTTGTAAATTTTTTGCTAGAAAAATCCTCACTTGTTCACTTTGTAGTAGAAGTTCAAGAGGTAGCAAAAACATATGTGAATTTCTGGAACTTTAACTAGCGTTTCCTAATATGACTAATAACCAGTCCGTGCCAAGCTTATTGTTAAATCATCTGAAAATGGAACTTTTCAATAGGTGATGATCGACTGTATTGCCAAACATGTGCCAAACTAACTGACTGTTATGAGAAAACAAGTATAACTGAGGCACCGGTCAATCTTATAATAACACTGAAGATCTTCAAACATGACTCAAACTCTTACGAAGGTTCGCAATAGATGAACACTTCAATCTAGCAGACCACTATTATAATCTTCATGCAGTCATTGTTCACTATGGTTCTGGCGTTGAATATGGTCATCATTACGCTTTGGTCAAAGACGAAACTGACTGGTTTAAGTTTGACGATAGTCGTGTTACTAAGTGTTCTGGCGATGTATTGAATTTATTGGAGCCTCTGGAGACACCCTACATTTTGTTTCATGAGAGAAAGGACATTGTCAGATCAAAATCTTCAGATGATGTGGTGATGCAGGTTTTTCCGGGTTTTCCTGCAGCTGAAAAAGCAAATGCGCCACTGGAATCAATGAAGTCGCCCCAAAGCGCCAATTAATTTTTGTTGTTGTGTTATAATTTCATGATTTGTATTTTGGAAGTGTCATAGAAAACTATCTGTATCTATCTTAGAAACGGCTTCTAGTTCAAGTTACCGAACTGAGTCATGGCCGGTGGGAGAAATCGTATCTGTGTAAAGTTTGGGTCGGAAAATTGCATATGTTCATGCAATTCACTTTTAAACTTTTGAACAAGACAAGAACTTTTAAACAAGAACATATCTGAAATAACTCACCAAAATTAGGTTAAAAAAATAAATAAATGAATCGAAGAGATTTTGTATTAAAGTGTATAATATTTTAAAATTCTTGCAAAGCGCTTTCGACTTTCGTCATCATCAGTGCTCACCTGAAAGTAAGTGATCTAGTTGAAAAGGGAATTGAGTGAAATTGAAGTTGTAAAATTTTTTTTAAGGTTAAGAAATTTGGAAAAATTGTTTGAGATTACTTACTTGTCAGGCAACAGGAAGTATCAAGATAAGTGAATTGTACATTTTAATATTTAAATTGTATAAAACAAAAAAGGCTTATAGCCAAGAAAATACATTTTTGGATTGAGGCCATGTGGTTAGTCAAAGTATTTTATGAAGAAGGACAACTTGAGACAAAATGTGTCAAGTGTCATGTTAAAATAATGGTACCAACTTGAGGAGTGATCCATTATGGGTTTGATTGAATATGTAGAGGAAAAATATTGAATAAATTATATTAATAAACTGTGATTAATTAATAATTCATAATCCTCTTATGAAGGGGAAGGAAATCTCTGTTTAAGTTTACTTGAATATTCAAACAATGATCATTGTTGGAAAGTTCTTTAGAAATCTCCAACTCTTCAAACAAGTCAAGTCTAAGGAAATTTTTATTATCTATTTTATGTAATATTTTGGAATTTCTATTGGGACTAAAGTTGTGATTGTGAAATTTTATGTGGTGGCCAAAAGCAGATTTATCAGGTTTTTTATATGTTCATTAATACGAGTGAAAAGAGGTCTACAGGTTCTACCAATGTAAGATGCCGAACAATCAGAACAGTTAAGCTTGTAGACTCCACTTCTGTTTAATTTGTTGATTTTGTCTTTAGAATTTACTAAAAAGTTACTTAAGTTGTTTTGAGATTTAAAGGAAATTTTTGTACTAGGTATGGTATTTTCTATAAATTTGGAAATAACAGTACACATATTTTGATCAAAATAAGGTAAGGAAAAATATCTCACAGAAGGTGAATTAACTAAGGTGGTGGAGTTAAAGGCCAATCTTCTATCTGATCTGAGTTTGAATTTACTAATTAATTTGTGAATAATGGATGGTTGATAACCATTGTTGACAGCAATCTGTTTTAAAGTATTTAATTCTAAATTGAAATTGGAGGGAGATAAGGGAATGTTCAACAATCTGTTAACATAACAATTGAAGGAAGTCATTTTATGTTGCATGGGATGAAATGAATTGAAAGGAATGACATGATCAGTCTGGGTTGGTTTTCTGTAAATGGAAAAATCTAGTTTGTTGTTAGTTTTTGTTATAGTAAGATCTAAAAAGTTTAATTTATTGTCTTGTTCTATTTCAAGTGTAAATTTGATTTTGGGATGTAAGTTATTTAAGGAGTCAAGGATATCATGTGCTACATTAGAGTTGCCATCTATGAAAACCAAGCAGTCATCAACATATCTGTGCCAACTGAGAATCTCATCAATTTCATTAATTATGAATGAATTTTCTAAATTTTCCATGAAAATGTCAGCCAGGAAAGGTGAAAGAGGGTTACCCATTGCTAGGCCTTCAGGTTGACTGTAAAATTTATTGTTAAAGACAAAATAATCTTGGGAAATGCAAAATTTAAGTAAAGTTAATATATCTGTTTTGGTGGAGTCAGAAGTTAAGTGTTGAGAAAGCAAGTTAGAAACTAAAGGTAGGGTTTCAGATTTTGGAACAGAAGTGAACAAGTTGCTAACATGTAAATGACATTCATTTACAGAAATAAAAACTGTGACAGATGAAAAATGTGTCAAATGTTGAATAACCTGTTATTATTTATATTTTTATTATTTCATCAAAAGTTAAAACAATATTATAAATTTTGCTTATATTTTGTATTTTCGATTGTTTGTTCAAATAATTTTCATTTCTACTACCATTTCAAAAAATAATATTTCAGTTTTGTTATTTTCTACGGATAGAATTTTTGTATTGTTATAGTCCATAACGTTACCCTCCGAAATAACATGCTCAACTAAACCATGAGCTCTTTTACTCAGTTTGCAGTCATCACTTTCATGTGAGGTAATTCCTGAAAAGAGGGTACGAGAAGTCGTGAGTTTTTGAATAAAGGTAAGAAATAGTTTTGCAATACTTTTTAGACATTTTGATATTTGTGATATCTCGGAAGATATTGAGTAATTCAGGTGTTAAATTAGGAGTATATTGAAAGTTTCAATTATCTCTTCTTCATTAATATTTCCCACCACATAGTAATGGCTACATCCATCAATTTATTGAAAGAAGCAAGTACAGCTAGACAAGCCACATACTACTTCAAACTAAAAATTAAGTACCATCAAGCATCGCAGAACTTTTGTTTCGAAAGTGCCTAAGAAGAAAAATTTCCCCGATACATTAACATCAGATCCAGAACAAAAACACCAGCAGCAGAAAAGGCGATAATGAAGGTACGAGTGACCTGGCTAAAAGTAGAGTGCAAAGCACTGTTCTCAAGAAGGAGTATCCTGCAACAGTATTTGAAGGTATTGCATTCTGAACTTACTTATAAACTCCACCAGATAGAATTTGACATTTTTTTATGGCCAAATTAGGTCTACAATTAGTGATTTTATATACAGAAAGTATCAAATTGAACATAAGAAACTTAGGGCACTTATACAGAAACAACAACATATCATACATAACGAATCAGTCGAACCAGACTGATTCGTTATGACTTATTAACTTGACCAAAGTACAATAAAAGTGGCAAAAAAACATAGAAAGTTTCAATTCTCTCTTCTTCATTATAATTTCCTACCACGTAGTAACGGCTACATCGATCAATAGAATGTAAGAAGATTTCCTTCGTGTATTTTCACTTTGGATGTTTGAGACTGGAATCGATTGATCGAAATTAGCCACAAGATCATCGAAATATATTTGGATATATACCTATGTACCTTATAACTCTAAAAATTCATTTAATCTATGATGACGGTCATACGCTCTTTATTACAAATTTATGAGAATTAATTGCTTCTCGATACAAAGTGCAATACTTTCTGGATACATAAGCCAGAAGTAAATGTTTCTACATTTACCAATTGTCAATCAATTGAAATTTCACATACAGGTTTCGCCTAATTCCGATCAACTCTCAACAAATTCAAAATATCTACCAGTAAGTAAGCATGTATAAACAATCGAACAAATAGTAATTAACATAAATATCATAGTTCAAATTTGGTTCTGAAACTGCACACCACTGCCCTACAGTGTATAATGTACTTTTATTAATAAATTCATTCTGAGTTTTCCTGTCATCATGTTCTTCCAACTCTCCGTTACCATATTAAACCCATCTTGAATGTGGAAGAACGATTAAAGATAGACTTGACAGCATGAAAGCCACATGTTAGACTTGCGTGAATAATACATTGCAGTCTCAATAAAGACGTTGTAACAGCGATTTTTTGTGTAAACAACTAATACAAGTAATCGGCTGGTATTTCCTCTTGCTATGTTTGTAAACGAAATGAAGGCAATGATCTTGTTCCGTTTGTTTGAGATGACAGACAAGAAAGGTAAGTAGGAAATACACCAAGAAAACAGAACCCCATAAACGATAAACCATGTAATGATTTATTACAGCGTTGTGGATGCCATGATGCATAATGAGATGAAAGTTATTGTCTGATTGATTGGAGTCCACTTATCCATTCAATTTGGACATCCGAAGGTACAAAAATTCGCACCCAATCCATAGTTGATTGTTCAAAACACCATCATCAAATCAGTTCAGAAAAAAATTGAAGATCAGATAATTATCTTTGTTTGAAGGTGGTTGAAAATGTCCCATGGGGAATTTCATCAGTTCAGACTTCTATTGTCAAATATGGTATAAAATGATTGGAAATCCCTGAAAGAACTAATAAATTTGAGAATTCAAACGAACAGCTGAAAAATAACGATTATATCAAGCAAAAAAAAACCAAGAAAAAGATGAATATCTCCGAACCGCATATAATAATGCCAGGTCAGACAATTCCGCTTTCTGCTTCGATAAGTTTGTTGGGGGTTAACATGGATATCAATATGTATTGGCACAATCATGTCGCTGCAAACACTGCTTTTCAAAACCTTGGAACACTGTTTTGAACCAGAAAACTGTACGCTCCTTTTGATGCTTCATAAAGCTCAGATCAGATCTTTTTTGGAGTATTGTTCTCATGTATCGAGCACCGCCCCAAAACATACCCTGACACTGGTGGATTCCATCCAAAAAAGAGTCATCCGCTTGATTGGAGACGCGAACATTACTTGCAACCTTGACAATCTGGAACATCGAAGAAATGTTGGCGATTTGTCTCTTTTCTATAGATACTTTCACGGGAAGTGTCCAAATAACGTGGCACATTTGATTCGATCAAAAGCGGGACATATCAGAAATACGCGACGGACTGTGGTTGCTCATCGTTTTAAGGTTCAATTCAATACACCTCGAACTTCATTGTTGAGGAACTCTTTCATTTGAAAAACTGCCTTTATGTGGAATAAACTTCCTGAGAACCTCTTTCCAAATTGATTTAATCTCCAGCGATTCAAATCCAATGTGAATCGCACCTTTCGCTTGTGCGAACTCGCTGTAGTGCTTATGTTTTATCCTTAAAAAAATAAAATTACAATGAAATAAAATACAAGCAAAATATTGTACAATTGAACAAAGAAATAAAAATTTAAAGATTTCAAGCCAAGTTACTTCACGAGTTTCGATTGTTAGTATCCACAATCGTCTTCGGGTGATGATTGGACTTATTCCTCCGAAAGATGACTATCTATAGGTCATTCGAGTGCTTTCACTCATCACCTCTTTTCTCTCACCGCTTCACCGGTTTAGAAGGAGATGACCGTTTGGCGGGGTTTGACCGGTTTTCGCTTGATTATGGGTTTCCATATATTGTAAATCTCTACGCTAGCTCGGCTGAATACGTTGTTGGACAACATATATACGGCTTCTTTAAATTTCATCCTAAACCAGTGTTTTTCCCTGTGGATGATCTCAGCTTGGGACCACTTGATGTTTTATTCAATTTGGTTCATAGTGGCATGGAGACTAACAATATTTTTTTTGTAATGAGGAATAAGTAGCATCATCCGCATATGACACCATATCATAAGGGTATATATAAAAGAACAGGTCATTAATATATATGATCAATACTAGTGGTCCCAAGACAGACCCCTGTGGGACACCATGTAGATTTTTCTGTATTTTCGATTTGCTGCTCTTTGTTTCCTAACGGTCAAATATGAACGAATAACAAACAGTCTAGGACCTCTCATACCATAAAATTCCAGTTTTTGGGGAAGTGGGTCGTGAGAGACACAGTCAAAAGCTTTCATGAGGTCATACAGAATTAAAGCAATATGTTTACCTTATTTGAATCCTTTTATGATTGCAGCAATAGCTTGACGGACAGCGTTAACTGTTGATGTACCTGCACGAAAACCAAATCGTTGTTTGCTAAGAAGATTGAATTTTTCGAAATAGGCACTTGAACCGTTTTTTTTTAAATTTTTTCGTTAACTTCGCCAAGGATCTAGATTATAGAGAAGGTCTGTATTTTTAAGGGTTTGTGTTATCACCTTTTTTAATCTACAGAATCTACAGAATTCAACATAAAAAATCAATATCGACCAGTTTATAAATAATAAATATTTCAACAAACTACGTATTCTAGTATCTAGTAAAATACAAGTAGGCAGTTTTGCTTTTGGTTAGATTAAAGCATACTTAGTTAATACTTTTGAAAGCAATATACATAGAGTCGGCTTATTTGGCAAATTTCTAATAACCTTACCACCAGGGGATTTGGTATGAATATATAATTTTTAGGTAATTCCACCACCATTTCATGCAATTGTCCTGCACCTACACTCGAGTTTGTAATTTTCTTCTTCACCCCAGCAAAGCTTTCTGAACCAATCTGTAAATTAAATGTTTGTTCAATCTGTGATATTTCAAATAAAGTATTCAGTTGAACTTTTTTTTACATTCACGTTGATACAATAACTCCGCAAGAAGAGTAATAAACAATCAACATATGTATTTATTTTGTATGTAGAAACATCGATATAAAAAATATAGATATTTCAGATTCCCTTTGTATGCAGGTAATAAAATTATTCGAGCTATGATAAATCATTGCGTTTTCTAATAGAAATCTATCAATTAACATGAAACATCGTTGTGATAAGTGTACTTCACTAAATGCCATTCAAGCGATTTCTATACACAACGGTAATAACAGTGATAATTTCTACGGTAATCTCAGGAATGCCAAATGTTATTACATTTTTTATTCAACGGAAATTCATTGAAATAGAAATTTATTTACGTCGCGTCATGGTGAAATGATTAAATACTCTACACTACAGGGTGTATAGACACGTTGATACCCAATCAATCGGTTAGGTTTAGATTTCCTTTTATCATGTTTCCTCATTTTTCTACACTCTCAAAATTCAATAAAAGTATCGCAATACTCTCATAGTTCCATAATCGATTAAAAATATTGTAATACTCATGTTTTTAGGATGTCGATAAAGATATGTCCCAGTAAACATTGTATTTAACAGAAATCAAACCGTGTCTGAAGACTCTATCGAGGAGAGGTTAGGTTAGGTCCAAAGTGAGTCGGTCTATTCGACCCTCCACCGCAACCCACAAGGGTTTATTGTGGCTGACACCTTTTCATCCTCGACCAAATAAACCCAGCTTCTTAACGAAGCCGATTAGTTTGTATGGTGAGTGGTCTTTCAGGTCAGATGGTAAGAGTACGGCTCTGCCGAACTCTAAAAACCTGATTCGGTCCACAGCAGGGCAGGCACAAAGTATGTGCTCTGAGGTTTCATCATTTTCCAAACAGAGGCGACACACGCTGATTTCCGACGGTCCGAGTCTCTGCATATGATGACTCAAATGACAGTGATCTGTAAGAAGGTCTGTTAGACATCGTATTTCATCCCTACTTTAGTTTAACAACTGTTTGGTATCAGGCTTCGAAACGCCTTGGAGTGAGCCAATCCTGGAAGATTCTGCCAGAAGTCCATAAATTGTCTTGCCATCCAGGTGTTCAATCTTTGTTTGGCAACGCCTAAAGTGATGCCAATGACAGGTTCTGGTCCGATGAAGCTGCTTGCAGCACCCTTCTTTGCAGAGGAGTCAGCAGCCTTATTGCCTTCCAGGCCAGTATGGCCAGGAATCCAGACTACAGACAATCTGTTACGTCTTAATATTGAGGAGAGTCGTTTTTAGCAATTTGCTACCAATTTAGACGTTGCTCGGTGGGAGCCAAGAGCTTCCAACGCCGCTTGACTGCCTGAGAATATTTTTATTGACTTGCCTATGGGGTTAGATTCTTCCATTCTCTCCGCACACAATTCCGCTTAAAATACAGTCGCATAGGTTCTTATCTAGGTATCTCTGTCCTGGATCTGCAACTGAAAACACCTTTACCAGAACCGGAAGTTGTTTTGATCCATCTGTGAACCAATAACTATCTATGTTCTCATCGAGGAGAGGTTCATACGTACTAGAAAATGAATATTCCGAATTACAATTCCGAAATATTTATCTTTTTCAACTACATACACCGTAGGGTCTGGTAAATGTCTGACAGAAAACAGTCACTTCCCTGGTTAATACCACGCTGGATATTGAATTATATCCGAAAGAAATTTATGCAAGATACTTCTCGCAGACTTTTCTCGTTCATTCAGTAGCAGGACCATACTGAAACTATTCGAGAAGATCACCTAGAGACCGGTTTCGATGTATTTCCTTTAATCAGTGCAGAATCTACGGTGTAGGTAGTTGGAAGAGATGAATATTTGGAGATTTCATTTCGAAATATTTATTTTCTACTAATATCTCTCCTCGATACAGTCTTCAGACTTTCTTTTTTTTTAGAACAAAACACAATCACTACAGGAAAATCCCTAAAGCTTCTTGGAGCGGTGCCTGTACAAATCATTTGATTTGAATCGCTGGCGATTAAATCCATTTGGAAAAACGTTCTCGAGAAGTTCATTCCACATAAAGGCCGTTCTAAAATATGATGAAGAGAATAAAAGATCTAGTAGTATATAGAACTTTCCCACTTGAATTTGTCAGTCAAATTTTGATAACCTTCTTTTTTTTATGTTTTTCATATCCCTTTTTAAGTCATTTTATATTCCATTCTCACATTAGTAGGTTCTCCATATTTATATTTCAACAAGAAATCTAATTGTTGTAGTTGTCCTGACGAAGGTGTGAAATATACCGAAAGCTTGATATTATAACAAAGAGTTATTTGTAACAGCCCGGCAAATGTTGTTTTGCCACATGAATTTTTTGTAGGAAATAAAAATAAAACAAATAATATAAATCCACCATCCCGTTAATCCATGTTTAACTACCACACACAAGCTGGATGGTTTGCCCACTCGAAAGCATGCCACGTTTGATTGTTCTTGTGAAAAAAATGGTGTGCTCAATCCAAGCCACGAACGGTCATTGTTTGGCTTGGGACTTATTAATAGTCATTGCAAATGTCAATCTAATTGGAAATTGCACACGTTTGAAATGAATTGGCACATATGTAGGTATAATTGGAATTCGTGGTATGAATATATAGTTACCTCGGAACTTGCTATTTAAAATGCTGGCTTCGACAACCTTTTTTCATTGAATTTTCAAGGACTAATCGCGTATTGTTGCACAGCCGTGGTGGATTCAAGTTACGGAGCGATCCAACCTTCAGTTATAAATTATGCGGTGGTATGCCTGGCAAATTCGATGAGTTCAAAAACTTTGTTGAATAATTCACAGCTTCAATGATATCGCAAACTGTATCTACTCTCGATGGATAAATAATTATAGTAGCCGAAAACTGGGTAGGGACTGAGAGAAGGTAATTGTCTGCAAGAGACAGGAGACCGGCTTCGTTCTCATCCCTACTCTGTGATGTTTACTGAGTGAGGAGTGACACCGGTAGACGCCAGGCGAGAATAACTGATCTACAGTGCATTTCTTCAATGTCCCTCCCTTTTATTTTTTAAACGGGTCAACACAAAAAATTGAAATTTAGGATAATGAAATTATTGCATGGATACTTTATTTCGAAGTAAAATTGACAGATGAAACTTTCAAGATGGCGACTGGGCGCCATCTGGGAAAAATTAGTGGAAAGGGTGGTCTTGTGACACATCATTTTGAAGCTCCTGAAAAATACTTCACGACCCTAGAATATGAATCCAATATCTTCACCTACTACGAAATGGCGGAACATTTAATAATTTCCTGAAGACAAACACATCGATATTTCTAGAAATATTCCTTTTTAGCTGCCATATGGCAGTTCCAACAACGCGATAAGGTTTGCTAAGTTATTTTTTGTTTATGAATACAATGAACATCATTGTTCAGTTGGAATATTCTCATTTAGTTTTCGGTTCTACTAGTAGAAAGGTACCACGTCAACAATCTCTGAAATGCTCAATTGTCGTCCATTGGAAGAAACAATTTAAGCGATTTTTATTTACGGTGCAACGCGTAACTTTCACGAGACCGAAAGGATTTTCAATGAACGTTTTCTGAATCGCCCTATCTGTAGAATATATTTAAATGAACTTGTATCCAAATTCACAACTACCGGTAGTGTACATAATAAAAAGTCCCAAGGTCATCCGTCCATTCCAGAAGGACAGCAAGTACAAATAATTGGTGAGATGGTGGTAAATCCTAAACAGGTGTCTCCTTCTACTGTGTGGAGACTCTTGAAGAGAAATAGGTATCATCCATACAAAATTAAAATGGCACACCAATTAACTGAAAATGACCCTAATCGGAGAACAGAATTCTGCGAAATCATGACGGAAACCATTGCAAGGCATCCTACCTAAATCCACAATATTTGTTCTAGTGACGAATATACATTTTTTTAAACGGCAATGTTCACATACAAAATTGCCGTTATTGGAGTGACACCAACCCTCATGTTTTCCGGGAAACACATACCCAATATCCAGAAAAAAATAACGTTTGGGCAGGAATATTGGAAAACCATATTATAGGCCCTCTCATCACTGAAATTGTCGAAGCGAATCCTAATGATTTCGATATGGATATTGTATTCCAACAAGATGGAGCACCACCACATTACTCCAGACAAGTAAGAAACTATTTGGACACTACTGAATGGCCAGCCCGCTCGCTAGATTTGACACCTTTTGATTTTTTATTGGGCTATTTGAAGCCAAAGGTGTACGAAACTGAACCTGCTATAATATTGGATGTACGGCAGAGAATAATAAATATTTGTAGAGATTAATGATGCACTGTTTGGAACCTTTGGTGTAGTAATAAGTATCACTGGAATTTTTTTTTCCAACACCAAATCGTTATTTTTAACACCTCGACACGTGTTTCGATCTTCCTCTTATCAAGCTTCAAAAAGATGTGTGAAATTGTCAATTTCAATTCAAAATAAAGTATTCATGCAATCATTTCATTATCCCAAATTTCAATTTTTGAGTTGACCCGTTCAAAAAATAAAAGGGGGGGACATTAAAGAAATGTATGTTAAATGACTAAAATGGTTATTAAAAATATGGATTGGTGATAGAAGGGTAAAAATTAAGGGTTACATGTATTTCTTTATTGGCATATCCTGAAAAAAATGTTCAAAAAAATCTGTAGTATGACAACTAACACTGTGACTTGAATAAATGTATTTTATGGGGTTGCATTCAATACTTTAGTTGTATTTGATAAGGAAACGAAATGAGTCCGCATTCAGTATTCAAAAGTAAAAATGAAAGTTATTCATCCTCATCACTTAAAATGAGTCTTCATCAGACTCACCGAATTTTAGAATTGTAAGTGGTGTACTTTATAAAATATTGCGAAGAAAATAGTCACTCGGGTATAATTTTAGAAATCTATTTCTCATGGTTCAGATCAGAGCCTTTTCAAACACAATTTTAAACAATTTTCAACAATATTCTTCAATATTATATTGAATTGATTTTCCCGGTGAAACGCTTCCGAAAGCAGACAAAAAAGCATAATTTTGACATTTTCACTCCGGAACTTCACGAACTGAAACACCAAGTAAACCTCTATTCAGAATGTGCTAAAGTTGATAATAATTATACGGAGATATATAAGAGAGTGACCCAAACGTATAGGGAAAAACTAAAAGCCAGTTATAAGCAGTGCGTAAATGACAAAATGTCTATTTCCAGCAACAAAGTCAAATCAATGTGGCATATGGTACATACTATTCAAAAAAAAAGAATACGTGGTAAATGAAATGGTATTGAAGTATCAAACATAGACATGGCCAACAACTTCAATAATGAGTTCTCAAATTTCATACAGCCGCGAAATGTAGACTTCGATTACATGAATAGCAATATCTCAATATGCGAAAAATCAGTGTTTTTGCGTCCACTAACGGAACCCGAAATTATAGAATTGATAAAGAGCTTAAAGCATTCAAACGCAAGTGGTTACGATGAGATATCAAACAATTTATTGAAAAAATGTTCTCATGAACTTTGCAGCCCAATGACGTATATCATAAACTTGTCTACTGAAAATGGAATTTTTCCGGATAGTCTAAAACTAGCAAAAGTAACACCAATTTATAAAAAAGGGGATAGAAACCACTATGAAAACTACAGGGGAATTAGCTTACTCTCAAGTATTTCCAAGATTTTTGAACTAAATTTAAAAAATCAATTAATGTCTTTCTTCACAACAAATAACCTTTTTTCAGAAAACCAACACGGTTTCACAAAGAACAAAACTACAGAAACAGCACTTTATGAGTTCAATGAGCATGTGGTTAATGCACTTGATGGTAAATTCCATATTTGCGGATTGTTCATAGACTTCTCCAGAGCTTTCGATTGTGTTAATCATGACCTGCTATTAGGGAAATTGGAAAGATATGGTGTAAGAGGAGTTGCCCTAGTTTTAATGAAATCCTACCTGGAAAATAGAGGGCAACGTGTCAGTGTTGGAAACACTCTCAGTCAGTTGGCAACCATTAGGCAGGGTGTCCCACAGGGATCAATCCTTGGACCTATACTATTTTTGATATATGCAAATGACCTGATGAAATATTTTCAAGGATTGTCAACTATTCACACAGTAGCGTATGCAGATGACACAAATTTCATAGTGAAGGAAATTGATGTAACGACCCTACAGGAAAGAACCCAGGATGTACATAAACAAGTAAACATATGGGCAGAAAAAAATCACCTAACACTCAATACATCTAAAACTGTGATGATGAAGTTCACAACTAGTAAGTGGCCCGAACATTTTGTTATCCATGAAAATGGGGATCTGCCAATTGAATCTTGTACTTCTACAAAAATGTTAGGCGTCACCTTGGACTACAAACTCACATGGACTCCTCATATTGAGACCCTCTGTATTAAATTGAGAAAAAACTGCTATGCTCTGAGATTCATGGCTAATTTTTGTAGTAAAGAGATTTTACTGAGCTTATACTATGCGACCATAAACTGCCACTTAAGATATGGAATTTTGAATTGGGGTACCGGATCTGCTGCTGAAAGAATATTTATTTTGCAAAAATATGCAGTAAGAATCATTGCCGGTATTGGTTGGAGAGAATCATGTAGAAATGCTTTTAAAAATTTCAAGATACTAACTGTTGCTGGTCTCTATATTTATGAATTGTGTATATACGTTTATAGAAACAAGCATAATACACCTTTCCAGCAACATAATTATCCAACTCGTTCTAGAGGCAAACTAATGCCCAATATTCATAGAACAACTCTTTATAAGAAAAGTTTTCTTTATCTTGGACCAAAAATGTTTAATAAATTAGAAGAATCAATTAAAATATCACCAAATCTTAACATTTTCAAATCAAGACTGAAAAAGGCACTTATTGAAAAAAATTGCTACACACTTGACGAATTTTAAACTGTTTTTTTATATTTTAATGACAAAATATCACAACTATGTGATAAAATTGACTTTCATTTATTTATAGTTATTTTTTTACATAATCTAAGCCAAACAAATAATTATATGTATATACCTATATGTATCATATTTTTAGATTATTGATTACTACAAACATTATACTCTGTAACGTGTTCTACTCTCAGACGTTTTGCTTGTCACTGTACGTATAACAATGTACTTTTCAACAAGGAAATAATAAAAAATTATTATTATTATTATTATTTAAGTATCAGTTACGTTTCAGTCCCAGGTAATTTTACCAGAATACAGTTTGGTTTGCATTCTGGTAACTAAATCCACTTCAAGAGTTTTCTTTTTCAAAAATAAGTATGGACAATCTTAGAAAATATTTCTGGTGCATAATTTCTATGTTTATGAATCCATCAGTTAAGATATTTCAGTAAAATACAAATGTCAGTGATGTAAAAATTGATGTATATTTTACTAACCTACCCCACCCAACCCAACCAATATATTTTGACTCCACACAAGATATCAATGAACAAAAATATCTGAGTTACAACAAAAGTAATTGCTTACAACGTACTTTACTTCATACAATATGAAACACATAACAAACTCATTGTTGTAAATTATGCTCGAAAAAAAACAACGCCGGCCGCCGCTGGTAGCCATAAACCAGGCGTGCCATGGCTAAGAGCGCGCGAGTGCACGATGATTCCCCGCCAATCGAGAAGCAGAGAGAATAATTCTACCGACTTCGACAAAACTTCGGAGAAATTTCGACAACATTCGATTACGATATTTGAAGGCTAGCCACGAGGATATCGGGACAGTCAAGTGAACGTTACAGTGCGGTACGCGAAGTTATCTAGTAAGGCGATAGACATTCAAATAATAGTTGAAGTTTTAGTTGAAGTGTTTGTGTATTTGAAGTGAAATAAAGTTGAGTTTGATCATTCAGTGTAGTCAATTATTGGTCAACCCACGGGTAAAAAAGTAACATTACATTAATGATGAGATGAAAATATGTCCAAGGCTTGCAAAAATGTCACAAACTAATTTCACTAATATATTATCCAATATCACCCTTTACAAACAAAACAAAAGTGACATTGACGTTAAAGTGACATACTTAGAAACATTTCTGATAAATTTTCGTGAAACTATCCATTTAGCATCAAAATGTCTCAGATCCCGCGAAACAGATTTGGCTTTCAGGGGCCTAGAACTGTGACGGCAACTGCAACCAGAACAACACGCATCCCCGGTACGAACGCAACAAGGACGGAGTCAAGAACTGCTGTGACCGAAGTAACGCCATGCCCGGCAGCATCAGCACCTCAAGCTGAAGGGCCCCAACGATCGATACCCAGACCGTCTGGGCTACAAGCTCCTCGTGCAATAAGTAGAAGAGCCCAACCTGACCAGCCGCCAAGTCAAATTTCTAGGCCATCCCAAGGTATTTCTGGACCTCCCCAAGTACAACCTGCCCCATCACAGCCAGCAAGTAGACTTAGACCTCCATCTCAAGGTATATTCATAAATTTTATCTCTTGATATATAAAATTGAAATCTCCGGTGTACAATTAATTTGAAGTAAACATTTTTCCTGCACCAGAACTGAATCCCTGTCTTTCGGTTCGCGTTTCGATAACCAAGTTAATATCATTTTGATATGACTAGAACTATCTAGTTTCAGTCGAAAAACAGTAATTTATTCATTTTCAGCATAGTATGAAGAATATATTTATACTATGGTTCCAGTGTAGGAAAATTTTTGTCATAACTACATTTATATCGACAACATTGATCCGCTCCATATCAGTCGCATTTATTAAATGGTGATACAAATATACTCAATCCACTTCAAAGGAGATGGAACCTTTGGTGTAGTAATGAATATTACTGGAGTTTTTTCCCAACACCAAATCGTTATTTTTACACCTCGACACGTGTTTCGATCACCAAGTGGAGGTGTAAAAATAACGATTTGGTGTTGGGAAATCACTCCAGTAATATTGACACCGAAATTGTCGATGTAAACAAAGTTTTTTTAAATGGTTTTATTCAGCTTGTCCTGTTTGTGTGTTTGTTTGGGTCAAATTTAAAGAAGTTTGACCCCCTTCCTATTGACAGACTGATCTGATATTCGGTAAACATATTTAGTTTTGAAAACAATACAAATTAATTAATTCTGTATTATTGTGAATCCGAAATGGACCCAGCTATAAAATGGCAGATTACATATTTTTTCACAACTACCTCAATATACGTTTCAAATGACAGGGCTTGACTACTAGTAGTGAACTTAAAAAAATTATACAAATTCAAGATGGCCGCGGCTACAAAATGGCGGATTGAATATTCACAACTACCTCAATATGGGTATCAAATGATAGGGCTTGAGTAGTAGAATAGTAGTACACTTTTAAAAAGATGCAAATTCAAGATGGCCGGAGCTACAAAATGGCGGATCACATATTTTTTTCCCAACTATTTCAATATGAGTATCAATCGTACCTTGATTGTCGATAAAAATAGAGAAACAATCAGAAAAAAATTGAGCCAATTTTTTCAAAAAATTCAGTTCTTTGGTTGTTCCGCTCAAGGCGATAATTTCTGATTCAACAGTACTTATTGCAACAGTGTTGCTTACGGCTGGACCAACTCACAGCTCCTCCTCCAATTTCGAAAACATAGCTACGGACTTTCCATCTGTTTCATTGGATCCTCAATCTGCGTGACTGTAAGGGCTTCCATAATATTTTTCCAGTTGTGGAGTATTCTAACCATTAGTCTCTTGTCCCATTTAGATATCGGAGAATATGTTTCATAATCTTCTAATAGTGCTGTGAGAGTCTATTATTGAACTGACTTATAAATGTAGCGGGAATACTAAATCCAGTCTTGTTGAAACCGACAAATATAAAAGACTTCCGACTTTCTAATATAATTTTTTATCTACTTCATTCAAAGGTACGGGTAGAGGAGTAGATACCTTTTTCGCTTCCAACATGTTCATTTCTCTCAAAAGTTCGATGGCATATAATGACTGGTCTAATCTTATTTTATCTTGATCTCTCGTAACTCTGACTGATGAAATATTTTTCATTTCCTCCAAGTCTTTGGTATTAAAGTTCTCCACTTGGAGCAATTATTGCTACTGTCGCTACACTGATTGACCATAAATTAGTCCTCAGTTCTGGAACATACAGAACATTTTTAAGTAATCTAACGGATTCTCCATTTTCTTCGTCCAATCGTAGTTTAATATCTCCAAAACCAGTTAATAGTCTTGCCACTAGCTATTTCTACAACTGTTTTGTTTGGTAAAATTTATGCATTTCTCAAAATTTGATGTAATATCATCGGTAGATCCACTGTCTAGTATCCAAGTATCCCAGTTTGTTTTATTATTCACCAAATGAGAAAAATGATGTGCATTCTCTATTTTTTCTATTCGTGAAGCACTAAATGCAAATTTTGAAGTTGAAGCTTTTGACTTTTCAACTCATTGGAAGATATGTCTTGTTTCGTTTCTTTTGCTGTAGACAAAGTACAATTATTTTCAATTTGACCTATCTCCAGACATCCGTAGCACCTCAAACGTTCATGTAAATAACTGGGTTTTGTTGTTTTGGTACTACTTTCTCTATTTCGGGTCGAGTCTGCTCTGTTGAATGGTTTTCCACGTGTAGGTCTGGAATTTTCACTTTTGAAAGCAATCTGTGTCTTTTCTTTATGTCCATTCAGCTTACTTTCGATTCGTCTTTCCTCTTCTAGCAGCTTTGACTTCAAATTGCACATATTCAGATCATCTTCATTAGCTCTCAGATTCCTTGCTAAGTGCTCATATTGATCAGGTACACCTGAATACTGCTAGAACTTTCTGCCTGAATTCAAATTTTATGATATGATTTCACAAATTGAGTGGACATACTTGATATAATAATATAACCCGTTTCGTCTATTTAGCTACTGATTGATCGTCTAGTATGAGCTTTTGGTGGTATTGATAAATTCTTTGAGTAACAGTGAGCCATGCCAAGTATCAAATTTAGTATGTATTCTCTTCAAAGTTTCCTATATGTCTTTAGCTGTTTTACAATGCATTATGTCATGGAGAATGTCCATATTCACCAATAGATAGATAACAGATTTTGCACCATGATCTTTTTTCCTGTTTTCAACTATAATTTCATTCTCGTCAAAACCAGGATCAACAGCTTGCCTCAGATTTTTAACTTCCAGGATTCCTTGCGCCCTCATAGACCAATATCGATAATTCTCGGAATTCAGTTTTTCTACTTTCAAGTCGTCCATGCTAAATGTCAATTCACCTCTGCGCTAAATTCAAAACTTTCGTTGTCAATATACTCTATCGAATACAGTCTTGGGCCCATAACCTGTTGAATTTTTTGTTGCAATGGTTCAATTATTTTAATATATTTGAATACGTTCGAAATCGAAAAAAGAAAATCAAGTTGCGTCATAACTTTCATTCATCAAAATTGACAACCACTTCATCAAACAAATAACAACATCTAAACACGTCTACAGAGCACACTCAAAATTTAATGGAACAGTTCAATACAGAGCTGACTAAAAATGAACCATTTATAACATCCACAACTACCTCAATATGGGTATCAAATGACAGGGTTTGACTACTTAGTGTACCATGGTAGTGTACCATGGTGAAAAAGATGCAAATTTAATTCTAATATATAAAAATGGATGTTTGTTGGTTGGTTGGTAAGTGATAAACTTCTACATCGCTCAACCTGTCGTGATGAAACTTGGCATGTATAAGTAATTCTTCATAGAGAAGATTTTTAGGCTATAAATTTTTCTATAACTCGCCACTAGGTGGCGCTGTAGAACAATTTTTTGAAAGCACAGTTCTATAGCGCTGCGCACGCCTAAGTTCGTTGATTCTGATTCTGTCAAAACATTGGAACAGCAGTGATACAGCAACATAGTACTAACTAGTACTGCAACTACCAAATTCTACACGGACGAAGCCGCGGGCAACAAGTTGTATAATATATACAAAGAACTCTGTCAACTCAGAATCAGGATACAAGTATGGACCTCCCACTCAAGTCAAGATTTTATTCGTGTCAAAGACTGTGTAGCGTTAGGGTGTTCAGAAATGATACGTCGTTAGCGATACACCACCCAAGTTAGGATAAAAGGTTAAAACGTTTCAAAAACTGTGTGACATTAGAATGGATAGTAATAATAATAATAATAATAATAGGGAGCAGGAATTGGAACATTTCTCTTTAGGACAGCTGCTCGAGCAGCTGATGAACTCGGTATAGATTTCGACTCTGAACGAGGTGACTACAACTCTGTTACCGAGTTGGAACCCGTTCAGCAAAAAGCTCAGATAAAAGCCGCAGAGATCACCTTACTTCTGCGGAGACAAAAGGATAAGCCAATGCATGGGGTCTTCTTCAATAACATTGGAGACTTTGGCTTATCAAAGCGCCTGACCTTCGCTTTTCTCAGGTCGAGTGGGCTGAAGTCGTAAACTGACGTGTTCATCATGGCTTGCCAGGATGGTGTTTTCAACACCTTAGTCTACCGCAGTCGCGTGATGGGTATAGAGGTTCCTGACACAAGGTGCAGGGCCAGCCGCGAGGCGCCCGAGACCCTAATGCACTTGCTATCAGCATGTCCAGCATATGCGGTCTCGGCCTATATCCATCGACATAACGCGGCCCTAAGAGTGCTATATTACCATCTACGGCACTCTTACGGTATTGACGAGACACCGGTGTTGCCCTACGCTTCGAGGGATATTGAATCCGTTGTGGAGAACGAGAAGTGCCGAATTTATTGGAACTAATCGTTTCGCACCCTCAGGCTCATACAAGCTTATAAGCCTGATGTAGTCCTTCTCGACCACCAGACCAAAACGATATTTGTCGTGGAGTTTTCAGCTCCTGGCGAGACGAATATTGTCAGAAAAGAGGAGGAAAAACGGATAAAATATCGAGATATTTTCTTCGAACTCCGCAGACTTTAACCAGATCACTCTATCAAGATGGTTGTTCTGATTATTGTAGTCCTTAGTGGAATGATGTCCTCTCTACTCTCGAATCTTAAAATCATACCGGCTTGTCACACTAAAGCAGAAATCTTAGCCGCACAGATGCAGAAGGCTGTCATTCTTGGCTCACTGCGCTTGCTCGGGGCACATGATTCTCGGACCCAATGATCACTTACCCCACGGTGTGGGGAGTGGTCATTGGTTGATTATGCTGGCGCGCCCTCTCGAATGTATCGGGGCTTCGGGGGATAGGGCCTGACCAGCGCACACTACGGTGGAAAAAAAATAATAATGTTTATTCAAAAAAAGTTCAAAATTTTACAATTGAAGTACATAAGCATATTTGATGATTGTTGAATAAACAACGGCATCACTGAAGCAATATAAAAAGTATTGCTTATATGTGATATAGCCAACATACAGAATAATTTAACGAAATAATATTTGACGAGAACATAAATAATAATGAAGTACAAATATTACATAGACAAAATACTAAGATAAAACAAATATAATAATATTAATATAATATAAGAATAATAATAATATAATAATCATAATCATAATACAGACACGTTTCAAAATAGATTACCAAAATTCGTCGCCGCAATGAAGATATACAAATTTGGCTGAAAAAATGAAATTTTTTGTAACTGCAACTGATTCATTATGTTATGACATGCATTTCTATTCGTTTCAATCCATTCTTTTAGTGTCTGTTTGGAAGTAATAAAATTCACAACGTTTTTTTATGTTTTCAGGCACTAAGTTCCAGATCTTTGGACCTAAAAAATTACTATATCTCTGTCCAACAAATTTTTTGCATTTTGGAATCAAAACATTACTATTTTTTTCCTGGTATTATAAGGATGGTTTATGGGTTTTTTCCCTATTTTATTTTTCTTAACATTCAGTAACATTTTCAAGCAAAATAGTTGTCTCACATCCATAATTCCTGCTTTCGTGACTTTCCTAGAATCATTTTCAGAATTTTTTTTTTAACAATATTTAGGCAATTCATATATGTCGCGTTAACTACCCCTCATCCTAGGATTCCGTATGATAACTGTGTCTGAATTAGTCCATAATAAAGTGTTTTCAGATGGGGAATATCGAGATTTTCTTTCACAATCTTAAAACGTGGTAGTTTTATTTTACAATAGTTTTATTTTATAAAGATTTCAAAAGTTTCATCGTGTATTTATTGACTGATCCCCAAATAAAAATGGGATGATGCAGTTGTGAGTGTACAAGATTGAAATAAATACTTTTCAAAGATTTTAGGGGAACATAGTTCCTGATTTTCCATAGAATACCAATGAGGGATGCTACTTCTTTTCGAATAATTTCAATATGTTTTGTCTACGATAAATTTCCATCAATACATATTCCTGGAAATTTAATAGAATTGATATAATTCATTAAATTATTGTTTGAAGGTGGTTGACAATGTTTCGTGGTGTATTTCATCAGTTCGGATTTCTATTGTCTAATATAAAATAAATTGATTTGAAATCCCTAAAAAAATAAAAAAATTAAAAAGATTAACGAAAGTAACAATTTTATTAAACAAAAAACTGAAATTAGAAAGAAATAACATACAAGCTACAACCAGAAAATAAAAAATTGAAATATTAATAATAATATTGTATGTTATTTCCTTGTAATTTCAATTTTTTGTTAAATAAAATTGTTACCTTTGGTTAATCTTTTTTATTTTTTCAGGTATTTCAAATCAATTTATATTATATTAGACAATGGAAGTCCGAACTGATGAAATACATTCATTAAAATTATTGGATTCGTACAGTTGTTCAATAATCTTTTAGAAATATCCATATACGAAGATTTTTGGAAATTTTTAAAGTTAAATTATTCTCTTGAAACTGTTTACATGTCTGTTTCTGTATCATCATTTTGTCGAAGTTATCCGAAGAGTATAATTGTTGGATAATGAGCAAATAATTTAACCGACTCCTTCAGGGGTAAATTTGTTATCGAGTTGATGTATATTGAAAAAAAGGAGTGGACCAAGAATAGATCCTGGCTGTGTCCCAAAATTTATTTTTCTTATGGAACTTTTTTGATTTTATATGCAAGCATATTGTTGTCTATCACTCATATAATTTACAAACCAATGAAGGATATTCCCTCTAATCCCGAAATTAAAAAAAGTTATTTGCATTTTCCAGGTATACCACAGATACGTATAAGCAGACCTTCAGGAATACCTCAAACTAATGCCCAGAGTATACCACAGAAAAGTGTAAGCAGACCTTCAGGAATACCTCAAACTACTGCTCAGGGCACTATTCCTCGTCAAATAGCGGCTCCCTCTGGAATACCTGGAGTTCGTCGACCCGCCACTCTTCCTCAGAAAACAGTTGAATCAACACCCCAGCCACAACTCAGGAAGCAAACACTTGCCGTTCCATTGGAGGGTACTCCAGACAGAAAGAGTCCCTCCCCAGGGACCTTTGCTCCTAAGACGGAACGGGTACTACCTGTCCAATCCAATATATCTAAACCATCCAAGCCGTACGGAATAGGAGTTAATGTACCCAAGTCTTTATTAACGGATCCTAAGATGTTTCACAGATCTGACAGGGTAACCCCTGAGGATCGGAAAAGACCACCGTCGAGGGAGAGGCAGCAAGCACCAGGCTCTTTAGAAGATCAAGTCAATCAATCGCTCTATAGAAAATCTTCTGATAAACAAAAGAAAAAGGTTTCTGCAAAAGGTGATTCATTCCTAATTGTTTTTTAATAGCTTCTGCTCGCGATTTTGTCTGTGTGGACTTCAATACTTGGGTTCAGAGAGAAATGGAATATGCAACAAATGTCGACTATACAGGGTATTTACTTACTACGGTACATAACTTCAAAATAAAACACAAGCGACAAAAAGTTGTATTTTCACTTGATTATTCCAAAAAATAAATGAAAAACTACAACAACAAGTCAGTGGCGTACTTTTTCTCCCAATATTGTTGACTGAGGTGCCCACTGAGACTTCACTGGACCCAAAAATTTCTATCTAGTTAGGGCTTAATAAGCGCCCTTTTACTTCCAATAACTGTAGCAAATTTCAACCAAATCGGTATAAGGATATTCATGATATTTTATAAATACCGTTTTTTTTTCAAACTTCAATGCCCTGTATCTCATAAAAGAATGTATCTCAGAAACAGAGCAACTCCGGACATATGTTTACAAGAACTTTTTATCTCAAAACGACATAAGGAATTACCCTCTGAAGTTTCGTACCGTAGTTAGAAAACACCCTGTATAATAATTATATGGGTGAAACAATTGATCCCAATAATTTCTTTCATTATACGTATTTCTCTTCAGATCCAAGTCTATACAAACAAAGTCATGGGCAGAATACAGAACAATAAGCAAAAAGTTTTATTTTCAATGATTTTTGTCTTTTCCGAAAATTATGTTTCGATTTAGAATGGCACCTAGAAACTTTTTGAAAAATGTGAGGTTCTGTTAAAAAAACTGCAAAATTAATAATCAGATAAGTGAAAAAAAATATAGGATTCTTTTTTTGCAAATATTTCGAGAAGTATTGAAAATATTCGTGATATGGGAAAATATTCGAAATATGGGTAAAAAATTGCAGAGAAAGAAATTTCTTAAAAGAAGGTAATTTACGAAAAGTTATTACCAATATTTATTAGTTTATTCATTTAGTAACGTAATAGTTTTATTAGAGGTGAATAAATATAGTTTAGAAAAACTGAAAAACACGCTTTTAAAGAACATCGCACTGAAAAGTTAAAAATAATCTTTTAAAAATGAGCTTGAAATAATAACGAACGAAAACTACTACTATTATTGTAAAAAAAGCGTGGGCGCTTTGTGCCATATTTTTTCTATATCAAGCGCCTGTTTCGTTTTTCACAATAATACTAGTATTTTTCGTTCGTTACCGTTTTAAGCTTATTTTGAAATAACTTATTTTTAACTTTTTAGTGCGATGTTCTTTAAAAGCGTGTTTTTTAGTTCTTTTAAACTATATTTATTTTTCATTTTTTAGTTTTGTATGCTATAAAAGCGTGTTTTGTAGACTTTTTAGGCAATATTTATTTTATCTTAACTTTAGTATCAATCAACCGTATATTGTTTAGAAAAATTACCATTCCGATTCAGGAGAGGGAGCCTGAAAATCAGCTACCAAGCCAAAGGAAGGCAGCATCAGGCGCGCAAAGGAGGGTTACAAATAATGCAGCAGGCGCGCGTGTTGATAAAAAAATACTTTTTTTCAAATGAAGAAATACTTGTAAAGTGTGTTCGAATTATATCAACGAGGTTACGTATAGCGCCACCTGCCCGCGAATATATGAAGCATTATTTTCAAGTTTCCCTAATTTTTTTGGCAGTAAACATTTGGTACTTCTCATTAAAAAACCTCATTCCCACACCTTTTCCAAGTAAAAGAGGAGCACCTCCTCAACAACGCTGGAGGTGATCGTTTTCGAAATATTTACAATTTTCTCTATCGATGCATATTACTTAGCTCCTAGGGCGCTAAGTGAAGTTGCTGAGAACATTACAAAAACTAAGTTTGTGGTGGATCTCGTCAAAATAAACATATTTTCCTATAAAATGTTTAACAAAAAATGATTCGTTTTCGAAATGAAGATTGTTGAAATTTTTCAAAACATGGTAGGTTTTTGTCATCAGTTTTTTGCAATCATAGTTATTTTCATCAAACTATATACGCAGTATACCCATACAGACTTCTTTAAAACTGAGCATTATCGAACTGCTTATTCAATCCAAATTAAAAAATTTGTCAGGTTTAATTATTCATTCAGAAAGTGCTACATTTCGGAGTTTGTAAAAAAAAATCAGAGAAGTACTATGTTATTTATTAGGAAAATAAACATATGAGAATTAAACGAAACAACTATTACAACAACTGTTCAAACTTGGGAACATCTTCTATAAGTTGGGGAAATTCGTGTTCCAAAAATGTAGATAAGCATCTCCTTTCAAACGTAAGGGGAGAAAATAGGGCCCAATTAAATAATCCCCAATTATGCCTACCTATACATCAAAAGAGAATCTGTCTTGGAAATGAGTTTGCGTTATTGCATGTTATTGCATGTTATTGCATGGTTATCGTCCGCCCAGATGTAGTTGTTATGGAAGTTCATGATACCATTTCTTGAAAAATTAGCCTCATCTGTGAAGAGGATAAAATTTGCGGATGTTGTTCGACTTTTCTTTGAATCCATTGAGCAAATTCGATAAGTGGTTGGAAATCATGTAGCGTAAGTGCCTGGATACGCTGAATATGGTAAATAATTGCTGTTCCTTTAAAATTCTGTAAACTGTCATGTGACTCACATTTAAAGTTTGACCGCCGCCTCCAATTCTAGAGTTCTTGTAGTCCGTGGCCGTTGTACTGCAGAATTTGTTTCAAAGCTCCCAGATTCAGAAAGTCGTCAGAAAAGATTCGCAAATGTCGCTGCACAAGGAGTCACGCGTTGGGGATACCCTTTCTGATAGATGCGTCTGGCCTCGCTTGAATTTCCGTCAGCCAAGCCGTATGCAAAAACCATATTAGCCATTTCAGCATTCGTAAAGTCGGGCATGGTACCAAAAAATGACTTCATAAACTCCGAACTGTGAATTTGCCAATTAATAGTTAAAAATGTGACAGCGAACTTTTATTTTTAAAAAACAAAATTTCATAGCCTACTCGATTTAATTAACTTACTTTACAAGCGGAGAGTGACAAAAATTAATAAAATCAAATTTGGCTATAAAGTAATATACATCGATATAGAAAATTGTAAATATCTCGAAAACGATCACCTCCAGCGTTGTTCAGGAAGTGTACCTTTTTTACTTGGAAAAGGTGTGGGAATTAGATTTTTTCATGAAAAGTATTAAAAGTTTACTGTCAGAAAAGTTAGGGCAATTTGAAATAAATAATGGCAGCGTACGCAGCGCCCTCTAGATGTTACATGAACATTAATACGTAATTATGATTTCCCACGTAAAAAAACCCCGGGCACCGAATTTCGTTCAAATAACTTATTTTTTACAAGAGTTATTTTTAAAAAGCGAACAAAAAAATTCAATTTCAACACCCCGTATCTCCAAAACGAAGCATTTTCGGACACAAGTTCATATAGACTTTTTTTTCTTGAAATTGTCAC
Source organism: Leptinotarsa decemlineata (assembly GCF_025532065.1). NCBI lineage: Eukaryota > Metazoa > Arthropoda > Insecta > Coleoptera > Chrysomelidae > Leptinotarsa > Leptinotarsa decemlineata. Next base: position 10,023,269 of record NW_027412694.1, on the reverse strand, counting down.
AGAAATACGTCACTTGAATATTTTAACGTACTTATGTTACACCCAGGTCGTAGGTTTTCACTCTTGAATTTATAAGTTTGACAACCCCGATAATTTATATAATATTCAGTGTTGGATTTTTATAGCTGGCACCCCTGTTCGTATAATTATCTCTCCATGAAGCTCACCTTCAAACTCCCTATATAACCACGTTTTAAGATTTCAAATGTATTAGTTAGTTTTTATACTTGATAATGAAATAAAACTCAAAACCGGTCGTAAAAATGAACGTCTTTTCGAAACCACTACTTTCATATAAACATTGAATCTCAGGACAAAAGAATATATTTCATTAGTTCGGACTTCCATTGTTTTATATGATATAAATTGATTTGAAATCCCTGAAACAATCTGTGAAAAATTGAAAAGATTATCTGAGAAATAACAATTATATTAAGCAAACAAAAATGAAATTACAATGAAACAAAATACAAGCAACAACTAAAAAAAAATATAAAAATTGAACTATCAACACGAGATGAAAATTAAAAAAAAATTATTAACTAGAAATGAAAATTAAAAGATTCCACGACGGTTCGATTGTTAGTATCTACAATCATCTCCGGATGATAACTGGGACGATTGTGGATACTAAGAATCGAAACGTCGTGAAATAATTCGGTTTGGAATCTTTTCATTTTAATTTTCATTTCTAGTTAATAATTTTTTTTAAATTTCCATCTCGTGTTGATAGGTAAATTTTTCAACTTTTTTAGTTGTTGCTTGTATTTTATTTCATTGTAATTTCAGTTTTTTTGCATAATATAATTGTTATTTTTCAACTAATCTTTTTAATTTTTTACAGTTTTTTTCAGGTATTTCAAATCAATTTATATCACAGTAAACAATGGAAATCTGAACTGATAAAATGCACCACGAAACATTGTCAACCACCTTCAAACAAAAGCAAGAATACTTTCGAAACAAATACTTTTGTATCAGCATTGAATTATAGTACTACGAGTAAATAATCAAACACCCAACAAACCAAACCATTCGAATTATCGAATACCCTAAAGAACGATCTAATGAGAAAATATGACTGAAATATAAATTTTGGTTTCTGAATGAAATATCAAAATTTCGATCCGTACTGAAACTTAGGCGACAAAAAACAAGAAATATAGAATAGGTTATTTCAAAAATTCAAACTCACTTTCTACAAGTTGACTTCTACAAGTTGAGTCACGTTAAAATTGAAATTTGATTTATATCTTTTTTGAAGTCAGTTATGAAGAATTTGAAAAGTTTGAAAAACCTATAATAGTGAAGTAAAAGATGAACCTGTGAAGGAACCAACCAAAATTCTTGAGAGAAGCTTTGAAAGAATGGATGGATGAGAAATATAAATTTGAAAATATCAGGCCGATATCATTACTGTTATAATCATCATTTAATAAAGACATTAAAAGAAGGCAGATATATTTTAATATATTCTAATCGAATCAAATCTTTTGAGATAAACGTAGTCATCAGTCATAATATTTTGTATTTCGTCGAATTGTAAGAATAGTATATTTTCATTTTATGAACATTTTGTAATTTTTTCTTCTATGGTTTCAAAATTTTAAACCATAATGGTATATTTCAGTTGGTATTCTGCTCTCTGCTTTCTGAAGCAATTCAGCATATGCCATTCTATATTTATGTTCATTTCGAAGGAAAAAGAGTAACAACGGCCGAACCAGAAGTTGTCGAAACCCCTGCTGGTAGACAACCAGTATTGCAAAAAGGTGTTTTCGAACGAAGAATGGAAAGAGGTGCTGAAGGAGAGAAGCTGGTCAAAAATCTTGCGTTAACCGAGTTCGATGAATCATTAGGGGAAACTGGTATGGTGGAGGTGGCGGTGCAACAACTAGATCCACAGTTACCAATGAAGGAGGGAAAGGAAGTTATTGGCGTTACCAGTACAGTAACTGTGACTCCTAGCTACACGACAATCTCTAGAGAAGTTCTGCGTACCATTACCGAACCTCTCGATCATGGAATCACTATGAAGCCGGCCGATGTAGCCCAACTCGTGAGAGAAGAGAAAGAAGATGTAGAAAATACTTTGAAGATGATACCTCCTGACCTGAATTTGTCTCCTGGAAAGTTTGAAGTAAAACAGCGGCTTCAACAGCTCAGGCTCAATTCCGAATCTATGGCACTTTTGGAAGAGTCAATTATGCAACCAGAGGTTACTGCTGACGAGGCGCAGTCAGAACCGACTCCAGAGACAATGGCTAATATGATGCATACGGTAGAGAATGGAATATCTCCCAGAGCTGCCCCAGATCAGGTATGAAACGTAGCTGTTTTCTTATTTTTTCACTGCATTATTTATTCATTTATATCCAGTAGAATACAAAACGGGACAAACCCAAAGAGAGTTTTCACAAATGATGAAGTAAAAATAACAGTAAATGATTTGATTGTATTACATAATATGCGATATCGTGTTATTAACAGTTGTTGATCAAGTGTAGTGCAAATTGCAATAGTTAGAGATGAAAATGATTATATGAACGTTTGAGAGACGTGGTGAAGGTTCCGAGGGAATTAGACAAGATGTCAATATCTATTAATTTGGATATAGAGTTGTAAAATTTACAACACCTATTTACATACATTGATTGAAAGTTGATTCAATACAATGCTAATATCGTAACAATAAAGACACATTATTATTATTATCATTATTATTTTTTCACCGTAGTGTGCGCTGGTCAGGCCCTATCCCCCGAAGCCCCGATACATTCGGGAGGGCGCGCCAGCATTATCAATCAATGACCACTCCCCACACCGTGGTGTAAGTGATCATTGGGTCCGAAAATCATGTACCCTGAGCAAGCGCAGTGAGCCAAGAATGACAGCCTTCTGCATCTGTGCGGCTAAGATTTCTGCCTTAGTGCGACAAGCCGGTATGATTTTAAGATTCGAGAGTAGAGAGGACAGTATTCCACCAAGGACTCCAATAATCAGAACAACCATCTTGACAGAGTGATCTGGATAGAGTCTGCTGAGTTCGAAGAGAAAATCTCGATATTTTATCCGTTTTTCCTCCTCTTTTCTGACGATATTCTTCTCACCAGGAGCTGAAAACTCCACGACAAATATTGTTTTGGTCTGGTGGTCGAGAAGGACTACATCAGGCTTATTAGCTTGTATGAGCCTGAGGGTGGGGAACGAATAGTTCCAATAAATTCGGCACTTCTCGTTCCCCACAACAGATTCAATATCCCCCGGAGCGTGGGGCAACACCGGTGTCTCGTCAATACCCTAAGAGTGCCGTAGATGGTAATATAGCACTCTTAGGGCCGCGTTATGTCGATGGATATAGGCCGAGACCGCATATGCTGGACATGCTGATAGCAAGTGCATTAGGGTTTCGAGCGCCTCGCGGCAGGCCCTGCACCTTGTGTCAGGAACCTCTATACCCATCATGCGACTGCGGTAGACTAAGGTGTTGAAGACACCATCCTGGCAAGCCATGATGAACCCCTCAGTTTCCGACTTCAGCCCACTCGACCTGAGAAAAGCGAACGTCAGACGCATTGATAAGCCAAGGTCTCCAATGTTATTGAAGAAGACTCCATGCATTGGCTTATCCTTGTGTTTCCGCAGAAGTAAGGTGATCTCTGCGGCTTTTATCTGAGCTTTTTGCTGAACGGGTTCCAACTCGGTGACAGAGTTGTAGTCACCTCGTTCAGAGTCGAAAACTATACCGAGTTTATCAGCTGCTCGGTCAGCTATTATTATTATTATTATTTTATATTTATATGACCTCAATATCAGCTATTTGGCGTCTACCTGCCAATGCTATCAGATTGAGTTGTATTTTAATTTTCAATAGATCATTGAGATGATGAAAAAAAATTCCATTGATATAGGTGATGAATTTGCTTTGTATAGGTTCAATATATGAGATATACAGGGGGTTCCATATAACCGAAACAAAACTGAGCTGACTGTTTTAAGCCATGTAAAATGTACGAACAGAGTTAGTATTTCTAAAGTCGTGACAAGTCCTGATCTGAAATCCAAGAGATCAATTAGCTTTTTTTGTAATATAGTTAATATGCGAGTTAAATAAAAGTTAGAGTCATATACCACTCCCAAGTCTGTGACTTCGGATATTTTCTTTAGCTGCTGCCTGTTTATGATATTGTTGGTGGTTATTTTTTTTGTTTCTTGTAAACGTGATGGAGTGGTATTTTTCAAGATTATGGAATAGTTTCTCTAGCAGAATTTCACAAGATTATCAATATCGTTTTGTATGAGAAGTGAATCATTGGTACATGTCACAGTATGGAATACTTTCGTCAGCGTACATTAAACAGTAGGAGAAACAACGACTAGATATATTGTTAATATAAATGTTGAAGAGAAGAGGCCCCAAATGGAAGCCCTGAGCAACTCCGGAAGTACTATTAATGAATCTAGAACTGAACTTTCCCAGAGTGACTGGCCGAGACTGTTTGGTAATATACAACTGAAACCATCCCAGCAGATGAACATGTGTACCGATTTCTGCCAGCTTATCTAGTAGAGTTGCATGATCTATCTTTTAGAATGCTTTGCTGAAATTGGTATAGATGGTATCAACCTGGTAGCCTTTGTCCGTGTTCTTCAAGAGATATTCAGTATAGATAAATAAACTGTTTTCAATGGATGGAGAGTTTTCAAACAATAACTCATTACCACTTTTCCATATTTTTGGGAAATAGCTTTTTTGATAGACTCATTGAATGAAATAAATAGGATATGAGACATTTCTTGAGCGCAACAGGTGAGTGTGGTCCACGCCAGGTGCTTTCTGAGGAAGATCCATAATCTTTCTAAAAAATAGTATTTTGAGGGATGTGATAAGGACTTAGTGAAGAGCTGCTAGCTAATCTATTAGTATCTGATTGGTTCATTTCAATTGCCGAGTTAAATGAAGAAGCAAAAAACTCTGCAAAAAACGTCACATATCTTCTGCCCGTCTGTTGAAAGTATTTTGACTTGATTGTTTATAGCATTGATTGTGGAGTGACCGCCCTTTTTCGGCTTTAAAAATTGCCAGATTTGTTTGGGATCGGAAGTTATTCCGATTTCTACTTGGTTTATATAGGTATTGCAGTTAAAGTCGATCAGAAATTGTGACTTGCCTCTCAAAAGTCAATATTGTTACGGAAAATTTTCCACTTTTTATAAAGTTATTTCTTTTCCCTGACCGTCATTATAGTATGTGCACTAAACCAATGGAGGGAATTCAGATTTATGTTTAGCATATTCCAGTAGATATTGTCTAATGTTTATATCTCTGACATAGTACATTTTAGAAACACTGTCCTCAGAGTTTAAGGGTAAAAATTCGCTATCCCAATCAAATGCACCAAATAAATTGCGAATTGAGACAAAGTCAACTTTGTTGAAGTTTCAAGAAGGCTTTTCTTGACATAAATAGAGTTTATTGGAGCAGGTGAAAATATTAATTTTTCTTTAGATTCAGTATCAATTTACTTCTCCTAAAGATGCTAACCTTATTAGCGAAACGCGCGTCGAGTGCAAAAATATCAGTTTGGTGTTAGGGTAATTTTCAAAAATCGGTTTGCAAAACCCCTCACTACCTCATCTAACCCCACGAACACAGGGCACTGATAAAAAAGTATTGTGAAACGGGCAAAAAATTAGTATTCAGCCAGTCCAGCTAGCCGAGCCTTCATTCCTCAACTACATTTGATAGCACGTTTATTAACTATCTGGGCGACTAAGGGCCACAGGCAAGAAATGTTTATGACTGTACTCTTATTTTTATTGCCGTTCCAATTGGGAATGGATAGACTATACAACGTGTCGATGATTAAATTATGTGATTTTGTAATTTTGCACTGAAAACCTCCTTCGTCATTTTTATGCTAATTTCAGGTTTTCCATTCTCTATTCTCCGAACCCGCCAATGAGCAGTATATTAAAATGAGTTCGGTGAGTCCCGGTCCACTCCAAGACGTTGTGATTCCGACAGAAGATGTACCTACTGCAGTACATCACGAGTCTGTTTCTGAAAACATGGATAAACTGGCGGACAAATTTTCCAGGATTGCAGAACCACAACAAGTACCGTACGTCGACATTTTTACCAGAGTTATGGATGAAATGAAGAAATCACCAGAGAAAGGTACTGTACACCAACCTTTTGAAATTAGGATAGAATATTAGATTCAGTGCAAATAATAGGTGTGAATGATGTTACTTTTTTGAATTAAAAAGAGATGTTATACTTTTTGGTTAACTGCAACATTGAAAATTACTCATGACAGTGATAGACATAATTATACCCTTATAAAATCAAATCTGGTATTGAATGACTTCCAATACGACTTTTTTTAAATAATCTTTTCAAGATTCTTCAATTATTCTAGAGTAGATTGGACTATTTAAAAGATATAAAATACATCATAGACCAATTTCAATCACAGAAAATAGATAGATAGATATAAATACATATGTACTGCAGAGTATTTGTACTCCATCAAAACAGTGGAATAAGTTTTTTGTAAAAGTACGACACAATATAACACAATTTTAAAACTACATACATTTCAAGAATATGTAATTTCATTCACACTCTTTTTTGACACAGAAAAACTCTACAAAATTTATCACGTGAACCCCAAACTGTTATTCCTAGCCCCATGATAGAGTAGAAGTTTGCATAATATTATGTTAGTAGTACTTCGTGATCAACATATTTTTTAAGTACTCTTATCCCATATATTACTGAAGACAAACTACTGCATACCTATATTGTCTATCTGAATTGTCCAACTCAAAGTATCATCAATGTGGATGCCCAGAAACTTCACTGAGGTATTGAAAATAATGTTTTCGTTATCAAGTATTATGTTATGTGGCGTTTCTGAATTGTTGTTGGTTTTGAATATGAGGCAGTCAATTTTTCCTTCATTTAGAATCAAATTGTTTTCAAGAAAATATTCCTTGCATTTTTTTATTGCTTCACTTCCGTTCTTGATTATATATTGTGAAGTGTCGCCAGTCAGCAGAAGATGAGCAGAATTTACATTTTTTGTAACCTCGCTGATGTCATCTATAAAAATAATGAATATTCAGGTATGCTTTTTTATAACAATTATAATATATTACTATCTGAAAAACAATATAAATTCAACTTATAAGGTACACAAATACATCTTTGAATATAAATATCGAATATATTGGTACAGGAGCATGAAGAAAGTTTCCCTCAGTCATCTCATAAAAGAGCACGTATGTTTTTCTACTCACAAGCGATTTTAGTGAAATTGATAAGACGTGTGAATCGTTGTATTTATAGCACGTGCCTACGGGGGTCTGCAGTAAGCTGTATAATGCCCTCTGTAAGTAGTCCCTCTGTGATTTACAAGTGCATATAGATTATAACCAGCAGCCACATTTTCTGCTGCAAAATTGTCCATATCCAATCCTTCTAGAGGAAATTCGATGAAAACATTCAATTTGCCTCTGAATTTTTCCGTTGGAGAGAATCTTTTTAAATGAATTACTAAAATATGGGGAAACTTGTGGATTGATAGGGACTTTGTGCATTTTCTCCTTCCCTTACATTTTGAACACGTCGGTTTCTCATTCCCATCCAAAGTTTTTTCTCTTGTGAACGAATCCAAGCATTGTCACGAACTTAATTGGTCGGTTCTTTGTGATTTCGAGAGAGACAAATCCCAGAAAAGATCAAAGGTTACTGATGAGTGTCCACAGTGTGTGCATTTTATCATGGATTTCAATTGACCAACGAAATTATCTTTAATCTTAGAGTTATGCATCCTCAAATATGTGAGCCATGACTCTTGTGCATTTCCGCTGTTTCTCAATTTTTCGTCAATCTCCGTTAAGATTGGTTTAGGTTTTTCATTAATTATATTAACGTCTTCACGTAAACCTTCTAAAAGATAACGAAGGAACTCCTGGGGATATTGATGGGAATCACCCATGAATCGAGGAGCAAAATTTTGAATCTGAGTTTTCAAGGAAACTGTATTTACTACTCTATCAATCGAATCTTCTGACCACACCCTCCATATTAGGAATAGTAGTATTGATATCTTTCATGAATTCATCCTTTTTCAAATATTCCAATAACCATCTCGTGTTTGGATTACGCTGTTCATGGAATAGGTGTTACCAGTAATATTTTTCAACCCATTTATAACTGGACAATTTGGAATATCTTTGAAAACCATTTCAGAATAACAATATTTCAACAATATTTCAACAATAAACAGAGTGGATGGTCGATGTCAGGTGTTTTCATTATTGGAAATCATTTGTGGAAATCATATCTTATGAACAGGAGTTTTTCATTCTTATTTGAAGACTACTCGAGAACAGCCGATTTCCAATGTTCCGAAAGACTATAGTACAGGTGCTTTACTAGCAATAATATTTAAAATCATTGACAAAGCTGTAAATGAAAATTTTCCCAAATATTTATAATACTTCGACGTCTTAAGCATTTATTTATATGGTTTTTGAAGGCAAAATTGAAGTGTCAAGATCTTCTTTCATACCCTCACCTCTCATACATGGCTTTGTTATGATTTGATACATTGTTTCTGTTCTAAGCTCTCCACCCTTCCCAATAACCCTTCCGTACAAGTGACCTTCGATGATTTTCAAAAACATTCAATATCATAGCTGGTGGAATTGATCAGAAGTATTTTCAATCATCTTTCTGATATACATAATAACAAAACAGAAATCCAATATATTCAACTTCGTTCCAAACACTGAAATGCAAACTGCTCTGAAGAGTATATTAAGTCAAATGAAAGTTATCAAAATTATAACTGAAAAAGCTGCACCCAACTATCATTTCATCGCCTTCTTGATCAGTGTTACCAATAACGCATAGCTTTTGCATATTTTCTGCGCATTTAACACCCTGCCACTTTGCTGTATCAGAGGAATTTTACCACAGTGTATCAGAGTTCAAACGATTCAATAGTACACTTTACTTTTTCTGCAGAAAAAAGTAAAAATGAAAAGACCAGAACCACCTATTCCGCTCTTTTATGTTCTGTGCACTAGATCGCTCAATTATGAAACTTGTCAGAACAGCGATAATAAGAATTGGATTGAGATGAGCAGAAACTTGTGCCTTTGATGTCGCGGAAGTTATTCTATCATCCATGAATGCATTAATTTTTTTTTCAATGAAACGAACTTCTAACGGGTCTAGATTATTTTAGTCGGTAGCTAAAGCTGTTAATCAAAACTTTACAAAATCCACTATTTCCTTACTAACACAAGCGGATGGTTCAATTGCAACAACAGCCTTAGAAAAAGCAAATCTACTAGCTGAACAATGTATGTCCCACTCCACAGTAGATTTTCTGGAAAAGGCACCACCCATTATTCCCACACTAGAATCTACAATGCCGGAAATTACTTTTCGACAATAGCTAGTTCGGCGAATTTTTAAACAGCTCGATATCAACAAAGCGTCAGTTCCAAAAAGCTGTTGTTTCCTTGAGTTCCTTAAAAATTCTAAAAATTGTCGATCTATTGACACCGGTCATACTCGCGCATTTTTGCATTACTTCCTCCTTACTTTTTATTTCGGGCGGATACTGTATTCTTAAAGAATTATAAACAATCATATCAATTGTTTTTTCAGATATATTTAATGCTGTCAGTTTCGGACGCTTCACGGTTTCTGAACAAATAGCTTCCATGTTGTTCAGCTTTTCATTCAACGCGCTCTCAAAGTGAACTGAAGAATATCACTAAGACTAAGACTAAGACGTACCCATCTACTATGGCTTTTGAACTCGAACAGAAAGTAATATGATATTCTCTTTCAACTTATTTGTTGGAGAGTGTCTTGGTTACTTCTAGACATATTTTCACATTTGTCGTAGTTGATTTGTTATTTTGTTTGTTATGAATGAGATTTTTCAAGAATACATTTTGTATATTCTTTTATTCAATTCGTTGCTGGTAGTAAATTATTTAAATGCAATACGCCTATGGCACTAATATATATACATATACTGCTGTAGTTTCTCTCATTTCTGGACAGGCTATAATAGTTTTTTTTCAACTTTGCAGGTAAGAACAAACCCAGGAGCTTTCAACCTATTTCCGACGAAAAATCCCTGTGGGTTAATGCTAAATTGGAACACCTGGTCAACGTTATTGGGGCCGAACCAGCTGACGTTTTGGGCGCACTCGACATAGAAGAACTCAGCAAATCTGGAGATTTAGAGCAAGAAATGATTAACGGCGTGGAGTTCTACGTGGATACAGACCCTGTTCAGTACATAAATAGGATACAGTTACGCGGCACCCAGTTGCCAAGCTATTTTCCGGGATATATGGTGGCTGTTCCGGACTTCCCTGGCATCGTGCAGATTGCAAGGTCACCTGATGAAGTGTTTGCAACTGCGTGGAAGTCCGTCCAACCAAAATACTTTGCCGATGATTCCCTCAGTGCTGTCAGTTTTTGATCTCGTGAATTTCAAGTGTTTTCTAATTGTAATTCGAGTCAAATTCGCGATTCAATAATATATTTCATATAAATAATTCATTGTCAATAAAGATTTAGGTCTTTGGTTCGATTAAAAGTATATTTTTTATAAACATGAGGACACTTCATTCAATTTTGAAAATAGGTTTTCATATTTCCAGTAGGAAAATTGGAATTCGAATGGAAATCTTATTGAAAAGTTGTATATGAATATAAATGCACGAATTTTCTTAACATCTATTTGTTGTAATTACTATTTTTTCAAATACAAAATAATGTTTATGAATAATTTTTCTGAAAAATTTTTTAATATGACTTTCATTATTTGGGTGCTGATTGTTTTTGTCTATAGACAACTTTTCGTTTACTAACATATACCTTCTCTATTTATTTCAATACATTTATATTCTTTGTTGCAGCCACGTATTGTCTTTTCTGTTATTTTCGTTATAAAACAATAGCAACGAAGTCGATATTTTCCTCATTTTCTCTGTTTCAGAGAGTAGACAATCTATAAAGCATATATTTTGAGTTTGAAGACGCTGAGTTGTTTAGTATTCGTTTCGCAGCCATCAATAGCGAACGTTTTCGTTGAATTTGTGACAATTGTGAAAATTGGTCATCGTTATGTGTTACAATACTTTTATTCGAAACACCTCAGCCCAACCAATATGAAAGCTGTACTGGATTCTACTCTGGGTGAATCTGCCCCTTCGTTTACAATAGTAAAATATTGGGTACCAGAGTTCAAACGAGGCCGTACGAGATGCTAAGACAAACATCGCAGTGAGCGACCAAATGAGGTGACGACTTCATAAACGGTGAAGAAAATTCACAAAGCGGTACTGAATGAAAGTCGATTGGAAGTGCGGTACATCTTATATTATCTGAAATTTCGACATGAGAAAGCTGTGTGTAAGATAGGTGCCGCGTTTGCTCACATTCGAGGAAATACAGTGTCGTGAAGACGTATTCGTGTTAAGTGAAGTATCACCAACAAAGCAGAATTCTTGCATCTGCAGGCACGGTCATGACATGGGTTTTTTGGTATAACATTTCTTATTATAAAAACGGTATCGAATTTTTTGAAGGTCGCTGGGAAAGGTTTATAGAGCTGCAAGAAAAATAATGATTATGTTGAGAAATAAATGCATTTTTTCCAAAATTTTTGTGTTTTCTTTGTTGAGCCGTTTACTTCTGGGACCTACCACGATGATAATTTATAGACATATTCCTCCGTTCGATAACTGGAATGTCTGTTAGTGGTTGACTGAAAAACGAAGATGATCAAAATGAAATTCTGAGGAACTCAAAAATGAATAATATATTTAAGAAATGAAATAATAATCATATCAATAATAATCTTCAATAAAGCCAAGAAACAATGTTTATAACAGAGATGGAATTCAAATAGTATTCGGATTACTTGTTTGAAAATTAATTGTTCAATGAAGTATACATCGTCTATAGAAGAACAAATTATAATAACAATAAAAAAATATATAATATGGAAATGAGGATTTCAATTACAGGAAGAAAGTAGAGACTTTTGAAATTCCGATGTGATTTTCGTTGTTTTCTGATTCATTTTCAATTTCTCTGATAGATTATAACACATTTTGACGTCTAAATGAAATTTATTTCTCCCTATATTTTGAGCGATATGAAGGTTTCTAATTTGCTGAAATTGAAAGTTGAATTTTTGCGGTTTCTTCTAACATAATGACCCAATGAAATTTCGATTGAAAAAATGGACTGAATATCTAGTATATCATGTGTATATGAATATTTGACGAAGGTTCAAGATATGGCAATATATATATATATATATATATATATATATATATATATATATATATATATAATATAAATTGATTTGATAACCCTGAAAAAATCAAAAAAATTAACCAAAATAACAATTTTATTAAACAAAAACTGAAATTACAAAGAAATAACATAGAACAACAACCAAAAAAAATTGAAATGATAATAAAAGCTGAAAAAATTAAAAAAATATTACTTAACAAAAAATGAATAACTAATAATCAAAAAATTTCCAACCAAGTTATGTTACAACGTTTCGATTGTTAGTATCCACAATCGAAACGTTGTGACATAACTTGGTTTGAAATCTTTTAATTTTCTATTTTTTGTTAATATTTTGTTTTTTAAATTTTTTCAGCTTTTATTATTATTTAAATTTTTTATTTGTTTGGTTGTTGTTGTATGTTATTTCTTTGTAATTTTTGTTTAATAAAATTGTTATTTTCGGTATATTTTTTTAGGGTTATCAAATCAATTTATATTATATTAGACAATGGAAGTCCAAACTGATCCAGTTATCATCCGAAGACGATTGTGGATACTAACAATCGAAACGTTGTGATATAACTTGGTTTAATATCTTTTAATTTTAATTTTTTGTTAATAATAATTTTAATTTTTTCAAATTTTTCAGTTCTTATTAATATTTCAATTTTTTATTTGTTTAGTTGTTGTTGTATATTATTTCTTTGTAATTTCAGTTTTTGTTTAATGAAATTGTTATTTTCGGTTAATTTTTTTGAATTTTTCAGGGTTATCAAATCAATTTATATTATATTAGACAATGGAAGTCCAAACTGATAAAATACACCACGAAACATTGTCAACCACCTTCAAACAGAAATATATACCTACATTCAAGTTATTTTGAAGGCATGAAATTCATAACCATAAATATATGTTTGTTTGAAGGTGATTGACAATGTTTTGTGATGAATTTCACTAGTTCGGACTTCCATTGTCTAATGATTTGAAATCCCTGAAACAAGTAAAAAAGAATAATTAAAAAGAATAGTTGAAAATAACAATTATATTAAGCAACAATAAACCTGAAATGAAATGATAGTAAAATAACCTACAAGTAAAAATATAATAATTGAATAAATAAAAATTAAAGGAATGCAAAAAGAAAATAATAAAAAGTAAAAAGTGTAGAGATTCCAAGTCACGTTAGTTCACGACGTTTCGATTGTTGGTATCTACAATCGTCTTCGGGTGATGACTGGACTGATTCCTCCGAGAGATGACTATTTTATAGGTCGTTGAAATACTTTCACTTTCTCTACTTTCCATTTTCCGCTTCACTGATTCCGTGAGAGATGACCGATTTGGCGGGAGTTGGTCATTTTTCGTTTGATGATGGGTTTCCATATGTTTCGTATATCTACGCTGGCCTGGCTGAATACGTTGTTGGACAACATGTATGCGGCTTCCTTAAATTTTCTCCTGAACCAATGTTCCTCTCTGTGCAAGATCTCAGCTTGGGACCACTCGATGTTGTGTTGATGGGTCCAAACATGGTCTGCTATTCCTGATTTGCTGGTTTCTCCTCGCTGTGTGTGCTTCTTGTGCTCGGCAATGCGAACATTCAATGGCCTCTTAGTTTCACCAATATAGGATTTTCCGCACTCACAGGGTATCCGGTAAATGCAATTCTTGGAATCGCAGTCCGCGTTTGGGGGCCTGGTTTTCGTGAGGCTGCTACGGATAGTGTTACCGGATCTGAAACAGGTTCTAATGTTGTACTTGGAACCAATTCTTCTTATCCTCTCCGATAATCCTCTGATGTAGGGAAGTGCAAGCACTGGTTGTGATGGCTTCTCTTCCTTGCGAGGCTCCTGCTGTCTTTTAACCAAAGTCTTTTCTACCATCGCTTTGGAGTATCCATTCCGCTGAAGATCATTTTTGATAATGTCTAGTTCCTTTTCGAGACCTTCCTTTGTATTACAGAGCTCAAAAGCACGGTCTAATAGAGTCTTGATGATTCCTATTTTTGTCGATTGATGGTGGTTGGATTCGTGGTTCAGATACTGTCCCGTATGAGTGGGTTTTCGGTATACAGAGGATTATCGGAGAGGATAAGAAGAATTGGTTCCAAGTACAACATTAGAACCTGTTTCAGATCCGGTAACACTATCCGTAGCAGCCTCACGAAAACCAGGCCCCCAAACGCGGACTGCGATTCCAAGAATTGCATTTACCGGATACCCTGTGAGTGCGGAAAATCCTATATTGGTGAAACTAAGAGGCCATTGAATGTTCGCATTGCCGAGCACAAGAAGCACACACAGCGAGGAGAAACCAGCAAATCAGGAATAGCAGACCATGTTTGGACCCATCAACACAACATCGAGTGGTCCCAAGCTGAGATCTTGCACAGAGAGGAACATTGGTTCAGGAGAAAATTTAAGGAAGCCGCATACATGTTGTCCAACAAAGTATTCAGCCAGGCCAGCGTAGATATACGAAACATATGGAAACCCATCATCAAACGAAAAATGACCAACTCCCGCCAAATCGGTCATCTCTCACGGAATCAGTGAAGCGGAAAATGGAAAGTAGAGAAAGTGAAAGTATTTCAACGACCTATAAAATAGTCATCTCTCAGAGGAATCAGTCCAGTCATCACCCGAAGACGATTGTAGATACCAACAATCGAAACGTCGTGAACTAACGTGACTTGGAATCTCTACACTTTTTACTTTTTATTATTTTCTTTTTGCATTCCTTTAATTTTTATTTATTCAATTATTATATTTTTACTTGTAGGTTATTTCACTATCATTTCATTTCAGGTTTATTGATGCTTAATATAATTGTTATTTTCAACTATTCTTTTCAATTATTCTTTTTTACTTGTTTCAGGGATTTCAAATCATTTTATATAATAGACAATGGAAGTCCGAACTAGTGAAATTCATAAATATATGAGTATGAAAAATTGAAGGAAAGGGGTAGCATGTGATACCGCATTCAAAAGGGTTTTCATTTCACAATTCGGCAATTTAGCACTTGTTGAATTTTGGATATGGTTATTCAAGAAAAAAGTTTTATTTCATTTTATTCCATACAAACAAACAATTTTCGAGTGAAATACCTGTCATATTTGCTAGACGTCGTTAATAAAATTTTAAGTTATCAACCGTTTCTTTAGAAATTTCTAAACATTAATATAAATTGTTTTCAAATAAGCCCATCTGAGACCTAAAGAATTGATATATCAATATTGACACTCTGGAAATATTGTCAGAAAACTTGATACAGTGAGAACAAGGGACGATGTTTGCAAAGTTTTTCAATTTTGTAACACGTTTTTATTAACTTCACTTGTATGTTCGTTTGTAACCGACTCCTTTTGACTCGATTTTGACTAACTTTGAACGGAAGGATTTATTTTAAACTTTGTACATATATCAAGGATCGGTGACAATACAGTAATTTCATTAGGTTATCTCATTATCCTGATCAGGATCGCCAGGATTCAATAAGTGAGATAACCACAATGTCTGCGTGTGCGTATATATTTAATAATAAAACAAATGGGCTTGAAATAACAAGGCAAACTAAACATTGGAAAATGAATAATAGTATTAAAAAAACTAAAAAAAAAACGTTTTAATAGCAACATAAACTAAAAAATTAATGATTCGATACTAATTTGAGATTGTGTTCAACATCGATAATAAGTCCTATGGCTTCATGTAACTAATGAATTTCAATAATCTAATCTGAAATCAGAATGAATCTATTTACCAAAATAGACTTACAAAAATAGACTTATTAAAAGTCATTAGTTACATCAAGCCATATAACTAATTATATCGATGTTGAACATAATTTTGAAGTAGTTCCGAATTATTTTTCAGTTTCTGTTGCTATTGAAGCGTGTTTCTTCAGTTTTTTAAACTATTATTAAACTACAACATTGAAGTGTACCTATTATAATACAAATAAACATAAGATAATATGCGGTTCATTTTTTTGTGACAGTGATAAAAAGGTTTCAAAGCTTATTTATTATAAAGTAGTTATTGTTGAACATTTTCACTGGCACAGAATAATGAACCGCATAGTATCTACAAAATTTTTTGTTGTTAAAGAAATATACTTTGATGATAAAGTTTGAGAAACACCATCGTGCTAAGACTAGCACGTTGAAAGGTAATACTTTGCTAATCTTTAGCTCGTACAAGTTTCGATTTTTCCGGATTGCCGTTCGTAGTGGGGCGGTAGCTGATTGCCGGAAAAACGGATTTCAACAGAATTCATCTGTCATAGATAAGAACATAGATAATGTGTGTCCATGCGAATGCTTACTCCTGACTGGTCCGCACATTTGCTGCGTCGTTGTTATCCCCACCGTCATATTCATCCTTATCCCTAGCATTTTCCAAAGTTATAAATACGAGTGAACATGTAGCTCGTTAGTCAATCGTTGCTGAGACTTCAAGATATAACCTTAGGCCTTGCAGTCAACGCACATAGCATTGATGATGCCTGCCACAGTAGCAGACAAAATTTTTGATTATTCAGGATCCATTCGATCACATTCTACTAGCCCGGATGTTTTTTCTTTAATCGTGACTTTGGCCGTGAAATCATATGTTCTTATATCATTCAATTTTTTTTTGAAAATTTATCAGTAGATGGTGAGTTTGAATAACATCCTTTCGAAAAGTGATTTTCAACTTCACTGCTAGTTTTCACTTGAATAAACAAATTTCTCTTTGGAGAGTCATATAATTATCATTTATGAATAATATTCAGCTCTCTTCAGTCGGAGAACAATATTTCAGAATAAAATTTGAAGGTTTTTCGAACAACCGCTGGATAAATTGACAAAATTACTATTGGCATACATTTTACATCCTTCCGGAAAGTAATTTTCACCTTCACTGCTGGTTTTCACTCGAATAAACAATTTTCTCTGTGGACATTTATATAATCATCATTTTCGAACAATATTCAGCTATTTTCAGTCGAAGAGAACAATATTTCTAAATGAAATTTCAAGAATTTTTCTACAACCGCTGGAGAATTTGACAAAATTACCATTGCCATACATTTTACATAAATTATATTCCACAACAAAAGCATAACCTTCAAACAAAAACGTAATACTGCACCTGAGGTTTCAATGGCGAGGATCGAATTTGAATTACCCTGTATGTCACGATTTATTTTCAATAATACATACTTCGTGATTCCATGAATGATTCTCTGGAATTTAAACAGCATTGAAAGTTTGAACTATTCAGCATCACTATCTCTACCGTTATTCAACTACATTTTAACGTTAGACATGTTTATAACAATATTTCAATCTCAATAAAGTCGTGCACCTCGCAGCTTTCGCCACACCCTAGCGATCTTAATTCATTATCGGTGAGTTGCGTAGAATTTGTTTTCAAACATCAATGATGAAAGAAATGGTAAGTATTCACAATAGGTTTATCGCCATAACTGAAATATGGAACGATGAACAACTTCTTGAATAAAAATATCTCTTATAAAAACAATGCCTTTAATAATAATGCCGTACATTGAACTCTATCAAATATTTCATCCTTAAACCTCCGATAATATATTTTTTTATATACTAGAAATTCATACTTCGAAAGTTCCATCAAATTATGCAGCCTCATTTCCTTCCAGGCCAGTATGGCCAGGAATCCAGACCAGAGACAATCTGTTAAGTCTGCCTATCGAGGAGAGTCGTAGAGAGACATACTCAGAGAATGACTGTTTGTACTAAGAGCATATGTTTTTTTTTCGTAACATTTTCCGAAGAAGTCAATATTTTCTAATTCTGTTTGCAAGAGTTGATTGTTTGAAGTTGCTTCAAGGGCAGAAAGTCTTTAAGATGTGTGAAATGAAAATATTTTTTCATTGTTTCTCTGTTGACGTCATGTATTCTTCTTGCAATTCAACAAACAATATTCAATGTTTCAATGGATTTTTTTAAATCCCACTGACTTTTTGCCTCGAGTAATAATTTCCTTCAACAAATTTGGATTTCTTGAAAATATTAAGTCGTTTTTATGGAAGAAGTCATGAAAAATTGAACGAAAACGTTCGCTTTTGAAAGTCGCGTATACTCCCAAAGAGGTATACTCTGAAAAGGTATTGAAGATAGTGTGTAAGTTTATGAGAGACTGTCAGTTCTTGAAGTAATGCAAATTTCGGTTGAAATAAGAGCAACTGCTGAAGAAACGAGAAGAATCAGCAAAAATTTCATCTACGAGCACCAGGAAAGTAGTTATTTTCCCAGTGGCTTGGAAGAGATGAATGTTTCTAATTATTGAATTTCATTAGTTTTTACTTCTATTGTTCAACATGCCTGGCAGTGTTCCATGTAAGTGAAATTTTACTTCTTTCATTAATTATATTGTGTAGGAATCCTGTGAATGATATCTGATTCGATTCCATTACGAATGTTTGGAATACAAACGAAATAGATACAAGTGTTTTTATATAATTCAGCGTTTATATAAAACTATTTGTTTCGAAAGTACTTTTTCGCTTATGTAATTCAATCTTTATAAGAAAGTAGTTGTACCGAGAGGGCTTTTTCATCCAGTTTGTGTCTGAAAGTTACTTCTTTGCATGATCTACAAATCTTTGTTTAGAGTTAATTTTTGAAATTGATTACTTCCTTCCTTTCTTTGGAAGATTTACACATTTTTTGTATCAAAATGGAGAAATAGAAGGCCAAAAACTGTCTTTCTCAAAAATTAATCTCTCCTAAAAATATACCCTTTCAATTCAAACGAGATTCCTATGGCTAGGATTCATTTAAATGAGCGAATGAATGTTATTTACGTACTATCATCGATGACATGAGTGGATTCTGCACATTTCGTGACAAAAAAGTCGTAATTATGAACGAATTGAGTGTATTTTTTAAGATGTCCGTATTTGCCACTGAAGAGCCGATAAGTCAAGTGTCTTACGGCGAAACATCGGATATCTATCAATTTCATTAGTTCGACCTTCCATTGTCTAATATTATATAAAACAATTTGCAATCCCTAAAAGAATCAATAAAAATAAAAAAGAATAATTGAAAGTAACCATTATATTAAACAAAAAACCTAAAATGAAATTACAGTGAAATAAAATTAAATTAAAAAATAGAACAATTAAACAAAAAATAAAAAAATAAGAGATTCCAAGCCAAGTTACTTCACGACGTTTCGATTGTTAGTAACCGCAATCGTCTTCGGGTGATGACTAATTATTACCCGAAGTATTTGAAGTAATAAGGCGCTCAGTTAGCCCTAAATAGATCGAAATTATAAGGTGCATTGGGGTCCAGGTGGGTACCACAGCCAATAGCATTGAGAAAGAAAATTGAGCCACTGACTTGAAGTTATTAATTTTTTTAAGATCAATTATCTGAAAATGCAAATTTTTTGTGTAAAGACAAATAGTGTAAAGACACTGCCATCAATTGCCTTCAAACAAAAAGTCATTTTTATCGACAAATTGCTTTTATACACTTAATTTTTACTTGAAGTTGTAAATACTTAGTAGTTTTTACAATATTTTTTATTTTATTTTATTAGGTATATTTCATTATGTACTGTATATATATATATATATATATATATATATATATATATATATATATATATATATATATATATATATATATATATATGGAAAAAGGTTATTGGACATAGCACTCATAGGAAGGTGGGCAAACCGCAGACACGTGTTTCTGGCTATTTAGCCTTCGTCAGTACGGTACAGCCAAGTGTAAAGGATAGACAACACTTGGTTGCAAGAAAGGGGCTAAACAAAGCAAGCGGATTCATCATCAGGGGTCTTGGACCCGGATGTCACGCAGGTGGCTAGAGCTGCTCCCGTGACGAAGTTGGGAGTTAGTCCTTGTAATCACAAGGTCTTCCAACGATGACACGAAATCGCAGTTGGCCCCTGATGATGAATCCGCTTGCTTTGTTTGGCCCCTTTCTTGCAACCAAGTGTTGTCTATCCTTTACACTTGGCTGTATCGTACTGACGAAGGCTAAATAGCCAGAAACACGTGTCTGCGGTTTGCCCACCTTCCTATGAGTGCTATGTCCAATAACCTTTTTCCATTGATAATACCATCTCACTCAATATCCCTCTATCTTTTATATACAGTGTGACCCATTTAAAATGGAACCACCCCTGTAGAATGTGCATTTTTCAATCAATCTCAATTTTTTTTTATTGAAATATTAAGCATGAAAAACTGTATCTTAACACTAACTTTCACAATTTTAGTTTCATTTCCAAGGCACTCTATGGTTTTTTTTGTTTGTCAAAAACGGCAAAAGTTTATTAGGCAATTTTTGTTTTCAAATTTGACTACACCACTGGATTCGTAGTCGTTATAAATCAAAACTGTCAAATTTTCATTAAAAAATATTTGTTAACAACGAAGTTACAACAACTTCAATTTTGGAAACAAAGTATTTGTTTGTAATTTTTATTCAGATTATAGACATATTTGAGATCTGACAACACTGTCATCTCCAAGTAGAACACCAGTGAATTTGTACAGTGAAAATTCGAAGTCAACAGCTCAATGCGTTCTACAGTTATAACTCCTGAAAATATGGTAGTGTGAGAGATTTGTGGTGCATGCGTTTTGTAATAAAAATCTGACTACGCCACTGGATTTGTGGATAATATTCCCTTAAAATCATTCATTTGAGTGTAGGTTACGAGAAGTGTATTCTAGAATAACAGAAAATTAAAAATTCATTTTCAAGTTATGCAGTACTTAGTACATTCTTCCGCAAAGCCGCTAAAATCAAATTGATTTAAAGCATGGAAATCATTTATTCAATAATAAAACAGAGAGCAGGACAAAAATTGTTCCCTGTAAATTCTTCATAACTCAGGTAAAACAATCTTTTAGAGGAGATATCAATAATTTGAGGAAGCTGAACTCATTATGCAAAGGTTTTATAATAAATCAACAGTAGGCTGTGATTTTGACAGTTAATCATAAATAAAATAATAGTTGTTAGTTACGTGCATTTAATAATGGCTTTGCAATTATCATTAGAAGAAAGAATTGAAATTGTGAGAATTTCTGGGGACAATTATCATAGTGAAAGAGAAGCAGCTAGGATATTTAATCACAGACATCCAAATCGACTTCCCATTGACAGAAGCACCGTCAGTAAAATTAACAAAACATTTAAAGAAACCGGTGAAGTCAGCAAACATATTTTAAAAAATAATCACCGAAGAAGAAATTTAAACGAAGGTGCTCTTTTAGATTATTTTAGAAACCACCCAAACAGAAGTTTACGAGTCGCCAGTTTGGATTTAAACTTACCGAGAGAGACTATTCGACGATGTCTTAAACAAAACAAAATGAGAGCATTTAAACCTAAATTTCTTCACTCTTTAAAGGCAGGTGATGAAGTGAAACGTATGGAATTTTGTTTGTGGGCACAAGGCGAGTACCTGAATACAAGAAATTTTTTAAACTGCATAATGTTTAGTGATGAAGCTTCTTTCAGCACCAATGGGGTAGTTTCATCACAAAATGCTCGGTATTGGGCTACGGAAAATCCGCACTGGATCATAAATTGTAAAAGTCAATATTCCGAAAAAGTTAACGTTTGGTGTGGTATAGTACAAAATAGAATAATAGGTCCATATTTTTTTGATGGAAACATAAACGGGCAAAATTTTTTGGAATTTCTAAATAACCAATTATCGGACGAAATAGATGAAATGCCTCTTGCGGAACAAGTAAATTTATATTTTCAGCTCGACGGCTGTTCCGTGCACAATTCGAGGATTGTTAAAGAGTGGCTAAATAACCAGTTTCCAAATCATTGGATAGGACGAGGTAGTGACTTAATTGAATGGCCACCTAGATCGCCTGATCTAACAATATTAGACTTTTTTCTGTGGGGTATTCTGACACAAAAAGTATACAGAACAAGACCAACGAATCGAGCTGAACTCATGCAAAGGATACGACAAGCTTGTGCCAAAATTACAGTTCAACAAATAAGAAATAGTGTAAACAATATTCGGAAGAGATACGATAAATGTATTGAACTTAATGGAGGTTTGGTAGAAGCCACAAAAATTTGAATGTTTAGTTTCAAATCAATGTTTATTTTAGTATCAGTTTTTTCTTAATGGCAATTAATTGTTGAATAAATACTTTGAAACTTGTTTGTATACATTTTGTTTTCATCAGCTATAGAAGAAGGTAGAGTAAGTTCAGAATCTCATAAAATGTGATTTTCCAGGTGCGCTGTTACAAAAGTACTATTATTTATTATTGGGAAACTTCCAAAAAGCTTACAAGTATGACCATTAATACTTCAAGATTCTATCAAGATTTGGTAAAAGCGCAATTGGGAGATCCCATGACATGAGATTCTGAACTTGGTCTACTACTGCGTAACTTGAAAATGAACTTTTAATTTTCTGTTATTCAATTATTCAATTTTTATTTTAATTTTCACTTCTCGTAACCTACACTCAAATGAATGATTTTAAGGGAATATTATCCACCAATCCAGTGGCGTAGTCAGATTTTTATTACAAAACGCTTGCACCACAAATCTCTCACATTACCATATTTTCAGGAGTTATAACTGTAGAACGCATTGAGCTGTTGACTTCGGATTTTCACTGTACAAATTCACTGGTGTTCTACTTGGTGATGACAGTGTTGTCAGATCTCAAATATGTCTATAATCTGAATAAAAATTACAAACAAATACTTTGTTTCCAAAATTGAAGTTGTTGTAACTTCGTTGTTAACAAATATTTTTTAATGAAAATTTGACAGTTTTGATTTATAACGACTACGAATCCAGTGGTGTAGTCAAATTTGAAAACAAAAATTGCCTAATAAACTTTTGCCGTTTTTGACAAACAAAAAAAACCATAGAGTGCCTTGGAAATGAAACTAAAATTGTGAAAGTTAGTGTCAAGATACAGTTTTTCATGCCTAATATTTCAATAAAAAAAAATTGAGATTGATTGAAAAATGCACATTCTACAGGGGTGGTTCCATTTTAAATGGGTCACACTGTATATATATATATATATATATATATATATATATATAAATATATATATATATATAAATATATATATATATATATATATATATATATATATATATAAATATATATATATATATATATATATATATATATATATATATATATATATATATATATATATATATATATATATATATATATATATATATATATATATATATATATATATATATTACACTATTTGTAATTACTTTTTTAATGTATTTTATCAAGATTTTATTTGACATATCCCATCTATGTAATGTAGCACAAAGTATACATAAATTGTATCTATCTATGTATCTTATCATTACCACCTACTTTGGACACCAGCTGACACTGATAATTTTGTCATATCAGGGGAAGTCAGAGTTGTCAATTAGAAGTGATTTCTAATTTTACTAACACTGAAATGACTGACTTGCACTTTGTTTACTTTCGGATTAGCAAATGGAAATGCCAAAGAAGCACGAAGAATTTACCAGGACAGATATCTCAACAGAGTAATTTTATGTGCAAAAATATTTAGAACGCTACATGCAAGATAATGTGAAACTGGGAGTTTTAATAAACATGCAGGTGGTGGAAGATCAGAAACTTTAAGATGCCTGAACTAGAACAAGCTATACTTGAAGCGATAGAAGAAGATCCTTCAAATAGCACTGCATCTGGAAGTGAGCTCAAAAACCATATGGATAGTTCTAAAAGAAACCTCTTATACCCATACCACATACAGCGGGTTCAAGCTCTTCCGCTTCGGGATTTTCACCAAAGGTTAATGTTTTGTAGGTGGTTGATTCATAAGATGGCACAAAATAATAATATTTTATGAAATATTTTATTTACGGACGAAGCAAATTTTTCACTAGATCCCCAAGCTATTAGAGAAAGTAATTTTCAGCAACAATTCTTGCTGAACGTTCGGGTAGGAATTATTGGTGATTGGTCCAATTTTCCTACCAACAAGATGAACAGGTAAATCCAACACATACTTTTGCGAGATGATTCACCCTATTTGTCAGAAGAGGTGCCTTGTAAAAGGCAAAATGTGATTTATGCACGACGGGCTCCAGCTCATTTTAGTGTTCTTGCTCGTCAGCATCTCGACATCACCTACCCTCTATTCGCTGGATTGGACGTACAGGACCTCTATATTGGCCAGCTCGCAGTCCTGTTATGAATCCCCTAGATTTCTATTCATGGATCATTTGAGACTCTTGTTAATAAAACTCCTGTACTAGATGTGAATGACTTAAGGAATTGAATAGTTGACAACTGCAATGTCATGAGGGATACTCCAGGTAATTTTGAACATATCAGAAAATCAATGATAAACCGAATGCATTGGTGTATTTTAACAGAAGGTGGACATTTTGCTCATTTACTTCAAGGTCGAAATTATTTATTATTTTTAAAAAAAGTTGTATTTTTAGTTGCTTAATCTAGAAAAAAAAACTACAGAAAAATCAGTTTTTCTCAATATTGTTGACTGTGGTGTCCACTGAGACCCCACTGGACCTAATAATTTCGATCTATTTCAAATAACTAACGAATTTCAACCAAATCGGTGTAAGGATATTTATGACATTTTATGAATACCGTTTTTTTTTATGTCAACGCCGTATCGCCCTGTATCTCAGAAACGAAGGAACTTTTTTTCTTGAAACGACCTAACGAATCACCATCTGATGTTTCGTAGCGTAGTTAGGAAACACCCTGTATATCTCAAATGTATACATCCGAGTCGGTCGGTAGTCAGGCGGTTCGACGTGGGTGCTCTGTTCACTCACTCGAATTGACTGTCGTGTTGGTCGGTGGTTCAAGCTCTAGTCTGAACGATCGACAACAGCTGGTTAACGGAAAAACGGATTTTAAACAGATTTCTTTATGTCTATCAAATTAAAACCCCTTAATCCCTATAAACATTTTCAATAATACCAATTATTTCAAAGATATTTTTATTTCGGACACAAGTCAATTAGTAAATCTTCACGAACGAAAAGCAAATTCGGATATATGAAGATATAAATATTTTGATAAAACTTTTTGCAGATTTTCTCTTTTCAATTTTGAACATACGATATTTACATCATTCGTTTTAAGAGACTTTCTTTCTGATTCATCCAGTATCCAGTAACATTTTGAAACTTGAGTAAATATAGAATGTAGAAATGTTGATGCGAAGACGTATAAAATTACAGAGCGCTTATATTCACTCGAGGTTCCCGCAAGACAAAAAACGATAAACAGATGTCGGACAAGTGACATTATTCATGCTATTTATTATGGATCATTTGCTTTAGTCTTATTTTAATGTCGGTTTATACAAAAACAAGAAAGTAAATAAATAAGCACTGCGCAAAATTCGTTATCAAAACAAGAATTTCTTGATAATTAATTATTAAATGAAATTGAAATGTCTATTGAGATCGTTTTTAAAACCCGAACTTAGAATTTTCAGACAATATTTGTAACTTTTACAACGGTTTTTTCATCACCAATTTTACTAAAAGTTACTCATTCAACTATGTACAAACAGTAATTCGTATCAGTATCAGTATCAGTTGGAGTGAAAATTACAGTAGTCCTGACATTCTGAAAGTATGATGATGGAATTATAGAAATACAAAAAAAAAGTCAAAACCCATATTTGGAATGGATGGATAGTAAAACACAATAGTTTTGAACTAAAGTAGAAGAGCTTGATATTTCTTTTGATTATCTCTCTGACATAAGGTTCTATTATCTATATTGCAATTTTTAAGTTGTATAATAATTTTTGTTCTTGATTCCAAATATTCTGATACTCAAAATAAATTCGTAATCTCACAAAAAAAAGCAAGTTATTAGTTTTGGAGAGAAAGGCATCTACATCAGTGGTACTTTAGAAGAAGCACTTCAGATTATCCTAATATGGTGTTGCAACCAGAATTACATAACCCGTACATTCATTCGAAACTGTTACTTCCGACAGCTTATTGTGCAAACCTGCTGGAGACACGGCGAGAACATCCACATATTTTCAAAACCAAATGCAGCCTCATTTTCAAGAAATCGTGACTTACAATCGAGGTGAATTCGAAAATCCAGTTTTTTTCCAACAAGATGGTGCGTCGCTACATTTTTTCGTCCTGTAAGGATTAGTTGAATCAAACTTACCCAGGAATGTGAATTGGTAGTTGCGGTCCATTGAAATAGCCTGCTTATTCACCGGATTTGATTCCAATCCATATATTATATTGGAAGTTTATGTTACGCAACTGGGGACAATTCGAGTCTTTGGAAACATAATTATCAAAACTTGTGCTAGCATCACACCCAGAAATATTCCAAAATGTTAGGAATGACTTCGAAAATTTATTGTTTCACTATCAAAAGGTTCAAAGAAGATATTTTGATTATTCGTCAAAAGTTTTTTCACGTTTTAGACAAACAATAGCGAGGTTGAAATGAAATGCTATCGTTGTATGCTCTTGAAATCAACACTAGAGAATTGAAATACCTTTCATACGAAATGTCAGAAGACTCCTCTTTTTATTGAAAAAAATATAGTGCCCTCTCGGCACTATTGGCTTTTCACCAGAAAGTATAGTCGAAGTAACCGGAATTGTGCATACTTAAAGTGTCGGCGCTCTTGAAGGCTAAAAAATCAATAGAGAGAAATAAAGCCGCTGCCGACTTTTTTCACGTGGACTGAAGAATTGCTGGTTCGTATTGGATGGTTTCTACTAACCGAGTTATACACTGTGTCCGTAAAGTATGGAACAAATTCATTTTTAGCTAAACAGCTCATTTTTAGAAATAATCCTGAAACATGTCGATTTTTGATGTTAATTTACCGTATTTTAAAATAATAATCTAATATACAGGGTGAATTACGTTCGAGTAATGACGTCACCGTCATTTTTTTTAAATAGAACACCCCCATTTTGTTTCAATTTTCGGAATACTCTAGCTGAGCTGATTCCAAAAATGTATCACATGTTGATTCCAATTGGTACAGGGTGGACAAAAATACAGTAGTTGTACGTGTGCTAATAAAGTAACGCGTAACATTCTTTATTAGATAAATTAACAATATTATCAAAAATACTTATTGTCTAGCGGCAATTGGTTTAAATGTAACACCCCGTAGTTTGCTACATGTTTAGAGTAATAAAAATGAGCTGTTTCCAAACATGTTTGGTACTTGTGGTCTAGCAGACAGAATATGAAAGAAATTATTTCTTATCTACATTTATAAAAACATAGTCGTCTAGTTTTTTGTGAAATATCATTATTTGTTTAGTAATTTATTGATGTTCAGTGACAGTTTAGTACTACAATATTTTTGGTATTCGTGAATATTCGAATGATTGCTTAGATTTAATTGGAAGTAGAAATGGAGTTAAGTGTAAAACAAAGAATTGAAACACTTATGATGATTGGGTATGGAGTCAGACCGCGAACTCAGATGGAAGTGTGCAATTTGTTTAATGATAAATATCCAGAAAGACCTATAACGCGTTCAACAGTCAGTAAGCTGGAAACGAAATTTCGAGAAACTGGTACGGTTGCAAATGTACGCAAATCAGGTCGTCCCCCTGCAAATGCTGATACAGCATTAGATGTTTTACTGAGTTTTGAAGAAGATGCGCACACTTCTGTTCGTAAAGTTAGTCGCGAAATCGGTGTTGGCAAAACAACGGTACATAAACTATTGAAGCTTGAAAAATGGCATCCTTATAAAATCAAACTTGTGCAAGAATTGAACGGAAATGATCCCGATAGACGACTCCAATTTTGCGAAGAAATGATGGATAAATGTCACTGAGACCCTCTCTTGATACAAAACATTATTTTTTCTGATGAGTCCACTTTCACGTTAAATGGTGAGGTTAACCGTCAGAATTGTAGATACTGGTCAAAAGAAAACCCCCACTGGATGCGTGAGCATCATACACAATACCCTCAAAAGGTAAATGTATGGGCTGGAATTGTACGAAATCGAATCATTGGACCCTACTTTATCGAAGGTAATTTAAACGGGGCAAAGTACCTTGAGATTTTAAGGGGGTATCTCGTACCTACTTTACGTAATTTACTTCCCACCAGACGTAATCCTGGAGGTTTTGATGAAAGTTTATGGTTTCAACAGGATGGTGCACCTCCACATTATGCTGTAGATGTTAGAAGGTACGTAGATGAACTTTTTCCGAACAGGTGGATTGGTAGACGTGGACCCACTGAATGGCCAGCGAGGTCACCAGATTTGTGGGGCCATCTGAAGAATATGATTTATAAAACGAAACCAGCAAATATTGAAGATGTACAAGTGAAAATTCGAACAGAAATAAACAATATTACGCAAGAAACCATACACAAGGTTCAACAAGAATTTGTCAAATACAGCAAGGGCTACAGTTCGAACATTTAATGTAAAGTCATGTATTCCAGCATATTCTGTCCGCTAGACAATAAGTATTTTTGATAATATTGTTAATTTACCTAATGAAGAATGTTACGCGTTACTTTATTAGCACACACACAACTACTGTATTTTTGTCCACCCTGTACCAATTGGAATCAACATGTGATACGTTTTTGGAATCAGCTCAGCTAGAGTAATCCGAAAATTGAGACAAAATGGGGGTGTTCCATTTAAAAATAATGACGGTGACGTCATTACTCGAACGCAATTCACCCTGCATATTAGATTATTATTTTAAAATACGGTAAATTAACATCAACAATCGACGTGTTTCAGGATTATTTCTTAAAATGACCTGTTTAGCTAAAAATGAATTTGTTCCATACTTTACCGACACAGTGTATGATTGGCTGAATAGTAATAAAATTAAATTTGAAGTCATGTTCAGCTACCAGATCTGTGCAATTTATAATGACATTGCCGAGCCCATGAAACGAGATGACTTCAATCATTGTAATACAAATTTCAAACGATTCTTATTTTATCTTAAAACTATTAACGACCCTATCTATAAATCTATAAATAGTCATAATATTTAAAGATAATTGAAATCCTTTTTGTTTATTCCTTTGCGTACTAGGCGACATTTTTGAGGTTATGTGAAAGAGCAATTGAATGACCTTGTCGTCATGTAAATTAAGTTCGCCTTTTATCTTCATATAATAAATGAACTGTACCTGATTAGTTTGCTTTGAATGTGTTAGAAGATAATAAAGATGATATTACTATTATTATCAAGATGACTAATAGAATGCGAGCCGTCGTGTTGTCAATGTTCAGTTCAAGAACTGATCGCGATTTGTACTAATACAAGTACGACAAGTACTAATAGTAATAACGAGTGTGATAACAACCCAGACTTTTTCCTGTGTTTTAAACGTATGTATACCTACAGGCAGGTCACAAGATTTTTTGGAATGGGTATCATAAAAACAGGGGAGAAAAACGCAATAACCCCACGAGGCTGCAGTGTTTCGCGGAACTTACAAAAACTGAATCAGTTACACGGCTTCGAATTAACTTGTACCAAAGATTTGAGAAATCATGACACTTCTATAAAGGCCGTTTCTTTTATCATGTGGTAAGATTGTTGTACAGTGTGTAACAACGAAAACTTAAGTGAGCCGTTTTTGAATATAAAAAGTAAGATTTTAAAAAAAAGCTCGGACACGTCGATTTCTAATAAAAGGGGGACACCTTTCAGACTAATCAGATTTTTTGTAGTACGCATCTTATTTAGATGGGGAAAGTAGGTCGAGTGGCACCTTGTTTTAAAGGTCTTTCGAATACCTTTACATCTATGTTAAAAGAAAATTTTTGTAACGATTAATTTTCGAGATAATTTGAAGATTTAAAGGTATTTTCATTGAGTTCAACTTTTTACAACAATTTACGTTCAGAACTTACATAAAAAAAATATTTTTGGCTTTTTATGACAACCTGCTGATACGTGTTCATTTGATTTCGTAAAAAAGTAAGAATTATTTGTTTATTACGAGGAGATTTTTTCGGGAGATGGGGATTACATTTTAGGTAAACTGAGTGGCACACCTCCTTATGAAGGTTGCCTTTTAGGTAACACCTAATAAGGGTAACTCACATAGGAAATTTAGAGTAAATGTTCAAAATGTGCGCCATTTTGCTCCATGCAACAATAAAGATTTTGTTCGAATTTTGCTCTTACATTATTCAACATCTCAGGACTAATAGCTCGGCATTCATCAATAATTCTACGACGTACTTCATCCAAATTGGCTGGCTGTGTAGCATAAACTTTAGATTTTAAATATCCCCACAAAAAGTATTCCAGTGGTGTTGAATCTGGTGATCTTGCTGGCCATTCAATTGGACCTCTTCTGCCAATCCATTGTCCTTCAAAATGATTATTCAAAAAATTTCGAACCTGCTGGACATAATGAGGTGGTGCACCGTCTTGTTGAAAATGGATAAATTCATCTTGACATCTTGGATCCTGTTCAATTATTTCAACTATACGAGTTTGTATTGTCTCTTCAAGAAGTTGTAAATAAGAATCACCGATTAAATTTCCATCGATGGAAAATGTACCTATAATATGATTGCCTAATATTCCGGCCCAGACATTCAACTTTTGGGGATGTTGGGTATGTATTTCTGTGTATTGTCTTGGGTTTTCAGCCGACCAATAACGGCAATTGTGACGGTTCTCGCAACCATTTAAATAAAATGAGCTTTCGTCCGAAAGATGTTATAAAGCAGCTCGGGATTTTGCATTAATCTCTCACTCATGCCCTCACAAAACTCCTTCTTCAGTCAAAATCATCCTCATTGAGTTCATGAACAAGTTTGATTTTGTAAGGATGGAATTTGTGATTTTTAAGGATTCTCCATGCGCTCATATGGCTTATTCCGGTCATTGCTGATAAACCTCTAGTACTTAACCTGGGATTGGCGATGACTTGACCAATCACTCCAATCGCATTATCGTCATTCACTACCCTTCTCTGAACATTTATTTTCTTATTCAAAACCGAACCTGTCTCCCTAAATTTTGTGACCAAATCCAGAACGTAATTTCTGCTTAGGTGTTTACCAGGGTTTCGCTCCTTAAATAAAATTGATGTTCTATTAGCATTTTGGTCGTTGGCAAAAAATAAAACAATAACTGAAACTCTTTCAGCAGTAGTGTAAGGCATTGTTGAACAAATAACAATACACGACCCGTTTAAACAAAACAATCGAACGATGTTCTAATGGAAACTGAAAGAAGAGGAGTGGGTATTGATTTTAAAAGGGGGATTTTATTTAACAAAAAACTGATGAGAAGAACTGCTCGAAATTTTATTTATTTAGGCATACAAGTTACCGAGTGGTCTGTCTAATTTATTATTAACATGGCAATTTTAACTTTAAATCATCTCGAAAACTAATCATTACAAAAATTTTCTTTTAACAGAATTGTAAAGGTATTCGAGAGACCTTTAAAACAAGGTGCCACTCGACCTACTTTCCCTATCTAAATAAGGGTCGTCGGACGCACCCCTCCGAGGGGGTGTCCTCCTTTAATTAGAAATCGACGGGTCCGAGCTTTTTTTAAAAATCTTACTTTTTATATTCAAAAACAGCTCTGTTATGTTTTCGTTGTTACACACTGTATACTAATCCGTAACAGATACGAAGACGATTGAATGGGAAAAAAGATAACTGTCATCGGGAATAATACAATAGTAGAAAAAAATTTACGAGGACTCCCGCCCTTCTCGAGTTATACGGGAAAAACCAAAAATGCTATTTTTCGATTTTTTCGAATGGAATTGTTATTTCGGAGAATATAAAAAAAAGGAAAGGAAAATTGTTATTGTATTCGAAGTGTACTATGACGATGTGATAATAAATATTTTATAAAACGTTTCGTGTCAACAAGGCCACCATCAACTTTTTTTAAATACGGACCCGTTTTTTTCATTACATATATTAATGAAGCAATAAATTCACAATCCAAGGGTATAACACATTTGATATTGTGAATTGTTTCGATTTCTTCAAAGTATAAGTCAGACAACCCAATAAATTCGACACAATGAAAATTCGTACTTTTTTGTTTTGGAAATTTTTGTATTGCCGTAGTCCTTCTTTCAAGGCTCATTTCTCTCTTATCAATTATAATTCGTAATATTTCTATAATTCTCAATCTTGAAAGTAACGAAAATATCAGTTTATGGTCAAAATTCGATTGATGTATAAATTGGTATGATCAAATAGCTTCCCAATTCATTTACCATCTTAAACGTGTAGGCTTTGCTAGGTTTCTATGGCAGGAAAAATGAATGCGTTGTTGATATCTGTTGAGAACTGTCAGACTTTTATGAACATATCAAAGATGTATTCAAATGATGAAAGGACTGATATGCTATTCAGTTATGCAAAATCAAATAGAAATCGTCTTTTGGCAAGGAATATGTATGTTGAGCTATACCCGAATCGTCGTATTCCGAACATCCAAATGTTTAGACGATTAGAAAGAAATTGAACGGACTATGGTGCATTTGACAGAGATAAAACAAGAAATGTATGGTTACAAAAAGTGTGAGGAATCAAATAAATGTTATGGGTAAGCAAATATCCGCCATGAAATACAATATTTTCAACAGGACGGTGCTCTTTCCCATAATGCAGCAATAGTAAGGGAACATTTTGATGCAATATTCCTAAGAAGATGGATTGTAAACAATGGACCAATTAGCTGGCCAGCTCGATCCCCAAATCTTACTCCTTCAGATTTTTTTGTCTGGGGATATATTTGTGCTCCGGAACAACAATGACGTAACTGCATATTTTGAAATTGTTCAGGAGGCGCAAAAAACTAAAATGTATTACCTTTACAATTCAATAATTCTTGAATGCGAATAGCTTTGGCATTGAACTCCAGGTATGTAATACATTCAGGGGTATGTATTACAAGAAATTAGAGGGTATCAAAATTTTCATTTCATTTTGGGGTTTTTTGGGGAGGGTTTCGGTTTCATTTCTGCAAATGCGTCATTGTTGCACTGTTGACTGTTTTTGACTACTTCTGTTACTGGTATGATAGCAAAAAAACCAATAAAATGAAAATTGCCCTAGAAAATTTATTATTCATTTTTTTATGAGGTAAAAACTTCATTTGTGAAATTATAAAACAACAATAAAATCAATTGACGCTCCGGGGCAACTCCATTGATTCCACTGGCGCATTTGCTTTATCAGCTGCAGGAAAACCCGGAAAAACCTGCAGCACCACATAATAAGAACTTGACCTCCACCAGTTTTCGCATATAAAACATAAAAAATAAAAAACATACATATAAAAAATATTGAACAAAATAATAATTATTCCTAATAAATATAGAATGTTGATCAATCAGTCACTCAGAATTCAGTCTTTCACTATTATGCAAATCAGACAACATGAAAACAGTCTTAAGATAGATGAACAAGAAAAATAAAAAGAAATGAAATGAATTATTGTTTTTCTCTGCCAGTCTACGATTCTGAATAATTTCTTCAGTTACAGAAACATTACTATTCATTACTTCTACATTTCCTTGAATTAGGTTTTTATTTTCCTCTTGATCACACACAACATCAATATTTTTGGGAGGTGAATCATTGTATATTATAGTCAGTCCATGATTTTCAATCATTTCTTCAGGCACAGATCCATTTTTGTTAATTATATTTGCATTTTCTCGAGTTGAATTGTTTTTTTCCTCAGTAGACTGTCTGAGGCTTTTTAGTTATTCTGTTTCGTTGTGCGGCAATGCAGGTCTCGCCGTTCACCTTAAGATTTATGAGGTTCATGATTTTCTTAATACGTTCACTCATTATTAGGCCCTGTTATTATTGACGATTGTAAGTACCAAACAAAATAACGTTATCACCATTATTAATAAAACATATTTTTTTGACCACAAGGATCATTAATCCACACAGGACATTTCTGTATGTCACACTACCCAAAAATTGTTTAGTACTAGAACAATGAAACTTACGTCGGAAAACATAAGTGTCTCACTCAGAAGAACAATGACACAAATAATACTCAAGCCAGATAACATGAGTGTAATTCTCAAGAACAACGACACAATGAACACTTGCGTCAATGTTTCCTTGAAAATGTGCGATGGAGCTGTCAACTTTTTGTCATAAACTACATATACAGTGTGACCCATTTAAAATGGAACCACCCCTGTAGAATGTGCATTTTTCAATCAATCTCAATTTTTTTTTATTGAAATATTAAGCATGAAAAACTGTATCTTGACACTAACTTTCACAATTTTAGTTTCATTTCCAAGGCACTCTATGGTTTTTTTGTTTGTCAAAAACGGCAAAAGTTTATTAGGCAATTTTTGTTTTCAAATTTGACTACACCACTGGATTCGTAGTCGTTATAAATCAAAACTGTCAAATTTTCATTAAAAAATATTTGTTAACAACGAAGTTACAACAACTTCAATTTTGGAAACAAAGTATTTGTTTGTAATTTTTATTCAGATTATAGACATATTTGAGATCTGACAACACTGTTATCACCAAGTAGAACACCAGTGAATTTGTACAGTGAAAATCCGAAGTCAACAGCTCAATGCGTTCTACAGTTATAACTCCTGAAAATATGGTAATGTGAGAGATTTGTGGTGCAAGCGTTTTGTAATAAAAATCTGACTACGCCACTGGATTTGTGGATAATATTCCCTTAAAATCATTCATTTGAGTGTAGGTTACGAGAAGTGAAAATTAAAATAAAAATTGAATAATTGAATAACAGAAAATTAAAAGTTCATTTTCAAGTTACGCAGTAGTAGACCAAGTTCAGAATCTCATGTCATGGGATCTCCCAATTGCGCTTTTACCAAATCTTGATAGAATCTTGAAGTATTAATGGTCATACTTGTAAGCTTTTTGGAAGTTTCCCAATAATAAATAATAGTACTTTTGTAACAGCGCACCTGGAAAATCACATTTTATGAGATTCTGAACTTACTCTACCTTCTTCTATAGCTGATGAAAACAAAATGTATACAAACAAGTTTCAAAGTATTTATTCAACAATTAATTGCCATTAATTAACTAAACATTCAAATTTTTGTGGCTTCTACCAAACCTCCATTAAGTTCAATACATTTATCGTATCTCTTCCGAATATTGTTTACACTATTTCTTATTTGTTGAACTGTAATTTCGGCACAAGCTTGTCGTATCCTTTGCATGAGTTCAGCTCGATTCGTTGGTCTTGTTCTGTATACTTTTTGTGTCAGAATACCTCACAGAAAAAAGTCTAATATTGTTAGATCAGGCGATCTAGGTGGCCATTCAATTAAGTCACTACCTCGTCCTATCCAATGATTTGGAAACTGGTTATTTAGCAACTCTTTAACAATCCTCGAATTGTGCACGGAACAGCCGTCGAGCTGAAAATATAAATTTACTTGTTCCGCAAGAGGCATTTCATCTATTTCGTCCGATAATTGGTTATTTAGAAATTCCAAAAAATTTTGCCCGTTTATGTTTCCATCAAAAAAATATGGACCTATTATTCTATTTTGTACTATACCACACCAAACGTTAACTTTTTCGGAATATTGACTTTTACAATTTATGATCCAGTGCGGATTTTCCGTAGCCCAATACCGAGCATTTTGCGATGAAACTACCCCATTGGTGCTGAAAGAAGCTTCATCACTAAACATTATGCAGTTTAAAAAATTTCTTGTATTCAGGTACTCGCCTTGTGCCCACAAACAAAATTCCATACGTTTCACTTCATCACCTGCCTTTAAAGAGTGAAGAAATTTAGGTTTAAATGCTCTCATTTTGTTTTGTTTAAGACATCGTCGAATAGTCTCTCTCAGTAAGTTTAAATCCAAACTGGCGACTCGTAAACTTCTGTTTGGGTGGTTTCTAAAATAATCTAAAACAGCACCTTCGTTTAAATTTCTTCTTCGGTGATTATTTTTTAAAATATGTTTGCTGACTGCACCGGTTTCTTTAAATGTTTTGTTAATTTTACTGACGGTGCTTCTGTCAATGGGAAGTCGATTTGGATGTCTGTGATTAAATATCCTAGCTGCTTCTCTTTCACTATGATAATTGTCCCCAGAAATTCTCACAATTTCAATTCTTTCTTCTAATGATAATTGCAAAGCCATTATTAAATGCACGTAACTAACAACTATTATTTTATTTATGATTAACTGTCAAAATCACAGCCTACTGTTCATTTTTTATAAAACCTTTGCATAATGTGTTCAGCTTCCTCAAATTATTGATATCTCCTCTAAAAGATTGTTTAGCTGAGTTATGAAGAATTTACAGGGAACAATTTTTGTCCTGCTCTCTGTTTTATTATTGAATAAATGATTTCCATGCTTTAAATCAATTTGATTTTAGCGGCTATGCGGAAGAATGTACTAAGTACTGCATAACTTGAAAATGAATTTTTAATTTTCTGTTATTCTAGAATACACTTCTCGTAACCTACACTCAAATGAATGATTTTAAGGGAATATTATCCACAAATCCAGTGGCGTAGTCAGATTTTTATTACAAAACGCTTGCACCACAAATCTCTCACATTACCATATTTTCAGGAGTTATAACTGTAGAACGCATTGAGCTGTTGACTTCGGATTTTCACTGTACAAATTCACTGGTGTTCTACTTGGTGATGACAGTGTTGTCAGATCTCAAATATGTCTATAATCTGAATAAAAATTACAAACAAATACTTTGTTTCCAAAATTGAAGTTGTTGTAACTTCGTTGTTAACAAATATTTTTTGATGAAAATTTGACAGTTTTGATTTATAACGACTACGAATCCAGTGGTGTAGTCAAATTTGAAAACAAAAATTGCCTAATAAACTTTTTCCGTTTTTGACAAACAAAAAAAACCATAGAGTGCCTTGGAAATGAAACTAAAATTGTGAAAGTTAGTGTCAAGATACAGTTTTTCATGCTTAATATTTCAATAAAAAAAATTGAGATTGATTGAAAAATGCACATTCTACAGGGGTGGTTCTATTTTAAATGGGTCACACTGTAGGTCACTATTCCACCGAAATCGTAAGGCCACCATCTGTGTCTATTTCACAACTGACTGTTAAGACGTTGTTCCTCTGAAGTGATTGGACGATCAGCTGATAATTCAACAGTGCAGGTGAAGTATCTGAACTTCTCTATGCACTTAAGTCCATTTCGCAAAATTTTGCAGTTACGTCATAGTTGTTCCGGAACAGCGAATAAAGGATAAAGTTTTTTCAACACCAAGTACAGATATCGACCAACTCAAACAAAAAATAAGAGATGCATGTATTGGTATTACACCTATTATGCTAGAAAATTGCATTCAACTAAGAGGTCGTCAAAACGAGTACTCAATATAGATTGCTATGAAGTTTTGATTTTCCGTATCGGTTTGATTTTTCCAAAAGTTCATGATAAAATAAACTGTTTTTCTGTTTGATTGTTGTCACTGATGATGGTGGTTATGTCAAATGAAATGCTATGAAAATATCAAATGTGATATACCCTTGGATTGTGAATTCATCGCTTCCTCAATATCTGTAATAAAAAAGACAGGTCCGTATTAAAAAAAAATTATGGTGGTCATGTTGACACGAAACGTTTTATCGAATATTCATTATCATAAGTGAATGACTTTTTATTGAGATGGATATGGTCCTATTTGAATAACAGGTCACAAATGGTGGCCATAAATGGATTTACATCACTCCCCTTCACGGTATCCTCCGGAGTTCCTCAAGGCAACTATTTGGGTCCTTTATTCATCATTATATACATAAAAAAATCTCTAGTTGCTTCAATAAGTGTAAATTTTTACTATATGCCGATGACTTAAAAATCTATCACACAGTAAAATATTCATATGACAGCGGAGAAAGTCAGGAGGACTTGAAGCGGCTCAAAAAATTCTGTGATGATAATGATTTGTTTCTCAATCCACAAAAATGCGTGTCAATCTCATTCTCCAGAAACAAAAATATAATCAGAAATAATTATTACTTTGAAAATCAGGAACTGAAATCAGTTTCAGAAGTTAAAGATTTGGGAATAATTATGGACTCGAAGTCATTTAATTCACATATAGAAAAAACCGTCAATGAATGTAATAGTATCATTGGATTCCTCAAAAGAAACTGTCAAAACTTTAGAACTGTAAAACCTCTCCTCAATTTATATTATGCATATGTACATGGTATAGGCTCTGCTTTGCATCGGTTGTTTGGATTCATCAGTACCACATAAACATAGATCGTATTGAGAGAGTCCAAAACAAATTTCTTCGCTACATTAGTCACAAATTAAATTTTCCAATTACGAATAGCGATTAAAGTCCCGTTATGCGCCAATACAATATTATGGCTATGAAGGATAGAAGAACTGTTACGGATCTTATCATGATTTTCAAGTTGATGAAAGGATTAGTCCACTGCCCAGAACTTTATTCCAAAATTGGGTTCAATTTTCAGGGTAGAACGTTGAGGCGTACAGAATTTTTTAAGTTAACTTGCACAAAGACAAATGATGCTCAAAATTCACCACTTTATAGAATGCTCAAAACCTTTAACAAACTTTGCAATGATATTCAATATTTTGAAATCTTTTTAGACTGTTTCAAACGAAGGATGAAAAAAAATTTCATTGATAAGTTGTGATCATTTCTGCAGTCTCTGTCACTCTTATAAGATTTATGTTATTCTTCGGTTGTCCAATTCAATTTACAAAAAATTAAAATTTACATTCTTTTTTCTCAAAGCCCACTTGAACTAAAATTATAAAGTGGATTCTCTATTGGATTTGTTAATCTGTTTGTAACCCCTATATTGTTAATAAATAAATGAATAAATATCGTCATGGTACACATTTTTTTCTTTTTTTGATATTTTCTGAAATAACAATTCCAATTGAAAAAAATTAAAAACAGTATTTTTTGTTTTCCCCGTATAACTTGAGAAGGGCGAGAGTCCCCGTAAATTTTCTTCGACTATTGTATTGTTTCCGATGACCTTTCACCTTTTTTCCCATTTAATCGTCTTCGTATCTGTTACGGTTTAGAATATAGCAATGTAACCACATGATAAAACGGCCTGTATATTGATCTACGTGAGAAGCACGAACCCTGATGAATACTTCCAGTTCATTGCATGCTTTCGAGAATTAGGTGAAATAACCTCACAATCGGTAGTCTCCTGCACTATTACATTTGAGTATTACCAAATAGTGATCATTCTCGATTCAATAATTTAATATTGATATCTTCTGAACTCTCGCATTGCTAATTTCAGTAGTTTCAGTTATAATTCAATAACAATACCTTTAGTAGCCAATCTCTTAGAAAGATGCACAAGAACTGTTACTGAATTCTTAAAGCTCACTAAGATCCGATACAATGCGACAGTGACAGCCCCCTAACAAAACAATACAAGAAGAATTTATTTTCTACTATCGAAACAAAAGACTATCATCATTATGTTTCCATGATACTACCCCATTCTAATAGAATTAAAGGGAATGGGCCAGTGAAATATTTATTGAGATGAAAATATATAAAGCCCCGCCATGGGTCAGAATTTAACTTTCAAATTCTTTACATGAGCGTGCTTCGCGACAACAATGAATCGTCTCCGAAATATTTTGGCTGAACAGACTTCCAGGCAGTAGCGAATACTTCATCTGGGGATTTGGCAACTTGAACCATTTCTGGCAGTTCCGGTGATACAACTATGTATCCCGGAAAATAACTGGGATGCTGGGAACCCCGAAGTTGTACCCTATTTGAATATTGGAGAGGATCAGTCTCTAAAAAGTAGTCGACTCCCTCAGCCATTTCCTTTTCTAGAACACCCGAATTGTTCAATTCATCTACATCTGCCGCATTTAGCACATCTACTGGTTCAGCTCCGACTACGTTGACTAGATGTTCCATATTGGCGTTGACCCACAATGACTTCTCATCCTCAATTGGTCGAAAACTTCTTGGTTTATTTTTTCCCTTCTCTGGCGATTTTTTCATTTCCTCCATTACTTTAGTGAATATATCAACGTAAGGAACATTTTCGGACACATCTTCATATCTGTTCGCTAGCTTAACCATGTCCTCACTGATAATAGATCCGTGAATGGCCTGTGGCACTTTTTCAGTTGGAACAACTACATCCCGCAATGGTCCAGGAGTAACGGAACTCAGTTGAACTATTTGTTCATCAGAAGGTTCTTTGAATAGCGAGTTGAACAGCTGTTCTGGGTTGACGTCAGGGCTTGCCCCTTTCTCCACTGAATACATCACAGTAGCCATCGCCTCTGGTCTCAGTTCAGCTTGAGCTTCATCAGCACAGGGCTGAGGATAAACTATAGACTCTTCTAAGAGAGCTATCGATTCAGGGTTGATTCTGAGTTGCTGTAACTTTTGCTTTTTCTCGTAGTTCCCTGGCGATAGCACCATATCGGGTTGAATCATCTTTAATGTATTGTCTACGTCTTCTTTCTCTTCTTCTATTAGTTGTGCAACAAGAGCTGGATTCATGGCCGCTCCACTATCTAAAGGCTCCGTTACTGTACGCAAAATTTCTTTCGAGATAGTTGTATAAGAAGGAGTTACAACCACTGTGCTAGTTACCCCCACGACATCTTTTCCCTCAGTCATTTTGAATTCGGGGTTCAATTGTTGAATTCCTATTTCTACTTGTTCCATTTGTCCAGTCACCTCATTCAAATCGGAAAACTCCACATTCTTAACTATTCTTTCTCCTTCAGAATCTCTTTCGACCCTTTTTTCTGAAACGGCCTTCTGTAAAACCTTCTCGTTTCCAGCTGGAGTTTTGAAAGATAATGGCCGTAATTTTGAAATTTTTTTACCCTTTGCAGAAACGTTTTCACCTGGTTTAATAATGGACTGATCGAGAAGACTTTGTTGAATTGTTTGTTCAGTTGTTTTCATAGATTGGGGTACCATTTGAAGAGCTTGAAGTTTGGAAGCATTCATATCTTTTGATTGTTGCTGTCTCATGGAATATTTAGCAATTTTTGAGGTACGTTGTGAAGGAGACACTTGACCAGGTTTGAGAGTTGATGAAAATACTTCTGATACGTCTGGTAGGAAAGATGATGCTCCAACACCGGGAATGATAGAAGAAGTACGAGGTGCATCTGTTGGTATAGGTGCTGCAGCAGAAGTTTTGATTTGAGAAGGAAGTCTTGATGCGCGAGCGGGAATACCAGTTCTCTGCTGCTGTGGTAATCTACTCGGTTGAAGAGAACTTGTTCGAGCAGCTGATATCCTCCCACTTGGTGGTTGACGAAAACTATTTGGAGCGGTGAGGGTTCTTGAGGCTTGAACGGATGTGGGGCTAGTAGGAGGCTGACGAACACTTGTGGGAGCAGGTACAGACCTAATACTTTGTTGCTGACGAAAGCTTGTTGGCTCAGCAATTCGTGAAACTTGGGGTTGACGAACCTTTTTTGATGGGCATGTACTCACATCTGTTACCGTTGTATTCACCTCAGTTCTGGTGGTATTCGTTCCTGGTATTCTGATTGTTCTAGTTGAAGTTACTGTAACGGTGTTTGGTTTTTGGAAACCAAATCTATTTGGAGGTGGTTGAGACATATTTAACGAGAATTTTTGATATGAAACCGAACAGTTATGGAATGGTGTTATTGGAGTGACTGACAGAAATGTGACAATGAATGTCATTCACATCATGAAATATTTTTTATCTCATTGAGGTGACGGCTGCGTGAACTGGCATAAGTTACTCAAGGATGATTTTTCCTTAAACGTGATGGGACACTATTTCGCATTCTCTATCAATTCATTCCGAATCCTCTATAAATGCTGTAATATCAGAATAATTCCGGAAGAGATTCAATTCAAATATAAATGAACATTATTATAGGGAATCAGTATATTTTTTTACGAAAGTTCTTGAATCGGGAAGCTTCTATTTTTTTACATATTGCCTACCTGTGAAAATTATATTTTTTCGTCGTATAAGAACATTTATATTCAGGTAGATTAATTGTGTACCGAAAAGAACGGCTTTCATTTTCATTTTAAACGCAGAAAAAGATATCAATTTTAATTCGTCAGGATATGAGTTATACTCGGTTACAGCGCTATAAGAGAAAGAACGTTCGAAGGTTTCTAGACTGATACTGATGACGTGGAGTAATTTCGGAGTAGAGATTGGTTTCTTAATATTTACTGGTAACGTGGAGTGATTTCGGAGTAGAGATTGGTTTCTCAATATTTTATGAACCAAGCATACAAGGTGATATTTCCTTTTATTCAACATTTTCAGCCATGCAAGACTGTTTAAGAATGTTGTTGCATGATTTCATCATTTCAGCGGAAATAATAATAGGACACAGGCATTCTGAAATTTTTGGATCCTGGAAGAAGTTTCTATAGGCAATAGGCATAGGCAATATCACCGTACTTGAAAATTGATAATCACAACACAACAAAGTTTTTGTTTTGGGGTTGAAATTAGATGATTTTAATGTATTTCCACGTGTTAAAACCGAAAGTGACCATAAAAATTATATATTAGCTCTTGTTTTCAAGATATAGTATCATTATATTATATATATATATATATATATATATATATATATATATATATATATATATATATATATATATATATATATATATATGTATATTGAGTTTTCAACAAATGAAATATTTCATCACCAACAGTTGGTACACATGTTTGTTTACATAACACCCCTCTCATCAGCTGTTCTTAAGTAGTAAACATAACCTATGTGAGTTTGTCAATTGTACGCACGTGGTTGCTATTGAAATTATCGTGTGAAGTTGATTTTTTAAATTAATTTAAGTGCTGATCTTAAATGCCTCGAAAGTATGTGAATTCTGTCGATAGCTTTTGCTATATATGTGGTGAAATAACATTTAAGGCTCAGAAACGTAAAATGACACCTATCGTTAAGACAGCCTATGAACATTATTTTGGTGTGAAAGTTGGGGACCAAGATAAATCATGGGCTCCTCATATATGTTGTAATTCTTGTTCCGTCATATTGCGAGAGTGGCTGAAAAATAAAAACCGGGCAATGGCTTTTGCAGTACCTATGGTTTGGCGTGAGCCTACCAATCATACAGACGACTGTTATTTCTGCTTAACTCCTCCCATTAAGCAAGGTTTATCTATGAAGAAAAGAGGAACGGTTAAATACCCTTCTTCGGCCTGTACCACACTCAGACAATTTGCCAGTCCCTTCTCCACCCCAAAACTATGAAATTTTAGAGGAAGGTGATGAAGACTGTTTAGAAGGAGCAACCCATCCTTCTAAATCCTATGACCCTGATTTTGAGGTAAGCGATAGGTCTAGTGATCCGCACAGAATTAGTCAAGCAGAGTTGAGTGACCTTATAAGAGATCTTCGCTTGTCTAAGGAAAAGGCTGAGCTGTTAGGGTCAAGACTACAACAGTGGAATCTTCTAAAACATGATGTGAAAATATCTCAGTACAGACAGCGTCAGAAAGATTTGCTTCCTTTTTTTGAGAAAAAAGAAAACCTCGTAGTTTGTTCTGATGTTAATGGTTTGATGGACTGCTTGAATTTGGATCACACTCCATCCGAATGGAGACTGTTTATAGACTCTTCAAAACTAAGCTTAAAAGTTGTACTTCTGCATAATGGAAATCAGCTACCCTCTATTCCTATAGGTCATGCAGTTCACATGAAGGAAACGTATATAAATATGAAAACACTTCTCCAATCAATCAATTATGAACAACACAAGTGGCACATCTGTGGTGATCTGAAAGTCATTGCTATACTCCTAGGAATGCAATTAGGGTTCACACCATGTACTGTTGTTTTTTGTGTCTGTGGGACAGTCGGGATAGAAAATCTCACTATAAAGAAATGAGCTGGCCTACACGAGACCTAAACCCTAATGAGAAAAATGTAGTTTACGAGCCTCTTGTAGATCCTAAGGATGTTCTCCTTCCCCCATTACATATTAAGTTGGGACTAATGAAAAACTCTGTGAAGGCCATGCACCAGGAAGGACAAGCTTTTAAGTACTTGAGAGCAAAGTTTCCCAGGTTGAGTGATGCTAAAGTCAAGGAAGGCATCTTTATTGGGCCTCAAATCCGTGAAATCGTAAATGATCCAGCTTTTGACATGATTTTAACAAGAAATGAAAAAAGAGCCTGGGAAGTCTTTAAGGGGGTTGTACATGGGTTTTTAGGTAACAAAAGAGATGATAACTTCACAGCATTGGTTAAAGAGCTTCTTCAAGCTTACCACCAACTTGGATGCAACATGTCCTTAAAAATTCATTTTCTTCACTTTCATCTTAATTTCTTCCCACAAAAATGTGGAGCTGTGAGTGACGAACATGGAGAAAGATTCCATCAAGACATTGCCTTAATGGAACAGAGATATCAGGGCCGTTGGAATGAAGCAATG
Source organism: Leptinotarsa decemlineata (assembly GCF_025532065.1). Classification (NCBI taxonomy): domain Eukaryota; kingdom Metazoa; phylum Arthropoda; class Insecta; order Coleoptera; family Chrysomelidae; genus Leptinotarsa; species Leptinotarsa decemlineata. Next base: position 9,978,359 of record NW_027412694.1, on the reverse strand, counting down.
CTTGCAGACTACTGCTGGTCTGTGTGTAGGGATGCTCCAGAAGTGTTTTATAAAAGACAAGCTAAACGACAGCGATCTTACAATGAATCGGATGGACTTAATTGAAATTTGGTGGTACAAACTTCTTTTATTTGTCAAAACACTAAGAATAATGTTTTTTTTTATTAATTTTGTACTTAAAATATTCTAAAAGAAACATAACAATATTGTTTTATGTACTTTCACTTTTCACGTATAGTATAACTACTCTTTAAGATTAAGTACTGTGTATCTCAAAAACCAGAGCTAATAAAAAATTTTCATTGTTATTTTCGTTTTTATCACCCCAAAATTAGTAGAAATTGACTAATTTAGTGTAGGAAACATTCAAAAAATATTTTTTTGTTGTGTTGTGAATATAAGTGTTTCACATAGTTGAATCTTCAGTTGCTTAGTCAGGTAGTGTCTGTGAGGGTGTAGATATTTTGGTAGACCCTATGCTCTCCGAATCAGAGAGTTAATATGGCCAATGAACCTCAAATTACAACCTTTTGCCAACCCCAAGCATTTTATTTTTTCACTATATTCCAATTTGTGATTATTGACGAACATTGATGAATTATCTATGGCTCTATTCCGGTCCTTATTATTACCAAAAATTATGGCTTATGATTTATTTAGGTTGATGTTCAAACAGTGATTTCTTGATATTTTCAATAAGTCATCCACATCATTATTCAAAAACTGTTCATTGGATTAAAATTCATCAATTTTTGCAAAAAAAAAATAGATTGGTGTCATCAGCATAAGTATGCATTGGAAAATTCTGAAGTAGGTACATTATCTAGGACGAGGATTTAAGGACACTGGTGGAGACTGACCAATCACAAACGATCCGTGGGATAGCGGAAGAACTGGGCGTTAGCTCCCATGCAATTTTTGACGGTTTAACACGTATTGGAAAGATCAAAAAGCTCGAAAAGTTGGTGACCTACGACAGAAATTGTCATGTTTCAGTGTATTCTTTGCTTTTGCGCAACCAAATGTTTTCCGTATCGGATTGTCACGTGTAATGAAAAGTGGATCTTCTATGAAAATATGAGACGTTAAAGTCAGTAGTTGGTCACCGTCTACTTCATCAAATCCCGAGCGCATTATTCGAATACTGACGGAATCAATCTACTTGTTTTACGTTGGCAAAAGTGAACTTACTTAAGTGGCGCTTATTTCAATTAAATTGAATTAGTATTCACTGATATATTACAGTTTGATCTTCCTCTTGAAGATGATCACTTGGTGATCAAAACACGTATCGAGGTGTTGAAATAACGCTTTAGTGTTGGAAAAAAACTCCAGTGATATTCGAGATATTACAGGCTCATAAAAAAGGACGAAACTTTTGAAACATCCTAATATTCAAAGGCAGGTTTCGACATAGTGTGAAATTATTTCAATTTTTTCGATTCGAAAGGAATGAAAATTATTTTCCAAAAATACTATTAAGGCGGTGAACTTAAGAGATAATTACTGGTTAATAATAAATTGTGGATACTGATTAGCGATCTGCGTTACAAATAATTAACATTACTTCTGCTATAAATGTTTTGGACACTTTGGAAGAGATCTCAACAAATTCAACCCTAGATTTTTCCTTTATGGATTAAACATGTGGTTTGTAACGTGTTCTTGAAATGAACTTTGACAGTGCGTCGAGTATGACTACCATTTTCTCAACACGATATTCAAAACCTATTCGAAGATCACAAAGCTCACAGTTTCGTTTGAAATCTAATTATTGTTTATACTATTTCTGGTCCCAAGATTATAAATAACTGAGTCATATTTCACATGTACAAGAAACATGTATTATTTACATCAAAATGGGAGCTATGCTATGATTCGATAGATCCATACATTTTTTGAGCTATTAGAAGGAATATCTTATACCAATAAGCATTAGCTACCCCGTCTGTCGAAGTATGATTCTTAATCATGCAAGTATACTCACGGTATAACCTTAAGCGATCAGGTGTCGACTTACCTGAAAGAAAAATAATATGTTAGTGTCTAAGATAAGTCAACTTCATGTAATGGTAAATTTTAGTCTTCTAGAGAACTGTCCCTAAGAAAATTGAAGCATCTTGGTGCAAAATAATATCACGAAAAAACTAATTAATACAGCTTGTTTGAAGGTGATTGACAATGTTTCGTGGTGCATCTCATCATTTCGGACTTCCATTGTCTAATGTGATATAAATTGATTTGAAATCCCTGAAAGAATATGTGAAAAAAAATTAAAAAGATTAGCTGAAAGAACAATTTTATTGACCAAAAAACTGAAATTACAATGAAATAACATACAAGTAACAACCAAAAAAAACAAAAAAAAATTGAACTATTAACACGAGCTGAAAAATTGAAAAATTATTACCAATGAATGAAAATAAAAAATATAAAATCAAAAGATTCCAAAGCAAGTTACTTCACGACGTTTCGATTGTTAGTATCCACAATCGTCTTCGGGTGATAACTGGACTTATTTATTTACCTGCACGTTGTCTTGATTTCAGACAGGTTGAAGCCTGGCCCCCTTATCCTGTGGACTGATGTTTGCCAGAAGGACAAACGGGTCATAACTGATGGTGAGTGTTGATGGTATGGCGGCATGAATGTCCTCAGACATCAGTACCGCCCTTTACGGTACCCCTACCTGGCTGGGGTGGGTTGGATGAAGAAACTGTTCATCTGTTAACGGAAGACATAGGGGCCTCTTTCGACAGAGTGTCGGGGCCTTCTATATCGGGAGGGGTCGTCTACAGTATAATCCATAGCTTCTCTGACTAATGGTGGACTTACTCCTTCGAGATCTGACTATTTATAGGTCATTCGACTGCTATCACCTATCCCCTCTTCCCTCTCTCCGCTTCATTGGTATTGGTTTTTAGCAGGAGCTGACCGTTTGGCGGGAGTTGGTCGTGTTTCGCTTGATTAGAGGTTTCCATATGTTATTTATCTCTATGCTAGCTTGGCTAAATGCGTTGTTGGACAACATATTTTGTTGTGGAATTGGCCGCGGTGGTAGTGCGCCCGACTCATGATCGGAAGATCGTGGGTTCGATTCCCGCCTCGACCAGATATTTTTCTCGAGAGAATTTATCTGAAATCATCTAAAAGAACAATTCGTTCAGGCCAGTCTCAACACCCTACACAGTAGGTTAATGGACTGACACCTATCAGAAAACAACTACTCCCCTGGCTAATACCACGAAGGGCGTTGGATTATATCCGACAGGTGTCAGTGCAGGATTCTTCACTGAAGTTATTCCTGCATATGCTGTTGGCGATACAACTGCCGCAATAGATTTTCAATTATCGGAACACACTTGCAGACCGGTTTCGGGCTGTTTGGCCACTCGTCAGTGCAAGGTAGTGTATATCATCAACATAAAGTCGATGATTTCCGATAATTGAAAATCGAATTCCGTCAGAATATCATTCCTCGAACTAAGCTGAAGACTACAACAAACAACAGGTTTGTCGTCGCTCCATCTGCCTGTGAACGAGGTAACCAACTGCATATCCAAATTTGCCCTATTGCGGCAGTTGTATCGCCAACAGCATATGCAGGAATAACTTCAGTGAAGAATCCTGCACTGACACCTGTCGGATATAATCCAACGCCCTTCGTGGTATTAGCCAGGGGAGTAGTTGTTTTCTGATAGGTGTCAGTCCATTAACCTACTGTGTAGGGTGTTGAGACTGGCCTGAACGAATTGTTCTTTTAGATGATTTGATTTATAGCCAGTCTTCAAGTATGCCCACTGACTATACGTGAAAGAATTTATCTGGTTGGAGCGGAGATGATTCTGCAACCGTGTTAGGATTCACACCTTAAAAGGTAAGACCTCGTTAGTCCTTAGCTCGCACAAGTTTCTCAACTTCTGAGAGTTGTCGGAAAAACAGACAGACAGACAGATATAGCGAGGAGAAACCAGGAAATCCGGAATGGTAGAGCATGTTTGGGTTTGGACTCATCAATATAACATCAAGTGGGCTCCAGCTGAAATCATCCACGAGGAGAAACACTGGTTCAGAAGAAAATTCAAAGAAGCCGCATATATGTTGTCCAACAACGAATTTAGCCAAGCTAGCGTAGCTTTATAGTGAAAATCATACAATAAACTGTATTAATTAGTTTTAAAATGGACTTTCATTAAGTATCGCCCATTTCTATTCAATTAAATAATATCACGTTCCTAATGCGTATTGAATACTACTAGTCAATATCCCTGCTCTATCAGCCGATCTTGCTATGCAATAAAAATGTATCTGCAATAGTCGTCCCAAATGTCTATTTGGAAGAAATAATGGAAATGTTAACTTGTTCTCATGTTCAAAATATACACATATAGTATAGAACAATTTGTTCAGGCAAGTCTCAACTCCTTACACTGTAGGTTACTGGACTGACACCTCGTTCAAAGGCGGATGGGGCGATGACAAACCTGTAATTTGTTGTCCGCTTCGAATTGATCCCTCGTAGGCCATATTCGCCAGATTTGGCTCTCTGCGACTACTTGCTGTTTGCAGACCTCAAAAAAAATGGTACATAATTTCGTTCAAATGAAGAGGTTATTGCTGAAACTGGGGCCTATTTTGAAGCAAAAGATGAATTGTTCTAAAAAGTGATATTGAAATGTTAGAGCTTCTCTGGAATGATTGTGTGGCTTTTGATGGGGAATACGTTGATGAATAAAACCAATTTTTAGTTCCGGGACTTCTCAGCACAGGTGTTAGAAGTATTTTTACATAGACGCAACAAAAAATGGTGCAAATATACAGATATATTAAACATTTAGGATGATAACTCAGTAGCACTTGTGCTAACTAAGTTGAACTTCGCCTTTTGTTATGTCAGCAACTAGCTCTCTAATTTATTTAAATATTTATATGTAACTACAGCTGGGTAACAATAAAGACGATATAGTAGAAATCACCTAACTATTACTGAAAATAATGATGATATATTTGGGAAAGAATGGTTTTGGTTTTTTCTTCTCCATCTGCATTGAAAAAATGGGAGAACCTTCCGAACAAAAGAAGAAGGCAATCAATTTAAAAAAAATCAACTGCACACAAATATGTGTAAATCATGCAGAGAAGTAACTTTCAGATACAAACTGGAAGAAACATTCCTCTTGGAACAACTACTTTCATATACACAATGAATTACACGAAACAAAAATACTTTTCGCCTATCGCCGGAATTTGCAGTGATTTTCAAAGTCAATTCAGAATAAAGGGAAGGATATTAGGAATAATTATAAAATAATACCGACATATTTTCAATTTCTGGGCTTTAAAAATAATTTTCAGTCATTGCTATATTTTTCCTACTTCAGTATGTATGTATATCTGTAGTTTTTCCTAAAATAATTTTTTGCTTCGAACTGATTTATTTTTGGCAAAAAATTTCTCCAAGAGAAATTTTTTGTTGAGAATGAAACAGGCTATCGAAAATAAATTTTTAAATGGTAAAAAAATAATAAGACAAAAAGTTACATTGAAAATTAATTTCAGAGGTTGCGTTTTCCACCCCTTACAACCATGGGGTAAACCATATAAATTTCTGACTAAGTTGTCACCTCGCAAACCACAAGAGGAGACTAAATCATCTGTCGGTAACAAATAAGACAGATGGGTATCCGCGGCTAAGCTAAACAGTGGAGACGGGAGTGGGTTAAACAACTTAGCAAATTTCAAATAGATCTTAATGGGCGCCAGGTAAATTTAATCCTCCAGATACCCTAAGTAACTCACAATATCAATAACTTACCAATTAATATTGGAAATAAAAGATAAAGATCCCCAATATGATTTATTCAGTAATCCTAACTTACATGGATTAACTAACAACGCTTCTAAGACAACAATGCAATATTCACACTACTACGCGATGTTCAAATGTCAATACACGAGCGCGGTGTATATAACCACGAATTCAATCAGCCATAAATTACGGTAGTAACGACGCTCAAAAAAAACTGCAATACGTCGAGTAAAACTACCACGAAAATTGAGTAGGTGAAATCGTAAATACTAGTATCGGATGGTATGACAAACTCGTTTGCGTCGCGTGAGCTCAGGCGTAGGCGCATCGGTGTCAATCAGCAATCGTGAAAGGAAGAAAATACCTCAATTTCCGTTTCACAAATGCATCACTATATCAATCAGGTATAAATAACAAACACTATATCAAACAGGTATCAATAAACATAAGGGCAACAATTATGCAAATATCTCAGTATATCACAAATTTTCAATTAAATCAATTATAACTTGCGTGCTCCTTTTGGGCCACCCGGTATATGTTGTTAGGCTACCCCGTGGTTCGACGGAAGTGGATCACCCTGTAGTACTGCTGAGATGGATCACCCTGTAGTACGGCGGAGATGGATCACCCTGTAGCACCACCAAGATAGATCACCCTGTAGGGCACGACAAGCTGGACCAGTAATGGATCACCAAATAAGATCCAGAAAGATAAATAAAACTTAAGAAAAAGAAAAAAAAAGGAAAGGAGAAGAAAAAAAAGGAAAGGAGAAGAAAAAAAAAAGAAAGGAGAAGAAAAACCCCTGGCCAAGGGGTTTTCTATACGTTTCTTCGTGTGCGGTGCTCTGCACGGAAGTCCTACTGGGACTTGATGAGTGACTGAGAGCCTTCTGTTTCTTATGAATCTAATTTCGGAAATCCTTCCACCTGGCACGAGTTCGGTAACCACCACAAATCCTCAAAAGAGCTTAAGTTTCAGACTGCAAATATCCACACCAAAATGACCAATCAGTCTTCCACTATACAATCCTGACTTGTAGAAATAATCCCAGTGAAGGATGGCACAAATACAACCATATATATCCTACAATCAGTCTGACGGTACGCTTTGAACTCCGAACCAAGCTCAATCGAAGGCCAACTTCCGAATACTAAAAGACTGCCACATCTGACAGCTGACCAGTTGTTGCCACGGTGCGTCCAACCTACCCTACAAGCACCAAGGGGGCGCTGTGCACAACATCATAAATCTATCAATTCCTCCACAGCCACTTGAGACAATATCAACAAGTCCATGACCCATCAAAACTCCTTCTCAAAGCAATGCAACCCTTAAACAACCCTTGACAACTTGAGTAACCGATCAATCCCTCACCCGTGAACAACTGTAGAACTAGTTCGGTGTAAGTCGACGGAACGACACTACGAAAGTTCGGCAGATGTCAACCAACAGCTGTCTCTTAACCTTGTTTACAAATGTTTCCAAAAATATTGTTCCAACCAATTTTCAACTATTTACCAATCCTTATTCATGCGATGGAATAGAAACATATAAGGTAAGTCGCCATAACCTTCCCTTTCAGTACGAATATTTGAACATTCATCTTATGCAGAATATTTACCGAAAATATCAAACAGTATTCAGAAACCAGAGCTAACTAATATTGTTTTTCAGGCGATATGGCTCTAATATGTCAGTAATCCTTCTGGAAGTAATGAATAACGATCTATGCAAGAAATATTTTTGGAAAGGTATAGGGAATAAGGCAGACAACGGCTAAAAAAATGATAGGTGAAGAAAACTGAGAAACAAACAATAACAACTATTTCAACCTAGCGAGGAATTTCGGATCTCCAACGTCGATTGGCAATAGGAGAATGTGTAAGTACTGGTCAAAGCAGTTAGTCAGGGAGCATACATTTATTCTTGTACATTTCAGGTATAGTTTTCTATGGAACGGAAGATTCCCATTACTATGATGTTAAATGAATAAAATATACTTGTAACTTAATTACATTGTTAATATTCGTTGAATAAAGATCTTAAAAGGTAACGTAGTGTTTTGAAAGGTCACATAAGAGCAGTTTGATCTAGTGTTAAATTGAAACGTAACAAAGTGTCTTTTTGGTAGTATGAAACGTCAGGTCAATTTCAATATTGTAACTTTTTTAGTGCTTGTGAAAAAAATTGTTATACAAATTGTATGTACCCCCTTTAAGGGGCTGTATCTTAACAAGGGATGCTCCAATGAAATTTCTTTATATGAAAGATCCTATCTTTTTTTCGATGAGGAATCACCTCTTTGAATGTTTTACACTTATTTATACACCCTGTATAGTTTATTAGGCAGGCATTCAGACATACATATGATCAATTTGAGAATTGACCCATTCAACATACCTAGGCACCATACTTCCAAATTTCAAGGATGTTTTTCTTAGATAGTCCCATCTTATCTGAATGAAATTTTACCCCTTTCAAATCATAATATTCATCAATTTAAGAAAGAAATAAACTCGCAGGTTCTTACTGCTCAGTGCTAAATAAAAAAATTTAAAATTCAATGTATGGTAGTGCAATGAAATTGTTAAATTGACCAAAATAATATTGAGAATACTAAGAGTTATTAGCAAGTATATGATTTATTATTTTTTTCTCTTCTCTATCATTGTTATGATAGTAAATAAGTATTTTTATAATTATTTTTTTACACTCTTTTCCTTTTATGTATAAAAGTATTTTTTATGGGTAATGAACGATATTATTATTATTATTATAAAAACCGAATCGCTGAGAGTGCTCAAGGACATACCAAAATGTGCCTTTCAGAACTGCTTTGAGGATTGGAAAAAATGAAAATTCGCCTCATTTTTTAACAGTCCTCGTACATACAGAATTTCTCAGGTTTTATTGGCACTTTATATTCGAGGACACCCACCTTCAATGCGCCATCGGCTTCGCAAAACGTTTGAGGAAGCTATTGTATGGCTGTTTTGTAAAGTGTCCAGGGAAAATCTCACAAAGTGTTATTTGAATAACTTGAAAAAAAAAAAGAGTATTGTAATATCTGAAGAATCGTGTCCCTCAAATGCTTCGCACGAACTTCACCTCGCCTATGAAGTTCATCGTAAGCCAAATGTTTCAGTTTGGGGACTTTAAATTATTAAATTCTCTCATGTGTAAAATGAGCAATCAAATTTCGTCACGAAGTTCAGTTTTTCCAGTTCAAAATACAGTACAGAATTCATAGTTCTTCACAAAACACTTTAATATCAGTGAATTGTTTTTATGTAATGTTGGGAAGGTGGAACAGGTGATTTACTTTCTTCGTTCGTAGACTCCCTTTCACTTAATAGTATCCAGTTGTGATGTACGAATAATGAGTATCTACTCGAAAATAAATAGAATTTCAATAAGGAAAGAGTTTTGATGTACGATTCGTGAATTTTTGAATGACGACTTCTTCATTACAAAACAACAAACAACACAAATTTATGTAGAACAGCTGACAACGGAAGCAATGTACCATGCCTTTATGTCTTTGGAATATTACATGGGTATAGTCGAAGTAAACGATATTGTGCATATTTAAAGGTGACGCCACTCTCAAAGGCCAAAAAACCAATACATAGAAAGCCGAACTAGTCCAAGTGGACTGTAGACTTGGCGGTTCGCATTGGATAATTTTTACTAACCGAGTTTTATGTTTGGCTGAGGAGTCATGAAATTAATTTTGAAGTCATGTTTCGGTGACGAATAGAAATCGGGAAAATCAGGGAATGTTATCGCAGTCGTGTTCAGTTCAGGAACTGATCGCGATTTGAGTGTTAAAATTCACGTCAAGCAGTTATGGAAAGCAGAAGAATAGTGGAATTGCGTAATAAATACTTAGAACAAATAACTAAATATAGACAAGAACAACGGCAAATTTTCTATTTGAACGAAACTTTGCATGACAGTCACAACATAGTTACGAAAGGGTGGACTGATGGTTCGAGAATGTTTACGCCTAACATGCCGATGGGTTCTGAATTCTTTGAACTTATGTGGAAAAAACTTGAGAACCGCAATGTTGACTATCATAAGAACTTGGAAGCTAATATTTTCGAGGAATAGTTTGAAAACACATTGATCCCAAATTTGAATGCGAATAGTGTAATAGTTCTTGACGACGCTGCCTATCATTCGCGACAGTTCATCAAAGTACCGAATAAAAATTCGAGGAAATTTGTATTTTGAAGATTACTGGCAGAAGACTGACTGAAAAAGATTAAAAAAGTAATTTCAGTTGAAAACGACTATATAAATAAAAGAATTCAACATTTTCTTTTTTACTCTTCTATAATTTTACGTATTTCTTTTCCGTCTATTTCTGTTAAGAATGTTTTCAAATCGACATGAGATATCACAAACTTTTATGTAGACCTTTTCAAGGTGTACAATCCTATTGTACATCATTTTGATCTATCCGTAGGGTTTAGCCAGCGTTTGCAATGTAAGCGCAAAAAAATGTGTTCACGACGTCACATTGAAAACCTATAAAATTATCATTACTATATTACGCATGTTATATACATAACCTTCCTCTTGAATCACTCTGTCTATTTAAAAACACGCATCAATATCGATTGAGTAGTTTTAAAGATCTAAGCATACATAGGTACAGACAGCGGGAAGCGACTTTGTTTTTTACTATGTAGTGATGTTGATACATTACAAATTGAATTACAGAATTATAAAAAGTGTTTGTGAATATGCATGAACCCATCAATCATATGTATTCAAAATGGAAAATATAATACGCGATTCCTTGAAAGATTTTTTTCCTGCTGAATCGCGTGAGAGTTAAAAACGAAGGAGTACGCAAAAAGTCAGTAATCTACACATCTTCAATAAATCAACGCACCACATGGAAATATCAAAATATTTTGTTGGCGTTGATAAAAACTCCTACTACAATGTTATATTTGGTTAACCCCTCGTATATGCTACTTGTGAATGCGATATGTTTAGACTGTGCCTGTGGTTCAGCGCTTTAGTTTTTATTCGCATATAAAAAGTAGCACGAAATGTACCTATTGAGTTCGCAAATCTGTACGTGTACTTATTCGATTACTGTTTACTTGTAAAGGATTTCCAATTGTGTTCATTATAGAGCGTCGATCACGTAATTTAACCCTTGACCCGTGATGAATGTGCCCAAACAGTACTACTTTTGGAAGAAGGCTGGAGTTACCGACGAATTGGTTGTCGATTCAATGTGTCTCAAACATCCATCACACGGATCTTGTTAAGATTCCGTGAAACAGGCTAGCATACCAGGTCAAAGACGAAATCAAGTAACTACCCCTATTCAGAATCGATATTTGAGAATTTTGGCACTTTGACAACGGTTTGTTACACACCGAAGTCTACAAATTCAGTTTCAAAACTGAACGGAAACTGCCAGCGACTTAGGGAATACAACATAACACCTAGGATTGCTGCCCAGGATCCTCTATCAACTGCAGACCATCGAAGGGAGAGGGAACACGTTAATTGGTTAAGGCTGACTGGGAACGAGTGTTATTCACCGATGAATCCCGATTTTTTTTACACAGTAACGACAAACGTTTTCATGTGTTACGACGTCCCAATGAACGATATGCTCAATGTGACTTTTCACAAACAACATTATTTGGTGGAGGCTCCGTTATGATATATGCGGTGGTATTTCTTTGACCGCACGTACGGACCTCGTGGTCACACACAATGGGTCCGTTACACCTAAAAAGTACATAATGGAGATCTTGGAGCAACACGTAGTACCATTCGCCTTTTATATCGGCGAAAATTTCATACTAATGCAAGACAACGCCAGACCACATGTTGCACAGATAGTCAGAAATTACCTCGAAGAGGTTGAAGTTAACACCATAGCAGGGCCAGCAGGTAGCTCGGATTTAAATCCAATAGAAAATATGTGGGATATCCTCAGTAGGCGATTGAGAGAACACCGGATCCAACCAAACCACCTGAAGGAACTGTGGGAGACACTGATTCAGGTTTGGAAAGAACTGGATCAGAATGAAATAGGGCAAACAATGTTAAGTATGGGCCGACGATTTGATGCTGTTATACGTGGTAGAGGTGGAAACACTCGTTATTGACACTTTTCTGTATATTTTTCCAACAATATTTTGTTTATAATTTACTTTTTTTTTCTATGTTACGTCAATCCTCGATTTGACAGTGCTACAATTAGTGATACTATGTAGGTTAACTCTGAAGATGTTTCATATTTTATTTCTCCTCTGATTACAAATAAAATTGATTCATTGAAGTTGTGCGTTAATTTCTTGGAGAAGTGTATAATAAATCTGATCACTAGATGGCATATGAAATAAAATACCTTTGTCATATAATGAATTCAACATAAACGAACAGATTGCCTTAAAAAACGTGGGTTCTCCTCTCCTTTCAAATATCTCGCTTCACTATTTTTCTATGTGAATGTCAAAGCATAAGCATAATTAATGATCGTTCTTCTACTGAAAAGGATCTCGTAGATACAAACAGGTTGTTTGACATTTTTGCAAAGGCGATCTTATATAATCATACGTTTCGTAATTTTTATTGGTTTCACTAAGTAGCTGACCTGAAATTACAACACATCGAGTTGAAGGTCTGCTGTCCAAATAAGATGATTTCTTATTGGAATAAACGTATGAAATATATTATCGTTTTTTCTGATTTCATCTGGGGTAGACGGTTCAAAATTGAAAATACTTATGAGATAAATAAAAAATATAGAAGTTGAAGTATATGTTTCTTCAACTCATAAAATGTTAATTTTGGCTCTGGTTGTGGTTTGTTGAGAAATAAGACCTCGTTGTTGTTAGTTTCAACTTGCGTTGTGTGCTTCGTGTTCTTTGAAACGAGTTTCAAAAGCTCGTCTAGTCTGAATAACATACATTTTTATCACATTCCACGCAAATTATTTCTGAAAAGTAAAGCTCCCAGTTTCAATAATCTTCTGTAAGATATATTTATGCTCAAAAAGTTTTCTCCTCGCCTTTAGCGTTTCAAGTGTGACAACAATTAAATGTTGATCATCGTACTTTAGAAAAGTCTAGATACACTGTAAATTTACATTACCCAATGTAAATTTACAGTGTAAATTTACTTGAGCCTATGCTCAAGAAAATGTAGTTCCATCACCCATCAGATACGAATAATGATGGGAGCTAGCAGAAATTGTTTGCATATTGGTATTCTCCCTATACACTTCAAATTGTTAAGCTTTGCAGGCATTTCTTACTTCTAAGATATTAAAAAATAGTAGCTGTTCATTATATAAATGCCATAAGTAGATATGTACATGTAAACTTCAATTTTTCTAATTTTTGGTATGGAAACATTTGGCAACAACGCCTATTCATCAAATGAACTCAATTCATATAGCATCTCCAATTTTCTGTTCGTGGAACATGAAAAAATGTGCTTCCTAATTTTTGATACAAAAATTGTGAAATAGAAGGTTTTTTCACTTCATGAATATTAAGTTTACTTTTGGAGTTTAAAACAATCAAGAGTGGCCATTCATGGATGCCTCAGTGGCAATAAATAACCACAGGTGTAGAACTTGATGTGTGTAGAAAGAATAGCAGTAATTTCAAATTTTTTCGACCCTTGTCCACAACAAACAAAGCGATACTACATTTTCTCGTCCACACATTTATTGCATGAAATGATTGTAATAATGATAATAATAATGTTTATTTCATAAGATTGTATACGTATACATATAAACAAATCGGAATGCAGAAATAAACATGACAAGCCATTGAAGCTCATAGAGCTTGTGAATGACAAAAAAAGAAACAATAAACTGAGTTGAGACGTTTTGTGCGTGATGTCAGTTGAATTGAAAAACTAAATAAAAATATCATGAACATGAACCAGTGAACAAACAACATTACAATCTAAACTATCGGTCATAACATAACATATGTTTTATATTTCATTCAATGTTCTGTTCTTAATATGGCCTTTGATGATTGCACATTTGCAGAGTTGCTGTCTATTCTATAAGGTGAGTCCTTGTTCAGATTATGGTGAGAAATCTTTGACTTCGAGATGTGCTTACTTTAGGAATCCTTGAGGTTTTTTGTTTAAATCTGATATTGTGCAAATGATCCACAGTCAATAATTTTGTTTCATATATTTTATGATACATTGCAAACCTCAGAAAGTATAGATGTCTACATGTAAAAAATTTAGATTCTGTGAAAAGTGTTTCGTACGGATAGGTATAATCTCTATCGAAAATATTGATGAGAAATTGATGAGACTTTAAGACAATTATCAGTAATACCTCGCCACAGTTGATATGGGACTGTACTGGAATGAAATATAATGTTCGTAGCTGAGCTATATCAAAAATATTCTTGAAAAACCTAACTTTGTTCAGTAGAGACCTTATTTTATTCGCAATATTTTTTGCGTGCTTATTCCCTACATTTTTATCTATTGTTATGCCAAAATATTTTATACGTTCTTTCATATTCATAGAATTGTGTTATTGTCATTATGGAATTCCAACAAAGTATAATTTGCCAAGTTGCTGTTGAAATATGTGGAAGGTACAAAGTGAGTTTTTTTTTACTTATTGTCAGCAATCTGCTCTTAAACCAACTGTCAATTTTTATAAAATCTGCCTCCACCTTGTCTTTCAATTCTTTCCAAGTATCAGCGCGATATATTACGGCTGTATCATCAGCTGAACTAATAATGATATCTTCTGAATTGACCCTGAACAAATCATTCAAATAGATATTAAATAAGAGAGGCCCCAATACCATTTCTTGGGGCACTCCATATTTTATGGTACAGTAAGAACTAAGTGTTTTATTCATTTCGGAGCACTGCTTCCTATCAGAAAGGTATGATATTAGGAATAATGTTTACATATACATAAGTTAAGATAGTATCTTTTGAATACTCGGATTTGCAAACTCATAAATTTATTGTTATTCCATATACTAGTAAACCAAGTATTAAACACATTTTTTACTCTTTGTTTGAAATGTATATTTGAATGTTTATCTCAAACATACATGAGAGAAGCAAAAATAATTTTTTTGGAATCATGCTTCAACTGAAGCCGAAATAAAACTTTATTAGGAATTATAGGAGCCTTTCAGGCTTCTTTCCTAATGTCAATTTTTTATATGTTCAAATTTGTGATGCACTGTTTGGAACCTTTGGTGTAGTAATGAATATTACTGGAGTTTTTTTCCCAACATCAAACCGTTATTTCAACACCTCGACATGTGTTTCGATCACCAAGTGATCATTTTCACTCTTGAAGATGATCACTTGGTGATCGAAACACGTGTCGAGTTGTTGAAAATAACGGTTTGGTGTTTAGAAAGAACTCCAGTAATATTCATATGTTCAAATGTTCATTTTAGAATCTAGGGATTCCGATGGCTTTTCCGTTAAGCTGTTAGAACCAAATCGAAATCCTTTACTTTCCAAACTTGCGATAATTTTAAGTCAATTTTAGGCTTATTCATTACCTTCTCAAACAAGGTATTGCTCGTCTTTCTAACTGAATATTTGGATGATTACCTCAGACACACATTGTAAAAGCAAAACAAAATTTCAAATCTCTAAAAATGGAATAAATCTAAATTTACGAGACTATTTTACTGAGTTCAAATGATTTCAACTTTATCAAAATGTTAACTGAATAGTTCAACAGGTAACTAAGTCCAGAATAATACTGAAAAAAATATTTAAATCTTCGAGGGAATATTCTTGTAAACTTTTGGATGCAATGTGAAAATTATATTCAACATATCCAAATAACCACGGTTCTTGGATATAAACTTAGGTGACATGAAAACATTAAAACTCACCTCTTTGGAGATGTTTCAATATTTCTTGAAGTATAGAAAGTGGATCTTATTATTTGTCAAGTGTGAAGAATCGAATGACCACCGATATAAGGATTAAAGAACAAATTGATCAACTATTCAATGATGGTTCCTAGTTAGAATTTTCAATTAAAGTTCTTGGGATGTCTTCAATATTTGTCCTCCCGGTTAATATATTGTGTTAGATGACGTTAACAGAAATTTCAAAAACAAATATATGAAAATACAAGTTTAAAATTCGTTTATGACCCTGATTTAACCAGCAGATGTTAAAAGGTGATGGAAACGCTCCTTTACAATTATGAGAATTCATCTATTATTAGGTAATTCAATAATATTTCTTCAACAAATTGATAGATTTGTCGTATAAAAAATTCAGTTTTTTTATGAATTTGTTGGATGCTACTTTCGTGTCAATTTCTAGTTCTGATGATATACTCTGTTAGAAATACTTTGTCATAGCTTCTACGAAATTGCTCATTCTATCTATTCTGAGAGTAATCTACAAACAGAAACATATAGTCAAAATGTGATACACATGTGGTTGCTGTTCTATCTGAGATATAATAGAAAAAATCCTAAGTGAGATTAGTATTATAGATTATTTATTCATAATCAAATGCACAGTCAAAATAAAATTTTTACTTAGTGTTGCTATTGGAAAGTAAATTTTCGTTACATATAGGTATAAATGTTGGCATATCGTATTCCACATTTGTGAAATGTAAATTTTCTTCAAATATTCTATATCCGATTTCAAGCATGGCAGACATCCGATGCGATGAAAACATATCCGATTTCTTTTAGATCATAAAACAATCCTTCATTCATTCCGTGGTCTTCCTGGTGTAACGACTCACTACCTTCGTTAACTCCATAAATTAAATTGCATTTTTTTTTCCTGTTGTGTCGTAGAATAATTAAAAACTTTCTAATACGTTCAAGAACGTGTGAAAATCATGCCAATATTGACTTACTTGGTTTTTACTCTTGCTTTCTTCTGTAGTACAGTCACATTAAAAACATTTCAATAGATTTTAATATTATTGCTTGCAGACGTTTCTCGTTCATCCAACAGCAGGACCATGTTAATAATAATAATAATTATTATTAATAATAATAATAATAATATTGTTTATTATTCATAAAAATACATTTATACATAAAAGGAAAAGGATTAGCCGAAGGCTATCTCCCACCCCTCCCAAAAATTATACAGTGAGTGTAAGGAAATAATTATAAAAATACTTATTTACTATCATAACAATGATAGAGAAGAGAAAAAAATAACAGTTATATAGTTGCCAATAACTCTCAATATTCTCAACATTATTTGAGTCAATTTACCATACACTAAATTTTGATTTTTTTAAATTAGCACTGACCAGTAAGAATCTGTGATTTCATTTCTTTTTTAAATTGATGAATATTATGATTTGAATGGGGTAAAATTTCATTCAGATAAGAAGGGGCTATATGAGAAAAACATCCTTGAAATTTGGAAGTATGTTGAATTAATTAATTCTCAAATTGACCATATGTATGTCAGAATGCCTGCTTGATAAATTATAGATATAAATAACAAGGTGTTTTAGTTTGAAGAAACTTGAACAAAAATTTTTTTATCGAATATTGAACTCTGTACCTACCTCACATTCAGCTCCTTCATTTTCAACAAAAATGGTGTGACATGTTCACCTTATGGTATACAGCATACGAATCGTATGCAAGTATTTTGGATATGTTGTAATTTCTGCTTGTTATATTGTGGCAAAAAATTGTAGTACATCAAACAAAAATACTCGATATGGGGGTAAATAAGAGTTTTAACTAAACTGAGTTTCATTTCTTCTGATAACTGATACTTGAATTTATATAGCGATTTGAGTTTGAGGAATGATACTTTGAAAATATTTATCACATGTTCATGGAAAGACAAAGAGCTATGTATGGTTACGCCAAGATTTTTAGCACTGTCTACCCAGACAATGTCTGCGTTATCCAAAGTGAGCCTAAAGTTACACTGAGTTTCTACTATTTGTCTTTGAGACCCTATACATAAGGCCAAAGTTTTATTTGGATTGATTTTCAGTAGATGATTCTCCGAGTATAGGAATTTTTTGTGCAAATCTGAGTATATATTGGCCAAACAACTTTCTGTATCGGTGTTATGAGAAGACAAATATAACTGCATATCATCTGCGTATAGATATATTTGACAATGTGATAAGAAAGTGGGGTAATCAAAATAAACACTGAAAACATCAAGGGTCCTAAAATATTTTCCTGCGGTACACCCGAGATTGTTTCTTTTAGGGATGACCATGAGTAATCATCCAGTTTGACCCTCTGTGATCGGCCTGTGAGATAGCTGGTCCTCCATTTAAGAGAAATGTCATCGAATCCTATGAACTTGAGCTTGCTGAAATCGAAATTAACTAAATCGAAAACTTTACTTTGATCAAGCAGTACTAAAATGGTGACATTTGATCGATCTCTGGAGGGTAGTATATTTCAAGAGGAGTATTCGATTTTCTTCAAGAAAAGCTCTTACTTGACGGAAAACATATTTCTAGAATATTTTAGAGAATGAGGGCAGAATGCTGATAGAGCGTTGATCACTGAACGTGATAGGTGCATTCTTTTTCGGAATTGGAATTATGTTTGCAACCTTCCAAACATCTGGAAAAATAACCTGTCTGAAGGACTCGTTGAAAATGTGTTTAACTTCGTCAATACAGTATGGTTTCACTTAAGAAACAATCTTGATATTTATATTGTCAATATCTAAAGCATTTAAAACAACGATAGAAATGAAATAAAAACAACAATAAAAATTAATTGGCGCTCCGGGCATTGATTCCAGTGGCGCATTCGCTTTTTCAGCTGCAGGAAAACCTGCAGCACCACATCATCTGAAGATCTTGATCTAACAATGTCCTCTCTGTTATTAAACAAAATGTAGGGTGTCTCCAGAGGCTCCAATAAATTCAATGCATCGCCAGAACACTTCGTGACACGACTATCGTCAAACTTAAACCAGTCCGTTTCTTCTTTGACCAAGGCGTAATAATGACCAAATTCACCGCAGAACCACAGTGAACAATGACTGCATGAATATTATAATAGTGGTCTGCTAGGTTGAAATGTTCATCTATTTCGAACCTTCCAAAGAGTTTTTTGCTTTCGTTAGAGGTTGAGTCTTGTTTGAAAATCATCAGTGTTAGTATGAGATTAACTGGTGCCTCAGATATACTTGTTTCCTTATATAAAATATAAAGCATTAGATTTTATTTCTCTGATAGCAGTCAAAATATCATCATTACATATATCGGTGAGGAAAAAGTTCATAGGGTTCATAGCGTTCAATTTATCATTATTGTAGAATGAAAAAGTGTTATTATTCACTATCGAATGTCTAGCCACGTTTAAAAAATAGTCATTGATTTTTTCAGGCAGGCTATTGCTTTGCGAAGATGATTTTGTAGTAACACCTCAATCTGCAAGATTTCTCCATGCCATTTTTGAATTGTTTTCATTTTTGTTCAAAACAAATTGTATATATGCTGTTTTTTCACGATTTACTGCGTCTCTGACGTAGTTGCGTAAAGTTACATAGTACTGTCTAACTGCTGCTGTCTTTTCTTCAAGATATTTGGCATGAGCTCCATCACGGGTTTTTCATCATCAATTTGATATTATAAGTTATATACGGGGATGCTTTATGTTTTTTGTTTACAGTGCAAATTGAAGCATGTTTGTCAAAAAACATAATGATGTATTAGTTGAGAAAATTTACTTTGGAATTGATATCTTGCATAGTCACAATATCACCCCATGGTAAGTTAGCAGCATCTTGAGAAAAAAGTTCATGATTGAAGTTCTTGAAATTTCTTTAAAAAATCAAGTGTTTTCACCTTCGAAATCAATATCGAACAGAGACCTAATCGAGGAAGAAACAGCCGATGTAGGTATTAATTTTCTTTTAGGAGAGAATATTTCGAAATTAAATCGCGAAACATACATTTCTCTTGAAGTACCTACACCATAAGTTATGATGATTGCCTGCCGGAAAACCACTACTTCCCCGGCTGATACCATAACTGGACATTATTTTTCATTAAGATGAGGACCATATTACTAGTAGTAGTTCAACCGCAGTCGCAGGAAAAAATATTTTGCATTTTTGCTGGCCTCTGTAAGATGGCCTTTACTGCCCAAACATCAGTTTTTTCAATGATTCTTCAATATCTGTAAACATAGGAAAGACTCGGCTGTAGTGGCAATCAAAAGCGAATTGGCTAACACAGATTATTGTGTTTTTTTTTGACTTTATTGTCTCATCACCGGCAAGACAGTAAACGATGATGTCGCGTGAAGTGGCGTTGAAAATTTTCGTCTTTGTTGTCCTCACCCGCCAGCTCCTTTGTGAGGTCATAAAGAACACCATTTATCTCCATGACACGATCTACTCGGAATCTCGAATCCAGTGCCATCAAATAGACGAATATTCACGACTCATTTCCCACAGGACGTTTGGTTAAACAGAGAAGACAGGACTAACAATAACAAGCAACCAATTTTTTAACTTAAAATTTTCTCTGGACCCAGGTTGAGCCCATCACACAAAGAGAGCAACAACAGAATTCTGCATGTTGAAAAACTCCAGGTTGCATTCGTCTCATTTGAACATCGGCTACGAATGCACATCTTCACCGGCAGCAGGAGGTTGCATATATTAATGAGGATCTAGAAGCGATTTTGAATTTGGATTGAAGTGGCCAGGTTCAATTCAATACCACAGAAACCCAGCCATGCTTTATAGGTTGTTTATTTTGACAGGATCCACCACAATATATATGTTTACTGAGCTTCAGTTTGACACTATCAACATGGAAACTCCAGGTTAGTTTATTATCAATATCAACACCCAAGAATTTAGTACAATTAACTTGATGTAAAGTTTCATTATTTAATCTTACCAAATAGCTTTTATCAATAGTTATATTTTTAGTAACAAAGTTGAGCATTTGAGATTTGGCAGAATTTAGCAGCAGACCATTTGTAGAACACCACTCTTCAATTTGATCAGTTACTTCATTAGCTTTGACAATTACTTCGGACATAGTTTCCGCAGATACCAAGATATTAGTGTCATCCGCAAAAATTATAATAATGGAAGCTTTCGAACAAAATTTCGGAAGATCGTTAATAAAAACCAAAAATAAAACCTCCCCTCTATGAAAGTGGAGTTAACTATATGAGTCAAAGGCTCAGAAATTACATTGGGAATGTTTTTTATAACAAGACCAGGAATTTCATCAATACCGGACGATTTTTTCTTACAAACTTTTTTGATAACTTGTTCAATTTCCATCTTAGTTGCTGGATATAAAAAATACTTTGATGTGAAGATGACATATAATCAATATTTTTAGTATCAGGTTTGGATATGCTACTGCTAACAGTTGAAAAATACTCACTAAAAAGGTTGCATATAGCAACCTGGACGTTTTTATAGGATCTATAGGATCTATCATTAAGCTCTACCTATCTTTAATTTCAATAAAAACAAAGTATGAGTTAGAAATCATAGAAATTTTTTATTCGTTTGAAAGATCTATTGATGCCATTATGTGTGGAATATAACATCGTTCAAATGATCGCCACGGCTTCTCTAGGTGCAACACATCCGAAACGTCTAATTTTCCATGACTCTGGCGCATAAATCAGGCTGAAACATGACCGACGGCATGGGTTATGTTAGCTTAGAGGATCTGATACAATTTGTATAAGATTGAATATAATTAAATATACTTGATGACTTTTTTGGTACGTATATTTTGACAAGTAATCAAACTCGAATGTTTTTAAATAACAACTACAACATAGTTATATACAGTGGGCTCATCCATCATACAGAAACAATCTTCATTCTGCAACATGATCGTTGTGGTTTGTGACTTATTCACATAAACATGCGACTTAAGAAAATCCCACAAGAAAATGTCTAACGGGATCAAATCGTATGATCTCGATGGCCATTTCACATCACCTACTTGTGAGGTCATGCCCTCAAATCGCTCGTGCAGAATAACCAATGTGACATGAGCGTGGTCCTTTGTAAATAGAATACAAGATTGAACAGAGTTCATACTCCTCTGGCACCGTACAAAAAAAAAGAAAAACAGAAAAACAAAGGGCCTGAATTGTAATTGTAATTGTGGTAGCGGGTAATTCGAATAAAGAGGGGAGATGATATCGATATAAACATAAGAATACTATTATTTTAGCTACAGCCAATGTGTCGTAGAAGATATTGGGTTATTATTGTTCGTTCAGAAGATATTCTTTCGTGCAGTTCCTGGAACTGGCAAGATTTCGATGAAACGGAAGGTGGTAAATTGTGATAGAATTCAGCTATTGTATATGTGATGTTCACATTATAAACATCAGTTCGATAAGTTATTTTGTAATAGTGGAAAGGAGGTATTCTATTGACTATAACTTCGTGAAATAATGTCGAAGAATAAAGAGTCCGCTTATCGTCCACTTTCAGCCTGGCTTTTACCTGGCTTAATGCCATACGAAAATCTCAAACAAGAGTTTTGAATTCTTTGAATTCGTTGTTGCTCATTTTTGTTCAGAAAATAATGATACACTACGTCACAATGGTTGAAATTAGATAGTATCAACGAATCACAAATGAGAAATTTGGTTTTTAGCCTCAAGACATGCCTATGAAGGTATACTATAATTCACTTTCCCAAATACTCTTTGAATCAATATTGAAGTATGTTTTTCAAATCTGTGTCCATCATCGATATAAACTCCCAGATGTTTATCCTGATACGACCGGTGTCATCAATTTTTATGATTAGATCGCTGAGTTCCGCCCTTGTTTGAAAAATCTGATAAAAAAATCTGTTTTTCCGTTAACCAGCTGTTGCACCCCTACGAACGACAACCCTCAAAAGTCGAAACTTGTGCGAGCTAAGGATTAACGAGCTCTTACCTTTTAACGTGTGATTCCTAACACAAATTGAATCCTTCCAAATCAAATCCTCATTAATATTATTTTCACTATGCTGTATAGATTCATAAGATATCGTCGTGTGCTAAATATTCTCGTATATCTTTCAACCAATCTCAACCCTAGTAAATATGTTTCACTTGGTATAAGAAAGTCTCAGTTTAATATTTCTTTACCTAATTTCTCGAGATTTGTAATATCTTTCTTCTGATGTTTAAATTCATAACAGATGTTACAAATGACTTATAAAATGATGAATTTGGAATTGTGCCATTCCAATTGAAAACGTGGTCAATGAACTGTTGATAGTTATAGGGTAATGAAATTGAATGAACTTGTGGTTCTTTTCACTTTTTTCAATTCTACGCTTGACATTATCTTCACTTTTGTAGCAGTGATATAATTAGAGTCATGCATCATTTGTCAATTTAGGATCGTACTTAGCAATTGATTAATCCAGATTTATTTCCATTTTGCTATCTATTGCAAGAAATGAGCAATTGTTTTATTAAAAAAATATTGATGACTAGTTGTTGCCCGCAGCCTCGCCAGCGTAGAATTTGGTTTATCACGTGAAGTTTCGTGACAGACCATTTAAAAGAAATACATAGTTACAATATTCTTTTATCAACCCAAAACTTCAGGTTGTCAACTTTAAAACTGACGAAATTGAATACAATTTTTGAACCCCTATTTTTTTCACTTGGGAGTGGACATTCTTGATTCCCTTTACGCTATACGAAAAACCCTCCTGATGGGTTCAGTAGCTTCGGTTGTAAGTTAATATAAGGGCGGGCTACAGCTAGTAATTTATTTTTATTCACTTTATTTCACTTTAAAAATACAGTAACTGAAAAAATATATGCCTACTGCACTAAGTAATAAATGGCTTCGAGAATCTAATTATGTTACCTACGAAGAAATTCGCAAAACTAACACAACCTTCAATGACATCTGCCCTCACGCGTCTGCCCGCGTTCGGGTCGCGTTTTCGGTGATGGCGCTTCATTGCTTAGACCGCCCATTTACCCTCGCGCATCGTCCCCCGTCGTCTTACAGCAGACGCGACGCGTAATGACTTACTGCGTTGCGTCAAATTAATCTTATCGTAATAAGTTTCAAACGATTCGTCCAAATTACTCAGTGTAAAAGACAAAGTTCATCTATATTATAACTCAAAACGACAATTGTATCCAATTTAATTGTATTTATGACTCAGTATTTTGCAAATAGTGGCTACCACTTAAAAGGTAGATATATGCTTTCACTGACTTTTATTCAGAACTATTTATGATAAACGTAAACCTCCTCAGTCCACAACTGAATCACTGATTTTGGACGATTCGAAACAGTGAAAACTGAGAACTACAACAAACCTATTATCTGCATGTAACTCCAACGGTATAGGCAGCGCACGCCAAGACAGCTCTCAGAGAGCAAACATTTTTCCGACTCACTTAATACTTATCGTTATATTATGACCAAAATTACACAAAATGTAACCTATATGTTATTCTGATGCACAAGCTGTATTTATGTAAAGTTTCATCCGAATCCGTTCAGTCGTTTAGGCGGGAAAGAGGCGTTACCATACATACATACATCCATCCTCACAAACTTTCACATTTATATTAGTTTAGATGATGATTGATGAAGTTGATCTTAAAAATCATCATTATCTATTTCAATACCGATTTCGTTAATATCTAGTTTGAATTTTTGGAAAAATATTCCCTGAAATGATCGAAACTATTACAAATTCAATCTTTTATGAAACCCAACATTTTTCGAAAATCAGCGCCACGTTTATTATTACAAAATTTGAAATGACTCCTATGTCAAGTTATAGTTATAATTACATTCGCAGAATTGTAATATGTGTTAGGAATGCCTCACTGGCTAACAACGATATTGAAACTCTTATAACACCACCAACTTTATAACATTTATTAGTCTATTCAACAACAATGTCAGTTTCAGACTGCCCCACTTAAACATATTTCAACACACAAAGGAATGTATCATCCTCTTATGTAAACTTATCAGGTGATATTCAGGGCTGTCCCATCCAGTACTCTCAACAAGATAATGTCCAGGGCTGTCCAGAGCTCTGATCCTAACGCACTCCCTAACATTCGGCCATCCTGCTACCCCATTTGGCCTCAAATGGGTTCAAACACCCATCAGAACAATCTGTAACAAACTTTCCAATGAAAACCTATATAAACAATATATTTTGTATATGTGTATGTGTCATAACTTAGTTCATTCCCTAAGTTATTATGTCCGTTGGTTTAATCCCCAACTTTTGTATATGTATGTGTGTACGTGTCATAACTTAGTTTAATCCCTAAGTTATGCATGTCTGTTGGTTTAATCCCCAACTTCTGCATGTGTCTGTTGGTTTAATCCCCAACTTCAACTCCCAGTCATGAATTTAGTTTAATCCCTAAATTATGACTGTTTTTTTTGTAACTCAGTTTAATCCCTGAGTTATCATTGCCGGTTGGTTTAATCCCCAACTTCAACTCCTAATCATGAATTTAGTTTCAATCCCTAAATTATGACTGGATTTTCACTCACTAATTGTCGTCTCTCACTGTGAACGGTTCGAGATGTTCCACACCGATGACTCCCTCATAACGGTTTGCGTTTTGGCACCTTTCTGACCCTAATTCTTCACATACTTTATATCTATCATTTCCTAAATTCTGTTTTATCTTGAATGGCCCTTTATATTTTTCGACTAATTTCTTACTGTTTCCATCATTTTTGAAATTAGTTACTTTTACGAGCACCAAATCTCCTATTTTGTAAACCGGAGCTGTTTTTCGTCTCATATTGAAAATTTTATTCTGCCTTTCACGATTTTCCTCCAATCTTTTTGCAACATCCTGCCTCAATTTGGTTACGTCAATCGCTGGGGGTTCGTGGACATGAGTGACGTAGCGGTCATTCCCCAAGTTCAATTGAAACCCAACTAAAACTTCACTTGGTGTCGTCTGTATTGTTTTATTGAAGGTACTGTTGATTGCTAACTGAATTTTAGATATGTTTTTGTCCCAATCTTCTTCCTCCAAATTAGCACTCATTGTTGCGGCAGCGTCTACAATTGTCCTATTGTATCGTTCCACCTGACCATTTGCGCGAGGCATAGCTATAGAGTTTTGATAATGGCGAATACCTTGTTCATCGCAAAAATTTTTAAATTTGTTGAATGAAAATGCTTTGCCTGCATCCGATATTATACGCAGTGGTACTCCAAAAATGGCTATTAATTTACGCAATTCGTTCAGAACCGGGGACGTCTTGGTATTGGGAAGAGCACTCAGAATTGTGAACTTTGTGAACGAGTCGACCATAACAAAAATGTATTTGTTGCCGTTTCTACTTTCAATAAATGGGCCATTATGATCAACATGGATTGTATGAAAAGGACAAGGACATTTATGAATGGAAAATAAAAATCCTGGCTTTTTCCCCGTGGGCATTTTATGGTACTGGCAGTGTAAGCAAGACTTAATATATTTTTTTACAAAATGTCGCATTCTAGGGAACCAATATCGTTCCTGCAACCTGTGAAGAGTTTTCTCTACAGAAAAATGTCCCAAATCATCGTGATTAGCCTTTACTATCTGCCATCGACAGTTTTTCGGAACAAGCCAACGCCGACCATACTCAGTAAGCTTGAAAACTTTTCCTGCCCTTAAATCATAATTATAAATAATATCTCTACTTACATCACCTGACTCCAAATTTTCTTTAATTTTCACAATTTCAGGATCTTTGGCTTGAACAGCCGCCAACCAATCACCTTCAGATATTTTCATAATAATATCTGTTTGTATACTTTCGCTAGTTACGCATGGATTGCGACTCAAAGCATCCACGTGAACCATTTGATTTCCCGATTTGTGAATAATTTGAAAATTATATTCCTGTAAAGAGAGGACCCATCTGCCAATGCGTGGGTTTATATTTTTTTTTTCAATTGTTCCACGAACAGCATTACAGCCAGATCTGATGATAAATTCAGTACCCAATAAATAATGACGAAACTTTTGTAGTACGGACACTATTGCCAACAACTCTAACTCGAATGAATGAAATCTTTTCTCGCTCTCGCTTGTTTGCCGACTATAAAATGACACTGGCTGCTCTCCCTTGTCGGTTATTTGCATCAGAATGCCACCGATTCCATCTCTACTTGCATCAGTATATACAACGGTTTGACATTTTGCATCAAAAATAATCAAAACGGTTTTATTAATCAAAATATTTTTGAAATCCTCAACAGTTTTTGAATGTGCCTCCGTCCACAGCCATTGACTATTTTTTTTTAACAATTTTGTTAGTATACTAGCTTTTTGTGCAAATTTATCAATGAACTTTTTAAAGTAACTCACCAAACCGAGGAACTGACGTAATTGATGAATATTTTGTGGAGTAGGAAAATTTTGTACAGCTTTTACCTTATTGTTACCAGGACGAATACCTGATTCATCAATTTCATAGCCTAAAAAGAGTATACTGGTTTGTAGAAATGAACATTTGTCCAAATTTAACGTTAAATGATTTTCCTTTAAAATTTGGAAGACATTTTGTAAAGTTTCAATATTTTCTGCCTTAGTTTTAGTTGCAATCAAGATATCATCGAGGTATATTATAATTTTATCAAATCTTAAATTTCCAAAAATTGAATGTATAGCTTTTTGAAAAAATACGGGTGCATTACAAAGGCCAAAGGGCATACGTAAAAACTCGTAATGCCCATCCGGCGTAACAAAAGCTGTTTTTTCTATTGAATCCGGGTGCATCTGAATTTGATAGTAGCCAGATTTGAAATCAAGACTTGTGAAAAATCGGCATCCCTTCAATCTATCTATCAAATCTTCTATACAAGGGAGAGGAGATTTTTCTTTAATAGTGATTTTGTTAAGCTCTCTATAGTCGACACACAAACGTTTTTCATTATTTTTCTTATCTACCAACAAAATAGGACTAGCAAACGGAGAACTGCTTTCGCGAATTATTCCTGCTTCTAATAATTTAGACACCAACTTTCTGACTATTGGTTTTTCACTTTGTGCCAACCTATACGGATTTCGTGCAACAACTTTCGGGTGACAAAGTTGAATTTTCATCAAGAACTTTTTAATACCCTTAAGTGATTTGAGAGAAGAAGCTACACAGTCACTATTTTCACGTAACAGGTCGTTTATCTCTTGATCAGAGTGAATCGAAATTTTTAAAATATTTTCAACTTTCTCTAGAGGTTCCTGTGCATAACTGAATGTTAAGTCA
The DNA here is from genome assembly GCF_025532065.1 of Leptinotarsa decemlineata. Taxonomy (NCBI): domain Eukaryota; kingdom Metazoa; phylum Arthropoda; class Insecta; order Coleoptera; family Chrysomelidae; genus Leptinotarsa; species Leptinotarsa decemlineata. The sequence continues at coordinate 9,950,287 of NW_027412694.1, read as the reverse complement.
TTGCCTACTCTTTGGTAATTGATTGCAATGTTTTCAGTAAAATTTCTACCAACTATACACTGACAATCAACTGACAAAGAATTGATAACATAAAATCGACAAAGCAATGTTATCTGATCGATTGTTACAGAAGCCTCGACAATCTCGTCTACCTTTGTAATGTTATCTAAAAAACCTGATAATAATGCAGGAACTGATAGTTTGCACACTTTTAGTCCAAGCTCCTGTGCCAATTCATGTTCCAAAATAGAACAGTCACTACCAAAATCAATAAAAGCCAAAAGGGAAGTGTCATTGATTTTAATTTTTCGATAGAATTTATCTTTATTGGAACTCTCGATCACATTAATTTTTTGTGGTTTTTCTATGAACTTCTCTGATTTTACCTCGGTCTGTCTTTTTTGTGAGTAACAATCGGCTTCGATATGACCTTTTCTATGACAAAAATTGCACTTCCTTATATTATAACTTCTACACTCGCTTCTTTTGTGTCCCCGTTTATTACAATGAAAGCATTTGATTTGAGTGCTTTGTATTTTTAAATTTTTATCATTCTTCCCAGTAGGTTTTGGCTGTTTTAATTTGATATTTGAAGTATTGTTATATATTTGTTTGTGACTTGGCCCTGACTCAGCATATGTTCTGTCCCTCAAATAACTTGCCAAAAGATTGAGATCTGTAATATTAGCTGCTCTCACAGCCGACGCAACCGTGTCATCCCCGATTGCGCCAACAATGAGTGACACTTTATCAGCCTCTGAAAAATTCGCTTTCAATGCTTCTATTTTAGCTAGGTGATCGAAATGAAAACTGTACAATGATTCCCCCTCAAATGGTTTGTGATTCGCAACTTCCATAAAAAATTTATGGGTGTTCCTAACAGACTGAAATGTGGTAGAAAGAATTTTTTTCCATTTAGCCCACGAATAATTCGCCCAACCGATTTCCGTTTGAATATAAGTTTGAAACCATTGTGATGCAGTATTTCCAAGTTTACTCAAAGCAATAGTTTTTGTTGTATTATCGTCCCATTTAAAACATGTTGCATGTTGATCCACAATACTTAACCAGTCTCTAACCGAATCAGACTTTGGGTCAAATTCACAAATTGTAGAAACATTTTTCGACTCACCTCTTTCACAAAAATCAAAATAGGTGCTTCTTACCCTGGACCTCCGACCTTTACGTTTACCCGATTTCTCTCTATGTGCTCGTCGTTTGGGTTCACTGCTGCTAGACGACTCTTCAGAACTTGATGAAGATGAAGATTCTGAGGAACTCGACCTCCTACGGCGTTTTGTTGATCGCCGTCCTGCCATCTTCAAACATTCAACGTGGAGCGTAAGAAAAAAAAACGACGTAGATCCCTCTTCTGAGATGTTAGGAATGCCTCACTGGCTAACAACGATATTGAAACTCTTATAACACCACCAACTTTATAACATTTATTAGTCTATTCAACAACAATGTCAGTTTCAGACTGCCCCACTTAAACATATTTCAACACACAAAGGAATGTATCATCCTCTTATGTAAACTTATCAGGTGATATTCAGGGCTGTCCCATCCAGTACTCTCAACAAGATAATGTCCAGGGCTGTCCAGAGCTCTGATCCTAACGCACTCCCTAACATATGTTACCTAGTACCGGAGACATTTCGAGTGGGAGTTTCAAGTGTGATACCCCGTATACCAGATGCCTATTGATAAAAAAGAACAATACCAAAGGTATTCTCTACGAATTAAACTACTTCCATATGGATAATCCCGTAGCTGAAATTTATTCCAAGGTCAGTTTCACAAGTGAAATCTGTTAAAACCTGTTAAAATATGTTTTCCGTTAACCAGCTGTCGCCCCCTATGAACGACAACTCCCAAAAGTTGAAACTTATGCGAGCTAAAGACTAACGAGATCTCACCTTTTAACGTGTGATTCCTAACACGGGTTGGACGATAGGAAGTGGAAATCTATCGTCCGGCCTTGCGGTTCGAATCACCGGTTCACACAGCAGACGTGTGATTCCTAACACGGGTTGGACGATGGGAGGTGAAAATTTATCGTCCGGCCTTGCGGTTCGAATCACCGGTTCACACAGCAGTCGAGCCCACCACCCACGTTAACCCACCAGGCTACCGTCCTATGGTTATTTTGTGTATTCCCCGTATACAGGGTGGGGCACCGAAAACGAAACAGATCGAATCTCTTCAAAACACATGTGTTCTGGAAAAAAATCAAAAACACGTCGATTTTTAATCCAAGGGGGATATCTTCCTATCATAACCTCAACTGTCATACCTCTTTCCCCACCCCTCGGTGACTATCACCAAACAATTTGAATAGGAAAAGTAGTAAGTGTGACACATCGTTAAAAGGTAATTTCATAAGAAATTCAGCCATGTCAATTTTAGCTACCTAACTTTCGATTTTTGTGCCTTCTTGCGGGAAAATAACTGTTCCGTATTCCAAATTATGATACTTCAATCGCAAAACAAAAAAAAGGTGGCGGCTTCACAATCTGTTTAAAATCTGTCTGTTTAAAATATGTTTCTCCGTTAACCAGCTGTCGCACCCCTACGAAAGACAACCCTCAGAAGTCGAAACTTGTGCGAGCTAAGGATTAATGAGGTCTTACCTTTTAACGTGTGATTCCTAACACGGGTTGGACGATAGCAAGTGAAGATCGATCGTTCAGGCTAGGGCTTGAACCACCGACCAACAAGGCAGTCAATTCGAGTGAGTGAACATAGCACCCACGCCGAACCGCTTGGCTACCGACCGAGCAATGGCGGACAAGATTTGCAATTATGGTCCGATTTGATTCAAAGTTGATTACTGGTGGTTTTTAGGGTCCGAAATTATGAATTGTTTTTCAGTGTAAAAAATCAAGATGGTGGCTCCAAAATGGTGGACGATATTTGTAATTATGGTCCGATTTAACTCGACACCGAAAACGAATCCTTCAAAACACATGTGTTGTGAACATAATGCAAAAACACGTCAATTTTAAATCCAAGGAGTACAAATCCTTTCTTTACCTCAACTGTCATACTTCTCTCCTCTCCCCTTCTTCACTCATATAATTTGATTAGGTACTAAGGGTGACACAGCATTGAGAAGGTAATTCCATAAGGAATTCAGACATGTGAGTGTTCGCTATTTAACTTTTCATTTTGCCGCTCTATTGCAGAAAAAACAACTGTTTCTCAATTCACATTTTATTCGAAAGGTAATGTGAACAATTCACGAAAAAGGAACAAAAATTGAAAAAATTACATAACTTGAAAATTGGAAAATTGTGCATAAATTCAACTAAGATCAATCCAAACAACATTGATTCATAGTAGATGCTCGAAGTGTTCTCCATTCACTGTTATACCTGAGTATAAGTTCGTCTCAAAACGTTGTCTGACGTTTTGGAGCATGTCTGGGGTTATTTGACGGCATTCGGTAATCACTTCAGAAATGCTCAAAAACGTCAGACGGCGTTTCGAGAATAACTTATACTCATTTATGGCAGTTCATGGCGAACACTTTGAGCATCTACTGTGAATTAAAGTAGTTTGGGATGATTGGATTATGTAATTTTTTCAATTGTTGTTCTTTTTCGTGAATTGTTCACATTACCTTTCAGATTAAATGTGAATTGAAAAACAAAACAGTTGTTTTTCCTGCGCCAAAATGAAAAGTTAAATAGCGAACACTCACATGTCTGAATTCCTTATGGAATTACCTTTTCGATGCTGTGTCACCCTTAGTACTTTCTCTAATCAAATTGTATGAGTGAACAAGGGGTGAGGAGAGAAGTATGACAGTTGAGGTAAAGATAGGATTTGTACTCCTTGGATTTAAAATTGACGTGTTTTTGCATTATACTCACAACACATGTGTTTTGAATAATTCGTTTTCGATGTCGAGTTAAATTGAACTATAATTACAAATTTCGTCCGCCATTTTGGAGCCACCATGTTGATTTTTTGCACTGAAAAAAAATTCATGATTTTCGACCCTGAAAACCACCACTTATCAATTTTGAATCAAATCGGACTATAATTGCAAATCTTGTCCGCCATTGTGAAGCCGCCATCTTGTTTTTTCCCCTAGAAAAACTCCATAATGCATCGTCACCGAATTTATGTCAAATTAGCTAGCGAATGAAGGATCATAATTTGGAATATGAAACAGTTTTTTTCCCGCAAGAAGGCACCAAAATCGAAAGTTAGGTAGCTGAATTCCTTATGAAATTACCTTTTTAACGATGTGTCACAATTTCTACTTTCCCTATTCATATTGTTTGGGTGATAGTCACCGAGGGGTGGGGGAAGAGGTATGACAGTTGAGGTTATGATAGGAAGATGTCCCCCTTGAAGTGAAAATTGAGGTGTTTTTGAATTTTTTTCAGAACACATGTGTTTTGAAGATATTCGATCGGTTTCGTTTTCGGTGCCCCACCCTGTATAATATCTCGTCCAGTATCATATCATTCTTAAAAATATAGGTAAAAGTTGTTAACTGACTGACCGTGACCTTGTTCAGTTTCTTCGGAGTTATTTAATCGTCGGAGGTTCTTCGTTCATCAAAGGAGGCTTGTATTGCGATGAATTATAGCTGACCCAGTGTCCCGATAAATCCAATAATCTTTTACTTTCTTTTCGCTCGTTTTTTGATTTTCGGTTGCGAAATCTGTGTTGGATATCGAGACTTGCCAATCAGTTGCGGTTTCATCTTTTGTTTTAGTTTCGGTCAACAAATTGGTTTCATTACGTATTTCACTTCAAAATGGGAATTTTGCCAATATTGATAGTGATAATTATACTTCAATTTTTCTGAACGGTTAGTATTTTGGCTTCTAACCACAAAACTACACTCTTGAGAGGATGAAGATATTTTTCCGATTTTCGTGAGAACTAAGCGATTGAACCTTTTTCCATAGATTCATTCCAATACGTTTTATAGTAATCAAGATTTAAGATATCTGCAGCTGACAAAATTTTTTGTAGATCTTCATTTTATCGTGAAGAATATTTTCTGGGGTGCCCGAGCAAATCCAACTAGCTTTTTCTTATTCGATTTTACAATTTAATAGAAAAGCTTTTTTCCTGATAAGTTTGTACCTTTATATGGTATGATCGATAAGGAAGTCTCGTCAATCAAACCTTTGGAAAAGTAAAGCAGATAATTCGAGAATACCGTGTAATTTTTTAAATTACCACTGAAATTCATCAAAATCACATTATTTATTATCATTTCATGCTTGGATTGAAATTATTATAAATTAATAAATGTATTGTTTTACAATGATGTAGATATAATTCGTTTGAAACTTCATAATTCATAATGTTTTCTAGTATTACTGCCTCTTTCATTTGTGAAATCTTATAATAAGTCAATCCTGATAAATTCTTCTTCTTTTCAGCCGAAATTTCAGAGTGATTCTGAAAATATTTATTTTGCAATAAAGTTTTTCGAAACCATGAAACCGGTGAAATTTTCTACATGAAATGTTTCGGTATTTATCGTTTGGAAGTGAAGCCACCCCCACAATTCTATTTCATTCCTGAGGTCACGATTGAAGTTTCCATTTTTTCAATTGGTATGGTGGTTACAGTATTTTCGTATCTTGGTTTGAAACATTTTTTATTTTACTGGGATTAATTCCATGATAACTTTGATTTGAATATCCCCATGAATGAAGATCTACCATTATTAGGTCTGGAGATTTGGAAGGTCAGGGACTGCCATATGAATTTAACAAATTTCACACAAGCTCAGAAACCATTCCGTTGAAAATAATGTTTACTTATACTGGAATATCGGTTTCTCAGAATATTTTCAACAATAAATATTGCTTCATGCATTTTATCTAAAGTATGGACAAACATTGCTTCACATATACGGTGAGCGGCTAAATTATGGAACGAATTCATTATTTCACAAGCAATGTACTTATTTTTGACGAAAAGACCGAAATAGATCGATTCTTATTTTTAATTTCCAATTTTTGAATATATATTCTGAAGATATTACGTCATTGGTTTTTAATTGAAATATATATTATTTTACAATGATGTAGATATTTTTTAGTTCAATATATTTGAAAAAAATTAATTCGTTTGAAACTTCATAATTCTAATAATGTTCAACATTTTTGTATGGCAACTGAGTACAGTAGTAGTTCTCACTCTTGACAATTAACTAATCAAATTTCTGTAAGGTATCAAATAACATCATTCCATTTTCACAAAGCTGGTCATAAATTAGTTTTTATGAAAATTTGAGATGTTTTTTGTTGACCTTTTTTGGCTATTTTCACCTTTCACAATCTGAAATATATGGAAATTATAATGGAGAACTGTATACAAGTGTAGAAAGGGCAAACTTTTCAGTTTACCCCGATAAGTTACTGCGTAAAATCAAAGCATTTTTCACAAAGGAAAATGTTCTATTTATCAGTAACTTGTCGTATTCCACAATTTTGCCTATCAAAGAATTTGCTGAGAAATAATATATACTTATCTTAACGTTTCGCAGGCCAAAATCTGACGGGTAGGTACTTGGCTACCCGTCTTGAAGAAAAATTTTAATTTTTCAATGGCAACAGAGTGATATCAGAGAGCACCTTGTATTACATTCAATGTTTCAGTAGTCAATCAACAACATTGACATAATTCACATTTCAAAACTCCTTTGACATGTGTCGAAGAAGTTGAGAAATGAATAATCAGCAAAGGAATAACTGCATATATCTTTGAATTTTTTGTCCACTTCTGAAGACGGAGGCAGATTACGACAAGTTACTAATAAATAGAGCACTTCCCTTCGTGAAAAATACTTTGATTTTACGCAGTATTTCATCGGGGCAAATTAAAAAATTTGCTTTTTCATAAACTACACTTCACGATTTGATCTCCACAATCTTTGTTTGAAAAATATATCACATGTTTCGTTATTCAGTAGCTTCTTCAACAGTGATTCAAATCACTGTTCAACGTCAACAGTGATTCAAATCACTGTTCAAGAAGCTAGGGTGTTAGCGAAACATGTCGTGATATATTTTTCAAATAAAGTTTGTGGAGACCAAATCGTGAGATGTAGTTTATGAAATTACTATGGATCTTCGTCAAGTAACGGCCGAATCAATCAGAAAAAAAGTTTGCCCTCTCTACACTTGCATAAAGTTCTTCATTATAATTTTCATATTATTCAGATTCTGGAAGGTGAAAATACCCAAAAAAGGTCGATAAACAGATTTTCCTCCACAAAAAATGACTCGTTCAATATTTTAGATGTGTAGTAATATTTTGGAACCGATGCCTTACAATAATAAATGAAGTTCAACTGTAATTCTAGAGAGGGGAGTGTACGTACCAACCATGCACCAACTGATATGTACGGCATTACGAAATGAATAACACTTGTTGATAAAAAATTTTTATTAAATTTATACAGGAATTTATGACTTTTTCATAGAGATGTTACTATTGCGAAATAGTAACTATTTCGTTACTATTGCGAAATAGTAACTATTTCGCAATAGTAACTATTTCGCAATAGTTACATCTCTATTTCTCTGTCCCCATTTTTTGTGTTTTTTGGATACGCAATAAGTATCTTTATTTATGAAACCCGTACAATATTCCCCTTCCCGGTATCGTGTTATTACTTTTCCGAAATTTTGATTTTCACGTCTACCACTTTCTACTGACGACATTAGACTGAAACTCATTTTTCAGTTCAGTACTATAAAATCATACATTTTTGAGAGGTACCGTATGATCCCATAAAAATTTAGCATGGTCTTGAGGTCGCCTATCCTTAAAGTTTTGTTTGTTTTGTCCATCCAAAACAAAACGTACATTCATTACCAAAACAACACTTTTTTTTCATATTTTGCTGGTAATATATTAATTCTACGTTATGTTACTGTCGAAATTATTGCCTGAAATTCGCATTTTTCAAAGCTGGAATTATTTTTCAGTCTTTGCTGGTTGTTTCGTTTATTTTTACGTACCGTGATACAATACACAGTGGTCGGTAGTGCAAAACTTATAGCTCATTTTTTTTTGCCAATGGGACTAGTTTCAGTAAATTTTGCATTAATTGTTTCAAATGGATTTGGTATTCCTCTCATTAACAGTTACTGCTGTTCCTTGCTGTCATTTCATTCAAAAATGCACAACCTTCACCTTAGAAAAACAAACTTCAGATGTGTAAGAAAGACAATTCAATCATAATTTTCAATGTGGTGGCATGTAAATACGTTTTTCACTGAGATCTTTTTCATAGTTGTTAACCTAATGAGAAATCTTATATTTCTTCTCGATAATTCAATAAAGAAAAGTCATTGAGAGAGACAAATTTTCCAATTATTGCAAAGAAACGTTTGCATTATTTTCAATCCAGTCATAATCATAATCCTGCAGCTGAAAAAGCAAATGCGCCACTGGAATCAATTAAGTTGCCCCGTAGCGCCAATTAATTTTTGTTGTTGTTTTAAAATTTTATAATTTGAATTTTAGAATTATTAAAAGTCTTTCTGAATTTGAAAAAAATCATTTTGATATTTCGCAACCATCCTACCTCTTCATTCTTCGCTTTTCTCCCTCTGAACAGTTTCCAAAAATAAAATTGAAATAAGTTCCCAACACTGAATATCATTCTGGAAGTTTCACTTTCACCTTCAAACATACATTCGAATAGCAAAAGTCGCACAATAAAAACTACCGTACCAAGGCAGGTACAATTGAAGATAAAGGGATATTTTGCAGTTGCATATTTCTTATCAAGCCTCATTAAAGTAACTAGAGAATTCAGAATAGCATGATAAACAATAAAACTTATAGTTTTGCTGATAAAGAAGACGCATTCACAGTTGTTTATTTGACGAGTCATGAACAAACTAACAAACATAATGTGTGCTGACCGTAAGGTCTTTCGGTGGCTGCTTCTTAAAAATGGGCAAATTAGAGAGAAATATGAAAAGCTGAATTGGAATTGATAACTATGCTTATAAAGATCGATCTAACAAATATGTCACATACCAAACATACTGAACAGAAATTTTCTATTATATTTACAGCAATGTGAATCGATTACAATATATATTATATATATATATATATATATATATATATATATATATATATATATATATATATATATATATATATATATATAGAGAGTTTTTATCGAGTGTGCATGATATAAATCAAAAATTAAACAATTTGTGGACACGGTTTGCCCCCCTTTTCTGAGTGTTGTGTCCACAAATTGTTTAATTTTTGATTTATTTATTTATATATATATATATATATATATATATATATATATATATATATATATATATATATATATATGGAACCAACAAATAATGGGGCAAAGCAGCAAATGAAAGAGTACTCTTTAAAGTTTGTCCAAGCTTTCGGAATTATTTAATTTAAAATTAATTTGAAGGAAGAACTGTAAACTGTAACGTTTTTCACAAATATTTTATCCAATATTAGTAATCCTTTAACCAGTTTTATAAATGTATTGTATCAATGTTCATCCATCATGTTGTGTCCAATATTTTACATAACCATCGTATGAAACATCCTCAAAAAGTTGTAAGTCTAACCATCCATAATTATATATTAATATTACTTACACCCTCAAATTGTAGCATTCTTTGATAACTTTTCAAGTGAATATTCAAAATCATCCAAATTTTGGTAATTGACTAAACAAATGAATTCCGTCGATGAGCTTTCATGCAGGAGTCAGTTGTTTTGCTACAAAGTCAGGAACGGACTACCCCCGATGGTCCACACCCCAAAACTTTGAAATGACAGATATTTTTCAATATTTTTCAACAAAATAAGATTACTTGGACAATTTTATGAATAAAAGTACTCGTGTGGAAAGTCGATCGGAGCAACGAGTCTTGATAAAAATGTAGTTCTACTCGACGACATCAAACCCGCTCGTCCACCATTATTTGAAATGAATAATTATCAAAGCAGAAATAATAATGATAACGTTAATTCAACAACATTTATAACACGAATAATACAAAGTATGCTAAAATGAAGTCGTAAACAAAAAGTACAGTACCTATATGGAAGTTTAAGTCACAATTGTGATAGCAGATATTTTTTCAAAAGAAATATCAAGTTCTGTAGATTCGTGGTGTTTTTAAACTAACAAGCTACTCTACTATGGAATATCGAATTCATTCCATATTTTGTATGTACATAATACGTGTGGAATAATCACGTTTAGTGTTGATCAGTTATCTGAATCTCATGAAACTCAACATTCGAATGTTTCAAATTCTTCTTCACAGCTAAACTGTTGAGGAGTTTCACTGATAATTATAATTTTATGGGAGAAATTCTTTAACACGAATCTAAATTTAGCTGAAAAAACGCACATCGGAAAAAATATTTACTTTACTAATAAAAAGCACAAAAACGGCTGCACATGATCAGGTGAACAATATCCAGGGAATAATATTTCTTTCAGAGATGTTGATAAAAAACCTTTTAGAAAGTTTTGATAAAAAATGAGAAACTGGAATGCGATTTTGTTTTGTTGAGTGGTGCGTTGTCATATGACTATCATTGTATTGTCAATATTCTATAGGATATTTTGAATTTTTTTGATATGGCCGAACAGTTTACATTCAATGAATATGCAGATATGCATGTATTTTATGGACGAGCATTTTGTAATGCTGCAGAAGCTCGTCGTCTGTATTCCGAGCATTTTCCCAATCGAACGGTACCGTCAAGAGAAACATTCGAGCGTGTCGATCGCAGCTTGAGGGAGACAGGTATGTAATAATTGATAATTAATTTGAGCACGTTGTTTTATTTCGATATTATTGTAGGTACAGTTTTGCCAAAACGAGGTGGTGAGGGCGCTCCTAGGACTGTACGTACCGTTGTATTGGAGGAAAATATTTTGGAAGCCGTCGCTGATGATCCTTCAATGAGCATCAGAAATCTATCAGAACAGTTCCATACATCCAAGTCCACTATTCATAGAATAATTAGGGAACAACTGCTCCACCCATTTCACATCCAGAAGGTACATGCCATGACACCTCAAGATTTTCCAGTACGACTGGAATATGCCAAATGGTTCATGGATAGGCAAAGAGAGGATATGATTTTTGTTAATCGAGTTTTATTCACTGATGAAGCAGGTTTCAGTAGGGATGGAGTTATCAACTCTCATAATCTCCATATATGGGCCGAAGAAAATCCCCATGGGATATTGCAAACCAAACACCAACGGAAATTCAACGTGAATGTTTGGGCTGGTATCATAGGAAACCATCTTATAGGACCATTCGTTCTACAGGACCGATTGAATGGAGAACGTTATTTGGAGTTCATTCAGAACGATTTGAATGGTCTTTTGGAACATGTTCCATTGCAAACCCGAAGAGATATGTGGTTTATGCATGATGGCGCTCCTCCTCATTTTAGTTTGATTGTGCGTGACCATCTGAACCATATTTTCCACAATAGATGGATTGGTAGAGGTGGGCCATATTCATGGCCATCGCGGTCTCCGGATTTGAATCCATTGGATTTCTTTTTGTGGGGGCATCTTAAAAGCCTTGTTTACGCTATACCTATTCACACAAGAGATGCATTGTTGAATAGAATAACATTACATTGTGAAGCCATACGAAACGACCCTGGAATGCTATTTCAAGTACAGAGAGGGTGTCTTCGCAGACTAAGAAAATGTATAGAGAGAGAAGGTGGTCATATCGAGCAGTTTCTGTAGCGGATTTTTCATTTCTGTTTGCTCTTGAGGCTCTTGAGTTTCGTTAGTTAAACGTGCTTGCATTATAAAAATTCGTTATGAACATTTTACCTATCATTTCCATTTTCCTTAAAAACTAATATTTTCGAATAATGGTAGACATCTTAGGATAAATGTTGTTGAATTAACGTTATTATTATTTCTGCTTTGATAATTATTCATTTCAAATAATGGTGGACGAGCGGGTTTAATGTCGTCGAGTGAAACTACATTTTTATCAAGACTCGTTGCTCCGATCGACTTTCCACACGAGTACTTTTATAAAATTGTCCAAGTAACCTTAATTTGTTGAAAAATATTCAAAAATATCTGTCATTTCAAAGTTTTGGGGTGTGGACCATCGGGGGTAGTCCGTTCCTGACTTTGTAGCAAAACAACTGACTCCTGCATGAAAGCTCATCGAAGGAATTCATTTGTTTAGTCAATTACCAAAATTTGGATGATTTTGAATATTCACTTGAAAAGTTATCAAAGAAAAACATTTTTCATTTTGTAACATCGAGGGCCCGTTACTTGGTAACGAAGGATTTTAGGAAAAAAAGGTATATGAAGTACTGGTGATATTTTGACCCCATCTATATATTCCCGAGAGGAAAAGAGGAAGTCCAGGGACACCCTGTATATATATTTCAATATTGAACTCTACAAAAAGGATTATATATATATATATATATATATATATATATATATATATATATATATATATATATATATATATATATATATATATGACGCTGTAGAACAATTTTTTGAAAGCACTGTTCTATTACGCTGCGCACGCCTAAGTGCGTTGGTTCTGATTCTGTCAAAACTTTGGAACAGCAGCGATACAGCAACATAGTACTAGTTGTTTCTGGATCCCGTGGTTCCAATTCGTGAACTAGTTTTGCTTCATGAGGATGACATTTGTTCTTTCTCAATTATAATAATTGAAATCCCGGTGTTAACACTTATTTTTTCAAGACATATCTTCGGGTTACTATCAACTTGTTGAAAAATTAGAGCTAAATTGAGATCAGTGGTGATCAAATCATCTAAAGGAACAATTCGTTCAGGCCAGTCTCAACCCCCTACACTGTAGGTTAATAGACTGACACCTATCAGAAAACAACTATTCCCCTGGCTAATACCACGAAGGGCGTTGAATTATATCCGACAGGTGTCATCAACATGGAGTCGATGATTTCCGATAATTGAAACTCGAATTCCTTCAGAGCATCAGTCATTGAACTAGGCTGAAGCAGACAATAAACAACAGGTTTGTCATCCTTGTTCTTGGTCGCCATAGTCGTCCTACCAAGAGGACTACTCGCAATGAGGTGAATAAACTTGTGTCCACTGGTTCAGTAAACGACTGACCAACAAACTTTCGTCGACAAAACGCAAGATCTGCCGAAAACATCGCTTTTGTCTGTGAGAGTGTGCAGGAGAATCCGAGGCAGTTGATATCGCGTAACTCACAAGAACTTGGCCTGTCGCAGATCACAAATTGGGTAATTTGTAATACTGGAACTGAAGAAAAACGACTATAGACAACGACGTGTGTTCGCTGAATGGGCTCTGACAACCGACCCTGATTTTCATCTAAAAATCATATTCGTTGATGAGGCCCATTTCTGGATGAATGGATACGTGAACAAACGAAATTGTCGAATTGGGTCGATACCAATCTACATGAGATCGAAGAGTGTCCAGTGCAATCCGAAAAAGTCACTTTTTTGGGTGGATTTTGGACTGATGGCATCATCGGTCCATATTTCTTCGAGAACGACGTTGGCCCGGCCATCACTGTCAATGGCGAGCTCTTTAGGTCTCCGACAGCCAGGCGGCAATGAAGGCGCTCAGTTCAAGTCCTGTCAAGACTGGTGGGTGGCTGTCTGAGCGCACTTAAGGAGCTAAGTAACCAAAATGGAGTCACTTTAGGTTGGGTACCAGGACATGAGGGTCACAAGGACAATGAGGGGACGATGATCTAGCTTGTGAAGGCGCATCCAAGGCTATGACCGGCCCAGAATCCTTCTGCGGGTTAGCGAAAGCATGTATAAATACATCCATAAATTCATGGATGCAAGCCGAATCGATAGATTGGTGGAATAAGCACCCAGGAATGAGGCAGGTGAAAGAGTTCATGAAAAAACCATCGACCAGATTCACGAAAGTTCTACTAAATCATAACCGTAAGGTTGTAAGGGAAGTGGTAGGTCTACTAACGGGGCATAGCCGACTCAGGACCCGTGGGTTGGGCTACCAATCGGGCGCGTCCTCAGGTGGCGGATAGGGGAACGGCCAGGGGACTGGACGCCCTGTCCAGGCCAATGTGGCCTTACGGACGGGGTCGCCGGACTCCTAGTCAGTGGCAGAAATAAGTAGGGTGAGGGGAACTGAAACTCTCCAAAAACATTTGCAAAATATGCCACCGAGGACCAGCCTACCCAAGCTAAGATGTGAGGAATCGTACCGACAGCTGAATGGCCGCAGGATGATATGCGGTTACGAACGATCCCCTTGTGGAACTGGGCGAAACCTCATTGTTATCAGTCTACCTCTGGTAATACGGGGCTCTGCCAGAGGTGACCAACTCTTCCCTTGCTACTCGTGGGAACACACATGAATGAAACAACACAAAAACAGAAACAACAAAAACATAAACCAATCCCGAGGCTTGACAGAAGTGTTCACCTCAATCTAAGGCGGTGGCTGGGATGAACAGAAATGTCCACCCGAATCTACCACTTGGAATGAGGCTGGATATAGCAGATCACTTCGTAATGTAATACAAAGGCCGAAGCGTAAGCGCATTTGCGGCGCCGAGGCCAAAAGGAGAGAGCGAAGAAGGCAGGAGTGGTAGCAGCTATAGTGCATCCTCCTCTTCCCCCACTCCACCTCCAACAGCAAGGGCACTTCCTGCGGCGGGCGCCAAGAGCTCCGCCTTGAATAAAGGCAAGGAACCGGCTCCTACAGGAAAGCTCCCTCACTTGTGCACCTCCATGAGACTGACTTTTTTGGGATGCATTGGACGCTGTTGGATCTCATGTGAATTGATATCATCCCAAATTTGACAATTTTGTTTGTTCACGTACCCATCCATCCAGAACGGGACCTTATCGCTGAAGATGATTTTTCGATGAAAATTACGGCCAGTTGCCAACTGCTTGAGAGCCCATTCAGCGAACACACGTCGTTGTATATGGTCGTTTATCTCCAGCCGCAGGATCAGTTGAATTTTGTAAGAGTATAGGCCCAAGTGACGACACAAATTCGCCATGTTGTGGGGTGTGCGAAAGACAGAGTTCTTGTGAGCGATGCGAAATCGACTGCTTCGAATTCTCCTGTACTCCTCCAGCGGCAACTTTTTCGGCAGATCTTGCGTTCCGTCGGCGTACGGGTGTTGGTCAATCGTTTACTGAACCAGTGGTCTCAAAGAAGTCCAGTTATCACCCGAAGACGCTCGTGAATACTAACAATTGAAACGACTCAGATAAGCAACATGGGTCTGACAGAAGAAACCCAATGCAGGTTCTGTCAAGAAGAGGAAGAAACCGTACTGCATGTACTCTATGAATGCGAAGAGATAGCACGGCTGAGACACGCAAGATGAAGGAAAGAGAAACCAGAGGCTGCCAGCTATATGAAGGGGTCGGTGTCAATATGGAGTCTATGGAGTCTCATTAAGAAGATCAAACTAGACAATGAGCTCTAACAACCAAGGAGCATCACAATAAACTGAAAAGGTCGCAGTGACTCAGACCATGGGCTAGCTCCCCGACAATCTAATCTAGGTCGATGATTATCAACTCATTTTGGCCTGAATTCAATGATCTGGACACCAACGACATGTGATTTTAACAGGTTTGCGCTACATGCCACACAACTCATGTCACATTGGATATTCTGCACAAGCGATCTAAGGGCATAGTCATTTCACGTCGAGATGATATGAAATGGCCATCGAGATCATGTGATTTGATCCCGTTAGACATTTTCTTGTTGGGTTTCCTTAAGTTACATGTGTATGTGAATAAGCCACAAACCACAGCGGTCCTCAAAGCCAACATAACCCATGTCATCCATCAAATTCAGCCTGATTTATGCGCCAGAGTCATAAAAAATTGGACGTTTCGGATGCGCTCTACTCAGAGAAGCCGTGGCGGATATTTGAACGATGTTAGACTCCTCCATAATAGCATCAATAGGTCTTTCGAATGAGAAAATAATTTCGATGATATCATACACATAATTCGTTTTATTTAAACTTAAAGATGGGAAGCGGTTAATGGAATACGCTATATATTCACTATTCTGAAATACCGATAAACCCGAATACCAAAATAAACGTTTCAATTACCGGTCTGTATAGGTATACCTGCCATTAAAATTATAATACTGATAATTTCACTAACGATTTGCAGTTTGAGAAAGAGAGGAACAGGGGAAATAGTGTTATTGTTTGTGTGAACTATTCGGTACATATACATTCCTGAAGATTGAGTTAATGACAACTTTTTCTTTTATCAATTCAATACCGTGATTTCTTCCAATGCAATAAATGCAACTGTTTGTATTCAATTTCACGAAGCGAATCAGGAACCCTAACGCTGATTTCGAAACCGATCGTATGAATGTTGTTTTTCCACCTCAATTATAGTTAAATGTCAGACATGCCACGAACGTTACAGGAAAAAGGTATGATTATTGCGAGGTTAAGAGCGGCCATCAATTTACTTGTCGACTTGAGAGTGATTATTTGGTTTGACCAGAATTATGGATTAGTAAATTGATAATAATTGTTGAAAGGGTATACGAGTTGAGGAGGTTGCTTTTTCAAAAAGTTCGAATCATATCAACGCTACAAGGCTCCATTCAATAGTTACTCGTACCAGGTTTAATCAGTTGAAATGTGTGCGAATCCATGATATTCATTCAAAATTTGTTGTTCGAATAACTTTATTGTGAGATTCTCATTGAAATATTTTCAAATCCGAAAGGACTAAGTTTGACTTAATTAGTGCTTTATATAACAGTTTGGATCATATGACTTTCTACCTACCCAATAGCTACAAATTTTACCAGAGTTTAGGTATGAACTAAATTTCACCAACTCATCAAATAGAAAGTTTTTCTTTCTTATTCAGAGGAATTGGGCAAATTTCGGATATGCAGTTGGTTAGTACCTCGTCCACTAGATGGAGTGACATTTTGTTGTTCGCTTCAACTTAGGAAGAGGAATAAAATACTCTGAAAAAATTCCGATTTTCAATTATGGAATATCATTGACTTTAGGTCGATGATGACCACTATTTTGCACTGAGGAGTGGCTAATGAGCCCGAAACTGGTCTGGAAGTGTGCCCGTTCCAAAATTGAAAGTCGACTGTTTCAGTTGTATTGCCAATTGAATATGCAGGAAATTTTCTGTTAAGATTCCTGCACTGATGCCTGTGGAATATAACCCAACGCCCTTCGTAGTTTTAACCAGGGAATCAGTTGTTTTCTGATAGGCGTCAGTTCATTGAACCTATTGTGTAGGTAGGGGAGAGCGTGTATGAAAGAGCCAGGCTTTGAAAGAACCGATGTGATTTTCTACCATTTACCAAAATCTTACCATAATTTGATTTTATTGTTTGTATGGCAACACTGAATAGCTGTCATCCACAAACATTTAACAGTTCTGCGAAAACGAATGGCGTCGGTAGACCACATCAAAGATTTTAGGGCCAAAAAGTAATTTTTTTTGCGTTCACTCAATTTATTTTACAAATAAAAGTGCAGCATGTGTTGGTAAAATTAATGTGTTGTATTGTCAGGCATATTTTTAGCATTATTTTATGATAATATTGATGTTTACGCGAAATAACTGTATTTTGAGGTTACAACTTAAATGACAAAATGTTTTGAAAGAGCCATTTGTGGAGGCTTTGAGGGAGCCGGCTCCAGGATGCAGCACTGTTTCAGCTCCTCCTAAAATCATCGCTGAAAAGGGTCAAAACAAATTGGACAAGTTACTTCTGCTGATATTTCCAACTCATTGTAGCCATAGACTCCAACCTCTGGATGTTGCGGTTTACGGGCCTTTCAAAACAAGATATTGAATAGTTATGAATAGTTATTTGCTGAAAGTCTGTTTTTTTTTGTAAAGAAAAACCCGGCTCTTCCATAGCACATTCCCAGCTCTTTCATACACATGTTGCTTTGAAAGAGCCGATTTCCCTTTTTTCTTTAAGTTGCCATATTACATGGTATCTCATTTCATTCTGATTGGATAACCATGACTATTAAATTAATCATTTACAAAAAGCAATTTTATTCAATAACCATCACCTGACGTTAACTTTTTTGATGTTTTCCAAAACTGGTTCTTTTATACACAGTCTTCCATATATCCGAGACTGGCTTGAACATTTAAAGTTCATTTCTTTAGATTTGTTTACTGCCAGTCTTCAAGCATAGCCTACTGACTAATATGAAAATTCAGTTTCATTTTGTCATTTAGTAAATTTTTAGAATAATAATAATAATAATTTCCAAGCATTTCAAAAGATTGAGTTTCAAACCTTTTTCTTCCGAATGTATTACTTAATAATCGTGGTTAACCTTAAGCTCGGGAGAAGAAAATATTAAGAGCAGATAGTGGTTGATCCACAAATGGATCAAAAACACCTTCCGGTTCTGGTGCAGGTGTTTTTCAGTCGCAGACCCAGGACAGAGATATCAACCTGCCTAGTAACCTATGCGACTGTATTTCAAGCGAAAATTTACGCTATTGAATTGTGTGCGGAGAGATTGAAAGAATCCAATCTCATACACAAGTCAATTAAAATATTCTCGGACATTCAAAAGATATAGAAGCTCTTGGCTCATACCGAGTAACG
This sequence comes from Leptinotarsa decemlineata, assembly GCF_025532065.1. Classification (NCBI taxonomy): domain Eukaryota; kingdom Metazoa; phylum Arthropoda; class Insecta; order Coleoptera; family Chrysomelidae; genus Leptinotarsa; species Leptinotarsa decemlineata. The sequence goes on along the minus strand of NW_027412694.1, from coordinate 9,931,602 downwards.
ACTGAATTGGTAGCAAATTGCCAAAAACGAATCTCCTCGACAGGAAGATTCAACAGATTGTCTCTGGTCTGGATTCCTAGTCATAATGCTCTAGAAGGCAATGAGGCTGCTGACTCCCTTGCAAAGGAGGGTGCTGCAAGCAACTTTTTCGGACCAGAATCTGTCATTGGCATCGCTTTAGGCTTTGCCAAACAAAGATTGAACACCTGGATGCAAAAAGATTTATGGACTTCTGGCAGAATCTTCCAGGATTGGCTCACTTCAACCCTACTGTAGTCCAACAACTGTTCACCAAACAGTTGTTGGACTACAGTAGGGTTGAACTACGATGTCTAATACGCCTTCTTACAAGTCATTGTCATTTGAATAATCACATGCAGAGACTTGGACTGTCGGAAGACAGAGTGTGTCGCCTCTGTTTGGAAAATGATGAAACCGCAGAGCACATACTTTATGCCTGCCTCGCTGGGGACCGAATCAGCTTCGTTAAGAAGCTGGGTTTATTCGGTCGAGTGTGAATAGGTGTGAGCCACAATAAACCCTTGTGGGTTGCGGTGGAGGGTCGAAGAGACCCACTCACTTTGGACCTAACCCAACCTAAGCTCGTTTGTCAAAAGATGTTTTGCAAATATGTAATTGGTCTTGATATTCAAGATATCACACCTGTGTGTTTTATTCTTTTGGAAAAGTTCTCCCGTTTGGCTAATATAAAGTTTTGGACAAGGACCACAAGTCAAGTTATATACTCCTGAAATTTTGCTGAGTAAATGAAAGATAATAATTCAATAAAATCTAGAATATCAAATTATTATACACGAATCTGCTTGAAGAATTTTTGAAATCATGGGAGTCTTATACGCATTTTGATCGATTGAGCTTGGTGTACGTAGGATATATGTTGAGATAACAATAAAAATAAAAACAACAATAAAAATTAATTGACGTTCCGAGGCGACTTCATTGATTCCAGTGGCGCATTTGCTTTTTCAGCTGCAGGAAAACCCGGAAAAACCTGCAGCACCACATCATCTTCAGAAAAAAGAAACGATAATATAAACTGAAAAACTTCAAATTCACATGAACCTAAATCGGTACTCCTGCCACATAAGTCATAAGTTTATGTTATCATATTCTTTTTCTGGAAATAATCTCGAAATATGTCGTTCAGATATCAGGCTCAATTGATTAAAATGCAATCCCAAATGGTTTCGTCTATAATAAATCACCATAATGAAACTCATGCACATATTCACATATTCTAATAATTATATTCATAATAATTATAATAACGGCTTTGCACACATTTTAACTGAATAAACTTATTGCACTTGGAAATCATCTACAGGGTGTCAATTTGAAAATTCCCACCCTTAATATCTTCCATCCAGTAAATAATATGGGGAATAGAAAAAACACGTCAATTGTATAGTCAAAGTAAACACTTTCAAGAAATATTTGTAGCCCTCGTGTTTCAACCCTCGAGGAGGAGTAGATATTAAGGAGTAGATATTACCCTTAGACTCTTTATTGGGAAGGAGTGTCAAGTGGCACATCATTTTGATTGGCGTTCGATTCTGCTTCCAGTGATACCCTGAAGTTTTATTTTTTAATGAGTAGTTTCCGAAAAATAGCGTTGTAAACCTACATATGTAATTAAAATTTGTCTGTCCTAAGATGCATTATTGTATTGACTCCTTTCAATGAAAATGGTTCCAATCCTTGAATGAGAGGAATATAATTAAATAAGATTCAGTTTGCAAGAAAGACATTTTAAACATAAAATTTACTTACGCTCATCTTATAAACTGTTTGAAATATCGTTCATGTTGCTCTAAACAGTGTTACAATCTGTTTTCGAACTCCCCTCTAATATTACGGAAAACTTCACTAGGAATTGACTGGCATGCTGCTGTAATTCGTCTTTCAAGTTCTTCAATATCAGAAGGTTGTGTTTTATGATTGAGATATATTTAAAGAAAGGAATTTGAGGGTGTTAAATCCGGTGATCCTGGAGGCCATTCAACTGAAAGAAAATAGTGAGGTAAAGCACAGTCCTGCTAGCTTGATAGTCTCTTCAAGTATTTCATGATACAGATTGCCAGTCAAGTTTTCTTCCACAAATGATGGACCAATAATAGCATTTCCAAGAATACCAGCCCAAACATTAACTTTTTGTTGGTGTTGTGTATGCACTTCTCGAAAAATACGTGGGTTTTCACTTTAATAGCGGAAATTTTGTCTGTTAACATAGCCATTCAGAAAAAATTAACACTCATAGCTGAAATAGACGTTTAACAAAAGATTAGGGATTGTATTGAGACATGTTTTCATTAAACCTATTCTTCTACCATAACTATCCTCGTGGAGCTATTGAAGAATATTAATTTCATAAGGATGGAATGCATTTTCAATGCTTTTCTTACAGTCTCGCGTGACATTTTCGTCTCTCCTGATACTGATTGTAAGAAGGTCCTGGGCTCTACAGCAAATGTTCCCTAAACTCCAATTTGAGCTGCTTCATTTAGCACTCTTGGATTCTCTTTTTTATTTGTAACTGAACCAGTTTCGTAAAACTTATTCACCAAATCAAGCACATACCGGTGACTAACATTACAATTTGGATGTCTTTCGGCAAAAAGACATGCCGCCCATCGTGCGCACTTTCCAACTTCTGAATTACAATCATTTCAATTCTGTCTTGAAGAATGTAAATCATTTTTACACTTTTATACATTTATTGAAGTAATCACTAAACACAGACAAACAGACCAACATACAACTGTATGCACAATACTACCACATCGTTAAAATTTATGATTTTTTTTACCTGAAAACAGAAACTTTTTACAGCATAAGTAGCAAAATAAGATGGCATGTGCGCCAAGAAAATGAAAAATTCAGCATTTACTTTAGTTTTAGTTGTGTTTACACAACTTCACTACAATCTACGTTTTACTATTAGACTACTTTTTGATGTAAATTGATGCTAATGCTAATGACTAACGTTACCCATAATAAAAGATTGGTACGGTACCACCTAATATTCTCACCAGTTCTGGTCAAATCATACATCTTAGTATAGACGTACCTATTAATAATTACTTCTGTTAGTTTAGAACGCTATTTTTCGGAAAATGCTAAATAAGTCAGGATACCCTTCCATTGGAAGCAGAATTGAACGCCAATCAAAATTTGTTTGAAGATGATTGACAATGTTTCGTGATGAATTTCACTAGTTCGGACTTCCATTGTCTATTATATAAAATGATTTGAAATCCCTGAAACAAGTAAAAAAGAATAATTAAAAAGAATAGTTGAAAATAACAATTATATTAAGCAACAATAAACCTGCTTTTATTATTATTTAAATTTTTTATTTGTTTGGTTGTTGTTGTATGTTATTTCTTTGTAATTTTTGTTTAATAAAATTGTTATTTTCGGTATATTTTTTTAGGGTTATCAAATCAATTTATATTATATTAGACAATGGAAGTCCAAACTGATCCAGTTATCACCCGAAGACGATTGTGGATACTAACAATCGAAACGTTGTGATATAACTTGGTTTGAAATCTTTTAATTTTAATTTTTTGTTAATAATAATTTTAATTTTTTCAAATTTTTCAGTTCTTATTAATATTTCAACTTTTTATTTGTTTAGTTGTTGTTGTATATTATTTCTTTGTAATTTCAGTTTTTGTTTAATGAAATTGTTATTTTCGATTAATTTTTTTGAATTTTTCAGGGTTATCAAATCAATTTATATTATATTAGACAATGGAAGTCCAAACTGATAAAATACACCACGAAACATTGTCAACCACCTTCAAACAGAAATATATACCTACATTCAAGTTATTTTGAAGGCATGAAATTCATAACCATAAATATATGTTTGTTTGAAGGTGATTGACAATGTTTTGTGATGAATTTCACTAGTTCGGACTTCCATTGTCTATTATATAAAATGATTTGAAATCCCTGAAACAAGTAAAAAAGAATAATTAAAAAGAATAGTTGAAAATAACAATTATATTAAGCAACAATAAACCTGAAATGAAATGATAGTGAAATAACCTACAAGTAAAAATATAATAATTGAATAAATAAAAATTAAAGGAATGCAAAAAGAAAATAATAAAAATAAAAAAGTGTAGAGATTCCAAGTCACGTTAGTTCACGACGTTTCGATTGTTGGTATCTACAATCGTCTTCGGGTGATGACAGTCATCACCCGAAATTTCATCAGTCGTATTCTGAAAATACATTCAAGTGAATCGTTTTTTCTTTGAAGTAAAGATCACTTCTTATTAGAATGTTATTTGAACACATCTAAATTTGTCCTTACTACTTCAATAGTATCAAAAATAAAAGAAAAATAGTATATTGTACAACAAGTGAGAAATTCGACATATTTTTCAAGAGCGCAAATCAAGCGAGTGAGAAATATGTCATTTTCTCACGCATTGTACACTGTAATTTTTCTACGGTTGCGTTGTTGTCAAGTATTGAAAATTAAAATACATATTTAACAATACTTGTATGTCATTTTCATTCAACATATTTTCAGTAATTGAAATATTAGAGCTGCGGTCGAAGTTGAAGTTGATGGGGAAACAAACTGAGCTTCCACAGCATTGTTATGATGTTCAGGTTCTAATGGCGCTGGAGGCTGGATGGATTCTACTATACTTTTTGAAATTTTCATTTTGTTAGCTATGGAGTTGTCGATATAAGTTTCAGCAACATCGCTGAATTTCCAACCCCCCATCGCGTTTTAAAGTTGAGAGATCTGCCCCTGCATTAACTAAAATAGTCGCAGATAACCTTCGGAAACAGTGGCCAGTATATAATTCAGGGTTCGATAATTGCAAAAATGTTGCTATTTCTTCCGCCATGGCAGTTTCGTACATTTGCTATTTTTGTAATTAAAAAAAACGTGTTTCATTTGTGCATGGTTAAAGTTTCACACATTTTTTGTAAATTTGGTAGAATTCTCCTGTGACTGTGAAATTTCCAGGAACCTTGGTTTTAGTATCGGGTAATTTTATATAAAAGGGCCGAATTAAGATCTTCCATGTCATGAATTTTTAATATTTGTTTATCACAACGGCATGCCACTGTAAGGTCAATAGCTGAAGAAGCCTGAAAGCAAACATTTTCAATGTATACCTTTATCAGCGAATTCTTATCAGGGGCATGTTTTTGGTTGTTTTGGAGTGTATTTTTCAGATTTGTGGTTCAAAAACGCACGTAGTTTTGATATATCAACACATTTTTTAATAATTAAGGTACTCCTCAGCATCGAGTACTGAGATCATAATGTTGATGATTTCAATATTCTTGACAACTCTTCAAAATAAACTAACAAGGTGTTTTCGGAACAAGAATTTTCCTTAGCTTTTATTTTCCAGTCCATAAAGTTTCTGTAAGCGATTTCATATTTTTGTCTTATGTGCTTGGTAGCAAATTATTGATTTCTGAACAATTTCTGGAGGTGTATTTTCCAACTCCGTATTCTTCGTATACCATTATATTCAATATTTATTAAATCTGAACTGTTTATACTATAACATTCAACAATAAAACTATTTTCGAATTGAAGGGGTTATATTTTTGGGATGTATAGAGTTACTTATTTTCAAATTGATTACTTCCTTCCTTTCTTTGGAAGATTTCCTCATCCTTTTTTTTGTATCAAGATGAAGTAGTAGAAAGCCAAAAACTTTCTTTTCCAAAAACTATTTTCGTTGGGTAAGTTGACAGCAATAATCATGAAGTGCTTCGGTTTTGTTGTTATGGAAACGCCGACAATGGGCTACTTGGATATTGCACACGAATCGTCGGCGTAGCGTTGTCAACATGGAGAACGTGTCATATCAATCTGACATGTAACAATTCTTGATTGACTTGGGTTATCGTGATAACAGTGAGAAATTATGTCTCACTGTAATGGCGGATATTTCTCACTGCGTGAGAAATCTTTCGTTTTGAACGTATGAAAGCGATGAGAGAAATGACACATTGTATGGCATCCGTGATGGGCAAGATTTCGGTCAGAGTATTTGTTGAAACAACTGAAAGGAACAATTCCTTATAATAAGGATCTTCCTTATTTTACCATTATATTTCAAATGAGAGAAGTTGAGATAAGTGACTTCTTCATGACAGTTTTAAGGTTTTGAATTTTTAGACGATCCCTGTAAATTTACGACTATAGGTATTTGAATTCGAATGTGGATAAGAAAAAATTACGTTTTTCAGGAACAACAGTCAGACAATGCAATAAATAGCTACTCAGTCATGAAATACAGAGTTATAATTCCTGAATACTTACACTAGTACAAGCCTTATTATCTGATTTTAACTCCTTACCTGTAACAAAATAAAAGCTTTAGATAGATGGAATAAACAAAGTTATCATATTCTCTACATTACAATCGGGCATGAATTTAGTGAAGAAGTTGTATATCACAAGGAAAAAACAAGTCGAACTCAATTTGAAAATGTTTTATTGCACTGCTTTGAAACTTTATACAATTCAACTGAATCTCTCTCGAAAATTAATCAAATTTATCTGACTACAATAAATTATATTATTCTTTGAGAAGTTTTCAAACGATACCAATGAGTAAAGCATGTTCCCTTTCATAGAAGACTAACGGGAGATTGTCTTCTTGAAATACGGAGGTATACAGGGCGTTTGACCTCAAACTCTGACAAGGGAATCTTCAGAACTAGAGAAAAAATTTGAATTCAGAACACTAGTAAGTTAATGAGAATGGTGACCTAGGACTCTTGGACAATTCAAATTTTTCGGTACTGAAAATGACGCTGCGGCTCGTATTTTTTTAACATGGCACAACTTTTGAATTTGGTGTATTTGATATGATATTTTTCAATCAATTTTCAATTTATGTTTCCTTAAAATTATAGTACAGAGTATTAGCCTAGGCAAAATTGCATGCCTGCCATGTGCTCGATCAGAAAAATTTAGTGTTAAATGTACATTACTTGACATGGTGAGTAAGCAAAATAAACTAGATTTCTGATTAATATAACTGGAGTTTTTTCCCAACACCAAATCGTTGTTTTTAACACCTCGACACGTGTTTCGATCACCAAGTGATCATCTTCAAGAGGAAGATTAACCTAGAAACTAACGCGAAGCTGTTCAAACAAATATTCTAAAATAATAGATAAAACAAAACTGTAAAATCAATTTAGGGTGGTATACCTGTATGGGTGGTACACCTGTATGGTTTACCTGCATGGTATATCTATATAGTATAAATAGCGTTAGCTTCGCGTTAATTTCTAGTTTAATCTTCCTCTTGAAGATGATCACTTGGTGATCGAAACACGTATCGAGGTGTTAAAAATAACGATTTTGTGTTGGGAAAAAACTCAAGTAATATTCATTACTACACCAAAGGTTCCAAACAGTGCATCAATATCAGAAATCAGTAGATTTCTGATATTGAATATTTTACTTCCGGATGTGATCAACACAGGGGAGAGGATGTCAATACTTGGTATTTTTTTAAGTTGATTTTGTATTCAGTATATCATAAAATTACTTAGAATAATTCATAACACATTTTTTGTTTCAATGTTGTATTTTTTCATTTTTGAAATCAATTTTAAGTCAATTGGTAAGGCGTTGAAAAATTTGGGAGCGAAAAAAAGAATGTTCTTTATATTAATGTTTTTTTGAAGGATTGGATATTAACATCCATGTTTGTGGTAGACCTGTTCATCCTAGTATTTTTCTAGTTGAATTTTTCTTGATTTATAAACATTTTCTTCAAACATTGGTGAGTGTATAATAGTTTAACATTTAACATGTTTGCTTCCTGATATAGCTTGTCGGTGGAAACACGTTTATTTTTTTCAGGATGATTTTCAATAGTGTGTTTTGTGTTGTTTGTATAATGTTCAGTATGTTGTTGAAGGCTCTACCCCATATTGTGATGCAGTAAGAAATAATTGATTCGGCTAGGGAGTTGTAGAGCATCATGAGTTTTTTTCTGGAGAGAATGTCACTTAGAGAATAAAAACTGTGTAGTAGTGTTCTAAGGCGTTTGTTAACATGCATGATATGATCAGACCATTGTATGTGTTGATCTAGGACTACCCCTAAATATTTAATCGATGACACTTTTTTAATAGTAGAACACCCACATACACTTTTGTTATAGTTTATAGAGTGTAGTTTCAGAGATAAATTATGTGGTTGACTGATGACCGTTGGTGTAAAGGCAACCAACACATCTAGTCTTATCAATATTTAGAGTAAGCTTATTTAAATTCAACCATGCATATATATTCTGTAAATTTGTTTCAGTGGTGTGTTTAATATCCACCCAATTCTTTCCCGCGCAGATCAAGGCTGTGTCGTCAGCATAGCAAATAAGGTGTCCTAGACCATCTGTTTTTACTATATTGTTTATGCATACAAGAAACAGTATTGGGCCCAACACTGTTCATTGAGACACCCCGGTTTTCACCCCGATATACAATTTAATTTGAAATAGTTCTGATCATTTGAACCATTCCAGAAATATCCACACTTTTCTTTATTGTTTTCCAAAAACTCGTTATGGAATTGAATCAGATATCATTCACAGGATTGCTACAAAATAAAGTAAATGAATGAGGTAAAATTTCACTTACATCCTCAATGGTGGACATCCTGTGTTTCAGAATAAGACACTTTTGCTATTGCCTCCCCAGCACCAATCTCGATAAAATTATGAGATGGAGCACTCGATTCATTCATAAAATGACGACTTTCTGTCACATATGTGTTGAATCAACTCACGTCATTGATATCAGTACATAATGAGATCTCTGTTTCTGTTTTAAATCTGTTTTTCCACTAACCAGCTGTCGCATCCCAACGAACGACAACCCTCAGAAGTCGGGACTTGTGCGAGCTAAGGATTAACGAGTTCTTACTTTTTAATGTGTGATTTCTAACGTGTGATTCGCTTATCAGATCAAATCCCAGCCACAGGACTCTTGTTTAAATTAAAGGGGGTATATTTCAGGAGACATTGAGATTTGTATACAGTTGACTTTTGAAATTCATTGCTTTCTTCCTTTCTTCGGAAGACTCCACATTTTTTATGTAGATGGAGAAGTAGAAACTCAAAACCTTTTCTTCTAGCTATCAGCTTTTTGAATAGTGCACTACTTTTTACGGCAATATCATGTTTCTTTACTATAATTCCAAAATAGTAGGCGCTAAATTCTCAGAAATATCTGACGTTTTTGCTTAATCTGTCTCTTGCAGTGGCGTACGAAAATTACATTAAACAGATGAGAAAACCATTATGTTAAAATATATAGAATAAGGTCAAAAGGGGGTGCCCGACGATTTGAACGTACGACAAAAATTGTTTCAGGATTTGTTCTTCTTTGCTTTTGCGCAACCAAAACGATTCTTTTTTGAATCGAATCGTCACATGTGATGAAAAGTAGCTTTTCTGAAACAACTGGAGAAGTGGTTAGACACCGATGAGCCACCCAGGCACTTCTTGAAGGCGAAAACCCACCAAAAAAAAAACATGATTACTGTATGGTGATCAGCAGCTGTTGAGATTCACTATCACTTTCCACAACCGGGCCAAACCACAGAAGAATTCTATTGTGAGGAAATCGACTAAATGTACCTATTATTGCATCAGCAGCAGCCGGCACTGGTCAGAAGAGGTCTTATCCTGCTCCACTACATGCCCCGTCTACACGTTTCACAAATCACCGTCTGAAAATCAAACAAATTGAGCGTCGAAGTTTTGCCTCACCCACCATACTTTCCAGATCTCTTTCCAAACGATTACCATATTTTCAAGCACTTTCTCACCGGTAGAACCATCGCCAATTAGGACCAGGCAAACCCGAACTAAGTCGACTTAATCGAATTCACAGCTCACAATGTTTATGTTGACGAAATTATGGAACGCCGTTTTACTTTTTATTGTCACAAATATTCATTCCTCAATTCATTCAACTAACAATTTATTTAACTAACAATTTATTTGTTTGAATTTAATTGATTCATGCATTTGTTCGACACATTAAAAAGGATCGTTTGCAAAATTTTTTCTATTTTAAATGACACTTGATTTAAAATGTTACACGAATTAATTTGTTTGATTGAAATTTGCGAACAGTTATAATATAGATTCGTTGTTTGAAATTTTTGGAAGTAAATGTTTGTCATATACAGTGTCACCGATAAAGTCCGCATCAAATGGGAAACTTTTTTATTTATCGTTTTATGTGAAATTTGATTTTGGCAGTAGATTTTGCTTAAGAAATGATGTCAAATGGTGTCTACAAAATAGGTCACGTGATTTCCTTAACCTGTCAAAATTGACATTTAAAAAAAGAAACATCGAAAAATGACATTATTCTTCAAAATATCCAAAAATATCAAAGAATAAAAACATTTTCTTTTGTAATTTCATACCCAAATACCAAGTTTCAAACCCATAATAAGTATTTTATATTTTCACTATTTTTCCGCACTCCTGCTTTTTCTACTTATCAAAATTTAAGTACACCTGTACTAAATCATTTATTTTAACTAAACTCGTCACCGAATTTCTTTTTTTGTAATATAATAATATTTCAAGAGCCTCTTTGATGTTAAAAACAAATTTTGAAAAATAAAAGTTGTCAAATTTGATGCAAAGTTCATCTAGTTTCAACGGGGCTTTCAAAACTATACAGTACTTGAGTTTTTTAATGAGCAAATGACCTCACAATATGAATTAGAACAAAACGGAACATTAGGAAACATCATTTCGTGATTCTTGAAGCCCATTCAATAAAAGAAGAAAACTCATAGTATTCACATTTACCTACTCCGCTAACAACACTCATTTAAAAAAACTGGGTAGGCTGTGAAAAAATATGAAACTACATAATGTGTTTTAGAAAACGTCACTGTCACTGAATAAATTAATGCCCGTTAGTTCAATGTAATGTATGGAAATTAAAATAATATGTTATCTTTACAAGAAAAAATTGAAATTGTGCCAATTTGTGGTGAAAACACATTGCATCGACAAGTGGCTGATATTTTTAACGCAAGACATCCTGGTAGACATGTACAGCAATCCACTGTGAGTAGGATTTTAAAAAAATTTAAACTGACTGGTTCAGTTGAAAATACTTTTAAAAAACGTCATAATCCATCACGCAATAATGATGAGGTTCAGTTGGCTGTCTGCCTGGATGTTATCGAACAGGGAAAATCAAGTATTACCAATATTGTAGATAGAACTGGCGTTAAAAGAGAAAGCGTAAGAGCAATTTTACATAAAAATAAATTCAAACGCTACAAACCCAAATTTATAAATACCTTGAAGGAAAGAGATTTCGATGTTCGACTAGATTTCTCTTTCTGGTACCAAGGAGAAGTAGAATTGAACAGAAAATTTCCTTACAAAATCCTATGGACCGACGAAGCTACCTTCACATCGAACGGCGTAGTCAGTTCCCAGAATTGTAGGTGGTGGGCTCAGGAAAATCCTCATTTTGTGATAGAATGTCGGGACCAATATTCATTTAAAACAAATGTGTGGTGCGGTGTTTTAAATAATCAGGTAATGGGACCATTCTTTTTTAGACACAATTTAACTTCTCAGGATTATTTGCAATTTCTAAGTACTGAGATCAGTGATATAGTGGACAATATGCCGGTTGAAATAAGACACAGTCTGTGGTATCAATGTGACGAGGCTCCTATTCATAGTTCAAGACAAGTCAAAGAGAAACTATTAGAAATGTTTAGGGGCAAAGTTATTGGGCGAAATATGGAGCAAATATGGCCGCCTAGGTCGCCAGATTTAACCCCACTAGATTTTTTCTTGTGGGGTTACTTAAAACAAATCGTTTATAAACAAAGACTTTTTCGTGACGTGAATCACCTAGAAACTGTTATTAGAAACTCTATTTTAAACATAAACCCTGTGAGTATCAGTAACTCAATGAAAGATGTATCAAGAAGGACAATTATCTGCATAGAACGCGATGGAAGACATACACAAATGTAGTGTATTTAATGTCGTGAGTCTTTTTTTCGTGTTTTTTTTGCTATTAGGTATAGGTACATGTTTATTTTCAGTTCCTTTTAATTAAGATTAAATCCCACTGTATTTTTTGTTAAAAAAACAATAAACACTCCAAGATATTGTTTCCTAATGTTCCGTTTTGTTCTAATTCATATTGTGAGGCCATTTGCTCATTAAAAAACTCAAGTACTGTATAGTTTGGAAATCCCCGTTGAAACTAGATGAACTTTGCATCAAGTTTGACAACTTTTATTTTTCAAAATTTGTTTTTAACATCAAAGAGGCTCTTAAAATATTATTAGATTACAAAAAAAGAAATTCGGTGACGAGTTTAGTTAAAATAAATGATTTAGTACATGTGCTTAAATTTTGATAAGTAGAAAAAGCAGGAATGCGGAAAAATAGTGAAAATATAAAATACTTATTATGGGTTTGAAACTTGGTGTGTGGGTATAAAATTACAAAAGAAAATGTTTTTATCCATTGATTTTTTTGGATATTTTGAAGAATAATGTCATTTTTCGATGTTTCTTTTTTTAAATGTCAATTTTGACAGGTTAAGGAAATCACGTGACCTATTTTGTAGACGCCATTTGACATCATTTCTTAAGCAAAATCTACTGCCAAAATCAAATTTCACAAAAAACGATAAATAAAAAAGTTTCCCATTTGATGCGGACTTTATCGGTGACACTGTATACTTTTTTTGTAACTATCGAATAATTTACTACAATTTCTCTGAAACATGAATAAAATTGTTTGTTGATAATTATAGTTACATGAATTGAAACGATTGTTGATAATTTTAATTCGGCGCTAGCGTCGAGCGGATTCTTGCAGAAGCTGATAATCAATATTCCGACCGACCGCAGCGCCGAATAAAAATTATCAACAATCAATTTATTTCATGTATCACCCAAAAGCAACAATCAAAATAATTCATTTTTACAAAATACCAATTATTAATATTCCTTTGAAATGCGCTGAATTATTTTGACTGTTGATTTTCAGTGATACATGAATTGAATTGATTGTTGATAATTTTTATTCGGCGCCACGGTTAAACGGCATGTAACATGTTCTTGATAAATCCGCTTGATACCAGCGCCGAATTGAAATTATCAAAAATCGTTTTAAATGTATCTTTCAAATACAACAAACTTTTTAAATCATCAAAAAATGTAATTCTTTGTCAGAAATTAGCTTTTATAAAATGATACTTGCTTGAGAATGTTTTGCACAAAACCAAATTTTAAAAGTGAATGTTGGAAATATTCAACACTTTCAATAAAATTGAAATATAACAATCTTTATTATTTATAGAAAAATATTTAGTATGGAAAGTTAATTTGCTATATTTTCGGACAAACGAAAGTCTATTTTTATTATCAACAATGTTTGATGGTAAAACTTTGACAGTCATTCAAATATATTCATTAAAATTTTATTCCCAAACTTACTTTCAGAAAGTGAATTTGAAGTTTCATTATAATTCAACAGTCATATAAATATAATTAACATTTTATTCAAAAGTCAAAATTATATACGGAATTGATACGTTTCTTGAATTTACTCGAATAATACATTCCATTGAATGTTACATAAAAATGTTTGTTCATTGCTGAGTTGAACTATATGTATATAGATTATTTTTCAGCATAATATATAGTAAATTGGCGTTTCATTTTCCAATACTCTGAAACAATATTTTTCTTCGGAACCAATAAAAGCTTCAAGCTATTTCATTAGTCTTTTTTATTCAAATTTATTCAAAATAGAACAAATTTTGCGAACAATCGTTTCTAATGTGTCCAACAAAAGCATGCATTAAATAAATTCAAACAAATAAATTGTTAGGTGAATAAATTGAGGAATGAATATTTGTGACAATAAAAAGTAAAACGGCGTTCCATACGAAATTACTCAACTTGTGTTACGTTGGCAAACATGTACTGCTTCGAATGGCGCTTATTTCGATGAAAATGAAACTGATATATTACAGGTTAAAGTAGACTCATACAAACAGACCAAAACTTTTGAAACAACCGCATCAAACGAAAACTCTCCAGAAAATGAAAGGTTTGAAAATTGAGCACTAATATATTAGCAGAACCAAAAGAAAGTTAATAGTTACCTACCTCTGACACTTAGACACCGCTGTATTTTCTACTGAGAAATTAGAGTAACGAGAATAATTGTAGCCTTCGATTAACTAGATGAAAAATGAATTCAATTTATCTACATTCATTTAATTAGGCTCGTGATTACTCAACGAATGGAAGTGAATATTTATGCATTTAAGTAAAGTAATATTCGTTACGCAAACCACATTTGCAATAATATTTCATTTGTTTTGTACAATTTATATATATATTTCAACACCATACCTATCTGTTCTAAGGTCTTCTAAAATATCTCTAAGTTACTTATCATATTCTTACTTTGGATTCATTCAGTTCATTCAAGTACTTTCAATCAAATTTCGAAAATGAATATTTAACAGAAAAAAATACCTTCATAACTGCTTGTATACTTCAACAAATGCTATAGGCAGCCCGAAAGAAAATATGTTGGGAAATGAAAAATCAGAGATTCATAAAATAGACCTCGTAGACCTGACTGCTGAAATTCCCTCGAGTTATCAAAACTTCTTTCAAATAGCTCACGACATATTTGAATTTGAGATTATAAAAATATAATGCCACTCAATACGCCTCAGGGTGAAAATATAGTGGAAAGGGCAGTCAAGAGTCGAGCTAGACCACAATATAGCTAAAACCATTCTACCGTGGCTAGACTATCGTTAGTTCACAAGTGTCATTTGACAAAATTTCAGTTCGTTTTCATCGTCAATTGTGATGACCAAGTGTAATTCGATTCGTAATTTCCCACAGATATTTATAATTTGATCTAAGTAAAAGTTATGCACTTTCATCTATACACAAGAAAGTGGTGTTACACTATTTATAACTCAAGAAAGGGTGAATCGATTTGGCTGAAAATTGGTAGAGAGGTAGCTTAGAACAAGGGGAGGGACATATGATACTTTTTATCCCGTTCGACCGCGTTTCCGTGAAGTCACCAAGAAGTCACTATAAAACGTGGTATAGCAAAAATGCATCTGACATGGAATAACAAAAAAAGGTTAATGCCAGCTAAACTTAATTTTGTTAATGGTTAATGAAGGCAATTGATGATGGAAATGGTGGTTTATATTTCATGGATGCCCCTGGTGGAACTGGTAAGACATTCCTGATGTCATTAGTTTTAGCTACTGTTCGTGCGAAATCCAACATGGCGCTTGCAGTTGCTTCTTCTGGAATAGCAGCCACATTGTTAGAAGGATGCCGTACGTCTCATTCAGCATTGAAATTGCCGTTAAATCTTCAAACTATTGAAGAACCAACATTTAATATTTAAAAAAACTCCGCAATGGCCAAAGTTTTATCAGCATCATCATATGGGACGAATGCACAATGGCGCACAAACGTGCATTAGAAGCACTTAACCGGACATTCAAAGATCTAGGCAATGACTCGAGATGTTTTGGAAGTGCAATAATTTCACTGTCTGGCGATTTCCGCCAAACACTGCCAGTAATTCCAAGATCAACAGCTGCCGACGAAATAAACGCTTGCCTTAAATCATCGAATCTATGGCGCTATGTGAAGAAACTTCAGCTGACAACAAACATGAGAGTTGCATTGCTTAATGATACATCTGCTGAAGATTTCTCTGACAATTGCTAACTACCGGTCGACGAATCGAACGGATTGACTTCTTCTCCTCAGAATTTCTGTAACTTTGTCTCATCGAAAGACGAACTTATCAGCAAAGTATTCCCAAACATAATTACTGACTACAAAAATAATGAATGGTCGAGTGAGCGAGCAATTTTGGCGGGTAAGAATAAAGATGTAGATGACCTAAACTATATAATTCAGAATGATATCTTTGGAACAATGCATTCATTCAAATCAATTGACAGTGTAACAAATGAAGATGAAGCCACCAACTATCCAATTGAATTTTTAAACTACTTGGATGTGCCTGGCTTACCACCGCACAATTTACGCCTGAAGGTTGGCTCCGTAGTAATCATGCTTCGAACCATAAACCCACCAAAACTTTGCAACGGTACACGTTTGGTGGTAAGTAAATTGATGAACAATGTGATTTACGCGACGATACTCAAAGGAAAATTCAAATGTGAGGAAGTTCTCATTCCGAGGAATCCGATGATCCCAAGCGATATGCCGTTTGGGTTTAAAATACTTCAATTCCCAATTCGTCTTGCATTCGCCATAACCATTAACAAATCACAAAGCCTATCCTTGAAAGTTTGTGGTCTGAATCTGGAAAATCAATGTTTTTCACGTGGTCAATTATATTTGGCATGTTCACGAGTCGGAAGACCATCGGCGTTGTTTATACTTGCGCCTGATAATAAAACAAAAAATGTCGTGTATCACAAGGTGCTCAACTGATGAAGAGTGCAGCCTAATAAAAAATAATTGAAATACTTGATTTTTAAAAAATTTGAATTAATAGAATAAAAAATGTGCTTTTTTATTGCCTCTGAGGCGAAATGAAGTTCGCAGGGTCAGCTAGTGTAGAATAAACTTCCTTAGAACGTTTTTCCATATGTATTCAATCTCCAGCGATTCAAATCCAATGTGAATGGCTACTCTCGCACAGGCACTGCTCGTAGAGCGCCTTAAGGATTATTTTTGTAGTACTTGTGTTTTGTCCTTGAAAAACAATTCAGTTGAACAGTAAGAGGTGGTTTCGTTTTTGAGAATATCTCAAAAACTACTGCATATATTAAAAATTAAAAAAATATCCTTGAAGAGCAGACAAAATAATACTCACTTCTCGATAAAGCAGTGGGACTCATAGTTTAATTGAACGATGAAAATACAAGTAAAAACTGATAGTATCAACAATATCGCTTCAACAATAAAAAATAATTCATCGCAATTAATATGAATATCGAAAAATATTGGATAGTTGAACGAACATAATCGTCCTACGAAAAAATTCTTATCGTAGTTTTCTTCTCAATTATACTCATATTGATTGACAATATTGATTTTCCCAAAATGAATGTTTACATAAAAACCTTGATGACTTTTAAAATTGAAGGCTGAAATATTTGCTGAAAAAATTCATCGAAGTTCAATTTTTCCTCCATTTGTGAACCATAAAGAAATTTAAAAAATAAAAACAAAAAGCAGTGATCCAATTTTTTTCCACATCAATATACCAATATTTTTCAAATTTTTGTTTGAAGACTTGTTATAAACAAATGCACTGTTTATTAGGCGAGTGAATTTTTTTGAACATCTGATTTTTTATTATCTTAATATTAATTTTTGTTGGAAATACCAATATTAACATTTTTAGTACAGTTAACTACTGTTTCATATTCTGAAGAAATCATTATTATTCTTCTCTATTTTTTATTTGTTAATTTCTTACAATTATAACAGATAATAAACAATTTGTTACGAAGAAGTAAATTTTCACACTGAATTTCTTGACAAGTTAAAAAAGATAGAGAAAATAACCAAGTATCATTTTCCACAAACATGTTCGTACTAGTGTACTAGTACACTAGTGCTAATACGAGAGTGAATTTTTATGACAACTTGATGACTTTTGTAGTAATATAATTACGTTATTTACTTCAATTTTCATATGCTAGCTTATTATTCATGACCTAACCTTTCGTAAGTACCTATTTTCAATTGTTTCCCAATTATCATTAAATCATATCTAATTGTACCATAGACTTCCTGAAGAAGAGTCAATAAAGTCTCGAAAGTTTGAACAGAAAAAATGGTACTCATTTCTTTAGTCCCCAAATGCAATATCTGCTCTAATCTCATGTCGTTTCTTTTATTTACTTATTTTATATAATATCGAGTGTGTTTGATCTAAATTGAGAAGAGGAAATCTCGCTGTTAGAAAATAATTCCATGAAAATCAAAAAATCAACATATCAGTTTCGACTTTTGAGGGTTGTCGTTCGTAGGGGGGTGACGCTGGTTAACGAAAAAACAGATTCCAACAGATTTAGCAGTTGGTTTTAAAGATTGGTCAAATCACCAACGCCGATGTAAAATCATGGCAAGCAAACTTGGGTGTCACAACAATAGGTGGTTCTAGTGTACTCGTCTTGGTTTTTAACAGTTTGTCTTCAATCGAGAACCGCCTGCCTGGTACTGATGATACCCACCAGGCTGAAACGGCTGTATACCGGTGGCTCCTAAATTGAAATTAATTTTTGATTGATCTGTTTATGAATAAAAGAGGTTTCTAGAAACTGCACTTTGACCTATGATATTTTGAAGTTTCCGGCATTTGACGATTCACTGTTTCCTAAGTGCCACATAATATATGTTTCACAAGTTTGCATCAGATATTGGTGTGGAGGGGCGTGTGATGGGAAATTCGATTTTAGTCGAGTAAAGACGACTCAAGATCGAAAGTTCGTCAGTTTGATCCGTACCTTAACCACAGATTAATCTGTGCCTTAACCAGATATTTTTCCCGAGATAATGTATCTAGATTAAGTTGGTATGACTCTGCTACATTACATAGCTAACGGCAGCTATGATGTTGCCCTAGGTGGCTTAGGGAGTTATTAACATGTGGCTGATGGCCAAAGTAGTCGATGCCGTTAACATAAAAAAAGATACCTTGATGTTTCATGTTTTTCGGGGAGGATTTGTAGGTGCTCGATTCAGATTGCCATGTTTCGTTTTGAGCTACCTCTCATCTGGAGATATTACATATGGCCAGTTGATGTTTGACCTCCAATAATTAAGTCAGCTCTCTTGTTTCCGAAATGTAATGACAAATGTATAATTCTTGAGTTGATTCGGTAGTGCTATAGGAATCGTTGAAAATGAAGCATGTTCATTTTTTCTCTCGTTTGCAATCAACATGGTTCTCCAATCTGAGTATAGTTCTTGTTTCTGGTAGTTTGAATGTTGTTCCGTGATTGTCTGGGTTGAAAGCAGCTCCTGTTCTGTTTTCTGACTTCGAAGTATCTGTATACAAGTGAGTGAAATCTGAGTGTGATGGCAGATGGTGGCAAAGTTTTCTTGATATCAGTTAATTTTTTCAGAGTTTCTTGAGGAAGTTAGGCTGGTGTTACCTTCTCGAAGCTGACAATGGTTCTGGTGCAGTGAGTTCTGGGACTGTTCTGTATCACGTCCAGATTTGATTACTCAACTTAGCATTTGCTAATATATACTATCCTTGAAATTAAATAAGATAAATCAATATTTTGGAATGGACAAAATGACTCTCTTATATTATATAATATTGGGACACCGCGGACTGCTTTTTCTGTTGAGACTATAAAAAAATTAGTACATTTTCTAAGGATACCGATCTTCACTGACTATTCTCCTAATTCAAGTATATAACAGTAGTAATTCAGTTTAGTTTCGGAATGTCTGATATATTTGTTGTCAAAATATTGAATTTGGTGAAATAACCTTTTGGTGACAGTGGGATATTGGATTACTACAAGTTTCTATATTTCATCCTGAAATGTTTGGAAACTTCTGAACAGAAACTGAAAAGTGAATTCATCAGGTAATTTTTTCATAATCTTGATCGATATAAAACAGTTTAATTATGATCTTATTCAGTGTGCAACTACGTACTCCCTTTTTTGTTCTTATTTCAGAAACATATTTTATGATATTTCATCAATATTCTATACTTTTAATTTTTTCAATAATTTGTGAGCCAAAAACAACCCTATATACCCAAAAACTATTCAATATTTCCACCACTTCTGCTGGATTTCTATATAAGAAATATTTAATTACTCTTATATGTAACAAAGTAATCACTGAAATTATTGGTATTTTCATTCCGATCCAGCCCACTAATTAGATAATTTTTTATCTGGGAATGTGATTATCGTTGGATAACAGCAAATAGCTTGTTTTGCACTCGATTCATAATCCAATAACAATGAGACATGAACTGGTTGAGTACTGAATTATTATAGTAACTTTCTCTTTGGCTCGACTGTACGTCAATAAACCATAAATCGGCGTGGTAGTTGAACAAGGATGCCCGAAGGGCCTCAACTTATGCATGTTGATTTTCAGTTACGTAATAGAATTGAATGCTGTTGCGGCACCATAAATACTACTAGTATATAAATACTAACATAAGAACTAACGTATCTGCGGTTTACATATTCCTTGTGATTTGCCCAAGAATTTTCCCTGTATTTGTTTGTGTCACTTACACATACCACCCCCAATTTTGGACTTTATAAAAAACCTGAAAATATTCAAGAACACATCATTTCTTCAATTGAATTGCATCAACCACCAATAGGTGGAACCACCTATTGGTGGTCATTTCAATGAGGTACTTGTCTTTGTTTGTCACAGTTTGTCTTCAATCAAAGGCTACCTAACCGGTAATGATGATGCCCAAAATTCTGAAATAGCTATCTATCAGTGGCTTTTAAATCAAATTGTGGATGATCAGGATAGCTCTCATATTCATTTTTCCATCTTCATTGAATTATTTTGGTTTCATATCATATAAACATCTGGATTCGTTTTTCGATGGCATTCTGATAGAACTTTCAACATTCTGCAAACGTAGTTGTCGGTTCTGAAGATTGGTCAAACCACCAATGCCGACATAAAAACATGTCAAGCAAACTGAGGTGTCACACCAATAGGTGGTTCCACTTATGTCTCGCTTGGGTGCACGCAGTAATTTTAATGAAGTATTCTACATGTTACCAACGTCCAATAATTCAGTATATGTATCGCGAAGATTAGCGAATCAGAGAAGACGAAGGAAAGGATAGCTAGTAGGCGGAGCCTACGCGCGCGCGCCGCGTAGGGATAAATATAGACGGTTTCGCGGGTTAGAGCAGCTGAGTCTGACTCTGAGCGTTGTAAAGTAATCATCGAGCGTTTTTGGACGACCTGAATTATTGGAAGTTGGCTAATTATAGTTTTTGGAATTGTAAAGGAGTCTTCGGCAGTAGTTTCTTTATACGGAGATCAGGGAAGTAAAAACAAACACCCCAAATTACTTCCCGAAGTGAATTCGATATAGATAGCTGCCCAAATTGCCTTTTTCAAGGCAACAACACTACTGGAGTTTTCCAAAGAGGAGTTTTCCCAGGAGTTTGGACGTCCAACTATATAAATACATATAGATATATACCGAGGTGTACATATACATCCCCATTACTGTACCAAGGAGATTTCCAGGATAATAAAATACCAACGGTGTCTCTCAGGAGCTGTAAACCGACTCTAAACTGAACTTGTTAGTTCAAATTTGTCCTTTTTAGGACTACCTTATAAAAATAATTCGAAATCTGCTACTTCGGCGTCACGCCGCACCGAGGGACCCACTAGCCGGCCTTCTTGGACGTATTTGGCCTACCCAGGCTTGAATACATCGGAGGGTACGCCGACCCAGCATATCTAAGGGGCAGTCTACGTCTTACTTCCACGTTTGAGGAGGAAGGCGAGGGGACCGCTCAGGAAAGCCTTGACCATACCCTTAGGGATGCGGAAGGAGCATCCTTTCGGATAATCAGTGAGATTGGGTCCCCACCTTCACTCCAAACGACTTGGACCCTTCCAAGGGCAAGCAGAGGACTTATGAGTCCCCCGCGAGAGGAGCCTGCTCTGGCTGCAGGCCTTGTACCAAATAGCCAGTGGCGCCCAGAGATAAATAGACACGTGACTTTTCAGCCTCTTGGGCAAGAGTCTGGGAGGCGAGAGAGTCAAGAGGATTCGATTGATAGGCTGTCGGCTATGCTATGTAGAGTGCTCAGCCAAGCCCAAAAGCCGAATAATAGCCGTTTCGAAAGGTTTAGGCTCCCGACGTTTTCCGGAAGCGAAAACGAAGACCCGGAAGTTTTTATTTCTAAGCTGTCAACGGAGTTGGTGAGGAGTGATGTTCCGGAAGGAGACTGCAATATATTCACAGACCCAAATCACCTGGTCGATGATGGTGGCGAGACTAATTCAGAAATACGCCAGCCCTGAGCTGATCGCAAAGCTCACGGCAAAGTTCTATGGGGAAGGACAAGACCGAAATACGAAGGCGGATGTATTCATAATTAAAAAGTTTGGACTAGCAAAAAGGCTGTTTCCTGGCGGGCAGGAAAGGGAGGTCTTGCAGATCATAGCCCAACTACTTTCACCTGAGCTGCGTTGCTTCTTCCGGGGCAAGCAGTTGGTAAACATTGAGAATTTGATCCAAGACGCTAGCAACATTGAGGAGGACTTGAGGTTGTCCAAACAAATGCATAGAAGCATAAATCCCCAAACCGATCGCACCTTGACGGGTCCGAACTCAGGCAATGTAGTCCGCAACCAAGGAGGGTGGAACAACAATCGGGGTGCTGGCTCTGCGGAGATTTACCGTCCCCCACAGCGGGCTGCTGATCAAGATAGATCAGCACCCAGGCAGGCAGCGAGCAATGAGCGTCGTGAACGCCACAATAACGTGGTGGAAGCGATGTCCTCGGAGCAGGTGGAAAACTAGATGGGGCTGGAGCATCTAGCAGTGGAGAGCCGAAGGCCCCAATAGTTGAGAACCACTGCAAAAACTCCCCAAACTTCACTGAGCTGGAGTGTTACATGTCTCTAGCCGAAGAACGCCCTCTGATAGGGAGGAACCTCCCTAGGATCCCTTGCACAGTCAATTCCACGACTCTGCCCGCCCTTATTGATACTGGAGCTTCCAGTAATTTCATTCAAGCTAGCGTGATCGCTCATATGGATTTAACCAGACTTCCGAACCCGGCTACGGTGTTCATGGGCTGCGAAAGCAACGTAAGCCAGAGTTTAGGCCAGATCACGTTGCCAGTGGAAATCGAAGAACGGAAGTTCCAGATTAAATTTACGGTCCTTACCAAGTTGCAGGAGCAAATAATCTTGGGTCTTCCTTTCCTTAAGAAAACTGAAGCTACTATAGATGTAGGCAGAGGGTCAATCTATTTGGGGCAAGCCCCCAGGTTGTGCATTTATTTTGAGACATACCCAAGCCAAAGAAATTTCTTAAGGAAGGATATCCCGCTGGAGTTGGAAGACTCTCAATTTTCCCCCGAGAGCAAGGATAAGCTCCTCCCGATTTTAAAACAATTCCCAGATGTCTTCGAGGAGACAATTCGTCAGCCCCAAACCAAGGCTACGGTACATAAGATAAGAGTGAAGGAGGAGAGGCCCTTCCGACAGTCCCGTTATGGAAAAATGTCGGAGGTGCGGAAGGCAATCGTCCATGACGAAATCTCTAAATTATTAGAGGCAGGAGTGATTGCCCGAAGCACCTCTCCTTACTGCTCGCCAGTAGTCTTGGTTCCCAAGAAAGGGGGGAAACTCCGGTTCTGTGTAGATTATAGACAGATAAACAAGCTGATTATAACGGAGGCCCCCTATCTACCCCCAATTCAGGAGACGGTGCGAGAGATGGGTAGGGCATCCATCTTCACAACCTTAGATCTAAGGAACGGTTTCTGGCAGGCCCCATTGGACAAGGAGTCTAGGAAGTACACCGCATTCGGAGGACCGGATGGAGCGGTGTACGAGTTCAAGGTTCTCAGCTTTGGACTCAAGAATGGGCCTGCCGTGTTCCAGAAACTGATGTCGGAAGTCTTGGTAGGTTTTGTAGACAAGTTGGCTAATTATAGTTTTTGGAATTGTAAAGGAGTCTTCGGCAGTAGTTTCTTTATACGGAGATTAGGGAAGTAAAAACAAACACCCCAAATTACTTCCCGAAGTGAATTCGATATAGATAGCTGCCCAAATTGCCTTTTTCAAGGCAACAACACTACTGGAGTTTTCCAAAGAGGAGTTTTCCCAGGAGTTTGGACGTCCAACTATATAAATACATATAGATATATACCGAGGTGTACATATACATCCCCATTACTGTACCAAGGAGATTTCCAGGATAATAAAATACCAACGGTGTCTCTCAGGAGCTGTAAACCGACTCTAAACTGAACTTGTTAGTTCAAATTTGTCCTTTTTAGGACTACCTTATAAAAAGAATTCGAAATCTGCTACTTCGGCGTCACGCCGCACCGAGGGACCCACTAGCCGGCCTTCTTGGACGTATTTGGCCTACCCAGGCTTGAATACATCGGAGGGTACGCCGACCCAGCATATCTAAGGGGCAGTCTACGTGGGCTGTCCCATTGCACTGATATCTGGGGGCTTTAAAGCGACCGTGCGCCTCCGGAGGCAGTCTCTTTCCTTCGGGTGTAGGAAGCTAGGTAGGTCAAATCGCGATAGTGTGTCGGCTAGGTTTAGGGATCGTAGGGAACCCTCTGGTCCGGCCTAGTGCCATCGTGGTGGCCAGTTGCACCCCCGCGGCGCCCATTAGATAGATAGTGGATAGGGAACGTATAATAGATTCGGAGATCTTGTGTATAAAAAGGAAGATCGCAGCAATGCAGGGAAACCGCGACGTTCCGAACTCAGGAAGCGAGGACGGAGCTCCGTATAGATCCTCCGGCTGCCTAGCACCCGCCGGCTCTGGTCTGCGTGCGACAGGCGGCCCAGGAGCGGACAGTCCGTTGCAAATCCACACCCAGCCGGGTATCACTTCAGGACCGCTCCGGGTACCGTCCTGGCGACATACACTCAAGGACCCGACTCAGGCGATAACCATGGGAAGATTGCTATCTTCCCCGGCCAGAAAAGTGAGAATCTCTGGAAGGGAGATTGACTGGCAAACACGGGTAAAGTACCTCGGCCTTCTAATAGACCGTATGCTCACTTGAAACCCGCACATTATGTGCGTTAAGTCAAAGATCGAGGGTCGGATAGCAAGTCTGTACCCTCTGATCAACAGAAAATCTAAAATGAGTTTGAAGAACAAGATTACCATCTACAATTCGATGTTCAAGCCTGTCATCATATATGCTTCAGGCGTCTGGGGACAAGCGGTGAAATATAATATCTCCATTCTGGGGGTAATGCAAAATGTACTAATGAGGATGATTGTGAATGCTTCTTGGTTCGTGCGGAATGAAGCCATCTGCAGAGATTTGAAGCTGCCTTCCATTCGGCAGTTCATTCAGACGAGGAATCGGCGAGTTTTTGAAGGTGCGGAAACTTACGGAAATCCGTTAGTCAGGGAAGCTATATATAATGCTGTAGACGACCCTCCCGATATAGAAGGCCCCGACACTGTGTCGAATGAGGCCCTCATGTCCCCCGTTAATACCCCCCACCCCAACCAGGCAGGGGTACCCCGTGAAGGGCGGCACTAATGTTTAAGGACTTCATGCCGTCAACATCCCCTCATTCATGAACCCATTTGTCCTTCTTTGACAAAGATCAGCCAAAACGGTAAGGGAGCTGGGCTCCAACCTAAACAAACTCAAGACGACGTGCAGGTTTTCAAGGATCCGGTACTGATGATGCACAATAAGCTGTCTATTCAATTGATACTGTTACCCAACAAACTTTGCTAATTTAATAATTATATATCGTCGAAGAAGGTTTATATACTCCGTCACATTGGGAGAAAACCTAGCAGAGAATCTACAACTAGCACTAGTTTTATGCAGTCTATCGGAAAGCTATAAAAATCTGGTAACAGCATTAGAAGGAAGGGCAGAATGTGATCTGACTCTAGAAATGGTAAAAGGCAAATTGGTACAGGAGTATAATAGGCGGAAGGAGAATTCCACATCAACTAGTGAAATGGCTCTGAAAGTTTACAAGAAAGGGTCTGTTAAAAAGGCATTCGAGCACTGCAACTCGAAAAATGTGATATGTCATTTCTGTAAGAAAATGGGACATATAAAGAAAGATTGTTTTTATTATAAGAAATCGAAAAGACAATCAAATACAGCCAATGTAGTTTCTACAGATAATGAAGAAACTGACGAAAACACTCATGTTTGCTTTAACGTTAGTGATAAAGCTCAAGCTAATGAATGGTATGTAGACTCTGGAGCAAGAAGTTATATAACAAACAATAAGGATTTTTTCAAGCATTTCAAGGATTCGCTGAGTGAAGTTGAATTAGCCGACTGTTGAAAGGTTCGTTCTTATGGTGTAAGAACTGGACAGTTAACTTGTATGACAATAAGAAAACAGAAATCACAGTGAAGGACACCCTTTATGTACCCGAGCTGGGTACAAGTTTACTTCCCGTCAAGAAATTAACACTTCTTGGATTCAAAGTTGAATTTGATAAGCAGAATTGTTTCATCAAATTCATCAAATCAAATAATAAAGTTGTTGCTCAAGGAACGCTGGTTGGTAATTTATATAAGCTGAAATCATCAAAATCTGATTTTGATGCATTTCTATGTATTTTTTTATTTGGCGTAGAAAAAGAGGATGACTCACCATTTTAAACTGTTTTCATTTCACAAGCTATTCTTTCAATTCTTCAAAAACACACCCGCCGCTTTTGCACAACGCTCTTGAATTTTTTTCAGCCCCATGCTTATGCCATTATCAGCTTCTCTTTACATGAAAAAAAATGTATTAGCAATCACTTCTCTCGCTTGACCACACAAAACTTTTCGTTTCATGCCATTTTCTTATAGCACATACTTTTGTCGACTATACTTCACCGAAGTGGACGCTACAAAATTGTCCTTAAGACTGAGATCCGATCATCTTTAAGGGTTTTCTACCACGCCCATCTTCGGGGAAGTCCTAAGGCGAAAACTTCAAAGTCACTTCCTAGATTTGACAAGCTATATATTTGGTATGAGCATTGCACCCGTGCGGAGTTGGGGCGGGTCACTAGTTTGGGGAAATACTAATGTAAGGTGATACATTTTTTCACATTGTGGTTCATAAATTGAATATGTGTTTACATACAGGAAAAGTACCGGCAACAGATTTCGATTCTGGCACCATCTGTCAACATGTGTACAACGTTGAGTCAATCTGACCTCCCGCGTTGAGAGTTTTTGACGAGTCAAAAGCGAATCTGTTGAAACACCAAGGTTTCTATGCATCTTTGCAGGTCGCACATATGTTTCAAAAGACTTCGACGAGCTGATCAAAATGTGGAAAATTTCGTAATTTTATGATGATCATTAGTTTACTGCAATGAAAATGGTGCATTCATTCTTGCCGATTCCCTCCTTTTTCCTTGGGTGTCAAAAGCATCAACTGTCATGTTCTCACTAGAAAATATATCTGGTCGAGGTTGGTATCAAACTCACGACCTTTCGATCGTGAGTCGGGCGCACTACCACTGCTCCATTTCGCCACTGATTTTCTCTTGTTGATTCACGCATGTAACGTTGGTCAAGACATACAAAGAGACTAAAAATACTATTTATTGATATAATAATAGTTTCATGAATAGGTAGTCCAAATTCTTCAAGCATTTTCCAACTTCGGGGTTATATAATGCTTTTTCATCATGGAACTTTTGATTCTAATTGATAATAGATATCATTAAAATCAGATACATCAGAAATGTCAATTCTGATAACATCTAATAATTTTTGCTTCATCGTAACCATCCTTATTGTCGAATCACAATTTTTTATTTTGTTAATGAAATTGGCAGAAGGATGACTGAAGAAACTGAAGAAAAGAGATGTATCACCTTTCTTATTGAAATAATTAGTTTAGCTATATAGCGGGGTAATTCTGCTTCTGTTTTTGGCATCATTCCATCGTCACATTCACTAGATGAAATTTTTCTTCATCCCGTGGCTTCCAAATCATATGTATACTCTAGTTACGGTGAGAGATTGTTTCCTCATAAAACCTCCCATATTTCTGGTGATACTCCCCATGAGTTCCCATCAGAAGATATAGAGAAATATGAACAAGTTCTAGAATTCAGTTTTAGACAGTTTAGCTTCGAATTCCCACCGATTCAATTAAATTCGTGATTACTCAGACAGCAGTAGCGAACGTAGTATCAACAGTTACAAAATATTAGATCAGTGATACATTCTTCAGTCAGAACTCTTGGGTTTAATGGGTGGAAAATATTGGAAACATGTGTTTCATGAACAGTCTAGTCCAATGTTTATCAAACACGAGATGGCTGCTGGAATATTTAAAAAAAAATACATATATGGAAGATATCAATACTAGTATTTCTAGTATGAACGGCGCTTCAATCAAAGCGTTCGCAGAAGTTATCAAGAAATTATGCTCAGAAAATTGATCTGATAGAGCAGGGGTCTCCAAACTTTGAAGCCTTCGGGCCATAATGATTTTTTCAGTTTGTTCCAAGGGCCAATTTCTGCCCTTAACTATATTTCTAGACTAGAATAGTCACAAAGTGCGAGACCTAAGCAAACTTACACTTTTTTACATTTCAATTATTATTGTGTATTGTGACACTTAACGACATCTAGTGGAGAGTAGTGGTACTATGAACTATCTTTTTCAGCTACCCGCTTGGTGGCATTAGGCGTAGTTAAATATTTGGAATGACCGCGTTGGTTCGAAAAAGTTCTGGTTCTAGCTAGTGTATTCCGATCACCTCGAGATGGCAGTAATAATTGCATATAAAAAGGCTAGCGGCTCAACTGCGAGTTAGTCTGCGTAGGAAAGGCGAAGGAAGCGAAACTGTCTATTGTGACACCCGTCAACAAAAGTATTTTGATTTGACTTATTGTTTTTATATGTGATTTGTAAGTATGGAAAAGAAGCGAAAAATCGACAGTGAATGCAGAACGTTCCAAGAAAAATGGAACTTTCAGTATTTTATGATTGAGTCCAGTAATAAGGTGCTATGTTTCATTTGTAATGAAACCATAGCTGTTCTCAAAGACTATATCATTAAACGACACTATGAATCGAAACATCTTCAAAGTTACTCCAAGTATACAGGAAGTTTGCGGAAAAAAAAATTTTAAGCTTTGAAACGCGGACTCAAATCGCAGCAATCTTTGTTTACCAAAGCGAATACTGAACAAGAGTCTACAACTCGCGCCAGCTTTCGTGTGGCTCTTGAAATCGGAAAACGTGGCAAACCATTAACCGATGGAGAAATGATAAAAGAATGCTTGATTGCAGTAGCCGAAGAAATATGCCCCGAAAAGGTGAATTTATTTAAAAGTGTCAGTTTGTCAGCAAACACCGTGGCTCGGAGAATGCAAGACATCGCAGAAAATATATCATTTCAACTGTCTGACAAAAATGGACATCATGAGTGGTTTTCTCTAGCATTGGATGAGTCAACGGATGTGTCTCATACTGCTCAGGTGTTGAACTTCTTGATATTGATAGTATTCACGGCACGACAACTGGGGCAGATATTTTTAAGGGAGTTGAAAATGCCATTAATAAAAAGAACCTTCGATGGAGAAATTTGAAATCTATAACTGATGGAGGCAAAAATATGTATGGTAAAAATAAAGGAGTGGTTGCACTTGTGTCAAAGGCTGTAGAAAATGATGGTCGTTCAAAACCATTAGTCTAACATTGTATCATTCATCAACAGTCCTTGTGCGGAAAATGTTTGGATATGTCTGATGAAGTTCTAAAAACAGTCATAACAGTTGTTAACTTCATCAGATCCACTGAGCTGAATCACCGACAATGCCGCGAGTTTATTCAACAGATTGGAGAAAATGATTTACCATATCATACTGCCGTACGCTGGCTTAGTTGCGGAAAAGTCCTGAAGCGTTTTTTTGAACTTCGAGCAGAGATCGAAATTTTTTTAAATGAGAAACAGCGCCCTTTTGCCGATTTAGAAAATAGTGAATGGATGTGGAAGTTAGTCTTCTATGTCGATTTGCCAAATCATATGAACGAACTGAATTTCAGATTGCAAGGAGAAAATCAGCTTCTTCCTGATTTATACCCCAATATCAAATCCTTCAGGCAGAAAATAATACTATTTCAATCGCAATTACGAAAAAAATGTTTCACACATTTTGAAACATGTGAAATATTCAGTAACAATACAGAGACTGAATTTCCCGTCAATTTTGCAATCGAAACTTTGAGCGCTTTGAAGATAAATTTTGATACTCGTTTTTCAGATTTTGATGTCATTGCGAATGAAATTAAGCTTTTTCAAAATCCTTTTGATTCAGACATTGAAACCCTGGCTCCGGAAGTCCAAATGAAAATTATTGATTTACGGTGCAGTGAAATGCTTAAGAACAAATATCAAAATTCATCTTTGTTGGAATTTTATAAGAGTCTTCCACTGGAACAATTTGATAATTTGCATGAATTTGCTCGTGGGTTGTTTTCTGTTTTTGGTACTACTTACTTATGTGAGAAAACGTTTTCCAAGATGAAGTACACAAAGAGTGTTTACAGATCTTAACTAACCGATGAGCATCTTAAATCTCTTTTGATAATTGGTACAAGTAAAATTGATCCACAACTACAAAGTATTGTCGGTGGAAAATCACAATGACATAAATCTCATTAGTGTTTTTGTTTTACTGTGATTCATTTCAATTATTTGTTAGTTATTAATATGCTTGAACTTAGATACTTAAGTTAAGTTTTCTTTGTCATCATTTCTGTCGTTAAGTTTTACCTTGCAAGTAAATAAAACCGAGTAATTATCATTCTGTGTTTTCTTCTTCAACTTATCACAGCAATAGTAACAACAATTGGCTGTCGCGGGCCAGATTGATGAGAGTAAATCATTGGCTGTCGCGGGACGGATTGATGACACTGCCTGCTTCAAAAGTCAGATTGAAAGATTTGCCCCTCTATTCATGAGATCTGCCCATCAAGACGCCCAGGAATTCCATATCTTTTAGAAGGTTTACATGGGGACCTCGATAGAATTACTGAGAAATATAAACCGATCGTAACGTAGATTGACGAAAAATTGAGCGACAACGAAAAATCGCAAGAGTCCTGGCTAAGATATTTGAACATGAACAACTCTAAGATTGTAGACAATTTCATTGGTCAATTGAAATTCATTATGGAGTGCACACACTGTGGACACTCATCAGTAACCTTCGATCCTTTCTGGGATTTGTCTCTCCCAATACCACAAAGAACTGGCCAATTGAGTTTGTCACAATGCTTGGATTTCTTCACAAGCGCGGAAATTCTCTATAGAAAAATCAAAAAACGAAAGAGGAATGATCGACTCCATTGGGTACACCCTATCCTCACCAAACGAGTGGAGTTTGGTGCATTTTATACTCTTTTTCAGAAATTAAGAGAGCACGAAGACAAATTTTCAAATCACTTCAGAATGTCTATGACATCATTTAATGATGTAATTCATGAAGTTAAAGGACTACACATTTTAAAAAGATAAAATCAAAATAATATTCTCGCTTGCCAAAAACGTGACCGAACCGAAACTAAACCGTATATGTGTGAACGACCAATTGCTTTTGTGAACCTTGAACCCTAATCGAAACCGAACGAAACCGATTCGTATCGAGGGAGCGTTCTGTTCTATCAGTTGTTTATTGAGTACCGAACACACACCATATCACCGTTGTCACACTTGTCCGGCGGCTACAGAAAACAAACGCACCGAACCGAATTGCACCGTATAAGTGTGAAACGAGCCTAATGATAGAGGTTAGGATTTTCATCCTTCCCAAAAGCCTTCTCAATGAAGAAAAGGGTGACACTGTGGATGTAATAGATTTTGCTGTTGATATTGACACTCCTGAAGAAGCTATTGTGTAGCGTTTTTGTAAAATTGTTTAGTGAAAATCTCACAATAAAGTGTATCTTGAATTGCTAATAAATGTTGAATCAATTCACGATTTATTAACCCACTGAAGCTTATTGAATAAAAGAAAGTTATAATGAGCATAATAAGGTAAGCTCTGAAGACGCAGCCTAAGGAATAATTTCCATAGAGTTTTTGTCATTTTACTCAGACAACAGGTAACATTTATACTTCATTAAGTTATAAAAATTAATATTCAGCTCAAATTCACTTTCTTTTTCCCCTGGTATATTCATTGAATATTACCGGAAGCAGATAGTAAATACAGACAGCTATAGTGACGGGAATCATAATTATCATTAGTCTTTGCATTTCCTATAGAATCACCATCATTTGAATAGAATGAGTTAACATCGTATTCGGTGAAAGTATTATGTTGGTTTCAATGTCTTCGGAAATAATTTTATTCACATTTCTGTTGAGAAAAAAATGAATGAGAACGAGTTCAAAAGACAGGTTGGTAACGTTTGAAAATATAAAATGATAATAATGATAATAAACTTTATTAATCCTTTAATATCATACACATGATATAGGACAAGTCATAAAATATATATACTGACATATATAGGTACACATATATACAGGGTGGGCCATCGAAAACTTGACATGGAGGTTCTGGGTACTAATCTTGCAAATCCTAAAAAACGCTCAGACAGGTCGATTTTTATTGGTAGGGAGACAGTTTTATCCCCATTTACAGCGTCGTCACTTCAACCCCGGAGCCGAGGGGTGAACAACCCTTGGAATTTTAATAGGGAACTATGGGCGAGTCGTACATCGTTTAAAGATCTTGGAATTCTCTAAACAACGGGGTGCATTTTTTAAATTTGGACGAACCATATTATATTCAGAGTTGAAGTTACCTACTTTATTCTCATGTTAGCATATGCTCAAAATGGGCACCTCCAGCTTCCATGCAATGATAAATATTCTGCTGGAAACGTTCTCGAACATTGTGGAACATTTCTGGAGTGATTTGGCGACATTCATTTGTTATCCGTTGCCGTAAATCTTCGAGTGATGTGGGATGAGTACAGCAAGTTCTGCTTTTCAAATGACCCCACAGAAAGAAATCTAACGGCGAAAAGTCTGATGATCGTGGTGGCCATTCGATAGTGCCCCGCCTCCCAATACAGTGATCCGGAAAAGTGTGATCTGAATACTGTCGAGAAAGCCCCATCTTGTTGAAATATCAACAGATCCTCCCGATAATTGTGGTCATTTTCAATAATATCAGTGAGAAGGGGATTGATAATATCTTCCAGAAGCTTCAGATACATTTGTCCGATTAAATTGCCTTCTAAAAACAATGGGCCAACAATACGGTCACCAAAAATTCCAGCCCATACATTTAATTTTTGTGATTCAACGTCCACAAAAATGTGAGGATTTGAATCAGCCCAATAGCGATAATTATGGTGATTAACTGTGAAAAAAAGAACATTCATCACTGAAGCAAATGTTGAAAACAAACTGTGGATTTTCTATCGCTCATTCACTGATGAACTCACAAAATTGCAAGCATCGATAGAAATCATCTTCATTCAGTTCTTGGGTTAATTTAATCTTGTAAGGATGCATTTTGTGGGTTTTTAAAATATGCCGTGACACCCCGGAAACAAATACTAACTTTCTTGTGCTCAAAGTATGGTCAAGCTCAACATGGCCCAGAATTGCCACTTGTGTCGCCTCATTTGTAACTGGTGGTTCGATTTGCCGTTTTTCATTTGTTACAGACCCAGTTACGCGAAATTTTGCAATTAAATTGAAAACATACTGTCGCGACACATTCTTCCCATGTATATAATCCATTAGTGTATGAAGATGGGCATCACCCAGCTCTGATGATAAACTTTACTAGTATCATGAATAAACAACCGAATTTTAGAAGTAATTTACAACAAAAATCGTATAATTTTCGAAGAGCAAACTTTCCAGCTCTATATAGAACACTGTATGAGATGAACTGGGATTTTTCCTATGTAACAGATGCTAATATGGCTGTAGAACTATTATATAAAAAAATATTCACCATTTTTGATGAACATGTTCCAGTTTATAGAAATTATGCCCATAAATATCCTCCCTGGTTCAATTCGTCCATCATCAAAAATATCAAACTAAAATCTTCTCATAGAAAAAAATACAGAAAATCTGGTTCACAAGCAGAATTCCTTGAATTTGTGAGACTCAGACGTACTATTAAATATCAAATAAAAATGTCCTATAGTGAGTACACGGAGAATTTACAATCTTCTTTGTCAAAGGACCCCAATAAACTTTGGTCATACATTCACTCCAAGAATAATACAACCAGAATACCGGGCAAATTATATCTTAACAATAATACTGTAGAAAATCCGCAAGATATTGTCAACGCTTTTGGAACATTCTTTAGTAGCGTTTTTCAACCTCCAGAACGGAATACAATTGCCAAATATAATGACCAGAATCACGTTTGTATTAATTTCTATCCAATTGAAGAAGGTGAGGTTGTAAGTGCTCTGAAGAAAATGAAGGACAAAATGACATCTGGTCCAGATAACATACCTTCTTTCTTCATCAGGGACTGTTCTGGTTGTCTCACTGTTGTTTTAACTTAGATCTTTAATTTATGTTTAAAAACGAGAACATTTCCTGAAAGGTGGAAAGAGGCTAGAGTTTGCCCGATATTCAAGAATGGCGATAAAGATAAAATCGAAAACTACAGAGGTATTTCATACTTTGCAAAAGTTTTTGAAATCATTTTGTATAATCGTATATATTCCTGTATCCGAAATATGATATCTCAAAATCAGCATGGATTTGTCAATAATCGCTCAATAGTGTCAAATCTGATATTTATCACTCAATATATCGCAGAGGCGCTAGATGACCATAGTCAAGTAGATGTCATCTATACAGATTTTGCAAAAGCATTCGACAGAGTGGATCACACCATTCTATTAAATAAATTGAGTGCAATTGGCTTTACTGAAAATGCAAGAGATTTTATAGAATCTTATTTATCAAACAGAAAGCAGTATGTTTCATATAACGGATTCAATTCCGACATTTACCTAGCATCATCTGGCGTTCCTCAAGGATCAAATTTGGGACCACTTCTATTTTTAATATTTGTGAATGATCTATGTAACAATTTAATATGTGAAAGGTTGTGCTTTGCTGATGATTTGAAGATTTTTTCTATTGTG
This sequence comes from Leptinotarsa decemlineata, assembly GCF_025532065.1. Classification (NCBI taxonomy): domain Eukaryota; kingdom Metazoa; phylum Arthropoda; class Insecta; order Coleoptera; family Chrysomelidae; genus Leptinotarsa; species Leptinotarsa decemlineata. The sequence continues at coordinate 9,896,618 of NW_027412694.1, read as the reverse complement.
AATGATACGAATGACTGCTTAAATCTGCAGAAATAACTGGATTATATTCAAAATTGGTGTAATATTAACAAGTTATGTCTTAACGTTAGAAAATGCACAGTTCTGAGTTATACTAGAAAAATTACATCAATACACTATTCTTACAAGGTTGAGAATACTCAACTAGAACGATGTACCAAAATCAAGGATTTAGGTGTTATTTTTGACAAAGAGTTGAATTTCATAGAAAACACAACCTTAAAAGTCTCCCAAGCACTGAAGACATACGGTTTCATAATGAAAAATTGTAGAAATCTCACCAACATCAAAGCATTGAAACTACTGCATTTTTCTAATGTACGATCAAAACTTGAATATGCTAGTATTGTCTGGTCCCCTTTTTACGAGTGTCATAAAGCAGCCATTAAGGGCGTTCAAAAAAGATTTTTGAAATTTCTCATCTTCAAAATAGATGGTACATATCCTTAAAGGGGAACAAACAATGAGGAATTATGCATGAGGGTCAATATTGACAGCTTAGAGTGCAGAAGAAATTGTGCATTTGTTATATTTGTGTATAAAATTTTGAATGGCCTTATTGACTCTCCCAGTCTGCTCAGCCTGATTAATATCAATGTTCCTTCATATTTTTCTCGAAATCATTCAACTTTCAAACTTCCAAGAATAAGAACAAATATGCAATTGAAATCTCCACTTTATATAATGTGTAGTGAATTCAATAAAATTAGCAATCGAATTGACATTCATTCGTGTTCCATCAAGGAACTCATCTCGGTGATGAAGAATTAAACAGCATTGTTATATCGATATTTCGTTATTGATATGTTATTTTAATTATTGTTTAATCTACTAAATATTATTATTAATTTACTCATACACACCATTTTATGTTTTGTTATTCTTTAATATTGTCCTGTAAATGGGAAACTGTTGGACAATAAAGGCTATAATTTTTTTTTTTTTTTTTTTTTTTTTTTTTTTTTTTTTTTTTTTTTTCACCGTAGTGTGCGCTGGTCAGGCCCTATCCCCCGAAGCCCCGACACATTCGGGAGGGCGCGCCAGCATAATCAACCAATGACCACTCCCCACACCGTGGGGTAAGTGATCATTGGGTCCGAGAATCATGTGCCCTGAGCAAACGCAGTGAGCCAAGAATGACAGCCTTCTGCATCTGTGCGGCTAAGATTTCTGCCTTAGTGCGGCAAGCCGGTATGATTTTTAGATTCGAGAGTAGAGAAGACATCATTCCACCAAGGACTCCAACAATCAGAACGACCATCTTGACAGAGTGATCTGGATAGAGTCTGCGGAGTTCGAAGAGAAAATCTCGATATTTTATCCGTTTTTCCTCCTCTTTTCTGACGATATTCGTCTCGCCAGGAGCTGAAAACTCCACGACAAATATCGTTTTGGTCTGGTGGTCGAGAAGGACTACATCAGGCTTATTAGCTTGTATTAGCCTGAGGGTGGGGAACGAATAGTTCCAATAAATTCGACACTTCTCGTTCCCCACAACGGATTCAATATCCCCCGGAGCGTAGGGCAACACCGGTGTCTCGTCAATACCGTAAGAGTGCCGTAGATGGTAATATAGCACTCTTAGGGCCGCGTTATGTCGATGGATATAGGCCGAGACCGCATATGCTGGACATGCTGATAGCAAGTGCATTAGGGTCTCGGGCGCCTCGCGGCAGGCCCTGCACCTTGTGTCAGGAACCTCTATACCCATCACGCGACTGCGGTAGACTAAGGTGTTGAAGACACCATCCTGGCAAGCCATGATGAACCCCTCAGTTTCCGACTTCAGCCCACTCGACCTGAGGAAAGCGAACGTCAGGCGCTTTGATAAGCCAAGGTCTTCAATGTTATTGAAGAAGACCCCATGCATTGGCTTATCCCTGTGTCTCCGCAGAAGTAAGGTGATCTCTGCGGCTTTTATCTGAGCTTTTTGCTGAACGGGTTCCAACTCGGTGACAGAGTTGTAGTCACCTCGTTCAGAGTCGAAAACTATACCGAGTTCATCAGCTGCTCGAGCAGCTGCCCTAAGGAGAAATGCTCCAATTCCTGCTCTCTCATGGTCACGGACCATGCACAGAAGGGGATCCGAACTCCTGACGACTTTACAGGCTGTATCCAGTACCATTCTGTCATGTAGACACTCCAAACTCAAAAGTCCACGACCTCCCTGTTGTCGGGGGAAGTATAACCGTGGAACGGACGATTTGGGATGCAAACTCCTATAGAGATGCATCATTTTTCGGGTCCTTACGTCGAGTTGATACAGCTCCTCCCGAGTCCACTTCACTACTCCAAACGAGTAGAGTAAGATTGGAACGGCAAGCATATTTGTTGCAGCTACTTTGTTCTTCCCCGACAGTTCCGATGACCAGATCTGTCGAAGTTTGTGCTGATACTTGCCGCGGAGAGAGTTTTTCACTGCAGTTACCTCTTGTGAGTGGCGTTGTTCCACCCCGAGGTAAGTATACGTCTCTCCGGCATCCAGATGGTGTAGGATGCTTCCATCTACGAGCTGCACATCCTCTCCGTAGTCCCCGCATCGTCCTCTTTTGAGATGAACCATTGCACATTTGTCTATCCCGAATTTCATACCGATAGCATGCGTGTACTCTTCCACCACCCTCAAGGACTGATGGAGATCCTTCTCTCCAGAGGCATAAAGTTTAAGATCATCCATATAAAACAAATGGGTGACCTTGTGCCTCCGGTTTCCGGGAGTGCCACAGTTATACCCTCGAGTCTTTCTGAGCGCAACGGATAATGGCAATAGTGAGATGCAGAATAGAAGGGGGCTGAGGGAATCACCCTGAAATACACCCCTTCTGAAAGTGACCCACCTTGTTTGAACTCTTGCTTGACCAGATGTTATGGTGAAGCGAGTTCGCCAAAGTGGTATCAGTTGTTCAATGCATCTCACTATGTTGTCGGGTACCGCAAGGCATCTGAGCAAATGCAAGATGAGCTCATGCGAAATTGTATCAAATGCCTTACGGTAATCGATCCAGGCCATAGAGAGGTTACGCTTATATTGTATCGAGTCCTGCGTTACACATCTATCGATGAGCAGGTTCTCTTTACATCCAGCGACTCCTCTCTTCGACCCTCTCTGCTCATATATCCGTTCGAACACTCGGTCAACTGCGGTGAGTATTCGTGTGTATAAGATGCTTGTAAACAACTTATAACACGAATTCAAGCATGTTATCGGTCTGTAATTCTTAGGAATCGACAAATCTCCGCTTTTGGGGATAAGAACGGTCCGCCCCTCGACAAACCAATCCGGAATCGGCTGCTCTCCATCGAGCCATGAGTTGAAAACTCTGGCCAGATGGCGGTGGGTACTTGGTAGTTTTTTCCACCAATAAGTGTTCAGCCCATCTGGGCCTGGAGCAGCAAAGTTCTTGGAACCAACGAGGGCCCTTCGAACGTCATCCGGGGTTATCGGGTTGCGCAGTTCATTGGGCTCAGGCTGTCGAAGCTCTCTGTTGAAAGCTTCGAACTGCGCTAGGGCTGGAGTGTCTAAGTTGAGTGGCTGTTATTATTATTATTATTATTTTTTTTTTTTTTTTTTTTTTTTTTTTTTTTTTTTTTTTTCACCGTAGTGTGCGCTGATCAGGCCCTATCCCCCGAAGCCCCGATACATTCGGGAGGGCGCGCCAGCATAATCAACCAATGACCACTCCCCACGCCGTGGGGTAAGTGATCATTGGGTCCGAGAATCGTGTGCCCTGAGCAAACGCAGTGAGCCAAGAATGACAGCCTTCTGCATCTGTGCGGCTAAGATTTCTGCCTTAGTGCGGCAAGCCGGTATGATTTTGAGATTCGAGAGTAGAGAAGACATCATTCCACCAAGGACTCCAATAATCAGAACGACCATCTTGACAGAGTGATCTGGATAGAGTCTGCGGAGTTCGAAGAGAAAATCTCGATATTTTATCCGTTTTTCCTCCTCTTTTCTGACGATATTCGTCTCGCCAGGAGCTGAAAACTCCACGACAAATATCGTTTTGGCCTGGTGGTCGAGAAGGACTACATCAGGCTTATTAGCTTGTATGAGCCTGAGGGTGGGGAACGAATAGTTCCAATAAATTCGGCACTTCTCGTTCCCCACAACGGATTCAATATCCCCCGGAGCGTAAGGCAACACCGGTGTCTCGTCAATACCGTAAGAGTGCCGTAGATGGTAATATAGCACTCTTAGGGCCGCGTTATGTCGATGGATATAGGCCGAGACCGCATATGCTGGACATGCTGATAGCAAGTGCATTAGGGTCTCGGGCGCCTCGCGGCAGGCCCTGCACTTTGTGTCAGGAACCTCTATACCCATCACGCGACTGCGGTAGACTAAGGTGTTGAAGACACCATCCTGGCAAGCCATGATGAACCCCTCAGTTTCCGACTTCAGCCCACTCGACCTGAGAAAAGCGAACGTCAGGCGCTTTGATAAGCCAAGGTCTTCAATATTATTGAAGAAGACCCCATGCATTGGCTTATCCCTGTGTCTCCGCAGAAGTAAGGTAATCTCTGCGGCTTTTATCTGAGCTTTTTGCTGAACGGGTTCCAACTCGGTGACAGAGTTATAGTAACCTCGTTCAGAGTCGAAAACTATACCGAGTTCATCAGCTGCTCGAGCAGCTGCCCTAAGGAGAAATGCTCCAATTCCTGCTCTCTCATGGTCACGGACCATGCAGAGAAGGGGATCCGAACTCCTGACGACTTTACAGGCTGTATCCAGTACCATTCTGTCATGAAGACACTCCAAACTCAAAAGTCCACGACCTCCCTGTTGTCGGGGGAAGTACAACCTTGGAACGGACGATTTGGGATGCAAACTCCTATAGAGATGCATCATTTTTCGGGTCCTTACGTCGAGTTGATACAGCTCCTCCCGAGTCCATTTCACTACTCCAAACGAGTAGAGTAAGATTGGAACGGCAAGCATATTTGTTGCAGCAACTTTGTTCTTCCCCGACAGCTCCGATGACCAGATCTGTCGAAGTTTGTGCTGATACTTGCCGCGGAGAGAGTTTTTCACTGCAGTTACCTCTTGTGAGTGGCGTTGTTCCACCCCGAGGTAAGTATACGTCTCTCCGGCATCCAGATGGTGTAGGATGCTTCCATCTACGAGCTGCACATCCTCTCCGTAGTCCCCGCATCGTCCTCTTTTGAGATGAACCATTGCACATTTGTCTATCCCGAATTTCATACCGATAGCATGCGTGTACTCTTCCACCACCCTCAAGGACTGATGGAGATCCTTCTCTCCAGAGGCATAAAGTTTAAGATCATCCATATAAAACAGATGGGTGACCTTGTGCCTCCGGTTTCCGGGGGTGCCACAGTTATACCCTCGAGTGTTTCTGAGCGCAACGGATAATGGCAATAGTGAGATGCAGAATAGAAGGGGACTGAGGGAATCACCCTGAAATACACCCCTTCTGAAAGTGACCCACCCTGTTTGGACTCTTGCTTGACCAGATGTTATGGTGAAGCGAGTTCGCCAAAGTGGTATCAGTTGTTCAATGCATCTCACTATGTTGTCGGGTACCGCAAGGCATCTGAGCAAATGCAAGATGAGCTCATGCGAAATTGTATCAAATGCCTTACGGTAATCGATCCAGGCCATAGAGAGGTTACGCTTATATTGTATCGAGTCCTGCGTTACACATCTATCGATGAGCAGGTTCTCTTTACATCCAGCGACTCCTCTCTTCGACCCTCTCTGCTCATATATCCGTTCGAACACTCGGTCAACTGCGGTGAGTATTCGTGTGTATAGGATGTGTATATTATTATTATTATTATTATTATTATTATTATTATTATTATTATTATTATTATTATTATTATTATTATTATTATTATTATTATTATTATTATTATTATTATGTTGTTGATCGAACAGTTCAAGCGACTCTCGCAGCACAACGTCTATTTCCATAGTACAGTTCAATGAACTCAACCCTCTGCAGTTGTGTAAACCATTGTTTCTTTAGCAACACTTTACGGCACTCACTACTAGTAATAATGTAGATATCACTTTTAACATAAAAATGAGATATAGAAGCAGCATTTTTAAGCTTGTCGCTCTCTTGTCCGGCACATCACAACACTGCGCTGTCCGTCGCCTGGTGGCGACAGCTGAAATCATCCACAAAAAAGAACACTGGTTTAGGAGAAAATTCAAAGAAGCCGCGTATATGTTGTCCAACAACGCATTTAGTCAAGCTAGCGTAGAGATACGTAACATATGGAAACATATGGAAAATAAAACGAAAAACGACCAACTCCCGCCAAACGGTCATTTCCCGTTAAAACAAATGAAGTGGAAAAAGAGAAGAGGGGCTAGGTGAAAGCACTCGAATGGCCTATAAATAGTCGTATCTCGGAGGAATAAGTCCAGTTATCACCCGAAGACGATTGTGGATACTAACAATCGAAACGTCGTGACATAACTTGGTTTGGAACCTTTTTATTTTTCATTTTTTGTTAATAATAATTTTCAATTTTCAGCTTTTATTAATATTTCAATTTTTAATTTGTTTGGTTGGTTGTTGCTGAAAAAGAGGTGAATGCAATAAGACTAGCGCCAATTTTGTGTTAGACTCGAGACTTTTCAACCCATGTAGTAATTTCATTCGAGTTCAATGATTTTCCGGTACGGTTGGGTTGGTGGACACTAAAATTTTGAAGGAAGGCAATCGCAGTTACAATCGATTTAGAAGTTGCAGAATACAGTCAGAAGTAAACTTAATAAGTTCAATAATAATGCTAACTGCTAAACATTCAGCACACTTGTTATGCTCTGATGAATTTGATATCATTATTCTAATACAATTTGATTATCAATTTAAATGTCTAACCTTGTAGTCTGATATTTTTTTTTAGATTGGATATATGGAATTGGGTATTTATTCACCTGTTCTGAAACGAATATTAAATTATGTTAACTACCGAAACGACATCGCAATATCCTACTGTCGATATCAAGGTCGCACATAGATGATCGTATCAATTTTTTTGTTACAGTCTATTAAGTGTACCACTTTCAATTTTGTTTTAGTGAAAACCAAACTCTGAGCCTTGAATTTTGAAGCTGTGAATACTATTCCAATGTTTACTTCACTTTTGTGGACTTTTTATCAGTGTCGTAAAAAAGGAGAAATAATTTTCATAGTTCTTTATTTTCGTGGTTTATCTTTCATGTGAAAAAGTTATCGTGACCGACCTCTGGTTGGGAAAAGTGGTACTTGGAAAATCATACTTTTTCTTTAATAATGGTAATAGTTCATTCAGGGGAGTAGCAAGAAAAACCATTTGTTGTTGGTTGGAAAAGATGTTTACTGCCTATCAGGTAAATGAGAAGACTTGTTTCAACTTTGATGAACTATTAATAGGTGCTTCTAAATTGCTGGTGTATAGAAATCTGTATTCCTTTTTAAATTTCCTGGCCTCCTTAACGGTAGTTTTGCCGGAATAGAAAACTAAAAAATAATTCGAAACTGAATTGAAGGGGTTATATTTTTAGGAGTGATTAATTTTTGGGAAAGATTACTTCCTTCCTTTCTTTGAAAGATTCTCTCATCCCTTTTTTTGTATCAGATGGAGTAGTAGAAAGCCAAAAATTTCCTTTCCCAAAAATTAATCACTCCTAAAAATATAACCCCTTCAATTCAAATAAGATTCCTCTTGGCTGGGATTAAATCAAATAGGTGAATGAATGTCATTACGATGTCATCGATGACATAAGCAGATCAAGCTTATTCCGTGACATTCAAAATCGTAATTCATGAATGAAGTGTGTGTATTTTCTATAATGTTATCCAAATTGGTACTGAAGAGCCTTAGGGCAAGTGTCTTAAGGCGAAACATCGGTGTATACCAGTGAGGGTGACATTGTTCCATCTGAGTACAATTTATTACCATTCATTCAAAGTAGAACTCATGTGAATGATACCTGATTCTTATTCCACAACAAATGTTTGAAATACAAACTAAGTAGAGAAAAGTATCTTCTGTATAATTCAGTGTTCATATAGAAGTATTTGTTTCGAAAGAATTTTTTTCTTTCGTGTAATTCAATGTTTATATGAAAGTAGCTGTTTCAGGAGAATTTTTTTTCAGTTTGTGTCTGAAAGTTACTTCTTTGCATGATCTACACATTCATGTATGGAGTTACTTATTTTCAAATTGATTACTTCCTTCCTTTCTTTGGAAGATTCTCTCAACCCTTTTTTGTATCAGATGGAGTAGTAGAAAGCCAAAAATTCGAAACTAATTTAGGATTGTGTTACATCCTATAACTTGATGCAACTAATGACTTTTAATAAGTCTGAAATCAGAGAAAATCCTTCTACAAAAATTATTTTGTTGTAAAAAGCGTGGAGTGCTAAATATCCATTGTTAAAAATACTTGAATAGGATCTGTTTGCCAGATTGGCAACACGCGCTTTTTTACAACCAAATTATTTTTTTTGTAAATTCATTCATTCTGATTTCAGATTTATTAAAAGGCATTATTACATCAAGCCATAGGACTTATTATCGATGTTGAACAGAATCTTGAAATGATTTCGAATTATTTTTATTTTTTTAGTTTGAGTTGTTATTAAAGCGTGTTCTTTAGTTTTTTCAACTATTATTTATTTTCTATTTTTTTGTTTGACTTGCAATTTTGAGCCCATTTGTTTTAATATAAAATATTTACGTATGCATATGGAACGCAGTTTTACTTTTTATTGTCACAAATATTCATTCCTCAATTTATTCATCTAATAATGTACTTGTTTGAATTTAATTGATTCATGCATTTGTTGGACACATTAAAAACGATTGTTCGCAAAATTTGTTCTATTTTAAATGACACTTGATTTAAAATGTTACATGAATACAATTTTTATTTGAATAAAAAAGACTAATGAAATAACTTGAAGCTCATATTGATTCCGAAGAAAAATATTGTTTTAGAGTATTGGAAGATGGAACGCCAATTTACTATATATTATGCTGAAAAATAATATATATCTATATATAGTTCAACTCAGCAATGAACAAACATTTTTATTCAACATTCAATGGAATGTATTATTCGAGTAAATTCAACAAACGTTCCAATTCCGCATATAATTTTGACTTTTGATTAAAATGTTGATTATATTTATATGACTGTTGAATTATAATGAAACTTCAAATTCATTTTCTAAAAGAAGTTTGGGAATAAAATTTCAATGAATATATTTGAATGACTGTCAAAGTTTTCCCATCAAACATTGTTTATAATAAAAATAGACTTTCGTTTGTCTGAAAATATAACAAATTAACTTTTCATACCAAATATTTTTTTATGAGTAATAAAGATTTTTATATTTCAATTTTATTGAAAGTGTTGAATATTTCCAACATTGACTTTAATGCATTCAATATAAAATTTGGTTACTTGTGTGAAAAACATTCTCAAGCAAGTATCACTCCGTTTCATCAATATTTTTAAAAAGCTAATTTCTGAGAAAGAATTAAATTTTTTGATGATTTAAAAAGTTTGTTATATTTAAAAGATACATTCAAAACAATTGTTGATAATTTTAATTCGATGCTGGTATCAAGCGGATTTATCAAGAACTTCAAGTGTTACATATGGCAACATGCTAGTTAATTTATATTAGTACGACAAAACGCTGTTCAACTGTGGCGCCGAATAAAAATTATCAATAATCAATTTAATTCATGTATCACTGAAATTCAACAAACAAAATAATTCAGCTCATTTCAAATGAACATTAATAAAAAGCAAAACGGCGTGCCACGCCATTTTACTTTTTATTATTATTCCTTTGGAAAGAATTGAATTAATTTGTTTGTTGCATTTCAGTGATACATGAATTAAATTTTTTGTTGATAATTTTTATTTGTCGCTGCGGTCGAACGGATCATTACCGTACTATGACCAACGCCATATATATATGCAGTTATGTAGTTCCACAAAAATACGCCCGACGTCAACGCCGAATAAAAATTATCAACAATCAATTTAATTCATGTATCACTGAAATTCAACAAACAAAATAATCCAGCTCATTTCAAAGGAATATTAATAAAAAGTAAAACGGCGTGGCACGCCGCTTTACTTTCTATTGGTATTTTGTAAAAATGAATTGTTTTGATTGTTGCTTTTAGGTGATACATGAATTAAATTGATTGTTGATAATTTTTATTCGGCGCTGCATGTTGCCAAATTTAAAAATTTAGTTTCTGCAAGAATCCGCTCGACGCTAGCGCCGAATTAAAATTATCAACAATCGTTTCAATTCATGTAACTATAATTATCAACAAACAATTTTATTCATGTTTGACGGACATTGTAGTAAATTATTCGATAGTTACAAAAAAAGTATATATGACAAACATTTACTTTCAAAAATTTCAAACAATGAATCTATATTATAACTGTTCGCAACTTTTCATCAAACAAATTAATTCACGTAACATTTGAAATCAAGTGTCATTTAAAATAGAACAAATTTTGCGAACCATCGTTTTTAATGTGTCGAACAAATGCATGAATCAATTAAATTCAAACAAATAAATTATTAGTTGAATAAATTAAGGAATGAATATTTGTGATAATGAAAAGTAAAACGGCGTTCCATATATACACGTGGTTGTCTCACTTGCTATAGACCTGTTGCTTGGAAAACAACATAGATTTAATTATTTGAAATGTGGAGACAGTTTGATCACGGGTGACCTCCGTTCGAATTTCATAAATTTTTGGAACAATGCAATCGGGAAATAAAGTATACTCAAAAACTTAGTTGATCAATGTTCAGTGTAATTTACTTCCAATTGATCAATATACAGGATGTCAATTGGAAAACCCCTTAATATATATCCATTTTAGTGCATGGAATGAAATATCAAAGAGACGGGTTAATTTTATTTTTGAGTGGAACACTCTGAATTAATATTTTCAACCCTCATGGTTCAAACCCCTAGGAGGAGAGATGTTGGTTTCAGAATGCCCGTGGACTGAGTTGCATGGTTTTCAGGTTAGTATTCAGGTTATAAGAGTAGATGGCATCGTTTCAACCCTTGACCAACAGAAAACAATCTAGTTTTCGTGTGTGAATTTTAGTTTGATGGTTTTTTTACGTTCAAAAATGTTGTCGATTCTGCTCTAAATAGTAATAATCTTTGTTTTCGAACCCCTCTCGAACATTACGGAATCGGAATCGAGCCGAATACTGGTGTAATCAGTATCAGCAGGTTGCGTTTTACAAGCAATGAATTCAAGATGTCCCCAAAGAAAAACAACTAGGGAAGTTAAACCCGTTCATCTCGCAGGTCACGCAATTGCTCCCCTTCCGCTAATCCATCTATTCGGGAATCAGACAGGACGAAAATAATCAGGTGGAGCACCGTCCTACTGGAAATGTAACAGATCCCCCTGCAGCAGTAAATTACCGTCCGCATCGATAGCGTCTTCAAGCATATCTAGGTATAGATTGCCAGCAAGTTTTCTTCAATAAATAACGTACCAATAATAGCAGTTCCAAGAATATCAGCCCAAACACCGACTTTTTGTAGGTCGATGTACGGGCTGTGTGTATGTCCTCAAGAAATGTAGGGGTGTCAGTGCAATAGCACAGCTTTGAATATTACTGGAGTTTTATCCCAACAACAAACCGTAATTTTAACACCTCGACATGTGCTTCGATCACCAAGTGATCATCTCATTCCTCAAGTCTTTAATGATTATTTCATTGACACTGTAAATTCTCCAATCAATGATTGTTAACCTCTTGGTGAACATCATCATGATATAAAAACAAACTCTTTTTTTCTTCATCCTTTAGACGAAACTGAACTTCTTGATATCATCAAGTCCATATCTTCTAAGAACTCTAGTGGCATTGATGAATTACCAGGTAGAGTATTGTTGTATGTTGCTGAACTAATCATTGAACCACTCACATACCTACTTAATCTCTCTTTCTTTGAGGGTTCATTTCCCTCGTGTCTTAAACATGCTATTGTAGTTCCCGTTCACAAGAAAAATGATAAGCACTTAATCTCCAACTACAAAGGTATTGCATTGCTGTCTTCATTTTCAAAATTTTTCGAAAAATCCTATCTCAACAGACTTGTATCCTTCTGTAAAAAGTATAACCTACACGTAAAGAGCCAATATGGATTCCAATCTGGTTTATCCACCCAAGATGCTACTCTTTCTCTGGTCAATCATGTTTTATCCATGTATTCTATTTGATTTGTCACGTGCATTTGATACCATCAACCATCAACTTCTCCTCGATAAACTCGATATCCTCGATATCCAAATCTGTATTCTATTTGATTTGTCACGTGCATTTGATACCATCAACCATCAACTTCTCCTCGATAAACTTTATGATACTGGAATTCACGCCCAAAGTCTAAAATGGATTAAAACTTATCTGACTGGCAGATCACAATCTGTTAAGGTTAGGCTCAAATCTGGAATGTATCATTCTGAAAATCGTAACATATTAACAGGTGTTCCCCAAGGTAGTGTCCTGGGTTCTACTCTCTTTCTCTTATTCGTCAACGACATCTCTAATATTAATCAACGACATTGTACTGTACAATTTGCTGATAATACGTCCTTCTTATTGAGTTCTTCTTCTTGTGAAGGGTTATCTGACCAGGCTGATATTGTAGTTGCTAATATGCTTAATTACTGCGCCAGAAACGGCCTCGTAATAATCAGCAATAAATCTAATACCATTGTTTTCTCGCTTAGAGAAATGGACTACAGTATATTGGTTAGAGCTGATACTAAATCTATTGTGCAGAAAAACACAGACAAATTCTTAGGGTTGAACAATGACTCCCAATTATTCTGTAAAGATCATATTGACTCTATTTCTATAAAATTATCCAAGCATTGTTTCGTTATTTGGAATCTCAGAAATTCTGCCCCCATAAATATTTTATTAAGCTACTACTCTGCATATGTTCACTAAAGTCTAAATTATTGCTTAGTCTGCTAAGGTAACAACAGAAAATTAAATGATCTGTTGATTGCTCAAAAAAAGATACTAATAACCATGTATTTTAAAAAATATGGTGATTCTTGTAAGCAGTTATTTACTGAGCTACAAATTTTAACTGTGATATCCATGTATATTTTAAATTGTGTCACTTACATTAAGAATTATTACCATGAGTATCAGCAAAGGGATACTATCTGCATAGCTGCTGGTTATACTCTCTGGCAAAATTATAATCTGATAGTTCCTGTACACAAATTAACATCTGTATCAAACGGACCTCATGTTATGTCTATTAAAATATTTAATAAACTTCCAACATTCATCACAATTACAATTACAAATCCCATCATTTTCAAAAATAGCGTTAAAAATATTCTCTACAAAAATGCCTTTCATATACGATATTGTGTAGCAATTCTGTGAATGATATCTGTATCAATTTCATAACGAATGTTTGGAGTACGAACTGAATGGGAAAAATATTTTTTGTGTAATTCAACGTTCATCTGAAAGTTGTTGTTTCGAAAGTATTTTATCTTTCATGTACTTCAATGTTTATAGGAAACTAGTTGTTTTGAGATGGCTTTTTCTTCTAGTTTGTGCCTGAAAGTTACTTCCTTGCATGATCTACACATCTTTGTTTAGAGTTTATTTTGAAATCAATTGCTTTCTTCCTTTCTTTGGAAATTCCCAAATTTTTTCATATAATGATGAAGAAGTAGAATGCCAAAACCTTCCTTTCCCAAATATTGATCCCTCCTCAAAATATACCCCTTTCAATTTGAATTTGGATTTCTTTCATTAAAAAATACCGCCCTTCGTGCGCACTTTCCAACCTTTCGTTTTAAAAGAATATAAACTATTTTTACAATGCATACACTTATTAATAGTTATTATGTATCAAGGGAATTAGGAGGGCCTTAATTACCGATGGCAAAGTTTGCGTCCCGAGAGCCTCTGGCCCGAGGGACAGCAATTGCCTGAGGTTATTAAGGCTCATTAATTCCCGTGGTACATAGATAATTTTATTTCTGACCGATTTCAATAAAATTTTGTTCATTTTTGAAACGGAAAAATGTTAAAATCGATGGTGACTATACATGAGAAACGAGATATCACCAAGTTCAATGAACTACAGGCTTTTTTGAAACGGAAGAGTAAGAGTTATAAGCCGAAAAAGTCTGCTGTTTTATCTCCTAAAGATGTTATCAGATTCCTAAAGGACGCTCCTAATGATATTCATTTATTGCATAAGGTAATTTTTTTCTTATTTTCCTTTTTGTGTGTATTTATTTCCTTTTTTTGTTATAGGTTGTTTTGATTATGGATTATTTTGGAGGATGCAGAAGTCAGGAACTTTTGAATATGAAGATATCGGATATAGAGGACCGGGATTCCGTTATGGTAGTGAACGTACCGGAAAGTAAAACTGGTGTATCGAAGAAATTTACAGTTGTGGATGAAAAAGAGTTCTTCGCATTGCCTTTATTAAGACTTTATATGTCTTTGCGTCCTAAAGGTATTGAACGATTTTTTTTGAGCTTCCGACAAAATAAATGTACATCTCAGCCAATTGGAAAAAACATGTTTGGGAAAATCCCCAGCAAAATCGCAATGTATTTAGGATTGCCAAACTCATCTTCCTATACGGGACATTGCCTTCGTCGCACTTCTGCTACTGCTCTAGCCAATGCAGGAGCAACTATGACTAACTTAAAAAGACACGGAGGTTGGAAAAGTTCCACGGTGGCGGAGGGGTATTTGGAGGACAGCATCGAATTGAGAAATAAAACGGCGCGTATGTTGTCTACTTTGTCATCAGAAGAGGCAGGTACCTCGACTGTAGTGAACAGAAGCTCCAGCCATACAAAAGAAGAAATTGTTTCCAGTGGCGGAAGTAATTTTCAGGGAACATTTCAAAATTGTACATTTATTATTTGTAATGACGTGAATAAATAAATTATGGTTCAGTTTTCATTTCTATTTATTTTTACTTGTGAAAGATAGAGGGAATTATAAAATCTATAATGTCCCAAGGGAGTTATGACCCTCTTTATTGATAGCGTAACTATGACGATATAAGCTTATAATATCCCGGTCAGAAATAAAAGCATTAACGAACACTAGACAAATAAAACTGAATTAACAATACTACAAGATTTTTTAAATTTGCTGAACAATTGTCTGCTCAAGAAACGGGCTTTTCAAGGTAGAAGTAGCAAAGAAAGCCATCTGTAGAATTTCAGTAATAAGAATTACAAATACAATAATTAGAATTAGAATTTCACTCTTAGATTACTTATTGATGGTTTTTTTTTTTGGAAGAAATGTTGCCCCTGATGAAAAGTTGAAAAGGTGCCATTTCCTACAAAAATATTTGTTTGAAAACAGAAGAACAGTATTTTTCGGTAACTGCTCATCAAGAAATAACAAATAAAAGTAACTTTGGAAAGAGATTCAAACGCCGTTCAAAATGATGCGATACTTGATCCCCCTTCCATTTAATATTCTAAGGATAACATCTACCTCTGTCAGGGAGTTGAACCATGAGGGTTAAAAATATTCATTTGAATTGTCCTCCTTGAAAATAAAATTGACATGTCTGTTCGATTTTTCATATTATGTACTGTGAGGAAATTATTAAGGGTGAGAAGATTTCAAATTGACACCCTGTGTATAATGTATGATGTTATCACAGTTGAAATTTTTCCAATGCTACTGGACGGTTCGTGATTATCGAACATTGCATTATTTATAAATCATTGATCCATTCTGTTACCTCATAACCCATATCCAGTTTAACTGTTCTCGTCAGACTAAATTAGTATTGTACGTCTTCAGAATGTATAAGGACGGCGGCAAATTGTGGATATTCTAGAGTGATGGCACACCTTTAGTTCCGCTATAAGCGAATAGTTATTTACTGCGTAATGTTTAACTGTGTGGTATATCCGTTGTTTACAGGACCGGACTACGCTACAATTTTCCCTGAAGAGTACAAATATATTATTAGCTGACATAATCCTTAAAAATTTGCATTGTTTTTCTTGACGATAATTGTAGAGCAAACTATGCTGAATGATGTGTCTCAATCTACTCGAGATTCCAGTAAACACAACCCATTTTTTGAATGAACATCTTCCAGTTCGTTGTATTGAGTAATAAAAGATGTTGTAATGTTGCCCTTAGGCAGGTTTTCTAATTCATCTTCAATCGATTTTGTTCTTCGGTGATATTTGCAAATTATTAAAGTTTACGCAGCTTCTCCGAATTCAGTTGATAAATCTAAGAAGGTAATTATTCTGCAATATGGAGTAATATCTCTATAACTATAACTAATTTATCCACTTTCTTTTTTTTCACTTCTATTACGGAAAAATAAAAAATTCCGTTGATAATCGCTTACAGAATCAAAGCACCTATCTTTGAGCACCCGTACCATCTAAAACTTTTCTGTAACACAAAGGTGTTATAGAAAATACGGGTAATGTACGGAAAATTTGTTGGCACTAGAACATTCTTTCAACAACGATAAAAAAAACGTCGTTATTATTTCTAGAAATCATTGTTTGAATATTAATCCTAAAAAATCATCTTGTATTGTATTCGAAAATTCTAAACACCGACAGAGGGCCATAGATAGTATCAAAATTAGGATCTACAATAACGAGATTGAATTTAGCGATTGAATCAAATGTTTGGGACCTGATATTGAGTATAAATTACACTTTCAATCACATCCCAACTGACTAATATGTAAAGCTTATGGATTGTTGAAAAAACCTTATTCGAACAGACATTTTCTCAGTCGAAACATGAAAATCATTTGATGCGATAGTTTAATTTTATCCTTATTCAACTACTGAGATATCATCTATGGCCCTTGTCTCGATCAAATCACATCTTCAAGAATACAGAGAGTTTAGAATGCATGTACAAGATTGATTTTTGGTTTGAAATTCAGAGATCATGTTTCCTCTTTCATAAATCAGATTGAGTGGCTGAAAATGATTAACAGAAGAGCACTGCATCTGGCTTACTTCGTTCATAACCTCAGAATAAAACAACAACCTCAATATCTCCTGAAAAAGTTGATATACAGACGCGATGCACATGAAAGTCTCAGAAATCGGAATGAATATTCTATCCCACGGCATAAATCCAAATAGTTCGAGCGATCCTTCTCTTATCAGGTTGTTAGTATCTACAATAATATCAAAGAAAGTATAAAAAAGCTTTCTTCATTATTTTTCAAATATAGATTCAGAAAATGTTGCCTGAATTAAAAGTGCACTTGAAATCAAGTACGTAACCAAAAAAAAACAGTTCTTTAATATATTTCCCGTTTTAGTTCATTTTTTAACAATTCATTTTCAACATGTTACAATTAATTTTATTCGTTTGTATTCACCTATGGATGCTTTGTTGAGTGGAAAAATATCCATGTATGCTAAACTTTGACAAGTAAAATAAAGGCCATTTATTATTATTATTATTATTATTATTACATATATTTTATAATGAAAGTTCTCATTTCATTCCAGATTAGATTAGATTGTTAGGAGAGCTGGTCTGTGGTCTGATACAATGCGACCCCGGCAGATCTATTGTTGTGATTGCTTGGTTACTGGAGCTCTTTATGTAGATAGATCTCTCTGATGAGTCCATAGCTTTGATAGTTGCTCCTTCTATAGCTTGACGCCTTTGATTTCTCATTCCCGCATCTCTATTGCTAACGCTTCGCATTCACAGAGCACTTGTAGTACGGTTTCTTCTTCCTCCTGATAAAAACTGCTTTTAGTTTCTTCTACCAGGCCCATAGGCCTCATATGCGTTTTGAGCCGACAATACCTCGTTAGTTGACTTACCACTATCATTAAAATTTTGCGGGTGTGGTTTAGAAGGCAATTCGTAAACTTGGGCGAGAGTTTCTTCATGAACTGCCCCATTCCTGGGCGCTTGTTTCACCAGTTTTGTAATTTAACTCGTACCAACGAATTGATAGATGTTATCATGAACTTGGTTGCTTTTTACAGGCTGGAGTATTCGCCTCCTCATTGCCCTTTTAATATTCGTGGCTGGCTATCCATGTTTCAGTTTCAGATTTCCTTCTCCGTGCGACTGTTTGATTGAAGTTGGCCCCTGCATCAACCTGTGTATCACCATTCGTGCTTCTCTCTGTTAAAGATCCTTAAGAGCTGCAGTGGGCTACTTACTTTAGAATACCACTCAGTAACCTAATCGTCCCTGCTTGATTTGTTTTGTCCACCATGCTGCAGCTCCATCAGTTATCATGGGTCTCACTACCCACATCCTTCTAAAGGGCCACTCTGGACTCATGGGCTGGTTTTTTCAAAGTCGACACTCCAAGTGAGCCTTTGATCGAAAATCACCCACAACTATTTGATCTCCACGGCGAAAAGAACCTTAACTTCGTTGATCACCGATGGTTTTGGTCCTCTGCACCATATCACGACCATGTTAAGAGTCCTCTGCGTAAACTCTAATATGACGTTAATAAATTTGATCTTTTTGATCACCGGTAAATCGTCCGCATATCCTTTTCTTGAGCACCATTTTCCGCTTCTCCCTGTATAAAAGCCTCTCCTTAAGTGGTGAATATCTTTCTAGAATGATTTTTATTGATCGACAAACAATTGGGGCTTCCCTTTTTTCCAACGAGCTTATAAGCGACTCCGTTAAAAGCTCTTTCGATGACGAGAAAGGTAGCTACTGCCAATTTTTTATCGTCTAAAGACTTCAATAGTAGCCTGTTGAGATCGTCCACTGTATATTAGTAAACAATCAATTTTTGTTACACTTGACCTTTTGTTTCGGATGAGAATGCGGTCATTGTTCATTCAAAACGGTAACCGAGTAAATAAAAACGCCATCATGAGGACGTTACAGTCGACATCACGTACAGAATAACTACGCTGCAGAATATTATGTGGAATTACGGAATCATGAAGGTTGGAAGGTTGAGAGATAAGGAAACTGCTTTCATTGTCAAGAACAGAAAATTATACCGGTTTTACGTAATTTGATGATGATAATTTTCAAAATAATTTATGTCATACATGAATCATCAAGTCTTCGACCTAATTCTGAAATCAAGCAAAAAAGAAATATCAAATTTCGTTCCTCAAAGTTTGGTATGTTTTGGGAGAAATACTTTTTGGATGTGATGAATTCCAAGAATAGCCTTCAACTGGAGTTGGTAGTAAGCAACTTCTCCACTCAAGTTTAAACAAATTTCAGAAAATATTCATGTAGGTTACTCTTATTATGACAATGCTTAATTCAGGTATAGTAAATTCTTCCACCAAAATTGCTTATTCTATAATAGTTATACAACAGCGTTTGCAAGTAACTTATTTAACACACTGATCTACATAAAAATCATTGACACCAAAAATGCATCAGTTCAAATTGTAAGTGGTTCGTGTTTCTATTGTTGAATCGAGCTAGTACCTTCGGTTCGTGATGTACGATTTTTGCATTACATAGGTTGAGAATCTAGCCAACAATATCCCGGAATGTGATCGTTGAAAGCTTCTCTTACACAAGACATTTCAAAGGTTCATTTGAACAAATATACAGAGTTGATTTTGAAATCAAAATAAAAAGTGAAACAATTCAACGATTATAATCAACCAAAACGCTCTATACAAACGAAAAAAGTTCCTAGAAACATTTCATTGAGATACAAAAAAATTGTGAAAACAAATATTTCTCTTAGGGACATCTTTCACTAGCTCCGATTTCAGCTGTTCATTTGAATTATTGAAAGAAAACATAATGCTCACAGGTGAATTATATGCTATTTGGAGAGCGATAAAGTACATGGAGGAAACGAGCATCCCAAAATGCTTGATTAGATAGATAGATAGATAGGTAGATAGATTTATCATACATATTGAAATATAAGTATAAATTGTCACAGATTCGCTGAACGCTCTCGAAGCAATTACACACCTATACACCAATCATCATCTTCTTCTCGTAAAACAGTCTCTCCACTCACTACATCAAAAACATGTTTTCATCCAGTTGGTGTGAGTTCCTTCAAACATTGGCATAGTTGGAAATGAAAAAGCTGACAAATTAGCGAAAGGAGCAATTACCTACTAACCCGTTAACAGATTCAGCGTCACTTGCCGTTCATAAGAATCTGAAATATCTTTACAAGCAAACGATCGTCAGCAGTTGGCAATCCCAATGGAATAGTTCATCAACAAAACGTCATGAGATAAAACAGTAAGTATCTCCTTGGAAAAACACCCCCAATGAAAGAAAAGCCCAGGTCATTTTATCTCGTCTTTGTCTAGGCCACACTCGTCTCACCCATGGGTACCTACTATCTGAAGAAGAACCCCCAGTATGTATATCACAACGAAAGACAAAATTATGGCTTCCCACCATCAATTGTAGAGATGAATGTGATATCAATAATCTATTAGCTTTCCTCAGAAATACCAATTTGTTACATACTATCTAAGTTTTTGTGTACTATATATTCATGAGAGAATGACACTAGAGGTCGATGTTTTAAATAAATGAATAACAAAAAAAATATTTCTCTTGGATACATGTATTTGATTGCACAAAATTCACTTTTTCATTCACAATTTTCATACCAAGAAGTCATAAATGTGATTTTGAATGTGTATTCACCAAGGGGAGTGTTCACCTTGAAGGAAATCAATAGCACTGTACGTGATAATTACTGAACAATTTCCATAATTTTAACTTTTTTATTATTTATAATATTCAGTATGAAAACTGGTTACTTGGTACACCTCGAAAAAAAATTACACCGATTCATCGATACAAAAAATAAATTACTATATTACAAAACTGTAATTGGAGATGCTGTAAAGAAAAAATAAAATGAAAACGAAAAAAAAGAGAAAATGAATAAATTAAAAAAGAGTGTTTTTTCAAGAAGCTACCTTGAATTGTTTGAATCCACTCTAGTTGATTCTTTCACTATTTTTCTTATTTACGTTTTTTTATCTGCATCTACATCTTATTATTGAGACTAACTATGACTCATCGAATGATCATCAAACTTATCACAATTGTGAAATACTGCTGAATGATAGAAGCCGGTTTATGTTCAAATGTGAGATTTTTTTTAGGCCCGTTCTATAATTGTCGGTACATAAACATTGTTACTTATGATCACATGAGTAAACGACTGAAATGCATTGATATTGACTAAAGACTGTTAGTATATATCATTGATGTATATAAAATAATAACTTTCATTTTTTTCTTTTCTAATCCTTTCCCTTTTTCTATCAACCACCATACAAAGCAATGCTATATGTGGCTAACTCTTTATTTATTTGTAATATTGACATTGGTTACTGTAGTTGTTTTTGACAAATGAATATTTTTTTCACCGTAGTGTGCGATGGTCAGGCCCTATCCCCTAAAACCCCGATACATTCGGGAGGGCGCGCCAGCATTGTCAACCAATGACCACTCCCCACACCGTGGGGTAAGTGATCATTGGGTCCCAGAATCATGTGCCCTGAGAAAGCGCAGTGAGCTAAGAATGACAGCCTTCTGCATCTGTACGACTAAGATTTCTGCCTTAGTACGGCAAGCCGATATGCTTTTAACATTCGAAAGTAGAGAGGACATCATTCCATCAAGGACTCCAATAATCAAAACAACCATCTTGACAGAGTGATCTGGATAGAGTCTGCGGAGTTCGAAGAGAAAATCTCGATATCTTATCCGTTTTTTCTCCTTATTATTATTTTTTTCACCGTAGTGCGCGCTGGTCAGGCCCTATTCCCCGAAGCCCCGATACACTCGGGAGGGCGTGCCAGCATTATCAACCAATGATCACTCTCCACACCGTGGGGTAAGTGATCATTGGGTCCGAGAATCATGTGCCCTGAGCAAGCGCAGTGATTCAAGAATGACAGCCTTCTGCCTGTGCTGCTAAGATTTCTGCCTTAGTGCGGCAAGCCGGTATGCTTTTAAGATTCGAAAGTAGAGAGGACATCATTCCATCAAGGACTCCAATAATCAAAACAACCATCTTGACAGAGTGATCTGGATAGAGTCTGCGAAGTTCGAAGAGAAAATCTTCATATTTTATCCGTTTCCCTCCTCTTTTCTGACGATATTCGTCTCGCCAGGAGCTAAAAACTCTACGACAATTTTCGTTTTGCTCTGGTGGTCAAGAAGGACTACATCAGGCTTATTAGCTTGTATGAGCCTGAGGGTTGGTAACGAATAGTTCCAATAAATTCGGAGGGTAGAGCAACACCGGTAGGCCCTTAACCTTGTGTCAGGAACTTCTATACCCAACACGCGACTACGGTAGACTAAGGTGTTGAAGACATCATCCTGGCAAGCCATGATGAACCCCTCAGTTTCTGACTTCAGCCCACTCGACCTGAGAAAAGCTGACGTCACGCACTTTGATAAGCCAAGGTCTCCAATGTTATTGAAGAAGACCCCATGCATTGGCTTATCCTTGTGTTTCCACAGAAGTAAGGTGATCTCTGCGGCTTTTATCTGAGCTTTTTGCTGAACGGGTTCCAACTCGGTGACAGAGTTGTGGTCACCTCGTTCAGTGTCGAACACTATACCGAGTTCATCAGCTGCTCGGGCAACTGCCCTAAAGAGAAATGCTCCAATTCCTGCTCTCTCATAGTCACGGACCAGGCAGAGAAGGGGATCCGAACTCATGACGACTTCACAGGCTGTATCCAGTACCATTCTGTCATGTAGACACTCCAAACTCAAAAGTTCAGGCCTCCTTGTTGTCGGGGGAAGTACAACCGTGAAACGGACGTTTTGGGATGCAAACTCCTATAGAGATGCCTAATTTTTCGGGTCTTCACATCGAGTTGATACAGCTCTTCCCGAATCCACTTCACTACTCCAAATGAGCAGAGTGAGATTGGAACGGCAAGTATATTCATTGCAGCAACTTTGTTCTTCTCCGACAGTTCCGATGACCAGATCTGCCGAAGTTTGTTCTGCGGAGAGAGTTCTTCACTGCTGTTACCTCTTGCGAGGTAACATCAATGCTGCTGAATTATCATCATGCATGAATGTAACTGAAATAGGTATCGATGTTAGTTTGTTTCACTTTACATATTTCTGATTGAATTTAGAATTTTTCTAAAAAAAATATTTTTTGTGGGGGGCGTCAATATTTCATTATGTTTTTGGATTCTTCAACCTTACAAATCCATAAAAATCACGAGTTTTTTATTGACCTTTATGAGAAATTTTACCCTCCACAATGTGAAAAACAATATAATGAAGAACTTTATATTTCATAAAAAGTGCCAATCCGTGAAAAGGTCAACAAAGAATCCTTGATTTCTTGCACAAAAATGACTTTTGTTCAATATATGCTCAAGTTCAATAAAAAGCAAACCAAAGAGTTTACTTCAGGAACATACTGTTTTCCGATATGCCAGTCACTGTAAAGGAAGCTAAATATATACATTCCATTTTTCTATAGATTATTTTATTTATTTAAGCGAAATGGATGAATACAAGTAACTGTGTGAATAGACTCTTTAGAGGTTCATATTACGAAGTAACCTTTTCGGGGTGAACTTTTCAGTTTACCTTGAGCAATTCTGTGTTCATTATTTTGAAAAACCCAAACGAACAATATGAAACAAACGTTTCAATATCAATTGAGCCTTCGAGCAAAAGAATGGAACCATGGAGAAAACGAGTGAATATTGAAAAGTTGGGAAGAAGTAGTAGTCTAGTAACCAATCTATCATCTGAATTTTGAAATGACTATGCTATATAGGAAGCATCAGAGGTAACGAACAATGACGAAAAATGTATATTTTCAAAGAAAAACTCAAGTAAAGTGAAATGATGATGTTGCTAAAAAAATTGGAACAGAGTGTCAGGACTCCTTTGAGGATTGGGCAGATCAATCCAATAATGAGTGAAGAGATGAACTCTATCGGCGTTAACCTAAAGAAAAAGAGAATATCTAAAAAGACTGTTAAACACTTTGTTTATTCAAAACTATTGTCAAAAAAATTAAATAATCTGTCTCCATTCAAAACTGAGGATGGCTATCTTTGTCTCATTACTCGCACTATCGCTTGCTACTTTTGGCAGGTATGTCAGCTTGGATAATGAAGTGTTAAACAAATTTAGCTATCGGATGTCTGCTTCTTTGTAGCATCTCTATTATCTTCATCTCTGAGGATGTCGATGTCTCTAACGGCATCTCATCGATAATGCGGAGCTCTGTCGTAATGAACATATTTTCTTAGCTACTCGTGAAAACTTTCAGGAACCTTAAAATAACCGAATGTTCCTAACATAAAAGACACGATGATGCAGTCATAAAGCGACTCATGGTCTCCTCAAGAGCAGTATATCTACCTGGCATCATTTTGCTGTGCGGAAGAAACAGAATGTATAGTCAGGTATAGTTGACTTACAGAGGCACTCATGTGGGACCTTGCACCCTAACCATACGACAACATCAATATTGATCAATGGTACAACAGGTACAACTCAAGAGCTACACATTTCAGCCTGGATGGATACAGGTTACCTGAAAGGATAAGGAGAGCTTATCCTGACTGGTAGATGCGGTATCCTGTAGCTATGGGAATGGGCTTACCTGAAATGCGTCACAGATGACCAACTTCCCAAATCCACATTTGTGTTGCTCACCTACTTGGCGTAGGTAGTCGCAGACTGAACGCCAATCAGGTTACCCTAAATTGAGGAAAATGTGCCGTTAGGAAATTTCAGCAGAGCACATACTCTGTGCCAGCCCCGCCGCCTCCGAAATAGGTTTTCGGTGTTTAGGAGAGTTCCACTCTTGACAGCTGCCCTTTAAAGTCACTTAGTAAAGAGTAATCAACTCAGCTGGGTACTTGGTACAAGCAAAAATGCATTGAAACACGATGTTTTTGGAGAGAGAGAATGCTAGATTACAGGAAAATGAAATGACATTTATGATGATTGGGGCAGCTTTCTCACCAATATAATTTTGAAAATACGAAAGACTGGTTTCAATCAGTATCTTTATCAGACAGAACACTTTACACAAAGTAATAGTTGAAAGAGTATTTATGAAAAATTCCTTCACAAACCTGCCTCGGCATCAGACAGACGAGCCTGATAAGATAAGAAGGCTAATCAAAAGCAATCAAATCTATTGGGTAGTGCAAACCAATGCTTTCAACTTCTTTTCTGCCAAATTTTACATAGTATGAAATCAAGTGTTAACTTTACGTAATCTCAGTCAAATTGTTAGAGCCGAATATCCTAAAGTACAATGATAGACAGGTATTTTAAAATAAGATATCAACCTGAAAAATTACATAAATGTTATTGGCCAATACTAGGATGCCATTCAGAACTGTAAGTTTGAATACTCAAAAAATGAAAGTAACCGAAATAAAACAAAATATCATTGAAAACAGATACTTTTTCTATATTTATAGAAATGAAAATACATACACATTGATTTGAAACTATCAAACCGATTACCCAATGGTTTTGACTTTCCATCAACAAACTAATGAAATCGTGAGCAGTTATTCAAATTGAGATTGAGTAACGAAATTAATACACAGACTTAAGCGTTCATCAATATTTATAGTTTTTCTGATGGTTATATTCAGTTGAAAGTTTCTCGAAATAATTTTTCATTTTTAGATGAAATATGAACATTGAATTATTCTTGAATGAATTGGAGACCAAATTAGAATACAATATTAGTATAGAAGTATTAAAAATTTTTATGACCAATATTTTCCAGAATTGACCAATTTGATAATCGCAGCTTGCAACACATAACTTCAGAATCATATTAATTCACATGTTTCATCAATTATTACAATGGGTTTGCAGAGCATTTCACAAACTTTGATAACAAGAAGAAAGAATTAGTCACGTTCATAACCGAAATGTTTTCACTGAAACTACGCGATTTTCTATTGGAATACTTTCCTGGGTTTGATTTTGTTGATATCAAAGGCGATAAACTTCAAAAAGTTGGACCTCTCAAACTGAAAGTGATTATCAATAATTAGAAAACAGGTGGCAGTTTCCACCTAATAAGTGAAAAACAATCTACCCATTCACCAATCTTCCCATTTATCAATCGTTCCTGATATCGCATTTCCTTTGTAATTTCTTTTTCAAAGAAAAGAGAATTGAAACTTTCTAAGTTTTTTATCACTTTTATTTGTAAATAACGTTACTGCAGTTTCGTCCTATAAGGAAATTTTCAATTCTCTTTTCTTCATTATTTCACTCTGCATCAGTATTATTTGACATATGACATAGTGAATGAACCTTCTAGAAATATGCATAGAATGGTAGATAACGAAAAACGAAGTGGCTATAAAATTTTTTTCTTCATTTTAAAATGCATCGAATTCTAGTTCTGGACGAAACCAATGATATCATTCAAGGTTTCGTGAGACAGAAACAAATTAAATCAAATTACAAAACCTGATATATTCCACAAAACTTTCGATTTGAACTGAAAGTGGATTCTCAAGTTGTGACATTGGAATAAATTGTGCAGGTTTGGTACGTTAAAATAAAGAAATATCAAGTTTTGAATATTGATCGTTGAGAGGTCAAATCTACCTTATAACGTGTGATTCCTACACCAGTTGGGCGATAGGAAGTGAAGATCGATCGTCCGGCCTTGCGGTTTGAACCACTGGCTCACACAATAGCAGGGGAGCCCACGATGTAAACTAGGGACATACTCGACCGGGTCAGATATTGATAGCATCAATGTCCTACGTATTTTTAATAACGTTCGTATGTTAATCTGATGGTTTGTATGATGCGGGTGGTTGTACGTAAGGATTAAAAATGAAAAAAAAAATTAATCGAGCGCGTCAGATTTTCTAAGGGGGTGTTAAGTGCACCAAAAAAAGCTACCATTCAATAATCTGACGATTTCGATCTGACGCAAACTCGCGGCCATTATTAAAATGTGCAAAAAAAATCATCATTTTGAAATACTCAAGCGCGTCAGATTACGATATATATGGTTCATCTTTATGTTTTAGAAGTGATGTCTCATAATCTGACGATTATCTAGAGGGATTCGCCTAATCTGACAAAAAAATATTTTTAATTTTTTTTTTAATCATTGAACTCAATTGATTGAAAGGCTCAGGAAATAAATAAGTGTATGTTTTTTAAGTGGAATACTTGTATTTATAAAAAAAATGAATAAAAAAAAATGCTCAAAAAAATTAAATTTTTTATAATCAATTGATTAATTATTGAAGAAAAGAGAAATGAAACGTATATGTTTTATACCACTTTTATTTGTAACTAAGGTTACTGCAGTTACTTATACAACATATAAGTTTGAAAATGTCCTCATAGGACGAAACTGCAGTAACGTTAGTTATAAATAAAGTGGTAAAAAACATAGTTTCATTTCTCTTTTCTTCATTATGATTTCCTACCAGCGGTAGAAAATCATAGCCTAGTAACGGCTACATCCATCAATTAATTGATTAATCAATCATCATTTTCATCTTCATCATGAACGAGTCTCTGTGATCAGCTGTGATGGCGTCATGGCAACAGAATTCAGAGTGGGGACGGAGTGAGAGAGTAATAGATAGAGAAAAAGTGAAAAAGGAATAGAAACGCGGAGAAGGAAATATAGGCATCACGCAGCTGCACGCATTAAACTTTCTCGACGATTTAATCGTCCGATTATATATTTTTCGATATCCTTGAATTATTTACTTCAAAATAAAAAAAAATAGCTATGCTCGAGGATGTCAAGATGACGTTTTTTTACAACTTTGCTGCCCTCCCCTTTCTTTACGTCATTCTCAAATTGTCAGATTACTGGAATATACACTTTTTAGCATGTAATCAACTCACATTACCTCAATCTGACGCGCTCGAGAATTTCTGATGATCAATTTTTATTACTAATCTGATCTTTTATCTTTCACGGGCGGCCTTATATATGGGGCTCATATTTGGTGGAGGTACTCAACGGGTACAAGATATTCCCCTGTATATTAATCTGTTGTGAAGTGAGCCTCACTAAAGATGTTAAAGATGTTTAACTTCGAACAGGGTCTGCTCTAAGGGCGGGTAATCAGCACTTTTGTCTTGGGCGGCATATCTAAGGGACGTGAATGTTACAAAATATTAATAAGTCAAATACGAAGTTAGCGTTTTCTGTGGAAGATGTCGTCCCTATGTCCTTTTCATATGCAACTTTAAAACAATTTTAGCTTTGCAGGTTTTTTATGAACACTTATCTAGAAAATACATTTTATATACAGGGTGCCCCATATAAAACTCCGCGGAAAATATCTGAAAAATGAGAGAGAATATCCATATTTCCTGAAGGCAGATAATTTTGATGTCAAAGAGTCCTCTTATTTGCGAAGAGATCCAGCAATAGGCATCATCCATTAGGGTGTCGCGACACCAACGCCAATTTTTTTCAAATATTGGGTAACTATTCTATTATTATGTGGAGGTGCCCCATCTTGTTAAAACCACATATTCAGTGGAATTTGTATTGGTGAATTTTTCAAGAGATTCGGCAACACATGTTGTAGAAAAAACAAGTATCTCTCCCCATTGAGAATTCCTTCGTAAAAATGAGGTCCTATCAAATGACCATCAATGATTCTGCACCTAACATTAACCCCCACACAGACTGAAATCTCGTTTCTTGCAGCCAATGAGGGTTCACGTCAGACCAATAGTGACAAATATGTTTGTTTATTATACCGTTGTTATGGAAACGGCTTTCATTACTCCATAATATTTTTTTTAGAAACGGATCATCATCATAAATACGGGTGGACAACCATGCAATGAAGTTCAATCTTCTCTCAGCATCTCCTGAATATGGGAATATATTTTAGTTATTAAAAATGAAACATGAAGATTATTACCTGGATGTAGTCCTTGAAACAAATGTATTTTGTATGAATGGAATTTGTTTTTTGACAAAATACGTTGTATTGACGATTTTGAAATGTTACAATGCATTGCTACTTGTCTGGTAGAACTGTATGGTTTCAACACCATTTGACCTAGCACTGCAACACTGTGATTCTCATCAGTAGCCGTTTTTGTTTTTTTTTTCGCTTTCGTCCATTAAAACATTCATTTCGTGCCAAAGATTTGGCTAAGCCAGCGAATGTTTAGTCTGACGGTAATTTTCTGTCAGGATACCAATTAGCGTATATTCTCACTGCTTATTTTGAATTCCTTCTTGCTTCGCCATAAATACATATCATATCCAACTTTTCTGCATTTGAAAATTGAAACATTTTTCAATTTTACGAAAAACCAACACAAAACTGAATACACTTTCGTCAAATCTAACAGGTCTTCTGACAGATCGATAAATACATTATTGTATTTATTTTGACTTATTCATGGCCTTCTTTATAATAGGCAATTCAATTGCCTTCTTTCATCAGTATTCAAAGAAAACTACAAGTGTGCTATATGGGTGAATTCAGAATTTAATGCAGAACTCAAAAACTAATTAAAAATACTGGATTACCTTTTAAAAAAATTGGCGTCGGTGTCGCGACGCCATAATGGATGACGCCTATTGCTAGATCCATTCTCATATAAGAGGACCCTTTGACACCAAAATTTTTTGCTTTCACGAAATATGGATATTTTTTTAAATTATTTAGATATTTGTATGGGGCATATATAAGTAAACTACTTGTGAAGAGCATCGTCATTTTCCAGTTTCATAAAAAAGTTGAACCTTATGGCTATTTGTGTAAATTCGTATTTTTTTCCATTTTTTGGTCTTTTTTAAGTAAGGTTACTGCCAAACGGTCATCTCCCACTAAACCAGTGGAGCGGAAAAAAAAGCGGAGATAAGTGAAAGTACGCGAATGACCCATAAATAGTCATCTCTCGGAGGAATTAGTCCAGTCATCATCCGAAAACGTTTGTGGATACTAACAATCGAAACGTCGTGAAGTAACTTGGCTTGGAATCTCTCAATTTTTTTATTTTTAATTTATTTGTTCAATTGTTCTATTTTTGCTTGTATTTTATTTCACTGTTATTTCATTTCAGGTTTTTTTTTTGCTTAATATAATTGTTATTTTCGGCTATTCTTTTTCAATTCTTCTCTTTTATTAGTTCTTTCAGAGATTTCAAATCATTTTATATAATATCAGACAATGGAAGTCTGAACTAATGAAACTAACATAAAGTTTTCTTCAAAAATCATATTCCAGAATTCCCCTGTACTCGTATATCCTGTATTTTTGATACTCATGTTATTCTGTTAGAAAATGTTGTTAATTGTTCATTATAGAATTCAGTGTAAACTCACTCAGTCAAAACGAGGTAAAAATGATCTTTACCGAAAGTTTTCGCATGAAATAATAATTGAACGATTGCATGACGATCGGGAAAAAAGATAATTGGAATTGCTTTTTTATTGAGAATGTCACTAATAAAGTATGTAATGATATATTCATATAAATATTTGAATATCATGTCGGTAAGAAATTCACTGAAACCACGAATTTATTTTGAAAAAAAATGACTATGCCAATAACACGTTTTTCAAATCAATTTGAAATTTTATTTCAATTATATGCCTGACTTTGGATTTTTCTTACATAATATTGAATAGCCATTCCTATAGTCATATTCAAACAAAAACAAATTCATATAGTTCATATAGTACAGAAATTGACCGAAGTATTGTCATGCAATCATTAGCGTTTTTCATTATTATCATAGTATACAGATAGTTAGAGTTATTATGCAAAGAGGCGCAAACGATTGGAATAGGAATATTTCGGCAAATCTGACCGCCGGGAAATATTTTGAAATTTTTTAAGATAATGAGTGTGTTTTCATTGGTAACGGATCATCCAGATACTCCAAAGTCAATATTGCTCTCAACTACTTCAAAAGAAATAAATAATAATATTGAAATGGCAAGCATATTCGTGATTTCCCTTAGCAACAGAATTGTCCTGAGCATGGTCCTGAGATATGAACACTCAGAGTATATCTCTTAATTGAAAAGTGAGTATTTATAGGAGAGATTATTCGTGGGAAAAAACTTTTTGGCTTTCTATTTCTTCAAAACTTTCATGTACACCATTGAGAATGATAGTGGTCCATGTAAGTGACATTTTATATCAGTATATATCATATATCATGAACTGCTTGTGATTCAAATGGTTAATTTATACAAATTAAATAAATTCATTATTTCGGTTTGGGTACATATTTTAACAAAATCCTGAAACAAAACAAGTCATATTTAAATCATAATTTAATATACTTCAACAGAAAAATGCACATCTACCTCCAACCCCCATCGAATGACAGGTACAGCCCCCAATTTTTTAAATAAGAAGTATAGGCTTGTGATATATCGTTTGAAAGGTCTCTTCATTCTCCATTCAAGAATTTTATCGCTTTCAAGTTTATTGCAACATTTAAGATAAAATAAATTGAAATATTAAAATCATGTAGTTACCGAAATCGATAAAATACACTCAAAACTAATTGCAATATGCTCAAAACTTATTTCACGTTAAGATAATGATAATGAGAAAGTAAGCAAAACCATAGCAATGTTTTTTTAAGATGGTATCTTTTAAAAAACTATAAACAATTTCCGTGGCAACACTTTGACAAATTGTTTTGTATGTTACAAAATTAGTTGTCAGTATTTTAATTTAAGTTTAAAGTTCGTTAACTTCAAGTCTGACAAATGGTTAGATTAACGGAAATGCATAAAATAACAGTTTTACAAATGATTGGTTACGGAGATAAAATCCGAACACAACAGGAAGTAGCTCGCCAATTTCATGAGAAATTTCTTAATTCACCACCCATATCTCAAGGAACAATAAGCAAAACAGAGCAATTTTGCGAGCTTCGTCATGTGGGGCAGATGAAAAAAGCAACTGCCAATACTATGAATGATGAACTCAAATTAGATGTGATGCTTGAGTTCGAGGAAAACCCTAATACTTCGAGTAGACAGGCATCCACTACATTCAATGTTAGTCATACATCGATAGTAAACACATTAAATGAAAATAAAAGGCATCCCTATAAAATGATACCTGCTCAGATGGAAGATGATTTTGATAGAAGAACCTATTTTTGTGAGCAAATGATGGACATGCTGGATAACAATATCATCTAATTAGAAGACGTTATGTTTTCTGATGAGTGTACTTTGTACTCTTACTCTTAACTCTTAACGGTCCTGCTAATTGGCAAAAAAGTAATGGAAAATTCTCACTAGATGAGAGGAGAATACACGCAATACCCTCAAAAGGTTAATGTTTGGGCAAGGAGAGCAACTTGAATGGTGATAATTATTTGGCACTACTTCAAAATGATGTAATTCCAAGTTTAGCAATCTCACATCCTGATCTAGAAAACCTTCAAGTTCCAGTGAATACGATATGGTCTCAGCAGGATGGAGCAGCAAGCACCACCACATTACCAAGTTAATGTCCGGCAATACCTCGATACAACATTTCCCTATCGGTGGATAGGGAGGCGAGGATCGATTGAATGGCCAGCGCGATCACCTGATCTTTAAGCATTAGATTTCTTACAATGGAGATATGTAAACAATGTGTACAAAAGTAAACTTTCAGATTTAAATGACTTAAAAGAACGAATAACGCTTGCGATTAGGTCGGTCATGCCTGATATGTTAAATACTGTTAGAAGACAGTTTTATTTGAAATTAGCATGTTGCCAAGACGTTCGCGGTGAACATTTTGAACATATACTTCGTTAACATTCATAGTTCTTTTTCTATATTTCATTACGATTAGCATTACATTTTAATTTTTTAGTGTATTTTATCGAATTTCGGAAACCACGTGATTTTAATTATATTTATCTTAATGGTTGCAATAAACCTAAAAGCAATAACATTTTTGAATAGAGAATGGAGAGCCCTTTCAAACCATATATCACAAACCTAAACTTCCCGTTTAAAAAATTTGGGGTTGTACCTGTCATTCAAAGGGGGTTGAAGGTAGGGGAGAAATGTTTACGTTGAAGAATGTCAAACTATAATTTACATTTGACGTGTTTCGGTTTTTTTTTTAAAATGTACAGTAACCGAAATAATTAATTTATTCTATTTACACACTATATGAATACAATTCTAGTATATCGTTGAAAGTGAATAAGATGTCACGTTATCTGTAAGTGTGTATCAAACATGCTCCATATCCCACCCTTAAGTGAAAAACCAAAACTACATTCTTGACTTTTAACATATCAGATGATGAATATTCATTTCCGTGCCAATTATAAGTGAGCTACTGAACTACTTTGAATAAATACACTGAACTTATATTTGTCGCAAAAGAATTGTTGACCATTAATTATTAACCTACATTCGATTCGTTATATTATATTTAATAACATTTTTGATATGACTGATTAGCTGACCCCACAAAAATTATTGTTCCTATCTGAAATCGATCAACAGAATAAAGGATATTACACAAGTGATTGAGTACTTCTCATGGGGTACGCAAAAAATGTTTCTTAATTTCCTTTTGAAATATATAGTCCGTGAAATTGTTTATAACTGAATTTTGAACGAGACATTCACTTTTAGAGAAAAATAATAGAATGGAAACGCGTTATATCAAAAACACTCCAGATGTACAAAATTCGAATTAAATATTTAGAAAATTCATGATTTGGGAATTGGTATTGTATCAGTAAAAATATAAAGCAATTTGCGTTGATGCTATTGTCATTGCATTAATTGTTTTAAATGACAGCCATACTTTTTGGTGAAACATGAAAACTTATGGGAAACGGGAATTCGAAGAAAATTGCCCATTAGAAACACAAAACTCGGTAAAAAAGGAAACATCGAGAAAAAAAATTTAGAGAAATTTTATTGCCGTTAGTTAAATTTTAACTGTCATTTCATTGCTGATGTTTGTGAATATTCATTTCTTTTGAGAATGTTAATATAATTCGATTATAGCAAAATCGAAATTCACGCGGTTTTCCTTTGAGCATGCGCACAACTTTGAAATTACGAAATTTGCAAAATTGGGAAAAACAAACTTTAGAAATACATTTTATTTTCAGATACTGCTTTGACCATTTTGTAAGTTATTTTTTTTTTCTCCACCAGCTAGACAACCAGTTCACAGTTTTCGGTATGACAGAGTTTGGCAAAAACCAACATTCAATGTTGGATACTTGATAAGAACGGCACCTTTACCTGGCTTTTTTTAACACGACTATATTAGCTTCACTTGTATGTATGTTTGTTTGTTTGTAACCGATTCCTTTGGACTCGATTTTGACTAACTTTAAACGGACAGATTTATTTAAAACTTTGTACACTTATCAAGAATCGCTGACAATAAAATAATTTCATAAGTTAATTCTACTATTCTAATCAGGATCGCCAGAATTAAATGATTTCCTCACATAGTCTTTATGTTAGAGCAAGTGAGACAACCACACTGTCTGTTCATGCATATATATTTTATATTAAAACGAATTGGCTTGAAATAGCAAGTCAAACTAAAAAATGTAAAATAAATGATAATAAAAAAACACGCTTTAACAGCAACATAAACTAAAAATTAATTCGAAACTAATTTAAGATTGTGTTCAACATAAATAATAAGTCCTATGGAGCAATTTGAGAAAGAATACTGAATAAATAAAATCAATATACATTAAATGAATTGATAAATAATAGTTTTAGAGTTTTTTCCATTCAGTTCTAGCAAAATATTACAAATGAATATGAAAATGAATCGAGAGGAGCCGTCAACTAAAAAACTTTAATAATACATATTGGATGCATGTCTATACGCCCAAGAGGTAGTTGTGTAAATGGAATGGAAGTGAAATTCATATCGAGAAGATATTGTATTTAATTAAAGCTGAAACAATGGTACATTGTTTTTTATTTGAATGTTATGAGAACTCGTACCTTCGCCCAAGGTAAAGGATGTTCTGAATTTCATGAATAATGCCAATTATACTATTACTATGCTATTCCAATAGGGTCAACATCTTCGTAGTTCAAAGACATATTTGCCTGTATTGAGATACGAGGTCTGTTGAAAAAATTGTCCCTTTCAAAGTAGTCCCCTTCATATATAATTCTCTTGTGCCACATTTTTTTACAATTCTCTGATATGCACTTTGTGGTATGTCCGTGAGCTTTTTTAGCGATTCGGTTTTTATTTCCTTAATCATCGTAAAACGCCGTCCTTCCATTGGTCCCCCATCTTAGGAACAGGAAACAGTCGCAAGGGGACAAATCTGGTGAATATGGTGGCTGAAGCATGATACATTTTTGGCCAAAAATCACGAACAAAGAATGTCGGATGAGCGGGTGCATTATACTGATGCAGAAGCCATGGATTGTTTTTCCACAATACCACATCTTTTTTTCCTTTTGTTTCTCGCAACATAACTTCGAGATGATACTTCTTATTGTGCAGTGAACAAAACCTCGACATTTGAATGACCTTGTCATGCTTTTTTGGTCTTGGATTTCCTGGGCTGTACTTTGGTTCCGATGTCATAACCATATACACATGATTAATTAAGGGACAGTCCCTTAATTTATACTTTTGTCCCGCGTCCCGGTAAACTTTGATAAGGGGCGGCTGAAGGGACAAATTTATTTGATAAAACTAATTTTATACATAAAATATTTGACGAATCGTCTGTCTGACCACGCCACGCCGCCCAGCGTGTAACGTATACAGCCTGTCTTACTTTATCATTCAAGGAAAGATATTCCCAAGTATCTTAAAAGATGTTTGCTTTTAAATAAAGAAATCACAGTAGTAGAGTGCGAAACAAATGACGTCGCAATAGTTTTCCATTTTCTTAGTAATCTGTCCCCTGTTTTTAAGGCTGCAAGCAGCTGAGATATATAAAATAATCAAGAAATTGAAAAAAGAATAAAAGACAGTTTTTACGGGTTTGTTGTTGGAAAGGCAATGAAGAAATTATATGAAGGAAAAAGGTTTAAGCGGTGAATTCAAGTTGTTCAGCAGTAAAGTACTTGAAGAAATGGTTTGATTTCAAGGATGCCAGGCCCCTATTTATTTTATGAACAATGGCCTTTAATCGCAATCTTCAATTCAATGTCTTGATGATGAAACTTGATGATAGGTTATCCCTAGACGATTTATACTATGATGAATAATTTGAAAAACAATGTTAATTGATATAAATTTCAGATAAATTTTTCATCTTTTACAAGAATAAAATTTTATAAAATCTTTAAAACCAAAGAACTATATGTTAAGTAGACCACTATGGCATTTGTAATTACCTGGTTACGACCAAATCGAAAATCAACATCAAATTAAAAATACTTCATTATACATTTCTCTTTGTCAAATATAAGGTCTACTGTACAGAATATTTACAATATTTACACCTCTCCCACATACGGAAGTGGTAGGAGGAGGGGAAAAGGATTGGTGAGGGAAAAGGGAGGATCAGCAGGATGAGACTTCAATATTGAGCCCCTAGACGTTCGCAAGGTAAAGCGCCGCCTCACAGACCCACGACAGGCCAGTGGGAGGCGCCACCGCTGGTGTTAACGGGTGGCTCTC
Organism: Leptinotarsa decemlineata; assembly: GCF_025532065.1. Taxonomy (NCBI): domain Eukaryota; kingdom Metazoa; phylum Arthropoda; class Insecta; order Coleoptera; family Chrysomelidae; genus Leptinotarsa; species Leptinotarsa decemlineata. The sequence goes on along the minus strand of NW_027412694.1, from coordinate 9,859,921 downwards.
TGCCCAACAGAGCCTCATTTCATTTTTCAGTCTGAGACTTTCCGCTTCCTGCCAAAGCTTACGCGAGATTTCTCATGATATTACGATTTCGGTACCTCATATATGAATATACTAGATGATTGTTGAAAGTTCATCACCGCTAGCCCCCTGGAAAAAGTTCATGGAAAAAAACACGTAAGAGTGAATCTGGTATCACGAAAATACGTGATTTATTTTAGCCAGCTTTTCCATGAGCTAAGCGCGATCACAAGCGCGCCGTTCATGGAAAATATCAAGCATTTCATGAATCAACCCGTGTTTTCGGGGTTGATTATGATAACTCCTAAGCGCCGTGACATCCCTCATCAGCGAGCTTTTCGGTAGAAAGAACTTGAAGAATTTATAAGACAGCCTCCTGATGTGTTCAGTGACCGTCTCGACTTCTGCCAGATCTAACAGATCATTCAATGAAATGTATCTGTCACTGTTCGTGCAAATACGGAGCACCTTATTCTGCATCGTCTCGAGTCTCCACAAAGGAGTCTTCTTGAGGCTACAGAATATGGGACAGGCTTACAACACTGCTGGTCTAATTATTTGTTTGTAAATTAGCAGCTTGTTGTCCACACTAAGCTTAGAGTTCCGTGCAATGAGCGAGTACGTTTGTTTTACCGCCGCACCCGCTCGTTGGATCGCCAAGCTCAGATGTTCCTGAAAATTCAGGCGCCTATCCAGGATAACTCCCAGATATCGCGCGCTTCTCTGCTCGTCAACGCATTTATCCTGGACTCGTAACTTCCCGAAGATCTTCACGTTGGTAAATTTCTTCGAGAAGTTGACGAGTTCCGTTTTGTTATGGTAAACATCGATTTTATTACGCTCGAAGTACAGCACGACCAATCTGTCGAGGTGGATCTGAAGCTGTTGCTTCGCCACCTCGCTCGAGAACAAATGCGCGTATATCGCAGTGTCATCTGCGTATATACCGACATTTGTTCTCGAGAACATAGGAAAGTCGTGCGTATACAGAGAGTACAAATGCGGTGACAGGCAGGACCCCTGCGGGACACCTGCTTTAATTGGATAATTCGTAGATGTGGTTTGGTCCACTCTCACGCGAAAAGTTCGGTTGCTCAGGTAGGATTGAAGAATCCTAATCACAAATAAGGACATGCCTACCGACCACATCTTGGCGACAAATCCCTCTATCGAAAGCTTTTTGGATGTCCAACAGAACCATAACTGTATTCTTCCCCAGGGTTACGACCCTGGCTATGAGCCTTTTCAGCAAATCTCTATCGCCGTTGACGCCATTCAACAATTTCTGAGCAATGCTTATGCGACGGTTTTTTTGTCAAAATTCATCGGTTGTTGATTTGCTGGGGCATCCATGGTGAGTGTCGTCATTCACATTTTCTTGGCCTTCTGTGAAAAGCTTGTACTAGTGGTAAAACAACTGTCAGCATTTTGTCGATAACAGAAAATCGCCAAACACGAACATCTGTTCAAGACGTTACATTGCAAAACTTGCTGTATACGGTTTTGAAAACATTTTGAGAATTCATGAAATTTTGTGAGAAAACAGACATACATATATCGAGAATCCACGATATCCTAGAATGTTGACCAAAGATGATATAATGAGTTATGCAGTGGCACGACTCAAACGAAGATAATATTATAATTTTTTATGCATGACCTATCTACAAATCTTTGTAAAGAGGTTCTTTTGAACTTATTTGCTTTCTTTCACAAGTTTACCACATGTTTTGTAAAAAGATAGAGAAGTAGAAAGCTAAGAATCTTTGCCAAAACTAATCCCTTCTAAAAATATACCTCTTTCAATTGAAATTATCGTCATTCTGGTAGATACAAAACAAACATATGTGTTGCTTGTTGACAATTTTCAACTTACAACAACTAAGAAAAAATGATTCGTGACGTCAAAAGTCTTCGTGCGTCGGTGACGTCGGCGTGTTGCGAAGTGTAAACATTTGAATTCTTTCAATAAAATTTGAGTTAGCTATGTAGCGCTAAAACTTTGTCGATTGTTTTTCTTATCAGCATACACTGTTATGTTTTAGGTTGTTTAGAGTTTCGGGTCGATGAATACAAATTTGGATAGTGTTATTTTGCTGTTTCTCTGAAGAAATTTATCAGAGAAACAAGCGAAAAATGTGAACATTACTTTTGAGACTGAAATTTTGTTATAAATCATTCGGGCAGGTAATAAAAGTTTCTTGCGAAAAGAATGCTATACTTTTTCTGTAATTTATATCAAGAATATTTTGAAATGAGAGTAATATCATTCAATTTCATAACAATAGGCAACCTCAAAGAAGCATTCAAAAATACTTAATTTTTATTATTTTATTTAAGGTAAAATAGTAAAAAAATTGTAATGCTGCAGTCCATGTGATTTGAGTTCAACCGACTGATCGACAAAGTTGCTTACAAAACAGTGTAATATAAAGTTATTTGAGTTTCTGACTACTTTATTAAGCGATAAACTTTTCTGAGTACACCCATTTTCACTTTCTGAGTCCAAGTTTTCATTTTTGTTTTTCATTAATCAAATCGTTAGCAGAAGTCATCAAGGAATTGTGGTCAGAAAATTAATTTGATAGAGTAGTAAATACAGTCTCTTTAAAAAATCAGACTCGAAGTTTTTCCCCTCGATTTTGGGTCATACCTATCAAGACGCCTAGGAGTTCCATCGTTGTTTTTTAGAAGAACGTTACGTAATAGAATTAATGGTAGGTTTCCCATTAACGGAGATTGACGAACAATTGAGCGACCGACAGTGGAAAAGCACAGGAGTTATGGCTCAGATATTTGAGGACCTCTAAGATTGTAGAAAAATTCGTTGGTCAATTAAAATCCACGATGAAGTGCATACACTGTAAACACTCATTAGTAACCTTCGATCCTTTCTTCCCATACCACAGAGAACTGAACAGTTGAGTTTATCGCAATGCTTGGATTCCTTCGCAAGAGAAAACACTTTCGATGGGGATGAAAAACCGACGTGTTCAAGATGCAAGGAAAAGAGAAAATGCACAAGCCCCTATCAATTGATTATTTTCCTGGTGTTTTAGTAATTTATTTGAAAAGATTCTCTCCAACGGAAAGATTTAGACATAAATCAAATGTTGTCATCGAATTTTCACTTGGATTAGATATGAGCAATTTTGCAGCAGACGATGTAGCTACTTGTTGTTCAATCTATATGTACTTTCAAATCACAGTGGGACTACTTATAACAGGCATTACACAGCATACTTCAGACAACGAAATACTGGCACGTGTCACAAATACACCGATTCACACGTGTCACCAATTTCACCAGAATCGCTTGTGAGTGGAGAAGCATACCTCCTCTTTTAGAGGACCTCAGAGGATGTTTCTTCATACTCCTGTACCAATAGATTTGATATTTATATTCGAAGATATTTTAAAAAATGTACAATCCACCAAACTAGAACATCTGTTCATGCAGATGCAGTTTCATAAAAGTATATCATCTTTCCTTCCACTAGATACTCGTTAGGACAACAAGAGGATTGTTCCGAATTCTTGGGGTTCTTGTTGAATACTCTTCGTGAGCAAAACAATAGCAGAATCAATACTCCTGACCGCTCTGGATTGAATGATTCCGTACGGTCTATCTCGTCTTGTGTTTGTAAATCTTTTGCTGGAAAAATTCTCACTTGTTTACTCTGTAGTAAATGTTCGAAAGGTAGCAAAAACGTATGTGAATTTCTGGAACTTTAAATAGCATTTGCTAATATGACTAAGAATCAGTCCGTGCAAAGCTTATTGTTAAATCATTTGAAAATGGAACTTTTAACAGATCATGATCGACTGTATTGCTAAACATGCGCCAAACTAACTGACTGTTATAAGTAAACAAGTATAGCTGAGGCACCAGTCAATATAATAATAACACTGATGATTTTCAAACAAGACTCAACCTCTGACGGAAGCACCAATCTCTTACGAAGGTTCGAAATAGATGAACACTTCAATCTACCAGACCACCATTATAATCTTCGTGCATTCATTGTTTACTGTGGTTCTGGCGTTGAATCTGGTCATTATTACGCCTTGGTCAAAGACCAAGACAAGACAAAGCCTCTGGAGACACCCTTCATTTTGTTATATGAGATGATGTGGTGCTGCAGGTTTTTCCGGGTTTTCCTGCAGCTGAAAAAGCAAATGCGCCACTGGAATCAATGAAGTCGTCCCGGAGCGCCAATTAATTTTTATTGTTGTTTTATAATTTCATGATTTTTATTCTAGAATGATTTTAAAAAAATAATGCTTGAAATAATCAATAATTTTATTTAACTTTTTCACGCTCTTTTATATATTTCCAGAAGTGATAACTTGCTCTAACCTGGAAACTGTTAATTTTTTATGTCAACAAAATGAGCCATATTACCTATTTTCAATACGTTACGGAAAAAACCATGAACATTAACACAAATATGACATTTTATATTCGTTCGTTTACAATTTACACAAAGAAATTAAAATCACATTAGAATAAATCGAAAGTACTTCCATAATAATGTGTTTTTGAAGATGCAGTTTTGACCTCAATTTCAAACACATGTTCATTCTCACTTTTGATAATAACCTGGTATTCCGCTCAGTAGTGATTTTCAGTTCACTTTTCCTAGAAATGTGACTACTTGACACAAATTTGATGTTAAATACCTTCTCACCATCATTTGAAATTATAACAAAAAAGAAAACTCCAACGTATTGTTGCAATTGTCAGCAATTGTAACCATTTCTCGGTCAGACACGAACTTGGAGAAATTTGTAGTAGCTATTAACATAACGATGATAATTTTTCGAAGAGGTGTGTAAACATGCATACAAAGTAATTATTTTACAGTTTTAAGGTCATATATAAAAAGACATTTTGAGTGAAATACATTTGACAAGTCACTGAGTTCTCATTTCATGGTAAATATTATGGAAACGTATTCATTAACCAGGACCCCTCATATATATTTTTCTTGATGACAAAACACAATCACTACAGAAAAATCCTTGAGGCGTTCTAAGAGCGATGCCTGTGCGAAAGTAACAATTCACGTTGGATTTGAATCGCTGGAGATTAAATTCATTTGGAAAAACGTTTTCAGAAAGTTTATTCCAGTTCTCCAAATGAAAGAGTTCGTAAACAGGTAAGTTCAAGAAGTACTGAGTCGCGTATTTCCGATATGTACTGCTCTTGGCGGAATCAAATGTGCCAAATCACTTGAACACTTTCCGTGAAAGTATCTATAGAAGTGGGACAAATCTCCAAGCTTTCTTCGATGTTCCAAACTATCAAGGTTGCAAGTGATGTTCGCGCCTCCAATCAGGCATATGGATCTGTTCTGGATGGAATCCAGCAACTTCAGGGTATGTTTGGAAGCGGAGCTCCATACATGAGGACAATACTCCAAAGAAGGTCTGACCTGAGCTTCATAAAGCACCAAAAGTTGCTGAGGTGTGTACAGTTTTCTGGTTCGGAACAGTGTTCCAAGCTTTTGAGAAACAGCTTCTGCAATTCCAGCGACATAATTGTGCCAAGACATATTACTGTTCATTTTAACCCCCAACAAACTTATCGAAGCTGCAAGCGGAATTGTCTGTCCTGACGTTACTATATCCAGTTCGGAGACATTCATCTATTTAGAGAAAACCGATGCCTGGATTTTCGTGGGCCTGGTTACTTCCATCCCAATTTGAAATCACCTCTAGATCCTCATTAATATATGCAACCTCTTGCTGCCGGTGAAGATGTGCATCCGAAGCCGATATCCTGGAATCCAAATGGAATGACGAGATATTAAGTCGTTGACATACAATAAAAAGAGGGTTGGAGACAATATGGATTCCTGAGAAACACCTGCGTATAAAGATGGAGAAGTAGAAAACCAAAACCTTTCTTTACCAAATCACTATCACTTTCGATTAGAACCAGATTCCTATGTCTGGGATTGAATCAAATAAACGAATGAATGTCATCGATGATATCTGTTTAAAAATCTATTTTTCCGTTAACCAGCTGTCGCACCCCTACGAACGACAACCCTCAGAAGTCGAAACTTGTGCGAGCTAAGGATTAACAAGGTCTTACCTTTTAACGTGTGATTCCTAACACGGGTTGGACGATAGCAAGTGAATATCGATCGTTCAGACTAGGGCTTGAACCACCGACCAACACGGCAGTCAATTCGAGTGAGTGAACAAAGCACCCACGCCGAACCGCTTGGCTACCGACCGACCATATGAGTAGATTCAACTCGTTCGTGACATGAGGTCGTATTTTTCATGATTGAATTTATCTTGTGATGTTATCCAAATTGATGCTAAAGAGGCAATATGACAACTGTCTTATTCCAAAACATTGATGTCCGCCATGACAGTGTTCCATATAAGTGAAATTTTGTCTTTTCCATATATTATACGATATTGTGTACCAATCCTGGTTGGAGTACAAATTGAGTAAAAAAAGTGTTTTTGTATAATTCAATGTTCATATAAAAGTAGCTGTTTCGAAAACAGGCTTTCATTGCTATCTATATGAAAGTAGATGTTTTGAGAGTTTTTTTTTCTTCAGTTTGTATCTGAACGTTACTTATTTGCATCATCTGCACATCTTTGTGAATAGTTCATTTTGGAATCAATTACTTTCTTCTTTTCTTTAGAAGATTACCACATTTTTTGTATAAAGATGGAGAAGTAAAAGCAAAACCTTCCTTTCCCGAAAATTAATCACTTGTAAAAATACATTTCTTTCAATTTCAACCATATCTGAGAGGATTCGAGCTCATGATTTTTGGATCATGAGTCGGGTTCACCACTGGATTATCATTCTTTCTTATTGATTGTTTTCTTAGTCACTTACTCAATACCCTAGTATCGGCCTCTTTTGTTATGGCAAATCAATGACAAAATCAATGGCAACCGACCTTGACTCGAAAAAAATTTCTATGTGAAGTAATGGAGAAAGTTCAACGGAAGTAACATAGACTCAGGACCATTGAACGTATAGGTCAGCGGATGAAAATAAAATTATATCGATAATAATAAATAAATGAACGTCAAATATATCTCTACGGTCAACACTGCAATGATAAAGTGATTGGTTGTCATTTAATGCTATAATTTTTCCTCCAAATGAGCCGATGGTTCATAAATATTGTATACAGAGCTTTTCTTTAACGTCAAGATGGCGACTGGGCGCCATCTTGAAAAGTAGTATCCAAATAGTTTCTTACTTGTCTGGAATAATGCGGTGGTGCTCCATCTTGTTGAAATACAATATTCATATCGAATTCATTAGGATTCGCTTCGACGATTTCAATGATGATAGGGTCAGCAGTAGTTTCCAGCATATTCAAATACAGCTCCCCTGTTAAATTTTGATCAATAAATAGAGGTCCTTTAATATGGTTTCTCAATATTTCTGTCCAAACGTTATTTTTTTTATTGGATAAGTGAGGGTTGCTGTCACTCCAATAAAGGCAATTTTGTCTGTGAACATTGCCGTTAAAAAAAATATACATTCGTCAAAAAAAAATATTGTGGAGATAGGTAGCATGCCTTGCATTGGTTTCCGTCATAATTTCGCAGAATTCTGTTCTTCGGTCAGGGTCATCTTCAGTTAATTGGTGTACAATTTTAATTTGTACCTTGGTGTATGGTGTATGGTGTATGAGGTGTCTCCTTCTTCAAAAGAATGAGACACCTCATAAACATTCGCAACAGAATAAGAATACTGTTCAGGATTTACTAGCATGTCACCAATTATTTGCACTTGCTGTTCTTCCGGAATGGACGGATGACCTGGGGGGCTTTTTGTTATGTAAAATACTGGTAGTTGTGAATTTTGATACAAGTTCCCTCAAATATTTTTAACAGATAGGACGATTCGGAAAATGTTCATTGAAAATCCTATCGGTTTCGTGAAAGTTACGAGTCGCACTGTAAATAAAAATTGCTTCAATTTTTTCTTCCACTGGACGAGAATTCACCATTTTGACGTGGTGCCTTTCTACTAGTAAAACCTAAAACTAAATGAGAATATTTTAACTGAGCAATGATGCTTATTGTCGTACTGACATTTTTTGTCGTTTTTATAAACAAAAAATAACTTAACAAACCTTATCGGGTTGTTGGAATTGCCATATGGCAGGAATATTTCTAGAAATATCGATATTAATGTGTTTGTCTTCAGAAAATTATTAAATGTTCCGAAATTTTGTAGTAGGTGAAGATATTGACTTCATATTCTATGGTTGTGAAGTATTCGTCAAGAGCTACAAAATGATTTATCACAAGACCCTCCTTTCCATTTGATTTTTTTTCCAAGATGGCGCCCAGTCGCCATCTTGAAAGTTTCATCTGTCAATTTCACTTCAAAATAAAGTATTCATGCATTAATTTCATTATACCAATTTTCAATTTGTTGAGTTGACTCATTCAAAAAATAAAAGGGAGAGCATTAAAGAAATGCACTGTATAGTATAATTGAAACAAAGTCATATCCAGTTTATTTTTGTTAATTATCTCAAATTGTTATTTTGAACAAAGTGTTCTCATTTGTTGGGAAAATCCTTTCAAGGCTAGTAATTTGATATAAAATAATATGAGATGTATGGCTGATTCCATTGAAAATTTATTCGTAATAGATTATGTTAACGCATATTTCCGGCTCGGAGTCGTTTAATAGAATAAACAAATGACACATTTGGAACTACGGAAGTGAATACGGTACCGAGATAAGATAGTTGTCAGATCAAGGTCACTACTTCGTTTCATCTTATCCTCGATTTTTTTTCGGATCTCATGAAAGACATAGGGCTTAAATCAAGAATCCCCGAAAAAGATCGATTCAAAAAGAACGGAATGTTTCTATTGTATTTCATAATAATTCTATTGTTGTCTTTATTTTTTATAAGAATGTTATGATTAATATTGAGTACATACTTTTTGAAGATGTTTTTGAGTAGGTTATTATTTATTGTATAAATGTAGGTCTTGTACATCACCCTTTGATTTAGTGCGGGTATTATAATCGTGTCTAATTGGTCGAAGTGTCATTTTGGTTTTGATAAAATTGATTCTATTAAAACAACAATAAAAATAAAAACAACAATAAAAATTAATTGGCGCTCCGGAGCGACTTCATTGATTCCAGTGGCGCATTTGCTTTTTCAGCTGCAGAAAAACCCGGAAAAACCTGCAGCACCACATCATCTGAAGAGCTTGATCTACCAATGTCCGCTCTCTTATAAAACAAAATGTAGGGTATCTCAAGAGGCTTCAATAGATTCAATGCATCGCCAGAACACTTCGTGACACGACTATCGTCAAACTTAAACCAGTCCGTTTCGTCTTTGATCAATGCGTAATAATGACCAAATTCAACGCCAGAACCACAGTGAACAATGACTGCATAAATATTATAATAGTGGTCTGCTAGATTGAAATGTTCATCTATTTCGAACCTTCCAAAGAGTTTCTTGCTTCCGTCAGAGGTTGAGTCTTGTTTGAAGATCATCAGTGTTATTATTAGATTGACTGGTGCCTCAGATATACTTGTTTCCTTATAACAGTCAGTTAGTTTGGCGCATGTTTGGCAATATAGTCGATCATCACCTGTTAAACATTCCATTTCCAGATGATTTAATAATAAGCTTCGCACGAACTGGTTATTAGTCATATTAGGAAAAGTTCACATAAGTTTCTGCTACCTATTGAACATTCACTACAAAGTAAACAAGTGAGAATTTTTCCAGCAGAAGATTTACAAACACAAGACGAGATGGACTGTACGGAATCATTCAATCCAGAGCGGTCAGGAGTATTGATTTTGCTATTGTTTTGCTCACGAAGAGTATTCAACAAGAACCCCAAGAATTCGGAATAATCCTCTTGTTGTCCTAACGAGTACCTAGTGGACTTCAAAGACTCTAGGAAATCGATTGAAGGAAAATATGATACATTCTTACGAAAGTGCAGCTGCATGAACAGTTGTTTGAGTTTGATGAATAAGTAGGAAACATTCCCGTTCTCGTTCATCATTAAAACCTCGTTCTTGAAATTCTTCGTCATGAACAACGCTTGTAAAATGCTATTCATGTAGCAAGTGTTTCCTAAATTATCCAATCTAATTTTCTTCTCTAGATTTTCAGGACAACTCTCTACTGATTCATAAGGAAGAACACGTTTCACAGAATCTCCATAAGAACCATTTATCAAGCTGCAATCGATCCTTCCAAGTGAAGAAGGGTTTCGTAGAGGGATCGATTCGGCTCTTGCTTCATGAAGCTTTTCCACTGAAAGGGAACCAGAACTACGAGGACTGCAACTCATATTTGGGGGGCAAGAATGACCTGAGTCCACTGTCCATACTGAAAAAGAAGAAGGTGGATCAATCACTTGTGAATTAACCTTGATAGGAGACTGATGAATATCTGTATATCTCGGCTTGTTTTGAAGAGATTTCAGTTCCGTACTGAAATTAGGGCAATGCATGATCTCATCAAAATTATGTGTAGAAGGAATAGTTCCAAGGACCGAAGCAGCATTGCCACGTTGAATAGCAGTACTAATTATTTCTATCAAAAAAGAGGTAGAACGGTGATCTTTCGTTGCTTGGCCGATTCTCCTTCCGATTTCATGAACGAATAACAGATACTCCTGGCCATAAACACCAAAAGTTTCAACCGCTACTGGGTGGAACAGATAGTTGTTACCAAGATTTTGGTATTTTTTTTCATTTCAATTTCTCCCCAGACAATGCTGCAGTTCCAGCAGACTTCGAACTTCTGGATAGATGGGAAGCCGAGACCATGTCAACGCAAGTGAAGTCCCATACCACAGGTTTACCGCATTTCCATGTTATGAGAGATATACCATCTGGTCGATTACCATCATCTCGACTGGTACCTAAGGGTTCTAGAATTGCAGGAACATCCGCTGACAACATAACTCGTTTCAATACGTCGTTCACTTGGTGATGTCAACTCAAACTATGTGTACCTTTCTCATCAACTATACTACCGCAAACACAAGTATGAGGTACACAAATAGATGAATCCATCCTGAGTCCTACTGCTACTCTGACAGATTCATCGTCTAATAGTGTTCCAAAAGATGCAACAGGTAAAGCATTCAGTCAAGCACCCGATTCCTTGATCATTGCTGCTTTCAGACGAGCCTCATCGTATACACTTGTAGATTTCAGAAGTTTATCAGTTATAATGTTCAGAAGAGGTCGGTCTCATGCACTTTGTATTTTCTTTTTATCTGTTGGAGGAGCAATATTAGTTGCGGCATGCTGGTAAAGCTACGGAAGAAGCCGAACGTAGCCCTAGTCCGCCAAGGTTTACAGAAAGCGTTGCTTGGAGCCATGAATCATTATTGAAATGATTGTTTGTAACATATGTCGTCGTGTTGCGGAGTAAATTATCAAATTCGTCAAACTCTAAATGACTTGACCAAGTGGGGGAACATCTAAGGGCGTACATGAGTTTTGGAATCGCCAAACAATTTTTCAAAAGAAAAAATGCAACGTGTTTTGGAAGTTCATTCAATCTGGTGGTCAGCAATTTGAGTGATTCCCGTTTTTCTCGAAGACGTTCTGAAAGTAAATCTTCAGAGAGAGGAGCACCCAGAAGACTCCATTTAGACTTTTGCAAAATTCTTATGCCAGGAGCCAATTTCAAAATGGATTCGGAAATATTATTCGGAGTTGAAAGAGTAACCGACTCGCATTTTTCAAAATTTAGTTCACGTCAAAGATTTTCTGAATAATCAATGATTTTTTCTAAATCCTTTGTTTTTATAGATATACACGATTAAGTTGTACATTTATATAAGTATGATATTGAGTAGTTTCAAGTCAATGAAGATTTGATCAGAAGAATTGTCATTTTTTCTGTGGTACATGATTTTAAATATTTTTCTCTGTAGTACTTCAGCTTTCTTAAGGTGGATATCTAAAGTACCATCCCAACACAGTATAGCATACTGGAGTCGAGATTATATTGAGGCGTAGTATATTATTTTGAGGTGATTGTTTTGGAGGATAAATCTCAAGTATTTTAAGTAATGTAGTAGGCATTTTAGCGATTCCGAGATCTGGTTAATATGTTTATTCCACCTAAGATGAGGATCTATTGTAACTCCCAGGTATTTAATTTGGTGTGCTTGTGAAATTTCCATGTTTTTTTTTGTGATCATTCAGTATGAGTTTATAATAGTTTGGAAATTTTTTTTCGTAGCTTGCGAACGGCAGGAACTTGGTTTTTCAAAGTTATTCGTGAGTGACTTGTGATCGAACCAATCTTTTCATGTTCCAATTCGATTTTCAACTTTGGTTTTCAAACTTCTCCAATTTTCGTCGGTCAAAAAGGGGCTGCAAAATAGTTTTATATATTGTTATTTTTGAAAACATGAAAACTTTCGCTGAAATCCTGGAGAAAAAAATATTTTTTTTTATCTTTCTACAGATATAGTCATAGTGTGCATTGAGTTTTAGTGATTTATCCATCACGAAGGCTGAATACTTGAATTCTGACACCCATTCAATTTTATCTCCCTCAACTTCGAATTGAAGCTTTCCATGGTCAATTAATTTTAGTTTATGTTTCTTACTAATTATCATTGAGTCGGTTTTAATTGTATTAATTATAGCTTTATTTTCCTTCAAATATATTTCAATTTTTTTCAACACTTGATTCATGCGCTCCACTGTTTCTACAACGTCATGGTCATAACATGCAACCAACGTGTCATCTGCAAATAGATTCAGAAAATCATGACCTTGTATATATTTTTCAAGTACAAAACACAAGCACTACAGAAAAATCCTCAAGGTGTTCTCAGACCGGTGCCTGTGCGAAAGTAGCGATTCACATTGGATTTGAGTTTCTGGAGATTGAATCCATTTGGAAAAACGTTCTCAGGAAGTTTATTCAACATAAACGCAGTTCTCCAGATAAAAGAGTTATTGAACAGTGAAAATCGAGGTGTACTGAGTTGAACTTTAAAACGATGAGCATCCACAGTCCGTCGCGTATTTCTGATATGTACCGCTTCTAGTGGAATCAAATGTGCCAAGTCACTTGAACACTTCCCGTGAAAGTATCTATAAAAGTGAGACAAATCTTCAACCTTTCCTCGATGTTTCAGACTATCAAGGTTGCAAGTAATGTTCTCGTCTCCAGTCAGGCATATGAATCTTTTCTGGATAGAATCCAGCAACTTTAGGGTATGTTTGGGGGCAGAGCTCTTCACATAAGAACAATAATCCAAAGAAGGTCTGATCTGAGCTTTATGAAGCATCAAAATTTGCTGAGATGTGTACAGTTTTCTGGTTCGGAACAGTGTAGCAAACATTTGAGAAGCAGCCTTTGCAATTCCAGCGACATGATTGTGCCAAGATATATTGGCACAATATATCTTGGCACAATCCTATATTGGTATCCATTTTAACCCCTAACAGAAAGCGGAAATGTCTGACCTGACATTATTATATCCGGTTCGGGGACATTTATCTCCTTGGAGAAAACCGATGTCTGGGTTTTTGTGGCATTGAATTGAACCTGATTACTTTCACTCAAATTCGAAATCACTTCTAGAGCCTCATTAAGATATGCAACCTCCTGCTGCAGATGAAGATATTCCTCCGTAGCCGATGTGCTACGATGTACTGGAATGACGAGATGAGTGTACTGTCATTAGCAAAGCAATATATTGGATTCTTGGATATTTTATATAAGTCATTATTATATAATAAAAAGAGATTCGAAGACAATATGGATCCCTGGGGAACACCGGCATTGATGGTGAAAGTATTCGAGAGATATCCATCGACGGCCACTTGATGGAAACGTTCTTTCAGGAATCTGAAAAGCCATTAACAAAAATGATCCGACAAACCATATCATCGAAGTTTGGCCAGCAAAACCTCATGCCACACACAGTCAAAGGCCTTAGAAATATCAAGCGCTACAGCTCTTTACTCTCCATGTTTCTCGATTGCGTTATTCCAAATATGGGTGACATACGATAGAAGGTTGCCTGTTGATCTTTGTTTCCGAAAGCCATATTGATGAACGCTCAAGATGTTGAAGCCTTCCAAATATTTGAGGATATGGTGGTTTGCGACTTTCTCTATGATTTTTGATATCACTGATGGCAAAGCGACTGGTCTATATAGTTATTTGGAAGATTTTTCTTGTCCTTTTTGAGAATAGGCTGAACGCGAGCAATCTTCCAATAAGACAGGTTGAAAAGTCTGCAAAATAGTGGTGCAAGTTTATTTGCGCACTTTTTAGATACGATGACGGACACTTTATCAGGGCCAGACGCCTTGTCGATATTGAGCTGTTTCAAAATTCGCCTGACTAGACGTTGTCGAAAAGTAATTTCCGGCGTTGTGGATTCTATTTGAAGATATTATATATCTCAGGGGAACTATTACTATATCTATTACTATTATTATATCTCAGGGGAACTACTTCGAAGGAAACAAAATAGAAATTGATGAATAAATAAATAAGTTTTGGACAAAATTGAAAATGCACCTGTTGAACAAAGTACTATATTTTGATCAATTACTATATTTCGAATAGTTCTTCTCCAATTCAATCATCCATCTCTATCATTTCTTTATTTTTCACTTTAACTTTTGTATAATCTGTTAGACAATAGGAATCCAAAAATGATCCATTGAAGGCAGAATATTACTGAAATATAAGGCAAAAACAAGACTAACAAGCGAGGATATTAAGAATAGCAGCGTTGAAAACTGCTGCACTGCCTCTGCTCATCAAAAATTATATGGACCTCCGCAAAAAAACCTACTGATGATGATGTTCATGCTTGTTATGCTTTTATATCTTTGAGGAAATCACTAAATGATACGTTCAATGACAGAAAAACTAATGAAGAAAAGAGAAATTGAACTTTCTATGTTTTACCACTTTTATTTGTAACTAACGTCACTGCAGTTTCGTCCTATACGGACATTTTCAAACTCATACAATGAACTCATATAAGTTTAAAAATATCCGTATAGGACGAAATTGCAGTAAAGTTAATTACAAATAGAAGTGGTAAAAAACATAGAAACTTTCATTTCTCTTCTCTTCATTATGATTTCCTACCACGTAGTAACGGCCAAATTCATCAAATTACAAAATAACTAGTAAAAATATCTTGTGGCTAGAAATCGCCAATAGAATGAATGGAATGTGATTCTTTGTTGGAGAGGGCGTTTCAGGTAGAGATAAGTACCGCCAGAAGTTTATGAATTTGCAGAATTCCAACATGAAATATAAAGATCAGTCAAAACAAACTGGGGAAGGTTTTCTTAAAAACCCAAAATTTTTTGTCTTGGGGACAAGTACAAGTCCATTCCTGAGTTTGTGCTGGACTCAAGTAGAGCATTGTCACCTCACAAAGAGACTCCGGAGGACCCAAGCAAAATAGACGCTGATGAATATCTCTGTCGGCCTTCAACTCTCAATCTGAGAAACTAAAAATAAATTTGAAGCAATTAAGAAATCTGTCCGTCCCAAAAAGTCTGTTTTGACCACTGTAGAGAATATAATAAGAGAAGAAAGGACTGTGAGAACCAATCAGTTTAAAGGACTCATCGATGTATTGAACGTCCAGAATCAGCAAAGGCATGAACAGACAATGGGAATCATTGAACTGCTAAAGAAGCGAGCAGACGCTTCATCCCAACCGGAGTCTTGATTCTGAGAAACTTGAAGGGTGAAGTTGCATGTATCATGTACTGACTGGTTTTTACTTTTCGAAGAATTAGTGTATTTATTTTTTGTGATATTTGATCTTAGAACAAAACATTTCGTTTTTTAGAAAATGAAGAATTATTTATTTAGATCTCTATGTTGGAGTATTATATTTCTGTTACCATATTAAAAGAAATACATGTTATTTTCAAGTAAAGTGCACTTCATTCAAATCGAAAAGGGAAGAGAACAGAAATAGGCGAGTTGAATAGTTTTTATTCAAGGCACATTGATTTATAAAAATAAAAAAGTGGTTACATTGGTAGCTGGGCAGCTATTGTTTCTCGTTTATTTTGTGCTTCCACATTTATATTACCAGCATTCTCATACCAATCATCTTCCGGTAGTGGAATATATTCATTCCATGGGTCATTATTTAAATAACAAAAATTGTGCAGTATACAACATGCTGTTATAATTTCAACTGCTTTTTTACACTATTCATATTGACATAGTTGAGGATTCTCCACCTTGACTTGAGAAGTCTAAACGTGTGTTCAACTACTATCCTTGTTTGACTCAATTTTGGGTTGAAATTGCGTTTTCTTCATTCAAAACACCTTTATCTTTATAAGGCGTCAGCATCCATTTCAATAAAGGATCAGCTGAGTCACCAACAAAATGATTTTGTCTGAAGGAAAATACTTTCTATATATTTTCCTTGTTGTTCCACATCAATTAATATTCCTGAGTTAGTTAAAACTCTAGCATCATGAGCTGAACCAGGAAAACTCACCATAACATTTATGAAAAATTTACTAACTATTACTATTCCCTGCAATTTGTTCTAGTGTTGCATTTTTCGGTCAATATAACTATCCTGAATTTCACTAGTTCGGACTTTCACTCTACTATATAAAATAATTTGAAATCCCTGAAACAAGTCATCACCCTAAGACGATTGTAGATACTAACAATCGAAACGTCGTGAACTAACGTGACTTGGAATCTCTCCACTTTTTATTTTTATTTTCTTTTTTCATTTCTTTATTTTCATTTATTCAATTGTTCTATTTTTACTTGTATTTTATTCCACTATTATTCCATTTCAGGTTTATTTTGGTTAATATAATTGTTATTTTCAGCTATTCATTTTTAATTCTTTTTTTTTAGTTGTTCCAGGGGTTTCAAATCATTTTATATAGTAGAACAATGGAAGTCTGAACTAGTGAAATTCATCATGAAACATTGTCAATCACCTTTGAATAACTATCCTGTTGTGGATATGGAGCTTTGAACTTGATATTGGCACCAATAACAATGGCAACAATGGCACCAATAACACCTGAAAATCCAGCTCTATCTCTAAAATTTACTTCTCTTGCAAGTATTTCTTCAGCAGAAGGCAACATTATATAGTTATCTGAAAACCCTAGTATTAAATCCAAAATCAACTGTAGGTTTGACTGAGTTGTACTTAAACCGATATTGAATCTGTCAGCTACTGATGCTAAAACCTCTCCCTTTCCAAGCCAACAGAGGGTCATAAGGAGCAATTTTTCAGAGGAAATAGGTGGATTTTCCCCTATAAAATCCTTATATATTTGTTCACATTCTATATCTCTTAGTAAAGTGTCGAATGAATCTCGAGTCATTCGAAACAGGGAGAAAGTCATAATTGATGTAGCTTACTATCAGCATAATGTGGTATTCTGAAATGTTGTTCCCAATAACTCAAAATTATTGCAATATTGTTTATATAAGTATTATCATTTATTAGGCCATATTACTCTTCGATCATTTCATTAGTTTCTTCATATTGTTGGTTATCTAGATGAAGGAGAATAGCTACTTGTTGATCCATATTTTGAAAAGTTTGTTGATTGATGAATTTGACATCTGACACAAATTGAATCATTCCATTCTGGCGAGTCTCAGTATTAATGACGTCACTACGAATCGTTTTTGAATACATGCTTGAATATGATTAAACGCCAGAAAACACCTCTACTAATAATTTTCTTTGAAAAAAACATCTCAGAAATGAGTAGGAATGTAAAAACGTTTTCATTTCAGAGAGGAACTAGAAATTCAATGAAAAATTATATACTTTGCTACGAACCGTTACAATGACTAGTGAAAACAATCACCGTCATTAAAATAAGAATATTCATTTACCTATGAGCGCAGCCACATTAAAAGAACACGTTACTTGTTCAAGGATATATTTATTCGATCTGCTCCCATGTAACATCTGCATAAAGATCTACATATCAATTTAGAAATGGATTATTGCAAGGCAACACTTACGGAACGATTAAATATGAGTATGTCCGTGTTTGTTAGATCATTGCGGTTTTTGAATACGGCAACTTCAATAAAATTGCTTCCATGTAAATTAAATCAAGTGGATAAATTCTCAATCAGAAGTCATACATCGTTGTTATAGAAAATAATTCTCTTAAAGACCTGATCAATCGAATTACAATTTCCCATTTTTTTTTAAATCATATGTTCAATGAATGATAATTCATTTCCTCTTTTGTCCAGCTAGTATTTTGGAGACTGGTAACCTGAAGGCTACTTCTAGAATGCCACCACCATTTAACCAAAGCCTCGGTAGATAATAACATTATCCCGAGGTGGATTTAAAGGCACGACAGGGGTAAAGGTTATCGCATTGCCGACTCTTTAGCCAAGGAAGCGACTGGACCAAGAATTTTAGGACCCAGTGGCACCTACCAGCGGCACCTACGACCTGACGACTTCGACAATTGCGGAACTAGCCAAACGTCACACCCATGCTCAAATCCTAAGGAAATGGGATGAAATCAAAAGATGCAATTTTGTTAGGATCACCCTTGGTGGCCCTGGAAAACTGGCCATTGTCAACTAAGGAACACCTCCACAATATGGGGCTAGTGGACACACCTCTATGCAGGATGTGTGAACAGGAAGATGAAACTGTCAATGTCCTATGCAAATGTCCGGAGTTATCGTCAATAAGAGAGAGTGTTTGGCGAGTGTTGGCCTACACCTGCCGATATAAGGGATATGTCTACCAGAGACCTGTCCACCTCCCTGGTAAGGACAGGATAGACGATGACCTAGGAGGAGGATGTACAGATACAAATACAGAACTGGTTTCGATTGAACATCCTCACTTTATCTTTCACCTGTTATATTGAACCAGAGATCATATTTTTTTGTTTCACTTTCAGATTTCGAAACTTTAAAGACAATAAAATATTTGTAATTTTCATGTTTTGAGAAGATACACTGTCATAATTTGAGTATCCAAACGTAAAACTTTGGGAAAAAATTTTACACGAATTTCAGGTTTCTTTCGAACTGTTAATCCAATTATGAAGAATACAATATGTTTCATGGTTTTCAATTGTGCATCATTTCGTATATCAATGATACGAAGTTAGTTTTTTAACAATTATAAAAATGTTTTATGAGAATTGATTATTATGTCAGAATAAAGAAATTTCAAAATATTCCTTAGCTACACAGTAGGTTCAGTTGAATGCCTGTCGAAAAACAATTACTTACCTAGTCTTGCAGATGATTCTCGTTCATCCAACAGCAGGACTTTGCTGAAATTATTCAAATTCATCATCTGCAGACCACGGTTTCGAATAATTATAGCATAGTCCTGCTGCTGAATGAACGAAAAACATCTGGGAGACTGTCATCTGTCAAGAATCTTGCATAAATATCTGTCAGATATAATTCAATATCCACCGTAGTATTAGCCGGGGAAGTAGTTGTTTTCCATCAGACGTTTACCAAACCCTGCTGTGTAGGTAGTTGGGAGAGATCAATATTTCGAAATTTATTTCGAATTATTTATATCCTTATACGTTTGTATCTCTCCTCGATAGTTTTGAACACATTGAACATGCAACAGAAGTTATCTCAGAAATTATTACAGACATTCAAATGAAGCTGTTGAAAAAGCGGAGAATAACCCATATCCCAACCCCCCAACCAGGTACCTACAAAAGTAGTTACTTGTCCAATCCCAGAAATGACTTGAGTCCGCAGAAAAGAGAAAAGATAGCATTCGCGAAATATTCCCATTACCAAAACTACTGATGCCTTAGAAAAGAAGAGGACAGGAAAAGGTAGAGATACTTACCGTTTGAATTAATTGTAATTTCTAAATAAAATTAATGAATATTTTATACATAAATGACAAGCAGTTTTCTATTCCTGTTATCATTTTTAGTTCCTCGTGAAGGAATACTATCGTTTTAAGGTGTTAATGCTTAACTTGTCCAAGTTGCCCCATTCTACCCTATTTCCTATTGGAGAATTAATAAGTGAAGATATATGTTTTGTTCAGATTTTTTTTTTGTGGGGGAGGAATGATTATTTTTGAAGGAAATGTTGGGATATATTGTTGAATTGGGAACAGATTTACAAATTCTCTCACTGAAGAAAGTCAACAAAATGATATCTATAATTTATCACTTTACGGATACTACAACGTTTATTTAGATAATTGTTTTTTATCGAGGGTACTATCAACAGTGCTTCGTTGCTAAATTTGACATCCGTACAACGCTTCAGTTAATTGCGGATGTATGAATTGATAACTGTAGGTCGTTGAAGTACCTTCAATCCTTCAACAACCGGGACCGAATGTCCCGAATGTTTTCGAATCAAAATGTGATATGAAAAGAATTTATGAAATTATTTGAATTTACAGTTTCTCCCATTTTTAATGGAGCCTTCCATTAAATGCATTTTTCGTGTTTACCAGAGGCGCACTTGGTGAATTGGATATCGAATATTTTTTTATAATATCGAAATTAGAATTTCACATCTGAATCTACGTGATTACTGAAAATTGAGATATTATTATACAGTGTGTAAAAGCCAAATGGAATAAATTCATTATTTCGGTTACTGTACGTATTAAAAAAAATCCCGAAACACGTCAAATGTAAATTATAATTTGATATTCTTCAACGCAAAAATGCCACCCCTACCTTCAACTCTCTTCGAATGACAGGTACAACCCCAAATTTTGTAAATGGGAAGTATAGGTTTGGGATATATCGTTTGAAAGGTCTCTTTATTCTCTATTCAAAAAGTTATCGCTTTCAAGTTTATTGCAACAATTAAGATAAAATGAATTGAAATCATGTAATTACCGAAATTCGATAAAAATGTAATGCAAAACGTAATGAAATGTAGAATACGAAAAAGAGCTATGGATGTTAACGGAGTAGATGTTCAAAATGTTCACCGCGAACGTCTTGGCAACATCCTAATCTCGAATAAAACTGTCTTCTAGCGTTATTTAACATATCAGGCGTGACTGACCTAATCGCAAGCGTTATTCGTTCTTTTAAGTCATTTAAATCTGAATGTTCAATATTGTACACATTGCTTTTAACATATCGCCATAAAAAAATCTTATGATTAAAGATCAGGTGAACGCGCTGGCCATTCAATCGATCCTCGCCTCCCTATCCACTGATTGGGAAATGTATCGAGGTATTGCCGAAAATTAACTTGGTAATGTGGTGGTGCTCCATCCTGCTGAAACAATATCGTATTCAATGGAACTTGAAGGTTTCCTGAATCAGGATATAAATTTGCTATACTTGAAATGACAACATTTTGAAGTAGTACCAAATAATTATCGCCATTCAAGTTGCCTTCAATGAAAACGAGACCAGTGATATGGTTTCCTACAATCCCTGCCAAAACATTATTCTTTTGAGGGTATATTGCGTGTGTCTTCTTTCATCCCGTGAGGATTTTCTGTTGACCAGCAGCAGCAATTTTGCCAATTAGCATGACCGTAAAGAGACAAAGTACACTTTGGATGATATTGTTATCCAACTTGTCCATCATTTGCTTACAAAAATAAGTTCTCAAGCATCACATATAATTTGAATTAATCACTCATTGCAGCTGCTTTGTTTATCTGCCCCACATGACTGAGCTTGCGAAACTTCTTCTCTATTTTGCTTATTGTTCCTTGAGATATGGGAGACAAATTAGGAAATTTCTCATGAAATAGGCAAGCTACATGCACTAACTAATTATGCATTTCCGTGAATCTAACCATTTGTCAGACTTGAACTCAAACTTAAATTAAAATACTGACGCAACTAATGTGACATACAAAACAAGTTGACAAGGCGTTTTAAACTAACGTAGCCACGGAAATTATCAACAGTTTTTTAAAGGATACCATCTAAAAAGAACATTGCTATAGTTTTTACTTACTTTCTTATTATCAATACCTCAACATGAAATGCGTTTCTAGTATACTGCAATAAGTTTCGAGTGCATTTTATTGAATTTCGGTAACTACATGATTTTAATTTATTTCATCTTAATTGTTGCAATAAACTTGAAAGCGATAACATTTTTGAATAGATATATCACAACGATATATCACAAGCCTATACTTCCCATTCAAAAAATTGGGGGTTGTACCTGTCATTCAACGGGGTTTGAAGGTAGGAGTAGCATTTTTCTGTTGAAGTATGTAAAATTATAATTTAAATTTGACGTGTTTCGGGATTTTGTTAAAATATGTATCGTAACCGAAATAATGAATTTATTCCATTTGGCTTTCACACACTGTATGTGTATTGAAAAGTAATCAGATTCCTCCTTCTTTTCCATCATTCAAAATGTTCGTTTCACAATTTAAAAGAAGGCTGAATTAATGAATATGCATGTAAGTTTTTGTATGCACAGATTTTAATATGTTATAACTGAATACTGCCTGTTGTTTTCTTGTTGTGTACAATTTAAGAAATTACGGAAATTTGGATACAAATTTTGCATTTCTTGAATTTGACGACTCGAGATATCGCCAACAAATAATACAAAAATTTTTCGTGAACTGAAGATATCAAGTAGGTCATCGTACTGGAAAAGACTTCAATTGATGAAATAGACGTTTTTCATCGTGTTTTGACTTCAGATTCGTGATCAGCGAACAAAAATAAGTTGGCCCAATATTTTTATTTAAGCGCGACGTAAGTATCTGACCATTATCCGAGCAATAAACATAGTGCAATTTTAGAGCCACATTTTCTTTATAAGAATCTTATAATGAATGAGCATGCGTTTTTCCTGTTTTGCACATATAAATACTGGGCTAACCGAATAGATTCGCATAGGTTTCAGAATGATCATGTGCTCAACTGAGCTATCAGCTCGTATATTCCATCCAGGGCGAATGATTAAGTGAATACGAGACTTCAGAGAACTCTAACAAAATAATATCAACAGCAATGAAGGCTTCAGGTATTGGAACGGAATCAAAAACCAACCCCTCACACATCTTGCATTATATGGCTCCAAATCATAGCACATATAGGTATAGTCGAAGTAAACGATATTGTCCACAATTAAAGGTTGCGGCACTCTCAAAGGCCATAAAACCAATACATAGAAATGAACCAGCTCCGAACTAGTCAACGTGGACTGTAGGATTGGCGGTTCGTATTGGATAATGTTTACTAACACAGAGAGCATGTTTCAATGTATATAATAATCTACATCTCGATTTTGGTTTCGGGGAAAACAAACTATTACAAGCAACATTAGATTTGACAGAAATTCCTTTCTCAACTGTACGTAAGATAGTCAAAAACAAACCTCATGAACACAAGACGTGATGTGATATAGAATTACCAAAACCTTTAGATGTTCATCTAATGAAATTATTGAAAAACAATATACCATTGTTACAAAAGCAGTGAGATTCTTCAACTAAAATCATTAGGAAGAAATTGAATACTTCCGGCCATAACGTGAGCTGTTGTGACAAAACTCTTCAGAATTGGAAAAAGAAACTAAGATTTAGATTTAAAATAATAAAGAAATGTCAAGCAGCTTTGGAAAACAGAAGAATAGTGGAATTGCGTAACAAATAGTCAGAACAAAAAACTTGAACTATACCAGGTCCAAGAATATTAGCGGTTTCACCTCGGAATGAGAGATGGTCAGCTAGTATAGTATATACCTTTATTTTAACACCCTTAAACTTCTATCAAAACATACTTATCGTAGGATGACCGCGACTATAGACATTTCAAAGTCAATGGTCAAAAAATCGATTTTTTACACATTTATTACAAATATCTCGTTTCTTATGGGTTTATGCTATTTGTATTGATAGAAAATATTGTAGAGCATTGAATTTTCTACAACTTTTGCTCACACATTTTTTTCTATCTTGAACCATTTTCTAGATATATGGCAGACGTGGTGTTTAACTATTTAGACTATTTAGAGTATCATTCGAGGTAACCCTTTAGTCACACGCCGTTAGTCACAGTTCGGACTTCCATTGTATAATATAATATGATTTGAAATCTCTGAAAGCACAAATAAAAATGAAAATTAAAAAGAATAACTGAAAATAACTATTATATTAAGCAAAAAAACCCTGAAAAGGAATTACAATAAAATAAAAATCAAGCAAAAAATTGAACAATTAAAATGAAATTAAAAAATTTAAAAATCGAAAGATTCCAAACTTCAAGTTACTTCACGACGTTTCGATTATTAGTATCCACATTAGTCTTAGGGTCATGACGAGTGAGTTCAGTTCAATATTATTCATAACTCTATGAATATTGAAATTTGAAAAAATTGAATAACATTTAAACTGTGAGTTCTAATTAAAATTTTTTTCTTCTTCTTCATCATTGTCTTTCAGTCGCTATAAAATTTTAAACTCCTCTCGTTCTCGTCTTCGACATTTGTCTCCAGTTCTTCCAGGGTTTCTGGATCAAAAGTATCGTCAGTTGACACGTCAAGAAGAGTACAAAGCACAAGAAGTACAAAACACAACCATTACAGGAATATTCTTAAGACGCTCTAAGAGCGGTTCCTGTGCGAAAGTAGTGATTCACATTGGATTTGAATCGCTGAAGATTTAATCTATTTGAAAAAACGTTCTCAGGAAGTTCATTCCACTCGAGCGCAGTTCTTCGATGAGCAGCCACAGTACGTCGCATATTTCTGATATGTACCGCTCTTAGTGGAATCAAATGTGCCAAGTCACTTGAAAACTTTCCGTGAAAGTATCTATAGAAGAGAGATGAATCTTCAACCTTGGTTACAAGTGATGCTCGTGTCTCCAATCAGGTGGATGGATCCTGTGGCAGCTTCAGGGTATGCTTAGCGGCGGAGCTCCGTACATGAGAACAATACTCCGAAGAAAGTCTGATCTGAACTTTATGAAACATCAAAGGTTGCTGAGGTGTGTAGTTTTCTGGTTCGGAACAGTATCCCAAGCTTCTGAGAAGCGGCTTTGCAATTTCAGCGACAGGATTGTGCCAAGACATATTGGTGTCCATTTTAACCCCCAAAAAACATATCTAAACATAAAGTGACGTTATTATATCCGGTTCGGAAACACTTATCATTTTGGAGAAAATCGATGCCTGAGTTTTTATGGCACTGAATTGAACCTGATAACTTTTACCCCAATCCTCATTAAGATATGCAACCTCCTGCTGCCCGTGAAGATATGCATCCGCAGCCGATGTCGTGGAATCCAACTGGAATGACGAGACAATTCCATCCTGTCCTTTCCAGGAAGGTGGGCAGGTCTCCAGGAAACATCTCCTTTATATCGGCAGGTGTAGGCCAAGACTCGCCGAACACACACTTTCTTATTGATGATAACCCTGGACATTCGCACAGGACATGCCTGACAGTTTCATCTTCCTGTTCACACATCCTGCATAGAGGTGTGTCCACTAGCCCCATTTTGTGGAGGTGTTTCCTCAGTTGACAGTGGTCAGTCAGAAATCCTACTGTTAAGCGTAGATTTTCCCTGGTCATCGCCAGATATTTCTTCGACGCCAGCTTCCCGGGATCGCTCAGGGTGATCCTGGCAGAATTGAATTCGTTGATTTCATCCCACCTTTTTAGGAATTGAGCATAGGTGTGACTTTTGGCTAGTTCCGCAGTCCAGCCGCTTCCTTGGCTAAAGAGTCGGCAATGTGAGTACCTTTACTCCTGTCGTGCCCTTTAATCCACCTCAGGATATTGTTATTATCTACCGAGGCTTTGGCTATATCTTGGTCGCACTCTACTATCTACTAGCCCTGAGGTAACACGTTGTCTGTTCAAAGCTAATAGAGCTTGTCTGCTATCAGTGCAGATTGTTATGTTTTTGCTATAAATTCCTTTCTTGGTTATTTCTTTTGTGGCGATTGAGATACCAGCCAGTTCAATTTGAACCACGCTGGTATTTTTCCCATTCCCCACTCAATCCTTAGGCTCAATGATCTGGGGTACACTCCACACCCTGATCCTTCTTTGGTTTTTGAGCTGTCTGTATATATGCGTATTGCATTTGTAGCATCTGACTCTGTGTTCTGTTTTATTTGTATTTTGTAGAGTTTATCAAACACAAACCTGGGTTCAATTGCATCACTGGTTGCCTGCAGCAGAGGTTCCGCAGTAAGCGCTTCTCGCCATAGGCTCAGCCTCAATTGACCGATTCCTACTTCGAGGTTTACACCAGCCGTGCGAGACAAGTGTGCTGTCGTCAGCAAAGCAAAATATTGAAATCTTGTTTTTTTTCAATAGTCGTTGATATCAAAAAAATCATTATCAAATAGTGCTGTTGAATAAGGGCTCAATTCATATTTGAGATATTCTTCAAGATTACTTTCAAATCACTTGCTGAATGTTATTCTTTGAAAGAATAACAATGGATCAACTGAAACTTTACATTCGTTAATCGGTAGTATTTTATCAGAACGTTTATTTAGATTCAAATATATTTGTATCAATAATTTATAAACTTCATGCGGTGTGTTTTTAATCGGGACTATAGGTTGACCTCGAATGATACTCAAAATTTTTATACACTGCGCGCGCTCTGCCCTCTTTTTCGAAAATGATTCAAAATATAAAAAAAGAGAATGTTCAAACAAAAGTTATAGAAAATATAATCCTATACAATATCTATAATGAATACAATTAGCATAAAACCCATTGCAATCAATGTATAAAAAATCGATTTTATAACCTTCGACCTTGGAATATCTGTAGTCGCGAATACCCTAAGACAAGTAGGTTTTGAAATAAGTTCAAGGGTGCCAAAATGAAGGTTATTACAACTTTATAGCTGATTAGATATCTCTCATTTCGAGATACTTGCCCTCATTTGACTAATATTCCTGGAGTATACCCACGGCTAACCTTAAATAAATCCAAAAGGATACTGTACCATTAACCCCGTCGGGAATGTGTAATGAGTTGGTTTTGATCAAAATCCAGATTTTTGAAATCTCATCAAAAGGCGGTAATTTCGTATTAGGTGATTGGTATCCTGAAAATTACATCAGAATTGGGATTATTACAAAAAAGAAAGTTTTGGAACTGATACATAAATTAATACCGCCTTCAGCCATAATAAATGCGTGAACATAAGTTTCAATCCTTTCTGGGATCCGAATCGAAAACAATGCTAAGGTTTTTCAAGTGAAGATTTCCCGGCCGAAGTTGACATTTAATTAAGCATTTCTCAGTGTTTCTTCAACAAGGGTAGTTGATTTTCAATACTGCAAAAATCTCAGTACTGCAATACGGCAAAAAACTCTGAGACAATTTTGAATTTTGTTTTAGATTGTACACTCACCCAATTATTATCCTTAAATATTGACATCTTGTTCTCTTCTTCAGCAAATTCCACTCAAAACCCGCATATCTCACAATAATCACAATTTTCAAAATAGTACACTATATCGCGTTTGTCGCTCGAATGCTCACACTTGTTAAAAACCAATGCAAGGCCAACACAGTGAATTCAAAATAAACCAGTAGGAATATTCGCAACGTTCCTAAAAAGTTATCAGAGCATAGAATTTTGATAGATGATTTGTGTTCCCATCGAGACCGCTTTTCTACGTCCACTGACGAATTTATAGAATTAAATAAACAATTGAGGCAATTGCCTATCGCGACGGCGGTTGACAACCTTTGATCGGCGAAATTACAATTTTTCGGCGCTGCTTGCCGATAAGCGCGGACGTTGAAAATTCGACTGCACGTCTTGATCTGAGGAACGAAATTTCGTGTGCTCGCAAAAGCCGCGGAAGAACACTTTCTAATTAGCTGGGTGTTCGCCACGCCGTGGAGGTAACAGCACGTGGTAAGCCTCGTCGAAGTGTATACCTCACTGTTTGTTGAAGTTTATTGTTATGAACAAATTGTGTGTAGAGGTACTCAGCTGCGGTGTGTGACGCGTTTCCTCTTTACTATGTCATAAGCCAGTGCCCAGGCTCTTAACCTCTCACAATTATTTCAATTAGGAAGAAATTCGGAATAAAGGTTAATTTGTCTGGAGTCAATTGGTTTTCGCAGCTCGCGCTATTTTTTGGAAAAAAATTATTGGAATGACGCATTTTTGTCCGCTGATCACGATTCTGAAATCCAAACGCTCCGGCCTACTTTCAGAGATACTGCCACTCGAAAGGGTCGAAAGTTAAAACTGTTATAAATTCAAGCAAACGATACACTACAACCTAGCTTCCAACAGCTACCCTTCAATAATATAATTAGGGAAGTAACTAATTTCGTTATTCAATAATCATTTCTGATTGCTTCAAAAACACTTCACTAACTTTCTTCGAAAGCTTCTGATAATTCCTGTTCCATATTATTTGTTTCACTATCACTGTCGTCATTTAAATCAATAATGAATTCATTTCCACCATTAATATGGAAGTGTCCAATCTCCATATAGTCTTTTTCAACTAAAATTACTTTTTTAATTATTTTCTGCCACTCTTCTTCGGTAATATTAGATACTTCTTCTTCAATTAGCTCTATTAACTTCTTATCAAATTTTGGAAAATTATTTTTACCCCTGATGCTTTGTTTCAATTTTCCCCAAATCAACTCGATGGGATTGAAAACACAAAAAGGGGGGAGGAGTCTCAGTATGGTGTGTCCATATTTTTCAGCAATAGTCTCAAGGGCATCCACTTTTTCGAATGTTTTTATCAGTAAAACTTCAAGTAGTTGATTTTTGGTAGGTATAGTAATCTTCAAAATACGAATTGTTATCCATTGAAAAACTTTGTATTTCATCTTTCCTCGAATTTTTATTCGATACTTTGATGAGCTGTCGCAAATGATAGGAAGCGTTGTCAAGAACTATTACACTATTCTCATCCAAATTTGGGATCAATGTGTTTTCAAATCATTCCTCGAAAATATTAGCTTCCATGTTCTTATGATAGTCAACATTGCAGTCCTCAAGTTATTTTCCACATGATTTCAAATAATTCGGAACCCATCCTTTTCTTCCTCCACAATGCACAATGATTAGTCACGATCCTTTGTTTGCAGACATGTTAGGCGTACACATTCCGAACCATCAGTCCACCCTTTCGTAAGTGTGCGTGAGTGTCATACCACGTTTCATCGAAATAGAAAATTTGCCGTTGTTCTTGTCTATATTTAGTTGGGTATTTGTTCTAAGTATTTGTTACGCAATTCCACTATTCTTCAGATTTTCACAACTGCTTGACGTTTATTTATTATTCTCAATCTAAATTCTAGTTTCTTTATCCAATTTTGAAGAGTTTTGTCACAGCAGCTCATTGCTTTTGTAACAGTCGTATATTGTTTTTTTCAATGATTTTATTAGATGAACATCTAAAGGTTTTGGTAATCCCATATCACATCGCGTCTTGCGTTCATAAGGTTTGTTTTTGACTATTTTACGTTCAGTTGAGAAAGAAATTTCGGTCAAATTTGATGGTTGTTTCCCTCGAAACCAAACTTGAGATGTAGATTCTTATATACATTGAAACATACTCTCTGCAACATACTCTCAAATGCATCCGAATCTCATTCACTGGTATCTCTTTTTCGCATTGTTCACTATCGCTATTGGAATCACTACACTGGAAATAGTTTGCGTTGTTATCACTCTCGTTATTACTATTAGTACTTGCCCAAGGACGCCACATTTCAAACAGATAACAAAATGTTTTAGTAATTATAACTGCACCAATATCGAATTTCAACACTCAAATCGCGATTAGTTCCTGAACTGAACACGACTGCGATAACCATCCCCGCATTCCCCGATTTCTATTGGTTAACATGGTTAACATGACTTCAAATTCAATTTTATGATTCTTCAGCTAATCATAAAACTCGGTTAGTAAAAATTATCAAATACGAACCGCCAATTCTACAGTCCACGTGGATTAGTTCGCAGCCGGTTTCTTTCTATGTATTGGTTTTTTGGCCTTTGAGACTGCCGCCAACTTCAAGAGTGCACAATATCGTTTATTTCGACTATACTGCTGGTAATTAAAGTCAGCAAATGGCACCTTCTTTTCAAGATCGTATACCGCGGACATTCATTCACTCATTTCAAATGTTTCATAACATATATTTATTTTTTGAATATACCAAAGTAGAGAATGCCCTCTCACACAAATATGTGGTTGAAAAGCCCATCCGCTCTTTTAAGGCTATGGATATTCTCCTCTAGCCTTTATCCAAAATGGGAAAAACAATTCAAAAATATTAAGTGTTTTTAATCTGTCTCCGCGATCCACCCAAATTGCTCCCTCGACCCACTAGTGGGTCGTGACTCATAATTTGGAACCACTGATCTAAAGGAACACATGTGTTTTTTCATTCCTGTATTTATTTTCTTTTGAATGAAACACTTTTTAAACTACAAGTCACATTTTTTATGACAAAAAAAATTGCATTATTTATCTTTTCGATAGCTAAATGTATTCATTTGACCACATTGCTTTCATTTCTTGTTAATTCTGCCAACAGAACAAACCAACTGAAGAGTTCTTTGTGAAAGTGTCGTTCAGTTTCATAAACAATTGTTTATAATAGTACTAGTAACCCGATCTGGTTTCTCAGGGGTATTTAGCGGATCATATAATATATGCCTACATTTTTTCCGTCATAGTTTCACGTTTTCTTGTAACTAATTCTAAAGAACTTCGAATGAATTGAACTAAAAAAAATTGGAAAACACAAATAAAATTGCGACCATATAATTTCAAAGTGGTTCACTACGTAAATCAAAACCAACGCAATTGCAAACTTTCTAAATTGCACGTGTCGTATCGGTTTACAAAGCCGCATTAATTCATTTTCTCGTATAAATTGTAATATCTCAGTGAATACCTATTCAATTTAATGGAAATCAGTGCACTTTTGCCAACGTAACACAAGTCGATTAATTCCATCAGCATAAAAATTGGGTGCTCGAGATTCAATGAAGTTGACGAAGGCTGTTTTTGTCTGGTCCTGATTAGCGAAGGTTCTACCGATGAGACAGTTATCGAAGTGCTTGAAGAGATGGTAGTCTTATGTTGACCAGTGCCGTCTTCTGCTGAAGCAGCCGGTATATTTCGTCGATTTCCTCACAATATGACTCTATCCGATTGTAGAAAGTTTGTGATGGGCCATTCTTCACCAGGGTCGTCAAATCCTCGTCCTGGGTTACCTCGGGGCTTATCTGCTCCAATGTGTAGAGTAGACATTTCTTTTTCGATCAGTTTATAGCATAACATAATAAAATGAATATTTATTGAGATATATGGAGCTACAAAAACACATGTATTTATTTATCTATTGAGAAAATACATCCAACAGGTCATGAGACCCAATTACAGGAGTACATAATACAAAAACTTCCTTCCTTCCTTTGGAAGATTCCTTCATCCTTTTTTTTGTATCAAGATGGAGTAGTAGAAAGCCATAAACTTTCTTTCCCAAAAATGAAAAGCTTATATTAGTCCTGAAAAACAAAAATTGTATATAAAACGAAAGCTATATTGGCATTACATACCATGTAACATTATATCAGTTATGTATTGCATTATATATTGCTTTCCTAAACTGAGATAAGGGTGAGAAGAATGATATAGGTGACTGATGACTTGTTTATTTTGTCGTAATTCATGATCACTTCAATGAAATGAATAAAAACACTTTTGTCTAGTTTCCACTAGTTGTTTTATTTATACTGAATATAATCAAACTTAACTTTATTTCACTTTAAATACAATAAACACTTCAACTAAAACTTCAGCTAGTATTCGAATGTCTAACGCCTTATTTGATCGCTTCGCGTACCGCACTGTAACTTCCACTCAACTGTTTCGATGTCAGCAAATCATCTTCATTTTAATCAGGTTGGAAATTGTTTCCTTACCCTTTCAACTGAGGTTCGTCGAGAGGACGAAACTGTGTCGATATGTTCGTTGCTAGGGTTTATATATCGTAATCGAATGGGCTAGAAAAAATTCCATCGAAATCGGTAGCATTATTCTCGCTGCATCTAGAGCGGTAGCGAACATCGTACATTCGTGCGCTCTCAGCTACGTCACAATTGGTTTATGGCTACCAGTGGCGGTTGGCGTTCTTTTGGGACACGATTTACAACAAAACGTATACGCAGAACTGCGAATGATTCAAGTCAAGAGTACTCACCCAGTGCCTTCTCCAGATAGGTGAGAGGCGAGACGATCATTCGTTCGAACCAGCCAGAACACCCTAGTAACTATAGAGTCTTCCAATAGGGACTTTCGAACTTTGACAATTGATAACGTTCATCTTGTTGAAGCTATATTGATTCATTTTCATCTGTTTTGCCAAATCATCATAGACGGATATAGCAACAACACGTGCAAATAATAAAATGATTTTATCAAAATGGGTGTGCTGTTCGGGCAACGTACCGCGCGCTTTGCCTAGTTCAAGGTGACCATAATCGTCCTACTGAGAGGACTATTCGCAATATGGTGGATAAATTTGAATCCACTGGTTCGGTAAATGATTGACCAACACCGGTGCGTCGATGAAACGCAAGATCTGCCGAAAAAATCGCCGTTGTCTGTGAGAGTGTGCAGGAGAATATGAGGCAGTCGATTTCGTGTGCCTCACAAGAACTCGGCGTATCGTAGATCTAAATTTGGCGAATTTTGCGTCGTGATTTGAGCCTGCACCCGTACAGTGTTCAACTAACTCAGGATTTGAACGTAAACGACCAAAGACAACGATATGTAGTTTCAAAAGGACGGCTCTACGTGCCATACAGCTCATGCCACATTGGATATTCTGCATGAGCGATTTGAGGGCATGGTCATCTCACGTTGAGGTAATGTGAAATGGCCATCGAGATCGTGCGATTTGGCCCCGTTAGACTTTTTCTTGTGGGGTTTTCTTAAGTCGCAGGTGTATGCGAATAAACCACAAACCACAGAGGTCCTCAAAGCCAATATAATCTTGAGAAAGCTACTGTGCTAGCGAAACATGTTGTGTTCAAATAAAGTTTGTGGAGATCAGATCGTGAAGTATAGTTTTTGAAATTACTATGGATCTTCATCAAGTAACGGCCGAATCAATCAGAAAAAAAAACAACATAACCCATGCCATCGTGCAAATTCAGCCTGATTTATGCGCCAGAGTCATTGAAAAATAGGACTTTCAATATAAAAATATTATAAAACTGAATATCTTTTCCATTTTCCTTTTGATGTAAATCATTAACATTTTTGAAATTTTTTTCGGATATTGTTTCTGTATAATATAGTGCGCCCTCTAGACATTCATGGAATAGTGGTCCATGATATTAGTAAAATAGATACCCATGATGTTGTCAAGTTTAGTTATTATTGTTTAATTGAAAAAACATATTTATGTAGAAAAGAGAATTGAAATTTTCCATGTATTTACCACTTTTATTTGTAACTAACTTTATTAGAGTTTCGTCCTATAAAGACATTTTCAAACTTATACATTAAACTAACAATAATTGATTACATTAGCCCTTATAGAACACAACTGTAGGTAATAATAGGGGTACTTAGCTTGATTGAGCACCTGAATTTTGTTTACTAGTGACAATATGGGTATGCTAATTTGAAAACCGGTGAGTAAACTAAGTCGATTTGATCATTTAACAGGTTGCACCCGCAATTTTTACGCTTGTGAACTTCAAAGGATTCCAAATAATTGAGTTTGCAACTCTTCCTTCAAAGTGCAAAATTTCCGTATCGTTTAGATTCGAGAACTTGTGGTTGTATGAGGAATAATTTGAAAACGTCGAATCATTTTCACCTAGTCTGAAGGACCTTTCATATTCAGCATACCTTTTATGGAAATTTCGACCACATTGCCCCACATAAACACTATTACACTCCGGACACTTAAGTTTATAAACTCCATCTGTACCAAAAATGAATATGTTTTCTGCCCAGGTCGGAATTTACTATAGTGGTTTCCAAGCTGTTCATAAATATATCTGCCTAAAAGTGGAATGAGGGGTGAGCCCATTGGTAAACCTGTTTATAAAATTTTTTATTAAACTGTAAGTAACTCTGATTTAGGCTTTGGCTTGATCTAATATATCTAATGTGTGTGCCTACAGTTCAACAACAAATTTTATTAACAGGATTCAGGTTGACCAATGGGCTCTTCTCTCAGTCCACTTTTAGCAGACATATTTATGAATAGTTTGGAGACCATTATAGTAATGGTCCATTAAAAAAACATATTTATTTTTGGTACAGATATGTATGGTACAGATATGTTTCAGAGGTTCTACACGACAGCTGAATCAATTTATAACATTCATGTATAATCTTAATAACAAAATTCAGTTCACACTTGAACAGAGATAGAGAAACAGATAAATTTCTTAGACCTGGCCATTACACACAATCAGAAAAAATTTGAGTTCAATGTTTCCAGAAAACTATACAGCTATACAGACATTACCATCCCAAGTGATTCTTTCCATCCAGACCGTCATAAATTAGCAGCCTACAATTCAATGTTGCACAGAGCATTCTCACTGCCTTTGTCTGCTAACAATCTAGCTAGGGAAATTGATATAATCACACAGATAGGCCATAATAATCGTTTCAACACAAATACAATCCAGAAGTTAGTCAAAAAACAAAGCCGTAAATTCACTTACAGATTAATATACCCCCAGATCAAACAATTAGAAATCAAGAAATGGGTAAAAGAACAGAGATAATTGCGGGTTTCTTCAGAAAAAACAATGTGGAAGTAGCATTTAGACCACATGCCAGGTTATCTGATTTCCTTTTCAATGCCAAAGATAAAGTGGACAAGTTGGAAAAATTTGGAGTTATAAGCTAAATGTCCAGAGTATAAGTGTGCTCATGTGGGACAATGTGGTCGAAATTTCCAAAAACAGTAGTATGCTGAACATAAAAGGTCCTTCAGACTAGGTAAAAATTATTCGACGTTTTCAAACAAGTTCCCGAATCTAATAAGATACAGAAATTTGCACTATGTAAGGAAGAGTTACAAATTCATTCATTTGGAATCCTTGGAAATTCACAAGCATAAACATTGCGGGTGAAACCTGTTGAATGATCAAATCGATTTAGTTTACTCACCGGCATTCAAATTATCATATCCACATTGTCACTAGTGAACAAAATTCAGGTAGGTACTCAATCAAGCTAAGTACCTCTATTATTACCTACAGTGGTGTTATATAAGGGCTAATGTAATCAATCATTGTTAGTTCAATATATAAGTTTGAAATTGTCCTTATAGGACGAAACTGCAATAACGTTATTTACAAATAAAAGTGGTAAAAACATAGAAAGTTTCATTTCTTTTTTCTTCATTATGATTTCCTACCACGTAGTAACGGCTACGTCCATCAACATATTCATGTCTTTGTTGAAAACATTTCCGAAAATTGGCGCCTTTTTGAACAAAAATACAAAGTTTTCATGACCGTGACCTAGAGAGTAAGCCTGAAGAGAAAAAAGTAGCTGTCTGACTCAATTTAAAGGGTGATGAGCCCCACGAATATAGTGTGGTAATTTCAAAATTATTGAAGAATCTGGATTATGTCTTGAAAGTATTTGAAAATTATTGTGTTTCGAAGAAGAATGTGATTTATTTGAGATGCTAAAATTCAATAGCATAGTGTAAAAAAGGACCATTAATAATTTTGTGGCAGAATTCAGTAAAGCTGTACGTACAACAGAGTATGCAGACCAAGATCAGATGCTGAGAGATCGCATCGTGATGAGTGTGTTGGTTAAAACACTCAGGTAAAATTGTTGAGAGAATCTACCTTTGGATAAAGCAATCGGGTTTTATCGTGCTATACAGTCAAGTGAAAACTAATCAAAAGTATTACAGAATGAAATGGCATGTATAGAGTAGTGAAAGCATAGTAAAAGCATACATTTTGCAAGTGTATGTAAAAACGAACCGAATCCCTGGAAAAAAAATAAAAAAGAAAGAAGCAGAAAGAAGATATAAATCCAAAAAAAATCAAGTAATAAAGGAGGAATCCGAAGACAGCGATAAAAGTGACAGTGAAACAGAATAAAATAAGTTTTGTGTGGATTTTGTATCTCGAAAAGTAGGAGCCTTAAGGAAGAAACAGGTTGTAGTTAATGAAAACAATGTAGATTTAGAGATAGATACTGGTGCAGGAATGAGTATTTTGCCCATCCATATTTTTTGATCACTTGATTTGAACAAACAACTCGATCTCTCTGTTTAAAATCTGTTTTTCCATTAATCAGCTGTCGCCCTCATACGAACGACAATTCTTAGAAGCTGAGAAACTTGTGCGAGATAAGGTCTTACCTTTTTACGTGTGATTCCTAACACGGTTGCAGAATCATCCCAGCTTCAACCAGATAAATTTTCTCGAGAAAAATATCTGGTCGAGGCGGGAATCGAACCCACGACCTTCCGATCGTGAGTCGAGCTCACTAACACCGCGACCAATTCCACAACAAATAGAGATTTTGAAATAGATACAGTGTGTCAAATTATTGATGTCAGTAGAGTAGTAGTAAATGTTAAAGGTCTAGTTCCATTGCTAGGACTACATGATAGTATTAGGGTCAATTTAATTTAGAGAATTAATCAGGTCACATTTGAACATTCTTTATCCCTAAAGAATGTTGATAATTTCATTAGAGAATTTTCTAGAGCATTTGAAGGTTCAGAAAAGTTCCCAAGCCCCTACCACTCATTGTTCAGTATTTGTAATCAACATTATTTGTTTGCCCTATGTTTTACCCTGTATATTGTAATATTCAATTTCATGTTTTGGTGGATTTCCGGGTTTTGCTGTGGTCTTCTTTAATAACAATCTCCAAAAGTTTCAACTGCAACTGCGGCAGTCATCTTCAATGGCGTGGTCAAACACTCTCTTGAAGTATCAACTGAAGATGACTGCCGCAGCTGCAGTTGAAACGGTCGGAGCTTGCGTTTTTGACTATTATTGTTTTTCAATATTTTCTTCTTCCAGGCCGGATCAAACTTAGATATTTGAAGTAAAATATAACACTCATCATATTTCGTTAAAAGATCTATTCGATAAATAGAACCCATTCGTCAGATACCTGAAACTTCACATAAGCCTTCACAATATAAATTAAATGACTTTGAACGAAAAATAT
Source organism: Leptinotarsa decemlineata (assembly GCF_025532065.1). Classification (NCBI taxonomy): domain Eukaryota; kingdom Metazoa; phylum Arthropoda; class Insecta; order Coleoptera; family Chrysomelidae; genus Leptinotarsa; species Leptinotarsa decemlineata. The sequence goes on along the minus strand of NW_027412694.1, from coordinate 9,822,678 downwards.
AATAAAAAAAATAGATAAACAACCTGAGTAGCTGTACCCACTTGGGATGGTATACGAGATTTGTTTGAAAAAATAAGGTGCATTATCGTGATGCAAAAGACATGAATTGTTTTTTACCAATACCGGACTTTTTCTTCGTATTGCTTCTCGCAAATGGCGCTTTGTTTTAAGAAAATACCTCTTATTGACCGTACGACCTGATGCACTACACCACGGTAATCAAAGAAAACAAATTATCAACATTTGATCGAGCTTGGCTTGCTTTTCTTTGTCTTGGCTCTCCTGGGATCTTTTATTGGGACGATTGGACTTTGCTTTCGGTGTCATACCATATACCCATGATTCGTCAGCAGGTATGACCCTTTTGAGCAAATCCAGATCGCCCTTGACGTCATTCAACAATTCTTGAACGATGCTCATGCAACGGTTTTTTTTTTGCAAAATTAAGTAAACTTGGAACGGACTTCGCTGCCACAAGCTTCATGCCCAAAATTTCCAATAAAATTTCATGGCATAAGCCAACCAATATGCAGACATCCTCAGCAACATTCCTAACAGTGATTCGATGATTCTCCGTTACAATTTTCTTCACTTTCTCGACATTTTCATCGGTTGTTGATTTGCTGGGGCTTCCAGTTCGAACGTCGTCATTCACATCTTCTCGACCTTCTGGTAGAGATGCTGGTCCCACCGATAAATGTTGGGGAACAATCTAAGCCGCGCAAAGTTTGGTATTACAGATCTGCTGAGTGAAGGATCTTATAATGATAATAATAATAAAACGTCTTTATTCACCTGAAGTAAGAAAAAATATTGAGGTGAATGGGCGGAGTGTCATCAAGCGTTCCTTACAAGTGGCCGTCGATGGATATCTCTCGAATTCTTTTACCATCAACGCTGGTGTTTTCCAGGGATCCGGCTCGTGCCGAGATTCAAAAAATATCCTTGGACCAATTTCTCATGTAAAATATTTCAGTATTCAGAGTTGTTGAATAAATTTCAGGTGATTCTGCCTGGTAAAAACACCAGGTGCGAACAAAACACACCTAAGGTTCGGCAGAACTGATGGTGACATCTAGATTTAATAATTCGAACGTCGAATTGATGGAAAATATTTGAAAAAAACATTCTACCACTGATAGCGCTACTAAAACGATAAGCAGCAGATCGGAATAACGGAATTTGAAATTTGGGTTATGTTTAATGGGGTTTTCTGTGTTTTGATTTGTTTGATTGTGAGAAAATGATACATTTTTAATTTTTATTGTCAATTGTGATATCGCACTAGTATTTCTAAAATGCCACAACTCAAAAATCGGTATATTTGAGTTGAGACTATGAAAAAATTGGTAAATATTTCTGTATCAAGTTGTATTAACTGTATCAAGTTGTATTAACATCCAAACTGTATCACCCACATAGCATTAGATATTCCAGGTATATTTCATGAATATATATTTAAGGATATTGTATTATGCTATGAATATGCCATGGATATATATATCTTCTGGAGAATATTCCCTGGAAGTGCTCCTGGCGAACCTTTGATATATTTTAAGAATATTCCTTGGGAATATTCTTCGAATATCTTATAATATTCTTAGAATATCTAAGGTATATTCTACTAAGAATATTCCAGGAATAGAACCCGAGGAATATTCATAAAATATTCAGGATATTCTTAGTTTATTGTAGGAATATACAATAGAGAAACACCATAGAATATTCTTTAAATATATTTTATGAATATTCAAGGAATATTTGGAATATTCCAAGAATGTGACGAGTAACCGCTATTAGGCATGTATATATTGCATTTTGATGCAAGATTCACACAAGTAATAAAACACATAATATTCATAAACAAATATATTTCAAAAACAATATACACTGAAATATTTGACGTTTCAACCAATATTAAAAATAAAAAATCTGATTCAAAATATTTATTCACTGAATAAAATATTCCTGAATACTGTCATATTACAAATATTAGAAATGTAATCAAATTAGGATGTTCCTACTCTCAAACAAATGAAATATTTAAAATGAGTGGTATGATGGGTTTTTCAATGAATTTCACATACTTAAAGTTATCCAAACTTTGCTCACCAGAATACTTTTCCTTATATTTGTTCAACAATGCATCAGTCAGTGTTTCAATAGTAATACCTGGAACAAAATGTGCATTAACGTTCATTATCACTATTTGAAAGTGGCACAATAAAACTGGAATAAAAATCAAATAGATATTTTTCGCATAGGTTACTCATGAACATTTACAACATTTTATGACTTGGAGAGCAACTTGCATTGTCTTGTTGAAAAGTGCTCATTACGTTTTCAGTTCCTTGGCCAACTGCCTGTACCAGGTACCACTCTGTTTCCTTTTGGGCAAATTGATACTATCTTGAAAACGAGTGATAAAAATTATGAAAACAAATGATACAAAAGAATGTGTCATTCACTTACTTTTCTCTATTGAAGATACACAACTGAAATCACTCTAGTTCAAACATGTACTTAGTCAAACCAACAAATCCCACACACCAACTCTCCTCGAACCTAAAATGCGGTATAGTAGGTTAATCACCATGACTTTACTATCGATGCTATTGCATTTTACTTACTTTTCTTGAAGACTGAATATATGCAACTCTCCTGCTTGAAGATCCAAAATCAAACTATTCGCTGTACTGCAAATTGGACAACCCCAAATTATAAATGGTACACTGAACGTGACAGAATTATACTTTGATAATAACACCAACACACCAGGCATTACACACGCGAACCTGCCACGTCAACCGCCATGTTGAATCAAATGTCGGATGTCGGATTTAACGCAAATGTACCATGCATTAAGGGACAGCCGCTTTCACAGAGCTTATTCGACTGTCGCGCACTACACTTCAATTGACCAATGACAAACGTTTACTCCAATTCTTCACTTACCCATTTCTCTTTTTCCAGGATTTTACGCTTTGTAATCAAATAATTTCAAATACAAAAGACAAATAGGATGAGAATTAACCAATTTATTGATGCAATTGGTTCATTTATTGGCCCATTCAAATTTTTTTGTCGTTTCCAACAGTTGCTGTTGGAGCAATTCATCCAGAATCTTCGCGTTGAGTTCAAAAACTGGTTAACACTATCAGGGTTATGTACATTAGGTTATGCATTCGATTAAGATCTTCAAATATTTTTGTTTTTAATAATATTGAATTAATTGAATACGTTATTATAAGATAATTCAAAATTCCATTGTATAGAATATTCCAAAATATACCGTGGGGATATATTCTAAGAATATACCATATGGTATATTCGATCGACAATATTCTTAGAATATTCAAGGGAGAATAATCCATTTATAGATATTCTATGCACATTCTTTCGGGAATAATCCTGCCATATTTATTCAAGTATATTCTATGAATATTCTAAAGGCATGTATATATTCCAAGAATATTCTATGGATTTTTGGAATATATACGTTCGTTTTATGATATACAGGGAATATTCCATGAATATCTAGTGCTGTGTGGGCAACTTGATATAGTTCAGATGATACTGTATCAACTTGATACAGTTTATATGATCGATAAAGAAATATTTATCGATTTTTTTCATATTGATTTTTGAGTTGTGTCCCTTTAGAAATACTAGTGCGATATGACAAGGTGAAATAAATCATTTTTGCTCACGGAAGCAAAAGAAATCACAATGATTTGTGGAAACAGTTCTCTTTTTGTTTTATTTTTTGACTTAATTCTAATATTTTCGATAGACGTCGTATCTGGACAATGCACTTCCCTATTAGTGTGCCCAAGTTACGATTGCCAAGTAGCTCGGAGAATTTCAACATAGCTAACTAAAATAGGCCAAAGATCAAAGTAGTCAATGCCGAAATAACGATAGATTACAGGTGACACATTTTGCTGGTAGATAATTAAAATTCATTGCATTTTATCCTTTTCATGAGCACATCAGCACCACCTTTTGCAAAAAAATTCTCTTTACTGAGCATCCACATTTGTATTTTACTGCAGAAGCAACAAGAATACCACAGTTCATGAGGAACATCCTCAATCTCTACAAGTGATCACCTACTACAATCACATAGCTTATACTTATATTCTAAATTCTAGGACATAAATTTAAGAATGTGATAAATAAGAGTAAATTCCTATGAATGATTCCAAAACACAATAACACTAAAACAACCAAAGGGTGCCAACGGTGTAATTAGTGTTACCACCATAACCACTGATAGGATAAAAAAGCCCCCAAATAAGGATGGAATTTTGAATTTAGATATTTTAAAGTTATCTATAGATATCTATTTAACGGCGAGTCAACCAATTGATTCGATGTATTTTTCTATGGATCTGTTTTTTACGTTATCTCGTTTCCATTATTTGAAGCAATTAGTCGGAAATAACTCGATGCATTTTAAAACTTTTCCATGCCTTCTAAAGACACCGACACTGAATTTTTATCACATTATAATTTCATCTTGGAAAACATCTCCTTCCCTGTTCTCATCGAAGACATTCATGACCGTCAATATTCTTTTTTGACAAATCTAAAATTGCTTCTTGTCATTTTAATTTATTTGATGTGTCATTATCATTTCGTTTTTCGCGCCATTATTCAAAGAATATTCAGGGCATTACGATTAATCGATCAAACAGACAAACCTGCAGGAAGGACTCGACTAATTCGTCTAACTTCATTCAGTTGTCCCGGTCTAGTTGTGTAAAGAACTTTTAATACAAATTACTTCGCTTGAAAATAAAACCTGTATCAGAATGACTGAACAACCGTACGTATTTCCAAAATTTGTAAAGATGTATTCCATCGTTTTTTTAAGTATATTTGAAGTGTGAAATAGTTTTATACATTTGTTGTTCAACGGCCATGTTGCTCAGAAGATGCTTATAATCGATTCTAGAAATTTCCAAGTTTTATTTCTTTTGTTGTAGTGGCGTTTCACGAATATTTGATGATTTTAATGTTGAATATGTTGATTTTTGATACGAAATCTGTTCAAATATATTTTTTAATAGTTTTAACCTCACTTTTTCAGCCTCCCACCACCGGTGATGTGGGCCCAAAGATCTTCTATAGTCTTTTTAACGATAAATTTAGAAGATTGTAAAGATCCTGAAGTTAAGTAAGTATGAATTGTGATATATAGTACTTGACGTAACTTGATGAATCATGAAGTTATATTATTTAGAACTTAGTTGGCTTCCTGCTCAATTCTCAAGTTTTAAGTCTTGAGTATTCTTGATTGCCAACCTTTGTTACGCCTAAAAAATTCTTATGATCTACTACTTGAAACTTGCGACTGATGTCCTATGAGAGATATGTTAATCAACATTCAATTTATTGATTTATAGAATCTACCGACTTGTATCTTTCAATTGTGATTCCTAAACAAATTGGAAATGAGAAAGCCAAATTTTAGAACCATCATGTTCATGGAGACTTCAGTTGTACTAAGAACTATGACGAGAACTAGAAAGTTGACATCCTTCAACTGTTTTTTTTATGAAAATAAGCTCGAAAATATACTTCCAATGCGAAATATGGTGTAGCTCCTACCTGCTAATTCCAAATATTAGTATATCGTTATTCATATAGGACCTAAAATTTTCAACTGTTTACCAAATAAATTGAAGTCAAAATGCAGCCTTCGGTTGTTAAAAAAAAAAAAATTAAAATCATTTCTGTTAGAAAGATGTTTTTATACTCTTGAAGAGTTTTTAAATACAAAAATGTGATTTGCTACTCTATGTATTTTCCTTGTTCAATCTTGTATATGTATATTTTTTATTTTGTCCTTTTATGTATATATATATATATATATATATATATATATATATATATATATATATATATATATATATATATATATTGTTATTTTGAAATAACTACTTTTATATGATGATTGGATTCTATAAAAAATACGTTTTCGGTTCAGTTTGTACTGCTTATTTTACAATGGTGTGAAGATGTATAACCATCTGCCGAGTTACTCTAAAGAGACAAATATTAACAGCAATCAATACAGAAAAATAATCAAATAATCGATGAAATTTTGAGTAGTAAATCCTATTACAGTTTGACTAAGTTCCATACCGATCATTTTTAACCTAGCATGTTTTATGTGTGTATTTGTTTCAACCACTGTTTGTTGTTTTCATTCAGTGTTTTTCATACTTCAGTGTACACTATATTTTATTTATATTTTTATATTCATAGGACATTTATGTATTTTATTTTATATTTACTTACTAGCTTTGTCAACAAGATTTTTTCTTTGGACAATAAAGTCTTATTATTATTATTATGAGCTAAAATGGAAGAAACTGAACTGTCCATGGGCATGCCTTGATCTTGTTTTATAAGAATTCTACTGCTTGAGTAAATTGTGAAGAAGTTAATTGGCAACACTTGAATATGTCATCCCAATGTTTTTCATATTATTTACAGAAGTAATGAAAGAAATCTTATTGAAAAGAGTTTTTGCGTCAAGACTGATAATGTAACCTGAAGATAATTGAAATTCATATTAATGAAAATCCAAAATAGAAATGAATATTTAACAAAGAAGTTGTTATTGTTGTTTGGTATGCATAAAATATTGGTGACAAATTGTGCAACCCTCCTATTGGGCATTTTGCAATAATTAGCTTTTATTGAGAATTCTATTGAGAATAAATTGTAGTTACCAATTATTTTTTACAGATTCAGCAAAGACTCAGTATATTTCAAAGGTACTGGAGGTGTAGAGAAGAAAGATTATGAAGTGACCATTCCCTTGTATAAAGAAATAGATCCTGAAAAAAGCAAACACTTCAATAGAGGAAGGTAATTTCAAAGATTGTGTAAAAAAATCAAGTTTTTACTTTACCACAATTGTGTATACTCAAGGAAAGACTCTTATAGTTTTGCTGCAGATAAAATTGCAGTCAGCTGAATGTTTTACTGAACCTTTATTATCGTGGAGAACTATCCCCTGAAAAGTCCTTTCCTGAAATGTTACCAGCAGATAGACTTGTTTGGTCTATGTTTCAAAGTAGTTGACGATGTTTCATGGTGAATTTTACTAGTTCGGACTTCCATTGTCCAATATGATTTTAATATGATTCGAAACTGATGAAAGAACAAATAAAAATTAGAATAAATAGCTGAAATATCAATTATGTGGTGAAATATCACCTGTAGTGTTACTAGAAACATAATACTAGTTGAGTAAAAAATCATAAGTGCACCAGCAGACTATTCACTGAAAATCATCAAATTTTACAGTAGCAATACAGTTGTAAGAAATTATTTATGAATGTCCAGGATGAACAGTGTGACTTATCATTGAGACTAGTTATGTTTTGTCCATTAATGTTTGAACACTCCTATTCTTATGGTTGTAGAGAAACCTAGTTTAGCAAAATATTTCTGTTAGTAGTGCTGTTCCCAACTTGTTTAATTTTAATATGGTGGTACAATTTACTTGCTGGAATCATTTAAGAATGGTTGTAGGTTTTTCTTTAGTTATTTTACAAACTATATAGACCTATTTTTTATTATTGATACATAAAATTGTAGTTTTGTTTTGTAAATAGGTGTATTGAAATACTACTAGCCAAAGCAAATCAAGAAGAACCTTACTGGCCTTCCCTGACATCAGATAAAAGCAAACATCATTGGTTGAAATGTGATTTCAATAAATGGCAAGATGAAGATGAATCGGGTGATGAGGGTGTAGGAGGAATGGGGGGAGGAGGAGGTGGTGATTTTGAGGAGATGATGAGACAAATGGGTGGTTTAGGTTAGTAAATTGTGATATCAAGTTAATAATTTGTGGTAGTACGTCACTGTGGAGATGAAAAAGGTCTAACTCTACATTCAATCAGTTAGTAATAATTTTTTATGTGTTTGGGATGGTTATATAGAGAAAACCCAAAGTTAAGCCATCCCTTCCCATTTATTTTTGCTTCTAACTTATTTTTCTGCGTTTGAAGACTTACAGATTTGACGATGAAAGAATACACATGCGTCATCGATTTGTGTGTCTGATGTAAGTCAAAAAAGTGATGAAAATAAAACGATGTGGCTACACTGCTCTGAACACAACCTATACTTTCCATGAATGCTTTTTTTTAAATTCACTTAAAAGTAACCTCGTACTGATTTTCAGGCAATTTCATAAAATACAACATTTATTTATTTATTTAAATTGACAAGTCAAGAATGTACTTTTCAAGGCAAGGAATGTTTTGTTTTTTTAATTAAAAAGTATCAATTATGATTAAAATAGATTCAATTTATTCATGTCACTTTCACGTTTTTCAATTAACTTATACAATATGCTGTACAGGTTTATGAAAAGGTTATATATGTCTATACCCAAAGATAATTCATAGTTTTACTATTAATTGATGAAATAAACGATTTGATAAGCATAGCAGATGAAGATTTATATAAAACAATTTTCCGTGAAAAAAATTAACATCTTGAAAATATCTGAAATATAATCCAAAACAAAAAGTTTGTTCACAATACTGCACAAGTTGAAAATTGATGGTTTTTGTAATTGTTTCAGGTGGTGCTGGTGGCAAACCAAACTTTGATGACCTTGACGGGGATGAAGGTGATTCGGATGATGAACCCATTCCAGATTTGGAATAGTTTCGTAGAGTTCTTACATCGGTTTTTGTATTTTTCTGAACACTACTGTTAAGTTATTAATAAAAATGAGAGTTTTTTTAGTGGTGATATTCACTTTTGTTCTACATAATGATTTCATATCAATTATCCATACTTTTCTTTAAAGTATATATCTAGTATTTAATGGTTAATATCGTGTACATGTTGCGAATTTTTAATTAAATGTGACGAAATCAGCTTTTCGTAAATTTTTTTAGACACCATTTTCATGGACTAGGCTTTGCTGAAACTGAATAAAAATTGCTATTGTGGAAAGACCAGAATAAGAGAAAAAAAAGTCCAATAATCAATATTTTTTTAGTACAATTCCATAATAGTAGGCAGTAAATTCTCAGAAATATTGCATTCAAACGAAAACATTGTTGTCAAGGTTATGATATATTTTATAATAATTTTTTCCTCATCTCTTTAGTAAAAAAAATTTCATTTCTGAGAATTTAGTGCGTACTATTATAGAATTATAGTATAGTGTATACTACAAAGTCTGCACCAGCTGTTGCTTAATGACTTTAGATTTTTGGTAAGGTCACAGAAGATGAGATTGAAAATTGATACAAGTGTTCACGAGACTAATAACGAACTTTGCTTACAATATACAGTATTGATATATCCTCTGCAAGATAGCAACAGTTCAACCTCTGTATTAAATAAAAACTTTTTTTGTTGCACTTTTCAGTGTAAAAGAAATATCAGTTGGTTTTTCGTTAATCAGCTGTCGCCCCCATATGAACGACAACTCTCAGAAGTTGAGAAACTTGTGCGAGCTAAGGACTAACGAGGTCTTACCTTTTAATGTGTGATTCTTAACACGGTTGCAAAATTATTCCAGCTTTAACCAGATGAATTCTCTCGAGAAAAATACCTGGTCGAGGCGGGAATCGAATCCACGATCTTCCGATCGTGAGTCGGGCGCACTACCACCGCGGCCAATTACAAGTAGACTTAATAATTTTTTCTGATGTTAGTTCTTTAAGTTTATATTAATAATTGGAAAGTTTATTCAGCTACAAAAGGTATTTGAACATATAACTCCAAAACAAGCACTTCACAAACAACAAAACTGCAACACTCTACTCGACGCGGGTTTGACCAACCAAGTTGGCGTCTTCAGGAGGCGTAGGGATTTATTCTATTATGGAAGTACTAGTTCTACGTTTAATTGAAAATTATAGACAAGCTGAAAAAAATTGTTATACAATATTTTATCCCTAAAATTTATATATCAATGGAATCAAGAATCAGTTGATAGTTTAAGAATAATCAATCTGGGAATAGCCGATCATATCAAAAGGTCCGAGGATGGAACACGGGTTTAAATGGAAAATTAAAGAAACTGCATGCACATTGAATGACACATTCAGCTAGGCTAGTTTGGAGATCCGCAACATATGGAAAGCTATTGACAATCAGGAACATGGGGTATAGTGCACGAACCAGAAAAGCAGAGAGAAGGAAGGAGACAATACTTAATTCTAAATACTCTCTAAGTATCAGGAATAGGCCAGTTATCACATGATTCTGGATACCAACAATCAAAATGTGAACTAACTTGGTTTGAAACATTTTTTGTTCTCGTTCATCGTTCCTTGATTCTCTTTTCATTTATTCACCTTCATTTTTCTTTATTTTTATTGCTTTAAGAAAGAAATATTTTTTTTCATTCAGTTTGTTGTTTTGAAAATTTCCTGGAATTGAAATAAATATCCATAGGAACGCTACACAACATGAATGAAAGTATATTGATATTTCACTTACATAGAACACTATCATCTTCAATACTGTTTGTGAACAAGACAATCGTTTTATCACCTCATCAGCACCGTTTTGGGAAATAAGATAAGGCACTCATTTGTTTAAAAAATCTGTTCAAAATCTGTTTTTTCATTAACCACCTGTCGTACCCCTACGAACGACAACCCTCAGAAGTCGAAACTTGTGCGAACTAAGGATTAACGAGGTCTTACGTTTTAACGTGATTCCTAACACAAGTTGGACGATAGCAAGTGAAAATCGATCGTTCAGCATGGGGCTTGAACCACCGATCAACACGGCGGTCAATTCAAGTGAGTGAACAAAGCACCCACGTCGAACCGACCGATCATGACATTACGATTTTGTCACTAGAAGAGACAACTTTGCTCTTGTCATGAATGATTTGACACATTTATATATGTTTATTTATTTAATCCCAGCAAAACGAATTTCATTCAAGTTGAAAGGGGAATATTTGAAAGAGATTATTTTTTTGGAGAAAAAGCTTCTTTCTTCGTTACAAAAGTTTCTTAGATTTTTAGTTTGAAGATGAAAGTAGAGAGCCAAAAAGATTTTTTCCCTAAAAACGAATCTCCGGAATATCTTTCATATTCAATTTTAATTTTACTTAATTGTTCAATCCAGTTATTGATTAATTTCCATTTCAGATATTTCATATTTCATTCACAAACTGAATTATTAACTTTCAAATTTCATACTTATTACTAATTCTCATTTTTTCTTATTTCGATTATTTTACTAACTTATCTTATTTCGGTTTTAGAAAACAGAATCAGAAGAGGAAAAGAATTCAATTCCCTAACAGAGATCAAAATGTGTCTGAATCATTGTCTAAAGACAATGTCTGAAGACTATTCTAGGAGACATACATACCTACACAGTAGGTTTTGGTATTAGCCGGGAAAGTAGTACTATCAGATAAAAAATTCTTAGGTACCCCTTTTCTGGTACTAGAAAAACATGCATTAGAACTGTTTACAGGGAATACTATCACAGTAAAATGAGGTTGAGTCTTTGGAAAAGTTGGCAATCAAACTAGTTTTAAATATGATGGTATATTTGAATAATATTTAATAAAGAAATAGTACTTTCTTCATTCAAATATATTTTGAATTGAATAGAAAGTACGGCTTTGAGCTTAAGCTACAACATTGTGACATTGTATAAAATGCATTGGATTCATTATCACTATACTGCTTTATTTTCTTGCTGTTCAAACCTTGGATACTTTTCTTCTATATCACTCCAGCTCTCTTTATTATAAGAGAGATTGTGAATTGTGGATGCAATTTCATCGAGCTAAAAAATAAATGAAACAAATTAATAGTTATTTGAATGACTATGCAACGAAAATTATGTAAATGTGTTGATCAATTACTCCAAGTACAAAAACATTGGAAAAAAACCTTGTCTACTATTGTGAACAAGTTAACCACAATTTCAAATGTCAAAGCTTCAAATCACATTCAAAAATTATAATTGTAAGGTAATTCTTTAAATATCTAAAATAAATTCAAAAACTTGAGGTGACAAATTTCCTTAGATGTGACACATTCGCCTAGAATATATTAATATATATTAGCCTGGAGTCTTTGAAGTCCACTAGATACTCATTAGGACAACAAGAGGATTGTTCCGAATTCTTGGGGTTCTTGTTGAATACTCTTCGTGAGCAAAACAATAGCAAAATCAATACTCCCAGCCGCTCTGGACTGAATGATTCCGTACAACCCATCTCGTCTTGTGTTTGTAAATCTTTTGCTGGAAAAATCCTCACTTGTTTACTTTGTGGTAAATGTTCAAGAAGTACTGAAAACTTATGTGAATTTCTGGAACTTCATCTAGCTTTTCCTAATACGACTAATTACCAGTCCGTTCAAAGCTTATTGTTAAATCATCTGAAAATGGAATTTTTAACAGGTGATGATCGACTGTATTGTCAAACATGCGCCAAACTAACTGACTGTTATAAGGAAACAAGTATAGCTGAGGCACCAGTCAATCTAATAATAACACTGATGATTTTCAAACAAGACTCAACCTCTAACGGAAGCAAGAAACTCTTTGGAAAGTTCGAAATAGATGAACATTTCAACCTAGCAGACCACTGTTATAATATTCATGCAATCATTGTTCACTGTGGTTCTGGCGTTGAATGTGATCATTATTACGCCTTGGTCAAAGAAGAAACAGACTGGTTTAAGTTTGACGATAGTTGTGTCACGAAGTGTTCTGGCGATGATGCATTGAATTTATTGGAGCCTCTGGAGACACCCTACATTTTGTTTTATGAGAGAGAGGACATTGTTAGATCAAGATCTTCAGATGATGTGGGGCTGCAGATTTTTCCGGGTTTTCCTGCAGCTGAAAAAGCAAATGCGCCACTGAAATGAATGAATTCACCCCGGAGCGCCAATTAATTTTTATTGTTGTATTTATTTTATTTTTATCGTTGTTTTAACACATTGTAATAATTTTATAAATTATGTTTTATAGTCAACAAAAAAAAAATATTAGCCTTATTACCGGTATTCTCACTTGTCCCATGGAGTCTCTTTCCCTCAGTGTAACACTGTGTGGTTCTTTCAGTGTATCAAAGTCTATTGTAATACCATAGGGTATAGCAATTTCATCTGTTCTGGCATACCGTCTCCCTATAGATCCAGAACTGTCATCTACTTTATGGGAAACATCAACTTTAGTTAGATCGGCAGCTGAAAATATGAAAAATATAATGTACATTTTTTGTATCAAGATGGAGTAATAGAAAGCCAAAAACTTTATTTCCCAAAATAATATGGTAAATTTGGTTAAACTAGGAGGGCTAATATCCATTGAATGAGAGTAATGTCAACCCCTTCGTTAAAAAAAAGAATACATGTATTTATATGTAACAAAGCATTATGCTTTTATGAATTGAAAGGGGTATATTTTCAGGACATATTTTTTTTTGTATGGAGATGAAGAAGTGAAAAGCCAAAACCATTCTTTTCCAGAAAATTATGCTTTTATTTTTAAGTAGTAGAATCACTTTTTTACCGCTTGGGCATCATATAACTTGTGATGCACTGTTTGGAACCTTTGGTGTAGTAATGAATATTACTCGAGTTTTTTCCCAACACCAAACCGTTATTTTACCACCTCGACACGTGTTTCCATCACCAAGTGATTATCTTCAAGAGGTAGATCTTCCTAGAAACATGTGTCGATGTGTTAAAATAACGGTTTGGTGTTGTGAAAAAACTCCAGTAATATTCACCATATGACTTCTTAATTTCTCTCAAGTCTTTAAAAGAAACTGCTGCCTCTTGTACTTATTTTCATCTCTATCATAACCTGCAACATTCTTGTTTCTTATAGCTCTTTGGTGGATGTTTATCATATTTTTTGGGCTTAATTCAAGTTCATTGAAAACACTTTCACAACACCAGTACAAAAATCAAGGTCTCTCGACGTGCGTTTTGCTAACCAAGTTAACTGTCCTGATGAAGTATTCATTCACATGTTCTTCCAAAACTCTGGTCGCTTTCTTCTTGTTGATTTCTAGTTTTCACAACTGTTACACTATCCTAAACGTATATTTAATAGTCACGTGAATCTGCTGAATATAAAAGATGATTTTTGGTAGCAGTCGTTATTGTTGGATTAAATATCTGTACACGATCATAAAAAAGTATTTTTGTGATGGTTATTTATTGTACTTTGGTAATGAGCGGACTTTATTGCGACATCAACTGAACGATTGTAATCACATATCGATAAAAACACCGACCACAAATTTGAGGGTTAATAATTTCGGTGATTGTGTACCTGAGAATATTTTGAAATTTGAAAATATCGAGAAACAGTTGAAAGTCCCATTCAATGTATACGCTGATTTCGAATCAATTCCGAAACCAGTGCATACAAATAAGCCAAACTCTTACACATCGAACTTATATTCATAAACCATTTGCTTTCTTATATCTCATAAAGTTATTTTTTGATTATTCAATTTCTAAATTCCTATTATATATAGGGGCGGATGCATCTGAAGTGTTAGTTTCAAACTGATGCCACCATCATATATCACAAATATTCGAAAAATGTTGTTCCAATGAGTCCGAGGAAGAGCATGATTTCAATATTGTCACTACATGTGGTATTGTGAAAAGACATTTGAAGAGGATGATATTAAAGTACTTGACCACTGCCATCAAATGGGAAAAAAGAAATGGAGCTACACATTCCATTTGAAATCTCAATTTCAAATTGCCTAACTTTTCTTAATCTCAGTGGGTATGACTGCCACTTGTTCATAAAAGATTTATGCCCTAACAAAAGTAGAGTTAATGTAGAAAATCTGTTAAAATCTGTTTTTTCGGTAACCAGCATTTCGGTTCGAACCGGCGGTTCACACAGCGGTCTATTGAATGAGTGGAACTGACCACCCACGTCAGCAGCTACTTAGAATGTATTCAGGTATCTGTTCTCTTTCAAATATTCAATAATGAAGTCTTCTTTCTCTTGCCAGTTGTCTTCTTCAAGAATGATTTTATATTCCCCTCAGTTACCTCTTTGGATACTTTACATTAGTACAGCTATATTCTGCTTTTGTCTCTTTTGAATTTTTCTCCAGCATCTTCCAACGTTACTACATTACGTTTGTATGTTTTTTTTTCCTTGCCATTCAGATTTTAAACCACCTCCCTCATATTTTTATTCAGCGATAATCTGTAATGTATCTTCTAATGTATCCAAATGTATAATTTCCTCAAATTTTTGTTTACTTTGAATTTTCATCATTTCATTTGGAAACATTTGCATTCACAATTTTTCTTGGTATCATTCTTAGAAGATTTTTCTTCATGATAGTACTCATGTGTTTCTATCACTGTGTCTTTATTTGTATGTAAGACCTTTTCAAATTCATCATTATTTTTGTTGCCATATCTGTTTAATGATTGATAGAGTAATTTATATTTTTACTATGGACACCAATAGTCAACCACTACAGTATAATGAGGATATAATTTATTTAAATATTCAGAGTTTTATCGCACACAAAACAGATATTATAACTAGCATTGCAGTATTGAATTCATCATTCATCATCATGAGTGAATCAAGAACAACATCAGACATACAAAATTTTGAAATCAGCATAAATAACTATAACATAGTTCGGTGCGATAGCGAAAGTCGACGAACTGGTGGAGTATTAATATATGTTCGAGTAGGAATAGATTATAGAGTTATCAAACCTGAAATTTTGGATGGGAACTTTTGGATACAGTTTATAAGTGTAAAGATGAAGTCACAAAAGTGGCACATCGGTGGTATCTACCATTCTCCAAGCTCAAATCATGGAACATTTTTAGATATATTAGAGAACATTCTGGAGACATACTTTATAGGAAAAAAATGTCTGATGATTGGCGACTTCAATATGGACTATGGGAATGATGATTTCTTCTATACCAAAAAGGTCAAACATTTATTTAATATGTATGGAGTAGATCAAATTGTAAATACAAAGACACGGTGTACGCAGCATAGCTCTATTCTTATAGATTATATTGTAACAAATATTGATTCTAATCGAGCAATTGTTCATGATAATCCAAAACTAACTGACCACTCTTATCATATCTGTAAATTTCTGTAATGCAAATATCACTTTAGGGGAAACATTCAAGCAAATTAGAAAAATGAACGTAGATACCTATCATAACATAAACATTGAGCTATTGTCCTTTAACTGGAATTTGAATTTAGTTAACGTTGATGTGATATTGGAGAATATAACAAAAAACTGCCTAGATATTGTTGATCAGGTAGCACCAGAACATACTGTTAAAATAAAATCAAATCAAGTCCCATACTATGATAGTGAATTGAAAATCAAAGCAAAGGAAAGAGATTTAGCTTATAAGAAATTCAAACAAAGTACAAACTTAAGTAAACATATAAATTGGGAAAATTATAAGAGAGTGAGAAATGACTATATGAATATGTTAAAAGTAAAGCAAGAGCATTATTATGAAAAGAAAATTGATGAAAATAAACATAATGCGAAAGAAATGTGGAAATATTTGAAATCACTTATAAATCTAATTGAAAGTTATAATTTTGAAAAGATAGTATTCAATGTCGGTGATCAAATAAAAGTTTGTAGCACAGAAATTGATATTGCAAATGCATTCAATGAATATTTTGTCAATAGTATAGGTGAAATTGTGAACAATATAAATTCTGATTCAGACTGGAGTTCAAACAGTTTTGACATAGTAAATTGTAAATTAAATTCTTTTAAACAGATAGACTTGCCGCAGTTGAAAAATATAATATTTTCAATAAATAAAATTAATAGATCTGAGACAATGAACAATCTATTTCTAAAAGAGACATTCAACACCTTGGGGCATGTTATACTGAACTTTATTAATACGTCTCTTCAAACAGGACAATTTCCCCAACACTTCAAAATAAGCACAGTAATACCAATACCAAAAATAAATAATACTTATGAAGCATGTTATTTTTCCTATCAATACTCTTCCAATCCTTGAAAAAGTATTGGAATTAGCAGTATATGAGGAACTCAACAAATACTTTGATGAAAACAGGTTACTTTTAGGTTGTCAGTCAGGCTTCAGAAAAAAACATTTGTGTGAGGCTGCCTTACAGTTCACAATAACAAATTGGAAAGAAAAAATTGATAAAGATAATTACGTTGTTTGTACATTCTTGGATTTAAAGAGGGCATTCGAAACAATAGACAGAGATATATTAATCCATAAGCTCAAATATTATGGTATTGGTGATGTAGTTTTGAAGTGGATGAAAAGTTACCTCAGTTCGCGGAGTCAAATGACAAAAATTAATAGGTGCTACTCACAAGAGTTAGTGAATGATTTTGGAGTTCCACAAGGTAGAGTATTAGGACCTTTACTATTTCTGATTTATATAAACAATATCAATTACGTAGATGGTGATCATGTGATTAACTTATTTGCAGATGATACATTAATATATACCTACGATAAAACCTTGCAAGTCGCTATTGAAAAGATAAATAATTCATTGAAAAATATTGAGTTGTACCTTGGAATAAATAAACTGAAACTTAATATCACTAAAACTAAGGCGATGATCATTACAACAAAGTATAAACAAAATAAAATTGGGAGAAACACAATCAAAATTAAAATTAAGGAAAATGATGTAGAAATAGTGAGTAAAATCAAGTATCTAGGGTTCATTGTAGATAATACAATTTCATTGAATGATCATGCTGACTATATAATAAGCAAAATATCAAAGAAATTGTTTTTTTTTTCTAGAGTGGCATGTGTATTATCAATGTATGCCAAAATAGCGTGCTATAATTGCATAATAAAACCTCATTACGATTTTTGCGGGACTCTCTTATACCTCTTGAATCAGAACAAATTAAATCAATTACAAAATCGTGGAATGCGAATAATATTACTCTGCAATAGAATGACACCTATACATAATATGCTCTGTAGTTTAAGGTGGCTTAATGTCTCTCAACGATTGTATTATCAAACTATGATATTTATATTTAAAATAATAAAGAAATTGCAACCAACATACTTAGTAAACCTTTTAATCACAAATAGTGAAGTACATCATCATGATACTAGATCGAACACCAATTTTCACATCCCAAAGACAAATTCACGTAGCAGTATGAACTCGTTATTTTTCAAAGGTCTGGACAGTTTCAATAAACTACCAAATAACATAAAAAACTCTTCTTCTCTCCGTCTATTCAAGAGGGACATTCATAACGAAAAACTGAATTGAAGCTAATTTATACTTAAAATATAATAATAACTAAGACTTTGTTTTGAATGTAATAAGTAAATATGTAAACGTGTATCCTATATAGAATATGTGCGATATAGTTTTTTTCTTTTTTGTGATTTTCTGTTATTTGGTTATAATAGACTAATTTATTTTGATTTTTATGTATTATATTTAGATAAATTACATTAATTATGTTTATATTAGGCTTGCCTATCTGGAAATAAAGTTCTTCTTTAATGATTTATTGAATATTAACATCTTTCGTACATTTACAGTTGTAGTAGATGATAAAAATACAGAATGGAAGGAAAAAAATAAACACACGTCAAATAATATCAGGGTTGATATTGAATTTTTCAAAAAATGGTGTTGATGTACATCACAGGAAAATACTTTCTCAACAGGTAATAATACTGCATTTATGAAATAGTATTCAATACTTACAAATTCGCTTGATGAAAGGAACAAACTCTTGGTTGGAACTCAAAGGCAGAACACTACATTTCAATGGTGCAACAGTTGCAGGTAACGATAGATATGTTCTTTGTTCGTCACCATCACGTTGCTTGAAATTGTGTTCAAAGATGGCGTACATTACTCTACCCACACCTACAACAAATGAAGGTAAACATGCAATAAGGATTAGGAGGAATTTTTTGGTCACTTACCAAAAGACGGTTCAATGACACTGGGGATGACTTCTTCGACATGCAGTGTTTTCTGGTATTTCTTCACAGACACCATATCTTTAGTAAGTGTGAAGTTTTGTTTTCCTACTGTTATTTCATAGGAACTGGAAATAAAAATAATGAAAACAATATGCCAGAACATAAAACAATTGACATCGGAAAAAAACAATTATGTCCGGTTGTTACCAAAAAACCTTAATCCAAATTATGACCTATACATAGACTTATCTGGTAAATCTATACATTCTATGAAAATCATCAAGTTATTTGGTAATACTTTGGATAGTGAACTAACATGGGAACCCCACATGCACGCTGTATGTTCAGAACTACATACTATATAATAAAAAATCTATAAGATACTGTATCAGCAGACATTCTGAAATTATACTATTTTGGGATGGTGCAGTCTGCTCTGCAATATGGCGTGATCTTTTGGGGGTCCTCTTGTCACTTTGAAAAAACTTTTGTACCTCAAAAAAGGATAATAAGAACAATGTGACAGACTCATCCAACTACAATAAACCTTTATTCAAGAAACTCCAAATACTAACCCTTCCACGTTTGTATATTTTTGAGCTGATTATGTACATTGAAAGAAACTAAAACGAACTAATGATACCAGGAATCAAAAAAGACTTCGACAACCCTATGCAAGGTTATTAGTCTGTGAAAATTCAACAAAGCATATTGGTATATGTTCCAGAAATGATAGATGTGAATCTAAATGATATTCTATTAAAAAATTAATTGAGAAATTTCCTTTTTGACAAAGTATTTCATAATGTTAAGGAATTTTATATTCCTTGACTTCTCTATTGTGAAATTGGCAATTGTCAGTTTCATTTGTATATAACTTTTTTTTGACTAGACTAATAAGTAATCTTTGATTTATGAATAAATTCTATTACTACTAGTGTATTTCAGTTACAATTCTGAACTCTAGTTCAGAATTGTTACAAATAAAAGTGGTAAAAAACATAGAAATTTTCATTTCTCTTTTTATCATTATTCTTGTTTTTGAAACTATCTATTTAAAAAAAAATATCAGTTCAGTGATTACACGTTTAATGTTTGAGAACATATTTTGAATTAGGTGAATTCTCAAGGCTTACTTGCAATTGGTTATAATTCAAACATAACTCTAAAGTTATGAATTTACTCATCTGTGATTGGCTCGAAAGCAGTG
Organism: Leptinotarsa decemlineata; assembly: GCF_025532065.1. NCBI lineage: Eukaryota > Metazoa > Arthropoda > Insecta > Coleoptera > Chrysomelidae > Leptinotarsa > Leptinotarsa decemlineata. The sequence goes on along the minus strand of NW_027412694.1, from coordinate 9,802,467 downwards.
AGTAAGGAACCTGGTCAACTGTGATATGTTCGAAAGTGTGAGTTATAGTATCATTGCCTATTTACCCAACAAGAAATGGTCACATAAGTGATCCTTTTTTCAACAGTCATAGAATCACAATATTTTTTTGGTATCTTCATCATCAACAACTATGATCGTTGATCTCAATCGAGGAAGTTATTAAAAAGTCCGGAAACAAGTAATTTTTTTACTTTGATTTACCGTTTAAAAAAAATAATAAATGCTGAGCTTGTTATGAATGGACTGACCGTTACTTAATGAAAATTAATAACACTATCCATGATAATAATTAAACAATTTTCACATACATTTTTAATTTCCTGAGACGTTTTGTCAATAATGCAGTTTCCTCGATAGAAATTAAAATTATACACCCGGGCTACAATTCTTATATACAACAGCATTAGGTACATATACAACCTGAAACCTATTAGGAACCAATTACAATCTCAGTTCTTCGACAGCTGGTAAATTTTTGAATATGAATAAATTTATTGGTATTATGAAAAAAGATTTTACAAATGTGAGTGGTGAACCTCCTGTTGGTCGTTCAACAGGGAGCCCAAACATTTACCTTTGTTGATTTTCAGAGACTGCAGTAGGTTCAACTTCTGACTCTTACCCTCTACATTGAATATGTAGTACATAGTGTGGAAATTGTTGTCGTTCTCATAACTTGAACCTACTGGAGGTAAATCAACAAGAGTAAAGGTTCAGGTTCCCCGATGGACAACCAACAGGAGGTTGAACACTCACCATTCTCAAACCTTTCTTTCATAATGCCAATAATTTAAGTCTTATTAAAAAATTAACCTGGTGTCCAAGAACCAAGAGTGTAATTGTTTTACAAATTCTACATGTGATCTCAAAATTTACCTGGTGTCTAATAACTGAGATTGTGATTGATTTACAAATTCTACCTGTTATCTCATTTACTATTAATTAATTGTAGCCCACTATCATCATGGATAGTGAGCCAATTACATTTTTGGAATCAGCTCTGCAAGGTAACTCAGTGGACTGAAAAAATAGGATGTTGAATAAATCGATGATGTATTTACGTTTAACCCCTCCTCCTTGATCACAATTGAAAGAAAATGCGAGATTCACTTCTCAAAGAACATAACCTCCAAAACTATTTTCTGGGTTTTTTGGCCGTGCTCTCTAGGTTTTTCTGCCTAACGTTTTGTCTTCGACTGCGGTAGACATTATCAACGGCGATGAGGCAACATATTCCGCTTTGAAGACAACTAAAACACTTTGTCTATGGCCTCATTGCCTTTGATTATGTCTAATGTAGTCCTGGATGAAGTGTCAGGCATAAAAACCTGCCGACCATGCCAGTGAACGTTTACTCTCTTTGAGCAACATACCCTTCAGTTTCCAATTTCTCTTCTAGTATTGCAAGTTCTTCAATTTGGAGATTAGTCAAGGCATCTGTAATACCTTTGGCATCTTTTTTGAAGATTTTTCCTATTATACCTTTATTTGGTGATGCTTCTACAACATCTATTATTTTAGGCTCTGCCAATTTTTTTTCAGCAGCTAACCTCACTCCTGTTGCTTTAAAGTGTTGAGTGAGATCATAAGCAGATCGATCAGCACAGCCGACACATTCCACCCATCCCTGAAATGACACAATTGCTATCAATGTGATAGGCAACAAACAATTTTATATTTGTAAATGAATTAGGAATGTTCGAAGCTGTTACTCTTGATGTGAAAGTTGTTTTAATAAATTTATAGAATAGATTTTCAATACCTCTATACATATATTTTAAAATTAACTCATTTCTATTGATTGGCTTAGACATAAATAGTAAGATTTTTTATAATTTTATCAATTTCATGGTAATTGTTTTGAACAAAATTGATACTACAGGAATATATTTCTCATAATACTCACATAACTTGTCAAACACTCAGCATCCCAACAGTCACAGGCATAATGAGCCATTTCATTAGACATGTGCTGTCTAAATCGAAGCCTTGAGGGGTCAACACCACATTTGACCATAAACTTCTGGATTCTGGCCATGAAGTAACCCAAAGTTTCATTTGCAACCAAAGACTACAAATAATAAAAAACACTACCTAATATGAATAAAATTCTTCAGTCAATCAAATTGGGGATATCAAATTTTTTTCATTTCAGTATCCCAATTCGTTCATTTCAATTGAAGCAGACATATTTTTTGTGGTAAAAACACAGAAAAATAACCAAAAAAATAGTTCTCACATTATCAACAGCTTCTCCGATAGTTAATCTTTCAGCTGGTTTGCCATCCATTTGATTGCAGGCTGAATAGAGGAGCAGTTCGGTATCTCTTACGCTATCGAATTTAGGATGTTGTTTTTCGTTTGGATCACAGAAATGTTCTATCTCTGCCATTGTGAACTCTCGAACTCTGATGAGACCAGATCTTGGAGATATTTCATTACGAAATGCATTTCCTGGAAATTTACACATTGGCTTAAAAAAAAAGACATTTCAATTACTTTATTGCTATCCATGATAATAATTATAGAATTCTCATACTAAATTTCATTTGAGACGTGTTGTGCTACATGGTAGCTTCATAGGGAAAAGTTAGTGTTGGAGCCTCAGTGTTGTAAGGCACTCATCTACAAAGTGCTGAGATAGAGACGGAACATCACCCAAGTGGCAAGAGTGTGGTCGTTATGTGCACCAACAAGTTGTTGGTGAAAGCGAGTCTTAGGCGCTATAACCTAATAAAGAGCTAGGGAAGACATCCCTGAAACAAAAACCAGTGTGTATCCTGAAAAGGCTACCCCATACCGTAATCCTATGGTCATGTCTCATAGAAACGGGGTTCTACTGAAATATCCAACAGAGGAGACAGATTGTAGTTGATGAAGGAAAAAAAAACGGTAGCTTCATCAGTTGGACTGGTAAATGTAGCAAAACAAGTCTTGAATACAATTTAGTGTAAAAACTGTATAATTATCATCATTATCATTATTAATTTTTAACGAGTAGAGGGTCAGCGTTCATAATTGCTTCATTGCATTTTTTAGATAAATATATTTTACTTTTACCTATTTGTGCTGCAGCAAAAGGTAGTTTTCCTTGATTGAATTCGAGGAGACGTTTGAAATTCACAAATATACCCTGAGCAGTCTCAGGTCTCAAGAATCTGAAAATAAAGTGAAAAATGATATCTTTTACAATATATATATATATATATATATATATATATATATATATATATATATATATATATATACACATGCTAATATTTAGGGAGGTAATTCTTAGACCCATTTTAAAGAAAAAACGTCCTATGAACGTATGTCCTAAATGCCTTAACTTTTGAGATAAGTCATAACGCAACACCGCTTAATAATTTTTGAAAACATAAATTTAGTAAACCTGGAATAAATGACGTGTAGCAGAATTTATTTACTGCACCTCTTGGAAATATGGAGTTTGTCGATATGTGATTTCTTTCAAAGATTAAAAGCAGAAAAAACAGTGTACCCAACATAGCAATAAAAAACGAATTCTCTGTATGTACAAATGTCAGTAGCTAATATTGATGTTGGTTTAAAGTAAGGTGTTGGTGTTAAAAACTGTCACAGCGCGTTTTGATTGATTTTGAAGTGTTATTGAAGTTATTTTGGTAGTCCACTGTTTTTCTGAATATCAGTAAATATGGTGAATTATACGAATGCGGAAATGGCGCAAATGCATTACGTATATGGCCTTGCCGATGGTAATGCAACAGAAGCCAGGCGGATATATCAGAAAAGATATCCTAATCGTGCCTTACCAGATAGCCGAACCTTTTCAAATATTCATCGTCGACTTAGGGAAACTGGTAGTTTCAAGAAAGGGACTCCGAAAGGTAGACCTCGTGTAGTAAGAACTCCTGAAATTGAGGAAGCGGTGCTGCAAGAAATTGAGGAACATCCTGAGACAAGTACGAGGAAGATCGCTAGAACTCTGGATATTTGTCATCAAATTGTTTGGCGTATTTTGGTTGATTTTTTGTTATACCCATACCATATTTCAAGAGTGCAGGTATTACTCCCCAGAGATTTTCCACAGCGTGTGAACTTCAGTCAGTGGTATCTACAAAGTATTGCACTAAATCCGCAGTTTGAGACACAAATTTTGTTCACAGACGAAGCAAATTTTTCTCGGAATGCCATTCAAAATTTCCATAACAATCATGTGTGGGCTGAAGAAAATCCCCATGAAATAACTGAAACCCATTTCCAACACCAATTTTCGGTTAATGTATGGGCAGGAATTATAGGTGATCATCTAATAGGCCCATTTTTTCTACCAGGACGCCTTGATGGTCGTTCTTATTTACACTTTCTCGAAGAAGACTTACTTGGGTTATTGGAAGATGTGCCACTTGCGTTAAGGAATTGAATATGGTACATGCACGATGGCGCCCCTACTCATTTCAGTGTAATTGTCCGAAACCATTTAAATACAGTTTATCCTAATCGTTGGATAGGTCGCAGAGGACCTCAGCAATGGCCAGCAAGATCCCCCGATCTCAACAGTTTAGATTTTTTTTTATGGGGTCACCTTAAAACTCTTGTGTATAAAACTATCGTTAATACTTTAGAAGATTTAAGAGAGTGAATAGTTGCCTCTTGTGAAACTATACGAAATACGCCGGGAATATTTAAAAGGGTGCGTAATTCCATGCGTAGAAGGGCGGAAGCATGCATACTAAGTGCAGGTGGCCACTTCCAACAATTTTTATAATCAGTTTTGGTATTCTTACTAATTAACAAATTTGTGCTATTCGTTTAGACTTACTGTCACAAAATAAAATAAAACTCGTTTTTGTGAAAAATTTATTTTTTTGCAGATTATGTTTTCAAATATTATTAGGGAATTGGTAATGCATTATGAAGCAATTTTCAGATTCTCATTCATTTTAGAATTGATCTAATTTCTTAATTTGCTTTCTGTCGATTTTTATTTTTTTGAGTGAAAATCATGCGTCGGACAAAGAAATACCAAGAGATCAAATTTTCTCAAAAATAAATGAGGATTTTAAAAATGATTTTATTTTGAAAAGAAAGCATTGGCGTAGTACTTTTTCCCCAAAAATATTCAATGCGAAACCCGTAGGGATGCCACTGTTTGAAAAAATACAAATTTGTGTACATCAGAAAATGCGCCTTGAGGCATGGAACATATGTACCAAATATGCCAAAGATGTCTACAAAATTATCTCAGTTATAATAGGAAGTTTTTTTCTTGAAATGGGTCTAAGAATTACCTCCTTAAATATTAGCATGTATTTAAGGAACACCCTGTATATTTCAATATTAAATTCTACAAAAAGGATTTGAAGAATTTAATATTGAAATACTCAAAATAAAGGAAAATTAGTTGCATCAATAAATATATATATATATATATATATATATATATATATCGAGTAGGTATGATATAAAAATCAAAAATGAAACAATCAGTGGACACACCACTCCAAAAGTGGGGCAAACCGCGGACACGTGTTTCTGGCTATTGGCCTCATCAGCGCGGTGCAGCCAAGTGTAAAGATGGGCAACACTTGTTTGCCGAAAGCAGGAAACAACACACATGCACGGAGTCAACAACAGGAGCCAACCGCACATTTGTGGTTCCAGTTAGAAGACCTAAAATTCCCAGGCTACATCTAACATGACCACGTAGGCAGCTATAGCTACCTGCGTGACATCCGCAGCTATAGCTACCTGCGTTGACAACAGGAGCCAACAAATGTGCGGTTGGCTCCTGTTGTTGACTCCGTGCATGTGTGTTGTTTCCTGCTTTCGGCAAACAAGTGTTGCCCATCTTTACACTTGGCTGCACCGCGCTGATGAGGCCAATAGCCAGAAACACGTGTCCGCGGTTTGCCCCACTTTTGGAGTGGTGTGTCCACTGATTGTTTCATTTTTGATTTTTATATCATACCCACTCGATAAAATCTCTCTTTGTATTTATATCCTGGACCCGGATGTCCACTCTTTTGCATGCCACGTACTCCAATAGTTTACTAATTTTGTTTCTAACTAGAGAGCAAAGACTACCCATCTACTATCTTAAATTCATCCATTTATTGTTTTGAATGTCATGCCATTTTTTCAGCTGATTTTCTCAATAAGTGCTACTACTTCTTCAGTTACCACTCATGAAATCTAAGAAATATGAAGCTGAAATGCTGAAAAGATGGTGAAAAATTGTATTCCAAAAAATAATGAAGGGATGCATTATTGAAAAAAATGCAGGTCAAAATCATTATTATTACAATGAATTGCACCCAACCTAGATAAGCGATAGTAACTAACCCTTTGATGAGCCCTGACGGTCCTATTTGGGTTCCAAACATCAAATTGAATTCAATAGGTTCGGTCAAGTCATTGCCAGTAACAGGACTCTTCATACTGAATTTAGTCATTACCTCAGCCATTTCTGTTTTGTTCATGCCATCAAGCTGTAAGGAAATTCATAAATATAACCATTTCAAAGCATGGGAATTTAGCTACTTATGACAGCACACCTTTATTATAATATCAATACATTCATCCCTAGTTTCCTGAGTTGTTTTCTTGTCTGCAGCAATTTTTTCCAAATGTGCCTTTATCAAATGATCCAATCTGAAACACTCTCCAGTTTTAGTATCTTTCACCATGAGATCGGCAAACCTGTCTACATGCCCCGAAGCCCTGAAAAAATTTAAATTTTCAAATGGGTTCTGTTTCATACTAGTAAAACTTTTTTGTGAGATTATTACTACACTGTTGACAAAACCATAACGAGTGTTTCAGTATACCATTGCTTCTTCAGGTGTCTTCATACTAACTAAATTGTACTTAATTAGTGCTTTTTATAAATAACCAATTAGGAATAAACTAATTACAAATTTAAACAATAGCAAACAAATTTCCTCAAGAAATTCATTTAAATGAAAATGTAACAAAAGAAAAGAATTGAAAAAAATTACAAAAAAACTTCAGTGTCAGATAGATAAGTATATAAGTTGACTGGTGGTTCTTGCCCAAAACTTTGTATTGATCAAATGAGAACTTTTCCCAAAGAAAATGAGAAAACCACATTCACATTTGCAAACCAAGTTTTGACAGAGGGGCATGAGTTCAATCACAGTTATGACATGTTACATCTATAAGAAAAAGGTTATTGAACGAACAAATAGAATTGAACAAAACAGTTTTCTAATATTGAAATTGGTAATCACTACATACTACAGCAAAGTCGCTTCCCGCTGTCTGTCCCTATGTATGCTTAGATCTTTAAAACTACGCAATGGATTTTCATGTTTTTTTTTATAGCGTATTTCAAGAGGAAGGTTTATATGTATATAACATTCAAAACATAGTAGAAAAACAATAATAATTTTAGAGGTTTCTAATGTCATGTCGTGAATTAACATTTTTTTGGCGCTTGAATTGCAAACACTGGCTGAACCCGACGAGATAGATCAAAATAATGTACTTCAGAAATTTATACACTTTAAAAAGGTCTACAAAAAAGTCCGCGATGGAATATGTCTATTTCTTAGGGATAACCCACAATAACCATTTATTTAGAACTGGCTGATACTTGATGAAAATCCATATTAAAACTAATTTATACAGTTAATTGTTTGCTAACAACTAATTGCTAATTGCTAATGAAATCAGTTTATACCTAAACTCAGGTAAAATTATTAGTCATGAAGTGGGTAGAAACTCATACCATTGAAATTGGTTATTTATATAAAGCACTAATTAAGTATAACTAGGTATGAACATACCTGAAGAAGTAATTGTAAAGTGAAACACGTGAGATTATCTCACGATGAGGTGTTACTTTAAAAGGTTTTGTTTCTTCAAAGAAAACATTTTATTAGTTTTCACAACTTTTTGGTAAGGAATTATAGTAACATAGTCAATTCAATATACAGTGCCAAAATCGTTTCACACCTGTGCTAACTTTGAGTAAAACAATACTGGTTTTACTAATAAATGAAACAAACAAATATAAATCATTTCTAGGTGGCGGTAGCAGTATCTCAAGAGACATAAAAAATAGAGGTAAGGAACATAGCTATCTGTACAAGGAATCTGTACAGATCAGTATAGGGTACAAGACTGTTGGAATGGGTTCATGAAAAAATCGAAGAAAAAACGCAATAAGCCCATGAGACTAGAGTGTTTTCTAGATACTTGGAAGGTCAGAGAGCTACCAAGGGAAAGATTGAACTCTTCTACAATACTTTGAATTTGCTATTGTGTTTTTTGCTACTGTGTTTAGTAATTTCTGTTAGGTCGATCCAAACTGTTGAAAAAGAAACCACACTTTTGCAGTAGAGTTATGGCTTTGCTAGGAGAAAGTATTTCAAAATTCAATGGTTTTTCAATCCCATTTTTTTAGGTTTGTGAGGAAATAAAGTGGCCTCATATATCAGATCAGATGAAAACATTTTTTATTGCAGATTATGTCACATTAAAATTTCATGTTGAGCAACCACTGGAAACTAAACATACTAATGATAATAATAAAAAAGGAGGGAGTATTCAAAAACTGTATAAAATATGTTTAAATTTAGCTCCACCCAAGAATAAAAACTCAATAGATGATTATGAAAGAAATGTCAAGAACTCATCCACTGAATGAAATGCATTCATGCATAAGAGATTAAACAATTTTGACATTGTGGAATACCCTGCACAGGTGAGTACGTTTAGTCAGTGAAGTCTGATGTGTACTCAGTGGTGAAGTATTTAAAATTGGTAAACTTCAAATGTGCACTGAACACCTTAAAAAAAACTAGACTTATTCTACGGTTGGTTAAATCTCTTGAATATAGATAGCAATGGTCGATAACAAAAAATTAAATTCAATTTCAAATAATTCGTTGTTAACTATCATTGTAATTTTCAAACTAAAGTTAGTTTTATGATAAATACATTATAGTACTTTCTATTTGCAGGAGAAATAAGTACATGTTACATTTTTGATGACAAAAGTGTTAAACACTTCACTGAAAACTTATTCCTTAATAATTTAGTAGATTTAAGAAGGTTGAAATATGGAATTAACAGTACTCACTTAAGAACTGGTTCTGGAGTCAAAATTGAACAATCTACTTCTAACATCTGTTCTTCTAAAACAAAGAACTGTCTCCATGCTTGGAGTAAATTTGACTTGAAAGCACACCCCATTGGTCCAAAATCAAACTGTCCTGTGATACCCCCATATATTGCGAAACTCTGGTCATAAAAGAATCTTCGTTTGAGAAGGTCCTCCATTTTTGCCCTATCAAAAGTTGAATTCGGAGCCAGACTAAGTTCTGTATCTTCAAGAACTTTTTTTCTGGCTCTAAGTTCCAACACTGCTTTCTTAACATCCAACACAGGCGCTCCATCAGATTTTAGTTGACGGACCAAATCACCCTACAGGAAAACCAGGAGTTAATTAACAGAACTTTTAAAACTATAGTATTACTTGCCTGTTCTTTTACACTAGCTCTGAGTGGAGCCAAAGTTTTCTCAATGTAAGGGTCTACCATTGTATCAAAATATATGTTCAATTTAACGTTTCTATGCTTCTTATTTTTACCCCACTGGTCCAAAAAAGGGGTGATGCAAATGGTCCTTTTGGTTACAACGTTTGAAAGAAACTCCTTATGCAATAGTTTATTTAAAATATCATGAACTTTGACAAACCTCTTCAATGCTACAGTCAGTTTCATATGGTTCAATAATTATTTTGCCACGATGCAAAATTATTAACCCCAAAGTGAAAGGAAAAGTAAAGCACATCCAAATTAGAACCTTAGTGATTTTTAAACTTATGAAAATCTTCATATATCTAGCTGTCATAATTAAGTTGGTAATATATAGTAAGAAAACTATTGAGCTACTCGACGGTAGATGGACAGACTAACCATACCATTGTCTATAGATTTAAATCTTTAAATTTAAATCTTTAGACAATGACCATACCTACAATTTTTTAAACGTACACCAAGTGTTTTAGGGTTAGTCTGTATCTTTGTATATAGACTAACCTATATACAAAGTGCAGATGACTCGTCAAAATTTCCGACACTGAAGTTATTCAAATCCCAATCGGCCACGAATTTTGAGTAAATATATTACAGAACTATTCTTTTCAATATCAAACCTGAATGGTGTAGAATATTTCAATTTGCAGTTATGCCGAGAATTAACCCATCAACCCCGTCAAAAATACGGGACTCCTTTTCATTACCTACATAGTAACACTGCTATAAAAACTTTCCATGTTAGTAGATTGGGAGGAGAGGTTCAACTGAATGACCACCCTGATCCCCCAATTTGACTCCACTGAACTCCTTTCTATGAGGATTATTGAAATCGAAAGTCTACGAGGCGGAACAAACTACTGTAAATAATTTACCAGGTAGGTATGGTGTAGGCCTATATACACCCGATTCTACAGAATGAAAAGGAGGAAACAGAATCTCGTTTGAACCAATGTGAGTTGATGGTGCTGAGTGCAAACATTCGATATAGTAAATTTTTGTATCCAGTTTCACTTTCTAGTTTGAAATGAAATACAAACCTAAAAAAGTGTTTGATCTTTTTCTGACACACTCATAGTCGGTTTCCTATTTAGAAATAGAATTTTTTCCTTGTGATACAATAAAGTCATTATACCTACTGGCCTTTTGTACGTTCCTAGTTTGATTATGGCTGTGCAATCTGGTCCCCTTTCCACAAATGTGATATATCCTTAATAGAATTTGTTAAAATCAAATTTGCCAGACACATGAGCTTCAAAATGGGAACTTATTCACACTTTAATATGATTATGATGATACATAACTTGCTTTGAATTTATTACCTTTAGAATATCGTCACTTTATTCTGGAAACATTGCTTGTGTACCAAATTCTCAAATGGTGATATACTGACTGTCCCAGCCAAACCTGCGGCTCTGTATGGAGTACAGGTGTGGGGGAATAGATTGCATGATAGCAGTGTGAGGAGACAGTTGAGTGCAGCACAGAGGTTCTTCCTGTTGGCCTCGTATATGGGGCTACAGGACGACGCCACCGGCTGCACTCAAAGTCATCACCGGAATAGCACCATTGCAGATAGAAGGAATGGCCAAGTATCAAAAATGGAGGGAGAACAGGACTAGGAAGACTGATGATAGAGTAAAAGGAGTAGATAGGATATTCCCCTGGTTGCAAGGGGATTTGCTGGAGGGGAGGGAGGACGAAGGAGTGATTGAAGTATATGTAGATGCCGGCGGGAGGGCTGAGGACGAAAGAATGGGGATAGGCTGGGCATATGAAAGAGGAGAGGATGAATGTATCCAGTGGCGTAGCTATATAGGTAACCTAGGGCCCTGTGGCAAATAAAAAAATTGGGCCCCACTGCTATCAAAACTGGTAAGGTTTTATGAAGTAAAATCATTAAATATACAAATACTTTAAAAATGCTAAGTTACTTTATCATCAGCTCTTTTTCATGCATTGCAGGGCAGGTAATAAAAATATTGAACACTAACAACATAAATTACAATTATTTTAATACTTGGAGTAGGTATTGGATAATAAAACGAAATAAAGAAGATTCAAGGGTTTATTATTATTATATAAGATCGGACCTATCAACTGACTAAATAGCTATTATAATTACAATCTTTTCCTAGCTTTAGTTTTCGCAAAAGTATCAATTACTTCGGTTAAAACCAGACTTGATACGGTTTTGTTCTCAATTGCTATTAGCGATAAATGTCGGAGTCGAGTTTGGCCCATACTAATTCTTAAATAATTTTTTAGTATTTTTAATTTGCTGTATGACGTTTCAGCTGCTGCAGAAGTGACAGGAATTGTAAAGAATAATAACATTGCTGTAAATACTTCCGTTAGATCACATTCTAACACTCCATATTTACTTATTATTTCCTTACATAATTGGTAAACAGTCCATGCTTGAGTTAATTGAGGTACAAGTAGGTGGTAAATATTACCAAATTGAAGTGAAAAACTAGGGCCTATTATATCTGAATATTTTCTTTGGAATTCGTCACACTTTTGTAATAAAGTTGCTTCATCAACATGTAATAAAATGTTGGTGTTAGAAAATCGAATGATTGACAGACTGCACTCATACCAGTAAATCGTGTATTCAATTGAGCTATTAATGTATCAAGTAACTGAGTTGCCATGATTAAAGTCGTGTTGCCACCTGTCATATTTATTTTGAAAATAGGAGTAAATTTGAAAATGGGATAAAATTTCAAATGTTGGGTTCGATTGAGATTTTCTGGTAAGATCGAGGTCCCTCTGAGCTTGAGGGCCCCGGGGCACTGTCCCGCCTAGCCCTTTAGTAGCTACGCTACTGAGGGTCACCGGACAAAGCAGCGTGAACGAGGCAGAGGCAGAGTAGAAAGAGTGAAAGTAGGAAGAGTGGGGAGTAAAACGGTAGCGATGATTTTACGGATGATTGAGGAAAATAATGATAGGGGAGTAAGTACGTACCCTGATCACGTGGAACAGGGGGCACGATCGTAACAATATAGCGAATACGAAGGCTCATGAGGAAGCCACCAAGGGCATGAATAAAACAGATATTACATGGGAAGTAAGAAAGGCACATAGCAAAACGGATGAGAGATAAATAACAAAAGAGAATATTAGGAGAGAATGGCAAAGGGAATGGGAGAGAGGTACGACTGGTCGGCTGTTCTACAGGTTCTGCAGAGCAGTCGGATATGAATCATTGGATCTGTCGCGGAAGGCTGTCCAACTGCTCACTGGGTATGGGAACTTCCCGGGATACGTAGCAAGATTTAACCTGGATCCGGAGGTTCCATGGGGATCCTGAAACGGTGAATATGGGGATCCTGAAACGGCAGAGCACGTGATTGATAGATGCATCAATGGGGACAGGATGGGTTGGCAAGAGTGGAAGGAGAGGACGGAAAAGATGAATGGTGGAATTATGATGAGTGTAAATAGGAAACAGGATGAATGGATACGTTTTGTGAATGACTGGGTGGACAATGAGGTGAGGGAAGAAAGGGAAGGATAGGTGTAGATCTGCACACAAATAAGCGTAGTGAACACGTTAAATATGAGGAGGAGTTATGGACTCTCAAATCATGTCGGGAAGCGTTACTGCTTGATTGTAAATACATCCAAGGATGTTCAATCATTATCATGTACAGCTGGGATACATGGGTTGGGTCAAATAAAAGTTTAATTTTTTGTTACATTTTTTTGTTATTATGTCTGATTATTTTTGAAGAAGCAAGAATTGTTTCAAGTTATAATTGATGTACTATGGAGTAAGGAATGATTTGTAATTTTTTGGTATATGAAGGAAAAAAAGTCTTCTACCCCGCTGATTCGTCTCTCCGTGTGGCCGGCGCCTTGCGTCGGTGTTACGGGGAGGTAGTGAGTTCGGGGGAGTGCAATATACATATAGACGCGTGCGATCGCTACTTATCATAAAGTGATATAGGCCGCTCCCCCAGCCGGTACCGCCGCAACTGCTATGTCCCAGTATTATCATTATTAATCTGTAATATTTTCGAAAATATTCATATAAATTACATGTTGTAAAGGGCCATATTGATCTATATTGAATGCACAATAATGTATATACGGTACTTAACTGGAAGAGGATTATTGCTGTATTGCTTAAAATCGCTTCGTAAAAAAGTGAAGGAAAATAAATGATTTCTATGGGTTATTACTAAGAGATAGACATATGCCATCTCGGACTTTTTTGTAGACCTTTTCAAGGTGTACATTGAATTATCTCGTAGAGTTCAGCCCGCGTTTGCAACGTGTTTATTTATATCAAATTAGAAACCTCCAAAATTAACAGTGTTTCTCTGCTATATTATGCATGTTATATACATATAAACCTACCTTCGTTGCGTAGTTTTAAGGATCTAAGAATACATAGGTACAGATAGCGGGAAGCGTCTCGCTGAACATGCTAAACAGTTTGTTGGTGAGAGGCATGAAAGTTAGGGGTGTTTTGCGTGTTCCGCGATTTTCTGAATTTGAATCAAATTCTGTGTAAAAAAGGAATGAAGTGCTCAAAAACACTTGAAACAGTGAATTGGCCTACCTTGATTGTGTATTACCTTGATGTTATACACCGCTTGCGAGAAGCAGTACAAAGAAAACGTCCAGTATTCTGGAAAAACCATTCATGGCTTTTGCATCACGATAATGCACCTGCTGCTCATTCGTCATTGCTTGTTCGTACTTTTTTGGCCAAAAACAACACCATAATTATGCCTCAGCCACTGTATTCACCAGATTTTTTCCCTGTGACTTTTTTCTGTTCCCAAGGTTGAAGAGACCCATGGAAGGACGGCGTTTTGCGACGATTGGGAAGATGAAAACCGAATCGTCGAGAGAGCTCAAGGACATTCCCAAAAGTGCATGTCAGGACTTCTTCGAGTATTGGAAAAAAACTGGCACAAATGTATTACATCTGAGGAAGACTACTTCATTATTTTTTTAAATCGTTTTTTGAGAATAACTTCTGCAAAAAATAAGTTATTTGCACAAAATTTGGTACCCGGGGTTTTTTAGACGTGTGAAATCATAATTTCGTAATAATTTTCATATAACATCTAAAGGGAGCTGCATACGATGTTATTATTTATTTCAAATAGCTCTAACTTTTCTAATAGTAAACTCTTGGTACTTTTCATGAAAAAACCATTTCCAACAAAAAAAATGTACATTTTATTAACAGTACTGGAGATGATCGTTTTTGATACATTTAAAATTTTCTATATCGATGCTTATCACTCCAAAAACTAAGTATGTTGTGGATCTCGTCAAAATAAACAACTTTTCCGTATAAATAACTAAAATTGCAACAACCTTATGACAAAAGAATCACACATTCTAGTAATTGGGGATCAAATTTGTGTTGAAATTCGAACTGGCAAGTAATTTTCTATTTATAGTGTTCCTATGAGGAAGGTGATAAAAAATCATTGATACTAGATTGGGTGAGTCATAACAGTTTGTTATAATTTTATAAATAAAAACTAAGTAGGTTATTATTCTTCGTTGTTCTAGAGGCTGTATTTTGTAGTGAGATCGAATTTCGCTAACGACAAGTGCTACATAAGTCTTCGTTAGTTTGAAATGCAAAAACCTTACAAATCTGTTCTGGAGTCGTAATCGTAATTTATGTGTATTATAATGTGGGCTCCATATGACATTTCCGAAATTAAGTTTACTATAAACAAATGCATAGTAAATAAATTTGATTGCTGCCTCGTTTTGTTGAAGTCTTTGCATATTCTGCAGAAAAGTCTCAAGGTTTTGCAGCAGGAATTTATTACATAATCCAAATGGGGATTGAAATTCATTTTGTATCAAAATAGATTCCAAGATCTTTAATTTGGTCTACTCTGTTAATAATATTATTGCCCAGCGAATTTTGAAAATATATCGGTATGTTGTTTCAGTAAAAATATATTCATGCACATTTATTGATATTAAGTTTTAATTTATTGAGGCTAAAAAAGCATTGAGGTCTTCCTGAATCTTTGAGCAATCTCTAATCGTCGTTACTCTTCTGAAGATTTTTAAGTCATCAGCATAAGGTGAATGCTTGAAACAATCTTTTAAATCATTTATAAATACTAGAAACATTAATGGACCCAGATGTGAACATTGAGGGACTCCCGATGTTTCCACAAATGGAGTAGATCTGTATCCATTTACGCTCACTAGCTGACTGCGATTGTGAATGTAGGATGAAAGCCATCCAAGGAGATCTCCCTGAATACCGATTCCCGCAAGTTTTGAAATAAGGAGGTTTTGTTCGACTTTATCCAATGCCTTATTGAAGTCAGTATACAGTGAGTCCACCTGTCCTCGATTGTCTAATGCAGTTGAAATGTAGTCGGCATATATTACTAAATTTGTTTCTGTGACCCTCTTGGAGAAAAAACCATGCTGGCATTCTATGATTGATGACTTGATATAGTAAAACATAGAGTCATAAACGATACTTTCAAGTAATTTGCTGAAAATGGACAGTTTACTGATACCTCGATAATTTATTACTGAGTTTCTATTACCAGAGTTTTTATAAACCGGGACTAGGAGAACAGTTTTCTAAACCTCTGGGAAAGCACCAGGCTGCATAGATTTGTTGAATAAGATATTCAAGGTATATCATAGACCAGAAGCACAGTTTTTAACGAAGTTTGTAGGGTAACCATCGATCTCAGCTCCCTTATTCACATCGAGTGATTCAATTTCCTCTAATATGATTTCTGGAGTGAACTCTATTGAATTCAACAGATAATTATTGCTGAACTGAAGAGGAACATGATAGGTTTGCTGATAGGACTTGTAGACGCTGCGAAAACATGTAGCAAATATGTCGCATATTCTTTCACCATTTTCAGCAGTAATATGCGTCGATATATAGAAAATTGTAAATATATCGAAAAAGATCACCTCCAGCGTTGTTCAGGAAGTGTACTTTTTTTACTTGGAAAAGGTGTGGTGAGTAGATTTTTTTATCAAAAGTAGTAGAAGTTCACTTTAAAAAAAGTGTGGACAATGTTAAATAAATAATGACAGGGTACGCAGCGCCCTCTAGACGTTACATGAAAATTAATAAGAAATTATGATTTCCCATGTCAAAAAACCCCGGGTACCAAATTTCGTTTAAATGGCTTATTTTTTGCAGAAGTTATTATGTACATATGACCAAGTTTAGGTGAAAAACACTTTACTCCTTGCCTCTCAAGTGGACCTACGACTTTGTAGGTACGTGTGGCAGATACCCGACGGAAAAACAACAACAGGCATCTGTGCAACGTTTTCCATCTGGGCCTCCCAGATATGGGCCTCCCAAAAGACTCAGCAGAGAAATGGAGACTTTTCATCGATTCATCAAAAAGAAGTTTGAAAGCTGTACTTCTTCACAATGGGAACCAATATTCTTCTGTGCCTGTTGGACACTCAGTCCATTTGAAAGAATGCTACGAAAATCTTGATCATAACTCTGATCATAAGTGGACCGTTTGTGGGTACTTGAAAGTTATTTCAATGTTACTAGGTCAACAAATTGGTTACATTAAGTTTCCATGTTTCCCATGTAAATGGGATAGCCGTGACATGAAACAACACTATGTCAAGCAGGCGTGGCCAATAAGAAAGGGTCTTATTTCTGGAGTTAAAAATGTTGAAAAACAAAGTTTAGTGGATCCTAAAAAACTTACTTCCACCACTCCATATCAAATTGGGGCTAATGAAACAGTTTGTGAAAGCATTTGACAAAGAAGAAGATTGTTTCAAGTATCTTTCTGAAACGTTTCCTGGTCTATTCGATGCTAAACTAAAAGAAGGAGTCTTCGTTGGGACTGACATGAGAAAACTTTGAAACATGAAAGCTGTGTCACTAAAATGAAAATGAAAGAAAAAATGCTTGGAATTCATTTAAACTTGTTATAACAGGCTTTCTTGCAAACAAAAAAGACACAAACTACAAAACTTTGGTTGCTGAATTGATACAAAACTACAAAATAATGGGCTGCAACATGTGTGTCAAAGTCCATTTCCTTTACTCACATCTGAACCGCTTTCCCGAAAATCTAGGGGCTGTAAGTGAGGAACAAGGAGAACGGTTCCATCAAGACATAAAAGAAATGGAACGCAGATACCAAGGTCGGTGGAATGTTAACATGATGGCAGACTACTGTTTTTTACGTTTTTACAAAGACTTATAATCACTTTGCAAATACTTGTAAATCACTATTATGCTTAGTTTAGCTATGTCGCATTGTCTTTTTTGCTTTTACTTCATGTTAAAATAATAAAAATAAATCCACAATTCCTCCTTTTTTTTTGTACTTTTTCAATTATTTCATCCTTATTTTGTAGTCAAACTTTACGTGATAGATAAAAACAAATGCCATTTTTGAAATCAGCGCAAAAATTATATAAAGATCAGTTAACGAAATCAAAACAATTTTTTTTTTAAGTTTTTTCTGCAGACCTGTGATATCATTATTATTCTGACTCTCACCCTAGAGTATGTGTTTGTGAAGTTATTTCCGGACTTTGTCTGCAGGTGGCGCAGTGGGCATCCTGTTGGATCAACTGCAGATAGACCTTATGAATAGTTGGAATTAATTTTGTTTGTACGGAATACTCGGACGGTTCACTTCGTCTCAAATGACTTGCTCGGTAATGAAGAGGGGCAAGTACCCCGAAACCGGTCTATCGGCGGTGGTCGTCCCAACCAAATGAAATGAATTTCTGCTTTGATTGATTTTGAGTTATTTCATTTCAGGGTTTCTTTGTCTAATATAATTGTTATTTTCAGCTCTTCATTTTAATTTTTAATTTTTTTTATTCTTTCAGGGATTTCAAATCATATCATATTAGACAATGGAAGTCCGTACTGATGAAATTCACCATGAAACATTATCGCAAACTTTCAAACAAACATTACCAATAGGTACATGATTTGTCGAATCGCCCTGTAGTTGTATCAAAGTGACAAATCTAATTATCAGAATTGTCACATTTTGAAATACAAACAATGCATGAGAATGTATTGTAACGAAAGTGTATTACCAAAAGTCACCGAACAGCGAAATATCGATTGAACAAGCCGTAACAGTTTCCTACGAGTCCCGAAGTAACAACTTTTCCAGACGCTACGAGCAGGTGGAGATTTCTGTCATATTTCCCTTAAAGCGCACGCGTCTCTTTTCCGATAGGGAAAACCGATTGATTTTCCGCAGATGCCGCTAGAAGATGACAGGCAGCCTATCATGTCTAGGAGGTCCAACCCTTTGAAGAGGTGAGTGATTCGAGCTTATTCAACACTCTTAAATTTGTTTACGCATTGTTGTTAGTTTTGCGGTTTTTTATCGTTTTATTTATCGACTTCAGACTGATCGCTCCGTCGTTATTTAATCCTGAACAGTTTCATAATGACTTGTATATGTTGATACAACTGTGAATTTGAAGCAAAAATTATAGAGTAGGTGATAATCAGTTCAACGCTAGACCAGAAATATTGGTGAGTTTGAATATCTGTTTTGCATTGAGAATTAACTTGTTATGCAAGCTTTGTGACAGTTGGTGAATATAATTCATCGGTGTACGTCCATTGTGATAATAGACAAAAAATAGGGTGTCGGTTTAAATTCAGTTAAACTAGTTAAAGTCCAATAACTCAGTAATCATGATTCTGCATAACTATTCAAAAATTGTTTTACATTTTGAATTGAGATGTAAGTATAGCCTCCAACCTAAACAAAGTATTCTTTTTGTGAAGTGTAACGTTTTTCGTGACCGATTTGTTGAAAGTGTTGTACAGGGTGTTTATTAAACATGCGGCAAAAAATTAAGGGACTATTACTTGGACCATTCTAAGGATATTTGGCCCTTTAATGTTTTTGATAGGGCGCTTTGTTTCCAAGATACGGAGCGAAAAAGAATTCCGACAATAACAATTTTGGTGATTTTAAAATCATTAACGTAGTCGAAATAAAAGTATAGCGTATTACACTGGACCTACCAAGTAATAAAAAATCTAAAAATTCCGTTGGTACCTACCTATCAACAACATTCCGATTACTAGAAACGGTTGCAGACATTCAATTTGAATAGAATATCTTGTATGTGTCGAATAGGTTGAAAATGATTGACTCTGTCTATTAAGAAACATTACACGCAATTTTTTGTAATAATTGTTATTGTCGAAATTGTTTTTCGTTCCGTATCTTCGAAACGCCCTATTAAAAATCATCAAAGGACAAAATATCCTCAGAAAAGTCCCAGGAATAGTCCCTTGAATTTGTATTTGTAAGGTTGATAGGTTTTTGGTAAAATACACTTTTTGGCTTTCTACTTAGAAAAATTCCAATGTAAAGAGTTCACTTGGAGCTTCATTACTTCCTACAATTTTTTGTGCAAAGATGAAGAGGTAGAAAGTCAGAAAGCTTTTCTCCAAAAAATTCTTATGTTGTGTTATTTAATGTTCGTCGTGAAAATTAATTGTTTCTGTTTGTATATATTGGAAGCATGTGTACGACTCAAATATTTTTTCATCAAGTTTTCAAAGATATTTCTCAATTTTTTGCCAACATCTCCGTTCGACATGGACATCGTAATATGTAGCATAATCTGTATTTTTAATTATTTTTATTATTTCAACTCGCTTTTATTAGCTCTCACCTGTATGTATGTATGTTTGTTTGTTGTAACTCTCAAGCTCGGGATCTGTATTTGACAGAATTATCGACATTATTGATCATCTATTTCACGGGCAGATGGCGCTCTACGTAACCTCCTTGACATTATTCGAACTCACTTTACATGTATTTTTTCATTTGAAAAAAGTATTTTTTTTAATAACACGCGCGCCTGCTGTCTTATTTGTAACCCTCCTTTGCGCGCCTGCTGCCTTTCTTGGGCTTGGTAGCTGATTTTCAGGCTCTCCCGAATCGGAAAATATCAATGGTAATTATTTTTTCTGATTTATCTCAAAGTTCAGACAAAACGAATAGGGGTTGAAAATACTAAAAAATATGCTTTTATAACATACGAAACTGAAAAATAAAAAATAAATATAGTTTGAAAAAACTAAAAAACACGCTTTCGAAGAACATCGAACTAAAAATTAAAAACATATATTTTTTTCAATGAGCTTAAAACAGTAACGAACAAAAAATACTAGTGTTATTGTGAAAAAAGCATTGACGCTTTGTGTCATATTTTTTTGTATATCAAGCGCCCGTTGTTTTTTCACAATAATACTAGTTTTTTCCGTTCGTTATTGTTTCAAGCTTTTTGAAAAAAAATATTTTTAACTTTTCAGCTCGATGTTTTTTGAAAGCGTGTTTTTTAGTTTTTTCAAACTATATTTATTTTAACTACATAATTGCAAGACTGATGGTTTAAGTATTCCTAGGAGTAATCTTTGTCGTATGTTTTTAGTCTTTTAATGCTTTCTTCTTACTTGCAAACGTGTTTTATCGTAGATTCGTGAATACACTGGCTTCATGAATGTTATTCATCATTATTTTTTTGATAAATCAATTATTTAGTCACTTTCAATATGAGTCTTCTTCCAGTTGCTTCAAACCTTGATTGATATCCCCGACAGTTTTACCAATAAAATTTCTTGAATACAGTACAACTGTGAACTTCAATAAACAATTTCATTAGTTCGAACTTCCATTGTGTAATATCATATAAAATGATTTAAAATCCCTGAAAGAACCAATACAAATGGAAAATTAAAAAGAATAGCTCAAAAATCAATTATATTAAGCAAAAAAACAAGAAATCTCTGAAATGGAATTACAGTGAAATAAAATACAAGTAAAAAATAGAACAATTGAACAAAAAATAAAAATTAAGAGATTCCAAGCCACGTTACTTTTTTACTTGTATTTTTTGTTTAATATAATTGTTTTTTGAGCTATTCTTTTTAATTTTTGATTTTTATTGGTTCTTCAGGGATTTCAAATCATTTTATATAATAGAGTAAAGGTGCTTAATGTGGAATACAATTTTATTTCAATGAGAAAAAATTAGTGAATTTTGATATTTCTCTAAAATATCTTATTGGAGAATTGGTAAAAAGGTTCGGGATGTGAGGACATCATTATTTACAAAATATTAGCAAGTGGGTACCCACAAGAAAAAAAAAAACAATGAAAAGTGTTTTTTTGGTAGTTCAAAAAATGGGTTCGTAATGTGGAATACCCCAAGTCCTGATGTGAGATAGTTTTGAATGAGCAGAAATATTGAAGAAATTATCGATTTGAATGTATATAAACAACGAAGTAAAGAAAGTCATTTCAATTTTGAAACTTTCAAACAAATTTAAGATCGAGAAGTATTATATCAACGGCAGAAGTCACAGACATATGGTTCTTTCTCTGATCCTGCACATTCTTCGTGAGCCCAGCAGTTACACATGAAGCACATAATCCAAATTTCACCGCGATTGTTCTCAGAAAAATGCTCTTCACAAAAAATGCATTGAACGTCATGATCAGGATTTGCTTGCCCATGAAAAATTTCATCGTTTTCCTAAGAATTATGGAGAGAAATACTTGATGCAGCAGATTCTGAACTTGATAAATCATTTTTCTGGCATTTTTTTTTATTTTTCATGTTAGCTCTACCATTACGTCTACTTCTCTGGGCTGAACTACAACCTGCATTTTCTGTAATTACTTTTCTCTTAACTGCAACCTTCTTCTCCTTTGTCGGCGCGTTTAAAGATAACTCGAGCTCATCCTTATTCGGCTTCGAAGTAATAATTTTTGCTCTTCCTGGTTTTCTGCCTCGAGTACCTTTTTTTCTTTGTACGGTAGGTATTGGAGCAATGTCTTCTGATTTGACAAGGGACTTGCTTGTACTTGCCGCCCTTTGTTCAACTTGTTGGTTATCAATTGATGCCTCTGGCATAGATACATTGTCAGCAGTTGCATTTTCCTTGTTACGTTCAATCACTAAAAAATCTTTTTCATTGAAAATATTTCTCCTAGTTGGATAAATTCCTGTGGTAGCAAATCCTTTGATGGCTCGCTCTGCTGATTGTAACTTAAAATAAGCCCGCCCAAACAGTTCGCATACATCAAAATGATTAACAGGGCGTTGATTCTCTTTCAAAAATATTCTTATTTCTTTATTATAAAATATTTTCAGAGGCCCAATTACTGTCTTGACAAGTGGCTGCATTTTATGGGAGTTGTGTGGCGGCAAGGAAAGTATTGTAACAAAATTTTCTTTTGCTTTTATTATAACGTCTAGGTTTCTTGTATGAGTGTTATGCCCATCCAAAATCAATAGGACCGGATTGGTTTCAGATGGACGAACGTATGAGAGCAAGTGATCAAACCAAGCAGTAAATAGATCCATTTGGATCCATCCTGATGGGTGGAATTTAAACAAACTGCCAGGTGGAGCTCCCTTCTTCAATTGTTCGTTACAATTCTTGCGCGGGAAAATGATCATTGGCGGTACGAATAATCCATCTGCGCTCATACAGAGAGAAACAGTTATTAGCGATCCCCGCTCTGAAGTAGTAAGGGTCCCAATTTGACGTTTACCCTTCATAGCTAAAATTTGAGGACACTTAGACTGTACAACGCTTATTCCACATTCATCTACATTGAACATTCGCCTAGGAGAAAGTTTCTTCTCTTCCATAATATTTTCCAAAGAGTCAAAAAATTCGTCTACACTTTGTTGAACCCAGCAGCCCTAACAACAGATGTACCTGTTGGCCGTCTAAAGCGGTTAAGAAATCCCTTCATCCATTTCTTTCCTGCAGATTCTTGTAGTAATGAAAACTTATTTGGAATGTTATTACGTTTCGCTAATTGAAATGCAAGAGAACGTAGATCTCTTCTCGTTAATCCAAAAAATTGTCTTTCCATTTTCAGGACATGGTCCACAAGGTTATTTTCCAATTCTAGAGGTAAAATGGGATTTCTTCCCAATGATTCTTTTTTGATATCATTAATATTTTTTACGCTTTTACAGTACCTGAATAGAGTGGCACGTGGTACATTATAAAATTTTGCAGCTCGCAAATATCCCATTTGATGGTTTCTCACTGCTTCTACAGCGTTTTTCATATCTTCTTCTTTCCACTTATGTTGGTTAATATTTTTCGAAGGCATTTTCTGAAAAAGATTGAAAACGAAAATAATATTTGTATGTTTATAATTTAGGCGTCCTAATGTGGAATATTTCACATTCAGCCTCTCTCTAGTATTCCACTTTAGGCGCCTCCTAACCTTATATTTCATATCAACATGATCAAACTTGAATAGTTTGTTTGCGTTCATTTTAGGGCATATTTTTCACTCACCATCTATATTTTATTCACTCAAAAAATATCTCTCCAAAACAGTATGGAAATAACAAGGTACATTAACTTTTATTTGCCGATGAAAAAGAGTCAGCTCTGACTTAAACCACGTTCAGTTTAATATTTCTGATCTACTGCGCAATAGACCTGACAGATTTCTACATATTGAAAGTTATGAAAAGATTTACCAAATACGTCAATTCAAGGGCAGATGGCGTATGTAGTTCTTTTTATAAGAGGGTTCTTTTTATAAGAGGGTATTTCACACTAGGAACCTATTTCACATTAGGCGACTTTACTCTATTGGTTGTTGCCCGCGGCTTAGCCCGCGTAGAATTTGATAGTTGCAGTACTAATTAGTACTATGTTGCTGTAACGCTGCTGTTCAAATGTTTTGACAGAATCAGAATCAACGAACTTAGGCGTGCACAGCGTTATAGAACAGTGCTTTCAAAGAAATTGTTCTACAGCGCCATCTAGTGGCGAGTTACAGAAAAACTGATAACATAAAAACCTTCTCAATGAAAAATTACGATCGGTTGAGCGATGTAGAAGTTTATCACTTACCAGCCAATCAACCAACCAACAAACATCCATTTTTATATATTAGATTAGACGATGGAAGTCCGAACTAATAAAATGCATCATGAAACATCGTCAATCACCTTCAAATAAACGTGCAATAAACATAATGAAACCTTTTGACTTTTTCGGGATATTCCTATAATCTAGATTTTATAGTATTAGAATCCAATCATCTGTGGATAACAAATTTCAATAATGAACTTGTTGCGACTACCATTATTTAAAAATATTAACAATTTGGAACATTTGCATAGATGAATAGAGGAATTTTTTATTGTTTGTATATTATTGACATTTCACTTACCGTTCAAATAATTGATTGATTCGTTTCCGTGTCAAATTTGTTTTCTTTACAAATTAGCGTTCTTGAATTTCATACTCATTGTTTATTTTACGAATTTTTTCATATTATTTCACTTTTTGAACCAACTTATTGAATATTTCGTTTGTGATTTTTCTTGTGGAATTGGCCGCGGTGGTAGTGCGCCCGACTCACGATCCGAAGATCGTGGGTTCGATTCCCGCCTCGACCCGATATTTTTCTCCAGAGAATTTATCTGGTTGAAGCGGGGATGATTCTTCAACCGTGTTAGGAATCAAACATTAAAAGGTAAGACCCCGTTAGTTTTTAGCTAGCACAAGTTTCTCAACTTCTGAGAGTTGTCGTTCGTATGGGGGCGACAGCTGATTAACGGAAAAACAGATTTTAAACAGATTTTTTAAACATATTTTTTTCATAATATTTTCAATATTCGATTCATTTTTCACTTTCCATCTCATATATTCCAAATCAATATCAACACATTTTTTGACAGTTGAGTGCGAATCTCTATCATTCACCAAGAATCATTCTGAAGCACATTGAAATAATGAAGAAATGAAATAAAATTGAAAATAATGAAGGCAAAAGTTTGTGAAAAACGTAAATTAAAGTTAAATGATACCAAGAAATCAAATATATTTAAACAACGAATGAAAAATGCAAACCTGTTGTGAACGAATTATTTTCAAATCCGTCTTCAATCTTGGGAACAGAAAAAAGTCGCACAGCGCCAAATCTGGTGAATACGGTAGCTGAGGCACGATTACGATGTTGTTTTTGCCAAAAATTACACGAACAAGGGATAACGAGAGAGCAAGTGAATTATCGCGATGCAGAAACCACGAATTGTTTTTCTACATTACTGACCATTTTCTTCGTATTGCTTTTCGCAAAACGGTGCATAACTTCAGGATAATACTCCTTATTGACCGTACTACCATGTGGCAAGAACTCCTGATGCACCACGCCACGGCAATCGGAGAAAACAGTGACCGAAAAATTTGTTTGAACTTGGCGTTTTTTTTGTCTTGGCTCTCGTGGGATCTTCCATTGGGACCATTGGACTTTGGTTTCAATGTCATAACCATATACTCATGATTCGTCACCAGTTATGACCCTTTCAGTCAAATCTGGATCGCCGTGGATATCATTCAATAATTCGTGAGCGATGCTAATGCAACGGTTTTTTTAGTGAAAATTCAGCAATTTTGGAACGAACACACGCTCCATGCCTATAATTTCCGAAAGAATTGCATCTTGTGAGCCAACCGCTATGCCGACATCCTCGGTAACTTCTCTAATAGCGATTCAACGATTCTCTATAACAATTTCCTTCATTTTCTCAACATTTTCATCGGTTGTTGATGCGTTCAGGATGAGTGTCGTCATTCACATCTTCTGTGTGAAGCTGTACCACTTGTAATCATTTTTCTGACTCAGAGTAAAATCACCGTATACCACAATCAACATTTCAAGTGTTCTTAAACACTTTATGGGACGGTAGCCTGGTGGGCTGACGTGGGTGGTTTGCTCCACTCAACTCAGTTGACCGCTGTTTGAACCGGTGGTTCGAACTGCAAGGCCGGACGATCGATTTTCACTTCGTATCGTCCTACCCGTGTTAGGAATCACACGTTAAAAGGTAAAACCTCGTAGTCCTTAGCTCTCACACGTTTCGCCTTTTGAGAGTTATCGTTCGTAGGGGGGCGACAGCTGTTAGGAAAAATAGATTTTAACAGATTTTTAATAGACTTAATTCCATTTTTACACATAATTTTATACAAATTCTTTTATCCATTTTTTTAGATCGAACACGCAAAACTTTTATGCCTCTCACTAAGAAACTAAACACGCTAAACAACTGAAACTGTGAACATAAAAAAAACGGTAATCGCCCGCGAAATTTGAACATTCACCTTATTTTGTGAACACATCTCATATACCTTGTTTCTGTGGAAAAAGTTATATAGGTGAAACCTAAATACCCCTAGATGTGAGAAAAAATGAACATCGTGAATATAAACTACTCAAAATGAATATAGCAACATGTCCTCAAAATGTAATAAGTAAAAGAATATGTATTATTTTGTTGAACATTTACCTATATTTATAAAATAGTTTACAGGTGCCTTTATTAAATTCAACTTACATTGTTTTCAAACTGCTGTTTGGTAATACGATTAAAAAGAAATACAAATGTCGAAAACAAAAAAAAAGTTATTTGAGAAAAAAATTAAGAAAAATGTACATTAATAGTGAGTACGTCCACCCCTGGCTCTAAGAAGTTCCGCACAACGACGTGGCATGCTTTCCTCCAAATTTCTAGTTATTTGTTGTGGTAACTGCTCCTCAATCGTGAAAAGAGCATCTGCAACTTGGTTCAGATTTTGGAAGGGTTCATGATCCTTCAAGCGTCTTTCCATTTTATCCCAGAGCTGATCAATAGGATTCAAATCCGGACTATCAGCTGGCCACCTCATGATATTAATATTGTGCTCCTGTAGGGAATTTCTCACGACCCTGACTACGTGTGGCCTGGCATTATCTTGTTGTAACATGAACCCAGCGCCCATAGCTTGGGCAAATTGGAAGACATGAAGTTCCAATATCACCTCTATGTAACGGACAGCCGTTAAAGTCCCTTCCCGAAATACCACAAGGTCCGTGTGTTCTGTCAAAGTTATTCCAGCCCATACCATTATCGATCCACCTCCAAATGGAACAATTTCTTGCACACAGTGATCCAAATAGCGTTCACCGGGACGTCTCCATACCCGAACACGTCCGTCATTGTTGAATAACATGAATTTTTTTCATCTGTAAACATTACATTGGCCCACTGCTCTAAATTCCAATCACGATGCTCTTGACAAAAGTTTCTACGATTTCCTTGATAAGCAGGAGTTAATCTAGGGGCTCTAGCAGGTCGTCTTGCATAGAGTTGTACTTCGTGAAATCGGTTTCGTATCGTTTGGTTCGAAATTCGCGTTCCCATAGTTTCTATAAGGCAATTTTGCAGTGTTCTAGCAGAATCGGTGCGACCCCTAATTGTCCAAAGGCGTAACAAACGATCTTCTCTGCGGGTTGTTGCCCTTTGTCGATTGGGATAAGGGGCTCTTTTCACTATGCCGTAAATTTGGTAGCGATTCCAAGCTCTGGAAACTGTAGAATGACTCACATTAAACATTTGGGCTACACGACGCCTTGAATACCCTACTTCGATCAATGCCACTGCTCTAGCAACTTGAAATTCGTTGAGGTACACCCTACGTATCCTCCTTCTACCCAATACATCAACATTCATTGTTTAAATTTCAAAATTCAATACCTATCACGAACTAAAGTAAAGTGAAACAAAATACAGAATTTTTACAAAAGTACAAAAAGAAGTAAAAAAAGTAAAAAAGGAAACAACAACCGAATGGAACATGTACACCAGAAGTTTTCATCATGAGATAATACATATTTTTTTACTTATTGGATTTTAAGGATGTGTCTCTATATTCATTTTGAGTAGTTTATAAGAAGAATAGAGATGGCAGGATCTGGAACATATCTGGACAAAACGAAAGCACTACAGGAAAATCCTCAAGACGCTCTTGGAGCGGTGCCTGTGCGAAAGTAACCATTCACATCGGATTTGAATCGCTGGATATTAAATCCATTTGGAAAAACATAAAGGTCGTTCTCCAAATCAAAGAGTATTTAAACATTGAAATTTGAGATGTACTGAGTTGAATCTCAAAACGATGAGCAGCCACAGTCCTTTGCGTATTTCTGATATGTACCGCTCTTGATAAAATCAAATGTGCCAAGTCACTTGAACACCTCCCGTGAAAGTATCTATAAAAGAGACAAAAATCTCCAACCTTTCTTCGATGTTCCAGACTATCAAGGTTGCAAGTGATGTTCGCGTCTCCAATCAGGAGGATGGTTCTTTTCTGGATGGAATCCAGTAGTTTCAGGGTATGTTTGGGGGCGGAGCTCCATATATGAGAACAATATTCTAAAGAAGGTCTGATCTGAACTTTATCCGTTTGCGGACCGCGAAAGGTCGAACCTCAGACCGCCAAATATTGTAATTTGTTATAAAAAATAATAAAAAAAATAAATATATACATACATATATACATACACATATACATGAATACAATACTAATTTATCAACTAGAAACACCTGAAGCGAGTAAACAAAAAATAAAATAGAGTAAACATTTAGGAGAGTTAAGCAAAAAATTAGGTGGAACACTTGGTGTGCAGCAAGCGAGGAAAGTAATTGAAAAAAAAACTTAAGTCAGATATAGAGCTAACAAGTAAAAACATAGTTCAGGTGTATTAAAAAAAACATAATTCAGCAGTAATACAGTAGCAGTAATAAGCTTACATGGTAGGGCTCATGTATTTTGATTAGAGTGTAAAAGTTTCTTAACTTGATCAATAGGTTAATAATAAATATCGAGATTTTTACAGAGTTGATTGTAAAGTTTGCTCATTGCAACAACTGGTGACTTGAATAATATGTTTGTTCTAGAATTTGGTAGATAAAAAGTCAGTTCATTCCTAGAATTGATTCGTGGAACATGAAAGTTGAAGTGGAAGAGTAGTTCGGGACAGTCAATCAGATTATTCACTAGTTTATAAATGAAAATTATAGAGTAGTTGGTTCTTTGGTTTTGAAGGGATAATAGATTAAATTTATTCAGTAGTATTCTGTTCTCGATGTCTTGTTCAGGGTAAACTCCTTCTAGCTTGTAATACGTAAATAAAGTATACTATACCTTTATCACTTAAAGTAATATTTTTAAGCCACATAGAATGCAACTTAGTATGTACTTATTTTATCTTGAATTACCTAGTCAATCTGTTTCACAAGTACCTACAACTGATATGGTTTTATTAGTTTCTCATCTACCCTGTGTGTGTGTGTGTGTGAGTGTGTGTTTGTGAGCGCTTGTGACTGTTTTGTTTTGTTAAAACAAGCCCGAGCGAGTATCGAACTCGGGGGTGCAGGAGTGTGAGTGGAAAAAAGCACACTCATTTCATAATATTTTTGTACCTATACTAATATGGATCCTAAAAAGCGTAAAGTAGACAGGTTTCTGGCAGAATGGACTGATCAATATTGTTTTACGCTGCCTGATAGGCCTCAAGCGGTTCCAGAGTGCCTTATATGCAATACAACTTTCGCTATTGTTGAGAGTGGTAATTTGAAGCAACACTACATAACCACTCATTGGCAATTTCACAAAAACTTTCCTCTTGGAAGTGAGGCTCGTGAAGAAAAACTTTATGCATATCTCAGTTCTTACAAAAAAAGCACGAAATTACTAGTTCCTTGCATAAGCGAGCAAGACAAAATCACAGAAGCATCGTTACTTGTGTACTGGACGCTTAATAAATACCAAAAACCATTTTCAGATTCTGAGATGGTGAAGGAATGTATGTTGGAAGTAGTCACGGTACTTTTTGGAGGAAAAAAAGATGTCGCTGCATTTCACAGTATTCCATTATCAGCGAGAAGTAATACACGAAAAACAGAAATTTTTTTCTGCTGATATTAAAAACACTCTTCTTGAACTCTTGCAAAAGGCACCTTGCTAGGCCATAGCACTTGACGAATCATGTGACATTGTTGATGACGAACAAATGTCTATTCTCATGAGATTTCTTGATATTGAGTGTCAGATTTTTAGGAAAGAGTTGCTAGCAATATTGCCGTTGAAAGGTAACACTCGTGGAGAAGATTTATTCAAGGTCATTGATGAGTTTATTACTAAATCTAACGTTAGTTTTGATAAAATGTTGTCGCTTTCAACTGACAGGGTCCCAGTAACGATTTGCAAAGAAAAAAGTGTAGTAAAGAGAATCAGGGATACAAACTCGAGTATAATACCGTATCAGTGCACAATTCACCAGGCAGCCCTTTGTGGAAAGCTTAGTGCTACACTGAAAGAAGTGATGAACAGCTTGGTCAAGTTGATTAATTTTATGAGGTCTCATTCTGCTCTTCGGTACCGACATTTCAAGGAGTTACTTTCTGAGTGTGATTCAGCGTTTTCTGACCTGTTGCAACACAACAATGTTCGTTGGCTAAGTAAAGGTCAAGTTATTGAACGTTTTTCTGGCTGATTAAAGAAGAAGTAACATTCATAAAATTCAGAAAGCATTTTGAGTTCATAACAAACGAGCGTAAGATGCTGGTCGTGGCTTTTCTAAAAGATATTTTGAAATATTCGAAGCTACAACACAGAATTACAAGGAAACGGAAAATTAATATGTGATCTGATACAAAGTGTGTCTGCTTTTCGTCGCAAGCTGGATATATTTGAAAAAGATATTGCAAGACAAGGATTTATTCATTTTCCGACAATTCTTGAATATAAAAAGAACTCTGAAGAAGACATCGCAGTGTTTATGAAATTTCTGACCAATCTTAGGAGGGAAATCGCCATTTGAAGTTGATGTAGCAGCAGAATGGACAGATGTGGCTGTTAAAGGCATCACTTCAAATAGAGATAATTGATTCGCAAGAAGATGTGTCTTTGCAAATGTATAAAACGGTATCCAATGAGGAATTTTGGGCTAAACATGTCTCAGAAAAATATGAAAATTGCAAGAAACTAGCTATGAATTTGGCCACTATGTTTGGCTCGACATATGTATGTGAAATATATTTCTCGAAGATGAATTTTTTGAAAAACAAATATCGTTCCAGATTAACGAAGGCTCATTCAGAAAACTCATTTCTAATTTGTCGTTCCTCTCGAGAACCAAACTACAAAACCGTCGGTGTAATTTCTCACATTAATTTTAGGTCTTGTGTTTTATAATTCAGAATTTTATTTGAAACCAAACTGATACGTAGGTAGCACTTAATTTTTATCAGTTGTTTTTTTCTGGACCTCGTCAAAATTTTCCCACGGTATCCGGACCCCACCTATAACTACTTGCCGACCCCTGATGTAGACTATCGCATATGATATCTGGACTGGAAGCTATTCGAAATTGTAGGCGAAAGCTTCAATGTGAATTTTAGGTTTTGAAAACCCAAAAATATTGTTTACCGAAACATCAAACACTAAAGAAAGCTAAGTATAAATATTCATTTTTTGTTACTTGATTTTTTCAATATTTAGGCAAATTGTATGAAAATTACTAGTTACTGAATAATTGGACAGTAAGATAAACATACAGAACAGTAAGAAGGTATGGTCATGAACGAATAAAATTGCAATAAGTTATTACGAGCAGTTACAATGTTTTTGTTAATGGTTAGAGTAAAAACTTATTTATATCTGAACCCAACTTCAACTAGATATTTGATTCGCGAGAAATGACACCTAAGAAACAAATAATATGTTCAAGTTTTCCAGAATTCCAGAACTGGTATGACTAGGATGCATCTGTGATCATTGAACCAAAAAAAATATTTTTGATATTATATGGAGACATATGTTTAATTATGAAATCTGTACTATCAAATATTAGGCAAATTTTTCGAATTCTTTGTTGAATATTGCAATCAATATTTTCTCAAGGAAACATAACCCAGTTTAATGAGATTTTTTGACAATTTCATCGCATAAATTCATACCTCCATAATGGAAATTTAAAAATAGTTCGGCGTTATTTATTCATCAAAAAAATGAAATAAGTAAAGACTACTTGAAAAACATTTACGACAGTGCGAAATTGAAAATCCTATCTTAAAGCTAAATTATTTGATAAAGTAAATTCTAGTCTGCGATAAAATAGCACATGAAACTCGCCAGAAACAATACGTGATTATACATTCGTGAAATGATGAGAGATTTCATAGATGAAAAATTTAGTGCAATTCCGATAATATTCGACACGAGCATACCATATTATAAGATATCACGATCATATTTACATTTACAATAATGTGTTAGGTTATCGGCAATTGTTTGGGTGGGAAGTATCAACTGTGAATTGGGTGAGTTTCATTAGCTATGTTATAAGATCTAACCTGTGATGTTAGCTTGGCCTTATGTGATGATATGTACGAATTGGAAAATGGTAGCTATTTTCGATTATTCAAGTTCAATACACAGCGAATTTATTGTTCTGTACGAATGTTTATCATTATTCTGTTTATTATGAACTTATCTCGAATGGGGATCGCAGTAGCGTTCTTGAATGATTTTCATTCATTACATTGAGTAAATCCCGTCAAAAGTTATTTGGTATCTCTGCTAGATGTATTTTGATCGAGCAGAAAATGACAGATCTGGAATAAAATTAGTGCGAAAAAAACACATCTTATGTTTGCAGACTGTAGTTGATTCTCAGTGTTACTATTTTGGAATGTTTCACAAACAATCCACGGCCTTCATACCAATGAACAATGAAAGCCTCAACCATTTTGTAGTTGACGCTAATTGACAAGAATACTGTTACAGCTTGTCAAATCTAGGAAGATACTTGGGAATTCTCTCTCTCTCTCTCTATCTCTCTATCTCGTCGCTTTTATAGTTTTCTAACAAATGCACATCTATTGGGCGGGACCATAACGGAATTCAGAAAGCTCTTCCCACATTCGTTCAAGCTGTATTTTTTCTCTGTGAGTTGGCAACACTTGACTAAACTGTACATTTATACTCAACTTTATTTCACAACTACACTAACAACACAAAACAAACACCTTAACTGAAACTTCAGACTAACACTAAAATTTCTTTCGTCTTATTAGATACTTCGTACCACACTTTCGAGTCGACTTGCTCCATCTGCCTGTTGGTAGTGTTTATATATCGTAATGGAAGTCTCTGTAAGCCGATAGAAATGTCTCTCAATGTCTTTTGAGGTGACGCGATATCTAGAACCATAGAGAAGCGCAAGTCGACTTGAGCGCGACCTTGGCTAAGTTACAATCCATTGAGTTTCAGGGTGTACCGGCCGTTTCGAGTTATACGGGGAAAACCAAAATGCTGTTTGTTGTTTTTTTCGAAAGGAATTGTTATTTCGGAGAATATCAAAAAATGGAAAAGAACATGTTAATGTATTCGAAGTGTATTATGACGATGTAATAATGAATATTCGATAAAACGTTTCATGTCAACATGGCCACCATCATTTATTTTTTTTTTGAAAAACGGACCTGCCTTTTCTATTACTGATATTGATAAAGCAATAAAGTCACAATCCAAGGGTACATCACATTTGATATTTCAATAGCGTTTCATTTGGAATAACTACCATCATCAGTAGCAAACATTTTAAATTACGGTCCTGTCGTTACTTCATTTGGAAATTTTTCGATTTCTTCAAAATATAATTCAGACAACCCAATAAATTCGACAGGTAGGTACCCTAACACAATGAAAATTTGAACTTTTGCTTTTGTAAATTTTTGTATTGCCGTAATTCCTCTTTCAAGGCTTCTTTCTCCTTAATCAAAAATTTTCATAATGAAAAAGTAACAATGGGGAATGTTCCTCAATTTAGTTATTACAGCAAATGCAAGTTTGAACAAAGTGAAGTTGAGTTTAATTCATGAGTTTTTCAAATTCACTTCGGAAAGTATTCAAATTGATGTTTCAAATGTTGGGTTTTAATTTTCAAAATGATTTGTTTCTAATTCACATATTGGCAATAGCACCTATATCAAGTTGAAATAATTTATACGTACCTAGATATTCTACTTTAAAAAGGAAAATTATCTTCATAAATCAACAATTAAGGCAAAATATAAATTATAGTTCAATACCACCTCCACAAACCACATAAACAACAGTTGTTTTGTTATTTATTTATATAGAAGAAGATAGGTTAGGTGCACAAAATGTCATATGTCACAGAATGTCTTGGAACTCGGAACATAAGTAAACAGAACAGCACGCCTCTGAAATATGTCATCTTTGTTTGTCTCACACAGGTAACAGATTCATTGTCCTTTATTAGCTAAAACAGATGTTGCCAAATAGTGAAATAGAAACGAATCCCTTCAAATGTTAAATGCATTATTTCATTCCTTTTTTTAAGTATTCAAAATTATTTTAGGTATTTTAAAAAAGGTTGAAATGATAAGTTTAAAATGCGTTATTTTAGAGCTCTTATATGAAAACTACTTGATTTCCGTCAGGAGGAACATTCCCCATTTCCATTGTGTTAGGGTACCTGCCTGTCGAATTTATTGGGTTGTCGGAATTAAAATTGTTGTCAGTGATGATGGTAGTTATTTCAAATGAAAAGCTACAAAAATATCAAATGTGTTATACCCTTGGATTGTGAAGTTATTGTTTTATCAATATCTGTAATGAAAAAGACAAGTCCAAAATTTAAAAAAAAAGTTGATGGTGGCTATGTTGACACGAAACATTTTATCGAATATTCATCATTACATCGTCATAGTAAACTTCGAATATTCTCCGAAATAACAATTCCATTGAAAAAAACTAAATATAGCATTTTTGGTTTTCCCCTTATAACTCGAGAAGGGCGAAAGTTCCCGTAAATTTTCTTCAACCATTGTAATGTTCCCGATGACAGGTCCCTTTTTTCCCATTTAGTCGTCTTCGTATCTGTTACGGTTTAGAATATAGCAATGGTACTACATGATGAAAAAAACGGCCTGTATATTAACAATAATATATACAATCATGATAAATTTACTTATACTATTATTCGTTCTGTGAGCTACGTCTACGCATTCTTTTTTTTTAAACGACTCCATTTTTGGAATAAATGGAGTCGATAATGTCTTCTTATAACCGTTGTTGATCGTTGAAACATTGTTTGATCAGACTCAGCTCTCTCTGGAAATTACTCTCAGACAGTGGAATATTCAATAGTCTGTGAAGCAACATGTTAGGCATGAATTCAAAAAAGTTATGCTTGGAATTGTACAATTGAATTCAAATAATTTATACTCACTACGTTATTCATTACAATATTTTTATATGCATTTGCATTTTATATGCATCTTGTTCATTACGTATACCTTATCTTGAATTCTAATCACTTATCAATTAGTTTTATTCTGATGGCATTTTTTTACCACTAGATTCGAAAAACCTTTCCGATTCTAGTGGATCTTCGAAATCTTCAAGACTATCATCGTCTCCAGTATTTTTTCCAGTCTGCATTCGTTTTTCATCTACAATGAATCTTTTTCCTGAAGTACGAAAAATCACTTACTAGCAGCGCTAGTAGTTCGGTAGGGACAAACACTGCTTAATCTTCATATAAACATATGGTAAAGTACAATTGAAAAATAATGTTTTTAAGAGAAGAAAATGTTCCTGGGGCAAAACTAAAATTTGCAACTGTAAAGGTTACCAATGTTGTAACATTAAAACGTTGGCTTGCATGCCGTAATTTAAAAGTAACTGGAAAAAAGTGAAATAATAGACAGAGTAGTATACAGACTCTAGTAAAAGAGTAGCGGTAGATTCAAACTGTAATAAAAGAAATTTAAAATAATTCTGAATTTCAGATTTATTTCCGAGTGAAATATGAATCAAATATAAATGGTAGGTAATTAAAAAAAATTAATGAAATATAATAAATGTATATAATATAATGACCGATTGAGGTTATATCTCATTCTAATCACTGGTAATCAACTATGAAAAATTTACTATTCATTTCATGTTTTAATATTTATTTATTTTTTGCACTGTTTTTCCACTCTCCTCGAAGCATATATCCATTTCTTACATCTAACCTCATTAATATGATGTTTTATAAATGGGTTAAAAAACACGTTTTCTTTTG
Source organism: Leptinotarsa decemlineata (assembly GCF_025532065.1). NCBI lineage: Eukaryota > Metazoa > Arthropoda > Insecta > Coleoptera > Chrysomelidae > Leptinotarsa > Leptinotarsa decemlineata. Next base: position 9,765,911 of record NW_027412694.1, on the reverse strand, counting down.
GATATCGATTATCTGACGTACAATTCGCAAAACGGCAATGCTCTGTTGGCATTATATTAGCACAGAATAATTTTTTATATCAGATTTATACTTTTAAATAATAAATTAATATTACTTAAATAACACTGTTTTACATGTGAATAGTTGTTTGTCCCTACTACTAGTGCTGCCTGTCGTGACACGTTCGCTGTACCTACTATTCTCAGGAAAATGGCTCATGCCATGTGAATCAATAACTTCTTCAACATTGGAGCATTTTTCAGAACAATGACAATTTGGGATAAATTGGTGCATTTTAAACCATATTTCACGGACGCAGCAAATAGGTTTGAGCAATATTTCCGAAAATGATTTATTTTCTGTAATTTTGGGCATAACGCCACGTTGATGTTGCTTCCAGCCCCAATCTGTTGCTGTCAGTTTGTTACCTAGCCCAGTTTGAAACTGATAACATGCCCACTGTAACAATGTTGCTCTGCTGCACCTTCTGTGGGTGAGAGATTCGCCAATATGAATGATGATTCAAGTTTTGCCAATATATATTTTCGAAATCTTAATTGATTCAGTGTTATATTGCCATTATTACAGTTATGAATAGATTTGAAAAATTGTAATCCATTTTTTTATATCTTCTTTATAAAAAATATTGGCCAAATTTGATAAATTGTTTTCATCGAATAATTTGTTTCGAATTATCGACACAGGAAAAAGAGATCTTCAAAGAATTCAAGAAATACTATAATTGCCCGCTTGAAGAAGCAAAACGTCTGAAATATGACACCTAAATTCTTAATTCGAATAATAGGGCCAGGGATACATGGAAAATTATTAACCAAGAAAGAGGGAAAAAAAAGTTCAAATACCCACCCATCACCTAATTTAAACGCAGAAGAGTTTGTTAATTACTTCTCTACTATTGCTAAAATACTAGTTGATCAACGGCCACAAACAACTCACTCAGCAAGAAACTATCTAAAATCAATACCTGCTAATACAAATTCATTCTTCTTAGCTCCAACCACACGCAACGAGGTCATAGAGGTAATAAATGACATGAAAAAATCGAATTGTTCCGATATTTATGAGCTGAATAGTGTGATGTTGAAAGAAATAGTGTATATTATCTCTGAACCCATTGCTATACTGTGCAATTTGTGTTTCAGTCAAGGATTTTTTCCTGATATTTTCAAAAAAACGAAACTTATTCCAATTTTCAAAAAAGGTGACATTGACATGTTGGAAAATTATAGTCCAATATCGATTATTCCCATTATATTGGCAAGGTGATTGAAATCATAGCTAAGAAAAGATTAACTGACTACTTTGAAAAATTCAAATCTGTTTAATCTGTTTTAAAATCTGTTTTTCCGTTAACCAGCTGTCGCACCCCTACGAACGACAACCCTCAGAAGTCGAAACTTGTGCGAGCTAAGGATTAACGAGGTCTTACCTTTTAACGTGTGATTCCTAATACGGAATGAACATCAATATGGATTTAGGAAAAACCGCTCAACTATACATGCTGTGTCGAGATTGGTGAATGATGTTGTGGATGCTTTTGAAAAAAGGAAATTCACGGCATCTACCTTTTGTGACTTGAGCAAGGCATTTGATTGCATATCACATCAAGTTTTACTTGACAAACTTGAATACTATGGTGTAAGAGGAGTCACAAACACATTTTTCAAATCTTACCTCACAGGGCGTAGTCAAACAGTTCATCTGAACTCTGTACCCTCTTCATTTCGGGATATCACTTGTGGTGTACCTCAAGGATCGGTTCTAGGACCACTTCTGTTCATTATTTATATCAATGATATATTTGATCACCTTAAGTTTGTGAAGGGGCTTTTATATGCAGATGATACTATATTTTATTTCTCGGACTCGAATCTTGTCAATTTGAAACAGAAGGATGAAACCTTGATTGAAAAGATCGATGAATGGTTAATACCGAATGATCTGACACAAAACCAATCAAAAACACAGAAATTGATTTTTTCTTCCAATTTTTCATCTAACAGTAATCAGTCTGTGCAGCTATTAGGTATTACTTTAGACCAGTCACTTAAATGGTCCCAACATATTGATATTCTTTCGAAGAAGCTGGCTTGTCAACTCTTTCTCATGAGAAGACTGAAAAGATCTGTCAGCACAGATATACTCATGATTTCCTACTTTTCTCTTGTCCATAGCCACCTGACTTATGGAATTTTACTTTGGGGTAACTCTATCCATACTTCCAGGATTTTTGTGATGCAGAAACGTGCGGTCAGAATCATTGTAGGATTGGGTCCTAGAGATTCATGCAAATCTCATTTTATAAGATTAGGAATTATGACAGTTCCCTCTATATTTATATTTCAATGTTTATTAGAGATCCATAAAAATTGCCACACTTTTTCCACAAATAGTTCAAACCATAATTATAACACTAGGCATGGCGACTCTCTATTGAATAGGAGGTTTAGACTAGGAATATCAAAAAAAAAATCCTCGATTTGGATATATATAATAAACTACCAGCGGAAATTAAGAAACTAGGACCAGAAAACTTTAAAGCGACAATAAAAAATTCATTAATATAAAACTGTTTTTATTCGATTGACGAATATATGAGTACGCCAACTACTGAATTTTTGAAATGACTTGTATATTTTTTAAGTATTAGTTTTAGTTGTTTTACGACAGTGTATGTTTCTATATACATGTATATATGTGTGTATATGTGTATGTATATGTGTATATATGTGTGTGTGGGTATATTTATATGAATTTTTCAAGAACACGAGTGTGAATATGTTTCTATTTGACTTGCTACAAATATTTCATGTATATAACGTAGCCAATAAATATCTATCTATCTATCTATCTATCTATCTAATGAAATAACCTTGTTTTTCTTTCTTTTTCTGTCAAATACAGATGTTGTTTCGCAAACAGAAAAACAATGCAGAAATGCAACGATATTTTTGAAGGATTCCAATTTGAAACTATTGGACATGAAAAATAGATCCTTTACATTTCCAGAATCCGGCTTGAGAAAATGCATGTCATGACTATTTGTATTCGATTGATTCAAATCAAAGTACCAAAAAATCAATATCTTTACCCACAACTATGGCAGTTTTATTAGTATCTCTGCCAATTTATATCGAGGTCTTAATAATAAAGTGAACAAACTGCTTGTTTACAGAAAATGTGCAATAGTAATGTATATTCTTTACACCATCAGAAACTATAGATTTTCACTAACAATAACACAACGATTTTTTGAAAAAAACAGATATTTTGACGTGACAATTTTTTATTAAAAATTAGGGTGCTTTTTTGATATTGAATCAAAATAAGGGGATAATGAATATTTCAAATCCAAAAATCACAGTGTGTTTGGATTATATAAAGGTAAGTTTTTACCAAATTTGGTGAAGAAAAAACATTTTTGTAGAATATAAAAGTAAAAAACCAAAAAAACATTTGTTCGAATTTTTTGCATAAATTTTCAGGTTATATGAAGAAAGTGTGTATACAAAAGTTGTGAATCTTTTCATTACCAACAACTTTGCCATTCAACTTTTTTCCATAGGACTTGTAGTTTTGCCAGGAATCGCTTCCCGACTTCAGATCGCTCATAAATTATTTTTCCTTTTATTTTTATGATATTTTCTTCCCCTTTCAATGAGTTTCATTTATCTTACTATTATTTTCTTTCACTTTTTATCCAATAATGGATTTATTGTTATGGTTCAATTGTTAATTATAAAAAAAAATAAATTTAATTTCACAAGCCGACAAGTCAAATTCCCGAAACCTCACATATATGGTTATGACAAATTGTCATGAAACATACAGCGTCTTAAAACTTTTCTTTCATCCTTTCAAGTCTGCGAATCCTAAAAATAACTTTGAAGAACTAGAACGATACACCAACCTTGTGGTATCCCACGTTATCTGATAAGTTCATCGAATAAAATAAAGAACAGACCTTTGAAGACAATGGGAAATATATATATATATATATATATATATATATATATATATATATATATATATATATATATATATATATATATATATATATACCAGATTATTTGATTCGAGCAAAATGAAAGCATAAGAATGACTCTTATGAATAACTGAGGTAGCCTAAATTGTTTCGTGTAGTATATAAAGCCCAAGTTGAGAAAAGTAATATTTAACGTATAAGCTTAGAGGTTTCACATGAGATACTCCCCCCTATGCCCCTCGCAAGCTGAGTGCCCTGAGTTGAAATCTTCCCCACACGGTTAATGTGTGCAGAACATCCTATCTCCCCCGCTCCTCCGGAGCGGTCCTCAACTTACTGATGGGCACTTCAGCAAGATTGACATCTGACCTTCTTTGGTCGAAAGTCAGCCTCTAGGTGCTTTTACTTTCTGATCTGTTGAATTGTTTTATCATGACTCTCCTAACTGAATTATTTGCATGGGGTCCCCAAAAACTAACCGGAGACGAGTGTCTTTTTAATCGCGAGCTAGTGTTGTTTCTTGGTGAATCTGAAAAAGAGATTAATTTGAAACTGGTTGGGAAATTTTTATACTTACCGGAACCGTCTGACAGCGACTCTCGGGGTGGTCTTTGGTTCTGCTTCGTTGGCCTCCTGTGTTTGTCCCTATCTCGGAATCTGGGGTCATCCCTGTTTAGTGCGTTATGTAAGTCGTTTTGCGCTGGGTTGTTGTGCGCTCGAATTCTGTCGAACGTGTCCTCTGCGTGTTTCCTCATGTATGCGTCTACGTAGTGTACGTTCAGGTCTAGATCCCGGAATATGTATCTATTCGGTAGATATCTTGGAGTGTTTACGGCTCGGCAGCCCTCACGCACTTAGATGAAATATTGAATATAATTTGTTCTCCTGAAAGTTCATTGTCAAAAATATCTTAACAGGTTCTTAACAGCTAGGTTGGAACATACGTAGATATAAAAAATATTCCATTGAATAAACTATCGGCATGGGGTAAAAAACAGTTCAGAAACTGTCCTTTTCAATATGTCCTATATAAGAAACATATAAATCGAAAAGAATTATTTCAATTGAAGGGGTTATACTTTTAGGAGTGATTAATTTTTGGGAAAGAAAGTTTTTGGCTTTCTACTACTCCATCTTGATAAAAAATGTGGGAATCTTCCAAAGAAAGGAAGGAAGTAATCAATTTGAAAATAAGTAACTCTATACATGGATGTGTAGATCATGCAAAGAAGCAACTTTCAGATACAAACTGGAAGAAAGTCCTCCTGAAACAGCTACTTTCATATAAACATTGAATTACACGAGAGAAAAAAAATCTTTCGAAACAAATACTTTTATATGAACACTGAATTATTCATAACGAATGTTTAGAATAGAATCTGAGTAGAGAAAAGTACGAATTGTAACAAATTGCACTTACATGGAACACTGCCATCCTCACTGGTAGACACTGATGTTTCACTTGCCTTAGTACCAATCTGGATAACATTATAGAAAATACACACAATTCATTCATGAATTACGATTTTTTATGTCACGGAATAAGTTTGATCCACTTATGTCATCGATGACATCGTAATGACATTCATTCACCTATTTGATTAAATCCCAGCCAAGAAGAATCTTATTTGAATTAAAGGGGTTATATTTTTAGTAGTGATTAATTTTTGGAAAACAAAGTTTTTGGCTTTCTACTACTCCATCTGTTTGAATATTGATTGATTCTGGCTTGAGCAAAAATATTTCTTGAGATTATTTTGGAATTTGGATGAGGTAAAGCATAACTCCTTTTTTTTACTCATAGGAATAACTGAGAGAGGAAAGTTTTATTGACATTGACATTTTTAGAGACAAAAAAATGACAGTAGTATATGACAAGCATATGACATCATATAGTATGACAACCATATAGGACACAACTTATATTTTATGTTTTCTTAAAAAAGGTAGACACTGTTTAACTTTCAACACCATCTTGATGAAATAATGTGGGAATCTTCCAAAGAAAGGAAGGAAGGAATCAATTTGAAAATGAGTTACTATACATGGATGTGTAGATCATGCAGAGAAGTAACTTTCAGACACAAACTGAAAGAAAGCCCTCCTGAAACAGCTACTTTCATATAAACATTGAATTACACGAAAAAAAATAAATTCTTTCGAAACAAATACTTTTATATGAACACTGAATTATTCATAAAGAATGTTTAGAATAGAATCTGAGTAGAGAAAAGTATCAAGATGGAGTAGTAGAAAGCCAAAAACTTTCTTTCCCAAGAATTATTTTCCTTCGTGAATTGTATATTAATAGCAGTTTGCAGAAGTATCAGGTCGAAATGTCTTATCAAACCTAATATAAGGAAACATTTATTGTTACACTCAGATACAATTGCGGTTTTGTGCTCAATAATTTAAACTTCCGGTACGTTTACATCTAATTAAAACAATTGTGATAATTTCAGTTCGGTGGGAAAAGCGCGAAGAGTTGAAAGCGTTAATAAACGTGATAAGTATAACCAGTGGATCTACCCCACACTGGGTGAGAATGACACCATGTTTTTTATTGGATAGTTGTTGAATTAGTTTTATTTTATTGTTGGATGTCTTTGGTAACATCACAAAAAACTCTTGAATTTTGATTTGTATGATGCCTTACCTGACAATGTTAAAACTATGAACATGTTTTGTTTCAAAACAATTACCAAAAATGTTTCATAGCTTCTTTACAGTTTCAGAGTATTTATTTTAAGTTCGAAGTTTTACTTTTGCATAGCATGGGTTATATGCCTTGCATATCCAACCTCAGATATATGGTTTTTATTTTTTTGTGTGTTTATATACAAATACTGATCTTACTTATTAACATTCTACACCGTTTTGACGTTCTATAAATGTTTTTTGCATAATACAGTCAATAAAATATCTATATATCTATATCCACTGAATCCTCAAGTTTGAAATCTATTTGTAAAAATATTTACAAATAGATTTCAGTTTTTTGAGGATAAAACACAGGCACTACAGGGAAATCCTTAAGGCGCTCTAAGAGCGGGGCTTGTGCGAAAGTAATGATTCACAATGGATTTGAATCGCTGAAGATTAAATCCATTTGGAAAAACGTTCTGCAAATGAGAGTTCGAGGTGTACTGAGCTGAACCTCAAAACGATGAGCAGCCACAACTGCAAATGGGTTATTGACGATATTACGAGGTCCAGCATAAGATTAAAGGACATGTTTGTGCTTAAAAGTCAACATCCTATACTGAATGATTTCTACAAAGCAGAAAGGAAAAAGCACGAAATCTTAGTACATAACTCAAGAAAACATTACTTTCAGCATAAAATAAATAATTCAGACAACCCTACTAAGGCAGCATGGAGAGGGTAGTGAATGAATTAACTAATACATCGCGCAAGCAATCAATCTCCTCCATAAAATATGAAAATAAAATATTCGGGTCTCCTGAGGAAATCTCTGGGATATTCAGCAATTTTCTCAAAGAAGAACCACTGAAATTAATTTCACAAATTGAATCGCTTGATGAAAATATAGCTAATCAATATTTGAATAATATTGAAATACAGTCTAGTTCTTTTCTCCTCCTTCCGTTTAATGAACATGAACTATTTGTCATGCTCAACGGAGAACTGAAAAATAAATTTTCCTCTGGATCGGATGAAATACCACATGTGATCGTTAAACGTGTTCTCAAACATCTTATGACACCACTAGTCTATCTCATGAGTTTATCATTTGCAAATGGAACATTCCCGCAAGCTTTGAAAACTGGTAAAATTACACCCGTATATAAAAAAAGTGATTTCTCCCTAATAAGTAACTGTCGACCAATTACGGTACCCTCCATCTTTTCCAAAATATTTGAATTATCATTCTTGGAGAGATTGTTATCTTATCTCAAGCATTTCAATATCATAACTGCGGATCAACATGGTTTTGTGCAAAATCAATCGACCACAATTGCAATACACTCATATGTTCTTGAAGTCATTAAATGCATTGATGCGGGTGAGTGCCCTATTGGGGTATTTTGCGACCTAAGCAGGGCGTTCGATACGGTATCCGAGGTGTCACTCATGAATGGATTAAAAGTTTTTTGAGTAAACGTAATAATCGGGTCACTATTGGTAACCATATGTCGTGCAATGATTATTCTGAAGTAGGTGTTCCGCAGAGTTCGTTCCTAGGACCTACCTTATTTATACTTTACATCAACGCTATTGTGAAGATATGTGATAGCTCAATTATTGTTTACGCTGATGATACATCAGTTATTGTATCAGATGGGGATGAATATTGTATACGTCAGAAATGTAAAAAAACCCTTTGATATGGTTCAGTGCTTTAGAGCCAACCCACTTCATCTGAATACAAATAAAACAAAATGTATACGCTTTCACAATAGACAAAAAGGAGCTAGTGCAGTTGATTTCGGAGACTTACAGTCAGTTGATAAGACCGTCCGATTTCTTGGATCATATATAGACGAACATATTTCCTGGGGAGAACACTGTAAAATCTTAATCAATGAATTGAATTCTTTTTTCTATCAATTACGTAATTTGAGATCAGTTCTATCTAATGATCAGTTGCTGATGCTCTACTATGCTCAAGTAGACTCCAGACTTCGATATGCCATCTCCCTCTGGGGAAGGTCTTCGATTTATTTGCTGCACAAAAGAGAATACTGTTGTGATGTTTAGTCTATTCTCTCGATGATGAATTGAAAACATGTGAAATCATGACGCTACCATCACTCCTTATCTATGAAGTTTGTGTGTATATATTTAGTAACTGTATACCCTTTTCTAGGGTCCAATTATTTAAAAACTCTCCAAACTCACTAGGTCCTTTATTATTTAATAAATTACCAGACTATCTAAGAGAGAGTCGAATCTTAACATGTTTTAAAAAATGTCTTAAACATTTAAAGATGCTATTATAAAGTCGATCAGGCACTATAATAAGTATTAGTAAATCCTTTATGATTTGTCTGTTATTTGTGTATTTGGGTGAATATATGTATATATGTGTATAAGTGTGTATATGTATATATGTCTGTATATGTATATATGTGTTACACAATTAACTGAGTATGTACTATCATATTATTATTTTGTTTTAATGTTCACTTTTACTGTTTACCATTACTATAGATGAACGACTATAATACCTGCAAATTTACTGTTTTGTTACATACAATTTAATTGAATGTTCTGGTAATTTTAGATAAACGACTACTCATATACAATACTTGTATTGTCCTTCTGGAGAATACAGAATTATTATTATTATTATTATGTCCATCGCGTATTTCTGATATGTACCGCTCTTGGTAGAGTCAAGTGTGCCAAGTCCCTCAAACACTTCTCGTGAAGGTATTGTTGTAAATCATGCCCGAGAGAAAATAACGCCGGCCGCCACTGGTAACCATAAACGTACGATGATTCCCCTCCACTCTAGAAGCAGCGATTATAATGCTACCGAACTTCGGTGAAATTTCTACGGCATTCGATTACGATATTTAAAGGCTAGCCACGAGGATATCGTCAAGTGGACTTTACAGTGCGGTATGCGAAGTGATTTAGTAAGGCGATAGGCATTCAAATAATAGTTGAAGTTTAGTTGAAGTGTTTGTTGTATTTGAAGTGAAATAAAGTTAATTTTAATTATTCAGTGTAGTCGATTATTGGTCAACCCACGGGAGAAAACGTAACATTTGGTGTCGGAGGTGGAATAATTGACTGAAAATTCATTGTTTTATGGCGAAAACAACGAGTGTCAATTACGATGAACTTGAGAAAATATTCAAGGCTTTGAAATCGGGCCTGGCGGAGATTGAAAATCGCGGAGAGAAGATGTACACAGAAGAGAGAAAGATGAATGTCGGAGAGAGGAAGAACGATTACGCCGAAATGAAGACCGTGAATAACTTTTAAATATTCTGAAAAAACAAGAAAGAAACAGTGAGGATTATTGTATATTATTGGTAAATATTCAAAAGAAAAAAGAAAAAGACAATAAGATGTGCCTTCATTTATTTGAAGATTTTTAATCTTCTCAAGTGAGTGAAGGGGAGGTACATGAATTGATTTAGGAAGAATTTGAAAAAGTATTTCAGGAAACAAAAGAGGGATTGGAACAAATAGTCGATGAGAAGTTTGATAGGGTGGAAAGGAAACTTGGAGGAGCTTGAAGGAGTCGGAAGGAAATTTGAAAAGAAGCTTGAAGTAGTCGAGAAAAATTTGAAATTGTTTTCCGGAAACTTCGGAAAGGAAAAAGTCACGAAAACGCAGATAACCTCTCAAGAAGATCATGCCTGACATCCGGATGCAAATTTTTTCAACGCCAAGAGGACAAGGATACCCAGCTACTAGAAGAACTTCCCACCAGACGTGATAAGGTAGCGGACAGAGACTCCTTTATGGACATCTCCGATAGAGAGATAAGCTCCCTTACCTCCCGCCGCTTCGGGTCCCCTCTGATGCGTAGGGTAGCAACCTGTAATGGTCCCTTGTCCAGGGATACGGACAGCCAATTTGAGGAATCACCTGACCATGGTGTGGTACGGTCGTTAACAGCCTCTGAGGATGACACTACCTTCCTGACGAGGCAAGACATCATCGTAGCGCAGAAGGAGGATCATGTCTTGAAAACTGTACGAGAATGAATTTCCAAAGGAGAAAGATCGGGATAGCAAGGGTATGAGCATTCGAGATGACCTACTCACTTGGAAATGGGAAAGCCCGGATGGAAGAACCCTCAAATTCCAGATGATCCTTCCTGAAACGTGTATCCCGAGTATCCTCGAACAGCTTCACGATGGTCGTACTGAAGGGCATTTCGGAGTAAATAGAACTCTAGTGAGAGTGCGTGAGAGGTACTATTGGATCCAGTGCCGTCGAAATGTGAAAGAGTGGTGTTAGCGCTGTGCTCTTCGAGAAAGGGTCCGAAGATAAGGCAGAGAGGAAAGTTGAAGTGGTACCTCAGTGACATTTTGGGACCACTCCCTATGACCACATCCGGTAACAAGTAGCTTATGGTTGTGATGGATTACTTTTCCAAATGGCCTGAAGTTGTAGCCTCATCCAACCAAGAGGCTAAAACGGTGGCAGAAGCCATGTTGCAAAACGTAATTGCCAGATACGGATTTATGGAAGGAAATGATGACTCTGTTGGTAATAACGAAGACAAGAACAATTGCTCTTCACCCACAATCCAATGGAATGGTCGAGAGGTATAATTGCACCATCAATAACTACCTTTCGATGTATGTCTCCGAAAACCAAAGAGACTGGGATGAATTGGTTCCTCTTTTTCTCTTGGCATACAGGAGCTCCCAACATGACGCGACAGGTTATACACCATCCTTGTTGTTAATTGGTAGGGAATTGAAGCTTCCGATAGATGTATTGTGTGGCAGTCCTTTCGATGGATCTCAAGAGGTACCCTCTTTCAGAGTATGTGAATGACCTGAAGGCGAGGCTGGAAATTGCACACGAATTTGTCAGGACAAATACCAGCTTTCCAGCGACAGGATGAAGATAAGATTTGAGAAAAAGTCGCTGCCAGTGAGCTTCAAGGAGGGCGATGCAGTGTGGCTCTACCAACCCCAACGCCTGAAAGGTGTGTGTCTCAAGTTACAGAGACCATGGCAAGGACCTTACTTGGTAACGAAAAAATTAAAGATCTGGTGTACAGAATCCAATTGTCACCCAGAAGCAAGCCTAAAATTGTGCACATAAAGAGGGTGAGTCCTTGCATGAATCGTGATGTCCCCTCTTGGAATGCTGTTCGGGGCGAACAACCTCATGGAAAGGCGTAGTGTTGTAAATCATGCTCGAAAAAAAATAACGCCGGCCGCCATTGGTAATCGTAAATCAAACGTGACGTAGCTAAGAGCGCGCGAATGTACGATGATTCTCCGCCACTCTAGAAGCAGTGAGAATAATGCTACGAACTTCGGTGAAATTTCTACGACAGTCAATTACGATATTTAAAGGCTAGTCACGAGTATATCGACAGTCAAGTAGATGTTACAGTGCGGTACGTGAAGTGATATAGTAAGGTGATATACATTCAAATAATAGGTGAAGTTTAGTTGAAGTGTTTGTTGCATTTGAAGTGAAATAAAGTTAAGTTCAATTATTCTGTGTAGTCAATTATATTGGTCAACCCACTGGGAAAAAGTGCAAGTGATGTTTGCGTCTCCAATCAGACGTATGGCTCTTTCCTGAATGAATTCCAGCAGCTTCAGGGTATGCTTAGGGACGGAGCTCCATACATGAGAGCAATACTTCAAAGAAGGTCTGATCTGAGCTGTATAAAGCATCAAAAGTTGCTGAGGTGTGTACAGTTTTCTGGTTCGGAACGGTGTTCCAAGCTTTTGAGTAGTAGCCTTTGCAATTCTAGTGACATGATTGTGCCAAGACATTTCAACCCCTAACAAACTTATCGAAGCAGAGAGCGGAATTGTCTGACCTGACATTATTATATCCGGTTTGGAGACATTTATCTTCTTGGAGAAAGCCGATATCTGGGTTTTTGCGGCATTGAATTGAACTTTCCGAATCGTCATTTGAATATGCAACCTCCTGCTACCGGCGGAGATGTGCATCCGCAGCTGATGTCCTGGACTCCAAATGGAATGACGCGACAAGTGTGCTGTCGGCAGCAAAGCAATATGTTGGATTCTTGTTTTTTCCAATAAGTCCAATAAGCACATTCAGGATAAAATTATTACAAAAAGTGTTTTTTAGGAATACAGGGGTATGAATTTCATAAATGAAAACGAATTCTGGAATAATACATATATGTTTTTTTTCAGTAAATCTTAGGTTTCAACTACGTGATGAACTTATAATTGAGTATCCATCTAATCCATTAAGTCAAATTTACTTTTGATTTCCCAGAACTCCCAAATCATAAGAAGATCTGTATTTCTTCATTTTATTGAAGCTCTACTACTCACTAAAGATGAATAGGGTACATCAAATATTGTATAAATGTTAGAAGCAATAAATACTCATTTATTCTACTATGTCGTAGTGATCAACAGAGAATTTTTTACTCTATTTTTTTCTCGCGGAATTTTATTTCTACGAATTCAAATTGATCCAAAGTGCTGCTGAAACAGTCCAAAAAATCGACCAGGAATTTGGCAATGATAGTGTTAATGAACGCACTGTTCGATGTGGGTTTGCGAAATTTCATTCCGGAGATTTTTGCCTTGAAGATGATCCCCGAAATTGTCGACCAACAGTAGTCGGACCCTGGTGGAGACTGACCTATCACAAACGGTGCGTGTAAGGGCGGAAAACAGGACGTCAGATCTCAGGTGGTTCAAAAACATATTGAAAAAGTAAAAAAGATCGAAAACTGGGTGCCTCACAATTTGAACGATCGACAGAAACTGTCACTCGAGGTCTGTTTTTCTTTAAGGCGAAAACCCACCAAAAAAGTCCATGGGTACTGTATGGTACTCAGCCGCTGGTGTGATTCACTATAACTTTCTGCAACCGGGACAAACCATCACAGCAGAGTCCTAATGTATCGAAAATTGCGTCAGCAGCAGTCAGCCCTGGTCAACAGAAGAGATCCGATCTTGCTACATGACAACACCACGTTTCACAAATCACCGTCCGAAAATTAGACGAATTGAGGGTCGAAGTTCTGCCTCACCTACTATTTTCACCAGACCTCTCGCCAATCGATTACCATATTTTCAAACACTTCGATAACTTTCTCAATGGTAGAGCTCCCGCCAATCAGGACCAGGTAAAAACGGCCTTCGTAGACTTCATCGAATCTCGAGCAAACAATATTTATGCTGACAGAAATATTCGACTTGTGTTACGTTGGCGAAAGTACAGTGATTCAAATAGCGCTTATTTTGATTTAATTGAACAAGTATTCACTGAGATATGACAGTTAGAAGTACACTCATAGTAACGGACAAAACTTCTGAAACAAGCTAACAATAAAATTTGGATTTCATGAATTCATTCGATCGATTGCTTTGGATCCAAAAAATATCTAAAAATAGATAGACAGAAAAGTTGTGAATGGAAAAATCCGCGTAAGCAAACTTTTATCAATATAAGATTATACTCAATAAACTAATAACGGAAAAATCAATCAAATGACTTGATAATCCTGCAGAAGTGTGATTATAAGAAATTATTTTCGAATTACTCAAGTACATACCCTACATTTGGTGGCCAAGAAAATGAAACGGTCTTTAAGAAATAGATGTAAAATTGTTAACTAAGCAAATTGCCAAAAGGATAGCTAAATAACTCGAAGCCTGGGATTTCTCATGGAACAAACTTGTACTCACTCATTCATAATTTTGGGTCACACACAATCAGTGTAAGGTATGAAACTAGAAGAGTGTTATTTTCGAATACTTTTCAACTGTATTTTTGGCACTTGGCACTAACTCACTAAGGTCTTGTGAAGAAATAAAAAAAGACTGCAGTTAAAATACACAAAAAATAAAATAGAGCATGAAATGCCGTCTCAAAACACTGAAAGGACATTCATTCTAACTGCCATCACACACATGACCGGAGGATGGAAACATGTTTTGAAAGATCTTTTCACGTTATTCTCAAGAAAATTCAGCTACTTTTTGTTCATATCCGCCACGCCGATACTGTTGAGTAAATTCCCCTACGGTTGGCAACTCTAGGTGGGTCCAAAATGAGTGGATCTATTTGACACATCACTGCAAAACTCGAACATGGTAGGAACCAGAGATATCCAAAATATCTGCCAAACCGATTGATTGAGAGGCTCTTTGTGATCATTTTCTTAATGGTAATAATGTTAATATTCATTCGATACTGTGCAAATGATGGGAAGTATTCGAAATAACTGGTAAAATATATGAATGTTTCGACTCTTGGTTCGTGGAATCGTGCATACCTTGCAAGTCCGGTTCGATCCGCAATCCGGAGCGGCATCCGATGAGGGTTTCAAGAATGCTCAAATGAGAAGCTGTGAAGCTAACAATTTGGGAAGGAAACGGTTTCAGTGTGTAACAAATATTATTGACTGAACCATAATTTAGGAGACGCTATTTGCAAATTTGAAAAAAGCACGTTCTCTTGGGATCTGAAATTGTACATATAATGGACCCAAGTCTGTTTTGGGTCATGATTATCTCTAGTTCACGTTCTAAAAATATACCTTCCAAAATATGACTTGACAATGAAATGTTTTCCATGTGGTAGATAGGGCAATTAGCTAGATGAAACGTAAACATAAGCGTTTACACTTTCACCAATTCTTGATTTCATCAATGTAATTATGGTAATGGAGACAAACAAATTATCGCAACATTCAGCACAGAAGGTGGAGCCAAAAGCCAAAGACGCTGACAATTTGGGAAAGAAACGGTTTCAGTGTGTAACAAAGATTATTGACTGAACCATAATTTAGGAGACGTTATTTCTGTTAATGTGGAAATTTGAATACAGCATGTTCTCTTGGGATCTGAAATTGTACATATAATGGACGCAAGTCTTTTTTGGGTCATGTTTATCTCTAGTTCACGTCCAAAAATTATACCTTCCAAAATGAGACTTGACAATGAAATGTTCATCATTTGGTAGAGAGGGCAATTAGCTAGATGAAACGTAAACATAAGTGTTTACACTTTCACCAATTCTTGATTTCATTAATGTAATTATGGTAATGGAGACAAACATATTATCGCAACATTCGGCACAAAAAGGTGGAGCCAAAGAAATATACTTCATAGGAGGGAAGTCAAATATAAATTGTACCCAGTCATATTGATATAATACAGGAGTGAACAGAATAATACGAACAAGCAAGAAATAATTTTTCCAATATAATATCTTCCGTCATAACAATCTGAGAACATCGCTGTAGGTTTTTAGTGGTTCACAGTGAAAAATACCCACACTGAAGATGCATTTATAAAAAGTTTACTGATTTATTCGACATGCTTCATCGAATCCCGAGCACACAATTTTTATGCTGACAGAATTATGAGATATTACAGTTCAAATTAGACTCATAAAATCGGACGAACTTTTTCAGACATCCTAATAATGATCTTTTATAGACCTTCATATTGAGTCCATCCCTGTTTCCTCTTCCGCCATTTTATTTACAGGCGGAGAAAAAAACTTCAAATATAGTCATATTAGCTATTGTACAGTAAAACACGTGTTGTGGTTTTATGAACTCAGTGAAAATCTTGCAATGAAGTGTAACTTGAATACTCTATGAATTTTCATCAAGCATCGGACAATTTTCATCACAAAATTTGGAATGTTTTGCTATACGCGATACAGATGTATATGAATACGTTATAGTTTGTAATTTTGTAAATGAACCAATCACGGTTATCCTCAATGGCGGAAATTGATGTTTCGGAATAGAAGACTAGTCTTATTGCCTCTTCATATTGTAATTGTTAAGGAGTATAGTCGTATTCACTTCTATAACAGGATGTCTCTGTTGGGGACTGCAATATGCCATAGCCTTTCAGTTTTTCAATTAGGTATCCCCTATCAGTGTCTTATCCCGAAACATCGATGTCCGCCATTGATGATAGTTTTCCATGTAAAAGAAATTTTACCTTTTTCATATATACGATATTGTGTAACAATCCTGTGAATGATATCTGAATCAATTCCACAGTGAATGTTTGGAGTACAAACTGAACGTGAGAAAGTGTTTTTGTATAAATTAATGTTTCGAGAATGCTTTTTCTTTCAGTGTGTGTCTGAAAGTTATGAAGAATTTATTTTGAAATCAATTGTCTTTGTCCTTTTGATATACATGTTGGATTTAAAATGTATGTTTTTATCATTCCCTCTGTATATAGATTTTTTATTTATTTTAAGTGATGTCTGATAATATTTTTAGTTAAATGAAGTTTGTTAGTAGAAAGAAGATTTTGATTACAGTTGTCAAATAAATAGAATTTAAATATGTCAGTAAGACTTTATTTGATAATAAAATTATATCCATCCCATATTTAAAATAGTGGCGACCGTGACAGGACTGAATTATTGACAATGGATATTATGCAAAAAGAAAGAGAGCAGCTGCGAAGACATTTTCGCAATACTAGCAGCGACCTAGATGTAGCCTTGAGTACGAAGCAAACTAGTAAGGCACAAATACTATCACTCTTGAGACAATTGGAAGACTAGAGTGATCGAATATTCACTATTGATGAGAACTTCAAGGAGCAGTTATTTTCCGGAAAGTTTAATGATGCCGAAGTTCAACAAGAGTTCGACGATATGGAGTTTTATAGAGCTGAAGTAATCAAATATAAATCTGAATGCGAAATCCGATTGGCAGATAACCAAATGCGAGCAGATTGTGGAACCAGTTCACAAATTTCTTATGGTGAAAAAATCAATCGAAAATTCAGATTGCCAAAGTTAGAACTGACCAAATTCGACGGAAATGTGAAAAGCTGGATCGGTTTCTGGGGACAGTTTAAAAAGATAGACCAGGATGAAGACATCGATTTAGAAGACAAGTTTCAGTATTTGGTGCAGGCAATGAAACAAGGATCACCAGCATGGTAAAAAGACAGTGAAGAATTTGATGAAGAAGAAAACTGTGGTTCACGAGTCAATCTCGAAATTTTTTCGATTCCGATATTTAAAAAAGAATGTTATTGAAGTTCTACATTTCGCACAAAAATTGCTTACCTATTCCTAAGTACCTCACACTCATAGTTTAACTGAGTTGAAGCGTAAATACGGCTATATCTGGACTGTAAATTACCATTACAATGTTCGCAGTAATCGTTCATGACAATAATTATAATAGGCAACTCTGCCGATATATGTTAAATATATTCAAAAATGATAAACTTCATTTACGTTCAAAAATACAGCGGAAGCCCAATTTGCGTTGTTTATTACACTGCCTTTTCGATAAAAAATGCTTTATTTTATCGCGAACAGTATAATGGTGCTATGGTGATGATGTGTAGTGAAATGGTAGGACAAAATTTGGTGAGTGCTACCTATAATGTGAATAATCAGGTCTAAGATTTGGAGTGAGTAGATATATATTTAAGATAATTAAGAATTTGAACAGATACGTTACGAGTAATTACATTCTGAGGTAAGACAATCTATTTTATGGATTTATAATATCATAAGATTTTCACAGTTTACAAAACTGCAACTCACTGTACAATTGCTTCTTCAGGCTTGTTTCGCGCTTTGCAGTTTTGTGAACATCAACAATAGTATACAGGAGGACACATTTTGATCTAACTTTCCCTATCGCACCCCCAGAGTATGTTATCATTTTTAAAAAATGGATTAATTGTTTTGCATCATCATATGTTCCATGATGAACAGATTTCAACAAAGTAGAATACATTATGGTCTGAAGCTTACAGTTTGGGAGCTAAAAATCATTTGAGTTGAAAACGAGCCACCCTGAATTAACCTCTGTACAATCTGTTACGTTGGTTTCATAGGTGTTTTTGTGAAGTAGGTATACTTCATTTTGTATTTGTCTCATTCTACAATTACAATTATCTACCAAGTGAAGTAACAATTGGTGTTTCTGTTTTTGTGAATTCTTGAGAAGCAATGGTTTATATGCTTCGAGAACGGATTGAAATAGTGAGTTTGCACTACCAGAATGGAAGTAGTGCTGGAGCTGCTGCCCGTATGTTCAATGATAATCATCCAGGAGGAAATGTACGTCACAATTTGAACAAGATTATGGAAACTGGATCTGTTAACAATGAAAAGCACAACTGTTCAGGAGTTGTCAACGATGAAGCTATGTGTACTGCAGTTTTAGGGTACGTTGGACTAATGAAAAATTCGCAATCTCTTGCTAAGTTTTCAGGATCCTTCATAAGTACAAATTTCATCCATATAAGATTAGACTAATTCATGAATTGAACGAAGATGATTTCGATAAACGTATCGAGTTTTGTGAAAGTCTCACTGAATGGATCCACTTGCATCAGAATTTCTTGTATAAAATTTGTTTTTCGGATAAATGTACGTTTAGTATTAATGGAGAGGTGAATCCGCAAAATTGTCGATATTGGAGTGATAGGAATCCTCATTTATATCGTCAAGTTCATACATAACGACCTCAAAAACTGAATGTTTGGGCAGGAATTTTAGGTAACTACATCATAGGGTCTTTTTTATCGATGATAATTTGATTAGTGATAAATATTTAGATATGTTGGAGAATCGAATAATACCCTGCATCAATAGGGCAGTTGAGGAGGATATAAATTTATTCGAAAACGAAATAGTTTTTCAGCATGATGGTGCACCTCCTCATTATGCAGCTCCAGTGCGACAATTTTTGGATGATCATTTTCCTGGTCACTGGGTTGGCAGAATGGTCACCAAGGTCTCCGGATCTCACTCCAGTAGATTTATTTCTATGAGGTCATTTGAAGTTTGAAGTGTATGAGATAGAATCAACAACATTAGAAGATTTGAGAGAATATTATGAGGCATTACAGAGAAATAACTTCCGAGATTCTCAACCATGTGAAGGCGGCAATGGAAGCTCGCTTGTACCATTGTATGGAAGTCGGTGGAAACGTTTTTGAACATTTACTATAGAAAATTGTTTTCTTCTCATTGTCCAGTTATCATATTTAGATTACAGAAATGATAAAAAATATTTTTTTCTGATTTATTGCTTTTATATTTGTTTCTAGAACGGATATTTCAAAATGTGGCCTCCTGTATAATTGTTGACCTGTTTTTAATTGTTCCTGCAAATCATTGTTTCAAAAGTTATTCAGGGTGGCTCGTTTTCAACTCAAATAATTTGTTGCTTCCGAACTATAACCTTCAGATCATGTGTTTTACACTTTGTTACACTTTTCTCATCATGGAGCATCTGATAATGTGAAACAATATAGGGTAATCCATTTAAAAAACTTGGTGAAGAAAGAAAGGTTAATGCAGTCAAGCTGCTGGAAAATAATTTCATGAAAATAAAAGATAAATAAATAAGTACCATTCTGATTATTCCTACATTGATTTCAATTTAGGAGCCACCGGAAGACATCTGTTTCAGCCTATTGGGCAGTACCGGGCAGGCGGTCCTCGATTGAAGACAAAATGTGAAAAACCAAGAAAGGCACTCAATGAAAATAACTGCGCAAAAGCAAATAAGTGGTTCCACTTATGTCTCTGACGATGCCCAATTAAATTGAAATCAATGTGGAAATGATCAGAATGGTACTTATTTATTTATCTTATATATATGTATATATATATATATATATATATATATATATATATATATATATAAGCTAAATAGATAAATACTTTCTGATCATTCCCATATTGATTTCTAAGAGCCACCGGTAGACAGCTGTTTCAGCCTATTGGGCATCGTCAGTACCGGTGGCTCTTGAATTGAAATCAACATGGGAATGATCAGAAAGTATTTATCTATTTATCTTTTGATTTTCATGGAATTATTTTCCAGCATTAACCTTTGTCGATTATATATATATATATATATATATATATATATATATATATATATATATATATATATATATATATATATATATATATACACATATGCACGAAGTCAACAACAGGAGCATATGTGTTGTTTCCTGCTTTCGGCAAACAAGTGTTGCTCACCTTTACACTTGGCTGCACCGCGCTGATGAGGCCAATAGCCAGAAACACGTGTCCGCGGTTTGCCCCCCTTTTTGGAGTGTTATGTCCACTAATTGTTTCATTTTTGATTTGTACATCATATACACTCGATAAAATCTTTGTATATATATATATATATATATATATATATATATATATATATATATATATATATATATATTTTCTTTATTTTCAGTATTTTATTATTAATGTAAGTTACAAAAAGGATTTGAAGCTCTATGACTTCTATTTAATTATCTGCGAGCGCTTTCGACAGCTGGTCGTGCTGACATCTTCTAGGCACTCTTCTATCTGAACGTGTTATCCTGTTGTGTCTTTTTATACGGTCCGAACGCCTCAGAACAGGTACTTCTGTTGCTTTAGGTGAATTTGCCTGTATTTGGAATACCCCAGGTACTATTCTTTGTGTTTAATCTTCTCCACGTTCATTGCTTCTAGGAGTGTATATTGATTTGTTTAATATACTGAATGTTAGGTCATGTTGTGTTTTGATTTGTACTTGTTTCTCGATAAGTGATTTTTGACAGTTAAATTTATGGATGTTTAAGTTTTCCCAGTTATGTTTGTTTTGTATGGCGTGTGTTGCGAGGTTTGATTTATATACTATCGGGTTTATGTATGCCTTTTTGTGTTCATCGTACCTTTGGATCAATTTTTTCTTCGTTTGGCCGATATGGAATTTGTTGCAGTCCAAGCATTGTATACTGTATATTCCATTTTGGTTTTTGTCTCCTTCTTTTTCATAGCCGTTTATTTTTCGCGTTATTTTCGTGTTTGGCTTGAATGTGACGTTGATGTCCAATTTTGAGAGACTTTCTTCAGTTCATATGTTAGATATTATGCCGTGAATTTATTTCATCTCATTTTCAGTACATTTTTTTCCTTTCAATGAATCAATAATAAAATTGGAAATATTTTTTTGATTTATTCATTCAATTGAAAAAAGATCGACTGTATTTTCAAATTTACTACAGTGAAATTTTTCATCGAAAAATAATTGAATTGATTTTTTCTAATATTCCATATAGATCTCATTTATCGACAAATCTAAAATTTGAATCATCGTGTATTGGTTACTCAGACAGAATATTCTCATTTTTCTCTCACAACTAGACGTGTGATAGTTTCTTATCATTATGCAAATAATCGATCTTTTCATTGCCATAATCCGAGTTGTGTTAGTAATGTACTGGCTATATGTGAACAAAAATTAATGTAATTCAATATCATTTTATTTACGCCTCCTGTGTAATTACCAATTTTAAGAAGTTAACATCATCGATTGACACGTTTTTAATTGCATTAATTCAAATAGTTTTCATTTTTGGTGTAGTGAGAGAGTAAGTAATAGTTACTTAGTAGATTCTAGATAGATTTGTTTGGTGGGTACGTCTTTTGAAATTGTGTTTTTCTTTAAAGAATTCCGTTTTCATTTTTAGCTACGATCTTATTTGAGAAGTTTCCCTTTATGCACATAATTTAATTTGAAAGGGGTTTATTTTCAGGAGAGATTAATTTTTGGGAAAGAAAGATCATGCAAAGAAGTAACTTTCACACACACAATGGAAGAAAAAGACCCCTCAAAATAACTACTTTCATATAAACAGGAATGAAAAAATATTTTAGAAATAACTACTTTTATATGGAAAATGCTTGTACTCCAAACATCCTTACTATTATCATTCACTGGTTTGCTACATAATATCGTATGCGAAAGAAGTAAAATTTCACTTAGATGGAAAACTGTTATTTTCAACAGCGGACATCGATGTTTTGGAATAAGATATAAGGGCTGGATTTGGAAGTCTAGAGGCCCTGGGGCAACGAATGAGTGGATACCCCTAATTATTAATGAATTTTTGGATTTTTTTTCACTTATTTTATTCCTATTCAACTGATGGGTACATATTACAAATTACTCATTGAAAAAAGTATGGCCATTGAAGTGCTCGATCAAATAAAAAATTGATAGTGAATTCATACTTGCATTCAGGGGTTTTTGATATGTCGAAACCAATATTATTATGTTTGTGCAAGTATTCTGAGTAAAAATGCAAAAAAAAACTGTTTGGGAGGAAAAACGTAAAAGTTGATGACCCGTTGGAACTTGGATATTTTTGTAATCTTCATTGTGGGGGCTCTTTCTTATGGAGGCCACGTGGCAGTAGCTCCACCTGCCCCCTTAAATTCGGCCCTGGTCATTATACCTATTTCTCATCACCGAAATATCACATCGTGAAAGTCATTTTATCATAAGCGTAAGAGCATTATACAATCATAAATAAAGTCAGCTTTTGAAATATACTTCGCATGTTCACCAAAATTTTGAAATCACAATTCCCTACATATACATTCTGAGGTTAAAAACATTATTTCTGTTATTTTATGTTTCATTTCTCCTTTACTACTTCGGTATTCTCTTTGCATGATCAACTTTTTCAGTGAACAGTTATCACATGAGTCAAAATCAACATATTCACTACATGGGTTGAAAAGTTTCGGGTTTAACACATAGATGGCGCTATGTATTCACCGCTTTTTCGAAACAGTACTAACCTTCAAAAGAAAGCTGTTGAAGTTTCATGACATTATACTCATAAGTTTATGAGTTATTTTGCTAAGAGTGACACTTCTTTTGCTATTTTCAAAATAATGGATCAAACACAATTTCGTGTTTTGATTTTACACTGCTTCTTGACGTTCAAGTGAAGCAATGGCTTGAAAAATGTTATAATAACTCCATTACATCAGAAACAACAATTAACGTTGATTTGCTAACTTCAAAGGTGGTATCAAAAAAACGTGTTGGCTTTATATTGTATGAGCATTTGACTATGAGAAAGCTCTGTTCAAAGTGGGTGCCGCGCGTGCTCACTGTTGACAAAAAACAAGAATGTCATTGTATGAGCATTTGACTATGAGAAAGTTCTGTTCAAAGTGGGTGCCGCGCGTGCTCACTGTTGACGAAAAACAAGAATGTCCTAATGATAATGATTCTGGGCAGTGTGTTACCACGTTTAAGCACAACAAACGGGAAATGTTACAAAGGATGAAACATGGATCCACGGAGCAACTGGTGAGCCTCATCCAAAGCGCCCAAAAGGACAACGATCGGCTGGAAAGGCTGTGGCCTCGATATTTTGTGATGTGCGTGGTGTAATATACATCGACTATCTTGAAAAGGGAAATTTCATCAACAGTCAATTTCATAAAGCGTTATTGGAGCGTTTGAAGTTCGAAACGCGGAAAAACGACCCCATTTAAAAAAAAGACAGTGCTTCTTCATCAAGATAATACACATCGTCACAAATCAATGAAAACGATGACAAACTTGCAAATGGGCAAATTGCTCCGGTATATACCATATTTGCCAGATATGGTTCCCAGCGACTACTGACTGTTCGTAGACCTCAAAAATACTCACAGCGAAAAATTTTTGCTCAAATAAAGAGGTTATTGTTGAAACTGAGGCCTATTTTGTAGCAAAAGACACATCGTTCTACAAAAATGACATTGAAATGCTAGAGCGGCAAAAAAATACGCGTTTTCTTTCTTAGCCCAGGTGTTGTATTTAGAAAATCAGCAAAATAAGTGTAGTGGAAAATCATTTCATCAGAATATTGTGCACAACCTTTTCCACACCAGAACCAAAATACAATACTATCTCTGGATTCCCTTAGTGTTAGGAGATACTAGTGATGTTGCCGCTCCCTGGTGGATGAGTCAAAGCTGGTATGTATATAGTAGTTCCGAACTCGGTCACTAGATTTTTATTTTCGAAAGCAAAATTCATTACCAATTCATGAAATTTTATCATTTCTGCATTTGCTCCGCCTCACCTTACTTCCTTTGGTAACGTTCAAAAATCCACTTTTTTTATTTTGTTAAATCCATGAATTTTGGAGAATGACTGACACTTTTTTATTGCTGAAATTTTGTATTTTACCTAATGAGCAAATTCAAATTTGCCTGAGAAGAAAACTAAATTTGGATTGGATTTATGGCACATGAAATATGAAATTCGGCTAATATAACGTTCATATACAGAGTGGCCTAAGCGCAGACGCCCATTTTTTTTGAGAGAAGATCTCAAGACTTATGGGAATTACCCCATGAATGTTCTTCAGATATGTATTCTTCAATTTTTCTATGAGAATTTCCGACCAGACTGGCTTACATATTTTTTATTTTTGTTTCGAGAGGAGTTTTCTCTGGTATTTTGCCTAAGACTTGTTCATTATGAATTCAGTGTTACTGTCTTCAATCGGTTTTGGAGGCCGTCGTAATTTGGAACCGCATCCTAACCTTTGGCCAGCATGAGTGGCACCGATGACTCATAAGTCATCGGTGAATCATCATCGTGTTGGCGAAACGTTAGGATGTAGTTCTAAACTACGACGGTCCTCAAACCCGAATGAAGATAGTAACACTGAAAATCTCGGCCGCGAAAGCCTAAACCAATTCATTATAAATTGTTCTTTAATGCATAAAATTACAGTAGAACGCAAAAATATTCATCGACTAAAAAGTTCACGATCGAATAAGACAAAGTTGAATTAAATTCCCAACTTTGAATTGAAAATCGTTAAAAAATATTCTCCAACTCCAAGAAAATTTTAAATATTTCACGAAACTATGAACTTCCAGAACAACATTCAGCGTTCAAAGTTACGAAAATGGAAATTTCAAAAGATAGTGTTTTGTTAGCTAAATATAATCATTGCTTATTATGTTCTTACTCTCAGTCAAGTCATTGGAAAAAATGTCACCAAAGTATTCAGGGACCAAAATAATCATAGCTGTCACAAAAAGAACTGAAACACTTGCTCGTTTCACTAACCAAGTTGGCTTAATCAGGAGATGAACTAAATTGAATTCAGTCTAGTCTTTGAAATGAGTGGTTGCTGAAAAGCTCATCAAGATTTTGTAGTTATTCTCGTGTGTGAAAGCGTGGATTGTTTTGGATTGATTCCACGCCAGAGATTTCGTTTTTACTTTTCATTTATATAGGGTGATAATTTTTTTTTGGAAACCAGAGCATATCCTTAATTTCCCTATAGTAACAAATCAGTTACAAATGAAAGTGGTAAAAAAACATAGAAAGAGTTTTACTTCCCATTTTTCATGATTCTCTCCTACCACGTATCTATGTGTTATCTTTATTTGCATTATTCATCATAACATCTCAATTAACCTCAAATCAATATTACTTTTGTAACTTACTGTAATTTTAAGGTATGCTTACAAGTTCTCTTGAAAAAAAATATTCAAGCCAGATCGAGAATCCACATAGGAACTTAAAAAAAATTCATAATTCGAATTCTGATGGATCTTGAGTCTCTCCTATTTAAAAAAAATAGAAGTCTCCGTTTCGGTCACCCCGTATTTCCTTGGGGAATAAAAAAATGAGAATTGTGAGTATTTTATTTGTACTGGAGATTACCTTTTAACCAAATATTACTTTTATTTGCAACATATCCTGTTTAAACTTATCTATTTACCCAAGAAGATTTGCATGTTTTTATCAGATAAAATCCAACATTCAAATGACAGTTGTGATACAACCTGACTTTTTGGGGCATGGTTGGGAAAATAAAGATTGTCGATTTTATTGGCCAAATCATAATCATAATCTGAAATCATCGCAATTGTGTTTCAAGATGTTCACTAAATTCAGGTAAATGATTGCGACATATTTTTTTAGTGACTGGATCGTTTGTTTGATATCTGTCTCATATTCTCGTATTCATAAATAGGGATTATCATCATTGTTATAACTGTGTATGCATAGAGGATGAGTCTATACTCGGTATTGCTAACTCAACCAATAAAAGTTTCATTATTACTTTAAATTACGAAGAGAAACAACAATGTGTTCGAGATTTAACGACTTTTTTTTATTATATTCGTCACCACTTGTAACACTGTTAGGTTAGGTTATGTCAAAAGTGGGTGGCCCTATTCGAGTCTTCACCGCTACCCGCAAGGGTATATTGTGGCTCTCACTTATTCAAATTCGACCAAAATAAACCAGCATCTTGACGAAGCCGATTAGTTTATATGGTGAGTGATCTTTTAGGTCAGATGGTAGATCTCTGGTTCTATCAAACTCTGAAAACATGATTCGGTCCGCAGCGAGGCATGCACAAAGTATATGCTCTGCTGTTTCATCATTCTCCAAACAGAGGCGACACACTGTCTTCCGACAGTCCGAGTCTCTGCATAGGATGCTTCAGACGACAGTGACCTGTAAGAATGCCTGATAGACATCGTAGTTCATTCCTACTGTAGTCTAACAACTGTTTGATTTCAAGCTTCAAAGGGTGAACGAACGCCTTGGAGTGAGCTAATCCTGAAAAATTTTGCCAGAAGTCTTCAAATATTCTTACCATCCATATGTTGAATGTTTGTTTGGCAAAACCTAGAGCACTGCCAATGACAGGTTCTGGTCCGATGAAGCTAATTGCAGCACCCTCCTTTGCATAGGAGTCAGCAGCCTCATTGCCTTCCACGTTGTGTAACACTGTTATTGATACATCAATTTTACTTGCGATTGCATTTGATGCCAACAATATTAGCAAAACAAAAATAACAGTCAACTTAACGGTTTTTCATCCCTTCAAATCACGGACATTCCAAACTTCAGCGATTCACGAATAGGTACTTCTCTTTCACGTTGGTGCCATAGTTATTTTGCAAATATAAGGCATACCTACTAATGTTATATCAATAATTATACAAATAATTTTTCTGGAGAAAGCCACGGAAACTGAATTTTTCATATGTCATACCTGTTGTTTGAACGAAGTAAATAATTTTGGTCATCGCTTTAGAAGGTTTCTGATTATATAAAATAGTGAAAATTGGGTAAAACAATGAGGAACTTAATGTTTCTTCTTTGGGTAGTTTCACCTACCATAATCTGGAGAATATGGAAATTGTTGTAGAAATCTGGATGGTTTCAGCCTTACCAAAAAAGAGCTAAGAAATTGTACAATATTCATAATAGGGAAGGAAAAAACTGCGTATAAACTTGAATTTTATTCATTTGTGAAGAGGGAGGCAAATTTTAGCCAGAAATATTAAGATAAGTATTATATAATTTCTTAGCTCTTTTTTATGATAGGCAAAATTATAAACTCGAGGAAAATGTTAACAACAAATACTCATTTATTTCGGTTTATGAATTCATTCTTTTTGATATCCACTACTGTATTAGAACTGTTTCGATAATGCGTTATAGTAATTTTATGAAACGAATTGCTTTTGATCAATTGTATGTATCTTTTTCCGGCAATGGAGTATTCCTGAAAATGCACCCCCGATTGTCGGCCCGAAGACTCTTCCTCCTACTTCTCCACCGTCTCGATCCTCGTCTTCCTTCCCCCATTTTAAGCAATATAGCATTCATCCTCATTCATTAAAGTGCCTTAAATACATTGTGCATTCAATATCGATCAATATGGCCCTCTACAGCATGTAATTTAGATGAATATTTTCGAGTAGGGGAGACCGGGGCTGGTTAGTACGCTTTTCAAATTGAAGCCCCTCTAATTTTTTTATTGATAGATAGTGAGAAAATACATTTGATTTCCAGATTAGTGTTGTTTTGTTTGTATAAATTTCAAATTACATAATGTTTGGACCTATCCTAAATTCAGAATTTAATTTTTTACTTAAGGATGCAAGTGTACCAAGCAACAAAAACTAAGAAAATGATTATTGTTTTTATTTTATTATGTAAGAATCAGCCTGCAGAAAAATTATAATAGAAAAACACGGTACCTATCCGTTAAAAAAGTGAATAATCTAGTCAGAACCATCCGAATCACAATTATGACAAACGTAGAACAAGCCCGCATCTGCACATTTTTTATGTGCCCAGGGTTCAACGCAAAGCAGGCAGAAGGTTCATCACTGCTTGAATCGTCTTTAATTTTTGAATTCTTCGCATTTGCTTGTTTTTTTGTGTTCTTTTTGGTTTTGCAGAAGAACTGTTTTTTCATCGATCTCGTTTTATTTTCTTTTTTTTTTGTTCTTCTAATGCATCTTTAATAGGCGCATCTGTCAAGATTTCAGATTTTCTTTTTGTGCGACCCCGTTGCACTTTCCTTTCTGCGGCTTCTGGAAACGGCTTCAAATTTTCGCGATCTGAAAAACAATATGTTGCTACCTTGTTATATGACTGGAGACACTGAGAATTCTGGGGCGTGGGCATCTAACTTTCTGCAATTCTGCTTGGTCCAGTTTGTTGCATGTCTTCGTTGGGATTAGTCTCTTGGTCTGGCAAGGGGTTGTCGACACGGTTTAAAGCCTCTTCGATGAGTGTGATTTGACCAAGTTCAGGTAGATTTGCTTTAACTCTCAATACTTCACCAGGATTTACGTTTTGCTCAATATCTTGCATATCTTGTTCAGGAGCTGGTCTATCTGTAACATAAGCAGCGGGAAAAATATCCCTATTCTGTTCTGTTCTGTTCTGTTTTTTTCGTTAACCAGCTGTCGCACCCCTACGAACGACAACCCTCAGAAGTCGAAACTTGTGCGAGCTAAGGATTAACAAGGTCTTACCTTTTAACGGGTTGGACGATAGCAAGTGAAGATCGATCGTTCAGGCTAGGGCTTGAACCACCGACCAACACGGCAGTCAATTCGAGTGAGTGAACAAAGCACCCACGCCGAACCGCTTGGCTATCGACCGAAATGGATATATTCAGGAAATCTGGAATCCAGCTGTAATGTTGTTTGGAGTTGTCGCTAATGGTAGTGCAGTACGAACAATACTGGGTATGTTATAAATAGTCATCGATGCACCCGGACGATTGGTCATCCAAGAATCACAAGCACTATTGACATACTTCTTTAACGGTCCATACACATTGCGATACAGAGGTTGGAGCTTATGGCTACAGTGAGGCGGAAAGGATAACACTGTTATGCCGTGATCTTTGCAGATGTTTAGCGCTTCGGGAGATAATGCGAATCGTGGTTGTATATCAAAAGCAGGAGAGGGTTTTCTTTAGACGCCTTGGAGTATTGAATAAACAGTTGGATATATTGTATAAAATGAACTTCTTTCACCCAGCCTGATAGATTGGCACCATCGCTTCCAGGCGTGGCATCTCTGAGAAAATGGGGCTTAAAATGAACATAACTGTGTTCCTCAGCCTATGAAAGAAATGACGTTATCTTCATTTAGAAATGAAATAAAAAAATATTTGATGCCGAATGCTTTTTATAGTATAGATGAGTTTATAAATAGAAATAAATGACCTGTCAAAGGGAAAATAGGAGGAATGACGAATCTAAACTATTTCCTCATTGTGTAAACTTTTTGTGTAGTGTAAGTATTTTGTTTTATCCCATAAACACCTGACAAATATTTTGTTTTGTCTCATATACACCTGTTTTTTTGTGAAATTGACAAGTATAAGTTATATTATACAATCATATTTGTAAATATGTTCATGTGTGAAAATGTGATGATTCAGTTTTTATTCATTTTGTTACATGACTCTACATTTATTTGTGACATTTGTGATATTATTTGTGTGTGATATTTAAGTGACGTGCCAAATATACACTATTGTATCAAATATTGGTAAATAAATATTCTATTCTATTCTATTCTATGAAAAAAGGTGGCACAGTATTTCGAGCAGTAGAAACAGCACACGCCAAAGTTACAAGCGTACCGCGCTCTGCCGAAGTAACTCTTCCCTGAACTGTAGTAATCCCTGTTTTGTCCAAATTCCAGATGTCCACAGGACTAAAGTTATACATTTCAAGAACAATTTCTAGATTGCTGAAAAAATCTGTCTACATTTGTTTTATTGAAGCTCGTGGCTCTAGCTAGACAAACTGGTGGCTTCAGGTGTCCTTATAGCCAATTCAGCATTTCGTTTCAAAAATTATGTAAACCAGTCGGGGCCTGCCATCTCATTTTTATTCCAGCTATTTGGAACCGTCAGGTGCAAAAAGGTTGCATATAAATAAGCTAATCTTTTCACTTCTTTGGACGTAAGACCATAGTAAATATCGGCAGTTTTTTTATGTAATCTATGAGATTGGACTCTTGAAGCTTGGTGAAAATCTAAAACCAAAAATTTTACTATAAACTAGTTCATCAAGTTAATTTTTTAAAAACCTACCTGTCTATTTTTAAAGTATCCAACAACTGTTGAAGGCATTTCTCTTTCTGATTGCAGTTCCTCTAGTGTAAACTTGAAGCAATATCTTCTTGATGTGTTGAATGGAATTTCGAAGTCACTGGCAGCAGATTTTAGAGATTGCCGTCCAATTTTACGGCTCTGACCGCCCGTAGCATAATATCCGGGGATGTTTTGCCTCTTTCCGATTTTCTTTTAAACGTACGCATTTTAATGAAGGTTTCCTGAAAAAGCCAGCTAGTAGCAAAACAAAAAAAAAACCTAAAGCTAGCCCCTGGGGTTGCTTGATACACTGTTCCAACCAGCCCCTTGCAGTTTGTACCAACCATCCCCAATGCATTTTTTTACGTTAGAAATGCCAAAACTGAATGTTGAAATATCATAAATCAAAGTTTTATATTTGGTGAGTATTGACAAAAATGCAAATTTTCTTACTATATATACTCTGTTGTTATCGAAAAAGCAATAAAACTGATATTGCAAATATTTCAAACTCATAAAAATTTACTTACAGGTGACAAAACCACGTGCACCAAGCAAACCTAAAAAACGCCCACACATCAACGATAACTGTCTTCAACTGGCGCATATTCAAACACCTTCCGATAGATGCGAGCAACGCTGGTGTTAACCGAACGGATTCCGAAATTTTACGATTCGACCAACCAACCCTGTGCCCAACCAACCCCGGTCTCCCCTATATTACATATTTAAAATGCAGGGATATAGCGGTTGCGACGGAACCGGCCGGGGGGCGGCGGTGCGTGCCTATAAATAGCGCGTCGAAGGCTACGCTTCGCTTTATAGCTCTTTATGATTAGCATACGTTTATATGTATATTTAGTATCTGCATTGCACCCGTGCGGATCCGAGGCGGTTCGCTATTCCTTTATAAAATACGAAATCATATTGATCGCAAATATTTGATTAACATTCATTGTAGTTTCATATATTCGCGATTAAAATATTTAATTTCCATAGGTACTGCGATCTGCGAATACCGAAATTCCTAAACCATTGAAAAAATTTCAGAATAAATCTATCCAACCTCCATTAGAGCCAACTGAAAATGTATATTAACCGAGAAGGTTGTTGATTTTGGATTCACTTCATCAATTGGCAACTTGTTCCTTCATTCACCTCGCCATTATAAATAAAGAATACAGAAGTTAAAATTCACTGAAAATAATTTCATTTATAACTATCACATGAGAATTAATAAACCCTACAAAATACAAATAAAACAGAACACAGCCTGGGCCAAAGTAGGCCCAGGATGTGGAGGTATTACAGATTACTAAGCCTAAGGATCAAGTGGGGAATGGGAAAAAATACCAGCGTGATTCAAACAGAACTGGTTGGTATCTCAATCGCCACAAACGGAAAATAATTTCTGGCAAAAACACAACAATCTGCACTATTAGCAGACAAGCCCTATTAGCCTTGAACAGACTACCTGTTACCTCAGGGCTAGTACTAGAGTGCCACCAAGATTTAGCCAAAGCTTCGGTAGATAATAACATCATCCTGAGGTGGATTGAAAGACACGACAGGAGTGAAGGTAATCGCATTGCAGACTCTTCAGCCAAGGAAGCGGCTGGACTAAGAATTTAAGAAGCCAGTGGCATCTAAAGCCTGGTGACTTCGACAATTGCGGAACTAGCAATACGTCACACCCATACTGAATCCCTAAAGAAATGAGATGAAATCAAAGGATGCAATCTTGCCATGATCACCCTTGGTGCCACCAAGATTTAGCCAAAGCTTCGGTAGATAATAACATCATCCTGAGGTGGCTTAAGTGACACGACAGGAGTAAAGGTAATCGCATTGTCGACTCTTCAGCCAAGGAAGCTGCTGGACTGAGAATTTAAGAACTTAGTGCCACCTAAGGCCTGATGACTTCGACAATTGCGGAACTAGCAATACGTCACACCCATACTCAATCTCTAAAGAGATGGGATGAAATCAAAAGATGCAATCTTGTCAGGATCACCCTTGGTGACCCTGGGAAGCTGGCGCCGAAGAAATATCTGGCGAAGACCAGAAAAAAATCTACGCTTAACAGTAGGATTTCTGACTGGCCACTATCAACTACGGAAACACCTCCACAATATGGAGCTAGTGGACACACCTCTATGAAGGATGTGTGAACAGGAAGATAAAACTGTCAGGCACGTCCTATGTGAATGTCCCGAGTTATTGTCAATAAGAGAGTGTGTGTTCGGTTAGTCTTGGCCTACACCTGCCGATATAAAGGAGACGTCTCCCAGAGACATGTCCACCTTCCTGGAAAGGACAGGATGGGCGATGACCTAGGAAGACAACTCCTTGGGGGGATGTACAATAGATCACATGTGGCCTAAGTGCTGTGGGCCTACACTCACCCTACCTACTCTACAGATACAGATACATATCACACGAGAATATTTCAGGAATTACATCCAAGCAAACCAAAAACGAAAATTGGAAAACGTTGCGAAATGGTGTAATAATTTATAATAAACTGCCAGTCATGTTTGAAAACATAAAATTTGCTCTTAAATTCAAAGTACTTTTGAAAAAATATAAATATGATAAAAATATTTGTATTTTCACTTTTGACAATTTATCTTTGAACATGTTTATATGTTTTATAAACAATTTGCGTTTGAATTTCCCTGTTATAAACAGCCAATGTTTCTTGGAGAGTTGAATATACATATTAAACTTTTTTGATTATATTTTGATAGTCTTATGGAAGTTGCTGCAGAGGGCCGATTCTCAGCCCCTTTCTCTTCCGTCTTTCACACTTATCCGTTGGCGACGAGAACTCTTCAGTTAATTACAAGGCAAATGTTAACAACAATTACTCATTTATTTCGGTTTATGAGTTCATTACCTTTGATTTCACCGTATCATAACTGTTTCGATAATAATTCATAGATAATTGAAAGGGTTTGATATTGATTGCTTCCTTTCCTTCTTTTGAAGATTCCCACATTTGTTTTGTATCGAAATGGAGTAGAAGAAATCCAAAAACTTTCTTTCCTAAAAGACTTATAGAAATTTCATGAAACGAATTGATTTGGATAAATTGTACCTATCCTTTTCAGGTAATGGAGTATCCCTGAAAATGCCCCCCCGACTGTCGGCGCGAAGACTCTTCCTCCTCATCCTCTTCTTCTTCACCGTCTCGATCCTCTTCTCCTTCCAGGGCCGGTTACCATGGCTACACGTGGAGACGACTGAACAACAGGAGAAGGAAAAAGTTTCGGATGAGATCGGCGCGTCTTCGGCTCCGAGTGCCGAAGTTTCGGTTAATCTCGATGAAGCCGAATCGATTACCAACCATCAGCAAGGGAAACCATGGTTCATGACAGGAGGAAGCGAGTTTCCAGGCGAACACAAGGGTCCATCGAGGTTGTTCCCGGATCAGGCCGATGGGGATAGAGTGGTCGATCAGTTGATGTATGTACCCGAAGACTATCAAGGTAAGAAACATATATTTTCTGAGTCATTGACTTATGAGAGAGAATATTTAAGAAAACTTATGTAGATGTATAAAGAACGACAAGTCACACATAGACAAGGATAACAGATCAGGTGTCTATAAACTAACATGCGGATCATACCCAAAAGTGTATGTAGGACAAGAAATTTCAAAACGAAAGTCTTCGAACATAAAAGAAGTTTTGAACTGAAGAAAACCAATTCCACCTATGCGTGCCACCTTTTGAAGAACGACATCGATTTCAGCACTGAACAGGGACGCCGGATTTTTAAAATTCCCGTGGATGTTCCAGCTTTTTTAATGACATACCAAGCTACTTTTATATTATATTTATATCAGAACTAGCTGACCTGGGGAACTTCGTATCGCCGCCGCGCCATTATAGGTACTAAATGCTGCACCATACACATACACTTTTATTTTTAAATATTCGATTGAAAACAAATAAAATTGCGAGTCAGTTATCTCATTCTTTAACTTTAAAAAATTACAATTAACGATAACCAATAAAATCTATGAATCACAGACAAAACAAAACAAAAGTGAAATTCGGCAGTTCTGCGCTTCGCGTGCGTGAGACAGAGAGCGGCTACGTTTGTTTTCTAGGCGCGCGTATTACGTATATTATTTAGGTATAAAGGCATATTATTTAGATCGAGTTTATTGAAAGACTAGAATGAGAATTATACGACATATACGACATATTTCACGTAGATGCTGCTGGAGTCTCTGGAAATAAACGTTTCCAACGTTCGGGTTGCCTGTTGAACGACCAACGTGATACTGATAATTTAATTCATATTAAAAAATTCACCTGCTGTCCAGGAACTGAGTTTGTCATTGGTTAACAAACTTTTTCTACTAACTATTAACCAATCGAGTAAGGTATAGTTCAAGTAAACGATATAGTGCAACCTACCTCCCAACAGCTCCCCTTTAATAATATAGTTAGGGAGCTAATTAATTTCGTTATATAATAATCATTTCTGATTATGTGGCAGATGTGTGGCAGATTGTGTGGCAGATACCCAACGGAAAAACAACAACTCACTCAGCTAATGCCGCGCAGAGAATTGAAGTAAAACCATCAGTCACCTGTGCAACGTCTTCAACCGATAGACCGGTTTCGGGGTGATTGCCCCATCATCAATACCGGGCATGGTCTCTTCAGAATGGTGTGAACCGTCTGAGTATCATGACCAAACAAATATAATTCCATCTAGTCATAGAATTTCTCTGCAGTTGATTCAGCGGAATGTCCAGCCAGGTGTTTGTCTGCCAGGTATCTTAATAGAAAAGTTGAATCATTATGAAATACGCGGAATACCTTTGAACAATAATAGATGAGAGTTAAAACTTGTCACACACGGTATTCCTCAAGGATCAGTGTTGGGACCTTTATTATTCATTATATATGTCAATGACCTCAATAAATATATGGACAACTGCAATCCGGTCAGTTTTGCTGATTATACTAATTTTATATATTCAGAAGAAAATATGACGGACCTGAAAAAAATGCATGAAGAGGTAAGGGAGAGATCTGACCATTGGTTTGCAATGAACAAACTTGAATTGAATAGTGATAAAACACAAATGCTACTTTTCTCAAAGCAACTCGCAGATCTGAACAAGAGACTGTTGAAATACTTGGACTTTTCTCAGACAATGGCCTATCTTGGAATTCACATATTGATTTTTTTTATAAATTGTCCACATTCATTTTCATTCTTCGTCAATTGAAAATCATAACAAGTAGTAGTACATTGAAGAAGACATACTTCTCTCTGTTTTATCCACATATGAGTTATGAATTTGGATATCCATAATTATGATACAAGGAATGCGAACAATATATACTCAAATATATACTCAAATCGTCTGAATATATTTAAAAAAATCTTTAGATTATAAGCTTTATAATGTTCTATCTGAGGATTCGAAAAAACTGAGTACCGTGAAATTCAAGAAACCCTTGAAGGAATTTCTTCTGAGTCACTGCTTCTACTTGGTCAATGATACATTCAAAATGTTTCAAATCAGAAACATGCTCACTCCGACACGATCCCATATCATTAGTCCGCCTATATATGTTTTCTTGTACGTATTGTATGTCTTTTATTTATTCATTTCAATTATTTCAATTATCTGATCATATCTCTGTAAATTTCCCAGCCGATAAAACAGTTTTTGCTTCTTTGGTGCCGGTTACCCCTTTGCAGTCCACTGTTTGGACTGTATTTTTATTTCGGACGTATAATGGTGTATCCAAGATTCATCTACAGTAATATCGCGCCTAAACTGCGCCAACAGAGCGTTGGAAATGTTCATTCGAAAACGTTTTTGGTCTAACGTGAGCAAACGCGGCACCCAACGTGCGGACAGATATCTCACACCTTGTTGACTTGATAAGTCACAAACACGTTCTTTTGCCATGTTCATAACCTCTTCTATCTCCCTCTCACTTTGATTCGGCGGTCGTGTAAGGTTAATTGCACACACCGATTGTGAACGTCGCCGATCACCGGTCGGCGTGTGTGCCATCCCGTTTCCACATGTGGTTCACTATTGGAATTTGGACGACCTAAAATCGGCCGTCCAAATTTGGTGTGTGTGCAATTAGCCTTTTTACGGTAACGTTCAACTCCAATTGCCCAAAATTTCATTGTTATTAATAATGGTGCAGAGTATCCATACACAGAATCCCACTCATCTTTGATTTGCTTAGGCGTATTGACTTTCAAAAAGCAAATATTCAAGGACAGCTCGATACTCGATTTTGTCCATTTTCATAAAAATACTCACACTAACATCAATTCAAAGGACTGTTACATAACAACTGGGCGTCCAAAATTGCTGAAACTTTGGTGAGAAACTCTCAACAGATGAACAACGAAATTCACAAGCTTTCATTTTCGAGTGCTGCTATATTGATGTTGAAGTCGGAAACTTTTCAAACCACCTGGAGGGTGATCTTCGGGAGGTTCATGCAAAATATAGGGAGTTCCATTCGAGAAAAATCAAGAACAAATCGATTTCCAGTTTTGGTCCATTCGTTCAACTGAGTTTTCATTAAAAACAAAAACGGTTCAATGAATCAGCTTCTTTACACCTTATTGAGACCCGTTCCACAAGATAATAAATTATACTTTTGTTTTCAGGATACGACAGTCCCGAGAAAGTGATCCTCGCTTACAACGGTCTGGGTGCATGGGGTCAAAAGTCTGGGTCAGCTTCTTTTCATGGGTGTCCCGTCAGCAGATGTTCTCTTACTGATGATAGAAGTAAAGCTACAGATGCTG
Source organism: Leptinotarsa decemlineata (assembly GCF_025532065.1). NCBI lineage: Eukaryota > Metazoa > Arthropoda > Insecta > Coleoptera > Chrysomelidae > Leptinotarsa > Leptinotarsa decemlineata. The sequence continues at coordinate 9,728,222 of NW_027412694.1, read as the reverse complement.
ATGCTATTTTGTACAAAGATCATGTCATACACCCAGGAGTACCAAGACCCTCCAAACAGGTAATCAAATGAAAATTCTTTTGAACAACAACAATAAATTTCTTTTTGAAAAGGTAACCACTTACTTACACCGAAAAGAAACAAAATGCAATAGATACGACACACGATCATGTTGCTAACCGAGAGAATGAATGTCAAGTAATATTTCTTTAAAATATTCTTCTTGCACCATCATCCTATTCTATCATATTGAAACTCGAAACCTTGAAGGTTGAATGGAACATGCCGAAAATGTATTCAATTATAGATGAGAAGGAGTATGCACATTGAGTTCGGTGACTTTGGGATCTGATGAACTAGCATTTCTGTTTGGTACGCCTTGAATGATGATATGATTATGTGATATTTTTATCCATTTTGATATCTTTCAAGTGATGTTTCTGTATACCATACGTCGTATGGATCATTGACAGGCGTAGCTAGTATACAAAATCATAAGACAATGTTGCGAGTGTTTCCGAGCCAATCCTCCAGCTTCTAATCATATCATGAGTAATCTTCCACATGTTCGTGTGAATATTGTTGATTATTGCGGACCATTTCAATTGAAGCAAAAAAATATCCGCAACCGATCGTCAATAAAGGCGTATGTCGCTGTAATTGTATACCTTACCGTCACCGACCTCGCCTCAGATGGTTTTTTGTCAGCCTTACGGAGATTCATCTTTCGTCGTAGTTTATGTCAATATATCTACAGCGATAACGGCACAAATTTTATTGGGGCCAATAACATATTCAAGGAGTTCATAGATAATGAAAATGAACTCAAGGCACAAAACCAAATCCAAGGCTTCCTGACTGGATAAAGGATTACAATGGCATTTCAGCCCTCCACAGGCTGCGCACGTCAGTGTATTATGAGAAGCTGCTGCCAAAAGTTTTAAAAGACATTTATTCAAGGTCGCAAGGCATGATGGGTTGTTCACATATGAGCAATTCAATACCTTAATTATTGAGATAGAAGGTATATTAAATTCTCGACCATTGACCGCTATTTCCTCTGATCCTATCGATTCTATCGCTCTTTCTCCTGGCCACTTTTTAGTAGGTGACTCTTTGACCAACTTGCCGAATTATTACTATTCGAAAAACTCTAACAACCAATTGTCTCATTGAAACATCTCCAAATGGTTAAACAACACTTGGACCCGGTGGAAAAAACTCGGGTCCAAAATTGTGCAGGACTCTGTCGTTCTATTACGTGAAGATAATGTACCACCAGCTCAATGGGTAATGGGCAGAATCATCGAGTGTTATCCTGGCGCAGATGGTGTTGTGTCAAACGTATCGCGATATTACCTATGGCAACTCTCGATTGTGAAACAAAAAATTAGAGATATTAAGTTATTTATCGTAGCCTCTCAACGGGGGAAGTATGTTCAAACGTATCAGTCTTTTTTACATCATTTTAAGGATTGTATAATTTTTTTATTTAACATTTTTAACCCTTGGGTCGAATTGTAATCTCAAAGTGTTTATTGTGTTCATTTCCCTTTAAGTATTTGAAATTGGAAATTTCACGTTATTGATATTTGTTCACGATGAGTAAATTTGCAACTCAAACCTCAATAAAAAGCCTATACTTCTCTTGTTAACTTTCTCAAGACCGTCTATTTTTTATTTCTTTATGAGTATATTATTTGGGTTCAAATACCGAGATTTATAAGGTTAACGTGACGTTTCTTTACATTATTATCTTTTTGAAATTATGGCAACTATTATCTACAATCCTAACTAGTTTCTCTGTTTGCCAAATTTCGACCTAAGCACCCTTTTTCCAAGTTGTTCGGGGACTACGTGACTTGACAATAATTCCCGCCCATCCTGAAAAATTCCCCTCTCTTAAGAAGACATTTTGGGATAGGACCAAGTGAAAATAAAATTCAGTGTGCATACGAGAGTAACAAGACATAACGTCTTACCGCGTATCACAAAATTCAGTTCAGTTTGCAAGTACCGTAGAAAAATCTTGTTACAAGACATACCGTCTTATCAGTTACCGTTATCAATACTAATCTCGTCTAGCTTTTTCACCACACATATTTTTATTTATACATTAGGGCTTATACTATATCCTTATAGTAAATGAAGTATTGATTAGATATCAATTTATCTGGTCAAAAATTATTGGTGAAATTTAATTATTTTTTTATTGTAAAATTTGGATTAAATCATTGATTAAAAAACAGTTTCTGAACTTGAACTTTTCTTTGGTGCTGCAGTTATATCATTCAATATTACATATTCAGCGTTCGTGGACTGAATAATATATTTTTTTTGAGGGATTGAGACGAAGAAACTCCTGAGACTTTTGGTTCAAAAAATTATAATAAATTCCATTCAGGTGTCCGTCAATTGATTATTCCTTTTTTACTTTATTCAAAATCTGGAATATTTGATCCCAGACAGCTATCTTTTATAAATATTACTGCTGTACAACATAAAAACAAGAAAGAATTAACTACTTATCACCTTAAATATGCTATACGCCGGAATCATAGTATCGTCATACCTTTAATGCTCAAATCAGTTGGGCAGAAATCCTTCCGGTATTTAGGACTAAAACTCTACAGTTTTCTTCCTGAAAATTCAAGATGCGAATCAAATCTCAAAAAATGTATAACAAAGATTAAATTATTTGTCAAGAATATACCACGAGCAGAGATACATAAACAAATATAAATTTAAATACTTACTTCCACGATTGTGGATATATATTGTGTACCTATTGATTTGTTTGTAGTCTGGAACCATAATTGAAATCTCTATATTCATTGATTATTTAATTTATTTATATTATGTCCACATGTGTCCAGTTCAAAGTTATGTTTTTAGCCATACTTAGTACCCATTCAATACATTAGTTTATTTTGATTCTTCATATTCTGTTCAAATATGTCCAGTTTAAAGTTATATTCTTATCTGTATGTAGTACTCATTTCAATAGATTGATTGGTTTTATTTATTTATATTCTTATCAAATGTAGCTATTTTGAATTTATATCTTAGTACTTAATTTATTGCATGAATCTCATTCAATGTCAGATTCAGTTTTCTCATTCATTACACACGGACAGATCATTTTGCCTCGTAAGATGTATTTTATTTGTTCACTGTTCATTTCTATATGTACATGTATATTTACTGTTAGCAATCTTGAGAAAGTGAATGAATACTTATTGAAAAACAAAGTTTTTGGCTTTCTACTACTCCATCTTGATACAAACAAAAAGATGAGGGAATCTTCCAAAGAAAGGAAGGAAGTAATCAATTTGAAAATAAGTAACTCTATACATGGATGTGTAGATCATGCAAAGAAGTAACTTTCAGACACAAACTGAAAGAAAGTCCTCCTGAAACAATTACTTCCATATAAAAAATTCTTTCGAAACAAATATTTCTATATGAACACTGAATTACACAGAAGATACTTTTCTCTACTCAGTTTGTATTTCAAACATTCGTTGTGGAATAAAATCAAATATCATTCACATGAGTTCTACTTTAAATGAATGGTAGCAAGTTGTACTTGCATGGAACACTGTCATCTTCACTGGTATACATCGATGTTTCGCCGTAAGACACTTGCCCTAAGGCTCTTCAGTACCAAATTGATTAACAAGTTTCAGATTATAAACGACCTAAATTTAAAAAAAAACTGTTTCTCATCAGCATCCTTCCATAGTACGAACATATCATCAACGTAACTCACCCAATGATATGATTTCACGGCTGCTTGCTCTGAATATTACCATTCGAAAATATGAGGGGAGATGGTGGAAACCAAATAAGGGATAAAATTTCAATTGAAGGGTAAAGGGAATTCCCATAAATAATATTTACCAGTTGTATTAGGTTGTTTCAAAAGTTTTGTCCGTTTTAATGGCATGTGTTTATGTAGCTCCATATCTCAATAGATATGTATTCTACTGGGTTGTGGTGTATACTAATCGATAGAGAATTTTGTACTCTATACATTGATGCTGTCCATTTTTTCCAAATTAAATTTTTTTTGCTTTTTCACAGCTTATTACTAGATGATGTCCTTAATCGATTTTCGGTCAATATATCTTTACGAATTCCAATTGAACCAGAGCGTTGCCGAAGCAGACCGAAAAATCAACCAGACATTTGGCAATGAGGATGTAAATGAACGCACTGTTCGACGTTGGTTTGCGATATTTCGTTTCAGAGATTTCGGCCTTAAAGATGAGCCCCGAAGTGATCGACCTACAGTAATCCAGGACGAGGATTTAAGGACTCTGGTGGGAACTGACCCATCACAAACGGTGGGTGGGATGGCAGAAGAACTAGGCGTCAGCTCCCACGTGGTTGTTGACGGTTTAAAACGTATTGGAAAGGGCAACAAGCTCGAAAAGTTGGTGCCACATGATTTGGATGATCGGTAGAAATTGTCACGCTTGGAGGTCTGTTCATTTTTACTTTTGCGCGACCAAAACGATCCTTTTTGGAACGGATCCTCACGTGTGATTAAAAGTAGATCCTCTACGACAACAGGAGACATTCAGGATAGTGGTTGGACACCGTTGAGTTACCCAGGCACTTCCCAAAGGCGAAAACCAATCAAAGAAGACCATGGTTCCTGTCTGGTGGTCAGCGGCTAGCGTCATTCACTATAACTTTCTGCAACTGGGCCAAACCATCACAGCACAGTCCTGTTGTGAGAAAATCGACGAAGAGTACCGAAAATTGCATCAGCAGCAGCCGGAACTGGTTAACATGAGGGTTTCATTACTGCTCCAAGACAACCCCCGTCCGCATGTTTCACAAATCACCATATGAAAATTAAACAAAGTGAGCGTCGAAGTCCGCCTTATCCACAATACTTATCAGCCTCTCGCCAACCGAATAGCAGATTTTCAAGCAATTCAATAAGTTTCTCACGGGTAGAACCTTTGCCAATCAGGGCCAGACAAAAATGTCATCATCGACTTCATTAAATCTCGAGAAAACAATTTTCTTGCTGCCGACATTAGTCGACTTATGTTACGTTGACAAAAGTGAACTGATTCAAGTGGTGCTTATTTCTAAAATTGAATACGTATTCACTGAGATATTACAGTTCAAAATATACTAGGTAATAAAAATATAGTTTAAAAAACTAAAAAACACGCATTTGAAGAACATCGAACTGAAAAGTTATGAATATATTTTTAAAATAAGCTTAAAACAATAACGAACGAAAAATACTATTATTATTGTGAAAAAAGCGACGGGCGCTTGATATACAAAAAATATGGCACAAAGCGCCCACGCTTTTTTCACAATAATACCAGTATTTTTCGTTCGTTATTGTTTAAAGTTTATTAAAAAAAATATTTTTAACTTTTCAGTTCTTCAAAAGCGTGTTTTTTAGTTTTCTAAACTATATTTATTTTTAATTTTTTAGTTTGGTATGCTATAAAAGCGTGTTTTTTAGTCTTTTTAAACTATATTTAGCCGTATTATGTTTAGAAAAATGACTATCGATATTTTCCGATTCCGGAGAGCGAGCCTGAAAATCAGCTACCAAGCCCAAGGAAGGCAGCAGGTGCGTGTTAATAAAAAAATACTTTTTTCAAATGAAGAAATACATGTAAAATGAATTCGAATTATATCCAGGAGGCTACGTACAGCGCCATCTGCCCGCGAAGAGATCAAGCAAAAATGTCGATAATTCTGTCAAATACAAATTCGGATATGAAAAGGAGAGTTACAAATAATGATTTAAAGCATGTTAAAACAGACATAACTTTTGAAACTACCTTGTAAATTGCACACAATTCAGATCATTCAATACAACTATTGTGTGACAGTTCTCTGGTATTTGGGAACATTTTTTGTTTCGCAAATATTCTACGCCAGAGGTTGGAGTTCTGCCTTTCATGGAGCAAACTTCTAGTTTACCCGGATACGTTACTGCGTAAATTCATGAATTTTCAACTTGGCGTATTCCATAATTTTTCGTATTTAAAAAAGAACTGAGAATTGCACAGATAACTCAACGTTTCGAAGGCCAAAATCTGTCTCAGTCTTCAGAACTGAAAAAATTATTTATAGCATTTTTATAAATTTATTTTTCAACTTTCCTGAAAGGTTTCAAAAGAGTTTTGAAATATATTATGAGTTGATGTTGTTGACTGATAATCATTGATAATCATTATTGTATGATTTTCACTATGAAGGAATTTACAAAAACCGCGTAAAATAATAAGTTACTCAATTATGAAAATGCTTGCGCAAACATAATAATATCCCAATAAACACACGGATGTCCAGTGGATATACAGTGGATGTCCTTCTCGGATATTACGTATATCCATAAAATATCCGTTTCATGTCCAACGTATAGCCTATGGATATCCATTGGATGTTCAGAGGCCACTAAGTTGGACTTCCATAGGATATCCATCATGGACGTCCAAAGGATATTCGATATGGATATACATAGGATGTTCGGATGATACTGACTTAGACTTCCATTGGATATCCGTCATGGACGTCCAATAGATATTTGATATGGATATCCATAGGATGTTCAGATAATACTGACTTCGACTTCCATAGGATATCCATCATGGATATCCATAGAACGTTCATTAAGGACGTCGCTTATTTTCATAGAATAAAACAAAATTCCTATTAATTAAAACATATATTTGTTAGAATGAATTCAAAACAACATAATACTGGTCACTCTCAAAACAAATCAAAATAAACTCAACATATTTGTTAACATATAAAAAAAATATATTTATAATTTATTTGCTTCTGAAGTATGGCGTTCTCTGGCTCTTCTTAGCCATTTTTTTATTGCTTCATCAACTTCTTTGTTAATAGTTGCGAGATTATTTCTTTCTGATGCAGCTGCAAAAGACATAAAATCAGTGATAGGAAATCGACTTTAATTTGTTGAGAAGGTAGGGGAAAGTGGAAAAATCCAACGTTATTCTTTTTAAATGTCATATATCCTGTGTATAGGTTGGAAATTGACTTTGTTAAATGTGAAGGCATTTTACTTGCCAATCATTTATCAAAGTAATGTTTAGAGGAAGAATAAGAGGTAGAAAAGTATCATTTTCCAACTTGAAAAAAGTTTGAAAAATCCAATCATTGCAAATCATATCCAGATGTCAATTCATATGTTATTTTTAAAAACAACAGTTGCAAATGGTAAAAAATGGAGAAGTAATCAGCTTTATAGACTAAAACTGAGAAAGTTATCAATCCATTTCTCAAAAACAAAATACCTACCATTCACCAGTCATAAAAAAAAGAACTTCCTACTTATGACATAAATGTTGATACATAATAATGAATTTTCATTCAATCCATAAAAAAATTGAATATTTGGATATCATAACAGATGCTCAATTTCAAATAACCTTAAGGCTATTGTGATTATCCCAAAAAATGTTTTTGAGCCTCATCATTGATGAGAACCAACGATATCCGAGTGACCTTTTATACAAATTACTGAAATATTTGATGCAAGACAAATCTACTTTGTTTAATTAGTAACAAAAACAGTACCAGAAAAAAAGAGATGATCAGGCTAGACCGCAGTTATTCAACCAGACAACAAAAAAATGTATATTTCACTTTTCATGAATGAATCAGTAGATCAACAAGATTATCTCTTTCAAAGTCCAAAATCTTTTAACATTTTACCAGACGTAATCAAAAATGAATCTTCTTTATTCAAATTTTAAAAAAACTGGAATTGAAAATAATTGATTTGAAAGGGTTATATTTTTAGGAGTGATTAATTTTTTGGGAAAGAAAGTTTTTGGCTTTCTACTACTCCATCTGATACAAAAAAAATGGATGAGAGAATCTTTCAAAGAAAGGGAGGATTAATCAATTTGAAAATAAGTAACTCTATACATGGATGTGTAGATCATGCAAAGAAGTAACTTTCAGACACAAACTGAAAGAAAGTCCTCCTGAAACAGCTACTTTCATATAAACATTGAATTACACGAAAGAAAAAATTCTTTCGAAACAAATACTTCTATATGAACACTGAATTATACAGAATTACACGAAAGAAAAAATTCTTTCGAAACAAATACTTCTATATGAACACTGAATTATACAGAAGATACTTTTCTCTATTCAGTTTGTATATCGAACATTCGTGGAGGAATAAGAATCAGATATCATTCACATGAGTTCTACTTTGAATGAATGGTAATAAATTGTACTCACATGGAACACTGTCACCCTAACTGGTATACACGTGTTTCGCCTTAAGACACTTGCCCTTAGGCTCTTCGGTACCAAATTGGATAACATTATAGAAAATACACACACTTCATTCATGAATTACGATTTTGAATGTCACGGAATAAGCTTGATCTGCTTATGTCATCGATGACATCGTAATGACATTCATTCACCTATTTGATTTAATCCCAGCCATGAGGAATCTTATTTGATTTGAAAGGGTTATATTTTTAGGAGTGATTAATTTTTGGGAAAGAAGGTTTTTGGCTTTCTACTACTCCATCTGATACATCCATTTTTTTGTATCAGATGGAGTAGTAGAAAGCCAAAAACTTTCTTTCTGAAAATTAATATTTATGTGCCTGACATTGCCATAAAAAAATTGAAATATTTCTACTTTAATATATATGTTTATTCTTGAGTCTTTGGTTAAGTTTTGGCATGTATTTTGAACCTTCCAATTTTATATTATGCACACTCGTAATATCAATTTTGATTTTAACGGGTGACAATGTATATGTTTAGCTTACATAACCCTTCTTTACTTTTGAGACTTATACATTTCATCACATAAAAGTTGCAAATTGTTGAAACTTCCAATGAATATTCAGTTTATTCACGAATTGTTTTATGTTTAGGTGAATTTTATTGTATTTCTGTAAAAAAAAAATTATATTGGATGTTATATAATTTTTATATCCTGATATCTACCAATCTACATTAATTTCTCACCGAGCAGAACTTCAGCTAATTTCAGTCCGCCAAATATTCTTTTTTTCTTTGCACCATACCAGTTGAATGTAGCAGTAAACTCATTTGTGATCTTCTTTCACCTGAAAAGTATCAATACAGAGATACTTTTCCTATTGCAAATTTTCTTTAAATTACTTACAGCTCCTTTGAAATTATTTTCATCTCGCAAATATTCTTCAAATTTCTTCAAATTTTCCTCTGAATTAATTGGGAATTGAGAAGTTCTTGAAAACAGTGATTGCTCTTCCTCATCTGAAACATTGATAATTGAGCCACGATTTTCTATACTCAATTTATGATGCAATTCTTCAAGAATACTGTTCAAAATGTTCCTTTGTACTACTTGCTTCATATTTCTCGTCCGTTTCATCTGAAGATTGAGTGACATTTTTTTTCTTATTTTCTTCAACTTCAAATCACTGTTAGAATTTAAATCGCCATTATATTCGGCTATTTATGTTTTGTTTCTGGCCTGTAGATAATCATCTAAAAAAGTATAACATTTTTGTAATTCTACTCTAGAATGAAAAACCAAAGAAATTCAATTACCATATACTAAAAATGTCTATTTCATGGGGTGGCCAACAGGTTTTGTAGTTCTCATGCTTCCTTATAGCTTGTAAAACTTTTTCTTGTTTAGAAGGGGGCGCCAGTTAAACTTATTTTTGTCCAGTAACCAAGAAGTGGGCACAACCTCCACATCACTTAATAAATGATTTAGCTCTGAAACTTCAAGTCTCGCTTTCTTGCAAGCTTTGTTGAGAATTCCACTTTTAAGGTTATGATTTTTCATATTTCAATAAATGTACTCACCAATTCTAAACACCCAACTGCAAAGACTAGGGTTACTAGGTCTTACATGTATTAAAATTTCTTTTCACAAATATTACATTCACAAAATTCAATTTTGGTTATAAATTTTGATTATTGAAATTGCATTTACTTCTCATATATCCTATGGATATCCATAAGATATCCTTCGACGGATATCCATCCGCTTGTCCTTCACGGACAAGCGTATGCAACGAATATCCTTTTTAATACCGGGATATTCTGGACCTGAAATGGATACAAAACGGATATCCATAGGATATTCTGTGTTTGTTATCGGGTCTGTGTCTGGGATTGTTATCGATATATCAGGAAGCCCTGATTGCAAGTTTTTATTTACTTTCCATTTTTTATTTAATCGAGCATTTTGGTGGCAATACTTTTTCCAATGTGTAATTTTTAATTTATACCCATGAGTTGAAAAGAAATGAAATAAGTAAAAAATCCGAAAAACGGTTGAGCCTGCAAATCATCCTTCCATCTTTTTCTTATTTATATGTTAGAGTAATTGGTTTCGAACAACTATTCTACAGACTTCCTTTCTTTGAAAGATTTCCAGATTTTTCTGTATCATGATGGAGCAGTAGAAAGCGAAAAACTTTCTTTCCTAAAAATGTAACCCTTTCAATTCAAAAAAATAATTTCTTTTGAAACATCCGTTTGGATAAGAAAAAGTATGACTTTTATGCCAATGAAACATTCGATATGGTAAATATTGTTGATAGGATTAAAAATATACGCACATATGAAGACGTATGTTCTTTTCTGGAGGGTGCGTCGAATCCTGAATTTACTATGAAATTTTTGTTTTCGTTCGGGATTATAAATAACTTTATTACGCTATTAGTGATGGTAATAGAGAATTTAATGTTGTTGTTTTGTCAGCTTATTATTCAGTTCACTTCTCAACATTCTGTTATTCCCATTATTGAAAAGTATTATTAGTTTTACAACCTGATCACTTTCATACAATGAAGAATCTGTTATGTATTTTTTATGCAAATGAGCTAGGAAGTTTCCGTAGTTTGATTCAAAGCAAATAATAATGATTATATAGGTATTTCATGCATACTCGCGAATTCTTTCACGGTCAGTTCGTCGCAAATAAAAACTCAAAGATTAATTTGTTTATTAAAATTTTGTACAGTTGTAAGTTCATGCTTTCACTAACATGTTGATAATTTCAATGATATTGAACTTATCTTAGATTACCGAATTATTGAGTTGCAATATTTATCGAAATATAATATGCATGTTATCATTTTTGGGAACTCTAATTACATATTTGGTTTTTTTATGTTTCTTTATGAAATAAGAATCCAGTCACATTTATGCACTCACTGACCAACAAACAGTATTGTTTACAGCTCAAGCGTTTTATTTAAAGTCACATTTAAAGTTCTTGCTGGTGTTCAATGTCTTGCATAATGAAGAACAATATTGAGGAATTGTGTGTTCCCGACGATATTGAAGAGGCTGCAAAAAGAGCTTCAATTGAATTGTTACCAAAAAAATCGGGAAATTTCAGCGAAACCATCTTTTTAGCCTATCTAAAGCAAATTCAAATCCAAGATAGAGTGGATGTAAACAGTGACATGCCCTACGCACGTGCTATTGAAAATCCTAAGAATTGGCCAGGGTCGTATTCAGAACCAACATCTTGTTGATCACAAATGCTATATCATATTTAGGAAAACTTTTTTATAATAACGAGTGAAATACACAAGTTTTGCAGTTTAACGGGAAAAACATGCAGATAATTTGTGTAATATAAAAAGATTTTCATTGGATGTGTCACAGCGCACTCAAGCATTATACAATGTGACCCATTTTTAAGGGAAACACCCCCCTAAAATTTGAAGTTGTAAATCGATTTTATTAATTTTTTTTTAAATGTCAAGTACTAAAAGGTCTACCTTGAGACAAAATTTGAAATGTTTATTAAAGTTTCAGGGCATACTACGATATTATTTCTTAGTCGAAAATCGGGATTTTTTATTAGCGATTTTTTATTGAAAAAATCACTACGCCACTAGATTCGGAGTGCCTCTAAATAGGTGTGAACAAAATTTCATGAAAAAATATTCATTATTAACAAAGTTATGACAACTCAAAAATTCGAAAACTCACACAGCTAACAGTTACAAAAACACCCTATATCAACAAATTTAGCCATGAAAATATTTTTTTATGATTTCAACAATAAAGTGCCGCCAGATGAAAAAAAAACAAATATCGTAAATATTTGTAATGAAACTAACGGAATTACATTCACACAATTCAACTAACAATGAAGCAAAAAATTTTAATAAACGTAACAATTAGCTAATTATTGAAATGTTTCGATTCAGTGCAACTATTAATTCTAACTCACATTCTAGTAGCCTCTACTAATCCACCACTTATTTCGATACATGTGTCGTAGCGCTTACGAATGTTCCTGATTACGTTCCTTAGTTCTTGAGGGCTAATTTCTGCACATACCTGTCGAATTCTTGCACAAAGTTCATTTCTATCTCTTGAGCCGTTTTTGTAAAACTTTTGTGTGAGAAGTCCCCAGAGAAAAAAGTCCAAAACTGTGAGGTCTGGAGATCTGGGTGGCCACTCTATAAACGGACTAACACAGCCTATCCATCGGTTTGGAAAATGTTCGTTAAGCCATTGCCTCACAGCTCTGGCATAATGAACTGAACACCCACCTAACTGGACAATTAAATTTGATCGTTCATTGATTGGCAGCTCGTGAATAGCATCCCAAAACTCTGTGTTTAAAAATTCTAGAAACCTCTGTGCGTTAATGTTTTTCTCAAAAAAGAAAGGACCAATAATTCGTTCGTTCAATATCACACACCAGACTTTGATTTTTGGGGAATACTGGCTTTTACAGTTCATTACCCAGTTAGGATTATCTGCTGCCCAAAAGCGACAATTTTGTGATGACACTACGCTATTTGTAGTGAAAGTGGCTTCGTCGGTATATAAAATATTTTTTAGGAAATTTCTACTGTTTAAATATTCCCCTTGGGCCCATAAACAATATTCCAGGCGTCTTTCTTCGACACCTTCTTGAAGTGTGTGTAAAAAGTTTGACTTGAAAGGTTCAATATTCTTCGCCTTGAGACATCTCCGAATAGTTTCTCGTGGAATATTCAAATCTGAAGTGGCATTCCTTATACTGGCATTAGGATTATTTTCGAAATAATCTAAAATTATTTGATCATTCCTGTCATTCCTGTTTCGTCTTTGTACAGGATTACTTTTTAACATCATTTTTGGTACAACACCAGTTTCATTGAATATTTTATTTATTTTATTTACCGTACCGCATCTGATACGAGAACGATCTGTATGTATCTCATTAAATACTCTACAAACCTCTCTAGCACTTCTAAACGTCATCTCCCGAAAGGCGTACAATTTCAATTTTCTCTCTTACGCTCAATCTTGCAGCCATGACACAAAATAATTCGAAGAACTGTAAGGTGAATATTGTTGACAATAGTAAACTTAAATCTTTCACAATTGTCAAACTGTAATATAATTTCCATGGCAACTAAGATTTAAATTGAAATATTTACGATACTTTGTAGTTTTCTTAAGTTTGACGATAGTCGTGTCACGAAGTGTTCTAGCGATACATTGAATTTATTGGAGCCTCTGGAGACACCCTACATTTTGTTTTATAAGAGAGAGGACTTGTTATATCAAGATCTTCAGATGATGTGGTGCTGCAGGTTTTTCCGGGTTTTTATGCAGCTGAAAAAGCAAATGTGCCACTGGAATCAATGAAGTCGCCCCGGAGCGCCAATTAATTTTTATTGTTTTTATTTTACTTTTATCGTTTTTTAATAAAATTGAAATATTAGGTCTTAGTTTTAGTTAATTTGTGTGAAAATTTGAATGTAATTCCGTTATTTTCATTAAAAATATTTAAGCTATTTGTTTTTTTTTTCATCTGGCGGCACTTTATTGTTGAAATCATAAAAAAATATTCTCATTGCTATATCTGTTGATATAGGGTGTTTGTTGTAACTGTTAGCTGTGTGAGTTTTCGAATTTTTGAGTTGATATAACTTTATTAATAATGAATATTTTTTCATGAAATTTTGGTCACACCTGTTTAGAGACACTCTAAATCCAGTCGCGTAGTGATTTTTCAATAAAAAAATCGCTTATAGTATGCCCTGAAACTTTAATAAACATTTCAAATTTTGTCCCAAGGTAGACCTTTTAGTACTTGACATTTCAAAAAAAACTATTAAAATCGGTTTACAACTTCAAATTTTAGAAGGGTGTAAAAATAGGTCACACTGTATGAAAAGAGACGTAATTATTTCTTCAGTGATAATTTTTCTTTTATGTAAAATCAAAAGGAATATTAATAAAAATTATTTAACTGGATGAATTTGTCTCTTCATCAGTAGTGTCATCCTCACCAATCTGAATTATCAGTGGCTCGATTTGTGCCTCTATTATGTTATCAAGCTTCCACATCTTTGTTTCGACTTCCGATATCACATGCCGAACACACTTCTCCCATTTCTCCGCTGTGACTCTTTTCAAATCCTCATCAAAAAGTACTTTGAGATCTGCAAATTTGAACGTGGTGTTATGCTGAGCTACAAAATTCTTCACATCCGCCCATATTAACTCGATGGGATTGAGCTCGCAGTGGTATGGAGGCAGGCGAAGGACAATTTTGTTTCGGCCTGCTGCCATCTCATCGACTATATATTTTTGGTATTCGAGATTTCGCTCCTTGACAATTTTTAGTAGTTTTACTCTTAACATTGAGTCTTCAAAGCTAATATTCTTTGATAGCAGCCAATTTTGGATTTCAACCTTCTTTGAAGGTGTTGTCGGAATCTTCTCTTACCGTCGCGAATGATAAGGTGCGTTGTCCATTACAATCACAGCGTTATCCTCCAGATGGGATAGAAATTTGGAAAACCACTGTTCGAAAGATTCACCGTTCATTTCTTCGTGATAATCTCCAGTTTTCTTCGACTCGACCACAGCCCTTCAGCAACAAACACATTCTCATTGCCGATGTGACAAATAATGAGCCGTTTTCCTTTACCTGAAATTATGAAGAGGTATGTAAGTAAATAAAACAAATACGAGGGTTACTTTTTATATATTGACATTGAGGCAGCTCTCAATATAAATATAAATTTACCTGATGGATTTGTTAATCCGGTGGATAGAAAGGCCCTCCTAGATGAAGTCACAGTTTCATCGACCCATACTTTAGGGGTAGTATGACCAGCATTAACCCAGGTTCCATCCATATAAAAAATTGTTCTCTGTTGTTCCCTATAATATTTAATTTTGGTCAAATACTCTCTCCTCCATAACACAATTTCCTCTCTATCCAATAATAAACTATTGCGCCCTCGTTTTTTCCATACAAAATTCAAATGTTCCAATACTTTATGGAATGTTGACCGCTTAAAACTTGGCAATAAAACATCTTCATTTATTTCTGTGAGTACTTTGTCTATCGTGGGTATTTCATTTCTGAAAAAGTACTCATGCACTTTCCTCTTGATTGCATGTTTATAAGCATCATCTATTGATTTTATAATGGTTTGACGATTCTGATTTGTATTCGGTTTGAAAAATGTATGATTTTGTTTATATTCCCGTAAAACATTGTAAATCGAAGCGCAACACACTCCAATTTTATCGGAAACTTTCGATACGACTTCGTCGACAGTCGATGTCTCAATTTCTTCCATCTCTTTCTTGAACACATTCAAAATCACTTCTTTCATCTCAACATTCAAATGTCTTTTTTTGGATCGTTTCCTGGCTGGACTCAGAGCAGGATAGCTCACTGACACTGTGAGCAGCAGTGTCTGTACTGGAGATCTTGGAAATACTATAACGCCACACAAACACACAAACGACTGATTACAACCCTGTGCTGGTACCGAACTCGTTCATCAATGAACGCTGCCCTTTCCATCTGACACTGGGCGATCACGCGAACATCACGCTTCGGTTTTGTTTTGTTTTACTCTATCTTGGATTTGGATAGACTTTAGAAGGGAGATAAAAAATATGGAACTTGTCAATTTTGTTGGAGTCGAGCGCGCTCGTCAAGAATATTACAAGGTAATAGTATTTTAAAGCGGAAAAATGAAAGTTATAGGCCCAAAAAATTAAAAACTCTTACGTTTCAACAAGTCCAGAGGTTTATAAATGAGGCGCCAGATGAAAAATATTTGAAGATAAAAGTTGCGTGAAGCTGTGCCATTTTTTAATAGAAGACATCAAATTAATGGATAAATCATCGATTGTCCAAATTCCAAAAAAAAAAACGAAAATAGGTCGTTCTTTCTGCATTGTTGGAAAAAACATTGACTATTTTGATAAATACGTTGCATTACGTCCTTCTGTTATAAATCACCGTTTTCTTTCTGAAATACTCAAATTATGAATGCAGTACCAACCCAGTTAGTATTAATAAGTTTCGAAAAATGTCCTCTACCATTGCTGAGTTTCTGAAGCTCCCGGAACCAAAGGAATATACAGTTCACTGTTTCAAAAGTTCTTCTTCTTCTTTGCTAGCAGAATCAGGAGCAAATATGGATATTAATAAGCACGGAGGATGGAAGTCGACAACAGTAGCTGAGGGTTACGTCGATCAATCTATTTCTTATAAAAATGCTATTGCTGAAAGAATAATCCCAACAACTAGTTCCAGCGTTACATCGTCCTCTTAAGAAGAACATAATTAAATGTTGATGGCCAAGTTAGCAGCAATGCGATGAGGCGTCTTTTGTTGGAGCTGTTCGATAAAAATTTTTCTTGCGAAAAAGTTGGAATCATGGATTCATCGAAGAGTATATCACTGCTGCAGTGCTGCTTCGAGCGGCGATTTCTTTCAGCAAATTTCGTTCTTGTTTCTGTCCCATTTTCGGGATATCCATCAAAAACAATAATTGTATTCGGCCCATAATGCCTTTCAATATATTGAATGTAATTGGCAAAAATCATTGCAAATGAATTGTGACGAATCCACACAACACGATGAAGCAAAAAGCCAATGTTAACAACGTGTCAACAACTCTTTTAGAAAAAAATGTCACATAATTGTTTCATATTTAGCGACCTTCGTTTTAATCCGGGCTGAAAGTCTCATTTTGTTGAACATTGCAAACCAACCACTAACTTTGACTCGTCGTAGAGCGGAAAGTATTGGTCGTAGAAAAAAAAACGTAGAGTTCAACATTATGTACAATTTCATCCTCTACACATCTCATTTGAATTTTTTTCAATAGGAGTTACCACAAAGCCTCTTAAAGCGTCGCGATGCAGAGTTTTCATCCCCCCACCCCTCAAGCGGCAACCCCCCGAGGTCGCAAACTCAGGTGTACTATCAGGGGATCTATGTCTACCATTCCACCAAATTTCAAGTCCTCCCAACCTTTTGCGAATAGACTCCCTTATTTTTGACCCACCGCTTGGACTAATTATGTTTCGTCTGTGTTTTTGTAAACTGAGTTCGCTGTGGAAAAGTCTGGCGACAATAACAAGCAACTATTTAGTTCACTATTTTGATTTGGTGTATGACTTTATGTGACATTATTACTTTATTAAGAGTGTTGATGTGTGGTGGGTATAAATTACGATGACCTTAAATCTCCGTTCACTCCTATGTTACCAATTATCAAATCTGCCATAATTTTATCCGTTCCATATAAAAAACCGCAGGCCATTAATAACATCCTCTAGAGAAGGCATGAAGAAAACTGTTCGTGTAGTGGAAACAACAACAACATTTCACAACAAAACACGTGATTCAGACCAGTTTTTGTCTGTTTGGTGGAATTCGAGTTCGTTTTGGAACTAAAACAAGTTTTTTGTTTTCGTTTTTGAAAACACAACTAGTCACAAGCGAGTCCGTTTGGTGGAAAACAGCCTTCAGGAAAGCCGATATTTCATTTTGATTAACTTTTTTATAATGATGACCTTCTTTCCAAATAGTGTTCTCATCATCGATTCTTTCACATAGCACACCCATATTTTTTTAAATAAATTAGTATAGGGTGGGCAATAGTATAAAATATGTTTTCAAAATTCAATTATATAGTATTCGTCACTATATTTCAAAATACTAAACGAAGAATAAACGTAATGTGTGTAATTCCATTTCATATTTATTATCGAGTTTATTAAAATCTTTTTGTGGATAATTTGTGATACTTTGTTGAAAGAGTGTTAATTGAATTACCTTTCGAAAATATGAAAAATTATAATTTACCCAAAATAGAATAGTGACGTCATTTGTCGAAAGTATGTCACTCCCTATATTACATTTCGAATAAGGATAAGAAACGACCTGTTGGGGAAATTTTGATATTGTTTATTTAGCTCATAATGGATTCATGAGTTTTATGTAGATATGTAGGTTCTTCATCTCTTAACATCGGAAGGGAGCAAGATATCGATGTCGGACAAAATTCACATGAAGAGGCGTTAATCTTAGAACTTTTCTATAAGTATTCTGTCAACTCGTAATCGAGGTAGGTTTATCAATTTTTTTTCAATAGGCGTATGATACCTCGTTCGATAGGCTTGTTTCATGCTATGGAAAATGATAGTGGTTTGCTTATAGACTGATCGAGTTAGGGGTATATTATACTCATCAAGCCTAATCGGTCCCATGATCTTTTTATATTTGCAGAAAAAAGAACAATTCGAAAAGCAAGAATTTGAATTGGCCGCGTGTCTGTTGACCAATAAAATTGATCATGTCTAGAGCGGAGTTGCCAAGTATATTGGTTTTTAATATCCAATCACAGATCTGATGATCCAATATGACAGACGCCATTTTTGTTGTTATTGTTGTTAACTCGGTGTGAAAACAACTGTTACAATTATCTAATTGAAGGACGTTTTTTTTGTGAAAGGTAGGTCTCGGCGGGTGCCTATTTTGCTGCATATTCCGTATCATTAGTTTACATTCCGAAAAATATTTTTTCAGGTAATTTTGGATTGAATTTTACCATTACTACCTGAAATTAAAATTAAATCCTTCCATAAAATACAAAGTCTGAAATGAATGTCAAATAAATGAAAGAGACCTACTCAATATACCACCTACCGTTTCAATTTTTCATTCTTCATTTCGGTACCAAAGTATTACAAATTTTTCAAGTAAAATTCATCGATCACTTCAAAATCGACTCTTGATAAGTTGTCGAAGTCAGCTTAAACAAAACTAGGCTCAACATCAATTTTGAAATTATTTTAACAAAAATATGAAATTATGTGTAGAAACCATCGACATTAGAAAGAGCACATTTTCGCATACACTACAGAGGGCGCTGGCTGATTGGATGACAATATGGCTAATATACCAGTAACGCTGAATTTCTTATTTTTGGTGGGTGGCATGAATACATAATTGATTTATTTCATTAGGGTTCATGAACATTCGAAAACCATTTGAAAATACAATTCGTTAGATTTTATTTAGAATCTTATTCAGATATAACTTGTACTTTATCAGTTATCAAGGCCTATATTATCGTCCATTTTTATGCTTAATTCGTGGATTCGAGCGATCTTATTGTTGTATATTTATTTGTTTGCCGACTTCATTCCTAACAAAAATGAATGAATAATTATAGGAAATTTTAATTGATCGTTCATTTTCTCAGGAAAATGGAGTACCCATATCACAATTTATTGGTTTATTCGGCATTAAAAATGTATGTCACATCAGATCCATTCTGCTTGTTTTTGCAACATTGAGTTTCAACTTTTTCTTAGCTGACAGCTCGTGTAGGAACAATTCGTTTTTTCATCGTTTGTATGTGTTTTAAAAGTGTTTTAGAGATATAATTGAATATTAATATGGTGCATTCTTGTGCTGATTTTAATTGTGCGGAAAAGCAGAACAGAAAGCGCATTGGTTTATAAATGAGTTATTTCATATAATGAGTTTAGGTTCCCATAAAATGATGAGAAAAAAAAAGGGTGAAAGTATTGAAAAGAAAGAACTACAATCCTTCTACTCTTCCAAGAAGAAATCATTCAAAAAGTGACTATAAATGAAAGGGGGACGAAAATATTGAATTTGATGACACATGTTTTTCATTTCAACTTCAAGTATTCTCCACTGAAAGTATCATCAGGCGTTAATACTGTTGATGAAAGTATGATACATTTAACTTCATTAAATTTTATCATATGATTAATGGTATTACCTCAGAAGCTTTTGTTGGATCAGTTCGAGTACAATCACTCCTGTCTATACTTGACCTCATTCAACCTTCCTCTCAAGTTTTGAAAGATTCAACAGATTACCCAAGCGAGCCTATACTGCTAGAATTTAGTAGCAATATTAGAAAGAGATATGTATGTAGAAATCGTTCTTTTTTTTATAATAAATTGCAGTTATACAGATAGAGGATTGTAGAATAAATTGAAAATTTTAAATTATTCTTTAATCCAGTTTGCTATATTCTTTTATTTTCATAACTGTATATTATTAAATAATGCATAAAATCATAGTTTACGTAAATATTTTGTGATCTTTCGAGTGTGTACTGATTTTAGATATAGAACTTATTTCTAAACATAATTTTTCCTGTACATTTTATTCCATGTGGAAAATTTTTCATGAATTGAAACGTTAACGGGTTCATATATACTTCCATAATTGAATTGATAATTGTAGGCTTCGTAAATTTCACAATTTGGCAATGTTGATTATTTCTATTGTTCCTATTGGTCAATCGAAAAAGAAGTGGGAATAGAGCCGTGACATCACCGCCCTACCACATTCGATTTATTATTAATTAATTACGGGAAAATTACGGTACTTGGAGAGCTGAAACAGAGTGCACTGTTTTTCAATTTGAAATTCCTGTCAAGTGAACAAACCAAAAATCATGAAACAAGCCCATTCTCTATGCAATTATTTTTCGAAATTGGACCAGCCTTCCTTGAGTAATGAGCAGTTTTATATTCATTCTAAGAACCAACAAATAAATGAATAATATCACAACTTGGAGAAAAAATGTACACAAAACTTCCTGACAATAATGAAGTCTTCTGATTGATTCGGCCGTTACTTGATGAAGATCCATCCATATTAATTTCAAAAACTACACCTCACGATTTGATCTTCACAAAGTCAATTTAAAAAAATATAATCACAACATGTTTTGCTAGCACTATAGCTTTCTCAAGTGTATGAAAAAGCTACAGTGTTAGCGAAAGATGTTGTGATTATATTTTTTCAAATAAAGTTTGTGGAGATCAAATCGTGAGGTGTAGTTTTTGAAAATAATGAAGTCTTTTTACAAATAAATTTAATACGTGTGCCAAACTAACTAGTCCAGTCATTATAGTAAGTTCACCTCGGAATTCGAGATACCCAGATGTAAGTCTGTAAATACTTGTATATTGCCACCCTAAAAGTTGTCTCAAAACCTACATATGGTAGGGTGTAAGCAACTATTAAATTTCAAGGTCAAAGGTCACAAAAATCGGATTTGGCGCTTTTTTTGGAAATATCTCATTTCCTATGGGTTTTTTGCTATTTGTATTTATTATCAATATTGTAGAATACAAAATTCTCTACACATTTTGTTTGAGAAATTTGTTTATACGGTGAACCGTTTTCGAGATAGAGCGCGGAGAGCACGCGGTCACAGCATCACTTCAGGTCAACCGGTGCCTCCGGTCGAAAACGCGCCATATATAGTTGATGAACTATCGATAATTTGGCAATTTTTATTAACTATTATATTATATTTTATCATTTTTTGCTAACTTATCCACTTTTTATTCAGTATTAATTAACAACACTTACCTGCCCATGTAATTGCAGAATTGTTAATGGAAATTTAGGAATTATATTTGAATTTTAACCTAATTAATATTTATAACTTCTTACATGATGAAAAAAAAAACAAATAAATTATGAATTAATCTTTTTATTAAAAAATATCATTGAATACATTTATTTTTATTGAAAGTAAAGAAATGGAATGAAGGGTACAAAAACTAGAATTTATAATTTTAATCATCTTCTTCATCGTCGTCTTCTGGCTGCTGGTGAATTTCAAACTGGTCTTCATTATCGTCTTCAACGACATTTGTCTCAAGTTCTTCCATGATTTCGGGGTTAAAGGTTCCATATTCGTTAATGTCGCTCTGATATGGTAGAGCATTTAGACAAGCTTGCCCATTACATTGGCCACAAGCTAAAGAGCATTGCAAGCCCGCTTTCCTGCATCTGCATCGCGAACCACAACCACTCTTGCAGTTGCAGAAAATTGTATTTAGCAAATCTTCTGGAGCAGGTGGTAAAATTGTCATGACAGAAAATCGTTTCGCATTGCCCAACCCCATACCGGGGGTTCCAAATCATGTCCTAACCAAGTTTGAACTTGATAATATACACGGTTGAAATGTTGATGAGCAGCTGCACTTGTTGGTGGAATATTTGAAAGCTGCACAGGTTTATTGAGTTTTGTAGACTTGACGTAATGCATATAACGCAGATGATCGAGACTTTTCACAGATTTCGAAGCATTATAGACTGCCAATAAGGTTTGAGTTCCACTCTCTAATAATCTCTGGGCCGAACAATTTTCTTCCTCAAATGCTGCAGCTAGTTCATCCAAATTTGTCAGTTTCTCAAAAACTTTTAAAAATCATTTTTTCCCTTTTTAAAAAGCGCAGAAGTTGTGTCACAGCCACTTAATGTTTTTCTCTTAATTATTTTTTAATTTTAGTAAACGGTTATCAGTATTATTGAATAGATATAGATTTAATGCATGAAGAAAATGATAAAATATAATATAATAGTTAATAAAAATTGACAAATATTTATAATCATTGATTTATCGATAGTTCATCAACTATATATGGCGCGTTTTCGACCGGAGGCACCGGTTGACCTGAAGTGATGCTGTGACCGCGCGCTCTCCGCCCTCTATCTCGAAAACGGTTCACCGTATAAAAAATTTTTTTAAACAAAATTTGTAGAGAATTTTGTATTCTACAATATTGATAATAAATACAAATAGCAAAAAACCCATAGGAAATGAGATATTTCCAAAAAAAGCGCAAAAAACCGATTTTTGTGACCTTTGACTTTGAAATTTGATAGCTGCTTACACCCTACCATATGTAGGTTTTGAGACAACTTTTAGGGTGTCAATATACAAGTATTCACAGACTTACAGCTGGGTATCTCGAATTCCGAGATTCTTACCTAATTTAAGCTTAAATGACTGGATTAAACTGACTATTATAAAAAAACAAGTATAGCTGAGGCACCAGCCAATCTAACAATAACACTGATGATCTTCAACCATGACTCAACCTCTGATAGAAGCACCAAACTCTCACGAAGGTTCGAAATAGATGAACAGTTCAATCTAGCAGACCACTATTATAATCTTCATGCAGTCATTGTTCACTGTGGTTCTGGCGTTGAATCTGGTCATTATTACTCATTGATCAAAGACGAAACGGACTGGTTTAAGTTTGACGATAGTCGTGTCACAAAGTGTTCTGGCGATGTCTTGAATTTATTGGAGCCTCCGGAAACACCCTACATTTTATGAAAGAGGGGACATTGGCAGATCTAGATCTTCAGAAGATGTGTTGCTGCAGGATTTTCCTGGTTTTCCTGCAGCTGAAAAAGCAAATGCCCCACTGGAATCATCAAAGTCGTCCCGGAGCGCCAATTAATTCTTGTTGTTTCATCATTTCATTGTATTATATTCTTCTATAATATATTTCTTATAATTTATTACATTATGAAATGTTTCTGGAAAAATTTCGTTGCAGACACCCTCTTTTTCTATCCACAAGTTCTGAAAAAAAGAAATTGTCTATCGTACACTTTACATGTCACATATCTTTGAGGGAATGGATGATTTTTATCAAGTGATCTAGTGGTAGATTCTAAAGGATCTTGTTCGCATATATACTGGCTTGAATAATTGACAAACCCAAATGAGTTTTCAACTGATGTCTCACTAGATTCGTGAAATCTGAAGTAGGTATATGTTACACAACTGCAGTCTATTCTAGAGCTTGATAAGAGAAAACAGAGTGTTTCTGAAAAAATTACCCCAGAAACATGCCATAATGTAAGGAAATAATTATTATCCAAACTTCATTGTTTACAGGAAATGAAAGGTGATCAATTTGAAAATTTATTAGGGTGAACTGGAATATCGTTTGTTTGCAAATTCCCAAAACTTATATAAAACATTTGAACAGCCGATGCTATTTCTAAAAATTAAACACTTTAATAATAATAATAATCGTCTTTATATAACTTTCAAATAAATATATACAAAAAAAATAGATAAAAAATTCTGATAACTATCCTAAATATCAATGAAAATAAAGGGCGAAGTTTATTTTTGTAAAGTGTTGAGCACCATCAAAAATATTCTTCCACTTAACAGAGATGTGTTCTAATTTTATGTAACATTTTAGTTACTCATAGCGAATGCATCCCTCACTGAAAATTATCTATTCCAGAATTGACTCCCCATTAACTATTGCTATACACCCCGCATATGATTTATGATGACTCATATTATAGATATCTGTCTGTCTGTCTGTTTATCCATTAACCAGCTGTCGCACCCCTACGAACGACAACCCTCAGAAGTCGAAATTTGTGCGATCTAAGGATTAACGAGGTCTTACCTTTTAACGTGTGATTCCTAACACGGGATGGACGATAGCAAGTGAAGATCGATCGTTCAGACTAGGGCTTGAACCACCGACCAACACGGCAGTCAATTCGAGTGAGTGAACAAAGCACCAACGCCGACCCGCTTGGCTACCGACCGACCAATATACTTACGTACCTATGTATACTCAAAACACGAGCATCGACAGTTCAGTAAATGAAACTTGAAAATTCAACCGTATCAATAGAATGTATCTTCCATCAAAAATCCACACAAAAATTCCACACAAAAATCAGACGTAGACATGAATTCTGAACTTTCTGAATTTTGGTTTTGAATTGTACAGTTAAATGAGGTCCATATAGAGCATCTGCGTAATTGAATAATGACAAAACTAGTGTTTCACAGAGTATCTTTTTTATGTTCATTGGAAAAAGATGTCGGTTCCCGTAAATCAACTTGATGTTAGAATATGCACGCTTTATCAACATTTTAATATGCTTTTCGAACCTCAAGCCAGAATCCATTACCACGCCTAGATTTTTTGTTTCATTAACTAACGCTATCTGCTCATTATTTATATTAATATTAATATATTGTCTATGATATTCACCTCCATACAACATGACTTTAGATTTTGTGGCATTAAGAAGCATTGGAAAGAAAGTTGGTAGCGCCCTCTTGACGACCTGTGATGCAACACTATTCTCTTTCCCATCAAAAAGAATTTCAAAATGATACTTTTGTATGTAAATTTGTTTGGCCTTGATATCTCATCGCATTCAAAATTTGAAAGAGGGTGGCTTTTCATGGCCATACTGTTTATTCACGTTCATATATATTACCAGATGAATAGTATATTCGTATATCAATGTTGGATTTTTTTCAGGTTTGGATAATCTACCACTTGGAATGTCCTTATCATACGCAAGGTGTCAAGTTTGGAGATCTCATAAACTGGACTGCGACTTATAGGAGGGATAGCGATATTGTCGCACCTTATGAGAGATGGACCTACTATGATCCAGAAGTGAGTATTATCTAAAAAGTCATAGAAGAGCTACAAATGATTAAAACATTTTTAAATTCCGAGTTGGAGCTCGGAATATAATAAAAATTAAAGTCGCAAATTAGCAAAATCATTATCAATAAATTTCGACTTCAGTGTCGGAATACTAAGGACGCGCGCGTAGCATGGCCATGAATTATTTTTTTAAATCACTAAATTTCGAGTTTAACTCGGACTGCGGACAGACTTTGTTGTGGAGCGAGATCGGAACTTCTGTTGACTAGTCCCAGCTGCTGCTGCTGACGCAATTCTCAATCCATTTCGTCGATTTCCCAACAATAGGTGACGGTTTGACCCGGTTGCAGAAAGTTATAGTGAATCACATCTGCCACTGACGACCTTACAGTACACAATGGTTTTTTGTGAGTTTTCGCCCTTAGGAAGTGCCTGGGTGGCTTATCAGTGTCTAATCAATGACCTGAACGTCTCCTGGTGTCTCCTGGTGTCGTAGAGGATCCACTTTCCATCACACGTGATGCTCCGATCCAATAAAGGACCGTTTTGGTTGCGCAAAAGCAAAAAAGAATAAACCTCGAAACATGAAATTTTCTGTAGACCGTTCAAGTCGTGGGGCACCCATTTTTTGATCTATTACATTATGAACTATTGCATGGGAGCTGACGCCCAGTTCTTTCGCTATTCCACGCACCCTTTGTGATGGGTCAATCTCCACCAGGGCCCTCAAATACTCGTCCTGTTTCACACTGGGCCTCATCTTCGAGGCTATATTTTCCGGAACGACATCATATATATTGGAAACGAAATTTGACCAAACTAGAATTATCTACTTTTCCAAGTGTTCAGTAATGTAATTATTATCAGGAGTACCCTGTAATGGACGAGCTACTATGTCCCTTGCACCATAATGAGTATAAACAGTGGGCTATGCAGACGACTTAGTCATCTTAGTCCAGGGTAAATACAATAATGTAGTGAAGGGATGCATGCAGCAGGCCCTGAACATTATAACAAAATGGATCGTAGAAGAAGGACCTAACATAAGCCCATCTAAATCGACCATAGTAGCATTCACCAATAGGACTAAAACGGAGGGTCTCGAACCTCTAAAATTTCGAGGTGAAGAAATACAAGTGTCGGGGGAGGTTAAATATCTGGGAGTTATCCTAGATTCCAAACTGACCTGGAACCAACACTTGGACAGGAGGTAGTACTGATGCTCGCCAAACGCACCTATAAAAAAACATGGGGACTAAAACCAGATATGGTATATTGGCTATACACGATGGTGGTTAAACCCATGATAACATACGCCTCTCTGGTCTGATGGCCAAAGATGAAGCAGGCGACCGCCATCAACAATAAGCAAATGTTTGCTTATTTGATGTTCAAAGTTCAATCTAAAATCAAAATAAGTATAATTGAATATTACTTACTTGCAGGTATCGCACTGATGATGGCGTAACAGCCGAAAGCGCTTTGCAATTCACAAATGATTTTTTTTTGCAAGAAATACGATTCCTTTCCTGATTTATCAACAAACTAGACAAGGTGCAAAGACTTGCATGTTTGGGGATGACGGGAGCAATGAGAACTACCCCAACAGCTGCATTGTAGACACTCCTGAATCTACCTCCCTTACACTTTGTGATAATGGGGGAGGCCAGGATGGGCCAATTCAGACTGAAAAACTCACCGAACCACAAAAAATTGGACCGAACAGAAATTTCAGAACAAGTGGAGAAGCACATATTGAACATGTGCACGGACCACATGACACCGAAGTACACCTTTAACACAAACTTCAAGGCCAAAATCATAAGCCATGAAGAGTGGAAGACCATTAGTTATTTCGAAAACATGTTTGGGAAAAACACCTGATATACAGATGGATCGAAGACCAAACATGGAACGGGAGCTGGAATATACCGAGCGGATAGAAATCTAAACTACAGCTATTCTCTAGGACTATACACATCCGTCTTTCAGGCAGAGGTGTATGCTATCTTGCAGTCTGCAAGGCTTATTAAATTGAGATCTCAAAGAAATGAGCGGATCAATTTTTTTATAGACAGCAAGAGCGCACTAGGGACTCTGACAAACCCGAAGGTGACATCAAAACTGGTCTGGGAATGCCATGAAGAACTGAATGAACTTGCAAACAGGAACAAAATAACTTTGTACTGGGCGCCAGGGCATTCAGGAATCACAGGTAATGACTTCATATATAGGTCCTGAACCAGCTCTGGGGGAACCAAAATCATTGGTACGAAACCAAATTAGGACATGGACCAATAAGGAGCACACAGAATACTGGACAAAAGTACCTGGCAACAAACACAGTAGAACCTTCATTAGGGAACCGTCCGAGAAAAGAACCGAAGAACTAATTCAATATAGTAGAGATCGGTTCAGAATAATTACAGGATTACTAACCGGTCATTTTCCGCTTAGAGGACACCTGAATAAAATGGGGCTGTACAAAGGAAGACCTCAGCTGCAGATTATGAAACGAAGGGATAGAAACAGCTCTACACATCTTCTGCGAATATGAGGCACTGAATCATAGGAGGCAGGCAATATATGGACGTACAAAATTACGCCCAGAAGAATATGACGAACATCCAACACGGAACCTGTACAAACTAGTACAGGGAACGAGACTGATGGAATGGGTGTCATGAGAAGATGGGAGAATAAACGCAATAAGCCCAAGAGGCTGCAGTGTTTTCTGGAGACTTGGACTTAATGGACAAGTCAGACAGCTCCCAAGGTACGAAAAAAAAAACTATAAACACTATCATAAAAATACAAACTGCACTTCATATAAAACAGCACTTCATATAAATGTGATTTCTCACCACCCTTCTCACTTCTCTCCAAAAAGCATAGTTTGCTAATGGGTCTTGTAAAATCTGCCACCCTGACACATATTTTCCCCATATCCTACCTCTCCAAAATGAGGAGGGCTAGTATGGAAAAATCGGAAAACGTGAGAAATAGAGTCAGTTGAATCTGTTGAAAAATGTGTTGAAATATACGTGCGATTCCTAGCAGTTGAATTGGGATGAAGCTGTCTCTTTTGAAGTATATTTAAATGATGTTTTAAAATTCAGGACATTCTGGAGATAATTGGAATAAACTAAAATTTGACAATTTTGTTTCAATTTCTCTCATTATTTAGGGCAGTGGTCGCCAACCTCTTCAATGTGTTGAGCTACTTTGTTAATTTTGGAATAAACAGCGAACTACCCACACGGAAGCCACGTAACGCAACGTAAATGAAATAATCCACAGTTAATTTATCATTATATGTATTTATTTTACTATTTAACTGGTAACACATAATACATAGGTACTAATAATAAACTAATAACAAAATAACTAATATAACTAGTACGTACTTGTTCATAGCTACATTCCTACCTATCAAACGAAGGTGTTTGAAAAATAAACACAAACTTTTATCCAACCACAACGGCATGTCACGTATGATTTAAAAATAGTTAATAATAACAACAAAAAAGTAACGCACTATCATGAACATAAACATTGAAAAATAAAAAAACACCTTCAATGAGAAGGCTGACACTCAGACTCATCGATAATTTTTTTAATGTTTGCAGTATAATTTGATGCAGCCATTCGAATACAATTATCCAAATGTTCATCTGAAAGTCGATTGCGATATTTGTTCTTAATAAACTTCATATTGGAAAAAGAAGATTCACACAAATAGGTTGAACTGAATAATGCTTTCACTTTCAAGGCAACACGGCATATAACTGAATATTTGTCTTTACTTACAATAGGCCAGATACATTCAGTACTTGAGACTAACGATTTTAAGGCTAAATCATTTTGAAACTCAATGACTTCCATTTCTGTTGCAGCGATGTCTTCGCCAAAGTTCTGCATAACACAAGTTGCAAACTGTTGGATATCAATTTCCATAAAGGGTGAAACAACAAACTGCGCTACTAAAGCCATTTCATTGAAATCCTTAAAACGATTTTTGAAGTTATTCTTCAGGGTAGAAATTATTTCTACATGATATTTGTTGTCATAGGGTTCTAATGGATTTTGAGATATTTTTTCTGAAAGAATAGAAAAATGCTTGGCATCGCTGTTAATTAGGTTTTGTTCCCAAAACTCCAGCTTTTTGATAAATGCTTTTATATCAGAAATCATTTCCGCTAGTTCTTTGTCTCCCCCCTGAAGCTGCAAATTAAGTTCGTTTAATTTCTCTGTAATGTCCACGAGAAAACCAAAATCTTTAAGCCAGATTGAATTTTCTAGTTCCAGAGTCGGTTCATCGCGTTGTTTGAAAAATTGAACCATGTCAGATAGGACATCATTAAAACGTTTCAGAACCCGTCCTCTACTTAACCATCGGACTTCAGAGTGAAGGAGTAGGTCCCCGTATTGACAGTCAACTTCATCGGCCAAGGTTCTGAATAATCTTCTTTGTAACGCTTGAGCTCTAATCTTGTTCAAAATTTTTACCACCAGTTTCATAACGTTGTTAAGTTTCAGGAAATTTCCACATAATGCTTGCTGATGGATAATGCAGTGGTAACAGAGAAATTGCGGAAAAGTTTCATCTTTACGACATAACGCCACCAGACCCTTATCACAACCCACCATAGCTGGAGCGCCATCGGTTGTCAAGCCTACCATTTTCGATATTGGAATTTTATCGGAAGAAATAATATTTTTTAAATGAGAAAACAACTCATGTCCAGTAGTGTGTCCTTTCAGTGGAATGAACTTCAAAAAGATCTTCTTTAATCGTAAAATCACTAAAAACCATCCTGACGAACACGGCCATCTGGGCAGTGTCAACGACATCTGTTGATTCATCCAGTTGAAGTGAAAAATAAACACAGTTATCTAAGTCAGTTCTTAACTGTAAAAAAATATCATTGCTCATTACTTCTACACGTCTCATCACTGTATTAGCAGAAAGTTGCATAGATTTTATAGCTGAAACTATCTCGTCTTTATTTCTAAAGTTGGCAAATAACGAATCAGCAGCTTCTAAAAACGCCTGTTTTATCATTTCCCTGTCTTCATAAGGTTTCTTTTTTTGTGCAATTAACTGGGACATACGGTACGATGCTTCAGTTGCAGACTTATTTTTGTCGACTGTTCTCAAAAATATTGATTGTTGTCCAATCAACTGCTTTTTTAACTGTTTCAGTTTCTCCTTTCTGGCGGCAGAATGTAGTGGGAATTATTTTTTCAAAATTATAATGTACAGTTTTATGATGTCTCTCAATATATCCTTTTTTAGCAACGGAGACCGAAGTATTACATAACAAACACACATTTTTATCTTTAACTTACGTAAAAAAGTATTGTTCTTCCCATTCTGAATGAAAGTGGTATGTCTTTACCTTCTTACAACTGCTTGCCATAATATCATTTTTGTTGTTCTCTACTAACCCAACCGCTGGACGTTGGTTACGCGTTCAGTTTTAAACTAAGCGCAATGTCGCCGCGCCGTGCGTATTTATCCCGTTCAAAGCAATCCAGATCGTTCTCGAACACTAACGCGCTGGTCCGGCTGGTCGGTTCTAGCCGATTCTAGTTTTATGGCGTCAGCGGCAGATCGCTCACCGCAACGTTGCCGCTGTTTATGTTTACTATTATGACAATTTGATTTTTTTGTGGAATTTTCGGAAGCTTCTCTGATTTTTGCAGTTTGTATTTTTTAAATTAAAATCGTTGTGAGAGCTACCAGAATTGCCTCCGCGAGCTACCGGTAGCTCGCGATCGACAGATTGGCGACCACTGATTTAGGGAGATACTGAAAAACAAAAAACACTTTCTTATTGCTACTTTCTAAGGACTTCTACAGATTATCATTCGACGTTTCATCTCTGAGGAACCATTATTATTTCAGTTGTTTATGTGCACCAGAAAAAAGAATAACCCAAGTTGTACAAGACGACTTTCATAGATATCAATTCGACGTTGTTTTTCGTCTCTAACAAATCATCATCCAATTTATTTTTTGTATGAACCGGAAAAAATCACCCGTTATGCGTTTCCTTTCTGACGAAAACTTCACTGAAATATAATGCAAAATCGGAATTCCTTAAATTTCAAATAAGCTGTGAAATGGGCAACTTGTTTCTAATACAACCGACTCTTAGGGTTTCAAATTTCCCCATACTGGTCCTTCTCATCTTGAACACAGTATATATGGCTATTGATAAGCTATATATACAGTGTGACCCATTTAAAATGGAACCACCCCTGTAGAATGTGCATTTTTCAATCAATCTCAATTTTTTTTTATTGAAATATTAAGCATGAAAAACTGTATCTTGACACTAACTTTCACAATTTTAGTTTCATTTCCAAGGCACTCTATGGTTTTTTTTGTTTGTCAAAAACGGCAAAAGTTTATTAGGCAATTTTTGTTTTCAAATTTGACTACACCACTGGATTCGTAGTCGTTATAAATCAAAACTATCAAATTTTCATTAAAAAATATTTGTTAACAACGAAGTTACAACAACTTCAATTTTGGAAACAAAGTATTTGTTTGTAATTTTTATTCAGATTATAGACATATTTGAGATCTGACAACACTGTCATCACCAAGTAGAACACCAGTGAATTTGTACAGTGAAAATCCGAAGTCAACAGCTCAATGCGTTCTACAGTTATAACTCCTGAAAATATGGTAATGTTAGAGATTTGTGGTGCAAGCGTTTTGTAATAAAAATCTGACTACGCCACTGAATTTGTGGATAATATTCCCTTAAAATCATTCATTTGAGTGTAGGTTACGAGAAGTGTATTCTAGAATAACAGAAAATTAAAAATTCATTTTCAAGTTATGCAGTACTTAGTACATTCTTCCGCATAGCCGCTAAAATCAAATTGATTTAAAGCATGGAAATCATTTATTCAATAATAAAACAGAGAGCAGGACAAAAATTGTTCCCTGTAAATTCTTCATAACTCAGCTAAAACAATCTTTTAGAGGAGATATAAATAATTTGAGGAAGCTGAACTCATTATGCAAAGGTTTTATAATAAATCAACAGTAGGCTGTGATTTTGACAGTTAATCATAAATAAAATAATAGTTGTTAGTTACGTGCATTTAATAATGGCTTTGCAATTATCATTAGAAGAAAGAATTGAAATTGTGAGAATTTCTGGGGACAATTATCATAGTGAAAGAGAAGCAGCTAGGATATTTAATCACAAACATCCAAATCGACTTCCCATTGACAGAAGCACCGTCAGTAAAATTAACAAAACATTTAAAGAAACCGGTGCAGTCAGCAAACATATTTTAAAAAATAATCACCGAAGAAGAAATTTAAACGAAGGTGCTGTTTTAGATTATTTTAGAAACCACCCAAACAGAAGTTTACGAGTCGCCAGTTTGGATTTAAACTTACCGAGAGAGACTATTCGACGATGTCTTAAACAAAACAAAATGAGAGCATTTAAACCTAAATTTCTTCACTCTTTAAAGGCAGGTGATGAAGTGAAACGTATGGAATTTTGTTTGTGGGCACAAGGCGAGTACCTGAATACAAGAAATTTTTCAAACTGCATAATGTTTAGTGATGAAGCTTCTTTCAGCACCAATGGGGTAGTTTCATCGCAAAATGCTCGGTATTGGGCTACGGAAAATCCGCACTGGATCATAAATTGTAAAAGTCAATATTCCGAAAAAGTTAACGTTTGGTGTGGTATAGTACAAAATAGAATAATAGGTCCATATTTTTTTGATGGAAACATAAACGGGCAAAATTTTTTTGGAATTTCTAAATAACCAATTATCGGACGAAATAGATGAAATGCCTCTTGCGGAACAAGTAAATTTATATTTTCAGCTCGACGGCTGTTCCGTGCACAATTCGAGGATTGTTAAAGAGTGGCTAAATAACCAGTTTCCAAATCATTGGATAGGACGAGGTAGTGACTTAATTGAATGGCCACCTAGATCGCCTGATCTAACAATATTAGACTTTTTTCTGTGGGGTATTCTGACACAAAAAGTATAGAGAACAAGACCAACGAATCGAGCTGAACTCATGCAAAGGATACGACAAGCTTGTGCCGAAATTACAGTTCAACAAATAAGAAATAGTGTAAACAATATTCGGAAGAGATACGATAAATGTATTGAACTTAATGGAGGTTTGGTAGAAGCCACAAAAATTTGAATGTTTAGTTTTAAATCAATGTTTATTTTAGTATCAGTTTTTTCTTAATGGCAATTAATTGTTGAATAAATACTTTGAAACTTGTTTGTATACATTTTGTTTTCATCAGCTATAGAAGAAGGTAGAGTAAGTTCAGAATCTCATAAAATGTGATTTTCCAGGTGCGCTGTTACAAAAGTACTATTATTTATTATTGGGAAACTTCCAAAAAGCTTACAAGTATGACCATTAATACTTCAAGATTCTATCAAGATTTGGTAAAAGCGCAATTGGGAGATCCCATGACATGAGATTCTGAACTTGGTCTACTACTGCGTAACTTGAAAATGAACTTTTAATTTTCTGTTATTCAATTATTCAATTTTTATTTTAATTTTCACTTCTCGTAACCTACACTCAAATGAATGATTTTAAGGGAATATTATCCACAAATCCAGTGGCGTAGTCAGATTTTTATTACAAAACGCTTGCACCACAAATCTCTCACATTACCATATTTTCAGGAGTTATAACTGTAGAACGCATTGAGCTGTTGACTTCGGATTTTCACTGTACAAATTCACTGGTGTTCTACTTGGTGATGACAGTGTTGTCAGATCTCAAATATGTCTATAATTTGAATAAAAATTACAAACAAATACTTTGTTTCCAAAATTGAAGTTGTTGTAACTTCGTTGTTAACAAATATTTTTTAATGAAAATTTGACAGTTTTGATTTATAACGACTACGAATCCAGTGGTGTAGTCAAATTTGAAAACAAAAATTGCCTAATAAACTTTTGCCGTTTTTGACAAACAAAAAAAACCATAGAGTGCCTTGGAAATGAAACTAAAATTGTGAAAGTTAGTGTCAAGATACAGTTTTTCATGCTTAATATTTCAATAAAAAAAAATTGAGATTGATTGAAAAATGCACATTCTACAGGGGTGGTTCCATTTTAAATGGGTCACACTGTATATTTACGGCAATAAATAAACTTATTCGTTATTCCACGCATATATTTCGATATCATTACTAAACACACATTATAAGAATATAGGCTTTCACGGACGGAGTCAGGTTTAGAGAGAACCAAATCCGGGCTGGGGTATGAATAGAACTTGTGGTACCAAACGTGCTCAGTGGTATATTCATTGACTGCGAGAATGAAGGTTTCTTGAAGTCTCAGTAGCGACTGACTGATGAGATGGGTTATGTGTTCACTAAGGTTTATACTTTTAGGGGTGGTAGGGGTGATGGTGCGAATGCGAATACTCACTCCTGATTGTTTCGCACTTGTACTAGGTTGTTCAGATTGGAACACTTTGTTGTCAGGTTTTCTGCTGGTGGGATGATGCTCAGAATCTTGTTCTTGCCTTTTTGAGTACTGGTTACCATGTTCTGTTGACTGGTATACTTATTTATTTTCTGTTAAGATTTTTGGGATGATTACAGAACTCAATGGCCTCCCTATGAAGTCGTGCGTGGTGAAGAGTTGTATTAGACAGGACCTCAATTTCCATAACATACAAAGAAACTGCTGTCTGTCTGATACAACGTATTATCATGCACGACTTCATAGGGAATGCCTTTGGAAGGTCACAAGGAACTGCTGCAATAGCTTAGATATTCTTATCAATTAATAATATGAAGTCGTAGATTGCATCATTAGTACTCATAGAATTCTTGAAAAAAAATACTTGTGGTATCGGTATTTTATTGTTAGTTAAAAAATCGGTAGTTCTTTTTCAAATCGATTCTTAAATAAGTGTGTGAAAGTATGGGAATGGAAGATATTGCCATTCAGATTTCTTCTGATTTGTAGAGTTACATATGAACTTGACAACAAGGCATTCATCTCTTGTTCAATTTTGTAACACTAACAACAGAACCAATGAAAAAGACTTGTGAAAGTATCAATATTTCCTTCATGATCTTCGACTCTGCACGTTTTGCTCCTTTTATCCTTCGAGATCGTCATAACTTCCTTATCAGCCGTTGTGTTTAACTCACCCCTTTTCACTAAATACTTATAGTTACGATAGTTAGACTAATACTTTTTTCTCCATTCTGTTTGGTTCAAATTGCTTCAGCATTATTTTTTCTTTGATTTTGGAAGTCTTTACTTCTGCTTCTTCTAACTCGATTCCCAGTTTGGTTCGTTTACTACTTCTCGCTACCAAATTTCTTGTTTTATTTATTTACTTATCATCAAATATTCCACTTGTTGAAAGGTACAATGGAAACAAGATGAATAAACATATCTTCCAATATACAATAACAAGGAAAACGTCAGCTTAAAAAAGAAAAAAACTATAGGTATTTACAAATGATTTGCCAAATGAACAAGAAACACAAATAACAAGGAGAGGGATAAAATCATCCATAAAATTTCAAAGATTAACAATTTTTTTCAATTAAAAAAGTTCTCAATCTTAATTTGAAAATATTTATATTAGGGGCTGCCTTTATATTTACGTCTAATTTGTTGAAAATTTTTGGTCCGAGATAAAGATGGCTTTTCTGGTAGAGGGCTGTTCGATGTGATCGAGGTACTAGCAAATTTCCAGAGCGAGTCGGATAATCATGAGTTTGCTTGTTCGATAAAAAACTTAATTTGTTATTATAAACATAAATACATAATTCATAAACATATATCCCAACAACCGTAAGAAGTTTCAGGTTTTTGAAAGAGCTCCTGCATGACTCTCTCCATCCAAGTTTAGCAATTATTCGAACTGCCGACTTTTGTAATATGACAATCCTTTCCACGGATGATCCCGTGCCCCAATTTAAAATCCCGTATCGCAAATGACAATGAATAGTGGCATAGTACAGACTCAACAAAATTTCAGCATTACAGTAGTTAGACAAGAATCTCAACGCATAACAATTTTCACGTAGTTTTTCACAAAGTGAGTCGATATGTAGTGTCCAGGTGAGTCTGTAATCAACTGTGAGGCCTAATTTTGTAACGATTCAGGCTTCAGTTAGTCTGCTGTCCTCTAAGATTCAACTTTCAAACATAGTTTGTCTTCATTGACATCTTATTTTAAAATCCCATAGAAGGGTTGATTTAGGATCTGCAATATACTCTCCAGAACATCTTCCAGGAGTTTATACTGGTTTTCAAATCAAAATGGAAGAATTGAAAACTTTCTATTAAAAAAACAAAGGTTTCAATTCTCTTTTCTTCAATTTGTTAATTATTCGTTTTACGGGGTCCCCTTGTTTTTTTCTAATGTATTGTTTTTACTTTTTCTGTCCGCTCTTCACGAATTTGAAGTCCATATTTTGAGCTCCTGTTTACTTTCGTAGATACGGTGATACGGTCACTTCTGGCAATAACAACTCGTTGAAAGACATTTTTTTCAATATCACATGCTGTGTATTTTCTGGTCCATTACAAATGTTCCCATTGAATAGAAATCTTTCTTTTCACCAAAATAATATGTTCGCTCAACTAGAGTTTTTGTTTACATTTGTGGGTAATAACACGAACGGTCAGAACCAAAATACAAAAATGTTATTCATGAAAATAAACTTAGTAATGTATTCGATGATTTTTATTTCAGGTACGCCAGAAAGTTCAAAATAGGGATTACGTGGCAAACAAAACGAAGAAAGTAGCTTGGTTCGTATCGAACTGTGGAGCTCGTAATAATAGATTAGCCTATGCTAGAGAGCTTGCCAAATACATTCCAGTGGACATTTATGGTACTTGTGGTCCTTTGAAAGTAAGTCGGAGCAGTTTGTACTTGCGGAAATTTTCTATTCATATCTACATATTCATTTTCAAGTAACATAAAATGTTATGAGTTCGACATTTCTCAATGTTATTCTTCAACTGACTTTTTTCTAAATCAAAATTATATTGGTGAAAACTATTTTATAATTCAATCAATATTGAAGCTGATATCTGACAAAGAATATTCCTAGCAATATGAAGATTTAGTAATATAGAATCAGAAGTTTTGAATATTTCTACCCATTTTCAAATGGATCTAGATTAAATAAGTGTGTGTGTTATTCAGCTAGATTTTCCAAATTAATTTGATATAGAGAAGAACAAAATGTTATGAAGTATTTTTCAGAAAACACGAATCACAGTATTGTTTTGTATGTGGTTCGAAACTATCTATCAGATAGGAATTGATTTATTACTACAAGCCGATAATTGAGCTTCTAGAAATATTGTGTTACAGTCTAAGTGGATGTTAGATCTGAAGAAAGCATTTGATACTGTGGACTATGAAATTCTTCTGAAAATAATTCATAATATAAGTATCAGAGGTTTAGTTTATAATTGGTTTCAAAATTATTTAATGAATAGAAAGCAATATGTATATTGTATGTCAATTGTATAATATCTACATTCAATGTATCTTTATTCATTTATTTTATTTTATTTTAATTTTGTTTTATTTTATTTTTTATTCTTCTGTCATAGACGACTATGTATTTTGTCTTATTACTGCATTGAATAAATTTACTTACAAAAAACATTTCACTTATTATTATTCTATCATATATTTTATGTTATTTTAATTTTTGAATATAAAAACTATATTTTTATATATTCTATGTTTTGAAATATAAAAACTTCTTTTTCTTGGATGTATATTGGGAAATAAAATTTGACAGAAACATGTTTAATATTTTTAAATATTTCCCAAATGCTCGCCTGTGAGTAAATCGCTGCATTACTTATGGAACAAAAAAAAATCAACCAGAATTAAGGGTTTTGCATACATAATGGGCTTTTTTACAGAATTGCTTTTAAAAATGAACTGTAATACATTTTTTGTTTCAGTGTCCTAGGTCCGATAAAAAATGCTTCGATATTCTAGAACGAGACTACAAGTTTTATTTAGCTTTCGAAAATTCGAACTGCCGAGATTACATCACTGAAAAGTTTTATGTCAACGGTTTGGGGCAGAACGTGCTTCCAATCGTTATGGGCGGGAGGCCCGAGGACTACCAAAGAAGTGCACCAGAAGGTAAGGAAAAGAATCAATTATCCCCGGGATTTTTTCACAAAGTAACTCTAGTCCGACATAAAACAGGAACAGCTGACTTTTTGAGAGAAGCTTGGCATTGCTCTCAATAAAATTATTTTTTTCTACTACTTACGAGCTGTCTGACTTGTCTATTTCTTCCAAGTCGCTAGAAAATAGTGCAGCTTCACGAGCTCATTGCGTTTTCCTCCCATATTTTTCATGACCCCCATTCGAATAATCTTGCTTCCTGACTGTTGTTGAAATCTATAGGAATCATCCCTTAGAATTTTGAACACTCATAAAAGAGGATTTAGGTTATGGATTTCGATAATTTCGGACAAAAATAACTTCGTTAATTCAACACCCTGTATTTTTTTGGTCTGGACAATATAAAATTCAATTAACTTCCATTTCATTTCGGGGTTCCCTATACCTAACCTGAAAAGTTTTTCAGATTTTGGCTCTTTCAAATATTAGCTCTTATTTCAATGCATTCATTGAATAAATATGGCTTTGAAATGAAATTTATTTAATTTATTCAGAGAATTCTCATTGACAGTTGTTATACTTGTTATTCTTCTAAAATATTCACTGCTCACTAAAATTTACATTCATATTCTGACAGTACTTCATTAAACATACTATATAATCTTTTTTTCATTATTTATCTGAAACAACAACAAAATATGAAACACAAATATATTCGATTCAGAGTGGGTGCTCGAAATGACGATCATACTGTTGAATACAAAGATCCACTATGCAAGACTTTTCAACATTCAATAACAATTGAGGCGTCACTCTTTGGAAAGCAGTCCTTATTATCTCCTTCATATTTCCAGTGTGGTTGGAGCAGTGTCGTTAACCTCATTCTTCAAGTATCCTCATAGAAAAAAATCGAGTCACCCCAAATATGGTGATCTCGCCGGCCAATTTTGAAGTCCTTCCCTACCAATTCATTTATTCGGAAAGCACATAATCAAAAACTCTCTGGCACTGAATTTGAAATATGCCGGAGCTACATCCAGCAGATGCAGAGGAGAGCAGATTCATCAGAGAATAAAACGGAATACAAAAAATGTTAATTCCTACTAAACTTGTCCATAGACAAGACAACCCATAGACAAAACTTGATTCGT
This sequence comes from Leptinotarsa decemlineata, assembly GCF_025532065.1. Lineage (NCBI taxonomy): Eukaryota > Metazoa > Arthropoda > Insecta > Coleoptera > Chrysomelidae > Leptinotarsa > Leptinotarsa decemlineata. Next base: position 9,688,314 of record NW_027412694.1, on the reverse strand, counting down.
CGATGGAAGTGTATTTCATATAATTCCTGGTGCATCTAAATACGGTACGGGTGGAATTTGTATTTTGTTATTACCCAGAAATGTTCCGTCTAGTTATTCCTGTATCTTTTTCGAGTTTGCGTTGACTCGTATGAGGGTTTGGTATGATTGATTCCATAATAAGAAATGTATTTTCTTCATTTTCAATAATAGGTTTTTGGTTTATTTGCCTTTCCATAAGCCACACTTCCAGTCGTACGAAATTCATGTAGAAATCGTTTGAACACCAACTTGTTTAGATGATTCTTGTATAGATATTTTTGGGTGTACACCCCAACGCCGAAAGTCACTTCTCTAAACACTCACCAATCGGTTGGCCGACTTAATTAGACCCAAAATCTACTGTTTACTGACGGAACTCTGGGCAATCTAACAATTACATACTTCTTGAAATCCTTAATGAAACAGCATAGTTAAGTGCACAATTATGCAGAATTTTTAATTTTGTTGAAAGGAAAACATAAAACTGAAAGTTATGTTCATTGTTAACCTATTTATATTAGTGAGAGCATTGCGTCTGAGCATCTTCCGCTACGAGAACGGTATTAGTTTTTTGTTTGTTTCAAGTCAAGTCAAAACACATTTCCTCAAATTTAGATATTTCTCTTTGGAAACCAATGCCAGAATCTGTACCTGAAGATGACCTTGCTATCAGGAATATGTTGCAGCGCAGAGTAATGATTCCGTTCTGAAATATCAAGTGGTACATTTGAATTGTATCATAGATCACTATGATCAATGAAATTATTAAACCAGTAACTGATGAATTCCACCAACTTCTCAATTTTGTTGAAATCAGTAAAGCCAATGTCGAAGTCTGATACGAGTGCTTTAATTTCTGTCGTGTAGTATTACTATATAAATTGACTATACTGAGCAATAATCAAATTTAACTTTATTTCACTTTGAATACAATTAACCCTTCATCTAAAACTTCAACTATTATTCGAATGTCTATCACCTAACTAGATCGCTTCGCGTACCGCACTGTAACTTCCACTTGACTGTGTCGATATGCTTGTGGCTAGCGTTTATATATCGTAATCGAATGCGCTAGGAAATTTTGCCAGAATCCCATCGAAATCGGTAGCATTATTCTCGCTACATCTAGAGCGGCAGCAAACATCGTACATTCGCGCGCTCTTAGCTACGACACAACTGGTTTATGGGTGGCGGCCGGCGTTATTTTCTTTAGGGCAAGATTTACAACAGTATCTTTTTCCATATGATGCTTGATGTTCAAAATTTGTTGACGTTTTTTTTTTTCGATGTCAAATATCATAAACGTTGTTTGACTTTAGAATGCTGCAATAGAACTCATCATTTCTGTTACTGTTTCATTCTTACCCTGTAGTTTCAGATTTAATGTGCTCAGTTTTCCAGTAGAATCTGTTAAAAATGCTGAATCACATTGCCAAGCAGTTGTTGATAATCACCCCTCTCTTTGAGAAAATTAATTATTTCCTGTAGCAATTAATGATTACTTTGCTTAGTGTTTCTAGGTTAATATATTTCTTGCCTTGCCAAAATCGACTGAACTAATCGACCGGTCGATCGCGATCGACCGGTTGGTTACCCCTGTTCTACACATTCTTTGAGATTTATGTGATGATTGTCAGACCAATAATCACTTATGGTGCAATTGCCTGGTGGCCGAAGGCTTTACAGAAAACGGTCGAAGCGAAGCTCTGTGGCTTACAGATACAGGCTTGTCTGGCCATCAGTGGTGCCATCAGTACCACACCGTCAGCGGCTATGGAGATCCTTCTAGATCTACCTCCTCTACATATTTTACTGAAGAGAGAGGCTAGATGGACTACATATAGACTTGTGCACAACTGCCTTAAAAAGTACTTTTCACGAGTAGAGAGGACTGGATCCTCCGGGAGAAAGAAATATTGAGAGCCGATAGTTGTTGGTTCACAGATGGATCAAAAACACCTTCCGGTTCTGGTGAAGGTGTTTTCAGTGGCAGACCCAGGACAGAGATATCAACCTGCCTAGGAACCTATGCGACTGTATTTCAAGTGCTGCGCTATTGAATTGTGTGCAGAGAAATTCAAAGAATTCATACACAAGTCAATTCAAATACTCATGGACAGTCAAGCGACCTTGGAAGCTTTTGGCTCCTACCAAGCAACGTCCAAATTAGTGTCAAATTGCCAAAAATGACTCTCATCGATAGGAAGACTTAACATATTGTCTCTGGTCTGGATTCCTGGCCATACTGGCCTGGAAGGCAATGAGGCTGCTGACTCCCTTGCAGAGGAGGGTGCTGCAAGCAGCTTCATCGGACCAGAACCTGTCTTTGGCATCGCTTTAGGCTTTGTCAAACAAAGACTGAACACCTGGAATGCAAGAAGATTCATGGAATTCTGGCGGGATTGGCTCACTCCAAGGCGTTTATTCACCCTTCAAAGCTTGATACCAAACAGTTGTTGGACTATACAGTAGAGATGAACTATGATGTCTTCTTCTTACAGGCCACTGTCATTTGAATCATCATATGCAGAGACTCGGACTGCTGGAAAACAGTGTCTGTCGCCTCTATTTGGAAAATGATGTTTCATCATCACAGAGCACATACTTTGTGCCTGCCCCGCTGGGTACCGAATCAGGTTTTTAGAGTTCGATAGAGCCATACTCTTACCATCTGACCTACAAGAAGACCACTCACCATACAAACTAATCAGCTTCGTTAAGAAGCTGGGTTTATTTGGTCGAGTGTGAATAGGTGTGAGCCACAATAAACCCTTGCGGGTTGCGGTGGAGGGTCGAATAGACCCACTCACTTTGGACCTAACCTAACACACTATTTGATGAGTTATCTGATTTTTTTTTGGTTACAGGTTCCTATATTCACGTAGATGAATTTGCCGGTCCGCAAGAACTGGCTTCATATTTGCACAGACTCGACAAAGACAACGCTCTGTACAACTCCTATTTTAAATGGAAGGGCACGGGAGAGTTCATCAACACTTTCTTTTGGTGCCGATTATGCGCCATGATGCATGCTCCTTTAACACACCGGCATTACGAAGATGTCAACGATTGGTGGAGAGGACCTGGAGTTTGTACGACGAAATCTTGGCGCAATACTGAGTTTGTTTAGACGCACACCGAGTAATTATCGAGTCATTTTGTTGTTGATATGTTGTAAATGTATATTACTATTAAGGATAATTTATTAAGTTTCTATTATAAAATTTGTGTTTTATTGAAATATTTCGTGATATACCTCATATCCTTAGGAAAAACCAGTAAAAATTTTATAGAACTGACCGATCAATACTTGATTAAAATACATTATAACGTATTCAAAAACCATACTTCAATGTGGGATTTTCACCTGGATATTTATAAAACAGAGCTACACAATAGCATTGCAAACTTTCAAGTAGAAATCTCACATTAAAGTGTGTTTCTTAAGTTTCTAGAGTAACAAACTTGTTAATTAACGAAACCATAGATTCCATGTCGGCGAGGTGCTCCAAACCAGAACGTCATAATTAGCTATTTATGATGAGTGTTCCAAGTAAGGTTTTATTTTGTGAGTGAAAAAGTTTCACGAACAAAATAAAACTTGCTTTTAACACAAATATCATACAAAGTTTTTTGTATGATAGCCTATAGGCTTCTTAGCCTATCGAGAAGAGAAATCAAAAATATGGATCTCGTCAACTTTGTGGAGCAAGTTTTCAATGATGAAGTCGAGTGTGCTCGTTAAAAAGGGTTTTATTACAAGCATATATATTTCAAGGTAATAGCATTCCTAAAGCGGAAAAATGAAAGTTATTGGCCCGAAAAATCAAAAACTTTTACGTTTGAACAAGTCCAGAGGCTTATAAATGAGACACCAGATGAAAAATATTTTATGATAAAAGTTGCTACTATTTTCGGAATATATGGAGTCTGCCGGCGTGGCGTGAAAAGATGTGCCATTTATTAATAGAAGACATTAAATAAATGGATGAATCATTGATTGTTAAAATTCCAAATAAAAAAACAAAAATAGGTCGTTCTTCTTTCATTTTTGGAAAAAAATTGACTATTTTAATAAATACTTCGCCTTTCGCCTTTCTGTTATATTATCAATCATCAACGTTTTTTTCTGAAATACTCAATTTATAAATGCAGTGCCAACCCAGTTAGTATGAACACGTTTGGAAAAATGACCTCCACCATTGCTAAGTTTCTGAACTCCCGGAACCAAAGGAAAATACATGTCACTGATTCAGAAGGTCTTCTGCTTCTTTGCTAGCAGAATCAGGAGCAAATGTAACGGATTTCAGAAGCACGGAGGATAGAAGTATATAACAGTAGCTGAGGGTTACATCGATCAATCTATTTCTTATAAAAAAGCTATTGCTGAAAAACTAATCCCAACAGCTAACTCCAGCGTTACATTATCGTCCACTTCAGAATTAAATGTTAATGCCTATTAAATTGTCAACTCAGATAGTTCAAATATATTAAAAGGCTCTTCAACATCGCAAGGTAAAAAATTATACTTTTCGTATTAATGTTCATAAATAATAATAATGATGTAATTAATGCATATAATACATTTGTAATAGAATTTAATTATATCTATATCTATTGTTCATAATAAAACTTTCTTGAAAATTGAATAATTATGTTTTGTTTATTGCTATTTGGTTGAAAAAAATCGTGTTTAAAATACTTTTAACACTAGTGTTAAAAATACGCTACTTTTTAAACATATTTTAATACTCTTGACAACCATTAAAAATATCACTTTTAATGACCTTTGTATAAAAATATACTTCTCGCATTAGGTGATATAAAAATATTCTCCATATGAGTTTTTCGATTTTTTAAGTTATAGATTTTTGAAAGTTTTGCAGAAAATTCACGCCTGAATCAACTTTAATATTTTTTCTATTTTTTGAGCTTCAAACTGAAAATCTGTAAAATTATTTCAAAAGTGGTACCTAATTGGTTTAGTTGATTGAATAGTATATTAAACAGGCTGATTAACGGTGGATGGCACATTAGACGTTTCTGGTGAACCAGACAACGGATCACTTTGAAAATTTAATGGAGGGCATATTCTGACATTCTCTAGCCAACTAAAATATTTTCGTCAATGCGGTATTGCCGCTTCTATTAGAAAGCAGTAGCAACTTTGATTTTTCAAATGGAACACTCTGTATATAATATTATTTTTGGAATCTCCAACAATTGCCCGACAACTTTTCTTGATATTTCCCTATACCTATCTGTTACCGTTTTCGAAATAAAAATTAATTTCAATTTTTTTCTTCGAAAATCATGACTTCTAAAACTGCCGATATCTTTTGGTTAAGAAGTACTATGATATCGAAATTTAGTTTGGAGTTAGGTGATACTTGGACACTTCCCACACGTCAGCCTAATCTCCGTTACTTCAATACAGGGTGGTAAAAAAATACAGTTTCTTCGTTTGCTTGAAAAAGTTGCTGAAGTTTGATTATTTTAAATAGAACACCCTGTATATTATTGAAAATTCGGAAAGCTGCTGAAATTTGCTTTCTTTCTATGTATATCATACCCATACCTAACTAGTCAAGTTTCGGACTTATGAACATTTATTTGTGAAAATGTCCCTTCAGAATGGTATTTCCATTCGGTATTTGGTAAGCAGGCCATGATTACTATTTGACAGTAGCGTTGTGACATTCTCCTAATAATATCGACATTTTCGTCACTTCAGAAGTTGCAAATACCTTCAAAACGATGGAACAAAACTATTCAAATGAAGTTCTTATGACTTTGTTTATTATTTTTGGACAGTGTGACAAAATTATCAGCAGAACATGTAGAAAGTTCAATGAAATGTTTCCGAATCTACCGCCAATGAACCTCAAGAAATTTATACGAATTCAGAACAATTTCAATATGTTTGGATAAACTTTAAAAAAGCACCAAGAAACTTGAAATTGGAAATACTGATATGAATAATTATAAAAAGTAAAACAATCATGTGGAATATTTCAAAATATGTTCGAATCGCTGGCCGTTCACTTCCAAGCACTTTAAAATGCGGGTGTTGACTGCTTTCGTGGTGTCAGATCTGATTTCATTGGGATCCAAATCTTCAAATGTTTGGGCAATCCTTTCTAACAATTCATCTCTCGAACGCACGGGTATTTTGTAAACTTCTTCTTTAAACATTCCCCACAAATAAAAATCTAATGGATTAAGATCGGGTGATCTCGCTGGCCAATTCCATGGTCCCAAGCGCCTCATCCACCGATCGTCAAATAGTCTATCCAGTTCTGCGCTCACTTCTCTTGTGCAATGTGCAGGAGCTCCGTCCAGTTGGTACCAACAGTTTCGATAATCTTCGAGTGGCAGATTATCCACGAAACTGTCTACAGTATTCTCCAAAATATTCAGGTAGCTTCTGGATGTTAATGACTCCTAGTATATCACGTACCTCAATTTGTTGTCCATCAACATGCAGAAGACATTAAAACAAAATTTTTCTTGAAATCCGGCTTCTTTTGTGACGTGAGGATTTTCACTGGACCAATAATGACGATTTTTTCTATTGAAAATCCCTTCTCTCGAAAATTTCGATTCATCAGTCCAAATAATTTTATTTAAAAAAAGTGGATCTTCTTGAATGCGTGTCAACAACATTTCACAAAATTCTACTCTCTGTTGAGGATCTTGAGGCTTCATTGCTTGAATTTTGGTGAATTTATAATCATGCATTTTATGTCTTCGCAAGATTCTTTGAACGATGAATATTTTATACCCAAATCTTCTTCAGCACTTTTCGATGACTCGGGAAATGCGTGAAAATATGCTAAGACATTAATCTGGTTGTCTTCGAAAGTTACGGGTCGAGGCAAGTTTCTTGGTGCTTTTAAAGTTGATCCAAATGCATTGAAATTGTTCTGAATTCGTATAAATTTCTTGACGTTCATTGGCGGTAGATTCGGATACATTTCATTGAACTTTCTACATGTTCTGCTGATAATTTTGTCACACTGTGCAAAAATAATAAACAAATTCATAAGAACTTCGTTTGAATAGTTTTGTTCCATCGTTTTGAAGGTATTTGCAACTTCTGAAGTGACGAAAATGTCGATATTATTAGGAGAATGTCACAATGCTACTGTCAAATAGTAATCATGGCCTGCTTACCAAATACCGAATGGAAATACCATTCTGAAGGGACATTTTCACAAATAAATGTTCATAAGTCCGAAACTTGACTAGTTAGGTATAGGTATGATATACATAGAAAGAAAGCAAATTTCAGCAGCTTTCCGAATTTTCAATAATATACAGGGTGTTCTATTTAAAATAATCATATTTCAGCAACTTTTTCAAGCAAACGAAAAAACTATTTTTTCACCACCCTGTATCGAAGTAACGGAGATTAGGCTGACGTGTGGGAAGTGTCCAAGTATCACCTAACTCCAAACCAAATTTCGATATCATAGTACTTCTTAACTGAAAGATATCGACATTTTTAGAAGTCATGATTTTCGAAGAAAAAAATTGAAATTAATTTTTATTTCGAAAACGGTAACAGATAGGTATAGGGAAATTTCAAGAAAAGTTGTCGGGCAATTGTTGGAGATTCCAAAAATAATATTATATACACAGTGTTCCATTTGAAAAATCAGTTGCTACTGCTTTCTAATAGAAGCGGCACCGCATTGTTGAAAATATTTTAATTGGCTAGAGAATGTCCGAATATGCCCTCCATTAAATTTTCAAAGTGATCCGTTGTCTGGTTCACCAGAAACGTCTAATGTGCCATCCACCGTGAATCAGCCTGTATACCTAAGGTGAGAAGTGAGCTATTATTTACCGAACATTTTTATATCCTGAGGCGCGTAGCGCCGAGGGATATAATGTGCGAGATAAATAATAGCTTTCTCAGCCAAGGTATATATAGATTTTTTTTCACTACTAACATTGATATATTAACAATTTTAATTTTGGCATTAGTAATTTTCTAACAATTTGTTGAATATATCGGAATATCAAGTAGAGTGGAGCGTGTTTCTAATCAGACTGGCTTTATTTATGTAAACATTTGGCATGTGTCAAATTTTGATATGAATCTAGGAAATATCTCATTGCATTTTTGATATATTTCAATGTTCCACTTCTCTCATCGCTTTTGTATGTTCAGAACTTATAATTTTTTCAATTCTGCATTATAGTGAGAAAAAATTTTCCTTGGTTATATGATAACCCAAGTGTTGCATGTCAAATTGAAACGGTACAGTTTCCATGTTGAATACGCGATGTCGATGATAAGCGCGCAACATCTAAGTACTTAGGCCACGAAAACGTTTGCCGGAGTTTCCATGACTACCTAAAACTGTACCTACAATGATTAATTGCTGTCAGTTTGCCAAATGCGGTTTTAATTCAAATTTAGATGTCATTTTGAAAAAGTTAAAAGATCTATATAAGTAAAACGTCAATATAATGAATTGATAAATGGGTGAAAATTCAAGGGACGATGATTTAGAGATGATGTGTACCCCGCCTGAAGTTAGAGTGGTGGAAGCTAGTACAAGTAGTGATTTATTGTCAGAAAAATCAAAGAGACTGTATATGAATGCATATAACCAACTGAAAACATGGTGTGAAGAAAGGAAAGTTGCTAAAGTAACAGAAAATGTTTTATTAGCGTATTTCAAAGAGAAATCTGAAGGCAAAAAGGTATCGACATTGTGGGCAAATTATTCCATGCTAAAATCGACACTTGCAATATTGACATTTCAAAGTTTTTCAAACTTGTAGCATTTTCAAAACGAAAAAACAGTAAATATAAACCTAACAAATCAAAAGTGTTTACAAAGGAAAAATGACAAATGTATAGTTAAAGCTCCTGATGACGAATATTTTCATCAAAAAACGTATACTTTTTTATTATTAGATTGTGTTTATTTTTCTAATGGAATAATATTTCGGCTGTTATGTTGATTGGTGTTGTCGGTGCGTGCAGAACAGATGAATTATGCAATATGCTCCTAGACGATTTAGATGTTTGCGATGATATTGTCATAATAAATATTCTTAATTCAAATAACAGAACATCAAGGAAGTTTGTTGTTGTTGAGCTACAATGGGTTAATGTTATTAAAAAATACTCAGCTAATAGGCCAACTGACATTACAAAACTATTTATTTTATACCGTAAAGGTATAAAACAAAATATTGGGCACAATACTATTAGTAAAGTACCATATGTCGTGGCTAATTATCTCAAATAAGAAAATCCTGAGTGTTATACTGGTCATTCTCTGAGACGTAGCTCGGTGACACTTCTCGCAGAAAACGGAGAAGACTTACTAAGCCTGAAACGGCACGGTGGGTGGAAGTCGGCTGCAGTGGCTGGAGGATATGTTGAGGAATCAATAGCTGATAAGAAGAGAATCGCCGAATTAGTGCAAAAATGTAATTTACCCAATGAAGCTTCAAATATAAATTCTTCTGCAAGTCAAGATGCTGTCTTAGAAAACGTCCATGTTGAAGATAATTTAGTGAAAAAAGGTAATGAATGCGTTCAAAATACGAGGATTGTTTGTAACACAGAAGTGAATTTACCTGGTCCAAATGTTAGTTCCAATAATACAGGAAATGCTGGAATAAACATGATTTGTCACAATTGTACAATTAATTATAATTTCAAATAATTTTCAAGCGTATTTCCAATGTTCAATTTCCTACTTCTAGTTGATAATTAAATTAACAAAAGTTTTTGTGAATATCTTTAAAATCATAGAATTGTTCTCATTATTTAACTAGGTTTTTTTTTCATTATCATTATAAGGGAGAGAAATATTAATTTTCGTTAGGGGAATGGAGTAAATAATAGCAATTTCTCAGGTTAGTAGTGAGAAAAATACATAATTGTCTATTAAGTCAATCGTAATGCTCATTATACCGGTCCAAAAAATTTGAAATGAATAATTTTTCACAATGTATGGCCAACAACGTTTTGAAAAATTATTTTTTCATTTTCTATAATTCTAACCTGAAAGAAGTAGAAAGACTAATTAGAAAAAACTTTTTTGAAAAATGAAATATTGCTTTGAATATCCATTTACTTTTTTATTATATTCCTAAAATAGCACTTGTTTACTTCTTATTGTATGCTTGACTTTTTTTACCTGAATAACCCACAGGAAATATTAAATATCATCTCGACGGCTAATAACAAAGAACACTTAAATTTTGTGAAATGCTAATTCGCATCACTCTTAAACACAACTCTCTGTTTATTGATTTCAGGTTATTTATTCAATTTTGGAACTGTTGTTGAATGCAGTTTTATTGAAGATGATTTCTTCAGCTTCCAACTAGTCAAAAAACAATATGATTATGAAGATGTTGGAAAAAATTAAATATATGAGACTCCATTTGTCAATACAAAAAAATTATCGTTTTCCTACATTACAATACGATTTATTGTTTTTTCTTTGAAAGTTTCTTATTTTTGTTATATTCATGATGAAGATGGAAAATAGTTTTGTCAAAGTAATGTGAAAATTTCAATACAGTTTTTTAGTAGCTCTCCAATTTTTCAATTTGTTCCACAGATGATTAGTTTTTACACACAGGATATACCAAATTCTCTCGCGCAATTTGAAGTACATATTTTCTTATCATTGTATCAATAATCGATATATTTTTTATCACTGTATTCTGAATCGTGTCAGTAATATAGTGATTTTTGGTGAGAAAATAATATTGTTATTCTTTAATACTCTTCTTTGAGCCTCCTGCTTGATTAGTATGTACAAAAAGGTAACATTTTGGTTCATACATTCATGATTATATCAGTTCAAGTGGTTTCTGTGGATCGTGTAGGTAGAGAGATTCTCAGAGATATTTCGTGTAGAATAATTAATTTTTTTCTGGCATCTCTATATAGGTACAATAGTTGTCGATGTAACAATCAACAATTTTGAGCAGTGCCCATTTCAATAAATTCTACTTCATTACTTACGTTTTCAGCTGTTTGAAACATTTCAATGGATTGACATATCACTGTTCTTTTTGTTGTTAACCTGGATTTCTGAGAAAACTAGACAAAATTGAAACCCTCCGAATTCTGTTTTGAGGACAATGTTTGACTATGTCCAGAGTGGGCCAAATTGGACTCTTTGACATAATTATTTATTTTTACAATAATTGAGGATGTTATTAAAACGACGATAAAAATAAAATAAAAACAACAAAAAAAATTAATTGGCGCTCCGGGGCGACTTCATTGATTCCAGTGGCGCATTTGCTTTTTCAGCTGCAGGAAAACCCGGAAAAACCTGCAGCACCACATCATCTAAAGATCTTGATCTAACAATGTCCTCTCTCGTATAAAACAAAATGTAGGGTGTCTCCAGAGGCTCAAATAAATTCACTGCATCACCAAAACACTTCGTGACACGACTATCATCAAATTCAAACCAGTTCGTTTCTTCTTTGACCAAGGAGTAATAATGACCAAATTCAACGCCAGAACCACAGTGAACAATGACTGCATGAATATTATAATAGTGGTCTGCTAGGTTGAAATGTTCATCTATTTCGAATCTTCCAAAGAGTTTCTTGCTTCCGTTAGAGGTTGAGACTTGTTTGAAAATCATCAGTGTTATTATTAGATTGACTGGAGCCTCAGCTATACTTGTTTCCTTATAACAGTCAGTTAGTTTGGCGCATGTTTGACAATACAGTCGATCATCACCTGTTGAAAATTCCATTTTCAGATGATTTAACAATAAGCTTTGAACGGACTGGTTATTAGTCGTATTAGGAAAAGCTAGATGAAGTTCCAGAAATTCACATAAGTTTTCAGTACTTCTTGAACATTTACCACAAAGTAAACCAGTGAGGATTTTTCCAGCAAAAGATTTACAAACACAAGACGAGATGGGTTGTACGGAATCATTCAATCCAGAGCGGTCAGGAGTATTGATTTTGCTATTGTTTTGCTCACGAAGAGTATTCAACAAGAACACCAAGAATTCGGAACAATCCTCTTGTTGTCCTAACGAGTATCTAGTGGACTTCAAAGACTCCAGGAAATCGGTTGGAGGGAAAGATGATACCTTCTTACGAAACTGCAGCTGCAAGAACAGTTGTTTGAGTTTGATGAATAAGTAGGAAACATTCCCGTTCTCGTTCATCATTAAAACTTCGTTCTTGAAATTCTTCGTCATGAACAACACTTGTAAAATGCTATTCATGTAGCAAGTGTTTCCTAAATTATCCAATCCAATTTTCTTCTCTAGATTTTCAGGACAACTATCTACTGATTCGTAAGGAAGAACATGTTTCATAGAATCTCCATAAGAACCATTTCTCAAGCTGCAATCGATCCTTTCAAGTGAAGAAGGGTTTCGTAGAGGGATCGATTCGGCTCTTGCTTCAAGAAGCTCTTCCACTGAAAGGGTACCAGTTCTACGAGGACTGCAACTCATTTTTTGGGGGCAAGAATGACCTGAGTCCACTGACCGGACTGAAAAAGAAGAAGGTGGATCAATCACTTGTGAATTAACCTTGATAGGAGACTGATGAATATCCACATATCTCGGCTTGTTTCGAAGAGGTTTCAGTTCCGTACTGAAATTAGGGCAATGCATGATCTCATAAAAATTATGTGAAGGAGGAATAGTTCCAAGTACTGAAGCAGCATTGCCAAGTTGAATAGCAAAACTAATTCTTTTTATCAAAAAAGAGGTAGAACGGGATCTTTCGTTGCTTGGCCTATTATCCTTTCAAGTTCATGAACGAATAACAGAGACTCCGGGCCATAAACACCAAAAGTTTCAACCGCTACTGGATGAAACAGATAGTTGTTTCCAAGATTTTGGTATTTTTTCCTTTTCAATTTCTCGCCAGACAATGCTGCAGTTCCAGCAGACTTGGAACTTTCGGCTAGATGGGAAGCCGCGACCGTGTCAACGCAAGTAAAGTTCCATGCCACAGGTTTACCGTATTTCCATGGTATGAGAGACATACCATCTGGTCGTTTACCATCATCTCGACTGGTACCTAAGGGTTCCAGAATTGCAGGAACATCCGCTGACAACATAGCTCGTTTCAATATGTCGTTCACTTGGTGATGTCGAGATGTACGCCCTGCACTTCTCCTGCAACTCAAACCATGTGTACCATTCTCATCAACTATACTACAACAAACACAAGTATGAGAAACACAAATAGATGAACCCATCTAAGTCCTACTGCTATTCTGAAAGATTCATCTTCTAATAGTGTTCCAAGAGATGCAACAGGTAAAGCATTCAGCCAAGCAGTCGATTCCTTAATCATTGCTGCTTTCAGACGAGCCTTTTCGTATACTCTTTTAAAGAAAATCTTTTATGACAAACTTAATGATGAAAACCGCATCTCGATATCTATCATCGTTTCTGAGTTACAGTATTTTCAAAAAGTGCTGTAACTTTTTTTCTGTCAAAAACTTCTTGTTTCTATGAAAACATTTCCAAAGCACTTTTTTACGTGGAGTTCAATAGTGTAAAAACTTATTTTGTCGAATGAGACATCAATAGTTATTGATGGAAAACTATTTTTTAATGAGACACCCTGTATATTCCTGCATATTTCAATAGAACTTAAAATTACCTTTCCAAAAATGTAGTACATGATATTTTGCTAGTCATCTTTGAAATACAGAGCTATTAGGTTTTTTCATGTAGACTTTGAAACGCATTCTGATCAAGTATGCCTTGGAGGACGCGGCGTTAAAATAGAAAGAAATTATTTCACAGCAGTAATTAAAACACATAGTTTCAATAAAACTGATAACAATTTATACTATTTTTCTACTAATAAATGAAAATTCAACATTAGTGATAATAATAATAAATTTCTACCAGCTTCTTCTACATACAGGCGACACTTTTTCTGAACGTTTTTTGCCGAATTAATTAGTTCAATAGGAGTGAGAGAAGCAAAACTTTGCATCACTACCGCTTCCAATTCGTATCTAGAATTGGTCGGCAATGTAAAAATAAGATCTTTCAACCTTCGCAAGAGGTAAAAGCCCATAGGCGTTAGGTCCGGTGACCTGGTCGGCTAACGGTAGGGTCCTTGTTTGGCTATCCAATTTGCAGATGAGAAATTGGTGACAATTGCAGTGTTATGAGGCGAAGCCCCGCCTTGTTGAAGATATATTTTTTTGAGATCTATTAGTGGCAATTCATTAACAAGGGGTTCAGTATTTTGCCTTGAAATTTATAAATACCTCTGAGATGTAAGAGTGCCATTATAAATAGCACCTGCCCACACGATAAATCCAAATTTTCCTTGACTTCTCTGCTCCACAATAGAATGGGGATTTTGTTGTACACAAGCAGTTGAAACTGCCGGCACTGCTCACACAAACTTCATCTGTCCAAATACAATTTGATGAAAAAACACGCACTTGGTTACAACTTTCCAGGAATCACTGGCAAAAAGCCATGCGATGTTCAAAATATCCTGAGTTGATGAACTCTTGTGGTCCTGTATGGCTTGAATTTGTGTTTTTTGAAAATTCTCCCAACGTTAATTCTTGATAGGCCTGTTGATATTTTCAAATTTTACGTTGACGTTTCAAGATTATTTTCAACAGCTCCTAAAAAGACAATTTCTTCCAACTCCTTATCCTTATTCGATTCGTATAATTTTGGCCTTTTCAAATTGACCATCGTCAATTAGGTTTTGTCTTAATCTTGCAAAAAGTATCTAAAAGGTTTTCTTCTCTCTGGATACCTCCCGTAACACGAATTGTTTGCTGCTTTTGCATTTTTCCCGGTTTGTATAAAGCAGACTATCATATCCCATTTGCCGTTATCGCGGAACCATGTCTAAGGCTGAATAGAGAAATGAGGATAGTTCTTCTATCAAAAATGACTGAAAACAAGTTATTCAATTTTAATTTTTTTGCTTTTTTGCAGCAATGAAATGAAAGAAAAGCGATATATTTAAATGTATTGGAATGTTTCGATAATAAATGAAGTTTTTCTATCCTATGCATTATGAGATATGAAATATTTTTTTTCTATAATTACTTCGAATCAGATTTTTTCATTCTCTACACTTCCACAACATAGGCAGAGGAATACAAACAATCAAATAATAATTGAACTTTCACGCCGCTTCTACAGCAATATCTGAAACTAATGGCGATTCCGAGCAGACTCCGTATTTCATATATCTGGTGACGTCATGCACTGTTTTGTCTGAACCGCTTCTTTGAAACCGTGTATCTGTCGGATTGTGAGGCTGGCCCTTAATTACTTTTGTCAAACGATAATATCAATTTTAGATATCTTCTAAGATATCAATTGAAATTGTATGGTGTGAAGGCTGCTCATGATGTAGATGAAATCCTCAAAGTTCATCTTGAGTCTCCACATTGGTGAAAACCATATGAAATTCTGTTCGATGAAATTTGAGTCTATCGCATTCAGACAGTCAGATAGACAGAAATGCACGGAGAACTTTGATTCATAGTATGTATTTATAATGAGTCACACCAGCCGCTGACCACCATACAGTACCTAACCATGGTCTTTTTTGGTGGGTTTTCGCGTTTGGGAAGTACCTAGGTGACTTATCGGTCCTGAATGTCTCCTGTTGATCGTTTTGGTTGTGCAAAAGCTAAGAAGAATAGACCTCGAAACATTACAATTAATGTCTATCTTTCAAATCGTGGGGCAGACACTTTTCGAGCTTGTGCTCTCTTTCTTTTCTCTATCTTCTGTACAGTAAGATTCAGATTCAATCGCTGATATTCTGATACTTTCCAACCCAGATTTGTCAACCTGTTTCTCCAATGCACTCTGCCTACTTCAGTGATGAACTTCTTTCTCTTGGTCCCAGTATTCGGGTCCTTACTGAAATATCAAGCCTGCTCGAATATTTCTCTCAAAACATCTCGTAACCTCTGTTTCTTGCGCAGAAATGGCAGTTAGAACTTCATTTTTGCAGAATATTGGAAATACTGTGGCTTCGAATTCCTTTTTGGATTTCATCCAAACAATTTGGTTATGTCACGGTGAGCGATTGTTTACAGAAATTGAAATACTTCTTTGCATATTGAGTTGCCAGGAACTCTAAATCGCTCTAAATCGTTGCTCTGAAGCAACAAACAACAAAGGGTTATAACAGATGAGTACTGTTTCGGGGCAGCAAAATAAACCCTATACTATTCTCCATATTTCTTGAATAAATCGTGAGAAATATGGCTTTCCAAACTTGAAATAGGACAATACGACAGTATCAAACATTTCTTCATACAAAGTTGCGTCAAACTACCCCGATTTTTCAAGGACAAAACACAAACACTACAGGAAAATCCTTCTAAGAACGGTGCCTGTCCAAAAGTAGCGATTCACATTGGATTGGAATCGCTGAAGATTAACTCAATTTGGAAGACAATTCTCAGGAAGTTTATTCCACATTAACGCAGTTCTCCAAATGAAAGAGTTCTTAAACAGTGAACTTTATGGTATACTCTCAAAACGATGAGCAGCCACAGTTAGTCGCGTATTTCTGATATGTACCGCTCTTGGTGGAATCAAATGTGCCAAGTCACTAGAACACCTCCCGTGAAAGTATCTATAGAAGAGAGACAAATCTCCAACCTTCCTTCGATGTTCCAGACTATCGAAGTTGCAAGTGATGTTCGCGTCTCCAATCAGGCGGATGGCTCTTTTCTGGATGGAATCCAGCAGCTTCAGGTTTGCTTAGGGGCGAAGCTCCAAACATGAGAACAATACTTTGAAGAAGGTCTAATCTGAGCTTTATAAAGCATCAGAAGTTGCTGAGGTGTGTACAGTTTTCTGGTTCGCAACAGTGTTCCAAGCTTTTGAGAAGCAGACTTTGCAATTCCAGCGACATGATTGTGCCAAGACATATTGGTGTCCATTTCAACCCCCAACAAACTCATTGAAGCAGAAAGCGGAATTGTCTGTATCACGGTAGCTCCACTCAGTCAATCCGACCGCTGTGCAAACCGGTGATTCAAACCGCAAGGCCGGACGATCGATTTTCACTTTCTATCGTCCAACCCGTGTTAGGAATCACATGTAAAAAGGTTAGACTTCCTTAGGTTTTAGCTCGCACAAGTTTAGACTATTTAGAGTTGTCGTTCGTAGGGGGGCGATGGCTGGTTAACGGAAAAAACATATTTTGAGTGATTTTTTAACAGACATTTTCATATTCCGTTCGGAGGCATTCATCTTCTTGGAGAAAACCGATGCCTGGATTTTTGTGGCGTCCTGAAATCTAAATAGAATGACGAGGCAAGTGTGCTGTCGTCAGCAAAGCAATATATTGTGAATTCTTGTTTTTTTCCAATAAGTCGTTAATATACAATCAAAATAGGGTTGGAGACTGTATAGATCCCTGGGGAACACCAGTGTTGGATAAAAATATTCGAGAGATATCCATCGACGGCCACTTGCAGGGAACGTTCTTTCAGAAAGCTGGAGAGCAATACACAAAAATGATCCAATAAGCCATAGCATCGAAGTTTTGCCAGCAAACTCTCATGCTCTGTTTATATCGACCGTTTTGTTGCCATTTTCTGTTCAGGTTTTCCAGAGGATAATGCTTATTTGGATGTATCCTTCAATTTTTTCTCTTTTGAAGCGGATATGTCTCATCGAAATTGATTTCGTATGGAACCTCCGATAATGAGATCTTCAGTTGGCCAGTATGAATTTTAGAATATCTGGGTTGATTTCAGTATGATTTTTTTTGATAGTTGAGGAACATTGATTACAGCGACTTTGCATGAAAAATTTGACAATGATTGAGAATTTCCTATGAAGATAACCAAGTATCTGCAACTTACACTTTTACGATAACTTTTTGACCTCGAGGTCGTTGCCTGCACTTCAGAAAAGTATCTTTCAAATATAAAATTACGGCTGCTGCTGTTATGGAATTTAAAAAATCCACTCACTTCAAATCCAATTTGGGAATTAATATCGTTGGAAACACAGTCTCCAACAGAGAGACAATACAAGCTATTCGCCGTCGTTTACCATGAAGGCAAAAATGCCAACATTGGACACTACGTGACCGATGCCTTCCACGTCGGCTACAATTGCTGGATTAGGTACGACGATTCTTCGGTCAAGACCGTGCAAAATGAAGACGTATTGAAACCCCAGGGAACGCGAGTTCCTTATTTGCTGTTCTACAGGAAAAGCGATATTTTCCTATCTAAATAAGGTTGCGTTGAGTTACGTAGAGTTCAGCGTCTGGAATCTTACGGAATTTCTCGTTTAAATTTTTATTGAAATTGATATTTTTTTGGTTTCAATGAATTATTTTATTCTTTCATTAGTGATAGGTATTGTTCAATTTTTAATGTTATATGTAGTTTTGATGATATTCAGAATAATTTTGTCTTTATTCAGCTGTACATTTCTGAAAAAAAAAATAAAAAATTTGGGATTGAAAACCACCCATTTATATATTCAACAGTCACATTGAGCTTCCTCTATAAATGATTCAGATTCAATATGTCTCATGAATAATTGGTATATAAATTGAGATATAAAATACTTGTGTATTTCAATATGCAGCCTAAAAATTAAACATTTTTTAGCGACTATAGTCCCACTCCCTTAATATTGCATTCCATTTACTGTTAATTTTAGAAATTTCATAAAACAATCATTTTTATCATATTCTTCTCGATTTTTCCAGATGGTAATGGAGTGTTTCTAGAAATGCCTCCTCGATTGCCGGTGCGACTTTTCCTCCTTCTTGTTATCTTCTTCTTTATTGTCTTAGTTTTCTTCACTTTTTGGAATCCCAATCGTGTGGAAACTGAGCAACAGCAAAAGAAAATTCCAGATGAGATCGTATCGTCTTTGGCTAATCTCAATGAAGCTAAAACGATTAAAAAAGCTCATGGAAAGCCTTGGTTCATGAAAGACGGAACCGAGTTACCGGAAAAGCACAAGGGTCCTCTGAGGCTGTTCCCAGATCAAGCTTCCGGTGATAGGATAGTAGATCAGTTGATGTATGTACCTGAAGATTATCAAGGTAAAAAATTGCCTATTTAGAAAGTATATCACTTTTCACAAAAATTCATGTGTATAATAATATAATTGATTGACCCAATATTCACTCTTTATGATAAAGTAGACTTACCTTAGAGAAATTGAGAGAATATATTCATAAATCTCACAATTAAAATGGATTCTGAACAGTGTTCTTAACCTTGGCGCAGGCAAATCGTAACTACGCGTTATTTAATTTTTATTTAACTGTTATAGTCGCTAAATCTTAAGCTGTTCTTAACTCTTATTTACAAATAATTACATGGGCTCAACATGCAGTCTTATTTTATTATCACTTTTTCAGTTAGTACATGACACACTACACATAAGTTTGTGAGTTATTGTGCTAAGAGTGGCCATACTTTTGTTATTTTCAAAACGATAGATCAAAAACAATTTCGTTTTTTCAATTTTACACTACTTCTTGATGGGAAAAAATACCGTTTAAGCGAAGCAATGGCTTGAAAAGTGTTATAAGAACTTCGCTCCATCAGAAATAAAATTGTACATTGGTTTGCTGACTTCAAACGTGGTAGTAGAGACACTGATGATGCAGAACGCAGTGGATGTCCAAATGAGGCAGTAACACCAGAAAACGTTAATATATAATTTAAAAACTAAAAAAAACACGCTTTTAAAGAACATCGAACTAAAAAGTTAAAAATATATTTTTTCAAATAAGCTTAAAACAATAACGAACGTAAAATACTAGTAAAAGCGACCGGCGCTTGATATACAAAAAATATAACACAAAGAGCCCACGCTTTTTTCATAATACTAGAATTTTTCGATCGTTATTGTTTTGAGCTCATTTAAAAGAAATATTTTTAACTTTTTAGTTCGATGTTCTTCAAAAGTGTGTTTTTAAACTATATTTATCTTTCATTTTTTAGTTTCCTATGCTAGAAAAGCATCTTTTTTAGTCTTTTTAAACTATATTTATTTTATCTAAGCTTTGGCATCCATCAGCCGTATATTGTTCAGAAAAATGACCATTGATATTTTCCGATTCCGGAGAGAAAGCCCAAAACTCATCTATCAAGCCCAAGGCAGCTGGCGCGCAAAAGAGAGTTACAAATAAGGCAGCAGGCGCGCATGATAATAAAAAAATATTTTTTTCCAATAAAGAAATACATGTAAAATGAGTTCGAAATATATCAAGGATATTACGTACAGCGCCATCTGCCCGCGACTAGATCAAGCAATAATGTCAATAATTCTGTCAAATACAGATCCCGATATGAAATGAAAAGGAGAGTTACAAACGAACAAACATACATACATACATACAGGTGAAACTAATATATAGCGTATAATAAAAAATCCACCAAATCGTTTTGAATGATCGAAAAGTGAAGTTGCGTGTTGACTTCATATTTACTGCATAAATAACACACCTCTTCAAATAAGTACTCATCAAAGGGATTTTGGTGTCACATTTGACCCTAAACTGAGTTTCTCCATTCACTATGACACAATAACATGCTCAGCCAAACGGATGCTAGTGTTCATCTATCGTAACTGTAAGAACTCTCGTAGCAGAGACAGTTTTTTGACTCTTTTCAATGCATACGTCAAATCTCGGCTGGAATATGCCTCCCATATATGGTCACCCATATAAAATGTCCACATAAACAAAATCGAGTCTATACAATGAAATATATTACTTATAAGCTAGAAGGAGTTTACCCTGAACAAGGCATCGACAACAGAATACTACTGAATAAATTTAATATATTATCCTTTCAAAACCGAAGAACCTACTACTCTATAGTGAATAATCTGATTGACTGTCCCGAACTACTCTCCTACTTCAAAGTTCATGTTCCACGAATCAATTCTAGAAATCTACCAAATTCTAGAACAAACATATAACTCAAGTCACCAGTTGTTGCAATGAGCAAACTTTACAATCAACTCTGTAAAAATCTCGACATTTATTAAGAACCTACTGATCAAGTTAAGAACCATGTTAGGAAACTTTTACACTCTAGTCAAAATACATGAGCCCAAATTGAAAGTTACTCTACCATGTGAGCTTATTACTACTACTGTATTACTGCTGAATTATGTTTTTTTGTAACACACCTGCACACGCCCTAATGGGCGACGCCCCATTAGGGCGTCGCCCATTAGGGCGTCGCGATAGCGACGCCAATTTTTTTAAATGGTAACCTAGATTTTCCGATTCATTTTTGAATTCTGCATCAAATTCTGAATTCAGTCATATAGTTGTAGTTTTTCTTGAATACTGTTAAAAAAGAACAATTTTATTGCATATTATAAAGAGGGCCATGAATAAGTCAAAATGAATGCAATAATACGAGTTTAATAAAATGAATCCAGAAGTTATGATTTCATTGTCTGTTCAATTTTATCAAGTTGCGTATATCTGTAAAAATTAAAATAAATGTTTCAAATTACCAAAAAATATGTAACTTTGACCACAAGTCGACTAACATGATGATAACGAAATCAATTAGTGATAACAAGAATCATGTTAGTAAGTGTTCGAACTGCCTTCCTTCACCTGGAATATACATATTGCATCTTTTTAGTAACGCCCGATTCGTGACATCTAAAAGCATCTCTCGCGTTATAGAATCACAAACATTTGTGATACTATTTTTGAAATCCTCTACATTTTGTGGACATCCCATTTGAACTAAGTCTTTGATATATTCCCAAAAAAAATGAATCTAGTGGAGTAATACCTAGACTTTGAGCTGACCATGGTATTGGACCCTCATTTCCAATCCATTTCTCATTAAAAGTATCATCCAAATATTGGATAACTATTCTATTATTATGTGGAGGTGCCCCATCTTGTTGAAACCACATATTCAATCGAGTTTGTATTGGTAGATTCTCTAAAAGATTCGGCAACACATGTTGTTGAAAAATGAAGTACCCCTCCCCATTGAGAATTCCTTCGAAAAAATGAGGTCCTATCAAATAACCATCAATGATTCCGCACCAAACATTAACTCCCCACACAGACTGAAATCTTGTTTCTTGCATTCAATGAGGGTTCACGTCAAACCAATAGTGACTTCAAGTTTGTTTATTATACCGTTGTTATGGAAACGACTTTCATCACGCCATAATATTTTTTTCAAGAACTGATCATCATCATGAATACGGGTGGTCAACCATGCAATGAAGTCCAATCTTCTATCAACATCTCCTGAATATAGGAATATATTTCAGTTATTAAATATGAAACATGAAGATTATTACCTGGATGTAGTCTTTGAACCAAATGTATTTTGTGTGGATGGAATTTGTTTTTTGACAAAATACGTTGTTTTGATGATTTCGAAATGTTACAATGCATTGCTACTTGTCTGGTTGAACTATATGGTTCCAACACCATTTGACATAGTACTGCAACACTGTGATTCTCATCAGTAGCCGTTTTTGGTTTTTTTGGCTTTCGTGCATTAAAACATCCATTTCGTGCCAATGATTTGGCTAAGCCAGCGAATGTTTTGTCTGACGGTAATTTTCTGTCAGGATACTGATTAGCATATAT
Organism: Leptinotarsa decemlineata; assembly: GCF_025532065.1. NCBI lineage: Eukaryota > Metazoa > Arthropoda > Insecta > Coleoptera > Chrysomelidae > Leptinotarsa > Leptinotarsa decemlineata. The sequence goes on along the minus strand of NW_027412694.1, from coordinate 9,665,667 downwards.
TATCACTGCTTCTTTTGAATTCCTTCTTGCTTCTCCATAAATACATATCATATCCAACTTTTCTGCATTTTAAATTCGAACCATTTTTCAATTTCAAAAACCAACACAAAACTGAATACACTTTCGTCAAATCTGACAGGTTTATTTTATTTTATTCCAACTTATTCATGGCTCTTTTTATAATACGTACTAAAATTGCCTTTTTTCATCAGTATTCAAGGAAAACTACAAGAATTCAAAAACCAATTGAAAATACTGGGTTACCTTTCAAAAAAATTGGCGTCGGTGTCGCGACCTCCCAACGGATGACGCCTAGTGCTGGATATCTACGTAAATAAGAGGACCCTTTGACACCAAAATTATTTTCTTTCACGAAATATGGATATTCTTTTTCATTTTTTAGATATTTGCCGTGGAGTTTTATATGGGACACCCTGTATATATGTATGTATATATGTATATGTGTATATGTATATGTGTATATATACCATTGCCACCTATAGACCCAAGAATTCTGGTTTATTATGTTCAAACATAACCAAACACTGCTTAGAATCATCAAGACGTTGTTGTTTTTGGTCAACAGTGCGAGCTCGCGCGGTACCCACTTTGAACGGAGCTTTCTCATAGTCAAATGCTTATGCAATATAAAGCCAACATGTTCTTTTGATATCATCACAATGTCAGCTAACTCACGCAACTTCATTTTTCGATCATTCAAAACGATTTTGTCGATTTTTTTATGTTTTCTTTTGTTACTGCCTCATTTGGACATCCACTGCGTTCTGCATCATCGGTGTTTCTTCGATCATGTTTGAAGTCAGCAAACCAACGTTTAATTGTTGTTTCTGATAGAGCAGAGACCTAATAACACTTTTCAAGCCATTGCTTCGCTCGAACGGTATTTTCCCATCAAGAAGCAATATAGTATCAAAACACTAAATTATTTTTGATCCACTGTTTTGAAAATAACAAAAGTAGTGATACTCTCAGCCCAATAACTCATGAATTTCATGAGTTATTGTGTCTTGAGACAGCTGTACACATTAATAACAACAATAAAATTCCACAAAAATAACATGAATTGGAAAAATAAGTCATTCCTATGAAAGACGCTATATGTGTAACTCTAATTACATTATAAATCGATTTAAGAAAAGCTTGCTGCAAAGAACCTGCCCATATCTTGTGCCCAAACTGTACAATATTATTCCTTCCAAGTTCAAAACTATTAACTGAATTTCATTATTTGTCAGCTGTATTGAAAAGTGGATTCTTACTATTCTAAGATAGAAATTACACAAACTAATAAATTGATTATAAGCTGTCTTTGTTCATCTTTCACTGCCTGAACCACTGTGCATGCTGTTTTTGGCGGGTGCATTGACTTGGGATGTGGGGGTTGAGCAAACCAGCCATCGGATGCCTATTTCCACGTAGCCCCGCTAGATACGGGAATGACAGAATCACTTGTGGTTTTGTTATTCCCTAACTGAATGGCATCCCAACGATGGCTTGATCCTGAAGTGTGTGTATCCGTGCCGAGAGGATGAATGACACTGAGCTGTCTCTACGGCTCTACTCTCTGCGGAACCTTAGAGATACCGGGTGCCCTCTCTCTGTAAATTTAGATCAGGAGGGAGAGCTTCTCAACTCTCCAACTCCTGATCCAATAATTGAACCTGAAACAAAAAGGTTTGGTGGTGCAGCCAGGAAACGACTGAGTCGTCTCCTCAAGAGCGGGGTACCTTATGAAACCGCTTGCACCAAAATCTTGAGCGGCGTACGCAGAATCTATCTCAAGTGGAGGAACGAACCCTCCATGAGTAGGTTAGCAAACGTTGAGCTCAAGTAATAATTCACCAAAACCAGAGGCGAAAAAGCCCTACACGGTTGAATCTAAGACATCGTCAGCTGTAGCTGACGTGCAAAAACCCTCAAATAGAAAGGTTGTCGCTGGTATCAAAGTGGAAATTTTGTACCTTGACTATCCAACTACCTCATTAATGATGAAACAGCAGAGCATATACTTTGTGCCTGTCCCGCTGGGGCAGAGTTCGGCAGAGCTACTCAACATACAAACTAATCGGCTTCGTTCAGAAGTTAGGTTTATTTGGTCGAGTGTGAATAGGTGTGAACCACAATAAACCCTTGCGGGTTACGGTGGATGGTCGAATAGACCCACTCACTTTGGATCTAACCTAACCTAACCCAAGCATTGTTTGACAAACACTACTCAATGGGATAATCTTTCAAGAAGTGAAGAATTATTCGTATATTCTGCTATGATTCTCAAATTTTATAAATATATATGTATGTACATTTATAATTAACATTAATATAGCAATATTAATTACCATATCACCAACCTTATATGGGTTTCAGTAACAGTAACAATACCTGTTTTATCTTGTTCAATTGTAAACTCATTATTTACCTACGCACAAACTCGTTCTTCTGCAGGTTAACTGAGTATATTCATTTATTACATATTCAAAGTTCCCACTTTAATGTGAAAATTTTACTTGAAAGTTTAAAAAACCTCGACACGTGTCGACACAATAGTATCTTCAGGTTTTACAATATTGTATTATGATGAATACGTTGATAGTAATAGATAGTAGATAGTATCCAGAATTGGAGATCATAATGTATTGGTTCTATTTGTGGGTTGAGTTCCTTTGAAATCAACTTCTTATTCAGTCGTAGCATTCGAATATTTAAATGATTTCAATTTACTTTGAAAGATGAAAAAGGGAAAATTGAAGGTGTACTATCAATTTGAACAATATTGAAGAGACTCAAAGTAATCAGAAAAATCAAATTATTTAAAACTGTACTCACTTTTATAGTTTTCAGTCGGAGACGTAAAAAATTGCTGAAATTATTTTTTTTTGTAAAACATTCAGTATCGACAACTAAGTCTTCTATTATTTTTGAGACAGAAAATGATTTACAGACGCAGTTCATTTGTTAAACTAATTATTGAACAGCGAATTATTAAATTTTATTGAAGTGTTAATGAATACGTATAGCTTGTTTATTCTGTTTTTTTTTTTCTGTAACAATTTTCCACTCTAACATCTACACTTCCATGTAATGAATATTTCTTTATATCTTTACAGGAAACAACAGTCCTGAAAAAGTGATACTCACCTATACTCGTCTGAGCTCTTGGGGTCAGAAATCTGGATCATCTTCTTTTAATGGGTGCCCAGTCAGCAGATGTTCTTTAACTGATGACTTACGTAAAGCAACAGATGCAGATGCTATTTTGTTCAAAGATCGTGTCGTGCAACCAGGTGTCCCAAGACCCTCTAACCAGGTGATTAGGTTGTTTCAAAAGTTTTATCCGTTTCTGCGAGTCTACTTTATCAATAGAAATCATCACCATTTGAATTAGTGTACTTTTGCCAACGTAACACAAGTCAATTAATTTCGTCAGAATGGAAATTGTGTGTTCGGGATTCGATGAAGTCGACAAAGACCGTTTTTGCCTGGTCCTGATTGCCTGGTCCACCGGTGAGAAAATTATCGAAGTCTTGGAGAAATGGTAGTCGATTGGTGGGAGGTTTGGGGAGTATGGTGGGTAAGGCAGAACTTCGACGCTCAACTAGTTTAGTTTTCGGACAGTGATTTATGAAATATGCGGATGGTTGTTGTCGTGAAGCAGGATCGGACCTCTTTTATTGACCGGTGCCGTCTGCTGCTGACGCAATTTTTGGTACATTCCGTCGATTTTCTCGCAAGATGATTTTTCTGTGATGGTTTGGCATGGTTGCACACCTACCTTACAGTAACCATGGCCTTTTTTGGTGGGTTTTCGCGTTTGGGAAGTGCCTGGGTGGCTAATCGGTCTCCAACCACTGTCCTGAACATCTGTTGTCGTAGAGGATCCACTTTTCATCACACGTGACGATCCGATCCAAAAAAGGATCGTTTTGGTTGTGCAAAAGCAAAGAAGAACAGACTTCGAAACGTAACAATTTCTGTCACTCGTTCAAATTGTGTGACACCCACTTTTCGAGCTTTTCGACCTCAACAATACGTTTGAAACCATAAAAAACCGCATGGGAGCTGACGCCCAGTTCTTCCACCATCCCATCTATAGTCGAAGTGAACTGTATTGTGCATGTGTTGCCAACTGAATGAACCATAAAGTCGCTACACATGAACCAAAATTCCACTACACTGCTTCATTTTCCGCTACGCTTGTATATCTGACGAAATCAGTTTGCGCATGTACTCTATCCAAAATTAAATACTACACAACTTACGTGTATCCTTCAGATACCACAAAACCGAACTCTCACTAATGTCAAGAATCAGGATTATGCTAATTTTCAACCGCGCAACTAGTAGATGGTTTCTAATTTTCTAAATCTACAGCACTTAGTTTTTGAAAGCTGTCGTCTCGAACTAATATTTTTTAGCTTGAAATGATTTTGGAAGTAAAAATAAATATCAATTTGTTCGTACGTATAGTCATACTGAGCTCTTGAACGATCATTCACGACAGGTTCAATCCATCCTTTCAAGTTGGAATCAGTTTGTTTTCAAGTTTGTTTTCGAGACTTTTTGTATTTTTTGAACATGATCGTTCCCGTCAATTTCAACTGCGGTAGCTTTTTCGCTCAAGCTATAATCAGATGAACTATCTTCCATTTTTTTCATCATATAATAACCAAATGGCATCATCACTATGACTATAACGTATTGACTGTGCATTCAATTATTCAAGTGTCAGCTTCGAGTGATGTATGTGTGAGTATTTTTTCATTATTAATTATTTGTAGAAAATTCCGCTACTTTATGTTCAAATCCGCTACGCCGCTACCGCCGAGTAAATTCCGTCCCGCTGCCATCTAGTTCACGTGGACTGAAGAATTGGTGTTTAGTATTGGATAATTTTTACTAGCCGAGTTTTATGATTGCCTGAAGAGTCATAAAATTAAATTTCAAGTCATGTGACGAATAGAATGCGAGGATGGTTATAGCCATCATGTTGTCAATGTTCAGTTCAGGAACTGATCGAGATTTGAGTGTTGAAATTCGAAATTCGTACAGTTATAATTGCTTAAAATTTTTGTTATCTGTTTAAAATATGGCGTCCTTGGACAAGTACTAATAGTAATAACGAGTGTGATAACGCAGACTTTTTTCTGTATAGTGATTCCAATAGCGATGGTGAACAATGCGAAAAAGAGATACCAGTGAATAAGATTCAGATGCATCTAAAAAATGAAACACAGAGTATGTTTCGATGTATATAAGAATGTACATCTCAAGTTTGGTTTCGAGGGAAACACACATCAGATTTGACTGAAATTTCTTTCTAAACTGTACGTAAGATAGTCAAAAACAAAACTTATAAACACAAGACGCGATGTAATATGGGATTACCAAAACCTTTAGATGTTTATCTAATGAAATCATTGAAAAAAACAATAGGTATACGACTGTTACGAAAGCAATGAGATTCCTATAACTGAAATCAGACTGAAGAAATTGAATACTTCCGGCCATAACGTGAGCTGCTGTGACAAAACTTTTCAGAATTGGATAAATAAACTAGGATTTAGATTTAAAATAATAAACAAACGTCAAGCAGTTATGGAAAGCAGGAGAATAGTGGAATTGCGTAACAAATACTTAGAACAAATAACTAAATATAGACAAGAACAACGGCAAATTTTCTATTTGGACGAAACTTGGTATGACACTCACGACACAGTTACGAAAGGGTGGACTGATGGTTCGAGAATGTGTACGCCTAACAAGCCTGCAAACAAAGGATCGCGAGTAATCATTTTGCATTGCGGAGGAAGTAAAAGATGGTTTCCGAATAGTTATTTCGATTTTTATATAATCAGAAATGATTATTGAATAATAAAAATAAGTAAGCTCCCTAACTATATTATTGGTAGGTAGGTTGCACTAAACCGTTTACTTGAACTCTTAAACTATACAGTTTGTGATATAAAGTCTCCACCAGGGTTCTCAAATCCTCGTACTGAAGGTGCTCATCTTAGAGGTCAAAATATCCGGACGACATTTTGCAAACCAACGTCATGCCTGGTTAATTTTTCGACAGCGCTTTAATTCACTTTGAATTCGTAAAGAAAAATTGACGAAAATCGCTTAACTAACTAACTAATATTATGTAAAAGAATCCATTCACTAATTTATAACAGCCAGGTGCATATTTCCTTAGGAAAAATGGATATCTAATCAGACCAGATAAAATATTCATTGAGAATAGTGTGATCTAATGTATACACAAAAAGTTCCGACGATAATATGGATATCATCGAATATCACGAATATTACAAAAATTTACAAACCAAATGACTAAGTAAACAACATTGCAATAGTTAAAATTGCGATAAATATAAGAAGAGTAATATCCCCCAACTTTATTATCCCACATAGCAATAGATATTCCAGGTATATTTCATGAATATACATTTAAGGATATTGTATTATGCTATGAATATGCCATGGATATATATATATATATATATATATATATATATATATATATATATATATATATATATATATATATATATATATATATATATATATATATATATATATATATCTTCTGGAGAATATTCCCTGGAAGTGCTCCTGGCGAACCTTTGATATGTTTTAAGAATATTCCTTGGGAATATTCTTGGAATATCTTATAATATTCTTAGAATATCTAAGGTATATTCTATTAAGAATATTCCAGGAATAGAACCCGAGGAATATTCATAAAATATTCAGGATATTCTTAGTTTATTGTAGGAATATACAATAGAGAAACACCATAGAATATTCTTTAAATATATTTTATGAATATTCTAGGAATATTTGGAATATTCCAAGAATGTGACGAGTAACCGCTATTAGGCATGTATATATTGCATTTTGATACAAGATTCACACAAGTAATAAAACACATAATATTCATAAACAAATATATTTTAAAAACAATATACACTGAAATATTTGACGTTTCAACCAATATTAAAAATAAAAATCTAATTCAAAATATTTATTCACTGAATAAAATATTCCTGAATACTGTCATATTACAAATATTAGAAATGTATTCAAATTAGGATGTTCCTACTCTCTAACAAATGTATACTAGAAAATATACTAAAATAACAACTCTGTGAATTCATCAGGACTAATTAAAAAATAATAAATATATCATTTCATTGAAAAAGAAAAAGTGTACTACATCAAGAAATAGATTAGGTTAGGTTTCTCACTTAGAAAAATAAACCCACAAATGAAGTATTTAAAATGAGTGGTATGATGGGTTCTTCAATGAATTTCACTTACTTAAAGTTATTCAAACTTTGCTCACCAGAATAGTTTTCCTTATATTTGTCCAACAATGCATCAGCCAGTGTTTCAATAGTAATACCTGGAACAAAATGTACATTAACGTTCATTATCACTATTTGAAAGTGGCACAATAAAATTGGAATAAAAATCAAATAGATATTTTTCGCATAGGTTACTCATGAACATTTACAACATTTTATGACTTGGAGAGCAACTTGCATTGTCTTGTTGAAAAGTAATCATTACGTTTTCAGTTCCTTGGCGCACCTGCTTGTACCAGGTACCACTCTGTTTCCTTTTGGGCAAATTGATACTATCTTGAAAATGAGTGATAAAAATTAAAAATTATGAAAAAAAATGATACAAAAGAATGTGTCATTCACTTACTTTTCTCTATTGAAGATACACAACTGAAATCACTTTAGTTCAAACATGTACTTCAAACCAACAAATCCCACACACCAACTCTCCTCGAACCTAAAATGAGGTATAGTAGGTTAATCACCATGACTTTACTATCGATACTATTGCATTTTACTTACTTTTCTTGAAGACTGAATAGATGCAACTCTCCTGTTTGAAGATCCAAAATCAAACTATTCGCTGTACTGCAAATTGGACAACCCCAAATTATAAATGGTACACTGAACGTGACAGAATTATATTTTGATAATAACACCAACACATCATGCATTACACACGCGAACCTGCCACGTCAACCGCCATGTTGAATCAAATGTCGAATTTAACGCAAACGCAAATGTACCATGCATTAAGGGACAGCCGCTTTCACAGAGCTTATTCGACTGTCGCGCGCTACACTTCAATTGACCAATGAGAAACGTTTACTCCAATTATTCACTTCCCCATTTCTCTGTTTCCAGGATTTTTTGCTTTGTAATTAAATAATTTCAAATACAAAAAGACAAATAGGATGAGAATTAACCAATTTATTGATGCAATTGGTTCATTTATTGGCCCATTCAAATTTTTTTGTCGTTTCCAACAGTTGCTGTTGGAGTAATTCATCCAGAATCTTTGCGTTGAGTTCAAAAACTGGTTAACACTATCAGGGTTATATACATTAGGTTATGCATTCGATTAAGATCTTCAAATATTTTTGTTTTTAATAATATTGAATTATTTGAATACGTGATTATAAGATAATTCAAAATTCCATTGTATAGAATATTCCAAAATATACCGTGGGGATATATTCTAAGAATATACCATATGGTATATTCGATTGACAATATTCTGAGAATATTCAAGGGAGAATAATCCATTTATAGACATTCTATGCACATTCTTTCGGGAATAATCCTGCCATATTCATTCAAGCATATTCTATGAATATTCTAAAGGCATGTATATATTCCAAGAATATTCTATGAATATTTGGAATATATACGTTCGTTTTATGATATACAGGGAATATTCCATGAATATCTAGTGCTGTGTGGATAATCTCTTATGAAAGTATTTCTTGAAACAGATATTCACAATACTGGTGACGTGTTGATATCTTTCTATATTCATCATCTGTGATTTTGATGGGAGTTCCGTGGTGGCCGTGGTAGTGGACGTCCACAATAAAGGTATGCGGATGCCATGTGCTATCTTGGGGCTCCTTTTTGTGTTGTGTTGTGCTAAAATTGAAATGTGGAGTGTCTAAAAAAGTGATGAATAGGTGGCCCCCTTTATTCACGCCGGTATCCAGGCCAGGGTGGTTCGGATAACCACTCAAAGGGGGTTATATATGTGGAAAAATACCAAAAGGTCTCCCAAGCAGGAAGCGACTGCAAAAATTCGAATTGTTTTATGTTAAAAAAACCTATTGTTTTTTATTATAACAAGAAAAAAAATGGGTAGCAGCATTGCTTCGTGCAAGACCGCTGCGCCCCCCGACGAAGCTCCTGTTAACCAACAGGAGGAGCATTGGTCATATTCGCCTGAAGTTAGGAAGCAACGACCATCCAAAACAGAGAGAGAGATCTGTGATTTTGATGAATTGTACCTTAGGTTGTGAACAGGACTCAATAACTTGAGTAGGTGAGCTGTCAAAAATTAGTATTCAATAGATATGGTCAATACTTGATGGAAAATATACGTGGACTGTTCAAGAAATATGGTGAGTGTTCAAATTTCGAGGGCAACGTACATTCGATTAGCGATTTTTTCAATTTTTTTAAATTGGAACACTTGTCTCGAACATATGTTCACAGTTTCAATATGTTTAGTTTGTTGGTGAGAAGCATGTTTTGCGTGTTCGGCGATTTGCTGCCATCGGAAATGGATAATGGATAAACAATTTGCACCAAATTTTGTGTGAAAAATGGAATTGACTTTAAAAATATGTACAACCTTCAGAAGTCGAAATTTGTGCGAGCTAAGGACTAACGAGGTCTTACCTTTTTACATGTGATTCCTAACACGGAATCGAACACACAATCAAAAACACTTGAAATGTTGACAGTGACATACGGTGATTGTACTCTGAGTCATAAAAAAAGTTTACAAGCCGTATAAGCTTTTCGGAGAAGGTCGAGAAGATGTGAATGACGACGCTCGCCCAGCACATCAACAACTATTGAAAATATTGAGAAAGTTAGTTGAATTGTTATGGACAATCGTCGAATTACTATCAAAGAAAGGAGTTGCTGAGAATATCAGCATATCTGTTTCCTCATACTATGCAATTTTCTCGAATATTTTGGGCATGAGTATCGCTCAGAAATTGTTTAATATCGTCAACGGCAATTACGACAAAGCTCACTCGTCATTGCTTGTTCGTAATTTTTTGGCCAAAAACAACACCGTAATCACCAGATTTGAACCCCTGCCACTTTTTTCTGTTCCCAATATCGAAGAAACCCATGAAAGGACGGCATTTTGCGACGATTGAGGAGATAAAAACTGGGTCGCTGAGAAAGATCAAGGACATACCAAAAAGTGCATATCAGAACTTCTTCGAGGGTTGAAAAGAAAACGCTGTCACAAGTATATTATATCTGAGGAGAACTACTTTGGATGGGATAAAATAGAAACTGATGAATTAATAAATATTTTTTGAGAAAAATTGAAATTCACGTCATTTTTTGAAAAGACAGCGTATATTAAAAATTATTGATGCAGTTTACTGTAAGATTTCCACTATAAAAGGTTCTATAAAAACAAGTTGCAACCATTTCATATTCCAATTACATTAGTGATTTTACCTGAAACAAACAAAGGAATATATTCATCTATTATTTGGTTTTTAATAAAAACATGTAAATAAATTAATGATTATTACACAGTAATTATTCTAGCAGGGAAAATAAATGATGAGAACAGATCAGCGGAGTAAATGAAATCAATTTGATTTATGAGATACTGACAGAATGAATTGGTTTACCTCACTGACTCCAACTTTTCAGAACATGTAACTCGTCTATTAGAAAAAAATGTTATAAGAAAAATCAAACCCAACATAAATTAAATAGATTCAAAAATTTTGTAAATTCTTGCTGCATAAAATTTTAGATCTGTAAGAAAAAGTAGGTTCAATACTTGTTGAAATTATTGAAAATAAATGGGTAGCGGTGACTGGGAATGAACAGAAATGGAATGAGGTTGGACATAGCAGATCACCTTCAACAGCAAGGCACTTCCTGCGGCGGGCGCCAAGAGCTCCGCCTTGAATGAAGGCAAGAAACCGGCTGCCCCTGCAGGAAAGCTTCGTCACTTGTGCACCTTCACGGAGAGAACCCCAAGAAAGTTGAAGAAGCCGCGCAACGACAGTAATATCGCTGCACCTTCCAAAACCTTCGCGGAGGCCACCGTGAGACACTTTAAGGTTGCCAAGGCCTTGGCCTACACCTGTCAATAAAAAAGATATGTCTTCTTGTAACCTGTTCACCTTCCTGGAAAGGACAGGATGGACGATGACCTAGGAGGAGAAATCCTCGGTCATCGATGCAATGGGTCACATGTGGCTTAAGTGCTGTGAGTCTACACTCACCCTCCCTATTCTACAGATACCAGATACCTCAAAACTGATATTGATGATTTCTCGTTCATATTGAATTTTGATTGCTTGTCTTACAGCCAATGTTCCTAATGACCTGAGCTTGAGATTAATTTCATTTCGGCAGTTCGACACATTCTTTTGCACTTATTAGGTATATACAAGCTAATCTTTTGATTGCACTTCCTTTCCCTAGTCAACTTGAGTATAAATTACGACTAAAAACAGGTGATTGAATCCCTAAAATCACACTATTTTGAAATAAATGTAAAAACACATCAGTTATTTTTTGGTCAAGAATCATTTAAATTGAAAAGCATATTGAAGTTATTTCAAAAACTACACCTCAACGATTTGATCAAATCAATTGAAAAAGCTAATGTCTTAGCGAAACATGTTGTGCTATATTTTTCAAATAAAGTTTGTGGAGATCAAATCGTTGAGGTGTAGTTTTTGAAATTGCTATGGATCTTCATCAAGTAACGGCCGATTCAATCAAAAAAATATTGAAGTTATGATCATTAATGAAAAGATTAGTTTCGCGATAGTAACTAAACTAACTGAGCATTGGAATGAATGTGGAGTTGAAGGGTTCCATAATACCGAATACTGTGACTTCATTATCTTAAAATTGTTATAAAATATATAAATGGTGAAGGAACAACTCATTGCAATTATGTTAGAATAGTTCCGTGTATTTATATATTGCTCTACATCATCTTCACTTAGCAGTGCTACCTATACATAAATAAAAATCTATGTTTTTTGTATTATGTGTGGAATTATTTTGAAATTTTCATTCAGGTTTGGATCATTTACCATTTGGAGAGTCCATATCATACTGCAAATATCAAGTTTATAGACCAGATTAACTGGACTGCAACCTACCGCAGGGATAGCGATATTGTTGCTCCTTACGAGAGATGGGCCTATTATAAACCTACAGTACGTATTTTATATCATATATTTCAAACTCTTTTGAAAAAATATCAATTTGAATCAGATTCGAGATTGCTGGTTGAATTATGATATGGATATTGTTGTAGATTATCCCCTGAAAAAAAAACTTCGGCAGCCGCTGGTCTTCGTCAATTGATCGTAACTTTGCCAAGGTCACGCTCAACTCGACTTCCGTTTCTGGATCGTTATAGGTGTCCCGTCGCTTCAAGAGACTTCCCTATCGGCTTCCAGAGACCTTCATTACGATATATAAACACTACCAACAGGCAGATCTGGGAAGTCTAGTTGAAAGTGAGCTACGAAGTGATCTAATAAGGCGATAGACATTTGAGTATTAGTCTGAAGTTTCAGTAAAACTGTTTATGTTGAATTGTCAGTGTAGCAGAAAAATGAAGTTGAGTTTATTCGTACAGAGAAGTCAATTATTGTCAAACCCACGCGAAAAACGTAACAATATTTTTGAAGTGGATATCGATAAATAGTTATTAATTGGATAACGAATAGAGTAAATGTATCTAAGAATGTACCTACGTTGTGTTAGCTTGAAAGATGGATCTTTCTATATTACTGCGAGCGAATTTCAACATTTTATTGCCAGATCACTATCTCACTGAATGCAAAATAAATCACAAAACTTGTTGAATAATAGGTATCACATTATCCAAATGTGCAGGACTGCAATTTCCATCAGAAAAAACAAAATGTATGGTCTTTTCGAAAGCAATTGACCCAAAAGTACCTCTCACGAACTCTTTTCCGAAGTTACTCCTTCAAATTTCCATCCGACTCCTTCAAACTCTTCTTCAAATTTCCTTTCAACCCCTTCTAATCGACATTTTTTCCAATCCCTCCTCCGTTTCCTGGAATACTTCCCCAAATTTTTTCTGAATAAATTCCTGGACCTACCCTTTACTCACTTGGGAAGATTTCAAATCTTCAAATAAATGAAGGTACATCTTATTGTCTTTTTCTTGTTTCTTCTGAATATTTACCAATAATTTACAGATAGGAATCTATCTGTTTTTTCTTGTTTTTCCAAAATACCTAGTAGTACCTAGTAGTAATTTACGATCTTCCTTTAGCCGTAGTCGTTCTTCCTCCCTCCTTCATTCATCTTCCTCTCTTCTGCATTTTTTATTCTCCGCCAGGCCCGCTTGCAAAGCCTCGAACATTTCGTTAAGCTCTTCCATCTCGTCGTAAATAGCACTCCTTGTTTTCACCATAAAACAGTAAATTTTCAGTTAATTATTCCTCTTCCGACACCAAATGTTACGTTTTTTCCAGTAGGGGATGAACAATAATCAAAATTAATTTTATTTCACTTTAAATACAATAAACACTTCAACTGAAACTGTAACTATTATTAGAATGTCTATCACCTTACTAGATCGCTTAGTGTACCGCACTGAAACCTTCATTTGACTGTCTCGATGGGCGAGTTGAAGGAGCTTATATTTGGAAATCGAAGGTGCTGGAAAATTCCTAGCAATTCCATCGAAGTCGGTAGAATATCTGCGAAATTTCAATCGAACTAAGCGCGCTCTTCGCCACGTCACAATTGGTTTATGGCTACCAGTGGCGGCCGGCGTTATTTTCTTTAGGGCATGATTTACAACAACATTGTGCCTTTTATAAAAAAACAATAGTTTCAAAACTATCTCATACAGTTACGAATTTATTATTGTTCTAAGTACATATTATATTCTAATTTCATTGTTTACCTCAGAAATATCAAAATGTAATGTAAATTGTCAACCACCTTCAAACATAAATTGAATCCATTCACCCATTGCAATTCATACTAGGTACCTAACGCATTCAATGTTTATTATAGAATGAGAAGTGCATTCTCATAATTGCTGCTCATAAGAGAACAACATCCTGGCTACTGCGGTAGACATCATCAGTGGTATGTGCGTTGATTGCGATGACTAAGGTTATGTCTCAAAGTGACAGGCACAACCACAGAAGCAGACAAAACATTTGGTTCTTCAGGTTCCATTCGACCACCGCCTATCAGCCCTAATTTTGTTTTTTTTGATCATAATTCCAGCCTTGAAAGTCTATGTTCCTATATTCTGCTAATATTTTATTATTTTACAGGTACACAAAAAACTTCAAAATCGAGATTACGCTGCAAACAAAACGAAAAAAGTGGCTTGGTTTGTGTCGAACTGTGCTGCAAAAAACGATAGATTAACTTATGCCAAAGAGCTTGGTAAATACATTACTGTGGATATTTATGGTGCTTGTGGTTCTTTGGAAGTAAGTTATGTACTTTCATGATTTTCTTGATTTATCGACATGAGTTTTGACTTTCCTAGTGTTCAGCACGTTAATTTTTTCAACTTGGAGAAATAGTGAGGTTTGAAAAATTATGAATATCTCAATGATATTACAGTACTGACAGAGTTGACTGAACTGAAAATATAATGAAACCGGTTCTTTAAGAAATATTATTGGCCAATCAACTACATAGGCGCGCTGAAGTGAAGTATAAAAGGTTTGTTCTGGTTCTACGAAATTCAGGTAGGAAGTCAGGGTCATGCGCAGTTGATATAGAGCTTCTGGTTTATTGAGAATAAGTTTGGATTGATGAACCCTCTGTTCTGGTTTCGATTGCGAAATGAGCCTTAACTGTCTTGAACCGTCCCGAATCGTTCTTGCTCTCGGGACTGAACTATTGAGAACTATTCCAGTTGCTCATGCGCATTCATGTGGAAATTTTATTTTGGGTTATTTTCTAGGATGTTTTTTATTTATTTAATTTCAATGATTGATGATTGACGTTAGATATCGTTTAAACTGACTACAAGGATGTGCTACATAACAAAATGAACATGATCAACAGTATTTTCTCGTCTTTATCGCTTCATATATACGATAGGTGGCACAGTAGTCTCCTTAGAAAGCTTTCTGGTTTAACCAAGTGTCCGAGACTATTTCGGACTATTTTTTGATTGATCCAATTATACCTATCAAACTTTTGTCAAGTTCTGGTTGACTATTTCGAGCACTATAAAACTCAAGTATGGACCTGGTGCTGCTTTTCGGTGATAGTTGTTCATTTTGATTTTCATAATGAAAGATATACAAAAACACGA
The DNA here is from genome assembly GCF_025532065.1 of Leptinotarsa decemlineata. NCBI lineage: Eukaryota > Metazoa > Arthropoda > Insecta > Coleoptera > Chrysomelidae > Leptinotarsa > Leptinotarsa decemlineata. Next base: position 9,650,247 of record NW_027412694.1, on the reverse strand, counting down.
CACGTGTTTCACTATACAAGCAGCCTCAAGCTGGATTTGACTACTTTAAGATTGAAACATTTCACATTCTTAAACCATTATTATGATCTACGATCCGGTCTGATAATTGACTTAAGTCTAGATTCAACTACCTGATATGTGCGTAAAAAATTATTTTTCAACTAGTAGAAACAAAAGTATTTGAATATAGCTGGAATTACTAATTCACTGGTGAAATAATGTGAAAACTAGTCAATAAAATAATAAATATTACGTATTGATAATTCTAGAGTGACAAAGCCTAATGATCAGGTAATCAAATCAAATCAAAATTTGCTTTATTACCCAAGATATAAACATCTTATTGGCAAAGTCTAGTAAAGTAAAACATATATAAGGGACAATTAACAAATATAAACTATAAAATAATGCTTAAACACCGGAGCAGAGTATATGGACAGAACAATATCAAGTCCAGCTGAACAGCTACAAATATAAGTACATGAATGTATGAATATTAAGTAAACGTAAATATATAATTCTACATAATGAACATTGATAGCCATTTTGTGTTGGTTTCAATAACTTGTTTACACAAAGCTACATGTCAATTATTCGATAGAGCCTTGGTAGAATTCGTCCACACTATAATAGGGCCTTCCAACAAGGTATTCTTTAACTTTCTTTCTGAATTTCTTTTCATTATATATTCGCCTTAAATTAATGGGAAGGTGGTTAAATAACTTCTTGCTATTGAAAATAATGGAATTTTGTGTAAGGGCTAGAGAAGGTGTGGGAAGGGAAACGGAGTAAGACTGACGTATAATATAAGTTGCGGTGTTCCCAAATTGATTTTTATATTTTTTTGTGAATAAGACACACTGTTTCCAAAATAAAAAGACATACTAAGGTCAGAATTTTTTGCTTCACAAATAATGGGCGGCATGAATCCCTGTAGCTAGCCTTGCATAAATATCTGATGGCTCTTTTTTGTAGAGAGAATACCATATTGAAACGAAATTTTGCACAATTTCCCCAGAAACAAATTCCATAACGTAAATAGGATTCAATTTGTGCAAAATAAACTGATCTTGTGATAGTAGTGTCCAACTATCTTGCAACAACTCTCACTGCATGACATCCTGCTGCTAGTCTTTTACATAAGTGTACTTCCCCTATGTTACATCTAAACGTGATCACCTTTGTTTTATCGATGTTCAATGATGAGAGATTGGAATCACACCACTCTTTAACCGTTCTTATGTCGACGATGATTTGATCAAGTAAATTGGAGGATGTATTGCTATGCCAGAGGATGGTGGTGTCGTCAGCGAAACATGTGAATTTACCACTTATGTTAACATGGACCAAGTCATTGACATAAATGAGAAACAACACCGGTCCCAAAACGGAACCTTGTAGAACCCCACTGTCAATGAAGCGTTCCTCTGATGAAATTCCATCTAATAGAACATTCTGCCGCCGATGAGAAAGGTACGTCTCAAACCAAAGTAATGCCGTTCCTCTAAATCCGTAAACTTCCAGCTTGCGAAGAAGCAGCATGTGGTCTACACAATCGAAGGCTTTGGTTAGGTCACAAAACATGGCCGCCGCAGATTCTCTGTCATTCAGATTGGTGTACAGGTTTTCCATGAGTGAAAATATGGCGTCTTGTGTACCTTTTGAAGACTGAAAGCCAAATTGGAATAAAATTATCACCTTGTTTTTCTCGAGGAAGGATATTACTCGTTTTTTACCAGTTTTTCTATAATTTTAGACAAGACGGGTAGCCAAGCAATTGGCCTAAAATTAGCTGGGTTGTCAAGATCGCCTCCTTTATGTAGAGGAATGATTGTGGCAATTTTCAGACACGATGGGAACATACCTTTAGAGAATGAGAAATTTATTGCCTCCGCCAACACACTCAAAGCCCTTTCAGGAAGAGTTATCAGAATTTTTAAGGAAATGACATCCCACCATACCGAATTTTTATTTTTGATTTCACCAAACATTTCTTTTATTTCATAGATATCCGTAGGTGCGAAGAAGAAAGTAGAAGTTACAGTAATATTTTTCAAGTACGACATTGGGTCGTTTTTCACAATGATTTTTTCAGCTAGCTTAGTTGCCACAGAACAATAAAATGAGTTCAATTCATCTGAGTTAAGAGTTGGTTTTATTGACTCGGTCATATGCTTTCCTCTCAATTCATTGATAATATTCCATGTTTCTTTTTGTTTATTCTTGGAGTGTTCAATTCTGTTGAAGTAATACATATTTTTGGCATTTTTAATTACTTTTCTATATATATTCCTATACTTACTAAAATAGTTCATGAAATCAGTATTATCGATATTTCCATGTTTTCGAATGTGATGCAGTGCTCGCATATTTTTTGCAGATACTTTTATTCCTTTTGTAATCCAAGGTTTTTTGGTTTTGTTTTTTAAATTTCGAATGGGAAATGCACAATTGAAATTCACAGATAGTAATTTATGGAATTCACTCAGGGGGTCCTCAAAATGTAGGACGTTATTCCAGTCAGACTCTTCACAAAGTTGGGCAAACTTATTATAGTTGTGTTTACTGAAAAGTCTTCCTCGTCGTAAATACTTTTTGCTGACGTTTCTCTCGAATGATAAATTACACAAAATGGCTTCATGGTCTGATAAACCAGAATTTACAACCATACATTCAACGACATTAATATTTGTACATAAATAATCAATAATCGTGGAAGAGAAATTAGAGATTCTTGTAGGGGTGTCTACGTTCATATGAAGGTTAAACGATGTTAATAAGTTAAGCAATAACTTAGTATTTGTAGATGTTGTATCAGAAAAATTTATATTAAAATCACCTGTAAGAAGTAAGGATGCATATAAGGAAAGCTGATCTAGAAGAACCTCCAATCCCTTCAAAAAATTTGTTATATTAGATATAGGGGGTCTGTATACACATATTACAAAAAGATTTAATTCAGCAAATCTTATGATTGAGAATTCAAACTCTCTTTCTATAATTAAATGATCCAATTCGTCAACCTTGAAGAAATTAGAACTTAAATAATCTTTAACTAAAGCAAGGGTGCCTCCACCAATTGAGTTGAAGCGACAATATTTGGAAATCAAGCTATACTGAGGTAGAAATATTGGATCTTTCGGTTTCAACCAATGTTCAGTTAAAAGAATTATATCCGGATATTCATATTCAGCTAACAATAATAATAGTTCATCAGTCTTGTGTCTTAATGTAAGAATATCATAAAGTTACGGGTTACTATTCAACTCGATTTGATCGTTCATTACATATTGGGAATTTGTGTATTATTGATTTCGATACTTTCCAGAAGGTTTCACACTTTTCTTCTGGAAATGAAGAGTTTTGAATTCATGATTGGACTTATGTCCCTCTGTGAGGGAATCAATAGCATACGTTGAGTTTATTTTTCCATTCTGGTACTGTTTTAAGTTTTTTCAAACATGCCTCAAAGTAAATTCAGTTTTAACTATGTAAGACACAGAACATGAATCACACGATAAATCAGGAGTTTATAAAATGCCGTTTGGTTCATGTGCGATGTTTTGCATGAGTCAAACTGAAAGATTATTCAAAGCACGCATAAAAAGAATAGAAATAGTTACCAGAATGGAAAAATAAATTCATTCTATGCTGATCACCTCCCTACAGGTCATGAGTTCAATTATGAATTCTAAACTGTTTATTTCCGGGAACATCGAAATAAATAAGTTCAATAATTCCCATTATTTAATGGATGATCTTAGTCGGATATAGCGATGAAGTAAAAGGATATAGAATATATTTTCCGTACATAAACAAAGTGGAAATACACAGGGATATTGTAATACTGGCAGAAGAACAAGAAGTACAAAAGAAATATGAAAAACTAATAACCCTTGACTGTGAAAATCAATTGGAAAATAATGAAGACCTACATGGTACTGAAGAAGTAGGAAAAGAATTGGAAGAAAATGAACAGGAAAATACTCAGATAGTAAATATGCAAGAAATTAGTTATAATGAAATTTGTGAGAACCAAGAAAATGATGAAAATGAAAGCACAGAAACAATGGAACACAATGAAACAAGAAGTACGATCCCAGAAAATGAATTCACACTACAAGATAGAAGAGGAAGGTCAATTAAAAGACCTACATGGCTAGATGATTATGAAACATGCTTTTACAATGTACAAGAAGAAAAAATAAACATAGAGGATATAGTAACAGAAGAAAATTCCATTTTTTGGAAAGAAGCAATGGAAAAAGAGTTGAATGTGTTGAAAAAGAACAACACATGGACTGAAGTACCATGGCCAGATGACAAAAAGGTGATAGACAGTAAGTGGGTGTTGAAGATTAAAAATGATGGACAATATAAAGCAAGACTTGTAGCCAGAGGCTTTCAGCAAGAAGTCAGTGATGATCTATATGATATTTATGCCCCAGTGGCAAAATTATGCACCTTTAGAATTTTATTGGTACTAGCAAATCATTTAAAACTACCCGTATACCAAATGGATGTAAAGAGTGCATTTTTATATGGAGAAATAACTGACGAGGTATATATGTCTCTTCCTGGAAAAAATAAAATTTATTCAGATACTGTTTGTAAGTTGAACAAATCTATATATGGCCTTAAAAAATCACCAAAATGTTGGAATATAAAATTTGATAATCTAATGAAAAAGGAAGGATTTGTTAGATCAGAAAACGATTTTTGCTTATATTCCAAGATTTTGAGTGAGAGTAAAACATATATTTTACTTTATGTAGATGATGTATTATTGTTAGGAACATATTTGGTAGAAGTTGATAATGCAAAAAATATTTTATCCAAAACTTTTTCTATGAGCGATTTAGGTCAAATTTCACAATATTTAGGAATCAATGTAAAACAGAATTCAAAGCTGGGTTGTACAGAATTAGATCAAACTGTTTATTTAAAACAAGTATTAGAAAAATATGGCATGTTAAACTGTAAACCTATGTCAACACCGCTAGATTCAAATTTCGATTTTGAAACTTTGAAAGACGGCACACTCAATGAAAATTTGGTTAAAAAATGCCGACAAATAATAGGTAGTCTTATGTATGCTGTTATGGGTACACGACCCGATTTATGTGAAAGTGTAACAATGTTGAGTAGATTTCAAGATAAAGCTAATGAAAATGTGTATAAAGCTTTGAAAAGAGTACTTCGTTATGTTAAGAAGACTCTTGATTTGAAATGAGTTTTCAATATTGATTGTACATCTGATATTTTGTGTGGATATGTTGATTCAGATTGGGGAGGGGATGTATTTGATAGAAAGTCTACTACAGGCTATATTTTCAAACTTAATGGTTGTACAATAATGTGGGCTAGTAAAAAACAACAAACTGTAGCCATATCTTCCACAGAATCTGAATTGTGTGCTCTTACGTTAGCTATAAGTGAAGCTTGTTGGTTACGTAGAGTAGTGTCAGATTTTTCTTTATTTTCATTGAACATACCAACAACAATTTTTGAAAATAATCAGTCTGCAATCAAAATTGCACAAAATCCTGAAAACAATAGAAGATTAAAACACATAGATATAAAATACTGCTTTATTAAAGAAAAAATAGATGAAGGTTTAATTAAAATAGTTTATATAAAAAGTCAAGACCAGCTGGCTGATGGTTTAACGAAACCTTTATCAACAATAAAATTTTTGAACTTTAAAAAGGGTTTAGGTTTAAGTACTTAGTTATATTTGTATGAGAATAGGATGAAATAATTTCATTGAGGGAGGGTGTTGAAATGTCAATGAAACTATTTCATTAAGTAGTCAGTTGTCAAACGTCAAGGTTGTTGAAAATAATAGAAAGTTAGTTGTTGATTTAGTCTCATGTTAAAAAGTATTGTAATTTCTTTGGTTCTTATAAAATAAAATAGTGCTCCGCAAAGTGTTGCTTAATAATTCTTTTACCCAAAAGAAAGAAATCGACAATACCAAACAACCTTACAGGAACTAGAAAAAATACAGAATGAATTCCTAAGGTACCTATATTATGAGAAGTATCGTAGTAAACTCGATTACAACAGCATTAAAACATCAACAATTGAGAACTCAATTTGATATACCCTCCTTAGACTCTAGGCAAAAAATCTTTGCATTAATTTCTATGTATAAAATCATTAAGAACAATATGAATTCCGCAGAAATAGTGTCACTATTACCAATTAATGTACCTCCCAGACCTACGCGTAATATCCTTAAGTTCAAGACTCACGTAGTGATTATTACTTCCACATGCCCCCTCATAATAATGCTCCTTCTGGCAAACGACATCAACTGCTTGCAAAATATTGATTGGAATATGTCTCTCACAAAATTCAGATGTCTAGTCCGTAGACATGTTGAGAACTTATCAGTTTAGCAATTAGTTTTTCTGTTATTTTTTATTTTATTTTTGTTGTTGCGAGTTGTAATCAGTACTGCTGTTAGATAATAATACATTTCCATATTACATTATTTTATGTAACATATCATTTCATGTATATTTCTCATAAGTCATCCGTGTAATGAGGCCACTAGGCCTGTTAGGGTGAAATAAATAAATAAAATAAATAAAAAAATAGTTTCAGGTAGTTAAATCTACACTATGATTTATTTTCTTATCGAAAATAATGTAACATAATGAAAATTAAAATTAATTTTATCAGTTAGTTAGTCGTTAGGTAGGTGTTCCTACCGAGCATGTTCATTCTCCAATCTTTGCGGTTTAAAATTTCTAGCGCCAAGTTTGAACATATATTTCGGTGTCATGTGGTCTGCTGAGAACATGTTTATTGTTCGTTCCTCCACATTTTTGAATATTTCTGTTTGGCTCGATCCCATATCACTCGCTCACCCTACTATATCAATCATGATACGTTGTTCAATGTCAATATTCTAGGCCAAACTACTGCAAAGTAACGACAAGGTCATGTGACGTCATGATCTTTCAAGGTCAAACCCACGATCATGGACGTCGAAAGATAAAAATGCGACACATGTTCAAGTTCACAGCATGCTCATTCAAGACCAACTATCATGTTCAAACTCCTCAAGGTCATGCTCAAGGTCATGCGACGACTCTACCAGTGGCACGTGGGAAAACGCACAGCAAGGTCATGTCATGAGATATGATAGTTCAAGGTCAACAATCAAGGTTGTACGTTGCAGTCGTTCGTCAAGGCCAAACTCGAGATCATGTGACGTAATGAGTGGTGGAGGGTGTGGAGAGAACTTTCCCAAGCATATCAATTATGTTTCGCACCGCTTCACTATTTCCACCCTAATACTTTTTTTAGCTTCAAATATCCCACTTTTCAACTTACAATTCTTTCGCTTTCACCATCTTGAATTCAAGATCTTTCGGTTTTAGACAACTAGATTCCACAATTATTGCATCATAATGGTATTGAAATGATTAAAAGTGAGAAGTGAAACTTTTTATATTTTTACCACTTTTATAAATAGTGAAAATGTTGCCATTCACCGCTAGGTGAATGGCAAAATTTCTCGATCTTGAAATGACCTTCAGGAAATCATCGTGTATCCGCTGGCTCCTATTTCAGACTAAAAGCGTTGATGGATGAAACATTATTAACAATTTTTAAAAAAAACCATTTCCCCACTCCGACTCAATGTCGAGGGCAAAGTCCAATCTCAAAGTCAAACTTCATGTTCAAAGTCATATGACGTGCTCATACCTCAAGGTCGTGTGACGTCATTGAATGCCACGGTCGAGTGGTGGGGGAGGTTCCGGAATCGGCTTAAACCAACCATTTACTCGCTAATGAAAATTAAACTGAAGTAATGAATTTGCTCATCTGTGACTGGCCTCGAAGGTGTTGAGTAATGTATCTGGTCAACTGCGGTTAGTTCGAAGGTGTTGAATAATGGATCATTGCCTAGTCAAAGGACGAAACTAGAGCCCATTACCAACAAGAAAATGCACTTTATTAGGTACCTCAGTAATATAACAATCTTTAAGAAACACATAAAAATAGTCATAATGCTTTTAAATATGTTTGACTATGTTTATGTTGTTCCTTAAACTACTGTAAAGATTACAAAAAAAAAGAATGTGTGGCTTGGAAGATGCGCTTCCCAGATTCTTTTTTGGATATCAAATCAAATAAAATTTTTTCACAAGCAGGTATTTTACACAAAATAATTTTTGTTTTCAGTGTCCTAAGTCCAGTAAAAAATGCTTCGACATACTAGAACGAGACTACAAATTTTACTTATCTTTTGAGAATTCGAACTGCCGAGATTACATGACTGAGAAATTTTTTGTAAACGGTCTGGGGAAGAGCGTGCTTCCTATAGTGATGGGTGGGAGGCCTGAAGACTACCAAAGAAGTGCGCCAGAAGGTATTTTACACTCTTTAGTAATTCAAATGAAAGAACTCTGTGATACTTCAAGTTAAGCTTTCCTTTTTATGTAAGTGTTTTCAGTTTATTCATTTCAATTTGTGTTTGAGTAGAATGAAAATACAGGAGCTCTGAGAACGTACAATTAAAAATAAATATAGTTTAAAAACCAAAAACACCCTTTTAAAAAAATCGAACTAAAAAGTTGAAAATAATTTTGTTAAATAAGCTTAAAACAATAACGAACGAAAAATACTATAGTCTATTTCAAAAGAGTGTAGAGTAATAAAATCTCATTAAGTATTCAAAAGCGCTACAGGGTGATCCGTCAATAAATTCTGTCACTTCCCTAATCCGCATTGCAAAATTATGTCGTTTCATAAAGAGCAGGTAGGTATCACCCTGTTTTAAGGGATTTGTCCATTGTTATCGACGGATAAATACTGAGCCAGAGGCGCGCTAGTGGGATAATTGCCAAAAGAATATGCATTCATAAAAATTATATTAAAGGAAATAAAAATTTAATACAGCAGAACAGTGTTATTAAAAAAATATAAAATGTAACAATAAAATATATACGAACCGAAATCGGGAAATACTCACAAACACACACGAACGAACTTTACGTATTGAAACACTTGTGGGGACTTTAAATCAATTTATTCACAAAAACGACAAGAACTTTACTGGATACGTTATTACAATTTGACACTTGAACAATACTAAAACTGTGAACTTCCCTTAACGTTTAACAACACTCTATTTATACCCTAATTGAATGTTCTAGAGATTACTAGGTACAATTTTCGAGAACCTTCCGAGAAAATAATTATTCAGACTACCCTTAATTCTAAACCCTAACCTAAGCAAAAGTGTCACTGTCACTGATACACTGGTCTCTGTCCAGATTGCTTATCCCGCTACAGTATATTTACAATTCAATTAAATTATTCTACATCAGTATAGTCTTCATCCGAAGAACTGTCATCATCCCCTGGTGTTATAATTATAGGGTCAACCACCTGATCGACCAAGTTGTCCAGTTCCCACATTTTATCTTCCTCTTTTAAAACATGCTGGATTGCTTTTTGCCAGTTTTCTGATGTGATTTCCATAATGGCTTGATCAAACAATACCTTGACATCTTTCATTTGAAATGTGGTATTGTGCCTTGCAACATATCCTTTAACTTGTGCCCATATAAGTTCTATAGGATTTAATTCGCAATGATATGGCGGTAGGCGCAGCACAGTTACTTTATACTTTTCTGCTACATCTTCTACGGCATATTTCATGAAGCGAGATTTATGTTGTTTTACTATGGCTAGTAGTTCCTTCTTTACTGAATTCGTCTCAAACTGAATACCTTTATTTGACAGCCAGTTAATAATTTCTTGCTTTCTCCAAGCTGAAGTTGGTACCTTCTCTAAGCGCCTTGAATGGTAGCTTGCATTATCCATAACCACGACCGAATCAGCTGAAAGAAATTTTAACATTTCCCCGAAGTAGTCTTCGAAGACATCCGAATTCATGTCCTCATGATAATCTCCCGTCCGGCACGACTCAAAGCTTAACAAACCTTCTTTTAAAAATCCGTCTTCGCTTCCAATGTGAGCAATTATAAGCCTCTTCCCTTTTCCCGAAGGCACTTTAATACCCGTCGTAAGGCCTTCTATGAAAGCTTGGCGAGAACTTGTTATATTTTTATCTTGCCACATTTTTTTGACTATATAACCTTCGTTTATCCACGTCTCATCAAGATAAAAAATTTTCTTTTGCTCTCTGTGGTACTGCTTTATAGTTGTCAAATATTTTCGTCTCCAGCAAACAATTTCATCACTTTCCAGTAATAGTGCCTTTCGATTGTGCTTTTCCCAGGCAAAATTCATACTTTTTAAAGTTTTCCATAAAAGTTTTCTGGATATCAAAAGAATATCGTTATCTTGGCTTATCTCGATAAATATTTTTTCAAGAGTGGGTATTTCCTTTTTAAAATAAAACGAATGAACTTTTCTTCGAATGTCACATTTGGTGTCTTCATCTAAGATTTTTATTGGTCTTCCTGATTTTCTCTTGCATGGACTTACCTGGCCTGATATCTTTCTTTCTCGCAATAATTTAAAAATCGTGGACTGTCCAATTCCAGTCATTCGGGCACATCGCTCAACACTTTCTTGCACAGACAAACTAGAGTGATCGTGTTTTATGCAATCATATACATTTAAAATCATAACTTTTTCGCAAACAGATAGCGGAGAATTTTTTACACTTCTTTTCTTTGGAGTAAATGTCCCCATTTTATAACTTTTTCACTATTTCTATATCACAATATCACTGTACGTTTAATTGGTGTAGTAACAATTACTATTATAACTCGAATGTTTAAGACACCATTACAATATATTTAAACCCTTTTTCTTAATTACCTGGGTTTAATAGGTATTGCATGATTGGTGGGCAGGGTCAAAAAGGGATTATTATAATGACATGGCACCTCGGAACTAAGTGTTAACCCTTTTTTGAGAAATCATGCTCAAGTATATGAACCCAAATTGCATATTAAATAAGTTTACAAGAACCACTAAAATTAATCTTAATCTTTTTTTAAGAAATTTTACTTACCTAAATACATGTAGGTACTTAGTTTTAGACCAAATTACTTCCCAAAAATGGCCTTTTATTATTATCTATGTCTGTAATTTTTAATTTACTTTAATTATTAAGTTTAATAATCCTAAGATTTGCCTACGCCCATGGACGACAACGAAATTCAGGCAAATTTTATGACACTTCATGATTTATTACTCTACACTCTTTTGAAATAGACTATAGTATTAATGTGAAAAAAGCGACGGAGGCTTGATATACAGAACATAATGGCACAAAGCCCCCACGCTTCTTTCACAATAATACTAAAATTTTTCGTTCGTTATTGTTTAAGGTTTATTTAAAAAAACTATTTTTAACTTTTTAGTTCATCACGGTCATAAAATCACGGTCGCCACTAATGTAAGAAATGGGAAAAAGTTGGGTGTGATACGAATGCAAAATATACTATTAATTAACTTTTCTGATAATAACTTGACAATTCAAAAATCAATTCCAACGATTCTAAATAGTCTCTGACATAACAACTTATTCACATGACAACCGTTCCGATGAAAGTCTGTGTAGAGGACGAACAATTTTCATTTCCAACATTTAGAAAAATGAACATTGATATTTTCCTATTCCGGGGAGAGAGAGCCTGAAAATCAGCTACCTAGCCCAAGGCAGCAGGGGCGCAAAGTATGCTTACAAATAAGGCAGCAAGTGCACGTGTTAATAAAAAAAAATACTTTTTTCAAATGAAGAAATACATGTGAAGTGAGTTCGAATTATATCAACGAGGTTATGTACAGCGCCATCTGCCCAAGAATAGATCAAGCAATAATGTTGATATATCAAAGAGGTTACGTACAGCGCCATCTGCCCGCGAATAGATCAAGCAATACTATCTATAATTCGGTCAAATACAGATCCCGCCCTTGAAAGTTACAAACATAAAAACATACATACATACAGGTGAAGATAATATAAAGCGTGTAAAAATATGTAATACAATGATATTGCAATTTCAAGTAGCTTGATAATTATTTTATTGAATTATGACTACTGGGTGATGGTCAACTCAATAACTATAACAATTTCGATATAACTGACTGTTATAAGGAATCAAGTATAGCTGAGGCACCAGTCAATCTAATAATAACACTGATGATCTTCAAACAAGACTCAACCTCTGACGGAAGCAAGAAACTCTTTGGAAGGTTCGAAATAGATGAACATTTCAACCTAGCAGACTTCTGTTATAATATTCATGCAGTCATTGTTCACTGTGGTTCTGGCGTTGAATTTGGTCATTATTACGCCTTGGTCAAAGAAGAAACGGACTGGTTTAAGTTTGACGATAGTCGTGTCACGAAGTGTTCTGCGTCAATTAATTTTTATTGTTGTTTTTATTTTATTGAGATGAAATAATTTTTTTTATTCCGATATAGAAAATACCATTGATTTCATAAATTCATAAATGAAAAATTTTTTTCTCAATTATCATAGGGGAAAGTTAAAGATATTAATATATCTTATGGAATAAGCATTATTGAAAAATTGAATAATATAAAGAGAAATGTTTCCTAAGCAAAAATTATTGAGATAACTGAATAACTGTCAAGATCATTAGATGGAGCTGAACGAATTCTTGTAACATCAACAGAAGCTATTATCTCTTTCATTACTTATTGTTCAATCGGCTATGCATGTTATAATTCACCTGAAAAAAATTATATTAATTGTGTATTCTTCGAATTGTTCCGTTGATATCTTTGCGTAATTGATATCCGTAATTGCTTATTTCATTATGGTTTTGATCAACTATTATTGAAATTTGGTCTTCATCCGGAGTGACAATAACGTTATTGCTCACTTTTAATTCCACATCTTTTTGAGCGACTATAAAACATTGAAATTCCAAGACAGGAAGTTCTGGTTGATTTCGGTATAATACGTTTTTGAAGGGTCTAGGTCATCTTAACTTCTGAACAGGATGAGGTCAAATGTTTGGTCAACGATTCTGGGTCATATATTAGAGGAAAATTCAGGGACGTCGCCATGGGGTGAAGCGGGCAGCTTCCCTCCCTGTTTTTTCGACTTGGGAAAGAGTTGGGAAATTTTGAGCCGTGAACCAGGAGAAGGTTGGGATTTCTCAACATGCATAACTTGGAGATCCCATACTTCAAAATTTTGAGTTGTTTGAAAACTTAAAAAAAGTTTAATTTTGAAGTGACAATTTTACGAAATTCACAACTTTTCGCTGTTTTTTCGACTTGGAAAAGTTCGGGCCGTGAAGATAGAAAAAATAATAGTAGAAAACGATAAGCACAATATTATTTAAGTGTTGTTTCCTTTCATTTGTATTGAATAATCCTATACATGGAGAATAAGGTGGGAGACCAAGGACCTTGGTCCAAAGTAGAATAATTCTCATTATTATTTTTATAATTACCAAAATTTATTTTTGTTTGTGCATACCCTAACGGGCATAAGCATTTAGCCAATCTTTAAAGAGCTAAGTAAGAAAATTAATATTTTATAGTAGTAACAAATCCCTCGGCTTTCATTTTTTCGAAAGTTGGGAAATTTTGCTGGTGGGGTTGGGAAAATTTGGATTCCCTTTCTTTTCGCTACGGCATTGGGAACATTATAATATTTTTAGTTTTGGTTGAAACAATGTTCATTCCAAGGCTCCTACATTCGCAATCTTCGAAAATGTCGTCGATGATTCAGTTCGTTATTCTGCCTAGAGAATATTGTAATGGTTTTGTTTCCTTTGCCAAGTAGTTGAAAAATTGAATATTCGATTTTTGAATAGTCAATCTGAGCTTCTGTTTCATACAAATTCACAAATGTAGAAAATTATTCAGTTATATTTGTGTTCAAGAAAGTATTTTGGTTAATTTTCGAAGTTTTCTAGGTTTTCAAGGTTTCCCAAAGTTTCTTCTTTCATTTAGAGTTCTTCATTTATTGGAATCTTCATTCATGATGGTGTCTGATGGGGTGAATTTTATGTTAAACATGTAACAGGCTTCGTGGAATCGATTTTGTCGTTGTAAATGATTTCGTATTCTTTTTTTCTCGAGTTTCAAACACCAACTAGCAATTCTGCTACCTTTTATGGAGGAAATCAAGTAAGTGATCTTGGTATGGAAATAATTTCAATTGATTTCCGAAAAGGTACTGCCTGAAGTCTTCGACAGCCCAGACGATGGCGCCTGGTATCCTCCTAGAACTGCATAAGTACCGGATGTGGATTCAGTAGGATCTTGAGTGGGTCACTTTAGAGATGAATGGTTGTCATCAATGGAAAAAATTTGTCGCAAAGTGACACCTCAGAAATTAGTTAGAAATTCTGTTCACAAAATAACTATTCTGTTAGAATATGTTTCTGTAGAAATATGTTTCTTCCGTTACCCAACTTCATACATATTCTAGTTACCAATTGAAAATCTCATAAAATTTTAGTTTGAATCAATAAGTGGCCCACCAAACATCATAATTTGATAATGAAATAAGGAAAATAACAATACTACTCTACTACTCTAACAATACTACCCAATCAATTCGTAGAATTGACAACTCATGATTATTAATTGATATACGAGGGTGGTCCCAGAAGTACTCTGCCCAACAAAAAAAAACCAGAAATTTTGGGAAAAAATATATTTATTTCTCAACATAATCTCCTTACAGCTCCATACACATTTTCCAGCGACGTTCAATGAATTCGTTACCGTTTTTATAATGAGAGCTGTCTTGTTTGAAGGTGGTTGACAATGTTTCGTGGTGTATTTCATCAGTTCCGACTTCCATTGTCTAATATAATATAAATTGATTTAAAATCCCTGAAGAAAATTAAAAAGTATAACCGAAAATAAAAATTTTATTGAACAAAAACTAGAATTACAATGGAATAAGATACAAGGAACAACCAACAAAAAAGTTAAAAATTGAAATATTACTAAAAGTTGAAAATTAAAATAATGAAAAAAAAAAATTATTAACAAAAAATAAAAATTAAAAGATTCCAAACCAAGTTACGTCACGATATTTCGATTGTTAGTATCCACAATCGTCTTCGGGTGATAACTCGGGTGATAACTCCTTCGAGATCTGACTATTTATAGGTTATTCGAGTGCTTTCACCTATCCCCTCTTCCCTCTCTCCGCTTCACTGGTTTTAGCGGGAGATGACCGTTTGGCGGGAGTTGGCCGTTTTTCGCTTGATTAGATATGTTACGTATCTCTACGCTAGCTTGACTAAATGCGTTGTTGCTTGTATGTTATTTTTTTGTACTTTCAGTTTTTGTTTAATAAAATTGTTATTTTCGGTTAATCTTTTCAATTTTTCCAGGGATTTCAAATCAATTTATATTATATTAGACAATGGAAGTCCGAACTGATGAAAGAACTGTCTTGCTCCTCAAAATAGCCATTAATTGCCGACATCACGTTTTTGTCGTTGGAAGATATTTGACCACTGAGCCATTTTTTCAAGTTTGAGATGGCTTAATATGGCGAATATCTTGCATGAGGTAGTAAGACTGTCTATAAACGGGCCAGTCTCAACTTCCGACACTGTAGGTTAATGGACTGACACCTATCAGAAAACATCTACTCACCTGGCTGATACCACGAAGGGCTTTGCATTATATTCGACAGAAGTCAGTGCAGGATTCTTCACTGAAGTTATTCCTTCATATGCTGTTGGCGATACTACTGCTGCAATAGATTTAATTTTCAATTATTGGAACACACTTGCAGACCGGTTTCGGAATATTTGGCTTGGCCACTCGTCAGTGCAAGGTAGTGCAACAGAGCAACATTGCAACAAACAACAAGTTTGTCATCGCTCCATCTGCAGATAGGGCGATGATAAACCTGTTGATTGTTATCCGCTTCAGCCTAGTCCGAGCAATGATCGGAAATTATCGACTCTATGTTGATGATAGACACAACCGTGCACTGACGAGTGGCCAAACAGCCCGAAACCGATCTGCAAGTGTGTACGAATAATTGAAAATCTATTTCGGCAGTAGTATCGTCAACAGCATATGCAGAAATAACGTCAGTGAAGAATCCTGCACTGACACTTGTCGGATATAATCCAACGCCCTTCGTGGTATCAGCCAGGGGAGTAGTTCTTTCCTGATAGGTGTCAGTCCATTAACCTACAGTGTAGAGAGTTGAGACTGGCTTGAACGAATTGTTCATTTGGATGATTTGACTTATTTCTTAGCCAAATACGGCCGTTTCTGCTTGATTTCTTCACTCAAATGTTGCAATTAGGTCACATAATACTCGCCGTTGATAGTTTTTACCTTTTATAAAATAATCAATGAAAATTATCCCCAGCGCATCCCAAAAACCGATGAAACGCTTTCTTTGGAGTTGGTTTTCTGTGTTGAGTCCACTGTTTTGATTGTTCTTTTGTCTCAGGTGTAAAGTGATGGAACCATGTTTGATCCATGGTTATGAAATGATGCAAGAATTCTGCTTTGTTGCTGTGACACTTCGCTAAGCATTCAATTGAAACATATTCATGACACTGTTTTTGCTCGAGTCTGAGCAAACGCGGCATCCACCTTGCACACAGGTTTCTTATGTCAAACTTTTCAGATAAATCACCTTGTACCGCACTTTTTGAAATGCATACTATGTCTGCTAATTCGCGCACTTTCAGTACCGCTTTGTGGATTTTATTCTTACCGTTTCTGGAGTTGTCACTTTTGGTCGACAACTGCGGTGCTCGTATTGGCAGCTCGTACGGCCTCGTTGAAACTCTGCTACCCAATATTTCGCTGTTGTAAACGAAGAAGCAGACTCACCCAGAGTAGAATCCAGTCCAGCTTTCATATTGGTTGGGCTGAGGCCTTCCAAATGGAAGTATTGTACCACATAACGATGGCCAATTTTCTCCATTTTCACAAATTCACCGAAAACGTTCGCTATTGAAAGCTGCCAAACAAATACTGAACAAGTTAGCGTCTTCAAACTTGAAAGATATCCTTTATAGAATGTGTACTTTCTAATACATTGATATTTTCCAAACAACTACCGCCATCTCTGGGTCAGGCCGGGTACTTTTAGGACCACCCTCGTATACAAACTGAAAGCATGAGAAAGATATTTATATATTAATATAGTCTAGATACAAAGTAAGTATGTTGTTAATACCTGACATTAGGAGATTACCTTGAAATCATAAAATTGCGATTATAGGTGATCAACAATTTGAACTGTCGATTGTCAAATAAAATGCAATATGGCGCTTCATAATAATAAAAATATTGGATTTTAATCATTTCAAACAACAAATTGCACAGATGATACAAAAAATAAAAAAAGTTAGATCTATAGAAAGCAGTTTCAATAAAGTTATATTTTAAAATGGTTGAAATTATTATGATATCAAACTCAATAAGTAAAAAACAAGACTATTATTCTCAGATTCCCAATTGTTGAAATCAAATTAATAAAAATAATAAAATTTTCATAAAATATATCTCACTCAATAATAATAGTCAAATGCATCCTAAAAATCATCACATTTTCATTAAAACATAAATGTTATGGAATGGGGAGTGTTTCTCAATTTGGGTTATTACAGCAAATGCAAGTTTGAACAAAATAAAGTTGAGTTTAATTCATGAGTTTTTCAAATTCACTTCAAAAAGTATTCAAATTGATGTTTCAAATGATGGGTTTTGATTTTTGGAGGTATTTGTTTCTAATTCACATATTGGCAACCGCGCCTATATCAAGTTGAAACAATTTATACGTACCTAGATATTCTACTTTAAAAAAGGAAAATTATTTTTATAAATCAACAATTAAGGCAAAATATAAATTATAGTTCAATACAACCTCCACAAGTCACATGAACAACAGTTGTTTTGTTATTTATTTATATAGAAGAAGATAGGTTAGGTGCACTAAATGTCATATGTCACAGATATCTCGGAACTCGGAACATAAGTAAACAGAACAGCACGCCTCTGAAATATGTCATCTTTGTTTGTCTCATACAGGTAACAGATTCATTAGCTATAACCGATGTTGCCAAATGGTGAAATAGAAACGAATCCCTTTAAATGAATGCATTATTTCATTCCTCTTTTTTAAGTATTTAAATAATTTTTTAAAGAAAAAGGTTGAAATAATGAGTTTACAATGCGTTGTTTAGAGCTCTTTTATGAAAACTACTTGATTTTCGTCAGGAGGAACATTCCCCATTGGCGGATACTTGATAAATATTCATGATAACGTCTTTGAGTAACATTTCAAGTATTGTAAGATTTTCAATGCACAAAACCTCAACAGCAATCTACAATTGCTTATTGAGGCGTGTTCGATACTACTACCTGCTAACTAACTATTTTTTCCAATAAAATATATTACATAAGTTAAATCGTATTTGAATATTATGAATTTTGTATTTATTTATATCTGAAAACGTTCATTACAATATAAGAACATAGGCTTTTACAGCCGGAGTCATGATTGAGTGACCTAGAGTATCAAACGTTTCGTCTGCTACTGCGACAGACATCATCAGTGGTATGTGCGTTTACTGTGAGGACGAAAATTATATCACAAAGTCTCAGCAATGAACGATAATCTTTCTTTTCAATCGTTCATCACAATATTGAGAACTATAGTAGAACTGCCTGAAAAGGTAATTTTTCATATAGGGTCTCAAAGTCAATATTTGCTTTAAGTTTTCAATATTATAAACATTTCTTTGAAGGTGGTTGACAATGTTTCGTGGTGCATTTCATTTGTTCGGACTTCCATTGTCTCATATGATATAAATTGATTTGAAATCCCTGAAAGAATCTGTAAAAAATTACAAAAGATTAGCTGAAAAATAACAATTATAGTAAGCAAAAAACTGAAATTACAATGAAATAAAATACAAGCAACAATCAAAAAACTTTTGTGTATCCACAATCGTCTTCGGGTGATAACATCTGCCAATGGGATCGCCACTTTCACCGGTTATAGTCAATATTTATATGGAGTAGTTTGAAATTTGGCCATTGAAGATGCCCACAAGAAGCCCCGAGTCTGGTTGAGATACGTCGACGACACCTTCATAATATGGAACCATGGGAATGCAGAACTAGACACCATTCTGAAGCAAGGACGTAAGTCCTTCCATCTCTTTCACAATGGAGAAGGAAGCCCACTACGAATTGCCATTCTTAGACAAATTGGTTAATAGGACCGACACTAAATGGGAAACATCTGTATGTTGAAAACCCACTCACACTGGACAGTATCTGAACCAGGAATCCAACCACCATAAATGGACTAAGAGAGGAATCATCAAGACTCTACTAAACCGTGCTTTCGGGCTCTGTAATACAAAGGAAGGTCTCGAAAAGGAACTAGGCATCATCAAAATGACCTTAAACGAAATGGAGCAAGAGCTCCACAAGGAAGAGAATCCGCCACAACCAGTACTTGTACTTTCCTACATCAGAGGATAAGAAGGATTGGGTCCAAGTATAACATCAGAACCTGCTTCTGATCTGAGAATACTATCCGTAGCAGCGTCACGAAAACCAGGCCAACAAACGCTGACTGCGATTCCAAGAATTGCATTTACTGGATACCCTGCGAATGCGGAGAATCATACATCGGTGAAACTAAGAGGCTATTGAAAGTTCGCATTGCTGAGCACAAGAAACATACACATCGTAAGAAACCAGCAAATCAGGAATAGCAGAGCACGTTTGGACTCATCAACATAACATCAAGTGGGCTCAAGCTGAAATCATCAGGCAGCTGATGCTGCCACATCAGAACCTGCTGCTTCAGATCCGGAAACACTATCCGTCTCAGCCCCACAAAAACCAGGCCACCAAACGCGGACTGCAATTCCAAGAATTGCATTTACCTGATACACTGTGAGTGCGGTGAACCTAGGAGGTCATTGAAAATTCGCATTGCCGAGCACAAGAAACACACACAACGAGGAAAAATCAGTAAATCAGGAATAGCAGAGCATATTTGGACCCATCAACATCGAGTGGTCCCAAGCTGAGATCATATACAGGGAGGAATACTGGTTTAGATACGCAACATATGGAAACCTCTAATCAAGCGAAATACGACGACCAACTCCCGCCAAACGGTCAGCTTTCGCTAAAACCGATGAAGCGGGGAGGGAAGAGGGGATAGGTGAAAGTATCGAATGACCTATAAATAGTTAAATCTCGGAGGAGTAAGAAGTCCAGTTATGACCCGAGGACGATTGTGGATACTAACAATGGAAACGTCGTCAAGTAACTTGGTTTGGAATCTTTCAATTTTCATAATTTTTTCAATTTTTATCTCGTATTAATAGTTTTATATTTTCGTTATTTGATTGTTGCTTGTATTTTATTTCATTGTAATTTCAGTTTTTTTGCTTATTATAATTGTTATTTTTCAGCTAATCTTTTGTAATTTTTTACAGATTCCTTCAGGGATTTCAAATCAATTCATATCATATTAGATAATGGAAGTCCGAACTAATGAAATGCATTATAAACATTAATTTATGGTATAAGAACTTAAGGTTTCACGGCAGGAGTCACGATTGAAGAGAACAAAATCCGGGCTAGTAGGCAATGCTCGAATGGAACCTAAAGTACCAAACGTTTCGCCTGCTATTGCGGCAGACAGCATCAGTGGTATGTCCCTATGACTGTGAGAGGGAAAGTTAGATCTCGAAGTCTCAGCAATGACTGATTCAACTGATAGTTTGAACAGAAGAAATACACATTTTTTCATTTACAACTTTTCTATTATAATACCGACATAATTTTTCAAATCCAAGAGATTTTGTCGTCAACTCTTTTGTCGACACACGTTAAATCGCCAATGCAGTGTTTGCTCTGGATCGTCTACTGATATGACAATTTGGTTGGCGAAAAGTTCTTCAAGAACATTACTCTTTTGAATTGAATATGGTATCTGAAAAAGTTGTTTCGTTAAGCAGGGTCCACACTATGCCGCGGTAGGCCGGGCGGGTTGACCCGGGTGGGCTGAGCCGGGCGGGTACGTTCAGGCTGGCACGACGTCCACACCGAAAACGAAGCCGACCGGGTTATTTCTACCTACATTATTTAGTTTCAACACCAAGACTGGTGACTTCGTTGAAGAGTACTTTTTAGAAGTAGGGGAGCGCCACTCCCTGTTCTTTTCGTTTCAGCTTCTTTCTTTTTTTCCCTCCAAAAATGGCTGGTTAAATTTTTCCATTTGCGCTCAATTTCATTTTCATTCACTCCACAAAAGACACATCAATATCTGTGAGACTGTCGTGTCTTTGGTTTTTAATTTATGTTGGGAATCTGAACTATCCCATAGAAAACGACGTTCTCTATATAAGTCTATTAACACTAAAACTTGTTCGTCATTCCACTCCATCACTTAATAAAAAACCCTACTGAAACAAACTGAGTCGAAAATAAAATAATTCGTCTAGTTCGGTCGGATGTTTAATTGTAACTGAAGCCGCTCGGTGCCGCTCGGCACGTCCCCACTCTATATTTTTGTTCGGCTCGGCTCGACTTCATTTGATCTGTACCTACTTTATGCGGGTTGGGATCGGCACGGCCCGGACCGGCATTTTCTAACCCGGCAAAGCCGCCCGAGGCGTCTACATCAACGCGGCTTAGGCCGCCCGGATCAGCCCGCCCGGCCTACCGCGGCATAGTGTGGACCCTACTTTAGATTGCAAAGACCGATTTCAATGAACATTGTTGTCTGTTTTAGGTTCCTATATTCACGTAGATGATTTTGCCGGTCCGCAAGAACTAGCAGCATACTTGCATAAACTGGACGAAGACAACGCCTTGTACAACTCCTATTTTAAATGGAAGGGCACGGGAGAGTTCATCAACACTTTCTTTTGGTGCCGATTATGCGCCATGATGCATGCTCCTTTAGAACACCGACATTACGAAGATATCAACGATTGGTGGAGAGGACCTGGAGTTTGTACAAACAAACCTTGGCGCGAAAGTTGGATAGTTTAGATGCATGAATAATGTATAAGTTTTCTGCTATGAAAATGAAAGTTCGACTGGCATGAATATTTCATGCCAGTCGAAGATTGAAAATTGACAATTAATTTTTGTTTGACCACAGGAAATAAAAGGGTGAAAGTGTATCGATTCCCGTAGTATAAACGATTTCGAAAGGAATTGTTGTGTTGATAGTATAAATTTTTATTTTCGTAAATAGAATTGTTGTCAATAAATTATTTCAAAGTAAAGACAATGGATATCCAATATCCCATTCCTTCAATTTCCTTTGCATTAATTTTTGAGTTTCGACAATTTTGACAATTCTGTATGTAACAGAGAAACTTTTTCGAAGGTGAACTTTTTCGAAGAGAATATGGTGAAAATCATTAAATGAATCTACAATCCTAGATACCAGAACCGTAAGAACTACGTTGTTGTTGCAAAGCTAATAATTTGAGCCGTATTTCCCTAATGTTTCCTCCAAAGAGCTGTTTGCAGTAAAAATCCTGTCAATCGCGTTCTGTCTATTTTCTATATGTTCTCCGCAATGCACAATGATTAGTCGCGATCCTTTGTTTGCAGGCATGTTAGCCATACACATATTCGAACCATCAGTCCACCCTTCCGTAACAGTGTCGTGTGTCATAATAAGTTTCGTCCAAATAGAAAATTTGCCGTTGTTCTTATCCTTATTTAGTTATTTGTTCTAAGTATTTGTTACGCAATACCACTATTCTTCTGTTGCCATAACTGCTTGACGTTTGTTTATTATTTTAAATCTAAATCCCAGTTTCTTTATTTAATTCTGAAGAGTTTTGTCACAGCAGCTCACGTTATGGCTGGAAGTATTCAATTTCTTCCTTATGATTTCAGTTGTAGGAATCTCATTGCTTTTGTAACAATCGTATATTGTTTTTTCAATGATTTTATTAGATGAGCATCTAAAGGTTTTGGTAATCCTGTATCACATCGTGTCTTGCGTTCGTAAGGTTTGTTTTTGACTATTTTAGGTACAGTTGAGAAAGGAATTTCGGTCAAATCTGATGTTGCTTGTAATAGTTTGTTTCCCTCGAAACCAAACTTGAGATGTAGGTTATCATATACATTGAAACATATTCTCTGTATTTCAATATTCAAATGCATTCGAATCTTATTCACTGGTATCTTTTTTTCGCATTGTTCACCATCGCTATTGTAATCACTACACTGGAAAAAGTCTGCGTTGTTATCACACTCATTATTACTATTAGTACTTGTCGAAGGACGACACATTTTAAATGGATAACAAAAATTTTAAGTAATTATAACTGCACCAATATCGAAATTCAACACTCAAATCGCGATCAGTTCCTGAACTGAACATTGACGACACAACGGCGATAACTATCCCATTCTATTCGCCCCCGTAACATGACTTCAAATTTAATTTTATGACTCTTCAGCCAATCATAGAACTCGGTTAGTAAAAATCATCCAATACGAACCGCCAAGTCTACAGTCCACGTGGACTAGTTCGCTGCTGGTTCATTTCTATGTATTGGTTTTTTTGGCCTTTGAGAGTGCCGCCAACTTTGAGCGTGCACAATATTGTTTACTTCGACTACACAAAATTGGATTAATCTCATTTCTCGCGTCGAGAGATTTTGACAAAACAAAAGCGAATCGGTTTTGAACACCTGGGTTTCTCAGCATCTATCCTCTAACTTTAGCGATGCCTAATTTGTCACTTTTGATAGGAGGTTAAGTAACACGCACCACTTTGTAGTACAGTTCGGGTTAAATCCAATAAATATAATAACTTAACATAATATGTATTTTAAATAATAATTATTTCATTAGGACTCAACTGCTGAACAAATAATCATCTTGAAACAATGGTTGCTTTCTTTCGTCTTGCAACGGCCACGACTGTCAGTCGTCAGTCCCAACTTAATAATCATGATGATCCGCCTCTGGAAAGGAGATGCAGCAATTTTTATAAATGCTATCCATCTGTTAACATTCTTCATAAGATAACGCGCATTAATTGAAATTTAAACCCATAAATTATATATACTTAGCATTATTAATGCTTCTTCTCTGAGATATATACATAATGTCAAAATAATTCACGAAAGCATATTGGTACCTATCAAGTGTTTCAATAAAATAAGAGATTTGATAGATGTGAATCTGAATTACATTCTATTCAAAAATAAATTGAAACATTTTTTTCTTGAAAAAGTATTTTATAATGTTGAAGAATTTTATAATTCGTGATATCTCATAATTGTGAGACTGACTATTGTATGTACAATTTTTCTGGTTTGTTTCGCGACTATAGGTACTTATACTATCTTAACCATTTATTTGTAGATTACCTTATTTTCTTTCTTGACTAGCCTGATAAGTGTTATGCATGTCTGTATTATGTATAATGCCTTGTATAACCTTTGATTGATGAATAAATTCTATTATTATTATTATAATCCGTCCTGCCATCTACTTTTGTCGAAGAGAACTACTAATATTGTAAATGATGTTTCAAAATTGTAATATGTGTTGCCTAAGCAACAAAACAAAAACACATGTCAATAAAATAGTAGATTGCCAGGAGCATAAAAGCAAAACAGGTTGTTGAAAATTAACCTTTCTTGGAGATCAGGTTCCGTATTACACTATTTGTTCAGCGGTGGTGAAAAATGGGAGTGTTTTACTTCTTCAAACAATAGAACATGAGTGTCAATAATCTCGAAAGTCATCTCCAGTTCAAGATGCCCTAATGTGAATATATATTCACTGAAAAATGTGCAGTTATGTGGAAAACCAGATCTGTGAACACCTTTCTCAATATCTGTATAATTATTGGTCTGATAACATTATTCTATTATGCATTTTCAACAGAAGACAGCAATAATCACCAAAGACACATGAGAAAAATTCCAAGAAGACAAATAGGAAATCTAAAATTCACCTCTTCCTCACCAAAAAACACTAAGGAGTACAACGTCTGGTTGATTTTCACTAAAGTGACAAATGCTTCCACACTCATTTATAAATTCCGAGATCTTGTACACAACCTGTTGAATGTCAGCTCTGTACCACTTAAATTCAATATTATAGTCGACAGGGTTTCTCAAGGAATTGCAGAAAATCAAATTGCCGATGTGGTGTACGGAAATAAGACTATTGTATATTCCTTCTATGACATCGAAGAAAGTGCTAAAAAAATACAAGATATTGTTGAAGTTATGACACCCCATTTCAGTTCAAAACCAGGTGTGTAGGATATTTTCAAAAGAATAAAATGATTTTTATACTTTGATTTTTTTCAGGTACTTACTACAGCGATGCCTTATTTTACATTTCTTTGGGATTGTATAGAATTGCACCATTGAATCAAAACATAGCAATATTACTTGATTGTGATCTGTATTTTAAAAAAGATATAGGTCTGTTGTTCAACGAATTTGATGAGTAAGTACATATTTTTTCAGAGATTAAAAAGCCAAATGGTCAGTACGCTTTTTAACAACTCATGCCTGTTTTTTTGAAAACTTTTTGAATAAACTGAAAGGGGTATATTTTCAGAAGAGATTATTTTTGGGAACGAAAGGTTTGGCTTTCCATTTCTCTATCTTGATTCCTACATTTTTTTCTATCAAGATGGAGAAGTAGAAAGCCGAAACCTTTCTTTTTGACTAACTTTCCCATTATTCCATTCCGTATCTCTTATTTGTTGGCAGCAATTTTATAAAAAAGTCATAGTCAAGAAAGTTTTACTTAGCTTCACCTTCGAAGAATGTACATGTTGGTTCATTCCCTTAAATATTACAACTTGGGGAAGGTATATTATAAATGACAAACAAAATAGTCGATACTCATATTTGTCTGCTTATCTGGCTTCACCCATTTAGGTGCGGTTTCCACTAATTTGTTACCATCGTCTTCATTCAACAGTTACTGTCTCATTTATTCAAATTAGTTCATAATTGAAAACAAATTGTCAATTTAAAGAATCACCTCAAATAATTTTTCGAAAACATACTGCAAAAATACTGTTCAGTCAATCAGATTAACTATTTTTATAATGTGAGAAACAATATTCTTATAAATCAAATACATGAGAACTTTTTGCTGTTTGAAAATCTGGGAAAACTTATAAACTGAAGTACCTATATGCAGTGGAAGTTATGGCAATAGCTATACAAAATATATTAAAATGTTTGGTTAATAATTCATGAGTAGTTTATTTTCTTATTTCAACTGTAGGAGTTTTATAGTTGATTCTTATTTTTGTAGAAGATTATATAATTATATTTGAAATACTTTGCTCAGTTGGATATTATAGAAAATGCTCAAAGGAGTTTACACATTCAGAACAGAAAATGAAAAACTCAATTCAGATAATGATGATAATATAGGTTGGATTTTCAAGATGAAATATTCTCTCAAAGTTTTCACCTTCTTAACTTTAGGATTGTAAAAAAATATTTTGATACACGTCTCAGTAACTGTTATGGCATCAACGGGAGATGATAACATCTATACTACTAAAACCAGTAATGATTGAGAGTAGAAGTAAGCCCAGTTGACAGCAAATCGGGGGCGTGCTTATTAATTTTTGAGAGGGTTAAGAATGAAAGAAAAATTCTTAGTACAATTAGTTAAAATATTCATATACATTTTTTATTTATTTCATTAAAACTTTGCAATATCATAATTTACCTAATCGTTGTAGTCATTAGGTGGGCCTTATGAAAACGGAGTAATAATCGTGGTAATTATAGTAGGTAGTAAATAAATTAACAATATTAATAAAAAACACAATATATATATCGGTGGCACTGTATATATATTTATATACAGTGCCACCGATAAAGTCCGCATCAAATGGGAAACTTTTTTATTTATCGTTTCATGTGAAATTTGATTTTGGCAGTAGATTTTGCTTAAGAAATGATGTCAAATGGCGTCTACAAAATAGGTCACGTGATTTCCTTAACCTGTCAAAATTGACATTTAAAAAAAGAAACATCGAAAAATGACATTATTCTTCAAAATATCCAAAAATATCAAAGGATAAAAACATTTTCTTTTGTAATTTTATACCCACACACCAAGTTTCAAACCCATAATAAGTATTTTATATTTTCACTATTTTTCCGCATTCCTGCTTTTTCTACTCATCAAAATTTAAGCACACCTGTACTAAATCATTCATTTTAACTAAACTCGTCACCGAATTTCTTTTTTTGTAATATAATAATATTTTAAGAGCCTCTTTGATGTTATAAACAAATTTTGAAAAATAAAAGTTGTCAAACTTGATGCAAAGTTCATCTAGTTTCAACGGGGCTTTCCAAACTATACAGTACTTGAGTTTTTTAATGAGCAAATGGCCTCACAATATGAATTAGAACAAAACGGAACATTAGGAAACAATATCTTAGAGTGTTTATTGTTTTTTTAACAAAAAATACAGTGGAATTTAATCTTAATCAAAAGGAACTGAAAATAAACATGTACCTATACCTAATAGCAAAAAAACACGAAAAAAAGACTCACGACATTAAATACACCACATTTCTGTATGTTTTCCATCGCGTTCTATGCAGATAATTGTCCTTCTTGACACATCTTTTATTGAGTTGCTGATACTCACAGGGTTTATGTTTAAAATAGAGTTTCTAATAACAGTTTCTAAGTGATTCACGTCACGAAAAGGTCTTTGTTTATAAACGATTTGTTTTAAGTAACCCCACAAGAAAAAATCTAGTGGGGTTAAATCTGGCAACCTAGGCGGCCATATTTGCTCCATATTTCGCTCAATAACTTTGCCCCTAAACATTTCTAATAGTTTCTCTTTGACTTGTCTTGAACTATGAATAGGAGCCCCGTCACATTGATACCACAGACTGTGTCTTATTTCAACCGGCATATTGTCCACAATATCACTGATCTCAGTATTTAGAAATTGCAAATAATCCTGAGAAGTTAAATTGTGTCTAAAAAAGAATGGTCCCATTACCTGATTATTTAAAACACCGCACCACACATTTGTTTTAAATGAATATTGGTCCCGACATTCTATCACAAAATGAGGATTTTCCTGAGCCCACCACCTACAATTCTGGAAACTGACTACTCCGTTCGATGTGAAGGTAGCTTCGTCGGTCCATAGGATTTTGTAAGGAAATTTTCTGTTTAATTCTACTTCTCCTTGGTAACAGAAAGAGAAATCTAGTCGAACATCGAATTCTCTTTCCTTTAAGGTATTTATAAATTTGGGTTTGTAGGGTTTGAATTTATTTTTATGTAAAATTGCTCTTACGCTTTCTCTTTTAACACCAGTTCTATCTACAATATTGGTAATACTTGATTTTCTCTGTTCGATAAGATCCAGGCAGACAGCCAACTGAACCTCATCATTATTGCGTGATGGATTATGACGTTTTTTAAGAGTATTTTCAACTGAACCAGTCAGTTTAAATTTTTTTAAAATCCTACTTACAGTGGATTGCTGTACATGTCTACCAGGATGTCTTGCGTTAAAAATATCAGCCACTTGTCGATGCAATGTGTTTTCACCACAAATTAGCACAATTTCAATTTTTTCTTGTAAAGATAACATATTATTTTAATTTTCATATATTACATTGAACTAACGGGCATTAATTTATTCAGTGACAGTGACGTTTTCTAAAACACATTATGTAGTTTCATATTTTTTCACAGCCTACCCAGTTTTTTTAAATTAGTGTAGTTAGCGGAGTAGGTAAATGTAAATACTATGAGTTTTTTTCTTTTATTGAATGGGCTTCAAGAATCAAGTAATGATGTTTTCTAATGTTCCGTTTTGTTCTAATTCAGCTCATTTCTGAAAAAGAAACTGTGAATAGTTCTGCGTATACTGGTTTTGGCTTCTTCATCAACTGTGATTTTTTTTCGTCCGCTACTAGTTTTTGGCATTTGTACGTCCCCATGAATACTTCTCTTAGTATTTTGTAAATCGATGATTTTGGTACACCGGTATAATCAGAGCACATATCAACTAATTTTTCTTTTGTAATTGTGGAACTTAATGATGTAGAAATGCCCGGTTGGTTATTCGGAGGTACACACATACAATTACAGCACATATGCACAAAGTCATCTTTTGGTGGCTGATGATCTCTTTCAAGACAGTGAAATACTCGCAGTACAATTTGTTTTTCTCTTACTGACCGAGACTCCGACCGTTTTACCTTTTTCGACGTGGAAGGCCCGACCATGTCTCCCATTTTTTGAGTAGTTTGAGAACGGTGTAGAAATATAATTATGTAACGCTTAAACACTTATCAGCACTATTATTTTCACCAATTGTTATCACAACACGTCGATTGCTGACTAACTTAACTGTAAAACGTACAATTCACGCTGTATAATTCACAAACCAATGATACGCTCATGGCTGCAAGTACATTAGTGAGGACTGCAACGATGAGATGGAAGTTACGGTAAAGTGACAAAGACAGAAATATCGTTGCGTACAGCGTTGCCACTAGTTGTAATAAATATCTAACACTATACAGGAAATAATGAATTTTAACTTTTCAGTAATCAGGAAATGTATAAGTATTACTCATTACAAGCTCATTACTGATTTTTGTCATAAATAATACCTTTTAATCGTACTAGTATTGTGTATTATCTATAATTTGCCACAACCTACAATTCTACTGCTTACTATATTTTGATTCTGCTATAAACTGGTAACGTAAAATTTAGATATGACAACGCGTTTTACTGTCAATAATTATTGGTTTTACTATAATGATTATTTTCACGGTGATTAGCTTTCTAGTCTGATGTTTGACGGTAGAAACCATATCAAAGTTTTGGTGTAGAAAAAAGTATTTTTCAGTATATTTGATCTGAGGTTCTGCTGCTTCTAAAAAGCTGCTCAAATCAGTGAAGTATTTTCTTGGTTGAATTCAAAAATCAAATCCAAATAAGTGAAAAAAATTAAGAAATATTACTTCATTTTATTTGCTTAAACTCAAAATGAATACATATACAGTACACGCCACAACTGATGGCAAGCAATTGCACAGATATAGACTCTCTCAACTAACTTACTTTTGGATTACGCTTAGCCCCTTGCCTGCCAGTGTCGTACCTATAATCAGTTTTAATCAGGGTAGCAAATGGAACATAACTTTGTAATTTCTTTTCATATTTTATTTTGTATTATAGGTAGTAGAAAAGTTCATTAAATTGTTACATAATGATTCACTTATCAAAAAATAAACTTCAATCAGTCACTATCAGAATACAAATTACCATACTCATTGCTGCTTGTAATTGTGCTGCTATCGTCATTTAAATTTATAATCACTGGATTTACCTCTGTTTAAACGTTTGTGAATGTTTCATTTTACCAATATTTCCGCTCTATATCTACTACATGTCGGCAACACTTTTGCCATTTTTCGGAAGTGATTTGATGAAACTTGTGCTCCGCCAGTTTCGTCACATCTTCCAACTTGCGACACGTTGATTTTTCAGTAGCCCAAATAACATCAATGGGATTCAAAGCCGGATGGTAGGGTGGAAGTCGCGAAACGTTATGTCAAATTTGTACCTGATATGATGCTTTTTATTTACCTTGATTAACTGGTATAATTCGAGTTTGAGCATATTAGGGGCGAACATAATGCTTTTTTTGTGCGCTATTTCACCATGTCAGCCTTCCTAGAATTCGTGTTGAGGGCTGGATTAATTTGAATATCATTATGATATGGATGGTATCGGTCAGGACTACCGAATTCACAGGTAAATTTGGGATTAAATTTTCTTGTAACCATTCACCATAATTTTCAAAATTCATTTCTGAATGATAATCCCCTGATGTTGTGCTTAATTTAAATATAAGCAGAAAATTAGGTATAAAGCCCATGTCACCTCCTGTATGGACAATAATGAGTCTTGGCCCCTTCACAATACTTTTAAATAACCCATTGGTTGATTCATTCGTCCAGTTCTTGGAAGATGTTCTTTTTGCAAATATTTGATTCTCAATGCTCTAATGTCCATTTATTTTATTGAAAATTTTCTATTATTTTCAGTCCTTCTTTATTCGATGTTTTATTTTTCACATTTGATAACATATCCGACTTTAAAAATTATTTGTCGCTCCAGATTCTTGATGACTGGATTTTTGTTAGGCGATGACATAACACAAATTATTCAGAAAATGCCAAACGCCAACAGCATTGGAACACAAGCAATGATACGCCTCTGTAAAGAGAATTTGTTTGTTTTGTTTTTTATAAATCACAGCTATACAAATATACGAGAACTTATTGCTGTTAGAAAATCTGGAAGACAGAAAATCTGAAGTCAGGGTTAACAGAAATTTAAGAAATGGAATAGTATTCTGGGGTACATGCACGACTCAGATGTTTAATGTCATTTTTAGAATACAACATAGGGCAGTTAGATATATTTACAAAGCAAATTGAACAGATTTCTGTAGATCTTTATTCAAGAAATATAAAGTATCAACTCTGGTGCCGATATTTATTCTGGAAACAGCAAGTTTATTTCACAAAAAAGGTTCAAATACATCGATGGTAGTAGAGTATAGGTATATTACAATATAGGTTGATCAGCTTAGAATCCCAA
The DNA here is from genome assembly GCF_025532065.1 of Leptinotarsa decemlineata. Lineage (NCBI taxonomy): Eukaryota > Metazoa > Arthropoda > Insecta > Coleoptera > Chrysomelidae > Leptinotarsa > Leptinotarsa decemlineata. Next base: position 9,618,594 of record NW_027412694.1, on the reverse strand, counting down.
AACCAAACTTGGCACTGATAAAAAGTTATGTGATTCACAATGGTTTGAAAATATTTATTTAAGTGCCTATTATTGTCAGAGCGGCTGAAAGTTATGACATGTTGAAGGAAAACTCAAATATCACCTTGTTGACAAGTTTTACTGTACTCTAAGAGAATTCTGCCATGGATGACCATGTTCATTTTAACAGAAGGCCTCAATTTTAATTATCCTACTCCATTTCTAATAATAAAGCCAAGAGTTACTGTGAAATTTCATTTATAGTCTTCCTGTAGGTTTTGTAATTTATATTATTTACAGGTTAAACAATTTGGTTTCCTCTACAAATTGGGAATAGTATACTTTTCATGATATTTTTTTAATGTGTTAACTAAATCAGCCGAATATTCGGGTCCTAGTATTTTTTTAATATTCCATTTATTTATCTCCTGCTGGATTAGAAATATCGTGGAAAACTTTTTTATACAATGGAACTCCGTACTTATAAAATTAACCAAGAAATATTGTCAACTACTTTCAAAACAATTATTTTTCAAGTTAATCACAGTTAAACAAATATTTTTGTTTGACATTACTAACGAAAACAAAAACAGATAATGAAAATCAAAGAAGCATCAACAAAACAAACAATTCAATTCATAATCGTTCAGTCAATAGTTTCAGAATTATTTTCAACTGTCTTTGATTCATAAACTATTCATTTTGGGCGTTAAGTGTCTCTGTCATCGTAAATTATATGTATATTGTCTTATAAATTATCAATTATGGTATAGTCTATTCTATAAGTCAATTCAAATGGCATAAAAACTAAATAGTTGCCGAATGTCGGAAGTTTGTATGATATGGGCAGCGTGGTATATATTTTTTTCAAGATCATTATTTTTATTAACACGCTTTTATAAGCTTCATCTGTATGTATGTATGTATGTATTTTTGTTTGTTTGTTTGTAACTCTCAAGCTCGGGATCTGTATTTGACAAAATTATCGACATTATTGCTTGATCTATTCCCGGCAGACCTAAGCTAACTTAACCTCCTTTATATGATTCGAACTCACTTCACATGAAATTCTTCATTTGAAAAAAGGACTTTTTTTTTAATACGCGCGCCTGCTGACTTATTTGTAACCCTCCTTTGCGCGCCTGCTGCTTTCCTTGGGCTTGGTAGTTGATTTTCAGACTAAACAATATACGGCTGATTGATCCCAAAGTTTAGATAAAATAAATACAGTTTAAAAATACTAAAAAAGATACTTTTATAGCATACGAAACTAAAAAAATGAAAAATAAATATAGTTTAAAAAACTTAAAAACAAGCTTTAAAGAACATCAAACTAAAAAATTGAATTTTTTTTTTTAAATAAGCTTAAAACTATAAAGAACGAAAATTACTACTAGTATTGTTTTTAGCTTATTTAAAAAAATATATTTTTAACTTTTTAGTTCGATGTTCATTAAAAGCGTGTTTTGTAGATTTTTAAACTATATTTATTACGTGGGAGGTTTTATATGGTAATAACTAGTAAATTTATCAGACCCGGTACTTTAGTTTTTTATTTAGCTGTTCGGATTTACTTCGTATATGTGTAACTGAAAATAAGAATTCTTTTATCTAAACAGTTCCTCAAATATCTTCAAATTAGAAATTGTATTGAACCTTTGAAAATCTTTCATCACTTTTCAGTTTCAAACCTTCTGCCCTGTTTGGATTAGCTCCAGAATTGACTCCTGTGTACCGTCACATACTTCACATGTACAAATCGAAGCATAACACCACATTTGGCGAGTATTACCATGATAAGAATATCTCCAAGAATGTTCATCCGAGAGGTTTCCAAGGATATAATTCAGGAGTGGTGCTTATCAACCTCAAAGCTCAAAGGAACTCATCGGAGTTTCAGGATATAATAAAAAGTAATGAGGTTGAACGGATGGCTTCTAAATATAGGTAAGAACACTTTTTCTTGAATTGAAAGAAATATATTTTAAGGAAAGATAAAGAAAGGTTTTGGCTTTTCGCTTCTCCATCCAATATGGAAAATCAAAGCTTCATGGCAATCTACATTAAATACTCGAATTGACGACCTCTTCGTTGAATGCACATAAGTTGTCGGTTCAAACAATTTTCTAGCATAATAGGTGTAATACTAATAATACATGCATCTCTTATTTTTTGTTGGAGATAGTCGATATCTGTACTTGGTGTTGGAAAAACTTTATCCTTTATGTATCCCCAGAGAAAAAAAATCTAAAGAAGTAAGATCTGGGGATCAAGCTAGCCAGTTAATTGGTACAATGTTTCCAATCCATTTTCTTGGGAATATTGCATCTAAATGTTCCCTTACTATTGCTGCATTATGGCAAGAAGCGCCGTCCTGTTGAACATATTGTATTTAATGGCGGATATTCAGTGGCAATTCATCTAAGTAGCCATCGATTTCATTGAATAGAAAATCAAGATACATTTCACCATTTAAATGATCATCATAAAAGAAAGGCCAAAGGATGTTTGTTCCCACAATTCCCAACCAAACATTTATTCGGAACCTTTTTCGAAAATTGGTTTTCCTATATGTAAATGTTCATTTGTATTATTCCACCTCTAATGGATATTTCTGTTAAACCAACCATTGTTGGTGAATTTTGATTTGTTCGTCCATAATATTATTTTTTTAAAAATATTTCCAACTTCCCTATTTCTATATCTTAACCACTTCGCAAATCGTACTCTCCTTCCGTAATCCCTTTCATTGAGGTGATGAACTTTGCGTATCCTGTAAAATTTATATTTGTTCTTTTTCAAAATAGTTCTGATGTATTTTAGAAAAATCCCCATTTCGTGGGCAATTTCTCTTGATTAGCATCATTTTTGTAACTGGCCAATACTAAATTGAAAAAAAAATGTTTTCACTGTGTAATTTTTTATGTGGTGATATTTGCTTACCCGAAACGTTTATTTGATTCCTCACACTGTCAATAACCACACAATGTCTTGTTTTCATTCTGTCAAGTGCACCATAGTCCCTCAAATTTATTTCTAATTGTCTAAACATTTGGATGTTCGGAATACTACGATTCCGGTATAGTTCAACATACATATTCCTTGCCAAAAGAGGATTTCTATTTGTTATTGTATAACTAAATAGCATATCAGTCCTTTCATCATTTGAATACATCTTTGATATGTTCATAAACGTCGGACAGTTCTCAACAGATATCAACAACGCATTCATTTTTCCTGTCATAGAAACCAAGCAAAGCCTACGCGTTGACCAAAAAATGATATTTTCGTTACTTCCAGGATTGAGAATTTTAAAAATATTACGAATTATAATTGATTAGGGAGAAATAAGCCTTGAAAGAAGGATTACGGCAATACAAAAATTTCCATAACGAAAAAGTACGAATTTTCATTGTGTTAGGGTACCTACCGAATTTATTAGGTTTTCTAAATTATATTTTGAATAAATCGAAACAATTTACAAAAAAAGTAACGTACTTTAAAATTGTTGTCACTGATGATGGTAGTTATTTCAAATGAAACGTTATAAAAATATCAAATGTGATATAACCTTGGATTGTGGATTTATTGCTTTATCAGTATCTGTAATGAAAAAGGCAGGTCTGTATTAAAAAAAAAGTTGGTGGTGGCCATGTTGATACGAAACGTTTTATCGAATATTTATCATTACATCGTCATAGTACACTTCGAATATAATAACATTTTCCTTTTCCATTTTTTTATATTCTCCGAAATAACAATTCCATTCGAAAAAAACGAAAAAACAGCATTTTTTGTTTTCCCCGTATAACTCGAGAAGGGCGAGAGTCCTCGACCATTGTATTGTTCCCGATGACAGTTACCTTTTTTTCCATTTAATCGTCTTCGTATCTGTTACGGTTTAGAATATAGCAATGTTTCCACATGATAAAATAACGGCCTGTATAACCTTTCATAATATAAAAAGTATACAAAATTAAATCAATAGAGAATTTGCTGAAGTGTAATAAAGGGCACACTGAAAAGTTCACCCCGAAAAGTTACTGCATAATATAAACCACTGAAGAGACCAATTAGTCAGTAACTTGATGTATTCACAAATTTTGTCTACAGGGAACGTGAGTTCCTTATTTGCTGTTCTACAGGAAAAGTGATATGATCCAATCTAAATAACTATAAGTAACTTATCGAATTTGATTTTTTATTGGTTTCAATGAATTTTTTATTCTTACATTTTGTTGTAATGTGAAAAATGTACTGTGTAATTCAATTCAGTCATTGTACATAAGTAACTTTGTAAAATAAAAAATTAAAACAATTGAATAAAAATTATATTTAGCCTCCTTTAGTGTCAAATGTCATATGTCAAAAGAATTAGAACTATGCACAATTTGAGGCGAACATTTTATAGTGGATTTCAGGTTTTGAAAACGGAAAAGGATTTTTTTTTTCGAAACATCGACTACTGAAGAAGCAAAATATATTTTTTTTTCAATTTGTAGGTGAAATTTATTAATACGACAAGTTACTGACTAATTGGACTTTTCAGTTGTTTATATTATGAAGTAAGTGTTTTGTTTATTTTTCATATTGTGGAAGGTTATATACCAAAAAAAAACTAGAGAAGTATTGACATTTCTAATGAGTTTATATTTGATAAAATTCTGATTTTAGTTTCTTCAATGAATTTTTATATATAATTTTGGATTTGCAGGTTCAGGGGCCATCTTGGAGACCAGGACTTCTACACTTTGGTGGGTTATGAGTATCCTCATCTGATTCAGACCCTGAACTGTAGATTCAACAGACAACTGTGCACATGGTGGAGAGACCATGGTTATAGCAATATTTTCAATAACTATTTTAAATGTGACAATGACATCGTTGTATTGCATGGCAATTGCAATACGAGAATCCCAAAAAGATAAATCATATCTTGATCACAGGTGACTAATGATGGTTCGATAAGTTGCATTGAAAGTTTGTTGAAGTTTTCTCTTCTCCAAATGAATTATTATTGTGATAAGTATTATTCTGATCATTCCCATATTAATTTCAATTCAAGAGCCACTGGTAGACAGCTGTTTCAGCCTGTTGGGCCTCATTAGTACTGGGTAGGTGGTCCTTGATTTAAGACGAATTGTGAATAACCAAGAAAAGTACTTGATGAAAATAACTGCGTAAAAGCAAGCGAGACATAAGTGGAACCACCTATTGGTGTGACACCCAAGTCAACTTGCCAAGTTTTTATTTCATTGTTGGTGGTTTGACCAATCAACTGACAACTGCCGTAGCAGAAAATAGCTATCCTGAACTGTCATTGGAAAACAAATCCAGATGTTTCTAGAAACATGTGGATTTGTTTTCCGATGGCATTCCAGGATAGCTTCCCAAATTTCTGCTACCGCTGTTGTCAAACTACCGGTGGCTCTTAAATTGAAATCAATATGGGAATGATCAGAATAGTACTTTCTCATTTATTTTTTGATTTTCATGGAATCATTTAACAGCGTAGTCCTTCACGGGTGGTATGACATGCTGTGTCATCCCGGGTATACATCCTTATTTTGAAAAACGGTTTTTTCACCATTTGAGATTTCTGAAGTCGAACTCAATTATTTCAAAGAATAAAAAATTACATGGGCCTTCCCTATTGTTGGTAGAGATAAAACCATCTTAAGGAACTCGAAACTTAATTCAAACTGAATTTTTAATGATTTTTTATTCCTTACTTTCATTTCTCTTTTCGATTTCGTTCTTGATGGATTTTAGTTTTCAAATTGCTTTAGTTTAGTTTTCAGCCCTTACCTACGAGTTCTAACAGAAAAATTTCAACGAATTTTCTATCAATTTTGTTCCAAAGACTTATACGCAATATTTTCCAACTATTAAATTAATAAAAATTGGATATTCCACGAATACTAAAGAAATATAATGATTATTCTTTATCAACACATTCCACAAATCCGATAATTCTATACCACATCTCAATATTTTAACGGGACTCTTTATTGTTGTTAATTTTAAGGTGTTAAAAAAACCTGTAAATCACTCTTTCATAATCATATTGTACTAGAGAAAGGCCGTTTTTTATCTTTTTCTTTTGATTGTCAGTTTCTTGAAACAATGCTTTTGTCATTTCATGCTAAGGGGTTGATATATATGGAGTTGTATTTATTTTAAGTATTCTTGCCATTTTTTTCAATAAGGTCAAGTCAAAATTGTGTCATATATAATTTTTGTGTGTACCTTTATTTGTATTATAAGATTATGAGGTATTTAAACATATATTTCTCATTTAGTATTTGTGATATTTAGAAAAATATTCCAAACTAGAAAAATTTCCAGAAGTGCAATGTAGGATTTGAAACAGAAGATATTTTTATATTGTTTATATGTATATTTTTTGACAAATAAAATTGTTACTTATACAAATTCGTTTCATTGAATTAATTATGAATAGGTTTGTCAAAAATCTTTGAAAGGTTTTGATTAGTGTTTAAAAATAGCTGCAGTTATTTATTTTGTTTATTTTTTTTCATCTTAATGACTTGAAGAATTTGGGTTGAGGGCTATGTCAGTGTGCAATGTTGGAGGTCGAAAAATTAAATTCCTTATGGTTGTTGAATGAATAATGATTGTTACCCAAACAGTTAAAGCGGTTATAATGGTGCTGATGCTGCCAGTTCTTGCCTCCCTAACTGATTTCTCAAATCCCTCTCGTTCCTTAATCTTTCTCTATAAGATCCAGAATCCCGACCATTGATTTGGGGAAGTTCGTTTCTGTGAGTGCTACTACTTATAACATTTATTCATATTGCTCTGTAAAATCACAAATCAATCGGAAAAAGAATTCAAGACAGAAACTTCTTTTAGAGATATCTACCTGCCTAGGAACTTATGCGACTGTATTTCATGTGGAAATTTACGTTATTGAATTGTGTCCGGAGAGATTGGATAAATCCAACCTTACACACAAGTCAATAAAAATATTTTCGGACAGTCAAGCGGTGTTGGTTGTTCTTGGCTCCTACCGAGCAACGTCTAAATTGGTAGCAAATTGCCAAAAACGACTCTCCTCGATAGGAAGACTTGACAGATTGTCTCTGGTCTGAATTCCTGGCCATACTGGCCTGGAAGGCAAAGAAGCTGCTGACTCCGTTGCAAAGGAGGGTGCTGCAAGCAGCCTCGTTGGACCAGAACCTGTCGTTGGCATCGCTTCGCCAAACAAACTTTGAACACCTGGAGTACAAGAAGATTTGTGGGCTTCTGGCAGAATTTTCCAAGGATTGGCTCACTCCAAGGCGTTTATTCACCCTTCGAAGCTTGATACCAAACAGATGTTGGACTACAGTAGGCTTGAACTATGATGTCTAACAGGTCTTCTTACAGGTCACTGTCATTTGAATCATCATATGCAGAGACTTGGACTGTCGGAAGACAGTGGAAGACTGTTTGGAAAATGATGAAACAGCAGAGCATATACTCTGCCTGCCCCGCTAGGGACCGAATCAGGTTCTTAGAGTTCGGGATAGCCGTACTCTTACCATCTGACCTGAAAGACCATTCACCATACAAACTAATCAGCTTCGTTAAGAAGCTGGGTTTATTTGGCAGAGTGTGAATAGTTGTGAGCCACAATAAACCCTTGCGGGTTGCGGTGGAGGATCGAATAGACCCACTCACTTTGGACCTAACCTGACATAACCTAACCCTCAACCTATAAAATGAGATATCGATCATTTTCTCATGAAATCAATACTTAAAATCTACATGTTCATATATAATCAGTCATTATTAACTAATGGACTTCTGTAATCACTGTTATATAAAATGTAATATAGAATAGTTTGAAATATCAGTTCAACTAAGAATCTACTATGTAGTGAAACGTTTTTAGTAAAGTTCATAAAATTATTCAATTATTATCATTGATAATATAAATTAGCGTTGAAACTATTATCCGGTCTACATACTCAATTTCCAATGACAGATTTGACTTTAGACCTAACCTAACCTATGTCAGTAATTTCAAAACTCTGAAATCTGTAAGGGATGCTGCAAATTTATAGAAAACGGTAAGAAAACTACAGAACTCATACCAAATCCAGTCCAGTATCAATTCGTCGAATAAGATAAACTAAAGAAAACTCGAAAATACAATAAAAATTACAGTGAAAGATGAAGAATTAAAAAAAGATGATTGCAGTTGCAAAGGAATATTATAAAACCAAAGGTTTAACAAAAATTGGGATGGATGGAGCAGCCACAGTAATTTATTTTAATGAAGAATTGACCAACCAAAAGAAATACTTGGTGGGCAAAACCAACGATGTCAAGAATGAACAATATACAGTTGTATAGTGTACATATTATGTAAGACTGCAGGTAAAAAATGAAAGTGGCCTACCAATATCCATATTTATTAAGAGAATATGCAAAAATGGATACATATATTAAAGATTTAGATGAATTCACTATTGATGCACATACATTTAATTTAAATGTTAGTTTTTTTAAAAGACAAAATACAAGTACTACAGGAAAATCCTTAAGACGTTCTTATAACGATGCCTGCGCGAAAGTAGTGATTCACATTGGATTTGAATCGCTGGAGATTAAATCCATGTGGAAAAACGTTCTCGGTAAGTTTATTCTTAAGCTTTTGAGAGCAGCCTTTATAATTCCAGCGACATGATTGTGCTAAGACATATTAATGTCCATTTTAACCCCCAACAAACTTATCGAACCAGAAAGCGGAATTGTCTGACGTGATATTATTATATCCAGTTCGGAAACATTTATCTTTTTGAAGAAAACCAATGCCTGGGTTTTCGTGGCATTGAATTGAACCTGGTTAGTTTCACCCCAATTCGAAATTACTTCTAGAGCCTCATTCAGATATTCAACCTCCTGCTGCCGGTGAAGATGTGCATCCGCAGCCTATGTCCTGGAATCCAAATGTAATGACGAGACAAGTGTGCTGTCAGCAAAGCAATATATTGGTGAAAGTATGAGTATTCGACAGATATCCATCGAGGGCCACTTGCAGGGAACGTTCTTCCAGAAAAAGCTGAAGAGCCATAAAAGATAATCCGACAAGCTATAGCATCAAAGTTTGGCCAGCAAACCCTCATGCTACACACGGTCAAAGACCTTAGAAATATCTAGCGCAACAGCTCTTGACTCTCCATGTTTCTTGATTGCGTTATTCCAAATATGGGTGACATACGATAGAAGGTCGCTTGTTGATCTTTATTTCCGAAAGCCATATTGATGATCGCTCAAGATGTTGAAGCCTTCCAAATATTTGAGGATACGGTGGTTTACGGCTTTATCCATCATTTTTTATATCACCGGTAGCAAAGCGACTGGTCCAGTTATTTGAAAGAGTTTTCTTGCCCTTTTTGGGAATAGGCTGTACGCAAGCAATCTTCCAACAAGAAGGAAAAACCCCTTTCTTGTAAGACAGATTGAAAAGTCTACAAAATATTGGTGCGAGTTCATTTGCGCACTTTTCAAGTATGATGACGGTCACTTCATCAGGACCAGACGCCTTGTTGATATTTGTTGGGGTTTATCCCCTTGAATTCGAACTCCAATTATTCTAACCAAGAAAAACTCCAGTGTTTGCTGTCTGTATTTATTGTTCACTTTCTTAGATGATTACAACACAATCTTCGTGGACTGTAGGTTATTTTACTCTGTTTGAACCACACAAAAAGTTATTATTAACACCACTTCAAATATCTAAAACCCAACATGTGGCAAGGGTCAGAAATCTACCTACCTACCTAAGGGTGATGCAGTTGTTCGATAACGAGAAAACATTCGCCTACAAATACAAGACAGTAAATGTTGCCAGATCTTGAACGTCTACACAAAATATAAAAAGTTATGATATTCGAAACAATATTGAGCCGTTTCAAAATTCGCCTGACTAGACGCTGTCGAAAAGTAATTTCCGGCATTGTGGATTCTAATGTGGGAATAGTGGGTGGTGCCTTTCCCAGTGGAGTGGGACGCAAATTGTTCAGCTAGTAGATTTGCTTTTTTATGGCTGTAGGAATTGAACCATCCGCATGTGTTAGTGGTATAATTGAAGATATCGTGAAGTTCTGAATAACAGCTTTTACTGACTAGAAGGATCTAGATCCGTTGGTATTGGCAAGCAGTTTATCCCTGATTCTCTGATTGTGAAGTTCTTTGCTTTCATTTATCCTAAGTTTGCAGCTCTTGCGAGCATTAACAAACCTAGTTCGGTTTTCGGCACTGGGATATTTGCGCCACTGCCGGTAGGCGAGAATTTTGAAGGCGACAGCTTGCTCGCAATTTTTGTTGAACCTTGAACCAAGGTTTGCCGTTAGAAGGTCGTTTCATCGAAAACGGAATATATGTTAAACATTTTACTCTGTATTTTAATCTTCATATACTTACATAGTTTTGTGAGAAGAAATGATGAATGCAATTTTATCAAAAGCCGATGAAAACTGTTCTCACAGAAATACCTGTACATTGTAATACTAACTCTATACATTGACAATTTAATTTTTTTGGGCTGTGATATAACCATAGATATGATATAACCTAGCAATATATTATATATATATATATATATATATATATATATATATATATATATATATATATATATATATATATATATATATATATGTATGTATATATATATATATATATATATATGTATATATATATATATATATATATATATATATATATATTAAAAAGCAGGCGGAAGGAAACAATAAAAACACTCCGACTTGTTCAACTATCAGCAAGAAACTGCTTTATTAGAAAAAGAACGGGAATACAAAGTAACTGCTACATATGCTACTAGAGGGCGCGACAACTAACATCTTTTATTTTTAAGCTAATATCAACACCCCCACTAGGTTAAACAATAAAAATCATTCTATTCCAAGAGTCTTCAGAAACTTATAATGCTTAACAGAAGGTAAAGCCTTAGTCAAGATGTCAGCCACCATTTCATTTGTTTGAATGTACACAACATTTATAAATTTGTTAGTAACAACATCTCTGATGTAATGGTGTCGTACATCTATATGCTTTGTTCTTTTGTGATATACAGGATTATTACACAATTTAATTGCGCTTTGATTGTCACAGTATAACTGAACACAATTAAATGAGCCTTTAATTTCACCTAACAAGTTCCTCAGATAAACGGCTTCTTTCGATGCCTCAGACAAGGCCATATATTCGGCTTCCGTCGTTGAGAGTGCTACAGTTTTTGTTTGGTGCTTTCCCAGGAAATAACACACTCGGAATATTTAAAACAGAAACCAGTATAAGACCTCCTGTCAACTGTGCTGCTACCCCAGTCAGAGTCTACAAAACCCAGTAATTGACCAGAACCCTTTTTATACTTAAGACAAAAATTTCTGGTTTTCTGCAAATATTTTAAAACTCTTTTTGCGGATTTCCAATGACTAACATCAAAGCAACTATTGTACTGACTAAGATAGCTGACTGAGTAAGAAATATCAGGTCTCGTCATTACGGCTAGATACATTAATCCACCAATGAGCTGCCTATATGGTAACATTGAATTACAGTTTTTGTCACCCTTATTTAAGCTTAAACCATTTTCCATAGGAGTATCAATAGGTTTACAGTCAATCATGTTGAATCGAGTCAATAGTGAATCAATGTATTTACTTTGATCTAGGGTTATAACTTTGTTTTTCTTATCAATGCACACACTTACTCCCAAAATATGTTTGGCCTGACCTAAGTCTTTTAGTTTAAAATGGTCTGCCAATTTCTCTTTCAAATCTGTACTTTCGGCTATGTTGTTTGAGAAAATTAAAAAATCGTCAACGTATAGTGCAATCACAGTAAGAAAACTATTGACATGCTTTATAAAAACGCAAGGTTCAAGAGCTGATTCACTATAGCCTAGACACAACAATATATCCTCGACTTTTTTATACCAGACACGTGACGCTTGTTTTAAGCCATAAAGGGCACGTTTTAACCTTAAAACTTTGCCTTCATATCCTGATTTGATAAAACCCTCAGGTTGTCTCATATATACAACTTCGTCTAAGTGTCCGTGTAAAAAGGCCGTAGTTACATCTAAGTGACTTACGTCTAGACCTAAATCTACAGACAATGCCATTAGTAACCTAAGTGTAGAATACCTAACTACCGGTGAGAAGGTTTCACCATAGTCCACTCCTTCTCTTTGAGTAAAACCTTTCGCCACTAATCTAGCACGATAGCTTTTATTATTTTCAGTATCACATTTTATTTTATATACCCACTTGCACTCAACCAATGTACCGTTCGATGGTAGGTCGACAACTTCCCACGATTCATTTTCCACCAGGTTGTTCATCTCTTCCTGCATGGCCTTTTGCCACTCGTCTTTGTCGTTTCTACCCATAGCCTGTGAGTATGTGGTTGGGAACTCCTCAAAACAGATGTTGCTATCTGCAGCGCTCAGATAAGTAACATAATCCTCAAATTTCTTTTCTTTTCTTTCTCTTCCAGATCTTCTTACTTCTGTTCGAGTTTCAACATCATCAGCATTGTTTGGAATATAGTCTGGATCTAAATCGTCCAAGTCAGTGAACGAACTGCCTTCACTAATATTCTCAACAGCTGGATTGGAATCTAAATCCCCCACAGCTTCTGACATTCCAACAACTTCTTCATAGTTTACTACTTCTGATGTATTTTCAAATCTTTTACTTGTATAGTCTTCATAAACTATGACATCTCTACTGGTTGTTATGTCATCAATGTCTGGGTTATAGACTCTATAACCTTTGATATTCTCTGAATAGCCAACAAGTATGTGTCTTTTTGCCTTTTTTTCAAATTTTGTACGCTTGTCCTTAGGTATATGCACCATACAGGAACTTCCAAAAATTTTGAGCTTTGACAGGTCCGGTTTTTGTCCTACCCAAATTTCATATGGTGTTTTTCCATCAATACCACTTGCTACACAACGATTTCTTAGATAACTAGCAGTGTTGACTGCTTCTGCCCAGAAACGTTTTTCTAAGCCAGCATCAAACAGTAGGCATCTTGCTTTTTCTATAAGGGTTCGATTATGGCGCTCAGCAACCCCATTTTGTTCTGGCGTGTAGGCATTGGTCATTTGGTGTATTATTCCTTCGGTTTTTAAAAATGTCTTAAACTCATTTGAACAAAATTCACCACCTTGATCTGTGCGGAATACTTTTATTTTTTTGCTTTTCTGTTTTTCTGCCATAGCTTTAAATTCTTTAAACTTAGAAAAAGCTTGACTTTTAGACTTTAAGAAATACACAAATGACATGCGACTACAGTCATCAACTAAAAGTAGAAAATACCTAGAGCCGCCAATGGACACATTTTCCATGGGACCACAGATGTCACCATGTATTATGTCTAATAAGTTCAGACTAAGCTTACTTGTATTTGAAAAAGGTAATCTTGTTTGTTTGCCCTCACAGCAAACTATGCAGTTAGATTTATCTATGTTTACCTTCTCTTTTAGTGATAATCCATTCACACAATCCTTCATTTTGTACATATCTTGGCTGTTGATGTGAGCTAATCGTCTGTGCCACGTTTCAGGGGATATGGCCAATAAGCATTGTTCTATCTTCAAGTTTAGTTTATAAACGCCGTCTACTAAGCTTGCTGTAGCTATCTGTACACCAGAGCTATTAACAATCGAACATCCTTCGTGGGTGAATATAACTCTGTTACCTTTAGCAATAATCTCACTTACTGATATGAGGTTTGTGGTTAGTTTTGGTATGCACAAAACTTCTTCAACTTCTATTTCATGAGATTTTCCATTACAATCTGTGACAATATTCAAACTCCCAGAGAATTTTACTGGTAAAATTTCTTCGTTTGCCACTAAAATTTCTTTTACAGTTGCTTCTGAACAGTCATGCAGCCAACTTTCATTAGGAGTCATATGTTTACTGGCTCCGGAGTCTAGGTAAAAATCATTTTTATTATATTTGCCACTAAGAAATACTGCACTAAAGGCATTTCTTTGTGATGAATTTGATTTTTCCGGACAATGAGACATGTAATGCCCAGTTTTCTTGCACTTAAAACAAATAATTTCGGTTAAATCCTTTTGTTTTTGTTTTTGATATTTGTCGTTTTGACTTTGACAACTGTCTGACGATTTTCTGTTAAATGTCTTTGCCTTGCCATCTCTTGGTTGTGTCGTAAAGTTTCGCTTAGCTACGAAAGCGTTTCCACTTTTGCCTCTGGTGGTGCCATCTGTGCACATGTCTAATAACTTTGTTTTAATTGAATCGGTAGTAATCTTCATACCTGAATGCTCCACTGCCATGATCATGGGTGCAAACCTTTCTGGGAGACCGGCCAAAAGCAGAGAACCGATCCATTCCTCGTCGATGTTAAAACCTGTCCTTTTCAATTTCTGAGACGTTTCAACGACTTGGTTGACGTAGCTTTCCATGTTTTCACAGCTTTCCAAACGAAGGGATATTAACGTACGCAGGAGCCCGATTTTTCTGACAAAACCAGTGTCTTCATAGAGGTTTTTAATTTTTAACCAGACGTCCTTTGCGGTAGCGGCATCTTTAACGTGCATATATAAAGAGGGATCAATGGTAAGGATGAGTTTTGCCTTCGCTTTCGCGATTAAAACTGTGTCCGTCTCGGTCCCATCAATACATTTGGTCAAGCCCTCCAAGACAAAGATGTTTTCCAGTGCAAAACTCCACTCGTCGAAGTTCTCGCGACCGAGTAGTTTTGGACAACTGTTTAAATAGTTGATCGACATTTCACTTTACTGAATGAACAAACTGCGGTAACACTTGTTTCAATGTTTTTATTTACACGTGGTGTTCTGGGCACATAACCTATTAAAAAGCAGGCGGAAGGAAACAATAAAAACACTCCGACTTGTTCAACTATCAGCAAGAAACTGCTTTATTAGAAAAAGAACGGGAATACAAAGTAACTGCTACATATGCTACTAGAGGGCGCGACAACTAACATCTTTTATTTTTAAGCTAATATCAACAATATATATATATATATATATATATATATATATATATATGAAATAAGAAGGAAGGATATTGATACCATCAGTAATCACACAAAATATTTTATTTGATATTATCGTGAATACAAAAATAGACAACCAGTGAAACTTGTTCTTAACTTAAGCAAAATAGTATCGGTTATAAAATATTTTAGCAAAAAAAATACGCAGGTGTTAGGGAGAATGGAAAGATAATACCAACTTTCGCTTTCACAATTACAAATAAGTTATTCCGTGACTTCTATACTCATGAAAAGTTAACTGGAAAACTTGTGTCAAATTACTATGCTTTAACAAATTACAGTTTATACGCTTGTCTCATCATTAAATCGAAATAGCAGTCGTTATCTATCGATGCACTAATTCCACAGTAGTAATTATAGAATTCTTCTTTCGTTACCTGAAAAAATATAAAGAATATTTCAACTTGGTAATCTCTTCGAAACCCAAATCATAATTTTCTTTGACTTTATTGCTAAAATAGTATTACAGACTAAGAAAACATCTAATTCAAATAACTTTTTTCCCACTATTATCAAAAAAATACAATGTAATGCTTTTTATGTATTTCTGTTGAAACTATTTTTTTGTTTTCAAAGGATTCAACTTTGGACAATTCCCTAATAGTAAATGTGTAAATGTTGAAATGTGAATATTTTATATTCGTTCAGTTTCTTTGCTTTTATTTAGGTGAGTCCTTCTGAGTTTTCGATTCTTGGCTAGTTTTTTTTATAACGTCGTTGAAACATAGATTTTTGAATTGATTCTCTATCAAAAGTAGTGTCTCCTTTTCACTTCCCCTCTCTACTAGTGCTCATATCAGATGAAAAAATACAACGATCGTAAAAACAATATTCATTATCAAGACCTTCCAATTCATTTTTTTCATTTTTTGTCAATAAAATGTTACTAGTTTCTGGATCCTCCGATACAGACATTAAATTTCAGTTACTAGAAAGTCCACTAAGTATTTCTTTCCAAACCAGTTGACAAAAACAGAACGTTTCTCTATTTGTGATTATGACTCTTACTTTAGGTAATAACACAGGGTGTTAATTTGAAAACTTCCCACCCTTAATACCTTCCTTCCAGTAAATAATATGAGGAATCGAAAAAACTGTTCAATTTCATAGACAAGGGGAACACTTTCAAGGAATATTTGTAGCCCTCGTGGTTCAACCCCTAAGGAGGGGTAGATGTTACCCTTAGAATCCTGAATGGGAAGAGGTATCAAGTGGCACATCTTTTTGATTGGCGTTCAATTTTGCTTTCAATGATACTTTGACGTTGTATTTTTTGATGAGCAGTTTCCGAAAAATAGCGTTCTAAACTTACACATGTAATTAGAATTTGCCTGTTCTGAGATGCATTATTGTATTGACTCCTTTTAATAGAAGTGATTAGAAGAGTAGGTGGCACCGTTCCAACCCTTGAATAAAAGGAATAAATGTATTACGCGTGTAATTTTTCATTTGTTGGTTATTGTCTTCTTACAAAATAAAATTTAATTTGCGAGAAAGACATTTCAAACATAAAATCTACTTACGCTTATCTTATAAACTGTTCGAAAATGTCTTCCATTTTGCTCTGAATAGTAATAAAGTCTGTTTTTCGAACTCCCCTCTAACATTACGGAAAACTTCACTAGGAATGACTGGCATGCTGCTGTAATTCGTCTTTTGAATTCTTCAATATCAGAAGGTTGTATTTTATAAACAACGGATTTAAGATGCCCCCAAAAAAATCAATCTAAGGATGTTAAATCCGGTGATCTAGGAGACCATTCAACTGCTCCCCTTCTGCCAATCCATCTATCAGGAAATCTCTCGTTTAACCACTGTTGGACGGGAAGAAAATACTGAGGTGGAGCACCGTCCTGCTGTAAATGTAATAGATCCTCCTGCCAAAGTTCATTACTTTCTGCATCTATTTGAGTTTCTAGCTCGTGAGTTATAAGAGGATCGATAGTCTCTTCAAACATTTCAAGGTACAGATTGCCAGTCAAGTTTTCGTCCAGAAATAATGGACAAAAAATGGCATTTTCAAGAATACCAGCCCAAACATTAGCTTTTTGTAGCTGTTGTTCGTCACTCCATATCTAAAATTTTGTCTAATAACATTGTCATTCAAAAAAATGAACACTCATCTCTGAAATAGATGTTCAACAAAAGATTAGGGATGGTATTTACTCGATGAGACATGTTTTCACAAAACTCTATTTTTCTATCATGATCACCCTTGAAAGAATCTGTTTTTTTTAAGATGAACTGTATGCATTTTCAATGCTTTTCTTTGAGTCTCGCGTGACATCAGTTCTGATACCGATCGTAAGGAGCTCGTGGACTCTACAGCAAATGTTTTCAAAATTTCAATTTGAACTGCTTCATTTAGTACCCTGGGGTTATTTTTTTTCAATTTGTCACTGAACCAGTTTCGCAAAACTCATTCACCAAATCAAGCACATACCGGTGACTTACAATTACAATTTGGATGTCTTTCGTTAAAAAGACATGCCGCCCTTCATGGGCACTTTTCAATTTCTCCATAAAGTGTAATCATTTCAATTCTGTTCTGAAGAATGTAAATTATTTTCACACTTTTATAATCTTATTAAAGCAATCACTTAACAACCCAATCACTTAACAACTGTATGCACAATACTATCACATCGTACAAATTTGCAAACCAATTTTTTGCCAGGAAACAGAAACTTTTTACAGCAGAAGTAGCAAAAAAGGATGGCTATCTATACACTTTCAGCATTGAAAATTCAGCATTTACTAAACACAACTTTACTACCATCTACGTTTTACTATTAGACTACTTTTTGATGTAAATTAATTGGAGCTAATGGCTAATGGTACCACCTAATATTCTTACCAGTACTGGTCAAACCATGCATCTCAGTATAGGCGTACTAATAATCACATGTGTAAGTTTAGAAAGCTATTTTTCGGAAAATGCTCATCAAAAAATAATAAGTCAGGGTACCATTGGAAGCAGAATTGAACGCTAATCAAAATGATGTGCCACTTGACTCCCCTTCCCATTTAAAATTCTAAGTTAGGAAAGGTTAGGTCCAAAGTGGGTGAGTTTATTTGATCCTTCACCGCAACCCGCAAGGGTTTATTGTGGCTCACACCTATTCACACTCGGCCAAATAAACCCAGCTTCTTAAGCCGATTAGTTTATATGGTGAGTGGTCCCCAGAGGGGCAGGCACAAAGTGTATGCTCCGTTAATGAGGTAGTCGGATAGTCAAGTTGCAAGACTCCCACCTTAATACCCACGACAACCTTCCCATATGAGGGTTTTTGAACGTCAGCTACACCTGATGATGCCTCAGATTCAGCCGTGTCGGACTTTTTCGCCTCTGATTTTGGTGAATCATCACTTAAGCGCAAACGTTTGCTAACTTGCTCATGGGGGGTTTGTTCCCCCACCTGAGACAGATTCTGTGTAAGCCGTTCAAGAATTTGGTGCAAGGCGGTTTCATAATGGACCCCGCTCTTGAGGAGACGACTCAGTCGTTTTCTGGCTGCACCGCCTAACCTTTTTTTAAGGTTCAGTTGTTGGATCAGGAGTTGGGGAGTTGAGAAGCTCTCGCTCCTGAACTAAATTTACAGGGAGGACCGTTAGAGTCGTAAACTCGATATACATCTCCTCTGTAGATTCGCTCCTGATCTAAGTTTACAGGGAGGTCAGTTTGAGTTATAAGCTCGACATCCATCTCATCTATAGACTCAGCATCAGAAAGAATATTTAAGTTTACTCTGTTCATAAAAGTCCCTTGAGTAGCTAGGGAAAGAAGGTCAATCACGGCAGGGCCCCGCATTACCGTGACAAGGCGATGCTACAAAGAGAGGGCGCCCGGTATCTCGAAGGTTCCGTAGAGACAGCTGATAAGCTCAGTGTTATTCATCCTCTCGGCACGGATACACACACCTTACGATTAAGCCATCGTTGGGATGCCATTCAGTTAGGGAACAACAGAACTACAAGTGATTCTGTCATTCCCGTATCCAGCGGGGCTACGTGGAAGCAGGCATCCGATGGCCGGTTCCCACATAGCAATAGATATTCCAGGTATATTTCATGAATATACATTTAAGGATATTGTATTATGCTATGAATATGCCATGGATATATATATATATATATATATATATATATATATATATATATATATATATATATATATATATATATATATATATATATATATATCTTCTGGAGAAGATATATATATATATATATATATATATATATATATATATATATCTTCTGGAGAATATTCCCTGGAAGTGCTCCTGGCGAACCGTTGATATATTTTAAGAATATTCCTTGGGAATATTCTTGGAATATCTTATAATATTCTTAGAATATCTAAGGTATATTCTATTAAGAATATTCCAGGAATAGAACCCGAGGAATATTCATAAAATATTCAGGATATTCTTAGTTTATTGCAGGAATATACAATAGAGAAACACCATAGAATATTCTTTAAATATATTTCATGAATATTCTAGGAGTATTTGGAATATTCCAAGAATGTGACGAGTAACCGCTATTAGGCATGTATATATTGCATTTTGATACAAGATTCACACAAGTAATAAAACACATAATATTCATAAACAAATATATTTTAAAAACAATATACACTGAAATGTTTGACGTTTCAACCAATATTTAAAATAAAAAATCTAATTCAAAATATTTATTCACTGAATAAAATATTCCTGAATACTGTCATATTACAAATATTAGAAATGTATTCAAATTAGGATGTTCCTACTCTCAAACAAATGTATACTAAAAAATATACTAAAATAACAACTCTGTGAATTCATCAGCACTAATTAAAAAATAATAAATATATCATTTCATTGAAAAAGAAAAAGTGTATTACATCAAGAAATAGGTTAGGTTAGGTTTCTCACTTAGAAAAATAAAACCACAAATGAAGTATTTAAAATGAGTGGTATGATGGGTTCTTCAATGAGTTTCACTTACTTAAAGTTATTCAAACTTTGCTCACCAGAATAGTTTTCCTTATATTTGTCCAACAATGCATCAGCCAGTGTTTCAATAGTAATACCTGAAACAAAATGTACATTAACGTTCAGTATCACTATTTGAAAGTGGCACAATAAAACTGGAATAAAAATCAAATAGATATTTTTCGCATAGGTTACTCGTCATGAACATTTACAACATTTTATGACTTGGAGAGAAACTTGCATTGTCTTGTTGAAAAGTAATCGTTACGTTTTCAGTTCCTTGGCGCACCTGCCTGTACCAGGTACCACTCTGTTTCCTTTTGGGCAAATTGATACTATCTTGAAAACGAGTGATAAAAATTATGAAAACAAATGATACAAAAGAATGTGTCATTCACTTACTTTTCTCTATTGAAGATACACAACTGAAATCACTCTATTTCAAACATGTACTTAGTCAAACCAACAAATCCCACACACGAACTCTCCTCGAACCTAAAATGAGGTATAGTAGGTTAATCACCATGACTTTACTATCGATACTATTGCATTTTACTTACTTTTCTTGAAGACTGAATAGATGCAACTCTCCTGTTTGAAGATCCAAAATCAAACTATTCGCTGTACTGCAAATTGGACAACCCCAAATTATAAATGGTACACTGAACGTGACAGAATTATACTTTGATAATAACACCAACACATCATGCATTACACACGCGAACCTGCCACGTCAACCGCCATGTTGAATCAAATGTCGAATTTAACGCAAACGCAAATGTACCATGCATTAAGGGACAGCCGCTTTCACAGAGCTTATTCGACTGTCGCGCGCTACACTTCAATTGACCAATGAGAAACGTTTACTCCAATTATTCACTTCCCCATTTCTCTGTTTCCAGGATTTTTCGCTTTGTAATTAAATAATTTCAAATACAAAAAGACAAATAGGATGAGAATTAACCAATTTATTGATGCAATTGGTTCATTTATTGGCCCATTCAAATTTTTTTGTCGTTTCCAACAGTTGCTGTTGGAGCAATTCATCCAGAATCTTTGCGTTGAGTTCAAAAACTGGTTAACACTATCAGGGTTATATACATTAGGTTATGCATTCGATTAAGATCTTCAAATATTTTTGTTTTTAATAATATTGAATTATTTGAATACGTTATTATAAGATAATTCAAAATTCCATTGTATAGAATATTCCAAAATATACCGAGGGGATATATTCTAAGAATATACCATATGGTATATTCGATCGACAATATTCTTAGAATATTCAAGGGAGAATAATCCATTTACAGACATTCTACGCACATTCTTTCGGGAATAATCCTGCCATATTCATTCAAGCATATTCTATGAATATTCTAAAGGCATGTATATATTCCAAGACTATTCTATGAATATTTGGAATATATACGTTCGTTTTATGATATACAGGGAATATTCCATGAATATCTAGTGCTGTGTGGGTTTGCTCAACCCCCACATTCCAAGCCAATGCACTCACCGAAAACAGCAGTGAAAGATGAACAAGGACAGCCAACCCGCCTAATGGTAACATTAACCCCTCCTAGAGGGTTGAACCACGAGGGCTACAAATAGTCTTCGAAAGTGTTTCCCTTGGCAATGAAATCGACCTGTTCTTTCGATTCCTCATATTGTTTACTGGAAGTAAGATTTTAAGGGTGGGAAGTTTTCAAATTGACATCTTGTATATAATACCTAAGATACCTACATAACGTATAAACATTCTCAAAGTTAGTGAATTTTATTGATGGTGTCGTGTCCCAGAAGGCCAAAACTTTGGAAATCTCAACCTTTACGGGGACTGTTCAAAGTATAAGTGGATGTTCAAATTTCACTGGCTACATACATTCGATTAGCGATTTTTTATTTTTTATGTCTCGAATATATGTTCACAGTTTCGCCTATTAAGCATGTTAAGTTTGTTGGTGAGAGGTATAAAAGTAAGAATTGTTTTGCGTGTTCAGCGACTTTCTGTTATCGAAAAAAATGGATCGAAGAAATTGCATTCAAGTGCTCTAAAACACTTGAAATGTCGACAGTGGAATACGGTGATAGTACCCTGAGTCAGAAAAATGTTCATAAGAGGTATCTACAAACTTTTCACAGTCAAGAAGATGTAAATGACGACGCTCGCCTTGGACACCCCAGCACATCAACAACATTTGAAATAGTTGAGAAAGCGAACAAAATTGTTATGAAAAGTCGTTGAATTACTATCAGAGAAGTTACTGAGGATGTTGGCATATCGGTTGGCTCATGCCATGCAATATTTTCGGAGATTTTGGGCCCCAAGCGTGTGGCAGTGAAGTTCGTTCCAAAATTCTTGAATTTGACCAAAAACACAGTTTAAAAAAACTAAAAAACACGTTTTTATATCATATGAAACAAAGAAGTAAAAAGTAAATATAGTTTTAAAAAACCAAAAAACGCGCTTTTAAAGAACATCGAACTAAAAAGCTAAAAAGGTTTTTTTTAAATACGCTTAAAACAATGACGAACGAAAAAATGCTAGTATCTATTATTGTGGAAAAAAGCGACTGGCGCTTGATATACAAAAAATATGAAACAAAGCCATCTGCCCGCGAATAGATCAAGAAATATCAAGGAGGTTGCGTACAGCGCCATCTGCCCGCGATTAGATCAAGCAATAATGCCCATAATTCTGTCAATACAGATCCCGGGCTTGAGAGTTACAATCAAACAAACATACATACATACTTATAGGTGAAGATAATATAAAGTGTGAAAAACCGTCGCATGAGCATCGCTTAGGATTTGTTGAATGAAGCCAACGGCGATCCAGATTTGCTTAAAAGGGTCATAACTAATGACGAATCATGGTTATATGGTTATGACATCGAAACCAAAGTCCAATGGTCCCAATGGAAGAGACCCGTAGAATCAAGACCAAAAAAGCACGCCAAGTTCTATCAAATGCCAAGGTTTTGTTCACTGTTTTCTTCGATTGCCATGGCATAGGGCATCAGGAGTTCTTGTCACTTGGTCTTACGGTCAATAAGGAGAATTATGTTGAAGTTATGCGCCGCTCGCAAGAAGCAAAACGAAGAAAACATCCGATGTTGTGAAAAAAAATTCATGGTTTTGCATCACGATAATGTACCTGCTCACTCGTCATTGCTGGTTCGCAATTTTTTTACAAAATCTATGTAATCATGCCCCGGACACCGTATTCACCAGATTTGGCCCCCAAACCGAATCGCTGAGAGAGCTCAAGGACATAGCGAAAAAGTGTACTATATCTGAGGGGAAATATTTTGGAGGGGTCAAAAAATAAATTGATTAATAAATACATATTTTTTGAGAAAAATTAAAATCCATCTTATTTTTTGGACAGCGTATATAATTTATCGATTCTCACAATCTCTGCAGATTCTAAAATTAAGGATGAAATATTCACTTCTTTTCCGACTTGGTGTGAATATTTTCATTCTGTATGAACGCACAAACGAAAAAAAGTTTATCTACCTTTCCGTCTCTGGTTGCGTCTTGTTCAAAATTTCCTAATAATTTCGTCAAAATTGACTCTTCACTTTCCTCCCCAGAAATGTAACGTGGATGGGATTTGACATTGTAAACATTTTTTAAATCTTCGATGGTTATTTCACCGTCACCTGTCTTATCCATTTTTTTGAAAGCCTCTTCAATAACCTTTTTGCGGGAATCACTCAGTGGTGGCTGTAAAAAAATGGTATATACTAATCAAAAGCATGTCAGCCGATGGAATGAAATATTTGTTCACTATGCACAGAGATGAAAATTCTTTCTAATGAACGTCAGGTGCTCAGTACATATTAAGTCTGAAGAACTCTTTCTTGGCCGAGCTCTGAACTGTTTGTTCTGACGAGAAAAACTTGTAGAGAAATGTATTCATGCGAGTTACCCGTGTGTGTAAAATATTTTATATGGTTTGGATATTTCTTTATATACAAATTTTACACTGCTTTACCCCTTCTGTGAAGTCAAAACTCACCCTTATATGAACTAAAAACTCATCCAAGTTGACACTTCCACTACCATCTGTATCGAACTTCTCAAAAATCTCTTTTGCCTCATCATCACTTATCTCCATTCCCATTTCTTTCAGGCCCAACGTGAATTCTTCCAAGTTCAAATTTTTATTGCCATCATCATCCATTCTTCTGAATATCCTTTAAAACAGACGAAATTTGTCTTAAAAACGAAATAACGAATGGAGTGTTTAATAAAATTAAATATAATAATAAATTACCAAATAGTCAATGCATTTCTTATGATGACATCTATATAATGGGGCAACAAAAAAACTAAGAAACTAAGATTCTGCACTGATCAGAAACTAAGTTTCTGCAGCACTGACCACAAAACTAGAACGTACTACTTGGTCTGAAAAATCTCGGGCCTAACACCTAGATGTCGATAGTGTCGATGTGGAAGCGCAATTTATTTTCAAATCCTTCGAAAAATAAAGCCAGAAAAAGTAAAGACTATTTTCCGAAATTTCTGTTTTTTCCGGATATCTCCGGATAAACTCGGAATTTCAAAACTTTCTCAACGACATATTGTTACTATCTCTCATAGTTTTCAAGATCCCAATGGTGAGGATCGAATTTGAAACGCCCTGCATAATAACCTATCAAGAGAGATAAAATTATGAACTTTGAAGGCAAACTACCCCTCCTTTAATGGTAGTTTTCATTTTTAGGTACCTATGGTGGAAAATTATACACACTCATACTGTAGAGGGGGAACTTGTTTACTCATAGATGGTAATTTCTCAAAGGAGGCCCCTCTACTTGTTATTGTTACTAAAGATGCCATTGTATAGCGAAACGTGTCGCAGTTTTGTAAACTGTCAAGTGGAAATTCACGTTAGAGTTTTTTTTAATACACAATTGAAGCGGCCACTATTCCATTTTATAAAATAAATACGTACCTCCCAAGTCCCAAAATGCCGTTAGCGCCTCTTGAGAGACACAATAATCGAAGTCTTTGTATGGGGTCGGCAGAATTGCCCATAGCTTGGAGTTCTCTTAGACTTTTGGAGGCCATTTCGGATTCTTGACGAGAAGTGGCACTTTGAGGTCTCAACATACTGAAAGTAATGAAATGAATTCAAGTTATTGATATCCTATGATACGACTTCTGAGAATATTTTTATTTGTCTCATAGCTTATTTTGTAGAATTTCATTAGGTAGGACTTCCATTGTCTAATAATACAGGCTGATTCACGGTGGATGGCACATTAGACGTTTCTGGTGAACCAGACAACGGATCACTTTGAAAATTTAATGGAGGGCATATTCGGACATTCTCTAGCCAACTAAAATATTTTCGACAATGCGGTGTTGCCGCTTCTATTAGAAAGCAGTAGCAACTTTGATTTTTCAAATGGAACACTCTGTATATAATATTATTTTTGGAATCTCCAACAATTGCCCGACAACTTTTCTTGATATTTCCCTATACATCTGTTACCATTTTCGAAATAAAAATTAATTTCAATGTTTTTCTTCGAAAATCATGACTTCTAAAAATGCCGATATCTTTTAGTTAAGAAGTACTATGATATCGAAATTTGATTTGGAGTTAACTGATACTTGGACACTTCCCACAAGTCAGCCTAATCTCCGTTACTTCAATACAGGGTGGTAAAAAAATACAGTTTTTTCGTTTGCTTGAAAAAGTTGCTGAAATTTGATTATTTTAAATGGAACACCCTGTATATTATTGAAAATTCGGAAAGCTGCTGAAATTTGCTTTCTTTCTATGTATATCATACCTATACCTAACTAGTCAAGTTTCGGACTTATGAACATTTATTTGTGAAAATGTCCCTTCAGAATGGTATTTCCATTCGGTATTTGATAAGCAGGCCATGATTACTATTTGACAGTAGCGTTGTGACATTCTCCTAATAATATCGACATTTTCGTCACTTCAGAAGTTGCAAATACCTTCAAAACGATGGAACAAAACTATTCAAACGAAGTTCTTATGAATTTGTTTATTATTTTTGACAGTGTGTCAAAATTATCAGCAGAACATGTAGAAAGTTCAATGAAATGTATCCGAATCTACCGCCAATGAACCTCAAGAAATTTATACGAATTCAGAACAATTTCAATGCATTTGGATCAACTTTAAAAGCACCAAGAAACTTGCCTCGACCCGTAACTTTCGAAGACAACCAGATTAATGTCTTAGAATATTTTTACGCATTTCTCGAGTCATCGATAAGAAGTGCTGAAGAAGATTTGGGTATAAAATATTCATCGGTTCAAAGAATCTTGCGAAGACATAAAATGCATGATTATAAATTCACCAAAATTCAAGCAATGAAGCCTCAAGATCCTCAACAGAGAGTAGAATTTTGTGAAATGTTGTTGACACGCATTCAAGAAGATCCACTTTTTTTAAATAAAATTATTTGGACTGATGAATCGAAATTTTCGAGAGAAGGGATTTTCAATAGAAAAAATCGTCATTATTGGTCCAGTGAAAATCCTCACGTCACAAAAGAAGCCGGATTTCAAGAAAAATTTAGTTTTAATGTCTTCTGCATGTTGATGGACAACAAATTGAGGTACGTGATATACGAGGAGTCATTAACATCCAGAAACTACCTGAATATTTTGGAGAATACTGTAGACAGTTTCGTGGATAATCTGCCACTCGAAGATTATCGAAACTGTTGGTACCAACTAGACGGAGCTCCTGCACATTGCACAAGAGAAGTGAGCGCAGAACTGGATAGACTATTTGACGATCGGTGGATGAGGCGCTTGGGACCATGGAATTGGCCAGCGAGATCACCCGATCTTAATCCATTAGATTTTTATTTGTGGGGAATGTTTAAAGAAAAAGTTTACAAAATACCCGTGCGTTCGAGAGATGAATTGTTAGAAAGGATTGCCCAAACATTTGAAGATTTGGATCCCAATGAAATCAGATCTGCCACCACGAAAGCAGTCAACACCCGCATTTCAAAGTGTTTGGAAGTGAACGGCCAGCGATTCGAACATATTTTGAAACATTCCACATGATTGTTTTACTTTTTTATAATTATTCATATCAATATTTCCAATTTCAAGTTTCTTGGTGCTTTTTTAAAGTTTATCCAAACATATTGAAATTGTTCTGAATTCGTATAAATTTCTTGAGGTTCATTGGCGGTAGATTCGGATACATTTCATTGAACTTTCTACATGTTCTGCTGATAATTTTGTCACACTGTCCAAAAATAATAAACAAATTCATAAGAACTTCGTTTGAATAGTTTTGTTCCATCGTTTTGAAGGTATTTGCAACTTCTGAAGTGACGAAAATGTCGATATTATTAGGAGAATGTCACAACGCTACTGTCAAATAGTAATCATGGCCTGCTTACCTAATACCGAATGGAAATACCATTCTGAAGGGACATTTTCACAAATAAATGTTCATAAGTCCGAAACTTGACTAGTTAGGTATAGGTATGATATACATAGAAAGAAAGCAAATTTCAGCAGCTTTCCGAATTTTCAATAATATACAGGGTGTTCCATTTGAAATAATCCAATTTCAGCAACTTTTTCAAGCAAACGAAAAAACTGTATTTTTCACCACCCTGTATTGAAGTAACGGAGATTAGGCTGACTTGTGGGAAGTGTCCAAGTATCAGTTAACTCCAAACCAAATTTCGATATCATAGTACTTCTTAACTAAAAGATATCGGCATTTTTAGAAGTCATGATTTTCGAAGAAAAAAATTGAAATTAATTTTTATTTCGAAAACGGTAACAGATAGGTATAGGAAAATATAAAGAAAAGTTGTCGGGCAATTGTTGGAGATTCCAAAAATAATATTATATACAGAGTGTTCCATTTGAAAAATCAAAGTTGCTACTGCTTTCTTATAGAAGCGGCAACACCGCATTGTCGAAAATATTTTAGTTGGCTAGAGAATGTCCGAATATGCCCTCCATTAAATTTTCAAAGTGGTCCGTTGTCTGGTTCACCAGAAACGTCTAATGTGCCATCCACCGTGAATCAGCCTGTATATGAAATGATTTTAAATCCCTAAAAGAACCAAAAAAATAGCTGAAGGTAACAATTATATTAAGCGAAAAAACCCTGAAATGAAATTACAGTGAAATAAAATACAAGTAAAAATAGAACAATTAAATAGAAACAAAAGATTAACAGATTCCAAGCCAAGTTACTTCACGACGTTTCGATTGTTGATATCCACAATCGTCTTCGGGTGATGACTAAAGCGTTGAAGCGGAAAGAGGAGATCAGTGAAAGTACTGGAATGACCCATAAATAGTCATCTCTCGGAGGAATCAGTTCAGTCATCACCCGAAGACAATTGTGGATACTCACAATCGAAACGTCGTAAAGTAACTTGGCTTGAAGTCTCTTAATTTTTTATTTAGATTTTTTGTTTAATTGTTCTATTTTTTACTTGTATATTATTTCACTGTGTTTTCACTTCAGGGTTTTTTTGCTTAATATAATTGTTACTTTCAGCTATTAATTTTCATTTTTAATTTGTATAATGTCCCCCCGCTTTTATTTTTTGGACGGATGGCGACAATGCGCAATCTGGGAAAAAAATGAATGGAAAGGGGGGTCTTGTGACACATCATTTTGAAGCCCCTGACGAATACTTCACAACCCTAGAATATGAAGTCAATATCTTCACCTACTACAATAACATTAAACATTACACATACAAACACATTAATATCGATATTTGTAGAAATATTCCTTTTTATCTGCCATATAGCATTTCCAACAACGCGATAAGGTTTGTTAAGTTAATTTTTGTTTATAAAAACAACAAAAAATGTCAGTACGATCATGAACATCATTGTTCAGTTAGAATATTCTCATTTAGTTTTCGGTTTCACTAGTAGAAAGGTACCACGTCAACAATCTCTGAAATGGTCAATTCTGGTCCATTGGAAGAAAAAATTGAAGCGATTTTATTTACGGTGAGACGCGTAACTTTCACCATGCCGAAAGGATTTTCAATGAACGTTTTCCGAATCGTCCTATCTGTAGAAAATATTTGAGGAAAGATGTATCCAAATTCACAACTACCGGTAGTGTACATAACAAAAAGCCCCCAGGTCATCCGTTTATACCGGAAGAATAGCAAGTGCAAATAATTGGTGAGATGGTAGTAAATCCTGTACATTCTACTTATTCCGTCGCGAATATTTGTGAGGGTCTCCTTCTACTGTGTGGAGACTTTTCAAGAGGAATAGGTATCGTTGAAAATAACAATTATATTAAGCAACAATAAACCTGTTGTTTCAGGAATAGGTATCATCCATACAAAATTTTGTTTTAGTGATAAATGTAAATTTTTTTAAACGGCAATGTTCACTGACAAAATTGCCGTTATTGGAGCGATACCAACCCTCACGTTTTTCGGGAAACACATACCCAATATCCAGAAAAAATTAATGTTTGGGCAGGAATATTGGGAAACCATATTGTAGAATCTCTATTTATTGATCAAAATTCAACAGGGGAATTGTATTTGAATATGCTGGAAACTACTGTTGACCCTCTCATCACTGAAAACGTCGAAGCGAATCCTAATGAATTCGATATGGATATTGTATTCCAACAAGATGAAGCACCACCACATTACTCCAGACATGTGAGAAACTATTTGGATACTACTACGAGAGATCACTGCAAGCCTTTATTCATCAGCCACAAAATATTAACTGTTACCTGTTTATACATAATGGAAACAGTATGCTTAATTCATAAAAATAAAACTAGCATGTACACTCCCGGAACGAAGTGTCTTACTTATCTATTCCAAAATTCACCTTGACTCAGCATTCTCTGATTTATGAAAGTATTAAAGTATATAATCATTTTTCTACCATTCTAAAAAATAGCACAGATATCAAAAAGTTCCGAAGTACAGTTAAAGATCTTTTAATCAAAAAAGCTTATTATTTGATCCATTAATTCTACCATGATAACCTATAATGTTCACCTAAACTCATCTGTCTTCTTAATGTTTTATTTGTGAAATAGCAATGTTTGTATTTTTCATATTTTATGTCACGTGTGATTTATTTATGAAATTGCTATGCTTGTATTTTTTATATTTTATGTCATGTATTGTATTTTGTTTTTTTATATTTTATGACATTCATTTGATTTTTTCACAAGACTTTGTCAATAAGATACTAATCTTTCGACAATAAAGCATATTGATTGATTGATTGATTACTTTTCCCGGTCGTTGGATTGGCCGACGAGGTCCTACAGAATTGCAGCCCGCTCGCCAGATTTGACACCTTTGTCAAGAAGTTCAAGGCAACCATTTATCGAGCATCTTCTGAACTGACCTCAAGCTCATTACCTCACATTATGTAGTTGAATGTCAATGTATTCGCAGGCAATTATTGAAAGTTCCGCCATTTTGTAGTAGTTGAAGATATTGATATTATATTCTAGGGTTGTGAAGCATTCGTCAGGAGCTTCAAAAAGATGAAGACCCCCCCTTTCATTTAATGTTTCTTCCCGCCCAGTCGCCATCTTGAAAGAGTCATCTGTCAATTTCTGTCAAAATAAAGTATTCATGCATCAATTTTATTATCCCAAAGTTCAATTTTTTGAATTGATCCGTTCAAAAAAATAAAGGGGGGGACATTAAAGAAAAGCACTGTATATTATTAGACAATGGAAGTCCAAACTGATGAAGTTCATCATGAAACATTGTCAATCACCTTCAAGCTTATCTTGTAGTTGTTTAGAATTTTATATCAATGAAAAAGTATGAAAAGGATTACATATATTTCCTCCTATGAATTATATAATATGTTTCAGATGGTGAAATAGTAGTTAGATTGAAGAAGGTATATTTTTATATTATTTTTTCTGTCTGGTGAAACTTAATAATATCATACTTTTGAAATGACTTCATGTAACAAATATTCATCATAATGATTCATACATATTTACATATTTGAATAATCTATTTTGTAATGAGGAAGGTGAATTTCGGAAGCAGTGGAAGTTTTCAATTTCAAATTTGTAATTCAAACATTGTTTGGGCTTCTTTTTTAGGGATTTTATGGTAATAATAGAGTCAGGTTGCTTTGCAACACTTTTAGAATATATTAAAACAAAATTATTTCTTGATAATGTCAAAGAGTTTGCAATTAACATACAGCATTATAGAACTTTCATAGGATTCAAAATTGAATGACAAAAAGTACGCAACTCAAATTGTTTCACAGGTCAACGTTACGCCATAGTTGGGACTACTTTGTATTCTTTGTTTTCTTTTTGAAGTTTTCAACGTTCATTGAGAATAATGTCCTGACAAAAAGATATTGTTTCAAACAGCAAAACTTTATGTTCTACATAGAAATATATTCTGATTGTAAGAATAACTGTTCAAAGTGAAAATTTCAACTCCTTCGTTTCATCCTAATATGAGGAAGACAAATTATCATCATTTTTGCAATTTTTCTAATTGCAGTTGATTGCAGTTCTCAAAAGCCCTAATATTTATTTATAATAGTTATGAATAATGTTGTGACAATCCATGTAGACTATAAAAAAATTGATACAGACCAATTCACAAAGGATTGTAGAAAAAACCAATCACTTCATAACATGTATCGAACACCACACTAACAAATCAAAAATTGTTTTAGAAATTTTAAATTGATATTACTTCTCTCGACTCGCAGAGAAAACTGGAGAATGTAGAGCGCATTAGTGTGTAACTTGTTTAAAATGATTCATAAGATGAGAATATTTGTGTTTGTTAACCAAGCAATGAAATTCAATCACGTATAGTCAGTGGGCATACTTGAAGACTGGCTATAAATCAAATCATCTAAAAGAACAATTCGTTCAGGCCAGTCTCAACACCCTACACAGTAGGTTAATGGACTGACACCTATCAGAAAACAACTACTCCCCTGGCTAATACCACGAAGGGCGTTGGATTATATCCGACAGGTGTCAGTGCAGGATTCTTCACTGAAGTTATTCCTGCATATGCTGTTGGCGATACAACTGCCGCAATAGATTTTCAATTATTGGAACACACTTGCAGACCGGTTTCGGGCTGTTTGGCCACTCGTCAGTGCAAGGTAGTGTATATCATCAACATAAAGTCGATGATTTCCGATAATTGAAAATCGAATTCCGTCAGAGTATCATTCCTCGGACTAAGCTGAAGACTACAACAAACAACAGGTTTGTCGTCGCCCCCTCTGCCTGTGAACGAGGTAACCAACTGCATATCCAAATTTGCCCAATTCCTCGTAAAAGGAAAGAAATCTTTCACGTATAGTCAGTGGGCATCTTTCACGTATAGTCAGTGGTCAGTCGGATATAATCCAACGCCCTTCGTGGTATTAGCCAGGGGAGTAGTTGTTTTCTGATAGGTGTCAGTCCATTAACCTACTGTGTAGGGTGTTGAGACTGGCCTGAACGAATTGTTCTTTTAGATGATTTGATTTATAGCCAGTCTTCAAGTATGCCCACTGACTATACGTGAAAGATTTCTTTCCTTTTACGAGGAATTGGGCAAATTTGGATATGCAGTTGGTTACCTCGTTCACAGGCAGAGGGGGCGACGACAAACCTGTTGTTTGTTGTAGTCTTCAGCTTAGTCCGAGGAATGATACTCTGACGGAATTCGATTTTCAATTATCGGAAATCATCGACTTTATGTTGATGATATACACTACCTTGCACCTTCACTACCTTCAATGAATTGAAAAAAATTTAAAAAATTATTGTTTTTGTCAGATTAAGCGAATACCTCTAGATAATCGTCAGATTATGAGACAGCACGTCTAAAACCTAAAGATGAACCATATATATCTCAATCTGACGCGCTTTATTATTTCAAAATGACGAATTTTTTTGCACATTATAATAATGGCCGCGAGTTTGCGTCAGATCGAAATGGTCAGATTATTGAATAAGACCTTTTCTTTTGTTGCACTCAACACCCCTTTAGAAAATCTGACGGGCCCAATTAATTTTTTTTTCTTCACACTTTCAACCCTTACGTGCAACCACCCACATCATGCAAACGATCAGATTAACATACCGACATTATTAAAAATACGTAGGTCATTGTTGCTATCAATATCTGACACGCTCGGGTATGTCCATGCAGCAGTATTTTTTTACATATTTGAAAATCTACAGCAGAAAGATGGATGGCCTTGGAATCAAATAAATTACGTGAGATAAATCACGACATGCGCTTCCAGAAATACCAATCAGCCCAACAAAGACATCAAGTCATTCTTACTCGCCTCAGAATCGGACACATAAGACTAACACACCAACACCTTATGAAGAAAGAATATGCTGTGGAGTGTGATATTTGTGGTATGATCAACAGTGTGAAACACATTATCCTGGAGTGCCCAGTTTTTGAATATGAAAGACAAGAAGCAAGACTTCCCAGTGATCTCAATTCTGCCCTAGACGTGATGAACTTGAACTTTTCAGTAACCTTTGTGAAATCTATTCATATATTACATAAAATATAATTTTATACCCAATTGTTCCTCCGCTAATAAACCTTCGCAGTTGATGCGGTTATTTTTTAAATGAAAAAAAAATCTATAGCCGCTTCCCCCACCGATGAAAAGGTATATATTATATAATTTTTTTTCTTCTCGTCATCTGAGCTTTGCAACCTCGTCTCTATGACGCTCGAGTAAATCCCCATTTTGCATCGTGGGCTCCCATGATATAAAGCATTTGACCGTGTGTGGCTAGCCAAACTTCGATGCTATGGCTTGTTGAATCATTTTTGTGTATGGCTCTCCAGCTTCCTGAAAACATTTTTCCTACAAGTGGCCGTTGATGGATACCCCTCGAATAATTTTACCCAGGGATCCATATTATCTTCAATACCTTTTTTATTGAATATCAACGACTTATTGGAAAAAAACAAGAATTCAAAATATTGCTTTGCTGACGACAGTACACTTGTTTCGTCATTTCATTTGGATTCCAGAACATGCACATCTTCACCAGAGCAGCAGGAGGTTGCATGTCTTAATGAGGATCTAGAGATGATTTCGAATTGGGGCTTTACTCAAACTGCAGTTTGAGTAACTTTATCTACTATAGAGGTACATGACTTTTTTTAAGGATTTGATTTTCCAAATGAATGAAGATAATGTGAAGTGAGAGTATGTAACAAAAAATTTATAATAAAACAACATTTCTTGAAACCATTGTTGGTCCCAAAAGTATTGCTAGCTTAACTTTTTGAATGAGTTCGAAAGCATTCAAATTAAATAGGAACATTTCACCTTTCTTCTCTGCTGAACAATTTTTACGCCATAAATTTTATTGAAAACGAGTTTCACCTCACGGTCGTTTCATCAGTCGAAGTGATTCATCAGTCGAACTGATTCAACTGATGATTATATGACCATTATCATGGATAGTCTTTTTAATTCTCATCGAATAAACGTTTATAATTCATTTGATTGTTGAAAATTTATAAGAACCAAAAAAGCGTCTTGGATTCCATATTTTCAATATCTCACATTCTCTGGAATATACAATTTCAATAAATACTATTTGAATACGTTAGAAATACCTCATTCATATATTTCGTCAAGAAATAATATATAACGTTTATCATGTCACAAAATATCATGTGCCTCAGTTTAATATCTTATCCCATGGTAAACTATATCATTATTTTGTAGTAACTCCCTGAAATATTCTATTTTTTCTTCATCCTCTAACCTGCTTTCCATGACTTGTTTCTCGTGATGTTCTAGCATTTTGATATATTTCACTTCCAAATTGTTGACAACTTCATCTAACTGTTTCTGTTTTTCAACGCTATTGCGAGCGATTAGCTGTGCCTTCTGTGTTTTGAGTTGAATCTGGGTTACTTTATCTTTTAATTCTAACTCTTGTTTGAGTTTTTCTATTTGTTTCAGATATTCCTTTTCAGATTTGTGAAAAAGTTTATCCATTTTTGAAACACACTTCTGCAAAACATACACTTTATCTTCTGGTGCAGTGTTGGAAAATGTGGCCTCTATTTGCTGTCTTAGTGCAACGATCTCATTCGACATTCGGTTGCATTGCTGTTGAATTATTTCAGAAAGTCGATAAATTTCTTTATCTTTCTCTTTTTTGTCGTATTCTCCTTGCAATTTCAACTCCCTCATTCTCATTTCATATTCAGCTTTCACTTCTTTCAGTTTCAGTTCATAATTTTCTGTAATATTCTCAATTTTATACTCATATGCTTCCTCTAACTGTCTGATGTTAGCTTCATGAGTTATTTTCAATGTTTCAATCTCTTTTTTGTGCGATTCTAATGATCTCTTCTGTTCCAGTTCAATTTGCTGTTTGTGGGTTGTTTCGTATTTCATGTTCCCTTTTAGATTGTCAATAATTGCCTTCAGTTCGATATTCTGGCTCAGGGTCTCAGTTAGTCTCATCTGGAGGCCCTCGATAGTCTTCTTCCAATCTGCTGACATATAGTTCGTGTCTTTCAAAGGAAACCTCAGTTCCGTTGGTTCTGCTGGTTTGTAATTTCCCATTTCATTTATTTCATTCGTAGGAACAAACTTTTTGTAATTATTTTCAAATTTTGGATCTACTTTTACGCCATTTTGATTGCATTCTTGAACTGGGATAACTTTTTCTGCATCACCTGAACCCATTGGATTGCCGCTCAAAGAAGTAGCACTAACATCTGTAAGGTCACACCATGAACTATCATCATGGGGTTTATGTAAAATGTCTTTCTCTGTGGTGGTTTTAACATCTTCGATTTTTGAAAAATTATTGATGCTAATGAGTTTTTGTTCATTTATATTGGTATCTAACACTGGCTTGGTTTGATCCTTGGATGTTTGGCAAATTTTTTGCCTAGTATGATATAGCTGATAGAAGATGTTATTATTCATTAGATTCGCTGAATCTGGAAAAGTGTTTGATACACCCTGTTCAAAATCGTAATAAGACTGATAGTCGTTTTTCGTTCCATTATTAACTAGACAAGAATTCTCTTGCGTTTGGGAAGCAATGGGTTGTGGGATCTCTTCCATTTGCTGAGTCACTTGCCAATTCTGATTACAGCTCTTCATGTCCTTTTTTGTCGATTCAAAAACGGTTGAGGAAAGATTATCCGAAAAACTGAGTAATGGACCTGTGGGTGGTCTCTGATGGAAAGGAGGAGATATATTATTACTTTTGATTTGCCTTGCCAGTTCTAGGAGATATTTATTCCGTTCTGACTTATTGGAATGTGATGAACTTAACTTCTCTAACCATGAGCGATACAAGGAGAGGTTGGCATTGGAATCTACGTACGGTATATAATGTTTGATGATACACAAAATTTGACGGAATTCTAAATCCAGACTGGTATTTTCGGAATCATGGAAATCAGCTACCCTGAACTGATCATCCATTTCAGAATAACTTCGGGGATCCATAAATACATTGGTATTTGTTAATCACTTGGTTTTGCTTCATTAATAACTGATATTTCCCCAAATTGAATTATTTTGCAAAGGTTTCTTTTGTGAAAATGTCATATACATCACAACTGATTTTGATTTTTCGGTTACATCTATCATATGTCAAAAAAATCTTTCATAGAGGATTATGGAAATTATTGACATATATTTGAGCATCAGAATATTGGTATGCTCAAATTAGTATAAAGCGAGCTGTAGAAATGTATATTCAATATGAATTTCATTAGTTCGGACTTCAATTGTCTAATATTATATAAAATGATTTGAAATCTCTAAGAGAATCAATATAAGTTGAAAAGAATAGCTAAAAATTACGCTCATATTGAGCAGAAAAAACTCTGAAATGAAATTACAGTGAAATATAATAGAAGTAAAAAATTGAACAATCAAACAAAAAATGAAAGAATGAAAAAAAAGCGATTCCAAGCCAAATTACTTCACGACGTTACTATTGTTAGTATTCACAAACGTCTTCGGGTGATGACTGAACTAATTCCTCCCAGAGATGACTATTTATGGGTCATTCGAGTACTTTCATTTATCTTCTTTTTCCCCTTTCTAGTCTAGTTCACATGTACTTTTTTTTGTAACATTTTTCAGCCCTGTCCAAAAATTACGACCAAGGTGTCATTCGATTCCTATTTTTGCCTAGAAAGTTTAAGGAAAGGTCCGAAAACGCGGCGATAAAAATTACAAAAGATATAAACAATTAAGTGAAAAAAGAAGGGGCTTTAGTTTTTTCTTAATATCTCGGAAAATTTTCAAAATTTTGGAAATTTGAAAAAAGATTTGAAAAGATCAATGAATTTGCTTAAAAAAAGTCTCAACTACCGAAACTGTATCTCGATTATTTATAATTTTTACAGAGGCCTGAAAATAGAGCCAAAAGCGGG
Organism: Leptinotarsa decemlineata; assembly: GCF_025532065.1. NCBI lineage: Eukaryota > Metazoa > Arthropoda > Insecta > Coleoptera > Chrysomelidae > Leptinotarsa > Leptinotarsa decemlineata. The sequence continues at coordinate 9,581,057 of NW_027412694.1, read as the reverse complement.
TAGTCTGGCTTCCGCGCGCCTTTCGCCACTCTGACATAAAAACAAAAAAAAATTATTTAAACATATCAAATGTAAATATTAAGGAATGAAAAAATTCATGTAATGTTGGGATACATCAATAAACAATAATCCGCAGTCAAAAAATGTTTATCCCAATTTTAACGTTAATATATTTTTTTAATATATTTTTTTTCTAAAAATCATGATTTTTTTTCAATTACCATAATGCAAAAAGAAATTTTCGAATTGCTTATAAACAATGTATTTGTTTATAATAAATTTATTAACAATAGCTGTAAAAAATTAAAAAAAAAATATTATTAATTAGTTTTAGCCATGAGACATTGAAACAATAAAAAATTAGAAAAAAAAATTGTAATGTATTTTTGATAAAATTATAATTTTCAATTGTCAATAAAAAAATAGAAAATAACAATTTTTTTATTTTGGCAACGGTAATCTATTTTTTTGCCTATTAAAGATAACTTCACCAAAGTAAAAAAATGCCAGGGTTTTAGTTTAATAATTATATGGATTTTTATATTAACTTTCAATCCAGAAAAAGTTATTAATTAACTAATTTATAATTAACGTTAAAATTGGGATAAAAATTTTTTTGACTGCGGATTATTGTTCATTGATGTATCCCAACTTCACATGAATTTTTTCATTCCTTAATATTTACATTCAATATGTTTAAATGATTTTTTTTGTTTTTATGTCAGAGTGACGAAAGGCGCGCGGAAGCCAGACTACCCGCTTTTGGCTCTATTTTCAGGGCTCTATAAAAATTATAAACGAATAAAGATACAGTTTCGGAAGTCGGGACGCAAATTCATTGATTTTCTCAAATCTTTTTCCAAATTTCCAAAATTTTGAAAATTTTCCGAGCCCCATTTTTTTTTCACTTGATTGTTTATAACTTTTGTAATTTTCATCGGTGCTTTTTCGGACCTTTCCTTAAACTTTCTAGGCAAAAATACGAATCGAGTGACACCTTGGTCGTAATTTTTTGACAGGGCTGAAAAATGTTACCAAAAAACTAAATTGAGTACTTGTGAACCAGACTATTCCGCTTCACCGGTTTCGCGGGAGATGACCGTTTAGCGATAATTGGCCATTTTTCACTTGATTATAGGTTTCCATATGTTGTGTATCTCGCATTATTGGACAACATGTATGCGGCTTCTTTGAATTTCCTCTTAAAACAGTGTTCCTCCCTGTATATGATCTCAGCTTGGGACCACTCGATGTTATGTTGATGGGTCCAAATATGCTCTGCTATTCCTGATTTACTGATTTTTCCTCGCTGTGTGTGTTTCTTGTGCTCGGCAATGCGAATTTTCAATGACTTCCTGGGTTCACCGCACTCACAGTGTATCAGATAAATGCAATTCTTGGAATTGCAGTCCGCGTTTGGTGGCCTGGTTTTTGTGAGGCTGATACGGATAGTGTTTCCGGATCTGAAGCAGCAGGTTCTGATGTTATACTTGGACCCAAATCTTCTAATCCTTTCCGATAATCTTCTGATGTGGGGAAGTGCAAGTACTGGTTGTGACGGGTTCTCTTCCTTTCGAGGCTCTTGCTGTCACCAAAAGTGACATATGTTTTTTTTTGGTATTATGAAAAAATATATCGTAAAAATTAATTTGTTTTAAACAATTCATTAATTATATAAATAAAAAATAAGTTTTTTCATAATATCAAAGAAAATTAAAAATTATGATTTAAAAAAAAGTTCCTTACTATTAATTTTTTCAACAATAAAAAAATTTTATTTGTGAAATTATAAAACAACAATAAAAATAAAAACAACAATAAAAATTAATTGGGGCTCCGGGGCGACATCATTGATTCCAGTGGCACATATGCTTTTTCAAGTGCAGGAAAATCCGGAAAAACCTGCAGCACCATATCATCTGAAGATCTTGATCTGTCAATGTCCTCTCTCTCATAAAACAAAATGTAGGGTGTCTCCAGAGGCTCCAATAGATTCAATACATCGCCAGAACACTTCGTGACACGACTATCGTCAAACTTAAACCAGTCCGTTTCGTCTTTGACCAAGGCGTAATAATGACCAAATTCAACGCCAGAACCACAGTGAACAATAACTACATGAATATTATAATAGTGGTCTGCTAGATTGAAATGTTCATCTATTTCGAATCATCGAAAGAGTTTCTTGCTTCCATCAGAGGTTGAGTCTTGTTTGAAGATCATCAGTGTTATTATTAGATTGACTGGTGCCATCTCCTGTTAAAAATTCCATTTTCAGATGATTCAACAATAACTTCTGCACGGACTGGCTATTAGTCATATTAGGAAACGTTAGATGAAGTTCCAGAAATTCACATAAGTTTTCGCTACCTCTTGAACATTTACCACAAAGTAAACAAGTGAGGATTGTTCCAGCAAAAGATTTACAAACATATTTAGTAGCAAAAAAAAAGTGTTAATCAACAAATGCGTTTTTAAGCAAAAAAAAATTTTGAGATACGATTTTGTTTTTAAAAATCATAATATTGTCATTGATAAAAATCCCCCCCAAAAAATTTCAAATATCTTATAAACAATATATTTGTTTATAACACATTTTTTAAACAAATACAGCTAAAAATTATGAAAAATAATCTTTATGTTACTTCAAATAACAAGAATACGAATGAATTTTAATATTTAAAATCTAATTTTTTTCAGTTTTCCAACTGGAATAGTTTTTGAATGTTTTAAAGAAGAGCTTCAAAAAGTGGACAAAATATGGAGTTTTTATATAAATTTAAAACTTGTGAAAATTAATTAATCAACTGAAGTATATTTAATAAAATAATCACGGAAAAAAATTTTTTTCATGAATTTTCGTTTATTCAAGTGTCTAGAAGGTATGCAATTTTTTCCCTAATAACGATATTTAATGTGTTAAAATAGTTTTTATTGTTCAAAGGTTCGTATCGGTCAGCGCGTGCGCTGATAGAGTTCTGTGGTGATAGAGTTCCGGAAGATGGGTAAATTTCCCTCTCTTTGAGGATCTTTTTTCAATTTTCGGATATGTTTTAATATTTTCCGAGATATTTGCAAAAAACAAAACCCCCTCTTTTTTATTTAAATTGTTCATAACTTTTGCAATTTTTTCGAACCCCTGTTGAAACTTTACAAAAAGTTGCTAGAGGTCATTCCAAATCGAATGAGCCTTGTATCATAATTTTCGGAGCCCTTGGACAAAAGTTCCAAAAAAAGATCTTGTGACCGAGACTAATGGTTTCAATATGATTTCAGATTAGGTAAAAATAATTCGATGTTTTCAAACCATACTTTGGAATGCGATCACAAGTTTCCGAATCTTAACGACACCGAAATTTTTAACTATCCTAGTAGCAGGGGAGCCCACGATGCAAAATGGGGATTTACTCGAGCGTCGGTGGGAGAAGCGGCTATAGATTTTTAAATATGTAAAAAATACTGTTGCATGGATATACTCGTGCGCGTCAGATATTGTGGGCATCAATGTCCTACGTATTTTTAATAATGTTGGTATGATAATCTGATCGTTTGCATGATGTGGGTGGTTGTAAAAAAAAGAAAAAAAATTAATCGAGCGCGTCAGATTTTCTAAGGGGTGTTAAGTGCAACAAAAAAACTCTCATTCAATAAACTGACGATTTCGATCTGATGCAAACTCGCGGCCATTATTATAATGTTCCAAAAAAACTCGAAATTCGTTATTTTGAAATAATAAAGCGCGTCAAATTAAAATATATATGGTTCATCTTCATGTTTTAGACGTGCTGTCTCATAGTCTGACGATTATCTAGAGGGATTCACCTAATCTGACCAAAACAAAATTTTTTTAATTTTTTTTTAATTCATTGAACTTAATTGATTGGAAATCTCAGGAAATAGCATGCAAATAAATAAGTGTATGGTTTTAAGTAGAATACTTGTATTTATGAGAAAATATTTTTTTTAATGCTCAAAAAAATTTTATCTTTTATAATCAATTGAATAATGAAGAAAAGAGAAATGAAACTTTCTATGTCTTTTACCATTTTTATTTGTAACTAACGTTACAGCAGTTTCGTCCTATAAGGACATTTTCAAACTTATATATTGGATAAGTTTGAAAATATCCTTATATATTGTATAAGTTTGAAAATGTCCTTATAGGACGAAACTGCAGTAACGTTAGTAACTAATGAAAGTGGTAAAAAATATAGAAAGTTTAATTTCTCTCTTCTTCATTATGATTTCCTACCACGTAGTAACGGCTACATCCATCAATTGATTGATTAATTATAATCATCATCTTCATCACGAACGAGTCTCTGTGATCAGCTGTGATGGCTTCATGGCAAAGGAATTCAGAGTGGGGACGGAGAAAGAGAGTAATGGATAGGGAAAAAGTGAATAGAGGATAGAGGAATAGAAACTCGTAGAGGGAAATATAGGTATCACACAGCTGCACGCATTAAACTTTATCGACGAATTTTTGTTATTTCAGCTTGTGGAAATCGTCAGATTATATATTTTTCGTTATCCTTGAATTATTTCCTTCAAAATAAAAAAAATAGCACGCTCGAGAATGTCGAAATGACGTTATTTTTTCACAACTTTGCTGCCTTCCCCTTTCTTTACGTCACTCTCAAATTGTCAGATTACTGGAATATATACTTTTTAGCAGATAATTAACTCACCCTACCTTAATCTGACGCGCTCGAGAATTTCTGATGATCATTTTTTTTTTACTTATCTGATCCTTTATCCTTCACGGGCGGCCTTATATATGGGGCTCATATTTGGTGGAGGTACTTAACCCGGGTATACCCCTATATATTAATCTGCCGCGCTTTAGTAAATCCCGAAATCCCCGCTTGGGCTCCCCTATTATAGCAAAATTTGGAAACTCAATTATTCGGAATCCTTGGAAATTCATAAGCATAAACATTGCGAATGTAACCTATTGAATGACCAAATCGACTTGGTCTACTCGCCGGTTTTTAGATTAGCGTACCCACATTGTCACAGGTAAACAAAATTCAGGTAATGAAGTCATTGAAGACCGTCTCTTATTACCTTCAGTGGTGTATAGATATATATGGATTAGGTTAGGTTAGGTTAGTTCGTTGTAATAGTTTGAAAATATCTTGATAGGACGAAACTGCAATAATGATAGTACAAATAAAAGTTGTAAAAAACATAGAAAGTTTTATTTCTCATCCTTCATGATGATCTTCTGCCACGTAGTAATGGCTACATCCATCAATTAGTAACATTTTTTGCAATAGATGAATATCGATTTCAAACACATAAAACGATAGCATTTTATTTTAACCTCAATATTATTTACCTTATACATGAATAAAATTATCAGAGCAAATGTTCAAAATGCTCTTCTTGAACATTTCTAACATTTTCGAATGATTCTGGTAATGATAACACAAGGTTCGATAACTCTGTCTCTAAGTTCTCGTACTATTCCAGGTTGCGTGTCATAAACTTTCGATTTGATAATCCCCAAAGGAAAATATCAAGAGGAGTTGAATCCAGTGAACGAGCAGGCCATTCCATAAGCCTGGCCATGTCTTATCCACTCAATCCCTCACAAGTGAAAAAACCGTTTAACATAAAAAATAACATTTTTAATCATTTTATGTACTATGTAGTGATATCCAGTGGATATGAATCCATACGGAAGCCAGAAGCCTTATTTTCTCATTTGAATTAAAATTATAAATAATGAAGGCAGAGTTTCAAGAGATTTTCATTTAGAAGTTCCTCACCTTTCATAATCTTTTATTTCTATTTGATAGTTTATGAAGAAAAACTGAATGAATTTTTTTCATCTTAGTTTGTTATGAACAATTGCAGTTTTGTGTGTGTTGAAAAATTATTTGGATGCATTTTCATTCATTTCATGAATTTTATGTCTAATCCACAAGACTATCAACTTGTGAACATGAAGCGGAAGTGATATTATATTTTCTTTCGAGAACAAATTATGAATACACATGAAATACCTGAACAAATATCAATAATTGTCAGTCGTGATCACAATTAGAATATGAAAGTGTAGTACGTTTACCTGAATCTGGAACTCATCACGATTTTTTTAACTCACTGAGGGATTAAATTCACGATCTTTGCTGACAGTCAGTATACAAGTGGTCGTGGAAGGGTGTGTGAACCGCCATATGGGAGTAACATAAAGTATTATCGAACAAACACGCAGTACGAAGATAAAAAATTAATTAGGAAAGTATGTGCGATAACACATAGACCGGAAAGTATGCCACCAGTGAATTATTGAAGGAGTCAAGTGGATAAGAGTTTTATTCCCGAAATTTTAATTATACGTAATGATACTGTTTCAATATACCTATGCGAATAACGAAAAATAGGCATTATTGAAATACTTTTGATAGATTATTCTGTGAGCAGAAGTAACAAGGCTTTTGTTATTCTGCAGGAAGTACCGCTTAAATAAATGATCAAATCATTTCTATGCAAGTAAAAACGATGTCTTTGAAAATTATGTCAAAACTGACCAATATTCAGACTTCTCAAAATCTTTTTTTAAGACAAAACACAAGCACTACAGAGAAATCCTTCAGGCGTTCCAAGAGCGGTGCTGTGCGAAAGTAGCGATTCATTTGGAAAAACGTTCCCAAGAAGTTTATTCCAAATAAACGCAGTTCTCGAAATGAGTTGAACCTTGAAACGATGAGCAGCCACAGTCCGTCATGTATATTTCCGATATGTACCACTATTGGTGGAATCAAATGTGCCAAATCATTTGAACACCTCTTGTGAAAGTGTCTATAAAAGAGACACAAATCTCCAATCTTTCTTCGATGTTCCAGACGATCAAGGTTGCAAGTGATGTTCGCGCCTTCAATCAGGCGGATGGCTTTTTTCTGGATGGAATCCAGCAGCTTCAGGGTATGATTGGGGGCGGAGCTCCATACATGAGAACAATACTCCAAAGAAAGTCTGATCTAAGCTTTATAAAGCATCAAAAGTTGCTGAGGTGTGTACAGTTTTCTGGTTCGGAACAGTGTTCCAAGCTTTTGAGAAGCAGTTTTTGCTATTCCAGCGACATTATGGCGCCAATACATACATTCCCCACCAATTGAAGCAGAAAGCGGAATTGTCTGTCCTGATATAATTATATCCGGATCTAAGACATTTATCTTTATGGAGAAAACCGATGCCTGGGTTTTCGTGGCATATAATTGAACCTGGTTACTTTCACCCCAATTCGAAATCACTTCTAGATCCTTATTAATATATGCGATCTTCTGTTGGGATCCAAATGGAAAGTTGAAACAAGGGAAAGCAATATATTGGATTCTTGGGTTTTCCAATAAGTAGTTGATATACAATAAAAAGAGGGTTGGAGACAATATGGATCCCTGAAGAACACCAGCGTTGATGGAAAAAGTATTCAAGGAAGCTGGAGAGCCATTCACAAAAATGATCCGACAAGCCATAGCATCGCAGTTTGGCCAGCAAACCCTCATGCCACACACGATCAAAGGCCTCAGAAATATTGAACGCAACAGCTATTGATTCTCCATGTTTCTCTATTGCGTTATTCCAAATATGGATGACATACGATAGAAGGTCGCCTGTTGATCTTCATTCCTGAAAGCCATATTAATGATCGCTCAAGATGTTAAAGACTTTCAAATATTCAAGGATATGGTAGTTTACGACTTTCTTCATGATATTTGATATCACTGATAGAAAAACGACTAGTCTGTAGTCTGTAATGATTTTTTTTACAGTTTTTCTGCATCATTCATAGTTTCGAGACTAATGTTACACGATAAAAACAATCAAAAATTTTTCAAACTGTTGGAGTCAAATGAACAGTTCAACAAAGAACTTTTATCTATCTACAAAAATGTATATGTTACATAGTATAAGGAAGTGGGCGCAGGCAAGGCAAGCACCATATTGAGATATGTAATTTTCAAATATTCATGTAACAATAAGTGTAATTGTTTTTTCTGCGATCTGGGGTTGGACAAGCCCCACCCTCTTTTACCTTGGCTGCATCCTTGAATGACAATATAATCGTTCATTCAGTATTTGCTTTGCAATCCAAAACATGTGCTATGAAAATATGATCACCAACTACTTATGTTTGTTTATATTATTCCGAAATATTATTTCGTTGACTGGTATGTTGGAGTGCATGTTTTTTATGTCGAACGAGTACAGTTTAGTGTTCGGACTGACATTTGTCGTAGAGATTCTGTCTGTGAGTTCCATTGAATTTTTGATGCTGTGACCGTTGTTCCTGACGACACAGTTATTATTGAGAAACAGGAATTAAGTATGAAAGTGAACAAATATATAACGGAAAACGATTTTAGCACGATGAATCACGATCCAACCACAAAATATGAAAGACAAATTAATAGCCTAATAAAATCCAACAAACAGATCTTTAACACCAAAGCATTGAACAGATACACAGTCAACAACCCAAAAGCACCAAAACTCAACGCACAGATAAAGATATATAAGGAAAATAAACCTATAAGACCGGTTATCAATTTCACCAGATCACCTTCATACAAATTTCTAAAATCATAACCGACGAACTGAAAAACAAAATCAACAGGAACAACGACCACAGCATCAAAAATTCAATGGAACTCACAGACAGAATCTCTACGACAAATGTCAGTCCGAACACTAAACTGTACTCGTTCGACATAAAAAACATGTACTCCAACATAGTCAACTAAAGTATAAACATCATATCTGAGAACCTAAAACACCAAAACATAGACAAAACCTACATTAAACAAATGGAACACAGTCTAAATACAATACTTAATCAAAATTATTTCGAATCTGAAGGGAAAATTTATAAACAAACAGATGGACTAGCGATGGGATCCCCACTATCTAGCATTATATCCGAAATATACCTGCAAACCATAGATGAGAAAATGTTAACAATAATAAAAACACATGATGAAAAAGGAGAATGGTTCAGATACGTTGACGATGGACTGTACATATCACAAAACAATGGAATAAGAATAGAACAAATAACAAAAGAAATTAACGAAATAAATCAAAAACTATGTTTCAGCATTGAGGAAGAACACAACTCAAAACTTAACTACCTGGACATAACCATAGGATGAAACCACAACAAAACACAATTTCAAATGGCAATATACAGGAAACCTACACAAACAAGCTCTACCATACCCGCAAGTTCAAACCATCCACCATCACACAAAATGACTGCCTATAACGCATTCATATATAGAATGTTAAGGATACCACTCAGCAATGAAGCCCGAAACAAAGAACGGAAAATCATATACCAAATAGCGAACGAATACGGATACACCCAAAAGACAATAGATAAACTAGAAAACAGAATCAAACAAAAAATACAGAACAAGGATCAAGCTACCCCAACAGACAAAACAACACAACGATGGACAGCATTTATGTACGTAGGACACCAAACCAAAAAACTAACAAACATCTCCAAACCACTGAACAACAACATCACATACAAGCCGAACACGAAAATAACACAAAAAATAAACAACTATGAAAAAGAAGAAGACAAAGACCAAAACGGGATATACAGTATACAATGCTCGGACTGCAACAAATTCTATATCGGCCAAACCAAGAAAAAACTGATCCAAAGGTACAATGAGCACAAAAAGGCATACATAAATCCAACAGTATATAAATCAAACCTTGCAACACACGCCATACAAAACAAACATAATTTCCCCCCACCAGAGAACATAAAACTGATAAAACAAATCTACAAGGGAAACCGCATGGACATTTGGGAAAACTTGAACATCCATAAATTCAACAGTCATAAATCACTTATCGAGGAACAAGTACAAATCAAAACACAACAAGATCTCACATTCAATATATTAAACAAAACCATACACATTCCTAGAGAAGATCTAACACGAGTACCTGATGCAGAACAAATACAGGCAAATGTACCTAAAGTACCTGAAATACCTGAGTTAAGACGCTCTGACCGTATAAAGAGACAGACAACAGGATGACCAGTTCAGTTTGAGGAGTGCCAGATGATGACAGTACAACCAACTGTCGAAAGCGCTCGCAGATAATTAATAGAAGATATAAAGCTTCAAATCCTTTTTGTAGAATTTAATATTGAAATACTCAAAATAAAGGAAAATTAGTTGCATCAATATATATATATATATATATATATATATATATATATATATATATATATATATATATATATATATATATATATATATATATATATATATATATATATATATATATATAGGAACGATAAAAATAAAAACAGCAATAAAAAATTCATTGGCGCTCCGGGGCGACTTCATTGATTCCAGTGGCGCATTTGCTTTTTCAGCTGCAGAAAAACCCGGAAAAACCTGCATATATAATGGTTTTGATGATATTTCTGTACATAATTCACATAGTATTATATTATGAAATGAAATATAAATGAATAAATATGAGTGATAATCCACGAAAACATATACTTGTCGTGGAACAATGAAAGAAAATAATGATAATAAAGGATATACACATACATATATACATATACACATATATAAATGAAGCTATTCGAGATTTATAGTATCGATACTTTTTCATTGAAGAAAACTTGGTCTACAATGAAAACGAAGACCTCTGTAGAACAGTCTTTTGGTCCTATTGTATTATTTCAGTAATTATCCTTTATATCGATCAGTTGATAGGTGAATGATTTAGGAAGGTTTAAAATCCAATTTTTGAATAGGCCTGACGAGATGATTGTTTTCAGTTCACTGGGAACTGCATCATAAACTCTGGGTTTGAGGAAATATGATGAACGTTGGGATTTTATTTTAGAGATGAAAGGCACTGCGAGGTGGTTATCTCCTTTCCAAGTATTATATATGTGCACATAGTAATTTTAGATCCTTCTTTTTTCTGCTTCAGTATCAAGAGGTTCAAAAATAATTGTTAAGTATCTAAACTTTTGCTAGTTGATAAATTCCATAACTGGAATATAATCGATCTTTCGAGTATATTATCTTTAGTATCCATTTCTGGAGTATATAGAGTCCGTTCATTTGATTATTGTAAGCAACTCCCCAAGCTATTATTCCGTACCTCAATTGTGATTCCACCAGTGCAAAGTATAAAATTCTCAAGTATCTTATTTCAAGAAATTTCTTGATATGTTTAAACTTTGCTATGAGGCTTCTAAATTTGAAAGTGAGCTTTTTTATGTGAGTGTCCCATTTCATGTGACTCCCAAGTATTTTTTGTTTTTTTTATGTTTTTGACCATGGATATAGTGAAGGTGCTATTATCGTCGGTGATTGGTAGTTGTGAAATATCCGAAAAATTGGTTTTGATAATTGAAAACGGAAGACATTTTGTCTTATCGAAATTAATCGTGAGTAATTTGGAGTCGATTCATCGTTTTATTTTGGGAAAATCTTTCTCGGTTCTGTCAAACAACTGTTGCCAATTTTCACCAGAATATAAGATTGCGGTGTCATCCGCAAAGCTGATTATGTGGCCTTCTGTATCAACATTTTATAAATCATTTAGGTATATGTTGAATGAAATGGGGCTCAATACTGTACCTTGTGGGACTCCAAATTCCACACTTTCAAAGTGACTGAGTCTGCCGTCAATTTTAACGCATTACTTTCTTCTTTTTAGATAACATTTCACCAGTTTATATATATTGCCTCTCAACACCTGCAATGGATTTCAGGAGTTTCTGGTGACACACTGTATCAAAAGCTTTTGCTAGATCTACGAATATGCACAAAGAGGGGTGACTTTTTCGAGCGTTTGATATATTTTTGTAGTCAATAATTCAATTGCATCATCAGTGGATCAAGACTCCTGGAACCTATATTGGTACGGGAAAAGTATCTTTTATTCCTGGAAAAATTTTGATATTTTTACTTTGATTATAGTTTCAAGTATTTTTCCAAGATTAGATATCAGTGATATAGGTCTATAATTGTTACAATCTAGTTTGTTGCCATTTTTATACACCGAAGTAATCACTGAAATTTTAAGCTGAGATGGCCAGTATCCTTGGCTTGATACTATGCTAAATAGGTGTGATAGAGCTTTTGAAATAATATTTACCATGCATTTAAGAGTTTTGCACTTATATTATCAAATCCGGGTGCCTTATTATTCTTCAAGTTCAAAATCAAATTTTTCACTTCGTTCTCAGAGGTTTCTTCAAGGAACAATGAATTTGGTAGTCGTTTCTCACTTTTCAATTCTATATTTGAGATATTTTTCGCTAACTTTTCACCGATACCAGCGAAATGTTCAACGAAAGTATTCGATATTTCTCCAGCTTTTTTCAAAATAGTACCTGTTTCATTGCTTTGTGCCATTCTTTGTACATTTCATTACGCATGTTTATGGAAGTGATTCACAACACAACAAAGTTTTTGTTTCGGGGTTGAAATTAGATGATTTTAATGTATTTCCACGTATTAAAACCGAAAGTGACCATAAAAATTATATATTAGCTCTTGTTTTCAAGATATAGTATCATTATATTATATATATGTATATTGAGTTTTCAACAAATGGAATATTTCATCACCAACAGTTGGTTGGCTCCTCATATTTGTTGTAATTCTTGTTCCGTCATATTGCGAGAGTGGCTGAAAAATAAAAACCGGGCAATGGCTTTTGCAGTACCTATGGTTTGGCGTGAGCCTACCAATCATACAGACGACTGTTATTTCTGCTTAACTCCTCCCATTAAGCAAGGTTTATCTATGAAGAAAAGAGGAACGGTTAAATACCCTAATCTCCCATCTGCTCTTCGGCCTGTACCACACTCAGACAATTTGCCAGTCTCTTCTCCACCCCAAAACTATTAAATTTTAGAGGAAGGTGATGAAGACTGTTTAGAAGGAGCAACCCATCCTTCTACTTCCTATGACCCTGATTTTGAGGTAAGCGATAGGTCTAGTGATCCGCACAGAATTAGTCAAGCAGAGTTGAGTGACCTTATAAGAGATCTTCGCTTGTCTAAGGAAAAGGCTGAGCTGTTAGGGTCAAGACTACAACAGTGGAATCTTCTAAAACATGATGTGAAAATATCTCAGTACAGACAGCGTCAAAAAGATTTGCTTCCTTTTTTTGAGAAAAAAGAAAACCTCGTAGTTTGTTCTGATGTTAATGGTTTGATGGACTGCTTGAATTTGGATCACACTCCATCTGAATGGAGACTGTTTATAGACTCTTCAAAACTAAGCTTAAAAGCTGTACTTCTGCATAATGGAAATCAGCTACCCTCTATTCCTATAGGTCATGCAGTTCACATGAAGGAAACGTATATAAATATGAAAACACTTCTCCAATCAATCAAATATGAACAACACAAGTGGCACATCTGTGGTGATCTGAAAGTCATTGCTATACTCCTAGGAATGCAATTAGGGTTCACCAAGTACTGTTGTTTTTTGTGTCTGTGGGACAGTCGGGATAGAAAATCTCACTATAAAAAAATGAACTGGCCTACACGAGACCTAAACCCTAATGAGAAAAATGTAGTTTACGAGCCTCTTGTAGATCCTAAGGATGTTCTCCTTCCCCCATTACATATTAAGTTGGGACTAATGAAAAACTTTGTGAAGGCCATGGACCAGGAAGGACAAGCTTTTAAGTACTTGAGAGCAAAGTTTCCCAGGTTGAGTGATGCTAAAGTCAAGGAAGGCATCTTTATTGGGCCTCAAATCCGTGAAATCGTAAATGATCCTGCTTTTGACATGATTTTAACGGGAAATGAAAAAAGAGCCTGGGAAGCCTTTAAGGGGGTTGTACATGGGTTTTTAGGTAACAAAAGAGATGATAACTTCACAGCATTGGTTAAAGAGCTTCTTCAAGCTTACCACCAACTTGGATGCAACATGTCCTTAAAAATTCATTTTCTTCACTCTCATCTTAATTTCTTCCCACAAAACTGTGGAGCTGTGAGTGACGAACATGGAGAAAGATTCCATCAAGACATTGCCTTAATGGAACAGAGATATCAGGGCCGTTGGAATGAAGCAATGCTTGCAGACTACTGCTGGTCTGTGTGTAGGGATGCTCCAGAAGTGTTTTATAAAAGACAAGCTAAACGACAGCGATCTTACAATGAATCGGATGGACTTAATTGAAATTTGGTGGTACAAACTTCTTTTATTTGTCAAAACACTAAGAATAATGTTTTTTTTATTAATTTTGTACTTAAAATATTCTAAAAGAAACATAACAATATTGTTTTATGTACTTTCACTTTTCACGTATAGTATAACTACTCTTTAAGATTAAGTACTGTGTATCTCAAAAACCAGAGCCAATAAAAATTTTTCATTGTTATTTTCGTTTTTATCACCCCAAAATTAGTAGAAATTGACTAATTTAGTGTAGGAAACATTCAAAAAATATTTTTTTGTTGTGTTGTGTATTGATGTTGTCATCAATGCATTTCTATGAGTGGATGCCCTAATTTTAATAACTTTCATATTTTTTTGTGTTAGTCTTTTCATTTTGTCTATCATGAGCTCAGTTTTCGTCTCGATATCATTTGTGTTATAATAGTGTGTGTTTAATTTTTAGAACATCTCTTTTCAGGTTGTTTTCGATTTCGAATTGAAAAATAATTGAGAAGTGATCTGTGAAATATGTTTTCAGTACGATAGGAATGACATCTTTTCGAACTATACAGATAAGTGATGGTTCTGCATTCCTACCAAAAATTGTAATATTAGAAATAGATATAGCTTCAGGTATCAACGAAATGAAGATTTGAATTTACGTTACGTGTTAATATTCTTCAACATACCTTAAAATTCCTAGAATGTCTGAAACACAAACGAAACAACAAACAACAGGAGCTATGATGTACGCGCCTATAAACTGACCTAGAACTGGTGAAAAATATTTCTAATATGTATTGATGTTCAATTATCGAATTGTTGCCAGGAGATGTCACTTGTACACAATTGCAACAAAACGGAAATGAAAATAGACATCATTGATTCTACCTCATACCCAAACCATTTGTCGCTGCTACTGTACCCTCATACTTGGTAGAAAATTGAACGATAAATTATCAGTATTTGTAGGAACTGTGTAAAGAATTTCTCCTATCACCCTGGTACTAGATAAATTATTCAGCGATTTACCGGACGGCGGAAGAAAATAAATATTCTTAAATACACATATTAGGTTGTTTTAAAAGTTTTGTTCATTTTTATCAGCCAACATTATGAAACGCCGTTTTACTTTTTATTGTCACAAATATTCATTTCTCAATTTATTCAACTAACAATTTATTTGTTTGGATTTAATTGATTCATGCATTTGTTCGACACATTCAAAACGATTGTTCACAACATTTGTTCTATTTTAAATAACACTTGATTTAAAATGTTACATGAATTAATTGGCTTGATGAAAAGTTGCGAACAGTTATAATATAGATTAAATTTTTGGAAGTAAATGTTTGTCATATATACTTTTTTTGTAACTATCGAATGATTTACTACAATTTCTGTGGAACATGAATAAAATTGTTCCTTGATAATTATAGTTGCATGAATTGAAAGGATTGTCGATAATTTCAATTCGGCGCTAGCTTCGAGCGGATTCTTGCAGAAGCTGAATTTTTAAATCTGGCAACATGATAGTCTAGTGATAGTAACAACAACATACCCTTGTTAGGTATCTTAGATTAGGTAAAGGTATATCTTTCCTTGTCTAAGTTAGGTATGCTGTGTAGTAACACAATATTCCGTCCGACCGCAGCGCCGAATGAAAATTATCAACAATCAATTTAATTCAAGTATCACCTAAATACAACAATCAAAACAATTCATTTTCACAAAATACTAATAGTATTTTGTAAAACGGCGTGCCACGCCGTTTTACTTTTTATTAATATTCCTTTGAAAAGAATTGAATTATTTTGTTTGTTGAATTTCAGTGATACATGAATTAAATTGTTTTTAGATAATTTTTATTCGGCGCTGCGGTCGAACGGATTATTACCATACTATGACCAATGACATACATATTATATGCAGTTATGTAGTTCCGCAAAAATACGTCCCATATCATTCATTTGAAATGGGCTGAATTATTTTGTTTGTTGAATTTCAGTGATATATGACTTAAATTGATTGTTGATAATTTTTATTCGGCGCTGACGTCGGGCGTATGGAACTACTCAACTGCATATTTATGGCGTTGGTCATATAGTACGGTAATAATCCGTTCGACCGCAGCGAAGAATAAAAATCATCAACAATCAATTTAATTCATGTATCACCTAAATGCAACAGAGAAAACAATTCATTTTCACAAAATACCAATAGAAAGTAAAACGGCGTGGCATGCCGTTTTACTTTTTATTAATATTCCTTTGAAATGAGCAGAATTTATTTTGTTTGTTGAATTTCAGTGATATATGAATTAAATTGATTGTTGATAATTTTTATTCGGCGCCACGGTTGAACGGTGTTTTGTCGTACTATAAATGAATTAGCATGTTGCCATATGTAACTCTTGAAATTCTTGATAAATCCGATCGATACCAGCGCCGAATTAAAATTATCAACAATCGTTTTAAATGTATCTTTCAAATATAACAAACTTTTTAAATCATCAAAAATTTTAATTCTTTGTCAAAAATTAGCTTTTCAAAAAGATTGATGAAATGAAATGATACTTGCTTGACAATGTTTTGCACAAAAGTTGTAACCAAATTTTAAAGTGAATGTTGGAAATATTCAATATTTCTAATAAAATTGAAATATAACAATCTTTATTGTTCATAGAAAAATATTTAGTATGGAAAGTTAATTTGCTATTTTTATTACCAACAATGTTTCATAGGAAAACTTTGATAGTCATTCAAATATATTCATTGAAATGTTATTCCCAAACTTACTTTTAGAAAATGAATTTGAAGTTTCATTATAATTCAACAGTCATATCAATATATTTTTAACATTTTATTCAAAAGTCAAAATTATATGCGGAATTGGAACGTTTGTTGAATTTACTCGAATAATACAATTCCATTGACTGTTGAATAAAAATGTTTGTTCACTGCTGAGTTGAACTATATGTATATAGATTATTTTCCAGCATAATATATAGTAAATTGGCATTCCATTTTCCAATACTCTGAAACAATATTTTTCTTCGGAATCAATAAAAGCTTCAAGTTATTTCATTAGTCTTTTTTATTTAAATAACAATTTTATTCATGTAACATTTTGAATCAAGTGACATTTTAAATAGAACAAATTTTGCGAACAATCGTTTTTAATGTGTCCAACAAATGCATGAATCAATTAAATTCAAACAAGTAAATTGAGGAATGAATATTTGTGACAATAAAAAGTAAAACGGCGTTCCATACAACATCAAACTGTAATATCTCAGTGAATTCTCATTCATTTCAATCAAAATGAGCACCATTCGAATCAAAGCACTTTTGCCAACGTTACAAAAGTCGATTAATGTCAACGCGTCCTCGGATCAAAGAATTTTCTAAATCTGTCAGGCGTCGAAGACGGTTCAGCGGAATTTCGGTGGATGACATTTTGGAATGGTCGTTTGGAATCACTGAGTTTATTGTTGTAGTGAAATATTGTAATGTAAATTGCGTACTCAGGATTCGATGAAGAACACGAAGGCTGTTTTTGACTGGTCCTGATTGGTGCAGGTTCTTCCGATGGGAAAGTTTTTGAAGTGCTTGAAAAGATGGTAGTCGGTTGGCGAGAGGTCTGCCGAATGTGGTGGGTGAGTCAAATATTCGATGCTCAATTCGTTTAATTTTCGAACGGTGATTTGAGAAACGTGAGGACGGGTATTTTCGTAGAGCAGGATCGCACCTCTTATGATGAGGTGCTCTTTTTGATTGGGAGCCACCTGACGAGGAAAATTAGACCTTCGTTGACGACCTGGCTCACTCCAGATCCTTTTTCTATGGTCATCATTCTGCAGTCTAACTCTAACTTCATCTGTAAATAGGATCTGTGACATTTTGTTCTAGCCCAGTCGATAAATTAAATCGCAAATCCGGAGACGCTCAATAACTGAATATAGAACAAATAAATAAATATAGACAAGAACAACAACGGTAAATTTTCTATTTGGACGAATCTTGGTATGACACTCACGACACAGTTACGAAAGGATGGACTGATGGTTCGAGAATGTGTACGCCTAACATGCCTGCAAACAAAGGATCGCGACTAATCATTGTGCATTGCGAAGGAAGTGAAGGATGGGTTTCGAATTATTTGAAATTATGTGGAAAAAAACTTGAGGAGTGCAATGTCGAATATCATAAGAACATATGGAAGCTAATATTTTCGAGGAATGGTTTGAAAACACATTGATCCCAAATTGGCATGCGATTTGACAACGCTTCCTATCATTTGTAACAGCTCATCAAAGTACCGAATGAAAATTCGAGGAAAGATGAAATACAAAGTTTTTAATGGATAACAATTTGTATTTTAAGATTACTATACCAAAAACCAACTACTTGAAGTTTCACCGACAAAAACATTTGAAAAAGTGTATGCCCTGAGAGTATTGCTGAAAAGTATGGACACATCATAATGAGATTTTCCCCCCATCGAGTTGATTTGGGGAAAAGTGAAACAAAGCATCAGGCGTGAAAATAATTTTCCAAAAATTGATGAGAAGGTGACAGAGCTAATTATTGATTTAAATGACGACAGTGATAGTAAACAAAGAATATGGAAGAGGAATTTTCAGAAGCTTTCGAAGAAAGTCAGTGGAGTGTTTATATATATATATATATATATATATATATATATATATATATATATATATATATATATATATATATATATATATATATTGTGAATATTGGAGAGTTTTGAGTGAGTGAAGAGAGTATTTAGTGAAGTGTTTGTTATTTATCATTCCACACCGTGGGTCAGCACAACTGCTGACATAGGTAGAAATGAATTCCATTTTCAAAAGTAAAGGCAGAGAGTGGTATGGAAATATTTTGTAATCAGAATGGCGAGAAAGTTATTTCCATAGGGGTATAGCGGTTGTTTATTTTACGAATACTAACATACCTACATTTTCTAAATGAAATTATTTTATGCATATTGGAAATAAGATATACATTCAACAAGATCAATCATGAATAGCGAATTTTTTCAAGTCGTATTTTTGTCATTTCCTGAATTCAGCACAGCAATAGAATCGACGTAAAAACGTTTGCTACATATTATTAAAAAATCAAATCATGTCATGCGGAGGAATATCAACATATTGTTTTACATTTAATGGAATATTGACTATACAAGTTGGAAATTGTTACATTCAAAGGTATCACGATCACGAATCAAATTCAAGTTGGATAATGTTACATTTGATTGTAACTCGTCCACGTAATAAAAAGCATCAGAGTGTTACATTTTACTGTAACTTGTTCACTTTGAAGAACGTATCAGTTAGGTAAGGTTAGGTCCAAAGTGAGTGAGTTTATTTCATCCTTCACCGCAACCCGGAAGGGTTGATTGTGGCTCACACCTATTCACACTCGACTAAATAAACCCAGCTTCTTAACGAAGCCGATTAGTTTATATGGTGAGTGGTCTTCTTTCAGGTCAGATGGTAAGAGTACGGCTCTGCCGAACTCTAAAGACCTGAGTCGGTCCCCAGCGGGACAGGCCCAAAATTTATGCTTTGCTGTTTCATCGTTAATGTGGTAGTCGAATGGTCAAGGTGCAAGATTCCCACCTTGATACCCCCACAACCTTCCCATATGAGGGTTTTTGCACGTCAGCTTCACCCGACGATGCCTTAGATTAAACCGTGCAGGGCGTTTTTTCCTCTGGTTTTGGTGAATCATCACTTGAGCGCAAACGTTTGTTAACCTCCTCATGGGGGGTTTGTTCCTCCACCTGAGACAGATTTTGCGTACGCCGCTCAAGAATTTGGTGCAAGGCGGTTTCATAAGGTACCCCACTCTTGAGGAGACGACTCAGTCGTTTCCTGGCTGAACCACCAAACCTTTTTTAAGGTTCAGTTATTGGATCAGGAGTTGGAGAGTTGAGAAGCTTTCACTCCTGATCTAAATTCACAAGCAGGTCAGTTGGAGTCGTAAGCTCGACATCCATCTTCTCTGTAGACTCAGCGTCAGAAATAATTTTTAAGTTTACTCTGCTGATAAAAGTCCCACGAGTAGCTAGGGAAAACAGGTCAATCACGGCAGAGCCCCGCATCACCGCGACAAGGCGAGAGGGCGCCTGATGTCTCGAAGGTTCCGTAGAGAAAGCTGATAGGCTCAATGTCATTCATTCTCTCGGCACGAATACACACAGCCATCGTTGGGATGCCATTCAGTGAGGGATTAACAGAACCACAAATGATTCTGCCATTCCCGTATCCAGCGGGGCTGCGTGAAAGCAGGCATCCGATGGCCGGTTTGCTCAACCCCCACATCCCAAGCCAATGCACTCGCCAAAAACAGCATGCAGAGTGGCTCAGGTAGTGAAAGATGAACGAGTATAGCCAACCCGCCTTGAAGACACTGTTGCCATAGCCACCCCGTACGGGGTAGTTCTACCCCTCTTGAACTCAATTTCACCCTCTCGCTCCCCTCAAGTTAATCTACCCCGCTCAGATATAAAGCAAAATAATGTAAAATAAAAATTGGAAAAATGAACAAATATTTAGGTTTGATTTTGAATCTACCGCGTTACACGAGCCGAGTACCCTTGGCAAAGTTGGCGTAGACTGAGTGTCTGGCGCCACCGACATATTAAGGTTATGTCGATGTCTTACACCAATAGTTCCGATATTCTGTGACTGAGTACTGAGTTACACTACAATGCTCCTCTGCGCTTCCGTGATCATGCTCTGTGCGTGTGAAATGTTATTTGATGTTTGTGACATGACATTCGACATTTTTAGTTAAAGTTGAGAACGTAAATGTGAATATGTTTATATTATATGCAATTTCAGTCTGTGATGTAAATGTAGTTATATGTATAGTCGAAGTAACCGATATTATACACTATTAAAGTTGTCGGCACACTCAAAGGTCATAAAAACCAACACATAGAAATAAATCGGCAGCATTTCTATGTGTGGACTGTACACTTGGCGTTTCGTATTGGATAATTTTTACTAACCAAGTTTTGTGATTGGCTGAAGAGTAATAAAATTAAATTTGAAAGCATGTTACGGTGACGAATAGAAATCATGGAATGCGGCCTTTGCTTATCGCCGTCGTGTTCACTTCAAGAACTTATCACGATTTGAGTGCTGAAATCCGCTATTGGTGCAGTTATATTTACTTAAAATGTGTATGCCAAACAAGCCTGGAAACGAAGGATCGCGACTAATCATTGTGACTATCATAAGAACATGGAAACTAATATTTTCGAGGAATGGTTTGGAAACACATCGATCCCAAATTTGAATGCAATGACATTTGACATGTTTATGATTAAGATCGTCAAATTTATCATAGAACAAAGAACGACAATCATAGGTTTACGTCAATGCGTCACTGTGATTGGTGTCATCATGTGAATGTAGATCCACCCCGGTTCTACCCCGCTCCCTTCCAGAAATCTACCTCGATGAAAAAATGGCTTGTGGCAACACTGCTTGAAGAACGTATACAGGAAGATCGTTTTGGGCCAACGATTATGGACATACAGAATTGCTTACTTTTGCGATTTTGTTAGACACGTCACGTGGTCTCGTGACGTAACAGTGGTGACTCTGGATTGATTCGGTACTGCACTTTTGATTTAAAATAAACAAAATTCAGTTGAATCCCTTATTAAAATATTATGTTTATATAGGATTGAATACTTAATATAAATGGATTAATCCTAAGTAAACATTTTTCTTTTGTGAATGATAGGCGAGTTATTTTGCTCTTTTCAAAAGTAAGAGGTTTCATCAGTTTTTTATTTTCGTGAAAACTGTAATTTCCACAAAAATGTTGTAATGAACTGTGTTTTAGGTAATAATATTATCTAAAAAATTTTTTTATCACTTTTTGTTCCATCTTTTATAATAAACGCTTAATGATCGAAAATATATATAAGTAATAAATTGTTTATAGTTGTAACAACTTTTTTCATTTATCTGACAGAAAATACATGATACGGTTTTTACTTTTTATTAAAAAAATGAGAAATTTGGATAAAATAATTTAACTTAAACTTAGTTCCATAAATGATGATAGTGACAAATCTACAATTTAATATATTATAATACTACATTAGAGCAAGAAGTAATTACTTTATCTACCAAATATATTTGAATAATTTTTTTGCATTGATGTAGAAAAATTGATTCAAAGGACTAATGTATTACTTTATTTAATTTTCGATTTTTTTTATGAAAATTTTTGAAAATTTTTTAAGTGACCTATTTTCGTCAGCCTTTAAGTTATTATATTTCATTCTGACAATTGTTCTCAGCTTGCAAAATTGAAAAATAATATTTAAAGGAAAATCTTCTCTCTTTTTGCAGTTTTTTTAAATTTACGATGTAAAGGCAAACCTATAAAAAAACCATATTTATTTTAAGCAGTAAATGAATAAAATAAGTTTTTACCAACAATTCATTTTCATGGTCTCGTTCATAATCATTTTCTGAAAAAAGTTTAGAACAAATAAATCTATTTTTGAGAGTGAATTTATCCCCTCTTTAGCAAAGACGAATCCATTCTTTTTGCAAAGTTGTAGAAATCATATCCTCAGCAATAGGAAAAAAGTGGAATATAACATTAGTAACACCACTTTTCTTTAAAATCAACTGAATGCTTTTGCAAGTTGACACTGCACAAATACGACCAGACATTTCAACTAAAAATTACAAGGTGTTTTAATGGTTAGACAATAATTGCTATTATTTACAAAAATGTGAATATTTCCAATTTTTACCTTAATTTAAATTAAAAATGTTCATAAAAACAAAAAAAAAGTTCCACAATGGCGAAAAACAAACCTCAAAACGGAAGAAAATAACAGAGTCTTATATGGCGTCTACTCGCTACACCAGTTTAAAAAATGTCCAAAAGCACAAAAAAATACGACTTTTATAATAACAAACTCAATATTTCAGAAACCTAATTGGTATAGTTAAATAAAAATGTAATCAAAATATACAAAAACAATGTAATACGGTCCGAAAATAATCTTCAAAAAATGTTAAAATAACACACAGTCTTATGCCAGCTACTAAAAGTGTCACCAGTGTTATGTCACATCTGCTCGGCGCTTGTTTAACGTGGCGATATATGTAAGTAAGCAATCCTGTATGTCCATAATCGTTGGTTTTGGGTTACAGCTTTTCAATATGTCAGATGAGTCCGAAACCAGACCATTTCTGTGCGATACTGTCAAGAAAGCTTCTAATAAAATTGAATGGCAGAATGGTAAGGGCTTTCCAGTTGTATCTAGATTCTGAAAATATTCAGGATGGCTCCAGGAAAAATTCGTATATTTTTTTTTCAATTTCAATTTATTCAGCTTCGGAAAAAATACATTGGAATCGTACGATATGTACGAAATTGAATTGAATTAAGTTAAATTAAAGCTAAATTCGTATGATTTCTCCTGTCAGAGTCTGAAATACATGTATTCATATACAGTACAATACGATAAAATAGGATAAAATGTATATAGCTTCATACAATAATAATCTTGCTTCTTCACTTCTGTAATAACATTATATACAGGGTGTAACATAAGTACGTTAAAATATTCAAGTGAAGTATTCCTGAGACAATTTTACGAAAAAAAATCTTCATGAACTTGTGTTCGAAAATGCTTCGTTTCGGAGATACGGGGTGTTAAAATTGAATTTTTTTGTTCGCTTTTTGAAAATAACTGTTGCAAAAAATAAGTTATTCACACAAAATTCGGTACACGGAGTTTTTTTGATAAAGGAAATCATAATTTCGTATTAATCTTCATGTAACATTTAGAGGGCGCTGCGTACACTGTTATTATTAATTTAAAATTGCCCTAACTTTTTTAACAGTAAACTTTTGGTACTTTTCATGAAAAAACCTGATTCTCACAACTTTTCCAAGTAAAAAAGGTACACTTCCTCAACAACGCTGGATGTGATCGTTTTCGAGATATTTACAATTTTCTATATCGATGCATATTACTTTATAGCCAAATTTGATTTCAATAATTGTTGTGACTCTCTGCTTGCAAATGAAGTTAATTAAATCGAGTATGTTATGAAAGTTTGTGTATAAAAATAGAAGTTCGCTGTCACATTTTTAACTATTTTAACAAATTCACAGTTCGGAGTTTATCAAGTAATTTTTTGGTACTATGCCCGACTTTACGAATGCTGAAATGTCTGATATGGTTTTTGCATACGCCTTGGCTGACGGAAATTCAAGCGAGGCCAGACGCATCTATCAGGAAATGTATCTCCATAGCGTGACTCCTTGTGCAGCGACATTTGCAAATCTTTTCCGGCGACTTTCCGAATCTGGAAGCTTTGAAACAAATTCTGCAGTAGGACGGCCACGGACTACAAGAACTGTAGAATTGGAGGAGGCGATTTCGAAGAAATTAGTGAACATCCAGAGAGAAATACAAGAAAAATTAGTCAAACTTCAAATGTGAGTCACATGACAGTTTACAGAATTTTAAAGCAACAGCAATTACATCCTTATCATATTCAGCGTGTCCAGCCATGCTACGTGATTTCCAACCATGTATCGAATTTGCTCAATGGCTTCGAAGAAAAGTCGAACAGCATCCGCAAATTTTATCGAAAATCCTCTTCACAGATGAGGCTAATTTTTCAAGAAATGGTATCATGAACTTCCATAACAACCACATCTGGCCGGAAAATAACCCACATGCGATAACGCAAACTCATTTCCAAGACAGATTCTCTTTTAATTTGTGGGTAGGCATAATTGGGAATTATTTATTTGAGCCATATTTTCTTCCCTAAAGTTTGAATGGAGATACTTACCTACAATTTTTGGAACACGAGCTTTCCCAACTCATGGAAGATGTTCTCATTGGTCTCTGAAATCACTCTTGGTTTATGCACGATGAAGCTCCTGTTCATTTTAGTGTGATAGCAAGAAATTTTTCAGACGTAGCATATCCCGAACGAGGGATAGGAAGAGGAGGCACTGAGCATTGGCCCCCGAGGTCACCGTACCTCAATCCCGTTGATTTTTTTCTCTTGGGGACACCTAAAATCACTAGTTTATGCTAGCCCCATTGGAAACAAGGAAATGTTGAGGGACCGCATCATAGCTTGCTGCGAAACGATAAGAAACACTCCGGGCATTTTTCAACAGGTGCGGAATTCTTTGATGAGGAGAGCAGAAGCTTGTATTACTGTTGGGGGTCGTCACTTTGAACAGTTGTTGTAATAGTTGTTTCGTTCAATTTTTATATGTTTATTTTCCTGAATAAATAACATAGTACTTCTCCGAATTGTTTTTTTCAAACTCCGAAATGTAGAATTTTCTAATTGAATAATCAAATCTGACAAATTTTTTCAATTTGGATTGAATAAGCAGTTCGATAATGCTCAGTTTAGAAGAAGTCTATACGGGTATACTGCGTATAAAGTTTGATGAAAATAACTAAAATTGCAAAAAACTTGTGACAAAAACCTACCATGTTTTGAAAAATTTCAAAGGTCTGTATTTCGAAAGCGAATCATTCTTCGTTAAACATTTCATAGGAAAAAGTTTATTTTCACGAGATCCACCACATTCTTAGTTGGTGTTCTCAACAACTTCACTTAG
This sequence comes from Leptinotarsa decemlineata, assembly GCF_025532065.1. NCBI lineage: Eukaryota > Metazoa > Arthropoda > Insecta > Coleoptera > Chrysomelidae > Leptinotarsa > Leptinotarsa decemlineata. The sequence goes on along the minus strand of NW_027412694.1, from coordinate 9,555,193 downwards.
CGCCCTAGCAGGTAAGTAATATGCATCGATATAGAAAATTGTAAATATTTCGAAAACGAACACCTCCAGCGTTGTTGAGGTGTACCTTTTTTACTTGGAAAAGGTGTGGGAATTAGCTTTTTCCATGAAAAGTACCAAAAGTTCACTGTCAAAAAAGTTAGGGCAATTTGAAATAATTAGTGACAGCGTACGCAGCGCCCTCTAGATGTTACATGAAAATTAATACGAAATTATGATTTCCCACATCAAAAAAACCCCGAGTACCGAATTTCGTGCAAATAACTTATTTTTTGCAAGAGTTATTTTCAAAAAGCGAACAAAGAAATTCAATTTCAACACCCCTTATCTCTGAAACGAAGAATTTTCGGACACAAGTTCATATAGACTTTTTTTTTTCAAAATTGTCTCAGGAATATGTCACTTGAATATTTTAATGTACTTATGTTACACCCTGTATGCATATGCAACAACAGTGGTAGAGAATGAAAAATGTAAATGAAAAGAAAGAGTAATACATAAGAGAACAAAATTATAATAAAGTATGAAAATAATAATGATAGTAATAAAACGATTACCAGCTTTATGATAATGATGATGATAATGCAGAGGAAGGAATAGCGATAGGCGATGCAGGGTTTTCAGGTGAGTAATAAATATTCGAACTATAATCCTGTAATACTTACAGAAAATCCTAATTTTCATTCATTTTGATATATAATAATTCAAGTAATTGCTAATATTCCGGTGATTCACATTGATCGTTTTCATCCGATAATTTTTTAATGGTATTGGCAATTTTAATTTTTTCTTTGTAGGTGAATTGTCTATATATCTTTCGGCGACATTGGTAGACTTTCAGTCACTATGTCTCTTCAAATTCGAGATGTTTCAACCATTATCATTCAAATAACATCTCTGCAGTTCGACGAATGCTATGACCTATATAATTTTTAGGATTGGTTTATTTAAAAATTCCGTTATTCCTTATTCAAAGTTCCCAAAACTGTGGATGACAACAGGCTGAATCTAACATGTTCCTTTTTTGTAATTCACGAATAATACGTTATGTGTAGTATGGGATGGTCATAAAAATAAATATTGCCTGTGCAACAGCAGTCTTTCTTGCCCAACAACTACAAAAGTTCTCTTAATATTTGTTTTGGAATCTGGTATTTTAACAAGCAACATGTTTTCGTTGTCGTTTATCAAATCAATTGACATTTCTGTTAGTTCTTCCCGTCTACACGCACCGGCTAACCCAATAATTAATTGTTGCTACCTAAATTTTGTGCTATATACATTGATGTTGTTCTTTTCTTCCAAATTTTAATTTTTTACATCCTTTCAGCTTATTACTATATGATGTCGTCAAGCGATTTTCAGTTATATTTCTGTACGAATTCAAATTGAACCAAAGCGCTGCCAGAAATCAACCAGACATTTGGCAACGATAGTGTTTATGAACTCACTATTCAAATTTCACTAGTTCGGACTTCCATTGTCTAATATGTAGACAATATAAGACAATGGAAGTCCGAACTAGTGAAATTCATCATGAAACATTGTCAATCACCTTCAAACAAACTCACTATTCGTTGATTTGCGAAATTTCGTTCAGGAGATTTTAACCTCGAAAATGAGCCCCGACGTGGTCGACCAAAAGTTTATGTTGGTTTAAACGTTTCGGAAAGGTCAAAAATCTCGCGAATTGGGTGCCCTACGATTTGAACGATTGACAGAAATTGTCTTGTTTCAGGATCTGTTTTTCTTAGCTTTTACGCAACCAAAACGATTCTTTTTGGATCGGATCGTCACGTGTGTTCAAAAGTGGATTCTCAACGACAACAGGAGACGTTCAGGATAGACGTTGGGTACAGATGATTCATTCAGGCACTTCCCGAAGGCGGAAACCGATCAAAAAAAAACATGGCAGTGTAATATCACCAGTTCTCATGGTGATATTACACTTCAAATCAGAATTATAAAAATGGAAAAAACTTTCGGAATAAGCTATTAACGTTTTGTTAAAATTACCTTCAGCATTAGATATGTTTCATTATTTACCTCCCTAATGAATTTGTTGATCTGTTCGCTGTTGAAGAAATCTGATTTCAAAAATAGTAGGTAAATTATGTAACAAATCCGGAAAATACTGTTTCTTTGGACGAGTAGACAAAAAAATAAATAAATCCCAGTAGGTATATGGAAACACGGTTATATTTTTTCAGAATGCCTTTTAACTCATAAAAAAATCATATCATAAAATATATTCATTATACAGTGAGGTTCAAAAAGTTTGCACCATTGGGGAAACTTTTTTTTTACCCATTTGTCAGATAATTTTACTCGTGATAAAAATTGGTGCATTGCGGGAAACTTAGATTTGAGTTGTCAAAATTCTAAATTTTCGAACGGTACACAGGGGAGAACAAAAAATAGAAATTTTAATCGGCTCTTCATGTAGCGAGATGTACATCAGATAGTGAAGAAAGTTCAGCCTCAGACTATAGCTCCTCTACTGGTGGTTCTAACGGTTAACTCATGATTGTAGCTCTATACGACGAATATAAACGCTTGATAGATCAAAAACTAGAGGATAAATTCCGTATGGTGGAATTTTACCTCAACTTTGCCGAAGAAACGAAGTTGATGCAGCTAGAATTGAAAAAAACCCTTACCGAATGCCAGAGGTTACAAAACGTGTTGAATGATTGGTACTGGAGAATAGTGAGTTACAAAAATCTCTCTGCAATGCCAGAGGCCTGTTGGACGCAGGAAGAAAAAATGGAAACATGTTGAACAGGAACTTACGAGTTTGGAGCACAAAACTGGTGCTTTCTCCAATGAGTTGACTAGGGATCAGAGAAATAAGATAGCAGACGAAACTAGAGAGCAAATCAGGAATATCCATTTAGGAAGGTTGATTTGAAGTGACCTGGATCGTTTGAGCGCAATCCGAGAGGTCAACACAACAGGATCCATTGTCTGACTTTAGTTTCTTAAGATAAGAAGACGACTTGGATTCTTCGAGATCTCTGAGGCCAGGCCGAGAGTGGAACAAACGTCAACCGACTTCAGACAAAAATGAACTCGCTAAAAAGAAGCGGCGCTCTGGTTCAAATAAGGTTGTTGAGATAGGAGAATCTGAAACTGTGAAAGCTACTACCACTTCAACTGTGTCAAAGAAAGGACCAATTACTGCCACGTCTATCATCGAATCAATTCCAAAAATTGAGGGAGCTAACGTAGCTCCTCTTAATTTGGTGTTCGAATCATAGGCTTGTCAAGAAAATAATTACAACACTCCGAAGCGAGAAAAAAACAATATTTTGCGTCAACACTGTTTCATGCAAAAGACTGTTGTGATGCTTGAAATTTGCTCAGCTTGTGAGAAAAGTGTACGATTCGGAAGATCTGCAATAACATGTAAAGAATGCAAGAATATAAGGATTCGTTATCTTTGCCTTGCGTTCTTGTCATGAATACTCCTAGTTCCAAAAAAGTTACTGGAACAATAGCAGATTATACTCCTATGACTCCTCCAATGGAGCCTTTCTCGATTATACATTGTGTTACAGAAATTGAGCTTGTGGGGATTGAACGAAGTTGGAATCTACAGAATCCCAGGGTCTGAAATGGATGTTAAGGGGCTGAAGGAAAAATTCTTGACTGGCCGTACGACCCCATCTGTGAAAGAAATAGATATACATGGCATATGTGGCTGCATCAAAGACTTCCTGCGTTTGCTCAAGGAACCGTTGATCACCTATGCTGAAATTTGGCGCTTCACTGTGTGCTCTTTGGAAAAAGGATGGAGGAGTAGGACCGATTGCCATCGGTACCTTTTATCGTCGATTGGTAGCTAAACTTGGTTGAATGAGGATTAAAGACGAAATAGGATCGATGTTACGTCCACTACAGTTTGGTTTCGGTACTGCAGGTGGATGTGAAGCTGTTGCTCATGCTGCTCGTAGATATATTAATCTTCATCCAAATCCCGATTCAAAAATTTTCCTGAAAATAGACTTCAAAAATTCCTTCAACATGATTGATAGAAACATCATGCTTCGTTTGGTTGAAAATTCGTTTCCAGGATTATATCCCTTCTTAAGTCAGTGTTATAAATCAGCTTCCTATTTGAGTTTTGGTGAACATCTGATTCTGTCTGAGAGAGGTGTTCAACAAGGTGATCCCTTAGGACCTGCTCATTTTTGTCTGACCATCAACGAACTCACCAGAAGCTTATCATCCGAATTAAATTGTTGTTATTTGGACGATGGCTCAATCGCTGGCGATGAAAACAGTGTTTCAAAGGATTTAGAAAAAATCATTGATTATTCAAAAAATCTTGGACTTGAACTAAATTTTGGAAAATGCGAGTTGATTACTATTTCAACTCCGAATAATATTTTCGAATTCATTTTGAAATTGGCTCCTGGCATAAGAATTTTGGAGAAGTCTATATAGAGTCTTCTGGGTGCTCCTCTCTCTAAAGATTCACTTTCAGAACATCTTCGAGAAAAACGGGAATCACTGAAATTGCTGACCACCAGATTGAATGAACTTCCAAAACACGTTTCATTTTTTCTTTTGAAAAATTGTTTGGCGATTCCAAAACTCATGTACGCCCTCAAATATTCCCCCACTTGGTCAAGTCAGTTAGAGCTTGACGAATTTGATAATTTACCCTGCACACGACGGAATATGTTACAAACAATCATTTCAATAATGATTCATGGCTCCAAGCAACTCTTCCTGTAAACCTTGGCGGATTATGGCTACCTTCGGCTTCTTCCTTAGTTTTACCAGCTTTTCTGTCATCAGTCAGAAGTGTTTCCGATCTTATCGATTCCATCCTTCCTTCCATATATATTTATCAATATCAAAGACATTTTTTATTCTGAAGGTGAATCACTTTGGCATGCCGCAACTAATATTGCTCCTCCTACAGATAAAAAGAAAATACAAAGTGTATGGGACCGACCTCTTCTGAACATTATAACTGATAAACTTCTGAAATCTACAAGTGTATACAATAAGGCTCGTCTGAAAGCAGCAATCATCAAGGAATCGGATGCTTGGCTGAATGCTTTATCTGTTGCATCTCTTGGAATACAATTAGACGATGAATCTTTCAGAATAGCAGTAGGACTTAGGATGGGTTCATCTATTTGTGTTTCTCATACTTGTGTTTGCGGTAGTATAGTTGATGAGAAAGGTACACATGGTTTGAGTTGCAGGAGAAGTGCAGGGCGTACATCTCGACATCACCAAGTGAACGACATATTGAAACGAGCTATGTTGTCAGCGGATATTCCTGCAATTCTGGAACCCTAAGGTACCAGTCGGGATGATGGTAAACGACCAGATGGTATGTCTCTCAAACCATGGAAAAACGGTAAACCTGTGGTATGGGACTTCACTTGCGTTGACACGGTCGCGTCTTCCCATCTAGCCGAAAGTTCCAAGTCTGCTGGAACTGCAGTATTGTCTGGCGAGAAATCGAAAAGAAAAAAATACCAAAATCTTGGAAACATCTATCTGTTTCATCCAGTAGCGGTTGAAACTTTTGGTTTTTATGGCCCGGAGTCTCTGTTATTCGTTCATGAAATTGGAAGGATAATAGGCCAAGCAACGAAAGATCACCGTTCTACCTCTTTTTTGATAAAAAAGAATTAGTTTTGCTATTCAACGTGGCAATGCTGCATCAGTACTTGGAAGTATTCCTCCTTCACATAATTTTCATGAGATCATGCATTGCCCTAATTTCAGTATGGAACTGAAACCTCTTCGAAAAAAGCCGAAATATGTGGATATTCATCAGTCTCCTATCAAGGTTGATTCACAAGTGATTGATCCACCTTCTTCTTTTTTGTGTGGTTAGTGGACTCAGGTCATTCTTGCCCCCCAAATATGAGTTGCAATCCTCGCAGAACTGGTTCCCTTTCAGTGGAAGAGCTTCATGAAGCAAGAGCCGAATCGATCCCTCTACGAAACCCTTCTTCACTTGGAAGGATCGATCGCAGCTTGAGAAATGGTTCTTATGGAGATTCTGTGAGACATGTTCTTGCTTACGAATCAGTAGATAGTTGTCCTGAAAATCTAAAGAAGAAAATTGGATTGGATGATTTAGGAAACACTTGCTATATGAATAGCATTTTACAAGTGTTGTTCATGACGAAGAATTTCAAGAACGAATGATGAACGAGAACGGGAATGTTTCCTACTACATCAAACTCAAACATCTGTTCATGCAGCTGCAGTTTCGTAAGAAGGTATCATCTTTTCCTCCAACCGATTTCCTGAAGTCTTTGAAGTCCATTAGATACTCTTGTTGAATACTCTTCGTGAACAAAAAAATAGCAAAATCAATACTCCTGACCGCTCTGGACTGAATGATTCCGTACAGCCCATCTCGTCTGGTGTTTATAAATATTTTGCTGGAAAAATCCTCACTTATTTACTTTGTGGTGAATGTTCAAGAAGTACCGAAAACTTATGTGAATTTCTGGAACTTCATCAAGCTTTTCCTAATATGACTAATAACCAGTCCGTGCAGAGCTTATTATTAAATCATCTGAAAATGGAATTTTTAACAGGTGATGATCGACTGTATTGTCAAACATGCGCCAAACTAACTGTCTGTTATAAGGAAACAAGTATAACTGAGGCACCAGTCAATCTAATAATAACACTGATGATTTTCAAACAAGACTCAACCTCTAACGGAAGCAAGAAACTCTTTGGAAGGTTCGAAATAGATGAACATTTCAACCTAGCAGACCACTATTATAATATTCATGCAGTCATTGTTCACTGTGGTTCTGGCGTTGAATTTGGTCATTATTACGCCTTGGTCAAAGACGAAACGGACTGGTTTAAGTTTGACGATAGTCGTGTCACGAAGTGTTCTGGCGATGCATTGAATTTATTGGAGCCTCTGGAGACACCCTACATTTTGTTTTATAAGAAAGAGGACATTGTTAGATCTAGATCTTCAGATGATGTGGTGCTGCAGGTTTTTCCGGGTTATCCTGCAGCTGAAAAAGCAAATGCGCCACTGGAATCAATGAAGTCGCCCGGAGCGCCAATTAATTTCTATTGTTGTTTTTATTTCATTTTTATTGTTGTTTTAAAAAGAAATAGAAATTATGATTTGAAAAAAGTCGTTTCGTAATATTCATATTTACCAGCAAAAAAATTGTTAATCAATAAATACGTTTTTGAGCGATGAAAAAAATTGTATGAAACGATTTTGTTTTTGAAAGTCATAATATTCATCATCGATAAAAATCCTTCCAAAAAAATTTCAAATATCTCATAAACAATACATTTGTTCATAACAATTTTTTAAACAAATAGAGCTAAAAATTATGAGAATTCATTTTTATGTCACTGTAAATAATAAGAATACGAAAGAATTCTGAATATAAAATTTTTTTTTCATTGCTCTATTTGAATTATTTATTAATAACAAAGTGGATAATCAAAATTTTTTTGAAAGCTTACAAGAAAAGCTCCAAGAAGTGAACAAAATTTGGTATTTTCAGTTTGAGAATAATCAGGGTTTTTATATAAATTTAAACTTGTGAAAATTACTTGATTAACTAAAGTTTATCTAATAAAATAATCACGGGATTTTTTTTTAAATAGATAAAATATCCATGGATCAGAAAATGTTATCAGATAGTGTTGTGCCAGTATATCGAAATCTTCTTCAGAAAATGTCGCGAAAGAATTTTTTGCACCAATTCTCATCAAGAATTAAATTTTGTGACAAATGGATAATGAAAAAGATTCCCATATGGTGCAAACTTTTTGAAACTAACTTTATATGTTATCTTTAAACTGTGGCAAACAATACTAATATTGATACCACCCCAAACTCGCAAAGCTTCTGCTTGAGGATATATTTAATGAAGTGTCCGGTAGTAAAATAATTTTAACCCTCCCAGACCCGTTATTTGGAATGTTATGTTTATGACCACACAATTTTCTGAGGACGGTTCTGAACATTCCGCGTTCTTCGCTTCTTGAATAATATGACATTGAAGTCAGACAGCCCAGAAAACCTTGATCAAACTTGGTATCTGGTACCTGCCGACATCTACGTTAATAAAGAACCACATTTCTTGGAAACAATAAGACACCATGTGTGGTACCAGGAAAGTAGGAGTCCACAAACCATCGTGCAGAAGACAACGCAGTGCTAAGCGTTACAACAATGATAATCCGTTCTCACTGAAAAAATCAAGCAAAAATCTCAAAAATGTAATTATTGCAAATACACACATACTACACTCGGCCACACAAAACTTCTCAACGACCTCTTCGCCAATGTAACTTTCTACCGAGAAGAACGACTGTAAGTGAAGGGGAAATTCACATCAGAATTTATAAATATGGGTATGATTCGATTGCAGAATCCAGTGGTTCGGAACGAGTCAGTGAAAAAGCAACATCCCGTGCACAAAATGAGATTCAACTTGGTGTAAGTTGATTTTTTTTACTTCTTCGCCTAACCTTAATCGGGAGATTATCGCGGTCCAAGCTGCCGGGGGCGATTTTCACTTTCGTTTGGGTTAAGTACGACTGGGCTTCGCCTATACGATACGCAGTGATTTGATTCGCAAATGGCCTAATAGCATAGAAGTCAAGGTCGCTTTCAACTTCAACAACTTTCATAATAACGATTGTTGAGAACAAACCCTTGCCATTGATATTTCAACAAAATACCAATAACATATTACCTACTTCGCGTCATAAATATATTTATTTATAATATTTCCAACGCCAACATTTTTTCTGGTCGTCGCTTTCTGTGAATAAGAAATAATAAAAATTATTTCTTTTAATAGTGAATTGAAAAGTTCAGACGTAGGAATTTTTATGAAAAAGACGAACAGAACTGAAAAATGTATTGGTTACAGCCAATCTTTGAGGCCAACAGACTATGGAGAGAAAAAAGTCCCGTTGACAGATAGCTGAATGATTTTGAAATATAAATTTATAGATGATCTTTTGAAACACAAAGAACAAATACATCTATTCAAGGTTACTCGTATGTCACCCAATTCTCTCAAATGAGCAGGAAATAATCAATCTGAAACAAGTACTTGCTGCTTGGAAGGTTTTCTTGATCGGTATTGATTTACGTGGTAGTAACTTTTCCTGTCTCAGAGTTAATAGCGATCGATAATTCTTTATGAGAAGGGAGTGAGAGAAAGAGAAATATATTAATAGGTAATATATGTCAAGACGATCAGGCAAAGGTTAGTTATTTACATATTCTTTTTATTAACAATCAATTTGTGGAGTACAAAACCAACTTCTTTCTATATCAGCGTTCTGACTTTCATTTGGTCACCACAGAACAACATAAACTCTTTTCATCGAAAACAAATATACTAAATGTTTAGATATAGGTACTCTTAATATACAGAAAAACTGTACATAAAAGAAAAATGCTACTGTTCCACAAGGGTATAATTGAAATTTTGGTATTGGATTAAACTTTTCCCTGTGGTCCAGATACACTAGCGGAAAATTCTGCTATAAAAAATATATGTAAGGAGTTTCTTTTTGAAAAATAAATAAATTGAAAACCGCAAAAGAGAACTACAAAATTCCTTTCGCAATAAAAATACATTTTTTGTCGTCTTTTTGAGTTTTTCTGTCGTTTATTTCACAATTCAGCTGGTAGGTAGTGGTTTGACTATAGGTGACTTGATATGTTCTCGGTTTCTTTTTTATTTGGGAGAACAATGTAATGGCTTCACTGGGGACCAATTACTGGTTGATTATTGTAGCATTTCTTTGATAGAAAAAATATATCTCATTCATTTTACCCATCTATTTCCATACCTAATATAAGAAGAAATACTTCTTTCCTTTTGAAATCAGACATGATTTATTGGGCACTTGGTAATGAGTCTTGTAATACCCTGTCTCGTGGAAGACATCCATTCGAATTTTAATTTGAAAATAGATTTTATTGTATTCCATACTGATGAAATGTCGTTTATCAAAAAATGAAAGTGCTGATATCTTTGATGTTTGCATTCCGATAATTGATTGTAACATACTTTATGCCTCTTTCCCAAGGTCGAATGTGTAAAATTTGAAATATTTCAAGGATTTCTCGTCATCGCCGTTCCAGTCTGAATTGGAACAGAACTAATTTGTATATAAATAACTCATAATTGTGTAATATTTCAATAAATTTCTTGTTGATGTATTCAACAAACTCTTGTTGTCCCCGTTATCGAATTCATAATTATATAATAGCTTTTTATTTCAGATGAGAAGAAGTAAATTTAGATGTCATATGTATACGCCTAGATTATTAGAGGAACAAAGGCAAAGTAAAAAGTTTCTTGATAATGATAAACCTGAGTACCGCAACAAAAATACCCAGTCTTAGAGTAACATATTGTCTACTCAATGATATTTAAAATGTTGAAAATTGAAGAGAATGTTTATTTTCTATCATTAGAATACAATAGTAGATTTAACTATGTTTTCTTCAACGTCACATCTTCTCATTCAGGATGTAAGTGTAAGAGCTTCTCATGTATGAATGCTGAAAGTAAATAATCACTTAGCTTCAGGCATCTTAAATATCAAATTGGTTACATAATAATAATAATGGATGTGAAATCGAGGTTTGCATGTACAGACGATTGTAAAACACTAGTTATTCTGGTGATGCTACTGTTCTACAGTCAACGTGACTATGAATACGATTATTTCTATCAGGAGTTTTTGTCAGATAAATTACTTTACCATAGGTGTTGACGTTGAGTTACCTAAAGATAATTTTTTGTAAATATACAATGCATACAAATTTTTGTATCAAATCAGAGTTTTTCTATACAACTGCAAAATTAAGTAAGGTACTCGTTTTTAGGTATAGTTCAAGTAAACGATATAGTGCAACCTAACTTCCAACAGTTCCCCTTTAATAAGTTAGTTAGAAAGCGAACTAATTTTGTTATTCAATAAACATTTCTGATTATTTAAGAATCACAATAACTATATTATATACAGGGTGTAACTAAATGAGTGTAAAACATTCGAGGAGGTGATTCTTCATAAAGAAATTTCATTGGAGCATCCTTTGTTAAGATACAGCCCCTAAAGGGGGTACATAAAATTTGTATGACAATTTTTTTCACAAGCACTAAAAAAGTTACAATATTGAAATCAACCTGACGTTTTGTACTACCAAAAAGACACTTAGCCAGTTATTTATTTGGTTTAGCCCATGGTTGTGAGGGGTGGAAAACGCAACCCCTGAAATTCATTTCTAACGTAAATTTTTGTCTTATCATTTGATTATAGATAGATAGATAGATAGATATTTATTTAACTATGTAACTCATACATGATATGGTTTATACCAAGTCAATCACAATTAATATATCATATTGAATGAATATATAATAACATTATCTGAAAGCCTTCAGGTATACAATATAAAATATATCACAATCACATAAATTGGGTAATACATGTCAAAATTGAATTTTTGTCTGAATAAACTCGTCTCTAGAATAAAAACAATGTTCGAGAAAATAATTTTTTACATTAATTTTGAACAATTTCTCGTTCATGGATCTAAATTCGCAGGGCAATTTATTATATAGTTTAAAATCTAATGAATTTTTCTCAGATTTGGACAACCTGTAACGTGGCAATACTAAATCATCAGCCGTAGCAGCCCGGGTAGTGTAATGATGCAGGCCAGAAACTTTTTGTATATTCTGCCTTTCTGAATGGATTTCTAGTAAATTTTGGTATATATACACACAAGAGAGTGGTAGAATCCTCATTGTTTTGAACAGTGGTTGACAGTGGTCTCTATACCTAGCCCCAGCTAATAGTCTTATTGCGCGTTTTTGTAACCTGAATATTTTTGAGGAATCAACAGCATTACCCCACAGAATCGCACCATAGCTGATCACAGAATGAAATAATCCAAAATAAACATTTTTTAACATGCTCGAATTGAGGCAGTACCTGAGCTGTCTAAGCAAAAATAAGAGACTGGATAGTCTCTTACTCAATATATCTATATACCAAATACCATTTGAAAATTTATTTCCGATAGCCTGTTTCATTCTAAATAAAAAATGTCTTCTGGGTTTTTTACCCAAAATAAACCATTTCGCAGAAAAAATTATTTTAGGAACAACTACAGAGATATATTGTCATAAATTCGAAAATACAAAACTGATCTATCTAGTAGGTCGCTATTAGCGATAGTGACAATTAAATTGGTATGACGCTGTCAGTTTGTAAATTTTCGAAATTGAATTAATACTAATTGTGTGTTGTTGTTCTTAATTTGGTACTTTAATCATTCACTTGTTATTAAAATGGCATACACAAAAAATGAGGAAATAGCTGATATGCATTAAGTTTACGGTCTGTCGCAGCTAGAAGCTTCTAGAACATATGCTGAAATTTATACCTACTCAACGGCAGCATCCTTCACATAGAATATTTGCTCGACTTCATCAACGATTACGAGAATATGGTTCATTCGACAAAAAACGCAGGATTGTGGTCGCCATCGAGAAGTACGTACGAACACCACAGCTTGAGAAAGCAGTACTTAATTTGATTGAAGAACAACCTACTACCAGTACTAGAAAGATTGCTATCCAGCTAAATGTTGATCATATGACGGTATTTCGAATTTTAAAGGAACAACCCGTACCATCTGCAACGAGTACAGGCACTGTTACCGCGAGACTTTCCGAACCGTCTTGAATTTTGCAATTGGATGCTGAAAATGATTAGAAGAAATTGTGACTTTCTGAAGATGATAGAATTCACAGACGAATGTAGTTTTTCTTGGGACAAGATTATTAATTTTCATATTTACCACATATGGGCTGATGAAAACCCTCACGCTTTTATTGTCGAAACTAACCATCAAGAACAGTTTTCTCTTAACGTATGGCTCGGAGTTATTGGGGATGATTTAATTGGGCCTCATTATCTACCTCCTCGATTGAATGGTGAGGCATACGTTCAATTTTTTAAGAGAAGTACATCCAGTACTGCTGGAGGAAGTTCCTTTGGGCGTCACAGGGAATATGTTTTTTATGCATGATGGGATTCCCGCCCATTTTAGTCAAGTAGCACGTCAGCATTTAACTGAAACATATGCAAATCAGTGGATAGGTCGAGGAGGACCACAGAACTGGCCCGCTCGATCCACGGATCTCAATCCTCCTCCTCAATCCTCGGCCATTTACAGCATTTGTTTTATCGTACTCCTGTTTGCGATGTAGAGGACTTGAGAAACCGCATCATCGATGCGTGCAGGGTAATTAGAGAGACTCCAGGAATATTTGAGCGAATACGTGGCTCAATGCGCCGACGTCTAGACGCATGCGTAATGTCTGAAGGTAGACATATTGAACATTTACTATGATTGTTTCATGTTGTGTTTTGTTATGAATAAATTAGTTTTGTTCATTACCCTTCAATCGTTTAATGCAGGTACTAACTACAAAATAACAATAAATCCAGTTCGCATTTATGACGATGTATCTTTGTAGTTGTTCGTATAATAATGTTTTGCTGCGAACTGGTTCATTTTGGGCAAAACCCCAAGAGACATTTTTTGTTTAGAATGAAACAGGCTATTGGAAATAAGTTTTCAAATGGTAAACAAATGATAAGACAAAATGTTACATTGGAAATACATTTTAGGGGTTGCGTTTTTCACCCCTTACAACCATGGGGTAAACCAAATAAATTACTGGCTAAGTGTCTTTTCGGTATTACGAAACGTCAGGTTAATTTCAATATTGTAACTTTTTCAGTGCTTGTGAAAAAAAATTGTTATAAAAATTTTATGTACCGAATTTTCATTCGGTACATTGATAGGCTGTCGCGAATGATAGGAAGCCTTGTTGAGAACTCTTACACTATTCGCATACAAATTTGGAATCAATGTGTTTCCAAACCATTCCTCGAAAGTATTAGCTTCCATGTTCTTATGATAGTTAACATTGCAGTCCTCAAGTTTTTTCCAAATAATTTCAAAGAATTTGGAACCGATCTTTTACTTCCTCCGCAATGCATAGTGATTAGTCGCGATTCTTTGTTTGCAGGCATGTTAGGTGTACACATTATCGAACCATCAGTCTACCCTTTCATAACTGTGTCGTGAGTGTCATACCAAGTTTCGTCCAAATAGAAATTTTGCCGTTGTTCTTGTCTATATTTAGTTATGTGTTCTAAGTATTTGTTACGCAATTCCACAATTCTTTTGCTTTCCATAACTGTTTGACGTTTGTTTATTATTTTAAATATAAATCCTAGTTTCTTCATTCAATTCTGAAGAGTTTCGTCACAACTGTTCACGTTATGGCCGGAAGTATTCAATTTCTTCCTTATGATTTCAATTGTAGGAATCTCATTGCTTTTGTAACAGTCGTATATTGTTTCATTTTATGATTTTATTAGATGAACATCTAAAGGTTTTGGTAATCCCGCATCACATCGCGTCTTGTGTTTGTTTTTTACTATTTTACGTACAGTTGAGAAAGGAATTTCGGTCAAATCTGATGTTGTTTGTAATAGTTTTTTCCCTCGAAACCAAACTTGATATGAACATTGACGACACAACGGCGGTACTCATCGCTACATTCTATTGTTCACCGTAACTTGACTTCAAATTTAATTTTATAACTCTTCAGCCAATCATAAATCTCTGTTAGTAAAAATTATCCAATATGAACCGCCAGTTCTTCAGTCCATGTGGAGTAATTCGTAGAGGCATTATTTCTTTGTATTGTTTTTTTTAGCCTTTGAGTTCGCCGATGACTTTAAGAATTACTATATCAGTTACTTCGACTATACAAGTGATATCTTAGAACATCCCAGCTCACCCCTTGTGATATTTCGTGATTTTTGACAATCCCCCTCCTTTCAAGCCTCACGTGATTAGTGGACGGTCCCTTGTATGTGCAAACTTCCAGATATAAACTTCGTTGCTTTAATGTTGCTAAACATTTAAAAAAAGCGATATTGGCAGATACGCATTTTACGTGAGCACTCCTACTAGGAAAATTTAGAATACACCAACCATTGTTTCTCCTTGGTTTTCCTAAACTATCCAATTTTTGTTACATTATAAAAGTTGATAGTTGACATCTGAGAATTATGAACAGGAAGTTGAGACGAAAAAATTATTTTGAAAAGAATTGAATCGAAAGGTGAAATAATAGGTAAGTTTTTGATTTTCATAATCTACGGTCTAAAATTCACCCTCATTGTATCCAGAATCTATTTTAATATTTTTTACTGCCGTCTTCCCTCAACTCACCTTTACGAAAAGGCAATACATAATTGCGTTCTATTATATAAGTTTTGTAATAATGGATAGATGTTTACTCGATCCGTTTAATAGTCTGGGGGATTGTCCATTCGTGCATAACGACTCACCTTCGCATTTAAATTACGCGAGTCACATACAAGACTATCCTCACTTTTTTCGAATGAGTGGAATTTCTTTTTATAATCTATTACAGATCTTAATGTAGGCAAAGTCATAGTTTCGTGGGTATGTCCAATAATAAATAATTGGCTTGAGGAATTCGTTGAATAAATAGACAAAAAAGTGTGGAAAAGTGGAAATCATTTTAAGGTTTTCTCCACACGTCAATTTGTGGATTGTTATATCAAAAATAATTTTTCAATAGTAGTAGTCTGTAATCTTTATTCAAAAAAATGTGTTACAACTTATGAATAATACATCGAGATATGCTCAGATGGAAGAAAATGTCATATTTTAATAAAAATGACATAAAGCAACCTCGAATTCTATGAAAATAGTGTTGAAATCCAATTTGGCTTCACCCTTTCACTCTGATATTGATGTTATACTTCTTCCGAATAAAAAGAAACTCAATAAATAAAATAAGTCGGTGTTTCAAGTCATTATCTCAACTCCAGTAATATTCATTATGTGAATAAAATATTGATATCGCCAGTATTTGAAACGGACTACAAAATATAAAATAATTATCTCTAGCTCGATTATTAATCACCAATTGTGATTGTATATTATTAATAGCTATGAAAATAGTTCAAACGGAAAGAATGCAACAAATAACTGATTCACGAATAATTCACCTGAAATATTAACATCTATAATGCACTGTAATAATATCGTTGTAAATTATCCCCTGAAAAAAAAACGCCGACCGCCGCTGGTCTTCGTCAATCGACTGTGACTTGGTCGAAGTCGCGCTCAACTCTACTTGCGTTCTAGATGTCGCGTCGCTTCGAGAAGATATCCGTCGGTTTCCAGAGACTTCTATTAAAATATACAGGGTCCTGCAACAGTGGCGCGGTGTTCCATATCTCTATATAGGAAGCAGATAGGAATCTAATTTTCTATAATATTACCTTATTGCTCAGCTCGACAAAATAATAATATTGGCGGTCACACAGGGTGTTCGATTTTTTCTGGGCGGATCCCAACTGTGTCTTTTTAAATGGCAACCTATATTTTTTATCGCTTTTTCGGTTTCTTCATAGAAAATAAAATAAACTTTATGTATATCTGCACTTCGAAAATATTGATGGTTTTCGAGATATCTAGCATGACAGGTTTTTTTTTCCAATATTCGTCACTCAGAATATTTGAAATTATAAAGTGGTGCCAAGTCCAGTTGAAATTTTTTTTTGGTCGAATATTCTACATTGGTAACTCTCTCAAACGATATATCTGAAATCGACCTGTGATATACAGGGTATGAAAAACCGCTTGCCAAATATTGTAAATGAAAATTTGCAAAATCTTCCTTATATTAAATGGAACACCCTGTATATTATTGATCCATAAGAAGCGCCAACGAAACCTCTACAAATTTCATTAAGTATTCCCTATGGCTAAGTTCAATAGTTTTTCTTAAATGAGCATTTCTTTCGAAAAATGGTCATTTTTTCAAAGCGAAATCCATTTGACGACTGATAAGAATACACAAAAAATACCCTTTCCTTAAAATATCGCCCATTCCTAAAATTACTTGTTGCTAGATAAACAAGTTGCGAATTACACCACAAAATGGACGTTCTTGAATAGTTACAATAATTTCAAAAATCTCGGAATTTGTGCCATATTCTTTCGGTCTAAAACAACCTTTCAGCGAATGAAATATTTATTGGAAATCAAGTAGTCTGGCAAATGACAGAACAAAATATTTGGCTGCAAATGAATATTGAAATTTTTAGTCAATCGTGAAGTTGAACTGTCGGTATAATTTCATCAGAATGTTGTTATCAAAAAGTGATTTGATTGATATGATTTTCATATTAGGTGAATCAGACAGGAATTGTTTATTGGCAAGTAGAATTTATTCTCAACGGTATCCAGATAGAAGGCATCCAGATGAAAGATCTTTCCGAAAGGTCTTGGGACGATTCGTTGAAACTGGATCTATTAATTATTCCAAACATGAGCGCATCAAGCCAGCTACTAATGAAGATAATGAATTGCAAGTTCTTCTTGCTGTTGAAGAAGATCCTAGTAGGAGTCAACGACAAATTGGGGAAATAGTGGATATAAGTGAGAGATCAGTGCAACGAGTATTGAAGAAACATCGCTTGCATCCATACCACGTTCAGTTACATCAAGAACTACTGTATGCTGATTTCGAGAAAAGAGTGAGATTTTGCAATTGGGCCATGAACAAAATTCGTCGAAACGAATATTTTTTCAATAATATTTTATGGTCGGATGAATCGACATTCCATAAAAATGGATTTGTAAATCGACATAATTACCATTATTATGCGACAGAAAATCCTCACTTATTGAGACAGGTGGATTATCAACATAGGTGGTCGATAAATGTCTGGGGAGGCATCATTGGAGAATATGTAATTGGTCCATACTTTTTTGAGGGACATATGAATGGTGCAATGTATCTCAATTTCTTACGAAATGATTTACCAGGTTTGTTAGATGATATTCCTCTTGACCTCCGCAATAGAATGTGGTTACAACATGATGGTGCACCTGCTCACTATTCGGCAGAAGTGAGAGATCATCTAAATGAAGTATTTCCCAATAAATGGATAGGACGGAATGGGCCTGTACGGTGGCCCGCTAGATCACCAGATTTGACGAAACTAGATTTTTTCTTATGGGGATACATAAAAAATATGGTTTACGTTGAGCCACCAACTTCTCCCGAAAATATGCGACTTAGAATAACGAATGCTTTTCGCAGCATTACACCAGCTGTCTTGCGCAGGGTAGAACAGTCTTTCAAACATAGACTTCAGCTCTGCATTCAAGAAAATGGAAGACATGTTGAACATATTTTATAAAAGTTTCATTATCAACCTTAATTAAACTCTCCCTTTTGTAGTTTTGTAATTTGCCAGTTGACAAATTTGAATATCTAGAACTCAAGCTCTGAATGAATATAATAACACGAAAAAAATAGTTATTTATAATGTTTCTTTCTTTTAACTTGTTTGGTTTGATATTGCACGATTTATGAGTGAAATTCTGCATCCAATGAAAAAATAATTTTCCATTTAGCAAAAAGTGATAGGTACATACATTTATTTCGTTAAAAAATATTTGTTTGGACACCTTCTAATGTACAAAATTGAAACAAGATATCTTTCGTATATTTTTATCAGTCGTCAAATGGATTTCGCTTTGAAAAAATGACCATTTTTCGAAAGAAATGCTCATTTAAGAAAAAGTATTGAACTTAGCCATAGGGAATACTTAATGAAATTTGTAGAGGTTTCGCTGGCGCTTCTTATGGATCAATAATATACAGGGTGTTCCATTTAATATAAGGAAGATTTTGCAAATTTTCATTTACAATATTTGGCAAGCGGTTTTTCATACCCTGTATATCACAGGTCGATTTCAGATATATCGTTTGAGAGAGTTACCAATGTAGAATATTCGACCAAAAAAAAATTTCAACTGGACTTGGCACCACTTTATAATTTCAAATATTCTGAGTGACGAATATTGGAAAAAAAACCTGTCATGCTAGATATCTCGAAAACCGTCAATATTTTCGAAGTGCAGATATACATAAAGTTTATTTTATTTTCTATGAAGAAACCGAAAAAGCGATAAAAAATATAGGTTGCCATTTAAAAAGACACAGTTGGGATCCGCCCAGAAAAAATCGAACACCCTGTGTGACCGCCAATATTTTTATTTTGTCGAGCTCGAGCAATAAGGTAATATTATAGAAAATTAGATTCCTATCTGCTTCCTATATAGAGATATGGAACACCGCGCCACTGTTGCAGGACCCTGTATAAACACTAGCAACTGGCAGATGCAGTAAGTCTAGTTGAAAGTACGGTAGTCTGGAGTTTAGTTAAAGCTGTTGTGTTATATTGGCAGTATAGCAGTGAAATAAAGTGAAGTTTAATTATACAGTGTTGTTAATTATTGTCGAACCCACGAATAAAGTGCAACATTTGGTGTCAAAAGTATCTTCATTTGTTTGAAGAATTGAAACTTTTGGAAGTGAATGAAGAGTGGGTACACGAATTTATTCATGAATAATTTGAAAAAGTATCCCTGAAAACAAAATAGGGGTTGAAAGGAAATTTGCAGAGAAGCTTGAAGGAGTCGGAAGGAAATTTGAAAATAAGTTTGAAGATGTCGACAAAAAAATTTGGAAACCCGGATAGAATCACCGTAGATGAAGAGGATCAGTGTGGAAAAATGCAAATCGGAAAAAAATCCCATTTCTAGCAGTGGTTTTATTGAAACTCCAAACTTCGATGGAGAATCTTCATGGTCAATTTATTGCAGACAATTTGAGGCCGCTGCAGAAAATAATGGGTGAATAAATGAGAAGTGAGCAACAGTTTTTATATTGACACTACGAGGAAAGGCTTCCAAAATTCTTTGGAAGTCAGGTATGGTGGTGAGCACCTCAAATGAGTCTACCAAGCTCCACTGGAAGTGACTCAATGAGTTTTGGGCTGAAGTCGAAAGGTTGGTAGAACTCGCTTATCCAGAAGCACCCGATAACTTCACCCACTGGATTAATGTCCATAGTTTCATCGACGGGGTTCGTGATACAGAGCTGTAGAAGTCGCTAAGGATGGCACGTCAAAAATTGAATGAAACCATTATTCATGCCAAATGCGCTTCGCGACAACAACGAGAAGTTCCAGTGAGGGTCATCAACGAAAAAGAAGAAGGAACAGATCGATTCATGGCAGGTCTAGATGAACTCTCCAAGAAATATTTGATGAATGAAACTGCCTAGAGACCGACTCAAATGCTATTGGTGCATCAGAGAGGGACATTTAAAGCGAGACTGTCACCGGGGCCTCTTCATGGTCGATACTGAAGCAACGAGGTCAGTGATGAAAGCCAATATTTCCATCAGAAGCAGTTTGGAGAAGTTATCATTAGTACCCCTTCTGGAAACAGCTACTGGAGATAGCTGAAGTAAGACTTATGTTTGGAAATTTTGAAATAAAAAGTAAGGTATTAGTGGCCAACATCGTCAACGAAAATTCCATTCAGATATTGGCAGGCATCCATTTTCCACCGGCAATGGATTAAACAAACAAAGTTTATACTGTTCGGATTGTGTAGTGCACCTGCAACATTTGAAAGCTTGATGAAGTTGGTGTTCAAAGGACTAACCTGATTAACATGCTTGATTTATCTTGATGACATTACAGTGACCGGAAAAAGCTTTGACGAATATATGTGAAACTTGAGGAGTGTTTTCACGAGGTTGCGAAATGCTCATTTGCAAATCCATCCCAAGAAGTGTTACTTCTTTTAAGATAAGGTAAATTACTTCGAACACGTCTTGTCCTCAAAACGAGTTGAAACAGATCTAGAAAAAATCAAGGCAGTGCAAGAATGGCCGACATCAAAGGGCAAGCACGACGTAAAGAGTTTCTTTGGATAGTATACCGGTAACCGGCGTTACGTGAAGGACATCGGAAAAATGTATAGACTGCTGCATAGCTTAACACTGAGAGACGAACCCCATTCATTTGATCACGAGACTGCAAGCAATCATTTACTGCCCTATCTGCGTTGGCAGTTTCATACATCTTGAGTTTATTTCCGATGACTGGGTATTTCGGCTGCGTGAAGCATATTTGTGTTGATTCAGGTAGTTTGGTGTGCTAATTACTGTACCTGGATTAAGTAAATTGTCACTTACATTCGTTGACCCTTTTCTACCTGCCATCATATTTGTTATTCTTGAACGCCTTAGAATGGGATTCCATATTCGTTTCGGCTTCTTCTTTTCTGTTGAAATTATACGTGTTTGTGTATCTCTATTACCTCCCGTACTAGTCGGCTATGGTATCCTTGATGGAAGTAATGATTTCCGTGTTTTCTAACATAATCATGTGGTTTCGTCCATTGACTGCGTGTTCTGCCATAGCGGACTTGTCCCTTTAGCCCAGCCTCTAGTTTCTTTCATGCTCCTTCAGCCAACAGTGACACTAAAAACTTTGGCTGCGCAAGCCTTAACAATTTTGGCAAAACTGAAGAGGTGCTGAAGGTGATTGTAGAGCACTTTTGGGGCTGTGTTATGTCATTGGATGTAGGCTGAGACCTCCAAAGCTGCACATACTGCCAGCAAAGGCATAAACTTCTCAGGCGATTTGCACCTGTTATTAGGAACCTCTATAACTAACATGCGACTACGGTGGACCAAGGTGTTGAAGACACCTTTTCGACGGGCCTTGATGAACCTCTTGGTTTTTGAATTCATCCTTCTCGACCTGAGGAAACCAAAGGTCAGGTGCTTTGATGAGTCGAGGTTTTTAGTCTTATTGAAAATGACTCCATGTATATTAATCTCATCATCTGAAGAGGTTGCGTTGATGAAAGTGTGTCCCCGTAGCCCTCATTATTATCATAACTATTATTTCTGGTTAGGTCTTGTCCCCAAAGCTTCGAAATGGTGAACTAATGACCACATCCCACAACGTGAGGTGAGTGACCAGTGGGTGCAAGAATTATGTGCCGTAGGTAGACGCAATGTACCTAAAATGACTGCCTTTTGCAATTGTCTGGCCAATATTACTGCCATCGTGCAACACGCCGGCATTATCTTGAGATTCCAGCATGGACTCCTATAATCAGAACAACAGAGCGGTCGGGATAGGTCGCGAAGTTCGAGGAGAGATATCCTATTCGTTTTTTCTACTCTCCTCGAAAAATAATCGCCTCACCGGAAGCTGAATATTTCACGAGGACTATTATTATTATTATTATCATTATTACTGACTGTCGTATCGTAATTTTCATTAGCAGATGGTATTTAAAGTAATTTTTTATAAAAATGAATCCAATCGAGTCCAAAATGTACGAAATTGTCTCAATTACTATTGGAATATTGAAAACAAAATTTCAACAATCAACCTGCTGAATGCGAAACCGGAACAAAACCGTTTTGTAACCAAAAACTTTTACAAAGTCGCGTACTCAGGATTCGATGGCGCCAAGCCTCATAAGAATTGAGTCACTTCTGTAGAAAGTTATGGGCAAATCTCCATTGCATATTGAATCAGCCCACGTAGATGCATAATATTGATAACTTTTTTAGGTGCAGGTTGCTATTGATGATTCGCTGGTAAACAGTGGCGTTGTCGATAAAATAGTGACGTATCAAAAATATTTAAGTGACCCCATTTACCACATAAAATATATTTTGAGGAAAACAAACTGGAATTTTGTTAGTGCGTTATTCATTTAGTTGAGAGATCAATTTTTAAGTTAGCGGTTTCAATTGGAAAATCTCGTCAAATAATTTATCTATACTTATAAATGCGAAAGTCACGGATTACTTACTCATTCATCTCTGATTCTCCGTACTGGTAAATCCTAGGAAGCTAAAATTTGGTATTTATGTGTTTCTTAAGTCTTTGATGCGCATTAAGAAAGGGTTTTCAAATATTCCTATTGGGAAGCCGACCGTGGGGATAAAAGGGGCGCGTTTACGCTAGTTGCACACACACCGATTTTGGACGGCCAGTATAAAATCGGCCGATATTTTATTGGTAGCGGGTGCTTGCACACTCACCGGATTTTTATCGGTCAAACAATCAGTTGCTTTGTTGTCGTAATTAGCACGCACTACCAGAACGAAGTTAATGCGTAGTAACTACAATTTCACTGAGCATTCGAGACTGGCATGGTCGGTAAAAAACCGGTGAGTATGTTTTTAATCATGTACGCCACTACTTCCCGGTACTGCCGGCGATACAGTGGCAGTGGACGGCTGCTCACCGGTATTTTACCGGCGACAATCACCGGTAGGCATGTGTGCAAGGTCCCGTTCCCACATGTGGTTCACTATTGGAATTTGGACGACCGGTCGTCCAAAATCGGTGTGTGTGCAACTAGCGTTACGCTAGTTACGTTAGTTAACCACATGTGGGAACGGGACCTTGCACACATGCCTATCGGTGATCGACGCCGGTAAAATTCCGGTGAGCAGCCGTCCTCTGCCACTGTATCGCCGGCAGTACCGGGAAGTATTGGCGTACATGACTAAATACACTCTTGCATACTCACCGGTTTTTCACCGACCATTCCAGTCTCGAATGCTTGGTGAAATTGTTGTTACTACGCATTACCTTCGTTTTGGTAGTGCGTGCTAATTACGACAACAAAGCAACTGATTGTGTGTCCGATAAAAATCCGGTGAGTGTGCAAGAACCCGCTACCAATAAAATATCGGACGATTTTATACTGGCCGTCCAAAATCGGTGTGTGTAACTAGAGTTATGTTGCAGATATGCAATAACGATTTTTTAACAAAAAACTAAAATTACAAAGAAATAACATACAAGCAACAACCAAAAAAATAAAAAATAGAAATAATAATCCAGGCTGAAAATTGAAAATTCAATATATTATTAATAAAAAATAAAAAATAAAAATTAAAAGATTCTAAACCAAGTTACGTTACGACATTTCGATTGTTAGTATCCACAATAGTCTTCGGGTGATAACTGGTGGAAACATTGTCAACTACCTTCAAACAAACGTTAAATACCTAATATTAAGACGTCGTTCACATTATAACTTCTCAGAAATGGATTAAATCCAAAGAAAGTGCATTATTCCTCTTTTATGTTCATCTTGAGTAGGTATTAGTCAAAAATATCATTATTTATTATATTACTACATTATTGAAAAGGTTATGTCCAATTCTAGAGTTTTTATAACAGCCGATGGGCTAATATTCACATCTGTCTCTATCTTACGGCACATTTAATCTTTCGTTCTTTTTTCCGCCACACTAACATACACACATCGGAAAAGTTTATAACATACTAAATATCATAAAAATAAATGCGTGAGGTCGTTTAATTTCGATTAAATTTGTACACTCGAACACTCTGTAGATTTCTATGGGTTGAACAAAGCCTGCAAAAACGGTAACTAATCTTTTATCAAGTTTTTTACAAACTGTAGGTTTTCGGCTAAAATGAATAATCTGAAAGTGTCGAGTTTGTACATTCTATGCAGTTCTTACTCAGCAATTAAACTGGAAATATTGTGCTTTAACATGGAACGCCATCACTTACCATTGGCTGAGATGAATAGAGCTGTAGGGCTTCTTCAAGGTGGCTTGCGACAAAATGATGTAGCTCTTCGTTTGGGGGTCTCCCAAAGTGTTATCAGTCCATTGTGTGGCGTTTCCGTGAAACTGGCAGTCCAGCCGAACACCATCCAGGGCGAAGACGCGCTACAACTGCAGTTCAAGACCGATTTTTGGTCTTAACCGCAAGAAGACAACTGACAATCACAGCACCTGAGTTGGTTAACGTGTTGCAGCAGACGCACCAGGTAACCATTGGTCGTGATACTGTTAGAAATCGACTGCATGAAGCAGATCTCCACAACAGAAGGCCACTTAGATGTCCACCTTTGTCGAGAGGCAATCGCGGTAGAAGATTAGAGTGGTGTCAAGAACGTCAAAACACACATACAGAGGTACAGTAATGCTATGGGGCGGAATCATGAACGGCGGTAGAACCAATCTCGTTTTTCCAAATCGCTCCCTCATAGCTCGACAGTACCTCGACACCATTTTCTACCTATCGTCCGTCCGTTTGCTGGTGCTGTTGGTGAAAACTTCCACCTAATGCACGATAATGCTTGTCCACATGTCGCGCGTCTAGTGACTGACTGGCTCACCAACGAAGGAGTTGATGTATTGCCATGGCCAGCACAATCACCGGACCTGAATCCCATCGAGCATGTGTGGGACATGCTTCAACGAAGAATTACTCCGCATATGGGGAACATTCACACAACTTTTCAATTGAGAGAGCTTTTAATCGCTGAATGGTCAAATGTACCTCAACAAGACATTGACAATCTCATTTTGTCGATGCACGATAGATGTAGGGCCGTAATAAACCAGCGTGGAGGCCATACTTTGTACTGATTCCAATTTTTTTTGTATTATGATTTTTTTTTCGGGGTGCCAAAGAAGAGCCATATTTTTTTTAGTTTTGCTTATATGCGCACTCAGTATTTTTGATCATTTAATAAATTTTGTTGAAAGTTACATTCGTTTAATAATCACCCGTCAACTTTTTTTCCCTAAAGCGATCTAAAAAAAAAATTATTGCCATTTTTAAAAATCTCCCTAGACTTTTCCGATGTGTGTATTTTTGTACGCAGCAACCTAATATGAGAAACGTGTGAATTTATTCCACAAATTTTAGTATCGTTTAAATATTACCTGCACGTTGCTGTATCTTGAGTCTTGGTGGAAATTGTGTTCTCGATGTTGAATGAATAAGTAATGACTGACCTCCAATGTACCTTTCTTGGGGCATGTTCAGTGACAAATTCTTCATTTGGGTGGTTCAAAATCAATTCAACAAGCTGCTATTCGTCGAAAAGTTCTACTATTCCAATGGCGTTATTTCTCATACACTGTGTCCGTAAAGTATGGAACAAATTCATTTTTAGCTAAACAGGTCATTTTAAGAAATAATCCTGAAATAATAATCTAATATACAGGGTGAATTACGTTCGAGTAATGACGTCACCGTCATTTTTTTAAATGGCTGACTCCAAAAATGTATCACATGTTGATTCCAATTGGTACAGGGTGGACAAAAAAACAGTAGTTGTGTGTGTGCTAATAAAGTAACGCGTAACATTCTTTATTAGGTAAATTAACAATATTATCAAAAATACTTATTGTCTAGCGGCAGTTGGTTCAAATGTAACACCCCGTAGTTTGCTACATGTTTAGAGTAATGAAAATGAGCTGTTTACATACATGATTGGTACTTGTGGTCTAGCAGACAGAATATGAAAGAAATTATTTCTTATCTACATTTATAAAAAACATAGTCGTCTAGTTTTTTGTGAAATATCATTATTTGTTTAGTAATTTATTGATGTTCAGTGACAGTTTAGTACTACAATATTTTTGGTATTCGTGAATATATTCGAATGATTGCTTAGATTTAATTGGAAGTAGAAATGGAGTTGAGTGTGAAACAAAGAACTGAAATACTTATGATGATTGGGTATGGAGACAGATCGCGAACTCAGATGGAAGTGTGCAATTTGTTTAATGATAAATATCCAGAAAGACCTATAACGCGTTCAACAGTCAGTAAGCTGGAAACGAAATTTCGAGAAACTGGTACGGTTGCAAATGTACGCAAATCAGGTCGTCCCCCTGCAAATGCTGATACAGCATTAGATGTTTTACTGAGTTTTGAAGAAGATGCGCACACTTCTGTTCGTAAAGTTAGTCGCGAAATCGGTGTTGGCAAAACAACGGTACACAAACTATTGAAGCTTGAAAAATGGCATCCTTATAAAATCAAACTTGTGCAAGAATTAAACGAAGATGATCCCGATAGACGACTCCAATTTTGCGAAGAAATGATGGATAAATGTCACCGAGACCCTCTTTTGATACAAAACATTATTTTTTCTAATGAGTCCACTTTCACGTTTGTAGATACTGGGCAAAAGAAAACCCCCACAGGATGCGTGAGCATCATACACAATACCCTCGAAAGGTAAATGTATGGGCTGGAATTGTACGAAATCGAATCATTGGACCCTACTTTATCGAAGGTAATTCAAACGGGGCAAAGTACCTTGAGTTTTTAAGGGGGTATCTCGTACCTACTTTACGTAATTTATTTCCCAGCAGACGTAATCCCGGAGGTTTTGATGAAAATTTATGGTTTCAACAGGATGGTGCACCACCACATTATGCTGTAGATATTAGAAGGTACGTAGATGAAATTTTTCCGAACAGGTGGATTGGTAGACGTGGACCCACTGAATTGCCAGCGAGGTCACCAGATTTAAATCCTTTGGATTATTTTCTGTGGGGTCATCTGAAGAATGTTATTTATAAAACAAAACCAGCAAATATTGAAGATGTACAAGTGAAAATTCGAACAGAAATGAACAATATTACGCAAGAAATCATACACAAGGTTCAACAAGAATTTGTACACCGTTTTGGTTACTGTCAAATACAGCAAGGGCTGCAGTTCGAACATTTAATATAAAGTCATGTATTCCAGCATATTCTGTCCGCTAGACAATGAGTATTTTTGATGATATTGTTAATTTACCTAATAAAGAATGTTACGCGTTACTTTATTAGCACACACACAACTACTGTATTTTTGTCCACCCTGTACCAATTGGAATCAACATGTGATACATTTTTGGAATCAGCTCAGCTAGAGTAATCCGAAAATTGAGACAAAATGGGGGTGTTCCATTTAAAAAAAAATTACGGTGACGTCATTACTCGAACGTAATTCACCTTGTATATTAGATTATTATTTTAAAATACGGTAAATTTACATCAAAAATCGACGTGTTTCAGGATTATTTCTTAAAATGACCTGTTTAGCTGAAAATGAATTTGTTCCATACTTTTCGGACACAGTGTATACTATATACATTATATGTGATTATACACTTCGTTTCTTCGCAGAGTAAATTGCTGGTTTTTTATCCGGAATAAATTCAAAAAAACATATTTACCAGTATCATCGATTATTTTCTTCGTATTTTGACAATGAGTTATCCATATCGGTGAATCGATAAATTACCCAACATACCAAATATGTTAATAAGTAAGGACAGGTTCGCCTTGGTCGCGGCTTTCTTTCAGATTATTTGATAATTTCCTAGGTAGAATTCGTTTCAACGTATCGCATTATAAATAATTATACCTCAGAAAGATAGTTTCCGTTATTCTTATAACCTCGGCTTCACGGCGGAAGCGGAAAGTACACCACCTTCATATCAATGAATTCATCTGTTTGGGTGTCTCTGGGATTTCAAAGTATTCTCAGAAATATACCGAAGTGATATTTTGGCGAGACATTGCAACCACAGTAGGATGCGAAATGTCGATGGCAAGTGTAACCTGTACTTGAAATATTCATTTCAATATTCGGTTCTATCAGTATTTCGAAATATATCTCATCAAATTGTGGGAAAAGTCTTATTTCTACTCATTGGTATTTTTTCGGATGCTATTTGGAGGTAAACACTTCTTTAGCTTCTCAATCCATCCTTTTTACGTTGTGTCATGGGCATCAAAACATATTTTGTCTAAATATATTATATGTTTGTACAGCTGTAATTAGAAGTGAGATTTTTAATGGTTGTCAAGAGTATTAGAAGATGACGTTTACAAAGTAGCGTGTTACATTAGTGTTACAATTATTTTTAACACGATTTTAATAGTAGTAAACAAAACATAATTATTCAATTATCAAGGAAGTTTTATTATGAACAATAGATATAGATACAATTAAATTCTGTCAAAAATGTATTACATATATACATTAATTAGATTATCATTATTATTTATGAACATTAAAATTAGAACAACTGCTGATATTAATACCTTGCGATGTTGAAGAGCCTTGTAATATATTTGAACTATTTAAGTTGACAATTTCATGGGCATTAACATTTAAATCTTGAAGTGAAAAGGACGATGCTGTAAAGCTGGAGCTAGCTGTTGAGATTATTCTTTCAGCAATATCTTTTTTATAATAAATAGATTGATCGATGTAACCCTCAGCTACTGTTGTAGACTTCCAGCCCCCGTGCTTCTTTGCTCCCGATTCTGCTAGCAGAGAAGCAGAAAACCTTCTGAAATAGTGACCTGCATATTTCTTTGGTTTAGGGAGGTTCAGAAACCTAGCATTGGTAGAGTGCATTTTCCCAAACGTGTTTATACCAACTGGGTTGGCACTGCATTTATAATTTGAGTATTTTAGAAAAAAACGTGGATGATTGATAACAGAAGGGCGTAATGCAACGTATTTAATAAAATAGTCAATGTTTTTCCAACAATGCAAAAAGAACGACCCATTTTCGTTTTTGTAATTGGAATTTGAACAATCAACGATTCATCCATTTATTTAATGTCTTCTATTAATATATGGCACAGCTCTTCTCGCCGGCAGGCTCCATATATTCCAAAAATAGTAGTTACTTTTACCATCAAATATTGTTTGGCTTTGTTCACTACTTCTCATGCAGTTGTTTCCGGCCCCTTTGTTAAAATCGACGTTTCGGTTACAGTGCTTGTCTCACGAGAGCTAGAAATCCTCAAACATTCAAATACATTTTCACTGTCTTCAGAAGGTTTGGATCAGTTCGTCGTTCAACTCCATCCTAGTCTAGATTGACTTATAACTTGGCCTTTGACCTCGTTGATTCAGATGAAAATTTGTCGAAATCTAATTGTATCCACTCACCTACACATTCAAACATAACCCCGATACTTTGAATATCTGAACCATTTCAAGTTCACTTCTTTCAGAAAAAATTGTATAGAGAGAGAGAGAGAGAGAGAGAGAATATACTTTATTGTAATAACATTGATCTTGTGGACAAAGTTTCACTTAATCTATAATGCAATTATATGTAAAAACAAAGTGCATTTATTTTCACTCATACATATTTCACTCACACAATTTTCACTCATACATAAAATATATATGAACATATGAGTCGCACAGGATACTGGTAAATATCGAATAAATAAAAAAAAATATTTTTTTTAAAATTATCATTATAAAATTATTGTACATTATAGTATTGTCTGTTCCATAAAAAACTTTTCACAGCTTTCCTGAAGCATTGTAAAGATTTTATTTCTGTTATATTCTTTGGCAAATGGTTAAACATTTTGCAACCATTATAGATATAGATAATGGAATCTCTTATGAGTGATGTCCTAGGTATTGGCAACTTAATGTTGTTGGATTGCCTTGTCACATAATGAGTTGATGAAGATTGAAATGTGTTCGAATATTTTTCAATTAAACAAACTGTTTTCATTACAAAGATAGATGTCACTGTTAGAATTCCATGAGTGTTGAAGAGTAATCTACAAGAGTCTCTACGTTTTGATTTGCACATATATATAATGGCTCGTTTTTGCAAAACTAAAATATTTTGAAGTAGATAACCACTACATACTTCCCAAAATGGAATTCCATATCTCAAGTGAGATTCCACCAAAGAAAAATAAACAGTCTTAGCTGCTGTTAAACCAAGTTCATTTGCGACTACTCTGACGGCATAACATCCAGAGGACATTTTTTTACACAAGGCATAACTATGTTCTTCAAATTTTAGTTTCCTAAATGTACTCCTATGAATTTTAGGCTACTTTTGTTCTCAATAATGTTACTCCCAATGGGTATATTGTCAAGTTCGCATCTGAAAGTTACTATATTAGTTTTCGAAATATATAGAGAAAGACGATTTGAATCACACCAATTTTTCACTGTCATCATATCGTTGGATATGATTTTAGTTAAATCGTTTGCATTGTTGGATTGCCAAAAAATGGTAGTATCGTCTGCAAATAGTGTGAATTTCCCTGAAATATTTATACTTGTCAAATCGTTGACGTAGATGAGGAACAATGTTGGCCCCTAGTATTGAACCCTGAGGTTACACCCTTATGTATTTTTGTAATTTCTGAGCGGTGGTTTGTTTCCACCATCTGGCTACGACCTGACAAATATGAGCTGAACCAGCTCAGTATCACTCCTCCTAAACCGTAATAAGGAAGTTTCCTCAGCAGTATTTCATGATCCACACAGTCGAAAGCCTTCGAGAAATTGCAAAATACTGCAGCAGCAACCTCGACACTATTGATTCCAGTATAAACTTTTTCCATTATGAAAATGTTATTTTATACACGTCAGTCAAAATTCAAAATTATATATACAAAATGCCACATTACATATCGAATACGTTACACAAGATTTGTTTCTAAGTGATTTAACAATAATTCACTTCAATTTCTACTTGATTCTATCATTCTTCTCTGAAAATGCTTTAAATCTCAAACAGTATACATTATGGGTACTTATTAAGTGTGAATTAATTACATAAACTATTTGACATTCCAATGTGTTAATCAATGTGGGCCGGTCCTGATATTATAGAATAGCCAAAACCACATCAGATTTATATAACATTTGGTAGTTTTATTGAAAATGAGAAGTAAAAGTATCGAAGAGAAGAGAGTTGGAATGCATTTCAAGGTGAAACAAGTCATGATTACATTTATTTTCACAAGACTGAAGTCGCTGTATGATTTTTGATCAAGGTTCACAGATCTCATCTGTAAACTCTGGCAATTCAATATTGACGACTAGTCAGTTTTTATGTCAACAAGGTTGTCAAGAATTGTTTCGAAAAATAAGTATAACGTTAATTCTCTAATGAGTTCTTTTATTCTGCTGAAAGTACACAGTAGTGATCAAATATTATCACCAATATACATATTATTTGGCAATACATGCTATTTTTCTTGTCTAATCTACGGAAAGTTGAAGGTAGAAAGTAGAACGGAGTTATAAGTATTTTTGAGGATCGTTCTCTCTTTTGGGGACAACGGTTACAAATTGATCATGTACCTACATATTCAGTTGCGGTCATATTTTTGATTAGCTGTTGCCTGCGACTTCTTTTGCGATGACATCACTTTTTGGGTTTTCCTAGATTTTGTAACAGACAAATGTTCTCAGGTATTTACCTATATTTGATTATTAAGAACATCGTTCAACAAAATATAGTCAATCTAAGTTGTTGAGTCAAGTGAACGGTATTTTCATAGTATATTTTTAACAAATATTTGACGTGACTTTACAAATTGAAATAACTTTTTTGTTAGGAACTGATTGAAATGGATCAACTGAATGCGAAGCTCAACGTAATGCATTAGAGAAAACTAAGTACACTCAAATCGAATAATAAGGATCCCCAACAATAATTTTTTCAAATATCTCCCAAGTACAGATAGCGATTAGTTACACTTTTATCCTACCGATACAACAAATGAAACGAAGTCATGACTCCAAATAGATTTGACTTGTTTGGATTTGATAGCTGGATCCAACTAATCAAACAAATTAAAGCAGTACAGAATTCTCTCCGCGGCAAGTATCAGCACAAACTACGACAGATCTGGTCATCGGAACTGTCGGGAAAGAAGAAAGTTGGTGCCACGAATATGATCGCCTTTCCAGTCTTACTCTCCGTGTTTGGAGTAGTGAAAAGGACTCGGGAGGAGCTGTATCGAGTCGACGTAAAGAACCGAAAAACGATGCACCTGCATAGGAGTTTGCATCATCCGTTCTACGGTTGTACTTCCCCTTGATAATTTATTTGATATTGATATAGCAGATAATTTTATTCTATATGACACAAATCTCTAAGAATTAGAAGAAGTCTTTAGGGAGATACAAAATAAACACACTTCAGGAATTGACGACATCTCCTTGAATATTTTCGAAAATCTATCAGACAATGCTTTATCAGTACTAGTTGACATAATAAATATCTCATATGAAGAAGGAGTTTTTCCAAATTTTCTCAAAACGTCTATTGTTATTCCTCTCCATAAAGGTGGAGAGATTGGCATCTCTTCTAACTTCCGACCTATCTCTTTAATAACAACGATTATACAAAAACTAGTCAAGTGAAGACTAGTTGATTTTCTCGAGAGAAACCAGATATTAAACAAATGTCAGTTTGGATTCCGGAGTAGAAAAAACACTAATGATGCCATTTTTTCATTATTTTACAGTCTACATAACAAATTAAATGATGGCGAGATTGCAACTGCTGTGTTCTGTGACATATCGAAAGTGTTTGACTGTGTTAGTCATGGTGTGACTGTGTTACAACATTATGGTATAAGAGGTGTAAGTCTCAATTGGTTTCAATCTCATTTATCTGAGCGAAGTCAAATTGTGGAGCTCCATAAGGCTCGGTCCTAGGTTTACTGTGATTTCTCTTGTATATAAATGATCTGACATCTATTGATATAAAAGGAGAGTTCACATTATTCGCTGAAGACACTACAATTTTATGGCATGATCAAAATCGTGATGAACTTGAAATAGTAATAAATCATGATATTAGCAATATAAAAAGATGGTGTGACGCAAATCTTCTCAGATCAACTGACCATTATAAGAGAACGAGTATAGCTGAGGCACCAGTCAATCTAATAATAACACTGATGATTTTCAAACATGACTCAACCTCTTACGGAAGCACCAGACTCTTACGAAGGTTCGAAATAGATGAACACTTAAATCTAGCAGACCACTATTATAATCTTCATGCAGTCATTATTCACTATGGTTTTGATATTGAATTTGGTCATTATTACGCCTTGGTCAAAGAAGAAACGGACTGGTTTAAATTTGACGATAGTCGTGTCACTAAATATTCTGGCAATATCTTGAATTTATTGGAGCCTCTGTAGACACCCGAAATTTTGATCTGGAAAAGAGAGGACATCAACAGATCAAAACCTTCAGATGGCGTAGTGCTGCAGGTTTTTCCGGGGTTTCCTGCAGCTGAAAAAGCAAATGCACCACTGGAATCAATCAATTCGCCAATTGATTTTTGTTGTTTCATAATTTCATAATAAGTATTGCCTATTTTTTTATATGTTTTTCTATAAACAACTATTGATATACTATCTTTTCTCTCTCAGTTTCAAATGGAAATTGAAGAGGCCCAATTTGATAAATATCCATTCAGGATTGAAATATTATAGAAAGGGATGGACCAATACTTTATTTCTGAAGTCGAGCTCAGGGAACCTCAAAGAGCTAACATGTCATATTTCTTTGAAAAGATTCTCAGTTCTCGTTAAAAAAATGATTAGACAGTTACATCAATGTCTCCCCACGTCCTCCCGAAAGCGAAAATACCTGAAGAAACGCAGTGACAATAAATTACATACTGAGTCCGAGGAATAATAAGTACGTCTCGATTATAAATCTATCTGGTGAAAGTATCTGATGGGAAATTAACACGCGAAATGTCATAGGTCGTATTTATGATTAATATTGAAAGGTTAACAATTATGCACTTGCAACAAAGGGGGAGTTTCATACTTGTTCAAAATTTCAGAATATATTGGGTATGATTGTTGGGATGATTAAAAATTACAATCCAACCTTGGCATAATCATTTTCAAATTGAATTTTTTTAATTTTCAAGAGAATATTGCAAAAGGATTAGAAAATCTATTGAATCTCCAATAATTTATCGGAAAAGATAAGTATGACGAATACCGAAACTCCCAATATGATTCTTAGCAACCTTCCAATATGTTCATTCTAAATTCCTTCCTAATCTCACAACTGGTAACGATAAAAGTATCTTGAACTGGACATCTTCACAATTTCACAATCCTGATTTCAATTAAACGTTTCTCTATTTTGGTATCGACTATATTTTCGTATGACAATTTTAATTTTCACCGACGATTTTTTCCCTTAATATCATTTTTTTGTGATATTATACTCTACTTTTATTTCAAACCTAGTTTCTCCATATCACTTCGTTGCATATAGATATGGATTTGACACCACTCACAAATAATAATAATAATAAATGTTTTATTGTTTACAACTAATAAGGTTCAACAATTAATGAACAGTATGGACACAAATATGAAAAAGTTGGAAACAAAGTTCAATTTTTATAACGATAAATCGTTACTTGCTTTTCCACTTAATCTCAAAAAGTCGCTGCGATGTTATATAAGAGCATTATTATAAAATAATTCGTTCTACTGTAATCAAGGCATGGTATGATAAGAATAATAATAAAATAGATCACTGAGTTTTAAATAAATATTTCTTAAATCTAAATCGAAATCGCTGAAGCCCTCTCTTTTTGATTATTTCAGGAATAATATTATAGATTGCACAAACTTGATAACTGAAACTGCGTCTGAAAAGTTCAAGTCGAAAACTAGGAGGTATCAATAAACCTTTATTTTTAACATTGGGGTTGTGAACATCTGTCCGATGAGTAATTTTTCTATGCAGATATGTTGGGTTTTTGGTCAGTATGACTTTAGGGAAGAGTACTGTAGAATGAAGAATTCTTCTATTACTCATATTCAACCAGCCAACAGTTTTGAGTTTGTGTAAAAATCTTTGACGTCTCCTCATGCCATGGATCAACCTCAAGCAAGAATTCTGAACTTTTTGGAGTTTTTATTTATATTGACTAGTTAAACATGGACCAAAGAGCACATCTGTATAATTGAAATTTGAAAGGACTGTTGCCTCACATAATATTGTCCTCAACCTCAATGAAACGAAATGTCTTTGTGATAGTATATAATCCTCAAATTGAAATATGCACGTTATAAGAATATATTGACGTGTTTTTCAAATCTGAGATCGGCATCTAGAACTCTCAGACTTTTTGCTTCTTAAATAGATGTAAGAGAAGTTTCATTTATACAGTACTGCGATTGTACAATACTGCGATAAGTACAGTACTGCGATTGAACAATGACATTAGATTTACAATTATCAATATTCAGACGCAGTATCAGTTATTTGTGAAGGAAATCCATAATAAAGTTGAGTGTCATCAGCATATATGTGTATTTTGCAGTACTGAAGACTCTTGACTAAATTCGACGTATATGTGGCAAACAGCAGTGGACCCAAAATAGACCCTTGAGGAACGCCACGGTTTAATGAAATATATTGGGATTCAACTCTGTCTATATTGACCTTTTGCTGACGATTTTCCAAGAATGATTCAAAGAGCGAAACAGCACTATCGGCGAGACCTATATAAGATAAAATTCTCAATAATAATTTATGGCTGATTGTGTCGAAGGTTCGACTAAAATCCAATAATATCAAACAAGTACAATTTCCCTGATCTGTGGCTCTAATTATATCGTCGACAACGTGCAAGAGTGCGGTTGTACAGCTGTATCCCTTGCGAAAACCTGACTGAATCGAAGTGAAGTCAAGAATCCCTACAACCAAAAATAAAATTGTCTTGAAAGGGTATTGTATTGGGAAAGAAAGATTTTGGTTTTCTACTTCTCCATCTTTATATTGAAAAATTGGGGAATTTTCCAAAGAAAAGAAGAAATCAATCGATTTCAAGAAATCAACTATATACAAAGATGTGTAGAACATGCAAAAAAGCAACTTTCAAACACAAACTCGAAGAAAAAACCTCTCGAAATAGATACTTTCATTAAACGAAAAAAAAAAATACTTTCAAAACAAATACTTCAATATGAACACTGAATTATACAAAAAAGACTTTTCTCTATTCAGTTTGTATTCCAAACATTCGTTATGGAATTGAATCAGATATCATTCAAAGGATTGCTACACAATATAGTAGGTTAGGTTAGGTCAAATGTGAGTGGATCTATTCGACACTCGACCAAATAAACCCAGCTTCTTAACGAAGTAGATTAGTTTGTAGGGATAGTGGTCTTTCAGGTCAGATGGTAAGAGTAAAACTCTGAAATTCTGATTCAGTACCCAGCGGTGCAGGCACAAAGTATGTGCCCTGGCGTATGTGTAACAGAAGCGACACACAATGTTTTCCGACAGTCCGAGTCTCTGCATGTGATGATTCAAATGACAGTGACCTGTGAGAAGGCCTGTTAGACATCGTAGTTCATCTCTACTATAGTCCAACATCTGTTTGTGGTGTCAAGCTTCGAAGGGTGAATAAACGCTTTGGAGTGAGCAAACCCTGGAAGATTCTGTCCCAATATAGTATATGATAGAGGTAAAATTTTACTTGCTGTTTCTATCCCTTCGTTGCATAATGTGCAGCTGAGGTCTCCGTTGTACAGCTCCATTTTATTCAGATGTCCTCTAAGCGGACAATGACCGGTTAGTAACCATGTAATTATTCTGATCCGATCCCTACTATATTGAAGTAGTTCTTCGATTCTTTTCTCAGACGGTTCCCTAATGAAGGTTCTACTGTGTTTGTTGCCAGGTACTTTGTCCAGTACTCTGTGTGCTTCTTATTGATCCATGTCCTAATCTGGTTTCGTACCAATGATTTTGATTCCCCCAGAGCTGGTTAGAGACCTATATATGAAGTTGATGATCCGCGTCTAGCGCATTAATCAGTTTTATCATCACCTGACATTCCTGAATGCCCTGGCACCCAGTACCAAGGTAATTTGTTCCTGTTTGCAAGTTCATTCAGTTCTTCATGGCATTCCCAGACCAGTTTTGATGTCACCTTCGGGTTTGTCAGAGCCCCTAGTGCGCTCTTGCTGTCTGTTAGAATATTGATCCGCTCATTTCTTTGGGGTCTCAATTTAATAAGCCTTGCACACTGCAAGATAGCATACACTTCCGCCTGAAAGACGAATGTGTATAGTCCTAGCGGATAGCTGTAGTTTGAATTTCTATCCGCTCGGTATATTCTAGCTCCCTTTCCATGTTTGGTTTTCGGGAGCTGGAACATGGAACGGGTATAGAGTTAATTTTTTGAAGTCGATTGATTCCTTTGTTTCTTTAGAAGATTCCCATAATGTTTTATGTAAAGATGTAGAAGTAGAAAGCCAAAACTTCTCTTTTCCAAAAATTTGTATCTCCTAAAAATATACCCATTTCAATTTAAACAAGGTATCGTATTGTTGCTTACAGGGTTAAAGTTCTGCAAAAACTTTACTCCTTCACAAAAAACTTGACGTATTTTTGCACTTCTGCGGAAGGATTATTTCTGGTAGTTCTCCTTCATTGTACGTTTTCGACGGCTTTACAGTTACAAATAGCTAATTCTATAGCAAATAGCAGTATTCTGGGGCTAGTGCTAATCTTTTGAGTAACAGATAGCAAAATAGTATAAAAACAATTCAATGCTGGATAAAAATAATACACAAACAATATTTACGGCTCAAGTAGAAGGCAATACAAATATATTTACCGAGTAAAAGACAACTAATACAAGTTAGCATAAATAAGTATTTGTAAGTGAAATCATACTTTTTACATGAATTATATTGTGTAGGAATCTTGTGAATGATATCTGATTCGATCCCATTACGAATGTTTTGAATACAAACGGAATGGAGAAAAGTATGTTTCTTATATTCATACAGAAGTACTTGTTTCGAAAGTATTTTTCTTATTTTGAAATTGATTGCTTTCTTCCTGTCTTCGAAAGATTTCCACATTTTTGTATCAATATGGAGAAGTAGAAGGCCAAAAACTTTCTTTCCCAGAAATTAATCTTTTCCAAAATTATACTCTTTTAATTTATTTGAAATCCAAATAATCATTTCAAAACATAATATGTCTGATGATTGGATTGAATATCTTCAATACATATTCGCTCGTAACTTTCGTTTTTTGTGAATGGGATGTTATGAAAAAAAAAATATCGATGTTTGTAACCACTATTCATTTAGAAGAAAATCAGTCCATTTGTTCTTTGCCTGAATTCCCCGTATACGTTATGTCGAAACATGAATTATAAGTCTTAGCAATAACAGAAACTTTCAAGAAAATACCGGGACACACCCGCTGTTATGGTAAATATGCGAGTGCAGCAAGTTTATACGTCACCAGAATCGTGTCGACAAAAAAGAGAGGAATGAAAGGTATTTAAGAAGAGTACCTGTGAAAGAATGGCGCCAGGGTCATGTCTCATGAACAATTGCAAAATTAATCTGTCTAGCAATAAGTATTGCTAGACAGATTAAAACTAAATTCTTAATTTCTATTTGTTCATTGCGTTGATACATACATTTGAATAACGTACACTCCTAATTGAACTGAATAGAACTAACACCATATAACCTTCATAATTTTCAATAAACACTCCACACTCAGAGAAAGGAGAAAATGGAGTCCAAATGACATCATCGACATCATTTGCCTAAATTCTTCGGTGTACACATGCTCAGTAAATGAGCATGTATACTTTGTTGCTGAGAGACATACAAGTTAGGAGTGTTTTACGTGTTCCATGATTTACTGCTATCGAAAAAATTGATCAAAGATTTTGCATCAAATTTTGTGTAAAACACTTGAACTGTTGACAGTGGCATAGAAAAATGTTCACAAGTGGTACAAGCTTTTAACAAAAGGTCAAGATGTAAATGACGACGCTTGCCCTGGACGCTCCAGCACATCAACAACCGATGAAAATGTTGAGAAAGTGAAGAAAAATATTATAGAGAATCATTGAATCACCATCACTATAAAAGAACTTGTCGAGAAAGTTGGCTCATGACGTTCCTTTTTTTTTCGAAAATTTTGGGCATGAAGCGTGTCCCAGCGAAGTTCCTTCTAAAATTGCTGTATTTTGACCACAAAAAAACACGAGCTTCGCTCAGGAAATTTTTGAATGACGTCAACGGCGATCCAATTTTGCTTGAAAGAGTCATAACTGGTGACGAATCATGGGTATGGTTATGACATCAATATCAAAGTCCAATCGTCCCAATGGAAGAGCCCAGGAGAGTCGAAATCAAAAAAGCACACCAATTTCGCTGAAATGTTAAGATTTTGCTTAGTGTTTTCTTCGATCACCATGGGAGAGTGCATCAGGAGTTCTTGTGACATGGTCAATAAAAAGTATTATCTTGAAGTTATGCGCTGTTTGCGAGAAGCAATACGAATAAAACGTCCGTTATTGTGGAAAACCAATTCATGACTTTGGCATCACAACAATGCACCTGCTGACTCGTCTTGCTTGTTCGTCTTTGCACGAGCTGGGAGAAAAAGCCCTCTTGAAACAACTATTTTCATATAAACATTGAATTACACGAAAGAAATTCGAAACCACTACTTCAATATAAACATTAAATTATACGAAAAATTATTTTTCCCATTCGCACACATCTTCAGAAAGTATTTGCTTTCATCTTTTTCTTGGAATTCTCCCATTTTTTGGTACAAACATGTAGTAGAAAGACAAAATATTTCTTTCGCATCATTTTACTCTTTTTGAAGGCAATAGCCAATTATATACTTGTCATGCACTGTTTGGAATCTATTAGGTGTAGTAATGAATATTACTGGAGTTTTTTCCCAACACCAAACCGTTATTTTAACACCTCGACACGTCTTTCAATTACCAAGTGATCATTTCCGAAAGCAAGATCAAATTAAACATACTAACGGCTGATTTCATAAAGAAACATAAAGGTTACTTTAACTTTAATAAACATTTTTGATTTCATAACCAAGTTAAAGTATTCTTTAAACCAAAAACGTCCTTCAAGGTTAAAGTGTCGATTTCTCTACTTTAACTCGATAAAGTGTCATTTAACTACAACATAACCTCAATTTTTATAATCGTGATTTATTGGGCTACTCGCTGCGTTTGCTAGTTTTGTGTTCGTTTAGAATTGATCACAATGATATAAATAATTTTAAAACGTCTAGCTCAAGTTCATCTGATGAAGAATTTACTTATACTAGAAGACCAAAAGTGTATAGGAAAAGAACAGGCTGTTTTGAAAATGATAATGAGCTTGACTTTTACCAACGTTATCGCTTAAAATAACAAACTATTTTGTATCTACTAGATGAAATAAAAGAGAAAATTGAATTACCTACTAATGAGTAAGTTGTAAAATTTTTATTAATAATAAAATTATCAAAAACTTTAATATAATTTTTAGAGGTAGGTGCATTACAGCATTACAACAATTATTTTTGACTTTAAAATTCTACGCATCAGGAAATATGCAAATAATAGTATCAGATTTTATGGCAATGTCTAGAAGTTCAGCTAGCAGGATTATCAAAAATGTGTCTATTGCTATTGCCTCACTAGCCCGATAACACATTCGCATGTATGAAAATAAACAAGAAATGGAAGAAGCAGTTGAAAAATTTTATGAAATAGCTTCATTTTCCAACCATTGGAGCAATTGATTGCACATTAGGTAAAATTGATTCTCCTGATGAACATGATGCAGAAATATTCAGATGTAGAAAATCTTGATTCCTCTTGGCTGGGATTGAATCAAATAGGCGAATGAATGTCATTAAGATGTCATCGATGACATAAGTAGATCAATCTTATTCCGTGACATTAAAAATCGTAATTCATGAATGAATTGTGTGTATTTTCTATAATGTTATCCAATTTTGGTACTGAAGAGCCTTAAGGCAAGTGTCTTACGGCGAAACATCGATGTATACCAGTGAGGATGACAGTGTTCCATGTAAGTGCAATCTGTTACCATTCATTCAAAGTAGAACTCATGTGAATGATATCTGATTTTATTCCATAACGAATGTTTGGAATACAAACTGAGTAGAGAAAAGTATCTTCTGTATAACTCAGTGTTCATATAAGAGTATTTGTTTCGGAATTTTTTTTTCTTTCGTGTAATTCAATGTTT
This sequence comes from Leptinotarsa decemlineata, assembly GCF_025532065.1. NCBI lineage: Eukaryota > Metazoa > Arthropoda > Insecta > Coleoptera > Chrysomelidae > Leptinotarsa > Leptinotarsa decemlineata. The sequence continues at coordinate 9,513,440 of NW_027412694.1, read as the reverse complement.
ATATGAAAGTAGCTGTTTCAGGAGGACTTTCTTCCCGTTTGTGTCTGAAAGTTACTTCTTTGGATGATCTACACACCCATGTATAGAGTTACTTATTTTCAAATTGATTACTTCCTTCCTTTTTTTGGAAGATTCCCACATCTCTTTTTTTTGTATCAAGATGGAGTAGTAGAAAGTCGAAAAACTTTCTTTCCCAAATATAAAATCTTATTTTGCTTCAAATGTTCAGACAGTAAGCGATGCTAAATTGAAAATAAGAGATATTGTTGTGAGATGGTCAGGATCGATGCATGACCTAACAATTTTTAATAATAGCAGTTTAAACCAAAAATTTGAAAATGTTTTATTTGGTCAGTATATGCTAATTGGTGACAGTGGATATTCTCTAAAGACATATCTTACGACTGAGTTACAACAAACTAGAACACCTGCTGAAAATTTATACAATGAGTCTATAATAAGGACTTGAAATGTAGTAGAGCGTCAATACGGTTTATGGAAAGGACGATTTCCCGTTTTGAGGTTTGGCATTAGACTAAAATTAGAAACCACAATGGCAGTAATAGTCGCAACTTCAGTTTTTCATAACATTGCCATTGGTATGAATAATAACTTTACTGAAGAAGATGAAACAGAGGAAGACAATGAGGATGTATTACCCTCCATGGAAAATAATCCAAATATTGCAGAAAACATAAAGAATTTAATTAATGAACATTTTGCTAGATTGTAAATACAAATAATAATAAAAAATCACAGTTTTATGAAACATTTAATTCATTCAATTGTTTTTCTTTCAATTTTATTTCTAAATCCAATAAAATGATTTTTTAAATGTTCTTCTTCTCTCTCCCTTCTCTATGATCTCTCCTTCTCCTCTACTTCTACCGTTTTTTCTAGAAGTTCCTTTTTCATTTTATAATATTCTTCTTTTGCATTATATAATGTGTTTATTTTGGTTGGTTATTAGTAGTTTTGCATTCTGAAATATACTCGAATTTTTCAATTTATTGTATCATATTCATTTCTTCCTCTCATGAAAAATTTGACGAGCGAAATTTCTTATTATTTTTCAACATTTCCATTTCTGTCCAACTAAATTGTCCTCACAAATAAGAAAAACACCAAACACTACAACAAGCCACAACTCTCAACCATATTTATTTAAACACGGAACTTAAATACTCGCCAAATATGACAATTCTTGTCAAAATCCATGAATTCCAGGTTAACCAACATCTTAAAAATTACTTAAGATATACTTTATAGAAAGGGCACATTAATATTAATTATGAAACCAAATGACGGCAACAGCTACTTTAAAGAGGACTTTAGTGTAAAGTCTCCTTTCGGTAAAGTGGGCTTTAGATATTGATTATGAAATCGACCGTAACAAAGTTATCCTTATTTATATTAGAGATACCTCTTCCAGGTACCTGCGTCTCAAGTGTCTTAAATTAATTTCATAATATCGCCTTATCTATTAGTCTTAAATTAATTTGACAATATGTCATTATGTAATAGTCAGATCTAATAATTGAAATATTATTTTAACAAGCTATATAGTATACTAGTATAGTATACTATTAAGTACTGGTCCACCATCGTTATTCATAATGTTATTATGTTTACTTATTTCTACACTCTCATAGGCATAAGTGTGCTAAGTGTGCCCTATATCTTATTTTAATAGATCTTTTTCTCTTTCGATATTTTGCATCGCAGTCCTTATATTTAATGTCGTAAATTCCAGATTTTTCCGAATTCTCCACTCTGTCTTTTGGATTCCCTAAAAGGCTCTGTAATGTATGACTTGTTTTAAAAACTTCCTTGAAAATTTTTTGCCAAAAAAATTATCCTATCAAATTTGTCTATTTCTAGTCATGTGTGTCGTAATAACCAATGAAACCATCATTACACTGATAACTACCCATGGATAGTTTTCACGGGTAGTTATCACTTATGTCATGACATTGCTAAGCAACCAACACAATAAAGTTGTTTGACATTTCCGTAATTCAATTTATTTCGAAAATGTCACTTCCTCGCTTTGGTGTTCAAAATGATGCGGCAATTGACAAAATCATTGAAGAAAATACACCAAAAAATACTGTTAATAGTAAAAAATACACTTGGAAAATATTTATGGAGTTTTGTGACGACAGAAAATATGAATTGGATGGAAATCGTACTCTCGAAGAGCTTGCATTAATACTCAAGGATTGGGCGATTAATATGAGAAAAAAGGATAGCACAGAGTTTAAGGAGGCTACTGTTGAAACCGTATGGAATATAACAAGCAAATTATTACAAGAAAAGTATTACAAGGAGTATAATATCATGCTAGACCCCTTTAAAAGTGTTGCATTCAAACAAGCGCGGAATGCACGCGACGCAGCACGAAGAAATTTACAAACAGATCCCACTAAACGCAAAACAAGCTCAGTACCATTAACTTCAAATGAAATGAGTAAAATTATAAACTTTTGGGATGAAAATTCCCTATAGGACTCCTACGCAAATTTCATCACATAGCAGCGGTGGAATTGGCTTGGAGAGGTGGTGAAGGTGCTGCTTGCTTAGTTGATTATTTTCATATCGAAAAGGACAACAATGGATCTCCAACTAATAGGATAGAATATAATCCAATTTTCAGTAAAACCTGCAAAGGGGGTTCAAAGAACTGCGCCTCTAGCAAATGGTTAGTTCAAAATAGTGATAACAATGCTTGTCCTGTCAGATTATTCATTAAATTATTATCAAAACGAGGCACAAATATCAAGACAAATAGACTATTTTTAAGGCCAAATCGTCACTGGAAGACAGGAAGCGATAACTGGTATGACAATATGCCTCTGGGTAGAAATATAATTAACGGATGGACGAAATCTTCCGCTGAAGCAATTGGCTTGGATACGAAACAGAGGAAAATAACCAATCACTCTAATAGAGCAACTGCAGTCAGTCAACTAGCTAAGAGTGGAGTTCAAGAACAGCAATTGTTGAAAATTACTGGGCACAATAATGGAAATTCCATAAAACCTTATTTGAATATTGATCAGGAACATCATAACCAAATAATCAATAGTATGCATGGAAACACCTATGCAGTAACCGAGGCAAATACAGCAAGATCAACGGAATATCATTATATGAATTGTTCTTTTAATAACTGTGTGTTCAATAAATAATTTTGTTCGAATTGCAAAAAATTTTCTCACCGAATATCCCTCGAACATTGATAAATAACTCATAATTTTATCACAACTTCCTCAAGCACGTTATTTTAGGTAACATCCCTCCGCCTTCAGCGTCGGGATGTTACCAAATAACGTGCTTTCGAAAACTGTGATAAAATTATTTCGTTAGTTATCAATGTCCTTGGGATATTATAGCTGATAATTTTTTGACTTTTATAATAACGGACTATTTTGACAGATTGTTTTTTATTTGTTCATATAATATTTACTTTTGATACATTTCAATTACAAAGCTAAGATAGAAAGTTTTTGGCTTTCTACTACTCCATCTTGATACAAAAAGTATAACCCCTTCAATTCAAAAAGCTAAGATGTTTTCCTTATTCTTCGGACACCTCCTCTCTTCTTATTGGTGAAAATGCAGGACTTTGAATGTTTTCAATTAAGTGTCTATGTCTAATAATAGTTATTTATTGTATAAGGGGAAAAAGTGTTAGATTTTAGCTCGAGAGCTAAAATCTAATATTTTTCCCGTGTATAATACCCAATTTTTTCTGTGACGGGAAAAAGGACGATTTGATATTAAAAAAACATATTATTACAATATGTTAAAGTCAGAAAATTATGGATGTGAAATTTGAATTTCTAAACAGGCAGGCTGTTGTACCTATAGCGTTGCTAGGAAACCAATCAATAGAAAATCAAATATCTGTCAATTTAATTCTGTGATTTTTTTTTATTTTATTTTTTTTTTGTGATTTGATTTAAAATTTGCGAACTTAGTGGTCAGTAGATATTTTGAAAAATGTCTAAATCCCAGTTTTCTCTGACTCCACCGGAGTTAGTAGGAGCAGCGAAAGTAGCGTCACAAAAATTATTGCCAGCTAAATCGCGGAAAATTTATGAAACCGCGTATTCAAGATTCAAGGAATGGAAGATGAAAAAGACATGAAGTTCTTTCTCGGAGACGGTGTTATTGGCTGGCACAACAACAAGAGCCATCAACAGTTTGGTCGAATTATTCAATGATTAAAAATATGTTATAATCCAATAATAATGTAGACATTTCAAAATATTTCAAACTAATTACTTTTCTGAAACAAAATGGGAAAGGTTACACGCCCAAGAAAGCTGCGATATTTACGAGTACACATATTAGTGACTTTTTAAATAATGCTCCCGATGAAGTTTATTTTATGGCCAAGGTTGTTGTTTTATTTGGGATTGCAGGAGCATCGTCAGTACCGGGCAGGCGGTCCTCGATTGAAGACAAAATGTGAAAAACCAGAAAAGTACTTGATAAAAATAGCTGCGTAAACGCAGTGGAACCACCTATTGGTGTGACACCCGGGGAAAAATATAATTTCATAAAAAATGACATTTTGTTACCTGTCATCAGAGATAAAATGTCAAATTTTTTTCACATCACAGAAAAAATATATGTAATATTTAGACACTAATTTATTCCTTTTTCCCATTCAGTAGATAATTTCAATTTTGCATAGTTTCGATGCAAATATTGGTGGAAAATTCGGAACAATTTTTTTTTCTCCAAGATGGAGAAAGAATTAATCTGTTTTTCTGTTTCTGTTTTTCCGTTAATCAGCTGTTGCCCCCATACGAACAACAACTCTCAGAAGTTGAGATACTTGTGCGAGCTAAGGACTAACGAGGTCTTACCTTTTAACTTGTGATTCCTAACACGATAATGCAAGTAAATAAGGGAGTTATGACTGAATATGAATTCCATACCATTAAAGCGCGCATAACTCCGGAGCGCCAATTAATTTTTATTGTTGTTTTTATTTTATTTTTACCATATCATTGAAAAACCCACATTAATGAAAATGCAAAAAAAAACAATTTTCTACCACTTGTTGTTACTCAAAACTTATGTTAAATTGAAGAATATACTATCTTGAATTGGTTTCCTCATGCAACTACAATGTGCAGAAATTACCAATTTGAAGGCCTAAATAATTATGTTTATGCAGCTTACCGAAAAAATCATAATTTTCTACCACTTGTAGTAAGCTCAAGTAGCTATGAATTGAAAGAATATTACATTTTTTGTCCCTAAATGGCACTTTTGAGCTACTACAATCAGTGGAAATCAATAGTTTATAGGTTAGGTATATAGGCGGTGTGGAATTTTTTACCGAATACCACGCGAGGTCAAATTAATATACGGAAATAATTTGACCTCTAGTGGTATTACTGGTGAAAATCTTTTGGAAGTTCTTCGTATATTGGTGGTATGGAACTGAGATATATTTATCTTGGTTTTTGTCGTTTTTAAAAGTCGAGATTTCGTTCATTCTTTACGTAATTATACCCAATCAAATGTTTAATATTTTTGTCTCATCCACATCAACCATTTGTTACGTAAATTTTTCATGATTATTGAAGGTTGCATAATTCATGAATCGACAAAGGGATGTATCTTTTAGCCTGGAAAATCCGCTGTGATGGAATTATGTTATGTGACATTGTCAGGAAAGTTTTTCAAGTTTTATCGATATGTTGACAGATTCTGTCACTGATTGACAAGTTGGAGAATCATGAAAAGCATTCCAAAATATTCATTACCTATCTAGATTCTCGTCAGCGATGTGTTGAATGAAAAAGATATGTAAAAAACAACCTTCCAAACTTGAAGTTTCACTAATATATAAATGATACAAAATTTTATTTTTGCAAATAATTGCACTTCATTACATATAAATACCCCAGAAAATCTACACGAGGAAATCTCCAATATGATTATCAAAAATACACGAGTGAATTATTTTACAACAAATGAAAAAATTTCCTGATTCACAAATCTGTCAAAATACTTTGTATTCATTTCGATTCCTCTCTAACTTCTGATACCCATATTATTATTGTGGGCACAAATTTACCAAAAAAAGTATATCTTATGGGATAAATGTTCTAAAAACTGTATTTGCATAAACTGCGTACTATTTATTTTGGATTATTCCAACGAACGCTACGAAATGAAAGTATACTTGATAAACTGTTTTATAATCTTATCTAAAGGTATGTATAACGCCACGAAAAATATCTTCTCCAAAATTTCAGAATTATGGCACTTGTTTGTTGTTAAGTATTGGAATGTTTATGGTACGTGAAAAAATAATTAACAGAAGCCGGCACGTTTCATAGGCTTATCAATACTTTCCCCTAGTTCGATTCAATCTCAAAATAAAAAAAGTCTCTCACATGAACATTTTACTTTTGACGACTTTAATGATCCACCAAAAAGGTTTCAGAGTTGAATTGAAACATTGTTATAACTATCTGTAGATAACACATCGATATTCTAGTTATAATATATCAATTGTAAACATTTATTTTCAGGTTGTTGTTTGGTCTAGTCACAATCGTTGCTATCTGTTCGGCTCGTCCAGCGGAGGAAGATTATGCTGATTACGAAGAACCCGCGCCTCCCCCAAAGAAAGCCGTAGCTGCAAGACCTCTTCCAAACAGGAGAAACCCTTTGGCTGGAAGATCTAACGCAAAAGCAGCTGCAACCACTACAACTACTACAGCGGCACCAACGGTTTGTTAACTTGTTAAAGAAACATGTTGATCTTGGCTGAATAGCCACGGGGTCGTTGCCTATTGTTTTACCTATTGCTGTATAGATGGCAGCAATCTGTAACTCCAAAATCATCCATTAAAAATCATAACATTAATTTGCGTAATTTGAAAGGGTTATATTTTCAGGAGTGACTAATTTTTGGGAAAGAAGTTTTTGGCTTTCTTCTATTCTATTTTGATACAGAAAAATGTGGGAATCTTCCAAAGAAAGGAAGGAAGTGATCAATTTTCCAAGAAGTAACTGTATACATAGATGTGTAGATCATGCAAAGACGTAACTTTCAAAGACGTAACTGAAAGACCCTAAGGCAAGACACTTGCCTTAGGGTCTTTCAGCACCAATCTGGATGACATTATAAGAAAAAACACAGTTCATTCATAAATGACAATTTTATGTCACGGAAGGAATTTGATCTATTCATGTCATCGATGACATCGTAATGACTTTCATTCATTTATTTGATTAAATCACAACCAAAGAATCTTGTTTAAATTGAAAGGGTTATATTTTTAGGAGTGATTAATTTTTGGGAAAGATTTCTTTTACCTGGGATTTAATCAAATAGGTGAATGAATGTCATTACGATGTCATCGATGACATAAGTAGATCAAACTTATTCCGTGACATGAAATCGTAATTTATGAATGAAATGTGTGTTTTTTCTTGTAATCTTATCCAGATTGATACTAAAGAGCCCTAAGGCAAGAGTCTTACGGCGAAACATCGATGTCTATCAGTGAGCATGACAGTGTTCCATGTAAGTGAAATTTTTATTTTTATTCAGTATATTGTGTAGAAACTCTGTGAATGATATCTGATTCAATTTCATTACTTCCTTCTTTTCTTTGGAAGGTTTCCACATTATTCTGTATCACGATGGAGTAGTAGAAAGCCAAAAACTTTCTTTCCCTTGACTTGCTATTTTGGGGAACTGAAATAGTATCTTTTTAGATCGAAAATAATATCAGTGGTTGATTTTGAATTATTTGCCAGAAACTAGAATTGCCAAATTTCGCTTTTGGCTCTATCGCTTCTATTTCGAATTATTTAATTCAATGATATAAACCAATTATATTTCATCATCAACTTTATTCTTTTCAAATACGGACCTCTAGCTTTTCATCGATTTTCGTAGCCACTGTATTAACAAATTCAGCTATACATGTCTTTCTCGTCATCATTGCATGGTCATACAATTCCCGGCTACCTCAAAAAAGTAGGGACCAATATTGTTTGGATCTAAATCTCAAAGCTATACACACACCCCACATATGGGAAGAGTATATAATATACCAAGTAACAAACAGAAGAAAAAAATCTATGTTAAAATACTCCTGATCATCTACGTCTTTTATCTCATTAAATGTTCAAATTCCTTAAACACATATTTGCTCTTGCAATAGTTTAATGCAAGCACTCCTTATTCTTTTCTTCAATTCATCAATATTACCAAAAGGTGAACCGAATACCTTGTCTTTAACGACCGAGCCTCACAAGTTTAGGAGAGTCAGGTCAGATGAACGTATTGGCCATTTAATAGGACCTTTGTGTCCTGTCCATTGTCCTGGCATAGTCGTATCGAGAAAATCTCTGAAAATAGTTTTGTGATGTGGCGGAGCTCCATATTCAGAAGCAAATCTTTCATCAACTCAACTAGAGTCTCCGACAAGGATTACAAATATGTTTCCCCCGTAAAGGATGTAGAGACTAGTGATAATGAATATTTCTGTTAAATCATCCGTTTTTTTTTCGTGAATATACTCTCATTACACAAAATGAAAGGACTTTTTCTTGGACTATTCTAAGGATATTTTGTCCTTTGATGATTTTGATAGGGCGCTTTCTTTCGAAGATATAGGGTGAAAAAGAATTTCGAATGAATTGACGTGTTTTATTAACTTCAAATACATTTTCATCTTTTTTAGAAAATTTCAATGAAACCTTGTTTTTAAAGTTTACTAACGGTTTTTTTCAGAATGAGAGGCTAGAAAATAAAGTTGAAATACTGCAATTCAATAATGATTAATTTATTTCCAAATAATCACTGATCTTTTTACAAGAAATATTGATGAAGAAAAAGTTGTTCCTTTTAACAATGTCTTCATTATTGCTGGAATGATTGATGAATTCATGATCATTATGTAACCAATATGATTCTATGAATTCCAATAATAATATGTCAATAACTTATTCAGATTTCATAATGGTTTTATGCACAACTCATACTATTTACTACTTTGTTTTTCAATATTGAAACTAATATTCAAACGAGGATTATCTTTGACTACCGATAGCTTATGTCTAAAAGATTTTTTGATAGATTGAAGATTACGTCAAATTGTCAATATAGAGATATATCTGCCACACCATTTTTCAGGAAACATTTATTCTTCTTCTCTATTATCGCTATAGATAGATAGATAGATCTGTTTTTACGTTAATCAGTTCTATATATCTATCTATAGCGATAATAGAGAAAAATATAGATAGATTTTTTATTTTTATTTAATCACGTTATGAATATACATTTGTGACAAGTCATAGACAATTGGTACAAATTAGTGTGTAAATAGAAACAATATAAAAGCATCATCAAATATAAATTTTGAAAATGATTTATAATTATCAATTAATCAAAACAGAAAAAGATCCGTGGTTATTTTTGGCAAATGGATATTGGGTTTTCCATATATATTACTGGATACATTTTGAAACTGATTTTTCAACATTGATTCGTCTGCTACTTGAAATATATTGGTATTATCATAAATAAAAAATATATTTGGACTATTTGAATATTTTGTTGTTTCACTGATCATACTAAAAATTAAGATCGAACAAAAATCTTCTCAATCTTTGTTAAATTCAACAAAAACACATGCCAGAACTGTAACATTCTTTTTTATGGAGGTGCATAAGCGCTCCAAGAACGTAGTAATTTACGTTAAATTGCATTTGAAAAAACAGAATTGGGACGTATCCGATTAACAAATAAAATATTTTTTGAAAAGTTCGAAGTATATTGAGTTAAACCCCAAAACAATTGTCTGCTAGAGTTTACCACACCACTCTCGACTGAATCAAGTGGGTTGAGTATGTAGGACAGTCTGTCTGTCGAAGAAAACTAAGAAACATTAGTGATTATTCCAGGAGAGAACTAGTATGATTATCTGGTGAGAACAAATCCGGTAGAGACGAGCTGTTACAATCAATATTATTCATTCATGAGATACTGAGAATTTTAGAATATATTGATTTACATATTATTCCCGAAGGTTGAGTTTCATATCCCCTTTCTGGAAATGAAGGGTTTTGAATTTGTTCGATAAGGACTGTAGTTACCATGTGGGCCGGGTGTTAGATATTTAAAAAGAGAAGACAATTCGGAAAATTAATAATGGAAGACACCAACCGTAATTTGGTTCCGGAAGATCTCCTTACCTTGCCTTCTGATTTCATTTCCTAAGATTTGTTCGTGGGGTACTCCGGTGGCGATCCTGAAGGATGCTGTTTTGGTGGTAGATAATGATAATTTTTTCACCATACATTTAGCGGAACACACGTTTCTTGCGGAACACACAAATTTTTCCGAGCACACCTCTTGCTTGTCTCTCCTTTATATTTTACGACGGTCTCTAACGTCCGCGCGTATGTATAAGGCCGGTGTCACCAATTATCAAATGTTAGCAATAGTAATAATAATAATGGTGGAAAAAAAATAATGATAATGCTCTGTGGTGTGAAACACATCCGGAGCATGCCGCCTTTTCCGCCCAAAACTTTATATTCGGCGCCAGGGCTATTTAGCTCCTTCCCAGCCTGCTAACGAAGTGGTAGAAGTGACAGTTCTACCACTCGTTGGCAAGGCTGGAGAGGAGACTCGCATCATACCACCAATGGAGATGACAATCAGAACAGGCAGGGCGCTCCACATAATTGGGCCCCTGAAGCCACAAGAACTGGCTTGTTTGGATGCGGAGGTTCATAGTGTTTTTACAGAAGAGGCTGGCATCTGGCAAATCAACACCGCCGTGTAAAGCGTCGTCCAATCGCTTTCCGAATCGGAAGGACGAAATCTCGGCCTTGCGGTTCGGAAGATTCAACGACATGTACACAAGATGGAGGCTAAAATCACGTCGGCGAGACAACACGCGTCTCATATCCAATGTGTGATGTATTACAGAGCGGCCGACATGCCCTTATCTCCCGCAGTGAGGCGAATAGCTGCCAATCTACGACGTATCCATCACACTTTAAGTCAAGGCGTGCTGCTCACCACCAAACAGCACTGCCTTGATAGTTTACGAATGCTAGTGGCTGCTAAGAAGTCACTAGTGAGGCGAGCGAGAAGTATCGCGGAAAACCTTAAGTTCCGCGAGAAACCTTCTCGCTTATTGCTAGAGCCTCAACGTGTTGTGGATAATCCACCGACCGCTGATCAGGTGGAATCCTTCTGGAAGGATGACTATGAACACCCGCAGCCGCTCAACTTGGACACTCCAGCCCTAGCGCAGTTCGAAGCTTTCAACAGAGAGCTTCGACAGCCTGAGCTTAATGAACTGCGCAACCCGATAACCCCGGATGACGTCGAAGAGCCCTTATGGGTTCCAAGAACTCTGCTGCTCCAGGCCCAGATGGGCTGAACAATTATTGGTGGAAAAAAATACCAAGTACCCACCGCCATCTGGCCAGAATTTCAACTCATGGTTGGACGGAGAGCAGCCGATTCCGGATTGGTTTGTCAAGGAGCGGACCGTTCTTATCCCCAAAACCGGAGATTTGTCGATTCTTAAGAATTACAGACCGATAACATGCTTGAATTCGTATTATAAGTTGTTTACAAGCATCTTATACACACGAATACTCACCGCAGTTGACCGAGTGTTCGAACGGGATATATGAGCAGAGAGGGTCAAGAGAAGAATCGCTGGATGTAAAGAAAACCTGCTCATCGATAAATGTGTAACACAGGACTCGATATAATATAAGCGTAACCTCTCTATGGCCTGGATCGATTACCGTATAGTATTTGATACAATTTTGTATGAGATCATCTTGCATTTGCTCAGATGCCTTGCGGTACCCGACAAAATAGTAGGATGCATTGAACAACTGATATCACTTTGGCGAACTCGCTTCATCATAACATCTGGTCAAGCAAGAGTCCTGACAGGGTGGGTCACTTTCAGAAGGGGTGTATTTCAGGGTGATTCCCTCAGTCCCCTTCTCTTCTGCATCTCACTATTGCCATTATCCGTTGCGCTCAGAAATACTCGAAGGTATAACTGTGACACCTCCGAAAACTGGAGGTACAAGGTCACTCATTTGTTTCATATTGATGATCTTAAACTTTATGCCTCTGGAGAGAAGGAACTCCATCAGCCCTTGAGGGTGGTGGAAGAGACACGCATGCTATCGGTATGAAAATCGGGATAGACAAATGTGCAATGGTCCATCTCAAAAGAGGACGAGGCAGGGACTACGGAGAGGATGTGCAGCTCGTAGATGGAAGCATCCTACACCATCTGGATGTCGGAGAGACTTATACTTACCTCGCCCTCGGGGTGGAAACTTCGACAGATCTGGTCATCGGAACTGTCGAAGAAGAACAAAGTTGCTGCAACAAATATGCTTGCTGTTCCAATATTACTCTACTCTTTTGGACTAGTGAAGTGGACGTAAAGACCCGAAAAATGATGCATCTCTATAGGAGTTTGCATTCCAAATCATCCGTTCCACGGTTATACTTTCCCCGACAACAGAGAGGCCGTGGACTTTTGAGTTTGGAGTATCTACATGACAGATGGTACTGGATACAGCCTGTAGAATCGTCAGGAGTTCGGATCCTCTTCTCTGCATGGTCCGTGATCATGAGAGAGCAGGAATTGGAGCATTTCTCTTTAGGGCAGCTGCTCGAGCAGCTGATGAACTCGGTATAGTTTTCGACGCTGAACGAGGTGACCACAGCTCTGTCACCGAGTTGGAACCCGTTCAGCAAACAGCTCAGATAGAAGCCGCAGAGATCACCTTACTTCTGCGGAGATATAAGGATAAGCCAATGCATGGGGTCTTCTTCAATAATATTAGATACCTTGGCTTATCAAAGCGCCTGACGTTCGCTTTTCTCAGGTCGAGTGGGCTGAAGTCGGAAACTGAGGAGTTCATCAGGGCTTGCCAGGATGGTGTCTTCAACACCTCAGTCGACCGCAGTCTCGTGATGGGTATAGAAGTTCTTGATACAAAGTGCAGAGCCTGCCGCGAGGCGCCCGAGACCCTTATGCACTTGCTATCAGCATGTCCAGCGTATGCGGTCTCAGCCTATATCCATTGACATAACGCCAACCTAAGAGTGCTTAGGTTGGCGTTATGATCTTTGGGTCTCGGACCCAAAGATCACTTACCCCACGGTGTGGGGAGTGGTCATTGGTTGATACTGCAGGCGCGCCCTCCCGAATGTATCGGGGCTTCGGGGGATAGGGCCTGACCAACGCACACTACGGTGAGAAAAAAAAGATAATAATCATACCTGAACCTACATACAGTAACATGTGAATACCGAACAGAATTAATGACTAAACTCATGTCCCTCTATGAGAAGGTGAGTAGCACGTTGAGTTTATTTTGGAAACCGTTCCGAATGTACTTCTGATTTGACCTATGTGAATTATCGGATATGATCCACACGACAATTTGTAAATTCTTGACCTATCTGTGACCAAACTTTTGTTATTTTTTTTTGTCATTCATAATACACCTTTTTAAGTAAGTATTGATTTTTTTTGCTACGTTTACACCTTCATTTTGTGGGAAATTCAAAACATCCATACTAGATTGATCCAAATGAGTTGAAGTTCTGAAATTGTCAGTCTGTAGATCGTCCTATATTGGAATATGAAACAATTAGACGTTCTGATTGTTTGTCGCAGAGTTACTTTCAATTCAACAAATCGATTTGTTTCATCTATGAGGTGGAACATGACCAACATTTTCACATAGGTCAAACTGGAAGAACATTTTGAGCACGCATACAAGAACATAGTAGAGAAATATGAGTTTGAAAAAATCGTTTCTATTGTATTTGTTACTACGAGGTTATCATACAAATCCTCTCATAGAATAAATAATTACTCAGTATAGGTAATGGCCATACATTTATTTGCTTGTTTTCACCAGTACATAATAAATTGTTGTATTCGGTCTCTTCAGATTGTTGGATATTAAAATGATTGCAATCTAAAATTGATTTATCAATCATGCTTGAGAAAGCTATTGTAAAGTATGATTTTTGTGAAACCTTTTATATAGGGTCTTTCATTTAGCGCTTCCTTTCTTTGAATTTGAGTGTGTGTGAGATACCATAATTTTTTTATTAGTTTGAAAGACCTATTGATGCCATTATGTGTGGAATATAACATCGCTGAAGATGATTTTTTGATGAAAATTGGGGTCAGTAGCCAACTGCTCCAGAGCTCATTCAGCGAACACACTTTGTTGTTCTATGGTCGCAGGCCTAAGTTACAACGCAAAACTCGCCAAAATGTAGTCTGCCGAGTTCATGTGAGCCATGAGAAATCAACTGCATCGGATTCTCCTGCGCACTCTCATATACAGCAGCGATGTTTTTGGCAGATCTTGCTTCTAGTCGTCGTACGGGTGTTGATCTATCCAGTGGACCAGTGGACCCAAATTTATCCACCATATTGTTAATAGTCCTCTCGTTGGGACGATTATGGCGACCGTAAAATGGGCGGAGCGCGCGGTACGTTGTCCAAACAGAACACTCATTTTGATTAAACAGTTTTATCATTTTTTCAATCATGAATTGAAAATTGCTTTGGTATCTGTTAGCTTTTTAAAAATGCTCTACAATTTCTCAGTAAGGTTATGGTGATTTATATAATGAACTTTATGAATTTCAAAGAAATGATAATAATAATCATTTTTTTATCTGTGCTCGACACAGAGTGCATCGATATGAAAACAAAATATTTACCAAAGAATAGTTCAATATATTAGTTTTAGAATTTGTAACATCAATACAATAGCATTCATTTGAAAATGTTCCCCTTTCAACGATTATAATTTCGAAAGTCATTTCGTATAATTTTTGAGAAATTCAATGTCATCCTCTCAATCTTACATTTTCATTTATTCATTTCCTACGACAGGAAGATGAAGAGGTAGTTGATGAAGGAGATTATGAAGACGAACTTCCACCAGAAACAAGTTCAACTACACCGGCGCCTAAGAAATTAATCAAAGGAGGAATTGTCAGGCCGTTCAGAAGCAATGATGATCTTCTTGCCACCCTGAAGAGGAGGAGAGAACAAGTTGTCAGCAGTAAGTTTAGTAGTCATAAGAGCTAATGGTTTTTGTGATTACCATACGAAAATGATCTGTACAGTTCAAACGTTTTTCCAAGTTTCTTTTTAGATATTCAAAAATGCAATCTGGAAATTACTAAATAGGTGTGCAACCTCTCATTTCAGAAACAACAATTTTTTCTGTTTTATTCTGTTCAAATTCCTCACTTGAAACAATAGGAAACGTGTGATTCCTAACACGTTAGTGTAAGGTAAGACCTCGTTCATCCTTAGCCTGCACAAGTTCGTAGGGGTGCGATAGCTGATTAACAGAAAAACAGATTTCAAACAGATTTTTTTTAACAGGACAGGTTGAAAACCACTGGAAAAAATAGATTCCGAATTGCAGTGTATTCTCATATTCAAGATCAAGATTCGAATTTCTTTTTGAGAAGATACTTATTCTTAGACTAATAACAAGTTATGTTTTTGTTTTAATTGATTTTGGCTTAAATTAATATGGTATTTTTATATACCAGTCAATACAGAACACTTGAAAATGGAGAAGAAAGTTTTGACTTTCTACTTCTCGTGATACACAAAATGGGAGTCTTTCAAAGAAAGGAAAGAAGCAATCAATTTCAAAAAATCAACTCTATACAATGATGTGTAGATCATGCAAAAAAGCAACTTTCACATACAAACTGGAAGAGAAAACTATTTTTATATAAGTATTGAATTACACAATGAAGAATACTTTCGAAACAAATAATGAACGTTGAATTATACGAAAAACATTTTTTCTATTCCTTTTGTATTCCAAACATTCGTAACGGAATCGAATCAGATATCATTCACAGGATTCCTACACAATATAATTAATGAAAGAAGTAAAATTTTACTTACATGGAATATTGTCATTTTTACTGGTAGACACCCGGATGTTTCGCCGAAAGAAACATCCGAATACATTATAAGAACAATATTTCTGAATCTGAAGTTTCATGTTTCCACTGGACGTAGAAAATGTTTAATTATGAAGCCTAAGCTAGTCCTACACTCTTGCCATTACTAAACCGCAACCCATAACCAGATTCCTGCATGAGTTTCTAACAGCAAATTATTGATAATTCAATAATCTGTTGCACATTCACTTGCGAACGGCAGCTTTTGGCCGGAGAGCACTATAGGTTCATTAAAAAAGTCTTTTCATCAAATTCAAATCAACACTGAATTGGGGGCCACCCAACTTTGTGAAAATCAGTAGTAACGATTCGTAAAGCTGGGAAATTAAACGGGATAAATTGATGGGAATGTATTCTGTGGATTTGTTTGATTGATGGCCTTTTTATTTTGTAGAAATTCATATCGAATATAGAATAAAGAAAAAAACTTTTGTCTCATTTCTACTAAGTTTATTATATGTTACGAGCGGTTTCGGTTTATTAGTCCATTCTCAAGTTGAAATGAAAGAACTATCACTAATTTAAAATAATATTTTTAGTCACTCATTATTACATTTAGTCTACAAACTTTTTCTAATGGTATATTTGTTAAAATCTTGGTAACATTTGTTTGTAAGACATACAAAAATCATTAATTATTGATGTTTTCTATCTCTTTCATGAAATAAACAGAATATATTGCGCCAAGTAAAGTAGTTGGTTTCCTAGATTCGCTCCTGCTAATGGTATATAAATACCATTGATTTTCATAATGACAATTTCCTTGAAGTAAAAGGTAATGGTAAAAGTAAAAGTTTGATGCATAAATCAATGGTGTGCGATTTTGAATCCTAAATATAGTGTGTTTCTCAAACTAGTCATCGAAACATTCTAGATAGATAGATTAGTCATTCATTTCCAACGGACATAGACACCCAATTACTGAAAAGCTGAATTGTGAAACATAAGCACCCCTACGAACGACAACCCTCAGAAGTCGAAACTTGTGCGAGCTGAAGATTAACGAGGTCTTAGCTTTTAACGTGTGATTCCTAACACGGGTTGGACGATAGCAAGTGAAAATTGATCGTTCAGACTAGGGCTTGAACCACTGACCAACACGGCAGTCAATTCGAGTGAGTGAACAAAGCACCCACGTCGAACCGCCTGGCTACCAACCGCACATCATTCATAAAAAATTAATACTGTAATCGTTTCGATTAAGATTATATTCTTGAAATTATGTGGACCAGAATTAGAACGTACACTAGGTTTCTAGTAGGATATACATGTTGTATGTATTCAAGGATAAGACTCACCTGTATATATTTTTTTTAACAGAAAAATTATGTCTCAATCTTGCCAGCGACCTTTGTAGAATATTTATTCTATAGTTATCACAATGAAAGGTTATGTGTGTTCATATATAAATTTTCCCTTGATTAGGTTTCAGATTGTTGAGTAGAAGAGAGTAGTTCCCTCTCAGAATAGATTCTAGTTGCTTTAAATGATAGGAATTTTCAAAATTTTCTCTGAATACGTTCTATATTGGCCACAAGAGTATGATAAAGGAGGTACCATTCACCAGTAGTGAATGGAAATTGTTGTAGCAATGTTTTGGAAATATCTACTTCACCGCACCAAGAAGCCGTACCTACGTCCTATTTGCATTGGAGATAACTTGGTTAATGTGCGGAGGCAGAGTTATTTCCGGAAACAATGGTCAGTGCCCAGATTCTTGCCCTTTTTTCGCCTCTAATGTGTTCTTGTGGATTTTGTGATCAAACTCGATAATGTCATCCTTTTTGCTGAAAGACATCACGGTGTATTTCAAGATATTTAGGTCAAGGTGATTTCTAAAATAGCACGCATTAATCTTTTCAACAGTCTGGAGCATTTTCAATTATTCATGGATTTTAAGATTATCGGCGTAGAGCAAATTTGTTGAACTGATGATTTTTGAAAAATCACCAATAAACAATAAAAATAAGAGTGGCCCAAGGTTTGAATTTTGGGGTACGCCTGAAGTGACTATATATCGACGAATTGATACCTGTCAAATAAATATGATTGAAAAAGCAATAATAAGCTAGGATAAAAACTATAGCGATTGTATTTCATTAGTTCGGAATTCCATTGCACAATATGATATAAAATGGTTTGAAAATCCTGAAAGAATCAATAAAATTAAACAGAATAGCTTAAAATAACAATTATATTAAGCAAAAAACGTAGATGGCAATGAAATAAAATTCAAGCAACAATTGAAAGTTGAAAAATTAACAAGAAATGGAAATTAAAAATTGAGAGATTTCAAGCCAAGTTACTTCACGACATTTCGATTGTTAGTATCCACAATCGTTTTGGGGTGATGACTGTGGGTGATGACCGCCAGCCACGGGGGGAAAAGGCGCGTGTACCATTTCATCATTGTTTCTCCATGCACTTAAGTTTCCTGTGGGTGGATTTATATTTAGTATCAGCATTGCACCCGTGCGGAGCCGCTAGTGTTACATATAACTTTAATGTTTTCATGACATATAGAAACTGAAATATTGATGTATCAATAATGTTTCAGATAAAGGGAACAAACCCGTTCAGGAAGAAGAAGACTCGGCATCTGCTCCAGTAGAAAAAGAAGCACCGAAGAGAAGCTCTTCGTCCGGAAGAAAAAATAGGTTCAGTGCCAAGGAGAAACCAGAGAAAAACGCGGTTCCTGAGGATGAACCGGCACCTGCTGCCCCTGCAAGAACGGGCAGAAGGTTCTCTGGTAGAAGTTAAAAACTATTCTAGGTTATAGAAATTTGTGTTAAAAAAATTATGTAAAGTGCAAACCACTCAGTTCTTGTCTTTGATGAATCGAAAAAAAAATGTTTCAATATTTTCCTTGAAATGATGTAAGCGTAGTTCGTTGTCAAATTATTTTATCAGAAAATTCATTCTTTAAAAAGCGTAATATATTTCCTTTCATATAATGAATTTACAGCTAGAAGTGGAAACTTGATTTTTTTCTATGAAAACATAGTGAAAATGACTCAATGTTAAGTCTTGAATATTGACCATATCAATTCCATATCTGAGATCACGAATGAGTATTGAAAACGAAGTGGTTTCAAATTTTCATATAAATAAATCAATGGTCTCAGATATAATTGAAAATATCTGAAATAAACAATCAAATGAGTAGTCCACTGGTCCCAATAATTATACTTTAACAATACTGTTCGAATTCTTAATAAATAAACCCCTAATTAGTTCTTCATTTGTAATGTGTCAGGAATCACACGTTAAAAGGTAAGACCTCGTTAATCCTTAGCTCGCACAAGTTTTGACTTCTGAGGGTTGTCGTTTGTAGGGGTGCGACAGTTGGTTAACGGAAAAACAAAACAGATTGAACAGAATTCGCCTAATTAAATTCACTTTGCAAAAACTGCTACTATGAAAGCTTTGCAAATGTTGCCATCTTGATTTCCTACATGTAGCATTAACTGGGTATAATTGTATTTTAATTAACTGATTTGGAACAGATTTTGACTGTAGATTTCCATGACTGAAAATCTACAGTTGAAAAAGAAACTCGAAACACCTATTTTTTGACACTCCCAATTTCATGAAGCTACGAAAAGATAGCGACTGAACTAAAAGCAAATAAATATCGAAAGTAATCAATAACGGAAATATAATATGCAAAAGTTAGATATAGAGATATTGGAGTTTCTGTAAAATCAGAAAAGGTAAATGAAGTGTGGAAGCTGGTATACAAACAACTGGTATGTAAACAACCGTTAACGGAAAATTAAATTTTTACAAAACATTAAAAGAAAACAACGTGAAAATGCTTATGAAGAAACTGATAACGAAGTTACCACGAATTATTGAAAAAGTAGATATAAAAATAGTTCAGTTTCAAGACGATACTACTCCAACAGAACTATCTACATTAACTTTTTACAGTTGCAAAACCAGCAATGCTCAAACTGCTCTTTCAAAACTGTCTATGTTCAATTTATAATTCTAATATATTAATCTCATTCACATTCAGAAGTATTACGGTTCAGACAATAAAATGTTGTTTCCTTTCGTATTGTATATGACTAATTGATTCAACACTTCCTGAAATGAGTTTTTTCGACAACATATCGGGAATTGCAAGTGGACTACTCCAATGATTTGTTGATAAGTTCAGATATACAAAACACTGATACATTTAGAATTTTACAAGTCCTAATAGTTACATATTCTATTTGAAAGTATTTTATTCTTCTAGGAAAAACAGTGGTTTTTTATTACCTTTGAACAAAACTGTCTCAACCGACTTTGAAATACTCGTATGAAGAATTTAGGTTTCATCAATGCATATTCAAAATATCTCCGTTTTACTAACAAAATACTGAGCCAAGAAACATAGTGGTTGATACGATATGAATGATCTTTGGAAGACTCATCTTCACACCTAATAACATTTGGAACCATTGTTATAAAAAAGGAAGGATAAAAAAAAGGGGGACATTGAAATCTCCGCTATTTTTTTGTTGATTAGGTACATATTGATTTTTTGTTATAAAATTGTTAGCTATATTGTGAAATATAACTATTTGATATTTCTAACTTGTAAATAAATCGGGTTATTTAATAAAAAATACTATAGTTTCTTTATTCATTCTTATTTATTTAGATTTCAATTTGAATTCAACGTTGGGCCATGCAATTGATAGCCGAGTGTTTGCATGCACCATCACAACTCTTTATCATACTATCATATCATGGTAAGAACAAACAATAAACTTTTTCTTTTCCTGAAATTGTCACAATCGACAAAAACAAAAGTTACTCTCCAACCTGATCATCCAGACCGTGTTTCCATATTGTTTGTAGAATAACTCTTACATATAAATATTTGAAGTAATACATATCACCTATCACCTTTTTCTGGAATCTATATCATAGTGATTTAATTCCCGATCAAAAAAAATGATGTATTCCAATATTGTGTAGACAAACACCCAGGATTTTGTGGGTAACTCGCAAAATATCTTTTTGAATTGTTATCGATCTCTTGTTATCGATCTCTTGTTATCGATCTTTGTTATTGATCTCTTGTTATCGATTTCTTATTGTCGATCTCCTTCAGGCGATGAACATATATTTTTTGAAAATTTGTCTTCTTTATTGGACCATCTCTACCAGTCCAAAGTCAATATCATTGTTGGTGGTAATTTGAATTTTGACAGGTACAAAAACAGCCATTTCCTTACAATGGCCACCTCACTATCGGGGTTCAACTTGAGTCCGATCAAAAGATGGCCATCACGTATCACGAGCACATCATGCACGGTCATCGATAAAATTTTTATAAACTCCGAAAACGAAGGGACATGTGGAGTATGTAATAGTGATATCAGATCACAGATCAATTAAAAAAAAAAGTATACCCAAAATAATTGAAACCGATCCAAACAACATGTTTGAGAAGAAGCTGCTGAAGGAATTACATCATAAAATTTAACAATAAACTTGATACTGAAGACTGATCCAATATTGATTCTGCTCGAACCTTTGAGGAGGCCATCGATTTTTTGATGATACGTTTATGTATAATTTTGATAAGGATTTTCCTTGTGATGCACTGTTTGGAACTTTTGGTGTAGTAATGAATATTACTGGAGTTTTTTTCCAACACCAATCCGTTATTTTAACACCACGACACATGTTTCGATCAACAAGTGATCATCTTCAAGATGAAGATCAAACTAATCATACTTGTTGCTATTGACCGAATTGACTATGTCAACAAAACCCTTGATTTCTTGAATTTAGGAAATTTTGAAATGCTGAAACGTGATCCAACTAATTCTTTCCAAAGACAAGTGAAAGATTTTTTGAAAAATTCAAACATACTGTTTAGTGAAAGGAAAAAGTTCAAATTAACATTGATGAACCCCCAAATGCCAAAACTATATTCACTCATAAAACTCCACAAACAGAGTTATCCAATTAGACCTGTGGTTTCTTTTGTCACTGCACCACCATTGAAATTATCAGAAAGGCTAATCAATATCATCTTGAACCATTGTAACTTCCAACCAAAATTTAGTCTACGGAATTCATATGACTTAATCAATAAAATAGAGAACATACCTCTATCAGACAATGCAAAATTAATATCCTTTGATGTGCATAATCTATTTCCCAGCATACTTTCTGGTGTTACTATTACTTTAATAATAGAATTATTAGATAAAAATAGAGTGAACTCAATCATAAAACGAGAAATAATTGACCTTCTGTCGTTGTGTCTCAAACAAAATTATTTTCAATTTAACAATATTTATTCCTCTTCAAAAGGTTCAATTACGGGAAATCCATTAAGCCCCATACTTGCAGAAATTTTCATGGATAATCTAGAGAAGTCGATTTTTAAACATCCTTTGATTAAGAATTTCTTGTATTGGCATAGATATGTGGATGACGTTTTGGTATGTTTTACAGGTACTGAGAGGGAAATTAACAAAATTCATGAAAACATTAAATCACTATTTGCAGATGACATAATGAGGAAGATGAAGTTTTGATTAAGAATGAACGAAATCTCGAATTTTAGAAAGGACAAAAACCAAGATAAATACATCTCAGTTCCATATTACCAATACACGAAGAACTTTGGAAAGATTTTCAAGGAACTGGGTATGAAGGTGGTTTTTAAAACAAGTCATACACTACAGAGTCTTTTAGGAAGTCCAAAAGAAAAGTCGAGAATTCGGAAAAGTCTGGAATTTACGAAATCAAAAGTAAGGATTGCGATGCAAAATATTATGGACAGACAAAAAAATCTATTATCATAAGATATAAGAAACACATAGCACACTTAAAATATGGAAGACCTGAAAATTCAGCAGTCGCCCATCATATTTTGCAACAAAACCATAGCATAGACTTCATTCAGTTCATTGAGATTAGTTAGACAAGTTAGCAACAACAAGCATCTACTGCCTATGAGAGTATAGAATTAAGTAAACATAATGATATTATGAATAACGATGGTGGACCACCACCTAATAGTATACTATATAGCTTGTTGAAAGGGTATTTCATTTATTATATTTATTAGATAGATAAGGTCACATTATAAAATCAATTTGAGACAAGTAGATAAGGCAAATTGTAAAATTAATTTAAGAAACTCAAGACGCAGGTAAGAAGAACAGGTATCTATGGTATAAATAAGAATAGCTTTGTACGTATAATTAGTTTGATCTTCCTCTTGAAGATGATCACTTGGTGATCGAAACACGTGTCGAGGTGTTAAAATAACGATTTGATGTTGGGAAAAAATTTCAGTAATATCCAAAGCTCTTCCTATAGAAATGTTTACCCAGCGCGTTGTTGGTAAAAATAGGTTAATAGCGAATCTTTATATATTGCAAAAATTTTACCCAAACTTAGGCACTGCTTACAAAGAGTCGAAAAAGAAACGCATCTCTCTGTTTGAACAAAAGCGTAAATCATTATCAAGATAGTATTTCAAATGCTGAAAATAATATGATGGCCTCTTAGAAAGTAGTGGCCGAGTTGAAAAATTAACAAATAAAAAATATTGAGTTGAACTTAAATGGAATGGATTCCTCCAACCGTATACATGAATGAGTCATTTTCAGTTTAGTATCAGAAGTTGAGATATCAATGGTAGAAAGTTTCAATTATTCCATCATCTTGTTATCTGGTCGGTACTTTAAAATTGTATACAGTCTAGAGGCTATTGAAGGCTGAAAATGAAACCTACTTGTTGACTTCATGATTTTCTTGACCAGCACTGATGAATTTTCCAACTACATATTCCAAAATTTGGGAAAATGCATTCCTCCAACCGTCTACATGGATAAATCATTTTCAGTTTAGTATCAGAAGTTGGGATACCAATAAAAAAAACAAATTATTCCATCATCTTTTTACCTGGTCGGTACTTTAGAATTGTATAGAGTCTAGAGGCTATAAGAGACTATTGAAGGCTGAAAATGAAACCTACTTGTTGATTTTATGATTCCATTGAGAAAAAAATTGTTTTATATTGATTAAAAATAAACAAACTAAATTTTGATAATATTATATATTGTGTTTTCCGAGACCGTCTATGTGGATGAACAGTTCGGCAATTCTTTGTTTCTCCTAATGACACCAAATCATCAAACTCATGTCCCTATTTTGAATTCTGTTTTCATCTTATTATTTTCAGAAATTGCATTATCGACGTTTTTGTTAAAGTTATTGACGTTGCAAGGTCGATATGTAGCAAATAACGGATGAGGTTGAATATCGTAACAACCGAATCTGTTATTTGCGTATCGGCTGTGCGTCGTTCGTAATCCCGCTGAAAGATTACATTTTGATTCCGAGGAAAGAACAAACCACGCACCTCGTAATTCTACAGAAAAATCCCAACATCGTTTTGTCATAGAACAGCTCAAAGGAGGCCCTAGACGGTCAATCATTTTGATCAAAAGCATGAGTCAATCGATTGACTCAAGCGTGATTGACCGTTTGGGAACCTGTTTGACGCTTGAAGCGAGGCTTGATGGTGATTGATAGAAAGTTTGAATGACTCAAGCGGTTGAAGGAGGGGGTTGACCGTCTAGGGCAATTTTCGTCAAGCATTGCGTCAGTCACTAGGTGGAAATCATGGCGGAAAGTGAGCTTCCCGAAAACTCTGAGCGGGAATTAATTAATCTGTTGATTGAATTGTCCGTAATTATGAAAAGTGAAGAGCAAGGACTATTACAACAGAAACAAGACCACCGTCGTTTATTTTTCTGTTGTTTTTTCCGCTTGAGGGAAACCAATGTGAGGAAGAGGAAGGCCAAATCCGTGTTCGAAACCATTGCTCACCGAAATGAACCACCAGCGAACGAACAAGTGTGCACTGGTCACATTTCTGGTGAGAAGAAGGTTTTGATCAAAAGATTGAAGAGCTAATTGCAGTTGATTGAAGCGCACGCCAATCGATTGACTCAATCGTTTGATCAAGCAGATTGATCGTTTAGACCACCTTAATCACAACAATATTATTAACAACGTCAGTTTTTTGTGTTCGCGAGTTCGCTTCAACAACGACCATGGATGAAACTGAGGAACAAAATCAAATATCTTTAGAAATATTGGGAAAAATCATGTGCAGCGAGTGTTGATTTACTGCCGAAAATAACTCAAGAGCGATATCAAAAAGAATATGAGAATTTTGAAAAGTGACGTAACAGCAAGAATGTAAAGATGGTTAATGAAGATGTATAATAGCCTATACTAGAAGAAAATTAGAGGTTTATTCTACTAACTCGTTGAGGAACAGCATTTTAATAGTGAAAGTTGCTTTGAAAGTTCATGACAACATTGACATTTCAAGGTTAGTTCTAAACTAACTGAGATTAAGTAACTGAGTTTTTATTGGAGGCAGATTCTCATACATGGTTGCATGAAAAGGTTGTATCAATGTGTGGTATTTTTGGCGCCTGTATACGTAACGAACTTGCTAAGCTGACTGTGGATGAGTTTGAAAGCACTAGGACCAGAGTTTTGGTTATATCGAAGTGAACTTAAAACAAAAAAAAACAGGGTATTCATCATTCTTGAAGAAGGACTTCCTTTTGATGCCTATGGTTTATACCAAAAATAGGTGAATTTGCGGTAACCAAAATTGAAAAATCGGTGATTTTTCATTGGTAATAGGAATGGTAAATGTGTAAACAAGTTGTGGGCAATCATACTATTGGAACTGTTTCAAACAAAATTGCAGCATTCCAAAAATTAGGAAATCCTAAGCTCTACACAGGTCACTCGTTTCGCAGATCCTCGGCTACTATGCGATCTACTATCAATAAAAGAACTTGGAACTCCTCTGCGGTGGCGGAGTCGTATATTGAAAATTCAGTTCCAAAGATAATAAAGATAACGATACAACTATTTCATAGTAATGGGGCCACACCAATAACAAGTTCAAATACTGGTGCTATAGATGGTAAATCTCTCATCGATCGATTAGAAATTTCAACTTGTAGCAATTGTTGAATTACTTTTTGAATTCATAAATAGTTAGTATCATTATAATACTTATTATTTCAAGCAGAACAAAGTTTTGAATAAAATATTTGAACAAGTGATTCCGGCGAAGGCTGTAAACATTAACTTTTCAATGGGGAATGTTCCTCTTGACGAAAATCAAGTCGTTTTCATAAAAGAGCTCTAAGACAATGCATTTCAAACTTATTATTTCAACCTTTTTCTTTAAAAAATTATTTGAATACTTAAAAAAGAGGAATAAAATAATGTATTCAACATTTAAAGAGATTCGTTTCTATTTCACCATTTGGCAACATCGGTTACAGCTAATAAAGGACAATGAATCTGTTACCTGTATGAGACAAACAAAGATGACATATTTCAGAGGCGGTGCTGTTCTGATTACTTATGTTCGGAGTTCCGAGACATTCTGTGACATATGACATTTTGTGCACCTAACCTATCTTCCTCTATATGAATAAATAACAAAACAACGGTTGTTTATGTGGCTTGTGGATGTGGTATTGAACTATAATTTATATTTTGCCTTAATTGTTGATTTATAAAGACAATTTTCCTTTTTTAAAGTAGAATATCTGGGTACGTATAAATTATTTCAACTTGATATAGGCGATGTTGCCAATATGTGAATTGGAAACAAATCCCTTTGAAAATTAAAACCCAACATTTGAATCATCAATTTGAATACTTTTCGGAGTGAATTTGAAAAACTCATGAATTAAACTCAACTTTATTTTGTTCAAACTTACATTTGCTGTAATAACCCAAATTGAGGAACATTTTCCATTGTCAGAATAGGAGTATGGGATTAAGAAGAAAATATAACATACAGGGGTTACTATTCGTAAACATGTCATTTCTCTTTGAAACTAAAAAACACCTTTATCTTCGATAGAAATGCTATTAGGTCGCTAATTGAAATTTTTTATTCATGATTTCAATAAAGAAAAGCTAATTATGTATTACAGCTTCGTATTATTTGTTCAACAAAATCATTTATTGTTATTGTTTTTATAAGATCGATCTCGAACATAAAAACTTTAATCGACATCAGTAGGTATCGAAATACATATTTGTTTAATCATATTCGATTATTGCCAAAAGCATTCTTTTCATGAATGAAAATACTAATGGTATTCCGAAGTTCGAAAGAAAGACAGAAATTTTTCTGTTGTAACTAACAAAATACTTCATCACATTATTGAAACATTTTCAACTCGACGCCTATGTGAATATCCCTAAATCATTTGCCAATAAAGTTCAAATCTTGACTTTCTATCATTTGCATACGGAATCCCCTTCACTTTTGTGAATTCTTATACTCACCCAGACATTACGTGGAGACGCTCGATTTCAATCGTGCAGTTTGTGGTACAACAAAGATGAGTTCTATTAGGATCATGTAAAACTGTAGAAAGGTCATATGCTATCTTTGTTTTAGTTCGAGTTTTTTTTTGAAATCCAGAAGTTACTTCGAAATTTCGAATTTTTTCTTGAAATCTTGAAACTTCGACTACTTCTTTGAATCGTGACTTTTCTTCAAAGTCCAAAATATTGAGCGAAAAGCCAAAATCTCCAGAAAAAAATCGAAATTCTGAGAAAAGACTTGAAATTTCCTTAAAAAGTTTCATAATCTGATAAGAAAAGTAAAACTTTTCAAAAATGTCACTTTATATATCAATATCAGACAAAATATTTTCATTTTAATTATTCTACCTTATAAGTTTTAGCTCTACATATATAATTTGCTAATTGTTGTACGTCTCTTTGAAATCTCCTCTCGTGTTTACGTCATCCTAGATTTAGTTTAACAAAAATATCTTCAGATCAACAACATGGTAGAGCAGTGTGAAACTTCAGAAGCGCAGAAGCGTCACATATTTTTATTATTTGTGTTTTGGAAAATTCGACTTTTGAACTGGAAATTTCGAGTTCAATATTGGAATTTCATTTTTAAACTCGATATTTCGAAATAACGTTGATATTTCGAGTTTGGAGTCGAAGACGCCACTTATGAAATCGACAGAAATTCAATCCACGGAAAATCAAAGACAAACGAAGCTCCTCAAGGCAGTCAGTTGTAAAGGCAGTCTTCGACATTGTCCGCCAACGTCCTCTCCGTCTTTTTCTTGAGAACTCACTGTAAGGCTGATAATTATGAACTAGAAACCAAACACAACGCATTTATGACTCAACAACATTGGTCTCACCAATGGTGCTAGGCTGAACCACAAATGCATTGTTGGATTCAACTGTCTTTGAAGGACAGGCCTTAATGATTAACAGCGATGAAATATCCGATATCTATTGGATCGACAGAGAACCCAGGTCAAAGATTAACGAGACAACCGAAGCAGTCAATTGCAAAGTCAAAGTTTGTCATCGACTGACTAGATTCGTCCTCTATCTTCCAATACAGCTTTCACTACAAGGCAACCAGTTGTAAATTCGAGTCCCAACACAACGCATTCATCATTCAATACAGTACAGCGCTGTTTCGACTCGTCATAAGCCTCATCAGTGGTGCACCAAAAATGCATGGGATTGTACCCATGTCAGCGCCCTCACAGCCGTTGCCTTTATTGTCCTGGCCCGTGGGCCTTATAACCAGGGGTCTTTTCTCTATCTAGCGCCATTACTATCAGGGGTGCCGTTTTTCCATTGTCACTGCCATTCTTCCGTTATGGATTATTGTACCTTTGTCCTCTCCTCATTCTTGCTATCCGTTCTTCTCACATTACAAGTAACACTATTTCTATTTTTTCCTCCAATAGCTTCCCCGTGGGCATTTTTGTTACCCAATCTGTTAGTGTCGCGACCCCTTTGTCATACAATATGAGTACATACTCCTTCCTTCAATAATCCGCTGAATCCTCGTCACACGTTTATCACACTCGGCCTAGTTTCATTCGTTCTACAGCCATGAAACAATGGCTAACTACTCTCACGCTCCCATTAAGACACCAAATGCTAATCGTTCTTTCAATTGCAATCAACTCTGCCCCATTCACGCTGCCCTTTCCAGTAACACTTTCATTTCCTAGAATTCAAATCACCCTCTTTTCGTTCATATGCCCAGCTTACGCCCATTCTTCCGTCCTCCAGGCTTGCTTCGGCATTCATATACACCTCAGCTATTCCCTCGTCCTCCATATTCTTCTTAGTACTTATACCTTGCGTCCAGGTGAGTACCTTGTCTTCTCATTTCACTCTGTCTCCAATCTTTCATTCTCCACTCTTGGTATCTGGCCCGAGCTTCGACATGAGATGGGTCCATACCTGAGGTCACGCTGAGCGCAGCCGACGGCACCTTCCTGTACGCCTTATATGAGGCGATCAGAAAGGGCCTCTGCGCCGTACTAAGCTGTCATGCACTCTACTCCCCCACACTTGCACTCCATACCAAACTCCATTATTCCACTCTGCTACCGATGGAGCTCTCTTCAACGATGACCAGCTGGTCATTCGCGTAGACCTGCACTTGTGCCCCATACTTGTCAATGCCTATAAGGACATTTTTAAACTTATACATTAGTGTAATGTATAACTTTGAAAATGTCCTTATAGGACGAAACTGCAGTAACGTTAGTTCATTATGACCTATTACCACGTAGTAATGGCTACATCCATCAATTTATTTCAAGAAAATGTATTGAATTATATACCTCCATTTCAGTGGTGAATTGAATCGATGGATGAATGGAGTTTCTATAAACTTTCCCAACTTCCTACCCGGGCCAGTAAAACAGACAGGCATATATCATCAACGTACAGATACGTTGGATACAAGATACCTTTAATTAACTGATCATTATGGATTTCATTCTCTAGATTATCCATAAAAATTTCAGCTAGCAAAGGACTCAACAGCTTTCCTACTATTAGAAAATAATGAAAAGTTTTATTCATATGAAACTATTCGAAATATACAAACAATAGGTATATTTCCTGTCTTACTACAGGATTATTATGGTTTCTGTCTAACAGATGCTCAATCAGCACAATTATTTCATTGTCGGAATACTGGGAGGTAACATTTTGGACATCAAACGATATAAATTCATCGCTATCAGGAAGAGTTAGGTATGTTTTCAATTCCATTCAATTGCAACAACATCCATAGAAAAAGCTAATCTACTAGCTGAACAATGTTTGCCCACTCTACAGTCGATTTTCTGGAAAAGGCACCATCTACTATTCCCACACTAAAATCCACAAAGCCGAAAATTACTTTTCGACAACGTCTGGTCAGGCGAATTTTGAAACAGCTTAATATCAACAAGGCGTCTGGTCCTGATGACGTATCCATCACCGTACATGAAAAGTACGCAAATGAACTCGCACCAGTATTTTGCAGAATTTTCAACCTGTCTTACAAGGCAGGAGGTTTTCCTTCTTGTTAAAAGATTGCTCGCGTTTAGCCTATTCCCAAAAATTGCAAAAACAATCTTTCAAATAACTATAGACCAATCGCTTTATTATCAGTGATATTAAAAATCATGGAGTAAGCCATAAACCACCATATCCTTGAATATTTGAGAGGCTTCAACATCTTGAGCGATCATCAACATGGCTTTCGGAAACAAAAATCACCAGGCGACCTTCTATCGTGTGTCACCCACATTTGGAATAAGAAACATGGAGAGTCAAGAGCTGTTTCGCTTGATATTTCCAAGGCCTTCGACCGTGTATGGCATGAGGATTTGCTGGCCAAACTTCGATGCTATGGCTTGTTGAATCGTTTTTGTGTATGGCTCTCCAGCTTCCTCAGCAGAACGTTTCCTGCAACTGGCCGTCGATGCATATCTCTAGAAAATTTTTATCTTTAACGCTGGAGTTCCCTAGATATCCATATTGTCTCCAAAAAATTAACGATTTTTTGGAAAAAACTGAGAATCAAATACATTGCTTTGCTGACGATAGCACCCATGTCTCGACATTCCATTTGGATTCCAGGACTTTGGCTGTGGATACACATATATATTATGATATCACGACAGACAATTCCGATTTCTGCTTCAATAAGTTTGTTGGGGGTTATAATTGACTTGGCTTTACTGTTTAGAACTGAAAACTGTACACACCTCATCAACTTTTGATGCTTCGTAAAGCTCAAATCAGACATTCTTTGGGCTATTATTCTCATATATGAAGCTTCGCCCCTAAGCGTATTGTAAAGCTGCTGGATTCCATCCAGAAAATAGACATCTGCCTGATTGGAGACACGAACATCACTTGCAACCTTAATAATCTGGAACATCGGTTGTAGAATTGTCTCTATTTTATAGAAACTTCCACGGGGGGTGTAAAAGTGACTTGGCACATTTGATTCCACCAAAGAGCGGTACATCAGAAATACGCGAAAGACTGTGGCTGCTCATCGTTTAGAAGTTCGAACTTACTATTTAAGAACTCTTTCATTTGGAGAACTGCGTTTATGTGGAATAAACTTCCTGAGAAGGTTTTTCTGAATGAGTTTAATCTCCAGCGATTCGCACAAGCAACGCTTTTAGAGCGTTGCCTGACCGAATGGATAGATAAGGTTAGGTTAGTTCTAAAGTGAGTGTGTCTATTCGACCCCATAGCTTCTTAACGAAGCCGATTAGTTTGTATGGTGAGTGGTATTTCAGGTCAGATGGTAAGAGTATGGCTCTGCCGAACTCTAAAAACCTGATTCGGTCCCCAGCAGGGCAGGCACAAAGTATATGCTCTGCTGTTTCATCATTTTCCAAACAGAGTCGATACACACTGTCTTCCGACAGTCCAAGTCTCTGCATATGATGATTCAAATGACAGTGACTTCTAAGAAGGACTGTTAGACGAATGGATATGTATTGATATGTACTAATTGATATGTATTATTTATACAGAATCGCGGTTTGAAATTAAATTAAACTTACATTAGTTATATGAGTACCCATTTCTGATATTTTACAGGTCTAATTTGAAAATTGGTTTTATGTGATTTGTTTGAAGGAATAGAGTTTGGGCGGTTTAATGATCTCCGCCTTGTGTTTATGATTTCCATTCATAACTAACTCTATTGATTTTAGGATTTCCCCAACCACATTTTGGTGTCGTGAATATGTCAGTATCATGCGTTTTGTTTAATTTATTTTAATTTGGAATATTCATTAAAATAGATTTCATCAATAGGTTCAGACTTCAATATATTTGCAGCCAAATGTTTATTTGAATTTGAAGTATTCCTCAGACCCGGATCTGTTTCAATAGCCATACATTCTATGCTTGCAAAATAATTATTTAATGTAATAATTCATGCATTTTTCCAATAATCGGGTTTCATCGGGTATGAACTGGGACTCGGTAACAAACATATCGAAAAAACTATGGTTAGGATAGTTTTCTAATTTTCAAGCCAATTTTCGTATCGTGGGAGATCTGAAGTAAATTTATGGTTAATTTTTTCTTGCCTCTGATTTTTTTATGAAAAATACCACTAAGAATTTCTACTTTAACAGTAGACAGCAAGAATCGAAATTAATGAAGGTAATTTCTTGAAAACATTTGACTCTTCTGGTATTACAAACTGAACTCTCCTCTATAACATTAAAGCGCGTCAAAGATAAAACGCTACGTGATGAACATAGAATGTCACGTTGTGGCCTCCAGTGCTGATAGACTTCAATATAGAAGGGAAGTAATCCAGTGGCACACCAAATACGTTTCAAATGATTTATTCATCGAAGAATGATAACATTCCTAGAAATGGAGATGAGTAACTGAATATTTGCGAGGTGTAACGACAAATGTCGCTGTCATTTGTCATTTGTCCATTTTTGGCAAATATAACTGGTCTTCCAACTGGGGCTTGCGAACTTTGAAGAACTAATTGTCATTTATTCAGTCTGTTTTGCCAAATAACAATGGACGGAAATGCAAGATTTGCCTGAAATATTGCCACTGTCTATGAAAGTGTGCAGGAGAATCCAAAGCAGTAGATTTCTCGTCGCTCACAAGAACTTAGCCTTCTGCAGACCACAACTTGACAAAGTTTGCATCGTGATTCAAGTTTGCACCCGTACACAATTTAACTGAACCAGGAACTGAAGTTAAACAACTACAGACAACGACGTTTGTTCGCTGATTGGGCTCTGAAGCAGTTGACTACTAAGCGTAATTTCCATCAAAAAATCATATTCAGCGATGAGGTCTATTTCTGGATGCATCGGTACTTGAACAAACAAAATTGTCGATTTTGGGACGATATCAATCCACATTAAATCCAAAAGGGTCCAATCCATTCCGAAAAAGTAACTGTTTGATGTGGATGTTGGGCTGCCGGCGTTATTGGTACACGTATTTCTTTTAGAACGGCGTTGGCCAGGCCATCACTGTCAACGGCAAGCACCGTAGGTCTATGATTACCAACTTCTTTTGACCTGAATTGGATGATCTGAACACCAATGACACTGGTTTCCACAGGAAGGCGCTACTTGCCACACAGCTCATGCCACATTGGATATTCTGCACGAGCGATGTGGAGGTGGTGTGATTGGCTATCTATATCGTGCGATTTGACCAGAGCGGTCCTCAAATCCAACATAACCTATGCCATCGGTCAAATTCAGCCTGATTTATGCGCCAGAGTCATGAACGTTTCGGATGCACTTCACACACCGAAGCCGTGGCGGACATTTAAACGATGTTATATTCCACACATAATCGCATCAATAAGTTTTTCAAACGAATTAGAAAATTCTATGATAACTCATACACACACTTGGTTTTATTTAAACTTAAAGATAGGAAGTGAAAATTTGGGCTAATTCTATGGTGGATGAAAGGTGGATCTGTATCTCTGTATCTATAGAGTAGGGAGGGTGAGTGTAAGCAAACAGCACTTAGGCCACATGTGACCCATTGTACATCCTTCCGAGGAGTTGTCCTCCTAGGTCTTTATCCATCTTGTCCTTTCCAGGAAGGTGAAGAAGTCTCTCGGATACATCTTCTTTATATCGGCAGGTGTAGGCCACAACTCGCCGAACACACTCTCTTATTGACGATAACACCGGGCACTCGCATAGGACATGCCTGACAGTCTCATCTTCCTGTTCACACATCCTGCATAGAGATATGTTCACTTGTCCCACATTATGGAAGTGTTTCCTTAGTTGACAGTGGCCAGTCAGAAATTCTACTGTTAAGCGTAGATTTTTCCTAGTCATCGCCAGATATTTCTTCGGCGCCAGCTTCCCAGGGTCGCCCAGGGTGATCCTGGCAAGATTGCATTCTTTGATTCCATCCCATCTCTTTAGGGATTGATCATCGGGTCCTATAATTCTTAGTCCAGCCGCTTCCTTGGCTGAAGAGTCGGCAATGCGATTGATTACCTTTACTCCTGTTGTGCCCTTCAACCCACCTCAGGATAATTTTATCATTTACCGATGCTTTGGCTAAATCATGGTGGAACTCTAGTACTAGCCCTGAGGTAACACGTTGCCTGTTCAAGGCTGATAGGGCTTGTCTACTATCAGATTGTTATGTTTTTGCCAGAAATTCCTCTCCTGGTTATTTCTTTTTGAACGATTGACATACCATCCAGTTCTGTTTGAACCACGCTGGTATTTTTTCCCATTCCCCATAATTACTTCTTAGGCTTAGTGATCTGGAGTAAACTCCACATTATGAGCCTTCTTTCATTCTTGAGCCCTTTGCATATATGCGTATTGCATTTGTAAAATGTGGAACTGCGATTTCTGGCACCCCAAACACCAGAACTGCACCATTCTTCTCGATGCGCGTTTTCCTAACCAAATTGGCGTCTTCAGGAAATGAAGTAAACTCTTTGCTCATATTTAACAAGGTACACTTTCACTTTTATTTTTTGATACATCAATGATTCCGGGTCATGTACCGAACTCAACAATTTCAGACAGTTTTCATTTATGCTATGAAATAACCTAGCAACTCGATGCTACCAATTATCTCCTCCATTAGTTTCACTACTTATAAAATTTCTAAATGATCAACCAATCAAGTTCAAACTCTCCCAATCTTAGTTGGATGAAGTGGACATTTTTTTAAATACATTATTTTTTGTGAAAAAGCTTTTTGGCTTCCTATTTTCCCGTTATTATACAGAAAGTTAAAAGATTTTGAAGGAAGGAGGTGATTGAATGAATTATCAAACCCACAGTTCCCGTTTATAACTGATCGTTCACGAGCAGATTTCAATTGGGAGCAAAATACTAGTTAGATCACTTTCCACGAACCCTAAGGGTTCGATTCCGGAGAGGTAGTCTGAGAAACGGCTACCACATCCAAGGAAGGCACAATTCTCGGAAATTGCTGAAACAATGGCCTCACCACGCCTGGTGAGGCCATTGTTTCGCGCCGATTACGTCTTGAGCTTCAACCCATTCGGTCAATGGACCAACTGATAGCGACGAAATGTATTGACACCATGGACAAAAGGAATACTAGGGACGGAGTGTAAAGTATCTTTATCGGTGAGGGAACTGGCATAGTGCGGGGAAAGTGGTCACCATATTGGTATGATAATTTGAATATATTTGCTGACAATCGCCCTCATAAGATGTAGCACATGTTGGCGTAGATTAGAGAATACAACATCTGTTTCGGTTGAATTTCGAAAGCAACAATTTACAAAGTACACTTTGTTGTATTTTTTATTAAGAAAAATTCATCCGTTCTCTTTGAGAGCAAAGCGTATTGCTTTTTCACACTCACTGCAAGGTTTAACGACATCTTCCGATGGAAATTGTAGTCCACCGCGACCTTCATTTTGATCAATGTAGAGTTTTTGTCATCGGTATTGTCTATCAGTGCATGCACACATTCATCGCAATGCAAGCGTTTTAATAAATACTCAATAACAAATCCTGCAATAACCCCATAACCTCGTAATGATGGCTATTTTCACTCGCGACCGATACAGTACAGCACTAGGTCGTGGACATTCCCCGCGCCTTAACACTCAGTCCCTAGTATTCATAGGTCCATGATTAACACTAATAAGCCGAGTGCTCGAGCCCGGTAATAAGTAGACAGTACGCATGCGCAGACAGTATGAAGAAGTTATTCAATCTTGGCGATCCTGCTCAGGATATTGAGATTAACTCCTTAAATTATTTTTCTGTCACCAATTCTTGATATGTGTACAAAGTTTAAAATAAATCTGTCCGCTTGAAGTTAGTCAAAATCGAGTCCAATGGAGTCGGTCACAAACAAACATACAAGTGAAGCTAATGAAAGCGTGTTAATTAAATAAATATAGTTAAAAAAACTGAAAAACACGCTTTTGAAAAACATCGAACTAAAAAGTTGGAAATATTTTTTTTAAATAAG
Source organism: Leptinotarsa decemlineata (assembly GCF_025532065.1). Classification (NCBI taxonomy): domain Eukaryota; kingdom Metazoa; phylum Arthropoda; class Insecta; order Coleoptera; family Chrysomelidae; genus Leptinotarsa; species Leptinotarsa decemlineata. The sequence goes on along the minus strand of NW_027412694.1, from coordinate 9,476,989 downwards.
CCTAAAACAATAACGAACGAAAAATACTGGTATTATTGTGGAAAAAGCGACGGGCGCTTGATATACAAAAAATATGCCACAAATTGATGCCACAATTTAATGACTTTCGAATGCTCAAGAGCTGAAAAACTTATATCCATCTTGGAGTCTTTTTGTTTGAAACAAATAGTAGAAACTCCAACAAGAATTTCAAATAATAAAGCAATTCTTCTCGATTTAATAATAATTCAAGAGGCAGAATCTGTTCCAGAAGTGATGTCGATAGACAGAAAAGGTATAAGGACCATTTGCTAGTAGCTTGCAAAGTAAGAGTAGACGGACACAAGGTAGGTCCCAAGATGTGTAAACATAGAAATCTCAAAAACTTCGATGCTGATCTGTTTGAAATTGATTTTTTTATTAATTGTCTGACAAATCTTTTTGTTAGGCATGCACCTTATAAAACATCAAGGGTAACAAAACCTAGAGCACCATGGTTGATTCAAACAATACAAGAAATGATCAGTACAAGAGACAAAGCTTTGAAAGCTTACTTCTGTTATAAGTTTGAAAATTGTAGTAGAGAAGAGCTCTGGAAATCACTGAAATAAAATAAAATCGTAAATATAATATCGACAGATATTCCTGAACATCTGAAGGATCCAGAAAAAAATAATGATTTTTTGGTCAATACTATCCCGTTAACTGAACCTTCAGATGCACTTATAAACTTCTTTAAGAAAAACCGAATAAACAATTAAAATTTTGAGTTTCTATAAATTAATCACGTATTTGTTTACAAAACTATTTGTGAGATTAGTACAAATGCTATGGAATGTGATCAATTAAGCTTGAGATTATTTAATTTTTGCTGCCCTCATAAAATCACTTATATAACCCATATAATAAATATCTGTCTTTCTGAAAAAGATGATCCCTCTGTGTGGAAGAGTGCAGTGGTTAAGGTTTTGTCGAAAAAAAGTAATATTACTGAGTTTAGAAACTTGCGTAGAATCAGTATTTTGCCAACATTATCAAAAGTTTTAGAAAAGGCAATGGACTTACAGTTGAGAGAATATCTTGGGAAAAACTCATTATTGCCAAATATACAGTCTGGATTCAGAAAAGGTTATAGTTGTACAACTGCACTCCTACATATTAGTGATGACATAATGAGAGCAACGGATCATGGTAAGTGCACGATATTGGTTCTCCTCGATTTCAGCAGAGCATTCGATACCTTGATTCATAAACTCCTACGTTTGGTTGGATTCTCAAGTGTCGAATGATCTGGAACTGAAGGCAGGAGTACCACAAGGATCAGTTTTGGGTCCATTGCTCTTTACTATTTACTCGTCAATCTTGCCAACGAAACTTGAAATCTGTAATGTATATCTTGACGCTGACGACACTCAATTTTATCACAGTTTTTATCCAGAAGATGTCAAAGAAGCCTGCGGAATCATAGACTCTGATATTAGACACTTTATTGAACTAGCAACTTCACACTCGCTATTTATTAACACAGAAAAATCTAAAGTTATAATTTTCGGCTCAAAAATCAATAGGAGTGAAATCATCAATTCAGTTGAAATTCACATAAATGCAGATAGATACACTTCATGTTGTTGATGAAGCCAGAAATCTTGGCGTTCCATTTGATTCTCATATAAGGTTTAAAAAACACACAACCTGAGAAGTCACTATGAACAAAAAATTCAGAAAGTCCAGAATTCTTGTTTTAGACTTATATATGAAATAAGATGAAGAAACAGAATATCTCATAAGCTCAAGGGAGTAGCATGGCTACATTACATTCTGTCTGTCTCTATCACAAAATTCTCTTATATAAAATCCCTTCTCACCTGCATAGGAAAGTGACGTTTCTAACCGATGTTCATAATATCAACATCAGATTCAAAGGTTTTTATCACCTCCCATTTTCAAAACTCAGTTATTCAAACGCTCCTGCAGTTACCAGATAGCTAAACTATTCAATGCTATTCCTGAACTTTTAAAAATCTGCCACTTTCTCAGCTTAAAATCGAATTGAAATTTTATTTTTTCCAAAATCAATAATATGATGAACTTTTCACCATTCCGCTTTTCTATCTTCTTCTATTTTTTTCCTGTTTGAGCAATTCCTGACCAATGATAGTTTGCCTAGTTTTGTATCATCGCCAGTCACTGATCTTTATTCATGTATTCATATACTTATGTTAATGATATGCTACTTCAATACCGATGCGAAGACTTTTTAGGTTGAGTGGAAGAACAATTTTGCAGACATTTGCATAGCTGCGAAAATTGAACTTCGTATATGTCGTATATAACTTTATATATGTAGTTAGAACTCAATATTTTTTTTGTGTGGTTGTAGTAATAAAGATGTTTATTATTATTGGTATTATAGATACATGATCCCTAAATCGTTTCATATTCCCAGTTCCAAGTTTGTTTCTTTATATACCTACTAATTCACCAAAAAATAGTGGAAAATGTGACGCTTATTCCAAGACTGAAATAGACATAACTTGAACGATTCTGTTTTTATCAATTATAATACAAAAAATTGCAACGCCACATTTATGACTGACGAGCGACCACGTAGATAACCAATCTTTCGTTACTGATACTTTGATATATAACTTTCGTCCCCGCAGTAGCTGATGAAAAGTTTGGTCCATTCGACAATAGCCTTCTAGCCCGGATTTTGTTCTTTCCAATCGTGAATCCGGTCGTAATATCAATCAATTCAAACTATGAGATTATCAGAATGAAGAAAATTATTCCTAATTCTCAAAACACGAGGTTGCCCCTTCATCAGTATTCTTATATCGTGCTAAATATGTTCGGTATGACTTCCTACGTAATTTCATTTCAAAAAGTATAATTTATTTTGAATATTTGAACCATTTTCAGCAATATCATTAACACTGATAGACCCTGGTTAAAAAATTTCATAAAAGTTTTCAAAAGCTGAAGCCTTAATCAAAGTCAAAATAGATTTAGCAATATCAGTTTAATTTTAGATCCATAGTCCATCATCGGAGTAAGGTAGATTTCATCGACACAATGCGCAATTCTTCGAACAATAAAGAAATGATTGACTTCTTTTGGTATTAGTGATGATGAAATGTTGGTTGGGCAATTATTATTGTAATGAGTATTGGAGTGATGCTCAGATCTAAAGACAAATGTTGCAAATATCATTTATTGGGTAAGATAAAAATACTCCTCATGATTTCATAAGCGGTGTGTGATGTGGTATAATGTATGAAAATCGTGATTGTTGAAAAAGCATATCTTTCTTTTTTGTAAATTTGCTTCAACTGGATTCTCTATTTCAAAAAGTATAATGCTATTCAGATTATTTGAATCCTTATTCATTTTACCGAGAAATATACGAGTATAGACCTTCAATTCATTGGAAATTACAACTCAGAAGAATAATTTCAATATATTATTGTCATCAGAGTTTGATAAACTTTCAATTGTCAATTTTTAGTTTTTGAGTATATTCGTCAATGTACTGTTTGAAACTCTCAATGAGGTTAGATTCATTAAATTTCTCAACTACAGGGTATTTCAAATTCGACCCACACCATTGGTATCTCCTAAACTACAGGAGATACGTCAAAGCTTAAATTGGGGCAGAGTTGCGTTTTTTGTGCTTCAATAATACTGTTTTGGAACTGGAAAATTCCGAGAATTTCCGGAAATATCCGGAAAAAGCTGGAATGGGAATTTTCGTTTTTATTTTTTTCTAGCGTTATTTGACAACATGGCTCAAAACCAAAAACTCATTTTCAGTGATTTTTTTTTCAGCTATACGTTTTCATGTTCAGATTTACTATCCGATGTTTTGTCTTCTGGCAATCATCATTAACTTTTTTCCGTTATGGGTGACATATTGTTTATTTATACAGAAAACCAATACTTCTCATTCTGATTTCATTGATTTATAATTTGTTATGATTTGCTCTCCTGAAACCACAGGTATTGAAAAAACAACTTCATTTGAGGTAGTCATGTCTTCATCGAAAAATTTTGATTGATAAACATTAGTTGTCCCCATTCTCAAATGAAGAAAAACGAGATATGTTGAAAGTTTATAATAAATTTGATAGGAATAGTACGAAAAAAGCACAAATTTATTTTGAATTATATCCGAAAGATAACCGCCGCATAGAACATTATTCGGAATTTTCAACAAACACTGAGTACGGTGCGTTTTAAAAACCAAGAATGAAGTATGGAAGCAAAATGGAACAAAATACTAGAAATAACTTTTCATCCAAGGTGAAGTAATTGTTCTTTCCATATTCGAATAAGTATACTTATTTTTGGTACTTTTTTAGATAAATGCAGATTCTTCCAAATCAACGCATCGAATTTTGGTAGAAATAGATGTGCTACAAACGAGCGTTTGGAGGGAATTCAAAAAAAGTGGTTTGAAATGTTATAAGATACATATTTTACAAAAATTACGGCTAAATTATACTTTATGGGATACTCACGGATTTTCGCATTTTTTCAGGGATGATACTACATGATGGTAGCAATTCAGAATACTGTTTATTTCTTGTCGGACTCAATTAGTTTTCGAGATATAACTTGTCAAAGTTTGTATGACGTCATATTTTACCTTCTTTTAAAAACAATAAACGATTGCAATTCACACATTTTTTTATTTAACACAACTTTTTCCATATCATTGCACCTTTTTCTATCCCTTTTTCAATCACTCATTGCCGAGTTTCGTGAAATTAGAATGAAATTCCATAATTTGTCAGGTGCACACAAATCACTTTTTATAAATTGCTTCAAGTTTCACTATTCGAAAATACGTTCCTTTAAGAATTCGGAGGTCAGATTAGATGTTGAGGAAATATACTTTTTACGAAAGTGAACATTCGAAAATACGTTCCTTTGAGAATTTGGAGGTCAGGTTAGATGTTGAGGATACATAGTTTTTTTAAATTCTGAAGTAAGGTTAGACTGAGTTAGGTTAGGTTGGGTTAAGTTAGGTTGACTTATGGAATTTCACTCTAATTTCAACAAACTTGGCCATAAGTGAAAGAAAAGGGATAGAAAAATGTGCGATGATACAGAAAAAGATGTGTTGAATAAAAAATATGTGAATTGCAATCGTTTAGTGCTTAAAAAATATGGTAAAATATGACATCATACAAACTTTGGCAGGCTATATATCGAAATCCCACGCAGCACTAGATATTCATGGAATATTCCCTGTATATCATAAAACGAACGTATATATTCCAAATATTCATAGAATATTCTTGGAATATATACATGCCTTTAGAATATTCATAGAATATGCTTGAATGAATATGGCAGGATTATTCCCGAAAGAATGTGCATAGAATGTCTATAAATGGATTATTCTCACTTGAATATTCTAAGAATGTTGTCGATCGAATATACCATATGGTATATTCTTAGAATATATCCTCACGGTATATTTTGGAATATTCTATACAATGGAATTTTAAATTATCTTATAATAACGTATTCAAATAATTCAATATTATTAAAAACAAAAATATTTGAAGATCTTAATCGAATGCATAACCTAATGTATATAACCCTGATAGTGTTAACCAGTTTTTGAACTCAATTGCTCCAACAGCAACTGTTGGAAACGACAAAAAAATGTTAATGGGCCAATAAATGAACCAATTGCATCAATAAATTGGTTAATTCTCATCCTATTTGTCTTTTTGTATTTGAAATTATTTAATTACAAAGCGAAAAATCCTGGAAACAGAGAAATGGGGAAGTGAAGATATGGAGTAAACGTTTCTCATTGGTCAATCGAAGTGTAGCGCGCGACAGTCAAATAAGCTCTGTAAAAGCGGCTGTCCCTTAATGCATGGTACATTTGCGTTAAATTCGACATTTGAATCAACATGGCGGTTGACGTGGCAGGTTCGCGTGTGTAATGCATGATGTGTTGGTGTTATTATTAAAGTATAATTCTATCACGTTCAGTGTACCATTTATAATTTGGGGTTGTCCAATTTGCAGTACAGCGAATAGTTTGATTTTGGATCTTCAAACAGGAGAGTTGCATATATTCAGTCTTCAAGAAAAGTAAGTAAAATGCTATAGTATCGATAGTAAAGTCATGGTGATTAACCTACTATACCTCATTTTAGGTTCGAGGAGAGTTGGTGTGTGGGATTTGTTGGTTTGACTAAGTACATGTTTGAACTAGAGTGATTTCAGTTGTGTATCTTCAATAGAGGAAAGTAAGTGAATGACACATTCTTTTGTATCATTTGTTTTCATAATTTTTATCACTCGTTTTCAAGATAGTATCAATTTGCCCAAAAGGAAACAGAGTGGTACCTGGTACAGGCAGGTGCGCCAAGGAACTGAAAACGTAATGAGTACTTTTCAACAAGACAATGCAAGTTGCTCTCCAAGTCATAAAATGTTGTAAATGTTCATGAGTAACCTATGCGAAAAATATCTATTTGATTTTTATTCCAGTTTTATTGTGCCACTTTCAAATAGTGATAATGAACGTTAATGTACATTTTGTTCCAGGTATTACTATTGAAACACTGGCTGATGCATTGTTGGACAAATATAAGGAAAATTATTCTGGTGAGCAAAGTTTGGATAACTTTAAGTAAGTGAAATTCATTGAAGAACCCATCATACCACTCATTTTAAATACTTCATTTGTGGGTTTATTTTTTCAAGTGAGAAACCTAACCTAACCTATTTCTTGATGTAATACACTTTTTCTTTTTCAATGAAATGATATATTTATTATTTTTTAATTAGTGCTGATGAATTCACAGAGTTGTTATTTTAGTATATTTTTAGTATACATTTGTTTCAGGGTAGGAACATCCTAATTTGAATACATTTATAATATTTGTAATATGACAGTATTCAGGAATATTTTATTTAGTGAATAAATATTTTGAATTAGATTTTTTATTTTTAATATTGGTTGAAACGTCCAATATTTCAGTGTATATTGTTTTTAAAATATATTTGTTTATGAATATTATGTGTTTTATTACTTGTGTGAATCTTGTATCAAAATGCAATATATACATGCCTAATAGCGGTTACTCGTCACATTCTTGGAATATTCCAAATATTCCTAGAATATTCATAAAATATATTTAAAGAATATTCTATGGTGTTTCCCTATCGTATATTCCTACAATAAACTAAGAATATCCTGAATATTTTATGAATATTCCTCGGGTTCTATTCCTGGAATATTCTTAATAGAATATACCTTAGATATTCTAAGAATATTATAAGATATTCCAAGAATATTTCCAAGGAATATTATTAAAATATATCAAAGGTTCGCCAGGAGCACTTCCAAGGAATATTCTCCAAAAGATATATATATATCCATGGCATATTCATAGCATAATACAATATCCTTAAATGTATATTCATGAAATATACCTGGAATATCTATTGCTATGTGGGAAACTAATTGAGTCCGACAGAAAATAAAACAAAAAAAAACTATTACGTAGTATCATCACAGAAAAAATCGCGAAAATCCGTGAGTATCCCATAAAGTAAAATTTTCCCAAAATTACATTCAGAGGTGACCCTACAAAATTCTTGAAAAACATTATTTGGACCGACGAAAGTAATTCTTCGAACTATGGTGATTTTAATAGAAATAATGAGCACCTTTGGAGTGAAAATAATCCACGACACTTCAGAGAAGTCAGCCCACAAGTTCGATTTCGTTTGAATGTTTGGTCTGGAATTTATAACAACCGAATACTTGGACCTCATCTCTTCTCTAATACTTTGAACGGGGAAACATATCTTCAGTTCTTAGGAAACGAATTCAAAGAATATAGGGATACTTTTTCCCTTGTTGATTATAACGGCTCCTGGTTTCAGCATGACGGGGCTCCTGTATACAATAAAAGAGCAGTTTGCGAATATTTACTCAAAAGATTTTAATGGGTGGTTAGGAAATTCCGGACCAGTGAGGTGACCGGCAAGGTCACCTGACCTTACAGTTTTGGAAAATTACATCACCCAATTCAGGTTATGTTTGATGAATTCTGACAACTAGTGTTTATTGAACAAAATTTAGTATTTAGATATTTCCTCAAGTTACGCTACGCCCAACGTTGATTGCTGAGGAGAGTGGTGTGATGACTGCTTCCTAGGACCTTCCAAATAATTTTTTTAGTACATTATCCACATCATTATTATCTTTTCTTCAATAAAACCGTTTAACAAAAAAATCACTTTTTTTATTCACTCTGTATAATAACTATATTTAGTTTAAATGAAGAGACGGGCAATCAAGAAGAATTCCTTTTACCGAAGTGATATACTCCTCCAATGGTTCTTGAGTATCGACAAGGTTACGACTATTGCTGTGTGTATGTGACCTTTGAATAATGAAATAGGGAATGACTTTTACTGCTTTACAAACCGCTTCTCATTCTGGTATTTTAGTGAGTAACGATGACCTGAAAAAGTATTATTTTTGACTATTATGCATGATGATTCTGCTTGTTAGATAACCTCGTTTTGCGTCGATAAATATAACGCTACCGGGAATTTATCATTCGATCTCTTCCTTGGAACGAATCGAATATTGACAAGACTGTTGCATTAATTTGTTCTGGTATGATTATTCTCGTAAACGATAAACCAATTTGTTTGATTCAGGGGCGCATCGAGGGAGGGGGCTACGAAATAAGTGGCTTGGCAGAAATCCTTCTTTTAAATGAGCATGATTATTTCCTTAACGAAGACGCCATCTATAGGATGAATATAATACTGAAACTCTCAGAAAATGTACTCAATCGTCTCAACGGAGTTCTTTAGCAAAATCTGGCAGCTAGATGGATTAGAGGCTCTGGTATTGTTTATTATTTATTTCAGTTCAGTGAATTATCATTTTATTATCTGATTATATTAGATGCTTCGGAACGCTATTTCATAAAGTTGGATGCCTATATAATTGAAGGCTCTAATATCAACGCTGTGATACCATATTTATCGACGTAGACGACCTTCGGCTGACTCCTCAACTTGACCTGAATTCGATAAAATAAATAATTACCTCATTCAGAAAACACTTCATTGTGAGATTTACTTTATTGTGCTTTTTACAAAATAAAAGCAACACGTGTTTCGCCATATAATGGCTTCTTCAGGCTTGTCTTCACTAACTATATTCTACAAATTCAATGCTGAATATACCTACCCAATTTTACAATTTGAAATACCTATATTTCAAGTAGGAGAAAGTCGAGTAAGTTGACGAAGTGGGTAAGTTGACATACTAGTAATTTCTTCAAACGAAAAAATGTAGGTTTTCTGCATGGTGCCGCCATCTCGCCAACATTAGGGGAATTAAGTTAGGAACGCAACCCTGCAACGCTGCGGAACAGTGTGTAGCTACAGTGGAAATGAGTGTACCTCGCATATCTGCTCTAACATAACCATTGTGTTAAATAAGCATCCTAACCAATTGTTGAAGGTATGTTGACATTTGATTGTGCTCAATTACTAGTAATGAATGTATTTCATAGCATGTCACTTCAATTATTATCGATATCATGTTTGTCGTGGAAATATGATCTCCGGCTTCAAACATAACTTCAACGGGTAAGATGGTGCGGGTAAGATGACGAACTCCGTCATCTCACCCGCACTCACCCACAAGGTCGTCATCTTACCCATGCACAAAGTTTCGCACAGTAAATTCATTTAATTTTACAGAATGTCATAAAAATATACAAAGAGGTCCGAAAGGCGATCCTGGAGCGAAGTGAGTTTGATTGCAGCGTTGGAGGCAGTAGATGGTGGTGAATCTTGCAATAGTGCTGCGTCACGCTACGATATCCCCGAGGAACTTCAAAACGCTATATAAAGAAACATCGAGAAGGAGCAACACTTCCAGAACATGGTGGAAGATACCGCAATACTTTCAGTTCAGATCAAAGTCAGTTTCTTGCCAACTATATAACAGATATCGACAGAAGAGCTTTCGGCCTTACAAAAGTTCAACTCGGGAGACTAGCATTTGACTATGTAGAGCAGGACAACATTTCACATCGGTTTAATAAATCATCAAAAATGGCAGGCAAAGACTGAATAAAGTCTATTCAGATGAAATTCAAAATAAGTCTCAGAACTCCCGAGCCTACATCGATAGAACGTCTTATGGGTTTCAACAAAATTGCCGTTGAGAAATGTTTTCACATCCTTCGAGAAGTTAGAGATAAATATTATTTTGAGGCGAGTCGTATCTACAACGCAGACGAAAGTGGTTTATCTTCTGTGCCTACCCAACTTCCGAAGATTTTAAGTCCTACCGGGGCTCGACGTGTTGCAAGAATAGTGACTGCAGAGCGTGGCAAGAATACAACTGTAGTATGCGCCGCAAACGCACTTGAACATTATGTCCCTCCTTTTTTTATTTTCTCAAGAATACGAATGAAAGACGAGTTGCTGTTTGGGGCACCACCAAGGCCCAGAGAAAGTGCTCACAAAAACGGTTGGATGTGTACGGATATATTTCTGAAATACCTGAAACACTTCAAAACTCATACAACCCCACACCTGAAAATCCAGTGCATCTATTGGTTGACAATCATTCTTCCCACATTTCATTGCAAGATATCAACTATTGTCGAGAAAACGGAATAATTAATGATAGGATTTTCGCCACACACTACACACCGATTACAGCCTTTAGATGTGTAACCAGTAGACCAGTAACCCTGGTCAAACAATCACTGATAAAAATATTTGTAGAATTTTTAATAACTCATATCTGAAGGCTGCAACGGTTGGAAATGAGGTTAACGGTTTCAGAAAGTGCGGGACTGAACCATTCGATCCCTTCGTTTTTGGCGATGAAGAATATGCCGCAGCTAAAACAACAAAGAAGGAGAATCATCAACAAAAAATAATTTGATATGTTTCAGATGAAAAAGAAAAACGGCAAATCCGACAAGCAGATAGTGAATCACTAGATGAAAATGATTTGGAGAGATCTGTTTCAGATAAAAAAAACTATAAGATTCGACAATTAGATATTAGAATCAATAGATGATTCAGCGGATGAAGAGCTGCCTCTTGCACATTTCGTAAACACAGTTGTTAATTATTCTTCTCTTTCTTCACTACAGCAAGAAGTAGTCTTGAGCACTTACAAAACGCCAAATAAAAATGAACCTTCCTGCACAACCGCAAAATTTTTCAAAAAAATTCTAGTTCAAGTCGAATCCAAACCGAAACCATAACTTTATCCGAAATGTTTGACGCTACTCCCGGTCCAATTGGAATCCAGAACCACGCCTCATCTGAAAACTCAACTGAAAGTTACGTCAGAGAAACCGACAGAAAGAAGGGGAAAAAAGTTGTGTCACTCTTGGACATACGGCCTTTCCCAAAATATGAACGACCAGATAACAGAAAAGGTAGAAAAATGACTGCCAGTATTATCACTAGCACGCCTATGAAAAGACAGTTGGAGCAGAAGTTAGAAAATAAAAGGCAGAAGGAAGAAAAATATGTTAAAAATCAGAAAGAAACAAAAAACAAAAAGAAAAAAACATGCGAAACCAAAAATAAAAACGAAAAAATTATATTATGTCCTGCTTGCGATGAACGCTTCGAAGATCCACCTACAGAAGACTGGATTCAATGCTCGCAATGCTTGAAATGCAAGCAATGAATCTTGTACCGATTATTCCTGTGTACAAGTATTTATATGCGACTTATGCTAATATACTTCAACTTACCCGCCTATGTGCGCCATCTTAGCCCACCTTCGGGTAAGATGACGAATTTCTCAAGTTCATAATTTTTTATTTTTGTAAAAAAAACAGTTTTTTGGATACGATTTCATATGTTGTTGTGTGTTACATGTTTATATAAATAAAGAATTTTGTAAATAATACAAATGTCAAGCTAATTTTTTTTTCTGTTAACGTCGTCAACTTACTCGACCCTCCCCTACATAAGTTTTACCTGAGTTTGCCATACATTAAATTACCTGAGCTTATGTCCCAGTTTCCACAATTGAAAAAATATTTAATACTGGAGAGTTACTCAATTCTAATTGGTCATTCAGAAAATTACCAGAACTCTTGGATCTATTGATTTCTAAACATTCTAGAAGGTTGAGTTTCAAACTTTTCTCTTCTAAATGTAATACGTCGCATCCATGATTGAAGTCAAGTCCTTCTGCTAAAAGGTGATTTGCAAATGTGAAATTGTTCTTTCCATTCACAAAACTACTTCTATTGTCTTTAATTCTTTGGGAAAAAGTTCTCCCTGTTTGGCCAATATACAGTTTTGGGAAAGAGCTACATGTCAGCTCATATACTCCTAATCTATCCGACGCTGAAGTTTTGTCTTTATCGTAAGATACGTTTACGCATTCTTTCTTCATGAAACGGACAATATTATTGATGGGTTCACCCAAATATGACAATGTCCTATCGTTATCGCATCTTGAATTTGGTTAAACCTGGTCCATGACTTGCTTTTGTAGTTTTTCAGAAAGAATGGAGACTATAAGATCCACCTCATAACCGTTGTTGACTGCAATTTGTTTGATCAAACTCGGCTCTCTCTGGAAATTATTCTTGGACAGTGGTATATTCAATAGCCTGTGAAGCATATTTTTGAATGCAGCAACTTGTGCTGGTAAGGGTGTAAGATATGAATTAGAAATTTTCCACAAACCATCTTACACAGACATCGTACATAATTCCTCTACACATCCTTACCACCACAATTACAACAAAAGCCATAGAAAAAGAAAATCTACTAGCTGAGCAGTTTTTCTCCCACTCCACAGTAGATTTTCTGAGAAAGGCACCATCTACTATTCCCATATTAGAATCCACAATGCCGGAAATTACTTTTCGACAGCAGCGTCTAGTCAAGCGAATTTTGAAACAATAGCTCAATATCAACAAGGCGTCTGGTCCTGATGAAGTGCCCGTTATCGTACCTAAAAAGTGGGCGAATAAACCCTCACCACTATTTTGCAGACTATTGAACCTGTCTTACAAGGAAAGGGTTTTTCCTTCTTGTTGTAAGATTGCTCGCGTTCAGCCTATTCCCAAAAAGGTCAAGAAAACTCTTCCAAGTAACTATACCTAGACCAGTTGTTTTGCTTTCAGTGATTTCAACAATTATGGAGAAAGACGTAAAGCAGCATATCCTCAAATATTCGGAAGGCTTCAATATCTTGAGCGATCATCAATATAGTTTTCGGAAACAAATATCAACAGACGACCTTCTATCATTCGTCACCCATATTTGGAATAACCCAATCGATAATAGGGGAGCCCAAGCGGAGATTTCGGGATTTACTAAAGCGCGGCAAATTGATATAGGGGATACCTTGTACCCGGTTAAGTACCTCCACCAAATATGAGCCCCATGTATAAGGCCGCCTGTGAGGGATAAAAAATCAGATTAGTAAAATAAAATTGATCATTAGAAACTCTCGAGCGCGTCAGATTAAGGTAGGGTGAGTTATTCACATGCTAAAAAGTGTATATTGCAGTAATCTGACAATTTGAGAGTGACGTAAAGAAAGGAGAGGGCAGGAATGTTGTAAAAAAATAACGTCATTTCAACATTCTCGAGCGTAGCAAATTTTTTTTTTAAGGAAATAATTCAAGGATAACGAAGAATATATAATCTGACGATTTCCGCAAGCCGAAATAACAAAAATTCGACGATAAAGTTTGATGCGTGCATCTGTGCGAAACCTATATTTCCCTCTCCAAGTTTTTATTCCTCTATTTTCCTCTATTCTCTATTTACTTTATCTCTATCTATTACTCTCTCACTCCGTCCCCACTCTGAATTCTATTGCCATGACGCCATCACAGCTGATTACAGAGACTCGTTCGTGATGAACATGATGATTAATTTATCAAATAATTATTGGATGTAGCCGTTACTACATGGTAGGAAATCATAATGAAGAAAAGAGAAATTAAACTTTCTATGTTTTTTACTACTTTCATTTGTAACTAACGTTACTGCAGTTTCGTCCTATAAGGACATTTTCAAACTTATACAATATATAAGGACATTTTCAAACTTATACAATATATAAGTTTGAAAATGTCCTTATAGGACGAAACTGCTGCAACGTTAGTTACAAATAAAATTTTTATAATAAGGATAAAAAGTTTCATTTCTCATTTCTTCATTATTTAATCAATTGATTATAAAAAATTAAATTTTTTTGAGCATTTTTTTGAAATAATTTTCTTATAAATACAAGTATTCTACTTAAAAAACATACACTTATTTATTTGCATACTATTTCCTGAGATTTTCAATTAATTTAGTTCAATGATTAAAAAAAAATTGAAAAAAATATTGTTTTTGTCAGATTAAGCGAATCCTTAGAGATAATCGTCAGATTACGAGACAGCACGTCTAAAACATAAATATGAACCATATATATCTTAATCTGACGCGCTTGAGTATTTCAAAATGGCGAATTTTTTTCGCACATTATAATAATGGTCGCAAGTTTGTGTCGGATCAAAATCGTCAGATTATTGAATGAGAGATTTTTTTGTTGCACTTAACGCCCCCTTATAATTTTTTTTCTTTCCACTTTTAAGTGTCTTTAGCCTTTAGTTACGAAAACGTATACCGCCAGATGGCAGTGCGATTTCGCCCGATGAAATAAATACAAACTCCTCCCTAATTCTAACTTGACCAGGCCGGGGCATTCCAGGGCCGAACTTTATTCGCCGACGTGTTCGTTCTTCCAAATTACATTTTAGATAAAAACATGTTCGTTTTCGTGTTGATCTCAAAGTTTGCACGAAAATTGCAGATTATTTGAAAATTATGAATCTTTTATCAAAATTGATAAATTCAAAATGCGGACGAGATTTGTGATTAGGGCCCGATTTGACTTGCTATAAGGAAGTTTTCGGGGTCAGAGATTATGAATCTTTTGCCAAACTTAACGAATTCAAGATGACGGTTCCGACATATCGAACGAGATATATGATTATGATCCGAATCGATTTGAAATTAGTATGTGGATTTTTTTGGGCTCGTAGAGTAAAAATGTATTGTCAAAATTAATGAATTCAAGGTGACGAACAAAATGTGTTATCCGATTCATATTTGGTACAATGGGGTTTTCGGGGTCGCACATTATGAATCTTCAGTTAAAATTAATGAATTCAAGATGGCGGCTTCAAGATGTCTGACGAGTATTGTGATTATGGACCGATTCGATTTAAAATTGGTATTTTGTAGTCTCTAGGCGTGATTTTTTTCTATTGAATTTCGGAAATTCAAGAGGGCCGACTAGTTTTGTGATATCTGGTCGGGCTCTATGGAAGACTGGCTTTAAGGTTCGAAGATAGTTATTTTTTGGAATTCAGAAATTCGAGATGGCAAACGAGTTTTGTTATTAATTGTCAAATTATATATAACACTGGTATTTTGAGGTTAAAGATAATGAGTTTTTCATCAAATTTCAAGAATTCAAAATAGCAGCATAAAGATGGCTATGGGTTATTTTGTGATTTATAGTCGTGTTCTGTTCAAAATTTATTTTTTCGAAAACATGAGCAGGGTGTTCAGAAAATAAAAAATTGAGAAATCATGTATCAGATTTTGTCTTTCAAGTAAGGGTCCTTTCACATTATCAATTTTCAGCATTAGTTCGAAAAGACGGAAAGATTTTATGATTCATAGTCGGATCCTCAAAAATAATTCATCTAGGGCTCTCCGGGATAAATTACTCATATTTTTCCTCAAAATTAATTCATACTTCCAGATATATTTTTGAAATTGAATATTTTGCAGGAAAGGTCCACAGTTTAAATAATATGTCTGATTCCATATAAAGGGTTAGACAATATAAGTCAATACCAATCGTAAATATTTCAATTCCGCTGATGTGTATACAACTGTTGAAAATAAATGGAATCCAACAAGGAAGTGATATGGTCTACTTTGGCTTGATCCAATATGTCTAAAATGAAGGGCTCACACTCGTTGTACGGTATGTTGGAGAACATACTCTTCACATCGAATAAAACTAAAATTTAATTATGTGGCGTGGTTTGGTTCCTTATGTTTTCTACTAAAGTCATTGAATTTTTAATGCTGTGAGGTGGGACGAAATTGGTTATATTTAAAAAAATCTTTTAAAAAAATCTGTTTTTCCGTTAACCAGCTATCGCACCCCTACGAACGACAACCCTCAGAAGTCGAAACTTGTGCGAGCTAAGGATTAACGAGGTCTCACCTTTTAACGTGTGATTTCTAAGACGTATTCCTAGTTCTCTCAGTTCTCTTACCGGACTGTTTATATACGAAACTACCGGTCTTATGGGGTTATCCTCTTTATGTGTTTTTATCAGGCCATATAGTTTTGTGACAATAGGTACTTCGAAATATTTCCAGTAACAACAAATATTTACAATTGCCTACAACTGATCCCTGTTCCATATAATTTTTACTTAGAGTCTAAGGTGTCAGAGATGACGGCTCTGAACTACATAATTTTAGCGGAGCTAATGTTTTGAGAATACTAAAGTAATATGTTTTTGAGAATGTAGGCATACTGCCTAGCTTTCGATCTTAAAGTTTAGTGATAGTATTTTAAACCTTCTTCAGATGCTTCCAGACTATCAAACGTTATAAGTCAGATTATGTTTTTCGATAATTCACTGTATTCGATGACGATTAAATAATAGCCGGCATCTATATTTTGATTGGATGATTTAATCACTGAAATGGTTCAAAAATGTCAATTATGTTATTCATTTCGACTAATGAGAGTGATAGTTGTGACGGAAATTAGGATCGTCAACAATGAAATATAAAGCAAGGCCACCAGTTTCACCCACCTTCTACTGAGTGGAATCCAGTTATTATACAGGGTGAATCTCCAAGAATTTCATCAATCGATTGTGGAAAAAATATAATTAGGAAAAATCTGAAAATTTCACAATATACTGAAGTCGATGGCGGCAACTCGGCCAAAATATTTTCAAGATGGCGGCACTTTCAGTTATACGGGAAGTAGGTGTCAACTTCGTTATTTTAAATAGAACACCTTATATATTATTGCATTTTTGGATTCTATATCAGAATCTGAATATTTTTTATGCGTAATATCCCATATCTGAGTCTGACCGTTTTTGACATATTTAAGTTTCTATGCCAGAAATAATGTTAGCAGACCTAAAATAATTATCAATTTCTTCTATAAGGAAATCATTATGTTTCGGTCGGGTTCCTTGTAGAATAAAGCCAAATCCAATAGACATTATATGAAGTTTCGATAATTATTAATATAGGGTGGTCAAAAAAGAGGAATATAAATTAAATTTAATAAATAGTCTAAAATGACTTTTTTCGATTGGAAATCCCTCATTTTTATAATCTAATCGTATTAGGCATTGACAATAAGGGCAACTTTGTGTAACAATACCTGTTCCGAAAATTGGTAGTTTTTGAAATATTTGCAATTTAATATTTTTCTATCGACAGAATACTTCGTTTACGGTTTCTAAATTATGTCATTCACATCATGTAACTTGTCATTTGCAAATTGTAAATAATAAATCATGCCGGGACGATTGAATTACACAAACAAAGATTTTTTAAATTTATTCATTATTCACGGAGACTGTATTAAAGTTTTTTCAAGGACATGTGATACATTTGCGACCCGATTTCCTGAAAGAAAGAAACCATCACCAAATATTGTAAGAAAATTATACAAAACTTCAAGAAGTTTGTAATCCATAAGAAACAATGTACCGAATAATGACCAAAAAAATCAATCAGTTATCCAACAATATATTCAAATAGAATGAAGAGTTACAAAATAAATATCACCTCTCTCATTACTGACTGAGAATTATCTGAGTTGTTCAAATGCAGTTATGATCCGCCACATGCAGTCTTCCTTGACGGTTACTGCGGTACTGAAATAATCGAGTACTGTCAGATCTGGGGAGCGGGCTGGCCAAAGATGTGGTCCGTTGGCTATCCATTGATCATAAAATATATTTTGCAGCTGATCATTCATAAATTGTGTAGGATGTTACAATAACGCTCACCTAGAAATTATTCAACGTGTTTTATAACTATAAGAATTCAAAACTGTTTTCACTTACCATTTGAATTGTCTTTATGAGGTCATGACGCTGTCATTTCTTATGGCGCAATAAACATTAAACTGCCAGGACTCTTGAAAATTTCGTTCTTTAAATGGATGTGCATTTGTGTGGGTCCAATAATGGGAATTTCGTCAGTTAAAAATCCAATTTTTTGTAAACTTCGCCGTCCAGATCATATTATCCAGATAACAAGGACGAAACTTGCGGTTTTGTGAAATTCTCAGTATCAATGCCAAAGATATTCCCGATTCTAATGCTACTTGTCTGGCAGATATTCTAGGGTATGTCGCAAAATAGTCCAAAATTGCAATTTCAATATTTTCAGTAATCTCCGTTTGTGTAATCGTCCCGGTATGATTTCCATTAGAAAAAAGTCACTGTAGACAGTTTATTGAATTAAATTTATATTCTTCTTTTTTGACCACCCTGTATTAATAATTATTGAAATATCATATGAAATTCATTAAATCTGATTCCCCTCTACGAGGATCCCGACCAAAACATAATGATGAAAATTTCCTCATAGGAAATCTGTTTAAAATCTGTTTTTCCGTCAATCAGCTGTCGCCCCCATACGAACGACAACTCTCAGAAGTTGAGAAACTTGTGCGAGCTAAGGACTAACAAGGTCTTACCTTTCAACGAGTGATTCCTAACACGGTTGCAGAATCATTTCAGCTTCAACCAGATACATTCTCTTGAGAAAAATACCTGGTCTCCAAACTTCATTTTTAACATAAAAACTTGAATATATCAAAAACGGTTAGACTTAGATATAGGACATCAAACACAAAACGTATTTAGATTCTGATATAGAACCCAAAAAAGTAATAATATATAGGATGTTCCATTTGAAATAACGAAGTTGACAGCTACTTCCGTTATAACCGGAAGTGCCACGATTTTGAAAATATTTTAGTCGATTTGCTCCCATCGACTTTAGTATTTTGTCAAATTTCCAGATTCTTTCTGATTATAGTTTTCCCACAGTCAACCGATGCATTTCGTGGAGATTCTTCATGTAGAGTTACGTAGCTACAGAATTACTTATGGGCGAAGCCTCATTTATGTAAGTGATAATCCCAAGATAATATACTTTAGGCCTCATATAGATATGAAATTGTCTGGACGTATACGATTTTCTATTTTGAAATACAAAAATACAAATAATTTTCTGAATTTGAAACATTGTACCTGATTTGAATAGTATTATTCTTATTTTATTACTGAAAAACGAGAATATACCCACAATATAACCACACGTATAACCACTTATTGTGGTTTTTCAATTTTTTTATTGAAATGTTCATTTATATGCCTCCAGGTAAGTAACCACTCACAGTGGATTTTCAATATGAATTGACGACATACAATTATTCTGTAATCATACTAATTTTTTCTGAAAGTTATGATGATTTTTTGTTATGTAACTCCACTTGACAGATAACACAAGACGTTACTTCACAGAACAAACAATAATCGATAATTTATATGAAATGATCAGAAAATTTTACCACATTTCGAAACGAGGAAGTGATGGAAAAATGCTCTTTTGCCAATTGCTCAATTGTGAGTGAAATTGATACTGTAAAATTGTTAATACAGTCGAGTTACCTAGTACATTTCTTTCGTTGACAAAGAGACGAGTTTTGTTGATTGTTTCAGAGAAAGTGCATTATGCTAATTGTATCTACCCACAAGATGTTACAAAATACAGTATGCAATATCTGTAGTCATCATCGATGTTCAAATATTCAAAATAATGTTGTGTAAGAGGCATCGAAGTATCTCTTTCATGGTTAACGGGTTAAACGAATTTCTTTGCTCAATGCAGTATATTTTTGATGAAATGACATACCATACCTTATGATAATCACATGTGAATAATTGAAGTAGAAGAGCAAAAAAAATGTCTGAGTATATTACAGAATTAAAAGTAATACTTTCATCTAGTTGGACAAATCAGTGAAAATTCGAAGCAATTAACTGAATTTTCGAAATAAATTTGAAAATAGGAAGTGGTGAATAGGGATGCTGTAATTGAAAATCGATTCCAGCAGTTGTTTCGCCAACAGCATATGCGAGAATAACTTCATCGTGGTATTAGCCAGGGGAGTAGTTGTTTTCTGATATGTGTCAGTCCATTAACCGACAGTGTAGATGAGTTGAGACTGGACTGAACAAATTGTTCTTGTAGATAATTTGGAAGCTGTTATAGTTGGATAAAATAAGGAAATAATCGATGGATCCAGTCCTCTCTACTAGGGAAAAGTACTTTATAGGTCATTTCGTATTTGACAGTTGGAGACATAAAGTCAGTGGTAATTTCCAGAATGCTGTGACTTCCAGTGTCAACCAATTGATTTGTGAGATGTGCACAAGTCTATATGCAGTCCATCTAGCCTCTCTCTCCAGAAAAATGTGGAGAGAAGGTAGGCATAGAAGGATCTCCGTGGCCACAGACGATGTGGTACTGATGACATCACTGATGGCCAGACAAGCCTTTCCCTGTAAGCCAGAGAGCTTCGCCTGAGATGTTTTCTATAAAGCCTTCGGCACCAGACAATTGCTCCATAAGTGACCATTGGTCTGACAATCATCACATTAATCCAAGGGCCTTAATTGGGTCCTAAACCCCAAGTTTTACCACAAATCCTTCGACATGTCCTTAGAGACAGTCTGGCTTTACGTAAAACTTTTTCCAAATAAGCGTTCCAGGTGAGTTTTTTTATAAAGGACAATGCCAAGATATTTCACCTCCGTTCCAAATGAAATGACCCCACCGTTAAGGGATTATTACAGATTTACTAGAATTGACAGACATCTGCTTCCTCAGACATCAACTGTGAACAACGTTCATCGTGCTTTGGAGGATATTTACAAGTTATCCTTCACGACGTGGACCTTGCCAGGATGACAAGTTCAACTGAATAGGCTTGCAGATCTACTTTTCTTCTTTCGAAGGCATCATTTAACCTGACTTTTTTTCCACAGTGAGGTTATCATGTTTGCGGCGGAAGTAAAATACTTAGGTATTGTCCTTGAAACTGGAACGTTGACTTGACTAAGAGTCCAGACAAATCTACTGGATTTATGTGATGAATTTCAGACAAAATTATCACGTACGGAGTGATTGCCTACTGGTTGAAAGGTTTTCAGTGATCGGTTTACAGCGAACATCTCTACAAACAGGCTTGCCTGGATATAAAAGGTTACATCGTCATCACATAAAGGAAGGCTAGATAAACAACATTAAGACTTGTGCATATCACCAGTTCCACAAAACAGTATTCACAGTATGAGATCCGACCTGATTCCTCCAACTGTCAACGACAACTTGCTTTATACAGTACTTACCTGGGGTGGGGTGAGATCTACTTTTAAGACATGGTGCCGGTGTACACAAGGAAATCAATATATCTAGAGACCTATACGACCGTATTTCAAACAGAAATCTGCGGCATCGACTTGTATAGAAATATAATAATAAAAATCTAACACATAAATCAATAAATATATTCTTAGACAAAACGAAGCGGCTTTGAAAGCACTAGGCTTCCACCGAGCAACGTTCAAGTTGGTGGTGAATTGCCAAAAAAATTCTCCTTCATAGAAATGCAACAAATTTTTCCGTTTTAGATTCATGGCCATCTTGACATGGAAGCTAATGTAGCTGGTGACTTTCTTGCAAGTTAGGTTGTTGCAAGTAGTTTCATCGATCCAAAACCTGTCATTGACAATTCTTCAAGCTTTGCCAAACAAATAGTGAATACCTGGACTACGAGAATAGTTTCAGGTAAAGAGCTGGCCCATTCCAAGGCATTTGTGAACCTTTGGAGTGTAGAACCAAGAATTGTTAGATTACACCATGGATGGGCTACGTTGTCTAAACTGATGGGTCATTGTCGTTTGAATCATCATAAGAAGATATTTGGACTGCTGGAAAACAATGAGTGCAGTCTCTGCTTGAAGGATATAACAGAAGCGTATACTCTGTGTCTACACCGAATTAGATTTTCTGAGCTTGGCAGAGTATTGACATCTGGTCGAGTATGAATACGTGTGAAACAAAATCAACCCTTGCATGTTGTATTGCAGAATCACTACTCACATGCCCAATGACCCACATGTTTTCTCCAATTTGGGTTTACAAGAAGTCAAGGTAAATGACAAAAACATAATAAATTCAAAACTGAAGAATGATTTTGTTTTTCCCAAATTCCTTATAACGTTTATAAAGTAAACAGTCTTTTCAAATTCTCTTTTTTTATTATTGTATTTGCTTTTCATTAAACTGGTCATTTTCAGAATAGCCCCAGCACTAAATATTCCAAATATTCATTAGTATTAAAAGTCAATATCACACAACTCTAATACCGAAGAAAATAACTGTTACACCTTGTTTATTACATATATCTATCTATGGGTTTTACAAACACGGTTCTGTATTTTCGATCGGTGTGATGTAGTCTGCCAGCCAAGGACGTCTTGTTCACTTTCTTTCATTTAGATTTTTTATTACAACTTTTAAATTATCGACGTGGCATTATTAACAAACATTGCATGTGCCGCATTCTGCCTTTGCATTGTTCAACTCTAAATGCCGAGACACAAGACTTGAAAAAGATAAATGTCTTGGGATTCAAAGAGACAATAGCAACTATAAATATATTTTCTTTTACTTTCAATTAGGTACGCCGGGCAAAAGTACTAGAATAAATGAAAGTGTTAGTAACTCATATATCGTTATTCAAACTGTATTCGGGGATTTATGAATAACAATGCTAATTAATAAAAACATTCTTTGGCTGATTTTTTATTCAACTCAAAATTTACAATTTCGGCAACTTATTTACCCAATCCTTGAAATGCTTTTTCTACTTTTATGAGTGAAAGGCCAGTGTGGGAGTTGAAAAAACTCAACTCATTATCGATATCTTCTCTATTTCTTTCAATTCTGTCTTGCTTGATGTATTACATCCCTCTTTCTGATGTCCTTTCCTTATTCTCAGCTGTTCAGTGCAGAGAGACTAAAGTGAATCATTCTTCTAATCACCAAATAGTTTTTCCACGATTTTTCAACAAAATTATCATTCGATTCGGAATAGCATTTTCCTGAGAAATTAAAAAAAAACAAAAGTTAGAAACAAATCAGTTGAAAACAGATGTCGTTATTTGCAATTTTTTATGGACAAATCACAAGCACTACAGAAAAATCCTTAAGGCGCTCTAAGAGCTGTGCCTGCGCGAAAGTAGTGATTCATATTGGATTTGAATCGTTGCATATTAAAATCATTTTGAGAAAAGTTCTCAGGAAGTTTATTCCACATAAACGTAGTTCTCCACATGAGAGAGTTCTCAAACAGTGAAGTTCGAGGTGTACTGAGTTGAACGTCAAAACGATGAGCAGCCACAGTCCGTCGCGTATTTCTGATATAATAATAATAATAATAAGTTTATTGCCCATCAAAATACAAGATAATAACAAAAAACAAAATACAAGAGAGAGAAAAATAAAAACACTTTGTATTTGATTACAAATGGCTTTTGGTTCAGACCGCGAATTTGCATTCGCGTCTGCTCTTCCACCAATGCAGAAAATGTATAAAAGTTAATAAATGCGGGCTTGAAGAGAAGAAAAGGAGAAAGAAAAGAAAAGAAAATGAAAGGAAAGAAAAGAGAAGGTAATAATAATAATAATAATAATAATTTTTATTTTCCTTTAGACAATAAGAAATTGTATAGGAATTGTCTTACAAGTAGAAAGTAGATTAACAGAAGTTAGGCATACTAACAGTACAAACCACAGTCTTATTCTAAAGATAATTAGTTTACATAAATTAAAATATCACAAAGATATCCCAATAGAGTTACATTACATTATATTAGCTTACAGAAAAAACGAATCCACGTCATAAAAACACTTTTCGATCAAGTAAGATTTCAAGCGAGATTTGAACAAAGGTGCAGATAAGTACACAATTTCGAATATCATCGGGTAGAGAATTGAAGACTTTAGGCCCTATTACATTTGGTGACTTCGAACATATCATTGTTCTGCAATGACGAACATCAAAATTATTTTTTGTCTGGTATTAAGATGGTGAATATCAGATCTCAGTATAAATTTAGCTTTACTATTAAATACGTATAAACAAGTTTCAAATATGAGTATAGACGACATTGTTAAAATTCCCATATTTTTAAAACTATAGCGGCAGGATTCTCTTCTTTTCAGACCAGTCATACTCCTTATAACTCTTTTTTGAGCAATAAATAATAATATGAAGATATGTGAATAGCTAAAACTTGTTTCAGGATTCTCGCCGCGGACCTAGTTATTCTGAATGCTGAACAGACGTTGTTTAAACTTACTTTTAAAAATAATTCCTGGCATGTTGAAACAATTGTTTTCCCATTTATGGAGATAATTTATTGTGGAGGAGATATTATAGAAAAAAGATCGTTTGAATATTTCCCTTTTCTGTACAGGAATGTTTAGCACTGTCTTTTTACGCAAATTCAGGTTATGGATATCTGTTCTATAAGACAAATGTTCATATAAGTAGGGAGGATTCCTATATTTGAATATTTTGAAGAATATGCAAATATTACCTTATACACGAGTTTTGAACTTTTTGTACGCGACACCTGTCGTTCTTGTCTAAACATGAATGACAAACAGCGTCACAGTGGTTGAAATGAAATAAAACTAAAGGATCACATAGCATTTTCTTGAAATCTACATCCAAATATTGTCTATGGGGATATATAAGTTTCAATGATGAATAAACAATTTTAAGTTTGTAGGTTATATGTTCATGAAATCTTAGTTTATGATCTAAAATCAACCCCAAATTTTTTGAATACGGTCTGAATTGTATCTCAGAGTTATGTAGTTTTTTACTTCTTCCCTGATGCTATCACTTCCAAAAATAATAACTACTGATTTGTTTGGCTTGATTTTCAACATATGGTCAGTGGACACTTTTAGAATCGTATTTAAATCAAAATTTATATCGGTTACTGCTTGACCTATATCTGAAGATTTGAAAGATAAATATAATTGAGAGTCATCTGCATAAAGATGATATTCACAAGACTTCATCTTATTGATTAATGTGGCAGTATAGAAGGTATAAAACAGTGGGCCTAAAATGCTGCCTTGGGGTACTCCTGTTTTTACTTCTCTCCTAGTAGAAGAAATATCATGAATCTGTACTTTTTGTAATCTATTATCTAGATAAGATGATATCAACATCACTGATCTATCACTGAACCCAAAAAAATGTAATATAGCACAAAGTATTTTATGATTGATGGTATCAAATGCTTTTGAATAATCCAACAGAATCAAAATGGTGGCTTCATTTTTATCTATAGCTTTAATTATGTCATCTACAATCTCTAATAATGCTATTGCACAACTATAACCTTTTCTAAAACCTGACTGTTTATGTGGCAAAATGTTGTAACGATTATTGATATGGCGCATTTGGCGCATTTGATTTTCCATTACTTTCTCTATAGTTTTGGAACCGCTCTCGTTGGAATCAAATGTGCCAAGTCACTTGAACACTTCCTGTGGAAGAAGAGCGACAAATCTCCAACCTTTCTTCGATGTTTCAAGCTATCAAGGTTGCCCGTGTGTTCTTGTCTCCAAGCAGGCGGATGGTTCTTTTCTGGATGGTATCCAATAACTTCAGGGTTTAAGAAAATATGGAAAAGTGTCCTTGAAGAAAAACAAATTTTTCACAAAAAAATTGAATCTCCGGTACTCTGGCACCAATATTTATAACTTCAATATAAATATGAAAATGGGGTTAAAATGGGTATTGTCGCTTTGGAAATTTATGGATAAACCATGACATTTTTTAATTTGGTCTCATTTTTTCCTACCTCAAGGAGTTTATTGTTGGAAGGCTCAAGAACAGATCCCGTTGAAGAAATCAGATTATAAATAATTTGGGATTTGAAATTAAATGTTCTAGAACTGATTATTTTTCATATATTTTTTGGAAAAGGCAGCAAGTCATGTGGCGTGTTCAAAAGCGTCACTACTCATACTAGTCCTATTTTCATCTCTATAAACTTATAAATATGAGGGTTGGAACTTTTCTATAGGAAATTTCTTTCTCTTCAGGAATCTTTTTTATATTTCAGATATTTGCAATACTTCTCGAAATATTTGGAAAAAGGAAGATTTCTTTCGCTATTTCTTTTTGATAGGTTCAATGTATGATTGTTGAAAGACTTCAGAACAGAACTGTTTTGGAAAACTCAAAATATTTTTGTAAATAATATATTTCGAAAAAAAGTAAATCCTTATTTTAATATTTCATTTTACCATACCTTGAATTATGTATGAAAATAAAAATGAAGTATTCAGATATTTTCAACGAAAATATGTTCTGAAGCCTTTCAACTCAGTCAGTATTCAGCTTAAAAAATATCATGGTTTTTATGTAAATTCTCAAATCGTTTTTTTACCGATTATTTCATGAATCTGAAAAAATATTTTTTTGGGAAAGAGAGCGAATAGAGCGGCAAACTGGAAAGCGGCAATATTTATTTTCATACTTATTTTCAGCTCTAAATTGACCTTATCATTACCCTGATTATTCACTTCAACAATAATGGATTCCAACAATTTCATACGTAGATGACAAAGTTATTTTGCAGACCGGAAAATTTGTGAACACACTGTGCGATAGAGCGCTGAATGGGCTCAAATTAATAAAAACCTAGTGATGGTGTAAGAAACACTCACTGTCGATCGATCCCAAGAAAACTGAGATAATCGTTTTCACCAGGAAAAGAAGTTTATCGGGCTTAAAACCTCCCGAAATCTTCAAAATCAAACTAAACTTATTTGAAGAGGTGAAATACTTTGGTACTATCCTCGACAGGAAGCTAACATGGAACTCTCACCTACAAAGTAGAGCAAAAAGAGCATATGTGGCTTATGAGCAATGTCGGAGACAGTGGGACGTGCATGGGGTCTTTCACCCCGTGTGGTCACCTGGGTCTACACTGCAATAATATGACCTATGTTAACGTACTGAGCCATTGCATGGGGATCGAAAGTTCTACAAGCAACGGCCATCCAAAAATTATATTCAATACAGCGACTGGTTTGTTCAAACATCACAGGAGCCATGAGAACAACACCAACCGAGGCAATGGAATTAATTACTGTTCTGACCCCTCTGGACCTGTACGTTAAGGAGGTTGAGTTAATGGCCATCTTACAATTGCGCACGGCTGGTGTGTACCTCAAAGTAGGAATGGCTCACTGCGCAACCTCTGCCCAGGTTTGTGTTTAATAAACCCTACAAAATACAAATAGAACAGAACACAGAGTCAGATGCTACAAATGCAATACGCATATATACAGACGGTTCAAAAACCAAAGAAGGCTCAGGAAGTGGAGTGTACTCCAGATCGCTGAGCCTAAGGATTAAGTGGGGAATGGAAAAAATACCAGCGTGGTTCAAACATAACTGGCTGGTATCTCAATCGCCACAAAAGAAATAACCAGGAAAGGAATTTCTGGCAAAAACATAACAATCTGCACTGATAGTAGACAAGCCCTATTAGCTTTGAACAGACAACCTGTTACCTCATGGCTAGTACTAGAGTGCCACCAAGATTTAGCCAAATCCTCGGTATATAATAACATTATCCTGAGGTGGATCAAGGGGCACGACAGGAGTGATGATGATCGCATTGCCGACTCTTTAGCCAAGGAAGTAGCTGGACTGATAATTTTAGGACCCAATGACACCTACGGCCTGATTACTTTGCTCTATATTAAACGTTGCCACATTTGAATCTTCGAATAACACTGTTCAACACTGTTTTTGTCACATGAACTTAGTGGTAATTTTTGTTTAGGTTGGCAACCCTTCATAACAAAATATAGTTTCGTTCCAGTCACGTCCAGTGTTTTAGTGACAACGATAAATACAATTCTAACCTCAAAACGCGTTTAAGTAAGAAACACTTTACTTCCGCAACTGTATAGCTACTGTATTCAACTAACTTACATTTTATTTATGTTAGTTATATCGTAAACATGCCACGAAAGTGTTTAAACAACCCCGGCAGTTTTTGTTACATCTCTGAACAACTTTTACATCTCAGCATCGAAATTTCACGCTATTAATTCAACAGTGCTATTTTGATCACTTTGGATTTCCTGTGTCGTATCAAGATAAATCCTGGGTTCCACATATATGTTGTGTAACGTGTATGCCACTCTTATTAGGTTGGGCTAAACAAAAACCTAGACATTTGCCATTCGCTATATCAATGGTTTGGATAGAACTAAAAGATCATATAAGCGATTGTTATTTTTGTTTAACTCAAACAACAGGCATTACAACCAAGTCTAAACATACTATCCAGTATCCAAACTTATCGTCGGCCGTCAGACCCGTCCCACACAGTGCTGAACTGCCTATTCTAAAGCCTCCTAATCAACCAGAAAGTCAGGATTCTGCGTCTAGTGCGGAATTTGTTCTCAGTCAACCAAGTAATGAATCGTCAACTCCAAAAGAGCCTCATTTATTGACACAAAATGATTCAAATGAGTTAGTACGTAATTTGAATCTATCAAAAAAACAGGCTGAACTTTTGGGATCAAGATTAAATGACTAGAATTTACTTTCTTCTGATACAAAAATCACTTATTTTCGACATCGTGACGATGAAATGAAACTTGCGACAATTGCAAAACTAGCAAAACGTCACACTAATGCTAAATCCCTTAAGAGATGGGATGGAATCAAAGGATGCAATCTTCCCAGGATCACCCTGGGCAACCCTGGGAAGCTGGTGACGAAAAAATATCTCGCAATGACCAGGAAAAATCTACGCTCAACAGTAGAATTTCTGACTAGCCACTGTCAACTAAGGAAACACCTCCATAACATGTGGCTAGTGGACACCACATCTATGCAGGATGTGTGAACAAGAAGATGAAACTGTCAGGCATGTCCTATGCGAGTGCCCGGAGTTATCGTCAATGAGAGAGTGTGTGTTCGGCGAGTCTTGGCCTGCACATGCCGATATAAAGGAGATGTATTCTAGTGATCTGTGCAACTTCCTGGAAAAGGCAGGATAGACAGAACCTAGGAGTGCAACGCCTCGGAAGGATGTACAATAGGTCACATGTGGCCTAAGTGCTGTGGGCCTACACTAACCCTTCCTACTCTACAGATACAGACCTTATTGATATTTGAAGTAGGTAAAGTTTGGAGAAGATATTTCGGATATTTGCAAAACTTCTCGAAATATTTACAAAAAATGAAAACCTTCTGCTTCTGTTTCACCAATGTTATCGAAGTACTCGGTTGGTGAGAGATGTAGAGAGTATGGTGTGTGAGACAGAAGTTCAACGCTCAATATTCGAAAGGTGATTGGTGAAACGTGCGGACGGGCGTTGTCGTGGAGCAGGATCGTACCTCTTCTGTTGACTAATTCCGGCTCCTGCTGACGTAATTTCCGATTTCCTCACGATAGAATTCTGCTGTGATGGTTTGGCCCGGTTGCAGAAAGTTATAGTGAATCACATCAGCCACTGACCACCATACATAATTCATAACCTTTTTTTGGTAGGTTTGTGCCTTCGGAAAGGGCCTGAATGGCTCATCGGTATTCAGTCACTGTCCAGAACGTCTTCTGTTGTTGTAGAGGATTCACTTTTCATCACCCGTGAAGATCCGATCCAAAAGAAGATCGTTTTGTTGGCGCAAAAGCAAAGAAGGACAGACCTCGACATGTGACAATTATGTCGGTCGTTCAAATTGTGGAACACTCACTTTTCGAGCTTTTTGACCTTTCCAATACGTTTTAAAACATCAAAAACCGCAAGGGAGCTGACGCACAGGGCCCTTGGTTAATTTTTTGGGCTGGTTCTGCAGCGCTTTGATTCAATTTGAATTCGTAGAGAAAAACTGGCCGAATATCGCTGAAAAGAGGCAAACAATTAAAATTTGGAAAGAATGAACAGCATCAAATTATAGAATACACAATTCTCTCAAAATAAAGTGTTTTTGATTACGTTTGTTATGGATTTTCATCAAGTATCGGCCAATTCCATCATACATCAGATATTTATTGAGATATGGAGCTGAAAAACACATAACATAAAAACGAACAAAACTTTTGGAACAATCCATAAGGAATTCTAGATATCCTCCTCATTCTAATTATTGATGTGTTCAGAAATTTTGTATTTTTCGTATCCGATTAACGTCACTACTGTCTAGACAGAGTTTTACACGATATCACAATGATTGAAATGGGATAAAACCAATGAATCACCAATGAATCTTCACTCCAATATTCAAAAGGTTTCTATTAGGGTAAATCAATTTCATAGATACATAAGAATTTTTATATTAACATTTGATATGCCCTTTGAACCTAAGATTGATGTATAAAAATCAAACCTAAATTTTTGACAGTTAACCTGAATTCAAGTTGGAGTTTTCTATTCTCAGTGAAAAATGCTCATTTCCAAATATCATGACATTCGACTTCGGAATGATTTTCAGCATATTATCTGATGAATCTTCAATAATTTCATTTGATGTGATTTATTGCTTCTTCGATATCTACTGAGTTGAAGCAAAAATTGACTTTATAATGGTCAGCGTGAAGATGGTAATTACAATAATTCAGTTTCTCAATAACAATACTTGTGTATAGTATATAGAACAATGGACTCAAAATACAGCCTTGCAGCACCCCTGAATTCACGTGTTTCCAACTAGAGGATATGTTATTAAGTTGAACCTTTTTCAATCTAGCTGAACTACTGAAATCGAAGGCTTTTGAATAGTCTGAGACTACTGAAATTGTCGCTTTATTCCAATCTATAGCTTTAATTATATTATCAACTATTTCTAGTAATGATGTGGTGTAGCTCACCCATTTCTGAAACCCAATCGTTTGATTGGTAATATATTATGTAGGCTGGCATAAGTTTTGTTTCGACTCTACATGATCCTTTCTATAATCTTTGAAAAAGTTGGAAAAACGCTTATAGACCTCAAATCATATCTGTAATCATTTCATATTCATAATCAAAATTTTACTTTCACACAGGCTTGCGAAAAATAAAATGGAACACTTACTTAGCCCTTGTTTCTGGATTGTATTATAGTTATTTAATTAGTTTGCATCTTACACACTTCTCAAGGAGTATTTTTATCAAAAAACCACCTAAAAAACATCCTTTACCTGTTTTCACCTGCGTTTCTGATTGTCAGTAAAACAAAATACAACGAAGAATTATTGGTGATACTTGAACACCTTGAGAGTTTAATGGCTCTTGTTATTTGCAACAATAACTGAACTGAAAAAAATCCTGATTTAAGGTGGAGATATTCTCGTTTGATGAGCCAAAACTGTTTTCATGTATGACAGTTCGGTAGTTATTCTTGTTTTTTATGGTGAATATCCTTCAAAAAGTGGTTAATGTGAGGAACAACTTCTTGAAGATACCGCATCATACTTTATATTGGATTTTGATGATACGAGGAAATTCAAACGACCTCGTTTTTCATGCGCTACTTACAGAAGTCGACAGTAAATGGTTTTATATTCTTCCTTTTTAGTAATACTCGTGTTGGAGACAACAACACTAGTTTAATTGGACAAACAGCGGCAGACATCCAAGATTGATAATTGAAATACGATGAAAATGTGAAAATTCACATGGACATTTATTCATTTTCCCTTTCAAACAACAGTTTTTGAAAAATTCGTATATAGAAACACTGAATTCGTTGGATTGAATAGTGAAGATACATCAATAGATCATCAATAACTCATATATCTGTAAATGAAAAGAAAATGAATAACTTTCCTTGTACCTGAAAACACACGTCGAGAAGACTGTTGCAGTTCTGGTGTTTGGGAACAAAGCTCGTTTAGAATTTATTCTACACCAGTGGTTTCAGTACTACGTTTCATTTTATCAATTATAATTCTTTAGACCCATTACTGAAGTGAGCAAAATATCCACAACGATCTCAAATATCACGGAAAAAGTTTTATCTACTTATGTAATCGATGAAATTTTAATGACATTCATTCACCTATTTGATTAAATTCCAGCAAAGAGGAATCTTATTCGAATTGAAGGGATTATACTTTTAGGAGTGACTATTTTTGGGAAAGGAAGTTTTTGGCTTTCTACTACTCCATCTTGATACAAAAAAATGCGGGAACCTTCCAAAGAAAGGAAGGAAGTAATCAATTTTAAAATAAGTATTATGAACATTGTCAGTTTTAGTTCATTTTTGATAGCTTCATAGATAGGAGAAAACACTTATTTGTATCGGAGTGAAATGAAATTGAATTGTTTAATCTTCCTCTTGAAGATGATCACTTGGTGATCGAAACACGTGTCGTGGAGTCAAAATAACCGTTTGGTGTTGTGATAAAACTCCAGTAATATGCCTTACGACGTCAAAGGTTCCAAACAGTGCATCACAATTAATGTCAGTTTGTCATATTAATTGTTTACGCCGGTATCTCGACGCAATATTGATTCAATGAAAACGGCAAATGAAATATATATACCGCTAACAAAATCCTTATTGATATGGACGATATAATGAAAACGACTTTCAAACAGCAAATAAGCTAGCTGACAGAACACTCAAAAAATAAGGGCAAACCGCAGACACGTGTTTCTGGCTATTGGCCTCATCAGCACGGTGCAGCCAATTGCAAAGATGGACAACAACTGGTTACCAAAAATGAAAAACATCACATATGCACGGTGTCACCAACAGGAGCTAACCGCACATTTGTGGTTTCAATTAGAAGACCTAGAATTCCCAGGCATCATCTAACATCACCACGTAGGCAGGCTATAGCTACCTGCGTGACTTCCGAGTCCAGAATATAAATACAGAGATATTAACGAGTGTGTATAATATAAATCAAAAGGAGGAAATTCGTGGGCAGAACACTCAAAAAATAAGGGCAAACCGCGGACACGTGTTTCTGGCTATTGGCCTCATCAGCGCGGTGCAGCCAATTGCAAAGATGGACAACAACTGTTGTTGTCCAGAAACATATATATATATATATATATATATATATATATATATATATATATATATATATATATATATATATATATATATGTATATA
Source organism: Leptinotarsa decemlineata (assembly GCF_025532065.1). Classification (NCBI taxonomy): domain Eukaryota; kingdom Metazoa; phylum Arthropoda; class Insecta; order Coleoptera; family Chrysomelidae; genus Leptinotarsa; species Leptinotarsa decemlineata. Next base: position 9,443,636 of record NW_027412694.1, on the reverse strand, counting down.
TATATATATATATATATATATATATATATATATATATATACAGAGATATATATATTATTGAGTGTGTATGATATAAATCAAAAGGAGGAAATCGTGGACATGACACTCAAGAAATATGGAGGCAAACCGCGGACACGTGTTTCTGGCTATTGGCCTCATCAGCGCGGTGCAGCCAATTGCAAAGGTGGACAACAACTGGTTACCAAAAATGGAAAAAAAAAACATCATATATACACATATATATACATATATATATATATATATATATATATATATATATATATATATATATATATATATATATATATACTTTGCCAAGCTTTCGCTTCTAATGTGAAGCTTCTTCAGGGCAGTAAGAATGAGCAAAAAACAATAAATTGAACATTAAATTGATGAGAAAGTTGTACATGTATAGGTTTTTTTTGTGTACAACTTTCTCATCAATTTAATGTTCAATTTATTATTTTTCGCTCATTTTTACTGCCCTGAAGAAACTTCACATTAGAAGCGAAAGCTTGGCAAAGTAAAGCAGAGTTTGATTTTTAATTTTCTGACTGAGAGACCCTTATTGTGATTCTATCCTTTGAAGGATGAAGGCTAATTAGCCGGAAACTAGTGTCTGAAAGGAATTTCGGTCAAATCTGATGTTGCTTGTAATAGTTTTTTCTCTCGAAACCAAACTTGATATGTAGATCCTTATATACATTCAAACATATTTTCTGTGTTTCAATATTCAAATGCATCCGAATCTTATTCACTGGTATTTCTTTTTCACATTGTTCACCAGCACTATTGGAATCACTACACAGGAAAAAGTCTACGTGGTTATCATGCTCGTTATTGCTATTAGTTCTTGTCCAAGGACGCCACATTTTAAACAAATAACAAAAATTTTAAGTACTCATAACTGCACCAATATCGAATTTCAACACTCAAATTGCGATCAGTTCCTAAACTGAACATTGACGACACAACGGCGATACTCATCCCCACATTCTATTCGTCACCGTAACATGACTCCAAATTTAATTTCATGACTCTTCAGCCAATCATAAAACTCAGATAGTAAAAATTATTCAATGCGAACCGCCAGTTCTTCAGTCCACGTGGACTAATTCGTAGCGGCATTATTCCTTTATATTGTTTTTTTGGCCTTTGAGTTCGCCGATAGCTTTAATAATTACTATATCAGTTACTTCTACTATAACAGAATAACTGCATGTGCTTCAAATGACATCTTTATTCGATATCGTTTACTATTGTGATTTTCAATCTGACACCATCGGTAGAATCTTTCGATGAAAGATTTTGGAATTAATTACTTTTCTCAATTAAAGAAAATGAAATGTTCCCATTTATTGACAAAAACTCTTTTTTTATATCAACACAATAGCTACTATACACAACTAGGTGAATAAAAGTATAAATCAACGTAACTAAATGATGTTCTCATATTCATTCCTCAAAAAAAATGTACATTTTGAATAAAAAAACTTTCTATTTCATATAATAATTATGTATGGTTAGGTATGTAATGTACCTATGTATAAATATGTATGCGTGGGTAAAAAAAATATATCACTGTCAATATTTATTCTGTATTGAACTCAGTGTCTGTTCATTGCAGAACATCTGCACGATCGGAAAAATAATCTTTCATAAGCACTACACACACACATAGTCTCTACTACACACATAGTGTGTGTAGTATAGACTGTAGATAAGAAATAGTCTATACTACACACATAGTGTGTAGTATAGACTATTTCTTATCGTCAAATAACAGAGGAGGGTATTTTTTCCAAATATCTGATCTTAGACTATAAGTAAAATCAAATCTAGTCTCATTCTTACTCACTCTCGAAGTTCTTCATCAAAATAATCTGAAGGGAATAAATACAAAATAGACTTTTAAGCCATGCTACGGGTAGAGGCTTCTGAAAACTCGAAATTAACAATACTAATGTGAATTTATTCCAGAGCCAACCATTTTGATGAAAAATATTGAATAATAAACACACAGTAACTAAAGTTTACATTTGTTTTTATCAAAGTAGCATTTTCCCCAATCTTATTCAATACTACCTACAATATGATTTGTTTTCAGTCGCTTGGGAGTTTCTGAAGTTTTTATGTTAAAAAAATGATTCAAGTGCTGTATTTTTTATTGCTTGGTGGACCAAAGATTTAACTGAATATACTCAATAGTTTCTATTTGTATCAGCAGCAAGATTATTTTTCTTCGATCATCCAATTGAGTTATACCATGCTATTAGTATCTTTTTTGGTTACTGTGTTGGGTATGATCAACATAATCTGGAAAAAACAGAAAAAAAGTGCAGAAAAGACATCCTATTGAATCCCATGAATCTTGTTTCGGTAAAATTAGAAAATTTCTAAAATTAAACCAACATCAAACTAGTCAGCAACTTAGTAACATTTCAAATGGGACCAACGTAACACTTTGATGTTGAGTTATCACTAGTCAAAATCATTTTTGATCATAATTTTTCTCAAAGATCATTCCTTATGAGTGACTTTTGATGGTTTCCTCTCTAATATTTTCACATTCAGTGTTAGAGTTCTGTAAGGATCTGAATTATGTTTCCATTGTTCATCAACGAGATATTGAAATAGACCAGAAATCCAATGCTGAAAATAGTATATTCATTTCTTCTTCTCTATTGGATGCTCGAATATTGGTTTGCCAACAAAGATTCGAAGAAAATCTTTTTAGGTGGCAGTAACTACAAAGAGTTTGATGCTGAGAAAACTCAGGTATCAGTTTTCTCGAAGAATGTAGTAGCTTGTGGGAAGTTATTCCAAATATTCGATAAATTTTCATGACTTGAATAAGGCCCAAATTATACCTTCTTCATAATATTGTTTATATTTAGCCAAAATGTATTTCATTTCGTTGATTCCGTACTGCAATCTGTTCATTGGTACCTACTTGAAAACCCGTACACAAACAATACCTACTGTAGTTTGAAATTTGCAATTTATATAACTGGGTGTGATAAGACGACATTCCTGCACCATTTCTCAGGATGGATTGAACCGAATCAAATCAAAATATGTTGGTAGAATAACAATTTCACTCAGGATGTATTCACAATGGGCGTATTAATTTCAAATTGATATTCACTCAATTCCAACAATGTACAACAAAAACTCCAAGTATGCTTACCATATCACAAAAAAAGGTATTATTAAGATGAAAAAAATACTGGTAAAAGTCACCCCAAATGTTGCCCATTAAGTTCCATCACATCGACTAGGAGTGATGTGAAAAACTAATGAAAGTTTTTGGGAAAGAAGGATTTTCGACTCTCTACTTATTTTCATGAAAAAATGAGGAAGAAAGATGAGTTAGGTTCAAAAAAAAATATAAATGTGTAGATCATCTATAGAAATTACTTTCGAAAAAGCACTTTCGAAACAATTACTTCCACATGGACACTGAATTACACGACAAACAACTTCCCAAACAACTACTTTCATATGAACATTGAATTATACGGAAACCGCGTTTTCCTTTCCATTGTGTACTATAAATACGAGAAAAACTTACGATATGAAATTTCAGTTACACTGTAATTCTCAATGGTGGACTTGGAAGTTTCGGAATAACACACTTATCTTATTAACACATCAGCACCGTTCTGACTAACATCACAAAATGAAACACTCGGTTCATTCATACTATTACAACTTTATGTCACGAACTATGCTTATTGGTTGTAGAGAGAGTTTTTGAGAAAGAAAGGTTTTTGGCTTTCTACTTCTTCAGATATAGAATCTAATATTGGAAAGGAAAAACATGTTTGAAATTCAGTGAGACTCAATAATAGTGTTTTCGAAAGAGGAAGTATTTATTTCAGTAGTTCCTCGGGGATCTGTATTCGACCCATTGATATTTCTCAGTCTATGACTCACCTGCGAACATAAAATTGGACTACATAGTATAAATTATTTTATGCTGATGCTGTTTCAGTTGCTAATTATGGTGAAAATCAGGCTGAATTTGATAATAAGATAAGTGCCCACTACAACGAGTTCGACGATTCGTGTTCAAAATAATCGATTATGAACTCCTGATCTATCTGACACGAAACTCTTGTCTCAGACATTTATTGCATAAAATATTGAACAAAATATCAATTCTCAAATTGTATCGATTTTATCACCCGAATAACGAGAAGTTTCGGCACAAACATTTGTTTGAATTTTTTTTATACCTATATAATGTTCGAATATATGGACAGAGTACTTAAATGATTAAAGTTGTTTTTCTCAACAGGATGATTTCATTGTTGAAATATATCGTGCCTTGACATGAGATTTCAGAGCCGGCACCTGAGTCACCCGACGCAGCTATATACAATAAAGATTCGTCGCGTTTCGTTATACCAATAAATTTCAATTAGAATATTGGGACTTTTAAATATTATATATGAATTGTTGGTATTCAAAGAGTGGAGTTTCAATTGAAAGATTGTTGTCTTATTTTCGTGAGATCATGTGATTCAGTGAAATATGGAATGTGAAAATTCTCAAAACAGTTTAACGAAAATTCTGATTTTTTTCACAAAAAATGACTGTTGCTGAATACCCCCACGAATTCTCTGATTGTTTAGGTCTGAAAAAATGTTTTCATTTTATTTGTTCTGATATGCACTTTTTGGTATGCGATTCGGTTTTTATCTCCTCAGTTGTCTCAAAACGCTGTCCTTTTATGGGTCTCTTCAATATTGGGAACAGGAAAAGCTGAAAATCTGGAGAAAACGGTGGATGAGTCATGACTACGGTGTTGTTTTTCACCAAAAAAATTACGAACAAGCAATTACGAGTGAGCAGGTGCATCTTCGTATTGTTTCTCGCAAGCGGTGCATAACTTGAAGAAAAGAATCTATATTGGCACTACGCCACGGTAATTGAAGAAAAGAGTGGGCAAAACCTTGATATTTGATCGAACTTGGCTGCTTCTTCTGGACTATCACATTGGGATGTCTGGACTTTAGTTTTGATGTCATAATCATAAACCCATGATTCGTCACTACTTACTTGATTGGCTGTTGACGTCATTCAATAATTCCTTATCAATGCTCATGCGACGGTTTTTTTGGTAAAAATTCAGCTGTCACACGCTTCGTGCCCAAAATTCCCGAAAAAATTTCATGGCATGAGCCAACTGATGTGCCGACATCCCCAGTAACAATTTCATCCACTTTCTCAACGTTTTCATCGGTTGTTGATGTGCTGGTACGTCTAGGGCGAACGTCGTCGTTCATATCTTCACGACCTTCTGGGAAAAGCTTGCATCACTTGTGAACATTTTTCTGACTCAAAGTACAATCACCGTATGCCACTGTCAACATTTCATGTAATTTTGAGCATTCATTTCAATTTTTAGAAAATCGCTGAACACGCAAAACACTTCTAACTTTCATTCCTCTCACTGAACATGTTCAACAGCTGACACTGTGAACATATGTGTACCTGTTGAAAGAACTTGAGAGAATAGTAGACGGACACATCAGAAAGGATACTTTATATGCATCCCTCCCTGAATAACCACCAGTATGCATATCAAACCGCCCGAACGGACTTTTTGCATCAAACAATCTTGTAGATAAAATTTCCCAATCCCTTGACAGCAAGGAGTTTGCGGTTGCTACCCTGCCCTGCAGATTATCAGAACTGCAACTACGAACTCTTCAAGATAAGGCCATTAGGTTCAGGGTCACCAGGGGCTGCCCTAAAGGTGAAGTATTATATCCCTTTCTGAGGTCACTCCTGATGGATAGTCTGCTTGATGCGCTCGTTAGAAGAAAAGTACATCTGCAAGCTTATGCAGATGCCCTTGGCATCTTGTCATCTTGGGTAGCTTGTAATATCTTCCAAAGCATGTGGATGTTGTTCACAGTTGGTGCCGGGGGGAGAAGACGTCTGTCAATTCCAGCAAAACTGTGATAAGCTCCTTCATCAGGAGGAGAAAATTGGACGATTCAACGCCAGTTTTCTTCAATGGTGAGGACATTCCATTTGGAACGATGATGAAATATCTTGGCATTGTCCTCCATAAAAAACTCACCTGCAACGCACATTTGGAAAAAGTTTTACACAAATCGAGACTGTTCCTATGGACATTTGGGGTTTAGGTCCTAAACATATCCATTGGATATATGTGATGATTGTCAGACCACAATGATCACTTATGGACGAAGGCTTTACAGAAAACGGCTCAGGCGATGCTCTCTGGTTTATAGAGACAGGCTTGTCTGGGTATCTGAGGTGCCATCAGTACCACACCGCCAGCGGCCATGGAGATCCTCCTAGATCTACCTCCTCTTCACATTTTTCTGGAGAGAGAGGCTAGATGGACTGCATATAGATTTGTGCATGTCGCCAATTCCACAAAATCCATCTAATGCAGATAACTGTAGACTACTGGCTGACACTGGAAGTCACAACTTTCTGGGAATGACCTCTGACATTATGCCTCCGACTATCAATTACGAACTGCCTTATACAGTACTTTTCCCGAGTAGAGAGGATTGAATCCTCCGGGAGAAGTAAATTTCAAGAGCAGATAGTTGTTGGTTGGATCAAAAACACCTTCGGGCTCTGGTGAAAATATTTTCAGTTGCAGATCCAGGGTAGAAATATCAACCTGAAATACGATTGTTTTTCAAGCGGAAATCAATACTATCGAATTGTATGCGAATAGTTTGGTAGAATCCAACCTCACACACAAGTCGAGCAACGTCTAAGTTGGTAGCAAATTGCCAAAAAACGACTCTCCTCAATAGGAAGACATAACAAATTGTCTCTGGTCTGGATTCCTGGCCATACTGGCCTGGAAGGCAATGAGGCTGCTGACTCCCTTACAAAAGAGGGTGCTGCAAGTAGCTTCATCGGACCAGAACCTGTCATAGGCATTGCTTTAGGTTTTGTCAAACAAACATTGAACACCTGGATGGCAAAATCTTCCAGGATTGGCTCACTCCAAGGCGTTCATTCACCCTTCGAAGTTCGAAACCAAACAGTTGTTGGACTACAGTAGGGATGAACTACGATGTCTAACAGGGCTCTTCAAAGGTCACTGTCGTCTGAATCATCAGAGACTTGGACTATCGGAAGACAATGTGTGTCGCCTCTGTTTAGAAAATGATGAAACAGCAGAGCATATGCCTGCCCCGCTGCGGACCGAATCAGGTTTTCAGAGTTTGGTAGAACCACACTTCTACCTTCTCACCTGAAAGATCACTTATATGGTTTATTTGGTCGAGTTTGAATAGGTGTGGGCCACGAAAAACCCTTGCGGGTTGCGGTGGAGGGGCGAATAGGCCCACTCATTTTGGACCTAACCTAACATAATATATATCTGTACCAACATAAAATCGCTAATCGAATATACCTAGTCCGTCAAATTCACCCACTCACAGGCACCAAATAAATAAACAAATCTTCGGTTAATCTTTTTAATTTTTTTCAGGGATTTCAAATCAATTTATATTATATTAGACAATGGAAGTCCGAACTGATGAAATACACGGTTTTCGTCAAGTGATTGCAGACGATACCACATTTAAAACTCTCGAAAGACCGTGAACGACTCCATCGTTCCTAAAAGTGAAGATGAAACGAACCAACTGGAAAATTCTGAAATTATTAATGGCATGAGAAGTGATGACTCATCGATTAACCTCTATAAAATAATAACGCTTTTTATTCAGTATTGTGGTCACGTATTTTGTTTGACAATCCGGAATCCAAACGATAATGTCTATTTAATCTCCGGAACAAAGTGTTTGGTATTCATTGGTCGGAGTAGTAACGGACGAAGGTTTTATACGTGCATTTGGAAAGGATTGTGTAAAAACGTATTCACTCTTCTTTGTATTTTTCAAATTGAAGTCCATCGTGACTCAACCACATCGCTTGTCTGAATAGAAAATTTTTCTAGGAATATAACAAAAGTTTCGTAAGTAACGGAAAATATTCAATCTTCACCGTCGTGAAAACTTGAATTTCATTTCACGGTGAATATAATTACACATTTCTATAAGATAACCATGCTGAAAGTATCAGATTTACGAAAAAAGGTCTTTTTTCGCGTTCCATGTATTGATAATTCTATTTTTAATTTTTTTGAATACAATGAAATTTTATTAGATTCAATTTCAAATTGTATTTACTTTCGGTAATTTATTTAATTTTAGTCGACAAAAATTTCTCTACAGGTTGTATTTCCCAAACCATTCATACTTAATGAGAAATCACTAAAGAAATTGAATAAAAAACATTTTATGAACGTTTGCAGATATACTTCCAGAACCAGTTTTCTTAATGTTGTCATTTTCTCCTTATTCCTATTTTATACGAGCTAATGAAACATTGTGGCCCAATCAAGTAAATTGCTAAAATTTTTGTTACAAATATCAAGGGAATATTTTTCATAGATAATATTTGTCTTATCTACAAACATAAACATCTTTTTTTATCTATGTTTCCATGTTTTGATATCATTTTTCAATAGCCCCATCAAGAACTGAAAAAAAAATCAACTCCACATTGTTAATTAATGCATCCGAACATATTCTATTCTCAAGTTTCAAATCTGAAAATTATACTGAATATCTGTTTAAAAAAAAATCTGTTTAAAATCTGTTTTTCCGTTAACCAGCTGTCGCACCCCTACGAACGACAACCCTCAGAAGTCGAAACTTGTGCAAGCTAAGGATTCACGAGGTCTTACCTTTTAACGTGTGATTCCTAACACGGGTTGGACGGTAGCAAGTGAAGATCGATCGTTCAGACTAGGGCTTGAACCACCGACCAACACGGCAGTCAATTCGAGTGAGTGAACAAAGCACCCACGCCGAACCGCTTGGCTACCGAACGACCACTTCTTTGAGTATTCAATTATTAATACCGGATTCATTAAATATGACCGAACGTTTTATCTTCTTGTTTGTTTTCTTATACGGTCAGAACGCCTTAGTGCAGGTATTTGTCCTCTCCTTTCATCTGGATGTCTCTTGGGTTACATCCGGTACTATTCTTATTTGAGTTGATGTTTCTCTAAGTTCATTGTTTCTATGAATGTGTATTGTTTTGTGTAGTATATTGTTGTTTTTATTTGTATTTGTTTCTCGATAAGTGAATTATGACTTTTGAATTTATGGATGTTTAGGTTTTCCCAGATATTCATACGGTTTCCTTTATTGACTTGTTTTCTGGTGGGAAAAAGTTATGTTTGTTTTCTATGGCGTGTGTTGCGATATTTGATTTATATGTTATTGGGTTTATGTATGCTTTTTTGTGCTCGTCGTACCTTTGGATAAGTTTTTTCTTGATTTGAGTAAAGCCATGAAGATGATAGCACAGTCTGCTATTGAAGCACTCGCATATAATAATTAGAAGTTATTAAAGCTTCGAATCTTTTTTATGAACGAATATTAGTATGAAAAACTTTGAATATAAAGAAAAACTAGTTGGATCAATAAAAAAACGGTAAATATATATATATATATATATATATATATATATATATATATATATATATATATATACAGTGAGGACGTAAAAAGTTCCCCCCCCCCTTAACTTTTGAGCAGAACAAGCTATCGAGGTCAGGTAGAATTCAGGTGAAATGGTACTACTTTCACTACTCTTTGACATTAAGTAATTGTGGTCACGTGACCTAATTTCAAGAAGGCATCATCAACTTTTTTCAATGTAAAGGGGAGTCACGTCGTTCCTGGTTTTGAAGGCCTTCCAATTCTCTATCCAACACCGCTGTGTTTGTGTAAATCAGCCAAGCCGTTTCAAACTGACAAACATTTGAAATTTGCTCACATTTTTTGACAAATGAATTATTTTAACTATCAATTGCAGCAGAATTTCAAATCCGTTGTCCTTATTTTGTTTGCGAGTTCGTCGTAGGCTAGACAGTCCGGCTCTTTCCTTGTAGCTCTCATAACATGATTTTGTTTACAGGTTTGAATAGTTAGCCCAACGCCAAACCCCCTTTTCGTCCATTTTTCTCGCTCTCGTCAGCTCCAGAACCAGCTTTCTACCCGGTTTGCATACCAGGTCTACAGTTGGGTTGCTCTGTCAACAGGGGCACCAGCGAGAAGGTGAGAGTCGCATTTGGGTAGAAGAGACTAAGTGAGATAATCTATGACCAATTTCTTTGAAAACGTATACTTTAACATACTCACGATTCATGGAGTGGTACAGAGTGAACCAAACTGGAGACTTTTGAAGAAAAACACCTGTTTTCAAACTAGATAGATGAAAAACTACTGTTTTCAAACTAGATAGATGAAAACTGATATAGCTGTCTGAGAGTCAAATTTTATGAGAAACTCAATGGTGAAAACCGCATATCGATATTTATCATCATTTTTGAGTAACAGCATGTTTTTCGAAAACGTGCATTTTCGAAAGTTGCTGTAGTTTTTTCCTGTCAGAAATATGTTGTTTGAATTCAATGGTGTAATAAACTTACTTTTTTAAATAAGATATCAATAGTCATTGACAGAAAACAATTTTTCGAAGTTGGAATTATTGTGACAGGATTTTTCCTTCTATGAGTTTTGATTTATTTTTGAATTTATATGCTCTCAACTGAATAATTCTATGACAGAACTCGATTTTTCCAACATGAAATTATTGTGACCAAATTTTTCCTTCGATTTATTTTTGAATTTATAATCCCTTTTGACCCCTTCGACGGGCGGTCTCATCTTATGCTCTAGACTGAATTCTCGATTTTCCAACATACATGAAATTATTGTGACAGGATTTTTCCTTCTATGGGGATCGATTTATTTTTGAATTTATAATCCCATTTGACCCCCTTCGATTATTTCACTATTTGAACCCTTCTTTCTGCTCATCTCATCTACTACGTCTGATAACAATACATATTTTCAGTGTTAGATAATTTCTCTATTTATAACTTTTTTAATCTGCTTTTTTAGTAGAGACATTTGGAAGAGTGGCCTATGGTGTTCGTTCAGCGACAATAATAGAGATACTAATCATTTTCAACCTTTTTTATGCTCATTTTTTCTATTAAGTCTACAAGTATTTCGAAGATAACTCTAGCAAAACATCAAGTATGCTACATTTTTGGAAAGTTAATTTTGAGCTCTATTGAACTATAGTTTTACGTCAATAACTATTGATATCTCATTCGAAAAAAATAGGTTTTTTAGACCATTGAATTTTGAGTAAGAAAGTGCTGGAATGTTTTCATAGAAACCAGAAATTTTTGACAGGAATAAAGTTACATAAATTTTTTGAAAATGCACATTTTTTAAAAACATGCTGTAATTCAAAAACGATGATAGATATCGATATGCTTTTTACCATTGAGTTTCTCATAAAATTTGACTTCCAGACACAGCCATCAGTTTTCATCTGTCTAGTTTTAAAACAGGAGTTTCTTTTTGAAAGTGTGCAATTTGACTCACTCTGCACATTTACACAACGTACATCCTATTTAAGAACATGTTATGATGGTATACTTTGGAGAGCGACTTCAATAGTTCAAATCTTCGATAACTCAATGTTGAGGACTACATTGTTAGTAAAAAAGAATGTTGACATTTTAAGCTATTACAAACTGTGTGCATTTCTCAAGAGAAAACTCGAACTGATAAGTTGAATACACTCATCTGAATTTCATTGAAAAATAGTAACATTTCAGGGCAAACCCAGTAATTTGTCTTCCACATTTGATTAATTTTTTTCAAAGGAAGTGAAAACCCATAAATGCCAAGAATGAGTTGTAATTCCTGTTTTCTGCAACTGTCAATTCATTTGGTGGATCTTTGAGGAAACTTTTCATTGCCTAATTCGGAACAATTTCTCTTCAAACATAAAACTGAAGATGAAGTAATGCAAATTATTAAAAACATCAAATCAAAAGCCTTTGGTCTTGATAATATGAATAGTCCATTTATTGTACTCTTTTTGACGAGCATTTGTTTTACCTTTGCCTAAAGTTTCTAATGCCGTTGATTTCAGTCAGTTCAGAAGTATTATATTCTCTTTCCAGTTCTGTCTAAAATTTATAAAAAAAAATCCGCACCTATATTTCAAACAAAAAACTACTTCCTGAACATCACTCTGGCTTTAGAAGCGAATACAGTTGTTCTTCGGCCTTGAGTGCTTTTACTGATGATATAGTAAAGACGCTAGACGACAACAAAATGTGCATTCTTATTATGATAGATTATTCTCGTGCCTTTGATACGATTACCCATGAGATACTGACATCACCTTGGATTAAGCAGGACCTCAGAGGAACTCCTCAAATCGTATTTAACAGATCATCAACAACATGTGAAGATTGATGATGATATTTCAGATAGTCTAATCATTCAACGAGGTGTACCACAAGGTAGCATTCTTGGTCCTCTTTTATATACATTGTATATTTCAAACTTTCATCATCATTTTTCCCATTGTATTCATCATTTATATGCCGATGATACTAAAATGTATTTTTCTTTCAATGTGGACGAAATTGAAAAAGCTAATGTTATAATTGATGCAGACTTCTCGCGACTCGTAACATTATCAGAAAAACATTTCTTCGAGAACTTGCGCCATTTTATTCGGAAATGAAATTCAAAAAAATAGAAGCTACGAAAGGACTACGAATCTGTATCAATGATTATGTTATCAATTTCAGCAATCATGTAAATAATCTTGTAGTCCAGTCATTATAGTAAGTTCACCTCGGAATTCGAGATACCCAGCTGTAAGTCTGTAAATACTTGTATATTGACACCCTTAAAGTTGTCTCAAAACCTACATATGGTAGGGTGTAAGCAACTATTAAATTTCAAGGTCAAAGGTCACAAAAATCGGTTTTTTGCGCTTTTTTTGGAAATATCTCATTTCCTATGGGTTTTTTGCTATTTGTATTTATTATCAATATTGTAGAATACAAAATTCTCTACAAATTTTGTTTAAAATTTTTTTTTATACGATGAACCGTTTTCGAGATAGAGGGCGGAGAGCACGCGGTCACAGCATCACTTCAGGTCAACCGGTGCCTCCGGTCGAAAACGCGCCATATATAGTTGATGAACTATCGATAAATCAACTATATATGGCGCGTTTTCGACCGGAGGCACCAATTGACCTGAAGTGATGCTGTGACCGCGCGCTCTCCGCCCTCTATCTCGAAAACGGTTCACCGTATAAAAATTTTTTTCAAACAAAATTTATAGAGAATTTTGTATTCTACAATATTGATAATAAATAGCAAAAAAACCCATAGGAAATGAGATATTTCCAAAAAAAGCGCAAAAAACCGATTTTTGTGACCTTTGAGCTTGAAATTTAATAGTTGCTTACACCTTACCATGTAGGTTTTGAGATAACTTTTAGGGTGTCAATATACAAGTATTCACAAACTTACAGCAGAGTATCTCGAATTCCGAGATTCTCACCTAATTTAAGCTAAAATGACTTCACTTCTAAACTGAAAACGGCATACGCAGTTCTGAAAATAAAAAAAATGTTATCCGAGTCGATGGTTTTATCACATTTAAACCATTGTGATATAGTTCATGGTCCTTTTCTTCGGAAATCTGATACCTTTCGTATCCAAAAGGTATAAAATTCATGTCTACGTCTAATTCTCAATCTCAAAAGAAGAGATAGGATTTCACATAAGCTTAAGAAAATGGGCTGGTTGTATGTCTAATCGTCGTTTACTACATTCGCGTTGTTTTTTTTTTATAAAATACTCAAAACTAATACTCCTGCATATCTGTGCAGGAGAGTTAGTTACATACAAGACTGATGTTCATATTTCTAATTTGAGGAGAAAGGATCTTATTGATATTCCAATGCATAAAAATGATATATTTAAATCCTTCTTCAGAGGATTCCTTCAGAGAAAAAAAAAATTGTTAATCCACCAATGATATAACCTAGTTAATGAAATTTATCTTCATAGTTTATTTTTGTTAACCAGTGATATATTATAAATATTAATCATTTATATAGGTTACTATAAGTAGGTAAATTTTTCATTATTGATTTTTCATTTACTCCTTTTGTTTTGCTGTCGTCTTCAGGTTAAGTTTTACAGTCCTGTAATTATTTTAACGGCAAGCAATAAACAATTTATTATTATTATTATTATTGATTAGTAGAACACTACAATTTTATGAAAAAATTATTGAATAAATTGTTTTCACAAACTACCCCTAACGATTTGTACTTCACTTTTTTTTTTGTAAATATCACATATTTCGCTATCACACTAACTTTGTCGTAGTGAATAACATTCTGGTGTAGTGTGTAGTCTAGGTGTAGTTTGTGAAATTACGACTTCATCAAGTAACGACCGAGTCAATCAGAACATTAAATACACTCTAGGCACAACCTATATACTTTTATACCACAAACGATTGAATAATTTGAGGTCAATGTAAAGGTTAGACAACTGACGAGATTTGAACTCATTTTTAGGTTTAAACCGGCTCAAGGATGACGACATTCATTTCTATAGCGAAATATTTTCTAGGAAAGTTACTCATAAGACATTTAGCAGTGTGCAATTCTTGATACATACCTAGGTTATTACCAGCCCCTTTTATTTTATTCGCTGGTTGGAAATAATCCCTGGTTATTTATATGTGCTGATTTTTATTGGAAGGTAAAATGATATATATTGGTGTCTCAAATTCCATTATTACACCGTATCGTGATAACTTTACCTTTTTTTCCATATATTCTGCACAGAATGAGTTTGCCACAAACCGGTAGTTTCCAAAACAGAAAAATCATTTTTCATTTTCAAAAAAATTATTTTTTTATAATAATCAAAATGTATTCAAATCACTCTCAAGTAGTGGCTTTATTAAATCGAACAATATTCGTATTAAATATAATTTTCCGATGTTGTTAATTCACACCTTTTTTCTCTAACTGGAAATACAAATTTTTCATTATTGACTCATATATGACTTTCAATATAAAAATAAACAAATATCAAAATTTAAATGAAAATGATGTTCACAGATTGTGTAGGAATGAACTAGTTGAGGCTAGTAGTATGTGGATTTACATGTATCCAGAGTCAACAAAAACAGCAGTGCTGCTGATCTACTAAAGTTATTGTAACCATCCTTTCCTGAAGTGAAAGTTGAAAAAATCGTTGCGAGATATCCCAATGACTATGGCTCATTTAGAGTAAGCATCTATGACAGGAATTTTCGAAGAGCAATGAATCCTAAACTTTGGCCCGATGGGTCCTGCATCAGCAAGTTTTTTCGGAGGCAAACCCCGACGAACTTCACACCAAACTAATATATGCACCTGACATTCTATCCCTTAATGTTAGAAGTCTGAATAGTGATACTGTAAATACTCTAGAGTCTGACATTCTCATTAATAATAAGTTTAAATTTTTATGTTTTAACGAAACTCATACAACTACTGGGTCTATTTTATCGAAAAAAATTTTAGGATATAATTTAGGTAGTTTTTCTTGTAGAGAAAAATTTGAAAAAGGCGATGTTGCTGTATATGTCAGAAATGATTTAAAGTACAATATAATTAACTTAAAAGAATTCTCTGTTGAAAAATCATTGGAAACCTGTGGAATTTCCTGGCGAAACCCTTCAAATAATAAAACTCTATTAGTACTGTCTTGTTATAGATCACCTCTTTCCATTATACTTGATAATCTCTATAAACCAAATGTTGATATAATTCTAGCTGGTGACATAAACCTGGATTCCACCAATAACTCACGTGGCGTACATCAATTTCTCAATTTGGAAAATATGTTCACAAGCTTCGGTCTCAAATCAAAATTGGACTGGCCTATTAGACTAGCACCTAATTCGCATAGTATAATAGACCATGTTTTTCACAAATATACCGAACACTGTAATATGTGTTCTAGATAATACAATCTCCGATCATAGATCAATATTAATTGAAACCAATCTTCCCGAAAAATCCATCCCATCATCATCCAATACATATAGGAGATTCTTCAGTTCACAAAAACAGAAGGATTTTCAGTCATCTCTCATGGACGAAACCTGGCAGAATGTCATTGAAAACTCAAATGTGGAAGAAGGTTTCCAAACTTTTCATAGTATATACCTTTATCATTTTAATCATGCCTTTCCTCTTAAAAAGTGTCATCTCAACCTATCAAAAAATTGGGTCACAGATGAAGTAAAAACATCAAGTAGAAAGTTAAAAGATCTAAACATCCTCAAAAACTCTTATCCAGGGTTGGCAGAAACTTATAAAAAATCAAAAGAACTACATCGTAGATTAATATTAAACACCAAGCGTAAGTTTTATCAGAATAAAATAACGGCATCCGACAACCCCACAAAAACAGCTTGGCAAGTGATAAATGATATTAATGGTTCCTCAAATGTGGGAAGAAATATAACTATTCTTCATAATAGTGAGTATGTCACGAATTCCCAAGAAATTTCAGACCTCTTCAATGAATACTTTCTCTCTATACCTAAGAAAATCACCGATGATCTCAAATGTAATACCCTAAAAAATAAGTATAAAAATCCTCCTAACATTCCAGAAACTATATTTCTTGTCCCTTTTTCAGAAACACAACTCTTATCACTTTTAATGAACAAACTCAAAAATAAGGGATCGTCTGGACCTGATGACGTTCCAATGTTTCTAATTAAGAAAAGTCTGCCATATATTATATATCCACTCACTTACTTAGTTAATCTGTCTTTTACGTTTGGAGTTTTTCCTGAAAAACTGAAAATTGGTAAAGTTGTACCAGTTCATAAGAAATCTGACGCTAATCTTTTAGAAAATTACAGGCCTATCACTGTACCCTCTGGTTTTTCAAAAATCTTTGAGTATGCATACTTAGAGAGATTAATGAATTTTGTTGAGAGTCATAAAATTATTTCTTCTTCTCAACACGGATTCCAATCTAGAAAATCCACCATAACTGCCATCTCAGCATTCTATGAGAAAATCTTGGAAAGTATCGAATTCGGCGAATGCCCTGTTGGGATATTCTGTGATCTCAGTAGGGCATTTGACTGCGTCGACCACATGATCCTGTTAAAAAAAAATGTATTCATACGGTATAAGGGGTAATGCCTTCAATTGGATTGAGTCCTTTACTAAAAACAGAAGCCAGTTTGTCTCATTTACCGATCACCAGCGTATATTCAAATCTGGAACTCAAACTCTGGAAATTGGGGTCCCTCAAGGTTCTGTTTTGACACCTTTATTATTTATATTATATTATAATGATATGAATAATGCAGTCGCTGAGTATACATGCCTTATGTATGCGGATGATACGTCATTATTAGTGTCTGATAAATGCGACATTTCTTTGAAGGTGAGGTGTAACCGGTCACTAAATAATTTAGTTTTATGGTGCAATTCCAATTCTCTGTTTTTTAACTTTGAGAAACCCTTTTCTATTCAATTTCACCATCGACAAAAAACTTATTCTGACATTAAAATAAATGCCAACAACAGGATACTTTCTAATGTCACTGAATGTAAATTTCTAGGGCTTACATTAGACCACTGTCTGAACTGGAAAGGACATTGTAGCCAACTTACCTCCAAATTATCATCTACCACATATTTAATGAGAAACCTCAAAATGATTTTAACCAGTGATCAAATACTGAATTATTACCATGCTCATGTAGAATCGCGAATTAGATATGGCATTTGTCTCTGGGGTGGTTCTTCATCAGCGCAAAGTGTTTTTGTCGCACAAAAAAAATTCTCCGAATCTTGGCAGGAGTTGAACCTCAAACATAATCTAGAGACCTTTTCAAGCAATACAAAATATTAACTCTTGCGGATATATTTATATTTGAAATGTGTGTTTATATTTATATAAATCAATCAGAGTTCGAACGACATAGCTCCTATCATAGTATTGACACAAGAAATCGTAATAATTTCTATGTGAAACCCTATAAATACAACCTAACTGGCCGGTCCCCTTTTTACTTGGGATTGAAAATGTTCAACAAGTTACCTTCTTTTCTCAGAGAAATTGACAGAATCCATGTTTTTAAATTCAATTTGAAAATGTTTTTATTGAATTATAGTTTTTATACCGTGCAAGAATTTTTTAATGTGACTGTATGATCTTCTTGATTGTATTCATTCATATAACTGACTATTCCAATACATGTTCATGTCTTATGGAAAATAAATATTATTATTATTATTATTATTTTTCTATAATTTTTGTCAGTAGAACATGAATAATAAACTTTTCAGGTATTTTGAGAATATAAGGACAAAATTCCGAACGCAAATAAAACACATTCGGAGGAATAAGTCCAGTTATCACCCGGAGACGATTGTGGATACTAACAATCTAAACGTCGTGAAGTAACACGGCTTGAAATCTTTTAATTTTTAATTTTCATTTCCTGTTGATGATTTTTAATTTTCATCTCTTGTTAGTAGTTGTATTTTTTTATTTTTTTTTATTGTTGTTTGTATTTCATGTCATTGTAACTTCAGTTTTTTTGCTTGATATAATTCTTATTTTTCAGCTGATCTTTTTAAATATTTTATAGATTCTTTCAGGGATTTTAAATCAATTTATATCATGCTAGACAATGGAAGTCCTAACCAGTAAAAGAGTGTTTTTCGTGACATTTTCTGGAAAACTCCTTCAACATTTTTCAATTCTGTTTGCTATGTGTGATTGATGACTTGTTTATCTTTTGGAAATTCATGATTACTTTTGTTCAATTTCCACTAGTTAACTAGTGAAAATTATTACTACTGGAGTTTCTTCCCAACACCAAACCATTATTTCAACACCTCGATACGTGTTTCTATCACCAAGTGACCATCGTCAAGAGGAAGATCAAACTAATCCTACTAACGAGGCTATCCTTATTCATACTATAGATACCTGTTCTAGGTACCTGCTTCTTGAGTGTCTGAAATTAATTTTACAATTTGCCTTATCTACTTGTCTTATCTACTTTACAATGTGTCCTCATGTAATAGTAAGGTGAATCTGATGATTGAAATATTATAAGCTATATAAAATTAATTTCACATTGCCTTATCTACTAGTCTTAAATAAATTTTACAACGTGTCCTCATGTAATAGTTAGGTAAATCTAATAATCAAAATATTATAAGCTATATAAAAATTAATTCCATAAATTTATATAAAAATTAACAAAATTAATTTCACAATATTGCCGTATCTACTTGTCTTGAATTAATTTTACAATGTCTTCTTATGTAATAGTCAGGTAAATGTAATAAGTAAAATAGTACTTTAACAAGCTATACTATTAGGTTTTGATCCATCATCAATGGATCACAAAAGTGTTTTCATTTCATTAAAGTAATTCTCTTTGCAGGAATCGTCAATTCAAGGTTGATTATTGGGCCGGAAGTCAACGAGGTGTAAATTTTTTCAGAGTTTAAGTCTATATCATTGATTGATATTTTGAAATCTCATTAAAGTTTTTTCCTGAATATTCATCTGTACTTTTACATGATATTTTGAGTTATTGAAAATATGAGATAGTTTTCAAAGGATTTGTCATAAAAACGTATAGTTCTTACTTACTGAGGAACAACACAACTCAAAACTCATCTTTCATTATGAAAATCACCAGTAAATTTGATATCATCGTATCACCAGTGTTCGCGAACATACGCTGCCTGTTGAAAAAATAAGTTGAATTTTCATTTTTCTAAAGATATCAATTTTTTCAGCAATTTCTATTTTGTCCCCTTCGAAGTAGTCCCCCTCAAATATGATACACTTGTGCCGGCTTTTTCCAATCCTCGAAGCAGTTCTGATATACACTTGTTGGTATGTTCTTGAGCTCTCTGGGCGATTCGGTTAATATCTCTTCAATCGTCGCAAAACGTCGTGCATTCATAGGTCTCTTGGAAACACGAAAAAGTCGCAGGGGGGTAAATCTGGTGACTGAGGCATGATTACGACAAATTTTCTTAATCACTACGGCACAATAATCGAAGAAACAGCAAGCAAAGCTTTGACATTTGATCGAGCTTGGCGTGCTTTATTAGTCTTGGCTCTCCTGGGCTCTTTCATTGATGTCATAACCATATACCCGTGATTAATCACCAGTATGACTATTTTAAGCAAATCTGGATCGCCACTGACGTCATTCAATAATTTGTGGAACGAACTTCGCTGCCACACGATTCATGCCCAAAATTTCCGTTGGCATGAGCCAAACGATATGCCAACATCTTCATAAACTCTTTTAATAGTGATGTGATGATTCTCCATAACAATATATTTCACTTTCTCAACATTTTCATCGGTTTTCTAGGGTAAGCGTCGTCATTTACATACTCTCGACCTTCTGTGAAAATCTTGTATCACTTGTGAACATTTTTCTAATTCAGAGTACAATCATTGGATGACACTGTCAACATTTGAGGTGTTTGAGCAATTATTTTCACTTTTTACACAAAATTTGATGTAAATTCTTTTTTGTACAACTGTCATTAAAAATGACATTTTTAATGGTTGTCAAGAGTATTAAAAGATGAAGTTTAAAAAGTAGCGTGTTGAAAATATCTCTAACACTAGTTGAAAGTATTTTTCACACGATTTCTTCCGACCAAATAGCAATAAACAAAATATGATTATTCAATTTTCAAGGAAGTTTTATTATGAATAATAGATACAGATACAATTAAATTATGTTACAAATGTATTATATACATTAATAACATTATTATTATTATTATTATTTATGAGCAGTCAAATGAAAAGTACAATCAGAACAACTGCTGATAATACCTTGCGATGTTGAAAAGCCTTGTAATACAGTGTGTCCAAGATAAGGATCCTAAGCATGGGAATCTCAGTACCTGTTGGAGATACAGCTTAGGTTAGATTAGGAAAAAGTTGTGTTCTTTAAAGCTTATTTACATGCCGTTTAGAAACTTGAAGAATTTTCATGGCCTGCTGAGATATTTGGGAAAAACGAGACTTTGACAATATCAATTTTATTTTTTTCTGACTTTATTTGAGAAGATATCAAAAAACGAATAACACTTTTTCATTGGCACTTTTAAGGTACTACACGATGGTATTTTTAGATTTTATATCCGACGTTTCGTTTTCAAGAAACCATCATCAACTTTATTTTTTATATGACCCGAAACAAAAGCACACCCTATATCTGATTCAATTTTTTATTACGAATTCAACGATGTATCACATGCCATTGTTCTCTTTTTAGTTTAAAGGAAAATTACATTTTTTCTATTTTTAAAAAAATCTTTAAGTAGGCGTTGCAAACAAATGCTTTGACGTAAATACCTGTCACCGAGCCTGTCAAATATTATTTAATTACACGATAAAATAGTAATTGTCATTGTTGTTAGCCTGTTTGTCGAGTTGTTGTTTTTAGAGTTATTGTTACTGTTGTCGTTAATATTGTTTATTGTTGAATAGACAATATTGTGTTATTATCGTCGAATATGCCGGGTGAGCATTATAGCCATGAAGAAAAGTTTGACATGCTAACGTGCTACATTTTGTGCCACAAAAATACTGTCACTACAGCAGCAATGTATCTTAATACATATCCAGAAAGAAAGCAGCCATGTAAGTCCATTTTCTTAGAGCTGGCTCGAAATTTAAAAGAATATGGTTCATTTAAAAAGCCTGTTTTATCTCGAAAAAAGGAATCTTCAGAAGAAGCCCAAAATAATGTTTTACAAGCAGTTGTTGAGAACCCTGAAATATCAACTAGGCAAATCGAAAATAATGTAGGAGTAGCCAAATCCACAGCTCAATTTATTTTGCGTAAAAATAGATATCACCCCTATAAATTTAGGATTTGCCAAGGACTTAAACCAGGGGATTTCGAACGGCGCCGAAATTTTTGCGAATGGTATACACGCGCGTGTGAAGAAGATTATAATTTCCCTTCAAAAATAATATGGTCCGACGAAAGTTTGGTCACTAATAATGGTATCTTCAACCGCCGCAATACGCATTACTGGGCTCAGCAAAATCCGCGTGCCAAGAAAATATCAAGACATCAAGAACGTTTTGGGTTTAATATGTGGTGTGCAATTTTAGGAACTAAAATACTAGGTCCGTTTTTTTACTATAATTCTTTGACCGCCGAACGATACCATCATTTATTGCAAAACTATGTAGAAGACTGTTTAGATAATTTACCTCTGGCACAGGTCAATAACTGTTGGTTTCAACAAGACGGTGCTCCTGCACATAATTCTAGACAAGTTCGAGAGTATCTTTCGCAGCGATTTCCTGGAAGGTGGATTGGAACCTTTAGTGAAGTGTTTTGGCCAGCGCGATCCCCTGACTTAACTCCTCTGGACTTCTTCATATGGGGTTTTGTTAAAAACCGGGTTTACCAACATTCTTTTGAAACTGAACAGCAGTTACGAGAATGTGTAACTGTCGTATTTAACAGTATTACAACAGAGATGTTACGTGATGTTTTAAGTTCTACAGTTAGAAGATCATACTTATGTTTGGAAAATAACAGAAACCTGTTTAAACACCTCCTTTGAATCAAATAAAAAATGCGTTAATTTATTTGTTGTTTTCATTTCTTTAAAAAAATCATTATTAACCTACTTAAAAATTTTCCCTTAAACTAAAAAGAAAACAATGGCATGTGTTACATCGTTGAATTCGTAATAAAAAATGGAATCAGATACAGGGTGTACTTTTTTTTCATGCTATTTAAAAAAATAAAGTTGATGATGGTTTTTTGAAAACGAAACGTCGGATATAAAAACTAAAAATACCATCGTGTAGTACCTTGAAAGTGCCAATGAAAAAGTGTTATTCGTTTTTTGATATATTTTGAAATAAAGTCAGAAAAAAATAAAATTGATATTGTCAAATTCTCGTTTTTCCCAAATATCTCAGCAGGCCATGAAAATTCTTCAAGTTTCTAAACGGTATGTAAATAAGCTTTAAAGAACACAACTTTTTCCTAATTTAACCTAACCTGTATCTCCAACAGGTACTGAGATTCCCATGCTTAGGATCCTTATCTTGGACACACTGTATATTTGAACTATCTGTGTTGACAATTTCATGGGACATTTAATTCTTGAAGTGAAGAGAAAGATGCTGTAATGCTGGAGCTAGCTGTTGGGATTATTCTTTCAGAAATAGCCTTTTTATGAGAAATAGATTGATCGATGTAACCTTCTGCTACTGTTGTAGACTTCCATCCTCCGTGCTTCTTAATATCCGTTATATTTGCTCCTGAGTCTGCTAGCAAAGAAGCAGAAGACCTTTTGAAACAGTGACCTGTTGGTGTCGAGAGGTTCAGAAACTCAGCAATTGTAGGGGACATTTTCCCAAACGTGTTTATACCAACTGGGTTGGCGCTCCATTTATAATTTGAGTATTTGATTTTCCATCAATGCAAAATTACGACCTATTTTCGTTTTTGTATTTGGAATTTGAACAATCAATGATTAATCCATTATTTTAATGTCTACTCTTAATTAATGGCGCAGCTCTTCACGCCGGCATCAATCATATATAAACTTCTAGACTTGTGCAAACGTAAGAGTTTTTGATTTTTTGGACCTATTACTTTCATTTTAACGCTTCAAGAATGCTATTACCTTGAAATATTTGCTGGTATTAACACCATTTTCAGCGAGCGCACTCGACTTTATCATTGAAAACTTGCTCCACAAAGTTGACGAGTTTCATATTTTTTATTTCTTTTCTATATAGGCTGAAACGACAGTTTCGCTAAAATTTCCTTCGGCGTTTTTAAGTCTACACCAGCTAAGAAAATTCAATATAATTGAAGTTTTTTTGCAGCCTCTTCAATATCGTCAGGAACACACAATTCCTCAGAATTATTCTTCATTATGCAAGACATTAAACACCAGCAAGAACTTAAAACGTGACTTTAAATAAAACGCGTGAGCTGTGAACAATACTGTTTGTTAGTAACCAGCTGATTCGGCGTCACCTGACACGGCCACTTCACAGCAAATGCAATAACAAGAAAATAGTTAACTGACAAGAAATGTCAAAATGTTTTCTATAGAAATATTGAATTTATCTTTTTTATTATGAAAGCAGGACAGTTGTACAAAAAACGTTGTAAGATATTTATGTTGAAGTAAGTTTTATTTTATTCACTCACAAAATAAAACCTCACTTTTAACACTTATATCATCCACTTTTTTCGAATGCAGAAAAAAGTCGAACACGCATCTAACTTTTATGCATCTTACCAAAAAACTAAACATGTGAACATATGTTCGAGAAGACTATACTAATACATAAAAATAAAAAAATCGCTAATCGAATGTACGTAGCCAGCGAAGTTTAAACATTCACCTTAGTTTTTTAACAGACCTCGTATATCGCCACTCGGTCTGATATACAAATACGAATATTTCATGGGGAAAAATCTTTATGGATTTCTAGAAAAAAAGCAATCACATTAAAAAAGCTATTGACAAAGATGTGTAAAACATGCACAGAAGTTTACTTCAGATACAAACTGAAAAAAAAAGCTTTCTTGAAACAAAAACTTCCACTTGAACTATTTTAGGATTTCAAAACCGGAAAAAGCGGATATTTCCAAAGGCGCTGCAATAATAGAAACAAGCCACTCTACCACTCTACCTAAAACTTTTTCAAATCTGTCATTGGAAACTGATTATGTAGACCGGATAGTAGTTTCAACGCTAATTTATATTATCAATAATAACAATTGAACTAAAAACGTTTCACTACATAGTAGCTTCTTAGTTGAACTGATATTTCAAACTGTTCTATATTGCATTTTATATAACAGTGATTACAGATCTCAATCAGTCAATAATGACTGATTATAAATGTAGATTTCAAGTTTTAATTTCATAAGAAAATGATTTTTATCTCATTTCATAGGAATCAGGGACATCTTCAACAGTGATCTTTTTTATGAATATTTTGGAATATTTTTAAATTTTCAAGAGATAGTATGACTTTCTTCCAGTGAATTCTTAAAGTTACAGCAATATTGTAATAAAGTGTTTTGTTATTAAGCGTTCTACAAACAGTTCAATAAGTTTTCGCAATATTTTTCACTAGCGATCAGCCCCGACTCTGCACGGATGCAATGCTGATACTAAATATACATATAAACGCATGCGATCGTTGCTAATCATACAGTGGTGATGACCAGGGGCGATGACCAGCCTTCGACACGCTATTTATAGGCACGCGCCTCAGCCCCCTGGCCGGTACCGACGCAACCGCTATGTCCCTGCATTTTAAATCTGTAATATCTTCGAAAATATTTATTTAAATCACAGGATGTAAAGACCCATACTGATCTGCATTGAATGCACAATGTATTTAAGGTACCTAAAGGATAAAAAAGCTATTGTGGGTTATTCCTGAGAGATAGACATATTATTTCATCGCGACCTTTTTGTAGACCTTTTCAAAGTGTACAATACGGTAGATCTATCTCGTAGGGTTTAGCTAGCGTTAGCAATGTAAGCGCAAAAATGTGTTTATTTGTGACATCACATTAGAAACCTCTAGAATCATCAGTGTTTATCTACTATAATATGCATGTTATATACATATAAACCTTCCTCTTGAATCACTTTATTATAAGAAAAGCAGAAATAATAATAGTATAAATATATTTTACCCAAAGATACATCAATTCACAACTGAACCTGACGAATAAACCATCACCCGTTTTCCAATCTGGATATAAACAATTAAATGAATAACATTGCCTGGCTCGCTAGAGTTGATTGACTAATTCCCATCCAATCTCTCGGGCCCCGCATTTTTTTCGGGTACCGTGTTTTTTTTCCACCCATGTCGATAGTGGTTTCTTACATTAGGCCGTACTACTATTCCGCTCGACCTCGAGGGGAAATCTACCAGTTATTTAAAGGAAATAATAGGAATCAATTGCAAAATCAATTGACTCCGGTTGTGAACTCGCTTTCCGGATATTTCATTCTTCATCGAAGTGAGCACTCTGCTCACTGTCGCATCTGCACAATAAAATAATATATGTTTCAATAATCGTCTCTACTGAACTCAGTATTCATTTCATACACTCTGTATGATACTGTATTGACTTCAATACGCTATATTGTACAACTGCACAATAGAATAAATAGCATATACATCAGAAATCATTGAATACACTTCGATTGTTGTTGGCAATTTTTTTTCAAATATCGTTGAAATATCAAACATCATGTGCTCATAAATAAGCAAGGCAACATGCAAAAGGAAAAGGAATATTTTTAAAGAATAACTAGTACGTTCGTTTCGTGTGAAATTCTCATTTGTAAGCCTGCAGGCATGTGAGATTGCTCATTCCCTTTTTCTTGTACATGTGCAAAATAAATATTTCACTTGTGATCACCAACTTACTTAGAAATAAGTACTTACCCAAATTGTTACGGTACAACATATATGAATGTATAGTCATAGTCATCTTATTGTATATTTATATTGGTCTTCAAAAAAATGTATTCTTCTCAAAAATTATATGCCCAACGGCATTTGATTTCAACTGATCAATTAATAAGGAAATTCCTACCTTTGTTCAGGGGCAGACGTGAATCTATCGCACCGCTGCTTTATAAAAAAAGCAGAAATAAAAATAGTACCGTAGAACGGGGCTATTCTAGACTTTTTTTGCATTATTTTCTATTTATAAAAAAAGTATTTGAAAATTATTTATTTTGATAATCGGTTTGGATGTGTTTATATGCAACCAAATATTATCCTATGACAGAAAGGTCCCCTTTCTTACAAGAGGCCTAAAAAAATTTTTTTTAGGCCTGTCTAAAATAGCCCCATCGGTCGGGGTTATATTAGAATCGGTAAGAATATCGCATAAATTATACTTATATCGTATGTGGGGCTGAATTGGAAGAAAAATATACGTATTTTTTTATTCATAGGTACGCTAACGACAATTTTGGACATCTGTTACAGAATATAAGGGAAAAACAACACAATCAACGAGTTTTATTGTTTTTAATAGGTACAAAAATATAAAAAACTCAATTTCACTCTGGCTTTAAGTAAAATATCACCTCTCATAAAATAAAAGTAAATCACAAACAAAATAAAAATAATTATATCTACCAGTCGAATTTATATCTTTTTTTAATTAGTCTCATCAAAATCAATTATTAGAGATGGATCTGTCGTGGTAAAAGCTTCCCTAGCGTTGTCGAAAAAAACGTCTAATTTTTGTCTATTCATCATTGTCCTCTTAGTGGATATATTTGCTGAAAGGCGATTTGATATTTCGTTCTTGTGCCTTTCAATAAAATTGGAAGCCCAATCTGGACTGGGCAAATTATTCTTCAGTCTGCTCTCATTCAGACCTTTTTTATCAAGATACGATTTAACCAACAATCTTAAGTCGAGTAGATCAAACGGAAAGCCCCAGGAAGCCACATTCTTCAAGTGTTCAATTAGCACCCTTTCTTCTTCGACAGATAAAAGATAGGGCCTTCGTTCTGTCGGGTACATGCTCTTCTTTTTTACCCTCAATGCCAAGGTAGACCTAGGTACTTTGAAATTTTTTGCCGCGTCATCTAGTGTGTGGGTCTTACTTTGTACGGCTCTTATAGCATTTTCCATAGCTTCATTAGTGTAAATTTTATATGGAGTGTAGTTTTTTCCGTTACGCGAATGGCTCATGGTCTTTCTATAATTGCGAACCATATTATCTGGAAACAAAAAAATGTAAATTTACTCACACTAAAAGGTAGGTAGCATTGATATTTCAGAAAACGGGGATATTTTTAGAAGACCGGGGATATTTTGGAATATTAAAAAAAATTCGTCCAGAATAGCCCCGATCTTCATAAAGGTCCGTAAAAAAATTTGGGGCAGCTTATTGTTCATAACTTTATTGCACAATGATACTAACATCCACACCAATTTTTACCCAAAACTTACCTGCTACAAGTCTTACCTGCGACGCACTAGCACTGAAAGTTTGACAGGCTCAAATATTGATTGATTTCCCGCCTCGCTTTCAATGCACAATAGACCACAACCACGCTCTTAAGAATACTAAAATCATCTGCTGTTTGATAAGTGAGGTTCTGCACTCTACAATTACAGTGTAGTTCACGCGGGATTGTGTTGTGTGTAAGTTGCCAGATGAAGCTACAGGTTATGAGTTTTAAAATATCCCCGCATTTCCAATTTAGCCCCGTTCTACGGTATAAATATATGTTACCCAAAGATACATCAATTCACAATTGAACCTATTGAATAAACCATCACCCGTTTTCCAATCTGGATATAAACAATTAATTGAATAACATTGTTCTCGCCTGGCTCGCTTGAATGGTTTCTTACACTATCTACAAAATCCGTTGCATAGTTTTTTAAAAAACTAAGCAAAAATCGGGACAGACAGCAGAAAGCGACTTTGTTTCATGCTATTTAGAGACTTACATCCAAATTGTCTGTTATCCTGAAGTTGAACAATCATTTTGGAAATTTCTTAAGCAATTCCTATTGATTTAGCTTTATTTATTTTTCAGATTGTGGGAGTTTCTATACCCAAAACAACAATAACAAAAATACACATGGGCTGAATATCCCGGACCTAAGAAAAAAACACGTTTTTGTTCAAGATTGACTTTGTTTATCAACATAATCTCCATCACGAGCCACACAATCATTCCAGCACCGCTCTAACATTTCAATACCACTTTTGTAGAACGATTTATCGTTTGCCTCAGAATAAGCCTCAGTTTCAGCAAAAACCCCTTCATTCGAGCGAAATTTCTTACCGTTGAGCATTTTTTTTGAGGAACAGCCAGTAGTCGCTGGGAGACAAATCTGGCGAAAACGGTGTAGTTTTGCCATTGTTTCAATTGACTTGTGACACGGTGCGTTGTCATGATAAAACAACATTTTTTTTCTTAGCATATGCGGTAGTTTCTTTCCAATTTCGGCCTTCAAACGCCGCAATAAGGCTATATAATATTCACTGTTGACGGTGTTTCCTTTCTTAAGAAAGTCGATGAATATTTCATCACGCAAATCCCAAAATACCAAGGCCATAACCTTTCCAGCCGATTGTTGTGCTTTCAGGTGCTTTGGACGAGGTTCACAAGTTGCTCTCCACTCAGATGAAGATCGTTTTGATTCCGGAATGAAAGTGATGGATCCATGTTTCATCCATTGTCACATATCTACGCAAAAATTTCAGTTTGTTATGTTTAAACATGGCCAAACACTACTCAGAATCATCAAGACTCATGCAACTTCACTTTTCGATCATTCAAAAGATTTTGTTGATTTTTTATGTTTTCTGGTGTTACTGCCTCATTTGGACTAGTACGGTGTAATTAGACCTAAACCTCAACATCCAAAGTAAAAGTTTTCCTCCAACACCAAATTGCTCTACATAGTCCCCTTATTCTATGGTAAAAAGTTACACCATTTTGAGCGTCGGGTTTGGGGGTGAGGGGGGGGGAATTTGAAAAATCACTAGTTTTTTTAGTTTTTCGTAAATATTTCAAAAACTAAGCGGTTTATCCTAAACATTGTTATATACAAAAATGCTCTACGTTAAATTTTAAATAAGAATGGTCCTTTTCATAATCACTCTAAATTGTACGGTTCAAGAGTTACAGACGGTGTAAATGTTAACTTTTTCGTAATTTTGATAATTTTAAAAAAAAATAAGCTTCGTAAAATAATGTTGCTATTCCAGTGGCCGGTGGTATGTTAGTGATAAGCCCTTGAAGGAACGACAACCTCACCACCTTATCAAGGGACACTCTTTTTTAAGGGAAAAGAGGCTTCCACAGGCCTAGGCCATATAAACCTGTGGTACGGAGAAACCCACCCTGAACTTTCTACGAACATTGCAACATAAATTCACTTCTTAAGCATAAATATCTTTCAAATTTGGAATGTTCAATGTCTTTATTAACTTCACTCATCCTCCAGCACATTATCCTCCTCCTCTAGCTCGTCGTCTAAGATGTTATTATTGTCCATGTTATCACATGCTTGGCCTGAGCAATTGCTGCATATGCTAGTGCAATTTAGACCACTCCTTCTGCATTCACAATTACGAACGCATTCATCTTTGCAAGTACACATTATAAGGGACAGTAATTCCTGGGGGGCTGCAGGACGTGCTGTTGTAATTGGTGTCAGGTGGTCGCCAATCTTCTTCCAACCCCACTCGAGTGGATCCTTATCTTCATTCAGCCACTGTTGTACCTGGTGGTAGGTCCTAAATGAATGCTGTCTGGACGCTCCTGAAGTGGGGGGTAGTGCATCCAACTTCAGTAATGCATGTATAGGATGCTTTGCAATCGCTTTCAAGTAGGACTGGTAGCGGAGACAATCTAGATCTTCAGTGTTCTTGGCTCCAAACATTGCAAGTAGGAAGTAATTTCCTGCATCAGCCACTGCACTGGGGTCGGCTTTGGGGTTGTTGAAGACCAGAAGTTTTTCACGAAGAACGTTGTTGGCTTAAACTTTCCTATAAGGTACAATTTTTCCCTTCTTATAGACAGCAGACACAGTGTCACATCCTGTGAAGGCGTATGTAACCAGAAGTACATTTTTCATATCCCCAATGCCTTGCTGAATGTCAGAAATAATGTACACTTTTTCCTGGTGATTTCCTTTTTTAGGTACGACCATTTTCAGTTTATTCCCTGAAGGTGCGTGGACAGTCAACAGTACTAATAAGTCCGTGTCATCACCAATAACACACGTTTGAACATCTTTCTTCGCTTCATCAATAGCTGTTAAGACTACTAATAGGTCAGCATCACCCGATGCTTGAAGAACTGTGCAACCACATTGTTGCAAGTGCGATGAAAGGAGGGTTATTAGACCCATCTTGTTTTTAGCACTAGCTAAAAATTCATTTTGATTTATGTTGACATGGATTGAGTCTTCTACTTTGACCACAATGTTGGAACGTGATCTTCGTAGGTGTTCTTGATCCTTTGTGTTACTTCGTTCGTAACCATCAAAAACAACAGTCGCTTTTCCATAATGAGTACATACGTAATCACTATATTGCTCGCAAATCTGTTTAAATGTAGCAGGCTGTTGCCAGACAACACGATGTAGGAGGTGGCCTCCGTCAATTATATAGGACACTTCCACTGGGTCATCGATGTTTGATGATTCTTTTGAATCTGAAACCAAAACCGTCACCATTGATGATTTTTTCCCCTTCCTCATCAAGCCAGATTCGTCAAACAGTGATGGAGGATATGCACAGAGTTCAAACTGAAAAATTTCCTCTAATCTCTCATCACTCCTTACTGTACACACCATCCGATGTAAGAGAGTGTTAGGATTTACACATACCATGCCGTTGTTAATTTTCACCGACTTCGTTATAGAGGCTAGAGACTTGACAGCAAACTTTCTTTTCATGTGTATTTCTTTAAATGTTTTGTTTTCAATAGCTTTGATGGATATGGCTCCTATTTCAAATGCTTTATCGCAGTTTACAGTTTCATCACCTATAACCCCTGTTGACAAGGAAGAGAGTTCAGGTGATTTAGAGAACGGATTATGTTCTTCAATCCAAGAAATGAAGGTTTGCAAGTCCTTACTGTTTCTTTTTTGCCTTGCATCTCGTAGCTCCACGTGCTGCTCTGAAGAGAGGCTGCGAACACCTGCAAACTCTTCCATTGCTTCGCACACCCGAGAACAAGTCGGCATGGAATTGATCCAAGTGGCAATAGTTGTCGCTGTGATTCCTCTACCTCCAGTCAATCCACCAATGCTTTTTAAGGACCTCATCAAAACCTGTTCTATGGTCATATCACTCCATACTCCAGACCAAAACTTTTCAGTTCGTCGGATGGTGAAATAACCACAATTAACAAATAAATCGTTTTCTTGGTGCAATGTGTTGAGAAGTTCCAGCGAGTCTTGTAGGTAAACGTGTGCAGATTTAGCGTAGTTAAAGTGACCAGATGCATGGAAAATGGGAAGCATTTGATGGACACAATGAAGGTGAAGGAGAAAGTCCCCACTCCTCTCTGCTCTTATAAACATTCGAACGATTTCAACCATTTCTATGAACTGAATCCACAGTTTTTGTGTTCGTCCAGATTCATTTGAACGCCTAAGCTGGTTTTCTAAATTGTCTACAAAGCTCTTTACCTTAAAAATTATATCATTTTTATTTTTACACCGTCTGCAACTCATGAACCGTAAATTTTACAGGGAATATGCATAGGACATTTTTTGTTTAAAATTTCATGTAGAATATTTTGTATATAACACTCTTTGTGCTAAACAGCTTAGTTTTCAACCAATTTCCAAAAAACTAAAAAAACTACTAAATTTCCTACTTTTTCTCCCCCTCCCCCCCAAACCCGACGCTCAAAATGGTGTAACTTTTTACCAAACAATAAGAGGGTTATATAGAACAATTTGGAGTTGGAATAAAACTTTTACTTTGGATGTCAAGGTTAGGCCTTTTTTTAGGTTAATAACACCGTACTAGACGTCCACTGCGTTCTGTATCATCTGTGTTTTTACGACCACGTTTCAAGTCAGCGAATCAACGTTAAAATGTTATTTCTGATGGAGCGGAGTCCTTATAACATTTCTCAAGCCATTGCTTCGCTTGAACGGTTTTTTTCTATCAAGAAGCAGTATGAAATTAAAACACAAAATTGTTTCTGGTTCATTGTTTTGAAAATAACAAAAGTAGTATCATTCTTAGCACAAAAATTCACAAACATATGAGTAGAATATCAAGAAATTTCAAAAGCTTTCTTTTGAAAGGTTAGTACTAACTAAAAAAGCAATAAGACCAGCGTCATCTATTTGTTAGGCCCGAGAATTTTCAGCCCATGTTTATTGAAATGAACACAATTATTTCTATGGAAATTTAGGATAGTATCTACCTTTCGAATAGAAAATATGATTTTTCATTTCAGCAGTGTTTGAACTGTAAATCATTCCCCAAATTTTATAGTTATGAAAAAAAAATCGAATGTTTTTATAAATCAAATTAGTTAAAACACATCTCGATATTTTTAGATTCTACTATGGGCTACAGAAAAAGTGTGCAGATATCATTCATAGAACTTAGTAATATCTACAAACAGAAAACAATACCGTGTTAGGAATCACACGTTGAAAGGTAGGACCTCGTTAGTTCTTAGCTCGAACAAGTTTCTCAAGTTCTGAGAGTTGTCGTTCGTATGGGGGCGACAGCAGATTAACGGAAAAACAGATTTTAAACAGATTTTTCAAACAGATTCATCAAAAAATGACAAAAAACATAAAGTTTTCTGATTTTCTTCAACTTCTAATGGTCTACAGTTCATCAGGGGCGCAACATTTGTTGAAAATTGCAAAGGGATATCCCATTTTCTCTGAAGCTTATCCTCTTCCCAAAATTCGTATACATTATAGACGGATAGATAGACATTTTCTAAATAGTTTTATTTTTTAATGCTGATCATTTTCTCCTGAGCTCACTCCCTGTATATATGACAGAGAGAGAGAGAGAAAAAATGAGAAGAAGAGGATACATTCATTATTAGGATGAACCATTTGAAATAATTTGATATGATTGGTGAAACATATCGAACAGAAATTTTATAGACCTAATCACATTTAATGAATATCTCAACCCTCTATTCAGTAAACTGTAGTTGATTGACATGTCATGTGTCATAAATATGAAATAATGAACAGCATGTGGAAACGTGAAAATTATTCGAAATTTCGGTGATGAAATTGACAATGATAAAAATATAAAGATAGATGATGCATCACATAATGATCATTTCCCTTTATTTCACAACATCTTAATGAATGTATTCCCTATACAAAAAATCAAAATTAAACAAAAAAAACATGGATGACAAAAGGTTTGAATGTTTCTTCTAATAATATGCGGTCGATGCATTATATTCGGAAATTCACAAACAATCTATATTATTTTAACTACTTTAATAATTACCGTAGAATTTATAGATTGACAATCAAGCGAGCAAAATAAATATTTTACAATAATAGACTCAGTGAGTCTCACAATATGATGAAAGAGTCCTGGTCAATTATAAATGACTTGAGAAACTCAAAAAAAACGAAAATGTAACATTACTCTTAGTCCTGATACTATTAATGACTTTTAATGCTCTATTGCAGAAAATATGAGTAAATATATTACTAGCCCTTATGATCCATTAGTAAGTACATCTAGAAAATTTGGGCGTGGATGAGAACCAACATCAATGAATTAATTGAAATCATGATGGATATTTAAAACAAAAATACTGCAGGGTACGATAACATTTCGATCAAAATAATATAAAACCTTCCTCCTAGTTCCCTTAATGTACTGGTTTCACTGATAAAACTAGTTGAAAAACGACTGACTACTCATAAATAAGCATAACATCATCAGTTAAAATCAATTCGGCTTCCAGAATAATAAAAATATGCACGATGCTATTTTCTCATTTATGAATAAAGTTTATTCTGAGATAAATGTCGGTGAAAAGACTGCTGCAGTATTTTTTGATCTGTCAAAGGCATTAGACTGTGATGACCACAAAATACTGCTGAGAAAGCTCCAACGTTATGGATGCAGAGAAATAACTCACAAATGGTTCGATTCCTACTTAATGGGACGCACGCAAATGGTCAAAACATCTCAACTTTCAGAAAAAAGGGAAATTAATTCTGGAGTTCCACAAGGTTCTGTGTTAGGTCCCATTCTTTTCTTGTTATATATTAATGATCTCACCAAGCTTAATATTTCTGAGAAGTTCACCTTATTTGCTCTTGACACTACCATACTTTGGGATAATAAAAACACTTGTGAGTTGCACAAAATAATCTCTGCCGACTTGAAAAAAGTTAAAGATTGGTGTGATTCAAACAAATTCATTATCATTCAGATGCTCAATCAACGAACTTTTTTTTGAAGACAGATCACTGGAATCTAAAAATGACACTAAATTTCTAGAAGTCTTCATTGACCAGAATTTAAAATTTGTGGATCATGTTAAACAACTCACTAGAAAACTCTCTTCTGGCTGTTATACGGTTATAGTGATTTATAAAGAATTGAGGTTCAGCACTGCAAAGATGGCGTACTATGCCCTCATAGATCCTCACTTACGCTACGGAATACCGTTTTGGGGAGCATGCAGTCCAACTTTATTCAAAAGTCTATTAATTTTGCAGAAAAGTGCAATACGGTATATAGGAAACCTTAAACCAAGAGACTCCTGTAGAACCTTCTCCAGAATACATAATATTCTAACGGTAACTGCATTATTTATACTGGAATCTGTGTGTTTGATAAATAAGCATGTGTTAAATTTTGCTGCATCCTCTTTCCATTATAATACCCGAAACTGCAGACACACTCTAAAACCCACTGTGCCAACTAAAAACATTACCAGAGACTCCATATTTTACAACGGTGGAAAAATGTACAATAATTTGCCTATGGGCATAAGATCTGCCAATATGAATGACTTCCAATTCAAGAAGTTGGTTAAACAATTTCTATCTGATAGACCCTATTTTACTTTGGATGAATATTTTAACGATAGCATTTAACTGACTTACGCATATTTTTTATCTTCATTCATGAAGGAGCTCTTAAGTTGTTAGTTTTTATGTCTACTCTTTTATAAACTTGACTTTCACTCTTTTATATATACATATCTTTTATATCCTCCATTTTAACATAGTTTGTACCCATGCACTATTTATATTTTTATTTTTATTTCAGTTGGTATGTATTGCATTTTTTTAAGTATGTATACACAAGCTGTGTCTACAAGATTATGTTTTATGATAATAAAGCATATTATTATTATATCACCGGACTATTTCGAGTGTTTTTTCTCCAAAAACGTCTATCTATTCAATATTTTCTGAAACAAATTACTTTTTCGAAATACCCTATAATGAATATTTCTATTTACGGATCAAGTATTCTATATCTATATAATTCAAGCAATGACTCGGTTTGTAGTTTCGTCAGTTTCCGCGTTGAGCTCATCTGTCGTTGTAAGTATATATGGCACCTACCTAAATGTTCATATTTGTATACACAACAAGAACCATGACATCACGTACGGAAAGTTAGTTATATTTTCTTCCTAAAAAGATTACAAATTTGGTTTTTACCGTTTGCGAAATGAATTCCGGTGATGTTGTTGAATTTTAATGATCCCATTTGAATGCTTAATGTGAATTGAATTTATACATTCACTGTTACTGGTTCAGGGTGAGCTTGACAATCTCCCATTTTGTTTCTTGTATCAATTCCCCTTCTACGCTAAATCTGTTTAAGAATAATTTCATGCAAAAAATTTAGGGGAATTCTGCTGACAGTATATCTGTCATCTGAAAATTGTTCAATGCCGCAAAGATGTCCTACTCACCTCGATAACCGATACAATGAAGTAGTAAATGCACTTAAGACAGTCACTGACCAAGGATCCCAAATTTTTTGACAAATCCAGTTTGTATTAAATGCAAACAACACAAAACAACCCATTGAAAATAGTTACTAGTTTATTATGAAAGTATGCGAAAGTTACAAAAATTGGAGAACTTCATTTTAATAAACAGAACAGGAGAATTACTAGGTCGAATACCTCTTACACTATACAGGCTGATTCACGGTGGATGGCACATTAGACGTTTCTGGTGAACCAGACAACGAATCACTTTCAAAAGCATATTCGGACTTTCTCTACCCCAATGAAATATTTTCGATAATATGGTGTAGCCACTTTCATTAGAGAGTAGTAGCAACTTTTATTTTTCCAATAGAACGCCCCATATATAACATTATTTCTGGAATCTACAACAATTAATCGAAAACTTTTCTTGATTTTTCCGTTTTCCTATCTGTTACCGTTTGCGAAATATGAATTAATTTCAATTTTTTTCTTCGGAAATCATGACCTCTAAAAATGCGGATATCTTTGAGCTAAGGAACATTATAATATCCAGATTCGAGAAATCAGGAGTATATAAATTAAAGTGTGAAACGTATCCTAAGCTATACATTGGTCAAACTGGCAGAACATTTAGGAATCGGATCTAGAAACATCATATGAGCTATGCAAATAAGAGAACAAGTTCAAGATGTGCAAATCATCTTTGAGAAGAAAATCATACCTTCAACGAAGAGTTTGAAATTTCATATATAGAGAATGGAGGTTTGAAACTGAATCATTTGGAAGCAATGGAAATTAATAAACTTAAAAATTCAAACATTCTATTGAATGACCAACTGGATTTGAATAGATCACCATTATTGAACTTGTATTCTTAAAAAAAAACGAGGAAGTGTTATTATTGATGTACAAGTGAGGTAATATGCTGCAGGTAATCATAATTGAAGGGGTATCTCAGGTATATAAAAGTTGTAGAGGTTTAGGTAATTTGATGGAGGTAGTCCCAATTGTAGTTACCTGTGGTATACAAATATTAGCATAAGAAAGTATTCAAATCACTGTTGAAGAAGCTACTGTGTTAGCGAAACATGTCGTGATATATTTCTCAAATGAAGTTTTTGGAGATCAAATCGTAAGATGTAGTTTATGAAGTTGTTACAGAAGTTGAATACTTCTTCGAGTAGGGTGAAAAAAAGCACAAAATAGGCGACATGCGCCCAGGTGTATTCTACCCCACTCTGGAAGAAGTATGATTAATATTGCATATACATTGTATCGTACTGTATCGTATTGTATATGAATACATATATTCAGACTGTATCAGGAGAAATCATACGAATTTACCTTCAATTTAACCTAATTCAATTCAGTTTTGAACACATCGTACGAGTCCAATCTATTTTTCTGAATGAATTGAAATGAACATGAAAGTTATGCGCCTCCTGCGAGAAGCAATATGAAGAAAACGTCCGGTATTGTGGAAAAGCAATTCATGGTTTTTGCATCACGATATGGGACCTGCTCCCCCGACATTGTTTCGTGACCTTAGCCACCGTATTCACCAGACTTGGCCCCCTGTGCCTTTTTCCAGTTTCAAACATTGAAAAGACCCGTGAGAGACATCGTTTTGCGAGGTTCAATATTCATATTCAATACCCAAGGAACGTCACATCCAAAGTAATTAAATTTAAAATCGAACAGGTTTTCATTGAAAGTTGAAATTACGAGTATGTCTTGGACCAACAGAAAACATAAAATTATTAACTGCGCTGTGAAAACAATGAGATGAAAGCACTATTTTCTTTCAATAATATAATTTCGTCATTATGTTAAACACTATTTCAAAATGAATGTAATAATCATAAATATTATGTGAAGGTAATGATATAAATGCCGCTCAATGATGATGTTCTGTAATACTAAAAGTTTTTGTCAATTAATAATTTAAACGTCTTTTGGGAGATGTGAAGAAAAAAAACAAATTCTTTCGAGGAAATATTTCTAATATTTCCTCATATTTCTAATGCAATCAAAAATATTTGACTTTTTGCATATCAACATTTGCCGGAAGAGGAATTCATCATTGTGTAAATAATATTATTACTATTTATTTTCAGAGAAAGAAAACTGCATTATATTAAAAAAATAAAAAATCAGTTATTACATCGATAATGAACAGAAACAGACATTAAGTAATAACATATAAAAAAATGTATGCACATCCAAAGTGAATGTTGTTAGGATATACAGGGTAACCTGTATACCCTAACCCTAAGAGTAGTGAAAGGAGGAGTTAGTTACGAGTTATTTGAGTCCAAGTTTCCTTGATCAAGAAGTTTTTTGCTAGGAAGAGCTCTTTGACGTTCAACTATCGTCTCATGTAAGAGATGCTCTTTTACAGATTTTTTTTCGATAATGAAAACCTTTGAGTTGAATTTTATTTCGTGAAACAAAACCCAATGCCCCGTGGCTGAACTATGTTTTCATAATTGACATACAAAACAGTGAAAAATTGTCAATGCTTTCATTTGATGTGTAGGTAGCCGGTTGGTTAACGTGAGAATGGTAATTGGTATGAAATTGAAAATAACGAAGAGTTATAGTCGAAGTAAATGATATTGTGCACATTTAAAGGTGGCGGCACTCTCGAAGACTGTAGACTTGGCAGTATGTATTGGATAATTTTTACTAACCGAGTTTTATGATTGGCTGAAGGGTCATAAAATTAAATTTGAAGTCATGTTACGGTGACGAATAGAAATCGGAAATGCGGGGATGGTTATTGCCGTCGTGTTCAGTTCAGGAACTGACCGCGATTTGGGTGTTGAAATTCGATATTGGTGCAGTTATAATTACTTAAAATTGTTGTTATCTTTTTAAAATGTGGCGTCTTTGGACAAGTACTAATAGTAATAACGAGTGTGCTAAGAACGCAGTGCAGTGATTCCAATAGCGATGGTGAACAATGCGAAAAAGAGATACCAGTGAATAAGATTCGGATGTATTTGAATATTGAAACACAGAGAGTATGTTTCAAAGTACATAAGAATCTACATCTCTAGTTTGGTTTCGAGGGAAACAAACTATTACAAGCAACATCAGATTTGACCAAAATTCCTTTCTCAACTGTACGTAAAATAGTCAAAAACAAACGTTATAAACGCAAGACGCGATGTGATATAGGATTACCAAAACCTTCAGATGTTCATCTAATAAAATCATTCAAAAAGCAATATACGACTGTTACAAAAGTAATGACATTCCTACAACTGAAATCAACTGAAGAAATTGAATACTTTCAGCCATAACGAGAGCTACTGTGACAAAACACTTCGAAATTGGATAAAGAAACTAGGATTTAGATTTGAAATAATAAACAAACGTCAAGTTATGGAAAACAAACACTTATAACAAATAACTGAATATAAACAAGAACAACGGCAAATTTTCTATTTGGACAAAACGTGGTATGACACTCACGACACATTTACGAAAGGGTGGACTGATGGTTCGAGAATGTGTACGCCTAACATCTATATATATATATATATATATATATATATATATATATATATACAAATATGAAAGTTATTGAGTGTCTTGATATAGAAACAGAAGTCAATATCGGACATAGCACTCATGAAAGTGGCAAACCATAGACACGTGTTTCGGGCTTTTGGCCCATCAGTATGGTGCAGCCAAGTGTAAGGATGGGCAACACTTGGTTACCAAAAGATAGAAATACAAATGCACGGAGCCACCAACAGGAGCCAACCACACATTTGTGGTTTCAGTTGATATACTAAGAGAGATTTTATCGAGTGGATATGATATAAAAATCAAAAAATAAAACAATTAGTGGACACAACACTCCAAAAGTGGGGCAAACCGCGGACACGTGTTTCTGGCTATTGGCCTCATCAGCGCGGTGCAGCCAAGTGTAAAGATGGGCAACACTTGTTTTTTCTCATTTTGTCTTCAATCGAGGACCGCCTGCCCGGTACTGACGATGCCCAATAGGCTGAAACAGCTGTCTACCGGTGGCTCTTGAATTGAAATCAATATGGGAATGATCAAAAAGTACTTATCAATTTATTTTTTTATTTGCATGGAATTATTTTCCAGCAGCTTGACTGCATTAACCTTTCTAGATTTCATATAATTTCTAGAAAGATGTGGATTCGTTTCCCGATGGCATTTCAGGTTAGCTTCCCAAATTTCTGCTACCGCAGTTGTCGGTTGATTGGTCAAACCACCAACACTGACATAAAAACTTGTTGACTTGGGTGTCACACCAATAGGTGGTTCCACTTATGTTTCATTTGCGTTTACGCAGTTATTTTTATCATGTACTTTCTTAGTTTTTCTCATTTTGTCCTCCCCTCCCGATATAGAAGGCCCCGACACTCTGTCGAATGAGGCCCCTAGGTCCTCCGTTAACAGATGAATAATATCTTCATCCATCTCACCCCAGCCAGGTAGGGGTACACCGCGAAGGGCGGTATGGATGTCTGAGGACTTTCATGCCACCATCAAACATCAGTCATGAGCCGTTTGTCTTTCTGGCAAACATCACTTCAAAGGGGAAGGGAGCCAGGCTTCAACCTGAATAAAATCAAGATGGATTACGTCATTTTGTCTTCAATCGAGGACCGCCTGCCCGGTACTGACGATGCCCAATAGGCTGAACCAGCTGTCTATCGGTGGCTCTTAAATTGAAATAAATAAGGGAATGATCAAAAAGTACTTATCAATTTATTTTTTTATTTGCATGGAATTATTTTCCAGCAGCTTGACTGCATTAACCTGCATTAGGACAATGACAAAATTTTATTTAATTCAACAAGCATCAACATGCAAGGTGAAGATTCGTCTAGATGCATAAAAAACATTCCCATTGTCTATAAGAAGTCATCTCCTGATGACTTGGTTAGCGAAAACGAGCCTCGAGAGACTGCTTTCTTCTGTTGGGAGAAAAGTGTTTTCAATAGTTTCATTTCACACCAGAGGTTCAGAATTCTACTTACCAAGTCAAAGAACTAGCTAAAATCGTGAATCAGATAAGACCGATTCCCTTCAGAAGATGTGTATTATTCGACAACATGTCGAATCAGTTTTAGAAAAACTCTTTTGTTAATGACCTTTCCAAAAAATAACCTGAATACCTTAATTCTGAGATTTGTCAGATTGCCAGGTACGATATAGCCGTGGTAATATTTCCCATGTCCTCCATAACACTTAATTTCATTGGAGTCCTATTAATTTCGTGACTAAACAAAGAAACAGAAGAATCCTCCATATAAAAGTGAAGTTGGCGGTGGTAGACCTCTTACTCCGATCGTCGTTTGTTGGAGGCGAAAGAGCGAAAGTTGCCTTGGTCGCCTTCGATTGCAGTGACGAAGAACAGAAGAAAAATCATTCAGTGCAAGATATGCGGCGTTGAGAGTGAAGTGAGAATTCGTTTTGCTCAGAGTGACACTGTGTTGTGCTTCGAACGGCTCTGCAGGGCCGGATTTAGACCTTTCTCGTTCTTGGAGATATCAGCGGGCGATATGGCGGGCAAAATTTTCATGTGAGTCAAAACTGTTCATACTCATTTCTAGTCATTTTATTGCATCTCATATATTTTCAGATAACAAGTCGTAGGTATTGAAGTGGGGCATACCTCGAAAAAAATTTAATCGTTTCATTTTTGTATAAAGTAGTCACCAATCCTTTCATCATGACTCATTACCGAAAGTTACTTAAAGGGAATTGCTCAATTTCGGCTTGAAGTGATCAACTGAAAGTGAACAACTTGCTAAGAAAAATATATTTTCAGGAAACAATTCAAATATTTCTGAAATGAATATTTATGCATTTCTCGTTGCAGAAAATATATTTTTGGAAAGTTTTGTCAAAGATATTGCTACATGCTACTCATTTTTGTAAATCTCATTTCATTGCAAAAGTTAGTCATTAATACATGGTTAGCCAGAACACCCTAACAAACTGTGCAATTCCTTTTTCAATGAAATCTAGATAATAATGAAGACAAAATCTTTTATCAAGGCGAATATACTCATAATGATTGCTACAGGGTTAATTTGACCAGTTGGGATTTAATAAATTGATGGATGTAGCCGTTACTACGTGGTAGGAGATCATGAAAATTGAGAAATGGAAATGTCTATATTAGTTACAAATAAAAATTGTAGAAAACATAGAAATTGTCATTCCTCATTTTTCAAGTTGGGATTTATAATTATCAGTTCAAATACAGAAATATTAAATATCACGGCTCAATTCTTGAATATTTGTAGAATATGAAAAATAGCAAAGTTCACTATACATCAAGCATTAATTTTTACAATTTTGAATATCAATAAGAAAGCTATGACATACTCAATTTTTCTTCAGTTCCAACTTCGAAGAACATCTTCTGACTTTGAAATTAAAATGCATTCATTCCTTAACAGGACGGTTCATAGGCCCAGTTGGAACCTCAGGCATAAAATGAATCCAGTGAAAAAAATGTTTTATACAAGAACTATAGCACTGGCTCTTGGCGCGTGTTTCTTTAACCAATTCATCATCAGGAAATGAGATGAGCCCCAAAGAAACGTATAAGCTAGGAAAAGGAAATAATTATTTGTCCACTAGTTTATTTGATATCTGCAAATATACTTTCTCGTTGATACCGATATGGTGAAGTACTAAAACGAACATATATTGAGGCTTTGAAAAGAAGAGAAATATTTCACTCCCTATGCTTTCAGACCATTATCCTAACACTACAAATCCAACAAATTTCTTTATTTAACGAGAAATATGTGAAGAATGCTTCAGAATATCACACAAAATATTGTTTAATTAAGAGAAACATTCCAAAAAAAAAT
Organism: Leptinotarsa decemlineata; assembly: GCF_025532065.1. Classification (NCBI taxonomy): domain Eukaryota; kingdom Metazoa; phylum Arthropoda; class Insecta; order Coleoptera; family Chrysomelidae; genus Leptinotarsa; species Leptinotarsa decemlineata. The sequence continues at coordinate 9,400,236 of NW_027412694.1, read as the reverse complement.
GTATAATGAAAATAAAAATTATCCTAGTAACAGTGATTATAAATACTTCCGCATGTTATAGTTGAATTTTAGCCATACTGTGTAATAGGTGAATAATGTTTCCATTATTTTTATGCAAATTATTTTCTTCCATATCAGAGTTGCAATATCTGAAAAGTTCACAAATAGAAACGATTGTATAATATTCACCACTTACCTTTAATTTAATTGGAGCACAAGCAATTATGAGTTTATAATTTATCCATAATTGTGTAATACTTGACTTGACTCTGTTTCTATAATGCAAAAATCTCTTGTTTCATTTTTTGGAGGATTAAAAGTAGGGTAATATTTTTGAGTCGCCAATTTTCTCTAAAATGTTGACTAAACCAAAGATTTAAACAATTTCAGAGTGTGAAAGCTGAACAAGAATTCACAGATGAAATTATTCGCAATGTAGATTAATTATTTTCATACAAACTTGAAATTCACTAAATTTAATGGTTGTGAGTTAAATTCAACGATAATTCCTAACCAAGGCAATTCAAACGACAAAATTGTGAAGTGAAAGGAAACGACGAATGACCAAGGCTACTATGCCACAAGTTTAAACAAAAATTGTTCTCGCTGTTTATTGAATTCGTAAAACTCCGTTTATGGAATCTTCAGACAGATCTATAAAAATATATCTCCCATTACGGAAACATTTCACACTTTACTTGGCCATCTTTGATGTTACAGATAAGTTTCTTGCGCCACTAATTAGTGGAGGAATAAGTATAAAACCCAGGATTTATGAACAAAACTTTTCTTTGGGGAGATTGTTTTTATGAAAAGTTTTTATGGATTTTCATTTCAACAAGGATGATGAAAAATCCTTCAATGGAATGTAAGAATCGTTCATGAAGGAGTATCATATGCAAAAAGAAATAATTGGTCTATCTATCTGAACCATATAGATAACTCGTACATAAATACGAATTTATTGTGACTTCAAATGTCTGAAATGATGCTGGTCAGGAGTTGAATAGAATTTTTCAACTCGAAACCAGTGTCTAGTTATCATTAGAATATTCGAATGAATAGATTTTGCATATTAACTCTCTCATTATGTTGCGTAAGAATTTCCATATGGATAATATCTGTAAATAGTACATATACGCTGCCTGTTCCAAAATTGAAGTGAGTTTTCATTTTTCTCGAAAAATGCTCATTCAGTAATATCTACTTTGTTCCCTCCGAAGTCGTCCCCCTCAAATATAATACACTTGTGCCGGCTTTTTTTCAATTCTCGAAGCAATTCTGATATGCACTTTCTGGTACGTCCTTGAGGTCACTCAATAATTCGCTGTTTATGTCTTCAATCATCGCAAAAAGCTGTCCTTTCATGAGTCGCTTCAATCTTGGGAACAGGAAAAAGTCCCAGGGGGCCAAATTTAATAAGTATGAAGGTTGAGGTATGATTACGGTGTTGTTTTCGGTCATTATCGTGAACCATGAATTTTTATTGCAATACCAGACGTGTTTCGTGTTGTTTCTCGCCAGCGGTGCATAACTTCGGAATAATACTCCTTATTGACCGAACGACCATGTAGCAAGAACTCCTGATGCACTATACCACATTATTCGAAAAATAACAATGGGCAAAAACTTGACATATCATCGAACTTGGTGTGCTGGGCTCTTCAATTGGGAGGATTGGACTTTGGTTTCGATGTCATAACTGTATACTCATGATTCATCACCAATTATGACCCTTTGAAGTAAATCTGGATCTGGAAAAGTTTATTTCCTTGTTACGAAGTAACTGTTGAGAAAAAAATTGGCTATCTTATACGCGAAATAGTTAATTGGAGTTTTTTGATGATTATTCAAATTCTTGTTCTGTGGAAGTTAGGTAATCGTCAATTGAAGTTCTAAAAAGTTATTTTAGTTGCCTACAGAGAATTACGAGTTTTGTAAAATTATGCTGAGATGGCATATAATTTGGCGCTGTTCTGACCGAAAACTGTCATCAATGCTCGAACATTTGGAAACAGTGTGCAAAAGCCATGCGTCAGATTCGTTTTGGCGGCAGTAGGCTAGTCAGTCAATTTTTGCCTCATAAAAGTTTTTATGAACTGATTAGGAGTTGCCTATTTATTTATTGTTATTTGAAATCAAGGTAAGTCCCAATACGTATTTATATTCTATTACATCCTATATTATGGTGTCGTTAATAGTGTTGCCGCCGAGACAAGAGATTCTCGACTCTTGTCTCGTCTTGTCTTGTCTAATCATGTCTCGACCGAGACAAGAGAAGATTTTCCTTTCGAAAAATTTTGTCTCGTCAAGACAAGATATAAGGTCCTCTTGGACAAGACAAGACAAGACAAGAGAGGCTTCTCTCGACAAGAGAAGTCAAGAGAGGTCGAGAGAAAAATAGTATTATAGAAATCCAATTATAATATTCTTTTGATGCAAAAATATATGGTTCATTACAAATTTTTTTATTTGATAATTTCGAATCCTGACAATTGGAGTGAATGAAGGTAATAATTTGCAAATTAAGTTTTAATTGATGTTTATTTGTTTATTGATACTACCAAAATACATTTATAATGTATTATATATTCTTTGGTTAATCATACCAGCTCAATTTCAGAAGTAGTCAACTGGTAGTAGAGCTGATGTAACATTTCTACATTTTCTAATAGGAAAAACTATAGATTTTCTTCAGCTCAAATGGAAATATACCAGATGCACAGGGTGCATTTCATAATTTACATAAAATTTAAGATTTGTTAAATTTGTATAAAATATTCTTCAGAACACAGAAGGATTTAAATAAATAGTTGGGTATTCTATTGAAAATTCAAATTTGGGATTGAGGTTATAATGGGTAATTGTTTTAGTAATAAAGTCTTCTATGGTAACAAACCAGTGGTTCATTTCTTTTGCAGATTTTATCCATAAACACATTTCTATTTATTTTGATTTCTTTAATTATTGTATTGTCAAATCTAGTAGCTTTGTTACGTAAGCAATAACTGATATACTGATAATATATTATTCCATATTTGTTTTAGAATCACTACCATCACGAGTGTATTGATCTTCTATAAATTTTTCTCTTGCTAGTTTTTTTTAATTATTGACCTGATTCTTTGTTGATTTATAATTTTGCAGAGCATTTTCATCATCAATATGATGTTTTCAGAACAGAAGATATGGTTGTGCATTCCACAATAATTTCAAGATTACTGAAATTTTTGCAATATTAGGATTTTGTTGTTGAAACTATCACTGTTAAACGGACGAATCCAGTGCAGCGTTCAAGTACCTAAATAACCACTAAGTTTCCGTTTACTGCAAATTCTGAATACCAAGGACGTTCTCTCGCCAAGAGAAGTCGAGACAAGACAAGACAAGACAAGAGAGTGCCTGAAAAACAGGTCTCTTGTCAAGACGAGAGACCATTTTCTCTCGACTTAGTCAAGACAAGACGAGAGAAATCATTTTCTTGTCTTGTCTCGACAAGAGGCATCACTAGTCGTTAAAACAAAGCTACTAACATTGTGTCTGAGATGGCATACTATTCGTGGGACGAGATGGAAGGGTATGCCTTCTCATACAAGTATGTATGCGTCTCATATAATCATATTCATTTTGTTAATTTGATGGCTTCTTTCCAAACATAGTTATCTATTATTACAGTGGTGGATCGGTACGAAAGAAAATCATCCAGGCAAAACTGATCCGAGCAAAATATGCAGCAAGCCATCGTAGCTGTTGAACAAAAAAGAATGGGATGGATAATGGCATCAAAAACATACATTGTTCCTTTTTGGAAGTTATATCGTACGCAATAGCGCTGTTTCGCTTCCCGCCTCACTGTACCCGTCGGGTGCAGCTCTGGACGTGAGTTTTTATTCGGCTCTTCGTTCATACTACAATCAAGAGCTTACGGAGTGTAACACATTTCCAAGTTGCAGAGATTCTCAGCCCAGCATATATGAAAGCAGCCGCTGTTAAGAACGCAACAAATGTCTTTCCAGACTGGATGTTTTGCCCTGCCGATGTTACTGATTTACCTATTGATGAAAGTATCCAGCGAGAACGGACGGAAGAAGTTATTTCCATTGCCCCAGGACCATAAGGTGTAATGAGTAATAAGGGTGATTTTGATGAAAATAGAGAAGTCGAAAGTATATCTGTGGCAGAAATATCACCAATACCTAAGGTATCAACGTCACAGAGAAGAAATAATGGAGTTATTAATACCACCCCAGATATTGACTTAAGCCAAGCAGTTAGTTGCTGACAGCGCAAGCACTAAGAAAATCCACCCGAGCTGCAAAAAAGGTCTTAATACCTGAAGAAGATTCTGAAATGGATAGTAGCGATTCGGACATTGAAAGTCACACGAAGGATGATATTGCATGTATATTTTGTAACGAAATATATTTCTGTTTCCGTTCGAGAGACATGTTTGAAATGGGCCGAGACCAAATGCACCGGCGTATCTAAAGCAATAAAAGTATTTGTTTGCGATACATGCCAACTTCAGTAGGCAGTTTCACACTATGTCATCTCACCAACGATTGCGTTGAGATGGCATATGAAGAGTTTTTTTTTAATTTTTATAAGAAAAAGTATGACGTTTTTCGGAGCAATAAAGTTATGTGATTTTGTGATTTTGTCATTAGTTGTCATGATTTTTGATATACCCGATAGCAAAGCAACTGGGCTATAGGTAATTGGAAGATTTTTTAGTCTTATAAGAAGAAAAAACCCCTTCCTTGTAAGACAGGTTTAAAGGTCTGCAAAATACTGGTGCGAGTTCATTTGCGCACTCTTTGAGCACGATGGCGTCCACTTCATCAGGACCAGACGTCTTGTTGATATTGAACTGTTTCGAAATTCGCCTAACTAAACGTTGTCGAAAAGTAATTTCCGGCATTGTGGAATCTAGTGTGGGAATAGTGGGTGGTGCCTTCCCCAAAATATCAACTGTGGAGTGGAACACAAATTGTTCAGCTAGTAGATTCGCTTTTCCTATGGCTGTGCTTATAAATGAACCGTCTGCTTGTGTTAGTGGTGGAATTGTGGGTTTTGTAAAGTTGTGATTGAGAGCTTCAGCTACAAAGGATCTAGGCCCGTTGGGATTGGCCAGCAGTTTATCCCTAATTCTCTGTTTGTGAAGTTCTTTACTTTCAATCATTCTGAGTTTGCAGCTGTTGCGAGCATCCACCAACATTGGGATGTTTGCGCCACTACCGGTAGGCGAGATTTTTAGAGGCGACAGCTTGCTCGCAATTTTTGTTGAACAAGGGTTTGCCGTTAGAAGTTCGTTTCATTGAATAATGAATATATGCATCCAAAGATTATAGCATAATTTCCGTGACTTCACAAGCACAAGTTGATGGATCATCAGAGCTGAAAACAATATCTGGCCAGAGGAAATTTCGGAAATGATCATGAAGATCTTCCCACTCAACAGATCTGTAATGCCAAACTTCACGCGGCTTAGATTGTTCACCAATATTTATCGGTAATTCACTCAACACTGAAATGAGTTTGTGGTCAAAAGATTCCAATGGAGTTGAGTTGAGTCCTCTGATGTTGCAGAAATCGATTTTGAAGTTGCTAGTGGGCTACTTAGCAACTGCAGGTACCATGCTATTTACTTGTGGACTGATGTTAGGAAGACCCTGCTGACTGTCAGAAATAGTGGTTTTCGTATAACTTCTGCAGGATGATGCCTTCGGATCAGCCCCTACCCGGGCTGTCCGGGCGCTATCATGCAATTTCTCCTTGTTTTCCCACCCTTGAAACCGAAAACAGCGCAACGAAACGTTAGCTCGAAAGCAACTTCACGCTGAAAGCAGTTGCAGTGGTATCTCACCGGGCGATGCCGGGTGGGACCATCATTAGCCAATTCCATCGCATATCATGTTATTCGAAAAACAAAACGATTCAGGACATATGTTTATATGAATTTTTTTGATAAAATATGACAAGGAATCACTATCCGAAATTAAAGTCATCACTTAAAATACACCCTGTATATCTGACTATCTCCCTCATTATTCGTCTTTATGAAGAGCAGATGAGAAACAGTCCATGGCCGTTACTAACCAAACTACCCGATGCAGTTGTACAATATCGAGGTCGTTGATGAACAGTAGACAAAATAGTTGTTCTTAAATGTCAGAGGTGTTTCGTCAAAACTGCAAAAATCAGATAACGATTCACACTTTCACAAAATGATTACACGGCAAGTTTTTAAAGTTGTGATTTCCAACTCAACAAAGCTATTATAATTGTGTTTGGAGGTTTCTAGCCGATCTTTCATTGAATCTACACCTTCTAATGTAATGCCGAGGAGCGGCATCATTTAAATAATTAGTGAAATGATTGAAATTCTTTTTCTTGAGTTTCAATGCCACAATCTTGTGTTACGTAACGAAATCCTGGTGTATGTACTCTGTCAAAGTACAGAACATTGCGGCTTTCCAAATGAAGTAGGAAATATTAATGCATTGAGTTTCATCATTTCCTCTGAGTGATCTGTGGAAATTGTTTCACGTCATATAAAACATTAATGCTATTGCAATTTCTAATAAGAAAAAAGGTGTAGGAACGTGTCATCTCGAATATTATTACATTTGAATAAAATTTAGAAACTTTCATTAGCATTCTTATAATAAAACTTCACTTTTTTACATTGGTTGGTGTTTTCATCGATAATTTGGTATGGTGAGAGTCAATATTTTCTGCAGGAAATTGAGAAAATTCAAAATAAATTTTTTAGATAGCTTAACTTCAAGACATTCCATAGGAAAGTTGAGTGCAAAATGAAACTCACCAATTCACTTACTTGAATGGGAAATGAGTTTAAAATTTTATCGCTAGGCAATAGGCTTATTGAGTCTAAGTTATTCTTTTTATTTGAAATATTAGCCATGACGAGGTTCAATGTCCCGTCTCACAGGCCATGTTCAATATCTCAATAATATTAGGTTGTTTCCAAAGTTATGTCCGTTTAAATGGGTCTACTTTAAACTGTAATATTTCAGTGAATACTCATTCAATTTAATCAAAATAAGCAACATTTCAATCAGATCTGGGTGGTGTGGTGGATGAGACAGAACTTCGAAGCTCCATTCGTTTATTTATCCGAAGGTGAATTGTGAAACGTGCGGACGTGGTGAAGCAGGATCAGACCTCTTCTGCTGATCAGTGTCGGCTGCTGGTGATACAATTTTCGGTATATTTCGTCGATTTCCTCACAATAGGACCTTGCTGTGATGGTTTGGTCCGGTTGCAGAAAGTTATAGTGAATTACACCAGCCGCTGACCACCAAACAGTAACCATGACCTTTTTTTGGTGGGTTTTCGCCTGTGCGAAGTACTTGGGTGGCTCAGGCTTTGGCTTAGCTTAGCTTAGCTATGAACGAAGACTGGAATAGGTACAGATTTAGTGGGTCAAATTGAAATATTCATAATATTACGTTTAAATGAGTGTTCTGGTATTGAAAACTTCATTGGAAATAGATAGAATTGAAAAACTGGCTCTATGTGGCTTCATGTGCATTCGAATGGAAAAAATCACACTGATATTTCAAAAATGAAGGAATAAACTGATGTTGGTTTTGGTTGGTTTCCGGGTTTTGCGGTGGTCCTCTTTGGTTACAACCTCCAAACGTTTCAACTGCAACTGCGGCAGTCATTTTCAGTGGCATGGTCGAAGTATTTTTCTTGACGTATTAACTCAAGTTTCAGTTGATACGTCAAGAAGCGTACTTCGACCACTGAAGATGACTGCCGCAGTTGCAGTTGAAACGTTTGGAGGTTGTAACCAAAGAAGACCACGGCAAAACCTGGAAACCAACCAAAACATTGGCTAAAGCTGTGAAAGCCTACGTTCCTTAACTGAGATTGGGTTTTATTTTATAAAATTATGATATTTGGATTTTTGAAAGATCAAAATGACTGCATATTTTGTCAGGTATATATTGCTTTAGTGATGCTCATACTAATTCGACAGAGTTCAAATCGGGATGATGAAAAGCCACCCTCCTAAGAGTGTGTCTATGATTTTTCACTATCTTATCGATTTCATGTACTTCAAATTGTTGTTTGTAGATTTTTATTATAGACTACAGATCGTTTTTGAACACATTGTATTGTATATTGAATTGTATGTCGTCTTAACTTTTTTCTTGATCACATATTGGAGCATTTTTCACTTTGAACATTGTGGTACGGAGCATTATCCATGAGCAGAATACTTCTTCCAGTAATTCATTTCGCTATGATAGCCACTTGAATTAGTATTCGATTTCAATTTCAAGTAACAGTTTTGCACAAATCTACTTTTTTTCTCCTATATTGCCTAATCAGTCTTTTTTTTAAATTGGTGCATGCAATCTTTCGTTTGAATTTTTTTCCAACTTTTTGAATACACAGTACCAAAATAATATCCTTATTGATCGTACGACCATGTGGCAAGAACTCTTGATGCACTACGCCACTGCAATCGAAGAAAACAGTGAGCAAAACCTTGACATTTGATCGATCTTGGCGAGCTTTTTTTTGGTCTTGGCTCTACTGGGCTCTTCCATTGAGACGATTGGACTTTGGTTCCGATGTCATAACTATATACCCATGATTCATCACGAGTTACAACCCTTTTAAGCAAAGCTGGATCGCCGTTGGGGTTATTCAACAATTCCTGAGTGATGCTCATGCGACGGTCAAAATTCTGCAATTTTAAAACGAACTCCTCTGCCACAAAGCTTCATGCCCAAAATTTCCGAAAAAATTGCATGGCATGAACCAACCGATGTGCCATCATCTTCAGCAACTTCTCCAATAGTGATTCAACGATTCTCCATGACAATTTTCTTCACTTTCTCTACATTTTCATCGGCTGTTACAGTGACGGTTCGTGCATTGGAGAACAGGGGAGGCTAAAGACATAAAGACTATATACACACAGAAAAGCTCGCCGGAGGCGCGAAAATTTTTTGGGCTACCGCACCTATTCAAAGCAAAATACGTAATATTTGTATAAATGCAAATAAAAATTGTGTATTGCCGAAAATTATACGTATAAAACTGACTGTATAAAACAAAAACCAGGAAAAAGGGTTGTCTTTGAGTTATTGAATATAAATCATTTTTAATTTTTCAATTTTAAACATAAAATTTAATAAATCTAAAGGAGACTTGCAATTTCGAAACATTTGAGGATCGCTGTACATTACCATTAATTCATTTTTCAGTTGAATAACATCGAAAAATGGATACTGAGCTATTTAGTCGTTATAAAGTTTTTGGGGAAAATCTTTGGTGTGAACGAAAATTTTTCAAACAACAACAAATCAAAGTAGTTTAATTTTAGTGAATCTTCAAATCTAACTTTGATTTGCATTTGAAAGGTGTCCAATATTTCATTATAAATCTGTTTATAATTTTGTCTCAAATCGGGTAACTCTAAATTGGTTTTAATAATAATAATAATAAATGTTTTTATTGCTACACAAAAAGCAGTTACAAAGAACAAGGTTGATTGATGTTATGTAGCAAATGGCATCGTTCGCTCTTCTATCTTCTGAGAAAGATAGAATAGCGCTCTTCCACGCAACTTCCACGCTCTTCTTTTTCAGCGCCTGCGGTTCAAGAGTTAAATCAATTGATTCGAAATAATCATTAAAAAATGTATCGTTATTTCTAAAATTCATCAAAATTTCTGTTAAACTGTTTATTGTTTTGAGTAATTAATATCTGTTGATTTATTTTGAAGAATAGAAAAAACAACATCGGTAGGTATGTTCAAATATTACTTTAAATATTTCTAAGAAGAAACAAAGCTTGTGATCATTTAAAATATATTTGAAACCTCTCGCCTCCCTGAGACTTTGGTCGTCGGTTTTAAAATCGTCTCTGTTTAGCTGTTGATGTGCTTGGGGGTCCAGGGCGAGCGAAAACATTCACAACTTCTCGACCTTTTGGGAAAAGCTTTGTACCACTTCTATACATTTTTCTGACTCAGAGTACAATCACAGTATGCCACTGTCAACATTTCTAATATTTTTGAGCACTCAATTTTATTTGTGAAGTGAAGTCAATTTCATCAACTACCATTAATTTTGATCTAATTATTCGAGTATGCACTTTCACCAAACTTCTTGCGCCACCTGGAATGTCAAGGTTTTCCCGATAGTGAAGGGGTTAAGTTTTCTTAGCGGTAGTGGATCTTTATTGCTCTTTTGATATTACCTTAGAAAATCACGTCAGTTAGTTGAATACAATGAAGTACAGTGTATTTATTCAGCAATCTGACACGATACTATTTCACACATTCAAATAAATTACTGTAATGTAATGAAATTACCAAATTCATTTAATCAACTGCTGTGAATAAAACAAAATAAATGGAATGATATCTTTCATTTTTTTCTTCGATTCAGAGTCTTCTTCTGTAAAGCTTCATGAAATATTAAAAAAATTTGAATATGTAAGTATCTTGTCAATAAAGTATTACAATCTAATGGTGTTTCTGATATGTAAGCAATCCAAAAGTTTTATAATGATATCATTATGTTGTGTGTTGTTCATAATGACATTCAATGTAGGTCATTACATAATGGTTTGTGAATAACAGTTGAATAATATTAGTGATGGAGGGAAAGTCAGTGTTTTTTGTGAATTTGTTTTTTTAAAGTTACTGAAAATTTAGTATTTTTTCGATTAATTTTCTCATTGATATTCTGAAATCAATTGTGCGTTACATTTATATTGTCTTATTTTCAGGTCTATTGATTCTTCGATGTGATTAGCTTATAACGCTAATGCTTTACTAATATAAAAGATTCAGCACTTAAAAGTAGATGTTCTTATTTCAATTTGATCATCACCTAATGAATCATCTTAACAAACCACATTTTAACACTCATTTAATATGCTTTTGCATATTATTTCCTAACTGACTTTTTTTAATTCTATCTACTAACTGTCGGCATGAGCTTTTTACCAGAATGCACAATCATTTTGCTGAGCATTTACTAACGACTGGAGGGAGTATATGTTGTGGTAGCCTTCTATCACCCATCTATCGGAAAAGTTCCCGTTTTCATCTGAGACCAGATATAAGGGATAGAATTTTTGCATCTAGAGATTTCTAGAACAGTTTCGAATACTCGAGAGTATTCGAGAGCCTCACACAACATTCCAAGGCATCACAGAACATTCTGGAAGAGTATGGAACTTTCGAGAACATCCCAGAGGATGCGAATAAATCTGAATATTGAAAAAACACATTTTTCATTACTTAAATTGAATTTTTAACGTCTTTAATTATTAATAACAAAGTGAAAAATCAAATTTTTTTATTTTTCCAACGGAAATCTTTTTTGAAGGCTCTCAAGAAAAGCTCAAAGAAGTGAAAAAAGTTTGAGGTTTCCAGTTCGAAAATTATCAGGGTTTTTATGTAAATATAAAACTTGTCAAAATTAGTTAATTAACTAAAGTATATCTAATAAAATAATCACGGGAAAAAAAATTTTCCATAGATTTGCATTTATTCGAGTGTCTAGAAGGTATGTGATTTTTTTTCCTAATAATGATATTTAATGAGTTAAAATAAAGGAAAATCAAAAAAAAAATCCTTGAAGAGCTAAAAAAAATTGGAATCGAATGACGTTTTCATATACTAGGTGTTTTATTTAAGAAAAATATAACTTTGGTTGGCCACGATCGGCTGAATCACCCAGTATGCGAGAAAATAATTTTGAAACATAGTATTCATCAAAATGGCTGCAAAAAAAAATTCGAGCAGTTCGATAGTAATGGACCGAGAGAATATTGTTGACTCACCCTGTATATTTTACTAGATTTAAATACACTGAAACAAAAGTATGTTCATAACTACTAATTTCAGTTTTGAAATAGTTGAAGACAACATAGGCTAAATATAAGACCGTAACCTTCAAAGTGATTTATAACGTAAAACAACACCAACGCAATTGCAGCTTTTCTTCATCATATGAACTTTCCTTTTGAATCACTTCGTCCAAGGTAAGTGTGTGACTACAGGATGAGTTCAATATGACTTTTTGGTACTAGTTGCTCTCATAGAAACATGGTATTATTTAATTGTTCTAACAATATTCGTACCAGTCATATTATGAAATAGCAGTTATGATCAAGTGTTGTGTATTGAGATTTCAATGGACTGAGCCTGGACTCAGTCAATGTGTTATCATGTTAACTTGGGTTAATTGTCAGTCTCCTCTGATAGTCTTTCATCAAGGAAGTGCCATGTCACTTGATCTAGAGTACAATTTCCTATGAGAAAATTCTTGTAATGAAACCAGAACTAGATTACAAGATGTTTATTTGAGCTCGGAGGTACTCGTGAATACAATGTCATGTTGAAAAAATTACGGGGAATTCATGTTTTATGGATTCAAAAAAATCATACCAGATTTGGGGGTTCTGCTTTTTTTGAGATGCTTCCAAATTTCTGAATAATCTATGAGAGGTATCCAATGAGATGAAACCTGAAATAGATCTGTATATCAATTTAGTACTAAATCAAATAATTGTGTAAATATTCATATAATAGATTATAATTCAACTACTTTCACACGAGTCTAGAGAAAATCATCGCGTAATGTCACATATTCACCTTAATTGTTCGATGAACTAACAGATTCAATATTTTTTACGAAATATTTGATTACAAATTAGCGAGTGATGGATTTCGATTGTTGCATATGCTTGTTGTGCGTGTTCCTAGGAGTGGAATACATTAGCTATTTTGATGACTAGGAACTGAAATTATTTTCTCATAATAATTATCATCTTAGATATCTTCTTGTTGAAAGGAAAAGGAAATAAGTCGTATTTCAACCCAGGGCACTGAAGTGGACATGAGAGACTATTCATTCTGGCTTACCATCATAGTGAATTCGTCAACAAAAAACGATTTTCAATAAAATAGTACATTGTTTCACTAATGACAAAAATATCATTATCTTGGGAAAAGAAAAAATTTTTCAACCCGAGATTAGGGTTGGCAAATCAGATTATTAAGTTTATCTGTGGGTTTGTTGATTTCCAGATAAAATGTAGTTCTATTTTTTGTTAAGGTACTGTCGGTTAAGTGACCAACTCGAAACATTCAATAGGGCCGTAGATCAAAGATATTATTGCCAATGAAATGAATGATTTCTAATCAAAATGGGTACCAAGTGATTTGGCCGGCTTTTATTAAAAAAAATCACTGAAATATACAAGAAATAACTACAAGATTCAAGTATGAACTAGTACCCAGGGTGTTCTCTAATATATGGGTACTAAACAAAAAAAAAAACAATCACGATAAAGAAAAACGTAAAGGTTATGTCACCGATTCTTATGTTCTGATTAACGATGTAATGAGCCGATTCTTGCAAGAACTTTGGTTGGAAGAATTGAATGTGTACAGGCAACACATCAATCATCGGTTTGTCCTTAATTCACTTCACCCCAAAATGCTCTTTCTTATTACTTCCGTAACGATTGTTTTGAAAGAAATGAAAATCATTCACGAGGTACTTATCCTTGGCGGTTCTACTATCCAAGTCCTCTGCATATAATCACCAGCTTAAAAAGTGTAGCAATACAAATTTCTAAGTAGTTGCAATACTTCAAATTTTATGTTACTAAAAGATAAATTTGAAAATACCTCCAAGTGTTCATAATTTCAGACGTTTCATTTCTCACGAACCAAGTTCCATATTTACGAGTTTCCTACACTCGTTGTGTATCTAGAGGAAAGATTCAGCCTGTTTTACTGCCTGAAGTATTGCAACTACTTAGAGATTTGTATTGCTACACCTTTTCACCTGGTATTATATGCAGAGGATTCGGATAGTGGAACCGCCGAGGGTAAGTACCTCGTAGAGAATTTTCTTTTCCTTCCAAACAATCGTTACGGAAACAATAAACATAAGAATTGAAAGAGCATTTTGGGGTGAAGTGAATTAATTAAGAACAAACCGATGCCTATATTTTACATTATACTAGAAACCTTACCTATTCATAGTCAAGAAGAATTAAATGATTGATGTGTTGCCTGTTCACATTCAATTCTTCCAACCGAAGTTCTTGCACATCGTTAATTAGAACATAAGAATCGGTGACATCACCTATTCTTTATCGTGATTTTTTTTTGTTCAGTGCCATATATTAGGTGACATCCTGGGTATTACTTTATGTTTGAATCTTGTAGTTATCTCTTGTATATTACAGTAAGTGTTTGTAATAAAAGCGGGCCAAATCACTTGTCGTCCCTTTCGATTAGAAATCTTTTATTTAATTGGTGATAACATCTTTGATCTACGGCCCTGTTGAATGTTTCTAGTTGGTTACTAAACCGACCGTACTTGAACAAAAAATATATAACTACGTTTATTCTGGAAATTAACAAACCCACAGGTAAACTTAATAATCTGATTTGCCATCTCTAATCTTGGTTTGAAAAATGGTTTCTTTCCCCAAGTGAATATGATATTTTTGTCATTAGTGAAGCAATATACTATTTTATTGAAAATCATTTTTTGTTGACGAATTCACTATCATGGTAAACCAGAATGAATATTCTATCATGTCCAAATGAGTGCCCTGAGTTAAAATACGAGTTATTTCGTTTTCCTCGCAACAAGAAGATATCTAAGATGAGAATTATTATGAGAAAGTAAGTTCAGTTCCTAGTCATTAAAACAGCTAATATATTCCACTCCTATGAACACGTACAACAAGCCTATGCAACAATCGAAACCCATCACTCGCTAATTTGTAATCAAATATTTCGTAAAAAATATTGAATTTGTTGAATCATCGAACAATTAAGGTGAATATGTGACATTACGCGATGATTTTCTCTAGACCCATGTGAAAGTATTTGAATTATAATTTATTATTTGAATATTCACACAATTCTTTGATTTAGTAATAAACTGATATTCAGATCTATTTCAGGTTTCATCTTATTGGATAATCCTCATGGATTATTCAAAAATTTTGAAGCATCAAGCCATTTCAGTAGAATACGAAATGCTGTTTCTGCAAAATAAAAAACAGAAAAAGCTAAAGGAGTTTGAATCCGGAACAAAGCAAATATTTCTCTTTCGACTAGTCATCAAGTTCGATCTGAATTGAATCTGTCACATTCCACGATTGTCATGAACACGTTGAAGATATTTTTTTTATAATTTTGTCTGAAATTCGAAAAAGCAGAACTCCAAACGTAAAATTTTATTGAAGCCCTAAATCATTGATTCCCAGTAATTTCCTCAACATGGCATTGCATTTACAAGTAACTCTCAGCCTAAATCAAACATTTTGTAACGTTGTCTATGTTCAGGAGTGTTATACTTTTTGAAAACAGCACTCAATCATAGCTGCTATTTCATAATATGACTGGTACAGACATTATTAGGACAATTCAATTTAACCATGTTTCTATGAGAGCAACCAGTACCAACAAGTGATAACTCATCGTGTAATCACACACTTATCTTCTCAAATATTACTATACTCACCAAAAAAATGTAATCATCTGTCTGAACGCGATGAATTGAAAAACTAGCGATCGAATTTCCAATACGGTTTTCACCAATGGACGAAGTGATTCAAGAAGAAAGTTCGTGTGTATAATGCGACATGTGTGATGAAGAAAAGCTGCAATTGCGTTGATTTTGTTCCCTCTAGATACACAACGAGTGTAGGAAACTCGTAAATATGGAACGTGGCCCGTGAGAAATGAAACATCTAAAATTATGAACAATTCAAGGATTTTCAAATTTTATGTTTCCAAAAGGAAATGTCGAACGCTTACCTCCTTATGTCGAAATCCATAGCACAAGGGTAGAATTCGCTTCCCAATAACCTAAAAGCACCAGACGTTCAACCCCTAACAGCCTTTGATGCCAAAGATAGTTATAAATATTTACTAGGCAGATATCTTCATGATATCTATATTATCTCACGGGAGATGGTCACCACACACTCATTTTTTAAGGCTTGAAAGGAATAATATACAAGATATTATCAATTTTAATATTGCACTGGGCATGTGTAGGTACCTATATTTCCAATGACTTCGAAAAATATACAATTATTTATTTCAGATACTAGCCCATACAACATTTCAATTTCAATCATAGGTATTTCCTCTGAATTGTTCTAGAATTCATTCATATTGTTTTTACAATTTGTTATTCATTTAAAATTTTAAAAACTATACTGAAAAAATTTCATTATATATTAATCTATTCTGGGTTTTCATTTCAGAAAACTCGCACACACAAATGAGAACAAGGACGCTCTAATCGTATACCCATTAACATATTCTGCATCTCAGCTAGAATCTTGCATTTTTGAGATATTCAGAATCGAAACATATTGAAGGTTTCTATATATAGAAGCCAATCTTCTTGAAAAAAATTCAATAAACGTAATTTTCTATTATTATTTCGAAGTATTTTTCGTTTCTTATTAATATTCATCAAAGAAACTTTCATAAATAACCCATTCTTAAATATTTGACTAAGAGAAAGATACTACATCTGCTGATGAATAGTGCTGAATTGAAAGTGAATAATGTCCAATACCATAGGCCAAACTAGACGATTAATCAACTATATAAGAAGATACGGTAAATGAAAGTGAATAAACATGACACACAAATGCTCTAATTAACTCATGTCAGTATTGTATTTCTTCGATCAAGGATTTTACTTTTACTCGTGTAGTAGTTAGTAATCGGAATTTACGATAGCAAATATTCTACCATCTACGTAATATTACATAGACGGTTTCTTTAACGATAAATCAGATTTGCAACAATATCGTGAAACCTGCCACCCGCAGTTTCACGATAAATCTACCAAAATATGTTAGGTTAGTTGGGTTAGCTTAGGTTAGGTTAGGTTAGTCGACTTCAAATAATAGGTCCGCCAAGAGTATTAATTCAGGTTATCGTATCTCAGGTAGATCGGATATCTGTGGAATAAACATCAAGAATGTCATATCAATCAGATAGACTTCAGCAAAAAAAAATTATGACATTCACGAAGAAAAACTTATATTTCTAATACATCAATTTTGCTGTTGTACTGGTTAACCCTTGATGGAACTACGAGTATATGAAAGCTAAAAATGATCTACTTTTTTTTGTTTTTCATTTACAAATATTGCATCCTTTGGCAATTCTCAAAACTTGTAATTTATTGTTTGAACTAATCTTTATCTATAGAAACATATAAAAAAAGTAATACAAATTATGAAACTATAAAACAACGACAAAAATTAATTGGCACTCCGGGGCGACTTGATTGATTCCAGTGGCGCATTTGCTTTTTCAGCTGCAGGAAAACCCGGAAAAACCCGCAGCACCACATCATCTGAAGATATTGATCTGCCAATGTCATCTCTTTCATAGAATAAAATGTAGGATGTCACCAGAGGCTCCGATAAATTCAAGACATCTCCAGAACACTTAGTGGCACGACTATCGTCAAACTTAAACCAGTCCGTTTTGTCTTTGACATATGCATAATAATGACCGGATTCAACACCAGAATCACAGTGAACAATGACTGCATGAAGATTATAATAGTGGTCTGCTAGATCGAAGTGTTCATCTATTTCGAACCTTCGTAAGAGTTTGGTATTTCCGTCAGAGGTTGAGTCATGTTTGAAGATCATCAGTGTTATCATTAGATTGACTGGTGCCTCAGCTATACTTGTCTTATAATATTATGTTACTTTGGTGCATATATAACAATACAGTTGATCATTACCCGGTAAAAGTTCTATTTTCAGATGATTCAACAATACACTTTGCACGAACTGAGTATCGGTCATATTAGGAAACTTCTAGAAAGTCACATACGTTTTTGCTATCTCTTGATAATGTACTACAAAGTAAACCAGTAAGGATTTTTCCAGCAGAAACACAAAACGAGATAGACTGTGCGGAATCATCCAATCCAGAGCGGTCAGGAGTATTGATTCTGCTATTTTCCTGCTCATGAAAAGTATTCAACAGGAACCCTAAGAATTCGGAAAAATCCTCTTGTTGTCCTAACGAGTATCTAGTGAACTGCAGCTGCATGAACAGGTGTTATAGTTTGGTGAAAGTAGGAAACATTCTCGTTCTCGTTCATCGTCAAAAACCTCGTTCTTGAAATTCTTCGTCATAAACAACACTTGTGAAATGATATTCATGTAGCAAGTGTTTCCTAAATTATCTGATTCAATGTTCTTCGCAAGATTTTTAGAACAACTCTCTACTGATTCTGTTCCACATAATCTGCATCCGAACCATTTCTCAAGCTGCAATCGACCCTTCTAAGTGATGAAGGGTTTCGTACAAGGATCGATTCGGCTCTTGCTCCATGAAGCTTTTCCACTGAAAGGGGTCCAAAACCATTAGGACTGCAGCTCATGTTTGGGAGGCAAAAATGACCTATGTCCATTGACCGCACTTAAAAAAAAGAAGGTGGATCAATCACTTGCGAATTAAGCTAGATAGAAAAACGATGAATAAACACATATTTCGACTTGTTTTGAAAAGATTTCAGTTCCGAACTGAAATCAGGGCAATGCATGATCTCATCAAAATTATGTGAAGGATGAATAGTTTCAAGGACCGAAGCAGCATTACCACGTTGAATAGCAATACTAATTCTTTCTATCAAAAAAGAGAACCGTAATCTTCCGTTGCTTGGCCTTCCGAGTTCATGAACAAATAACAGAGATACCGGGCTATAAACACCAAAAGTTTCAACCGCTACTTGATGGAACAGATAGTTGTTACCAAGATTTTGGTATTTTTCTGTTTTGATTTTTCGCCAGACAATGCTGCAATTCCAGCAGACTTCGAACTTATATTTCTGACTTCATACTTTCAGGTTAGAATCTACCTTGGTCATATTATTTTGATGAAAGTTCAATCAGCGATGAAAAATACTCTCTTTATTCGTTCTGGAAACTACAACAGTGCCTACTTGGTATCTGTCTAAGAAGTTATTTTTATCCAAAGTGTGGAAAACCCCCGTCTATTCAGTGTCTAGTTAGCAACTGTTGTTTCTGTTTCTCGTATAATTATCGAAATCGTTTCTTTCGTTGAAGTACAATTCAGGAATGCCCTCAGAAAAAAACTATTTTTGTATAATCCTAAGACATCAAGATTTCACGTACTTCTCAAATCGATATTGGAAAAAATACTTTCGAATCCATAAATGAATTGATAAAATTCTTCAGTGTTTGCCTACTTGCTCATTTGGTACCGATAAAATGGTCCACTAATGATTCTGATTATTTTCAGTTTTGAAAGAACACTATCTATTTCCAAATGTGCAAATGAAATAGCTCTCTCTGAATTCTTATCAACGGCTCTAGGCGTCTGTTGAGGAAATTTGTGTCAACCATAACGTAATCGTGATTGGGAACAGTTAGATAATTTCCTAAATCAACTGTGTGAATGAATTCCAAATCACTATGTAATAAATGGATATATTGTTTTGATATACAAATTTTCGTAAGCATTTTAGTCGTATGAATCCCGCCTAACTTCTGAATCCTCAAAAATGGATCCAATTTATTGTTATCGTCGATGTGCCCTATTAAATATTCATATTTTTTCAATAATTTAAATTTAATTTATGCAGATTTTTTCCCACGAAATGCATCTGACTATATTGAAACTATACAGAAATATAATTCTTATATATTACAAACATTCGGTCACAAAAGATATATGCGTTATTAATATTATTATTAATGTCCCCTCCCCATTTATTTTTTGAATGGGTCAACTCAAAAAATTGAAATTTGGGATAATGAAATTATTGCATGAATACTTTATTTTGAAGTGAAATTGGCAGATGGAACTTTCAAGATGGCGACTGGGCGCCATCTGGGAAAAAAATTAAATTGAAAGGGGAGTCTTGTGACAAATTTTTCTGAAGCTACTGACAGATGCTTCACAACCCTAGAATATAATGTCAATATCTTTAACTACAACAAAATAAAAGACCTTTTAATAATTGCCTGAATACATTGACATTTAACTACATAATATTTTAAACAGACAGCGTATAATGTATATTGAAAAAAAGTTAAAATCAAAGCAATTCCGGATTCAAAAGGCAAGTGAACTGATTAATTTCGTTTCGGTTTTGCTTTATAAATTTTGCTAGATTATTTGCATTTCGTTACACTGACTTATGGAAATTATCAAGTTTTGTTGGTTCTACTTTTTATATTTCATTGTGTGGTGTTGGATAGGAGTATTGTTTCCTCATTCTACAATTATGATGATTCAATATCGTTAAATAATCTCATTGAGAAATTGTGCTGTTAGTTTTATGCTCTACAAACTATTTGATGAGAGATAGAAAAGCACTTTACAATATAGCTACATCTATTAATTATTTGAGTACCAGCTTTGATAGTGAATTAGTCTCGGATTGATACGTACCGAACAGACTTATAAACAACGTCAACTAAATTGAACTTCACGATCACGATACGTTTTTCCTCAAAAGAATATGTTAGGTTAGGTCCAAAGTGAGTGGGTCTATAGACCTATCCGAGATGCTGTCAAAATTAAATCAAAATGGCCGCCTGTAGGCACTCATGTTGTTTGTTCTTATGGAAAGAAAACTAGAAAAGTCCATAATCAACTTGTTTTTGTGAGTGATTGTGTTGCTGCTTGCTGAAATTCGTTGTTTGAGGCTGATTTTACATATCAATCGTCCTTCATAACATAAAATCATGCCTACAACGTGTTGTGTTGTAAATTGCGGAAGCCGTGGGGATCGTGATCGGGTGAACTTTTACAAAAATACCTAGTGAATTCCTGCTTTTACCAAAGGAAACAAGCAGTTGCATCCAATTGATTTAGAAGCAACTAGAGCCATTGCACATGTCAAGATTCATGTAGAAAAAGTAATAGGTTGCATTCGTCAAAAATATAGGATTCTATCAGATTATGTGCCAATTTCTCTGCTTGTTTGTGGTGAAGATGATACAATCTTGATAAAATAGTGACTGTGTGTTGTGAATTAATTAATATCTGCCCACCAATAGTACCTTTGAGTTAGATTGAATTTATAATAAAAAACCTCATAAAATTGTTTTTTTAATATGTATACTTAGTCTAGATTTGTATTTTTGTTTATTCTCCCCGTCAGACGAGGAAGTCAGTTTCAATACACATTCATTGAACAAATGATTCACGATAATGGTTATTTCAAAAAAGTGATTTCTCACATGGTGGTTCATAACAATATGGAAACTTCAATTATGATTTTTCAGTTCAAAGAAATGTTTACATACATAGCATTCATTGAATGAAACTATGCATTCAGCGAATGTTCTTGAGAAGAGTCAAAAATCAGTTAACAAGAAATAAAAAAAGAATAGGTATGAGATGAAATTCAGCATTGAATATGAACATGAAAGCCTCATGCCTGCACTTTAGAATTGGATGATATATTGAATTGGTTGATATATTCCAGGCCATACAGTACAGCAGCAACGTGACTACAAACTTCAGAATGGCCTGCCATGCAGGTACAATGAGCTGAAATTATTGCACCATCTTTCTCGAATATAATCCAAACTTGCAGTGGGGAATTGTTCATCCTCTGTGAATGATTAACCTAAAATCAAGATACATATTCAGAGAAAATTATGAATAAATCAAGTTTGAAAAATATCTAAATACCTTGACAATCACAACAATGTGCTCTCCGATTGACTTTGCTTCACAATCATGTACAAATCCAGCTTCAAAATATTTGTAGCCAGTCAAACTTTTGTAGGCCTTCATTTGCTGATTTGTATAGAAACGATAAGTTAGCACCAGATAAGAACTCATATCGAAAGCAGTAACTGGTGGAAAACATTCTATAGAACTGTTCATTTCTTCTGAAGTGAAAGTAAAAGGATCCATGCACTGTATCACTCTAATTTTATCTTTGTAACACATAGCAATGTCTTTGTTTTCACGTTCCAATGTTAGTAAATAATCACTTTTATTAAAAACAGCCATTATAATTATTTTCACAGCTTCCAAAGATAACAAAACACGAAAAAACAGCGAAATACCTATGTCATTGTACTCATTGTGTGCCTACAGGCGGCCATATTGTTCGAGAATTGGTCACGTGTTCTGGACATCCTTATTTGACCCTCCACCGCAACCCACAAAAGTTTATTATGGCTCACACCTATTCTTAATGAAGCCGATTAGTTTGTATGGTGAGTGGTCTTTTTTCAGGTCAGATAGTAAGAGTCTGGCTTTATCGAACTTTAAAAACCTGATTCGGTCCCCAGCGGGGCAGGCACAAAGTATGTGCTCTGCTGTTTCATCATTTTCCAAACAAAGGCGACACACACTGTCTTCCGACAATCCGAGTCTCTGCATATTATGATTCAAATGACAGTGACCTGTAAGAAGGCCTGTTAGATATCGTAGTTCATCCCCACTGTAGTCCAACAACTGTTCGGTATCAACCTTCGAAGGATGAATAAACGCTTTGGACTGAGCCAATCCTGGAAGATTCTGCCAGAAGTCCATAAATCTTCTTACCATCCACGTGATCAATATTTATTTGGCAAAGTCCAAAGCGATGCCAATGACAGGTTCTGGTCTGATGAAGCTGCTTGTGGCACCCTCCTTTGCAAGGGAGTCAGCAGCCTCATTGCCTTTCAGGCCAGTATGGCCATCAATCCAGACCAGAGACAATCTGTTAAGTCTTCCTATCCAGGAGAGTCGTTTTTGGCAATTTGCTACCAATTTAGACGTTTCTTGGTAGGAGACAAGAGCTTCCAATGCTTTAAAATTCTACTTACACTTGAATAGCAGATTTGTTTCCTGGATGCCACTCGTTGAAAATATTTGCGGCTTCGCGCATTGTTTTATAACCATCACCACAGATTAAAACTGATTCTGCCTTATCAGTTAACGTTAATAATACTGGGCGAGGCATTTTAATTGAGGACAAATATGAAAACGTTTTACGTTTTATGTGTTTTTTGTTCATGGCTATCCGCGATAGATTTTGGATTGTTTTTTCAATATCTGTTTTAGTTGAGGCATTGTTGTCAGAATAAAATAAATTTCATACTTTTATTGACAGTTTATTCATATGAACATTATACTTAGTAAAGTATCTGCCTCGTCAAAAAGAGCATTTGTTTTATTCTAAAGTTTTGTTAAATATCGTTGCAACAAACATGAAGTTGACGGTCACCTAAAAAAATACAAATCCAAGTAAATTTTACAAATACACTTTAATTTGATAAAAAATACTCCAAACTGATTTTATTGTGGCTACTTCAAATACATATTAAATCAAAATTGTAAAAATATGTATCATACGTGTTAATTCAAAATTTTCCAAAAGAAAAAAAAATCGAATAGCAGGCCATGACTTCATATCTGAACATAACTTTTAATTTCAAGCAACTTTTCTCTTCAACATATTTCTATATTTTTTGAAATAAGGGTAATGTTTGTCATAAAGCCATTTCAGGTACACTTGGTATAGTTTTGGAACAAGCACCAACTTTTGTCAAGAATAAAATTTTTTGAGATATCGATAATAAAAAAGTTTCCCATTTGTTGGTTAGTGGACCACACTGAATAATCTATTGTAATTGGCATTTCGAGTCGTGGTCTATTGTACCAAAAAAAAATACATAATTTGATATCAATTCATTCAATTCTTATAAAGATGGTTTTTGAGGTGAAATCTCTCAACTAGGCGGAGTTCAATCTGATAATCTCAGAGATCACGATTCAGGTACTCCCTTTCAGCCAGTCCATTTATCCTATAAATTAATTAACTCTACGTATTCAAATTGAACCAGAGCTCTTACGAAATAGCCCAAAAAAGCTACCTGACATATGACAATGATAATGTTTGACCTTGGTTTGCTAAATTTCATTCTGGAGATTTTAGCTTCAAAGATGAGTCAGTCCCAAAGTAGTCGACCTACAACAGTGCTGACGGTGCTGGGATGACGGAAGAACTGAGCGTCGGCTCTGATGCGGTTTTTCATGGTTTAAAAGATATTGGAAAGGTGGAAAAGCTCGAAAAGTGGGGGCCTCGAGATTTAAACGATCGACAGAAATTGTTACGTTTCGAGGTCTGTTCTTCTTTACTTTTGTGCAGCCAATACACTCCTTTTTCAGATCCGATTCGTTCAGGACAAGCAAAAACGGCATTCATCAACAGTTTCTAAATATACAGTGTCACTAAAGTGCGCACCATATGGGAAACTTTTTTTTCGAAAAGTTTCAATGAAGTTTAACTTCGGCACTTGTTTGTGCTTTGAATTTAACTTAAAATGATGCGGCAAACTGCGACCCACTGACGTTCAGTGTTTGTCAAATTCAACTTTTTTTTTGAAAAAAATTGAAAAAGTGCATTTCAAATTTAAAAAAAAGTTACTTGAAAAAGTTGTGTCTACGGCAATTTCATATTCATATGCCAAATTTCATGCAACTAAAATAAAGTTAACGTTTTGCTTATTTTTGACAGATATCCCCTTTATTTAAAAAAACAAGTTCGGTTAATTGTCATTAATTCATATACATAACAAACTCATCGTGGAGTTTAACTTTTCTGATAAATTTTTACTCATACGGACATTTTTAGAGAGAAATTAAAAATGTGCTATAAGAATTTTAACATGGCTGGTGCAATCAATCAATCACTTGGCTATTTTCTTAAACAAACGTTAGTACCTTCAATTTTGGAAAAGCAGACACAACTCAAAAACTGCAATAAGTATTAATAAAATCACTAGAGTTGAAATTACATTAAAATTTTAATATTCAGTATTTACAGATTATTCATAAACACTAACTACGGCGGTAAGGATGCTTAATCACGTTGAATAAAATTTTTAAGTAGGACAAACAAAATGCATGCTATGGTAATGTCAAGTTGTCGATTTACTTGTCAAATTTTTAACAGTTATTGTTGCAATAATGTTGTCTCTTCAGGAAAGAATAGAAATAGTTTTAATATGTGGTGAGAATACACCATACCGGCAAGTAGCTAACATTTTTAATGATGTTCAACATACCACTGTGACAAGGATAATGTCGAAATTCAGAGAAACAGGATTCGTAGCAGATTAATTTTAAAAAAAGCACACTCCAAGTAATTATGATGCGGAGGCCCAACTTAATATTTGTTTAAAAGTTATTGAACACGGGCAAACGAGCATAACCGATATATAAAAATTACCCATACAAAAGAGAAAGTGTCAGAAAAATTTTATTTTATTTATTTATTTTATTTTATTTTATTTATTTTATTATTTTATTTTATTAAACACGTTAAAAAAACGAGATTTTGATGTCCGTTTGGGGTTTTCATTCTGGTTTCAAGGAGAGAGATAAAAAAATGTAAAGTTTACGTATAAAATTTTATGGACAGATGAGGCAACGTTCTCTTCAAATGGAACGGTAAGTTCTCAAAATTGCCGATGGTGGGTCCAAGAAAATCCCAATTTCACAGTTGGAAGTGGTGATCAGTATTCCTTTAAAACTAATGTATGGTGTGGGATACTTAACGACCAAATAATTGGGCCATTTTTTTTTAGGGAAAATTTATCATCCGTCGGTTACGTCAACCTTTTGAATAATGAGGTTAGTGAAGTTTTAGATAATATGCCTTTAAATATTAAATACGACCTATGGTATCAGCTTGATGGCGCACCAATACATCACACGGTTGCTGTAAAACAGTCCCTCCAACAAATGTTCAGAGGCAAAGTTATTGGACGTAACTGGGAACATCATGGCCACCTAGATCAGCCGACTTGACGCCTTTCGACTTTTTCTTGTGGGGTTACCTGAAACAAAAAGTGTACCGAAGTAGACCATTTACTGACATACAACATCTGGAAAATACCATTGCTGTACAAATATAAATCCCCGATTTATTAAAAATGCAGTTACAGATGTCAGTAGAAGGACCATAATTTGTATTGAACGTGGAGGACGACATACTGATATGTAGGCTATAAGTGTTTGACAACCTCATTTAGAACAATAAATAATTTTTTGTACCCATTTGTATTTTCTATAATATTATTGTTGTTTAAAATTTATAATAATAATAATAGTTCTATCGAAATTATCTTTTTTAGTTGCCTCTGCTTTTTCGAAATCAAAGGTTTGTTTAAGAAAATAGCCAAGTGATTGAAACTTTGCACCAGTCATGTTAAAATTTTTATAGCATATTTTTAATTTCTCTCTAAAAATGTCCGTATAAGTAAAAATGTATCAGAAAAGTTCAACTCCATGATGAGTTTTTTATGTATACATGAATTGATGACAATTAACCGAACTTGTTTTTTAAAATAAAGGGGATATCTGTCAAAAATAAGCAAAACGTTAACTTTATCCTAATTGCATAAAATTTGGCATATGGATATAAAATTGCCGTAGACACAACTTTTTCAAATAACTTTTTGTTAAATTCGATCTAGAAATGCGCTTTTTCAATTTTTTTCAAAAAAAAAAGTTTGCCGCATCATTTAAAGTTTAATTCGAAGCACAAACAAGTGCCGAAGTTGAACTTCATTGAAACTTTTCGAAAAAAAAGTTTCCCATATGGTGCGCACTTTAATGGTGGCACTGTTTACGTCTCAACCTATCCATTTCTGTGAATGCATCACTTGCATTGCAAGTTTTGAGCTATTTAACTCAGCAATGAGGAACCGGTTGCCATATTAGAATTAGAATGACGTCACTTTGCTTATCGTGTTTCGTTCATCAAACCCTTTCATTTAATACTCGTTAGTTTAATCAACAAGTTCAAAAACATGAAAAATAGAGATAAAGGTCCTAAAAATATGAGCCATAGCTCATTCGATTCGGAATCATCTCTAGAAAAATGTTTTTGAAGGATTTTGGTGCAAGTGAAAAATTGCAATTGTAAGATTTGAAAAAAAATGGTATTCAGTTTTTCGTTAATAACTCAAAAAATATTAATATTTCAGCAATTTTGAAAAAAGCCTGTTAAAGAGGAGGAAATTTCCGATAAAAAAGTTCTGACTCCCGAAACTTTATCTCCATTTTTTATAATTTTAATTTGACTTTGAAAATAGGGTTCCGCGCGGCTGTTACGGCATGCGCGCGCTGCCGAAAAAAAAATAATATTTTTATAACATAAAATGTCATTTTAAAAATTTGAAAAAATTCTAGTATCTTAACATTTGAATGAACCGAGTCCCGTAGAAAAAAAAGTTTCATCACCATTTTTCGAAAACTTATTCAATTGTTAACTAACAAATTTTTTCCCAATCTCCGTTGGCATAAATAATGGGATAAAAGGTATAAATATTTGGGCTATAAATTTTAAACTTCGTGGAGCCCTTTTGATATATATACTTCATACGATCCTGCGATAAAAGTTCATAAAAATTTATCAATTTGTTAATTATGATTTTTTATAACTATTGCAAAATGAAATATCTAAAAATTGTTGATACATTTTTTTTAATTGATATTTAGCTTTGTCTATTTTCACATTTAACAATGGCATTTATTAAAAAGTGTAAATTATGGTTTTAAAAAGCAAAATTATTTCTTAAATAATTATTTAAACAATCGAAATAAAAAAAAATCGATTTTGAAGAATTAAAAATTAAAATAAAAAAAAAATTAATCATTATTATCTCCAGATAACAAAATGGCAGAAAAAATTTTTCAAAAATATTGAATTTCTGTATTTGTTTAAAACAATGTAATAAACAAATCACGTGAAAAATTCATATCCTATGTTAATAACTGCCATTGTTTAATGTGAAAACAGACATTTTTAGACAATTTTTAGATATTTCATTTTGCAATAGGTATAGAAAATCATAATTAACAAATTAAAAAAAATTTATGAACTTTCATCCCAGGATCGTATGAAGTATTTTATATCAAAAGGGTTCCACCAAGTTTAAAATTTATAGGCCAATTATTTATACCTTTCATCCCATTATTTATGCCAACGGAGATTGGGAAAAATTTTGTTAGTTCACAATTGAATAACTTTTTGAAAAATGGTGATAAAACAAATCATCTAAAAGAACAATTCGTTCAGGCCAGTCTCAACACCCTACACAGTAGGTTAATGGACTGACACCTATCAGAAAACAACTACTCCCCTGGCTAATACCACGAAGGGCGTTGGATTATATCCGACAGGTGTCAGTGCAGGATTCTTCACTGAAGTTATTCCTGCATATGCTGTTGGCGATACAACTGCCGCAATAGATTTTCAATTATCGGAACACACTTGCAGACCGGTTTCGGGCTGTTTGGCCACTCGTCAGTGCAAGGTAGTGTATATCATCAACATAAAGTCGATGATTTCCGAAAATTGAAAATCGAATTCCGTCAGAGTATATCATTCCTCGAACTAAGCTGAAGACTACAACAAACAACAGGTTTGTCGTCGCTCCATCTGCCTGTGAACGAGGTAACCAACTGCATATCCAAATTTGCCCAATTCCTCGTAAAAGGAAAGAAATCTTTCACGTATAGTCAGTGGGCATACTTGAAGACTGGCTATAAATCAAATCATCTAAAAGAACAATTCGTTCAGGCCAGTCTCAACACCCTACACAGTAGGTTAATGGACTGACACCTATCAGAAAACAACTACTCCCCTGGCTAATACCACGAAGGGCGTTGGATTATATCCGACAGGTGTCAGTGCAGGATTCTTCACTGAAGTTATTCCTGCATATGCTGTTGGCGATACAACTGCCGCAATAGATTTTCAATTATCGGAACACACTTGCAGACCGGTTTCGGGCTGTTTGGCCACTCGTCAGTGCAAGGTAGTGTATATCATCAACATAAAGTCGATGATTTCCGATAATTGAAAATCGAATTCCGTCAGAGTATATCATTCCTCGAACTAAGCTGAAGACTACAACAAACAACAGGTTTGTCGTCGCTCCATCTGCCTGTGAACGAGGTAACCAACTGCATATCCAAATTTGCCCAATTCCTCGTAAAAGGAAAGAAATCTTTCACGTATAGTCAGTGGGCATACTTGAAGACTGGCTATAAATCAAATCATCTAAAAGAACAATTCGTTCAGGCCAGTCTCAACACCCTACACAGTAGGTTAATGGACTGACACCTATCAGAAAACAACTACTCCCCTGGCTAATACCACGAAGGGCGTTGGATTATATCCGACAGGTGTCAGTGCAGGATTCTTCACTGAAGTTATTCCTGCATATGCTGTTGGCGATACAACTGCCGCAATAGATTTTCAATTATCGGAACACACTTGCAGACCGGTTTCGGGCTGTTTGGCCACTCGTCAGTGCAAGGTAGTGTATATCATCAACATAAAGTCGATGATTTCCGATAATTGAAAATCGAATTCCGTCAGAGTATATCATTCCTCGAACTAAGCTGAAGACTACAACAAACAACAGGTTTGTCGTCGCTCCATCTGCCTGTGAACGAGGTAACCAACTGCATATCCAAATTTGCCCAATTCCTCGTAAAAGGAAAGAAATCTTTCACGTATAGTCAGTGGGCATACTTGAAGACTGGCTATAAATCAAATCATCTAAAAGAACAATTCGTTCAGGCCAGTCTCAACACCCTACACAGTAAGTTAATGGACTGACACCTATCAGAAAACAACTACTCCCCTGGCTAATACCACGAAGGGCGTTGGATTATATCCGACAGGTGTCAGTGCAGGATTCTTCACTGAAGTTATTCCTGCATATGCTGTTGGCGATACAACTGCCGCAATAGATTTTCAATTATCGGAACACACTTGCAGACCGGTTTCGGGCTGTTTGGCCACTCGTCAGTGCAAGGTAGTGTATATCATCAACATAAAGTCGATGATTTCCGATAATTGAAAATCGAATTCCGTCAGAGTATATCATTCCTCGAACTAAGCTGAAGACTACAACAAACAACAGGTTTGTCGTCGCTTCATCTGCCTGTGAACGAGGTAACCAACTGCATATCCAAATTTGCCCAATTCCTCGTAAAAGGAAAGAAATCTTTCACGTATAGTCAGTGGGCATACTTGAAGACTGGCTATAAATCAAATCATCTAAAAGAACAATTCGTTCAGGCCAGTCTCAACACCCTACACAGTAGGTTAATGGACTGACACCTATCAGAAAACAACTACTCCCCTGGCTAATACCACGAAGGGCGTTGGATTATATCCGACAGGTGTCAGTGCAGGATTCTTCACTGAAGTTATTCCTGCATATGCTGTTGGCGATACAACTGCCGCAATAGATTTTCAATTATCGGAACACACTTGCAGACCGGTTTCGGGCTGTTTGGCCACTCGTCAGTGCAAGGTAGTGTATATCATCAACATAAAGTCGATGATTTCCGATAATTGAAAATCGAATTCCGTCAGAGTATATCATTCCTCGAACTAAGCTGAAGACTACAACAAACAACAGGTTTGTCGTCGCTCCATCTGCCTGTGAACGAGGTAACCAACTGCATATCCAAATTTGCCCAATTCCTCGTAAAAGGAATGAAATCTTTCACGTATAGTCAGTGGGCATACTTGAAGACTGGCTATAAATCAAATCATCTAAAAGAACAATTCGTTCAGGCCAGTCTCAACACCCTACACAGTAGGTTAATGGACTGACACCTATCAGAAAACAACTACTCCCCTGGCTAATACCACGAAGGGCGTTGGATTATATCCGACAGGTGTCAGTGCAGGATTCTTCACTGAAGTTATTCCTGCATATGCTGTTGGCGATACAACTGCCGCAATAGATTTTCAATTATCGGAACACACTTGCAGACCGGTTTCGGGCCACTCGTCAGTGCAAGGTAGTGTATATCATCAACATAAAGTCGATGATTTCCGATAATTGAAAATCGAATTCCGTCAGAGTATATCATTCCTCGAACTAAGCTGAAGACTACAACAAACAACAGGTTTGTCGTCGCTTTATGTTGATGATATACACTACCTTGCACTGACGAGTGGCCAAACAGCCCGAAACCGGTCTGCAAGTGTGTTCCGATAATTGAAAATCTATTGCGGCAGTTGTATCGCCAACAGCATATGCAGGAATAACTTCAGTGAAGAATCCTGCACTGACACCTGTCGGATATAATCCAACGCCCTTCGTGGTATTAGCCAGGGGAGTAGTTGTTTTCTGATAGGTGTCAGTCCATTAACCTACTGTGTAGGGTGTTGAGACTGGCCTGAACGAATTGTTCTTTTAGATGATTTGATTTATAGCCAGTCTTCAAGTATGCCCACTGACTATACGTGAATGGTGATAAAACTTTTTTTTCTACGGGACTCGATTCATTCAAGTGTTAAGAAGACACTAGATTTTTATCAAATTTTTAAAATGACATTTTATGTTATAAAAAAATTATTTCTTTTGATAAACTGTCTTTAGCGGCAGCGAGCATGCAACAGCCGCGCAACGTCAAATCAAAATTATAAATAATGGAGATAGAGTTTCGGGAGTCGGGAATTTTTTATCGAAAATTTCCTCCTTTTTAACGAACTGTTTTCAAAATTGCTTAAATATTAATATTTTTTGAGTTATTAACGAAAAACTACATACCATTTTTTTATCTCATTTTGTTAATAACTAATGCAATTTTTTACCTGCACCAAAATCCTTCAAAAACATTTTTCTAGAGGTGATTCCGAATCGAATGAGCTGTCGCTCATATTTTAGGACCTTTATGTCTATTTTTCATGTTTTTGAACATGTTGATTAGACTACGTATCTTAGGGAGTACTATGGAAATAATGAATCTCCACTATGTAACATGCCATCATTTAATTGATCTTGCATTGTTACGAAAACCAAACATGTTTTTTTCCCACATTAACTATCATACTAATAGGCCGAGTTTAATAAAATCTTCTAAAAAAGTTTAAAAAGTTAATCAAATTCATTTAGCCATGGGCGACAAAACGCGAAGATTAATATTAAAGCACTGTCGAATGCGGATCCGCCTATTCGCTTTGCATATCCTGCTCAGCTCCAGCTTACGGATTAAGGCTCAAATTCCTCCAAGTAGGCCATCACTTTCGATATCATTTGTATAAGAAGAGCCATCGTCAGGTGTCAGTGACTTTGATCTGTAGGCGCGCCATCGAATAGTGAAAGAAGAGGAGAAATTGGACTTTCAAGGTCACACCATGACCTTCCAAAGAAAGTAATTCGAACTGTTGATCTGACCGGTTCAAGACGTGTTTCGGACTATTCTTTCTTCGAGTAAACGTGTGTTCCGCATCCGGTTTCGTTGGCGATGATCTTATCTAGAGATAAGCTGAATATTGATGTTGTATACTTGATGGGGAAACAATGAAGAACTTTCCATCAAGTTGTTTTTGTTCCGGTATGGACCTTTCTCCTGTGTTGTAAAATAATTTAGTTCCATCACAAAGAGTACTTCTGTGTGTTGCAAATTTATCACATCGAAATCAATCTAGAAAGTTACTCTACCAAATGCCGCAAAAAACTGTGAAATAGTGAAGGATTAACTATCAATAGTAAATCAGAAGTGATTTATTCTCGTGTTTCACGGAAACAATTGAAAAATAAATATTATTATATCATGGCGGATCAAATTATATAACTTCATATTTTCTATATGGTTGAATATGGTTATGGATAGAAAAAAGTCTTTAGGTTTAGAGAGTCGCTCGCAGTTTAAAATAGATGATTAAAAAATGAATATCAAATATATAAATTAGAGAACTCAACACTACATGTACCAAATTCTTATGGCTTGGATTAACTAACCGTATGAATGTGTACAAACTCGGCTAAAAACTTTGTTGGTGTAAGGAGGCTATTATGATTATCAAGAATTTTTAAATAATACTTTCAAAACACATTGTTACTTAATTTCTGTTCATTTGAAACTGTTTCGTTATACATATACACTTTTTATATCCATCCTATTTTTATTTCTAACTTTTCTATATTTGTATTTATGTACCTGTATCAATCGAATTTAATTAAATTCTTCTTCAGAGCTCAAAATGTAGTTTTTTCATGTTGATAATATTACTATTTTAAAAACCATCAGGCATATTAATTACTAATTGAAAAAGAATAAGAAACATTGTTGCAATGTTTTTAATTTTTTTCAAATATGTATCTAATATTATCTAATTATCTAATATGTACCAAATTTATTATTATTATTATACGTACTATCGTAATGTTATGAGTTTATAACAGAAATGTCTTCTGAGTACACCATTAAGGATAGAATTATTTCATGTGACATTTTATACATATCAATACTTTTTCATGTAGCGTCCCTATGCATAAAATCTGTTTCAACTCCATAACGAATGTTTGTGATACAAATCTGATAAAAAAAAAGTTATTTTCGGTTCTATCAATATTGACTTGAATGAACTTGTTTCGAAAGGGTTTTTTCCGTTCGTGTAATTTGATGTTTTCAAATGTTTTTATTACATTCAGAATTTTAAATGATACTTTGATTATGCACTATCTACATATCTTTATAGAGAGTCGTCATTGTAGTTTTTTCTTCCCTTGGAAGTTTCTTACTTTTTTATTTAATGATGGAGAAGTCAAAAGCTGAAAGCCTGACTTTCCCTCAAAATACACCCCTTTCCATTCAATTCTTGTACTATTTTTGAATTCCTATGCACAGGCGAATTTTGGTGTTCGAATCCTTCAGTACCTACAAGATGAAATATTCATCTGCCCGTTTTTAAAAGTAAAATGGTTACATAAAAAATACTGAAGAATAGTATATTTTTCATCTAGAAAAACATATTGAGTTTACCCGGCAACTCATCAAGGTGAAATAGAATTTATCTCTTTCTATAATTTTTTTCTATTTCAATTGAATAATAACGACTCTCCCCAATAGGAAGACTTAGCAAATCGTATCTGGTCTGGATTTCTGGCCACACTGGCCTGAAAAGCAATGAGACTGCTGACTCCCTTGCAAAGGAGGGTGCTGCAAGTAGTTTCATCGGACCAGAACCTGTCATTGGCATCGATTTAGGCTTTGCCAAACAAAGATTGAACACCTGGATGATGATGAAAGAAGATGTATGGACTTCTGGCAAATTCTTCCGGGATTGGCTCACTCCAAGGCGTTTGTTCACCCTTCGAAGCATGATACCAAACAGTTGTTGGACTACACTAGGGATGAACTACGATGTCTAACAGGCCTTCTTACAGGTCACTGTCATTTGAATCATCATATGTAGAGACTCGGACTGTCGGAAGACAATGTGTCTCGCCTCTGTTGGGAAAATGATGAAACAGCAGAGCACATACTTTGTGCCTGCCCCGCTGGAGACCCAATCAGGTTTCTAGACTATGGCAAAGCCATACTCTCATCATCTGACCTGAAAGACCACTCACCACACAAACTAATCGGCTTCGTTAAAGAGCAGGGTTTATTTGGTCGGGTGTGAATAGGTGTAAGCTACAATAAACCCTTGTGGGTTGCGGTGGGGGGTCGAAAAGACCCACTCACTTTGGACCTAACCTAACTTACTGAAGAAGAGTATATTTTCCTCTGGAGAAACATATTGAGTTCACCAGCAACTTATCAAGGTGAAATAGAAATTAGCTCTTTCTGTAACTTTTTTCTATTTCAAATAAATAATAACAGTTTTTTTCATATTGTGGAAAATTCACAAAAAAAGTCAATGAAAATTTTGATTTTTGTTCATTGTGATTTTGTTCAATTCATGAGGTATAAAATGGGCTCTAGTTATTAACACTTTATTGCGATAAATGAAAATATTGTATTAAACTGTATTCGGAGTGATCTCTCCAGGATATAAAAGAGTAACAAAGCAAGACCGAATTAAAAATGTGTTGCAGTCATCTTGAGGTTGATGAAATTGACATCGCATTTTTTTTATATCAAATTTTTGATTCAAAATAAAGTTCTTTATAATCATCCAATGTATGTATAATTATACAGTTTTCAATTGCTTCATACGCCATAAATGAAGTACCTACTGTACAAAGTGTATTCAATTGTTTCTCTGTCACTAACTTTTTATTCATAGGAGACATATATAATGTTCTTCAGTTGCTTGGGCATCTACTTGGTATTTCCACTCAAGGAATTTCATATACACCTGAACCCATAATTTGATATTCGATTGTTGGAATAATAAACGGTGATTGTACCATATTTCTTGACGATTTGGAATTCTTTCTCTAGTAAATAATGTTGTATTTACATTTTTCTATCAATAAATAATTTATTGTAACTAAGTTTTATTTTGAATAATTTTTTTCAATTATGTCTGTGCAATGCCTAGAGCAATTAAATCATTGCATTCCAATATAAATACGTACCTAGACCAATTAATTGATCATCGATATT
Organism: Leptinotarsa decemlineata; assembly: GCF_025532065.1. Classification (NCBI taxonomy): domain Eukaryota; kingdom Metazoa; phylum Arthropoda; class Insecta; order Coleoptera; family Chrysomelidae; genus Leptinotarsa; species Leptinotarsa decemlineata. The sequence goes on along the minus strand of NW_027412694.1, from coordinate 9,364,793 downwards.
TTCTCAGTTGTAAATAATTGAATACTCACGACACATAACGGAAGGTAGAATTTACCGCTAACTCTGCTGGGTCGACATTGAAAATTATCAGCCATTCTTACAATACTTCATTATGGCGATTAATAATGTGGAGTAATTAAGTCTGAATAATATACAATACCACGAAAATTATTTATAAATATTGATATCAGTAGGTACTGTATTAAACTTCGGAAAACAAATAGCACATACTCGAAGAACGGTCTCATTTTAAATCCCTTTTTTTACATTTCATGGCACCTGGTAGAAAACTAAATCATTTTAATGCATATACATCGTATATTTGTAATCTTTTAATTTTGTCGTGCAAATAATTTGAAATATCTGTATAATTCTGAAAATTTTGAAATTGAAAAAAACTAATTTTGTATGGAGGTATATAGGGGATCGATATATATTTGCAACATTACAATGCGTCGTCAAATTCAAATAATCCGGTATTTTTGTTTGGTCTGAAGAAGCAAAAAATACCCCTGTTGAACTTTGGAAACAATCGCAATCACTAGTCAAATCAAATCAAATCAAAATATACTTTATTGTCCGAAGATTTGCATCTTATTGACAAAGTCCAAGAAATACAATGTTAATAGGTATAGAAAAAGTACTGAAAAAGTATAAATGTAGATATAAAAAAGTTTCAAAAATGTATGAATGTGAATATAAAAAAAGTTTTAAAAATGTATAAATAAAATACCACCATCTATAGAGTGGTAGTACAAAGAATAAATTGCTAATATATTGTTAAAAGAATTAGCTAAAATACTCTTCCAAACTATAATAGGGTCTAACAACAAGTAGGTTCTTCACCGCCTTTTTGAAATGAATGTTGCTTAAATTTACAGATCTTATTTCTATGGTGAATGACTGAACAATTTACCACCATTATAGTATATGGAATCCTTGATCAAATTCGAAGTTGGGATGGGAAGTCTAAAGGTATAATTGCTATTGCGAGTGGCATAAGGAGTAGAATCAAAGTTGAACTTCGATTTATGTTTGTAAAAGGGGCAAACCGCCTCTAAGATAAAAAGTGCGATGACTGTTAACATTTTATTGGCATTGAACAAATTCCTGCACGATTCTCTGGGTTTGACTTTACAGAGACATCTTGGTGCCCTCTTCTGTAATATCAATACAGAAGAGAGAAGGGATGAGTTGCTGCTCCCCAAAAAGGTATTCCATAACGTAGTCGAGATTCAATAAGTCAAGATTCAATAAGTGCACTTTCCTGTATATAATACTACGGTTAATTTAAATCATTCTACCGATTGAAGACAAGGGAAATAGATCAACAATTATTCAACTAATTCCTCCAAGAGATGAATATTTATGGGTCATTCGAGTACTTTCGCTTATTTCCTATTTCCGCTTCACCGGTTTAGCGGGAGATGACCGTTTGGCGGGAGATGGACATTTTTCGCTCCATTATGGGTTTCCATATGTCGCGTATCTCTACGCTATCTTGGCTGAATACATTGTTGGACAACATGTATGCGGCTTCTTTCAATTTCCTCCTAAACCATTGTTCCTCCCTGTGTATGATCTCAGTTTGGGATCACTCGATAGGTCCAAACATACTCTGCTATTCCTGATTTGCTGGTTCCGCCCCAGTTTATTAGAAAGATTCATTTTTTGTCAACGTTTGACTTGTTGTTCTTTATATATGTACCGAATATGTTATACCAAGTTTGTATGCTATGGTAATGGCCTGTTTAGTCATTAGTTTTTTAATTCTGATTCTCAAGCCCGTAATCAATAATATGGAGCAGCTATAAAGTCTTTCTTTTTATCATCATGTTACATGTAAAGAAGTATAGATCAACATTCCTATGACTATTCATGAAGTAGGAAAAGAAATGTTTCTATGTATAAAAATATAATTGAATTTGTACTTTTTATGGATGCCCATTTGAAAGTTCATATCAACCGCAAATGGGTATGTATAAAGAATATGTAATGCAATAAGTGATTTTATAAACATGCAGTGAGCTTTGAAATGGGATAATGTGAAATTTACTACCAGGATAAAAACAAGCCTCAGATTTTGTTCAATAATAAAAATATTATAATAACGTCATACTTTCTCTTCAATATTTGCATAATACATAATTGAATAAATATTCAATGAAGCGGTATTTTTCATACACACTGAATTATGAAATCCGCTCATTTCGATTCCACAATGTAATAGTACAAAGTTTCGTAATTTTATTTTTATTCCGTTTCAGAAAAATAATTTATACATACACAGAACTCATCCTAAATGACATCAAAGGTAAATTTTCAAACTGAAGTGCTGAAGAAAAAATCATGATGAAATATGATAAATCATTTGAATTTACGTACGCAGTTTTGTAGAAAATAGCTGTCAGATAGAGATGGAGGTAATGAAAAAGAATAACGGTGTTTGTTTACTGGTTGAAATTAAAATATTTAGATAAGGGGGCACAACAATGAGTAATTGTTGACAATAAAGCACTCGCGTACTTTATGAACAAATGGAAATTTTTGTTTGACTTTCTTATGATAATAACAACATTTCATATGATTTTTTAAATTTCCACAAATAGGAATACGCGACGGACTGTGGCTGCTCATCGTTTCGAGGTTCAACTCAGTACGCCTCGAATTTCACTGTTTAAGAACTCTTTCATCTGGAGAACTGCGTTTATGTGAAATAAACTTCCTCAGAAGGTTTTTCCAAATTGATTTAATCTCCAGCGATTAAAATCCAATGTGAATCGCTACTTTCGCACAGGCACCGCTCTGAGAGCGCCTTAAGGATTTTTCTGTAGTGCCTGTCTTTAAAAAAATGTCAAATCAATCTGTTATACAGAAAATGTATCACCTTTTTCTATAGTTAACCCCAAAGGTAATAATTGAGAAAACTGAGAGTCAGCAATAAAGAGGTTACTGAAATAAAATTATCGTGAAAAACTATTTTTTAAGCAAGCTTCAATTGAAACTAATGTACTAAAACGACAAGTTTCATTCATAATAGAGAATAAAGTCTACTTGATAGGTAATACCTACCTAAAATTACTGAATATCTTTATCATTGATTATAATATGATATTGTTCTGGTATTTTATTCAAAGTTTTTCTGGAAGCACTCTATACGAGTATTCACAGATACTGATTAATTTAATTATTTTCACTTGAGCATATTTTCAAAACAATTTGAGCTAGAATTTTTTGGCAAAACTATAAATTGACTACAAGTGCGATATTAAATTGTAATCAATGATATCAATATCAACTAACTTAGAAGGTATAATTTATTTTCATTGGAATTAGTTCTCTATTCTGAACAAAATTAATTTTATTCGTTTCTGGCGTAGTTTTCAATATAATAAGTAGAGCAGATACAGGGATTCCATGGCGTATTCCCTAGGGGGCGTCGCTACGTTAGTGAGTGGGAAAGAAACGTGTGCGACGTGATCGATGCATCTTTGGGATCGCATGTTAAAACGTTAGGCACCCGTTAAACTGCCATGGTTTTTTTTAAATTACATATTTTGAGGCACCCTGTACACATTGAAGAATCACACGTTAGAACGATAGAACCCCATTAAACTGTCATCTTTTTTAAATGACGTATTTTGAGACACCCTGTACATATTGAATAATCGCACGTTAAAACGATACAGACCCTTCAAACTCTCATGTTATTTCTTAAATGACGTATATCACGGATAGGACTGTACACATTGACTGACACATCTCTTCGATACTCATTCCATCCTTCTATGCATCGATCACGTCCATGGACGTAGAAACATATTTTTCTACGTCCATGATCACGTCGTATACGTCTCTCTCCCACTCACTAACGTCGACGTCCCCTAAATACGCCACAACTCTCTCGTTGTGTACCTACTAAAATATTGTTTTTAAACATTTTTTACTATTGAAATGTTTTCAATATTTCAGTTTGTACGTCTCAACTTATTGATTTTTACCGATGCATCATTATTACAAAGTCTTTTGTCTATATGATTTGAGCTATCTAGCTCCTCAATAAGGAGAAGACTGCCATTTTGATAAAATTCAAGAACGATGTAACTACAATTTCAGCTCAGTCGATCGAGGTTAAGTAGTTCAAACTTCAGTTTCAAGATTTTTCTTGAACATCTCAAGTGAAATAAAAGCTGTCATTGAACATCCTGAGAGAAAAATCTGAAAACATTGCATTGATTTAACTGATAATTACGCACAGGTTTCTAATTAGAAGAGAGTGTGGTATTATTTGAAGAAAATAGACAAGTCCTATCAGTTGTCAGGAATGGTAACCTCTGTCAGAGGAAAATAAATTGGTGGAAAAGAAGAGCAGAAAATAATCTTATTATTCACAGTTTCTAATTAGCAGAAGAATCGACAAGAATTTGACAGATTCGTTCTATAATGAGATATTTTTGAAGGTTAATTGACGGAATCGGCCGAAACTTGTTAAAAAATCATTTCGTATTCAAGAAACACGTCATTGTGAGTTTTTCACTACATAGTTGGACAAAAACGAAACACGTTTTTCGCTATATAATAGCTTCTTCAGGCGAGTAAAGACACACCTGAAGAGGCTATTGTAAAGCAAAACACGTGTTTCGTTTTTGTTAAACTATGTGCCAAAAATTTCACAATGAAGTCTTTCTTGAATAATTCTGAAGAAGGATTCAGGGATTCATGAAATATGTCGTAATTTGCAAGTCTTAGCGAATATCTCGTAAGAAGTTGGGTCATTGTTAATCTGGTTAATCTTAAACTGATTAATCAAAATAATCAAAAAAATATATAAACAAAATTGACCCCTACAAGCTTCACTCCCAGAAAAAAAACAAAAAACACACAAGACAAACACATTTTAATAACATAGCGCCAATTTCAGAACCCTCCATGTAACATAATTACTTTACTTGAGCTATTGTTCTTATCATTCTGTACTATTTTATCTCATTTCATATTAGTTGACACTGTTTTTCTAAACATTGGTCATTTTATCACATACAAAATGTATTTTGCGCTCAACCGTCAATAACTACCGTCGCTGAACCACTGTAAATATTAGCCCGATAGTAGGTAAGCACTATTTTATAATTTAGACTTATTTTAATAATTTTTTACATTGATTTTATATCACTTCTTATGATGAATTTCAACTTACCACATATGTACTAATTTTTTATTTTTCATTGTTTACTGATATGGATGTATTACGTACAAGGAACACCCCTTCGGCGATGCTCCTTCTGTGATGTCGTTGTTTATTTACTCCTTTTTTTATTATAATTGAGAATCATGTATAACTCTTATCTATATTAAGTGAATGAACATTATTTTTATTATTATTATTTTTCACCGTAGTGTGCGTTGGTCAGGCCCTATCCCCCGAATCCCCGATACATTCGGGAGGGCGCGCCAGCATTATCAACCAATGACCACTCCCCACACCGTGGGGTAAGTGATCATTGGGTCCGAGAGTCATGTGCCCCGAGCAAGCGCAGTGAGCCAAGAAAGGCAGCCCTCTGCATCTGTGTGGCTAAGATGTCTGCTTTAGTGCAGCAAGCCGGTATGATTAGAGAGGGCACCATTCCACCAAGGACTCCAATAATCAGAACAACCATCTTCACTGAGTGGTCTGGGTAGAGTCTGCGGAGTTCGAAAAGAAAATATTTCCATGACAAATATCGTCTTGCTCTGGTGGTTATCATTATTATTATTATTATTATTAATTTTCATATTTTGATATGAAGAGATTCATGCTTGTGTTATAACTTTTTGGTTTAGGTAACAAGTATTACCAATATAACAACAGACAAACAATCAAAAAATACTAAAATTCATAATGATTAACATTTTTCAAGGATCTCAACAAACACCTTCGAGGACTTTCCATTGCAATATTAATTTTCATTTGAATTATTTGCAGAAAAGGTAATTAAAGAAGTACGAACCTTCCGAATGGATTTTTGACAACTTGAGGTACTGAAATTAAACACATTTGCCTCATTTGTCCGAGGCCAGCTGCAGGTGCAATCATTTTGATGGAACTGGAGAATGTGACATTAGTGAAGGATGAAGTAGTGAATGGAGTGAACGTTGAATGCAGTGCATTGAACGATGATCTGCTAGAAGTTCGAATGAAGGTGAATGAACTCGCCTTCCTTTCAAATATGATGGATCTCTAATAGTGGAAAATTTCAATACGAAATTCTTGTACATTTTTTTGTAAGAGAGCAATGCTCCGCAAAACATCAGAGGCAAAATATCGAAGAGCTTGAAGATTTTTCTCTACACAAACTTATAACTTTACCTAACGATAACACAATCTGTTAAAACCAGCTATCGCCCTTTCAACGTGCGATTCCTAGCACATTAATATCAATCGTTCAACACGATGGGAAAAATTTTCCGTTATTGGATTCGACCAACACAGGACAGGAATTTCGACATTGAATTCGAGAATGAAGTCGAAATTTAGAGATTCAGAGTGGCAATTTCAAGATTAAAGTCGAATTTCTCCAAATTTTGCAAAGTAGCCACTTTGCAATGAGGCAAAAATAGAATTCACAGGGCTCGTGCATTTAGAAAATAATTTAAAACTGTACAAATATGAATAGTATATACACATGCAAAAATACATAATATATTGATGAAATAAAATACATACACTGTGCACCGGGAAAAATGATTGAAATTTACCTCGGAATTTTCATTTCGAACGAAGAAAATTACTTCAGTTTTATTGAAAATATACATTCTCTATTGAATAATTTTAATCCCCGAGCGTAATTTCAGTAGGCAATGTACTTTTCATTGAGAATTAAATATTCATCTAATATATGTGTGAAATCATAACGTATTATTTCATGTGAAGAGAAGAACTAACTGGACGATGGGTATTCCCCTTTAGTGAAATGTAAATTTTCGCCATCTCTTTATCGAATGTAAAATTACGCTTGTATTTGTGAGTGATTATTGTATTGTTCATTCTTGTCTACAGAAGCGCATCGGTTTGTCTGACGTGTGCATTAGAATATTTTTGTTGTTGGTGAAAATAAGTAAAGAAGGTGAGTACATTTCTTGTAAAATTTCAATTACTAGTCCAATAAACAGATGAATTCATTGAGTTTTCTCGTTATGCATTATAGAGTGTTTTTTTATTACAAGTATATCCTAACCTCACATCGCGAATTATTTCATACTGTATGGAATAGTACAACATATTTTAACTGATTTTCAAATAATTACAGAACATATATTTGAAAATGTTTGTGATAATTACTGAATGGTATTGAGAAAAAGAGAAAAAGAGATATACTCGATAGCAGTGGCGTGAATCATCAGTGACGCCGTATGCACTATCCATTTTAAAAATGAATTTCGATGAGGAATAAAGTTTCGTATTGGTGGTTGCAAATATCGGACAATGTTAAATCGTAATTTCATTCACCTAAAAAATATCTGAACGTTTTATTCGTATCTTTCATAATTTTGGATAAATTTGAGGATTTGTGATTCTTATTATTGAACTTGAAAACATTTTTGCGATGGGAGGCAAGTTGGAACTCAAAATTGAAGGAATCGAGAAACACTTTAGGACCTTTTTGTTTCTGTTGAAGAGGTGAACAAAACACTTCATCACCACTTCATACCATATCATTATAGCTATATTTGCTATATTTCAGAAAATGTTGGAAAACATTTGGAAAAATCAAATTTTTATTATTCCAAATAATTCAAATATTATTATTCAAATTATTTTATTCCAAAATTTTATTTAAACGGTTGAATATGTATCAAAATCTTTTAAGAAATATTAATATTGAATTCAAACTAGTAGTAGTTTTTCTCTTGGAATGTGTTTTCGTCAACTTACTGTGTTTTTAGATTTCTAAACCTATCCATTTGATGATATTTCATTTCTCTTTTAGGATAATACCACCATGAGCAAGAAAGAAAATGTGTTAATTTGAAGAATGGTTTTTTATTTTGTACTGTTATTTGACTTTTTTGAAAATGAAAAAAAAATGTTTTGTAGAATTTCATTTCAAGAATGTATATGAACTTATTTTGTATATACATATTTTTTTTAATATATCAATGTGTAATATGTCTTGTGCATTCAATTATCTAAATGATGAGGAAAAATGGTCACTTAAGAGTCAAGAGTTAACATCCGATTGAGGTATATATAGGTATATATAGTGTATTCAAAACTACTCTGAATACGGACCTTCTTACAACGGAATATTCCAAGGTAATATAACCCGTAAATGAAAAATTACAATGTAAAATTTTATCAGACTATAGAATTCCACTGTGAAATTATATAAGAGTGTAAAATTCTACTGTAAAATTCTGTGAAGAGTGTAATATCTCGATATAAATTTATATCGCAAATTTACCCTATAAAGTTTTATTTCAACACAAAAGTACACTCAAAATGAAAAATTACACTGAAAAATTCCACACTTGTCTTCGGGGTAGAATTACAAAATAATATTCCGCATGGAATGTGAGATCACACACGAAAGTAATTTCTCGCTAATATGGGCGGTAATTAAATTGCCACCGGTACCGGTGGAAAAATTTTTACCAGTGTGACAATGAATTCATCGTAAACTTCGCCATTCAGTTATTTTAGAGATCAGAAATTTTAAATTCGGAAGGAAGGTAGGTCGGTATAGAGGCCGATATTTTTACCGATGAAGCAATTGAAAATATATACCGGTTTGACCAAAAATGAACTCGAAAAAAGTTTCAAATAGAACCCTTATATTAGGTACATCAAGTTCATTTGATAGAATTAAACACTATCTTTTCAATGATAACAAGTGATTCTATTCAATATTAGGGCATAAATGCAATTTTCTCTAAATTCAATATATCGATACTGCTGATTAACGGAAAAAGAGATTTTAAACAGTAACAGAAAACATATTGAGTCTCAGAATATTCAGAAAAGAAGTGGTAGGTGTTTTATTTCCGAATCTATTTAGTTTTGTGTATATGTCTATGTGTGATAAGGATATAAGTATATTTGTAAATATATCTTGTATATGGTCATGAACTAAAAGTGAATTTGATTCATTCTTCAATTTGTTGAAATTTGTGTTTGTATTGACACAAGGAGTTTTTTCAGATAAACTAGTTTTATGTTGTTTGAGCCTTAATAAAATACCTTTTCTTGTGGCATACCATTACGAAGAGCCAGAATTGTTAATATACCACTTATTACAAAAGTTGGCCTGCAGGATTCCTTCCACTTCAAGTCGAAAATCAAACGTATTACTTGTTTTCGTAAAACAAAAATTCGATAAATTTCGATACTACTTTTCCATAAAGTTATATTGTATGATAAGCTCATGGCATAATATATGTCAATTAGGGACTTTCTATCAAGAGTTGCTTCAAGTTGTAGCATGTCATGATAATTTTTTTGAGACACCCTGTGGTGAAATACAGCTTCTGGATAATACTCTAAGCATCCTTCATGCAAGCCATACACCGTTTCTTCATTCATCTTTATATCACAATTCGTTACAAATGTATGATTTATTCAATGAAGCAGCATTTTTTCTGCGTGTTCTTCATTATTTACAATAATTATGGAAAAAACGGTTTTCAGAAACTATACATTTTTGAGGTAGAGGCCATATTGATTATTAATCATTTTTACCATACTGTGAATTATCAAAATTTAAAAAAACTACTGAAGAGAAATCTAGTTATAGCACTAAAAAAATCACTATAGTTTCGAAACATCAAAATGGATTTTCTCGAAAGCAGTAGAGAATGAAAGACAATAGTAACTGAAATACAATGTTTCTCTACCTACCCCAATCCCGAATAAAAACCATAGATAGCGAGAAATCGAGTAAATCAATTCAATTCCAATCTAGTAACCTACAATATTATGGCGTAATATAATAGATTATATTGCAGTATGTGGAACAACGTAATATAGTAAGTAGATGAAATTTTATAACAGCTATTACATTGTATAATTTACGGAGAAACGATATCATTCTGCTGTACAAAACGGATGTTGTGGTTTTAGTTTTTTTATTCAGATAATGTCTTGATGCGATTTGGACGGTCATTGACTTTTTTAGGAATTTGCAATATACATACATTAATTTTACACGTTCACGAAATTCACATACATACATAAATTCCACGTTTTCACTAAAACTGTTGATAATATATGTTTACAAAACTCATTAATGAATGGAGATAAACCACTGGCCTTCTCCATCATCAGATTTGGTATCAACTCTTGTGTATGTTTATCATCTACCTGATAGATTGGAAGACAAAAAACTCAATTCAGAAGTTGTTCACTTTATTTTTGGAAGTTAACATTTTGAAACCCCAGTTTAATCCATTTCCTATCGATATATACTCAAAGAATGAGGATTTGCTTGTATTAATTCAAATCCTTGATGGCCAGTTTTCCAATATTTTTTGGACATTATAAAAAATATCATCCACTAGCTTTTACCCGCGGTTTCGCTCGCATTTATGCCATTAAATAAGTGTCAGTACAATAGAAATGAAACCATATGAGAACTATATTTTAATGCTTGGCTGGATTATCAATTTTTAAAAATTATTACATACGATGAAGTTTCGAAAATTTTAAATATGCTGAGATATTTTTGACAAACAATTTTTTAATCTTACATAAAAAAAAATAAAAAGTATCCTATGTCACTTCTAATACCTACAAGAACATGTGTACAACATTTCATGATGATCGGTTGAGTAGTTTCCCGTGAAACCGTAATAAGCAAACTTACATTCGCATTTATAATATTAGTAGGGATAGGGATTAGTTCAGTTAAAATTATATTGTCCATCCCATTGAAATAGTGATATTAGCATGCATTATCATATTTTCCTTTCATCACACCAAAACCAATAACTTGGCTATTTAAAAATCGCTGATCACTAGCAAGAAATGGGGTCTAAATACAAAGTCTGAATCTAGTTTCGAAAATTTTCTCATTCAAAGTTTCTCAGTAAGTATGAAGTCACGAATTGAACACCTTGTGATTTAATGATATTCTTCACGATCTAGATTTGAAGAAAGATAATGAAAATATCGCCAGTATTCATAAAATATTTATAAATGGCTATATACTCAATTATTTGACTCTATAGTGTTTTTTCATTTCGATATTCAAGGAATTACTCATGTGATGGAAAACATACTGGTTTAAAAGTCAAAAATGTTTGTTTATTTATTTGATATGTCTCCAGTCAAAGCGGAAAGCAGGTTTTACAGTTTTCATCAGATTCTGTGAATGTTAACAAATCGTAAAGCCCCAGGCATTTCAAGCTAATTTTACTTTCAACCACATTATTGGCCAAGGCTAATGGACTTGGACTCATTATGAGGAGAGTTTGAGATAAAAAAAGTAAGAGTATTCAAGTTTCTCAAACAGGTTTTGGATAAGTTATATTAACTTATTGGTTTGAATTCAAAAGGAAATATTCTTAGGAGAGATCAGTTTTTTGAGGAAAAAGCTTTTTGACTTTCTACTTCTCTATCATCAATCACAAAATGTGAGGATCTTTCAAAAAAGGAAGAAAATAATAACTACAATAAAAAGTCTGTATGAAGATATACTTCCATATGAACATTAAATTTGTATGAAAGTAGTTGTTTAGAATTGTTGTTTAGGAAGTGTGTTTTGTTTCAGTTTGTATCTTAAAAGAACTTCTTTGTCTGCACTGGACTGCTTATTTTCAAAAATAACGAATTTCATTTGATTCTAGTACAGCAGTTTTGCAATGTTTTGAAAAATAAGTGTATGCTAATGTATTGTCGTTACTACGTGGTAGGAAATCATTATGAAGAAAGTAGAAATGAAACTCTCGATGTTTTTTTCCACTTTTGTTTGTAACTAACGTTACTGCAGTTTCGTCCTATAAGGACATTTTCAGCTATAATATCCCAAGGACATTGATAACTAACGAAATAATTTTATCACAGTTTTCGAAAGCACGTTATTTGGTAACATTCCGACGCCGAAGGCGGAGGGATGTTACCTAAAATAACGTGCTTGAGGAAGTTGTGATAAAATTATGAGTTATTTATCAATGTTCGAGGGATATTCGGTGAGAAAATTTTTTGAAATTCGAACAAAATTATTTATTGAACACACAGTTATTAAAAGAACAATTCGTATAATGATATTCCGTTGATCTTGGTGTATTTGCCTCGGTTACTGCATAGGTGTTTCCACGCATACTATTGATTATTTGGTTATGATGTTCCTGATCAGTATTCAAATATGAACACCAAAGCGAGGAAGTCACATTTTCGAAATAAATTGAATTACTGAAATGTCAAACAACTTTATTGTGTTGGTTGCTTAGCAATGTCATGACATAAGTGATAACTACCCGTGAAAACTATCCATGGGTAGTTATCAGTGTAATGATGGTTTCATTGGTTATTTCGACACACATGACTAGAAATAGACAAATTTGATAGGATAATTTTTTTGGCAAAAAATTTTCAAACTAATGTATAACTTCGAAAATGTCCTTATAGAACGAAACTGCAGTAACGTTAGTTACAAACAAGAGTGGTAAAACACATAGAAAGTGTCGTTTCTCTTCTCTTCCTAATAAATTGAGTATTTTTTCATGCATACCTGTTCCTCAAGGTTTTCATAATGAATAAGCATAATAAATGAGACAGGTCAGTTACCTATTGAAAGGAATGAGAAATCTCTTAGGCATAACAAACAAAACCATTAATCAAATGAACTTTCCCCTCTTCGTGAATTCTTTTCAACAACTAACAACTGATGTACACGAAAAATACCTGATTAAACTCAGCAATAAACACGCTAATGGGTTCGCCATTATTTATTTACCTACTAGCCTATTGAAATGAGATCTTCTAATTGCTGTTTTCTCTATCCACTATTATTAGAATCACCATTAATATAATTGAAAGACGAGACGTTTCATGAATGTTCATAGAGAGATACCAGTGTTTCGAATTCAATAATAATAAAAATTATGATAATAATAATAATAATACGGTATTGACGAGACACGGTGTTGCCCTACGCTCCGGAGGATATTGAATCAGTTGTAGGGAACGAGAAGTGCCGAATTTGTTGGAACCATTCTTTTTCCACCCTTAGGCTCATACAAGCTAATAAGCCTGATGTTGTCCTTCTCGACCACCAGAGCAAAACGATATTTGTCGTGGAGTTTTCAGCTCCTGGCGAGACAAATATCGTCGGAAAAGAGGAATAAAAACAGATAATATATCGATAAATGATAAAAATATGTGGCCCTGTGACGCTTCTGTACTTGTACTAATTGAGTCTTATCCACATGCTGAGTTCTATCACCGCGTCCAACATTAATTAAAATGCCCGTGCATTGATTATCATTGAAGCAGCCATACATTTTGGCACACAATTCTATTTTCAATCGAAACTGGAACTTCCAAATAACCTGAAAATAAAGAGTGATTTCTAAATGTGAATTCTTTATTCTATGATCAACAATATCAAGAATTTCATTCATTCTTGTACCCTCACAAACATATCTTGGCAACGTCTCTGATTCTAAGTTCATGAAAACACATCAGTTTGCTGATTTGTGTCAACAAGAAATTCCTTCATCGTGAAAAATTACTAGTCCAAACCTTGCTATATGCCAGCTGCCTCATGAGGAATTTTTAGTAGTTGTCTGCGTTTGTTACATGTAGTCGAAAGTTTGAATTGCCGTGAGGTGGTTTGTAAGAATTTATTCCGATCAAGGACAGACCTGATTTTCTCTTTTTTCCATTAAAGATCTGAAACAGTTGATGTAGAAGAATTTCGAGAATATTTGCTCTGAAAATCCAATGCAGACTACGCTCTTCTAGGAATAAAACGCATAATTCAGAAAGAATGGTAAATCACTAATTGATATAATTTACTTCAAGATTTCCCCCGTGAGGGGATTACGAAAACCACAACACGTGTTTCGCTATACAATCCTTATAGAGTACGGAATATGTAGAGTTTTATTGCAAACAAAGAACACCTTTGCATTTACCGCTCTAATTTGAAGGAGTGTCAAATGAGACATCCATAATGGTGAAGTTCTTAGGAACACAATTCGACTGCAACCTATCATGGAACTCGCATGTCGATGTAGTTTGTGGCAAGCTGAACAAATTTTTTTATGTGGTCACTACACTCCGAAACATGCTGAAACAAGAATGTCTGCTTGAAGTTTACTATGCACTGGAGTACTCCGCTATTTCTTATAGTATCGTTGTGTGGGGTCAAGCGTCCGAACTACAAAGAGTGTTGCAAAAACATATTATTAGATGTATTTTCTGCTTATCTTATAGAACATCATGCAGATACACTTTCAAAAGTAATAAAATTCTCACGGTACAATCTATTTATATTTCAAAACTGTTGACTCACATTTTCAAGAACCTAAACAGCTTTAGAATACATTGCGATATTCACATGTATGACACCAGAAACAAAAGAAATATTTGACCGAAGCAAATTTGTCACTCCAGTAGATACTGGAATACGTCTATTCAACATTCTGCCCCTCGAATTGAGAGAGAGAGAGAGAGAGAGCAGACGTCCAGATATCTTCAAACGCAAGTTAAAAAAAGTACTGGCCGAAAGATGCTTTTAATCCCTCCGTGAATTTGAACTTTTTTATGGTTAGTGATTTCCAGTAGTAACCTTCTCATGCTTCTTCATATTTTGCTTCATCTTTGTGATGGTCTTGTGATTTTTCACAGGCGTTGAAGTATGCACCACTGAAATACCTGATTGAAAATCGGTTTTTGACTCGATGTTTCATGACATTCAAGAATGTAATCTTTTTTAACCATTATTTATGTTTGTCATTTTAATTGTACATAATCATCAGACACAATTTAATATGTGAAGTGTTAATAGGATATGGATGCAATTTTTAATTTGAATTTGAACAATAGATTCTTCAAACGAGAATGTAATGCCATATACCTCACATATAGACGTTATCACAAAATATCATTTGAAATTGTTATTGAAACAGAAGTTGGTGAAAATATTTTATGGGGGCGTTTCAAAAGTATTGTCAATTTTTATGAGTCTACTTTGAACTTCGATATCTCAGTAAATATTTACTCAATTCAATCGAAATAAGCGCCATTTGAATCAGTGGACCTTTGCCATTGTAACACACATCTAGTATTTCCATGATACCAATTCCATTGGTTGCTCTAGATTCGATGAAGTCGACGAAGGCCGTTTTTGCCTGGTCCTAATTGACGAAGGTTCCATCGGTGAGAAAGGTATCGAAGTACCTGAAAATCTAGTTTTCAGTTGGCGAGAGGTCTGGGGAGTATAGTGGTTGAGGCAGAACTTCGACGCTCAATTCGTTCAAATTCCGGGCGATGATTTGTGAAATATACGGACGGGCGTTGTGACGGAGCAGAATCGGACCTCTTCTGTTGTCCAAAGTCGGCTGTTGCTGACGGAATTTTTGGTACGTTTCATCGATTTCTTCACAATAGCACTCTGCTTTGGTGGTTTGGCCTGGTTACAGAAAATTATAGTGAATAACTGACCATGGTCTTTTTTGGTGTTTTTGTTCTCTTTAGGAAGTGCCTGGGTGGCTCAACGGTGTCTCCCCACTGTCCTTAATATTGTAATATCTACGTCATTTTTGTATATCGCTGGGTCACTAGTGAAATCATACTTAACTGTCCATCAATCCTTGGTAACCCTCTCGCTATTGCTGTCTTTGTTTTATTTAAAGTTTGCCAGCTGTTGTCACCAGATACAGATTTCTCCAAATCCAAATTTGGATGTTAGGCAATTCCAAAAAGGCTATAGGGTTCCTGCTGATCGCAAGAAGGTCGGTCTTTTTGAAATCTGATCAGTTGTATACCTACTTATACTCTCTCCCTCATTATATGGTTTCAGAACGATGCCGAATATGCTCTAACTGAATTTTATTCTCAATTAAAATACTTTTTACCTAATATTCTCTTTTCGATAGATTGACTAAGAGATCTCTAATCATTTTTCTCAGTCTAAGAGAAAATGAAAGTACAAATTTTCAAATATAAAGTATACTGAGTAAAACAGCGACTCCATGGACAAAATGAAAAAAAAACAACGTGTTAAATTCTATAAAATAAAATAAAATAGAACAAAGGAAATGTCGCCAATTAAACTATGCTATTTACTATTTATGCAGTACAAAAATACTTTTAGTTTCACTTTCACTTTAGTGAGAATGGTGTTTAACCTTGAATTTGCGACTTTTTTTGTAATTGTAATATGAACTCCACCTAAACAACCCACACCAGAAACCACCCACCCCAAATAAACTCTTTGCAAATAGAAAGTAAACTCAGACAAAATAATATGTGAACTCTCTCTCAATATCAACTGGTTAGTAAAAAAAACAAACACTCACATAACGCATCTTTGATGGATCATGGTCAACCATAGGTTCCGTTGACCCGTAGTGGCTTCAACACCAACAATTTTATTTTCAACTTCCCTGTACCCAATACCGGCTTACGATTTCACTACCGATTTCCCTTAAATTTCGCATCAGGCGCTTGGAAACAAAATAACCCCCCATCTAGGCCACCTTCCACAGCCTCGAAGGCTGAGGGATGAGACCCCCGAGCTCGTCTCGACTAGCTCCGGTGACCGACTCATCTGTGTCTGTCGCAAAAACTTCCAAGCCCACGTGTCAGCAACTCATAAAAACCCCATCTCAGCGTTTTAAACTTTCTCCAGCGTATGGTCATCGGCAGGATGTAAAATATACATTTGTTTAGTCTAACCCAACTTGTACATGACCACAATGACACTCAAAGGTCCGACAGTCATAAAGTAGTTCAAACGCTTTTTTATCTGGGAAAATATTGACACCGAAGAACCGAGTGATCAACCTCGATCTCTATAAATAAAATAATAGTTTACGTTACTATCACAATGACAGTTATTACATCTCCAGTTGTCGTAGTGTATCCACTGTTCATCACACGTGACGATCCGATCCGATTTTGATTGTCCAAAAGCAAAGACTAACAGACCCTGAACCGTGACAATTTCTGTTGATCGTTTAAATTGTGGGGAACTAACTTTTTCAGCTTCTTAGCTTTTCCAATGGGTACGTGTTAACTTATCAAAAGCCGCATAGGAGCTGGCGCCCAGTTCTTCCCCCATCCCATGCACCATTTGTGATGGGAATATTTTCACCAGGGTCCTCAAATCCTCGTCTTGTACTGTTTGTCGACCACTTCAGGGTTCATCTTCTATGCTAAAATCTCCTGAACAAAATTTTGCAAAACAACGCCAAACAGTGCGTTCATTAATACTATTATTGGTAAATGTCTGATGAATTTGTAGAGAAAAATTGGTGCAAACTATGTCAACGACATCATATACCAATGAGCTGAAACAAGGCCAAAAATTACAATTTGGAAAAAATTGAACAACATCAATGTATTGAATATAAAATTCTCTATTGAGAGTATTTATCGATTTTTCGATCATCACATCAAGAAAATCAAGTTGATTATGAACTTTCTCTTCTTATATGAATTTTGTCATGCATGGGATTTCTTGAATTTGAATAATTCAAGAAAGCGTTGATGTCATTTGGGTTATGGTTCCAGGCTGCGAAAACATAATCAGAACGTTCCATTGTGAAAGGTTAAACCTCAAAAAAAATAACAGTAAATTATTTACATATACTTGTTCAGGAATAAATCTGAGAAGAAGCCCGATTTTCATCAACAATCAACTATAAGGCAAAATATTTCACAAATTCCACTATGTTATTGATATTTTCAAGATTCAATTTAATGTGTTGGTAGACGTGCGAATTATAATTCTTTTGTTTTTCTTGCAGTCTCCTCCTCTCGTTTCTGGCCACAACGCAATCTCTTCCCACCGGAAACTCAGAAATCATAACAGAACCAAAACCAGGACAAGAATATGTCTTCGTTCAGACTTCCTCAGTCAATGCTCGACCAATCACCAGGAAAGAAAAGGCAACCGAAGAAGAAGAAAGGCATTTCGAAACTGCCCACAAATTTCCCCCCTCTCTCACATACGCCCTAGAGGATGATGATGACGGGAGTGCAGTCAAGCCAACAAAAGGCGGGAAAAAGGTCCACAAGAGAGACGCTCCTGCTCCTCCAGGCGCAACAAAAATTGATGTCAAGGCACTCTTAGCCAAGTAATTCTTTTACAATAGTTTCTCCTTTCTGAATGTAGGAAAATTAATATTTGAACCATCTTAGTTGTATTACCAGCACATCATATCGAAAGTACATAATCTGAATCATGAAGCAAAAGAAAATAAATAAATGGAAAGTCTCGATTTCTCAAAAAGTCTTAATAATTCGCAATATATCTAATCTTTACATTAATGATTTGCTATAAATAACAAAAAATAGTTATGAAATCGATTTTCCAATATTGATTACATAGGTTAGGTTAGGTTAGGTCAAAAGTGAGTGGGTCAATTCGACCCTCCACCGCAACCCGCAACGGTTTATTGTGGCTCACACCTATTCACACTCGACCAAATAAACCCAGCTTCTTAACGAAGCCGATTAGTGTATATGGTGAGTGGTCTTTCAGGTCAGATGCTCTGCCGAACTCTAAAAACCTGATTCAGTCCCCAGCGGGGCAGGCACAAAGTATATGCTCTTCTGTTTCACCATTTTCCAAACAGAGGCGACACACACTGTCTTCCGACAGTCCGAGTCACTGCATATGATGATTCAAATGACAGTGACCTGTAAGAAGGCCTGTTAGTTCGTAGTTCATACATACTATAACCCAACAACTGTTTGGTATCAAGTTTCGAAGGGTGAATAAAGGCCTTGAAGTGAACCAATCCTGGAAGATTCTGTCAGAAGTCCATAAATCTTCTTGCCATCCAGGTGTTCAATCTTTGTTTGGCAAAGCCTAAAGCGATGCCAATGACAGGTTTTTGTTTAATGGAGCTGCTTGCAGCACCCTCCTTTGCAAGGGAGTCAGCAGCCTCATTGCCTTCCAGGCCAATATGGCCAGGAATCCAGACGTTGCTCGGTATAGAGCCAAAAGCTTCCAACTCCGCTTCACTGTCCGAGAATATTTTTATTGACTTGTGTATGAAGTTGGACTCTTCCAAATCTCTCCGCACACAATTCAATAACGTACATTACCGCTTGAAATCATAGATTCCTAGGCAGGTTGATATCTCTATCCTGGGTCTGCGACTTAAAACACCTACACCAGAACCTGAAGGTGTTTTTGATCCATCTGTGAACCAACAACTATCTGCTCTTAATATTTCCTTCTTCTGGAACAGTACTCGGAAACAGTACTGTATATGACAGTTCGTAGTTGACAGTTGGAGGCATAAAGTCAGAGGACATTTCCAGAATGCTCTGACTTTCAGTATCAACCAATAGTCTGTTGCACTCTGCATTGAATTGGTTTGTGATATTGGCAATATGCTATATGCAGTCCATCTAGCCTCTCTTTTCAGAAAAATGTGGAGGGGAGGTTGATCTAGAAGGATATCCATGGCCGATGACGTTGTGGTACTGTTGGCACCAATGATGGCCAGTCAAGCCTGTCTCTGTAAGCCAGAGAGCTTCGCGTGGGCCGTTTTCTGTAAAGCCTTCGTTGATTACATCATTTGATGTTCAATTGTTTGATGTTTTTAAACTATAATTATTATGGAAGAGCGTAAGTAATAAATTGTTTGGAATGGGATCTTTGTCGCTGTTAAAATTTTTCGATTTCTAAACCCTCGAAGGCATCTAAAAATCTGTTGTCATGTACTGGTCTGAACCATTTTAAGCATACCTCACTTCTAATGGTCTATGAAACCTCTGAAACCTATTATAGTCATCTTAGTCTGACCAACATAACTTTTATCGTAATCCTCACAGCTTATTTCGTGAATGTCAGACTTTTTTCTTTTCCATTCAATCGTCTTTAGGGATCTCCAACTTGTCTTTCGGTTGAAGTGTATAAGTAGTTTTTGTCTTCCATATGAGCCAAAATGCACTAACGAATTGGACCGAATTTTCAAAAGAATTAAATATTAAAGTTGCTCTCAAAACTCCTAATGCACTTCAACAAGTGTTGGGCAACCTGAAAGAAAAGGTGTCTCTTTATTTGATGATTTCTCTGCAACTTCATTTCGTTGCCTAACCATTTTTGCTGACAAATCTGAAATGAAGTCTGACTAAGGTTATTCTACAACTATTGAAGTAATTAGTTATTAGTCCATTTTCATTCAGATGGTAAATTACGGTTTCACAAATATCTCTAGGAATTATGTCAGTCCGAAGTAGAAATTGGATTCCCAATTCAATTCTATTCAGTATCGATGATAGTTCTGTTGACTATTCCGTCTGGTATGCATGATGGCAATAAGACGAAGATATGTGCACCCATTACTCACAGGTTGGGATAGTGGTGGCTCAAACACTTTTTGGGTATGTATTCTAGTTGTGAACCCATCTTATAACCCAAATATATCCAGAGACTAATCATCAACATTACAATATTTGAAAGGCTTTAACATCTTGAGCGAGCATCAATATAGCTTTCGGAAACAAAGATCAACAGGTGACCCTCTATCGTATGCCACCTATATTTGGAATAATGCAATCGAGAAACATGGAGAGTCAAGAGTTGTTGCGCTTGATATTTCTAAGACCTTTGACCGTGTGTGGCATAAGGGTTTGCTGGCCAAACTTCGACGCTATGGCTTTGTCGGATCATTTTTTTATATAGCTCCCCAACTTCCTGAAATAACGTTCCCTGTAAGTATATCAACGACTTATTGAAAAAAATGAATCCAATATATTGTTTTGCTTACGACAACACACTCTTCTCGTAATTCCATTTGGATTCCAGAGCATCGCACATCTTAACCGGCAGCTGGAGATGGCATATCTTAATGAGGATCTAGAAGTGATTTCGAATTGAAATGGAAGCAACCAGGTTCAATTCAATGCGACAAAAACCCGATATCGATTTTCTTCACGAAGATAAATGCCTCTGAAGCGGATATAATAACGTCAGGACAGACAATTACACTTTCTGCTGTAATAAGTTTGTTGGAAGGTTAAAATTGACACCAATTTGTCTTGGCACAATCATGTCGTCGCTGAAATTGCAAAGGCTGCTTCTCGAAAGCTTGGAACACTGTTCCGAACGAGAAAATTGTACACACCTCAGAAACTTTTGATGCTTTATAAAGCTCAGATCAGATTTTCTTTAGAGTATTGTTCTCATGTATGAAGTTTTGCCTCTAAGCATACCATGAAGCTGCTGGATTCCATCCAGAAAAGAGCCATCCACCTGATTGGAGACGCGAACATCACTTGCAACCTTGATAGTCTGGAACATCGAAATAAAATTGCAGATTTGTCTCTCTTCTATAGATAGTTTCACGGGAAGTGTTCAAGTGACTTGGCACATTTGATTCCACCAAGGGCGGTATATATCAGAAATACGCGACGGACTGTGGCTGATCATCATTTTGAGGTTCAACTCAGTACACCTCGAACTTCACTGTTCAAGAACTCTTTCATTTAGAGAACTGTGTTCATGTGAAATGAACTTCCTGAGAACATTTTTTTAAATGAAATCGCTACTTTCGTACAGGCACCGCTCTTAGAGCGCCTTAATAATTTTTCTGTAGTGCTTGTGTTTTGTCCTTAAAAAATTATGGGAGGATACTACTGAAACTTCACGATATCCCCTTGGTAGATCTTCTGAAACGTTTTGTAGTCTGTTCAGAAGCAGATTTTGCTTGAGTTTCTGTCAAGAGTACACTTTGTCATTATTTTCACAAAATTTTCCCAAGCTGTTAGCTGTTACTTTTGTCTTCTCTTTGCATAATGAAACTGACACACTGTTTTGGAGTGTGTGGTAGATTTTACTTCTGGTATATACAGGTATTCAAGATATATCTGTACTTTTCTCACGTTTCCCTACAGAAAAGTCCGTAATAGAGTAAAGCATCAAGTATTGCCTTATCCAATTCTATAAGAACACACAGTAATGATACACAGATCTGAGAATGCTCACATCAAGCTCTTGATATGTAGGGCTGCTGAGTACAGTTAATATTATTATAAACTTATTTCATTCGTTTTTTCGATTTCTGAATCTTCTTTCCTCAGAAGGTTTAACTTCCCTATAAAAAACCCTAAAAACCTGAATCGCTATTGTAAATAAGTAGGTTACATTTTACAAAGGCTAACTGATAAGCTACAGGGTACATTTTTTCCAGATATCAAATTTCCACTTCAGCACCAAAAACACAATCCACCTCAACACAAGCCACTACCACAAAGTCAAGCAGAAAACGAGGAGGTAAACGTCGAGTGAAAAAAGAAGCATTATCTGAATCATTTGAAGTGACCAGCCCAAGATCTGTTTTAACGACTGGCAAGTCGGTTCCGAAGGTTATAGAATCAGATGACATTCCTCTGGTTGGAGCTGCCAGTGAGAAGCAAAGATCCCGAATTCAAATTAAGAAAGGCCCAAATGGACAAGAGTACGAATATGAGTATGTGTACTACTATTATGATGATGAGGATGATCCCAAAGACAAAAAGGTTGGTGGAAAAATAATATTTATTCTAAATTTGAGCAGGCCGTGAAGTTAATGAAAATTATTTCCTCCGTCTACATATAATTGCACCCATTTCAAGAAACTTTATAAGTTTACTTAGCAAATCATCTTAATGTACATATGGTTTTCAATAAGGTCACCAATTCTCATGATGGTCCAGCACGGAATCAAATTCCTTCACGTAGTGACCTACCCAGAGAAAAGCCTATTCCTGAGGTCAATGAAGTTCTACCACTACGTGGAAATAAGATAAGAGGGCGCCAGCTGGGTGAAGATGACTCTGTTGTTGATGATCGTTTACCCGCAGCCACTAGATTTCCCCCAAGGTGAGTAATAAACAATTATTGAATAGAACTGGCCGATACTTGATGAAAATCCATATTGAAAGTAATTATTACAGTTTATTATATGATTTTCTCTAAATGTGCATGCCTACGTTGTTGTTAAGAATGACAAAGATAAAAGTTCAGTTTCAGAAAAATTGGGAGTGCATAAATTATCATGTGGGTCATGTCCGATGTTTTATATAGGTCAGACTGGAAGAACGTTCAAAGACCACACAAAGGAACACAAAAATAGTTTCCAGAATGCAAAAATAAATTCCACATATGCCACTCATTCAGTCACAGAGGGACATGAGTTCAACCATGAATACAAGCCCCTCCATTTCCAGAAGAAAGGTTTGAAACTTAACCCGTTGGAGAGTATGGAAATAAACAAATTCAAAAACTCTCAATATCTCATGCATGAAAGATAAAATTGAATTGAATAATTCGCCATTATTGAATCTGTTCATTTCCAGGTAAAAATAGTTAAGTTCATTTACAGTAATTTCGAAAAATTTATTCATATAGTTATGGAATTCTTACCTGACCGTTTCAGGTAGATTAATTCACTAGAAAGTAGGCATACGAGTAGGTAATGTGTTAGAGTATAAAATTGTTGTAATTTAGAAATAACTTTTAGTTTACGCTTGAGGAAGCTATTGTATAGCGAAACACGTGTCGCGGTTTTTGTAAAACCCTTTATAGTGAAAGTCATACAATAAACTGTATTAATTAGTTTTAATAACCAATTGTTACTGGATGATTATTAACACTAATCTAAATAATATACCTTTGTGTGAGTTACTGAGCCTCCCTTGTCATATTCCGTGTTTTCAGAAAGCATCTTAGAGGAATTTTTCTACTTGCATTCTCAATCTCAGCACACTTATTCAGGATAATATAACCTCAAAAAAAAACAATTTGCATCGAAAATGTGTTCATCATCTTATTTTCAAAAAAAACTTATAATTGGTTTTTTTATTTTTTTCGAAAAATCAAGTCAATTGAAATATTTTTTTGATCGCTCTATAAAGGTGTCTACCGTACCAACCATGGCCGTGCTAGGACCGTATCAGACACGGAAAATAACACGGCACGGTCTACCTTGCCCAGTGTAATGAAACAACCGTGTCCTAAGCCCGTAAGCAACACGTATAATGACCGAATCATACGGGTATGATGACCGTTAGATACCCCTTTGACAACTATAGGTAATGTGAAGTATTGTATGTTTTTCCGGCTTACTCATCAGTGTAGGGTGAACGTGTAGAAGAGTTTACCACGAAGAAAGAATATGGCTATGAGATTATCTACATTTCAATGGAATGCATTGCTGATTAAAATTTTAAATGATTAACAACCCGTTTATACACCGTTTCGCTGCCGGAGACCTATGGTTTAGCAACGTCACGTGCCATGCACGTTGCGTATCAGCACCGGCAAAATATTTCGACTCGAATACTGTCATGGCACGTGCACGCTACGCTACGTGCCGGACCAGTGAGGGAACGGTCTAGTGGGCGTTGGTTCATAAATCGTATGAATGAATATTTTTTAGCATGTGCCGGTACGTTTACGGTCATGGTTTGGTAAGGTATGGTGGGCAGAGACCTTAGAGATAAAAAAGTGATTCATATGGGGTCTTCCATCAGGGTCTTTTGAACTTTGACAATTGATAACGGCCATCTTGTTGAAGCTACCTATATCATTTTACGGTCGCCATAATTGTCCTACGAGAGGTGGTGGATAAATTTGAGTCCATTGGTTCAGTAAACTATCGATCAACATCCGTATGTTTATTACTGGAGTTTTTTTAAATATATCTCAGTTCCATACCACCAATATACGAGGAACTTTGGAAAGATTTTCAAGGAACTAGGTATGAAGGTGGGTTTTAAAACAAGTCATACACTACAGAGCCTTTTGGGAAGTCCAAAAGACAAAGTCTGAAAGACCTGAAAAATCAGCAGTCGCCCATCATATTTTGCAACAAAACCATTCCCATAGACTTCAGTTCATTAAGATTAGTTAGACAAGTTAACAACAACAGGCAACAAAATGCCTATGAGAGTGTAAAAATAAGTAAACACAATAATACTATGAATAACGATGACGGACCTATACCAAAGAGCATACTATATAGCTTGTTAAAATAAAATAATGTTGTTGGGTTTACTGACTACTACATAAGGACACATTGCAAAAATGAATTTGGATAGGGAATATTGTAATATAATAGATAAGGCAAAATTGTAAAATTAATTTAGGTTGGTATACCTGTATGGGTGGTACGCCTGGATGGTTTACCTGTATGGGATACCTATATAGCATAAATAGGGCTAGCTCGCATTAGTTTCTAGTTTTAATCTTCCTCTTTGAAGATGATCACTTGGTGATCGAAACACGTGTCGAGGTGTTAAAAATAACGATTTGGTGTTGGGAAAAAACTCCAGTAATATTCATTACTACACCAAAGGTTCCAAATCAGTGTATCATAAATCCGGATGTTGACGAAACGCAAGATTTGCCGAAAACATCGCCGCTGTCTGTGAGAGTGTGCAGGAGAATCCGAGGCAGTCGATTTTGCGTCGCTCAGAAGAACTTCTTTCGCAGACCACAATTTGGTGAATTTCGCGTCGTGACTTGGGCCTGCACCCGGACAAAACTCAAATGACCCTGGAAGTGAAGGTAAACAACTATAGACAACGGCGTGTGTCGCTGTGGGCGCTGTAGAAGTTGGCAACCGGCAATATCGAAAAATAATTTTCAGCAATGAGGCAATGAGAGAGTACGTGGCCAGATCATCACTGTCAACGGCGTGCACTATTGGTCGATGATAACCAACTTCTTCTGGCCTGAATTGGATGATCTGGACACCAACGACAAGTGATTTCAACAGGACAGCGCTACGTGCCACACAGCTCATGCCATATTGGATATTCTGCACGAGTAATTTGAGGGCATGGTCATAAAAAGTGGAGGTGATGTTAATCAGTCACCGAGATCATGTGATAACCCCGTTAGACTTTTCTTGTGCGGTTTTCTCGAGTGGCTCGTGTATGCAAACAAGCCACAACCCACAGCGTTCTTCAAAGCCAACATTACCCATGCCATCGGTCAAATTCAGCCTGATTTATGCGTGGATGTTTCGGATGCGCTCCACCGAGAGACGACGTGGCGGACATTTGAACGATGTTATATTCCACACATAATGGTTTTTCAAACGAATGAAAAATTTTGATATCTCACACACTTCGTTTTATTTAAATGTAAAGATAGAAAGCACTTTATTAAAAACTCTATAGTTGAAAATGGTGTTTTGGGTGAAACTTCTTATCAAAACCTAAATGGTATCCGAAAAGAACTTTATCCGAAGAATGAAGAAAAGAGAATTGAAACTTTCTGTTTTTTACCACTTTTATTTGTAACTAACGTTACTGCAGTTTCGTATTATTATGTACATTTTCAAACTTATACATTAAACTAACAATGGTTTATTACATTAGCCCTTATATACCACCCCTGTATGTAATTATAGAGGTACTTGGCGTGATTGAGTACGTGAATTTACAATTTACAATGCGGATGTGCCAGTTTGAAAACCGGTGAGAAAACTAAATCGATTTGATCATTTAACAGGTTGCACCCGCAATGTTTATGCTTATTAATTTACAAGGATTCTAAATAAATGAGTTTGTAACCCTGCCTTGTATAGTGCAAAATTTCCGTATCGTTTAGTTTCGGGAACTTGTGGTTGCATGCCAAGGAATGGTTGGAAAACGTCGAATCATTTTTTTCCTAGTCTGAAGGACCTTTCATGTTCAGCATACCGTTTTTGGAAATTCCGACCACATTGTCCCACATACAAACTATTACACTCCGGACACTTAAGCCTATAAAACACAATAAAACATATTATTGTGGTTTATAATCTCCGATTTCTCCAACTTGTCCACCAGATAAACTGGCATGAAACCAGATAAACTGGTATGTGGTCTTAATGCCATTTCCACATTGTTTTTTCTGAAGAAACCCGCAATTATCTCTGTTCTTTTTTCAAAATATGTTAGAGTTACCCATTTCTTGATTTCTGGTTGTTTGACCTGAGATATATTAATCTGTTAGTGAATTTACGGTTTCATTTTCTGGCTAACTTTTGGATGGTATCTGCGTTGAAAACATTATTATGACATATCTGTGTAATTATATCAATTTCCCTAGCTAGATTGTTAGCAGACAAAGGCAGTGAGAATGCTCTGTGCAACATTGAATTATAGGCTGCTAATTTATGACTGGATGGAAAGAATCGCTTGGGATGATAATGTCTGTATAGCTAGGTTTTCTGAATACATTGAACTCAAATTTATTACGATTGAGTGTAATGGTCAGGTCTAAGAGATTTATCTGTTTCTCTATCTCTGTTTCGAGGGTGAACTGAATGTTGCTATTGAGATTATTCAGGAATGTCATACATTGGTTCAGCTGTCGTGTAGTACCTCTGAAACAGGCGAGAATATCGTCTACATATCTGTACCAAAAACGAATATGTTGTTTACCCAGGTCGGAATTTGAAAATGTTCTTACAGGACGAAACTGCAGTAACGTTAGTTATAAATAAAAGTGGTAAAAAACATAGAAAGTTTCAATTCTCTTTTTTTCATTATGATTTCCTATCACGAACTAACGGCTATACATCTATTAATTTATTAAATAGGAAAGAAATACAAAATGTATCACGACTATCATGAGCCGAACAATCGAATATTACTTACAGTCGATACGTCATGACTAGGTACATGTTTGAATTTTTTCAACTTCTTTCAGTTTATTCATCGCTATCAATTCTCCAAAGCTGGAAAAAAATCGCCAAATTGTTGGTAAGCAAATAACTTTATGGTGAATGTATACTTTTTATTGTTTACATGGAATATTTTGGTGCGGTATTCGTTCCTCCGCTCACGGATTCAAATCTTTAGGAAGTTCTAACATACATAAGAACAGCTGTAGAAGACAATTATGCGGACAACAAGCCTTCTGCGAATTATTAATTTTTCTTACGATTGGAGGTCATGTTTCGATTTGAGGTCATGTTTTTTTTATGTTATCTCAAAAGGTTTCTGCGAATTTGTTGGCATGGACAAACGTTGTACAACTAAAGTACTTGAGTTTCGAAAAGCTGAATAAACTAATCATAATGAAGGTCATGTTGAGAATTCTAAGATATAATTGAAAAGAATACAAATTCGGAGGATGTCTGGGTACCTATGCACCTATGTGGGGTGTTTAGAGGAATTGTAATGTTGTTTCTCATCCATATTCTAAGATGAACATTTAGAAAATAATCATCCAAAGTCTTAATATCAGTCAAATATATTTTTTTCGACCACCTTTCTAACTGTATCATTTCAAGAAGCCGCAACTTGAATACTTCACCTCAACCAGAGGAAGATTTCCAGTCAACTAGAGGTCGAAGCAGAGGAAGGCAAACTACCGAAGCTGCTTCCTACGTGAGTGAAGCCGACAATGTATCAGATGAAACCCAGGTACGCATTTTTTACTCTTAATAATAAATCGCCATCGATGAAATAGATCAACGGTATGCTTGCCCTTGGCTTGATTCTTTCTTCTTGAAGTTATTTTAAGGTGGAGTTCCTGATTGCAAATATTAAGGGTGGAGCACTATTATGACGCAAGGAAAATGAAATTAATTTCTTCAAGGAGACAGGAAGTGATCCTGGTCATACTTTCGATGATTAGTTTCTGCACTGAACGAAAAAGTTTTTTATTGAAAGTTATTACCGTCTGTTGTATGAGGAGAGATTTTCGAACAATAGGAAGTACCTATATAATAATAATAATAACTCGACATTCATTGAGGATAGATAACAAATGGTGAATAAATAAATAATGAGACTGATGGCGAAGTCTAGCTGTGGCTAGTTTACTTAACCGTCAGAGGGGCTTACGCCCGAAAACAGATTTATTGTAGCGAATCAGTTTGTTAAATTATAGTTGCTGCTTCAATTAGTTGAATTATAGTTGACTGCTGTATCATCAGAAAGATTACACAGATATGAAAGCTTATAATTTAGCGCAGAACATTGTTTCGGTAATTAAGAGTGCATACTTATGAGAATAGTTTGAAAAAGAAGTAAATTTCATAATATTTAATGTGTAGAATGGTTAAAGAGTTGGTCCTGTTGAGTTTCAATGCTTGGAAAGTAAAAATGTTCTCATTTCATATTTGAATTTATCGATATTATACATTTTGAACTCTTCTTGTACATACAGATTGCATTAAAGACATATGACCTTTGAAAAGTTTCTGTTCTACGTTGAGGCATGGTGAAGGTAGACTTGTTTCCGACATTCTTTGAATGGATTTGAGATCGAGGAGTGAAGCAACGTATCAGGCTTGATGGGTCATGATTTTCAAAAAGTTTTTCAACGAAAATACTTAAGTGAAGTCGTCTTCTATTTTCCATGTTGAGCCACTTACATTCAATGCGTTTATAAGAGATGTCTTTATATTTCCTTATCCCAAAAATGAGTCTATAACAACTATTTTGTACATTTTGAACTCGCATTTGGTCAACGATTTTTGAGCATGGACCGTAAATGAAGTAACATTAATTGAAGTGACTCAAAACAAGTGACTCACATAGTGTACGTTTCAATTCAAATGGAGAATATACTGATTACTCCAAATGAGCTTAAGTGATCCAAAAGCTCCGCCTGCCAAACTTTTGATGTACTGGGAGAAACACATATCAGAATCTATAGTGAGTCCCAAATTTCTAGCTGAGTCACTTACTTGTAAGGAATTGTCTATGTGGATAACCATGTTATTTTTCAGAATATTCCCTTTATTTTTATTACCAAAGAAAACTATTTTAGATTTACCCGAATTCAGCTTCAGATAGTTTTCTTCAGCTGACTTTTCAGCTTTCCAAAGCTGAATCTCAGCTCTCCATACTTAAATTCAAATACAACTATGTATCATCTACACAAGCCTACACTTCACAACGTTCCATCTCATTTAAAATATCTGCAGTGTATATGATGAAAAGCGATGGTCCTAGAATAGAACCCTGACGAACCCCTGATAATACATATCGACTTGATGAATATGATCCACTTACCAAAAACCTTTGGGATTGTCTATTCCAGATCAAAAATTTTGATTCCTTATTGAATCCGTTTGCCTCAATTTGGCAGAAAGAAATTCCGGACTGATCGTATCAAATGCTTTGTAGAAGTCGATTATTACCAAAGCAGTTGATGAATTTGCCTCATTTGTAGATAAGATATCATTAGTTACAGCTGCCAGGCTGTTTCAGTACTTCTACCAGGTCTGAAGCCACATTGACACTCGTGAAGCAAATTATTCGATATAAAGTACTCTTATATTTGGTTGTGTGAGAATCTTTCGAATATTTTTCAGATAGTGGGTAGCAAACTTATAGTTCTCGAATCTGAAAATTTTTAGGAATTATTTTTCTTTGGAATTGGTATACAAATGGAGTTTTTCCAAAGTATTGAAAACAACGATCTCTCCATACAACTATTGATAATGTGAGCTATATATTTGTCAATAAACGGGCTTCACAATAGTAGGTTTTTCAAGTTCATATTATCTACTCAAAATGCGGTAGTCTTAATAGAATGTAGAATATCATGAACTTATTCTTATATTGCAATCAAGTGAAAACAAGTTTAGTTGTTCGCTATAAACTGATTTACTGTAATTATCAAAGTAGAATTGAAATCACTTCCACCACTTGATTTTAAGAAAAATCTAAAGAGATATATGTTTCAATCAGGTTCTCTCCTTTGAAATATTGATCATTTGATACCTATAGGGACTTATTTATAATAAATATGTAGAAAATACCAAAATAATCGTTAAATTATTGTATTAAATTTCCTTTATGTTTATGACATGACTTTTCACAGGTAATGAATCAAATTCTCATCTATTCGTTTTGGCTGCAAAATAATTTGTATTAATATGAGTTAATATGAGTTAGCTGTTGCTGGTTGGACGGAAGGGCAATTTCTGCCTTGATTCATCATGTGCAGATGTTGAATTTTGACATTTGTTAGGGGTCGTTAGTTGAGGTCCTGAGTAATCTTTCAATAAAAGCATTTATTATTATTATATACCCCCAAAGACTTTGGGAATATCATGTGAAAATTTCAGATGAAATTTGTGACTTATCTGTAGGTAATAGAATTTTTTTACTATTTTTTTCCGTAATCTGAACACAAAATACTGTGAAAATCACTAGTTAAATATTCTACAATTTTTTAATCGCAGACCTGTGTTATCAGCCTTTAAAATCAATTTCAAAATATAATACATTTTAGTAGTATTTTATTACTGAAAAAAATTCATCTACTGTATGATCCAAGTTAAAATGTATTTTATATTGAGTATTTGAGTAGGTACTTACAACGACGATATGAATTGTATTGTTGGTACATTATTCATGAATCTGAAGCATTTCAAATACCTACCAAGTGACATGATCGTTTCGCAAAAATTGTTTAAAAAGGTTTTCATTCACTTTTGTTCGTGCTTGTTTTTCAGTTTTCTGTTGATTTCACCGTGAAATTTTGATCATTTTTTCTCATAATCCATTTTATTAAAATTTATCGTCAAGTCAATTGGGTATAATTATTATATTTCCAAATCCATTTAGATTTCCATCGCTGATTGCATAGATGGTTTTGAATGGTTTTCGAAAAATTCATAAACTTATCAGCAACTATTTTCTTCAATACTTTTACCTTCACTTCTTTTCTTTCTTTTTTCCGATATAATTATCAGTTTATTTTGTTTAATTTCTTTACCACTAAATGAAGTTTATTAAATGAAAATTGATGATAATTTTCCTGTTTAAATTTTTTTCATGCTATGCCACATTTATATTTATATTGAGTACTTTCAAATTTCATTATTTTGTAATTCAAGTTCCTTCCCTATGCATCACTCCATTGTTGAGATATTTTGGGATATTTCTAGTATTGTTTCGGATTAAGTAAAATCACTTTCAAAAAAACTCTTTATTTTTTTTCAATAGTCTACCTGTAAAATATTTTTTGAATAGTTTTCCCTACTTTATGAGTTTTTTGTCTATTTTATTCTATCCTCAGATTACTCCAGAGCTGTCGAAATAAAGTTTCAATTATCTATCAAGGCTATAAAAATTTAAATACAATATTATATGCAAACATGCCATTTTCTTTTCTCCAATTACTCAAAACCCTATATCAGGACAAAAGTGAGAAAGTATTTCATATTCTCCCTTCCTAAGCAAGTTCTTCTTGCCGCGCAAGAGTCGGGAATCACTCTTATTTAACATTTGTGTGCTTACAACCAAATGATTGAAAATCGAAATGAAATGAATTGTATGATTATTTGAATATTTTTCTGATAGGGATCAAGAGGAAGAACTCGCGCCAATATTCGAAGACCATCCTTAGATTTAGTGGACAGCGATTCTTTCAATAACCATGGAAATAGTCAAGCAAAGCCCTCTTTTCCTCAAGAATTGCCTGAAGGCCCGGTACGTTTCTTAGGAGCCATACCCAACGAGCGCATCGAACTCGTCCCAGTAATGAAATTGTTGAATATGATCACACTAATGAGCTTACATCTTTGAATAGTGCACCGTAACACTAGCAATCACAGTAGAAACTAAGCATCTTACATCATCACAGTTTTATATATTTTCACCACTACTACAATATTATTCATCTTTTGGTGTCTGGGGCATCTAATTGTTATTTGCTCACGCTAAAATTGAAGATATTTTCAAAAATATAACACTTGAAATACAAAAAAATATCTATGCTGGCAGAAAGGAAATTAATTTTTATAAACCAAATGCTTTCAGTACCTAGTTTAAAAGACAAACTTATATCGGTTTCAAAAACAATTCACCAGTAGATATGCTCTAGTTCTTGAATTCTTGATTTAAATACTCATAACTATTCAAACTTTTCAACTATTATACATTGTGGATTATTTTTTTCCACCCAGGACGTGAAAGAGGAACCCATAGAACCAGTTTACAAATCTAGTGAAGAATCACCTATTCCGCCCAGATCGGATATTCCCGAAAATGAAAACGTAGGCACCACTGTTTCTTCGTCAGAAGATGCTACCACAGCCATGTCTCCCATGGACAAAGTAGCTTTAGATTTGTACGCAATTTCCCAAGGAACGCAGAAATTATTCGGAGAAGAAGCTGTTGAAGATAGTGAGATCAGTACTGAAAGTGAAAATAAGGCAACAGATCTGACTGACTCCACGACAGAGGAATCTTCCACAGGTAATCATACGAAATCAAAACCGATTCGTTACTTAAGAAATTATGTTTAGTGCCAGAAACAACACCAACGACTACAACAACTACTACAACTACTACAACCACAACTACAACAACTACAACCACTCCACCTCCACCTCCCTCAACAGAGCCTCCCCAGAGTGGTAGGGGTAAATTCGGATCTGGCAGACGAGGTTTGAATGGAAGAAAAACCACATCCCAAACAACAACAACTGAAGCTGCCCCAGAGCAACCTAAGAAAGGCAAGTTTGGAAGACCAAGTTTCGGTGGTAGGACGAGAGGCAGGACTACTGCTGCCCCAGCCATCGAGGAAGAATCCCACAAAGAAGAAACGAAACCTGTCAGTCAGTCAAAGGTAATTGTAAATAAATACTGACAGTTATGTGCTTGCATCATTGTTATTATTATGACAAAACTTTATACCCTAATATCTTCCACAGCCTTCCCGTTCGCGATTTGGAGGCTCCAGACCTCGCGGTCGTACAACAGCAGCTCCTGAAGAGCCCAGAGAAGATTCTAGTCCAACTTCTGCACCGTCCCATAGAGCATCACTACCTAGATCACGGCCTTCTTTCAATGTGCGACCAAGAGGACGTACAACAGCAGCACCGTCTACCGAACAGGAAGATTCTAGTGAGGAATCAGCATCAACAGCTGAAGCCAGGTAAATTAGAAGGAAAATTGTTCTATTTGATGAGATTATATAATTTGATTTTTTCATATCTTCAGTACTACAGTTAGATCTAGAAGAATCAATGCTGGTTCTGCAGTAAGGCCATTGAGACCAGGTGCAAGAATTAACATAGGTGGTAGGGGAAGAGGGGCCACTACTACCACTACAGAAGCTCCAGCTGAAGATCACGTTACAGGCGATGATGAACCGGAGACTCATGAACAAGAAGCTAGCGAGAAGGTAATTACAAATAGTTCTTCAGTTGCGATCAACCAAAAATCCAAAGTAATGTTCAATGAGTAGGTATCGATAAAATTCTGAAATGGAATCTTCATTTATCTTTCGACAAAAAATTACCATACTTGAAAGTTTTACGAAAAATACATCTACACATCTGAAAAACACTCAAAAACCAACTCTAGATATTGGGTAAGTCACAATCATAATTTCAAAATACCCATTGTTTTTATCTATGTTCATGAAAATATTTTCAGTAGGTACTTATAATATTTCAATAATGATAAAAAGTATACCTACCTATGCTTTTTTCATAACACCTTGCAAGAGATTATATTCCTCGAGTATATTTTTACCAGTATTGTATAATAATAATAATAATATTTATTCACCATTTGTGATACATAGCGTATATATGGTAGGTCAATGATTATTTACAAAAAACAGTATGTCACTTATGAATAAAATTATGGGATCAAAGCTTGAATAAAAATTAATATTTGCATATACAAAGGTATAGGTACATATAGATATATGAAATGCTAATTAAAAAATGAATAAAAAAAAATGTGACAATTTTCCTTGCCGTAGTCAAATAAATATACATATGTATATATTTACATATATACATATATTTACAAACATGTACACACATATTTAAAAAAAAAACGATAAAATCGCCAGTCAGAACACTGAAACTAAAGCAAAACAGCAAGTGAAAATTCAGCACGATTATATATCTTATTATCCTTCTGTGAAAGAATCCTCTAAATATTCCTTATGACTGTAGTAACATTTGTCCAGTAATGAGTTTTTAACTTTCTTACTGAACAAAGTTGAAGAATTCAATCTCTTTATAGAAAGTGGTAGTCTGTTATAAAAATTCATGGCATTATATAATGGAGATTTTTTGAAATGATCACTCCTATGTGAAGGGACCCTCAGAGCAGTAGCATATCGAGTATCACGACCGTGAATGCTCAAGTTCGTTATATACAAGTCAAGGTTCCTGTGCACAAAAATGACACATTTCATTATATAAATTGCGGGTGCAGTCAACAAGCGTTCTCTTTTGAAAACGGGTCTACAACTTTCTTGGTACCCCAGGTTGAATATCAATCTTATC
The DNA here is from genome assembly GCF_025532065.1 of Leptinotarsa decemlineata. Lineage (NCBI taxonomy): Eukaryota > Metazoa > Arthropoda > Insecta > Coleoptera > Chrysomelidae > Leptinotarsa > Leptinotarsa decemlineata. Next base: position 9,329,375 of record NW_027412694.1, on the reverse strand, counting down.
AGTCGTTTTTGAGAGATGAAAACTCTAGAAAATTCCTTTGCACATCCCCAAGCCATTATGTTGAAACTAATGTGGGAGTATGCATTCGCAAAGTAAACATTCAGTAAACCAAACCTATCTAAACAATGTTTCAACTGTTTGATCGAATAATAAGCGGAATTGAGTTTACTGCATACTTTTTGTATTTGACTTCTCCAGGTGAGATTCTCATCTAAAATAGTTCCAAGAAAATCAACTTCTTTTGATATTTTTATGTCATTCAAAGTGACTAAATTACAACAGAAATCCCTCCTAACAAATGTTTTCATCAGCACTGACTTAGATTTATTTAAAATCAGTTTGTTACGTTGACACCAACTACTGAATTCGTCAATAACTAAATTAATTTTCATCGATAATTCATTCTCATTTTTTCCAGAAACAGTGATTGTAGTATCGTCAGCGTACATAGTTATGTGATAATCTGATATGAATTCAGGCAAGTCATTGATAAAAGTCAAGAATAACAATGGACCCAGAACAGACCCTTGTGGAACACCTAGTTTCACATCATAAGGAACTGATGTAATTCCATTACATTTAACCACCAAACTACGGTTTTCCATGTACGATTCTATCCAACACAACACATTATTGGGAAAACCCATTACTAGTAATTTTTTCAATAGAAATTTGGAAGAAACAGTATCGAATGCTTTTGATAGATCTAAAAAAAGTGAAAAAACCAGATTATTATTATCCACTTGTGCATAAATATAGTTCAATAGTTGATAAGATGCAGATTCAATTGATTTACTCTTCCTGAAACCATGTTGATTATTGCAGAATAGGTCATTTTGTTCAATATACATCAAAATTCTATTACCTATTATTTTCTCAAAGAGTTTTGAAAAGGATGAAATCAACGAAATCTGTCTATAATTGTCAATTTCTGTTTTCCGACCTTTTTTGTGCAGTGGAAAGACAAGAGCCCTCTTCAATTCATCTGGGAAAAAACCCCCATAAAAGGACTGGTTAAGCAAAAAAACTAATGGTTCAATAATTATATCAATAATTTGCTTTACAGTAACAATCCACAATATCCACAATATTACAGCATTAGTAATTCCAGAATATTACATGAACTTCCATCAGACATTTTTTTGTACATTTAGGACCTTTCGGGACATCCATTTTACGTGAACATACAGTATGTCCCAAACATTCATCATTGAAAAGAATACCATGAGAATTTTAGACCATAACGGCTTGAAAAATTTTTTTTCAAAAGAAGTTTTTTCGTTAGTTTTTGTCGTTTCACGATACTTATGAACTATTTTTTCATGCATAAAATAATTAACTCTCATTACCTTTCATACTTCACTCTAACTTTGGAGAGCTACTTCTTTTATACGACTACATAAAATAATGATTCATAAAGAAATGATTCTGATAGGTGTCTTGGATGTCTTTATTTGGGTCACCCAATACGAGTTAGGTTAAGTCTAAAGTGAGTGGGTCTATTCGACCCTCCATCGCAACCCGCAAGGGTTTTTGTGGCTCACACCTATTCACACTCGACCAAATAAACCCAGCTTCTTAAGAGTAAGAGTACGGCTCTGCCGAACTCTAAAAACCTGATTCGGTACCCAACGGGGCAGGCACAAAGTATATGCTCTTCTGTTTCATCATTTTCCAAACAGAAGCGACACACACTGTCTTCCGACAGTCCGAGTCACTGCATTTGATGATTCAAATGACAGTGACCTGTAAGAAGGCCTGTTAGACATCGTAGTACATCCCTACTGCAGTCGAACAACTGTTTGGTATCAAGCTTCGAAGGGTGAATAAACGCCTTGGAGTGAGCCAATCCTGGAAGATTCTGCCAGAAGACCATAAATCTTCTTGCCATCTAGGGGTTCAATATTTGTTTGGCAAAGCCTGGAGCGATGCCAATGGCAGGTTCTGGTTTGGTGAAGCTGCTTGCAGCACCCTCCTTTGCAGAGGAGTCAGCAGCCTCATTGCTTTCCAGGCCAGTATGGCCAGGAATCCAGACCAGAGACAATCTGTTAAATCTTCCTATCGAGGAGTGTCGTTTTTGGCAATTTGCTACCAATTTAGACGTTGCTCGGAAGAAGCTAAGAACTCCAAAGCCGCATGACAGTCCGAAAATATTTTTATTGACTTGTGTATGAGGTTGGATTCTTCCAATAGATATCTCTGCCGTGGGCCTGCGACTAAAAACACCTGCACCAGAACCGGAAAGTGTTTTTGATCCATCTGTGAACCAACAACTTAACTGTGAACTTAATATTTCCTTCTCACGGAGGATCCAGTCCTCTCTACTCGGGAAGAGTATTTTACAAATCAGTTCGTAGTTGACAGTTGGAGCCATAAAGTCAGAAGTCATTTCCAGGATGCTGTGACTTCCAGTGTCAACCAACAGTCTGTTGCACTCTGCATTAAATTGATTTGTGCAATTGACAATGTGCACAAGTCTGTATGCAGTCCATCTAGCCTCTCCCTCCAGAAAAATGTGGAGAGGAGATATACCTAGAAGGATCTCCATGGCCGCTGATGGTGTAGTACTGATGGCCAGACAAGCCTGTCTCTGTAAGCCGGAAAGCTTCGTCTGGGCCGTTTTCTGTAAAGCCTTTGGTCACCAGGCAATTGCACCATAATTGATCATTGGTCTGACAATCATCACATAAATCCAATGGATTTGTTTGGGACCTAAACCCCTAGTTTCACCACAAATCCTTCGACATGTCAATAGAGACAGTCTGGCTTTGTGTAAAACTTTTTCCAAGTGAGCGTTCCAGGTGAGTCTTTTATCAAGGACAATGCCAAGATATTTCACCTCCGTTCCAAATGGAATGACCTCACCATTGAGGGAAGGTGGCGTTAGATCGTCAATTTTCTTCTCCTGGTGAAGGTAATTATCACAGTTTTGCTGAGGTTGACAGACATCTGCTCCCTCAGGCACCAACTATGAACAACGTCCAACGTGCTTTGGAAGATATTACAAGCTAACCTTCCCGACGTGGACATTGCCGAGACGACAAGGTCATCTGCATAAGCTTGCAGATCTGCTTTTCTTCTGTCGAGGGCATCAAGCAGACTATCCATCAGGAGCGACCACAGAAGAGGAGACAGTACCCCACCTTGAGGGCAGCCCCTGATGACCTCGAACCTAATTGCCTCGCCTTGAAGAGTCGTAGTTGCAATTCTGTTTACCAGCATAGCATAGATCCAGCCAGTTATGGTCGACTCTATACCTTTCCTAGCCAGAGACGATCCTATAGATTTAGGCAGTGCATTGTCAAATGGTCCTTCAATATCAAAAAATACAGCAACCGCAATCTTCTTGCTGTCAAGGGATTGGGAAATTTTGTCCTGATTTGTACTCAATGAATAAGTATTCAAATGATTTTAATTTTGTATATTTTTGTTTAGGAAGAAACTCCAGCGCCCCTAGACAATAGTCCTTTAGGGCGTCTCCGTAACAAAAATCGTCTAAATATCCAAGCTCGTCCAAAAGCTGCTGCCAGTTCACCAGTTCATGTTCGACGAGTCAACCCTTTGATAGGACGTAAACGCCCTGGACACACCACCGAAGCACCATCTAGTGAAGCTCCGCAAGAATCCTCAACGGAGGAAGCTGAAACCCCTGACGAAGCAGAAACCGAATCTGCCGCCCCGGTTTCATCCACCACCACCGAAGAACCAAGAGGACTGAACAAATTGTTAGCTGGTAGAAGAAGATTGGGAGCAAGAACTCCTGGAACGTTAGGAAACAAGGCGTAAAAATATCACAGACTGGTTTTAAATGAAAGAATGCATTATTTGTGTGAAGTGAATGTGCTTAGGAACATTTAAATTTTGTGATTATTAATTATCAATCTCATCGCACGACTTTGAAATGAATATTGTCCTAAACCATTACAAAATAAACAACTGATGACAGAGACAATTAAAATGAGGCACAAACCCTTCAAGGATTATGCTTTCAATTTTTTTAAGCGTTTTCAAAGTTATTTGTACGAATAGTTAATCAAAAATACTTTTCAACAGCAGGCCCTCAAGAGAAAGAGATCCAAAATAAATAAACTTTGAAGTTAAAATATTATTAGAGCTTTTGAAAAATCTCATTAGATACGTTTTTGTAAATATCCACCTTTATTTCCTGGACATAGTTTTATACTTACCAATTCATATCTCAAAGACAATATTTAAAATCATTGGCAACTGGCCACAGTGGAAAGTGTAAAAATACTCTCAGGAGTAATTATTATTGCTTTTGTTAGATATCAGTTTGGTTAGATATTTTTTTAAATTTTTAATCTTGGAGGAACATGAGTTACATTTTAAGAAATGAAATATGCAGGCCTACCATGTGCCAATACCTATTTTTTTTAAGATACTAGTTTTATAATTTATTCAATGTCTACAACTTTCTTTCCAGTTTTGTACATAATAAATGAAGGTGAAAAATAAAGCATATTGAATTTTAAAACGTGTCAATAGCCATTTTGAATTTTGAGAAACGTCCCAATGATTGAAAATCATAATAAAAGTAATCAATAGTTTTTTGAACAGTATATTTTATAAAATCCATAATAAATAAACAAGTTCACATATTCCAATTACCTATTTACAAATACGATTATTAAAAATGAAAAATAATTGATTTATGGTCATTTGACCAAAGTTAATAAAAAATAATAATAAGTCAAGTGAATCAGTATTAGCTGACGTCCGTTATTTTATTCATCCAAGCAAGATGAGTAATTCTCTAGTAAACTCTCACAGCCTATGATCGAAAAATAGCCAAGCTAAAAATTCAAATGAATGAAAGGTGTATGTTGTTAGCAACATGAATAAGTAAGTACAAGGCCAAAATAAGTTTCTCTGATTCTCAGAGGGAACATACAAGGGAGTCAATCATTAAAAGGTTAAAAAAACTCATATTTTCAATATCCAGTAAGGTGTTTCTGTCTAATGCATTTTTTCAAGTCGAGTTCAATATACTCAAGTTTTGTGAATGCGAAAAAATACCCAGAACTTGAAGAAATGACGCACTGGTAACTAAGTATTTTTTTCACACAAACACACCTAAACCTAGAACCAACTTTTACTATAGGTGAAGGGTACCATTCACTTATAGTATAGTAGGAAAGTGCAAACAATCTAAAGAAAATACTCAACACTAATAATTGGAAATGAAATCTTAACAATAACTGTAAAAGCAATATAAAACACTATTTAAATCAAGGAAAAATATTCAGTGAATCTTGTGGGATAGGATGTGACACAAATCTCTGTTGGAAAACTTTATCTGCAATTAATACCATGATGAACATTGATACAACGTCAAAAGATAAACTTATCAGTCAATTAAAAGTAACATTCTCAGGTGTTCTCGGGATATCACGTTTTTCCTACATTTTCTTGATATGACGTCATCAGTAACTTGTAGTTTTTACAATCGAAGATACCTTTCTGGTAAGAAAAGGGTAAATCATGGCAGAATTCGAAGTCAAAATTTTGTTACAAACAATCAACACAGGTTTCTTGTGAAATAATGATTCTCCACCGAGTTCAAAATTCAACAGAGACTTGTTGAAATCGGTATCATTTAAAATTTGCTATTATATTGATTTAACATTTTGAATTTTGAAAAAATAGATATCTTGTTTAACAGAGCGTGGTTTTCGGCAGATGAGAACGAATAAGTGGATGCTTTTTCAGTTCTCTGAATAAAGCTTTTTTTATTTGAACAATAGTAACAACTCAAAATATTATTATTTTTTATACAAGAACTGGTATTCTGTCCACCGAAGTTTTTCTTTAATATACTTTCACCAAACAATCTTTTTTCTACATCAATCAAGGTAACTTAGCATCACATACCATAATTCGTAAATCTAAAATATGGAATGAAGACTTATGTTATTATACATAAATAATACTATTATACTTCAAATAGATAGTTTTCTATTCCATTTGAAACTGTACATGAGTGAAATAACTTTTATAATTTATTGAGGGAGGATACTCAAAAGATTTATGTACATTTACATATGCGATTTATTGGTTCACCCATTATAATTTCATAAAAAAAGAAACTTTGATTTTGAGAAATGCAATATCAAAGCATACCCTGTTCATCAATATGTTTTCTTTCAAATCACCCCGGTAATTGACTAAAATAAATAAAATTGCAAAAAGCTCCATTGCACAACAACAAAACCGACATACTACATACTTATTATTCAGAAAATCTGGAGATTATGGTATGGTCCTGGCTACTGAGCTAAATACATTCAATAACAAAAATTTATAAGTTGACAAGAAAATATCACATTTTGCTGTATTAATTACATAAAACTTGTTATGGACATCGAGGCCAAAACTGGACAGACAACTACTTAGTAGGAAGACTAATGAATAAATAAAAATATGAGCAATGATTTTATTATACCCCTATCACTGAAAGTTGATTCACTGTATTCTCATTTCAGTGATTCCTTTTGACCCCACTTTTTTGATATTTTATCAGTAAGTACTGATATGTGATGTAACTTCGCAGGAATCTTGTAAAGTTTTTTCCAACCCCAAAGTGAGCATTTAGTATTATTTTCTGAACGTCTCTAGCATTAAAATTTTCACTTAATAACTGCCGGAGCACTTCAGAGAGAACAATTCCAAAAAAATTAAATTTCACCAAGGAATCGTAAAGTCTTTTCAAAACATGGATAAGTAGTAACTGTAAGGCAGGATCATGTTGTAATATCTGTAACTTTTAGTAAATTGTCATGATTTTTCAGGTAATCTCAATAAAAAAAAATTATATCGATGTTGATAATGGTTTACATGAGCTACGGTTGGTATCGAGTCAATTTTTTATCAAATCAGTTACACCTGTGCATACATTCATCTTCAAAAACAACATATAAACCAAAAAAATTGTATAAGAATGCCTAATGAAGAAATGTTTAACAGAACGCAACTACCTCCTTTCTTACCTCATAACAAATAAATAACAGACAAAATAGGTGAGATTGTGAAGTAGCATTGGCAAAAAAATGTTATGAAAAACGGTTTATAGTTATAACAGACATAAAATTTTATTTTGTTTATTATTTTCAATAAAAGTGCTTCTTCAGATTTTAGTGATGACTTCAGACAAAGGTAAATAAAAGTTTGAATCCCAAGGCGCCATCTTATGGAAATCTGATGACTAGAGAAACCAAAAGAGTGACGGGGGCCTGAATTTAGCCTGAAGTTGGCCCAACAACGGAATCCGGTCTTATTGGCAGCAAATCTCAAAAAATGATAAATTGTCAAGGCCTACTGGACTTTATAAAATTTATTAGGCTTCTGCAAAGGGCTATGCTAAGGGATCTGCTAATAATAAATCAGTTAAAGCTTTCGCGGGAGAGAGTTTCAGTGTTACTATCTTCATTCTGGTTTGAAGGCAGTCAGATTCTTTTCCAATATTCAAAACCCTATATCACATGGCTAGAGCTTGAGGAAATCTAAGAGACACTGTTGGCCTGCATTCCATAAAACTGTCATCATGTCGAACATCTTTTGGATTTACCTCTGTAGTTCTGACATTATAGAAATGCTTCGAAACCACTGGACACATCATAGCTCTTGCACTAATCGTAGACTTGGGTTTCGTTTTCTTTTTTGGCCTCGAAAATACTCGAGAAATTCTATCAATATCAGCAGAAGTGTTTATAATGTTTTTCAATTCTTCTATGATCCAAATCTAAAGAAAATGAACTTTAAATGTTCAGGCCAGTCTCCATATACCTACACAGTAGGTTTAATGGACTGACGCCTATCAGAAAACAGCTACTACCCTGGCTAATACCACGAAGGGCGTTGGATTATATCCGACAGGCTTCAGTGCAGGAATCTTCACAGAAAATTTCCTGCATATGCAATTGGCAATACAACTGAAAGAGTCGACTCTCAATTTTGGAACCGACACACTTGCAGACAGGTTTTGGACTCATTAGCCACTCGTCAGTGCAAGATAGTGACCATTATCGACCTAAAGTCAATGATATTCCAGAATTGAAAATCGGAATTCTTTCAGAGTATTTCATTCCTCTTCCGAATGTCACACCATCTAGTGGACGAGGTACTAACCTACTGCATATCCGTAGTTTGCCCGATTCCTCTGAATAAGGAAGAAAAACTTTCTTATTAATCAGTGGACTATGCTTGAAGACTGGCAGTCAACAAATCTAATTTAGATTTGTTGATGATATAGATTTGTTGACTACCAGTCTTCAAGCATAGTCCACTGACTAATAAGAAACTTTTATGATCCTTCTTTTATGATCCTTTCTAGAACTTGTATCTCCAAGTTGGCACACTTTTCGTGTGATGAAACATTTTTTTCGGGTCGTTTAGGCGAGATATTGTTTCAGTATAAAACATTATTGACATAGGTTCCATATGGAAAGTAGTTTATCAATTCGTAATGCTTTGTATACTCATTAAAAAAACCGATGGCATGTTTCGGTGCAATGAAATTACAAATACCAAAATTATCCAAATCAACGTCATTAGCAGATCCCTTTTCCTAACATTATGAAAAGTATTTCTCAAAAAACCAAAGAATGATTTGGTAAAGAACAGACAGGCGATGTAAACCAGTGAAACAATTGTATTTAGAAATTGTTTTTCGTAAAAGAGTAAGTTTTACTTTGTTTAGTATACCACTTAAATAACCCAGAGTTCTAAAATTATTCATCTCTTTTATTCATCAACAAAATTAAATTTAAAAGTTACAAGTAAAAATACCATTTTGCATTCATCATGTTTTCCCAATGACTGACATGAACATGAGTTAGATATCACGGCCTCATATCGTCTCAATTAGTTATCCCTGAAACGATGATATAAGAACAAGTTCACTGAATTAGGATAAAATGCATGCAAAAATTATGAAATTTTAATAGTAAAATACACTTTATATAGAGAAAAAACGAGAAAAAGTCAACAAAAAGTGTCCGAGAGGTTGATTCACTACATAGCATATATGAGAAGACCAATGATGACCAACTACCAACAATTGGAATATTCTAACTATAAGTGTGTCCAGTTTCAGTATATTCACTACGACCCCATCCAACACGAAAAAACTGAGTAATTTGTTGTCAATATGAGATGGTATCTAATGCCTAGTTGAAACCATACACATTATAAAAACCTAAAGACATTTGTTTCGTCCGAGTGTAGCGATTATTTCCAAATTTAAAAAATCTGTTCGAAGAAAAATGAATTCTGTTTAAGTTTTAATTATGAAGAAGGGACTAAATGAGATTGAGATGTGGATGAAACTGTTTCGATTATTATAGCTGTGGGTGGCCATTTGCAGAAAAAGTGCAAGAGAATCTGGAATTTAGAAATTGTTCCAATTTCTAAATGTTTATCAAATTCAATGAAACAACGATGACTCTGGCAAGGATGCATTTCATTAGTTTGGACTTTCACCGTCTAATATGATATAAATTGATTTGAAATCAATTTATATATATTCTGGCAAGGGTACACTTCATTAGTTCGGACTTCCATTATCTAATATGATATAAATTGATTTGAAATCAATTTGCATCTACTGACATGCATCGCGAAACTTTGTCAACCACCTTCAAACAAAAATCTGACGAGGGTGTTATTTTTGAATGAGCTGGTACAGACTCCTAATTTTATTGCATGAATGAAGTTTTATCGTTGTGATTTGATATGGTTGAAAATGTCTATTTTTGAAAAAATAATAAATGTAGTATCAAAAACATTCAAATACCTACAAACATTAACAACAGTTCATTAGTTATATTCAAAAAAAAACTTAAATAATAAAAGATATGAAAATTTTTAGAAAAATTGCACAAATGTATGGGGTTGCAAAATGTAATTGAAAAAATCGAAACAACTATCATGTCGAAAAGAGAAAGAATAAATGATACAAAGTTGAAGTAAGAACCCAAGCCTTAGAATGCATGCTCGCCTGTAGCAAGGATTACCATTACTTACAACCCTATTTCTGGAAGAGGTGGAGATCACAATAAGTCCAAGTAAATGAAGTTAATTAATTTGACTGAACTTTTCATTTTTAGTTTAGAAAAATATTACAAGGCATTCCAATTTTTACTTAATATCGACTTCTGTTTTGTATGTTTAAATTATACAAAATGAGATTGAACTTGAAATAAAGTTTTTCAATCTTTCAGGAAATGTCACTCTTCACAACTACACTCCTAGAAAAAAATTAATAATTACCCTGCCTTTCAGTTACTTCTACTCAAAATTTTAGAAAGAAGATATTAAATATGCTATATTGCCCTAACTTTTCTATGAATCAGATTTGCTGAACTTGACCTATCATTATTATCATATTCTTGTGCTTTTATATACAGCAGTACTCCAACTATCACCGTTATAGTACCCAGACCACTCAGCACGGTTACTGGATTTCCAAACATTAGGATAGAGAGCCAAATCAGGAATGCCCTCTTCGCCGTATTAGCCACACTGAAAAAGAAAAATGCAAAAAACTGTTATCGTTAAAGAAAATACACACAAATATATTTTATTGAAATAAATCAAGTTCACAAATCGTGGAGAAAGGCAGTAAATGTTGTAACTTCAATAAAATTTTCAACATAACTTCGATTTTTTTATTGTTACATATTTTAGAATTTGAATATATCTCATATAAAAGAGATTATTCACCAAACATATAACTGACCTATACAAACATATAGAAAACTTGAAGTACGTTCAGAGAAAAATAAACAATTTCGAAAAAACTGAAATGATTTGAAATGAGATTACTATGTCTAAAAAGCGATTCTTGAAAATACTTGTGAGTAAATGTTGTCCACAAACTCTACCGCAGAGGCGGTAGAGTATTTCAAAGTACGCGTGTCCAAAAAAAAATTACCATAAACTACTGTGTTGGGAGAGACTGATATCTCGAGATTTCATTTAGAAATAATTATTCTCTTATAAATATTCAGTACTTGGTAATAATATTTAATGAAAAATGGTAATAAATAAATGATTTTTTTATTCATTTACCACTGTTTTATTCTTGAAACTAAAAAGGATTACAACATAAAAAATATTTCCTTCAAACTTCAAAAAAGTACCAATTACTGTCACATCATAATAAAAGAAAATACTAGGTTCGATATGAACAAATAACAGAAACACTTACCTATGTGTCACTGGACTAATGTAGTCCATCAGCACGTAAGCTGTGATACTTTGGAAGTGGAAAAAAACACCATTCAAGATGAAGCAAAATATTAGTTTGGGGCCAATTTTGTCGCCCGTTGCCATATCAACCATAAGTAAAGTTGTAGGAATTTGCACGACTATACTGGCAACACTGGTATAGAATTGAAGTTCTGCTGGTCTGAAAATAATAGGAAAAACCTGTTCATTTCGATAGCCCAACGATAAGTTAGGGGAAACTTCATAATAGTAACCTCAGGATATAGTTTATTAAAACCCAATACCACAAAATTTGCATTATATAAATATAAGTTGAAATAAATCCATACTGTATTTATTTAGTTTTAAGTATAGTTTTGCCTATCATATTTCAAAACAAGTGGAAGGTTATTGATTTTTGTAAATGTTGATAAAGTATCAATCAATTCTAAAAAAAGTTTTTCCTGATTATATAAACCTAAGGAATTATTGAATAAATTTCATTTAGAAAAAACTTATTATGGAAAACATTAACATCTCATTATAAAAAACTGCTCCAAATTCTTATAGAACCTACAAAAATCAATTCTTGAATAAAATTTTTAATGCAAGACTCAGAAAAAATATACAAAAAAAACCTGTTCCATTGTCTTAAAATTGGTTGATCTTACACACAAGTACTTTATCTGCAGAAATTTAAATGGAAGTTTTTATACAAAGTATCGCCTTGTCAATATATGAGGTAGGGTTTACATTTTGTAAATAAGGGTGGATTTATGTACCCAGTCTCAAGTCTTAAATCGCAAGTCACAAGAAATAGTAAGCGCTAGATCATTAATTTTCGGTAGCAACTCTCATGCAACAGCATAAATATTATCTTATGTATACTTATTCATAACATCTATGTGCAGGCATAAACCCTAAGGTAGAGATACATTTTTGTTAGGATTTCTGAGTTTTTCTTGAGTTGTTCCACTGGAACAACTCCTTTTCAAACCTAACCTAAATATCAAATATTTTTCATTTCTAAAGCAATATATTAAGACAATTAGTGATAAATTGCCACTTCATTGAAGGAATAGAGAACAATATCAACTGGAAATACGGAAATGACTCAATGGACTCATGTTGAATAAAATTACTCCAGGTTAAACATACATTAAACAGTAATTTTTTTTATTAATATAACCACATCAACTACGAATGTTATTATTAGCAGGGTTGTACTATATGAATCATATTGAAAGTACAATATTAATAGATATTAGAAACTTCAGTAAAAACTCGAAGTTATTCGGATTCAGGACATCACTGAGTTCTTCGGGTAGTCCTGTTGACAACCTCCTCTCTGTAGTCAGGACACACCGTGACAATAGGCGTCACATTTAGTTCTTCGTCGCAAGAAATTTTGGAAGTTTAAGCGAGAATTTATTGTTTTGAGCTAGTTATTCTCCAGAGCTTGGCACCTTTTCCACCACGTATTTATTGTTGAATGTTATGGATCAAATTTTCATGTGATACACAATGAACTAGTAGACTATAAGGAGTTGAGCTACTCTCTCTAGCTATTGTGTCAGCAGTTTCGTTGCCAAGTATTCCCACATGCCAAGGAACGCAAACAATTTTAATACGTTTTATATTTTCAGTTAGTTTTCCCAATTCTGATTTAATACAGAAGGGGGGTATTTCTGGGGTATAGCTGTTGAATGCCCTGCACGGTAGGTAGGTAGGTCTAAAGTGAGTGGGTCTATTCGACCCTCCACCGCAACCCATAAGGGTTTATTGTGGCTCACACCTATTCACACTCGGACAAATAAACCCAGATTCTTAACGAAGCCGATTAGTTTGTATGGTAGTGGTCTTTCAGGTCAGATAGTGAGAGTACGGATCTGCCGAATTCAAAGAACCTGATTCGGTACCCAGCGGGGCAGGCACAAAGTATATGCTCTACAGTTTTATCATTTTCCAGACAGAGGCGACACACACTGTCTTCCGACAGTCCAAGTCTCTGCATGTGATGATTCAAATGACAATGACCTGTAAGGAGGCCTCTTAGACATCGTAGTTCATCCCTACTGTAGTCCAACAACTGTTTGGAATCAAGCTTCGAAGGGTGAATAAACGCCTTGTAGTGAACCAATCCTGGAAGATTCTGCCAGAAGTCCATAACTCTTCTAGCCATCCAGGTGTTAAGTATTTGTTTGGCAAAGCCCAAAGCGATTCCAATGACAGGTTCTGGTCCAATGAAGCCGCTTGCAGCACCCTCCTTTGCAAGAGAGTCAGCAGCTTCATTGCCTTCCAGGCCAGTATGGCCAGGATTCCAGACCAGAGACAATCTGTTTAGTCTTCCTATCGAGGAGAATCTTTTTTGGCAGTTTGCTACCAATTTAGACGTTGCTTGGTAGGAGCCAAGAGCTTCCAACGCCGCTTGACTGTCCGAGAATATTTTTATTGACTTGTGAGTGAGTTCAATAGCGTAAATTTCCGCTTGAAATACAGTCGCATAAGTTCCTAGGCAGACTCTGTCCTCGGTCTGCGACTGAAAACACCTGCACCAGAACCGGAAGGTGTTTTTGATCCATCTGTGAACCAAAAACTATCTGCTCTTAATATTTCCTTCTCCCGCAGGATTCAGTCCTCTCTACTCGGGAATAGTACTTTATAAGGCAGTTCGTAGTTGACAGTTGGAGGCATAAAGTCAGAGGTCATTGACAGAATGCTGTGACTTCCAATGTCAACCAACACTCTGTTGTACTCTGCATTGAATTGATTTGTGCAATTGGCAATGTGCACAAGTCTGTATGTAGTTCATCTACCCTCTCTTTCCAGAAAAATGTGGAGAGGAGGTAGATCTAGAAGGATCTCCATGGCCGCTGACGGTGTGGTACTGATGGCACCACTGATAGCCGGACAAGCCTTTTCTAAGTGAGCGTTCAAGGTGAGTCTTTTATCAAGGAAAATGCCAAGATATGTCACCTCCGTTCCAAATAGAATGACCACACTATTGAGGGAAAGTGGCGTTAGATCAGTTTTGCTGGGGTTGACAGACATCTGCTCCCTCAAGCACCAACTGTGAACAACGTCCAACACGCTTTGAAGGATATTACAAGCTACCCTTCCCGACGTGGACCTTGCCAGGATGACAAGGTCATCTGCATAAGCTTGCAGATCAACTTTTCTTCTGTCAAGGGCATCAAGCAGACTATTCACCAGGAGCGACCACAGAAGGGGAGATAGTACCTCACCTTGAGGGCAGCCCCTGGTGACCCTGAACCTGATAGCCTCGCCTTGAAGAGTCGTAGTTGCAGGTCTGTTTACTAGCGTGGCATAGATCCAGCCAGTTATGGTCGGTTCTATACCCTTCCTACCCAGAGACATTCCTATAGATTTAGGTAGTGCATTGTCAAATGCTCCTTCAATATCAAGAAATACAGCAACCGCAATCTCCTTGTTGTCAAGGGATTGGGAGATTTTCTCAACGAGATTGTTTAATGCTAAATCTTAGAGCGTTTGATACAGTTGATCACCAACTACTCTTGGAAAAATTACACCGAATTGGCATACGAGGAGTTACAAGTGATTGGATTGCTTCATATCTCCATGACAGACAACAAATAGTGGTGATAAACGGTAAAAAATCTAAAGAAAATATTGTGAACATTGGTGTCCCTCAGGGGGTCTATATTGGGGCCAGTTCTCTTCACAATTTTTATAAATGATATGGTTTATTCATGCTCTGAGCCAAAAAAAATCATTATGTATGCTGATGATACTAATATTCTGATTTCTGAGAATAAATTACAGGATACTGTAATCAAGGCAAATATTTGTGCTAATGATTTTCATGAGTGGTGTGTGTTCAACGGATTGCTAGTGAATTTGTTCAAGACATTTTTTATGGTGTTTACAACAAAAAATATAAATTATGATTTCAGTCCTCTAATAAGAGCTAATCATCAAACAATAGAACAGGTGAATTACATCAAATTTCTAGGTATCAAAGTAGATCAAAAAATGACATGGGATCCTCATATTAATGATCTAACAAATAAATTAAGCACAAGTTGCTTCATCATCAGGCAATTGAAAGGTACAATATCTCTGGAAACCCTTAAACTGGCTTATTTTGGAATAGTGCAATCGACAATAAGTTATGGAATTATGTATATCAAGGTATTAAATGTTATAACAAACTCATGGCTATTCATCCTGAGTTGAGTTTAATGAGTAGGAATGAACTAAAATGTTGGTTGAATGAATTTTTAAAAAACAAGGTGTTCTACTCTCTTCAAGAATTTTTAAATTGTTGATGTTCATTGTATATTTTAATATTTTACTTATCAAAAATGTATATGTATAATCTTGTAAATTTTAATTACTTTTAAGCTCTTTTTGTGACTAGTCCAATAAGTTTCATGTATTTACACTTTTTTTATGTTGTACATGTGAACTTTAGTGATGAATAAACTTCTATTCTTTTTATTCTATTCGATTTGCCGGTTTGATAAGCATACTGGTGGTTATTCAGTGGGGATGCATATAATGCTACCCTCCTGATATGTCTGTCCAGTATCCTCTCAAGTCCTTTCAGCAGGAAGGATGTAAGGCTGATTGGTCGTACCGATTTGGGGTGTGGGTCTCTCCGGCCTACTTTAGGTATATATATACCACCCTTGCTGCCAACCAACTGGGTGGTATATAGTTCCACGCCAGACTAGCTCTATACAATTTTGTGAGAATAGGTAAAATTATTTCCAGCCCTGCACGGTACTCTGTGAGTCTGTGAAGATGACAGCATCCTCCCCAAGTTTCCTGCAGTGCGCAAGAGCTTTTTTGCCTGTGGCATATAGTATATATATATATATATATATATATATATACTATATATATATATATATATATATATATATATATATATATATATATTTGCACCGCTATCGTATATGCCTCCATACGTTGAACAGGCACCCAGGCCTCCTCCATGAATAATCACTTTAATGAAGTATATTCTATGCAAAAAGTAATAAATATTGACTATTTACCCTAATCATAGGAGAGGGGTAAATAAAAAACAATTTTGCACAAATGTATGATAAGGTTAATCTTACGAATGAACATGCCCCCGGACATGAATTAGGCTAACGGGCTCATCCGTATATATCTTTAGAGAAATTATGATCCATTTGCCTCCGACATGGTTGCCAAGTTGCAATTCGTATCGTATTATATCCAGTCGTACGTATGTTATCGAGTTAGTGTACGATATTTACTACGCATTCATTTATTGTTTCCAAGAGAGGTAGTAAGTTATAATACATATTATTATATGTTCAGACAATGAGGTGAGTAAATTAATTTTCAATAACTTTTTGACTGAAATGCTTTTTTATATTGGTAGACTTAGAACGAGAACCAAGTTGATGGTGCAATTAGCACAAGACGTGATATCGGCTGAAGATAATGAAAATTATTTGTTAGGTGAGTACCTATGTTTTTTTAATTCGGCACATAAAAACGAGAAATTTAACTGCGGACGGTTGACCAAAACCGTTCATGAAATCGACCAAATAAAATTGAAAACAACTTTTATAGGATGATCCCAAAAGTTCACATTTTTCAAGCCGTGGAAAAGTAATCAGAATAATCAAAAAAGTGAAAAATAATCGCTTTCTGTTAATTGTTCTGTTAATTTGGAAAAGATAAAATGGCACATTTTTATGAAACTAGGAAACTAATGATGGATATGTTTAGTTGTTAGTACTTTGGGTAACATCAAAAATTGAGTAGAGAATCAATAGAATTTTCAAAACTTTTGTAAATTCAACAGTTGACGCAGAGCTCAGATTAACATTGGGATTTTGGGTTTGGAATTTTACCGTCAATCAGTTGTCCTCATACCAGTCGAAACTTCTGGCGAGCTGAAGATTAACAAGGTTCTACTTTTCAACGTGCGATTAGTTATAGAATCGGTTGCCCATCCAAGCGCTTGCTAAACGATGTTTATATATCTTCATTTTATTCTTATCTTGAAAATAGTATACTTGGAGACAACCAAACTGTCACTAATCATGGGTTAACAATTCAAAAACCTTAAATAATTCATTATTTGGAAAATGTTCAATTGGCTCTCTGCATAGAACGAAAGTTAATTCGCGAATGTGGTAGGTATACACTCTTCCTACTAAGCTTGTATTGAGTTGAGTTGATTCCGATTTTTTGTGAATAGTTTGATCTCAAGTCTGAGCCAATATAAAGACGGTAATAATAATCAGTTTAATGTAATTCAATAAGTATTGCTGTTCAGGAAGTGGATCATTAGTTAGGAAGTAAATTAGCTCAATTATTACTACCTTGACTAAATGTCTCCAATTTTTTATTATTATAATAACAATGATGGTCATAATATTCCGAAGTATACTACTATATTTGATATCATGTGATTGCAAGTGCATATTACTATCTACATCGTCGGGGTCTCACTTTTTGGTCGGGCGGTAGCCAGGCGGTTCGACGTGGGTGCTTTATTCAGTAACTAGAATTGACTGCCGTGTTGGTCGGTGGTTCAAGCCCTAGTCTGAATGACCGATTTTCAGTTGCTCCTGCGTCGTCCAACCCGTGTTAGGACTCACACGTTGAAAGGTAAGACCTCGGTAATTCTTAGCTCGCACAAGTTTCGACTTTTGAGGGTTGTCGTTTGTAGTGGTGCGACAGCTGGTTAACGAAAAAACAGATTTTTTTTTAACAATACTCGTTCAGTACTGACGAGACACCGGTGGTATCTTAAGCCTTAGAGAATATAGAGTTCATTGTAAAAAATTTTAGAATGATGATGAGAATAATAATTATTATAATTCTTCAAAATTCAGATAAATCAAATGAGAAGTTTTTAGTTTGTTTTTATCGTTATTTTTTATATGCAGAATTTAATGGTTCCACTGTATTATAAAAAAACCAAAAATGGATTTGATGTTTGTTATAAACAATTCATAGATCAACTGAAAAATGTAATGTATGAAAAATAACTGAAAATATCTTTTGCAACTTAAACATATCTACTACTTCAACTTAGCTGATTTCTATTTGCACAGAAGATAACTAATATTTTGAGTGATATTCTGAACATTGTGGTACAATTTTTATACAAATCATCATACTTTTCTTATACAAGATTTGAACAAAATTATCAATATTAATTTTTTTCCAAATTATTGTTGATTTTCTCATATACAGATCAAGGATATGATAGCAGTCCTGCCCCATCTCTAGATGTATCATTTGATATTGATGATGACTTGGATGGTTCATTTAAAGACCCAACATATGTTCCATCTGTTTCATCTTTGATTACAAAAGATGGGTACAATGACATAGACTGTAGTCCAGAAACGTCACTGAAACAGGACTTTGCCAATAATGAGGAAATCAAGAACTCACCAGAACGAGAAATAAAAAAAGTAGGAATCAGTTCTTACTTCTTTCAGTTTCATAAAAAAATAATTCTTATCGTGTTTCAGATTTTTTACATGAATGATGGATTTAATTCAAATGAAAAAAAATATATAATGATAACATTCAGAAAGGCACAGTTTTATATTGGTGATATATTCTGTTATTTTTTTAGGATCTTCCAGTGGCAAACAAATCTGCAAATAAAATAAATATAATAGATGATATGGTTCTCAAAAAATCTTGCACGGTATGTCCGAAATCACTGCCTTAGTAATATCAGTCTAATAATATTTTTTCAGGGAACAAATCCAGTTATAGACTTTGCTGACAAACTGAATTCTTCACGACCCTCTTGTAATGTTAGGTAAATACAGAAGTATTTTACAATGTCAATGCATGCGAAGAAAAGATGTACATAGCGAATCTATTCAAATCAAATTGAAAAAGCATCCGATAAATCAGCATTTCATATGCATATGACGACCATCAGTAACATAATATATTAAGTAAAAAAATAAGTTGAACGGTTTTATTGACGTTAAAGATAATAATGATGTAGATAATATACAAGAAGGTGAATCAAATGTACCTACGTATTGAATTGTATTGTCATCAGAACTGAAGGTGTGAACCAAATATTTAATCAATCTGTCAATCGGAAGAGGGTCCTATTTCAATTACTGAATTTAACCCAAACAAATAAAAAATGAATGAACAAACGGCAAGCTAAATCAAACCATTTAGTAAAAACTAAAGCACAAGTATTTTGTTAGGCGATTGATGTTTATATAATATTCTTCTCAACATGTTTACTTCTTCGTCAATATATCAAAATTGAAAACTTCTAAAATAACTCTTAACTTTTTCTTTTTCTACAATCGAAGTTTTCCGTTTTTATATACTGATAAAAAATCCTAAAAGTGTATATTCTGAATATTTCAGAATTTCATGACTGACCTTCAAATTGAACTACTGAGTAGATACTTTCAAAAAAAAAATAATGTACCAGTTTACAGCCTTTAATTTAATTTATTCGTTTAAATTTTTCAGCTATGTTAAAAAGAAGAAAACATTTTGTAAATATTGCTTGTCACAAGTGACAAACTTTGAACGTCACTTGGAAAGAAACCATAATGACTGCAAAGAAGTCATAGAAATGCTTTCGTTTCCCAAAAAACATGCAGAAAGGAAAAAAATAATAGGATTGATTAGAAATGCTGGCAATTTCAATGAATATTTGAAAGGCAATTTACGGCCAAAATATAGCAACCCAACTGAAAATAGAAAATATTATCCATGCAGTCGTTGTAAAGCATTATTAACAAGAAACTATCTGACTCGCCACAAGCAAAAATGTGTGCTTAAAGATATTAATAGCTCTCGAACTGGGGAGAATCAATTAGCATTATCTCAAACTCTTATCGCTTGTTCGTTAGATCAAAATAGTACCTTACACAAATTGAGGGTTAAGGAACAGGTATTTTCAAGAATGAAACCAGATGAAATATCAATGGTTGCCAAAACTGATGTTTTGATATATTCTTTTGGTGAAAATTATCTTAAAAAACATAAAAGAGATCAGATAATATCAGTTTGTTCTAATAAAATGCGTGAATTAGCAAGATTCCTAATTGAGTTTAGAAAAATGACGAATAATTTGCAGTATGCACTCAAAGATGTTTTGAAACCAAAACTATTTGATTTAGCAATAGAATGTGCTAAAAGGCTTGGGGGATATGACATGGAAAAAAAAGTTATCGATCACCAAGTCTTTCCGCTCATATTGGGACATCTTTAAAGCAAGTATGTGATCTTCTCATACGTCTTGTTCTAAAAGAAGATCCCTCGTTTTTATGTACCAACAGAGAGGAAATTCTAACAGAAACAAAACGGTTTCAAGAACTAATAGATTCCCAGTGGACGACTGAAATAAGCAGTTTAGCTTTTAAAGATCTCAGGGAAAAACAATGGGAAAAACCCATTTTGCTGCCATTAACTCGTGACATAACAAAATTCAAGGAATATGTCGCACTGATAGCAAATAGATCAATGGCTTCTCTTGAATCAGACTATACCAACAAAAAACATTTCAAGAATTTGGTTCAGGCTTCTCTTGCCCTAACCATTTTATTCAACAGAAAACGAATTGGCGACGTTCACTATACAAAGCTCACTACTTATACCGAATCTGTTAATTCCATTAACCAAGAAGAATGTGAAAAAGCATTAACCGAATCAGAAAAAATATTAACAAAATACTATAAGCGAATTGTAACAGGTGGTAAGGGTAGCAAACCAGTAGCAATTCTTTTCCACCCATATTTACAAACGTTTATAGATTTTTTTCTCAAAATCCGATCCGAAAATCAGAACATTGTTCCTGAAAACGACCCTTATTCATTTGGATCTCCAGGAACTGTGAAATGGACAAGAGGCGATGTTGTCATTCGCAAATTTGCACATGAAGCCGGTTTAGAATATCCCGATCAGATTTCATCTAACAAATTGCGGAAACAAATTGCCACAGTTATGCAGATCCTTAATCTCAATCAGGAAGAAACAGAACAATTTGCACAATTCATGGGACACACAGAAAAGACCCACAATGATTATTACAGGTAAAAATTATTGAGTGATGGTATTTTTTGTGAGTCATTTCTATATCTTCAAATTAATCAATAATATGAGAAAATCTGACTTCAATGTAGAGTATTTTCGTTTGAAAATACAACTGGCAAAATATTTTTTGTTGTACGAGGTGTGCCAAAACTCATAGATATATTTATTTATTTATTCAGACATATCACAAAAAGTATTTTGCAATACGTTCATTATGGTTTTTCATCAAATTCTTTAACAAGAAAATTAAAGTTTATCGTTCAAAAGTAATATTCGTTTTCAAGAATAGTAATTTGTTTATTTTTCTCAAAAAAGTATCGAAGACTTGCTTTTAACATTTTTCATGATGAGTATCATAAAGAAATATAAACTATATGAGTAAAGCATTTTTATTGTTCTCTTGGAATTATTGATTAGGTTACCCCAGGATATATATCAGACAGCGAAAATATCGAAACTTCTTCTACTGATGGAGAGAGGAGTGGATATTATAAAGGTAAATCATTACATGAAATTGATATCAACCCACAAGAAGAGTTGGCTGAAGAAGAATCGGAAAATGATGATGATACTCAAAACATACATTCAGTTGCAGTACCTAATTCATTAGGTAAATATATTCTGAAAATTATTACAGCAAGCGACAAACGTGATGGTGGCGATCACACAGATATAGACTCTCCCAACTAAATTACTATTGGAATCCGATAAGCCTCTTGCCGGCCCATGTGGTTACTATAATTAGTTTTAATTAGAGTAGCAAATGGAACATGTCTTCTTTTTAATTTCTTTTCATATTTCATTTAGTATTATAGGTAGTAGTACAGTTCATTAAAATGTTATATAATTATACACTTATCCAAAAATAAACTTAGTTTAGGTGATGACATTTTCTCAGAAACAACACACATTATTCAGACACTGCCAAACGCTAACAGCATTGGAGGACACGTAATGATACGCCTCTGTACAGAGCAATTGTATGTCTTGCAAGAGCTGTACAGTGAGGGTTACTTTGAAAATGAGTTTATGCACATGGGGGCGGGCTTGCGGTCACGTATGGCGCTTGCTGTACCTTTACTTGAATATATTATTGTTTGTCTATCATAAAGTTTATTTTTTATTATTTTAGTGAAACCTCAACATAAGCAACATATTGAATTGAAATCTGAGATAATTGGTAGAACAGCTTGGACAGCTGAACAGGCAGGATTAGTAAAAACTTACTTTGAAAATAACATTAGCTCAAAAAAAGCCCCTAGAAAAAAAGAATGTTTGGAATTGATAAACAAATATCCAGATGTGTTTTACAACAAAGACTGGACCAGAGTGAAAACATTCATTTACAATATATATAGGAAAAAATAATCAAGGATAACATTCTACTCAATTGCTTGATGTTTTTTGTATTTTCAATGAATATATTTTGGTTACTTTTTCAATTTCAGTCAATCAATTCATTTTTCCTTTAATATTGTTATTTTTGTATTCCCTTTTAGATTATGCCTTTTTTAGTGAAATACAAAATATTTTATTTTTTATTCTTATTTACTGTGTATGAATACCTTCATATTATTGAAATCAATATTTAAATTCTAGAATATATTTTCATTTAATGTAGAAAGATTGGTTGTGATAAGGATTTACTGATTCGAAACTGTTATTCTTTTGCCCGTGTTTCCAAATTCAATTTCATCGTACAAATAACTAGTTTTTTCCGTGTTGAAAGGTATTACATAAAATACAAAACCTACACAATAACTTGATAGATTTACTATATTTGAAAATGTACAGAAAATAAAAAAGGACATGAAATAATTTAGTATTCTATGTTGTGCGTTGTATTGATGCCTTTGGAAATGTTTGCAAGATAATAATAGTATTCTACGATTCAATTGGCCTAAATCAATCACAGATTGTCCTTCAATATTCATGAAAACTAGGTGAAAGCCATTGGAAAGTGGGAATTATTTGAGTTTAAGATAGAACACACTTGGTAACATGTATGTGAAAAAATTGTACCCGGAAGGGGGAAATGAATTGACAGAGATTGTTAGGAAAAACATTTGACGACATTGGTAAAATGGAGCTTCTATTTTTAGAGACTCATCATAAAACAAAACAAATCTTGGATAAACAGATATGGAACGCTGTGCATATTATTTTAATGCATTTTCTCAGAGTAGATCCATTGCTGATTATCAGAAGGAATGGTCTTTGAGATAATAATATCAACATGCATCCTGGATATTTTAACAATCAATTAATGGGCAAGTCTTCCAAAAATAAAATTCCAATAGGTACTGGTTGGCACAGGTACAATGAAAAACTTAAAATATGAACATATTAAAGTCATATACCTATTGTCTCCTACTTCAATATTACATTTTCCACCGACTAGCGAAATAATTAGTATCACATGGTTTGTGTTTATATTTCCTAATGGTGTATAAATCTGATTTGTAATTATGTTCTTCATTTCTCGTAGTAATATTTCGAAAACTTTTTACTGTAAAATTGTAGTAACACAAATACCTTTAGTTTTTACTAGATGGCAATAATCATGACAAACATCAATTGAATTGTTGAAAGTGAATAAAAATTATAGAGGTTATAGCAGAAGATATTTATAATCTTCTCATCTTGATTTTCAACATTTCAGAATATGAAAAATAAATCAAATCAGCTCATCAGATAAATTCCTAAAACTTAGAAGGAACATTTTGTCCTTCATTAAACTAATAACGATGAGATTGGAACCTTTGGTGTGAAAGTTGAATAACTTTTATCGAGATCAATTGCCCTAACACCAAACTGATATTTTTGCACTCGACGCGCGTTTCGCCAACAAAGTTAGCATCCTCAGGAGAAGAAAATTGAATATGCTAACTTTGTTGGCGAAACGCTCGTCGAGTGCAAAAATATCAGTTTGTTGTTAGGGCAATTGATCTCGAAAAAAGTTATTCTTCATTAAACTATAAATTCAAATAAATAAGGAAACATTGACTCTTTTTGAAACAATGCCATTTTAATGATATACATGGTATATGAATTAAATAAAATACATCCATCAATATATCATTGATTTGTGTACGGGGATGAAATAATAATAATAATAGTTCTTTATTTTCAAACATATGAAAAAAATAAAAATAAACACACAGTCAACATTTAAAACAAATGTTAATTTTACTTTTCAGTATGCGACTGTCGTCTTTAATTATTTTGCCTACCTCAGCAATTGCTGATGCTGTATAAAATTCGAATCAGACCTTTTTTGAAATATTGTTTTAATTTTGATGAATGTAGCCATTATTACGTGATAGGAAATCATTATGAAAAAAAGAGATTTGAAACTTTCTATGTTTTTACGAAACTGCAGTAACGTTAGTTACAAATAACAGTGGTAAAAAACATAAAAGTTTCAATTTTTTTCATATGTGAGGAGTTTCACCCCTCATTACGCCCTGAAGCTATCAAATTCCATCCAGAAAAGAGCTATCTGCTTGAGTGGAGACACAGATATCATATGCAACCTTGTCACTCTAAAACGTGAAAAAAATGAAGATTTGTTTCTCTTTATAAATACTTTCATGAACTGATTTTGCCCACTTAATTCCACCAAAAGCGATATTTGCCAGAGGTACACGACAAATTGAAACCGCTCATCGTTTCAAGATTCAACTCGGTATAACTTCCTGAAAGCGTTTTTCGAATGAATATAATCTACAACGATTCAAATACAAAGTGAATCAACATTTTCACACAGACAAAACGCCTCGAGTATTCTTCTGCAGTAATTGTATTTTAGCATAAAAAATATGATAATTACATATAAATAACAATTATGAAATGAAATCCGATGAGCGCTAAATACAAACACTTATATTTTGGAGGTCTATTCACCTACACGAAACTTGAGAAAATCTTTCGATTTCATTAAAATATACAAGGATAAAATGACCGTACGAAGTAGCCTCTTACAGCGTTGCCATGTTTCGGAACCCATTTAGATTACCTATAGTCGGAGGCATATTCTGTTGCAATATGTTTTTTGGTATATAACTGTATTATACCAGGGCGCCACTCAGTGGAATTTTAGCGAACTATATTGTATAACTATATATGTATACCGCTCCGCTCGAAATGGACTCCAAACAAAATTTTGCAAGAGAGTGTTTGATGACGTAAAAATGTGAATGGAAGAATTATACACGAGGAAACGCTTTGGCCTCCGAGTTTTCGAATTGGCCTCCGATTTCAGAGGCGTTTGCGATCAACGGGTTTGTAATTTGGAGGTGTATAAAACATTTTGCATGTATATATATATATACTATATACTACTATATATATATATATATATATATATATATATATATATATATATATATACTAGCTCCTGTTGGTAGTCGATAACTGTAGCTTGCATTGTCTGTGATTACTGCAGCCCCTACACTTCCACTGGTTTTAGACAGTTTTAACACAGATATTATATATACAGAGAATATAAATACAGAGATAAATATGTTATTGAGTGTGTATGATAATACCTAATAATATGAACAAGAGGGATGATGATGTTTTTCATTTTTGGTAACCAGTTGTTGCAACTGGCTGCACCGCGTTGATGAGGCCAATAGCCAGAAACACGTGTGTGTGTGTGTGTGTGTGTGTATATATATATATATATATATATATATATATATATATATATATATATATATATATATATATATATATATATATATATATATATCTTTTCAATTCATTTTTTTTCAATTTTGATGTTTAAATATCTTCAGTTTGACCTGAAAGGCACTTGTTGACAAGACCTGACTATTAGGCGACTGTCCGCTGCAGGTACATTGTAAAAATTATTAAGTTTCAATTTAAGAAGCTTATATAACAACTATTTAGAAATTCATCTACAATCAAAAAATTCCCCTAATATTTTTCCCCATTAAATGTATAATTCATCGCATGATGTAATACTAATTAGAATTATTCAATACCTCTCATTCAAGAAATCGAAAGTTCATTAGGTGCATATAAAAAAGTGAAAGTTGAATCCTAGTAGATACATAAAAGATGTGTTTCTATTTATAGAAACAATATGGGAATAAACATTGTTTATTCCCGTATTGTACAAAGTTGAAAATAATATTGAATTATTCTAGTATTCCCTGAAATTATTTTCGATAAAATTACACTGAATGGAAAAAATTGAATTGCATACTAATGTGATCTCGAAAGGGTGGCCCAGAACTAATGAAACGTAGTATGTCAAATCAAGTGCATAGTGCATAGCCTCAATAAAATATTATCTTTACACCTTTTCCATATTTCGTATAATGAAGACATCACAGTAAAATTAAATTTAACGATTTCATTTTACGAAAATTATTTTATTTTAAAAACTGAAACTTCCGTCTAATTCAACCAGAATAATATATATTTTACCATTACTGACATATCAAAACCACCAGTTAAATTTTCGGTACCCAGTAATCTGTTAATAACAACTTGATTATCGAATTATTTCCCGGAAATCTACTTTTTAGTGTCTTGGTGATCTTTTGGAAATGAACACAGGATTATAAGAAAGCTATATGAACCTTTTTGAACAAGAAAAGACTATCTCATAAAAACATTACAGAAGTAAATATAACAATATATTTATACATATATGTCCAGTACTGACGATGCCCAATAGGCTGCAACAGCTGTCTGCCGGTGACTCTTAAATTGAAGTCAATTTGGGAATGATCAGAATAGTACTTATCTATTTATCTTTTGATTTTCATGGAATTATTTTCCAACAACTTGACTGCATTAACCTATCTCGAAGGTGATCACAAAATTCATTCATCACCTAGAAACTCATTTTACGATTTTCAATTAGAATTTTTGAAAGCAATAAAACTAAAACAAAAAGTCTGTACAAATCCTTACTAGTGGTATTACTATATTATGGCTCTAGATCATTCCAACAATCAATTTTTGAAATATTCTAATGTTTCAAATTTGTCTACGTCTGAATAATATCTTTCTGTGACAAATGACTGTTAGAAAAGATTGTACATTTCTAGTTAGTTTGGCAGAGATACTCAAACCAAACTCTCCTAAAAGTTCAGGATATTTAGGTCAGCTGAAAAAAAATTGCCAAGGATGCAGAGTTTGAAGATGAGTCTTCGTTACTTAAGCGATTGAAGATTTATTTGTGAAAAAATCGAAAATGAGTTTAACTGTAATACAGTTAATACAGTAGATATGAAAAGGTTACAAAGTGAATGAATGAATACTAATCTCACTTTTTCAAATTGAACTCAAACATTTCATTGTTTTTAGAAAGTTTTCCATCAACACATGCTTAGAGTTAGTGATTTTGGAAAGAGCTGTGAAAAATCAAACTTACGTATACTTGAATTTATCACCAGATATCAACATTTTAGAGTAGACATTCTGTATGCACTCAGTGACATTAGTGGCCATTGCAGCAATAAATCCTGTTATTTCAAAGCTGACTTCGTTCACAGAACACAGGGCCAGCCCTGACATCACGGGAAGAAGACTTAGATTTACATAGAGACCCGTCTGTTCTCCTGAAATAATATACAAAATTTGCTATTTTGAAAAAACATGTCTACATTAGTATAGTTCATATGTTGTAATTCGTGTTTAATAGAGATGAAGAGGTCAAACCATACTAGAAAACAAATAATTCGAAATAAAATCTCGAAATGTTTATCTCCGAAGGTTCTGGTAAATGCCTGCCGGAAAACAACTACTTCCCCGGCTAATACCACGCTGGACAATGAATTATATCCGATAGACATTCATGCAAGATACCTTGCAGAGGTTAATCTCGTAAATGTTTTTTGTTCATCCAGCAGCAGGACCATGACGAAATTATTCGAGTGGATTATCTACAGACCGCGGTTTCGAAGTACTACCTCTCATCAGTGTAGGAAATATCCAACCCAAACAGCAAATTGTCTGGGACTCGATGAAAATTCAACGGGCTCAACTGCATGTATGAAACCTTCGTCGAAAAGAAAGATTGTTAACTAGTAATAACTCCATCTCGTGAACAAAGCCCCAAGCGGGAAAAACATCCTGTGCAACAGAGTTTCAACCGTCTCTGGCGACTGTATCCGTGGAGTGGTTGTTTTCCAGCAGGCATTTACCAGAACCTTCGGTGTAGTTAGTTGGGAGAGATGAATATTTCGAGATTTCATTTTGAAATATTTATTTTAATAATGATAATAATATTCATTAATCCAATAAAGTCACATGCAGACATAGGATAAGTCACATTAGTAGTTGAAAAGAGTACATTCTAAAATAAAATTTAAAATAATATTAGAGTTATATAGAGATAAAGTGGTATTGTGTATTGATATAAGTAAATTATATACCATTAAAACTAGACTGAAATTTCATTAAAAAATTCATTCAATCTGTAGAAGGGAGTCCGAATGAATATTTCTTTGAGTGTTAACTTAAAGTTGCAGGTGGTAAGTAATTTCAGAGTAGGGGGTAGATGGTTGTACACTTTAATTCCCATAACTGTGGGACTCTGGCTGGTAATTTGTAGGGTGTGGTTTGGAATTATTTCTTGTATTTTCCTTGTGGAATATGGGTGTGTATTATTTGGACAGTTGGTTCGGTGTTTTCTATCTACATCTAGAGATGTAGATGCTAAAAAATGAGCGATAGCTCTCTGGATTCAAAATGACATGAAAAAAGATTTGATGATTTTACAGTACCCAAAATATTTCCATCGTTAAGAAATTTATATAAAAATAGATAGCATTCAGTTTTCCTCCTCAATGAGAAGGACACATAGAATGAAAAAGTCCGAACTCCTGGAACTGTACCTCCATATTCATAATTTAGAATCAATGGGAATCAATGGGAAAATTTCATTAGTTCGGATTTCCATTGTCTAATATGATATGATTTGAAATCTCTGAAATAACAAATGAATATTAAAATTAAAAAGAATAGCTGAAAATAACAATTGTATTGAGTGTCATCGTTTGAAGATAATTGTGGATACTAATATTCGAAACGTCGTGAAGTAACTTGGTTTGAAATCTTCTTCATTTTAATTGTTCAATTTTCAATTTTTTACTTGATTTGTATTTTATTGTAGTTTCTTTTCAGAGTTTTTTTGCTCAATATAATTGTCATTTTCAGCTATTCTTTTCAACTTTAATTTTCATTTGTTATTTCAAAGATTTCAAATCACACCATATTAGACAATGGAAGTCCAAATTAATGAAATTCACCATGAAACTATGAAACATTGTCAACTACCTTCAAACAAACGCCTAAAATGTGGCTTCGCTTGCCCGTTACGGCATGGACGCATCACTGCTGAAATAGTTTAAGTATTAAATATCAAATTCGTGGTCAACCACAAATGAGCAAACTCATAACTTTACAGTTGTGTTTCAATTATTTTCAACTGCAAGAAAGCCTTGAGAATTTCCTACTTCAAAATATTTTCTCAAATGACAAACTTAATCATTGAATTGACATTTTGTTTTAAAATACAGTTTCTAACGTAAAACAGAAATAAAAACATGGACTCTGGTGAAATAACACATTTTTGTTTTCGAATATGGATTCTAATTTGGATTTTGGATTATATCAAAAAACTTCATCAAACGGTAATGAAATCTTAAACATAAACATTGTTTATGTGTCGTCGGCAATTAAAGCCATTAGTGAACAACAAAAATCCATTAATGGGCAATAAAAAAAACAAATGAGTTGAAAAAAGTCATTGAGGTGATAAAAAACCATTAAAAGTCATTAAGGGATGATAAAAAATAATTAAGGTGTGATAAAAAGTAACCAAGGGGTGATAAAAAAGTCATTACGGGGTGATAAAAAGCCATTGAAGGATGATAAAAAGTCATTGAGGGGTGATAAAAAGTCATTGAGGGGTGATAAAGTCATTGAGGGGTGATAAAAAGTCATTGAGGGGTGATAAAAAGTCATTGAGGGGTGATAAAAAGTCATTGAGGGGTGATAAAAAGTCATTGAGGGGTGATAAAAAGTCATTGAGGGGTGATAAAAAAATCCATTGAGACTATAAGTCCGGCCTCTGATCCATATACAGGGTATAACATAAGTACGTTAACATATTCAAGTGACGTATTCCTAAGACAATTTTAAGAAAAAAAGTCTTAATAAATGTGTTTATGTGACGTCGGCAACTAATAAAGGGCAATAAAAGTCATTCGTGAACAACAACAAACCATTAATGGGCAATAAAAAAGGCCAATAAGTTGAAAAATGTCATTAAGGTGAAAAAAAAATCATTAAAAGCATTGAGGGGTGATAAAAAATCATTAATGGGGTGATAAAAAAGTCATTAAGGGGTGACAAAAAAGCAATTGAGGGATGATAAAAAGTCAATGAGGGTCTGGCCCATATACAGGGTGTAACATAAGTACGTTAAAATATTCAAATGACGTATTCCTTAACAATTTGAAAATAAAAGTTTTTATAAACTCGTGTCCGGAAATGCTTCGTTTCGGAAATACAGGGTGTTTAAATCGAATTGTTTTGTTCGTTTTTTAAAAAAATCTTTTGCAAATTTATTTGAAGAAAATTTGGTAGGTACCCGGGGTTTTTTTTCGACGTGGGAAATAATAATTTCGTGTTAATTTTGATGCATCATCTAGAGGGCGCTGTGTACGCTGTCTTAATTATTTCATGTTGCCCCAACTTTTTTGATAGTATTTTTGGTAGGTATTGGTATTTTTCATGAAAAAACCTAATTCCCACACCCTTTCCAAGTAAAAAATGCACACTTCCCCAACAACGCTGGAGGTGATCGTTTACGAGATATTTACAATTTTCTACATCGATGCATATTACTTAGCTCCCAGGGCGCTAACTAAATTTGCTGAGAACATCTTTTTCTAGAAAATGTTTATCGAAAAATTGTTGAAATTTTTCAAAACATGGTTGATTTTTGTCATAAGTTTTTTGCAATTTTAGTTATTTGTATCTCGAAAACGAATGATTTTTCGTTTCATTCGATTTCAACAAAATATTATTTTGAAAATCATATAAACTACCTCACGTATTTAGTAAACTGACTCTTCATGTTATCCAGAAAATTATATTCATTAAAAAAGTAGCTAGATATAAATAATTATGATTTCACAAATGATTAACCTAAAAAGAAGCGATACATTATAACTTACCTAGTAAACATCTAGAAATCAGTACAGTAAAAAGAGGTGCAGAACTCTTTATCGTCTCTGTGAAACTAACAGCAACATAATTCAAAGCTATCAACCCTAGAACAACCGTAAGAAACCTAAAAAATTATATATTATTTTGAAAATATTTATGAAAAAAAATCATTGTTTTACCTAAAACACCCTACCAAAACCATGTGCTTGTAAAAACCGGGTGGTTTACTCAACCGCTGTGAAGGTTTGTACATTCCACAAGGAAAATAGAGCTGGATGAACCCACACGCGGCAGTCATTAGCATCTGACAAGCACCTGTGGAATTGAATATCGATTTATATTGACAAAGTTGAACTTCAAATTTATTATTCCAGAAATTTGAATATTTAATGATTGATCAACACCCATAAAAATATAATACATCAAAGCTAAACCACAGTTTCAGCAATGAACTTTATTTCCAAAAAAAGTATTATTAAAAAAATCAGGAAACTATAAGAAACGGAGGCAGTGAGTCAAATTCTTCAGGTGTATGAAAACCAGAGCCCAAACACAACACATTTTTTATTCATCACCAGCTACCCCTGTTTTGACCCTCCATAGGACTCATCAGTAGTGCTAAGCTGAACTATAAATGCCAACTTGACATTAAACTCGATAAATATACATTACACGCCACGACTGATGGCGATCGATCGCGCAGGTATACTCTCCCGACTAAATTACTATTGGATTACGATAAGCCCCTTGCTGGCCAGTGTCGCACCTATAACTAGTTGTAATCAGGGTAGCAAATGGAACATGATTTCTTTGTCATTTCTTTTCATATTTTATTTAGTATTACAGGTAGTATTACAGTTGATTATAATGTTATATAATGATACACTATCTGAATACAAATTTTCTTCATCTTCATTGCTGCTTATGCTGCTATCGTCATTTAAATTTATATTCACTGGATTTACCTCTGGATTTCCGTCTATAAGTATCTACTACATGTCGGCAACGCTTTTGTCATTCCTTGAAAGTGATTTGATCAAACTCGTGCTCCGCCAGTTTCCTCGCATCTTCCATATTGAAAGTTACATTTTTTGGGACATGTTGTTTTTGACAGTAGCCCAAATGAGTTCAATGGGATTCAAATCCGGATGGTAGGATGGAAGTCGCAAAACGTTATGTCCGTGTTCAAGCAGAATCTAATCAAATTTGTATCTGATGTGATGCTTTTTATTTACCTTGATCAGCTCGGATAATTAGGAGTGAACATGATGCTTTTTTCGTGCAGCCACTTCAACATGTCAGCCTTCCTAGAATTTGTGTTGGGGGCTGGATCAATTTGAATATTATGGTATGGAGCATTATCGGTCAAGACTACCGAATTCACAGGTAAATTTAGGATTAACTTTTCTTGTGATCATTTACCATAATTTTCAGATATGTTGTTGTTCAAATATAAGCCGAAAATTAGGTATAAAACCCATGTCACTTCCCACATGGACAATAATGAGGTTTGGTCCCTTCGCAATATTTTTGAATTCATCCGTCCCGTTCTTGGAAGATGTATGTCCACTATGAAGGTATGTTGCTGTTGGCTACGAAAATAATTGATTTTTCGTGAATACTTGATCCTCAAAGTTCTAATGTCCATTTTCTCTATTAAAATGTTTCTATTATTTCCAGTCCTCCATTTGAAACCTGTTTTCTTTGAAATTCCACGAAGATATGTTTCGGAAGCCACAATTTCCATAACGTCATTAATTTTGTGTTGGAACTTTTTTACCGTAATACGATACCCTTCCGTCTTATTGAAAGTCGTAAATAATCCGTCTAATACTCGGGAATATCAGTTACTGGTCCTCTTCTAGGCCGCTTCTTTCTTGGGGTGGAAACTTTTACATCTCCGTTATTTGCAGAAATCAATTTCTTCCCTTATTTAACCACTCTTTCAATGGTTCTTATTGAAATACCTAATACAAAATAAAGATTTGTGTTGAAATAATTATTTTTTAAATGTATTTAATGTTACCTGTAGCGAGAGATGTTTTATTTTTCACATTTGATAACGTATCCGACTCATATTTAACACTTTGAAAATAATTGAACACTTTAAAAATTATTTCACGTTCCTGACTCTTAATGACTGGTTTTTTGTTAGGCGATGACATTTTTTCAGAAACAACACAAATTATTCAGACAATGCCAAACGCCAACAGCATTGGAGGACGAGTAATGATACACCTCTGTACAAAGGCATCTGTATGTCTTGCAAAAGCTGTAGTGGAGGTTACTTCGAAAATGAGTTTGTGTGCATAGCGGCGAGCTCGCCATCACGTTTGGCGCTTGCTGTATTGGATGTTCATAGAATCGGAAAGAAACTTGAAAACCAAAATAAACCAAGGCTTATAATAATGAAACTATCTAAATCAGAACTGAGAGTTGACATCATCAAATGTGCCGAAAAATTCAAGGGAACGAATATATTTTTCACGGAGGATTTGACAACGTTAAGGAGATCTCTTCGGATAAAGACAAAAATCAAATATAGCGTCGGAAATGCCTGGTATTTTTGCTGGCATTGAAGGCAAAAATACCAAGATTACGAGCCTGGCCGATATTGCATGAATATACCATATAACATATATTTATAATGTCTTCCGAATTCTTATTTTTTTGTTTTTTCAACAACGATTGCTCATTGTCACTTAGTCTGGCTTTACTGCAAAATATAACTTTTGTTGCCAAGTTTCATTGTCTATTTAGGCTTTCAATGAAATTATCCATACTCTGGGAAAATACTGAATATTCCTAATTGTACCTAATTATCTTTTTTTTTTCCCCATTTTTTTTTTCATTATCAATAATTTTGTAATATAACGATGAGTAATATATTGGATTTTCGGAATAATATTGAGGATTATGAATAAATAGAAACAATAGTCTGTGACAGCTTGAAATTAGCTGCAGAACTTTTTTGTGTCGAGCATTTTTTTTAGCATTTTTCATATGAATATTAGAAGTATTAGGAAAAATATAGACGATTTTTTTGCATAAATGAATTCAATTAATAATAATATCTATAACATTATAATTTTATCAGAAACTTGGTTAATTGAAGATATCCAAATGCACTCCATTCCTGGCTGACATAGTATACAATGAATCCAGTTTTAATCAAAATGAGGGTTAAATTTTATATAAGAGAATATATTAGTTACGTGAGTATAATAAAACAGTGCTGCTTGCAGCACCCTCCTTTGCAGCAGCCTCATTGCCTTCCATGCCAGTATGGCCAGGAATCCAGACCAGATACAATCTGTTGAGTCTTCCTATCGAGGAGAATCGTTTTTGGCAATTTGCTACCAATTCAGACGTTGCTCGGTAGAAGCCAAGAGCATCCAACGCCGCTTGACTGACCGAAACTATTTTTATTGACTTGTATATGAGGTTGGATTCTTCCAGTCTCTCCGCGCACAATTCAACAGCGTAAATTTCCGCTTGAAATACAGATAGTGTCGATAGTGAAGAACTAAAATGTTGGCTTGACTTCGCCTATCAACTTAGGCAGAAAATGTTTTAAAAAGCTCAGCGACTGTTACATGTTAAAACTTGCAAATTCCATATTCAGAACGTGTCGAGACTTACAAAGCGCCGCCGCTGCCGCCGTCCGCAACACTTGTTCGAACGGGCAACGAAATACAACTTGTGTGTGTGCTTGCAATGGAATTCGATTCTTCATCAAGCAATGAATATTATAAAACGAAGTCGCTTTCTCTGCCTGTCCCTACGTATGTTCAGATCTTTAAAACTACGCAACGGATTTTGATACGAGTTTTTTAAAACACTTAAAATATCAAGTATGGGGTATCATTGGATTCAGAAAATTGTGTAGATGTCAAAAATGTAATAATATACAGGGTGTTCTATTTGAAAATTAAACGTTGATAAGATTTCCGGAAAAACCGGAAGTTGAAAAAAATCTCACATTATGTCAAAAAGTGCCTCTTTGTAAGCATAATCAATATTAATAGTTCCGTAAAAATATGTGAAAGAATAAAGAAAAAAAGGGGTGCACCATAAGTCTGTGTCACACGGTATAACATGCATGCTATAGTAGAGAAACAGTGATAATTTCAGAGGTTTCTAATGTAATATCGTAAAAAAACAGTTTTTGTGCTTGCATTGCAAACGCTGGCTGAACCCTACCAGCTAGATTAGGCATAACCCACAATAATCATTTTTTATCCTTTATTTTCATTTACGAAGCGATTTTAATCAATACAGTACTTATTAATCCTTATCTAATTAGGTACCTTACATACATTGTGCATTCAATATAGATCAATACAGCCCTGCACAGCATGTAATTGATTTAAATGAATATTTTCGAAGATATTGCAGATTTAAAACGCAGGGACAGCGGTTGCGACGATACCGGCAGAGGGGGCGGCGGCGCGTGCTTATAAATAGGGCGTCGAAGGCCGCGTTTTGCCCCCATAGCACTTTACAACGCGCGGCTATCGCACGCGTTTATATGTATATTTAGTATCAATTAAGTAACAGCATTGCACCCATGCAGAGCCGGGGCGGTTTTTTATTAATGATAATAGAAACATAGGGTGTCAGTGAATAAGTGCGACAAACTTCAGTGGGTGATTCTGCATGAAAAAATAATGACAATTTGATTTACAACTATTGGCCGCAAATACTTCTTTTTCCGAGATTCCTGTTTCAAAGTTTCAGAACAATACACAAATATTGGTTGTTTCAGAAGTTTTGTCTGTTTGAATGTCATTTGTTTTTGTAGCTCCATATCTCAATAAATATTTATTCTACAGTGTCGTGGTAGCGCCAAAGCGCTGCAAAAACCGTCTGAAAAATTAACCAAGCACAAAGCAATCACAGATGGTTTGTGAAATTTCATTCCGGAGGTTTTAGCCTCGAAGATGGGCCCCGATGTGGTCCACCAAGACGAGGATTTGAGGATACTGGTGGAGAGTGACCCATCACAAACGGTGCGTGGGATGGCGAAAGAACTGGGCGTGACCAGCGGTTTTTGATGATTTAAAACGTATTAGAAAAGTCAAGAAGCTCGAAAAGTGGGTGCCCAACAATTGTCATGTTTCTTCTTTGCTTTTGCGCAAAGAAAACAGTACTTTTTG
Source organism: Leptinotarsa decemlineata (assembly GCF_025532065.1). Taxonomy (NCBI): domain Eukaryota; kingdom Metazoa; phylum Arthropoda; class Insecta; order Coleoptera; family Chrysomelidae; genus Leptinotarsa; species Leptinotarsa decemlineata. The sequence goes on along the minus strand of NW_027412694.1, from coordinate 9,292,701 downwards.
AATCGGATCGTCACGTGTGATGAAAAGTACATCAACAGAAGACGTTCAGGACATTGGTTAGACACTGATGAGCCACCCAGGCACTTCCCAAAGTCAAAAACCCACCAAAAAATGACCATGGTTACTGTATGGTTGTCAGCGGCTGGTATGATTCATTATAACTTTCTGCAACGGGACCAATCCATCACAACAGAGTCCTATTGTGAGGAAATCGACGATATGTACAGAAAATTGCATCAGCAGCAGCCGGCGCTGGTCAACAGAAGAGGCCTGATCCTGTTCCTCGACAACACCCCTCCGCACGTTTCACAAATCACCGTCCGAAAATCAAACGAATTGAGCGTCGAAATTTTGACTCACCCACTATACTCCCCTGACCTCCCGCCAATCGACTACAATCTTGCCAAGCACTTCGATAACTTTCTCACCGGCAGGACCTTCGCCAATCAGGACCAGGCAGAAACGGTCTTTGTCGACTTCATCGAATCCCGAGCACACAATTTTTATGCTGACGTAATTAATCGTGTGTTACGCTGAATAAGATTTCATTGAGATATTACAGTTTGAGGTGGACTCATAAAAACAAACAAAACAACGTATCTCAGAAATCGAAGCATTTACGGACAAAATTTATATGGCAAACTGTCATTATTTTTTATGCAGAATCACCCTCTGGACTTTTTTACACTCATTCACTAACGCCTTGTATACTATAGTACATTATGTAGACATATCACCTACATTAACAAATTCACGAAAATTAATATTCTCTCAGAACATGAATTTTGTTTTACCTTTATCTGGCCACCAATTTCATTTGAAATAAATTTTTTTCATTGCTATTGGTTAAATCGCGTTATGTATTGTTAATATGAAAATATACGACTTAGATTTTCAATTATTCTTCCATAGAACAACAAATACATTTTCTACTAAGTAAAACATTTTTTAAATTCAGTAAATTTGAAAATTTTATAATTGCAATAACATTCAAAATTTTTAAACTGACGATTTTAGATATCTAATAATATTTTGGAATCGATACCTTTCAAGAATGAATGCTCTTCATCCCTAACTTTAGGGTAGGTCGTTGATCTAACGTTTACTACCCCATACACCAACTGATTTGTACGCCACAACAAAACGAATTACCGTTGTTTTTCGAAAATGAAAATATTTTCTATTCTCCTGTCCCACTTTTGATACAGTGATTTGTTAGGAAAGAGCCCTGTCGCAATTAGTATCTGAATTTATGAAAGCCATACAAGATTTATTGATAAATTAACCCCCCACCTGAGTTGTTGTTAGCACTTTTTCAGGATTTTCACGTGCGACAATATCAACTGACGCCATTAGGCTGAAACTGTAGCACTATAAAATTTATTGAATTACAAAAATTATTAAGGATCGAAGAAATCTCACAAAACAAGTTGTCTTGGGGTACGAATCTAGTTCGGCGGTCAATGAAGAAGCTAGGCTTTCCAACTGACCGTCTTGGAAAACCCCGTTTATCTTTGATATTCATAGATTGCGTCATCCATTGATCTCATAGAGGAGGAAATTTCATCCCCTGTACTTACTCAGGCTTGTTCTTTACGAACAAGTCTATTCAAAAGCTAATCCGAACTTTGGAAATTTCTTTCAATTATAAAATACCCTTCACAAGGCAAGTGAATAAACTCTAGATATATGGTTCCAAAGTCTATTCAAATTATGTCTACTAAAAAAAAAAAAACTTTGCTGAACATTTTAGGTATATAAGTAATACCTTACTTTCCACGACTATCTGAAAATATAAGACGAATTGGAAATAGGTATTATGTTAGAACTTCTTTCAAAACAAAAAATACACTGAAATCTATACTCACACATACAAAACCCAGCGGCGGCTCGTCAGAGGAGGCAAGGGAAGCTTAGCCTCCCCATAAAATTTGAGGCTATTCATCGCAATAAATTAAAAGATATTGACAAATAATTATGATTATTTTTTTCTAAAAATGCTTGGGTATCATTACTTTACTATTAATTTCTAATATAAATACATAACATGCCCGAAAAAACACTATCGCTCACTACGAAGTACGTACCACACTGTATCCTGCATTATTAAAACTCTGGGAAGGCCTCAACAAAATTTGATTTCAATTGAAGCGTCAAATAAACGACAAAGTTGAGGATTTAATATTAGTTGGTACCTACGATAAATGCCATTGGTTAACCGGCTCCATTAAACGAGAAAAACTTTATTGTTGGCCCTGTGTTTTATTTTCCGTACAAACCGAATTCACCTCGTTCTACAGAAAGACATTTAAAATTTAAGGAGCATATATTTTCGTCTTGTAAATTAAAATTGTTTAGCCAACAAAATATAGAAACAGCTTTAGATACAGCTCAAAAAGCGGCCATAATTTCTTTTAATAATCAGGTTAGGGAAAATCGATCGAATTTAAAAAGACTTATCGATATTACGATTTATTTGGGTTCCCCAGAATTAGCTTTTCGCGGACACGATGAAACCGAAGATTCGATTAATCGCGACGATTACAGGGAACTTTTAATGTTATGGGGCAAATACGATTCCCAATTTGGCACTTTTTTAAACGGTAGCGTTTTTTTGGGCACCTCAAAAACCATCCAAAATGAGTTTATAGACAGTATGGCATATATTATTAAGGAAAATAAAAGGAAGGAGATTGAAAGTGTTTCTTTTTTTGCATGGGAAATTGATGAAACTACCGATATTACCTGTACATCACAACTTTCAATAGTTTTTAGATATGTCAAAGATAAGCATAATTAAGTAATTGTGCTAATAAAATATTTGTAGTAATTTTTAACAAAACTGTTATATTAGAAGAGAAAAGTATTATTATTTATTGACTGAGAAGAGTTCATTTATATTAAATAACTCAAAGACAACCATTTTCCCTTGTTTTTGTTTTTTTTAATGGTCAGTTTTACACGTATAATTTTCGGCAATACACAATTTTTGTTTGCATTTATGCAAATATTACGTATTTTGCTTTGAATAGATGCGGTACCCCAAAAAATTTCCGCGCCTCTGGCGGGCTTTTCTATGTGTATATAGTCTTTATGAGTCCAATGCACGAGCCGTCACTGACAAAACCCAACAACACTGAAGAAAAAACATAAAATTGCATTTATCAGATACCTTGTTCTTGTGGTGAAAGTTATATTGGTGAAACTTCGAAACCATTGAAAGTGCGTGAGATTACAAAAAAAAATAGTCAATCGACAGGATCTAAATTGTCTGAAAACATTTTAATATCATGTTTGCCAGAATCAGCGTATATTCTCATATCTGGAGAGAATTGTATTTCGAACAGCTCTTCAGAAATAGATCGTACTTGGCTACCCGTCTTAGAAAAATTTGGATAGTGGTGAAATGACAACCGACTGATATCGGAGAATATCTTGTATTACATCAAATGTTTCAGTAGTCAATCAACAACGTTGACATAATTCACATTTCAAAACTTTGACATATGTCAAAGAAGTTGAGAAATAAATAATCAACAAAGGAATAACTGCATATATATATATATATATATATATATATATATATATATATATATATATATATATATATACATATATATATATATACGCATCTGACGCATGATACCAAGCCCGCTATATGCCGAGGGTCAGTCGAAGCCCGGGTTGAGAGGAAGGTCGGCGGGTGTATATAAGAAATATATTCGCTGAATATATTCTACGTATATTACGAATCCATTGATATTCATTCGCTTATACAAAGCCCCATTGTATATAAGTATATATTTTGAAGATATAACCAAGCCCCTACGGTGTTGCCAAAATATTTGGTCGTAGGTATGACAAAAGTGGATATAATATTTGAAATAGGAGATTTAAAGTTTATTGTTGACGGTCGATGGGAAGAGGTAAATTGTCAAATTAGTCAAGGGTTTCGACGGTACTCCTCAGATAAAGTACATATTATCTCAGATCAAATTATATCTTTGATTCATAGGTATGATTGGGAAGATTCGTATGAAAATGAATACTTTTTGTTTGAATTCAGTTATCCATTCACCAATTTAAAAATACCTGCACTTGACGTGCGTTTCGCCAACAAGGTTGGCATGTCCAGGATAACAAATTAATACTTTGGTTGTAGTATCAAGTATGTTTTCCTTGTTACTGAAATTCAGGTTGAGTAAATGTTTTTCCTGTTTACAGTATAGGAAGTTGAGAGCTTTTGTACCTCTGATAATCCAAAACTTACATTAATTCAATGGTATTCATTTGTACTCAATTGAGGAAACATATAATTCTGTTCTTGTTCATAAAATATATTCAGTAAAATGATGAATATATCATTTCACATATTTTATTATTGAAGACCATTTGATGAAAAATAATAAAATGAACAAATATTTTTTAATGGTTTCCAAAGCCATTTTTGTCAATATATGTCGATAGGGTATAACCATATTATACAAAAGAGTTTTTTTTACAGTTGATATTGATTATGATGACTTCTATTGTTTTATTTTTTGATTCATCTCTTAAAAAAGATTTTTTGAAAGACTTGCACTAGGATATCTTGCAAGCAAGGTGAAAAAGTTCAAATATTGTATTCAACTAAAAACTTTTTTCTGGAATGTCAAGTAATCTATAAAGATATTACTCAGATGGATACTTTTATAGTAACACAATTTTCACGATTGAATTGGAAATTGAATTATACGAAAATCACCTCTCCTTCTTATCAGTTTAAGTTTCTATTGGACACAGAAGACATAGACACAGAAGAAAAAATACATTTGCAATAATTTCTTTAAAAATATTATTTAATTATACGTAATTTACTATTTCTAAATCAGTGTGTTTATTGACAAATGAAATTCATTTCAAGCAATAACTGGTCTTGTATTCCCCATTAGAACCTTCGTTGGATTTATTTGAACCATGGTTTACTCAAACCTTCCTTGAAATTTTACTTTGACACTGTAATGTAATGTAGGTAATGAAACAAATCTGTGAAAATGACAGATTGTTTGAAACATTCTGATAATCAACAATGAAATAAAAATTTCCAAATGAAATTACGAAAATTTCATCTTTCTCAACAGAACTACACAGTGGGTTCTGGTGAATTCCTACCGGAAAACAACTACTTTCTTCCCCGGCGAATACCACGTTGGATATTGAATTATATCCGACAGACATTTATGCAAGATAACTGTTTGATCTCAAATCCATTTATGACATTTTGCAACTCTCTTCTAAAAGGTGTTATGTGAAATAAGAGTTAAATGGAAAATCCTAATGCAATACCCTTAACGTTACGAAGTACGATAGGAAGCCCGCATCACGTGTAGCTAGCGCTGTATTGTAGACAAACACAAAATTAATCTTTTCTGATTGATTCGGTCATTACTTGATGAAGATCCATAGTAATTTCATAAAGTACACTTCACGATCTGATCTTCACAAACTTTATGTTCAAAAAATATATCACAACATTTGAAAGGGTTATTTTTTTAGGAGTGAATAATTTTTGGGAAAGAAAGTTTTTGGCTTTCTACTACTCCATCTGATACAAAAAAAAATGAATGAGAGAATCTTCCAAAAAAAGGAAGGAAGTAATCAATTTGAAAATAAGTAACTCTATACATGGATATGTAGATCATGCAAAGAAGTAACTTTCAGACACAAACTGAAAGAAAGTCCTCCTGAAACAGCTACTTTCATATAAACATTGAATTACACGAAAGAAAAAAAAAATTCTTTCGAAACAAATACTTCTATATGAACACTGAATTATACAGAAGATACTTTTCTCTATTCAGTTTGTATATCGAACATTTGTTGAGGAATAAGAATCAGATATCATTCACATGAGTTCTACTTTGCATGATCTACATATCCATGTATAGAGTTACTTATTTTCAAATTGATTACTTCCTTCCTTTTTTTGGAAGATTCTCTCGTCCATTTTTTTTGTATCAGATGGAGTAGTAGAAAGCCAAAAACTTTCTTTCCCAAAAAATATCACGACGTTTCGCTAACACAGTAGCTGTTTCGTAGTTAATTGAGTACTAATATATATTTTTTGAAAATAAAGTTTGTGAAGATCAGATCGTAAGGTGTAGTTTATGAAAAATCAAAATAACTCGTTTCCTACCACCAAATGTATTGGCTTTGTATAATGCTCGAAAGATTGTGGGACTCCTATGAACCGCGTACACCCTGCACTTTTTATATAATTATGCACATATACTCGCAAAGTCCTAACTGACCAGGCTTATATGCCTAAGTGTGATGGTGAAAATGAAAACAGATTGCATTATATAGGTTGAATGCTTCAATTGAATAAGATTTTCGAAATAAGCAAACACTTCATGATTTGATAAGTAGAGAAATTGCACGAGCTTAATATTCTGCAACCTAGAAAATACGAAACAATGTGATTGTATTTATAATTAGTAACCTAAATGTTAATCTCATTTTATGTCAAATGTGTATTTAAACTTATCTTGACACAAATGATGATCAAAGCTTTCTGATCTCGTCTTCGTCATCGAGAGCAAAAATGAGTGGAGCAATCCAGAACAGGCTGCAAATTAAATGTGTTTTATCTATAATTTTGCATTCAATTGAAGTATTTTTTCAGTTTTCAGTTCGAGGCATTATTGAAGTTCCAAGTATATGTATTTCACCTTCAGTTTTTTGTAATGTCGAAAAGGAGAAGGTACTTTTCAATTCATCAATCAAACGGTTTCATTCAGCTTGTCCTGTTTGTTTGTTCGTTTATTTATTTATACATTTATTTATTTGGGTCAAATTTAGTAATTGGAGTTTGACTCATTTCTTGTTGATAATTTGATCTGATATTTGGTACACATATTCAGTTTTGATGACAATACAATTTAATGAATTCGGTATCATTGTAAATTCAAGTTGGCCGCAGCTACAAAATTATATATTTTTATCCCACAACTACCTCAATATGGATATCAAATGACAAGGCTTGACTGGTAGAATAGTAGTCCACTCTGAAAAAGATGCAAATTCAAGCTATAAAATGGTGAAATACATATTATATCACTACAACCTCAATATGTGTATCAAATGACGGCTTGACTAGAAGGTACTATAGTGGTACCTACTAATCGAAATACAAGCATGGATCTTTCATCCAAGTCAAAATTTTGTATCGTGTTGAGGACTGTATGGCGTTAGGGTGGCTGCAAATGATACGTCGTTAGCGATACATCACCCAAGTTGAGGTAAAAGGTTATAACGTGTCTAGAACTCTGTGGCATTGGGGTGGATAAAAATTAGAAACTGAAAACTTGAAAATGTTACGTTGAAAGATTTCATAAAAAAAAATAATAATAATGATGTAGGTAATCTACTAAAAACTGGAAAATAATTTGGAAGGTCCTAGGTAGCAGTCATCACACCACTCTCCTCAGCAATCTACGGTATTGATGAGATAGCAAAATAGTAAAATCGTGGGGCTTGGTATTTACATATTTACTCAGGTTACGCTTCGCCCAACGATTCCATTATTTTCTATTTGATCAATTCCGTAGATTGCTGAGGAGAGTGGTGTGATGACTGCTACCTAGAACTTTTCAAATTATTTTTCAATTTTTAGTACATTATCCCTTTTTTGTAACCGTTTGACATAAAAAATATTTTTACTCATTTTTCCAAAATATGGGCTATATATAAACAAATTGATATATTTCCTGACTGAGTCATGAAAATGTAATTTTAGTACTCTAAACCGCCTGGTATAAAGCATCATCCCCACAAAAGGTGTTCCTGTAAAGGAAATAGAGAGATGCTCATTCAGCAAGTGAAATGTGAATCAAGGTAGTCCCATCATAAAAATTTTCGTAATAGTGGTTCCAAACGCTTCTAAATATCGAATAGAATTCCACCAAAAGTTTTCTTTACAAATTATTACCTCATCACTATCTCGAATATATTTTCCCAATTTTGAAAACATTTTTTATTCTAGGGTTCTAGTTCAACTCTTGAATCGCAGTATTGTTGATGATGCAATGAATGGTTACTTCCATTGAATATTGCTCAATGTGTCGTCTTACATATAAAAAAACAACTGTTTTTCCTTACACATTACGATATACTCAATCACAAACTAGAAACTGGTATTTACCTGATCTAAGACCAATGTGTTTTATCACTTCAGACCTCACCTGGTCCAATCATATTCTATCAACAAGCGAACGTGTCAGAATTGATTTCACGAAACATTTTTACAAATACACTTCATGACATCGATGAAACTACCATACTTACGTTCACCCTATGTTATTCAAATCTGTTGAAAAACCAACTCTCATATACTGAAAGCTACACTCGGAGGAGATCTCATCTTCTCCTTCCGCACTCTCATATAAAATTGTACTAGTCTAGGCCAAATTTTCATTCAGAATTTTGATAAAAGATCATAAAACTATTGATTCAAACTGAAGAAATGAACTTTGAGACCAAACAATGAAAGCAGTTTCAAGGCATTCAAATTTTCAATATAATGAAAAGTTGTTAGTGCTACATCTGTGAATGCTATTGAAAATGAAATCGATGATATCTTGTTCTGATCCTTATGTTCATAATAATTTTTTACTCTGCTATACTATCATGTTTATATTTTTATTAGCGTCCATATGATCCTTATGTTCATGATAATTTTGTACTCTGCTATGATATCATGTTTATATTTTTATAAGCGTCCATATTGATCTTATTTTATTTATTAGACTTTCATAGGACACTGTCCTCAGCTTTTAACTATGTTTATTATGTTTAATTATATTTATTATTATATTTCAAATAGAGTGAGTCAATTCACTATGTAAAAGTTCATTTGGATGGAAATAGGGTCTCTGGAGCCATTTGAAAGCTATATATAGAGCAATTAAAATTGGCACTATGGGTAAATATATGAGTAGTATATTTCAGTTAACATAATTCTTCTGAGTTTCATAATAAAATATCCAGGAAATTAAATACACTCTCACATACAACGCTCTCAATTTCAGTTCCACCACCTCACTCAATGAACAAAGAGAGAAAGAGAGAGAGAGAGAAAGAGAGAGAGTGAGTAGCTACTTTTTGACTTGAGTCATTTTTTACTTTTGAAAACCGTTTTCTTATCTATACTTCCATAGTTAACATTTTAACGGAAAAAATTATAGTTTCACCGTTAACATCTGTCGTTTCCATACGAACAACAAACCTCGAAATTCGTGCTATCTGAAGATAAACACGGTCTCACCTTTTAACGCATGATTCTTAGCGATCCCAAAAATGATGCCATGATTATGTACTCAAGAAAAATGAAATATCTTTCATATATTAAAAATTGGATTTTTCTTAACAAAAACAAAAGAAAACTTGTTCAAAGTTGAAAAGGGAGTACATTTCTGAAAGCACATTGGCCTGAAAATATCTGAAAACAATCCCAATATCGAAAAAATCGACTCATTTTTCAATTATTTAAGTTGTAATAAACAACACCCCCTATAGTTATACCCGGGAATGAGTGAGTGATTTAGGCCAACATGTTTTTTTCAAAAATTGTAGTATTCTTTTAGTTATCCAGCTAAATATAACGAAACGAAATGTGGAGACTGAGAATTCGGAGTTTCGTCTATCTAATGCTTGAATCGTGATACAAAACCTAACGATCATTACCCATTGATGCCAAATGTATGGGCTTTGTATAATGCGTGATATCTAATGGGACTCGTATGAACCGTATTAAATCCGCACAATATATATAATTTTATACATATCTGCTAGCGCGCCCCCTACCTGAAATAGCGAGAACTAAAGGTGTATATCTTGAGACGTTTTCCATCGTTTACCAAGCCCGGGCTATATTTTTATCCATTTCTGAAGACGGAGGCAGATTATGGCCTCAGAAAGGTTAAGATAAGTATTGTATTATTTTTCAGTTATTTTTTTGATAGGCAAAATTATCAAATACAACAAGTTACTGATAAATTAAACATTTTTCTTTGTGAAAAATACTTCAAATTTATGCAGTAACTTATCGGGGTAAACTAAAACGTTTGCTCTTTCATCACCTGTATAAAGTTCTTCATTATAATTTTCATATTTTTTCAGATTGTGGAATGTGAAAATATCCAAAAGAGGTCAATAAAAAAGTTATCAGAATTTTTGAAAACTTCCCTCAAGAATAAACGACCCCTTTGTTTCCAAATGAATCTTTTCTAGCTATATTGTTCCTTGGTCTATTCTAAGGGTCAATACTGAATATTCACTTGAGTGAACATTTTCAAGTATATAATCCGAATTTTTTAAAATTTGGTTTGAGCTTTAACCATCCTTCAGAAGGTTACTTAATGATTCATATTATTCCTCAATTCACTTAATTTTTTCTAGGTTTCTAGAATACTCGATTGAATATGAAAGTTAATAGATTTCAGCACTTCAAGTTTTGATTCGAAGTCCGAATTAGTAAGAAATAAAAAATATTAATATGTGGTGATATATAAATCAAAGGATTTAAAATGTATTTCAAAAAAAATTGTTCAAGTGTAAACTACCACTTAGATGTCTTTCGAAAGAGTCATTTTTTGACGTGTTGCTCTTCAGTTTATTTCACAGGTTTCTGCACAAAATCTAATTGGGAGAAGATTCATAAGAAGTTTTCATAATTTGAACGAAAATAAACCAGTAGGCATGATTCTATTTCATACATTCTCTTGGAATTTTGATAACAACCGTATTGTTAGTTTTAAAGTTTGCAATGACTGATAAACGAAAAATGTGTTCCTTAAAGGTCCCAGAAAAACGAATAATCATCAAGTATGTAAACGAGAAAAGGTTCATAACTTCTCTTGGCATTTCGATAACGAATTCAAAAATATATTAATTGTGATGATTAATTCCCAGAGTCACTCATGTTTCCACCAGAGATAAAAATGACCACTGAACAACTGCTAACTTTACATTCAATTTGTTTGAAAATAATTTCATGGGAACTTTGTAGTTTGAATAATAAAGAATAGTCCTCCTTCATTGAGATGGAAATGCCAGTGAGCCTATAAAATTATTCTGCTGAATGGAAATAGCCATAATTCGTTATCAAGTTATCAAATCAAAATAACGAAAAAGAAATGAAAAATTTTGAATTTGTTCAGACATTAGAAAAAGGAAATTTTGTAATATTAATATACTTCTCTCACATTCTCAAGCAAGAAAATTATCCATTTTTATTTCTACCCAAAAAAAACAAATCATTCTTACAAACTTAAAACCTAGGAAAAATAATGTTTTGTTATGCATATTATATATTAAAAGCTAGAATACAACAAGCATTAAAGGCTATGTCAACTTTCAATAAATAAATTAGAAGAAATCACAGAAACTGAAGTGGAAATTTGTTATTTCTTTCAAAGTACATATTCCAATTTTTCCTATTTCAATTCATCAATGTTTCAAGTTATCAGAGACACCTTTGAAAGAGAAAAAAAAATCCCAATTCAATTCTTTCAATATTTTGTGAGTTTCATTTTTCCATGATAAATATAAACGATTCAATTTTATCAGCAAACCCTTTACCTATAGATATCAGTTCTGTTATCTGAGAATATATTACATATTTAAAATTTTATAAATTACCTATTCTTATTTCATATAAGTAATATTATTTTCAATGTCATTCATTTCACTCCTCTTTTGTAAAGAGAGTCCTAAACATTCTTCTGAACAACGTTTCAAACCGAGATATGTGAAAAATGCTAATTATATAGATTAAGAGTGAATTATCAAAAAAATAGTTAGTTAAAACACTCACCTAATACTGCAGGATTTCCATTCTGATAGGCTAAAATATATTTGTTCAAAAACAATGTACAACCACTAAAGAAATACCACAATAATAAAAATATGATAGCCCTAATACTGTTTAATCCTTTCTTGGATTTTTCTTGAAATATATCTTTTTTAATGCCATTGCCTTCCACTTCTTTGGGTAAAATTAGAGACGACTGTTTATCCATTTTAACATTACTTCAGTACATTCAAACTAACTATACTCAGAACTATTTACAATCAGAAATATTTACAATTAACCTCTATTATATTTCAAAACAGAGACTCAAGTTCTGTGAAATCAAATTTTCTACTTTCCAATATCATAACCTATACACTGATACTGTCATAAGTCATAACAGTACTAACATGATGACACTTCAAGCTTCAAGTTTAAATGTTTGTGTTTCATGTCACTTCGCAGTAAAGCCACAGTAGAATAATATATCCAGGAGCTCCTCTTACCACGTGATCCACCCTAGTTGCCGGGGACCTTCAACTGATTATCAACAGATTATCATCCAACGCGTTCAGTGCTCTAGTATCGAAGGATTCGACGGTCCCACGGGCATCAGATTAGTTATAATAAACGGTCGGAAATTGCTGTTGTTATTATTATTTTCAGTTTTGTAGTTGGCTATTGTTGTTTGTTTTATTATTATGTATATAGAAAATGGAAGATGTAAAAAAGACATTATTATATAAGCGCACGCCTATGGTTAAAGATCGAAATTGGTTCCGCGCCTCGTTTCGAGGGGATCGAGAATTTTGTGAATTTATGACTGAAAGTAGTGATAGTTGACTTACTGGTTTATTTTTACTGTGGTGAAACTTTCTGACTGATTTATAATTCATTCGCAAAACTTCAACTCTCACTTTTCACTAAAAGAAAGTTGTCACGATCATTGTACATCATTGACAAATGTCATTCATTGTTCAGCCTAGTACCACATTGGCGGGTGTAAGCAACGTCAACTGGTGTTGGATTATAAATACTTTGTTTAGTAGCTATGGTTTCAACATTCCTAGTTGATGTCATTTTGGGCTTGTGAAATGTGATCCCTAATATACAAGTATAGCTGAGGCACCAGTCAATCTAATAATAACACTGATGATATTCAAACAAGACTAAACCTCTAACGGAAGCAAGAAACTCTTTGGAAGGTTCGAAATAGATGAACATTTCAACCTAGCAGACCACTGTTATAATATTCATGCAGTCATTGTTCACTGTGGTTCTGGCGTTGAACGTGGTCATTATTACGCCTTGGTCAAAGAAGAAACGGACTGGTTTAAGTTTGACGATAGTCGTGTCACGAAGTGTTCTGGCGATGCATTGAATTTATTGGAGCCTTTGGAGACACCCTACATTTTGTTTTATGAGAGAGAGGACATTGTTGGATGAAGATCTTCAGATGATGTGGTGCTGCAGGTTTTTCCGGGTTTTCCTGCAGCTGAAAAAGCAAATGCGCCACTGGAATCAATGAAGTCGCCCCGAAGCGCCAATTAATTTTTATTGTTGTATTTATTTTATTTTTAATGTCATTCGAAATAAATTGAACTCAAGGATTGGGCGATTAATATGAGAAAAAAGGATAGCACAGAGCTTAAGGAGGCTACTGTTAAAACCGTATGGAATATAACAAGCAAATTATTACAAGAAAAGTATTACAAGGAGTATAATATCATGCTAGACCCTTTTAAAAGTGTTGCATTCAAACAAGCGCGGAATGCACGCGACGCAGCACGAAGAAATTTACAAACAGATCCCACTAAACGCAAAACAAGCTCAGTACCATTAACTTCAAATGAAATGAGTAAAATTATAAACTTTTGGGATGAAAATAGGACTCCTACGCAAATTTTATCACATAGCAGCGGTGGAATTGGCTTGGAGAGGTGGTGAAGGTGCTGCTTGCTTAGTTGATTATTTTCATATCGAAAAGAACAACAATGGATCTCCAACTAATAGGATAGAATATAATCCAATTTTCAGTAAAACCTGCCAAGGGGGTTCAAAGAACTGCGCCTCTAGCAAATGGTTAGTTCAAAATAGTGATAACAATGCTTGTCCTGTCAGATTATTCATTAAATTATTATCAAAACGAGGCACAAATATCAAGACAAATAGACTATTTTTAAGGCCAAATCGTCACTGGAAGACAGGAAGCGATAACTGGTATGACAATATGCCTCTGGGTAGAAATATAATCAACGAATGGACGAAATCTTCTGCTGAAGCAATTGGCTTGGATACGAAACAGAGGAAAATAACCAATCACTCTAATAGAGCAACTGCAGTCAGTCAACTAGCTAAGAGTGAAGTTCAAGAACAGCAATTGTTGAAAATTACTGGGCACAATAATGGAAATTCCATAAAACCTTATTTGAATATTGATCAGGAACATCATAACCAAATAATCAATAGTATGCGTGGAAACACCTATGCAGTAACCGAGGCAAATACAGCAAGATCAACGGAATATCATTATACGAATTGTTCTTTTAATAACTGTGTGTTCAATAAATAATTTTGTTCGAATTGCAAAAAATTTTCTCACCGAATATCCCTCGAACATTGATAAATAACTCATAATTTTATCACAACTTCCTCAAGCACGTTATTTTAGGTATATTATTTCGTTATTTGACATATCCCAACCAAAAAAAGGTTAAAAAATGACAACCGTCATTTCTTATTGAATATTGTCTGTATACAACGCGAGAGCCTTGTGCAAAGAAAATAAAACCAAAACGGAGATCAAATTCTTTGGGTGACGTAAGTTAGTTGTTAAGTGAGCAATAACAGATTCAACACCGGTTGCACAAGAATAACTATTTAATATACAAACTGAATACTGAGCAGAAAGCTCTTTAATCTGTTGATCACAAAATGAATATGACTTATGGCACACATATGAAAAACATATTTTTCATTTTTGAATACAGTTTTTTTCATTTACATTAATGATTTTTCGTAATTATAGAAGTCGTCAACATGAATTATTGAAAAAAAAAACATAATGTCGGTCCACAAAGACCTCTAGATACCAATTTTGAATGAAATCACATAATAATATCAAACCTCAATAGTAATTATAAGTATTTATGATTTCTAATCGAAAATTCTTTATATCGGACCTCACAAACCGTACCGCTTATCATCAAATCTGAGAATAAATCACAAATTTCTACATCTGATCATATGAAACAAAGGTCATTACTTTTAAAATTAACATTTATCATTGTTATGAATTAGTTCATTTGAAATCATTTTATTTTAACCCAGTAAACCACGCGCTTTATTATAAAGCCATATATGAATAAAAATCTAGTAGGTGGTAGAAAAACTGGCCTCATTTCTATAATCATTAATAAAAGTCAGATTTCCTGTAGGAACTATTCAAACAGAATACATTTTCACCTGAAATTATTTATTTTATAAATATATAATATCCCTCCGATTATCAACTAAACCAACCGCTACTGTTTTATGGTCCAAATTACTTCAAATGTAAACAAACTCTCCATAACCCCTCGTTATCCGCCACCCCCCTCGCCCATAAATTGTACAGAAAAGGTATAGGCATGGCAACTCTATGTCTTATTATTACTCAGAGACGGTGCTATATCGTTGAATTAGTCTGGAGAATACATATAATTTAATTGAAATTCTTGATTTGGGTTCATTTCCGGGTAAACCGAAATAGATTATTAACTGTTTTTTCATTAGAAATATTGGCTCCAATGAACTATACCCTCGTTCCGAATTTAAAATTTCTTACCCCGAATAAACTGAATGGCACCAGATACAAAGATTTTGATATCACTCAGTATATAGTAATGAATGCTTAATAGAAAAAACTTCATATTCCAAAAAGATGTCAGAATAAATATTTCTGATGAACTAGTATCAAATTTTATTTATCTTCAACTAATCATAAATAAAAAAAGTTTATAAGAAAAGTAACATAAATTTAAAAATAAAATGAAGCGAAGTAAGTGGAATATATATTTTCAAAGCAGAGCGTTTATGAAAAAGTAAATAAGCTGATGTAAGGAATAAGCAATAAGCTGAAAGTTTTCCATCTTTTACTTATTTTATTTCATTTAATAATTTTCTCTGGGCATGCGTCAATCCATCATGAATATAACCAAACTTTAACTTGTGTATGGCACAATTCCAAATTAGTAGGCACTAAATTCTCAGAAATATCATTGCATTAAAACGAAAACATTGTTGTCCTTCCTTATCTTATCTGTTCAGTATAATTTCCGAACGCCTCTACGCTAATGCAAGAGACAGATTAAGGCAAAAACGTCAGTCATTTCATTCTGTTATTTTTTCATAAACTCACCTTGATTCTATATTTTCAAGAAAACAAGACACTAAGAGCACAGAATATTATATTACTAACAGATGACTATATCGACTATTTAATAGTCGTATTCAATTCCTGATGACTCAAAGTTGGTGCGAATATGAAGGGAGGTTTTCTGTCTATCAGTTATGACTTCTTGTGCTTCACTTTATTGTGACAGTATTTATATCTATTCCAATTTCTCACGTCTATAGTGATGGCACCAGAAGTGGTACTTTTACAAATTCAGAATATAATGTTTACCGTTTAATGTTACCATGGTTTGAACAACCAGCGCTCTTATGGATATTTTTCTTTCTCTGAGAAAAGAAAAGATGATTTGTCGAGTCCATCGACTGTTCCAACAGATTCTTCCATTGGTGGATTTGAAATTTTAGCATGTTTTTATAAGTAAAAGCAATTGTCAACAATGTCACCTCATTTCTACGACTCTGTGGGAATCTTAACCACAGAATAATTGTTTACTATTCTGTGTCACTTTAAGTGAAATTGAGTGTTTTCATTTGAAATAAGCCTTAAGCTAAAATGTTTTTGTTGATTTTGTCAACTGTATTGAGTTTCATTACCGTTCATACATCCATAATAGGAAAATTGGTACGTATTTTTAATTCATTCTGATTTTTGTTAATCATTTTTTTACTTTAGATCTTTAAATGGAGAAACAGGCCTTCTTCTGAAGAAATGCAACTTATTTCTCAAAAGAAAGAACTGCTAGTTGAACAAAGTCAGTATAACATCACCGAAAATTTTGCGAAATATTCCAAGGTTCAACGAAAAATAAACAAAATCGAGGAAACCCTAGCAGAATGCCAAAGTAAAAACAATAGTCTAACAATGCAAATTGGACTCACTTACGGACTTAAGATTCTATTTGGATTTACTCTTGTACTTTTCTCATTATACTTTCGACACACTCCAGTTTTCACAATTGACAAAAAAATTGATATGACTCCATTTAGCTTCATTATTTCGTATCCAAACGGACACAATATTGTTTCATTCCATTTCTGGTCATTGTGTTGTACATCAGTTGCTAAATTAATAAAATTATAATGTCATTAGACCAATGCTTTGCTAAACCTACTGTAGATCAGTAAATAAACATTCACACTGTGAAATAAATTGATATAACAGTATGTCCATATAAGTGCCAGCAACTGTTTTGAATTGACATCTGCTTAAATAGGCACAATAATTACAATTCCCAAACCAAACAAGGATCACTCCCTTACAGATAGTTATCGTCCGATTACTCTCCTGCCTGTAATTGGTAAACACCTTTACGTGACCATTTACTACAACTGCTTAATGATAAAATTCCAAGCTACCAGTTTGGATTTAGACAAGGAAGATCTACTATAAATCCTCTCACGATCAACATTGAAACAACCAAGCTGAACAACAACATAACGTCAGCGATCTTTCTGGATGTGAACAAAGCATTCAATAGCATCTGGCATCAGGGTTTTTTATTCCAACTGTATCAACTAGGTTGCCCTAACTATCTAGTGCATACAATTAAGAATCTGCTAATTGACAGGAAACAGAGTTAAAATACTGAGTAGTAGTTATCAGACGAATTTATCCCAGACCAGGGAGTTCCACAGGGTTCACCGCTCTCGCCATTGTTATATAACTTATACAGCTCTGATATTTATCATCACCAACAAGGAAATATCAACCACTTCAGGCATGAAGCATATATTCTCCAGTATGCAAATGACACTGCCCTAATTATGCATGATCAAACGCTAGACAAAGTTATAAACAATTTGGAACATCTTGCAACAATAACAAAATGGAGGCTCTAGCCAAACCCATCTAAGTCCCAGTTCATCATATTCAATTATCGGAATTCCACAACTTCTCCAACAATCAACGTTTATTGATTAAAATATTGTTTTTTATCATATATTATAATTGTAAGTTATTCCCTGATGATGATGATAATGAATCTTATTGAAATACCTTTGTTATGAAAAAACACTTCCGTTTTGCTGCTTTTTCCGGCATTGTGGAAAAATAATTCATGGCTTTTGCATCACAATAATGTATTTGCTAAAAACAACACCATATTTACAAGATTTGACCCCCTTCGACGTTTCTCAAGATTGAAAATACCCATGAAAGGACAGTGTTTTGGGACGATTGAGGAGATAAAAACCGAATTGCTGGGACGGCTTAAGAACATACCAAAAAGTGCATATCAGAACTGATTCAAAAATTGGAAAGAACTACTGGCACAAATGTGTCATATCTGAAGCAAACTACTTTTAAAGGGACAAAATAGAAATTGATGATAACAATGGAGAATGTTCCTCCTGACGAAAATCAAGTAGTTTTCATAAAAGAGCTCTAAAACAATGCATTTTAAATTTATCGTTTCAACCTTATTTTTTAAGAAATTATTTAAATACTTAAAAAAGAGGAATGAAATAATGCATTCAACATTTAAAGGGATTCGTTTCAATTTCACCATTTGGCAACATCGGTTATAGCTAATAAAGGACAATGAATCTGTTACCTGTATGAGACAAAGATGACATATTTCAGAGGCGTGCTGTTCTGTTTACTTATGTTCCGAGACATTCTGTGACATGATATTTTGTGCACCTAACCTATCTTCCTCTATATAAATAAATAACAAAACAACTGTTGTTTATGTGGCTTGTGGAAGTGGTATTGAACTATAGTTTATATTTTGCCTTAATTGTTGATTTATAAAGATAATTTTCCTTTTTGAAAGTAAAATATCTAGGTACGTATAAATTATTTCAACTTGATATAGGCGCTGTTGCCAATATGTGAATTAGAAACAAATCCCTTTAAAAATTAAAACCCAACATTTGAAACATCAATTTGAATACTTTTCGAAGTGAATTTGAAAAAATCATAATCAAACTCAACTTTATTTTGATCAAACTTGCATTTGCTGTAATAACCCAAATTGAGGAACATTCCCGAACTGCTCATAAGAGTTAATGCGAAATCTGTCGCCCCTCTACCAACGACATCACCCACAAGTCGACATTTGTGCGAGCTAAAGATTAACGAGGCCTTATTTCTTAACGTGCGATTCCTACATTGCAAATATATTTGTCAAAAATATTTTTATAACTAATTTCAATCATTGCCAAATATAAATAGAAAGTAATATTTATCTCCATTCAACAAATTTTGTCAACTCATTACCTTAACATAACAATTTCTATCAGTTATCTACATACAATTTCACAATTAAATTCATGTTCCGACAGGTTCAAACTTCAATTTTTTGTAAGACAATAATCACTGTTTTATGTTCAGTAATGTTAACACTCCTGTTAGTTTTAAAATTTGCAGTGGCTGATGAACGAAAAAGGTGTAAACGAGAATTATATAATGAAAAAAATAGATATTGCTAAAAAGTTCGAAATTCCCTTTAGTACATTGGCCACAATTTGAAAGTTTCAAGATAAATTTTTAGAAGAAAGTGGATTGAGTGCAAACAGTAAAGGAATAAATCTATGTGAATACAAGGACCTAGAGAAATGTGTTTTAAGTGTCGGCGCAAAAATGTGGCAATTGGAGGCCCTATTCTTCGGAAAAAGGCTATCAGTTTGCAGAACTATTGGGACATGCAGAGTTTCATACTAACGACAGGTGGCTTTATTTTTTTTTTAAAGAAAACGAGACTTTCCCGAAAAATATATAATGTAAGTGCTAGTATAGATGATAAAGTATGTGAAGAGTAGAAAGACAAAGTTGCAGAGCAGACCGCGGGATATTAACCTGAAGACATTTTTAACGTTGATTTGAAAAAAAATATTTTTCCGTTAACCAGCTGTCAACCCCCTACGAACGAAAACTCAAAAGTTGAAACTTGTGCGAACTGAAGAATAACGAGGTGGTCTTACCTTTTAATGTGTGATTCCTAACACGGGTTGGACGATAGGAAGTGAAAATCGATCGTTCGGCCTTGCGGTTCGAACCACCGGTTTGCACAGCGGTCGATTGATTGAATGGAACTGACCACCCTCATCAACCCACCAGGCTACCGTCCTACCGATGTTTCACGCCCATTCTTTACCATCATGGATGGTGATGCTTCATCAATAACTGAAAACAAAAGTTAGGGTGGTGCAGGGAATTGAAAATAACCATTAGTCTCAAAAAAAGTGAACATTTTGTTTTTATCCTTCAGTTTGATAGTAGCAAGTCATATCACTTGACTTAAGATTTGTGATCAGGAAATATTTCCCTAATAGTAACTAGAAACTGAAATGTAATTTGTTATTAGATTTCAAAAAAAAAAGATACTACTAATAAAGTAAATAAATGATTTTATTAAAAACTTTCAATATATTAACAAAAATAAAACACACGATAAATTTGATCTTATTCAATAAGAGACAGTCACTCCAAGTGGCTGCAGGAATGTTTCGTTTTTCAACATTTTCCAGAGAAAAATTAGGGGAATGGAGAGCTAGCGACATTCTAGTTGCAAAAGAAGTAACAAAAACAAAGATGCCGTTTTCCCTCCCCACATTTTTCTAAACAATTACAATTACATTGACTGATGGATTGACTAAGTCATTCCCAGACATTTAAATTTTTTATAAATAAAAAATAGGTGATATCACACCCATAAAATATTTTGATGCTCAGCTGAGTCACCCCAAATTAAAAAAAAAGTCATATCAACAATCAATCACATTTTATGCTACAACTTTTCCAATTATTCATACACTGAGACATTCAAGTCCTATATAAAATATGAAGTTACAAAAAAAAGCTGATTAACATACTCAAATGTTTTTTCCAATTCAATTTAATCAGAATTTTGGATTAACTGTATCACTAAGTATTTAATTTATTTTTATGAAGAACTGACAATTCCAAAAGAAGTTCCACTTTCTTAAAAATTACTCAAATGTGATTTATAAGGAAACAATTTTCATTTCGAATATAGAATTGTATTATTTACTTCAAAAAAATTCAACGATGACCCATTCTGAGCATTTTTATCAAATATGTAATTCAAAAAGGTACACATATTCTTACAATTTCAACAATTATCCAAACTTATTCTCAAAAAATTTCCTAAATAGCCATTTCATCACAACAACTGACATCAACACGCCCCATTAAATTTATTTTTAAAATACATTGCACTATAAAAATTTCTTAAAAGAAACATCGATGTGCTTCACATCACCAATTTAAATTATGTCGGCATCACTGTTCACATGTCATTGGTTTTTAGATTAGTGTACCACAGATTTTTAATTTGACTTTTTGAAAAAGGATTCAACCAGTCTAAAAATACTTCAAAACAAAATCGCACTCTGTACCTAGCTACTGTTTATAAAAATTCTCAACATACAATAATTTTAAGTGAAATGTAAGCGAAATATTTTTCAAGTTATTTATAGTTTTTAATAAACGTGTCACTTTGCCATCATGGTAATCATAAATTTATTGATGACTTATCTCCCATTTCTTTATGACAACAAGCTGAACAGATTGAGGCAGTTTGATAGTTCGTGATGGAACCTCTGGCGTGAAATGAAGCTATTGAAAGACCAAAAAAAGTTCGAAATGAAACCTTTGTCGCTATTCATAGAACTCATTCCACACTTTTTGATTTCCAAGCTTACGAATACATCCAGGAACCTGTTGTTATGTATAGTTGTCAACAATTTTACATGTGAGGATTCTAAATAAAAAACAGAGAAATATTAGAGAAAAAATTTAGAGGATACTCACTAACATAGAGGAAATACATAACAAATTAGAGGTATTATAAAACAGGTAGTTTGGCATAGGAACAATAACAGATAGTAGTTAGGTCACCAGCATATAAAAAACTTACATAGTAGTAAAATTTAGTCATAATGATCTCCTGAGGTTGCTATCTTGTTTATCGAAACGCGCGTCGAGAGACCGTATTTTGTTCTGGTGTTGGGAAAGTGTTTTCGATAGAACTTGAGGCAGGATATATCTACAAAGTACAATGTTCTAACAGCTACACAACATACGCAGGTTGAATCAACAGATGAATGTCCATCAAAGCATATGAATGTCGGCCTCAGCCGCCTTGGAAATTAATTGAGCACCTTGTTACAAAACAGACTTCCAAAATAACAAAAACCCTGCCCCCCCATTCCCCCTCCCGGGTTGAGTGCCCTGAAGTAGAAGCTTTCCCCCCCAGCTATTTAGCGAGGAGAACCTACTACCCCACTCCATCCACCCCCGCTCTCCGAGCGGTCCTCAACTTACTGCTTACTTAGCAAGATTGACATCTGACCTCTTTTGGTCGAAAGTCAGCCTTTAGGTGCTATTCTTTCGCGATCGGTAAAAAATGTTTTGTCGTGACTATTCCTAACTGAATTTAAAAACCCTGCCTAATATGTGACCATACCATACCATAGCATATCACCATAGCATACCACTCGTCTTAAAGTACCGGCTTTACTCCCACTTTCATTATGCCATCACACCCTTGTAATAGGAAATATCCTAAAACATCCTCTCCTTCAGCCCTTGCTTAGGAGTAGATAAATCAAGAACTAGTTGTGAAGGGAGTGGGACACATTAGCTTGATGTTAACAAATCCCAATAACGGCGTCACCGCCAATGGAGTAGATAGATTAGGACCTCAGTGTACTCGTACTTTCCTTTCTACAGCTGTTTTCAATTATTGCAAGTGGCTACAACCTGTACTCTCAAATTACACAGAAACGTATCCGCTCTCAATTTCTCAAAAGATTGTGATCTTCAGGTTTTAGTTGGACTGAAGTTTGATAATGAAAAAGTAAAATAACTTCCAAGAATGATATTTTGAACATTGGTTCATCAAAACGTTATAATGAAAATAGTGGTTTGAAATTCAGCATACATTTCCATAAATGGTATGCTGAACATAAAAGGTCCTTCAGACTAGGTAAAAATGATTCGACGTTTTCAAACCATTCCTTGGCATGCAACCACAAGTTCCCGAATCTAAACGATACGGAAATTTTGCACTATGCAAAGAAGGGTTGCAAACTACATTATTTGGAATCCTTGGAAATTCACAAGCGTAAAAATTGCGGGTGCAACCTGTTAATTGATCAAATCGACTTAGTTTACTCACCGGTTTTCAAATTAGCAAATTCACTTTGTTACTAGTAAACAAAATTCAGGTACTCAATCAAGCTATCATTACCTACAGTGGTGTTATATAAGGGCTAATGTAATCAATCGTTGTTAGTTTAATGTATAAGTATGAAAATGTCCTTATAGGACGAAACTGCAATAACGTTAGTTACAAATAAAAGTGATAAAAAACAGAAAGTTTCAATTCTCTTTTCTTCATTATGTTTTCCTACCACATAGTAACGACTACATCCATTAATTCATTATTTGATTGCTTATAATGTTAAGAATACTAAAAATCATTCAGTACTGTGTTTCAACGAAATAAATTCAATTCATGATCATAATACATGGCAAATTCCAAATATAATTTCACAACCACACAAAATCAAATTTGCTCAAAAATGTATTTTTCACGTTAGAGTTAATTTATACAATAAAATACCTAACAATATGAAAAAATTTAAATATACGAAATTCAAGATAGAATATATTTTGAAACAGATTGACAATTTTGTAGTTTTACATATTTTTATTTGTTTTATTCTCAGTATGTTACAGTGTCCCTACTTTATAGTAGGGACACTGTAAAATACATAACATACATGTAATGTTTCTTTGGAATAATAAATGTATTATTATTAATCTCTTTTTATAAATCTACTTTTTCTGATTTTAATTTATTTCCTAGAACATAGCATTTGTCTCCTGTGCCCCTGTATACGGCCCTAAATCCAAAATCTTATCTGAAAATAACCTTCAAAGGGAACACTTCAACCAAGATTTGATCGGTTATTATACAGTAAATGCAACACTATAGATATGGTATATATGGTATCATTGTTTTATATTTAAACAGATATACCTCTCTGTTAAATCCCCAATAGTGGATATTGATAGATTATTTCTATCCACTTGTTCCTTTCAAGAAATAACAGTCTTTGTATTCCTGAAAATGCCAACCAATCATGATTTCAAACATTGGAAAACATCCTCTTAAATGAACAACAGCCAACAATCCCACAAAATGACAATACAATGACAACAATTCTCTAAAATTAAAATGTTCTCTAGACGAAATTTATTCGGCGAATTAGATTATTGATTCAAAGTACTGAATGAAAACAACTTTTTTATGAGGAAAATCAGTTTTCATCGTCAGAACACATTTCGAAATCACACGGTGAACATCCAGTTGAATGGAACTAACCAATGAACCCCACTGATGTGACCTCAAATAATCAGCGTATATTCTCATATCCGGAGAGAAGTGTATTTTGAAAAGATCCTTAGAAATTGATCGTACTTGAAGAAAAATATGGATAGTGACGAAATACCAACAGACTAATATCAGATAAAATCTTGTACTACATTGAACGCTTCAGAAGTCAATCAGCAACATTGTCATATTTCACATTTCAAAACAATTTCAATATCCCGCAAAAAAGTTGAAACATTGTATTATGTTTGATGTCTTTTATAACGTCAGAGACATTTTGTGTTACAATTGAACCGTCCTAATTTCCTATAATAGAGCATCATAAGAATGGTGGTTACATCTTTACAAATTCAATATTGAATCCAGGTTGAAAAGTGTTGTTTTTTAACTGTAGATTAACTCATGTAGGTTTATTTTTCAAGAAACATAAATGTTCATGGTAGAAAAAATTATTTACATATATTACATAAGTATTATCTGAACATTTTTTGTTGAGTCAATATTTCTTGCTGCTTCTCAGGTATTCAACCTTCCACAATCTGAAAAGTCATGAACATAATATGAGAAAAAGACATATAATGGAATCAGAGATAGTGAAGCATATTTTAAAATTTACTGATGATCACGCAATAAATTGGAGGGACACATAAATTGTCGCCACATAATCTCGTATTAAAATGATAAGACTCCAAGATTGTACCTTGTTGCTATTACTAAAAAGAAAGGTTGAAAACGTAAATATGAGCCTAAACTGAACATTCTTTATGTGTATCCATGTAGACTATCTATCGAAGGAAATATACCTATTTTCATCTGGGGTGTTTTTTACAAGTAAATATTTTGGGTTTTGAGAACGGAAAGAAATACTTTCCGAAATACATTTTTTTGCTAACTTTTTTATAAGCAGGCATAATTTGTAAATACATCAAGTAACTAATTAATTGAACTTTTCAGTGGTTTATATTACACAGTAACTTTTCGGGATGAATTTTCTATTACATCTGTAGGTTGTTCACGTTGAGAAGAGAATGACGTCACAAGATGACAAGTTACGGCGATGCCAACATGTGCACTATTTCAAACTTTCAAATTTTTTTGTAATGTTTATGTTTTATTGCTATTATCCTTACTTACTTTTAGTATTTGTTAAGACTATTTCGAGAATGCTTTAGGCATATTGAATATACGCAGGTCTTATCAAAAGAAACAACTTACAACACTTACATTGCTGTTGGACGCATTTCAGTGGGAATTTTAACGTTGTTATGTTGGATATACAAAATTACCAAAAATGATGTAATTCTCTTTTTAACGTGAACAGCCTATAGCAGATTCTCTATTGATTCAGCTTTGTTCATTTTTCATATTGATTAAATACCCAAAAAAACAGTAAGAAATATTACACGAGTGTTAGAATAGTTTAATTGATTACTGAACAATGTCACAATTTGAAGTTCTAATCGGCGTTACTTCTGTTTTTCCATTCTAAAACCAGGTGATTCTTGTCTGTGATATATGCTTAGAAAAATTTTCATGAAAAAATTCTACACTTATCATTATGATGCAGTTCTCAAAGTAAAGAAAAAATTCTGATATATTGTCAATACTGTCAAATATGGAAAATAATCATGAAATAATTCAAATTCATTTAAGTAAATACATGAATTGAAAGATGTTCCAACCTCAACTTCAATATTCGAAATCAAAAACACTCAGTATTCAGAATTTCATCTTTTAATATTCCAAGCTCATAGACATGGAAATTGATAGGATCATAGATTGTTTTATATCATATACTGATATAAAACAATCTCCAAATACACAAACTTTGATAATCTCCAAATCCACAAACTTTGCACAGATTGCATATTGAGCATTTTACCTTAGTACAGTGACTAGATCAAAGTTGCAATGTCAGCGTATAAATCTTCATAAATATTGAGGGAGATCAAGATCATGAACAGACAGCATTGAGAAATTCATTCAGTATCTATTGATCATCAGAAAAGGTTCCAGAAATACAGCATATCTCCTTTTCTTCGATCCCGCTGGGTGGCAGTATAATGTAAGTTTTTCGTGATTTATAGTATTTTTTATTAACATTTTAGTGTAAGTTTATTCCTGAAGTATTTTCCACATTTCGTTGCAATAAATATTTCCTCAAGTTTTTAAATGAGTTTTTTCATTATTTGGATGAATCATGAATGGGTGAAACAACGAATAAAATCCTTCGTGTTAATAAGCCAAGCGAGTACTGAGTTGCGACAGTATGATCAATTGATTGAGACATTTTTTTGGCGCAATTCAATATTTACATTTAATGCAATGCATTTGGTGCATTCAATATTTGTATGGAATGCAAATAGCAATCTTAGTTGAAGAGAATTTGTGAAACAGTAGCTTATCATGAAGTTTCTTTCCAGATCAACAATTTACTCCTAATTCTAAATCGATGGAACACTAACCCATAAAATAACCTTCAAGTTTCTCCTAACGAATCATACTCAATTTTCAATTGAAATTTTGGTACAAAATGAGCTTAATCCTTCAACTTTCACGCGTTCGGTCGTAACACATGCTGAGGGCTGTTCGGATGATAAGCAGGTGGAGACCCAATCATGTTGGTTGCAGCATGCTGCATCGACAGACTGGCCATAGCATTGACAGTGTCTTTGTCGTCCTTTTCATTCCGAACGGCGTCGTTGAATGAACATGAAGCGGTTTTCACAACTTCCTGAAGACACGGCCAACGGACAGTGTGAATTGCAATAACTTTCTGCATGGTGAGGATAGCATTAGGACAAGGTACACGGGATAGTTCAATAGGGGAGATAGGAGATGGCTGATCACCCAGCAGAACCCTTACGCACTCCTCAGCTGAGTCACAAATAGAAGGCAGGTCATAGCCTCCCTCTAAGGCCAAAACAATTCGGCCTCGTGCCAGCTGCATCAGTTGACGTGTCATGTATCTGAAAAAATATTTGTCCTCATTTATGCACAAATTGGAAATTGTGAGCAAAATAAGCAGATTTTTTAAATAAGTAATATGCAGCAAATATTGAATTTGATACTTATTTCATAACAATAAATATCAGGTTACTACAAAATAAATTAACATTTATATTAACATATACAGTGTGACCCATTTAAAATGGAACCACCCCTGTAGAATGTGCATTTTTCAATCAATCTCAATTTTTTTTTATTGAAATATTAAGCATGAAAAACTGTATCTTGACACTAACTTTCACAATTTTAGTTTCATTTCCAAGGCACTCTATGGTTTTTTTTGTTTGTCAAAAACGGCAAAAGTTTATTAGGCAATTTTTGTTTTCAAATTTGACTACACCACTGGATTCGTAGTCGTTATAAATCAAAACTGTCAAATTTTCATTAAAAAATATTTGTTAACAACGAAGTTACAACAACTTCAATTTTGGAAACAAAGTATTTGTTTGTAATTTTTATTCAGATTATAGACATATTTGAAATCTGACAACACTGTCATCACCAAGTAGAACACCAGTGAATTTGTACAGTGAAAATCCGAAGTCAACAGCTCAATGCGTTCTACAGTTATAACTCCTGAAAATATGGTAATGTGAGAGATTTGTGGTGCAAGCGTTTTGTAATAAAAATCTGACTACGCCACTGGATTTGTGGATAATATTCCCTTAAAATCATTCATTTGAGTGTAGGTTACGAGAAGTGTATTCTAGAATAACAGAAAATTAAAAATTCATTTTCAAGTTATGCAGTACTTAGTACATTCTTCCGCATAGCCGCTAAAATCAAATTGATTTAAAGCATGGAAATCATTTATTCAATAATAAAACAGAGAGCAGGACAAAAGTTGTTCCCTGTAAATTCTTCATAACTCAGCTAAAACAATCTTTTAGAGGAGATATCAATAATTTGAGGAAGCTGAACTCATTATGCAAAGGTTTTTCAATAAATCAACAACAACAGACTGTGATTTTGACAGTTAATCATAAATAAAATAATAGTTGTTAGTTACGTGCATTTAATAATGGATTTGCAATTATCATTAGAAGAAAGAATTGAAATTGTGAGAATTTCTGGGGACAATTATCATAGTGAAAGAGAAGCAGCTAGGATATTTAATCACAGACATCCAAATCGACTTCCCATTGACAGAAGCACCGTCAGTGAAATTAACAAAACATTTAAAGAAACCGGTGCAGTCAGCAAACATATTTTAAAAAATAATCACCGAAGAAGAAATTTAAACGAAGGTGCTGTTTTAGATTATTTTAGAAACCACCCAAACAGAAGTTTACGAGTCGCCAGTTTGGATTTAAACTTACCGAGAGAGACTATTCGACGATGTCTTAAACAAAACAAAATGAGAGCATTTAAACCTAAATCTCCTCACTCTTTAAAGGTAGGTGATGAAGTGAAACGTATGGAATTTTGTTTGTGGGCACAAGGCGAGTACCTGAATACAAGAAATTTTTTAAACTGCATAATGTTTAGTGATGAAGCTTCTTTCAGCACCAATGGGGTAGTTTCATCGCAAAATGCTCGGTATTGGGCTACGGAAAATCCGCACTGGATCATAAATTGTAAAAGTCATTATTCCGAAAAAGTTAACGTTTGGTGTGGTATAGTACAAAATAGAAAAATAGGTCCATATTTTTTTGATAGAAACATAAACGGGCAAAATTTTTTGGAATTTCTAAATAACCAATTATCGGACGAAATAGATGAAATGCCTCTTGCGGAACAAGTAAATTTATATTTTCATCTCGACGGCTGTTCCGTCCACAATTCGAGGATTGTTAAAGAGTGGCTAAATAACCAGTTTCCAAATCATTGGATAGGACGAGGTAGTGACTTAATTGAATGGCCACCTAGATCGCCTGATCTAACAATATTAGACTTTTTTCTGTGGGGTATTCTGACACAAAAAGTATACAGAACAAGACCAACGAATCGAGCTGAACTCATGCAAAGGATACGACAAGCTTGTGCCGAAATTACAGTTCAACAAATAAGAAATAGTGTAAACAATATTCGGAAGAGATACGATAAATGTATTGAACTTAATCGATGTTTGGTAGAAGCCACAAAAATTTGAATGTTTAGTTTTAAATCAATGTTTATTTTAGTATCAGTTTTTCCTTAATGGCAATTAATTGTTGAATAAATACTTTGAAACTTGTTTGTATACATTTTGTTTTCATCAGCTATAGAAGAAGGTAGAGTAAGTTCAGAATCTCATAAAATGTGATTTTCCAGGTGCGCTGTTACAAAAGTACTATTATTTATTATTGGGAAACTTCCAAAAAGCTTACAAGTATGACCATTAATACTTCAAGATTCTATCAAGATTTGGTAAAAGCGCAATTGGGAGATCCCATGACATGAGATTCTGAACTTGGTCTACTACTGCGTAACTTGAAAATGAACTTTTAATTTTCTGTTATTCAATTATTCAATTTTTATTTTAATTTTCACTTCTCGTAACCTACACTCAAATGAATGATTTTAAGGGAATATTATCCACAAATCCAGTGGCGTAGTCAGATTTTTATTACAAAACGCTTGCACCACAAATCTCTCACATTACCATATTTTCAGGAGTTATAACTGTAGAACGCATTGAGCTGTTGACTTCGGATTTTCACTGTACAAATTCACTGGTGTTCTACTTGGTGATGACAGTGTTGTCAGATCTCAAATATGTCTATAATCTGAATAAAAATTACAAACAAATACTTTGTTTCCAAAATTGAAGTTGTTGTAACTTCGTTGTTAACAAATATTTTTTAATGAAAATTTGACAGTTTTGATTTATAACGACTACGAATCCAGTGGTGTAGTCAAATTTGAAAACAAAAATTGCCTAATAAACTTTTGCCGTTTTTGACAAACAAAAAAAACCATAGAGTGCCTTGGAAATGAAACTAAAATTGTGAAAGTTAGTGTCAAGATACAGTTTTTCATGCTTAATATTTCAATAAAAAAAAATTGAGATTGATTGAAAAATGCACATTCTACAGGGGTGGTTCCATTTTAAATGGGTCACACTGTATATTTGCTTGAGTATTAAAAAATATTATTTCCTCTCTAAAGCAATAATAATTATTATTTAAAATAAAAAACTCAACTTATATAATCTATACGAAGTCAATCCGAACATCTAAATGAAAGTATAATGTGCCGGGTCTTATAAATTCATCAGTTAATACCATATAAAACCTTCCACGTAAAAATAATGATGATACCTCGTAAATTATTCCACGCCATCGAGGCCATGCAAAGAAACTGCCGACGTTTAGTAACTACTTAGTTTTTATGTCATTCGAATCGACTTCATATAGACCAATGTTTCCCAAAGGGGTCTACGACAGACTCAACGGGGGTCTACCTTGGCGTGACCAAAAAATGGTGGTTCACAATTCGTAAGCGGGTGTTAGCTTCCAAGAAGTTCAGTTACTGTTACATGTAAAAACTTGCTAATTCCATAATCAGTATGTGTCAAGACTTGCAAATTTCATAATCAGTACGTGTCGAGACTTGCAAAGTGAATGAAATACAATTTGTATGTGTGCTTGCAATCTTGCATCAACTTGTTTTGATTTTTCACCAATATAAATATTAATATTGTATTTTTACCACAGCGAATGGGTACTTTTCTAAATCTAATAAGTTGGAATTGCTTGGTTTCTTGTGTTGTAAGTAATAAATAAAATTGGATCGAATTACTTTTTTTATTGAGAAACTTCACTTTCATGACATCTACTCACAGTACAATCAGTTAATTAATAACCCAATCAATTTTCACTTCTTACTCGTATTCAAAAACTGTTAATTCATGGTTGGAACGCAACCGCAACGAAAATTTCCATAGTTAGATCTAATCTTCACATCATTTGTCGAGTTTTGGGAATATGGTAGAAATGTAGCTGCAGGGAAGGGGGTCTACCGGAACCAACAAAATTTTAAAAGTGGTCTATGATGAAAAAAAGTTTGGGAACCTCTGGTAGAGATTATAAACATATCTTTACATATACATAACCAGAGGTTTGGAGATTTTCACCACCAATAAACAAATAGTTTAGCTGAATTTTAAACTGATAGTCCGTTATTGAAAACACAAAATTTTTAGGACTATACATTGATGAAAGTCTCTGTTGGAATACTCATATTGAGATGTTAAAAAAAATCGGACCAATTGTAGGAATATTATTTAGGATTAGAAATTTTATTCAATTGAAATACCTCAAATGTATATATTTCTGTTTGGTATATTCAAATCTACAATATTTAATTTCAATTGGTGAACAGCTAATTTATCAATAATAAATCCTCTCAAGAGACTGCAAAATAAAATAATAAAATGTATATTCAAATTACCATATCTTGAACCTACGTGTAATTTATATATACCACGTGATCTTTTAGATATTCAGTCTATTTTTCAATTGAAAATTTGTTGTTTCATTCATTCTGTTATAAAAAATCACAAACATTCGAATTTGGAATTCAATCAAATAAATACCATCCATGACTATAATACAAGACAATCAAAAAAATTACTAGTTGAATCATATCGCTCAAAATTTGGGGAGAAATCAATATTTCATTTAGGAGTTAAAATATAGGTATAATAATTTTCCAGAGAAACTAAAAATGAATCGAAAAACAAAATTCAAATCGGAATTGAAAAAGTTTCTGCTTTCTTCCTCTGATTGAAATTCTGATTTCCATATTACATTTTTTTTGTTTTTAATTACCATTATGATTCAAAAATGTATATATTTATATATGAATATGTGTGTATATGTAAATATGTATGTATATATGTATATTCGTGTTTGTATATTGTATATGTATATTGAAATAATTAATTTAATCATTATTTTAAATTTTATCCCTGTTATAAACATTCTTGTTTCTTGGGATCAATAAAGATTATTATTATTATTAAAAGAAAATTTTCGTAGAAAAGCACCTTTTTCCAATTTTAAGTTCTCAATGAAGTCCATTTCAGTAAATGTTATTTGCAGTTCCGAGTAGTCAAATATTTTTCAAAAAATATCAAATATAGAGTCATCCAACAGTGACTTCCAAACTTTGACAATTGATAACAGCCATCTTGTTGAAGCTACATCTGTCAAATTAGAGGTCAGTTATTCAGTATGTTTTGCCAAATCACCATGGGTGGATATAGCATCCATAATGAAATTGTTTTATCAAAATGGGTGTCCTGTTCGAGCAACGTCCGCGCGTTTCGCCCATTTTACGATCGCCATAATCGTCCTATCGAGAGGACTATTCGCAATGTGGTGGATCGACCACTACACAACTTTAAAAGAGTTGCGTCGTGACTTAGGCTTGCACCCATACAAAATTCAACTGACCCAAGAACTGAAGGTAAACGACCATGGACAACAAAAAAAATTGACGAATTTGGGATGATACCAATCCACAAGAGCGTCCAATGCATCCCGAAAAGGTAACTGTTTGGTGTGGATTTTGGGCTGGCAGCGTCATCGCCAAGGACGACGTTGGCCAGGCCATCACTGTCAACGGCGAGCACTATAGGTCACTAATTACTGATTTCTTTTGGCCTGACTTGAATGATCTGGATACCAACGACATGTGGTTTCAACAGGAAGGCGCTACGTACCACACAGCTCATATAACATTGGATATTCTGCGATTTGAAGGCATGGTCATTTCACATGAAGGTGATGTGAACTGGCCACCGAGATCGTGCGATTTGACCCCGTTAGACTTTTTCTTGTGGGGTTTTCTCAAGTCGCAGGTGTATGCGAATAGGCCACAAACTGCAGCCGTCCTCAAAGCCAACATAAGCCCGGTGGTGGATTTACCAGCAGGCTAAGTAGGCTTGAGCCTAGGGCAGCAGATTTCTGGGGTGGCAAATTTGGAAAACGATTTTTTTGCTACATCATAGAAATTAAAAATATTTTGGCATGACGATTGTCTGATGTTTTACAGATAGAAGTCTGCAACAAATTTTCCCAATGACTTTCCTACCCTCACGAGAGAAGCTTTTCTTGTCTGAAAAGGCTAAAAAAGTATCTGAGATCGACCTTGAGCCAAGAAAAATTGAACGCCTTTGCTGTTTTTTGCATAGAGTCAGAATTAATGAACAAGATTACTTATGACGATATCATCGATGATTTGGACAACAGAAGTTATTGCAACGAACTTTTATAACTTGACTGAGTTAATTTTTTTAACTGTTCGGAAGCGCAATAGAGAATATTCATTCACGTTTACCAGATGTACCTTACTGTGTGAGTAGAAAACATTACCTCGCTCGTATAAATGATTGAACTTTGATTAGCTCAAAAATATACCCAAAATTATTTTACCTACAATTTGAACGAAATTGTAATGATTGTCAAAATAATGACAATTGTAGAGGCCAGGGCGGTAAAAACTGTACAGCCTTCACATTAAAAATTTGTAAATCCGCCACTGCATAACCCATGCCATCAGTCAAATTCAGCATTATTTATGCGCCAAATTCATGGAAAATTGGACATCTTGGATGGACTCCACCCAGAAAAGGCATTGCAGACATTTGAACACTGTTATATTCCACACATAATGGCATCAATAGGTCTTTCAAACAAATAAAAAATTTCTGTGATATCTGTTGAACATTACTGATATTTTTCAAGTACCACTTTGTGATATTTTCACTAAACAGTTCATATATATTGAGGGCTGTGGCTAAAAAGTTATCAGCAATTCGTTGCTCCCAAGAATATTCAGTACTTACCCAAAACATGCCGGAGATACTCTGTAACCACCCAAAGGAGCCAGATGTCCCTCGGTAGAATCAAATCCAGCAGACACAAGAACTATATCGGGTCCAAACTCTCGTGCAATTGGAAATATTATGCTCCTAAATGCAGCAAGATATTCTGCATCACCGAGTGGTGGGTTCAAGCCTCCTGACCATGCTATGTTCACATTGAATCTGTAAATGAAAAACAAATCATAATATTTAGTTCAAAAAAGGAAAGTGATAACTTTGCATAATGGTTCATTGCATTAGTCGAAGTACTTACTTTTCTCATTAAATGATCACTGAATTCGTGATTGTATAAATAATGGAAAAGGACAAAGACTTTGAATGACGACAGCTCCATAGAACAAAACTAAGCTAGTATAGTACTGTTACAACTAGGTAATGAGTGAGAGTCATGCATGCGAAGTCAAACAACCATACATTCCTAAAAATTCTTTCATTTCCAATTAATTACAAAATTACAAACATACCTCTTTTTAATTATGGGTATAAAATGACAGGGCTTGACTAGTAGATTAGAAGTACATTTTGAAATAGATGAAAATTCAAGATGGCCGCAGCTACAAAATGGCGGATTACATTTTTTTTACAACTACCTCAATATGGGTATCAAATGACAAAGCTTGACTAGTAGAATAGAAGTACATTTTGAAAAAGATGCAAATTCAAGATGGCCGCAGCTACAAAATGGCGGATTACATATTTTTTCACAACTGCCTCAATATGGGTATCAAATGACAGGGCTTGACTAGTAGGATAGAAATACACTTTAAAAAAGATGCAAATTCATGATGACCGCAGCTATAAAATAGTGGATTACATATTTTTTCACAACTACCTCAATATGGTTATCAACCGACAGGGCTCGACTAGTAGAATAGTAGTACACTTTGAAGAAGATGCAAATTCAAGAAAACTGCAGTTACAAAATGGCAAATTACATATTACCTAGTAAAACTGAGGCACTAAATGACCTGAACAGAATGAGAAGATTTCAGTAACAAAATTAGAATACAAAAACTTGAAAATGAAATGACTAAGAAAAATTATGTTGTTATGTTATTTTTATTATCACAATAAAACAACAACGCAATCGTTTCTAATGACTGTCAGACTACTACTCGATCAGGATTGAGTTACCAATCATTACATCTTGTGCTGCCATCTATACGGGAAATAGTGAAGTATTAAAATACAAACGGTAAATATATGCAACTAACAACAAAGCATATTCAAGTGAGGGTCGTTGTATAAGTACAGAATTGCTAATATTAACAGTATTTACACATTTAGTCAAGTTACGATACGCCCAGTGATTTAATTATTTTTTTATCTGATCAATACTGTAGATTGCTGCTGAGGATAGAGGTGTCATGACTGCTCCCTAAGACCTTCTGAATTATTTTTTAGTTTTTAGTACATTATCTACATCATTATCTTTTTTTTTTTTTAATAAAACTGCTCAACATAAAAAACTATATTCGAGACACTGAAAGAGAAGAGAATAAAAAAAAAATTTATATTATCATTATTAGATATACAATATATATACGTTTTGAATGCATAAATTATAAATTTTTGAAATACAATATACTACTAGTATATAATGCCTAGAATAGAATTATTCAATTCATGACTGAATAAATCTCAATAAATTGATGGATGTAGCCGTTACTACGTGGTAGGAAATCATAATGAAAAAAAGAGGAATTAAACTTTCTATGTTTTTTACCACTTTTATTTGTAACTTACGTTACTGCAGTTTCGTCCTATACGGACATTTTCAAAATTATACAATAAACTCGGTCGGAGTTTATTGTATAAGTTTGAAAATATCCGTATAGGACGAAACTGCAGTAACGTTAGTTACAAATAAAAGTGGTAAAAACATAGAAAGTTTAATTTCTCTTTTCTTCATCATGAATAAATCTCAGTATAAAAATGTATGAAGAATACTTCATTTTTGTATTTTGTATCATGAATTCTACAAAAACTTTTAATGAAAAAAGGATCAAGTGATTGATTCATTGAAATTAAATGGGCTACTTGCTTGTCTCACTATCATCTCTAAAATGCCATTAATGCTTCTATTCATCATTACATTCGCCTGTTGAGATCTGCACATGTTGGAAAAGTTCTTATAATGCAAAAATGGCAATGAGAGTAATACAAATTCAAAATTTGTGGAGAGATGTTACTAATCAATTATTTTATTACAAATGCTTACTTTTTAGTATGAGAAACATTTCCAGTCATGTAGTTCAAAATAAATATACTATATCTAATATAGCGTCGTGCCTCAGCTTATCCAAGAATCTCAATTTTTTCAGATTTTTGGCAATTGAAAGTTGATCCCAAATGAGTGGCAGTTCCATAAAAGAGTAAAATGTTATTTGAATTTTTTTTATAGAAGTGAACACGACTTGATGACATTGACACTGTTTTTTGTTGTTTTATGTATGTTTCTTAAATTTTTTTTCACAAAGATTTAATGTATATGTTCATATTTCTAAACACGAAAATAATTTCTCATTTAGATTATTCACGATTTTTATGTTTTGTATATATGTAATATATATTTATATTTCATTATTTAAAATAGCTCACAATTTGTTGCTGCAAGTACAACGAAGGTACAACTCTACTCAACAGAAAATAATCTTAGTTTTTGATGATCAAAGTGGCTTTATGAATTTCTGATCGATTATAGGGTGTCGGTCGGGGGCCAGGCGGTTCGACGTGGGTGCTTTGTTCACTCACTCGAATTGACTGACGTGTTGGTCGGTGGTTCAAGCCCTAGTCTGAACGATCGATTTTCACTTGCTATCGTCCAACCCGTTTTAGGAGTCACACGTTAAAAGGTAAGATCTTGTTAATCCCTGGCTCGCACAAGTTTCGACTTCTGAGGGTTGTCGTTCGTAGGGGCGCGACAGCTGGTTAACGGAAAAACAGATTTTAAACATATTATAAGAGATAATAATTCATGACAGATATGAAGTTCATTGATACAAAGTTAAAGAAAAACTAAAATTTAATGAATACATGAGGAGTTATTATTATAAGCTTCAATTGAGCATTATCAAAAAACTAATTGAATAATGAGGCCACTACTTGTGGTTTTTTGTTAATGTTTGCATTGTACAAGAGAGAGTCTGCTTTCTTTGGATTTGACACTAATCATGATCAACCTATTTTGATAGTACAGCCTTTTATCTTTAAACTAAATTTTCATGTTGTTTTCTGATAATTTATGAGCGTGCTCGGAACAGTTTCTTTCAATCTTTTTTTATGGATTTTTTCAAAAAGTGTCGCTCCAGCAACCAATAAGTAGTCTCTTGTTTAATTTGATGTTATTAATATAATTTTATTCAATTATATTTGTTAGGTCAGTCGGTAGCCAAGCGGTTCGGCGTGGGTGCTTTGTTCACTCACTCGAATTGACTGCCGTGTTGGCCGGTGGTTCAAGCCATAGTCTGAACGATCGATCTTCACTTGCTACCGTCCAACCCGTGTTAGGAATCACACGTTAAAAGGTAAGATCTCGTTAATCCTTAGCTCGCACAAGTTTCGACTTCTGAGGGTTGTCGTTCGTAGGGGTGCGACAGCTGGTTAACGGAAAAACAGATTTTAAACAGATTTTTTTTAAACAGATTCATTATTATTCGATATCTTGTGAATGTATGACTAATACATCAACAACATTTCATAAAAATAAAATTTTATATCAAAATATGTGAGTTGGAAGTGTTAAATGATATGAACAAAAAATGTTTTCAAAGGAAATGTCGATTCAAAGAACTACTACTCAATACAAGAGTTTCTTGATGAAAAATATACAGCATCCAACATATAAGAATTTCAAATATTTCATTTTGTTTGAAGTATATGTTCTAATGTCAAATATTTTCAACACGTATCCAATGTGGAAATATTTTTATATATTGATTTAAAATTGTAAAAATATGTGATTCTGTCGTTTCCCATAATGCATGATGTCTTCATGTATATTTTTGTTGTATTGTTACATTCAGAGAAAAATAAAATATCTGTCTAACCAAAACCTAAACTCTGAAGAAGCTATAAATAAAATCACGAAATGGTAGCAGACTTAATTGTTCAATAACCTCAAATTACTCAATAAAAGTATGTCTTGGACGAAATTTCAATAAGTGAGCTCAATCGGGTTTAATGAAAATTTGATTATTATCATTTCATTAAATGAAATAGTCGAATAATTATCGAGTATTTGACCAATAAATCTTGGAATCACACATTAAAAGGTGATACATCTTTAAACTTTATTTTGGGTTGTCATTTGTATGGGACCGACAGCTGTTGATGAGAGAACTGATTTCTAAACAACATTCTCTAATTGTATTGACAGATTTCCACTTACCCTACTCCTGCTCCAGAACCACATTCAGTAACTCCACCTGTCCCAGGAAAGAAATTTCCATCATCGTGTCGATGCATTGAAATTACCAAGACTCTTGGGTCATCATAAAAAATCTCTTGTGTTCCATTGCCATGATGAACATCCCAGTCAAATATGAGTATCTTATGAACTCGATGTTCACGTTGAAGAATTCGTGCAGCAATCGCTACCTGTTGAGAAATTCAAGTAAATTATGGCAGATTAATCTAATCAGAATGAAAATAGCTAGCAATTTGAGACATACAAAATTAAAAAATACCAAAAAAATTTACATTTTCAAGGACATAAATGTTTTACAAACAATATATCATGTAGGAATACAAAGTACAATCAATTATGAAAGAAAAAACAAAATAAATGAATATTATGTTAGTTGTATCTAAGTTATTGATAAGAAATTTTTAATATAGCTCTGACAATTTAGCATAAATGGTGATTACGTTTAATAATAATCATAATAATAAAAAAGTTATTGGTTGCTATAAAAACCTCGTCTACAAGTCCACAGTCTCATCGATATGATAATTAGATATCAATCCACAATACTCCCAGTTAACACATGATTAACTTAAACCTTGCAGGTACGTACTGTTTAGGTGAACAAAATTACATTTCAAATAATATATAAAATGTACATAGATTTGATATCAAAATGTGATATACTTCAGGTTATAGCACATATATGTGCAAAACATTATATCTCGGATACATGCAATATTTTATATGGTCATGAATTACATGACCAGTATAGGAATTGAATTACATTGCAGATGTGTAACAGACTTCATGTCAGATTAATATATATGGCTACTGCTTGTAAATAAGCTAACATTGGAAAAACACAGAATTATCAATATAGTCCTCCCATCATGAAAATGAAATATTATTGCTCATTTTTAGCTCAGCAACAAATTTACAGAAATACTTTATTCACGATTTTGCAAATAACAAAATAATGTTCATGTGATATATCAATAATATATTTATCTCTGTATTATCATTGTATAAAGAGTATAGTAAATATGTCTTCAGAACAATTTCTTTGCGTGTTGACATTTTTGACGGCGGCGAGTTAAAATAATATTAGTGTTCCTTGTTGTGAACTGCCATGTGTGATGTCATTTTCGTTCACAAACAAATTTTGGTTCATATTCGTTCACAAATATTGGTTCCTGTCAATAGGAAAACAAGTAAGCAGAATATTTTTTTCATTCAATTCGATGACTGTATTGCTTATAATTGAAAGAAAGACGTTTTTTCGCTGGGCTCCCGCCAGAAACGACGCAGGGTATTGCAGAACTGTTCTGATGGTAAAAATGATGCATTTTCTTTAAATTCAGAAATAAATGAATCTAATGTTTCCACAGGCATACATAGCTTTATTTATTCTCCAGTAATGCATTCTGTTGAGAAAAGTACTTCTGATATGCCTGATAATGTTTTGGGAGATACTATGAATATGTCTGATTCATTTGTGTCCCATGAAAATGTAGACTTTGAGTCCTCACCAGCTTCTTCAATTTAAACGGCCTATTGCTTTGATGATGTTTATGGCTATTCAAAAAATTCTTTTTCTGAATTTGTATAGCAAATGTAATTTCAATGTTGAATGTTTACATTTTTTTTGTAGAAAAAAGACTCTGTGCAATCTTCAAAAAAGTATCTTTGATAGTACTTCAAATAATCGAATTAAAAAACATGATAGAAAGATCAAATAAATTTGGCCTACAAATAAATGAAATGGAAACGATAAGGGCATATTTTCCCATTGAAACAATTGAAGATTTACAGAATGTAGAAGACCTCCTAAAAAAAGAAAATGAAAAAATGCTAATGGTATGTGTATAGACTAACTTTTCTTTCAATAGGCTTTCACGGGTATCAAACAGATTATTCCACTCAAAAAAATTTGTGTACAAATCAAAACTTATTTTGTCTTAACACTGGTCTAGTTATTTGGCATATTATTTGCCATAAACTATTTGTTTTAAAGATAGTTGCATGATAATGTGATATTATCATTGAAAAATACCTGTAGAGACACTATTATGAAATATATATTACAAGATACTTACTTTTCTTGAAAATTTCATATGCAAAAAATCATTTATCTATATAAATGACTTACATCATTATTGAGGATTTATATTTTCATTGTCAATGTTTACATAAGAATAATATATAATTTGTCTTGAAAAAAATCTTTTTTTGCTCAGATTGTTTTCCTTAACAATATTGGAGGATCCAACATGAAAGACAATATAAATAGAATATTGAGAACTTAATTTTTCAATGAATTTGCGGTACAATGCTTCTGGTTAGGATTGAGAAACAACTACAGAATATCAAATTCTCCAGTAATTGTCTTGAAAGGTTTTATTGTTCCAATTTATTTTATACATTTCAATATATTGAATACATTTTCAATATGAACTTTCTGATCCAAATTAGCATAACATGACAAACAACTTGAGTATTAACACAGATTACTATTATTTTAGAAATTATCCACAGAAGTTTTCCATTGGCTCAAGAAAAAAAGATTGACATGATTTCATCAGAGTGGTTCCGACATGCCAGACAAAGGTTGTGTGAAGGATTTTTCAAGAAGATAGTTTTACCAACTGGGATGTGTAATTTTCGTTTTTATTCGTGTAAGAAATAGAGGTTTCAAAATATTTTCATGAAGTTTTGTTTTTATCGTTTTTATTTTTCCTTATAAAGCAGTGTTTTAAAGATTTGAATAAGTGACTTTCATAATTGGCTAATAGTAATTCATTTTTTTCACGTACAGTTTTATGTAAATTTTTCATCTCAAAAAATCAGTTTCATAAACTTCAAGTGAACATTTTACAGAAAACTGTACTTGATAAAAATGAAGTACCTACTATGATGAAAGTTACATTCAGAGTATATGATGTTATGTACTGAGT
This sequence comes from Leptinotarsa decemlineata, assembly GCF_025532065.1. Taxonomy (NCBI): domain Eukaryota; kingdom Metazoa; phylum Arthropoda; class Insecta; order Coleoptera; family Chrysomelidae; genus Leptinotarsa; species Leptinotarsa decemlineata. The sequence continues at coordinate 9,250,925 of NW_027412694.1, read as the reverse complement.
ACATAATAATAATAATAATAATATGTTTATTTGTCAATTGTTCACATGCTAATTTACATCGATTATATTATATATAATATACAAATAAATACAAATAAACACCAACACAGAACATCGCCAAAGCAGAGCTTGTATGCGATGAAACTGCCAAAATTTTCGATTAAAAAATATACGTATTTTATGAAATAAACTATAGCAACAAACAAAAAAGAAATACAGAAGAAATAATCTAGACAGTAAATAAAACTTTTGTATGTAGTAGTTAATAAAAATAATAATAAACAAAAAGAACTACAAACCATTGCAAACAACAGGATTTGCCAATACAAAAAAAAAGAACAACATACTATGTTACTAGGACGTCAGGCTCTTAGTAACAAATTAATTTGATGTCGTTCGTCCAAAACGAATTTTTCAATTAATTTTTTAAATTTTTTAAAATGTTCTGCCTGTCGAATGGACTCCGAAAATATATTATAGGCTCGACTAGCTGAATGCAAATGACTTCGATGACCAATTGTTTTGAGTGTCAGTTCTGTTTTGATCAATTTTTTTACTTTATTTCTAGTGTTATGTACGTGGTCTATATAATCGTGACGTTTATGTTTATATTGAAAATACACTAACTGTATGTAGTACAACTGACTAATATCAAATATTTTAGCCTCTTGATAAAGAAGGTTTGTAGGATACAACATGTCTCTTTTAAATATTATTTTTAGGAATCTTTTTTGTAGAGTCTCAAGTTTGGACAAATGACAGTTTGCGGCTCCACCCCATCCCAATATTCCGTAATTTAGCCTAGATTCAACCAGAGAGTAATATACAATCTTTATCACAGGTAAGTCTAAGTATCGGTTCAGAAATTTTATTTTATATAGCATAGGCCTTAATGTTTTAATTACATTTTGTATATGTATATTCCATTTCATAGTATCGTCAATTGTTATACCTAAATATTTTATATATCTAACTCTATTTATTTCTATTATTTTATTGTTGACATGTAACTGTACAACATTAAAATCTGGTAAACCATTTTCATAACAACTAAATGGAACAAAGCACGTTTTTGAGTAATTAACAGTTAATAAATTATAATCAAACCAGTCTATAATGTGAATAAAATCTTGATTAATTTTTTGTTGTAGGTCAGCCCATGACTCACTCTGATAAAAAACAGCCGTGTCATCTGCAAAACTAATAATGGAACCTTCAGTATTCAAGGTAAGTAAATGATTAATATAAATGGTGAACAGAGTAGGCCCTAGAACCGTACCTTGCGGCACACCATATGTTATTGAATTTTCTTCACTTAATTTATCATTTATTTTGACTTTTTGCTTTCTTCCAGCTAAATAGCTTACCATCAAATTATAAACACTTCCCCTGAAACCTAAATCCTGTAAAGTTTCCAACATCCTATTATGAGACACTGTGTCAAATGCCTTTGCAACATCCAAGAAAATGCATAACGATTTTTTGTTTGTATCTAGTGATTTATAAATTTTGCTTGTCAGAAACATGCTTAGTGTTATATAAAAAGTACATGATGAAAGTTACCTGCAAAGTATATAGTGAGCATTACATACAGAGTACAAGTTAAATGTTATGTACAGTACCTATATATGATGAGTTTTACATACAAAATATGTGGTTAAGGTCATGTACAAAATACATGATCAAGGTTATGTACACATCACTTACTGAAAAAGTGAACTTGTGGCAGACTTAGATACATGCCGAGTATGTACATGTAACGTAAAAAGTCCGTGAAATATGATATCGCAGAAACTTACGTTTCATATCTGTTACATGGCAGGTACGTAATTGTGCTAGCTAGGTATTTGTGTGTATGTGAACGTTTTGGAATATATTTATATATGTAGATGTATATATGAATATACGTTTGTAAATGTGAATATATGTACTGATATTCATGTGTAACTAGAAGAATTAGCGTATATAGTTATATTTCCGTTTATGTCACTCAAATCATTTTTTCTCAAATGTTTCTGTTGAATGTTTCAAAGTTGAATCACCCCAATGGAAGAGTCCAGGAGAGCAAAGGCCCAAGTTCGATCAAATGTCAAGGTTTTGCTCAAGCGTGGGTCAAAATTCTCCAAATTATCTTGTAATCAAATGTTACAATAATATCAGACCTCTGATTGATATTGGGAAAATCACACTAAAAATTGAACTTACTTGAATTTTGATTGATAGGTGTTTTACCCAATCAATGAATTCCTTGATTATGAATGTACTATAACTATTTAGGTATATGCTGTAACTAACCTCTCTAAAACATTTTTTATTTTTTCAATAACAAAAACATTTTATTGCCTTTTGTGTCTGCTTCTTGATATTAGGGTGTAATCCCATATCTAAATTTTTTTAAATGACTTTGGATTTCAATATTTTATTGTCTATGTATATTATAAATTATGATGTACTGATTCAGTGGTATATGTATTTTAAACTATAAATTTTAAAATATCTTTATTGTTTTGCCTAGTCCAATACCTAAGGTTTTTCATGTATAAAAACCGTATTTTGTATGTGTAAAGATCTTCAGCGATGAATATTTAATCTAAATTCATTTCAACGTATATGTGGGCTGGTTGAAAAAAATGTATTTTTTCTTCAACATTGTTCATCACAAGGACTATCATCAATTCCGATCATTATAAGAGAGTTGAGACAGGATTGAAATTTATTGAAAATTATCAATTAAAACCTCACCGAATTGAAAAAGCAAAATCCCATGGCTTGTTGTGGTTCCGCATGATGACCTGGAGGTCTGACTATTGCAAAACCATTCCTGATATCTCCTGTCCAGGTACGTACTGCCAAATCAACAGTGCAACCGACCGCCATTCTGGCAGCAGGTGCAGTATATAATTCATTCCATGTTGTGTCTGTATCAACCTGGAAAAAAAAAATAGACAATATTTGCCTTCGAATCTGATATTCAATATGAAAAAGGTGAATATCATTATTCGCAGTCGATCCACTTTCTGATTGGTAGTGAAACAAAAAATTAACAGTAGAAATGGCATCTGAGCATAGGCAATCTTAAACAAATAAATATCAAGCTTTAATATTAAGAAATAAAAGCTTTCCTATATAACACTTATCAGTTATCTTACTAAGCATTGTTTCATTATTTGTGAATTTTATCTGTCAAAGGCATCATTGATGCCTTTGTCTGTTAAAAAATAGGGTGAATGTTCAAATTTCGCAGGCTACGTATAGAGCATGGATAAAAAACGACACTCGTCCTGGATGCTCCGGTATATCAACAACCAATGAAAATGTTGAGAAAGTGAAGTTATAGAGAATCGTCGAATCACTATTAGAGAAATTGCTGAGGATGTCGGCAAATCGGTTGGCTCATGCCATGCAGTTTTTTTTTAATTTGGGCATGAAGGGTGTGGTAGCTAAGTTCGTTCCAAAATTGTTGAATTTGACCGAAGAAACCGTCCCATGAGCATCGCTCAGGAATTGTTAAATGATGTCAACGGCGATCCAGATTTGCTTAAAAGGGTCGGTCATAACTAGTGACTAATCATGAGTTTATGGTTATGAAATTGAAACCGTCCAAATGAAAAAGCCCAGGAGAGCAGAGACCACAAAAATACACTAGGTTTTGTTTCAAGGTTTTGCTCACTGTTTTTTTTTTTTTTGATTACCGTGGCGTAGTATATCAGGAATTCTTGTCACGTGGTCATACGGTCAATAAGTTATGTTCTTGAAGATATGCGCCGCTTGCGTAAAGCAATACAAAGAAAACGTAAGGTATTGTGATGAAAGAATTCATGGCCACTCGTCATTGTCAGTTCGTAATTTTTGGCCAAAAACACAGAAATCATGCATCAGCCACCGTATTTACCAGATTTGGCCCTCTGAGACTTTTCCCTGTTCCCAAGATTAAAGAGACCAATGAAAGGATGGCGTTTTGCGACGATTCAGGAGATAAAAAGCGAATCGCTGGGAGAGCTCAAGGACGTACCAAAAAGTGCATATCAGAACTGCTTTGAGAATTAGTAAAAACGCTAGCCTAAATATATTATATCTGAGGAGGACTATTTTGAAGGGGACCAAATAAAAATTGATGAAACAAATATTTTTCGAGAAAAATGAAAATTCACCGCAATTTCTGAACATACCTCGTATATTTAGGTCTTTCAACATTGAAAAATGGTCTGAAAATATGTGTTACTTCCATATTAATTTTAAAAATTCTTATATATTGAACAGTACAGCAAAATCGAAAAAAATATCTCGAGAAAAGTCAGAGGGAATTTATTTATTTTGAATATTTAACAAAATGATAGATCTTCCCTTATCATCCAGATTGAATCGCGAGACTTTATATATCTTATTTCTACACTGTGATCGAATTCATTCCTGAAACATATACTTTTTAGCTCAAGTTTTATATAACTGGTTTTTATTCCATATTCGCATGAGTGACTGCCTCAGGGTCACCTTATCATTTCCATCAATTTCTACTGGTTTTTTAATTGTAAATCACACGCGCTTTTCATTTTCCTTTTCAAGGGGTACTGGAATAAATTGATATGTTATGTTGCCCTGATTATAACGGGAATTACGGCATTGTTCAAATATGCGTTACTGAGGTTCAAATCAATCAGAATTTCAGTATCAGATTGAATGCTAAACTAGAAATTGGAATGCAAATTGAAATTTCAAAAATTCAGAGTAAAAATACTAAATTAAACAACTACCGTCCTGATATGTTGCTACTGATAGATTTAGATAGGTTGTTGCCCGAAAAAAAGTTGGATCGATGCAACTAATTTTCCTTTATTTTCAGTATTTTACTATTAAAGTAAGTTACAAAAAGGATTTGAAGCTCTATGACTTCTATTTGATTATCTGCGAGCGCTTTCGACAGCTGGTCCACAGCTGGCCTAGAAGATGACAGCACGATCCTAGGGCTGACGTCAAAGGCGAAGTTCAAAACAATAATTCAAAATTACTGATTTGTTCTACCACTTAACCTCACACAAGCTCAACATTATAAAATGTGCCTGATATTGATTGTATGAACATCAGTTCGATATGAATTTTTTTCATATAAGTCGGAATCTTCGTTATGATTATTCTGTGAAATAAGCACACTGCATGCAACTGTCTACGCATTGCCTTATTTAACCAATCCGTTTCAACCAATTTATTGGAAATACTTTCTCGCCTTCGAACCCCATGAATGGGACGTAAACATGAATTTTGAATGTTTTGGATTTTTCGCTCAGAGCTTTTGTTAAACAGGGACGGTACACTGAATCATCAAAATTCAGGGTAGACAAAAGTAAATTATCACATAACATTATTTTTGTTGCTTTTGCAAGAAAATTTCTATATCCATAAATAATATTGAGAGTTCCATAAGCGTTTTGGATACGTTTTTTCACGTGTGTTTCGAATCTTAAATTACTTTCGAGAATAAGTTCCAGGCTTTTCGCTTGATCTACAATGGACAGGTCCTTGTCAAGTATTTTTATTTTGTCTTCAATCTTCTCCCCGACATTTTTTGGCCCAGATGCGATGTTACTTTCTTGTCTTTTAATGTATTGAAATGTGAGGTTCTTATATACATCACTGTTATCGTAAAGGGATATTGAATTTGATGAAAAATTTGAATTGAACTGAGCTAAGAAATTGATATGTTTTGAAATTGTTCTCGTACTGAAACATTATGAGAACTAGTACTTTGTTTTATTATAATAACAATTAAAATTAGTTCTATTGATTTGTTGGGTTTGTTGAGTAAATTATTATTACTATGGCCAGAACGAGTCTATAGGTTGAATTTTGTGACTTACAAACACATTAAATGTAGATTTAGAACTTTTTAATTCTTCTTTAGAATCATATAAAAAGACTGAAAAGATTGTAATTGATTGGTTTATTTTTGCCTTTCTTTTTTTTATGTAAAAAATAGGCAATATCAAAAATAAATAAATAAATTATTGCTTTCTACTCACATTCAAATTAAAGCAATAAGAGAAAATACACACTATTCGTAACATTTACTCACCCCAATACCTCCACAGTGTAATCTCACAAAAGCGTTGACTGGTAAAGCACTAAGTTTACTCATGTCCATCTTATGCCTATTTAAAGAACTAGTTCCGTAAAGTAAGGAGTGAGCTTCCGAATGACAGGCTTGCAGTTCTTGGGTCGATGCTTTCCTTGGTCGTAACCTATCACATCTGAAAAAAGTAATAGGAAATACATGTCAGTTCATTTTCATTGTGGTTCATTATAAAACTTCATTTATTGTGATGAAAACCGGAAAAAACAGCCAAAGAAATATGACTTTTATAAGATTATTCCCACTATTGAGTGGGGAAAAAAATTCTGATCTTTCTTACATTACCACCTCTTATAAATAATTATGTACATATGGCTGACCTAAAGTTTTATCTCCAATACACAATGAATGCATTCCCATATACCAAAAAAGGAGAAAGACATGTTTCGTTGGGCTGTGGTGAGGATACGTATCAAATAAAAGTAATGCTGGTAGCCTAGGAGTTGAAATGTTATAACAAGTTAGGCTGATTTTGTACTTTATTCCCATTTTTTTTTTCATTTAACATAGATTTCGTGAATTCTGATAACTCAACATTAGGCTATTAAAAACCATGATTTTGAGCTCATTTTAGGCTGTTTTCCTCCTTATCACCGATTTTTCATATAAATTGAAATCCATACCTTCCAGTTTGTGTTTGAAAGTTATTTCTTTGCATGATCTATGTAGAAAGTTACTTCTTTTAAAATTGATTGCTTTCTTCCTTTCCTTGGAAGATTCTCACATTTTTTTGTATAAAGTTGGAGTAGTAGAAAGTCAAAAACTTTCCCAAAAATTAATCACTCCTAAAAATATATCCCTTTCAATTCGAACACGTTTTCTTTGGCTGGGATTCAATCAAATGAGCAAATGAATATTTTCGATGACATAAGTCGATCATACTTATTCCGTGACATAGTCTTAATTATATGAATGAACAATGTGTTTTTTCTTATAATGTTATCCAGATTGGTACTGAAGAGCCCTGAAGCAAGTCTCTTAAGGCAAAACATCGATGTCTACCAGTGAGGATGACAGTGTTCCATGTAAGTGAAATTTTTACCTTTCATTTAGTATATTGTGTAGGAATCCGGTGAATGATATCCGATTCAATTCTATAACGAATGTTTGGAATATAAACTGAGTAGAGAAAAGCGTTTTTTGTATAATTCAATGTTCATATAAAAGTATTTGTTTAAAAAGAATTTTTCTTTCGTGTACCTCAATGTTTATATGAAAGTAGCTGTTTCAGGACGGCTTTTTCTATCAGTTTGTGTCTGAAAGTTACTTTATTGCACGATCTACACATACACTGTGTATCACTTCTCATGGAAACACCCCCGTATCTTCCGTAATATTCGAGGTAGAACGATGAAACTCTCAGGACTGATGGAAATACTCAAAATGCACCTACCACCTGAATGGGGTTGGCCAAAGTGATATACACTGCCCGCCACTCGCGATGGAACACCCCATTTTACGGTAAAACATATAAGGGGGCAAAATTGGCTCAAAATTCCTTCAGATTCGTGATCAGGACTACCAACTTACTACGTATACACTTTTTTTCCTGAAAAAATTTCAGTCCAGAAAAATCCGAATTTGTCTCACTTCTTATGGAACCACCCCCTTATCTTCCGTAATATTCGAGTTGGAAGGATGAAACTCTCAGGACTGATGGAAATGCTCAAAATTCACCTACCATCTGAATGAGATTGGCTAGAGTGATATACACTGTCCGCCACTCGCGATGGAACACCCCATGTGGGCATGCATGCGTTCAAACCCAAATTTTTACATACTTTGCACGAAGAAGATGAAATCCTCCGTATGGAGTATTGTTTATGGATGCAGGGAAATTATCTCAGAAAGTTAATGTGTGGTGTGGTATCCTGAACGAAAATATTATCAGGCCATTTTTTTTCGATCAAAATTCAAACGGACGACTATTGGTTGATTTTCTCGAAAATGCATTTTCCGATGTGCTGGAAGAACTACCTTTGGATGTGAGACACAGCATGATTTTTCAGTTAGATGGTTCACCAGTTCACAATAGTGGCATAACAAGGGTTTGGTTGAATAGGAATCTACCTATGAAATGGATAGGACCCAATAGCCCTCTCGTAGTATGGCCACCACGATCCCCAGATTTAACTCCACTGGATTTTTATTTATGGAGAAACTTGAAAAATAAAGTTTATAAGGATAGGCCAACAAATAAGGAAGATCTCCGTTCAAGAATTATACAAGCATGTAGAGAAATCACATCTAGAGAACTGAGAAGAGTTGGAGGAAATAATAGAAGGCACATAGAAAAATGTCTTCGATTGGAGGGAAATTTCATAGAAGGCACGAAAATATAAAATTGTCAACAGTTAAATCATTTGAAATTGATTGTTTTGTTTTTTAATTGAAAATGTGATTTTGAAAGTAGTACTTCGAAAGAATTTTGAACTACATAACATTTTTCGCCACAAAATATCCTTGTTTTTTTTAATAATGGAAAAATGTTAACTAATATTAACTAACATTAACCATCCTAAAACCTCACTGATTACATGTTTCCGATCCTCTTACAAAATTACCATTTTCTCTCTTATTGAGAAGGAATAACTTTTCTGACAACAAAATAAAAAATAAATTATTTATGTGAAAACAAAAGTCGAGTTTCTCTTGAACAATTTCGTTCATGTTTTGATGTCAAAACGAAAAAAAATCTACTTCAATTATTACGGAAGATACGGGGGTGTTTCCATGAGAAGTGAAACAAATTCGGATTTTTCAGGACTGAAATTTTTTCAGGAAAAAAGTGTACTCGTAGTATGTTGGTAGTCCTGATCACGAATCTGAAGGAATTTTGAGCCTATTTTGCCCCCTAATATGTTTTATCGTAAAAATGGGGTGTTCCATCGCGAGTGGCGGACAGTGTATATCACTTTGGCCAACCCCATTCAGGTGGTAGGTGCATTTTGAGCATTTCCATCAGTACAGAGAGTTTCATCGTTCTACCTTGAATATTACGGAAGATACAGGGGTGTTTCCATGAGAAGTGAGACACACTGTATATGCATAGAGTTACTTCTTTAAAAATTGATTACTTCCTTCCTTTCTTTCGAAGATTCCCACATTTTTTGTATCAAGATGGAGTAGTAGAAAACTAAAAACTTCATTTCCCACTAATTTGAAGAATATTGGCGAAAAAAAAATTCTCTAGAGTATATTCGAAGCCATTAGTTTCAGACCATTATATGTAAGCAGTATGAAATTTCAATTACTTTTTGATTGCTTGTATTCATCGGCTACTGATGTGAAAGTATTAAGGATAAAAAAGATTAACACATGGGTACTTATTCAACCCGAAATTCACCAAAAACAATTCTGTAACTGTTAACAAAAACGAGGAAGTTAACAAAACCTTGCATATAGCTATGTGAACAAAGGATGCAGTCCTTATTCTTTTTGAAATATTTCATAACCATGAATAAGTCCGCCTGTGATAAATTACTTGTTTCTACCTCAATATAACGTTCCTGGACTAAACACATCCTCATCTGAACACAGACATTAAATGCTTCGATGTACTGACAATGACACATATCTCGTGACGTCTCAATAACTTTTGACAAACGAAAAGTCGCGTATCTCGATGACATAAAATGCTATCGATTTGACATTTTTGCCATTGCATTCTGATAGACGAGAACTACCGGAAAATTTATAAAACAATGAACAAAATTAGATTTGACTGAATGGCCATATTGTATGAATGTTATATGGGAAGTAACACATATAATTCCTAGCATTAATGGATTTTCACTGCCCTTGAACCAAAAAAAACTTTTGTGTTAGTTTGAATAAAAATTCATGATGACTATGATGCCATATTCGTTATAGAATTGAAACAGCAATCAGTCATGGTAACACTACACAATGTGATATATCTGTTTCAAATATGTTTTCCGTTAACTAGCTGTCCCACCCCTACGAACGACAACCCTCAGAAAACGAAACTTGATATAAAATGTCATTAAATAGAAAACAATCATCCTTAATGGTGTACTTCGAAGTTTCGGAACAAACTACTTGTCTTATCACATCATCAGCACCGTTTTGGATGGCATTTCAAACACGTTTCTTTTATAATATTGCGACTTTTTGTCACCGGAAGAGATAAATCTGCTTTTGTTTCCATAAAATTATGTATTCCTAGATATTCATACAGTTATAATTGGCATTATAAGATGGATTTTAATTCTTTAATTTCTGGAAGTCTTACACTTCTTGGAAGTTATCATCATCTACAATTGCAATTAATACATTTGAACATTGAATGATGAAAATGATAAGAAAAATAATGAAAATGACAAAAAATTGCTGTGAAAATACAGGTCCGTATTTGAAATTTCAAAGTTGATAGTGGCACAAATCACATATAAAAAATTTATCAACATATTCCTATCGCTAATTGAATGTTCTCATGACGAAGTTCAAATACAGCAAGCGCCATACGTGATGGCGAGCCCGCCCCCATGCGCACAAACTCATTTTCAATGTAAACTCCACTACAGCCTTTCAAGACATACAAATGCCTCCAATGCTGATGGCGTTTGGCATTATCAGAATAATTTGTGTTGTTTCTGAAAAAAAAAAAAGATCGTCTAACAAAAATCCAGTCATCAAGAGTGTATCATTATATAATATTTTAATGAACTGTACCATACCTATAATACTAAATAAAATATGAAAAGAAATTCCAAAGAAGTCATGTTTCATTTGTTACCCTAATTAAAACTAATTATAGGTACGACACTGGCCAGTAAGATGCTTATCGTAATCTAATAGTAATTTAGTTGGGAGAGTCTATACCTGCGCGATCGCTTGCCATCACGTTTGGCGCTTGCTAAATATTTTTTTCAATATTTCTGCGTACAAAAAAGATACAGCCCTAAGTATAATTTGGCTATGAGGCCTGAAAATGCATCTTCAAATCAAATTTACAGGGGTTGCCTCCTCGCTATGTAATGTAGTTTAGAAAAGTGGTATTCAATATCTCTCAATGTACATAATTATTTTGTTCACAAGTGTGAATAATGTTAGTTTGGTGGTCGAGTAGACAAGTGTAAAAAGTTATTTCAGGATTCAACATTAGCAAACAGTTTTCCAAACTTAAAATGATTCAAGAAATGGTTTCTGAAAATGAGTTTTTACCTGGAAACCAAACCAGTTTCAAGTAACCTCGACCAAATACTCTGCAATCTACCAGCATGTTCAGGATGTAGGGCGTTATTTCCGCAAACGCATGCGTGTTTGAGCATCTGGTTATCGTAGGCGAGACCAGTAGTAGGAGTGGAAGAAGCTCGCCGCCTCGTTAACGTTGGTCCTTCCCCAGGCGGTCCAAGGTGTACAACAGGAGAACTCAGCGCCCTCGATAGCGGTCGTATACTGAAATAATTTTTAAATGTAAATTTGAATAAACATAATGTGAAGACATCGATGAGTGTTTTCCTACAAAAAACTAGTATTGTCCTCCATTCCCCCATAGGATGTAATGAATGGATTTTTTTGCTGGTATCTTTTTGGCAACACTGTTTTTGACAGATCACGCGTGAATCGTGTCTTGTGTCATTGTCAAACTTGTTCACTTTGGTCTATAATTTAACCACGAATCGACTTACGAATAAACAACGCTTGCAAATTATTGAATTTTATTTTCAAAATTCATGCTCGGTGAAGAAAGTGCATCGTGCACTTCTTCCAATTTATGGTCAGTTTCGTCGGTCTACCGAAGGAGCTATTCGGAAGCTTGTGACTAAATTTCGAACCCAGTTTACATTATTGGACATTAAACCACCAACACGCATACGTAGAGTGAGGACTGAAGAAAATATTGCGACTGTATCCGCCAGTGTTCGTAATGACCGTGAAATGTAGATTCGCAGCAATTGGGCCTTTGTTACTCCACTACGTGGAAAATTTGGGCGTAAATCCTTATAAGATACAGCTGGTGCAAGAACTGAAGACACACGACCTCCCACAACGTCTAACATTTGGTGAATGGGCACTGGCAAAGTTGGAGGAACATCCACATTTTTATCGAAAAATTATGTTCAGCGACGAGGCTCATTTCTGATTGAATGGATACGTTAACAAGCAAAATTGTCGCATCTAGAGTAAAGACCAGCCACAAGCATTGCAAGAGCTACCGATGCATCCCGAAAAAGTCACTGTTTGGTGTGGATTATGGGTAGGTGGCATCATCGGGCCGTATTTCTTCAAAGCCGGAACGTTACTGTGAATGGCGAGCGCTACCGTGTGACGACTGACGACTTTTTGTTGCCCAGAATGGAAGAATTGGACATGCCTGACACGTGGTTTCAACAAGATGGTGCCACATGCCACACGGCACGCGAAACAATGGCCCAATTAAGAGCCGCCTTCGGTTAACAGTTTATCTCACGTTTGGGGCCCGTCAATTGGCCACCTAGGTCGTGTGATTTAACGCCTTTGAATTATGTCTTGTGAGGTCATGTTAACGCGGTCAAGCAACAACTGACGCTCTGGAAGCCAATTTTAGAGCATTTAATACCGGTCGATGTTAGAGAGAGTGTGCCAAAATTGGACCTTGCGCATGGACCATCTAAAGCGGAGCCGCGCACTACATTAGCATGAAATCATCTTCAAACAAACATTAAATTATATTGATCGTTCTATCGATTCCAATTAAAATTTCATCAATTTTTTCAAATTTTTTGTGTTGTTTTGAAAATCAAATCCTACACCTCTTAAAAAATCACTCTTTAGGTAATGTCCAGTATATAAAAGTAGGGAATAGCTATCTGAATTGCTCAATATCATTCAACTAAATCATTTAAATTAACTTTAAATATACATTTTGGAATGTATAGTAGAATTAAACGATATTGTGTACACTTAAAGTTAGCGGCACTCTCAAAGGCCAAAAAACAAATAATAGAAATGAACCGGCTGCAAACTAGTCCACGTGGACTGAAGAATTGGCGGTTCGTATTGGATAATTTTTACTAACCGAGTTTTATGATTGGCTGAAGAGTCATACAATTAAATTTGAAGTCATGTTACGGTGACTTATAGAATGCGGAGATGGTTTAGGAACTGATCGCGATTTGAGTGTGCAGTTATAATTACTTAAAATTTTTGTTATCAGTTGAAAATGTTGCGTATTTGGACAAGTACTAATAGTAATAACGAGTGTGATAACAACGCATACTTTTTCCAGCGACTGATTCTAATAGCGATGGTGAACAATGCGAAAAACAGATACCAGTGGCCAGTGAATAAGATTCGGATATATTTGAATATTGAAATACAGAAAGTATTTTTCAATGTATATAAGAATAAGAATCTATGAACGCAAGACGTGATGAGATAAAGGATTACCAAAACTTTTAGATGTTCATCTAATAAAATCATTGAAAAAAACAATAAGGAATAAATTGAATGCTTCCGGCCATAACGTGAGCTGCTTTGACCAAACTCTTCAGAATTGGATAAAGTAGGACTCAGATTTGAAATAATAAACCAACGTCAAGCAGTTATAGGAATTAGAAGAATGATGGAATTGCGTTACAAATATTTTTGAGGTCCAAATTTTGATTTTTGAAGTCAGAATTTCCAAAAGAGAAATATTAAAAATTTGATGCCTTTTTATGTTTCCGTATGTATATAGGCCTTTTTTAGCAGATTCCACTATTGCTATCTCGGAAATGGTAAAACCTACAAGGTCGGTTGAATTAAACGAAAGTTTCCTATTCAGGAGAAAAGGTATAATTTTTTTTCATATCAGTGGTTGTTTTTCAAATAGCGCTAATATATAGCAATATATAATGGTGCTATATCTACGTGATTAGATTAGATCTACGTAGATTCATAAATATCGGATGTGTTAACTGAAATATTCATTATCACTGACGACAAGAAAATCTCTTCCTGCATAGAGTTAAAAATTTCCAAAATAAATTGGAGTTAACGCTTGGTTTGGTATGTAAGACACAAAGATTATAGGTCCCTATTTTTTGTGATATCTTTTATGGGAAAATTGTAATTGAAATTCTTGTCGGAGACTCCAGTTGAGTTGCTGGAAAATTTGTCTTTGAATATTCTGAGAAAATATCAGTACTTTCAACACGATGAAGCTCCGCCACATCGCAGAAATAATTGCATATATGTTCTCAATATGACTATGCCAAGACAATGGATAGGAAACAATGATCTCATTAAATGGCCACCACGTTCACCTGACCTGACCCTTCTGGACTTTTCACTGTGGTGCTTCATTAATGACAAGGTATTCGGCTCAACTTTTGGCTATATTGACAAATTAAAAGAAAACAATAAGGAAGGCTTGCGTTGCTATAACTTCACAAATGCTAAAAAATTGCTATAAAAAGACTATTGCAAGAGCAATTATGTGTTTGTACGTTTAATGAGATATCGTGAATGACGTAAATTGTTATAATTTTTTTCTATTTGTTACCTGAAGTTTGCTTTGAAAAAAGGTTGAAAAAGACTAAAATGGTTTGACCACCGTCCTCTAACAGTCAATTGAGGGACATTGTCTTTCAGCTGCAATATATCGAATAGCTGTTCATATAGGAGCATTAAAATTATCAACAAGGTCATATAATTGAAATTCACTCTGTGAAAGAAATTAAATACTTAGGTATATATATATATATATATATATATATATATATATATATATATATATATATATATATATATATATATATATATATATATATATATATATATATATATATATATATATATATATCGATAGACATCTGAAATCGGACGCTCATATAAAATATACTATTAAAAAACTCCAATGAATAATACTACATAGATTTCGACTACTCAAAACATGTTTACCAACGAAGGAAGTAGAAAAACTTTATTTCGCCTTAGTGGAACGTCACCTGAGATACGGTATTACAGCGTGCGGCTCAGTTTTGCGGGTACATTTAAATTCATTAGAAATTATTCAGAGGAGATTTTTGAAACTAATCTATTCGAAAAATGTACGCTTTCCAACAGATCGAATATACAGTGCATTTATTGACATTTAACTACATAATATAAAGTAATAAGCTTGAAGTCAGTTCAGAAGATGCTCGAAATGGTTGCCTTGAACTTCTTGATATATGAACAGCCATCCAAAATTTCACGCCGAACATTTTCGAACACAGTAACGTCAGTATCTCTACAAATATTTATTATTCTCTGCCTCATATCCAATAATGAAGCAGTTTCAGTTTCATACACCTTTTGCTTCAAATAGCCCCATAAAAAAGTCCAAAGGTGTCAAATCTGGCGAGCAGGCTGGTCATTCTGTAGGACCTCGATGGCCAATCCAACAACTGGGAAAAGTAGTATCCAAATAGTTTCTTACTTGTCTGGTGTCACCACCACATTGGTGCTCCATGCAATACAATATTCATATCGAATTCATTAGGATTCGCTTCGACGATTTCAGTGACGAGAGGGCCAATAGTAGTTTCCAGCACATTCAAATACAGTTCCCAAGTTGAATTTTGATCAATAAATAGAGGTTCTACAATATGGTTTCCTAATATTCCTGCCGAAACGTTAATTTTTTTTTGTATATTGGGTATGCGTTTCCCGAAAAACGTGAGGGTTGGTGTCACTCCAATAACGGCAATTTCTTCTGTGAACATTGCCGTTTAAAAAAAAAGTATATTCGTCACTAAAACAAATATTGTGGAGATAGGTAGGATGCCTTGGAATGGTTTCAGTCATGATTTCGTAGAATTCTGTTCTTCGTTCAGGGTCATCTTCAGTTAATTGGTGTATCATTTTAATTTTGTATGGATGATACCTATTCCTCTTTAAAAGTCTCCACACAGTAGAAGGAGACATCTCACAAACATTCGCGACGGAATAAGTAGACTGTTCAGGATTTACTACCATCCCACCAATTATTTGCACTTGCTGTTCTTCGGGAATGGACGGATGACCTGGGGGCTTTTTGTTATGTACACTACCGGTAGTTGTGAATTTGGATACAAGTTCCCTCAAATATTTTCTACAGATAGGACGATCCGGAAAACGTTCATTGAAAATCATTTCGGTCTCGTGAAAGTTACGCGTCGCATCGTAAATAAAAATCGCTTCAAATTTTTCTTCCAATGAACGAGAATTGACCATTTTAGAGATTGGTGACGTGGTACCTTTCTACTAGTAAAACCGAAAACTAAATGAGAATATTCTAACTGAACAATGATGTTCAATGATTGTTGTTTTTATAAAGAAAAAATTAACAAACCTTATCGGGTTGTGAGAATTGCCATATGGCAGATAAAAATGAATATTTCTAGAAAAATCAATATTAATGTGTTTGTCTTCAGGAAATTATTAAATGTTCCGCCATTTTGCGGTTGGTGAAGATATTGACTTCATATTCTAGGGTTGTGATGTATTCGTCAGGAACTTCAAAATGATCTGTCCATTTAAATTTTTTCCCAGATGGCGCTCAGCCGCCATCTTGAAAGTTTCATCTGCCAATTTCACTAAAATGAACTATACAAAGAATGTTATGTTATGCACCTCCGGCAGCTATATTATTTTTGTACACATGTAAAATATCACTTTAGTAGTAGAGCATACTCTTTAGAGCATACTCTACAATTCTCTGGAGAGAATTGTATCTCGAATAGCTCCTTAGAAATAGACCGTACTTGGCTACCCATCTTGAAGAAAACTTTGGATAGTGGCGAAATGGCAACAAACTGATATCAGAGAGTACCTTGTATTACATCAAATGTTTCAGTTGTCAATCAACAACATTGACATAATTTCATATTTCAAAACTTCTTTGACATCTGTCGAAGAAGTAAAGAAATAAGCTATCAAAAAAGGAATAATTGCGTATATATTCGAATTTTTTTTATCCATTTCTGAAGACGGAGGCAGATTTTGGCCTCCGAAACGTAAAAGATAAGTATTATTTCTTAATAATTTTTTTGATAAATACGACAAGTTACTGATAAATAGAAGATTTTTCTTTGTGAAAAATACTTTGATTTTTACGCAGTAACTTATCGGGGTAAACTAAAAAGTTTGCCCTTCTACACTTGTATAAAGTTCTCCATTATAATTTTTATATTTTTTCAGATTGTGCAAGGTAACAATTACCCAAAAAAGGTCGATAAAAAATAAATATCATCATATAATATCACCTATACTGTTGATCTTAACTATTTAATTTCAACTTTTTTTAGTGTATTATTATCATATTATTTTAACTATTTTATTAAATTTCAATCATCATTTATATTCTTCGTGATGCAATATTATGTCTTGTATTTTGTATTATTTTTATTACATGAAACGCATTCAAAATAGTCAAAAACAAACCTTATGAACGCAAGACGCGATTTGATGCGAGATTACCAAAACCTTTAGATGGTCATCTAATAAAATCATTAAAAAAGAACAATATACGACTGTTACAAAAGCAATGAGATTCCTACAGTTGAAATCATAAGGAAGAAATTGAATACTTCCGGCCATAACGTGAGCTGCTGTGACAAAACTCTTCAGAATTGGATAAAGAAACTAGGATTTAGATTTAAAATAATAAACAAACATCAAACAGTTATGGAAAGCAGAATAGTGGAATTGCGTAACAAATCCTTAGAACAAATAACTAAATATAGACAAGAACAACGGCAAATTTTCTATTTGAACGAAACTTGGTATGATACTCACGACACAGTTACGAAAGGGTGTTCGCGGTTTGCACTTTTCTTGAGTGCTCTGTCCACAAATTTTCCTTTTTGATTTATATCATACCGCACAAATGTGCGGTTAGCTCCTGTTGGTGACACCGTGCATATGTGAAGTTTTTCATTTTTGGTAACCAGTTGTTGTCCGTCTTTGCAATTGGCTGCACCGCGCTGATGAGGCCAATAGCCAGAAACACGTGTCCGCAGTTTGCACCTTTTTTGAGTGTTCTGTCCACAAATTTTCCCTTTTAATTTATATCATACACGCTATATACAATATCATATCATACACACTATATATAATATAGTTATTGTGATTCTTATATAATAAAAAATTATTTACCTCCCTCACTATTTTATTAAAGGGGAACTGCTGGAAGGTAGGGGACACTATATCGTTTACTTGAACTATACCAAAACGCTTATCAAATAAGTATGTGAAGTATCTGATTGGTTGAATCCAACAATCAAATAACAAGTTACCACCCTTCTGATTTACGATTTTATTTTATTTGTTGTATCAGCAGGATGCTCAAAATCGATAGATGTAAATGTTTTTTTATCTGATCGCTATCTGTACATGAAAGATATTTGAGAAAAACTATTATTGAAGGTTTATATTAATGCAATAAAACACAACACTTTTTTCTGTGCGTGCTTATCTTAAAAACGGCTTATCCGTATGTCAACTCACGTCAAGATTTGTTGAAAAAAATAACCATTGTAGAACTATTTTCTTTTGAATAAAAGATAGGCAAATACATGAGAAAATTTTTTGCTGTTAGAAAATCTGAGAAAACCCAAAACGGAAATCCTCGCGAACGAAGTCACAGGCAACAGCTAGTATGAATAATCTGTAATGCATGATCTTAAAACAATGTATTAACGCTTAATAATCAAAACTCCTTCGCTCTCGTCTCTATCTCGGATTGGGCGATCTTTGTCGGGCGTCGGCGTTGTTCCCGGTTGGCTGTCCTTGTCACGTTTTTCTAAAAATAGCCACAAATCGATAAAGTATAAAGCGACCACCTTACATTTACGAAAATAGCATCGGAAACCCTCTCGAAACCTGCGATGCTAAGTCGCAGAAAACAAAAACAACTCCATAACGCTCCCCTCTCTGGTGCCAATTCTGTTTCATCAGTGTTATTTTCATTTTGGGTGTCGTTTACAGAAGCCATCATCTCGTGAATACACATTCACCAGTTTATTATGTGCAAACGACATGTCCCAAACAACTTGTTTTACAATTAACAATATTGGGTGATTTAATTATATATGTGAAGGTTTTCTATTTTTGAGTACCTTCTAATGATCGCGATAGAAAAGGTATATTCTCCGAAAAAATCATTCGTGGATCTTCTATTCGAAACAAAAAAAAAATCTATATATAGAGGTATTACCGCCATATACTTGCAAGTCAAAAGTAAATAAAAAAATTATAAATCCCAAAATACTCTTGAAACAGACACTGTTGTATAGAAGATACAGGGTTACGCAACTAGAGACAAATATAATTTTTTCTAATTGGACCTTTGAGACTCTTTTGCTTTTTTTCATGAAACTCTATACTCTATGCATTGCCTGTTTTTTAGATCAAAACTGATATAATATTTGGAATGTTTTTGACTTTGTTATCAAAAAGGTAATATAATGTCATTAACTGAAGGTCATTAGTCCTACTTGAGGAAGCTATTCTAAAACGAAACTCGTATACTAAGGTGTCAATTTTTCGTAAAAAAAGTTTTAGCTTCTCCATCTTGATACAAAAAAGTGGGAATCTTCCAAAGAAAGGAAGGAAGCAATCAATTTCAATAAAGTTATTCTATACAGAGATATGTAGATCATGCAAAGAAGTAACTTTCAGACACAAACTGGAAGAAAAAGCCTTCTCGAAACAGCTATGTTCATATGAACATTGAATTACACGAAAAAAAAAAAAAACTTTCGAAACAAATACTTTTATATGAACACTAATTATACGAAAAATACTTTTCTCTATTCCGTTTGTATTCAAAACATTCGTAATAATAATAACAATAATATGTTCTTTATTTAAGATCCAAATACAAATGAGAAGTACAAATTGAAAGTTCAAATAAATAACGAGATGCTCGATAAGTAAGTGAATACTTCTTTCGACATACAAATTTGGTGTGAATAGGCATATACATACATACATTGAAATAGTTAAACAAAAACATAGAATGAATAACATATTAAGGTATTCGACTACGAACATATTCAATCGTAAATGTAATCAAACATGTATAACTATTATAATTTGTTATTATACTTAAAATAAAATAAAATGAAAGAACAAACACTATAATATAATACAAAGACACAGTTCAAGATTATTTAGCTTTCAACCAGTTCTGTTTAATATAATATATCAATCGTTTGTATTCCTGCTTGATAAGAGTGAGACATAGGTATTTAAAATGGTGTTCAATTTTCATTTTCCTTGAAATGAAAATATGAAAACAAATAGTATAATACAGTGACACAATTTTCAACTAAGCGAATATCAAACTTTCAAGTTTTCGGTTCAGTTCAATACAATATATCAATAATCTATAAACCTGTTTGCTAACAGTGATACATCGGTATTCAAAAGGTTTTGAATTTTCATTTTCCTTCGATTATTTCAGTAACTGCTGTTCTAGGCATTTTTAGAATGTTTTTTTTTAAATTCTTTCTTGAAAGTAAAAATGTTTTTGATGTCGGTTATTAATTTGGGAATAGAATTATATACTTTAGGTGCAATGTATCTTTATGACCTTTGACCAAACGATTTAGCCATGTGAGGTACTATATGTTGATTTTTCTGGTGAGTTTCGTAATGGTGAGTAGGTAGCTGTGCCTGATTCCGCGAAGTATGATATTTCAAACCATAATGGAATGGATTCACAGGATTCATGAAACACTATCATCCTGACTGGTAGACATCCGATGTTTGGCTCTTCAGTACCAAATACGGGTAACATCATAAGAAAAAACATTCAATTCGTTCATAAAATTACGACTTTTTGTCAATGAGTTGAATCCACTCATGTTATCGATGACAGTACGTAAATGATATTCATTCGCTTATTCGCATTCCCAGCCATAGGAATCTTGTTTAAAGTGAAACGATATGTTTTTAGGATCAAGATGGAGAAGTAGAAAGCCAAAAGCATTCTTTCCCAAAAAACGTATCAGTATGTTTCAATAATGTCATTATTGTATATTCTATTTGACTTCTTCATTATTCATTTCACGTGATTGTAAATTGCCACCATTGTTGAGATTTCAAATGAAAATATAGGAAGCAGAAATAAACCACGTCAAAGTTATCAAAAATTGTTAAATTCGAAACAAATTTCAACTTCAGAAAAAAGGTTATCAATTCGACACATCAAAGGTGAAATATCTAAAAAGCTTAGTTATATTATAGTACATTTCAGAAAAAATATCAAAATGGCTGAAACCAAACTAGTTCTATGGAGGAATCCACACGCGTTTCACCAACCACATTGGCCTCTTCAGATGAGGAAAACTTGTTATGGAATAAACTATATATTTTGCGAAATAAAAACAATATTAAGGAAATATTTTTTATATCATAATTTTTATTGCTCTCTCATATTCTATTGAGAAAAAATGAAGTATGAAAATTTATTTATTTATAACAAATTTTTCATACACTTTGATCAAGTAGGCTTAGGACGATGAGGCGATAAAATAGAATGCAAATCTTTACTGGTAGCTGTCAAATTTTGATTCAAGCAGTAAAAACGCTCTTCAATTAGTGGTTTATGTTCAGTTTTCAAATATTCGCAATGGGGTATGAGAATAATGAAAAATGGGATATGATAGTCTGTTTTATACAAACCGGGAAAAATACAGAAGCAGCAAGCAATTTGTTTCACGAGAGGTATCCAGAGAAGACAACCTTTTAGATACTTTTTGCAAGATTAAGATGGTGGTCATTTGAAAAGAAACAGCCAGAATTTTATGAATCAAATAGGGATAAGGAGTTGGAAGAAATAGTCGATTTACGAACTGCTGAAAATAATCCCAAAACGTCAACGCGAAAATTTAAAATATCAACAGGCTTACCAATAACTAACGTTAGTAGGATTTTGAACACAAATTCAAGCCATGCATGACCAGAAGAGTTCATCAACTCACACCAGGAGATTTTGAACGCCGCACGGCTTTTTGCCAGTGGTTCTTGAAAAGTTGTAACCAAGTGGGTGTTTTTTCGAAAATTGTATTTGAGCAGATGAAGATCACGTGAGCAATGTCGGCATTTTCAACCACTACAATTCTTATACTTGATGGGCACAACAAAGTCCTCATTCTATTTTGGAGCAGAGAAGTTTTTAGTGTGTGGGCAGGTGTTTTCAGGAGTAGAATTATCGGCTCATTCATTTATAATGGCACTCTCACATCTCAGAGGTATTTAGAAATTTTAAAGCAAAATATTAAACCTCTTTTTGATGAACTGCCACTAATGTAGCCTCAGAAAAATATATTCTCGACAAGACGGGGCTTTGCCGCACAACACTGCAATTGACACTAATTTTTTGGCTGCAAATTTTGGTAATAATTGGATAGCCAACCAAAGATCCAACCGTTGGCCGGCCAGGTCACCGGACCTAACGCCTATGGACTTTTACCCCTGGGGAAGGTGGAAAGAAAGCGGCAGTGATGCAAAGTTTCGCTTCTTTAACTCCTATTGAACTCATTAATTCGGCAAAAAACGTTCAGAAAAGGTGTCACCTCTGAAGGAATATATTTCATTGTTTGTTCTTTATCATTATTATTATTATTATTATTGAAGTTTCTTTTATGAGTAGTAAATATGGTACCTATGAATTGTTATGGAAACTCTGCGTTTTAATTACTGAAAATCTTTCTCAACATTTGATAGCTACTATTAAACAATTTCTTTCTGTTTTATCGCCGCGTCGTCTAAAGCCTACTTGATCAAAGTGAGCGTTTCAAAGTCTACATCAAAAAAACTAATAACTCTGTATTTCAAAGACGACTCTAGCTAACATCAGGTGTGCTACATTTTTGGAAAGGTAATTTTAGGCTGTATTGAAATATGCAGGGATATACAGGGTGTCTCATTAAAATAACAGTTTTCCATCAAAAACTATTGATATCTCATTTGAAAAAATAAGTTTTTCACATCATTAAATTCTTCGTAAAAAAGTGCTTTGGAAATATTTTCATAGAAACAAGAAACAGAAACGAAGATAGATGTCGATACGCGATTTTCACCATTGAGTTTGTCATGATGATACGTTGCTTATGTGTAGCGATATGAATTTAGATAGAGCTATTCATAAAATGGATAGGATTTTAGGAGCGGTAAATGAGTATTTATGCACTAACAAATACACGTCACAAAACCAAAAGCAATGATATTCACCACGAAATATAAATACAGTTCTCTAGATATCAACGGTATAAACTTCAATATTAATAACGAAAAAATTCAAGTTGTGTCATCAGTCAAATACCTTGGTTTTCAACTGAATAATTTTTTAAATTTTGACAATCACTTTGAATATATACATAAGAAAATATCGAAAAAACTATATTTTTTCAGTAGAATAGCACGAAATTTGTCAATGCAGTCCAAAGTAACAGTTTACAATACCATTATTGAACCACACTTTGAGTATTGTGCGTCATTATTATTTTTATTTAACCTCAATAAATTAAATATGCTGCAAAAACTACAAAATCGAGGGATGAGAGTAATCTTGAAAACAAATCGCCGTACTCCCATAAAAAGTATGCTTGATTGTTTGAACTGGTTATCAGTTGAAAGTAGACTCTACTATTTTACAATGACTCTAGTATACAAAATTGTAAATGGAATGGCACCAGAATATTTTAAAGATTACATCAAATTCAATAAAAATATTCATAACTATAATACAAGAAATTCTAATAATATACATATAAACAGACCGGCATTCGGAAGTACCATGAATTCGTTAATTTTTAAGGGCTTCCATGAGTTCAATGAATTACCTGAAGAAATAAAAAAATATACATTTTAAAAGATTTTGAAAGAGCACTATTACAAAAGTAATAGAATACAAATTGTATAGTTATGTGGAATCATTTGGGACATTATTGGCTATCATTTATTGTTTTTTCATTTATTGTTTTTAATAAATGAAGATACAGAAGTCTTCATATGTAATATTCACTGTCTGGCTACATGCTAGTTTAAATCTCAAATTGTTTAAATTTGAAATTTTTTACATACATTTTTTTTTTATATTTCATTGTGCTAGTGTTATTATTACACTCATAGATATGTATATCAGGTTTCCTATTTCAATAAAGATTATTATTATTATATTATTATAAAATTTGACTTTCAAAGCCATCAGTTTTCATCCATCTAGTTTGAAAACAGGAGTTTCCATTTAAAAGTGTCCAATTTGGCCTACTTTGTACATGATTTTTTCTATTTTTTGTTTTCAAAGCTCGGAATTTGAAATGAAAAATATTTCAATTTCTCCATGAAAACTTCAATGAGGTAATTTCGATCTCCCTCGATACTATTTTTTTTAAGTTCGCCGATTCGTCCACAAAACAATGATTTTGTGATAATTTGATAGTTTTGAAATTTTTGTTGAGAATAAAAACCTTCAAATTTGATAATGAGTTTAGTAAAATGTAAATATAATAGACAAATTTCACAAAATTTCGCTTGGATTGGTATCTCAGATTCCAGACTTATAGATCTCCACTAGACAGACAATCGAGGAAGTTGGAAAAACATGTTATATACATTCATCTATATCACTGTTATTTTTTTATTTGCATATGGAAGCTCAAAACACTGAAACATCTCACAAAGGAATAGGAAAAAGCAATTACTACATTTATTTTTAGCTCAGGATGACCTGTTAGTGTAGTGTAATTATTAATACATTCAAAACACAGTTGCTGTACGTCGATATCTGTGCAAAGGAATAGACGCAGGACCGGATTTTGCAGACTCGTGGCCCATGCTGGAAATACGTATATGTTCAGAAAATGAAAGGAATTTTCGTTTTCTCAAAAAAGGATTGTCGCTGGTCCCTTCACGATAGTCTCCATTAGATATTATACACTTGTTCCGGCACTTCTTTCCATCCTCGAAATACTTCTTAAACTCGATTTTTGCGATAGGTTTTATATCTTTCAACGATGCGTTTTCAATGTCATATACGCTTATAAATCGACCCTTTGAAGATCTCTTAATTTTTGAACATAGGAGAAAGTCACACGGAGATATAGCTGGCGAATATGGAGCAACAGCCAATGAAGTGTGAGCAGGTGCATTACTGTGGTGCAAAAACCATGAATTACTTTTTCACAAATCCGGGCGTTTTACTCGTAGCAGACTGAATATAGGCCTTTGTTAGGTTTAGATTAGATGGTCGGGAAGCTGGCCCATGTCCTTATTCACTGCGATAATGTCAGATCTATTGTGATGCTCCTTGGTTGTTAGAGCTCATTGTCTAGCCTGATCTCTTTGATGGGACTCCATAACCTTGACACGGACCCCTTCATATAGCTGGCAGCCTCTGATTTCTTTTCCCCGCATCTTGCGTGTCTTAGCCTTACAATCTTACGGTTATGGTTTAGCAGGTCTTCCGTAAATCTGGGCGATGGTTCCTTCATGAACTCTTCCGCCTGTCTCATTCCTGGGAGCTTATTCCACCAATCTATCCATTCGGCTTGCATCCATGAATTTAAAGATGCCTTTATACATGCTTTCGCTACCCCGCAGAAGGGTTATGGGCCGATCATAGCCTTGGATGCTTCTTCACGGCCTCCTCGTTGTTCTTGTGACCCTCATGTCCGGTAACCCAAGCTGGAGTGACCCTATTTTCGGTAATTAGCTCCTTGAGTGCGCTCAGAAAGCTTCCCTCCAGTCTTGAGAAGACTTGAAATGAGCTGATCGCCTTAATTGCCGCCTGGTTGTCGGAGAAATGACAATGGTTTTATTTGTGACCTTCTGCCTGTTTATTTCCCCTATACAGTGTTCGATGGCCGCTACTTCTGCCTGGAACACAGTTGCATTATGTCCGAGACTGGGTGCGATTCTCGTCTTTGCTCTGTCTCCGTATATACCGGCTTCTATTCCTTCTTGGGTCTTCGAGCAATCTGTATACCAAGTTTCTTCCGCTTTTACCGCTGGGCCGTTTTGCCAGTCCTCTCTACTTGGTATGATGATTTTGAAATGTTTTTGAAGGCTGTACTGCGTAACTGTGTTATCCACGGGCATTCCTAGTATTGGATCTGCCTTTAGTTCATTGTACAGTTTCAAGTATTCTGCACCGTGTGACTGGCTGATTGGGGTTTGCCCCTGCATTAGCCTGTGTGTCACTAGTCAAGCTTCTCTTTGTATGTGCAATGGTGGAATTCCGAGTAGAACCTCAAGTGCTGCAGTTGGGGTCGTTCTCATGGCTCCTGTGACACCTAGGCACGCCAGCTTTTGTATGCCGCCTAAAAGCCTAGCCGTACCCGATTGCTTTGTTCTTGCCCACCAAGTCACTACACCGTATGTTATCATGGGTCTCACTACCCTTATATGTAACCAGAGTGTCATTTTTTTGGTTCAGACCCCAGTTTTTCACGCACATTCTTCTGCAGATTTCCAGTGCCATGCTGGTCACGTGTGCTGTTTTTTGGATGTGGAGGTTCTACGTGAGCCTGTGATCGAAAGTCACTCCTAAGTATTCGACTTCCGTGACCAAAGGGATTCCCCTTCGTTGAGTATTGATGATTTTAGTCCTCGCATCACTCTTTTCCTTGTGAACACAACGACAGTGGTTTTTTGGGCATTCACTGAGCGGTTCTCATGCTCGCATCATATGCCGACGATGTTCAAGGCTCTTTGCATGCGGTCCGAGATGACGCCTGCAAATTCCCAGGCAATACAAGCCTTTGTTAACATTTCACAATTTTGTTATACTTTATTTCCCGTTATTTTTCGAGCATACCTCTTATGTTCAGTTCGAATTTAATTTAGCATTTACTTTTATTATAGACGATATTATAAAGTATTAATCATTGTTATCTGAGTATGAGTCGTAATAGAGTCTGATTGGATAGAGAAAAACATTTGAAAAAAAATATCGAAAAGGCAAAACATGCAATCATCCATCTGACTAGCTCTTACAGAGCTATGAATGAAAATGAAGTTGATCTGGTAAAATTTTGAATACCTACATACTAAATTGATTGGAATATTTGAAAATATAGGATTTTTTTTGTGTGTGAACGGCATCCATTGCTTTGGTCATTAGCCTCGTGTTCTGGGTTGACAATTTTAGTAACTCTCTGAGCCACCTGAAGTACATCATGACTATTCCGTCATCCATGTAACGTTGTAGAATCATCTCAACTCCAACTAAGTAAATTATCTTGAGAAAAATATCTGACTGAGGTAATATAGGATTTACGGATATATCTTTTAATACTTACAAGAAACAAAACATGAACAAGTCTCAGATATAATAATTAAAATAACTGCTTTCGATAGTATGCATACGTTACAGTGACATGGAGATCTATCACAAGATCTATTTTCTATTTCAAGAAAACTAAGATTCAAATTGGTATATTGGGCGTATTGTGTACGACATCGCCTTCAAAGATCATTAGCCTCACATTCCATGTGTAGCTTATGTTGAGATTTTACATATTATTCTACAATATTTTTTATTTCAGTGTTACTTTTGATCACCTATGATTTATATGTCAAGTTGAAAAATACTGCAAAGGTACACTTTTCATTGTTTGTGAATAAATATGGTCATCATAATCATCAGAAAATGTTGTTTATAGCATTTTTGTTTTGTATACTTAGTTATTTCCCTTAGTAGACGGGTCAAGGAATACATAAAACAGTTAATATTGAGAAATCTCAGAAACAACCCCGTTTTCACGATTTAAAAAAAATATTTTGTTCTTTTTTGATCATTTAAAATCAGAAACATTTTGAATCGTTGATATATTTAATTATATTGTTTATACAATATTCATGGTGTCCGTAGGTTGATGTGGCGTTGAGAAAAAGTGGAGTCATACTAATACTCCGCGTGTGGAACAAATCCCTAGATATGAACACTTTTCATTCTTCCGGCAACGGTTACCGTCCTAGGCTATTTTATCATTTCATGCCATGTCACCTTAGAAAGCTCCCTATGCTGGCTTACGTCTTAAGCGCCTGAATGAGGCTCAATCCTACAGTTCCACCGTGTGAGTGGACCAAAAGCCCACTCGTGTTTCCAAATCATTGGACCAAATTACTACATGTCTGACCATCGGGCTACTCCGATATAGATCAAAGCAAGGTAGTAGTGTACCTCAAACCCCCGTACCCTAACTTTGACCCGCTGCATGAAATAGCAGCATAACACAGGACGGTAACCATTTTCGGAAGAGTGAAAAGTGTTTGTATTTAGGCCTAACAGACGGAGTACTGGTATGACTCCACTGGTCCTCAGCGCCACATCAACCTACGAACACATAAAACGGAGATGCAGGTGATGTGGTCTAGCCACATTCAATTGTGGTCCACAGCGGGCCAGAATGTGGATTCTCGCCTACTGTAATCTCAATCTACGTTTGCGTGAAGAACATCCGCCATTTGAGCCACTGCACCTTTGGCAAAGTAACACATGTCGGGCAAAGCTGTTTTTGCCTGGTCCTGATTGATGAAGGTTCTACCGGTGAGAAAGTTATCGAAGTGATTGAAAATATGGTAGTCGGTTGGTGAGGGATCTGGAGAGTATGGAGAGTGACTTGTAAAACGTGCGGACGGTCGTTGTCATGAAGCAGGATCGTAACGCTTCTATTGACTAGTGTCGGCTGCTGCCGACCAAAAAATGATCGTTCTGATTGCGCAAAAGCAAATAAGAATAGACCTCGAAACGTGAATTTTTGTCGACCGTTCAAATCGTGAGGCATCCAACCGCCAACCTCCAGGAGAGTGCTGAGATTTTTATGAAAACTCACTTCCCAGGTTCTGTCTTTCCTGGAACGACGAACTGGACGGATGTACCAACAACACCCTCATAAGACGACTGGTAATATGCTAGTACAGTAATTGATGAGGACAAAATAAGATGGGCTATATCGGGCTCCTCCCCCTTCAATTCACCAGGACCTGACGGTATAAGTCCAGCCCTACTTCAGTGGGGACTGGACACTCTCATGCCGCACCTGATTGGAATATTCAGAGCCTCTCTAGCTCTGAGGTATATTCCCAGTTAGTGGAGATAAGTAAGAGTAGTATTTATACCCAAACCAGGTAGGATGGACTACACCCTACCAAAAGCATTCCGACCAATTAGTCTCACATCGTTTTTCTTAAAAACCATAGAGAGGCTATGTGAGCGGTACATAAGAGGTGAAGTACTTGTTAACAACACACTTCATCCAAATCAGCATGTTTATACCTCGGGAAGGTCTACTGATTCGGCCCTTCACCATGTGGTTGGCAGAATCGAGATATCATTGGACAATAAAGAATTCACCCTGGGTATATTCATAGATATCGAGGGAGCGTTTGATAAAACAACCTTTCCAACAATTACAAAGCAACTACACTCCAGGAATCTATCCCTGGTAGTAGGAGAATGGATACTCCAGATGAGAGAAATTTTTATAGGTTAGTTTAGGGAGTTTTTTATAGGTTAGGGAAGCTAATGCCCAGTTCTTCCGCCATCTCACGCACGTTTGTGATAGGTCAGTCTCCACCAGGGTCCTCGAATTCTCGTACTGAACTACTGTAGGTTGACTATTTCGGGGCTCATCTTAGAGGCTAAAATCTCCGGAACGCCATTTTGCAAACTAACGTCGAACTGTGCGTTCATCAACACTATCCTTGTCAAATGCCTGGTTGATTTTCCAGACTGTATTTGTATTCGTAGAGAAAAATTGGCGAAAGTCGCTTAACGACATGATAAAATAATAAGCTGACAAGACATTAAATAATTAATATAAGATATTTTACATAATGACTATGACAACAACATCAAATTTGTTTTGATGGATATAAATAAGAACCCGAGAGAAATTTTTATAGGTTATGCTAGAGATATTTTTATAGGTTCTGAGTAGTTATCTTTTTGTCAACGCCATTCTTTTGCCTGCATTAAAGCAGTTGAGTTAGTCTATTGTTGAACTCGCAAGTAAACTCTTTCAATATGTTACTTTGATGCATCCTCTTTTAGAGGTATCAACTGAATTGTAAAGCGTTTTAGCGTTTTCAGAGATATACAAAACGACAATTCCATCTTGAATGATAAAAGCAGCAAGTGATAAAAGGTAATTATTGTAAATACCACTGCCTTTTTTGTAGGTAAATATAATGCGCCATTGCCCGCCAATGTTCTGACAATAATTAACTTCGACAAAATGGTTTAGACTTTCGCGGCTGAGGTTTTCAGTGTCACTGTTTTTCGAGTTTGAAAGCCGTGGATTTTTGGAATTTCCTTCTGACGTTTCGCTGGCGCGAGTGGCTAGCTTCTTCAGAGGTTTAACCATCACGGCTTGATGTCCGATGACTAACTTCTAGGCTTCGTAAAGCGTATTTATGCCTTGTCAAGCAATCAGTTGTATTGATACCTGTACTTGTACCTGTACTTGTTAATGTTCCAGGTTCAAGTGCAGGTACAAGAACATGTACAAATACAGGTACCAATACAACTGATTACCTGACAAGGCATAAATACACTTTACGAAGCCTAGAAGTTAGTCACTGAACAGCAAGCCATGATGGTTAAACCTCTGAAGAAGCTAGCCACTCGCACCAGCGAAACGTCAGGAAGAAATTCCAAAAATCCACGGCTTTGAAACTCGAAAAACAGTGACACTGAATAATTAACTTCAATCTTTGTCAAGTACCTACTTACCTGCTTTTATCATTTGAAAATAAAGCAAACATTCATAGAGAAGTTGATGTGAAATATTTCAATTTCAAAAAATTAAAAATTCTCAGTAAAGAAATGTTACTAGATAGCGCAGATTCGTAACTGGTTATTTTCCATATATATTACAGTTGTTAATCCGTAGACAAATACAAAATTTTTCATCAACATTTTGTCAATAACTACAGTCCTGTCCTCAGGAGTACCATGCTTGTACACGGACTCGTTTGTCTATATATAGCCACCTAATTATTAAACCAATCCATGACATGTAAGATAAAAATTCACAACCTTTGCTCCTAGTACATTATTAATTTTATTTGCAAGAATTATCAATGCGTTCACAGAAAAATGTATTTTTCTTATACAGATCCTCACGAACCAGTTTCAATAATAGGTATTGAATAATTGAATGTATAATAAATAATTACCATTGTACAAATTAAATCTTTTGAAGAATTTCGTTCGGGAATAAATTTTTAGAATATATGAGAAGTATATTTTTTCAAGGACAAATCACAAGCACTATAGGACAATTCTTAACGCGCTCTAAGAGCGATGCCCGTGCGAAAGTAGCGATTCACATTGGATTTGAATCGCTGGAGATTAAATCCATTTGGATATAACGAAGTATATTCCACATGTATGCAGATCTCCAAATGAAAAAGTTTTTCAACAGTCAAGTTCGAGGTGTACTGCAGCCACATCCTGTCACATATTTCTGATATGTACCGTTCTTGGTGGAATCGAAGACCCAAGTGCATTTTGGAATTTCATGCAGAACAAAAGAGGTAACTCGAAAATTCTCGGAGTTATGAAGGATGAAACTAAAACTTACACCAAACCGCAAGAAATTATGGATGCATTTGCAAACTTCTTTAAAAGTGTTTATATTATATCTGATGTCTCTTCATATAATACCCTTGACAACTGCACAAATAATTTACCAACAATAATTATCGATCAGTAGATATCGAAGCTGCGAGAAAACTGAAAAATAAACTAATTGTCGGTCCTGATCGAAAACCAAGTTTCGTAGTTAAAAATTGTATTTACCCTTTACTGAGTCCCCTACTTCATATACAGTGTCACCGATAAAGTACGCATCAAATGGGAAACTTTTTTATTTATCGTTTTATGTGAAATTTGATTTTGGCAGTAGATTTTGCTTAAGAAATGATGTCAAATGGCGTCTACAAAATAGGTCACGTGATTTCCTTAACCTGTCAACATTGACATTTAAAAAAAGAAACATCGAAAATTGACATTATTCTTCAAAATATCCAAAAATATCAAAGGATAAAAACATTTTCTTTTGTAATTTTATACCCACACACCAAGTTTCAAACCCATAATGAGTATTTTATATTTTCAATATTTTTCCGCACTCCTGCTTTTTCTACTTATCAAAATTTAAGCACACCTGTACTAAATCATTTATTTTAACTAAACTCGTCACCGAATTTCTTTTTTTGTAATATAATAATATTTTAAGAGCCTCTTTGATGTTAAAAACAAATTTTGAAAAATAAAAGTTGTCAAACTTGATGCAAAGTTCATCTAGTTACAACGGGGCTTTCAAAACTATACAGTACTTGAGTTTTTTAATGAGCAAATGGCCTCACAATATGAATTAGAACAAAACGGAACATTAGGAAACATCATTTCGTGATTCTTGAAGCCCATTCAATAAAAGAAAAAAACTCATAGTATTTACATTTACCTACTCCGCTAACAACACTAATTTAAAAAAACTGGGTAGGCTGTGAAAAAATATGAAACTACATAATGTGTTTTAGAAAACGTCACTGTCACTGAATAAATTAATGCCCGTTAGTTCAATGTAATGTATGAAAATTAAAACAATATGTTATCTTTACAAGAAAAAATTGAAATTGTGCTAATTTGTGGTGAAAACACATTGCATCGACAAGTGGCTGATATTTTTAACGCAAGACATCCTGGTAGACATGTACAGCAATCCACTGTAAGTAGGATTTTAAAAAAATTCAAACTGACTGGTTCAGTTGAAAATACTTTTAAAAAACGTCATAATCCATCACGCAATAATGATGAGGTTCAGTTGGCTGTCTGCCTAGATGTTATCGAACAGGGAAAATCAAGTATTACCAATATTGTAGATAGAACTGGCGTTAAAAGAGAAAGCGTAAGAGCAATTTTACATAAAA
Organism: Leptinotarsa decemlineata; assembly: GCF_025532065.1. NCBI lineage: Eukaryota > Metazoa > Arthropoda > Insecta > Coleoptera > Chrysomelidae > Leptinotarsa > Leptinotarsa decemlineata. The sequence goes on along the minus strand of NW_027412694.1, from coordinate 9,217,897 downwards.
ATAAATTCAAACCCTACAAACCCAAATTTATAAATACCTTAAAGGAAAGAGATTTCGATGTTCGACTAGATTTCTCTTTCTGGTACCAAGGAGAAGTAGAATCGAACAGAAAATTTCCTTACAAAATCCTATGGACCGACGAAGCTACCTTCACATCGAACGGCGTAGTCAGTTCCCAGAATTGTAGGTGGTGGGCTCAGGAAAATCCTCATTTTGTGATAGAATGTCGGGACCAATATTCATTTAAAACAAATGTGTGGTGCGGTGTTTCAAATAATCAGGTAATGAGGTAATTTTAGACACAATTTAACTTCTCAGGAATATTTGCAATTTCTAAATACTGAGATCAGTGATATAGTGGACAATATGCCGGTTGAAATAAGACACAGTCTGTGGTATCAATGTGACGGGGCTCCTATTCATAGTTCAAGACAAGTCAAAGAGAAACTATTAGATTTTTTCTTGTGGGGTTACTTAAAACAAATCGTTTATAAACAAAGACCTTTTCGTGACGTGAATCACCTAGAAACTGTTATTAGAAACTCTATTTTAAACATAAACCCTGTGAGTATCAGCAACTCAATAAAAGATGTATCTGCATAGAACGCGATGGAAGACATACAGAAACGTAGTGTATTTAATGTCGTGAGTCTTTTTTTCGTGTTTTTTGCTATTAGGTATAGGTACATGTTTATTTTCAGTTCCTTTTAATTAAGATTAAATTCCACTGTATTTTTTGTTAAAAAAACAATAAACACTCTAAGATATTGTTTCCTAATGTTCCGTTTTGTTCTAATTCATATTGTGAGGCCATTTGCTCATTAAAAAACTCAAGTACTGTATAGTTTGGAAAGCCCCGTTGAAACTAGATGAACTTTGCATCAAGTTTGACAACTTTTATTTTTCAAAATTTGTTTTTAACATCAAAGAGGCTCTTAAAATATTATTATATTACAAAAAAAGAAATTCGGTGACGAGTTTAGATAAGTAGAAAAAGCAGGAATGCGAAAAAATAGTGAAAATATAAAATACTTATTATGGGTTTGAAACTTGGTGTGTGGGTATAAAATTACAAAAGAAAATGTTTTTATCCTTTGATATTTTTGGATATTTTGAAGAATAATGTCATTTTTTGATGTTTCTTTTTTTAAATGTCAATTTTGACAGGTTAAGGAAATCACGTGACCTATTTTGTAGACGCCATTTGACATCATTTCTTGAGCAAAATCTACTGCCAAAATCAAATTTCACATAAAACGATAAATAAAAAAGTTTCCCATTTGATGCGGACTTTATCGGTGACACTGTATATATATATATATATATATATATATATATATATATATATATATATATATATATATATATATATATATATATATATATATAATCTTTGTTTGAAAACTTGTGAGTTCCCTGACCTTTGGAAAAAAAGCTCGGGTATGCCCAATTTTTACATTTTACATCAATAAAAAACTATAGAGCCATTTCAGTATTGAACAATTTCTCCAAATTATTTTAAATAATATTATACTCTAATATTTACAATCCAATACGAAATATCATATCAAATGATCGGCATGGGTTTGTAGAAAACAAGTCGTGCATAACCAATCTTGCATGTCTTTCACAATGTGTCTTTAAAGCCTTGGATAGGAAACTGCAGGTTGACGTCATTTATACAGACATAAAAAAACTGTTGATCAAATAGATTTCTTCATTCTTCTCAAGCGTCTCTCAGAATTTGGTTTTTCAGCAAAATTGGTGAAACTCATGTCAAACTATCTACTCGATAGAAAACAGTATGTAAAGTATGAAGGCTCCAAATCTGCTTTATATACTCCCAGTTGCGGAGTGCCCTAAGGCTCGAATTTGGGACCTCTTTTGTTCTTGATTTTCATTAACGATTCAACTAAAATAATAAACAATTCAAAACTGCTCTACGCTGATGACCTTAAAATATTCAAGGTGATAAAAGACTGCTTAGATTGACAGTATGAATTATATACAAAAATAAGTTTCAAAAAAATAGTGATGTCCACCAATACAACACTCGAAACAAAAACAATGTCCACTTAAGCAAATTCAACCGTCTGCACCTGAAAAAATCTCCACTCTATGCAGGAGGATATTTCTATAACCTGCTACCAGATGAAATAAAAGCAAATGAAAATATAGTCAAATTCAAATCCACCTTGAAATCATTTTTGATTGACAACTGTTTTTATTCTCTAACAGAGTTTACTGAACAATTACTAAAATGAAATAACATATTCTCATCCCCTACATAGCACCAGGCATTTTATTCCCAACTCTACACGTACGAACTTTTAAAAAATATGTATTGTATTATTGTATTGTTAGTATTTTTAGGTGTATTTTTCGTTTTTTATTAAGATGTATTGTAATTTTATCCTGATTCGCAACCGAATACGATTATTAGACTTATCTCATGTCATGTAAATGATTCGAAGAGATCAATAAATCTATCTATCTATCTATCTATGATTGGTGCTCCAATAATCATTTGAATCTTAAAATTGATAAATGTCTTGTATTGTCTTTTTCCAGAAAGGAAAGTCTTATACAATTTACTTACGAAATTGATAACAATACCATAAGTCGAGTTAATGAAATGAATGACCTTGGCATTAATTTTGATCAGAAATTCACTTTTGTTTCACATATAGACCAAGCTGTTTCATCCGCTAGTCGAATGTTGGGCTTCATAATGAGTAACACCAGAGAACTTAGAGATACTAAGGTGATAATGACGCTATTCTATGCTTATGTGAGGTCCAAACTAGAATATGGGGCGATGATCTGGTATCCAATTTATAATTCTCATATTCAGCAAATTGAAGCTGTCCAAAGAAAGTTCTTGAAATTCTTGTCTTTTCGTACTACAGGTATTTACCCCCAAAGGGGAATTGACTATTCCATCCTTTTGAACCAATTTAATATTATATCACTGAATACACGTAGACTTCTCATTACGGTCACATTTCTATATGATTTATAAATAGTAACATCTCCTGTACTCCTCTCCTACAAAAAATAAATTTTATGTACCACACCTCAACTCAAGATACGGGAAAACATTTCATTGTCAAAGTAGTAGAACAAATGTGAATCTCAAAGCACCAGTAAATTTAATGTGTTATAACTTTAATTTAGTATGTAACATGTGTGACATTAATGGAAACTCTTTGAACTTTATCAAGGACTGTATCTTACATAGAACCTTTCATTTATAGTTTTTTATATAACTTTAATTTGTTTTATGTCGACCTTGTGAAGGCTAATTTATTTATAATATGTCAATTGAATCTAATTATATTATTTCATTTATATTTTTATTAATATCATTTGTAATTTGCCAATTTGATATGTAATATGTGAATTTAATTGAATTGAATGTTATTTTTTTAGTACATTTTCTTTAAGGTATGGATCATAACATATTGTTGACACGATTTGATATGACATCTTTGGAAAATAGGAGAGTTATCCTTGGTATAAAATTCCTGCATAAATTACTCAACAACAATATTGACAGTACGGTTCTTTTACCCGAGATCAATTTCTTGGTACCAAGAAGTGACGGTCGATACAATCTGAAATTCTATTGCGAAGCATCACGCACAAATATTATGCTACGATCACCATTGAATTTTATGTGCAGTAGCTTCAATAAAATCTGTGAACACTGCGATATTCATTTCGACTCTTTGAACACCTTGGTATCCATAATCACTTGTAATAATACTATAAATAACTTTTGTGTCAGTACTGTAACATTGCATGATTTGTAACTTTTTGTGTTATATACCTACTCAATTTTTCATTCCTCTTTGAAATTCTACTCACACGAATATTTTATATATACTTTGTTTTAGCATTTACTTTTATACATTTCTATATTCCATTATTTTTAATATTTAGTTCATATATACTCTGTAATAATAGCATTTCCTGTAACTGGATACTCCTGTTGGAAATAGTGCTAACTATCTATCTATCAAATGTGCCAAGTCACTCGAACACTCCCCGTGAAAGTATCTATAGAAGAGAGCCAAATCCCCAACGTTCCTTTTCTGGGTGGAATCCAGCAGTTTTAGGGTATGCTTAGGGGTAGAGTTCCATACATTAGAACAGTACTCCAAAGAGGGTCTGATCTGACCTTTATAAAGCATCAAAAGTTGCTGAGGTGTGTACAGTTTTCTGGTTCGGAACAGTGTTCCAAGCTTTTGAGGAGCAGCCTTTGCAATTCCAGCGACATGATTGTGTCAAGACATATTGGTGCCCATTTTAACCCCCAACCGACTTATCGGAGCCGAAAGCGTAATTGTTTGTCCTAGATCCTCATTAAGACATGCAACGTCCTGCTGCCGGTAAAGATGAAGAGACAAGTATGCTGTCGTCAGCAAAGCAATATATTAGGTAAGTCATTGATGTGAAGTAAAAAGAGGGTTGGAGACAATATGGATCCCTGACGAACACCAGTGTTGATGCTAACACACACGGTCAAAGGCCACAGAAATATCAAACGCAACAGCTCTTGACTCTTCATATTTCTCGATTGCGTTATTCCAAATATGATGACATACGATAGAAGGTCGCCTGTTGCTCTTTGTTTCCGAAAGCCATATTGATGATCGCTTAAGATGTTAAAACCTTCCAAATACTTAGGGATATGGTGGTTTACGGCTTTCTCCATGATTTTTGATATCCCTGATATCAAAACGACTGGTCTAAAGTTATTTGGAAGATTTCTCTTGCCCTTTTTGGGAATAGGTAACGCGAGCAATTTTCCAACATGAAAAAAACCCCTTTCTAGTAAGACTGGTTGAAAAATCTGCAAAATACTGGTGCGATCAGGCACTTCCGTCTGGTCATGATGAAGTTGATGCAGATGAATTGATATCACACAATATATAATTGTGGAGATTCGAATACGGTGTTCTGTTACTTGAAATCGTTCAAAACAAAGTTAATGAATACTCAAAGAGAGTCCAGTATTCACAGGGGAATTATATGCTATATTGAAAGCATTAAATTTCTCCAAAGTTAGGAATCTAACAAAATGCCTTATTGTGACAGACTCGCTGAATGCGCTTGAGGCAATTGAAGAACTGTACACCAGCCACCCCATCTCCTCATGAAAAGAGCTATACACTCTCTGCAAGAAAATGAAGAATCACAAATTCATTTTATGTGGATTCCATCACATATAGAAATAGCAGGTAATGAGATGGCAGCAACGGAACTTCAAGTTGCGTACTGAGAGCTGAAACCCTTTTACAAACATATCCTTTCCAACTGTTGGCAATCCCAATGGAACGAATCATCCTCAAAATTATCCAGCATCAAGGCATCGGTTCTACCATGGAAGAACACACCTGATAACAGGCGAAAACAAGAAAACCTCTCACGACTTCGACTGGGCCATACACGCTCTACTCATGGAATTCTTTGCAATTTTTTTGAATCGCTTACCTTCTGGACTCATTCGCTCTCAGTTCCAAATCTCTCTGTTCTTGTTCCTCGGCGGGCGGATGCTGATGAAGCTGTGGCGGGGGCGGTTGCAGATCGGGTGGCGGAGGACCGCCCAATAAAGGGTGACCTAAAGGAAGAGGCGACGATTGTGTTCTACCCAAAGGGCGGATAACGCCTCTCGTCTGAGGTTCCTGCAACTCACTGATGGTGTCAAGTGGGGTTTCTTCGTGTTCGCTCTCAATCGCGGGTAGGGAGGGGTAGAAGGGTAGCGTGCCCGGCAGCATTTGACCGGTCAAGGGCATGCCTGTAACAAAAATATAAAGAGGGTGTTTTTATATTTAGTTAGCCTGGATCTATTCCGTGTATAAACAAGCTTCAGATCAAAAATGCTGGGTGGCGTGATAAAATTTTGAAAACATGATGGATCGAAATTGTGACAATTGAAAAATTGGAGTATCGAATCATCATCGAGTATCTGAATTTCAAGGAGTTGAGCAGAAGATATTACTCAATTCACTTGATGATTATTGCCATTCGTGTGCGACCTCGAAATATTGGATTGCAAAGAGAAACTAGTAAAAAACTAGTAAAAATTTTTTTTTTTTCAAGTCAACAGTTATTTATAATATATAACTGATCTAATTTCTTCTGAATACAGGATTCAGTGGCACGAATGGTTTTTAAACTTCAGTACGAAGAACAGACTGTGAATGTGAAATGATGAGATTTTAATATACATTCTATTTATGATCCTAAACTGGAACAAGGGAAAAATTGGAATTCAACAAGTGAACAATTCAAAACAGCTGGACAAATGCCACATAAATTATTATTGACTTTATCGTTTTCTCATTTGCTATGATTGCTTCATTCAAGGGCGAGTTTGGGAATGGCTAGCGACCTATTTCTGTTGGATTATTGATTGAACTTGAACTAGAATTTTCAATTTCTCTTGCATGTATAATTATACCAAATAATAATCCTGGATTAACGATAATACAGAAGTAACAAACAGTAAAGACACAAATTATGAAGGAGTTTTCTAACATCATTAAAAGGTCCAAAGACATTACAATTTTTCATAATACCAATCACTGTAAATCATAAAGAAAGCCAGTGGATCTTTTTGCCTACAGACGAGAAGATTAATACGATCAGTTGTACAACAATTTAAGTATATTGTTGATCGTGACATCAAATGTATCTAAAACAAAAATAGCGGTTATTTTTGGATGATATTGAAAAAAAAATAAGCCGGCCGCCACTGGTCTTCGCCGATAGACTGCTACCTGATCGAAGGTGGACTTAACCCCAATTGTGTTGGGTTAAGCCCCACACAAGAATCATTGCATTACAAACACCATAACTGGCCAAACCATCACAGCAGAGTCCTGTTGTGAGGAAATCGACGAAATATACCGAAAATTGCGTCAGCATTAGCCGACTGTTCCACGTTCAAAAATTAAACTTATTGAGCGTCAGTTCTGCCTCACTTCGATAACTTTGTCATCGGTAGCACTTTCGCCAATTAAAACTAGGCAAAAACTTATTTCGTCGACTTCATCGAATTTGTAGCACACGATTGTTATGCTGACAGAATTAATCGACTTGTGTTACGTTGTCAAAAGTGCAATGATTCAAATGGCGCTCATTTCGATTGAAATGAATAAGTATTCAATGGGATATTAAAGTTCAAAGTAGGCTCATAAAAACGGACAACAACCTAATACAATACTTAAAACCAATTGTGATTCACCACTGATCCTCAGTTAAGTTACACGGGTAGGTTTTTGAATAGTTTCAGATAAGTTATATTCAACAAATTTAAACGATACTCTTGTTCTAGTCTTGCAAAGCGAGATTCATGTACATAGCAACACAATTATAATGATTGAAAGTGATACTTTTTAATGTTTTTGAGTAAACTGTAATACAACTAAATGCATTTCATTAAAAATTTGTCATCAGCTCCAATTGCATAAGAATTAAATTAACACCGTATATGAAATATGACGCACTTAGAATTATTGATCCGACCTATTTATTTATTGACTTCGGGAAATTTGATAATATAAATTATACCAAACAGGGTAAAGTGCGATGATTGCTTCCTTCCTTTCTTTGGAAGAGTCCCACATGTTTTTGTACAAAGATGGTGGAGTAGAAAATCAGGACCTTTCTTTCCAAAAAAAATTAACCCCTCCTAAAAATATACCCCTTTCAATTCAAGCAAGATTCTTTTGGCTGGGATTTGATCAAATGAGCGAATAAATGTCAATACGATGTCATCGATGAAATGAATAGATAATACTTATTTCGTGACATAAAGTCGTAATTTTATGAATGAATTGCGTGTTTTTTCTCATAATGTTATCCAGATTGGTACTAAAAAGCTGATAAGGCAAGTGTACACGTGGAAACATAGGATGTCTACCAGCGAGGATGACAGTGTTCCATGTAAGTGAAATTTTATTCCTTTCATTTACTATATTGTGTAGGAATCCTGTGAATGATACCTGATTCAATTCCATAACGAATGTTTGGAATACAAACTGAATAAAGAAAAGTGTTTTTTGTATAATTCAGTGTTCACATAAAAGTATTTGTTTCGAAATTATTTTTTTTTAGTGTGATGTAATGTTTATATGTTTCGGGAAGGCTTTTTTTCAGTTTATGTCTGAAAGTTACTTCTTTGCATGATCTACACATCTCTGTATAGAATAACTTTTTTCAAAATTGATTGCTTCCTTTTACATGTAGGAAAGCCAAAACCTCCCTTTCCCCCCCCAAAAAAAGGATTTATATCCTGAAAATTGGCAAACATCGATCTTTCAATATGCTTTATCGAATAAAAATAATGGCGTTTTTCCAACACTTGCAACACCCTTTATATTTTCACATTCTTGAATACCTGGCATAATTCTAATGCGAGTTTATGTAATACACCCTATACAAAAAACAAACCGTTCACGAGATATTCATTTGTTTACTCAAAAAACTAGGTATTCGGCTGTGGAGTAATTTCCTCATAAAATTCAAAAGTTTGATAGAATACATATATAAGCTATTATTGATTCATCAAAATACTTCATTCTATGGTCTCGTAGTAGTAAAATTTCCAAAATGTTATACAAGGTGTTCGGAATCGATGGCTAATTCTGAAGATATAAAAATGGGCCGAACCTCAAATAGAAGAGCCTGTTTTTTGGGATAATTATGAAATTCCGAGATGATTTCGACACATTCTAATCAAAGATCAACCGTTCACGAGATTATTCAGTTTTACTTGAAAAAATAAAAAATGCGCATAAAACTACGAGCTACGAAATCTTCATTTCGAACAGTTACAGATAGTTTATTAGAGCTATAAATCGCCGTCATGGTTTTTATGGAAAACACGATTTCAGATGAATAAATACTGAATTAAATACAAAAATATTGCATTGTCTTTTCACACAGAATATAAAATCCATTTGAAAATATGTTCGAAGGCATTTCCGTTAACTTATATGCATTTATTAACTGTTTTCCAGTTAACCAGCTGTCGTTAACCAGCATAAATTCAAAAAATCATTGTTCTGGTTTTAATTGCGCTAATACAGACCCACAAGATTTTTTTCTCAAATATCTTTCATATACAGACAGCGATCAGTTACACTTCCATTATGTGTATTGATTCTGCCTATAAATAGCTCATCATAGTCGAAACAAATATCCAACGAAAAGAACTAGTGTGGAAACCACTGACATTTCAACTCAACCGCTTCGTGTTTAGCTGCCAAACTGCCAGTGGCGTCATATCACACTGCTCGTAAAAATGCTATTGTTAAATTATGATTCTCGGTTAGTGAGTATACTGATAGTTTCAAGTTTTAGTCAAGTTTATTCAAGTATTGCATGTACAAAAAAAATATTACAATTTTTTTTACAAAATGGGGTTAGATTTGCTCTCTGAGTAAAGCATACCTAGGCCTAATTGCCTGTGTGTGTGTTTTATCCAGGGCTTCTCTAAAAAAAACTATTAGTATTTATTGTACATAAAATTATCTTAAAAATTTTGGCGGGCAAAGACTTACAAGATAAAAAAATAAGGAAGGTAATTAATTCTTATGTAAAGCATAACTTCAAAAGACCTGTATATATGTGTAGGTACACGTATTTTTACCAAAAATGGTGGGTGTATTCACTATCGTTGTATTTTATAGAAAGTTACCTTGTTTTTCAAGATATAGTTCTTTATTTCAGTTTTAAAATTTCTTAGTTTGTCATTTTTTTTGAATGTACTGGTATTTCATTGTAAAATTTTGGACCGAAAAATAGAAATATTCTCTGGGTTATAGCGTTTCTAAATGTATGTATTGCTAATTCTTCATTACTAGTTTGTCTGGTTGGTTGGACAGATCTGCTTCGAAGTGAGTATTTAGTAGTATGAACTCAAATTATACATTGATGAACATAGTACATACAATAGTATAGTATATTGATGAAAATATATTATAGTATATTAGTAAGATGGTTTTAATGTTCACCTTTGTAGGTCCGTAAAATTTTTATTCAACAGGGTTAGTGAACGGGTGACTCAATAACGGTTATTTACTTAATATTGGAGAAATTTTTCGAAAAAACTGTAAATTCAAAAAACTCCAAAATATATATTTGGCTTTTTTCATCGACCTTCTTTGGGTATTTTCATCTTCCACAAGATTGTGCCTCAGCTCTGGTTGAACCACTAACAACTCTAATAAATATATGCCTGAAAACCTCAACTGTACCATCAATATGGAAAATGTCAAAAGTCTGCCCAATTTTCGAAAAAGGAGATAAAAAATTATGGACCAATTTATATCTTATGCAACTTTTGTAAAGTGTTTGAAATGCTTCTTGAAAAGACAATCTACTGTCATGTTAGCAACATTATTAGTCCCAATCAACACGGTTTCAACCATCACCGATTTTGTAACAATGTCTTAATGTTTTGCGGAGGGTATTGATTGTCAGTCATCTAGACTAATTTTTCTGAAGCGTTCGACAGACTTAACCATAGTATCCTGTTCAACAAGCCTTCGACTTATAGGTTATCCAATGACCTAATTACTCTCTTCAAATCATATTTTTACAATCGTAAGCATGTCTGTCGACTATGTTACCACATCTGGTGTATCACAAGTGTCAAACCTAGGACCTCTACTGTTCAATGTGTTCATCAACGATATCGGAGCTGAGATTGATGTCAATTTCGTTTTATATATTTTGCAAGTGAATATGTATACCAGTATATCAAACATGTTAAGTACATTGCAGTGGCTGTCCGTTTCTCAGAGAATGTACGAATTAGCAAACACATGTACGAATTTCAAACTAACACATAACTTGCTTCCAACTTATTTTGAAGAATTCTGTATATATAAATCTCAAATCCATTACCACTCAACAAGAGCGAGTAGCTCCCAAAAATTCCACCTTCCTCGAACAAATTTGACTAGTACAATGGAGTCTTTATAAAGGCTGGAATGAGTATAACAAACTCCCACTTTCGCTGAAAGATGCAATAAATATAAAATCTCATCCCTGATTTTCTTTTTTCTGTTTTGTAATATATTTGTTATGTATATCCTCATATTGAAACTATTCTGAAATCATTGAAAAATGCGTTTCTTTCATATCATATTATCATTTTTGTTATTTATATGCTATTTATTTATATATTTTTAAAATAATGTTTGTATATTAGGATGTCCTAAGGAAATCAATAAATATTATTACATCGATATACATGTGCACAGTCACAGTCTATCGCAGGTCTCCTCTTTCCCCGTAAACCGCGCGCTCTTGATTCTAGCGACTTTAACACAATCTGTGTTGTAAATATTGGTGTTTGGTTTGTTGTGTTCATTAATTTTTTCGAGTCCATGGTGACGCTAGTCCAAGAAAGAAGTTAAATTCGACAATATTCACATAAGATTTTTTCCAAAATTCATTTGACATCACTTCATATTTTTTTACATAAATATATGCATACCATTAGTTAGGAAAGTGACCGCCAAGTAAATTTTTGTTTCTGATTAGGAACCAGTTGCGTTTGTGATGGCAGATTTTATGTGGCAGCGGTTTTTACACCAATTCAATGGAGAATGTTCTCAGTAAAGTCATCTCTTTAAAATTGTAGTGGGCTACATACTTCGGAGTTGATCAAATTTATATTTTTCTAGAATTCATCCGCAACTTCGCCCCATCGACGGCTTGCTAGTCATTCAACCAATGTTCTCAATAGTAGATGCCGTCAGACTTTATTGATACCTTTAACTCTATTTGAAAATATGAAGTTGGCAAAACAAATCAGACTGTAGGAATTGATACTGTTTCCAAAATGTCTGCAACGCCATCCCATAGACGGTCTTGGAGTCGTTTATATTAATAGGGATTGTTTTCTTCATTAAGAATTTGTAGATTCCGCATGAAGCATACCATCAGTCAATAATTTTATAAAAAAGTACAATTTTGAAAACACTTATGAATCATAAAGGTGGCAGAGGGTTTCTATTTATTCACATTTACATCGCCTGGATGTTAATTAGTCTCGAAAAACCCTTCCACAGTGTCTGCAGCAATTACATCTTCACTGACCATGTACGCGGATCTTCAACTTCATATATAGGTCCTGAACCAGCTCTGGGGGTACCAAAATCACTGGTACGAAACCAGATTAGGATATGGACCGATAAGAAGCACCCAGAGTACTGGACAAAAGTATCTGGCAACAAACACAGTAGAACCTTCATTGGGGAACCGTCCGAGAAAAGAACCTAAGAACTACTTCAATATAGTAGGGACCGGCTCAGAATAATTACAGGGATTCTGACCGGTCATTGCCCGCTCAGAGAACACCTGAATGAAATGGGGCTGTACAATGGAGACCTCAGCTGCAGATTATGTAACGAAGGGATGGAAACAGCTCTACACATCTTATGCGAATGTGAGGCACTGAATCACAGGAGGCAGGCAATATATGGACGTACGAAATTACGCCCAGAAGAATATGACGAACATCTAACACGGAACCTGTACAAACTAGTACAGGGAACGAGACTGATGGAATGGGTGTCATGAGAAGATGGGAGAACAAACGCAATAAGCCCAAGAGGCTGCAGTGTTTCCTGGAGACTTAGATTAAATGGACAAGTCAGACAGCTCCCGAGTTTAATAAAAAAAACACTTATGAATCATAAAGGTGACAGAGGGTTTCTATTTATTCACATTTACATCGCCTGGATGTTAATTAGTCTCGAAAAACCCTTCCACAGTGTCTGCAGCAATTACACCTTCACTGACCATGTACTGCCTCAAAATATGATATTTTAATAGTTACTGTAATCTACGATGGAGAAAGATGTACGAGATGGTCCCAGAAGTTCCCCGGCTGACTTAGAGATGGCGACAGTTGTTCGAAAAATATCACTGTACTACCTTTATTTGAAAGGCCCCAGCCCAACCAATATAAAGATTGAACTGGATTCTACTTTTGGTGAGTCTGCCCCTTCGTTTACAACAGTAAAATATTCGGTATCAGAGTTTAAACGAAGCCGTACGAGCTGTCAAGGCGAGCACTGCGGTCGATCAAATGAGGTGAAGAAAATCCACAAAGCGGTACTGAATGATCGTCGACTGAAAGTGAGTAAGCCAGCAGACTCAGTAGGCATTTCAAAAAGTGCGGCACATCGTATATTGTCTGAAAATTTGTACATGAGAAAGCTGTGTGCAAGATGGGTGCCGCGTTTGCTCACACTCGTGCAAAAACAGTATCGTGTAGATGTTTCAATTGAGTGTTTAGCAAAGTTTCACAGCAACAAAGCAGACTTCTTGCGTCGTTCCATAGCCATGGATGAAAGACGGGTCAATCACTTTACACCCGAGATAAAAGAACAATCAAAACAGTGGACTCAACAGGGAAAATCGGCTCTAAACAAGGCGAAGACTATTTCATCTGCAGGCAAGGTCATGGCATCGGTTTTTTGGGAAGTGCGTGGAATAATTTTCATTGGTTATCTTAAAAAAAGCAAAACTATCAACGGCGAGTAAACTTATTGCAACGTTTGAGTGAAGAAATCAAATCCATTGTCGCAAAGACCAAAATTAACGAATTAAAGTTTGAATTGCTGCCTCATGCACCCTTCTCGCCAGATTTAGCCCCTCGAATTATTTTCTGTCCCCAAACTTGAAAAAATGGTTCAGATTTTCCAGCGATGAAAGAGTGATGTCGGCAGTTATTGGCTATTTTGAGGAGCAAGACAGTTCTTATTGTAAAAATGGTATCGAACTTTTGAACGCCTCTGGGAAAAGTTTACGGAACTGCAAGGAAATTATGTTGAAAAATAGGTACTCACCTAACCTAGCCGTACATGCCGCCCGTACAGCTGCTTCTGACAGATCAGGTGAAAGCACGTGATGGGCTGCTAGCGAGATGTTCGGCATAGAAGGGCTGCTGAAGAGTGCGTGCCTCTGGTACTCTTCGGACTCGCAGGGCGGACTCAGCTCCTTGGGCGGTTCTTGGGGAGGTGATTCACTAGGCGGGAGACACGAACTGAGCAGTTTCTTCTTGAGCGACGGCGGAAGCCGCTTGCTCATAGGGCTGCAGCGGCGTTCCATTACCCGCTGTTTCAGGCGGACTTTGAGCAGGTTTGGTTCGGAAGCTGAAACAGAAATGGAATGTTTGATTTTTGCGCAAAATTTTCACACTGACCTCAATTCAATTTGTGGTTATTATAAGATGCATATATATTGTTGTTGCGTTTAATAAATACCTACAAACTTTTCATATAAATAAGGAACCAATATCTGTTGAAAAATTTGTCTGTTAAAATCTGTCTTTCCGTTAATAAAAGGTAAAACTGGAACTAATATTGACGTTTTTTGTAACAATAATTTACTTTTTCGGGTAAAATACCTGAAAATGAAATCTATATCCTTTAATTTGTTTTCGTAGCTTGCTTTGTTTTCAGAAGAATAAAATAATAAATATAGTTTAAAAAAACTAAAAAACACGCTTTCAAAGAACATCGAACTAAAAAGTTAAAAATGTTTTTTAAAAGCTTAAAACAATAACGATCGAAAAATACTAGTATTATTGTGAAAAAGCGTGGGCGCTAGATAAACAAAAAATATGCCACAAACCGTCCACGCTTTTTTCACAATAATACTAGTATTTTTAGATAGTTATTGTTTTAAGCTTATTTTCAACAATGTTATTTTCAACTTTTTAGTTCGATGTTCCTTAAAAGCGTGTTTTTCAGTTTTTTTAAACTATATGTATTTTTAACTTTTTAGTTCGATTTTCTTTAAAAGCGTGTTTTTTAGTTTTTTAAAACTATATTTATTTATTTTTATTTTCCTTTGAATAACCTATCAAACAGGTACAGCGCCATCTGAATACATCAAGCAATAACGTCGAGAGTTACGTACAGCGCCATCTGCCCGCGAATAGATCTAGCAATAATTCCGATAATTCTGTCAATACAGATCCCGAGCTTCAAAGTTACAAACAAACATACATACATACATACAGGTGAAGCTGATATATAGCGTGTTAAAATCACGTCATTGCTTATCCATTGATTTACATATTGGTAAATGAGACGTTAGATAAAAATTATTATTGCAAATAACCATTCGCCGCCAATTTTTATACAAAAAAAAAAATTCCTGGAAAAGTTCAGCACCCTATGTCTCGGAAACAATGTATTGGGGGACCCAAGTTTTTATGAACTTTTTTCATAAATTTAGGTCCCGAATATGCACTAACTTTCCATCGCAATTAGGAAACACTCGTATACAAACAATAACAAAGTGACTGTGTGAAAGTTTTCTTCCGAGTTTTTTGACTGTGTTGTGCAGGTTTTTATACCTGGCGTTTCGTCTACTACTGCGGTAGACATTATCAGAGGTGTATCGAAGGCAATGGTCGAGTTTGTAATGTCTAAGAAGCTTTAACCAATAAAAAATCTTTCAGTGATTTTTTAATTCGAGAATATTACCTTCATTAGATCAAGAAGTTTATTATATATTTTTATCCCAGCATAAGTTGGCAATTTTTCAAATGCGGGTGTTCTGTGAGTCATTGTTATTAAATTTGTAGCGTTTCTAGTGCAATATTGATGGTGGTAATTGTTTTTCATCAGCAAGCAACATTTATATATATTAATGCAGCAAACTGTCATAATCTTTTTACTTTCGAAAATTTCCCTGCAAGAATCACGTGGCTTCATGTTGAACATCAATCTAACAATCCGTTTTTGTGTAACAAAGATACTAATAATTTATGTAGCATTTCCCCATAACGTGATGTAAAATGATAGTGCAGAATATACTAATACATAATAAACTTGGATAAGAATATTCTCATGAAGTTCATACCTCAATTGCAGAATTGCGAAGTAGGATTTCGAGAGTTTTTTTTTTTGATAAACTTTCAATATGCTCATACCTATGAGAGTGTATTATCAATCATTACACCCAGAAACTTAGTGGAGTTATGTGTCTGAAGGACTTCACTATCGATCAGATTGTTCTTATTGAAATATATAATTTTTGTTTTCTGTGCATTCAGCATCAGTTCATTGGAATGAAAATATTTTTTCATTTCACCAATACAGAGTCCAACCGATAGAATCATATCCTCCACAGATGATTGAGCTATACCAAATGTTGTGTCATCAGCAAAATTGATGAGATAAAAGCGCCTATCGACATTTATTGGGAAGTCATTGAGAAATAGTAAGAAAAGCAATGGTCCCAAAATTGAACCTTGCGCTACTCCAACATCAACTGAATATCTAACTGACTCAACGCCATCTAATTCTACAAAGAATTGTCTATTTTTCAGGAATGAAATGATCCAGTCAAAAATATTTCCTCTAATGCCAATATTATACAGTTTGTAAGCCATAAACACTTTATCAATACAGTCGAAAACTTTTGACAGGTCGATATGTCCATATTCCTAGACATGAAATCAACAGAAAGAGTAGAAGCAGATTCAGTTGACCTGTCCATGTGAAATCCATGTTGAGAATCAGATAAAATTGTATGACTTATTAAAAATTTCACTAGTCTATTGTACATTAGTCTTTCTAATTTTTGAAAAAATACTGAGAAGACTGATTGGTCTATAATTATCCCTTTTTGATCTATTACCACTTTTATGTTTGGCGATGACTTTACTCAATTTCAGCGCATCTGGAAATTCACCTGTTTCCTTTATAATATTTATGTTACGAAATGCAAGTAAGAAATATCAATAATTAGAACAGCATTCAGCAATACCTATAATCATTTCAACTCACCTGTTTTTCGCAGTGGAAAGTCGTTGTTGGTGGTCGAACAATCTGATCCCGTATCCATCCCCTCTGACCTGAAACAATATAAAATACATTAATAAATTTATTACGAGTAGTAGATATTCTTCATGAAAAATGAAAAAATGGGAAGACAATGTCGTCTCCTCAGGAGACGACATTAAAATAAGTGTACAGAAGTTCGATATTTTCCGTCACGAATAAATATGTTATATTTGAATTTGTTTCATATAACGTATATTTCACGTTCATTAATAAAAAATCACTATTTTCAACTATTTTTTTTTAAAACACAAGCACTACAAGAAAATCTTTAAGGCGCTCTCTTAGAACGATGCCTGTGCGAAGGTAGCGATTCACATTAGATTTGAATCGCTGGAGATTAAATGCATTTAGAAAAAAGCTCTTTTCTGGATGGAATCCAGCAATCTCAGGGTATTTTTGGGGACAGAGATTAGGTCAAAAGTGACTGGGTCTATTCGACCTCCAACCCGCAAGAGTTTATTGTGGCTCACATATCTATTCACACTCGCCCAAATAAATCCAGCTTCTTAACGAAGCCGATTAGTTTATATGATGAGTGGTCTTTCAGGTCAGATGGTAAGGGTGAAGCTCTGCTAAACTCTTAACATCTCATTCGGGCCGAAGCGGGGCAGTCACAAAGTGCTTTTTCATAATTTTCCGAACAGAGGCGACACACACTGTATTTATTTTTTTATTTAGAAAAAACCGCATCAGCCGTAGCTATTAGCGGCAAACATATAAAATGTATCTAAAACATGCAGTTCTTTACATTACAGTTTAAATAAAAGGTTACATTCTTTAAAAAATTCAACAATATTGTTGGTATTGGTATTTTGGAAAATTTCACTTAGTTTGGAGGGAATTTTATTGTTCAGTCTCTCAACTGTGAAGAACGGGCACTCTACCAGAACATGCCTAACAGTCACAAGCACTTCATACGCGAAATATTTTGGTGACGGTTCTTTCCTCAATAGACGTTCATGCGTAAGGCGAATGTGGCCCATTCGTAATCTTGTAATTATGACTTGATGGAAGCGGTTTGTTGTTCCAAGGATATAATGTAATCCTTGATTTCCTTAAGTTTGGAAGGTTTTTGAGTCCAGTGGTGATTCCACATTTCTACAATTTTGCTATGGAAATAGGATTTGAGATCTATCGGCAATGCTTTCATATTGAGATTACATGTTGGATGATGTTCTACAGCTTCTCTGTAGTTTATCGGCTATATCGTTTCCAGAAATCCCAGTACTGTATTCTGACAATCCAAGTCTCTGCATATGATGATTCGGACGACAGTGACCTGTAGGAAGGCCAATTAGACATCGTAGTTCATCTCTACTGTAGTCCAACAACTGTTTGGTTTCAAGCTTCGAAGGGTGAATAAAGGACGGGTGTGAAGTTATCCACATCCACAAAGTACACTGAGAAAAAAATATCGCATTATTATTTTTTCATTTACCGAGTCTGCACACCTACCATTTTTCAATATGATACGCTTATTGACTGGATTAGTAAAAAAACAGCCGTCCTAGTTTATTAAACTGTCTGAAGGGGTGAAAATAGGGTGGAAATATTTTAAAAAATCGTAATATGAAAAATCGACTTTGTACACCTAAAAAATTGAGATATGTTATTCCTGATGATCTATTCGGCAGAAAAAACTTCACGTCATAGTTTTCCAGGCCGTCTGAGGGGGTGGAAATGGGGTGGAAATTTGAAAAAATTATATATTTGAAAATTGAGTTTATTCATCTACAAAATTGACATATGTTATTTCTGATGATCTATTCGACTGAAAAAACTTCACGTTATTGTTTTCCAGGCCATCTGAGGGGGTGAAAATGGAATGGAAACTTGAAAAAATCATGTATTTAAAAATTGAGTTTGTACACCTATTGGATTAAGAGATGTTATTCCTGACACCCAATTTGACGAGAAAAACTTCACGTTATAGTTTTCCAGGCCGTCTGAGGGGGTGAAAATAGGGTGGAAATTAGAAAAAATCATGTATTCAAAAATTGAGTTTGTACACCTACAAGATTAAGAGATGTTATTACTGACACCCCATTTGGCGAGAAAAACTTCACGTTATAGTTTTCCAGGCAGTCTGAGGGGGTAGAAATGGGGTGGAAAGTTGAAAAAATCATATATTTAAAAATTGAGTTTTTACACCTACAAAACTGAGATATGTTATTTCTGATGATCTATTCGACTGAAAAAACTTCACGTCATAGTTTTCCAGGCCGTCTGAGGGGGTGGAAATGGGGTGGAAATTTGAAAAAATTATATATTTGAAAATTGAGTTTATTCATCTACAAAATTGACATATGTTATTTCTGATGATCTATTCGACTGAAAAAACTTCACGTTATTGTTTTCCAGGCCATCTGAGGGGGTGAAAATGGAATGGAAACTTGAAAAAATCATGTATTTAAAAATTGAGTTTGTACACCTATTGGATTAAGAGATGTTATTCCTGACACCCAATTTGACGAGAAAAACTTCACGTTATAGTTTTCCAGGCCGTCTGAGGGGGTGAAAATAGGGTGGAAATTAGAAAAAATCATGTATTCAAAAATTGAGTTTGTACACCTACAAGATTAAGAGATGTTATTACTGACACCCCATTTGGCGAGAAAAACTTCACGTTATAGTTTTCCAGGCAGTCTGAGGGGGTAGAAATGGGGTGGAAAGTTGAAAAAATCATATATTTAAAAATTGAGTTTTTACACCTACAAAACTGAGATATGTTATTTCTGATGATCTATTCGACTGAAAAAACTTCACGTTATTGTTTTCCAGGCCATCTGAGGGGGTGAAAATGGAATGGAAACTTGAAAAAATCATGTATTTAAAAATTGAGTTTGTACACCTATTGGATTAAGAGATGTTATTCCTGATACCCAATTTGACGAGAAAAACTTCACGTTATAGTTTTCCAGGCCGTCTGAGGGGGTGAAAATAGGGTGGAAATTAGAAAAAATCATGTATTCAAAAATTGAGTTTGTACACCTACAAGATTAAGAGATGTTATTACTGACACCCCATTTGGCGAGAAAAACTTCACGTTATAGTTTTCCAGGCAGTCTGAGGGGGTAGAAATGGGGTGGAAAGTTGAAAAAATCATATATTTAAAAATTGAGTTTTTACACCTACAAAACTGAGATATGTTATTTCTGATGATCTATTCGACTGAAAAAACTTCACGTTATTGTTTTCCAGGCCATCTGAGGGGGTGAAAATGGAATGGAAACTTGAAAAAATCATGTATTTAAAAATTGAGTTTGTACACCTACTGGATTAAGAGATATTATTCCTGATACCCAATTTGACGAGAAAAACTTCACGTTATAGTTTTCCAGGCCGTCTAAGGGGGTGAAAATAGAGCGGAAATTAGAAAAAATCATGTATTCAAAAATTGAGTTTGTACACCAACAAGATTAAGAGATGTTATTACTGACACCCGATTTGGCGAGAAAAACTTAACGTTATAGTTTTCCAGGCAGTTTGAGGGGGTGGAAATGGGGTGGAAAGTTGAAAAAATCATATATTTGAAAATTGAGTTTGTACACCTACAAAACTGAGATATGTTATTTCTGATGATCTATTCGACTGAAAAAACTTCACGTTAGTTTTCCAGGCCGTCTGAGGGGGTGAAAATGGGATGGAAACTTGAAAAAATCATATATTCAAAAATTGAGTTTGTACACCTACAAGATTAAGAGATGTTATTACTGACACCCGATTTGGCGAGAAAAACTTCACGTTATAGTTTTCCAGGCCGTCTAAGGGGGTGAAAATAGGGCGGAAATTAGAAAAAAATCATGTATTCAAAAATTGAGTTTGTACACTTACAAGATTGAGAGATGTTATTACTGACACCCGATGGGGTGGAAAGTTGAAAAAATCATATATTTAAAAATTGAGTTTGTACACCTACAAAACTGAGATATGTTATTTCTGATGATCTATTCGACTGAAAAAACTTCACGTTATAGTTTTCCAGGCCGTCTAAGGGGGTGAAAATAGGGCGGAAATTAAGAAAAAATCATGTATTCAAATTGAGTTTGTGAACCTATAAGATTAAGAGATGTTATTACTGACACCCGATTTGGCGAGAAAAACTTCACGTTATAGTTTTCCAGGCAGTCTAAGGGGGTGGAAATGGGGTGGAAAGTTGAAAAAATCATATATTTGAAAATTGAGTTTGTACACCTACAAAACTGAGATATGTTATTTCTGATGATCTATTCGACTGAAAAAACTTCACGTTAGTTTTCCAGGCCGTCTGAGGGGGTGAAAATGGGATGGAAACTTGAAAAAATCATATATTCAAAAATTGAGTTTGTACACCTACAAGATTAAGAGATGTTATTACTGACACCCGATTTGGCGAGAAAAACTTCACGTTATAGTTTTCCAGGCCGTCTAAGGGGGTGAAAATAGGGCGGAAATTAGAAAAAAATCATGTATTCAAAAATTGAGTTTGTACACTTACAAGATTGAGAGATGTTATTACTGACACCCGATGGGGTGGAAAGTTGAAAAAATCATATATTTAAAAATTGAGTTTGTACACCTACAAAACTGAGATATGTTATTTCTGATGATCTATTCGACTGAAAAAACTTCACGTTATAGTTTTCCAGGCCGTCTAAGGGGGTGAAAATAGGGCGGAAATTAAGAAAAAATCATGTATTCAAATTGAGTTTGTGAACCTATAAGATTAAGAGATGTTATTACTGACACCCGATTTGGCGAGAAAAACTTCACGTTATAGTTTTCCAGGCAGTCTAAGGGGGTGGAAATGGGGTGGAAAGTTGAAAAAATCATATATTTGAAAATTGAGTTTGTACACCTACAAAACTGAGATATGTTATTTCTGATGATCTATTCGACTGAAAAAACTTCACGTTATAGTTTTCCAGGCCGTCTAAGGGGGTGAAAATAGGGCGGAAATTAAGAAAAAATCATGTATTCAAATTGAGTTTGTGAACCTATAAGATTAAGAGATGTTATTACTGACACCCGATTTGGCGAGAAAAACTTCACGTTATAGTTTTCCAGGCAGTCTAAGGGGGTGGAAATGGGGTGGAAAGTTGAAAAAATCATATATTTGAAAATTGAGTTTGTACACCTACAAAACTGAGATATGTTATTTCTGATGATCTATTCGACTGAAAAAACTTCACGTTATAGTTTTCCAGGCCGTCTGAGGGGGTGAAAATGTGATGGAAACTTGAAAAAATCATGTATTCAAAAATTGAGTTTGTACACCTACAAGATTAAGAGATGTTATTACTGACACCCGATTAGGCGAGAAAAACTTCACGTTATAGTTTTCCAGGCCGTCTGATCGGGCGAAAATGGGGTGGAAACTTGAAAAAATCATATATTCAAAAATTGAGGTTGTACACCTACAAGATGGCCACAGCTACAAAATGGCGTATTACATTTTTTTTTCACAACTACCTCAATGTGGGTATCAAATGACAGAGCTTGACTAGTACTATGGCTAAATATAATACGTCGTTTGCGATACACCACCCAAGTTAAAACATGCCGAGAACTGTGTGGCATTAGGGTGGATACAAATTAGAAACTAAAAACTTGAAAATAAAATAAGTAAAAAAAATGTATTAAAAACGGTTTCATTGAAAAATGTACTAAAAAATTATTCGAAAGGTCCTAGATATCAGTCATCACACCACTCTTCTCAGCGATCCACGGTATTGTTCAGATTGAAAAAAAGAATAAAATCGTTGGGAATAACCTGAGTAAATATGTTAATACTACGCCCAACGATTCAATTATATTTTTATCTGATCAATACGTAGATTGCTGAGAAGAATGATGTGATGACTGCTACCTAGGATCTTCTAAATTATTTTTCAGTTTCTAGTAAATTTTTCAATATAACCGCTCACCATATTTTTTACTTTTTTCATTTAAATATCTAGGAATTACTTTTACAGTTTTTAATTGCCGAAGACAAACTCTTGAGAAAAACGATATATTTATCAAATGTATAAATGGTTTTATTAATAAAGGAAGAACTCTTTTCAGTATAAATATCGGAATGTTATCTGGACCTGACGATTTTTTATTTTCAAGTTTATCAATAAAGTGAATGCTACGAAAGGCAGTAGATGAAAGAGACTTTTCTACTTATCAATTTATAATGGGTCTACTTATTTTATTACAAACTGGATTCAAATATACTTCACTTAAATATTCTAACGACCTACTGTGTAGCTACGTTGGGAGAGATGAATGTTTCGAAATTCTATAGGATCTTTCTTTAAACGCTTCCTATCTAAATTTAAATAAAACAAAATGTGTATGAGATATTGACATTTTTTATTTGTTTGAGAGATCTATTGATGCCATTATGTGTGGAATATAACATCGTTCAAATGTCCGCCTAGGCTTCTCTGGGTGTGGCGCATCCGAAACGTATAATTTTCCATGACTCTGGCGCATGAGTTTGTCTGAATTTAACCGATGGCATGGGTTATGTTGGGTTTTAGGATCGCTGAGGTTTGTGGCTTATTCGATTACACCTGCGACTTATGAAGATCCCACAAAAAAACTCCCACGGTGTCAAATCGCGCGATCTTGGTGGCCATTTCACATCACCTCCAATGCCCTCAAATCGCTCAGGCAGAATATACAATGTGGCATGAGCTGTGTGGCACGTAGCGCCGTCCTGTTGAAACCACATGCCGTTGGTGTCCATATCATCTAATTCAGGCCAAAAGAAGTTGGTAATCATCGACCTGTAGTGCTCGCCGTTGACAGTGATGGCTTGACCGATGTCGTTCTCAAAGAAATATGAACCAATGACGCCGGCAGCCCAAAATCCACACCAAACTAACATTTTCTGGATGTATTGGACTCTCTTGGATCTCATATGGATTGGTATCGTCCAAATCCGTCAATTTTGTATGTTCACGTACCCATTTCTCAGAAATGAGCCTCATCGCTGAAGATGATTGTTTGATGAAAATTAGGGTCAGTTCTCTGAATGGGCTCCAGCGCCCATTCAGCGAACACACGTCGTTGTCAATGGTCGTTTACCTTCAGTTCACGGGTCAGTTGAATTTTGTACGGGTGCACGACGCAAAATTCGCTGTGGTCTGCGAGTTCTTGTGAGCGACGCCAAATCGACTGCCTCGAATTTTCCTGCACACTTTCACAGACAGCGGCAATGTTTTCGTTGAAGTTTACTGAATCAGGGGACTCAAATTCATCCATAACCTTGCGAATAGTTCTCTCAATAGAACAATTATGGCGACCGTAAAATGGGCGGAGCGCGCGGTACATTGCCCGAATAGAACTGCCATTTTGATAAAGGAATTTTATTATTTGCACATGTTGTTGAATGCTGTATCGACTCATGATAATTTGGCGAAAGCAACTGAATAAAGTCCCTGTTGGAAGACTCTATATTTCGAAATATTTATTTTCTTACGAAAGGAAAAACAATATTGGGTGTTTGATTCAGAAAAAACCAATAATTATAATTTCGGGTGCCATATTTTTGATACTCAGCGTATACATACAACTATGAGAAATCTTTTGAGATTTGTTATATCAAATCATACAACAACATTGAATGTTTGAAATGTACAGTTATGTGCACCCATGGAACAGTCGCTTGAAAGTTATTTATTACTCCGCTGCTTAAAGGAATATACTATAACTCTATATTTACCTCAAGTAGGACATATTTCAATATATACAAAAATATTACATTAACTAATGAAAGATTACACTGTTTTCTATTTGATTTTCATTTCTCACTTCTCTACTTGGTTTCAAATCTGTACATTCATGTAGGCCAAATATTCATAATTCAACGATAAACATGGTCAACCACATTCAAATCAATCATTTCCATTTTTCATATCCTTGGCTACTAGTATAATGTATGAAGTAAAGCTAGTTTGCATAACATTATTATCGATCGCGATTCTCTGAATGTGACACTGTTATCAAAAATAATTTCTATTAATCGCTATTAGTATTGCAGTTGAACAAGTTATTCTAAAGTAATTTGTTTATTTAATGATAATATGCAATGTTTTATCGAAACTTAAACAGATTCAAATATTCAATGGCAAAACAGATTTTTTCAAAATTTCAAAATTCAAGCTGAACATTTCTTTGTCGCAAAAAATCAATCACTTGAACACAGTATAGCCAAACCCAGTAGTGTCACTCTGTCACTACTGCCCCGGCTTCGCACGGGTGTAATGCTAATACTAAATATAAATTCAACCACCGGAAATTTAGGGGAATGAAGAAACAGCAATATAAACTATAATAAATATGACTATATCACTGATATAACTTGTTTTTTAATTAATTATATTACACAGTTTTTATGGCTGAATCGTTTACTTTTCAAACCTACGAAAGTGTTGAAGGGCCACACAAAAATATTTTTTTCGATTTGTATAATTCTGACTTTTATCTCAGAATTCTGACTTGTAAGTCAGAATTCTGACTTGTATCTCTGGATTCTGGCTTGCAAGTCAAAATTCTGACTTGTATCTCAGAATTCTGACTTGCAAGTCAGAATTCTGACTTGTATTTCAGAATTCTGACTTGTATCTCAGACTTCTGACTTGTGAGTGACTTGTGTGTGCCAGTCTTCACTTACCTACACAGTAGTTTAATAGAGTGAGATCGTCAGAATACAACTACTCTCCTGGCTAATACTACGAAAGGCGTGGGATTGTATCCGATAGGTGTCAGTGCAGGATTCTTCGCAGAAGAAATGCCTGCATATGTTTTTGGCGATACCGCAATTGTATCTCCAGTTATATCGAAAGAAGCGATTCAAACAATGAGAAAAATTTCATAATCTTCATATTTTGATAAATACAAAAAACTGCCTTATAATACTGAATGTATCATTATTATTCCCTGAGATAAAAGTCAGAATTCTGACTTGTATCTCAGAATTCTGACTTTGTAGTCGACTAGCTTTATGCCTGTATCGTTGTCGGGGTTGATCTGTTATTCAACAGATAAAACGTCCTACCATAGTGTTTATTGTAGTATTTTGAATCAGTATTTATAACAGTATGTTGTTCTGGGTAGGATGCCAATCATCACTCTCAAAAAAACATTTTGTTCTGTATTTGAGTTTGAAAGTGTAGGTATAAATTAATATTTTTCATTTATACTGTAAACCATTGAATATCTTATTAACAAATGTGCTTTTCGATTATTGATTTCTTAGTGATGCCGACCTAGAAATCGATATTTTTTGAAAATGAACCAATAAAACTACAATGGAAAATCCTCAAAACATTACGAGGGGAACCTGCTGATTAGCCAGTTTAATTTTCATTTACAAGGTGATCAATGAAAAAGTTAACTGTTTTAAATTTTTATCTAAGCTATCTCCTAATTTGAAAAAAATAATACAACGTTCTTTATGTTTCTCCAACACCTATCAAATCTATGTCATAATAGTCCTATTTATCGACTTTGTCGGATTGCCAGTGAATATCTTGTTACAGCAGATTTATTTTTTGACGCAATCTCGATATTCAAAAAAGATATAAATGATACTTTATACAGTGCGAGTCTCTAACATGGAACAAATTCACTGAATCAAAGGTGTTGTTTCTTTCGGAAATATGCTCGGACACGTCGATTAGTATTTTAAAGTGCCCTTATTTTAATGCAACAAAAATTATACAGTGTGTCTTGAATATGAGATATAACGTCATCGATATTTTTTTTAAAATGACAACCCGTTTTTTCAATGACTTCAACAAGTTGCACATGCCTGCCAAATTTCATTTTTTTACTACTTTTCCTTTGAAAGATATTCAACAAACATTATCTAATTCAAAAAATGAATTCAAAATCAATAGTCTTTCGTTAACAAGTGTTCAAAATGTCCATTTACTAACTGACAATTCCCTAAACGTAAGTGAAACTCGTTTTGAACATTTCTGATTACTTCGCCAGAAATTAGCCTACACTCCTGTCTTATTCCTTCTTTTAAATCCTCAATATTTGCCGATTTGGTTTTAAAAACTTTGCCCTTCAAGTAACCCCATAAGAAAAAGTCCAAAGGTGTTGAATCCGGAGACCTAGGTGGCCATTCATAAGGTCCTCTTCTGCCAATCCATCTGCCTGGATATACATCATTCAGGTACTCACGGACAGGTCTTGCAAAATGAGGAGGCGCGCCGTCCTGTTGAAACCAGATGTTTCTATTTGGCACGTCAGCTTCTATAGGACAAGGGAACAAAATAGCCAAATTCGAAACTAGGTCCTTCTGCAAGAATTCTAAATATCTTGCTCCAGTAAGATTTTCTTGGAAGAAAATCGGTCCTATAACTCGATCACCAACGATCCCAGCCCAAACATTGACTTTTTCTGGATGTTGAGTGTGGCCTTCGCTCATCCAGTGTGGGTTTCTGTCTGCCCAATAACGACAATTTTGACGATTGAATGGTGTATTCAACAAAAACGTTGATTCGTCAGAAAATATAAGTTTTCTTTATGTACAACATTCCTCATTACAACATCCATCATTTTTTCACAAAACTGAAGTCTTCTATCTGGATCAGTAAGTTCCTGGAGGATTTTTATTTTATATGGATGACATTTTGCAGCTACAAGAACTCTTGCCACTGAAGACTGGCTAATTTCGAGTTCCCGAGCTATCTGCCTAGTGGGGACATGGGGATTTTCTTCGACAGAGAGAAGAACATTTATTTTGATCTCTTCACTGAGCGCACTCCGACGATGTTCATTTGTTTTTCTTAAATGCCCATTTTTCCAGAATTCTGAGATACAAGTCAGAATTCTGAGATACAAGTCAGAATTCTGAGATACAAGTCAGAATTCTGAAATACAAGTCAGAATTCTGACTTGCAACTCAGAATTCTGAGATACAAGTCAGAATTCTGAGATACAAGTCAGAATTCTGACTTGCAAGTCAGAATTCCGACTTGCAACTCAGAATTCTGAGATGAAAGTCAGAATTATACAAATCGAAAAAAATATTTTTGTGAGGCCCTTCAACGCTTTCGTACAAACCTTCTCGACCGATGTCAAAGGATATTTTACATATCAAATGTGTTCTTGGTTGAATTATTTACAAGAATAGCAGCCATCATTTGGAAGAATGGATATTGCCACATGTAGAAAAATGTAATAAATCAATATTACATGATATTTACTGTTCCAAATTTTATTGCCAAAGTTTCAGTGATAAGTGTGGGATAGTAAACAATTTCGAACAAAACTTCAAAACTCTGGAACTTAAATTAATGAACTCAGCCAAATCGTTACGAAAAGTGATGTTGAAATAGTTTCATTTTTATCGATTCACTTAATGACAATTTGATGAAGTATGTACTCGTTCATTGTAAGAACGGTGTACTCATGATTTGACTTGAAATGGTTAATAACTCCACTCTTGTGTTTTAGCACGAACAAATTTGGTGGTGAATTTTTAAAAAGCAAATGTTTCTTTTCGTTTGCATGACTTTTAGAAGCAAAAATTAGTATTCATTGGCTGTATAGTTCTATATTCACCTAAACAAATTATAGATCATAATACTACATGCGCTGAAAAGTCTCGAACCTAACACATAGATGACACTAGTCTTATTGCATTTACCACTCTTCAGTTAGTATTAACCTACAAAAGAAAGCCGTTGAAATTTCATGATATTCTTTTCATGAATTTTCGAGTTATTGTGCTAAGAGTGACACTACTTTTTTTATTTTCAAAATAATGGATCAAAAACAATTTCGTGTTTTAATTTTACACATCTGCTTGATGGAAGAAAATACCGTTCAACCGAAGCAATGGCTTGGAAAAGTGTTGTACGATAGGTTGCCTTTTAAGTTTCGGGATTTGGCAACCCTTGTGTTGCAATCTGGCAACTGACAGCTCTATCGTAAAGTTGGACATACGCGCGCTATTTGCGTTTTTTACAGTAACTTAAAAGATTCATCTCGGCCCAAAAATGGAATTAAATCGTGCATTTTCGTGCGATAATTTTTTACAACTTTCGACGTGGATTAACTCAGCAACAGTGCATGGATGAACTTAATTCAATTTTTGGCGATGAAGCTCCATCAAGGACCAGTGTTTATCGATGGGATGGTATATTCAATCGTGGTGGTAGTTCACTACAAGACGAATTTCGTGAAGGTCGTCCAAAATCAGTTGTTGTTCCGAAAACCATTGATGCTGTGCGCGAACTGATATTGCAAGATCGTCATGTGACCTATCGTGAGATTGAGACAACCTTAGGCATTAGTGGGACCAGCATACATGCAATATTGCATAAACATTTCACTGTCAAAAAAATTTGTTGGCGTTAGATCCCACACAATTTGTCAATCGCTCAAAAAAAGGCTCATGTCGATTGGTCGAAGGAAATGCTCAAAAAATACGATAGCGGTTCTTCGAAACACGTCTATGACATCGTAGTAGGTGATGAATCGGGGATTTACGCGTATGAGCCCGACAGTAAACAGCAGTCGACTGTATGGGTATTTTAAGATGAGCCAAATCCAACAAAAGTTGTTCGCGCACAAAGCACTTCCAAGCAAATGGACGCCCGCTTTTTCGGAATAACTGGACATGTCGCAACCGTACCACCAGAACAACGCAGAACAGTCAATTCTGAGTGGTACACAACCATTTGTTTGCCAGTTGTTTTTCAAGAAATCAGGAAAACCAACCGCCGAAGATGGATCACTCTTCACCATGACAATGCGAGCTCTCACACATCGGCTCAAACAACTGCATTTTTGAGTACCCAAAACATCGATTTGATGAGTCAGCCGCCGAATAGTCCTGACTTGGCACCGAATGACTTTTTTTATTCCCGTACGTAAAAAACAAACTGAGTCAACGTTTTTCGACACCTGAAGAAGCGGTTGCTGCATTCAGAATGCCACCAGAGTGGCAAAAGTGCTTCGACAATTGGTTCAAACGCATGCAAAAGTGTATGGATCTGCATGGGGAATATTTTGAAAAACAATAAAGTAATTTTCGATGAATAATATTGGTTTTTTTTTATCTGGTCCTGAAATATAAAAGGCGTGAAGGACCCTGCTTCATCAGAAACAACAATAAACTTTGGTTTGCTGACTTCAAACGTGGTCGTAGAGATACCGATGATGCAGAACGCAGTGGAAGTCCAAATGAGGTAGTACTCAACAACAGAAAACATAAAAAAAAAAACACAAAAATATGGCTGAAATATGGAATTTCTTTCTAGGGCAATTCAACTCATGCACGGTATATTTTTACCATTCAAAAACGAATTGTGAGGTGTATTTTCGAAATTTCGAAGATTTGTTCATGGAAAAATTATTTATAAATGTTTCAATGTACTGATAGTTCCTTGTTTATACAAATATGAATTATGTTTATACGTTTTCCAGAACACACATGAATTTATGGACAATATGGATATATACGAACATAACACGAGACAAAAAAGTAACATCAGAATAAAAAAGACGAGGCTGCATATTTCCTCATGCGCCCTGTGGGTTGGGCTATCTATCGGTCGCGTCCCCAGGTGGCGGATAGGGGAATGGCCAGGGGACTGGAGGTCCTGTCCGGGAAGCCAATGTGGCCTTAAGGACGGGGTCGCCGGACTCCTGGTCAGTGGCAGAAATAAGTAGGGTGAGGGGAACTGAAACTCCCCAAAAGCCTTTGCAAAACATGCCACCGTGGACCTACCTACCCAAGCTAAGGTATAAGAAATCGTGCCGACAGCTGAATGGCCGCAGGGTGATATGCGGTTATGAACGATTCCCTTGGGGAACCGGGCGAAACCTCGTAATCAGCCTCCCTCTGGTAATGCGGGGCTCTGCCAGAGATGACCAACTCTTCCCTTGCTACTCGTGGGAACACACATGAATGAAACAAACACGAAATCAGTAACAACTAAAACAAAAACCAATTCCGAGGCCGAACAGAAGTGCTCACCTCAATCTAAGAAGGTGGCTGGGGATGAACAGAAATGTCCACCCCAATCTACCGCTTGGAATGAGGCTGGACATAGCATATCACTTCGTGATGTAATACAAAGGCCAAGGGAGCAAAAGAGGCAGGAGTGGCAGCAACTATAAGTCCACTCTTCTCTTCCTCCACTCCACCTCTAACAGCAAGGGCACTTCCTGCGGCGGGCGCCAAGAGCTCCGCCTTGAATAAATGCAAGAAACCGGCTGCCCCTGCAGGAAAGCTCCCTCACTTGTGCACCTCCATGAAGGGAACCCCAAGAAGACTGAAGAAGTCGCGCAACGACAGTAATGTCGCTGCACCTTCCAAAACTTTCGCGGAGGCCACCGTGAGACACCTCAAGGTTGCCAAAGAGAGTGTGTGTTCGGCGAGTCTTGACCTACACCTGCCAATATAAAGGAGATGTCTGCTAGTGACCTATCCACCTTCCTGGAAAGGACAGGATGGACGATGACCTAGGAGGACAACTCCTCGGGAGGATATACAATGGGTCACATGTGGCCTAAGTGCTGTGGGTCTACACTCACCCTCCCTACTCTACAGATACAGATTTCCTCATTTGCTCCTAATGTATTAGCCCCAAAAATGTTTAACATAATACCAACGGAAATAAGGTTTTGGGACTCCGTATTACTCTCCAGAAGACGACTTAAATTGTTTTCAACTTACAAATCATTTTACAATATAAATAAGTTTTTATTATTTGATAACGTATGAAACATATATACTTGTATTTTAATGAATATTTTATTGTATGTTTTTGTAACTTCCGCTGAATTGTTTACAATTTCCTAAATTTAAGGGGGGTTAAATTTTTAGGAGTGATTAATTTTTGGGAAAGAAAGTTTTTGGCTTTCTACAACTCCATCTTGATACAAAAAAATGTGAGAATCTTCCAAAGAAAGGAAGGAAGTAATCAATTTGAAAATAAGTAACTCTATCCGTGGATGTGTAGATCATACAAAGAAGTAACTTTCAGGCACAAACTGGAAGAAAGCCCTTCTGAAACAACTACTTTCATATAAACATTGAATTATACGAAAGAAAAAAATTCTTTCGAAACGAATACTTTTATATGAACACTGAATTATACAGAAAATACTTTACTCTACTCAGTTTGTAAGTATTCCAAACATTCGTTGCGGAATAAAATCAGATATCATTAACATGAGTTCTACTTTAAATGAATGGTAACAAATTGCACTTACATGAAACACTGCCATCTTCACTGTTAGACATCGATGTTTCGCCGTAATACACTTGCCTTAAGGCTCTTCAGTACCAAATTGGATAACATTATAGAAAATACACATAATTCATTCATGAATTACGATTTTTAATGTCACGGAATAAGTTTGATATACTTATGTCATAGATGACATCGTAATGACATTCATTCACCTATTCGATCAAATCCCAGCCAAGAGGAATCTTTTTTTTATCAAGATGGAGTAGTAGAAAGCCAAAAACTTCCTAAATATGTAATAATAATAATATTTATTCACCAAAGAATCAATTCATACACTTTCAATTCATTATTGGAGAATGCAAGTAAATAAACCCAGAGATAATCCACAAAGACTAACCTACTCGTGGATAAATAAGGTTATTATTATACAATGAATTCTAAAATAAGTAGCTAGTTATTGGAAAGCAATTAAATAAATAAATAAAATATATGAAAAAACAAACACAATCACATAATGAACATATTGAAATACTAATGAGGAACAAAATGAAGAAAATCGATAATACTGACTGAAACACTGAATGGAATTTATACACAAGTATAGATACGACTTTAGATATGGGTACATTTCAATTGGCATTTTTGGGGTCTATCAAACAGTGTATCTCATTTCTGGGTTTCATATTAATCCATTTTTTGGCTTCTCGCTTGAATAGGGTCAGTGAATTGATATTCTTAATTTTAGTTAGAATTTTTAGGAGCAAGAAAAACATAACATCTCTGTCCAATAGTTTTAATCATCTTAGGTACTTCCAAAGCTTCTTTCTTATATCGGGTGTTGTATATATGACGTATGTGTTTACTTGATGAAATACATTTTCTTTGGTATACTAAGAGAATGAGTAAAAAAGTTTTGCGTATATGCTGATCAACACAAACTGAGTATTCCTATACATGTAAATGTCAAAAGGAAAATAAACTGATTGACTGAAAATCGTTTTGAATGATCGAAAAGTGAAGTTGCGTAAGTTAGCTGACATTGTAAAACTATCAAAAGAACGCGTCAGCTTTATATTGCATGAGAGAGCGAAGAAGATAGGAGTGGCAGCAACTATAGGTTTGTTCTGGGTCTAACATCCGAAACTGTTTGGAAACTGCGCAAGACATGATGCAAACAAACAAAAAATCTCAAACAGTCCGAAATAGTCTCGGACACTTGTTTAAACCAGAACGCTTTTGAGGAGACCACTGTGCCACCTATCGTATATATAAAGAGATGAAGACGAGAAAACACTATTGATCATGTCCTTTTTGTTATGTCCTTATAGTCAGTTCAAATGTTATGTACCTTCAATCATCAATTATTCAAATTAAATAAATGAAAAAAGATGCTAGCAAATATCCCAAACAAATTTCCACATGAATGCGCATGAGCATCGGGAACAGTTCTCAACAGTTCAGCCTCGAGAGCAAGAACGATTCGGGACGGTTCAAAACAGTTTAGGATCATTTCGCAGTCGAAACCAGGACAAAGGATTCATCAGTCTGAAATTATCCTCAATAAACCAGAACGCTTTATATCCACTGCGCATGATCCTGATGTCCTAGAACCTGAATTTCGTTAAACCAAAACAAACCTTATAAGTGCACCCTTCTCCTCCCCCACTCCACTCAAAAAACAAGAACGTCTTGGCCATGTTTAAACATAACAAACCGGAATGTTTGCCTGATAATAGATAAAACATGGCTCCATCATTTCACTCCGGAATCAAAACGATCGTCATCTGAGTGGAGAGGAAATGGTACACCTCGTCCAATCGTCCAAAGCGCCCCAAAGTACAACAATCCGCTGGAAAGGTTAAAGCCTCGGTGGTTTGGGATGTGCGTGGTGTGATATTCATCGACTAATTTTAGAATGGAAATACCATCAACAGTGGAGGAAAAAAAAGTGCTGCTTCATCAAGACAATGCACAGTATCACATGCCATGAAAACGATGGCTAAATTGCATGAAATGGGCTTCAAGTTGCTCCACATATACCATTTCCCCCAGATTTGGCTCCCAGCGGCTACTGGTTGTTCGCAGACTTCAAAAAACGCTCACCGGTAAGAAATTTCGCTGGAATGGAGAGGTTATTGCTGAATCTGAAGTCTATTTTGAGGCTAAAAGATAAATCGTTCTACAAAAGTGATAATGAAATGTTAGAGCGGCATTGGAATGAATGTGTGGCTCCTATGAACTTTTCCCCAACCGATATATATGATGACGATATTTTGATTGCTATCAAAGAAACAAAATCTAATGCTTTAGGTATTGACAATATGAATATCAAGATGATTTCTTTAGTGATACCACACTGTATTGATGAAGTTAAACATATTTTCAACGAGTCCTTCAGACAAATATTTTTCCAGATGTTTGGAAGGTTGCTTATATAGTTCAAATTCCGAAAAAGAATGCACCTACCACGTTCAGTGACCTACGCCCTATCAGCATTTTGCCCTCATTCTCTATATATTCGAGAAAAATGTTTCCCTTCAAATAAGAGCTTTTATGAAGAAAATCGAATACTCCCGTATGAGAAGTCTGGGTTTCGCAAAAACACGG
This sequence comes from Leptinotarsa decemlineata, assembly GCF_025532065.1. Lineage (NCBI taxonomy): Eukaryota > Metazoa > Arthropoda > Insecta > Coleoptera > Chrysomelidae > Leptinotarsa > Leptinotarsa decemlineata. The sequence goes on along the minus strand of NW_027412694.1, from coordinate 9,183,201 downwards.
AACACAGACTGCCCTCTTGAAAGTAATCGACGAGATTCCGAGATCAATCAAAAGTCACCATTTTAGTACTGCTTAATCAAAGAAAAGCTTTCGATTCAGTTAATTTCGATTTACTCATCAGCAAGCTCAAGTTCATAGGATTCGATGACATTTCTCTTAAATGGAGGACCAGCTATCTCACAGGCCGATCACAGAGGGTCAAACTGGATGATTACTCATGGTCATCCCTAAAAGAAACAGGGAAGTATTTTAGGACCCTTGATGTTTTCAGTGTTTATTTTTGATTACTCCACTTCCTTATCACATTGTCAAGTACATCTATACGGAGATGGTATACAGTTATATTTGTCTTCTCCGATACAGAAAGTTGCGTGGCCAATATAAACACAGATTTGCACAAAACATTCATATACTCGGAGAATCATGGACTGAAAATCAATCCAAATAAAACTTTGGCCTTATGCATAGGGTCTCAAAGACAAATAGTAGAAACTCAGTGTAGCTTTAGGCTCACTCTCGATAACGCAGACATTGACTGGGTAGACAGTGCTAAAAATATTGGCGTAACCATAGATAGCTCTTTGTCTTTCCATGAACATGTGACAAACATTTCCAAAGTATCATTCTTCAAACTCAAATCGCTATATAAATTCAAGTATCAGTTATCAGAAGAAATGAAACTCAGGTTAGTTAAAACTCTCATTTACCCCCATATCGAGTATTGTTCGGTGTATTACAATTTTTTGCCGCAATATAACAAACAGAAGTTACAACGTATACAAAATGCTTGCATGCGATTCGTATGCTGTATACCCACCCTATGGTGAACATGTCACCCCATTTTTGTTAAAAATGAAGGAGCTGAATGTGAGGTACAGATTCCAATATTTGAAAAAATGTTTTTGTTTAAGTTGCTTCAAACTAAAACACCTAGTTATTTATATAGTTTATTAAACAGGCATTCTGACATACATATGGTCAATTTGAGAATTAACTCATTCAACATACCTAGGCATCTTACTTCCAAATTTCAAGGATGTTTTTCTTATATAGCCCCTTCTTATCTGAATGAAATTTTACCCCTTTTAAATCATACTATTCATCAATTTAAGAAAGAAATAAAATCACAGATGCTTACTGCTCAGTGCTAATTTAAAAATTTAAAATTCAATGTATGGTAGTGCAATGAAATTGTTAAATTGACCAAAATAATGTTAAGAATATTAAGAGTTATCAGCAACTATTTGATGTATCATTTTTTTCTCTTCTCTATTATTGTTATGATAGTAAATAAGTATGTTTATAATTATTTTCTTATACTCACTATATAATTTTTGGGAGGGGTGGAAGATAGCGTTTGGCCAACCCTTTTCCTTTTATGTATAAATGTATTTTATGCACAATAAACGATATTATTATTATTATCATTATTGATGGAGATTACGTTGATGAATAAAGCCAATTTTGAACAAAAAAACGCGTTGTCTTTTCAGCCCAGGTGTTAAAAACTCTTATCAAGAACCTAAACATTAACGAGGCAAAGGATAATAATGATGATAAAAAGAGAAATGAAAATTTTTTTAATGTTTTTTACCACTTTTATTTGTAACTAACGTTACTGCAGTTTCGTCCTATATGGACATTTTCAAGTTTATTGTTTTATAGTTTATTATTGTTTAAGTTTAAAAATGTCCATATAGGACGAAATTGCAGTAACGTTAGTTACAAATAAAAGTGGTAAAAAATTAAAAAATTTCATTTCTTTTCATCATGATCTCCTACCACATAGTAACGGCTACATCCATCAATTTATTGATAATAATGATTTTGACCAACTCAGCAATATATTAAAATTGGTAATATTGAAGGTAATTTACGAGAATACAAGTGAACAGCAAAATGCAATGATCAAAAATACTATTGTCGCCCACAAAATTTGCTCAAATACGTGGGTTCTAGACAAAAAAGTAGACGCAAATCGAAGAAAAATATTTTAACGTGATGCAACATGAAATGTTCCCGTGCCGAATTTTTTCGCAGATAAAAATAAAAATTCTCTGTAGTTACTGAAATAAACGTTTATACACATCAACATTTCTAAAAATAATCGAATTATATATAGACGTATTTATTTAAAGCCGATTTATTTTCGGAAATAATATTTGCTGATATTATGTCGATGGGAGACTGATGTGGGTAAAAATAAACAGATATTTAGAGTTTATCATTCTGTATTACCCTATGTATGTACCAAATGTCTGAGTGTATTTCGGAAAAGTTGACCTAAAGCGGTTATATGGATGAAAGAAAACAAAATCAGTACTAGAACAAAAACTTCCTGAGTTCAAGTGAACACTGGCTGATCCTACAATGTAAGCAAAAATGGTCTCATGAGAACAATATTCTGTTGTACTTAACAGTCATAGCGAGTCAAAAAATGTCGATTGCAACAGCTTCATTTCCAAAGGTATAATGAGAGTCTGAAACATACAGGAATTTACAGGAATCAGAAAAAATAAAATAATGCCAGTTGTCTAATGTTTGATCAAGAATTTTTAAACGTGTGCAGACGAACTTAAGACAACAAACTCTAGCCATACATTCAAGTCAGATTGAACTTATTTCAGGATGATTATGAAATAAAAGCATCAACCGGAACTGTAAATAAATCTACTGCTACAGGAATAAGCGAAATAATAAATATACCTAATTTTTTAGAAGACTTTAACAAGATTTAAAGTAGAACTGTAATTTCTTCAAACCACCATAACAGCAATCACATTAACCATGTAGACGTAATTGGGAGATCATTTTAAATGGTATATGATGGTCCCATTCGGCATCGCCCGGCGAGAAGCCCTATCAGGCTAGCATGGCGAATCCAGCAAAATTGCAAAAAAATACATCAATTTGTAGCTGATCTTACTATCTTGAAACTGATTTTTCCTGGAATTGAAGATGTTCTGAATTTGTTGCTCACAAGAATAAACCTAAATACACCTTAGCAAGAAAATAGTTGAAATCGATCGGCCGATTTTCAATTTTTTTTCCACGTTCTTGCTCTTTTGAAACTGGTTTTCCTTAGAATAAAAAGTGTTTCAAATTTGTTGCTCACCAGGAGTATACTCAAATACACCTTGAATATCAGCAAAAAAAAGTTGAAATCGATCAGCCGATTCAATTTTTTTTTCATCTTCCTCGTTCTTGCTATCTTGCAACTGGTTGTCCTTAGGAGAGTACTCCGAGAATCAGTAACAAAATAGTTGGACTTGATCGGCTGATTTTTAATATTTTTTTAAATTCTTCTTGTTCTTGCTATCTTGAAACTGGTTTTTTCTGGAATACAGTATACTGGAGTATACTAAAATACACACATCGGAAAAGTCTAGGGATATTTTTATAACATACTAAATATCATAAAAATAAATGCCTGAGGTTGTTTAATTTCGATTAAATTGGTATACTCGACCACCCTGTAGATTTCTATGGGTTGAACAAAGCCTGTAAAAACGGTAACTAATCTTTTATCAAGTTTTTTTACAAACTGTAGGTTTTCGGCTAAAATGAATAATCTGAAAGTGACGAGTTTGTACATTCTATGCAGTTCTTGCTCAGCAATTAAACTGGAAATATTGTTCTTTAACATGGAACGCCATCACTTACCATTGGCTGAGATGAATAGAACTTTAGGGCTTCTTCAAGATGGCATGCGACAAAATGATGTAGCTCTTCGTTTGGGGGTCTCCCAAAGTGTTATCAGTCGATTTTGGCGGCGTTTCCGTGAAACTGGCAGTCCAGCCGAACAACATCCAGGGCGAGGACGCACTACAACTGCAGTTCAAGACCTATTTTTGGTCTTAACCGCAAGAAGACAACCGACAATCACAGCACCTGAGTTGGTTAACGTGTTGCAGCAGACGCACCAGGTAACCATTGGTCGTGATACTGTCAGAAATCGACTGCATGAAGCAGATCTCCACAACAGAAGGCCACTTAGATGTCCACCTTTGTCGAGAGGCAATCGCGGTAGAAGATTAGAGTGGTGTCAAGAACATCAAAACTGCGATGCAAATAATTGGGCCACAGTTTTGTTTACAGACGAATCCAGATTTGAATTTCATCCAGATTCTCGTCGAGTAAGACTGTGGAGACGACCTGGAAATAATGAACGTTTGAGACACGTCCAGGAAATCCACACATACAGAGGTGGTACAGTAATGCTATGGGGCGGAATCATGATCGGCGGCAGAACCGATCTCGTTTTTCCAAATCGCTCCCTCACAGCTCGACAGTACCTCGACACCATTCTTCTACCTATCGTCCGTCCGTTTGCTGGTGCTGTTGGTGAAAACTTCCACCTAATGCACGATAATGCTCGTCCACATGTCGCGCGTCTAGTGACTGACTGGCTCACCAACGAAGGAGTTGATGTATTGCCATGGCCAACACAATCACCGGACCTGAATCCCATCGAGCATGTGTGGGACATGCTTCAACGAAGAATTACTCCGCATATGGGGAACATTCACACAACGTTTCAATTGAGAGAGCTTTTAATCGCTGAATGGGCAAATGTACCTCAACAAGACATTGACAATCTCATTTTGTCGATGCACGATAGATGTAGGGCCGTAATAAACCAACGTGGAGGCCATACTTTGTACTGATTCCAATTTTTTTTGTATTATGATTTTTTTTCGGGGTGCCAAAGAAGAGCCATATTTTTTTTTTTAGTTTTGCTTATATGCGCACTCAGCACTTTTGACCATTTAATAAATTTAGTTGTAAGTTACATTAGTTTAATAATCACCCGTCAACTTTTTTTTCCCTAAAGCGATCTAAAAAAAATTATTGCCATTTTTAAAAATATCCCTAGACTTTTCCGATGTGTGTACATCTTGGGTATCAGCAACAAAATAGTTGAAACCGATCGGCCGATTTTTAAGTTTTTTTTTTCATTTTCCTCGTTCTTGCTCAATGGAGAGTTCTCAAATACACTTGGAGAATCATTAACAAAATAGTCCGAACTGTTCGGTTGATATTTTAATTTTTTTTTAATTTTCCTAATTTTGCTATCTTGAAACTGATTTTTTTTCGAGTGAAAAGAGCTGTAAATTTTTTGCCAAATTGATAGTACTTAAAGATATACATGACGAACCAACAACAAAAGAAGTGGAACCGATGGGCTGATTTTTGCAATTTTTTTCCTAATTTTTCCTGCTTTCGTCATCTTGGAACTGACTTCCTCTTGAATTAAAATATTCAGAAAGTAAATAATTCCTTATTGATTATGATCTTTACCTCTAATTCAGCTATAAATCAAGAGACACGGAGAAAATTACAAATACTCACGACTAATACAGTTAACTATTTTTGAATAGCCGAAACTATCTAAAAAGACGACGAACTGACTAGCGTAACTTCCATCAGAAAAAAAAAGAGTTAATCCCTGGTCACTCATAAAGAAGTTTTATTTCGAATATTTTAAAAATCAGCCGATCGGTTTCAACTATTTTGTTACTGATTCTCCAGGTGTATTCCAGTATTCTCCTGGTAGCAATTACGAGGAAAATAAAAAAAATTAAAAATCGGCCGATCGGTTTCAACTATTTTGTTGCTCATCCTCCATTCTTCTGAGTAACAAATCAAGAATACCTTGTATTCCAGAAAAAAACGGTTTCAAGGTACCAAAAAAAGAGAATTTAAAGAATATTAAAAAATCGGCCGATCAAGGCCAACTATTTTGTTGCTGGTTCTCGGAGTGTATTTGAGTACCCTTCTGATGAGCAACAAATTTAAAACACTTTTCATTCCAAGGAAAACCAGTTTCAAGATAGCAAGAACGTAGAAAATGCAAAAAATAAAATAAAAATCGGCCGATCGGTTTCAACTATTTTGTTGCTGATACTCAAGGTGTATTTGAGTATACTCCCGGTGAGCAACAAATTTGAAACACATTTTATTCTAAGGAAAACCAGTTTCAAGACAGCAAGAACGAGGAAAATGAAAAAATAAATAAAATCGGCCGATCGGTTTCAACTATTTTGTTGCTGATACTCAAGGTGTATTCAAGTTTACTCTTGTTGAGCAACAAATTTAGAACATCTTGAATTCCAGGAAAAACCAGTTTCAAGATAACAAGTTCAGAAAAAATTTAAAAAAATATTTGAAAATTTTTCGCTATATCCAAGGTTTAGCAACTAAATAGTAACTAAATCTTCTGTAAAGATCAAAGGAAAAGTATATAATTTATTGAGTTACCTTGCTACCTTTATATCACGATAGCATTATTTGCGATTTTTAGGGATCGGCACGAGCAACAAAATCGTTGTTTTGACAACTAATTTAGCAACTATTTAGCTACAAATTGATGTATTTTTTTGCAATTTTGCTGGATTCGCCATGCTAGCCTGCTAGGGATCCGGCGAGATACCATTGCATCGGCTTAAACTAGTCGCCCACTTGTACAGCACAGCATGGCTCGTCCCGTCAAAATACGGATAGGATTAGAACAATGAAAATGAATGAACAACTGCCCACTAGCCAGGCGCGGCACAGTCAAGAGCGTCCGTTGCCGGAAAGGATTCCAGTTGCTTGTTAAGACAGACTCTAGAATATCCAGAAGTTCTAAAAATTTGCCTGGAGTCATTCGGAAATACTGGAAAGTTTTCTCCTCGTCTTCCTTCTGGTCATTGAAAAGATGATGAAACTCTCTCAGATTTTCCTTCTTTTCATTAATGGAATAGACCCACAACATTTTTTTGGGATTATTCTCTTCTACATTCAATAATGCGTCCACTATAATGACGACTTCTTTGTCAGAACTGCTAGTGATAGACTTGTTTCTGTCACCGCTCGATGTCAACTGAAATTCCCTCAAAATCGAACAAACAGCACCTTCAGTATGCTGCTTGTAGATGGACAAGTGGGCAGTGCTACTACCCGTCGCTACTGGTTCCGGTTTCAAGGGTGGGAATAGAAGGAAAAATTTCATTATAGCGCTCCTAGAGTCGAAATACTCCGGAGGTAAAATAGCTCCCCAATCGGATCTGCGGGTGGAGGCTGATTCGAGGGCATCATTCTGCTTATTCGAAAACCACTATGTCTAACAGTCAGCAGAGTCTTTCTAACATCAGTCCACAGGAAAAACAGCATGGTAACGGCAGTTGCTAAGAGGCCCACTAGCAATTTCAAAATCAATCTCTGTAACATCAGAGGACTCAACTCAAATATAAACTCAGTGTACCAACATCTGCATACAAATAGTCCTCATATTCTTGCACTCACAGAAATCAAAGTCAGTGCTCTCGCACCAGTATTTTGCAGACTTTTCAACCTGTCGTACAAGAAAGGGGTTTTCCTTGTATTGCTCGCGTTCAGCGCGACACCAACGCGACCAACTGCTTTTAGCGACCATTTTTGATGACAATACATCCGGTTACAACGTCGCGCAATGTTTTGTTTACACAACCTACGCACCAATATCAAAACAATTGAAGCATAAAGTGCAATTAGAAGCCGGTGAATCAAATGCAGCCCCCGCAAATGAGTTTGGCGTATCTCATTCTACAATATCCACAATTAAGAATAATAAAGATCGATTCGCTGTTTGATGCCAATGTTTAGAAATGCATACGTGTAAGGACCTAATGGTTTATCCAACTCATGGAATACCATGAGTAGGATAGACCGTTTTGAAGTACGATACAACATCGTCAGTGGTAAGATTTCTGGCGAGTCTTTGTCAGTTCAACAGTGTGATGTAATCGATTGGTTAGAAACAGTTTGGCCAACACTACGTGCGCAATTTAGAGGTGATGAAACTAACTAACCCCAAACAAGACGTTGAAACTTAAAGGTGAAAAATGCGCAGGAGCAAAATTATCAAAGGAGAGAATAACTGTGATGATGGCAGCCAACATGAGTGGCACAGTTGAAACAAACTTCTTGTAATCGAAAAATCTCAACGTCCCCGATGTTTCAAAAATGTACGGCATTTGTCAGTGGATTATGAGAGCAATCGAAGAGCCTGGATGACGGCTGATATTTTTACCAAATGAATACGTGCATAGGATCGTGAACTTACGGAAAAGAAACAAGAAAATCTTGCTGTTAGTTAACAACCGTTCAGCACATCCCCATATTGCATACTTGAAAAGCATAACCCTGGTGTTTTTGCTTCCAAACACGACAGCAGTGTTACAAGCAAGGGACAATTTTCAACTGTTAAAAACACGCTGGTTTTGTGCGAAGCAATGTAGAATGTAGCATAACCTCAAACGCAGATGATTTTAATGAAGATGACGTACCGCTGATCATTTGGGCGAGGGCTATAGATAGTCATCAGTTACTACCCATAATAATCGAGGACTTTGAACAATACGCGTGTGTCGATGATGTCAATCCGAACAGCTAAATAAAAGACTAATAAACTAATGTACTCTCTACTACTAATAAAAAAAATTAAACCATGCCGCCCACGTCATACAAAGAAATCGCCGGTGTTCGGTAATTATTCGGTAATCGCCGGTGTTCGGTGTTCTTCCGTTAGAAGAAAACCAAGACCCTTATCAACAACTCCAATCTTCCCACCGAAACTAAGAAAGCTCTCATCCCCGGAGAAAAATCCTCACGTACCCCCTCATCCCCCTCAAAAACCTCATTATGCAACAGAATGACATCCTTGTGAGTTTCGACGTAGTGTCTTTATTCACAAATATCCCCGTATCAGACACATTGAACACTCTCGAAACAAAACACCAAATTTCCAAAGGCACCCTTAACTTCATCAGTCAATGTATGTCTAGCACATACTTCCTCTTCCAAGGTACCTTTTAAAAAACAAAAAACAGTTCTCCTTTTTCACCAGTCCTTGCAAACCTTTTCATGGTTAGGTTATGTTAGGCATCACTTGATGTGATACATATTCTTGCTATGATACAATATGCATGCATCTGTATGTAATGGTTTATATTTATTTCATCTACATAGTTTCAATTTCTAATAAACTTTTTTATAATATTCGGTTTATGAATATTTAAATGTATGAATGGTACGTCTAACATGTCCTTCGTATACCGGAATAAAATAATTTTTCAGTACAGATTAGTTGAGTTGATTATTTTAGAAACTGTCTCAATATGATATTTATTTAAGGCTTAGAAATGCCTCAATTTTGGGTGTTATCTCATGTCAAATGAATCAGTTTTCAATTGCATATTGAAAAAATTATGAATGGCTGATTTTATATCTAAATTGAGTGTAGTCGATTAAAAACGATAACAAACACTGTATACAATGTCGAACTCATTTTTTACGTTATTTCATAATATGATTCATATACGTTTTTGATGTATGTTTATCAATTTCTGTAGAACTCATACTAACGACTCTCCTTATAAAGTGATAACGAATAATAATGTATGTGATTAAATTAATCTTTTTCGCAATAAAAGAAGTCGAAGGTTCAAAAATTATATCCAACCACTTTTACTTTACTAAAAAAAGGTTTTTATTTCATGGATAATTCATTCATAATTCACCTGAATTTTGTATTTTTCAAAACACAGCCTATCTTTTGTTTCTGATTGATTCGGCCGTTACTTGACGAAGATCCTTAGTAATTTCATAAACTACACCTTAGCATTTTATGATCTCCAAAAACTATCACGACATGCGTTTCCCTAACACAGTAGATTTTCGTAGTGAAAAGTTAATTGTTTACTCTAATTTGTATATGCCCCACGTAATTACATTGAGAACTACCTATTCAAGCACTTACTCGATCATAATTACCTAAAGCATCCACTCAACTTTTATATACCTAAGGTACATGAATATTACTGGAGTTTTTTTTTAATTATCTAGGTAATCAATAGATTACCTAGGAATTCAATAGATACTTGATGAAAATCCATATTAAAAAACTAATCAATACAGTTTATTGTATGATTTTCACTATAAGGGTTTTACAATACAATAGCTTGAAGAAGCTATTGTATAGCGAAACACGTGTCGCGGTCTATTGTATAGCAAAACACGTGTCGCGGTCTATTGTATAGCGAAACACGTGTCGCGGTCTATTGTATAGCGAAACACGTGTCGCGGTTTTTGTAAAACCCATATAGTGAAAATCATACAATAAACTGTATTGCTTAGATTTTTAATCATAACGAATCATAATCACTACGAAAAAGTGTTAGCGAAACATGTGATAATTTGGAAAATAATATTTGAGTAGCTCAAATCGTAAGGTGTAGTTTATTAAATTACATAATCTCTCCTTTCTCATTCACAATCTACGAGGAGATGAACGGTAAATATTGTTGACAGGTGTGTGAATTATTCTTTTTGGTACACTATATGGCTTACGTGGACTATTTCAATCAATGAATCTAGTTTAAACCACTTCTCTTCATTTAGAGGTATAGTTGAATAACTTTTGTTTAGCTGACAACCGTTTCAGTACAATGAACAGTGGGTATAACAGAATTTCATGACTAATCAACAAACTGCCAAAGTTAAATCCTGATTTTCTCTCCTGATTGAAAAAAGTCCCGTCATTTAAATAGCAAAAGTAGTTTTTCTCATTTTACAGGCATCCAATTTTAAAAAACTTCTTTTTTAAAGGACAAAACACAAGTACTAAAGGAAAATTCTTAAGGCGCTCCCAGAGCGGTGCCTGTGCGAAAGTAGCGATTCACATTAGATTTGAACCACTGGAGATTAAATCCATTTGTAAAAACGTTCTCAGGAAGTTCATTTCACATAAACACAGTTCTCCAAATGAAAGAGTTCTTGAACAGTAAGTTTGAGTTGTACTGAGTTGAACCACAAAACGATGAGCAGCCACAGTCCGTCGCGAATTTCTGATAAGTACCGCTCTTGGTGGAATCAAATGTGCCACTTGAACACTTGAACACTTCCCATGAAAGTATCTATAGAAGAGAGATAAATCCCCAACCTTTCTTCGATGTTCCAAAGTATCAAGGTTGCAAGTGAGGTTCGCGTCTCCAATCAGGTGGATGGCTTTTTTCTGGATGGAATCCAGCAGCTTCAGGGTATGTTTGGGGGCAGAGCTTCATACATGAGAACAATACTCCAAGGCAGGTCTGATCTGAGCTTTACAAAGCATCAAAAGTTGCTGAGGTGTATTTAGTTTTCTGGTTCGGAACAGTGTTCCAAGCTTTTGAGAAGCAGCCTTTGCCATTCCAGCGACATGATTATGCCAAGACATATTGGTGTGTATTTTAACCTCCAACATACTTATCGAAGCAGAAGGCGGAATTGTCTGACCTGACATTATTATATCCGGTTCGGAGACATTTATCTTCTTGGAGAAAACTGATGCCTGGGTTTTTGTGGCATTGAATTGAACCTGGTTGCTTTCGCCCCAATTCAAAATCACTTCAAGATCCTTATTATGATATGCAACCTCCTGCTGACGGTGCAGATGTGCCTCCGTAGCCGATGTCCTGGAATCCAAGTGGAATGACGAGACAAGTGTGCTGTTGTCAGCAAGGCAATATATTGAATTCTTGGCTTTTTTCAATTAGTCGTTGATATACAATAAAAAGAGGGTTGGCAACGATATGGATCCCTGGGGAACACCTGCGTTGATGGTGAAAGTATTCGAGAGATATCCATCGACGGCCACTTGCAGGGAACGTTATTTCAGGAAACTGAAGAGCTTCACCCAAAAATGATCCGAGACAAGCCATAGTATCGAAATTTGGCCAGCAAAACTTCACGCCAGACACGGTCAAAGGCCTTAGAAGTATCAAGCACAGTAGCTATTGTTTCTCCATGTTTCACGATTGCGTTATTCCTAATATGGATGACATACGATAGATGGTTGCCTGTTGATTATTGTTACCGAAAGCCATATTGATGATCGCTCAAGATGTTGAAGCCTTCCAAATATTCAAGGATATGCTGGTTTACGAGTTTCTCAATGATTTTTGATATCACTGATAGCAAAGCGACTGGTCTATAGTTATTTGGAAGATTTTTCTTGCCCTTTGGAAATAGGCTGAACGCGAGCAATCTTCCAACAAGAAGGAACACTCCTTTCTTATAAGACATGTTGAAAAGTTTGCAAAATACTGTTGCGAGTTCATGCCTTGTTGATATTGAGCTGTTTCAAAATTCGCCTGACTAGACGTTATCGAAAAGAAATTTCCGGCATTGTAGATTCTGGTGTGGTATTAGTGGATGGTGCCTTTCTCAGAAAATCGACTGTGGAGTGGGACGCAATTTACCGTATTTATGTGGAATTCGAGATTTGAGGTAACCAAACGAAATAATGAATGATATTAAATCGGGTCCACATGTCGTTCATATTCTTTGTTTAACACTAGGTTTAGCATTTAAGGTTAGTTCTGAGCGGCTTTAAAAGTCTGCAGCTATTTGCATTTTTATTATGATATAACCTACTGCAATCTAAATTCAGGACACACAAAACCCTAGGTGATCTAAAATGTATTCAAACATTCTTGACTAAAAAATTCACTGTTGAAACTCCACTACCTATAAAAGTTTGTATGGATTCAAAGCCTACCTTGAGAATCGCAAACACTATATTCGGGTACACTACACTGTTCATGTGCAGGGGTGCCCCAAAGGTTTAGTTTGGTATCATCCACTACTATTTATTATATATGAGTCGTCTAAACTCCGCAGACTCATTAGCACTATTCGCTTGTGATACTACGTTGTCATGGCTTAGTAATAACCTAAAATATCCCCACAATAAAATAAAAAATTGGTTCCGGGCAAACCTACTGCCTTTTAATTTAAGAAAAAAAAAAACAAACACTTCATATGCTGCTATTCATGGCGCTATTCATAACAAAAATTCAATTTTCTCAGATCAGATCTGATCTGATCCCAGATTAGATCAGATCTAAAATTTGAGGAATGTAAGAGTGCCTAATGAGAAATTATCACCGGGTTGTTTCGCGTTAAGAATAGTGCCATATGAGCTAGAGTTTACTGCTGCTGAAATTGTTTATTACGCTGTTATAAATTCGCACTTATAAGATATGGAATAGCATTACAGAGTGTATGCTACAAACATGAATACTATTTTCATTTTTCAGAATCGAGTGCTAGTATATAGCTGTGAGAGACAAAGAGTGGAATGAAACCTGTATACCCTTCATGAAAAAAACAAAAATTCAACTATTATTTTCCTAAATATTCCTGGAGTTCTACCCCAACACCAAACACCTCGACACGTGTTTCAATCACTAAGTGATCATCTTCAAGAAGAAGTTTAAGAGTTTAATCTTTCTCTTGAAGTTGATCACTTGGTGATTGAAACACGTGTCGAAGTGTTAAAAATAACGAAAGAGAAGTTTAATCTTCCTCTTGAAGTTGATCACTTGGTGATTGAAACACGTATCGAGGTGTTAAAAATAACGGTTTTGTGTTGGGATTAAACTCCAGTAATATTCATTACTACACCAAAGGTTCTCAACAGTGCATCACAAATTTATTTTTCCTTCCAAAACAAACGCCAAAACTGCAACAACTCGATTGGTGAAATTCGCGTCGATAAGAGTGTTGCAGTTCTGATGTTTGGGAACATCGTTTGTTTTGGTTTTATTCTCCGCCACAGATACCAGTTCCATTGTGTCTATAACACAACCAAAAATAAAATTTCGTACCTATCAGAAAAAACCTGTTCAACTTCTAGAGAGACTTGAAGACACTCTTTGCTGATAAAGTCCCTGGTAATGGTTGGAGGATTTAATTTTTTTCTCGTTTCTCTTTTTACGGCTCACTTCAATTGTTTGTCTGTTAATGTTTGCATATTAGATAATGAAGACTTTTAGTTATTCACTTTATGTGAAATATTTTTCAATTCTTTCCAACTCTTTGAGAGAGTGGGGAAAAACTGAGTGGCTAAGGTTTGAAAGCCTTCCAAAAGGCCCAAAATACACTCTCAGATAAAAATATTGCATATTTTATTCCAAGCATTGTAAGCATTCATTACTAAATGGAATATGCTGAAGTATTTAACGTATATTGATTGCCAAATAATCCAGATATTGAAACTTTATAACATACTTGTGGAAGAAGTAATGGAATAGACTACTTTTGGTAATGATATTTAATCAGAACAAGCAACAATGACGACAAAATGAAAGTTATTTGAGGCAACATAATAACAGTTCAGTACTTAGTGTTTCCTTTCCTAACTCTAACGATAGCCTGCATCCTTCTGGACATACCCCGCAAAAGGTCTTTGATGGTTTCTTGTGGAATTCGATTCCATTCTTTCTGTCTGCATCTCTTGTCTGCATCTCTCATTGACTAAAGTAACAATTTTAACACAAACTAATTTGCTCAAAAGCGGCATCTGACTGAAATACTCAAAATGTCATTCTGATAACAATATACAAAACAATTAATATTAATAGAGGCAAAGGCATACTATTGAAAGTTTGTAATTTGTACCATTATTTTAGTTATTCAGCTATAGCAACTATGTCCAACCATTCTTTTATCTACACAGAATGGAAATTTACGTAAAATACTTTGGCCTTTGAACATTGATCAATAAAAATAAATAACGTGTTGAGAGAGTGTATATTTGGTTTCATTCCTTCGAAATTTCAATAATTTTTGAATCTACTGTTTTATTAATTATTCAATTGAAAAATGTAATAATATTATTGTAATTATACAAAACTCACATGTAAAATGTAATGTCAAGTTCATCTGCCCCATCGCAACTTTCAGGGGCCCATTAATGAGCCTACTCATACGGTTCTCCTCCACCTAAACTATCCGGTTTTACCTTACGTGTAGTTTTAGTTTCAAATATGAAATTTCCCAACATACAATAAAAGTATCCATGTTCCTTTTAGTGAAAATAAGCAACACAAGGCATAGAAAAATATGATATAATAAATCTGTGCAATTTGTAGCACTGTAACTTCAATAACGTAGATACAAATAAAGAAAAACATTTCAGTAAAATGCCTGAGAAAATAAAGCGTGTAAATACAAACTTGGCCCGAGAAACAATAAAGGTCCTTGGCCACTAGCCGTCAGATAGTGACACTGGTCAAGCCGTTCCGTTTTTGCCCCAACCTCCCCTACACATTTTGTGATATCACGTTTGTCATCAAGATGTTCAATGTTTCTGATAATAAACGTATATCTCTATCTCTTACGAAATCTTGGAGAATCAGTGTTTGATCCAACATTAAAAACGAAAAGAAATTAACCATCTACCTCATAATTAGGAGGTGCACTTTTAAAACTGAACGTTTTTATTCAATTTTCCTTCTCACATCCTGTTAAAATTACCTAATTTTTTCAAATTCAATTGCTGTGTGAGAGTTGAGATGAATATTCAGGGCATAAAATGAATGGGATTTCAAAGTGTTTGAGAAAATGGTGACTTTAATACAAAAAATATATAGTTTCATGTGTATCTCATATGCGTAAAAAATGTTGTGCCCATGCTTTTCAGCACGAAAAAACTGTATTCTAAGAAATTTGTCCACCCAAAAACGGCACAAACTGAATCACTTGCTTGGCGGTCGTACAGAAACCTTGCAATCTTAAATAACATGACATCTCATTTCGTACACAGTGACACATCGTCAGTGTATTTACACTTCGAATATAATCTCCCACTTAGAAATTACTACTCATGATACAATTTAACAAAATTAACAGAGATCGTGCTTTCTCCCACTGAGCAAACCCATATATCTGGTGGAATGATTCACATTCTTAATTGAGTTTATCAAAGTATGTACCACCCACATTTTTGGGTGCAGTAAAACAGCGATCTAAAAATAAACTTCACCGAAATAGTAATGTTTTGCGTTCGAGGCGAGAAGTGAAGTAATGCGAAAAGCAGATTACGTTTATATCGAGACTTCGGGTTCGATGAAGAACTTTATTGATATAAAGCGCGGTCAAAAACCAGCGGAAGTTAGTTTTTCAAGTTGATAAAAATATTCAAAGGAATTCCCAAAATAGATCAATTGATATTTATGAAACTACACTATCTTGACATGAAAATGTCATCACACATCTCCACCAACCCTAAACTACCAGCTATCCAGCTATTAACATCCACAATCCAATGTTGAAAAATGATAATAATATATAAAAGATTATTTTAGAAAAATATTGACAATCGTAATCTACAAGTCAACATAAGTAGTTGGAATTGAATATATATAGAGTCTGATGTAAATGAGAAATGAAGTACATTTTTAAAAGAAATACAAGAACTTTTCATACATTGTAGATTTCTTGTCCAAACAAACAATGTATAAACATCTGCAAGAATCAAAATACAAGATAAGTAAAGATAATCTCAAAATCCTACAGACATGTAATAAAAGGAATTTGTTGGAAGCCATTGAAATTCATAAATCAGTTGAAAAACCCGAAATATACAGTGCATTTCTTTAATGTCCCCCTCCTTTTCATTTTTTGAACGAGTCAACTCAAAAAATTGAAATTTGGGATAATGAAATTAACGCATGAATACTTCATTTTGAAGTGAAATTGACAGATGAAACTTTCAAGATGGCGACTGGGCGCCATCTGGGAAAAAAATTAAATAGTAACGACACATCATTTTGAAGCTACTGACGAATACTTCACAACCCTAGAATATTTAATAATTTCCTGAAGACAAACACATTATTATCGATATTTCTAGAAATATTCCTTTTTATCTACCATATGGCAATTTTAATAACCCGATAAGGTTTGTTAAATTGTTTTTTGTTTATAAAAACGACAAAAAATGTCAGTACGACAATGAACATCATTGCTGAGTTAGAATATTCGCATTTAGTTTTAGGTTTTACTAGTAGAACGATACTACCTCAACAATCTCTATAATGGTCAATTCTCGTCAATTGGAAGCAAACATTGAAGCGATTTGTATTTACGGTGCGACGCGTAACTTTCACGAGACCGAAAGGATTTTCAATGGACATTTTCCGAATCGTCCTATCTGTAGAAAATATTTTACGGAACTTGTATCCAAATTCACAAGTACCGGTAGTGTACATAACAAAAAGCCCCCAATTCATCCGTCCATTCCGGAAGAACAGCAAGTGCGAATAATTGATGAGATGATAGTAAATCCTGAACAGTCTACTTACTCCGTCGCGAATGTTTGTAAGGTGTTTCCTTCTACTGTATGGAGACTTTTGAAGATAAATAGGTATCATCCATACAAAATTAAAATTGTACACCAATTAACTAAAGATGATCCTGCTCCAAGAACAGAATTCTGCAAAATCATGACGGAAACTATTGCAAGACATCCTACCTATCTCCACAATATTTGTTTTAGTGAAGAATGTACATTTTTTTTAAATGGCAATGTTCACAGACACAATTGCCGTTATTGGAGTAACACCAACCCTCACGTTTTCCAGGAAACACATACCCAGAAAAAATGAACTTTTGGACAGGAATATTGGGAAACCATATTGTAGGACCACTATTTATTGATCAAAATTTAACAGGGTAACTGTATTTGAATATGCTGGAAACTACTGTTGACCCTCTCATCACTGAAATCGTTGAAGCGATTCCTAATGAATTCGATATGGATATTGTATTTCAACAATATGTAGCACCACCACATTACTCCAGACAAGTAAGAAACTATTTGGATACTACTTTTCCCAGAAGTTGGATTGTCCGTCGAGGTCCTATAAAATGGCCAGCCCACTCGCCAGATATGACACCTTTGGACTTTTTTATGGGGCTATTTGAAGCAAAAGGTGTAAGAAACTGAACCTACTTCAATATTGGATTTATGGCAGAGAATAATAAATATTTGTAGAGATATTGACGTTATTGTGTTCGAAAATGTTCGGTGTGAAATATCGGATAGGCTATTCATATGTCAAAAAGTTCAAGGCAACCATTTCGAGCATCTTCTGAACTGACCTCAGGTTTATTACCTCATATTATGTAGTTAAATGTCAATGTATTCAGGCAATTATTGAAAGATCCCCCATTTTGTAGTAGTTGAAGTTATTGACATTATATTCTAGGGTTGTGAAGCATATGTCAGGAGCTTCAAAAATATGTGTCACAAAACCCCCTTTCTATTTAATTTTTTTCCCAGATGGCGCCCAGTCGCCAGTAGTCGCCATTCGCCAGAGTAGGTCTCCAGTCTTGAATTTATAAGTTTGACAACCCCGGTAATTTCTCCAGTGTTGATTTTTTATAGTTGGCACCTCTGTTAATTTAATTACCACCCCAATACCAATAATTAGGTTTTGTAATTGTTGTTTAAAATGCATTGAGAATAGTTTATTGCACCAGTTCGACTGAGGAAGCTACTGTATAGCGAAACACGTCTTTAGAATGAATATTGTTTCATTATCAATAATATAATATATCAATAATATATCTATAATAATAATATAATTTAATCTCTTGTTTGAGCTTGTTGTTCTTTGTTATGAAACGTTTGTATCGCAGTTATTTTGAAGTTTTTGGCAGTTGTGTGCGAAATGTACAAATTAAACTTTCATGAACAAGTACTTCTTCATACGGTTCTTTAACTAAGAAAAATTCAGCTGCTGCTCTCGACTTTGTTGTACTATTAGGATATTTCATTTACTTGGTTTTTCTCGGCTAAACTCGTTGTAAAGCATCACTTTTGACAGGTTAAAAAAGTTCTATCATCGGGTGCTTAAACCATCAATCAATGATCAGTGACATAATTAAAAATGATTAACATCACTTTCTACTTGACTCCAATCAATTTTATTTTCGTATTTGAATTTTTGCTGTTTCGTAAACGTTTTTCTTCGGATGCATTTAGAGGCTTCTTTTCTTCGAATAAATATTTGATTGTAGATGGTTACATAGCTACAATTTCTCTCAGAAGCTTTAGTTACTACGAAAATATCTAATGTACTGATGTATCAATTTATATATGATTTTTTTTTTCGAAAAAAGTCATGATATAACCTACATATCATTTAGATAATATAAATATTTAATTCCTCGCCCCAAAAGGTTTCTGATTTGATGTAATATAAAAACCAATATTTTTTACAAAATCATCAAAATCGGGGATATAGACTCCTTTGATTTCACTATAAAATATAATTCGGTGAATGAAACTGTTCTATTCCTGCAAGCTTCGTTCCAATATAGTGTGTAGCTATTTTTCACCATAAACGTGTCGATCATAACTATTATTAGACAGAGAAACCATAAATATCCTCTATTTAGTGATATAACTCGGTTGCCTGATAAAGTGGTACAAATGCTGAATGGCAGGATATTTTTAGTTATTTCTATAATTATATGCACTAACCATAATACCTAATAGATTGAAAGATCCGTTGTTCCCATTTATTTATTTTTGGATCAGGTTAATTTTACCTTTCTTATGTCTAGTTTGTGAAAACTATAACGAAGAATAAATTCATCAGGAAAATATTTCTTGAGACAACTTGGTATTCATTCATCTCATACTCTCCTGAAAATGGCATCCTCCCAAACCGATGGGAACATTTCCAAAAAAAAAAAATATTTTCAATAAACCCTGGAATTTATTTTTCAGAAAACTACTTTTCGTAACAACCTGCTATTTTCCCCATCGATAGAGTTTTCTATCAGGTAGTTACTTGATTATATGATACTCACAAACGGCTGAGAACATTAAAAACACCGGATTTTTATCGGTCAAACAATCAGTTGCTTTGTTGTCGTAATTAGCACGCACTACCAAAACGAAGTTATTGCGTAGTAGCTACAATTTCACCGAGCATTCGAGACTGGAATTATCGGTAAAAAACCAGTGAGTATGCAAGAGTGTATTTAGTCATTCATGTACGCCACTACTTCCCGGTACTTCCGGCGATACAGTGGCAGTGGACTGCTGCTCACCGGTATTTTACCGGCGACGATCACCGGTCGGCGTAACGCTAGTTGCACACACACCGATTTTGGACGTCCCACTTTGTACCGGTCGTCCAAATTCCAATAGTGAACCACATGTGGGAACGGGACCTGGCACACACGCCGATCGGTGATCGTCGCCGGTAAAATACCGGTGAGCAGCCGTACACTGCCACTGTATCGCCGGCAGTACCGGGGAAGTAGTGGCGTACATGACTAAATACACTCTTGCATACTCACCGGTGTTTTACCGACCATTCCAGTTTCGAATGCTCGGTGAAATTGTAGTTACTACGCATTAACTTCGTTTTAGTAGTGCGTGCTAATTACGACAACCAAGCAACTGATTGTTTGACCGATAAAAATCCGGTGAGTGTGCAAGCACCCGCTACTAAAAAAATATCGGCCGATTTTATACTGGCCGTCTAAAATCGGTGTGTGTGCAACTAGCGTTAGATTCACTGAGGAACGCCCGACGTTATTAACAATAGCCGCCGGTTAGTTTTTGGGGCCCCCCCATGCAAAAATTCAGTTAGGAATATTCATGACAAAACATTTTTTACCGATCGCGAAAGAATAGCACCTAAAGGCTGACTTTCGACCAAAAGAGGTCAGATGTCAATCTTGCTGAAGTGCCCATCAGTAAGTTGAGTTGAGAGCGGGCGTGGATGGAGTGGGGTAGTAGGTTCTCCTCGCTAAATAGCTGGGGGGGAAGCTTCTACTTCAGGACACTCATCCCGGGAGGGGACATGGGGGGAGACTAATCAGGTACGTGGTTGGTTAGTTGTTTGGAAGTATTCATTCATGGAGTATAAACATTTTTCAACTGAATAAAATTTTTCATATTTTTTGAATGTATTCTCACGTTTCAGACCTTTGAGAGTATCAGGTACGCTAGTTGCACACACACCGATTTTGGACGGCCGACTTTATACCGGTCGTCCAAATTCCAATAGTGAACCACATGAGTGAACGGGACCTGGCACACACGCCGACCGGTGATCGTCGCCGGTGAAATACCGGTGATCAGCCTTCCACTGCCACTGTATCGCCGGCAGTAACGGAAAGTAGTGGCGTAATGACTAAATACACTCTTGTATACTCACCGGTTTTTTACCGACCATTCCAGTCGCGAATGCTCGGTGAAATTGTAGTTACTACGCATTAACTTCGTTTTGGTAGTGCGTACTAATTACAACAAAGCAACTGATTGTTTGACCGATAAAAATCCGGTGAGTGTGCAAGCACCCGCTACCAATAAAATATCAGCCGATTTTATACTGGCCGTCCAAAATCGGTGTGTGTGCAACTAGCGTAATTTATTGAAATTTTCACTCCGATTCTACTTGGAGCTTTATATGTAACATTAACCCTGGAAAGTGGCAGCCGCAAATCATTGTTACGACGGGTGTTATAAGAGTGGAAGTCTCCATTGAATGCTTATTTTTGAAAACGAATACACAAATTTCAAACACATATAGACCCGTACAGATGAGCATGTTGTAATTTTTGAAGAGATTACGACATAAGAAGTCCCTTTTGACACCAGCTATACATCTGATGATTTTTTTTGAGAAATAAAAACTTTCTGCGAGTGAGAAGAGTCTCCCCACAAACACGTTCCATACCTGAGCCGACCTTCCACTTGTGCATAATATAAATTTATCAGTTGCTGTGGAGTCAATACGTGTTTAAGATTTCTAAACATATAGTAGATCGATGAGAGTTTAGAGCACAAAAACTTAGAGTGTTCTCTCCAGTCACAGCGGGAGTCAATGAAAATACCGAGAAATTTACAGTCTTCATGGACGGATAACTGGGTGTTATTCAGGAATATATCTAAATTTTCAAGTTCCTTCTTTGTTGGGTGGAACAGTATTGAATTTGTTTTTTCAGCGTTGAAATACAGACGAATTTCATTAAACCAAGCAACTAGTTGTTTCAAAGTAGATTCACAAGTTTCTTTTAAGGTATCGCGATTTTTGTGAGATATAAGTAAAGAGGTATCATCAGCATAAATTGTAAGTCCTACGTTTGGAAACGATTTCGTTACTTTATTAATGTATAAAATGAAGAAAACCGGGCCTAAAACAGAGCCCTGCGGGACACCCATATCAATTCGAAACTCAGAAGATTTGATGCCCTGAAGCGAGTTGTTACTAAAATTTTTCAAACTGACAAACTGTGAACTATATTTAATGAAAGTCTCAATCCAACTGAGACAAACACCTCTAATACCATAATTGTGTAACTTCGATATGGGAATATCATGATCAACACAGTCGAAAGCTCGACTCAGGTCACAGAAAATGCCGCAAAGAATCTCTCTTCGATCAATGCGGTTAAGTAGATCGTTAAAATAGTGATTAATAGCAGTTGTAGTTGATTTTTCTCTTCGAAAACCGTGCTAGCTGCTAGTTAAAATGTTAAATTCATTCAAAACGGCAATGCGTCTTTCTAAGTAACAATATTCGAAAATTTTTGAGAAGCTGCTGGAAATTGTTATAGTTCTATAATTTTCTAATTTTTTCATATACAGGTATAACTTCCCGATTTTGAGATCAGAAGGAAGTTTGCCGGTTTTGAAAGAGAGATTCACTAAAAATGTTAAAGGCTCAATCACAATGTTAACAATTCTTCTCAGAATGAATATAGGAACTTCATCGGGTCTGACGAAGACTTATTTTTGAGCTTGTTCCTCAATAAAACTAGCAGTTTATTCGGCAAGAACGGCCTCAAGAAAAAAGTATGAATTTGAATTTCATGCATTACGTTAGTTATATTAGGAACAGAGAGTTTATTTCTGAGTTCCAGTGAAGCATTTTTGAAAAAATTATTAAAAAGGTTGGATACAATGTCCGGATCTTCCACTCTCTCATGATTGTGACAAATTGTGATATTTTTTGTTCATTTTTATGTCTATTATTCAATTCAGATATTACTTTCCAGGCAGTTTTACCAGGATTGTCAGAATTAATGATATTGTTTTGATAATAAAGTTTTTTTTCCGCTCTAAAAGCAGAAAATGACGTTTTTTTGATTCTCTATTCAGGAAATTACTTCTTGTGACAACCAGGTATTTCACTCATTGAAATAATTATTTCACTGGATCGTAGTCTGAAAATATATTCCTAACAAATTGATGAAAAACATTCAAAACCATAATTTTTAATAAAAACTGAAATTAAATTTTTGGAAAACTATTCATTTGTGTGACAACATGGTATTTCGTTTATAAAAACAATTGACTCATTAGATACCCCTTTGAAAGTATCATCCTCCCAAACTAATAATAACATTTTATAAGAAAAATATAATGAAGGCAGAAATCTATATTTCAGGAAAAAACTTCTTGTGCCAAGCTAGTGTTTCGCTCATAGAAAAACTCCATTCATCAGCTACTCTCTTGACTGGAATTCATTTTTTTAGAAAACTGCTTTATATGTCAATCCGGTCCATCGAAAAATAACATTCTGAACATACAACTTCCCTACGTTATTCCTTAACTTAACCAATCCGCAATCGCAATCGAGAAACATGGAGAGTCAAGAGTTGTTGCGCTTGATATTTTTAAAGCCTTTGACCGTGTGTGGTATGAGGGTTTGCCAAACTTCAATGCTATGGTTTGTCGGATCATTTCTGTGTATGGCTTTTCAGCTTCCTGAAAGGACGTTTCCTGCATGTGGCCGTCGATGGATACCTCTCGAATACTTTCGCCATCAACGCTAGTGTTCCCCAGGGATCCATATGGTCTCCAACCCTGTTTTTATTGTATATCATCGACTTATTGAAAAAACTAACAATATATTGCTTTGCTGACGAGAGCACACTTGTCTCGTCATTACATTTGGATTCCAGGACATCGGTTGAGGATGCACATCTTCACCGACAGCAGGGGGTGAATATTTCAATGAGGATCTAGAAGTAATTTCGAATTGGAGTTAAAGTAACCAAGTTCAAAACTCAAAACTAAGGCATCGGTTTTCTCCAAAAAGATAAATGTCTCCGAATCGGATATAATAACGTCAGATCAGACAATTACGCTTTCTGCTTTGATAGGTTTGTTGGCGGTTGAAATGGACACCAAAAGTTCTTGACACAATCATGTCGCTGGAATTGAAAAGGCTGCTTCTCAAAACTTGGAACACTGTTCCGAACCAGAAAACTGTACACACCTCAGCAACTTTTGATGCTTTATAAAGCTCAGGTCAGACCTTCTTTGGAGTATTGTTCTCATGTATGGAGTTCCGCCCCCAAACATACCCTAAAGCTGCTGGATTCCATCCAGAAAACAGCCATCCGCCTGATTGGAGACGCGAACATCACTTGCACTTTGATAGTCTGGAACATGGAAGAAAGGTTGGAGAATTCCCTCTCTTCTGTAGATACTTTCACGGAAAGTGTTCAAGTGACATTGGTACATTTGATTCCACCAAGAGCGGTACATATCAACAATAAGCGACGGACTGTGGCTACCCATCGTTTTGAGGTTCAACTCAGCACACCTCGAACTTTCTCTGTTTAAGAACTCCTCATCTGGAGAACGGCGTTTATGTGGAATAAACTTCCGGAGAACGTTTTTCCAAAATGGATTTGATCTCCAGCGATTCAAATCTAATGTGAATCACTACTTTCGCACAGGCACCGCTCTAAAACGCCTTAAGGACTTTCCTGTAGTGCTTGTGTTTTGTCTTTAAAAAAACATACACAAACGCACAGACAAGCTATTTTCTGGGTTTGTTTGCTGTAGATTACAGGTTTTTATGCCTGGCGTTCCGTATACGACTGTGGTAGGGATTATCAGGGGCGATGAGGCATCAGACGAAGTGTTCTAGTTGTATTCAAATATTGTTAGGGTTTCCGGGATTTTTCCATTGGTACTAGGTCTGTTTCTGTTCTATTGATTGAATTAAAAGAAAACATAAGTGCAGGTATCCAAACTTTCATAATGTTAATTCAAATTCATTTATTGGTAATTGCAACAGCAGCCATCTATAAGATACACGTCATGTTTTACAGTCACACACAAATTGACAGTACACTTAGAAACAGGTATTTAAAAATGAAAAATATAATATATAATGGTAAATGTAAATGGTCGTTGTGACTGATTCATTCTAACGAGTCATTGAGGAATTCTCTAACCGAATAATATGCTTTTGCCAACATCATTTTTTAATTGTTTGTTTGTAATTTCTGAAACGCATGTTCTGTATGCTGCTCGGTAGTTTGTTAAAAAACTTAGCTTCGAAATATCCTGGACTTTTTCAAATTTTGTTAATTTATGTTGAGTTACGCTCAATTCATTTGCAGTTCTTGTTGGATAATTATGAAAGAATGAGTTTCTCTTGAATGAATGTATGTTTTCTTTTACATAACTTAATGTTTTATAGATGTATATGCAAGGAAAAGTCAATAGTTTGTTGTCAATAAATATAGTCTTCCAGCTATCTTCGGATTTCATACTGAACCTCAGCCTCAGAATGCGTTTTTGGCGGACAAAAATTCTTTCAGCATTAGTGCAATCTCCCCATAGAATGACGTTGTGTGTGAGGTGGCAGTATACTAGGGAATAGTATATGTCCAATAGAGCGGTTTTTTGTCCATTGTTTTTTTAGCTTCAGTCTAGCAAAGAATCCAGAATTAATTTTTTTTGTATTTGTTGAAGATGGTTGTCCCATGATATATATTTATCTAGGTGGAGTCCTAAGAATTTGGTCGATTCTGAGTTCTGAATTACGGCAAGAAAAGAACTGGTACTGTTTCTTCTGCACTTAAATTGAATATATACAGTTTTTTCAATGTTCACTATCAAATTATTAGCATTGCACCAATTTCTGAAAGAGTTTATGACTTCATTTACAGTGTTTTCCAGTTCCTTCAGGGTCTGTGCAGAGGCCACCACCGAAGAATCGTCTGCAAACATTGTGACTTGACCATTCGTGATATGGTCGGGCATATCATTGTCGAATATTAAGAAGAGTAGTAGTCCCAACACTGACCCCTGCGGAACCCCGATATCCATGAAGTAGGTTTTAGAACATTAATTTTTTATTTGTACATAAGCCTTTCTTTCATTAAGGTATGACTTCATTACTTCAAGAATTTTTCCTCTTATTCCATTTCTTTCTAGTTTATTTAGAATAAAATTTATTTGTAGTCTGTCAAAAGCACACGAGATTAAAGAAAATGCCAGCAACGAAATTGCATGCATCACTATCATAAGGTTCATTCCAACCTTGAGTCACCAACAAATTTTCAACAGTTTGTAAATCGTTGTCAACGCGCATGTCTGTTAAATATTGGTTTCTGATTAATTTGAAATTTCTGATTGGAACAGTTGATAATTCAACTGAAATTTGGCATGAAATTTCAACATAACCTTTAAAAATAAATCTAATCAATTGTATTTCTGGAGAGTAAAACAAGGTTGCAGTATTTTATGTCTCTATTCTATTTATTAATCAACATGGAACTGGGAGGTAAGTAGGTCACCGCAATAATTAATTTGTGTAAATAAAGATGTTCATATTTTATGTTCACTTGAAGAATTCCTAATTTTTCCTGCGCCAGCAAATACATAATATAATTTATTTTATAACAATTTTTGCAGGTTATGTTGTTTGTAAGTTGCATGAACATAAAACAGAAACAGTAATACGGAATACGCATGCGTTAGATTAGTGGTTAGAAGATAATCCTCAAACCATTCTGATAGATTTCGAACAGGTTTGAATCTTGGATGGAACAGAAAACTGATAGTTTACTAATGGTTGGAAACTCACGTTGGAACGCAATCACATTCTGACGCTGGTTGGAACGAACCTATAATAGACACATTTCATGAATTCAATTGTTGCACTTTCCGTTGATCTCCCTGCGCGGAATCCATGCTGTCGAGATGACAGAATCTTTTTCCTTTCCAGTCGACAATTCTTTCATAATAGGTACGTTCAAAAATTTCAGAATTAACGTTTAATATTGTCACCTGTCTATAGTTGTCCGGTGAAGTACGTTCGTTTTTTTTATGATTAAGTGGGACGGGAATACGCCTGTGTCGAATGTCAAGTTGATCAGGTATGCCAGGAGTTCAGCAATAGTTTCTCCAGGTGTTCAGCAATAGTTTCTTTTAGAGTTTTCCCCTTCTTCCTTCATGATGAAATTATTTCTAAATTTCTATCGACACCTTATATAGTCTTGGATATTAGCTCGGAGTTATATCAAGGATTCAAGTCTTTTCAAACGCGATAACATGCGTACCTTTTTTTTGTTCAGAGATGATAATACAAAAAGACTCATTGATAAATCGAGAGTCCTCCCGCCACGTTCATATGGCCTGTCAAAAATCGACAAGAGGAATGTGCCACAAAGACTTATCGTGAATGCTTTAGGTTCAACTCCTCATGATGTAGCAAAACACCTTAGATTTTCTGAGAGACGACCGCCTTGTTCGCTCATTGTTTATCATTGACATATTTCCAGCGGGACAGTGTTTTCTGTGGACAAATGGATGGCTCCGCAATGGACAGCCGTTAAATCCTGTGGTTGCAAATTTGTTCATGGAAAAAATCCGAACAATGTCCCTCAAATTGAACGTTGTGAAACCGCATATTTTTGGGTGCGTTACGTTTCTGACAGATGTGTAGAATCATGGTGAAGTGCAATTGAATATATTTCTTTCAAATCTAACTGCCTTCACTCAAAAATTCAATCCACAATGAAACAGATAATCCTAAGAACCATCGCCTTCTTGAATGTAATAAAGAACAGACGGGATGATGAGACTTTGGTTGATAGAGTGTACAGGAAACCAATGCACACGGCTTCTGAATAAGAATTATAACCACCAGCCTTGACAACAAATAAAGTGGTAATCGAAACTTTAGTTGAAAGAGTCTGAAAAACTCAATCAGCCAATTTCGAGCAGACATTCAATCCAGGAAAGAGAATGCCAAGACAACTCCAAATTCCATTGGAAAATATTTCCTGCCATATGTGAAGAATATTACTGACCACATCAGAGGGATTCCCACAGGGTCCTAGTAACACCGGGGTTTGCCAAATCCCTCGTAGCTGCGTATCAGTCTATACTGAAAACACGAAATGGAGTGTGAGTACACGGTTCTCTGAACACAAGACAATTGTCATCTGGAGCATACCGACAAATCAGCAATAATGAAACATGCAATATTATTATCCAAGAGGCGATAGAAATTCATAAACACAGAAATAATTTCAACCGAAAGGAAGAGGAATTTAACATAAATAAAATATGGTCACCTGCACGTAATTGCTCTTGTATTAGGTTATTCAATTCAACCAGTAAAACAAAGATACGCCCACCATCAACTTAATATATCCAGAGACCCAAAGCAATTCTGTAATATCTGCTTGAGGTAGATTGTCGTAGACGAAAAGTCGTCTTCAAGTCGCCAATTACATTGACAAAATTTTACACTATACGAAATGGTTCCCAAACCTGTTTGATACTTTATAGTAGAAAAGAACAACAAAAACAAAACGCGGCTGCAGACTTCAGGCTTTCTGATATAGCAATTCAAGAATAAAGATTTAATGCTAAGGTCGAAGAATTGAAATTTGCTCCAGAAAACCGATTCTGACTAGCATAGAGATATCCGATATTGAATGACAAAGAAAACAACAAAGTTTTTTTACTAGTAATCCTAACTCACTTTTACGCCAATTAGTGACTGTTGAAGAATCGAAGCATATTTCAGAGGTAACACATAAGGGAATGACACATCATGGGTCATCCCTAGAAAAAGTTGCACAGAGGTAAATATAATGATGTCAAGTCACTAAAGCTTTATTTTTGTTTTTCCATTCATTTAAGTAATTATCACCTGAACAATAAAAAAAACCACTACATACTTAATTCTAGATTCAATATACCCTCCTGAATTTTAATTGGAACATTGAAATATTTAATTTTCTTTGCTCTTCAATTATTATAGTTGATGAGAAAGGTACACATGGTTTGAGTTGCAGGAGAAGTCCAGGGCGTATATCTCGACATCACCAAGTGAACGACATATTGAAACGAGCTATGTTGTCAGCGGATGTTCCTGCAATTCTGGAACCCTTAGGTACCAGTCGAGATGATGGTAAACGACCAGATGGTATGTCTCTCATACCATGGAAATACGGTAAACCTGTGGTATGGGAATTTACTTGCGTTGACACGGTCGCGGCTTCCCATCTAGCCGAAAGTTCCAAGTCTGCTGGAACTGCAGCATTGTCTGGCGAGAAATTGAAAAGGAAAAAATACCAAAATCTTGGAAACAACTATCTGTTTCATCCAGTAGCGGTTGAAACTTTTGATGTTTATGGCCCGGAGTCTCTGTTATTCGTTCATAGAATAGGCCAAGCAACGAAAGATCACCGTTCTACCTCTTTTTTGATAGAAAGAATTAGTATTGCTATTCAACGTGGCAATGCTGCTTCAGTACTTGGAACTATTCCTCCTTCACATAATTTTGATGAGATCATGCATTGCCCTAATTTCAGTACGGAACTGAAACCTCTTCGAAACAAGCCGAGATATGTGGATATTTATCAGTCTCCTATCAAGGTTAATTCACAAGTGATTGATCCACCTTCTTCTTTTTCAGTGCGGTCAGTGGACTCAGGTCATTCTTGGCCCCAAAAAATGAGTTGCAGTCCTCGTAGAACTGGTACCCTTTCAGTGGAAGAGCTTCTTGAAGCAAGGGCCGAATCGATCCCTCTACGAAACCCTTCTTCACTTGGAAGGATCGATCGCAGCTTGAGAAATGGTTCTTATGGAGATTCTGTGAAACGTGTTCTTCCTTACGAATCAGTAGAGAGTTGTCCTGAAAATCTAGAGAAGAAAATTGGATTGGATAATTTAGGAAACACTTGCTACATGAATAGCATTTTACAAGTGTTGTTCATGACGAAGAATTTCAAGAACGAAGTTTTAATGATGAACGAGAACGGAAATGTTTCCGGCTTATTCATCAAACTCAAACAACTGTTCATGCAGCTGCAGTTTCGTAAGAAGGTATCATCTTTCCCTCCAACCGTTTTCCTGGAGTCTTTGAAGTCCACTAGATACTCGTTAGGACAACAAGAGGATTGTTCCGAATTCTTGGAGTTCTTGTTGAATACTCTTCGTGAGCAAAACAATAGCAAAATCAATACTACTGGCCGCTCTGGACTGAATGATTCCGTACAACCCATCTCGTCTTGTGTTTGTAAATCTTTTGCTGGAAAAATCCTCACTTGTTTACTTTGTGGTAAATGTTCAAGAAGTACTGAAAACTTATGTGAATTCCTGGAACTTCATCTAGCTTTTCCTAATACGACTAATTACCAGTCCGTGCAAAGCTTATTGTTAAATCATCTGAAAATTGAATTTTTAACAGGTGATGATCGACTGTATTGTCAAACATGCGCCAAACTAACTGACTGTTATAAGGAAACAAGAATAGCTGAGGCACCAGTCAATCTAATAATAACACTGATGGTTTTCAAACAAGACTCAACCTCTAACGGAAGCAAGAAACTCTTTGGAAGGTTCGAAATAGATGAACATTTCAACCTAGCAGACCACTGTTATAATATTCATGCAGTCATTGTTCACTGTGGTTCTGGCGTTGAATTTGGTCATTATTACGCCTTGGTCAAAGACGAAACGGACTGGTTTAAGTTTGACGATAGTCGTGTCACGAAGTGTTCTGGCGATGCATTGAATTTATTGGAGCCTCTGAAGACACCCTACATTTTGGTTTATGAGAGAGAGGACATTGTTAGATCAAGATCTTCAGATAATGTGGTGCTGCAGGTTTTTCCGGGTTTTTCTGCAGCTGAAAAAGCAAATGAGCCACTGGAATCAATGAAGTCGCCCCGGAGCGCAAATTAATTTCTATTGTTGTTTTTATTTTATTTTATCGTTGTTTTAATAAAAATTTTATTAAAAAATTTAGTACCGTAAACTGGGGTGAATAGGGACAAAAAAATCAATAATTGTATAAATATATATAAATACAATAAAAATAAAGATATTGAAATTGGGTTTGTGGCAAAAGAAGGGCCATTCGTCATTTGTCAGTTGTTTCACATGAAGGCGTCAAAAAAAAATTAGACGGCCATTTGGCAACACTGCCTGTCAATTGTCATTTTCTTCAAAAATATCAAAACCTCCAAACTGTTGACGGAACGAAACACGTGGTTGTTATTATCAGTTCGGTGAATCTAACTGTTAATGAATTTGTATTTGGAAAGTAATTTGTCATATTAGACTTTGAGATTAAGGCTTTCATTGAATTGTTATGATTTTTTTTTTGTTAAGCAAGACCTAACACATGGCTAAATTGGGGTGAATGGGGACATAGCAAAGAATACGTTTGAATCGTTCGGTGCCAATATTTATAGTGTTAGGTATTTGATAATACCTATATCTACCATTTCGAATAGGTAAAAAAGTTGTTTTTTCTATTCAGGTGATGTTCAAAAATGGTCAGAACATACAAAAAGGACCCCAAAGCTGGAACACATGCTTCTGTTGATCCAGAGTGCGTTCGGAATGCAGTTCTGGATGTACAAAGAGGGATGGCATTGAGAACAGCAGCGGCGAAATGGAAAATTTCAAAATCCGCTCTGCATCGATATTGTTCTAAACCGAACCTGGAAATTGGAAAGAAAGGTGGACAAACAGCATTATCCACAGCTTTAGAAATAAAACTTGTTGAATGTTTAAAAAAGTGCGCTGAATGGGGCTATCCGCTCAGCGTTTTTGATATTCGTTGTTTTGTAAAATATCATTTAGAGCGAGAGGGGAAAGTCGTACCAAAGTTCAAGGACAATCTGCCGGGGTCCGATTGGGCACTTAGTTTTATCAACAGGCATCGAAATCAACTTTCACAACGAATATGCCAAAATATTAAGAGAAGTAGGGCCGCTGTAAGTCCTGAAAACATCAACGCCTTCTTTGAAGAACTTGGTGCCACCTTGGAAAATATACCGCCTCATCTCATAATAAATTACGACGAGTCTGCTCTATCGGATGATCCTGGGCGGCGTAAGCTAATTTTCAAAAAGGGATGCAAATATCCCGAACGGATCATGAACCAGACCAAAGCCGGAGTCACAGTAATGTTCGCTGCAACTGCATCGGGTGAACTCCTTTCACCTTATGTTATATACAAGGCGGTACATTTGTATGACCTTTGGATCCAAGGTGGTCCCCAAGGGACAAAATATAACAGAAGCAAATCAGGATGGATTGATGGACACTGCTTCCTTGACTGGCTTCAAAAAATTGTTTTGCCATATGTCCGACGTTTTGAAGGGAGAAAAGTCCTCATTGGGGACAACTTGAGTTCACATTTGTCCCCGGCTGTAGTTCAGACTTGCGTGGAGAATAACATCTCATTTTCTTTTTTGCCAGCAAACTCAAGCCACTTAACCCAGCCGTTAGACGTTGCTGTTTTTAGGTCCCTTAAGACCCATTGGAGAGCGGTTTTAGAACAAACTAAGGTCAAAGCAAAGAATACCAATCAGCCGTTTGATAAAAAATTATTTCCTGGACTCCTAAATCAAACTTTAATTAGAATGAAGAAAGAGGATGGTCTCAAAAACGCCATATTATCAGGTTTTAAGAAGTCAGGCTTGTGTCCTTTAAACAGACACAGGGTTCTTGAAAGACTTCCTGCTTTTGAACCAAGAGAAAATCCGGATATTCCGCTAAATGACAGTCTCACTACATTTTTGCAAGAAATGCGCTATGGAAATGAAGAATCCAAAAAAACTAGAAAAAAAGACTTCTTGTTCCACCAGGTCGAAGCATTGGTCCTGACGACTTCAAAACCAACACTGACGAAAGTAGTGATGATGGTCATCAGAGTGATAACACTGACAAAATTAGAGATGATGATCATCAGAGTGATCTGGAAGGAGAAAATTCCGGTGAAAATGAGGGCGAACTAATTGAAGATGTAGTAGGTGGACAAGAAGAAAATAAAATAATAAGCAATTCAGAAGACAACAGAAAAAAAATTGAGGAGCTGAAAATAGGTGACTGGGTTAGCGTAAAATTCAAATATGACAGAGGAGTTGACAAAGTATTTTATGGCAAAGTGCTACAGATTGCAGCAAACAAATTTCTTGGGACTTTCCTAAGACAGACATCTAAAATGGCATCCATATATGTATTTCCGGATGTTCCAGATGAATGTGAATTTGACAGGGAGCAAGTTGTGGATGTATTACCTCCCCCAAATATTCGAAGAGGAAGGCACACCTTTAGGACATAATTTAGCTTTAAGAGATACTTTTATATATTTTGAAATAAAGTTTTTTTCCTGAAAATGATGTCATAATGTCCTAAAAACTTTTTAAAATAAATACAAAGTCCCTATTCGCCCCATAGAAGTATTGAATAGGGACGTATACAAGAAATATAGACGTGTCCCTATTGACCCCACTACGGGGGCGAATAGGGACACCCATTAAAAAAAATATATATAAAAACCAATAAAAATATGATCATATACAGTATGTCAGTTCGTAACTTTAGGTCGTATGCCATGATATCATAAAAAAACATTTTGAAAAATGTTGTCCGATTGGTCAGGATTTTCAAAAAACCTTCAAAACTGTCCCTATTCACCCCAGTTTACGGTAATCGAATATTATTGTTGCAAGTTAATGGTTTCCAATTTCCAATTATTGCCCCTAAATTTTTTAAACGTTCTATTGAGAAATAACAAAAATTGTTATTTTCATTCAACTTTTCATTTGATCTCACATTTAACAATAAGTTCAATCGTAAAACTAATAAAATTAATCAAAATAAGTTTTTCGTTGATCTCCACTATATGTTATTATATGTCCTTGAAGGCAATCTTCATGTTATATCCACATAAATAACAGCATTTAGACAGAAAAATATTGGCAACATCCTCTCAAGAATAGATTTCAAAATGTTACTCTAAAAATAGTGGAACTGAAAGTAAATGTCACTGGAAAAAGTTATTACGTGTCAGCAAGCGCGGAACTTGGAATACGTCACTCCAACTAGGTCACTAAATTCGTGTCCGGAAATTATTTTGAATCACATTGATGAATATAACTTGTTAATCATTCGCCACTATATTGAAACATCTCCATCTCATCTCTACACATTTATTAGCATTGAAGAAGCTTAGTGAAAATTAAGTTTGTAATGCTTGGCAGCTTTGGCAGAAAATTCCTTACTTGTAAAAAGACTAGATATTGCCATTGACTGACTGCGGTACCCCGCATTGAACATTCCATTCATTCATCGACCAGGTTTAATAAAAAAAATAATGAGGAATATATATTGAAAGGTCAAATTTAGTTGACTGGCTATTATATAACTATAGATTATTTTTGAGTTGGGTATTTCAGTCAATCTCTGCGGGTTAAGGAAATA
This sequence comes from Leptinotarsa decemlineata, assembly GCF_025532065.1. Classification (NCBI taxonomy): domain Eukaryota; kingdom Metazoa; phylum Arthropoda; class Insecta; order Coleoptera; family Chrysomelidae; genus Leptinotarsa; species Leptinotarsa decemlineata. The sequence goes on along the minus strand of NW_027412694.1, from coordinate 9,148,841 downwards.
GTATTTTTGCTATTCAAGCTTTCGGAAATATATTTTTTCCTTTATCAAGAATATCTACAAAATAAAGATCATGCAAATATTATATAGTAATAGATGTGTTATAAAAGACTCACCAAAGTTAGTTTAACATATAAAAAAAAGACATATAAACGAAAAGTCAAATGCAAAATTTGACGTTGAACATTTTGTTACAGCACCAGAGAAAATGTGATTATTATGATATTTGCACATACAGTGAGATAATGTAAGTGTAAGTGAAAAATTATTAGTGATATGATTTTTTGTTTAAATTATTATTATTTTTTCTTATGTGAACCATTTCTAGAAGAAGCCTTTTAAATTTATTATTTTCCACTATTAAAATTGTATTATTTTGATAATCCATAACATGATCTGAAGAGATATGTTCATATATATAATTATTCTATAAGATATATTCCAAATTTAACTCCTAAATTACTTAATATATTTCGTGACATAAAAAGTATTAGAATTTCTACCAAGAATTATAAAACAATTTCATCCCTATATTCTAGAATCAAAACCCCTCTCAGCAACAAAGAAAAATCTTATGTTATATATAGTATTCCATGTTCTTCTTGTAATTCAATTTACATTGGTGAGACCAGTCGTAATCTATCTGCAAGAATCACGTCACATAAAAGTGACTGCAGACTCAACAAACGTTCCTGTGGACTAGCTGAACATGTTATCTCTTCAGATCATGTTATGGATTATCAAAATATTAAAATTTTAACAGTTGAAAATAATAAATTCAAAAAGCTTTTTCTACCTGAGGGTTGTTGATGGCTTTTGGTAGTTCTCCTACCTGTTTTTCTACCTGAGGGTTGTTAATGGCTTCTGGCGGTTCTCCTACCTGCGATGGTTCATTATCAATTTGTGGTTGTCTTTGGTGGTTGTTTTTAATTATTGTTTTCCAAATCCTTGGGATGTTTAGTCAAAAGCAAGGCCTCATCAACAAAAGGGATGACTCACTAAACATCCCAAGGATTTGGAAAACAATAATTAAAAACAACCACCGAAGACAACCACAAATTGATAATGAACCATCGCAGGTAGGAGAACCGCCAGAAGCCATTAACAACCCTCAGGTAGAAAAACAGGTAGGAGAACTACCAAAAGCCATCAACAACCCTCAGGTAGAAAAACAGGTAACAAATCCATACAACTTACGCAAGCGAAACCATATAAAAACACCACAAGAGGAACCTGACATCAGTTACACCTCTCGAAGCGAAGCAGTAACTCGTCCCTGTCCCTGGACTTCCTCTTTTCCTCTCGGGAATGTATAGATGGGGTCAAAATATCACCAGTACTTCATATAACTTTTTTTCCTAAAATCCTTCGTTACCAAGTAACGGGCCCTCGAAGTTACAAAATGAAAAATGTTTTTCTTTGATAACTTTTCAAGTGAATATTCAAAATCATCCAAATTTTGGTAATTGACTAAACAAATGAATTCCTTCGATGAGCTTTCATGCAGAAGTCAGTTGTTTTGCTACAAAGTCAGGAACGGACTACCCCGATGGTCCACACCCCAAAACTTTGAAATGACAGATATTTTTCAACAAATTAAGGTTACTTGGACAATTTTATGAATAAAAGTACTCGTGTGGAAAGTCGATCGGAGCAACGAGTCTTGATAAAAATGTAGTTTCACTAGACGACATCAAACCCGCTCGTCCACCATTATTTGAAATGAATAATTATCAAAGCAGAAATAATAATGATAACGTTAATGAAAGCTCATCGACGGAATTCATTTGTTTAGTCAATTACCAAAATTTGGATGATTTTGAATATTCACTTGAAAAGTTATCAAAGAAAAACATTTTTCATTTTGTAACTTCGAGGGCCCGTAACTTGGTTACGAAGACTTTTAGGAAAAAAAGTTATATGAAGTACTGGTGATATTTTGACCCCATCTATACATTCCCGAGAGGAAAAAAGGAAGTCCAGGGACATCCTGTATTATATTACCATAAAATATTTGCATGATCTTTATTTTGTAGATATTCTTGATAAAGAAAAAAAATATATTTCCCTAAGCTTGAATAGCAAAAAATAGTATTTCCATAGCCCGCAGAGATTGACTGAAATACCCAACTCAAAAATAATGTGGCAGAATGGCAGATACCCAACGGAAAAACAATAACCCACCCAGCTAATGCCGCGCAGAGAGTTGAAGTAAAACCATCAGGCACCTGTGCAACGTCTTTGACTTGGAAGATTCGTCGCAAGTTATTTCCCACTATGAATAGCAGAAATTAATTTCGTTTGATCGATCCGACCAACCGATAGAAAGGTTTCGGGGTGATTGCCCCATCATCAGTACCGGGCATGGTCTCTTCAGAACAGTGTGAACCGTCTGAGTATCTATCTCTCCGGCGCTGTATTCTCTTTACACCAGCGACCTCCCAAGGCCCGAGCATGTGAAGATATCCCTGTACGCCGATGACACGGCTCTTCTCTCATCTTCCATGGGTCGAGAGCTCGGCGTCGTCTACATACAACGTGCATTGGACGACCTCGAGCGCTGGTACCTCGATTGGAAGATTCGAGTAAACCCGGACAAGACTCAGGCGATAACCATGGGAAGATTGCTATCTTCTCCGGCCAGAAAAGTGTGAATCTCTGGAAGGAAGATTGACTGACAAGCGCGGGTAAAGTACCTCGGCCTTCTAATAGACCGTAGGCTCACTTGGAATCAGCACATTATGTACGTCAAATCTATGATCAAGGGACAGATTGCAAGTCTGTACCCTCTGATCAACAGAAAGTCAAAAATGAGCCTGAAAAACAGGATTACCATCTAGAACACGATGTTCAAGCCTGTCATCATGTATGCTTCAGACGTCTGGAACAAGCGGCGAAATATAATATCACCATTCTGGAGGTATTGCAAAATAAACTAATGAGGATGATTGTGATTGCTCCTTGGTTCGTGCGGAATGAAGCCATCCACAGAGATTTGCAGCTGCCTTCCATTCGGCAGTCCATTCAGTCGAGGAATCGGCGAGTTTTCGAATTCATACCGCCATCCCCTCAGTCATGAATTCATTGGTCCTTCTCGACAATAATCAGTTGAAAGGGTAAGGGAGCTGGACTCCAACCTGATTGAACTGAAGATGACTTTCCACGACCAAACAAATATAATTCCAGCTAGTCATAGAATCGCTCTGTAGTTGATTCAGTGGGATGCCCACAGAGCCAGGAAACAACTTCACAAGCATACTCCGGGGTGGGAGTCGGAATAATGATTAATATTCCGGAGAGGTGCATTATGACATGCCCAAGGTTGCCCCTTTCCTCTCATACCTTTCATTTCATAGCCACAAAGTGAACTCTCAAAAAAGTATTTCTCAATCAATAATATCATCATGAAAAGGTGGGATCTACCTCCGAGAGAACGATAAAAAAACCAGCAAAAAAATACACACAATCAAAAATATGGTAAAGGGTTCAACAACAAAAAGACAACCTGTACAATCAGTATGCCCGGACATGATTTTGTGGCTTCTCCAAAAAAGTTATTCGTTGAAAATCCCCTCAACGTCGACTGAAATTGAACAGCCTCAAAGCTCTCAAGTGCACTTCGAAATAATTTCATTGTTCCTTACAACAAAAATCAATAGCTGTGGCATTTTATACGAAAAAGGAAATTCTCCTCGAGGAAATTAAAAAGCCTCAATGCCAAAGTTCCAAGGTAACGCTAAAAATAAAATGAATATGAGCGAGGCAGGTGTTCTTTTACTCATTTCGAGATAAATTCCTAATGTTTTAGATTACACGAATGTTCTGGTACTTTAGTAACGGATATATTTATTTACAGGGCGTCGTATATATGAAATAGTTCATTTGAGTTGATTAGATATTTGATCTGAAATGGCAAGTCACTCACTAACGTTGAAATACGAGTATTTAAAAAACAATCATTTGTGGGTATGAAATCCATTAGTTGCTGGAATATGTATAAGTATTGTGTTTCGAAATTGTTATCGTTGGAGATCTGAGAGAAATGCTTAGGAATCTTACAGGAGTCATACAGGAACCAAAATATCGCCAGATGATCAACTCTGTCACCAAAATGTTCACTTCCAAAGAAAGGAAACTCTCAAATCTCGCTAGCAAGAAAATGTTTGAACTTTAATTTTTCTGTAGATAATTCGGTGATGTCTTGAACATTTTCTTTGACTTCACATGCTGATAAATTAAATAAATATAGACAGAAATTTGCGAGAAAATTCTGGATCTCCAAGATACAGTATGTCCGTATTCAAACTACATTGTGTCAATTTTAAAACTTACAATGGGCTATATCTCACGAACGGAAGCTGATATCGAAAAATGCTTGAAACCGTTTCTAAGATAGTAAGGATAGTAGTAAGTGACATGAAAGAGAACTCACCCCCATCAATATGCCAAAAACGCATATTGCGTACTTTGGCACATATTTCATTTAGGGACTCGTGTAAAACTATTTTCAAAATGTGCGGAATATTACCTCTCCCATGCATTTACATTTTTGAAATGGATGTTTATGTTTTTAAAAGTAGACCATATTTCGAATTGAATGAAGATGTTCATGGTTATGACACTCGTAGTAAACAATTAATGTCCATTCCATTTGCGAAAGTGAATATTGCATATTTTGCTCCCAATTACATGGGGCCACGAATCTTTAACACACTCCCAGATACCATAAAACAACATAAAAATGTGATACATTTCAAAAAAGACTTGAAACAATTTTTATTAGACAAATGTTTTTATTCACTTTCTGAATTTTTAACACAAAATTAAAATCATTGCATGTGCCTGTCTTATTTTGTATCTGTATTTTATATATATATATATATATATATATATATATATATATATATATATATATATATATATATATATATATATATATATATATATGAAATCTAGAAAGGTTAATGCAGTCAAGCTGCTGGAAAATAATTCCATGAAAATCAAAAAATGAATAGATTAGTACTCTTTGATCATTCCCATATTGATTTCAATTTAAGAGCCACCGGTATACAGCTGTTTCAGCCTATTGGGCATCGTCAGTACCGTCGTCCCTTTGGTTATCTAATTCATGCACAATTAAAGGTTCGATGGTGTTTTCCAGCATATCAAGATAAATGGCATAAAAACTTGGCAAGTTGACTTGGGTGTCACACCAATAGGTGGTTCCACTTATGTTTCGCTTGCGTTTACGCAGCTATTTTTATCAAGTACTTTCTTGGTTTTTTCTCATTTTGTCTTCAATCGAGGACCGCCTGCCCGGTACTGACGATGCCCAATAGGCTGAAACAGCTGTATACCGGTGGCTCTTAAATTGAAATCAATATGGGAATGATCAAAGAGTACTAATCTATATATATATATATATATATATATTTATATTTTTTAACAGAACCCTTAGATTTAGTCTGGACAATTCCCATACATGTAACTGTCGACGGGAAATAAAGATTTATTATTATTATTATTATTATTATTATTATTATAACCTCCTAGGCCCCACCCACCAAAACTAAAAATGTTTAAATTGTAAACCCCTATTTGTGATACATCATTGAAAAGACTATAAAACATGCTATCCAATGGTATAAATAATAATTGTACTGAGTGAAGCAATAATTGTGAAACTTTGGCTTGAATGGAATATTTAATGAGGTTTTTGTTGAACTGCAAATTTAATAAAAATGTCAATTAAGTAAATGCTCAGAGTGGGTTCCGTTATTTTGTAAACAATAATACAGCCTATTTTCAAATTCTGCATGAACTTTGGCAAACGTTGTTCTAGCAATGGCGCGGCACCATTGCGTAATTCTTTCTCGCAATTTCCCAAGTGACGCAGGTTGAGATTTATAAACAACTGATTTGAGGTGACCCCACAGAAAAGTCAGGTGGCGCCAAGTCTGGTGACCTAGGTGGCTACTCAATGGAGCCTCTCCTTCCAATCCATTTGTTCGGTTAATTAGTATCCAACCAGTGTCTAACTGGAGCTGCATAGTGAGGAGGTGCTCCATCTTGTTGGAAGTGCAGCAAATCTTCGTCTACAGCTAGGTTGCTTTGGTCGTCCCTTTGGTTATCTAATTCATGCACAATTAAAGGTTCGATGGTGTTTTCCAGCATATCAAGATAAATGTCGCCACTTAAATTGACTGGTATGAACAAGGGACCAATTATATCATTGCCTAATATTCCTTCCCAACAATGCAGTTTTTCAGGATACTGAGTGTGACCTTCTCTGAATCGATGCGGATTCGCATCACTCCAGTATCGATAGTTTTGTTTATTTACATTACCATTCAGCATAAAAGTACATTCATCACTGAAACAAATATTTTTTAACATTCTCGGTTCAATGCGAATTCTTTCAGTCATGAGTTCACAAAACTCAATTCGTCGGTCTCGATCATTATCGCCTAGTTCTTGAAGAATTTGTTTTTTGTACGGGTGAAACTTATGTAATTTCAACACCTTTCTAACCGACTCATATGAAAGGCCTGTCATTGCAGATACTTGACGTGTTGATGCAGTAGGCTCCATTGCAAAATTTCCAAGGACCTCAATTTGGGTTGCTTCATTCAGTAATCTTGGGGCATTCCTTTTTTTATTTTGCACTGATCCCGTTCCTCTAAACTTTTCAACTAAATCGCGGACGTGACATTTTTGCCGGATGCCTTTCATGAAATATTTGAGCTGTTTTTAAGTAACACTGGTTCTGGAAGGCAAATATGAAAATCATCTCCAGTCTCGGGTATACTGTAAACCATCGTGACCTACAGCTGAATGACAGTATAGATCGTACAAATGATGAAAACTAATGACATTCAAAAGTCTCAAACAAACCAAAAATGATTGACTTTGACAGAACCCAAAAAACAGATATTTCCAACTTGTTTTGCAAAAACGGCAAATTAAGTTTTTATTTAACAAAAAAGTATCGACGGACACTTATCATTTAAAATAATAGTCCGGGAGGTAGCATTACAAATAAAAAAGTCATAGTAAGCCGACTGATATTAAAGTTCGTGCAGACTTTGACAATAGGCTGTATTATTGTTTACAAAACAACGGAACCCACTTTGAACATTTACTTAATTGACATTTTTAATAAATTTGTAGTTCAACAAAAAACTTATTAAATATTCCATTTAAGCCAAAGTTTCACAATTATTGCTTCACCCTGTACAATTATTATTTATACCATTGGATCGCATTTTTTGTAGTCTTTTCAATGATGTATCACAAATAAGGGTTTGCAATTTAAACTTTTTTAGTTTTGGTGGGTGGGGCCTAGGGGGTTGATGGGGGTGAGTTCTATTTCATGTCACTTTAGTTCCCCTTACTATCCTAGAAACGGTTTCAAGCATTTCTCAATATCAGCTTTCGTTCGTGAGATATAGCCCATTGTAAGTTTTAAAATTGACACACTGTATAATGTAAGATGAACATTTTTACATGTGGAATTTCTTCACAGTTCATGCCTGATAGTGTAGATGCCGGTACTTGAAGTAAAATCAATGACGTGACCTAAACTTCATAAGTCGTTTCCTACTATTCGATTTGGGATATGCTTTTTTCAATCGTCACTGATCTCATTTCCCTACATTTGATTACCAGCCCAATAGCGCATTTCCGAACAAAAAAAAACTGTGGAATAATTGCACACCTATCATTTTCATAATAAAGTTCAATTATCGATTGAGCGAATTATTACGAGCTTTCGTCGAAAACACTACCCAATCCCTTCGAGATATAACAAAACAATCTACTATACACTGTTCTTTTTTGTGAAGGTCCACAAAAAAGTCCGCAATGGCATATATTTCACATCGTTTTAAGATTGCTTATGACACCCATTTTAATGTTTGAAATAATGGTTACACATAAAATGGTAAATGGAAAGCTGATTAGAGGGATTCGATATCAATCATTATCCTTGAGTAGTTCAAGTAGATTAAAATTTTTTTGTCAAACTAGTTAAAAGTGTAAATTATGATTTTTAAAAGCAAAATTATTTCTCAACTAATTATTTAAACAATCGAAATATAAAAATATCGATTTTAAACAATTAAAAATTAAAATTAAGAAAAATTTTTTTTAATCATAATTATCTCTAGACAACAAAATAGCAAAAAATTTTTTTCAAAAATATTGAATTTCTTTATTTCTTTAAAACAATTTAATAAACAAATTACGTAAAAAATTCATATCTTATGTTAATAACTGCCATTGTTTAATGTGAAAACAGACATAGCTAAATATGAACTGAAAAAGAAAATGTATCAACAATTTTTAGATATTTCATTTTGCAATAGTTATAAAAAATCATAATTAACAAATGAATATATTTTTATGAACTTTTATCGCAGGATCGTATAAAGTATATATATATCAAAAGGGCTCCACGAAGTTTAAAATTTACAGGCCAATTATTTATACCTACTTTTTATCCCATTGGAGATAAAACGTTTTTTTTCCACGGGACTCGATTCATTCAAGTGTTAAGAAAATACTAGATTTTTATCAAATTTTTAAAATGACATTTTATGTTATAAATTATTATTTTTTTTTTGATAAACTCTCTTTAGCGGCAGCGCGCGCATGCTCCTTTTCAACGTCAAATTAAAATTATAAATAATGGAGATAGAGTTTCGAGAGTCGGGACTTTTTTATCAGAAATTTCCTCCTCTTTAACGATCTTTTTTCGAAATTGCTTAAATATTAATATTTTTTGAGTTATTAACGAAAAACTAAATACCATTTTTTTATTCTTATTTTGTTAATAACAATTGCAATTTTTACCTGCACCAAAATCCTTCAAAAACATTTTTCTAGAGGTGATTCCGAATCGAATGAGCTATCTCTCATATTTTTAGGATCTTTATTTCTGTTTTTCATGTTTTTGAACTTGTTTATTAGACTAATGCGGTTTTTGATGGTTCGAATCATATTAGAATGGCCAAAAGCACGAAAAGTGGGTGCCACACGATTTGAATGATCAACAGAGATTGTCAAGTCAAGTGGATCATCTACAACAGGAGACGTTCAAGAAAGTGGTGGTGTATGGTGGTCAGCGGTTGGTGTGATTGATTCACTATAGCTTTCTGCAACCGGACCAAACCAGAACTTTTAATTCATCACAGTTTTGAGAAAAGTTTAATTCAACAGAAACAGATTGCAAGTATTTCATTAAATTTCTTGATAAGCTTCTAGAAAAAGTTAATATCAACGTATTATTTACGACTGTTTGATATAAACAGGCGCACAGATGGTTGTAGGGAGAGCAAAAGTGTTTATATCGAAAGCATGCAATAGTCGGAAAACACGCAAAGAATACGAAACGCAATTTGGCAAGCAAACGATGGAACACACGTAAATGAATTCGATATAATTTTCCAAAGATATCTTCATTAAAAACATCGTGTACCTCCATTCATTTATTTCTACGATCATGACATTCAATGTGATCTATTTTTAGAGATTCGAACGACTTCAATAAAAACACAATTCGCACGATTTCGACAGAGTCGAATCTATCGGCTAAAAATAAAATGGGAATAAAATTTGAATACATTTTGCATAATTATAACCGAAATGGAAGAGATAAAAAAGGTAGGAAGTCAGTCAATGCTCAATGTCAGTTTTACAAATAATAATTATTATCGATCAAGTTGTTTTCATTTAACATTATCTTTGTAGTTGCATGATACTTATTCATGTCCCAGCTATACATGTTGTTCCAAACCATTCCAATGTCAAGAAAAATAGTTTAATCGCATCGGATATCCAAATAATTCCCATGCATATAGTTGACTCAGGTATGACTTTTGAGAAATTCCTTCTGGATCAAATTCTTTTACAATTTTTTACATTTCTGGATAAGACTTAAATTATATTATTTGACTTGTATTCATCAACCATGAGAAAGTCAAGAAAGTTCGTATTCTTTCATTTTATCCAGTGCCCCGCTTCATGTAAGTAAGTAAGTGAGTAGCTTTATTCATCATTAAAACATATACACAATTCAGCCTGCTGGTGAACATATATATACTTATCAGACTACTCAAAATCTTAAAACCAAGGCTAAAAATTCAAACGAATCCCAAATATAAATATAAAACATTATAAAAGAAGAAAACTCTACGATATATATAGCGCACTAGTATTTCTAAAATGCCACAACTCAAAAATCGGTATATTTGAGTTGAGACTATGAAAAAATTGGTAAATATTTGTTTATCTGAACTGTATCAAATTGTATTAACATCCAAACTGTATCAACTTGATATAGTTCAGATACTGTATCAACTTGATACAGTTTATATGATCGATAAAAAAATATTTATCGATTTTTTTCATATTGATTTTTGAGTTGTGTCCCTTTAGAAATACTAGTGCGATAGGTTACAATAATCATGCCGCCAGGTATTCATTTAGAGAAATGAATGTAGTTCAGTCTTAAATTTACCCGTCTTGTTTGGTTCCGAGCATAACTCCAAGTATTTGTTGTAGCATTTTATTTGTTGAAATATATCTAGAAAGTGGTTGATAGATTTTGTTCATATTTCTTGTATAATAGTCGTGGATGTCTCGATTCTTGGCAATATTGTGTTTTTGTTGTGTGAAATCTATAATTAGTTTGAATATGTAAAAACTGGGTAGAGATACGATGCTTGTTTTCCTGAACAATTATTTACAGGATGCAGTAGGTGACGTTTCCATCATGCATCTCATTATTTTTTTCTGTATAATAAATGCATCATTCAGATTACTAGATGACCCCCAAAAATGAGACCATATGACAGTATGCTTTCTGCATGTGCAAAATATACCATTTTCAAGACATCAAAACTGACTGTGTTACGTAATTGCCTCATTAAGAAGCAGATACTGCTTAGTTTGGCTACCACATTATTAATATGTTCTTTCCAGGTCATCTTATGGTCCACTGTGACCTGGACCTTGATTAACGAAAATTTATCATGCCCGCAAATGCTTCTTCAAAGTAGTTATGAAACCATGTTCTGCGTTGAGATGTATTAAATATCTGTTTTAGTTCTGACCCAAACTAATGAAATACAATGATATCAAATATACAGGGCTTGTCACCTAAAACTTGACCCCACCTGTAGGTCAGAAACGGAAATATAATCGAAAATTTCAAAGAGCACGTCAATTTATATTTCTAGGGGGACTAATTCTGATATGGAAGTAACCCCCCTGCGGTCAGCAATTACCCCTTAATTTTTTTGAATGGCATGGGGGTCGAGTGATATCATTTGAAACTTATTTTGTCCCTCTATAACCTCTGTAATTTTTTTCGAAATTGGTTCATTCGTTATTGAGAAATTAAAAGTTAAACGTTTTATTTAAGAAAAAACAGAAAATTCGCTCTCGCTCATTTTATTGAGGAAATCAACAAAAAAAATATCAGTGGCAACACAATCAACTGATAATGTGTTCAAAATGACCTCCATCTAGTTCCATACAATAATACAGTCTACTTTCGAAAGCGTTCCTTACATTATTGAAGATGTCCGGAGTCCGAAATCGGCATTCCCGAACAATTCTCTGTCGCAGGTCTTCTAGATTTGTAGAATTTATTTAATTACTAGTAAACGTTTTGAAATGGAAGACACTGTAAGTTTTTGTTGAATCTAGTTGTCGCAGAACAAAATGGCCACTGTCACTTCTTCACGAATTATTATTCAGTCATCCTCTTTCACTGTGTTCCAACGTGGTTTTTCTACTGAAGAAAGAATAGAAATTGTCGCAACCTATTATCGAAAGAGCGTCTGGTGTATCAGCTACTAGTGTTTTTCGGATTTTGAAGGCCTACAAATTCCATTCTTTCAAAATAAGGCTAGTTCAGAAATTAATCGTGACTGCCCGTGGCCTGCAAACGGTGTCACGCGAATGGTCGCCTCGCTCCCCGCTTCGTCGTTCGCACCGCCGATCCCCGTGGCCAAGCCGCAACAGCCTGGCCACGGGACACTCGCCGATGCGAATATTCGCGCGGTGCGAACGGCGAAACTTCTAGCGACTGAAACAAACGCATAGGAATGTACTTATGAAGCCACGCGCAACGGCAACCGGCGAAAGGTACCGAGCGAATCGCGTGGGCGACTTGCGGCGCGGTCGGCGAGCAAAACAAATGCATGAATCTGTACGGCGCGAGTCACAGAGTCGAGCGGTGGTCGCGGCGAATAGTGCAGTGATCAAACGAGTTTAGTTGTTTTCGCCGCGAAAAATGAACACCGAGACTTTTATTGCTGAATAAAAGACTGATTAAAAAGTTAGAAATTCATTATTCATTCTACCATCAATTACAAGTTAAAAGTTGTTTTTTGTTTTAGTTGTACGAAAAATTACTGTCATATAATTTACATTTTCGCAATAAATAACATAATTATCTAAAAGTGTTTTTATTTCATGAAATATTAATATGCAATGTAAAATTAGCTGATAATATTTTGGGCAAATATAGTTCCAAATAAATTTAGTTATAAAAAAATCCGTTTGCGACTATTACTTTCTTGGGAAAAGTTGATCATACTGATGGATACTATAGGTAATTCTCCAAAATATGATCAGTTAATTGAAGATTACCTGTGTACATAGGTTCTATTTGCATTAACTTTTTTCTCCAATTCTGTTGAATATTCATAAGAATATAATCGAAAGTTTCAATACTAATTTTGGTGTACTCAAAAAATTTTTCTGGGTATAATCTGTATTTCTCGTACTTGTTTTGGAATTCTCCATCTATACCCCGACTCTTATTCAAATCATGTACTCCACAATCTCTTCCAAACACTAGGTCTTGAACCAAAAAACTATTACTTTCTAAGCAATATCGAGATAAATTCGATAAAGACATTTCGCTGTCGGACTATTGGTTGCGGCGGCGAACGTGACTGTCCTTGGCCTGCAAACGGTGCCGCACGAATGGACACCTCGCCTCCCGCTTCGACGTTCACACCGCCGATCCCCGTGGCCAGGCCGTAAAAGTCTCGGTGTTCAATTTTCGCGGCGAAAACAACTCAACTCGTTTGCTCACTGCACTATTCGCCGCGACTGCCGCTCGACTCCGTGGCTTGCGCCGTACAGATTCATGCCTTTGTTTTGCTCGCCCGCCGCGCCGCAAGTCGCCCACGCGGATCGCTGGGTACATTTCGCCAGACGCTTCGCCGGTCGCCGTTGCGCGTGGCTTCATAAGTATATTGCTATGCATTTATTTCAGTCGCTAGACGCTTTGCCGTTCGCACCGCACAAATATTCGCATCGGGGAATGTCCCGTGGCCAGGCTGTTAAGTCGCAGGTGTGTGCGAATAAGTCACAACTACGGCGCTCCTCAAAGTCAACATAACCTATGCCATAGGTCAAATTCAGTCTGATTTGTGAGCCAGAGTCATGGAAAATTGCAACGTTTCGGTTGTGCGCCACCCAGAAAAGCCATGGCGGACATTTGAACGATTTTATTCCACACATAATGACATCAATAGATCTTTCAAACGAATAAAAATGAAAATGATATCCCACACACATTTTGTTTTATTTAAATTTTAAGATAGGAGGTGTTCAATGAAAGATACTATATGTATATTAGAATTGTCCAAACTGAGTTTACCCCGGGTATGTTTCTGGACGTATCACATTAAGTGTTCATGATACTAGGGTAGGTTAATGAACAATTCAGAATAAGATCATACCACTTACAAACAGAACTATTTGCTAAATGAAAAAAGAATCCTGCTCACGAACTATTTTCTGTTAATAGGTAAGTAGTAAGTTTACTACCAATTTGGTTACGCCAATTCGTAAAATTGTAATTTAATCTATATCAGTTTAGGCACTTAGTCGCATCTAATTTTTCAACCAGTTAGGACTTCTGTTTTTTAACGTCACTTCAGTTTGTTTATATTTTTTCAAGTACCCGAATCGTTTATATAGTGTCTTGTGTCTTCTATTTGGAGAAGAATATGTTAGCTTCAAAAGTAAAGCTTCAGTACCAGAGAAAATACTTCGACAAAAGTGAAGCTTCAGTCCCAGAAGAAATACTTCGACAAAGATGTAATAGTGAGTGTAGGAAACAGAGTCGGTACTGTTCACTATTCAATGAAAAGGAAAGGATGGAAATATTTGGATATTTTAGGCAACTGGGGAAATTACTCGCTAGCGAGAATTTATCACACATCATATTCAGATAGCGGACACAATTCAAAAAACTACAAACAAAGTCTCGATTACCAAAGAGCCGCAAATATTACTTTACAATCGAAGGTAACCAGTAGTATGTAAGATTCTTTTTCTGCACACTTTGGGCATCTCTGGGAGCGACTTTCTTAGACGTCTCCAAGGCGTTCTGGCCAAAATGTGCAACTTTCGTTAAACAAAACAGATGGTAGGATTAATCGAGTCTTTTCTAGCTGACAGGCGATGCCGCTGCAGAAGAGGACAAGAACTCTCAACCATGCAGTAACTGGAAGCAGGGGTCCCACAAGGTGCAGTCCTTTCGCCACACCTCTTCTCGTTATACACAGCAGACGTACCCAAGCCGGACAACAACAAGTTGGTGCTCTATGCGGACGACACAGCTCTGCTGGCGAGATCAACAAGCCAAGCGCACGTCACTAGATACTTGCAGCAACAGGCAGATAGATTAGAGGAATGGGCCAACATGTGGAAGATCAGTATAAACCCAGGCAAAAGTCAGGCGATACTGTTCACCCGGAGGCGAGCACACCCGGAAGGAAACCTTCACCTTCAACGGACAAGAAGTTCCGTGGATCAACGAAGCTAGATACCTGGGAGTCAACCTAGACAAAAGATTAACGTTCAGGTCTCACGTACGGCAGAGAATAGGAATGGCGAGATCTGCCCGACAAAACCTATTACCGATAATAGGTCGAAGAAGCAACATGGGATTGAAAGTGAAGCTGCCGATGATAAAGACCGTAATATTACCAATAATCCTGTATGCCTGCACTGCCTGGGGCCAGTGAGAGCTCCGAAATCCTACTATTTATAGGTCATTCGAGTGCTTTCACCTATCCCCTCTTCCCTCTCTCCGCTTCATTGGTTTTAGCGGGAGATGACCGTTTGGCGGGAGTTGGTCGTTTTTCGCTTGATTAGAGGTTTCCATATGTCACATATCTCTACGCTAGCTTGACTAAATGCGTTGTTGGACAACATACACGCGGCTTCTTTGAATTTTCTCCTAAACCAGTGTTCCTCTTTGTGGATGATTTCAGCTTAAGCCCACTTGATATTATGTTGATGAGTCCAAACATGCTCTACTATTCCGGATTTGCTTATATTAGACATTATATTAGACAATGGAAGTCCGAACGAAACATTGTCAACCACCTTCAAACAAATACCCTGAAGTTGCTGGATTCCATCCAGAAAAGAGCCATTCGCCTAATTGGAGGATTTTCCTGTAGTGCTTGTGTTTTGTCCTTAAAAAAAAATACTGAAAGCTTAAATATTTTCCTGCTTTATTCTATCTCTGATATATCGGGGGTTATTCTCCATCGTTACAGTAGTAAAAAGATGACATTTAAAAATGTGTTTCTTTCTGTATAACTTTTGGCAAGCTTGGTATTACAGCCTCACGACAATGGAAGCACTCGGTGTGAAAGCACAACCAATTAATTTAATCAAGCCACTTCCTCTCATGAAAGACACATCTGCCTTGTAGAAGAGATGCTCATCTCCACTGGCACTATTTGTATCAGTCTGATTAATGAAAATAATTTTGAGATTGGGCCAAAAGCCGGTGGTTTTTCCTCAAAAAACATTCATTACGTTCAGAAATAGACAGATGGTTTATGGCTCATGTGTAATTTTGAAGGTTCCATTTTCAACGCAAGCGGGTAAAAATACTCGAAGCGGGGCTCTGTTGGTATGAACGCAAAAAATAGATCGGACGATTTCGAAAAGTAATACACAAGAGAAATATTTATATAACACGTCACTACGTCAAAACCAGTTACGTGATATCTTCAGAATATGCATTCAAAAATCGACATTCAAAAATAAAAATCCTCCTATATGAGGATTTTTGTCAAAAAACACTGTTTGTGAAATACCGAATTTATTCCATAATTTAGCTTAGCCGCTTACTAAATATTTACTGTTTTACTGGAAATTCTCAGATCTTTGAATAAGTTTTCCAAAGCATTGTGATAACCATATATATATGAGACAAAATTTGCATATCGCTTACCTATGCAATGCATAGGTAAGCGATAGGTCAAAAATTCATCTGTTTCATCCTACCGCAATCTTCATCATTCAAATAAACTTTTAATGCACTACCAATATATTTCTTGTTCGAAACTTGTAAAGCTTTGTGACTTGCCATAAATGTACTTGTATAAAAATGGACAAATAAGCCTACTCTACTTCACTCTATTACAATGGAAGTTGCTGAAGCAAGTAAAGATGATACAGCAAAAAAAGGAATTTCTAAATTTTCGGTTTTTCCTTTATATCTCCGGAACTAAAAAAGATTTGACGGTATCACCCAAAAATAAGCAAGTTAAGCCCAATTTAAATGACTCTGTATCTCAGACTCATGCACAGCCCTGTATATATTGAGTTATTCACACCAACTTCCTCAGTTAATAATCAGTAGCTTGATTGAGCATAACGTGAAAATATTTTTGAAATCACCACAAATCACAATCAATCAAAAATTTTATTCACTTTTCGCAATTTCAGTCACATCCTTCTCTATTATTAGTTGGAACAAAGTTTTAGTCATTGAAATATATTCAAGGTAAACTCATAATTTGACGATTGATTACAAAAACGTTTCTTACGTAGTCGCAAGCTATAAATAGACAGGCTATTTTTGTGGTATTTATAAAATGTTATCTGGAGGATACACGAGTTTATCATTACTGGTTGATAAATTACCAGTTTTATTATTGATAGTTTCAAGTTTTTCACTATTTAGTAGTAGTTTTGTCGCCCCTTATGAAGCTGAAACGAATAATAGCGACTTTTTGGAAACGTCAAAGTAGCACACTTTTCGTAGTGTGCAAAACTAATAATTTCACATTTTACCGCTGATTAGTTGCGGAAGAAAATACATTTTTCTCCACCATTTTAAAAACAATACACGTTGTGTTACAAAATTGACGTCAAGTTAGCGATACCAGTACTTTGTGACGCACGTGTTTGCTCTAATTATTCATCAATATCTAGCAAAAGAATTTTTGTTAATATATGGTGTCTCGCTTACTCGACATGAAGTTAGCGATACCATTTCTTTTGTATCGAAAAATACAAGGTGTTTCGTTAACTTAACGATGACACGTTTCTATTGGGTTTTCCAGAACTTTTACCAGACCATTAGTTTTCTCTACTTATTGGCTAATTATTTGGCGGAAAAAATAATTTAGTTTTTTCATTCATATATATATATATATATATATATATATATATATATATATATATATATATATATATATATATATATATATATATATATATATATATATATATTTATGTCATCTTCAAGGCTCTACTCAAACTGAACGTTTCATCCTCTTGTTTGTTCATTTATGCGGTCAGAACGCCTTAGTGCAGGTACTGCAGGTACTGTAGGTAAATTTGCCTATATTTGAGTTACATCAGGTAATATCCTTTGTATTGGATTTTCTCTAGCTTCACTGTTTCTGAGAATGTTTATTGTTTTGTGTAGTATATTGAATGTTATGTCTTGTTGTGTATTGATTTGGTTTTGTTCCTCGATAAGTGAATTATGACTGTTAAATTTATGGTTGTTTAAGTTTTTCCAGATGTCCATACGGTTTCTTTTAATGACTTGTTTTATGAGTTTTGTACTCTTGTGGGGGAAAGTTATGTTTGTTTTGTATGGCGTGTGTTGCGAGGTTTGATTTATATATTGTTGGGTTTATGTATGCCTTTTTGTGCTAGTCGTACCTTTGGATCAGTTTTTTCTTGGTTCAAATCAAATCAAATTCTTTATTTTCCTGTTCGACAATTTCATAAGTAATTGTATTAGGAATAGTCAGTAAAGCCGACATTGAATTTGTTCAGTCCGAGCATTGTATGCTGTACACCTCGTTTAGGTTTTCATCTTTTTCTCTTTCATAGCTGTTTATTTTTTGCGTTATTTTCCTGTTTGGCTTGTATGTGATGTTGATGTTCAGGGATTTGATGATGTTTGTTAGTTTTTGTTTTGGTGACCTACGTATGTGAATGCTGTCCATCGTTATGTTATTTTATATCTTGGAGTAGTTTGATCCTTGTTCTGTATTTTTTGTTTGATTCTATTTTCTAGTTTACCTATTGTTTTTTGGGTGATGATGTATTATACTTCGTGATTTCTTTTGAGAGTTAGGTATTTAACAATTACTGATTGGTTTAAATCCCGTGGCGCTCTTTTTGTTCCTTTCACAAATTATGACTCACGCCCACTCTTGGAGTTAGTCGGCGACCAATCAGTGGTTGAGTTCCTGGAAATCGTGGAAAATAGGTAGTCGAAGCGTCGTGGTAACACGTATATGAATCTAATACACGAATCCTGAATTTTTGTAATTGTAATTTTTATTGTTCTGTGAATTCGCACGAAATGAAACTTATTTCCTAATTTGTATCGACTCATTGAGTTCCATAAGATAATTTCAAAATATCACCCAAAGACGATCGTGGATACTAACAATCGAAACGTCGTGACATTCTTTCAGGTATTTCAAGTCAATTTATATTATATTAGACAATGGAAGTCCAAACTGATGAAATAAAATAAATTTACTCTTGACCCCTTGTAAGGATTATTCTTGCCAGAATTCATATTATGAAGGAAAGCGGTAGAACTGTCAGCTTCATGTGGATGCCTAGTCATTTTGGCATAAAGAACAACGAGGATGTGGATAAGGCAGCTAGAATGATTGCTAACTCTAAAGAACATAAAGATGTACCACTCCACTTAGAAGATATTAAGAATTTCAATAAAACCAAAGAACAATCTGACTGGCAGACTCTTTGGAATGAAACTGACGCGAAACTGAAATACTCGAAATCAAGTGTGAATAAGCGAATCTCACCACTGAAATTGACTAGGAAAGAACAAGTTGTTCTCACACACCTTTACTTACTCCTAGAGAACAACCTCTATGTACCATATGCCAAACAGTACTAACAGTACAACATATACTTGTAGAATGTCCAGAATATGAGGAAACCAGGAGACAACATAATATAACTGGGGCAATGAAAGAAATTCTATGTGATGATAGACGAACGTCGAGTAACCTGATGGCATTTTTGAAAGCAGCAAATATAATAGATGGATAACCTAGCAGTTGATGCCTCAAAAAAATACACGAATCCTGAATTTTTCGTAATTGTGACTCATCTTTTACAGTCAAACAACGAGCATAAATCACATCGCCGAAGGTAAGCTGGAACAAGATTAATAATTCTGATAAAACAATTTTAGTTTGCTGATTCAGAATGTGTCGACATCCATACAAGAGTTTTATTTTACGGCAAAATTTTTTAATAAGGTGGTCGACATGTGCCGTGAATCTTAGTTGATAGTCCATATGAAAACTCATCGTTAATTTTATTAAAAAAATCTTTCAGAAATTTTAAATGCTTAGCCTTAGATCCAAACAATAACACAACCGATTTGGAAGGATTTATTTGGAGACAGTGTCCATTAGATACAGTTACTGAGTATTCAGATCGTCTATTGATGACTTATTATTTTCTGGCTTAAAAGATATGTACAGTTGAGTGTCGTCAGCGTAAAAGTGTGACTGACACCATGAAAATTTGTTTTTCAGAAATGAGGTATACACCGAAAACAACAGAGGGCCTAAGATTGTTCCTTTTGGAACTCTACAGGATAGATATAGTAGCAAGTGATGGTTAAATTATTACTGCCTTGCACCATAATTCAATCCAATGTGTTTCAAAATTGCTAATAAAAGGCAATGATCAATAGTAGCAAATGCCTTTGAGTAATTCAGAAACACTTTCCCAGAAATTTAAGCCAACAAACCCTGTTAAGCTAACAGAACCACTTTGAGTTTTCATGTTTGTTTTCAGGCTATAATTTTAGGCTAATTTTGTAATCTGTTCCCGACTTTTTTGTTAACTTAACCATAGAAGAAATGTATTGAATCACCAAATCGAAATCCCCAAGTTTTGGTAAAATTTTGAACTTGCAATAATTTTAGGCTTCTTTTTCATTACTCGTATCGCTTTCGCTTATTTTTCATGTTTTGTGGATTCTGCTCTTCACTGCTAAACTGACGGCTGAATTAATTTTTTTGAAAATGCTGAATTTGCAATACTGCACATTTTATGATTTGTATTTCCTATGTTGACCATTTGAAAGTGACACTAATTTTTTAGAATGGTATAAATCCAAGTAAATACTAATGATTTCAGACTCATCATTTCCCACCTCTCTCCGATTTGCTACTTGGCGTTTCTTTAATCTGTGGGTTCTGCTAGCTTCACTGTTGAGCTGTCTCACTTTTTGGAAATTTTGAAGCTGCAATAATTGTTTATTACCCTATTGAACAGTATTCTTCTCTTTGTTTGAAGTAATATATAATAATAATAATAATAATATTTTATTGAAAGGTTACTCTGTACAGAAGATACTAATCTAAACTAACAAATGGTAGAATTCAACGTCTGCGCATGATAAATCAAGGCAGAAATTGCTCTTCCATCTAACCAGTAAAAGATAACTTATATTAATACATATTATTTGCAACTGAACTTAAAGAAGAAAAAAATAAAAGAAGGGAGAGAAGCAAAAGAAAAAGAAAGAAAAGCAGAAAAGAGAGGCAAAAAACGAATAAAAGAGAAATTGATGTTTTATATGTGAAAAATCATGTCACAAACAATGATAAATTTGATGATTTCTACATATTTATGGTAACCAAATATTATGTATAAGTGTCAACTGATCAATGTTATAAAAGAAGAGAACCGGATTGTAGCATAAATCTCTTCAAATTTTTCTTGAAACTACGTGGTGGTAGGGATTTCAATTCAATGGGTAGCCGATTATATAAGTGTGCAATGTTATAAGAAACAGATCCTCGAAAAAGAGAAGTTTTATGTTTAGGTGCAGTCAAAAAATATTTAAATCTCAAATTTATATTATGAATATCGGTTCTAAAGGACAGTTTCGTGAATAGGTAGGCAGGTTTCCCAGTGGATATGACGTTATGGAATAAACTAGCGGAATGCAGTGTGCGTCTAGCATCCATGTTCAGTCACCCGAGTTGTTCCAAGTATTGAGACACATGCTCACGTATTTGAAGTCTCTGCCTGTCAGATTTCAAGAGTCCTAGACCATAAACAGTATCAGCATAGTTGTCATGAGATAGTACCAGTGCGTCGCAGAAATATTTTATTTTTTTTGTTCAAAAGATCATTACTCGAGTATACTAATTTTAGATTCTTGTAACCCTTTCTAAGAATCTGAGAAACATGTGTAGTGAAACGCAGAGAATTATCGAGGTAAAGACCTAAATTTTTCGTGACGTCACTTTTTGGTAATTGAACCCCATCGATGGAAATGTTAATCGATTCGCTGCAACGATTCTTTGCATTTGGCCTACCGAAGAGCATGACACAAGATTTAGATGGGTTTACAGAGAGACAATATTTACTTGATTCAGTTATCAGAGAGTACAGATCATGACTCATTTGTTCGAGCCCAATATTGAGTGAATTTTAATCGAATTGTAAATACAACTGTATATCGTCAGCGTAACAATGCATGGAAGTGTGAAGAAGGCAGTGTGAGAACTGGGAGTTATATAAAACAAAGAGAAGTGGACCTAAAATCGATCTTTGGGGGACCCCATTATTTATTTTAAGGGTATTCGATTTTTTGTTATTGAGTAGGACACACTGAGAACGGTTCAGCAGATAATTTTCCAGCAGAGTGATCACGCTAGAGGCAAAACCCAGGTACCTACTTCAGTATTGCCAAAAGTAGAGGGTAGTTAATACGATCAAATGCTTTAGAGTAGCCCAGAACAGAACAATGTAAATCATCAACAACTTTCAAAAGAGCTGTTGTGCAGCTGTGGTTTGGCCGGAACCCTGATTGACATGTAGGTAATATATTGAAATCATTCAAGTAGTAACGTATCTGCAAGTTTACAAAT
Source organism: Leptinotarsa decemlineata (assembly GCF_025532065.1). Taxonomy (NCBI): domain Eukaryota; kingdom Metazoa; phylum Arthropoda; class Insecta; order Coleoptera; family Chrysomelidae; genus Leptinotarsa; species Leptinotarsa decemlineata. Next base: position 9,126,609 of record NW_027412694.1, on the reverse strand, counting down.
TTCTCAAATGCTTTAGATATGGCACACAAAATACTAATGCGAATGTTTCCAGACTGTTGGATAAATATTTTTTTGAATACAATCATTGAATAAGTGGCATATGTGAGGTAAAATAATTGGACAACAATATAATAACATTTGTATGGTGATATTATCCGGTCCAACAGCATTAGATTTATATCCTAAAAGCTTATATCCTAAAAATCCAATTGCACAAAAAATAAAAAGAGAACTACATCTGATCCAGCAACATGGAAAAAATATTAGTTTCATTTGGATCCCATCACATATTGGAATTCAGGGCAATGAAAAAGCCGACTAATCTGCTCATGGCGCAATTACCTCTACCGAATCCGAAGTAGCGTCGAAAGTAGTATCTATAGACATTAAAACAATGGTGAAAACTACGTTCAATCAAATATGATGTGAAACCTTGGCCTGACGAAACAAACAACTGAAAAATGCTCATCAATCGGCTACGCTTAGGTCATACCAATCTCACGCACAGATATCTGTTAAATCACACCGAAGAGCAAATGTGTAACATATGTGAAACAAAACTGAGTGTTAAGCACATTTTCACCGATTTTCCAAAATACTGGGTGCAGCGAAACAACTTCAACTTTTCCCTAGATATCTACAACACTATTGGCAGAAACTGTAATATTCCAAAATTTTCAAATTTCTTAAATGTATCGATATTATAACAAAACTATGAACATGTACTACTCGCTAATAACCACTAGGTTGATGCGAATTTGCTTAAATAAAAAAAAAGCATTAGATTTAATATATAACAGAATGTTGTGAATGTCATTCTCGTTAGTTTCATGAAATTTAAATTTTTGGTTATTCAGCTTCGAGCTCAAAAATGATTTATTATTGTGTCAGCATCAGGCGCGGAGTTACTATTAACAATATCGCCGAAAAAGTTGTTGTTTTTTCAACATACGAGAGGTGTTCAGGAATTTCCTTTTGACCATTTTTCTTATAAACATTGAGCTTAGCTAGTTCCTTCCAGAATTGTTTACTTTTCGATAAGCAATGGTTAAGATATGCCTTCTTCTCGAAATTTACCGTTCGATTTGTGAGATTCCTCATCTCTTTGTAATATACCCAGTGATGAGGTGACTTGGTTTTTTAAATCTAGAAAGAGCATCATCTCTGAGTTTGAACATGAGTTTAAGGTTATCTGTAATCCGAAGTGCGTTTGTCAAAAAGTTCAAGAACTAATTTACTGAATATGCCAACTTTTTCGTCGATGTTATCGGAACTATAAATAGGTTGGAAATTAGTATTATTCAAGTCAGAATAAAATGATTCTGGATTGAATTTTCTGAAGTCTCTAAAAGTGTAAATGAAGTTATTTCCTTTTGCATTCGCAATATCTGACCTGCATGGTACAAGAAAGTAATCCGAAAACGAGCTACAATCGACCATAGTACAGTCGCTTATTGTCAATAATTCAGAGCATATTAGAACATCTATGACTTTGCAGCTAGTTGTAGAAAAGCATGTTGGTTGATCTGTTTCAAAGCAAAAGATTGTTGAATACAAGATCTATTTGCAGAGTATGAGAAATCAATATTTAAATCTCCAGCACCGATCACATTTTCAAATTTCGGACATACTGGAGATAAACTATCTTCAAAAGCCTTTAAAAAACTTGGAAGAGGAACATTGGGGGGTCTGTACATATGGCTCATTACCTCAAACATACTCGATAAAATAGGTAAGTAATGATTTTTAGAAAATATTCTTCAAGTATGGGAGGAAGACAAAAAAGTAATAACAAAAACGTCATTAAGTTGTCAGAAGCAAATGGAAATTTGAAAGGGTTATATTTTTAGGAGTGATTGATTTTGAGAAAGAAAATTTTTGGCTTTCTACTAGTCCATCTTGATATAAAAAATGTGGGAATCTTCCAAATAAAGGAGGAAGCAATCAATTTCCAAAGAAGTAACTCTATACATAGATGTGTAGATCATGCAAAGAAGTAACTTTCACACAAACTGCATATTCTACACATCTATGTGTAGATGAAGTAATAGATAGCCAAAAAATTTCTTTCCCAAAAATTAATCACTCCTGAAAATATAACCCTTTCAATTCAAACAAGATTCCTTTGGTTGTGATTTAATCAAATAAATGAATGAATGTCATTATGATGTCATCGTTGACATGCATAGATCAAATTCATTATGTGACATAAAATCGTAATTTATGAATGAATTGTGTTTTTTCTAATAATGTTATCCAGTGAGGGCGAAATATTGATGTCTACCAGTGAGGATGACAGTGTTCCATGTAAGTGAAATTTTTACCTTTCATTTAGTATATTGTGTAGAAATCCTATGATGATATCTGATTCAGTTCCATAACGAATGTTTGGAATACAAAATGAGTAGAGAAAAGTGCTTTTTTTTTATATAATTCAGTGTTTGTACAAAAGTATTTGTTTCGAAAGAATTTTCTTTCGTTTAATTCAATGTGTATATGAAAGTAGCTGTTTCAGAAGGGCTTTTTCTTCCAGTTTGTGTGAAGGGTACTTCTCTGCATGATCTACACATCTATGTATAGAGTTACTTCATTTAAAATTGATTGCTTCCTTATTTTATTTGGAAGATTCTCACATTTTTTTTATCAAGATGTAGTAGTGGAAAGCCAAAAACTATCTTTTTCAAAAACCAAATGGAATTCCTTCCATTTATGAACATTTCCAATTTGCAATTATTTTAGGTTCTTTTTATGGCTACTTCAACCATTTTTTGCTCGTTTTATCAGTACAATTACGAATATTACTGAAGTTTAATCTCAACACCAAACCATTATTTTTAATAAACTGAGTTTAATCTTCCTCTTGAAGATGATTACTTAGTGATTGAAACACGTGTCGAGGTAGTAAAAACAACAGTTTGGTGATGGGATTGAACTCCAGTAATATTCATTACTACACCAAAAGTTCCAAACAGTGCATCACAAGCAGAATTACCTCAGAAACACATGGTAAAAGTGAAACAAATTTTATGGAAATCATTCTTGGGTATGGGATAAATCTAAATATACTAAGGATTAAAGAGAGAAATACGAAGGACTGAAGAGAGAACTTTTGAACAAAACTCTTGAAAAAGACCAAACCGTGTACACTTGTTTTTGGCCTCATCAGAGGGATGCAGCCAAGTGCAAAGTTGGCAACAATTGGTTGCCGACAATAGAAAACATCATATATGAACAAAGTCAAGTCAAATTGTCAAGTCTACAGAATCTTCCTCATTAGAAACAATTAGATCTGGCGTTCCACAAGGGTCTGTCCTAGGTCCAGTTCTTTTTCTATTATATATAAATGATTTGACAAGTATACATATATCCGGTAGATTCACTTTATTCGCTGATGATACTACCATCATCTGGCACAGTCCGTCTCTCCAGAATTTAAATAAAATAATCATTGAAGATATATCCAAAATTTCCAAATGGTGTGAGTGTAATATACTTTCTTTTAATATTAAAAAAACAAATCTAATTACTTTCAAATGTACGCTTAATGATATCAATATTGGAGTAAGTAGCTTTGAAAGTAAGGGATATACTAAATACTTAGGACTATTTATTGATGGTAAGCTAAAATTTGATGAACATATTTCAGCATTAAGGAAAAACATATCATCTGGGTGTTTTGCTGTTAAATTGGTAGCCAAGGAATTAGACTTGCAATCGGTAAAATTGATTTATTATTCTTTAATCGAATCCCGCTTGCGCTACGGTATTGCATTCTGGGGAAGCTGCAGTAGTTATCTCTTTAATAGTATTCTGGTTTTACAGAAACATGCTATACGATATATGTCCAAAGCTAATTATCGCGACTCTTGCAAACCTTTATTCAAACAATTCGGAATTCTAACAGTAATGGCTTTATACATTTTTGAAACTGTTACATTAATAAAGAAACATATTGACAGATTTGGGTCACCCCAAGTTCATTACACTACTAGACAAGACAATAATATTAAACTTCCGAGACCGACTTCCACTTTATTTAAAGATTCATTCATTTACAATGGATGCAAAATATTCAATCATTTACCTGATGAAATTAAAGACATTATACCTCTTAAGCAGTTCAGAAAAGCTGTAAAAAATATTTATATATATATATATATATATATATATATATATATATATATATATATATATATATATATATATATATATATATATATATTTTCTCTCTTGTAAAAATTGACTCAGGCTTAGGACTTTATTGTGTTTTTAATGTATGTACTATGCATGTGTGTGTCTGTTGGTGTGTGTGTACACACACCTTGTACTGATTTTAATATTTTATATGTATTATTTTGTACTATTTTTAAGCTTTGTAACCATGATTTATCATGTATACAATAAAGCATATTCTCTCTCTCTCTCTCTCTGTCTCTAAGTCACCAGCAGGAGCTGACCCAACATTTTTGGTTTCAGTTAGATAACCTAAAATTCACCGGAATCACGTAAGAATCCCGTAGGCAGCTGTAGCTACCAACGTGACTCCCAGGTCCAGAATAAAAATAATTAAAAATGTAACGGTTCAGATCAAACATACTCATACACATCTTTCAGCGAAATGAAAAGTTCTAGACTCGTGTTAGGTTCCAATTTTGATTTGGTTCTGCCAGTTTAAGGGTTAGGTTAGCAGAACCTAAGGATGAAAAGAAGGACAAAAAGAAAACAACAAGTAACAAATCAGAGAGAGATTCAAAAGTGGGCTAAAATTCCTAGTATATTCAGGTAAGTATATCTCATACTGAAAATATATTTCCAGAAAACAAGTTTCCATTTCATCATGTGCGCTTGAGGCAATCACCCGAATCAAAAAAATATGCAAGAAAGAAAGGTTTTGGCTTTCTACTTCTCCATCTTTATGAAAAAATTTATTTCGAGAGGGCTTTTTCTTCCCGTTAGTAACTGGAAGTAACTTCTATCTAAAGATTTTTTTTAATTCATTACTTTCTTCATTCCTTTGGAAGTTTCGCACATTTTTATATAGAGATGGTGAATGTAGAAAGCCAAAATCTTTCTTTCCCAAAAACTAATGTCAACTAAAAATATGCTCACCCCTTAAAACAATAAGCAGAATTTTGTTCCAATAGGGAAACGAAGAAACTTAAAATTAGCCCTAAATAATAGCAAGTTCACAATACATACAGGATGAATTATAACATTGAAAGATTATAATTGAAATACATACTTTAGATTCTAGAAAAAATTTGAAAAAATAAGAAGTATAAAACATTATTGAAAAATTAACAAATGTGAATGGTCATTTCTTAACCCCTATCTTCGCATCTGTTCACAAGAACATCCATTCCATTGTGAATTTGATTTTTTGGTTGAGAGAGTTGATATATAATAGAAAATCGTTCAGTGTCTTCATTTATTACAATAAAGCCTGTTGACTTATCGTATTTATTGTAAGCTATGTTTGAAGTTGTAATGAAAGTATAAACATTTTCAACCTGAAATCGTAGATAGGTAAAGCATGCAACAGATGTGTAGAGCCTTTTATGCATTCCTCGGTGGTGTATGAAGTTGAACTTCATACTTGTTACACATACCTATTACTCACTTAATAAATTAAATTATTAACGTAATCTAATTTATGATCTCTTTAATAAGTATTTTTAAAAACAAAAATAAAACAAAATACTTTTCTTCCTCACTTATTAGAAAATGATTACAGTAAACTAATGATCTGGTCAAGGTTCTAGAAACTCAATAGTGAAAAAATTGTATCGCTAAATTTAAGTCAACTTATGATGCATTGTTTGGAACCTTTGGTGTGGTAATGAATATTACTGGAGTTCTTTCCCAACACCAAATCGTTATTTTTAACACCTCGACACGTGTTTCGATCACCAAGTGATCAACTTCAAGAGGAATATTAAAGTGGAAACTTTCCTAACTAACGCTAGTTATGCTATACAGTTATCTATACAGGTAAACCATACAGGTATACCACCTATACAGGTATACCACCCTAAATTAATTTTAAAATTTGCCTTATCTATTATTTTTCAATATGTCCTTATGTAGTGTTTAAATATTATAGTTATATATAAAACAATTTTCAGCTATATAAAAATTAACTTCACAATAATCCCATCTAAATTTATTTTTACAAAGTGTCCTTATGTAGTAATCATTAAATCCATTAATATTACTTTAACAAGCTATATAGTATGCTATTTGGCATTGGTCTGTCATCGTTATTCATAGGAAAGTTTCCATTTTAATCTTCCTCTCGAAGATGATCACTTGGTGATCGAAACATGTGTCGAGGTGTTAAAAATAACGATTTGGTGTTGGGAAAGAACTCCAGTAATATTCAAATTTAAGTCAAGTTAGAGAAACACCATGTATTTTTTTCAAACATAAAAAAATTTATATTTATGTTTAAATAGAAAGGGTTATTTTTTAGGAGTGACTAATTTTAAGAAAAGAAAGTTTTTGGCTTTCTACTACTCCATTTTGATAAAAATATGTAGGAATCTTCCAAAGAAAAGAAGAAAGTAATCAATTTTGAAATAAGTAACTTTCCTATAGATGGATGTGTAGATCATTCAAAGAAGTAACTTTCAGACACAAACTGTGTTTTTTCATATAATGTTATCCAGATTGGTACTGAAAAGCCCTAAGGTAAATGTCTTCCGGCGAAACATCGATGTCTACCAGTGAGGATGACAGTGTTCCATGTAAGTGCAATTTTTTACCATTCATTTAGTGTGAAACTCCTGTGAATGATACCTGATTTTATTCCATAACGAATGTTTGGAATACAAACTGAGTAGAGAACAGTGTATTCTGTATAATTCAGTATTTATATAAAAGTATTTGTTTCGCAAGAATTTTTCTTTCATGTAATTTAATGGTTATATAAAAGTAGCTATTTCAAAAGAGCTTTTTCTTCCAGTTTGTGTCTGAAAGTTACTTCTTTGAATGATCTACACATCCATGTATAGAGTTACTTATTTTAAAATTGATTACTTCCTTCCTTTCTTTGGAAGATTCCCACATTTTTTTGTATAAAGATGGAGTAGTGGAAAGCCAAAAACTGTCTTTCCCATAAACATTTATATTCAAAACTGATTAGCGAATGATTAGATCGAAGTAATGGTGTAGTCAACGTTCTGAAAATCTCAATAATAAAAATGTAAGGTTAACTTGACGTCACGTATTTAAAAAAACTAAAATATTCTTTTCTGCAAGTATTTCACGAATAATTGAAGCAAACTAAGAATCTAGTCAAAGTTCCCAATATCTCAATAATAAAACGTTGTATAGCTAACTTGACGTCAAATTAGTAACAGGTATTTTTTTAAATGAGTAAACAAATATTTTCTTGGTAAACTAATTAGCAACAAAATAAAAAACAATGGCGGCAATTCGTAAAATCATTAGTTTTGAGTATTTTGAAAAGTGCCTCGCTAATATACATTGTTCCTCTTTTGCTTCAAAAAAAAAAGGATTTTCTTTTGGCGTACTGGAATATGAAGTGTCTATATGAAATGTTGAATTAATTGACATAAGATTTATGGTAGATATGTAAGTAAACAATGCCATTTTTCATACTGAATCACGCCAGCGGAGAAGTAGACACGGCCTTACATAAGTATTCCGTTTTGGAGGTTATGATGTTACTTTCACTACTTGTTTACAAACATTAAAGACTTTTTCTAACTTTAAGAGGTTGGCACCTCTTAACCATCCTATAAAATCAGCTGTTTTGAAGCTGGATTTGATCTTTGAAGTTTGAACTAAGTCACTTACCAACATGAGTTTTCTGGCCTGGAATTCTTTCCTCCAGAAGCTCTTTGTCGTAAAAACGACTGCAACTTTTGTTTAACTTCTGTGGAAGCCACTGCACTTTCCTCATGTTTTTCTTTTTTTCGTAAAGCTTCCAGTTGTTCGCGTTGCCTAAGCTCTTGTAACTGTTTCTGTCTGTCCCAAAACTCTTTCAGATGTTGTCGCAACTGCTGCTCGTGTTGCTCCACCAAGTGCTGTTGCTGCTGTTGAAAATGCTGCAGCAAAATCTGATGTTGCAGCTGTTGTTGTTTCTTGATCTGCAAGATTTGCTGTTCTAATTCGCGTTCTGGTGGTTCGCGATGTTGCTCTGCCATATCCTATTTAATTATTTGGTTCATCGCACACTTACACAGGTCACACACTCAATAACACTCAGGAACACCGACTTTTTACGAGATCATAACAATCGCGACTAAAGACTAAACTAAAACTGGTGGGCTGGCGACGAGCGATGAGTGTAGGTGCAGAACGAAGAGTAACCGTGCAGTAACCGTTAAATAACGTAATGAGCAAAACATCCAAAATGAGTGTAATAATCAAAACAGGAGCTGCCTCAAGTATCTTTCGATCTTTGTCTTCAACGACCTTGACGTCAAGTCAAGTTGTTCACATAATCGCAAAGTAGTAAGCGCGTTCGGTTATTCCAATGCTTTACGCTAAAAATCTCCTGGGAGGTGTGGAGTTGGAACATATTGGAATATATAATTAGGAGGTTGAAACTTTCACGAAAATAATCCTAACAATTTTTAATTCAAGCTTTCTTGAATGTTGAAAAAATGACTCTGCTATGCATTTTTACATTGAAATTTAATCTGAATCCGAACCAACCTTAACCTAGCATGCAGTAAAAACATATATGAACACCATCACTAAAATGGGAAATATTCCATCCCAGCATAAAGTCAGAAACTGCCGTAGAATGCGAAAGAATCGTATGTGTCAATTCTTGAATATAGGAAATACGTGCTCGGATTGGATGCCCGCAAGGAAGATTCCGTAAGAAATAACCATCTCTTATGTTATGGATACGTTTTTGTATTCACGAAGTGACGTTAGGTGATCTATAAATCGAGCTTCACACACTTACACAGACTACCAGGCAATGACAATAAAACAACTAAGCCAATGCATATCTCCACAGGAAAGGTTCCCAGAAATAAATCTATTTTTTAGCTTCTCTTTGTGGTTTAATTTTCTTGGAAATAATTTTGAATCACCTCTTTATCATGTTTTTCGTTATCTAAAGCATTTCGTCAAGATAAATTCATGTTATGTATTACTTCTGATCTTGAAGAACATAGCAAGGTGATATTTACAATCCAAGAACAATGCAGATTTCAAGTACTTATACCAAATGGTCTCAATATTTTTGCACCAAGTTCGCATACGGTGATATGCAAATACATTTTACAAATAATAAATGAGAGGTACCAGAATATAATAGGAAACTTATGAGAAGAAATTAAAGACAGTTTTTATAAATTATGTTTCAAAATATCCTTAAAAACATTTTAATACATGTTGAATACCTCTGTATACTTGGCCACGATATTCGAGGTGCGCATGATCAGTAGTTAGTAGATCGCTCACTAACGCTTAATACTGCCAAATCAAGAAAGCATAAGTGAAACTATTTTTAAATCGAATGCAAATTTTCATTATCAATTTAATTTTGGTGTAGGTAACTCGGATATTTCAACTTCTATCGGTATAATGTAAATTGTGAATGAGGTTGGCATAGGTTGGGTTGGGTTATGATGAAGAAATAGTCTAATTTAGATTTAAAGGTCGGAATTCACAAATAACATTGTGAGATTAGGATTTTTTTCCCTTCCTAAACCACAGAAGCCAATTTGGAAGACATTCATCTAAAAGGCTGTGTCCAGAGAAAAAAGGGAAAATGCTGCACTGTTGTGATCTGTTTGAAATGAATAAACGGTACAAATAACAGCACTAAAAATTTAGATTGTTAAGCCAGGTATTCCCCTTTTTCTGAAAACCTAAAACTTTCAAATTCATCCATGAAGGTGCTGGCTGTCTAAACTTTGTTTCTTTGAGTGGTATATAGATGACAGCCTCATTGGCCAGTTGCCAAACACTTTGACACATTTGGTGAAGCGTGTTCAAGTAGTGTTACGTTTATAACCGTGTTTTTAACAGTGTAACATGTGGTTTGGTTTCAAATCAAATCAAAATAGCTTTATTACCCAAGATCTGAACATCTTATTGACAAAGTGTAGTAAAGTAAAACGTGTATATGGGACAATTGAAAAATATAAACTATAAAATAATGCTTAAAGATAAGATCAAAGTATATGGACAGAAAAATATTAAGTCCATTGTTCGTCGTCGTGATTTCAAACAGGTCGGAGCCTGGCTCCCTTACCCTTTCATCTGATGTTTGTCAGAGGGACAAACGGGTCATGACTGATGGTAAGATGGCGACATGAATGTTCTCAGAACATTAGTGCCGCCCTTCACGGTGTACCCCTACCTGGCTGGGGTGAGATGGATGAAAAGATTGTTCATCTTTTAACGGAGGACATAGCGGCCTCATTCGACAGAGTGTCGAGGCCTTCTATATCGGGAGGGATCGTCTATAGCTTCCCTAACTAACGGATTATCATGAGTTTCTGCGCAATCAAAAACTCGCTGATTCCTCGACTGAATGGACTGCCGAATGGAAGGCAGCTGCAAATCTCTGCGGATGGCTTCATTCCGCACGAACCAAGGAGCATTCACAATCATCCTCATTAACTTATTTTGCAATCTCTCCAGAATGGAAATATTAGACGGAGCCGCTTGTCCCCAGACGCCTGAAGCATACACGATGACAGGATTGAACATCGTGTTGTAGATGGTAATTTTATTCTTAAGACTCATTTTGGATCTTCTGTTGATCAGAGGGTACAGACTGGCTATCCGGCATTCGATCTTTATTTTAATTGATATAATGTGTGGGTTCCAAGTGAGCCTGTGGTCTATTAGAAGGCCGAGGTACTTTACCCGCGTTGCCAGTTGATCTCCCTTTCAGAGGCCTGAGTTTTTACTGGGTTCACTCGTATCTTCCACTCAAGGTACCAGCGCTCGAGATTGTCCAATGCACGTTGCATATAGACGATCCCGAGCTCCCGACCCATGGAAGATGAGAGGAGAGCCGTGCCATCGGCGTAGAGAGACACCTTCACACGCTCGGACCTCGGAAGGTCGCTGGTGTAGAGCGAGTATAACGTGGGAGAGAGCACAGGTCTCTGTGGCACCCCAGCGAGGATCTCTCTGTTGTCAGACAGAGAGCCCTCTACTCTGACCTGAAAAGTTCTATCTTTCAGGAAGGACCCGATCCACCGGATCAGTCCCCGAGGCAGGTCGTAGAAGGCCTTCGTGCCACATACAGTCAATGGCCTTCGAAATGTCCAAAAGGACTACGATTACGATTCTGGTTTAGCTCTTGGATAGTATTTTCGAACAGTCTCAGAGCCTGTAACTCGGTGGAGTGGTCTCTCCTGAATCCGAATTGTTCGTTAGGCAGAACATTTCGGTCCTCAACTTCTTCGTTTTGCCTTTGCAGAACGACTATTTCAGCCAGCTTAGTCGCCGACGAAAGCAGACTACTCGGGCGATAGTTCTGTAGGAACAGCGAGTTCTGACCCTGTTTCGGGAGCATGATGACGATCGCATGCTTCCACCTTCTGAGGAAGTATCTGAGGGCCAACGAACTGTTTATTATGTTTAGAAAGTTCTCGACGCAGTTGACTGGCAGCCTCTTCAATGACCTATTGGTTATCAAATCGGCCCCCAATATTAAGCTCAGCTGAACAGATACAAATATAAAGGATATTCACGTTAAGAAGAGAATAACGTTACAAGATGACAAGTTACGGCGTTGCCAACATGTGCATTATTTCGAACTTCCAAATTTTTTTGAACTGTTGACACAGCTTACTTACTATAGTAAGTAAGCTGTGCTGTTGATTTGTTTTATTGCTATTAACCTTACTTACTATTCATTTACTTAACTGAAATACAAAACTTTGTTGAGACTGTTTCGACAATGCTTTGCGCATATTGTATATACGCAGGTCTTATCAAAAGAAATTATTAGTTCTGAAAAGAAAAGAAAGACTGACATTTTCTTATTTTTTTTTTGATTCGCCAGCGTCTGAAATTTTACTATCAGTTGAGCAACTTACAAAATGAAATTGTACTAGTTTCATTGCTTTCGAACACATTTCATTGGGAATTTTAAAGTTGATATGTTGGATATACAAAATTACCAAAAATGATGTCATTCTCTTCTTAACGTGAATATCCTGTATATGAATATATGAATATTGGGTAAATGTAAATATATAATGCGAACATTTCGTGTTGATTTTGATAACTTGTTTACACAAAGCTACAGACTCGATAGAGTCTTGGTAGAATTCGTCTACATACTATAATAGGGCCTCCCAACAAGGAATTCTTTTAGTTTCTTTTTGAATTTCTTTTCATTCATAATTTCTTAAATTATTGGGAATAAGGTGATTAAATAACTATTGAGCTATTGAAAATAATAGAATTTTGTGTAAGGGCTAAAGTAGGTGTTGGAAGGGAAATGAAGTAAGACTGACGTGTACTATAAGTTGAGGTGGTTAAATAGATTTTTATATTTTTTGTGGATAAGACACACTGTTTTCAAAATAAAAAGACATACTGAAGTCAGAATTTTTTGCTTCACAAATAATGGGCGGCATGAATCCCTGTAGCTACCCTTGCATTAATATCTGATGGATCTTTTTTCTAGAGAAAATATCATATTGAAACGAAATTGTGCACAATTTCCCCAGAAACAAATTTCATAACGTAAATAGGACTCAATTTGTGCAAAATAAACTGATCTTGATATAGTAGTGTCTAACTCTCTCGCAACAACTCTCACTGCATGAACTCCTGCTGCTAGTCTTTTACATAAGTAGTCGACATGGGAATCAAATTTTAGATTTTCATCAATGAAGGCCCTAAAAATTTGTTTTTCTCCAAATTTTCAATTTCAACATTTTCCAAGTGTACCTACTTCCCCTATTTTACATTTAACGTAACCACATTTTTGTTTTGTCGATATTGAATGATAAAAAGATTGGTTCGAACTATTTTTGAATCTGGTTTATTTATTTCATCTCCTTGAACATTTACTAACTTGTTCAGGTCTATAATTCAGTTTTCGTATTGAGTTATTGAATGAAACTGAAAGAGAAGACGTGGTGAAACGAAAGAAGTGTTGTTTTAAAATATGTGAAATAGTGAAAGACATCGAGTTGGACATTTACCAAGCTTGGATTGAAAGAGTTAAACCCCATTCTTACAAAAATCTAGGTTCAGCAGGTTCAGTTGTGGATACCAAAAGAGGCTAGATGAGAGTTTTTTCAATATTGTGCGAAATATTCTTAAAGAAATTTTCAAAGTAACACTTTGAGATTAGAATATAACTGAAAAATGCCTTATTTTAGATTTTTTTATTTTGTTGAAAATATTGCGAATACACTTTCAAAGACAATAAATAGAAATTAATATTAATATAAGTTACAAAAAGGATTTGAATCTTCATAACTCCTATTTAATTATATGCGAACGCTTTCGACAGCTGGTCGTACTGTCATCATCAAGGCTCTAGTCAAACCGAATGAGTCAACCTGTTGTCGGCATATATCCATCGACATAACGCGGCCCTACGGCACTCTTACGGTATTCATGAGACACATTTGAAATTATTCGTTAGTCCACCTTCAGGTTCATACAAGCTAATAAGCCTGATGTAGTCCTTCTCGACCATCAGAGCAAGAAAATATTTATCGTGTAGTTTTCAGCTCCTGGCGAGATGAATATCGTTCGAAAAGAGAAGAATAAAACAGATAAAATATCGAGATGTTTTCTTCGAACTCTGCAGACTCTACACATACCTCTCTGTCAAGATGGTTATTCTCTACTCTCGAAGGATGTCATTCTTGGCTCACTGCGCTTATTCAGTGCACATGAGTCTCGGACCCAATGATGACTTACCTCACAGTGTGGGGAGTGGTTATAGGTTGATGATGCTGGCGCGCCCTCTCGAATGTATTGGGACTTCAGGGAATAGAGCTTGACTAGCGCAAACTTGGCTTAAAAAAATAATAATAATGACCACTATAACTTCACGGTCATGCAAAGTGGTCATTGGTTAACGATGCTGACACACCCTCCGAGTGGGCCCGAGCTTTAGGTACAAAGCCTGACCAGCAACTCTATTTTACATAATGATGATGGTAAATAGACGAATACAGAAGGTTGTCATTCTTGGCTTATTGTGTTTGCTTGAGACACATTAGTTTCAGACCCCATGATCACATACCCCAGTTGCCATTGGTTGATAATGTTGGCACATCTTCGCAAATGTATCGGGACTTCATAGAGAGTACCCGACCATCTCAACCTCCGGTCGGGAATAATAATGAGACTTTGGCATATCAATATACCTGACCTATGCGCTCCTCAGATCGAATGAATAGAAAACCTGGCAATGGGTCCAGGGTCTGCCACGAGAGACATGCCACTTTCTGTCGGCATGTACAGCATATGCGGTCTTAGCCTATATCCATCCACATAACGTGGTCCTAATAAAACTGCATTACCACCCAACGGCACTTTCATGCTATTGACGAGACATCGGTACCGAATTGATTGGAACTATTCATTCACCACCCTCAAGATAATACAAACGAATAAGCCTGATGTCATCCTCAAACATCAAAGTAAAATGATATTCACCGCTTCTTTAGCTCCTGGTGAGCCGAATATTGTCCGAAAATAGAAAAAACTCCAGCTCGGCATACTCTATTCAAACTCATTTAAAATGGTTCTTCTGACTGTTGGAGTTATTGGTGGAATAATGGCCTCATTACTCTCGAATCTCAGGGATATGCTGACTTGCTACCGCAAGACAAAAATTGCGTCTACTTAGGGCACCCATTTCTCGGACCCAATGATCACTCACCTTACGGTTTGAAGAGTGGTTATTGGTTGGTAACGCCGGTGCACCCTCTGAATGTGTATGAGCTTCAGGATAGGGTTCGAACAGCTGAAAATTTTGAGGAAAAAAACAATAACAAAAATTATCACCATTTACATAAAGATGTTTAGGTGAATACAGTCGGAGTATCAGCCTAGACTAGATGTTTCTCAACTCAACATTTTTGTTAGTTTCAACATACAGGCATTCTATTGATACTAATGCTGTGTTTTGTTTTACCACTGGTGAATAATTAAAATGGATCATGAAAAGAAATAGTTGTAAGAAAAAACAAAACCATATATTCATTTGTGTCATAGACGAAGTCATTAATGAACAATAATATTTTGAATATACTGACCTGTTACTCGATGAAAATCAATAACACTATTCGTGATAATGATTGCAAATGTTAATAATATAGACTTCATTTTCAATAGGCGTTTCAGTTCAAAATAGTTTCCTCAATTGAACTAATGAAACTACCATGCAGATGATACTAATGTGAAACTACTATGTAGTGAAACGCGTATCATAAGTAAAGTCTACATAGTGAAAATTTGTGATTATTATCATAAAACAATAACGCCAAAGTGTTGATATATTATGGGGGACTGCAATTGAAAACAGAAAGTTTTGACTTTACAACTGAAATGCTTCAGAATTGTTATATAAACTTTCTTTCCATAGAAACAAGGATGAAATCATATTATGAATTTTCTTTTCCTTTTTAAGTGCATAGCGACGAAAGCCAGGCACGACATCTATCTCAAATATTAGAACTATGTAAAACGGTAAAACAAACACAAAGTGATGGCAGCTGTCTTCTGTCCTGCACTGTTGCCATTCATCAGTTTTATAGAAAAACCAATGATGATTGAGAGTAAAGCGCGTTGTCATATCTAAATTTTACGTTACCAGTTTATAGCAGAATCAAAATATAGTAAGCAGTAGAGTTGTAGGTTGTGGCAAATTATAGATAATACACAATACTAGTCGATTAAAAGGTATTATTTATGACAAAAATCAGTAATGAGCTTGTAATGAGTAATACTTATACATTTCCTGATTACTGATCAGTTAAAATTAATTATTTTCTGTATAGTGTTAGATATTTATTACAACTAGTGGTAACGCTGTACGCAACGGTATTTCTGTCTTTGTCACTTTACCGTAACTTCCATCTCATCGTTGCAGTCCTCACTAATGTACTTGCAGCCATGAGCGTATCATTGGTTTGTGAAATATACAGCGTGAATTGTACGTTTTACAGTTAAGTTAGTCAGCAATCGACGTGTTGTGATAACAATTGGTGAAAATAATAGTGCTAATAAGTGTTTAAGCGTTACATAATTATATTTCTACACCGTTCTCAAACTACTCAAAAAATGGGAGACATGGTCGGGCCTTCCACGTCGAAAAAGGTAAAACGGTCGGAGTCTCGGTCAGTAAGAGAAAAACAAATTGTACTGCGAGTATTTCACCGTCTTGAAAGAGATCATCAGCCACCAAAAGATGACTTTGTACATATGTGCTGTAATTCTACGTGTGTACCTCCGAATAACCAACCGGGCATTTCTACATCATTAAGTTCCACAATTACAAAAGACAAATTAGTTGATATGGGCTCTGATTATATCAGTGTACCAAAATCATCGATTTACAAAATACTAAGAGAAGCAGAAATTCATGGGGACGTACAAACGCCAAAAACTAGTAACGGACGAAAAAAAATCACAGTTGATGAAGAAGCCAAAACCAGTATACGCAGAACTATTCACAATTGTTTCTTTTTCAGAAATGAGCTGCCCATACTACAAACAGTTCTGGAGGCACTTAGCGATCATGAATTGGACCCAAAAATGGGTAAAGAAACTTTTAGGAAACTTGTACACGAAATGAAATTTACGTACGGAAAAGTTGACAGGAAAGGCATTTTCATTGAACGTCAAGAAATAATAGCATGGATAAGAAACTATCTAAGAAAAATTGACGAATTTCGGAAGCTCAAAAAAATTGTACTTCATGGACAAGACATGGGTTAACCATGGACATACGGTCA
Organism: Leptinotarsa decemlineata; assembly: GCF_025532065.1. Taxonomy (NCBI): domain Eukaryota; kingdom Metazoa; phylum Arthropoda; class Insecta; order Coleoptera; family Chrysomelidae; genus Leptinotarsa; species Leptinotarsa decemlineata. The sequence goes on along the minus strand of NW_027412694.1, from coordinate 9,109,666 downwards.
AAAAAGTATGGCCGGATGGTAATATAACAATTGCACGATAAGCCTTTATTGAAGGTTTGTCAGTTGGGTTAAAACAGCCATCTGGAAAAGGTAGTCGTCTGATATAGGAAGCGACAGTGGATTTTTACCAAATGGTGAATTAATATTTAAATCTAAGAAAACAGGCGACTATCACGAAGAGATGAATGCGGAGGTGTTTGAAAAATGGTTTGAAGGCATCATTCAACTTGTGGAACCTGGGTCTGTCATCGTCATGGACAATGCCCCATACCATAGTCGACATTTAGAACCATATATAATTATGAATGGTTAGACTTACATAATTATACATTAATATTACTTACACCCTCAAATTGTAGCATCCCTGATGATGGAAACAATTTATTAAATTTCCGAAAGCTTGGACAAACTTTAAAGAGTACTCTTTCATTTGCTGCTTAGCCCCATTATTTGTTGGTTCCATTCCTAACTAGTCAGCAACGATTACCTTCTCCTCTCTCTCTCTCTCTCTCTCTCTCTATATATATATATATATATATATATATATATATATATATATATATATATATGTATATTGTGTTTTTTATTAATATTGTTAATTTATTTGGTACCTACTATAATTACCACAATTATTACTCCGTTTTCATAAGGTCCACCTAATGACTACAACGTTTAGGTAAATTACGATATTGCAAAGTTTTAATGAAATAAATAAAAATCGTGTATGAATATTTTGACTAATTGTACTAAGAATTTTTCTTTCATTCTTAACCTTCTCAAAAATTAATAAGCACGCCCCCGATTTGCTGTCAACTGAGCTTACTTCTACTCTCAATCGTTATTGGTTTTAGTATACATGTCTATACAATTCGCACCAATACATTACGAAACAAATTAACCTTTAAACAACTCAAACATCGAAAATTCCTGAAATAGTAAGGATACCCTTCTATTCACATTCACTTTGTGTGCTTTTTGATAGCAGTGTTCTCATATAGACGAACTCATATCGTACTCATAATATGAATGACTTCCATGATCAACAGGTGTGTTGTATTCAATAAATATATGATAATTGTCTGAATTACTAGTTTATAGGTGCAAACGTTTCATTCCCAAATAACAATTAAACACTAGTACTTATAGTAAACAATTCATAAATATATTGGAAATTCTAAAAAGTTTACAAAATGCATACTTCGAAACGAATAGCAGTTATATTGAAGAGAAATGCAAATGTAGCGATAGAAAAATTTCATCACTATCGAAATGAAAAGATGAGTTATACCATCTACGCATATTACCTTATTTTTAACATCCGTGTCCAGAACCGATTTATAGTATCACTAGCGATTCGACCCGGCTCCGCACGGGTGCAATGCTGATACTAAATGTAAATTCAATCACCGGAAATAAAAGGGCATGGAGAAACAGTGATGAAAAGGTAACTTCATTTTATGAGCGCGCCTTTTTATTCGCGCCAGGCGCCCCAGTTGAAATATTCAAAAATCCTTTCTTATTGATGCACATCTACAACATAAAACGAACTTACATACAAAATTTCAGCATCACCGGTACAGAGAAACAGTGATGAAAATGTTATTTTCATATGTAAACGCGCCCCTTTTATCCACAATGGGGGGCGCTCTATAATCGGAATACTTGAAAATTTTTTCTTTGTGCGCTTCTAAGACTAAGAATCACCTAAATACCAAATTTTAGCTCCCTAGGACTTATCAGTACGAAGAAACAGAGATGAATGAGTGAGTGTTAAGTGAGTGACTTTCGCATTTATAAGTATAGATATGCTTTCATTTTTGCAGTGAAAAACGTAGAGGCATAAAAAGCGACTCTTTGTCAAGCGGTTGATGTCAAAGTTGGCTTAAACCACTATAAGTATCTCATTTATCTTTTACGAGCGTTTATTTCTGTTGATCTCAAAGATGGCTTTCTCGTTTCAAGCTCCAAACTGAAGGATCTACTTATCAAATATTTTAATTTATTTAACCAAAAAAATTATGACAATATCTACAGAATGTAATACTCGTAAGATGGTTCATACGTTCTAACAACATTCGTTGTGCAACTTAACCTAGAACACATCAAACAGAGGGTATATCAAAACTTTTACGAATGTAACATTGAGTAACTAATCATTTATTCTTATTACTATCCTTTCAGCATAGTATCAATGTATTTTCTACATTAACGCCCCTATGGTATTCGTAGAATTTAATTTCTCCAACTTTTTCAACATTTTGAACATACGATTATCCTGAAACAAATTTATATTAAAAATTTTTTTGATATACTCATTCAAAATAATCTAAGCTTTCGTTAAAATTTGAGAAACAAAATTTCGAATATGGTTGAAAAAAAAATCCTATGATAAAACATTATGTTTACAGACATCAAAATCAAAAGATAAATGGAGAAAATATTTATATACATTATATCTCCTGCGATTTTTTTAATAAAATTGCTTTGTGAATTTATTTTGTGACGAACAATTCAAGTTGATGAAAGAAAGGTTTAAGAAAAATAAAGAAGAATAAGAGCTGTGTCAAAGATTGCTAAAGGGAACCTAAAAATAATGGAAAGTTTTTGTAAAAGTATTTTTACCTGATGAGTTTGTTATATTGAGTGGATTATTTTATTTTCAAATGGATTTTCTCATTTTTCTTCGAAATTCAAATTCAGGATCACACTTATACACTGGGTCTAAGATATGGAGGGGCAGTATAGGAAAATTGAAATCCTTAAGATACAAAGTTGGTTGAATAAAAAAAAACGTGTAAAAATATCCGAAATCATCTAGAATAAAAGTACCTAATTGTCGTTGAAACTGATGTCCTAAAAACTGTAAGTGTCAATTTTCTAATAGGAAAACAAATATTTCCACTCCAAAGTCTGAGACCAGGTTCAGATTAGAAGCGATTTCGAATGTGTGATTACCGTTACCTATTCATTTATTACGTAGTTTATTCTGTTATAAAAGTTATGTTGAAATTGGGAAAAGATGATTTTCGTCTAATTCAGTACCTTTGGGAAGAATTATTTCAAATGGATTTTTTTTGTTTCAGAAAGAATCATCTGAGAATGATCTATCTAGACTTGTTCTCAAAATGTTTTCCTGTCTATATTTCTAGAAGCATGTCGTCTTTTCTTCGAAAGTTTCTCATTCTTTATGTATTAATGAGGAAGTTGAAAGCCAAAAAAGGTTTTTCCTAATCATAGAAAACATTTTACTGACCACCATGTGTGATAGAGAGAGGGCCCTCTCCAAATAATTCTTCACGATTTCTGTATGTGCTTCGTAAACCGCTTCCCTATCACTGTAATTATTTAAGATTTTCATCCAGCACCGGATAAATTCCACAAATTCCCGCCAAGAACACTCCTTCACTTCTAAACTGCAGTTTACTTCAACGAATAAGTTCGTGCAAGACATGAAAGCTATCCAACGATTTCTCTTGAGAATTTCCGTCATACAAACCAAACATTTAACTGTCAAATCTTGCTTTTTGTACAGATCGAGAAGCTTAAGAAAAACAGCCTGCACCTTCAGAGGAGAAAGCTGAATGAAGATATCCGTTGAAATGACAAGATGGAGAAGGTCGAGACCCTTTTCAATTTTTGAAGGAGTACCATGGAAACATGGTGTGAGGTCGGTTACCAGTTTCTCTTCTATGAATGTGTGATTACGTTTCTGGAAATGAAAAAGAAAATATAAAAGGTTTTATAATAAGTGAATTAGCTGACACTTCATGAAAACCAATGAATAACGTATTCAACAACAGCTTACAAAACCACAACACGTGTTTGACTAGAGAGTAGCATTTTCAGGAATTTTCAATAGGTACTTAACTAAATTCTAAGAGAAGTCAAGCTGTAGAATATCAAGAAAGTGTATCAAGTTTTTTATTTGAGAGTACCCCAAGGATCAATATTGGGTCCTATACTCTTCTCTATTTATACATTGAATTTCCCAGATATTTTCCTTTTATGTTTACAGCATTACTACGCTGACGATACTCAGTTATAGGTACATGTCTTTTTTCTTGGATGAAGTGAACCAATCGGTTACTGTTATTAAGTATGACTTACATAATCTTTATATATTTTCAATTAATTATTGTCTACAAGTGAATGCATCTAAGATTAATGCAATCATTTTTGGAAATAAAGTTGATTCACATGTTTTAAAACAAGAATACTCCGCAAAGATTTTAATTAATGTCCATACTATACAATTTAGCGAAAGAGTAGAAAACTTGGAGGTGTTGTTTGATGAAAACTTGGGATTTTCTCACCATTGTTCGCACCAATTGTTTACAAAAAGCTTATATTTCAATCTCTTCATGTGAAGGATAGATCGGTTGTAATCATTATATTTGAGCCATTAATATTAACTAAAATGTCTGTTATATACTTCTTACAAATTCATTTGATATTAATAGAATACAAAAATTGCAAAATGAATGCCATCGACATATTTTTGGTATTCGCAAATTTGAGCATATCAGACACAAATTCGAAATAACTAAATGGTTACAAATGAGAAATCGTCGAGAAATGCATTCTACCTTGTTTTATGTTAAACTACTAAAGGAAAACTTTCCACCATATCTGTATCATAAAATGAAATACAGAACTGATATACATTTCCTTAACTTAAGACATAGAAATACTATATCTTGCCACTATACTGAGGTTTTCAAACAATCGTTTTCTTATTGTATCGTTAACCGTCTCAAACACTAAATTACTCATCACTACATGAACTCAAACCAGTTCTTTTTGACTATTATTTTTCTCAATAATAAGTTATTTGGATTGAAATATCTTCTCTTGGCCAACTAATCGCTAAACTATCCCTCTTTCTGTAGTGATCTGATTTATTTATTGATTTATTATTGTATTTGCTGTGTCTGACTTCTTTCTTGGGGTTAGATCATAATCATCATCATAATCTTTATTTCATACACAAATGTAAACAATAGAAATTACTTACATCCTTCAAGAAATATATCGAACTAGTCAGCTACATAAAAAAGTAATACAAAAGACAAATGTAAAGTTTTGTCATACATTAAAATGTATAGAATATATAATAGTATATTATGCAACGATCATGTAATGATGGTTATTAAGACACGAGCATTAACCCGGGATACGAAACGAGCCGAAGGCGAGTTTTGTATGGTATATGAGAGTGTATTAATAACCATTACATGAGAGTTGCATACGCTATTTTTTCTAAACCTGATAAATAATGAAAAACTATAAATATTATATTTGTATTGAACACATTTACAGTAATTAACTCATATTTTTTTTTAAAAAACACAAATTTAATGGTATTATCATGGATATATGAAAACTATAAAGATTCTAATTATATTTATATTGAATATAACAACTGTAATTAATCTGATCTTTTAAAAATATTGGAGTCCTTCTATATCGCTATTTTCATACATTTTGATAATATGAAAACTGATTTTGACAAATAAAGCAATTAATTACTTAGGTTAGAATCTAGGACAAACAAAGGAACAGGATTGTTGATTGAAAAAATTATGGGTTTCTATTGGTTGATAATCTGTATCGTTATGAAAAATCTGTATCATAATGGATATCATTATGAAACGGATTATGGTCATATAAGTGTATTGTTAGAGTACGGGTGTAGAAAAAGTAAACAAAATGTATACCACAGCCATTATATTAATATGTAATCATCTTAGAATTTAAGGAATTCATCCACCGTGTAGAACATATTGCTGTAAAAAAACGAATGCAATTCAGATTTAAACCTCATTTTACTAGTATTCGTATCAATAAAAGTTTTTATTTTATTGAAACATTTCAATGCCAATATAATTTGGTGAGTTTTTGCCCGTCGATAATCTTGAAAATAATTCATGAATGTTATCTTTTTGACGTGTATTATGTCCATGAATGTCACTATTCGTGACAAACTATATTCATTTTCTTTCACATACATTATCAATTGGAATATGTAAATGCATGGAAATGTCAGGACTTGAATCTGATGGAATAGAGGTTTCTCGTGGATGAGCTCTGAAAATTGCTCTCAATACTTTTTTCTATGAAATGAATGCCTTACCAATGTGTGCTGAAGAGCCCCAGAACAACAAGCCATACTGCAACACTGATTGCGCCAATCCAAAATAAATTAACCTTAAATAAGTGAATTACCTTAAGACTTCGATAGGAACACTTTCTCTGAGATTTTTTATTATATATGAGATGGTGCTTAGCTTTGAACATACTGTCATTTTTACGTCTAGAGTTAGACCAAGAAATTTCATACTTTTCTTGCTGTGAACTGAACTCCCATTCAGACGTAAGTATAAATCATATCAGTCGTGACATTCTTCGGTAAGAAACGCATGTAATGTCTTTTGGCTGCATTTGATGCAAGGCAGATGAAAGAGCAGATGTATGTCAACTGTTGAAATTATATTTCATATTGTATTGTATTACATACAAACTGAATCTCGCCTTAACCGTATAAACAAAATGTGATTTATTTTTGGTAATAAAGACATTTATTATTATTATTATTATTATATATATTTAATTTGAAGTAAGTGTTGCTGGAAATTTAAATGTAAAGTAAAGCCTAATTGTTGAATTCAGTCAACCACATACTTTACTTATTTGAGCAGCTGTTTATTACTGGCAACGCCACAAAGCAAATATTCTCAGTGTCATTTATCGATCACAGGCATTAAAAATAACTTTTTTTATATGTTCCTTTGCAGAAATGCCCGACCATAAGTGCTAATATGCTAGAAATTTAATAATCCTATAGATAATACATATTTACTTAATAATAAGTTCAAAAATCTATCAACTCTAAATCTTGTTGTTGTAGATGGGTATATATATGGTCTTTCATTAAGCGTGTTAGAAATCACACGTAAAAAGGTAAGACCACCTCGTTAGTCCCGACTTTTGAGAGTTATCGTTCGTAGGGGGACAACAGCTGGTTAAACTGACAGAAACGCTTCCTATCTTCAAATTTAAATTAAACAAAGTGTGTGAGAGATATCATCAAATTTTTGTATTTGTTTGAAAGATCTATTGATGCCATTATGTGTGGAATATAACATCTTTCAAATGTCCGCCACGGCTTCTCTGGGTGGAGCACATCTGAAACGTCTTAATTTCCATAACTTAGGCGCATAAATCAGGCTGATTTTGACCGATGGCATGGGTTATGTTGGCTTTGAGGAGCGCTTTGGTTGGTGGCTTATTCGCATACATCTGCAATTTAAGAAAAATATAACGAGGTCAAATAGCACGATCTCGGTTGCCAGTTCACCCTCCACGTGAGATGACCATGTCCTCAAATCGCTCGTGCAGAATTTCCAATGTGGCGTCGTTCTGATGAAGGCGCATGTCGTTGGTGTCCAGATCATTCAATTCATGCCAAAAGAAGTTGATAAGCATCGACCAGTAGTGCTCACCGTTGACAGTGATGGGCTGGCCAACGTCGTTCTCAAAGAAATATGAGTCGATGACGCCGCCAGCCCAAAATCCACACCAAACCGTGACTTTTTCGGGATGCACCGGACGCTCCTAGATTTCATGTGGATCCCAAGTTCGACAATTTTGTTTGTTCACGTACCAATTCATTCAGAAATGGGCCTCATCGTTGTAGATGATTTTTCGATGAAAATTTGGGTCAGTTGCCAACTACTCCAGAGCCCATTCAACAAACACACGTCGTTGTCTATTTATTCATTTTATTTTATTTTATGTCTATTACCTTCAGTTGCTGGGTCAGTTGAATTTTGTACGGATGCAGGCCAAGTTAGAAGCGAAATCAACTGCCTTGGATTCTCCAGCATACTCCCACAGACAGTGGCGATGTTTTCGGCAAATTTTGCGTTTCGTCGACGTACGGGTGTTGGTCGATCTTTTTCTGAACCAGTGGACTCAATTTTATCCACCACATTCCGAATAGTCCTCTCGGTAGGACGATTATGGCACGCACAGAACACCCATTTTGAATGGTCGTTGAATGCTATATCCGTCTATTGTGATTTGGCAAAACAGACTGAATAAATTGTAAATGACAACATATTAAGTTCGGAAGATCCTGTTAGAAGACCCTACATTATCTGAATTTGTGATGTCTGTAGTGCTCGTTTTTTTAGCACGGTAACCCATCTGATTGACGCAAAATATTTGGATATACCTATAGTATTGTTGACCCGCTGGTAGCCATAAATCAATTGTGACGTTGCCTAGACCGCGCCAAGCCGACGTTTCGCGGTTGTTCGATGTTCGCACCGGCTCGATAGAATTCCAACAATATTCTACCGGCTTTGATGGATTTCTGAGGAATTCTTCACTGGTTACGAAATAGTTTGTTTACCGGATATAAACGCTATCCACGAGCATGTCAATATAGTCAAGTTTCGCGTTCCGTGCGGTGCAGAGCGATCTAATAAACCGATAGACATTTGAATAATAGTTGAAGTTTTAGTTAAAGTGTTTTGTTGTGAAATAAAGTTAAGTTTGATTATCATACAGTATAGTCAATTATTGATAAACCCCGTGTAAAACGTAACAATACGTAGGACCATAAAGGCGAAGATTTCAATTTTTTGGATAATTCTGCAAAGTATGATTGTAAAATATTTTCTGAAAAGTTTCCGATCTTCTTGTTATTGCGGAAATTCATAAATTTTCTATAACATATTCCATACAATGTTTTGAATCTTTTGCCAAATCTTCAATAATTTCCATTATTTTAAAAGATATACAAATTTTGTTAGAAGCTCCAAACACAGATCAATCGTTAGAAGCTCTAAGCACAGAATAATCTAGTCTCTAAATATTTTACTTACAAGATCAATGAATAAAATCGATTTTCATTTAAACAATACAGAAAATGTTCATAGCGACCCAGACTTTCCTTAGCAACGGAACGGGTAATGTGATTTAAGCAGCGCTATGGAGTTAAACACGTCAACGTTATAACTTTCACTGTGCACACAATTATTATCCATATCCATATAATATTATTGATTAGACAATACGTCTAATCAATAATAATATAATATAATATTATGTGTTAAGAATCACACGTTAAAAGGTAAGACCTCATTAATCCTTAGCTTGCACAAGTTTCTACTTCTGAGGGTTGTCGTTCGAAGGGGTGAGACAGCTGGTTAACGGAAAAACAGATTTTGAACAGAAAATCAAAAATTATAACATACGATTAGAAGTATACATGAGTGATATCAGTTATATACAAAATAATAATTTCCTTTCGATTCTTTAAACAAACTGTAGAAACAATACGAGAAAATTATGTTTCACACGACAGAGAAACAGATCGCCTCGGCAATTTCATATTGTTATTTGCCGTGGCCGAGACTTTTAGAGGATTTGCTATCCTGCTTTCAATTTCGTTCAAAACTGAAAGTTTCTGAAATGTTTGTTCTTTTGAGTTACCATGTTTTATTTTCATAACATATGTCAACCTGAACTTCCACGATTTCGTAGGTCCCCACAAGAAAGTAGGCACCAGTATTTGAATAATTTTCTCCATTTATGTATACCCACCCACTGGTCCTGAGAGATTCGAATATAAATTGTTGTTTCCACTAGCGTAATGCATCAATTTTTGATGCATGTGAATATATGAGTAAAGTGAACGTATGCAGCCTAATAAGTAAGTATATATGATTCAACCTATTCTAGGAGGTAGGTATTAAAAATTAATGTCACCCGACATGAAAAAGCTATGCACACTAACCTGTATCAACACCAATATTTTCAACAGCCCCAAAATTTCTAAGCCTGTCTCGTCCTTCGCTTTTTTCAATTTCAGCAAGAGAAATCTGATGTTTCTGATATCTTTACAAAAAACCCGAAGGATATTGTGATCAGTTTTTAAGGATACCAGCAGATTTTTGCTGTAAGTACAAGCTTTAGCGAAAACAGTCTCGTCATCGATACTGGGCAACAACAAAGACATGAATTCGCAGATTTTCATAGCGGAGTCTTTTTCTTCTGGAATACCTGGATTGGAGAGTATTAGGCGACGCAATATCTTGCTATCGGTGTAAGAGACACATATCATCATAGCGATGGTAACTGAAAGAGCAGGATCCTGGAGTAAGTTAATCAACTGTATGGCCCTAAAAATCATAGAAACATTATTTTCCAATCTGAGTGAGAAGTGATGATGGTAATAAGATTTCTTAAGGTGTCCGTTTAATGCGAGACACTATCAATTGGAACAAAACTCTATTATATTATCATGAAAGCAATGAAAGGTAGTTCTAGAGAAAGTAATTCCTCACTTACTTTCCTCTAAATTTTCGACTTTTTAGTCTTTTTCACCGACAATTCAACTTCTAACTGTAAGATGTCAGTTTCGTTTAATCCCATTTATAAAGTTACCTAGGTGGATCGAGAAATTAATGTGAATTATAGCGCTCAACTCTACTTTTGCTTCTTGATCGTTCTAGCTGCCGCGTCGCTTCGAGAATAATTATTCTATCAGCTTCCTAAGACTTCCATTGGCATATATAGGCATTACCAATAGGCATATTGAGTTAGTCTAGTTGAAAGTGGGTTACGAAGTGAGCTAATAAGGCGATAGAAATCAGGAAACTAGTCTAAATTTCGGTTAAAGTTTTTGTATTGTATTGGTAGTGAAATAAAGTTGAGTTTAACTGTACAGTGTTGTCAATTATTGCCGAACCCATAGGGAAAACGCAACAATAATAATTTTGAAAACAGTTAACAAACATAGCTGTACTGAAGTATTTATGGAATCTGTGCCACTTTAAATTTGATTATTTTGAAGACTATTCACGCCAACCAAGTTGGCGTCTTTATGTCTAAAAAAATACACTTTCAGACACACATCAATGATTTTGCACAAATAAACATACCAGTTGATAAAAGTATGGTTAAAAAAGAACTACCAATTGCTCATAGTATGTTCAAATGAAGCTCGTTTCACAGAATATGTAGTAGACAATATACTACACAAAATAAATATTATTCTGCGTCTGCTTCCTTATCATTGCGAACTCAATCCCATTGAACTTGCTTGGGCTCAAGTGAAGGGTTTCGTTGCAAGAAAAAACACGGCATTCAAAATGAAATACGTCAAAATGTCCTCAAAGTTGTCCTCAAAACTGTCGATTTTGAAAAATGACGAAAATGTATTGAACATTTATATTATAGAAGGAAAGGACAACATGTGGAAATTATACCTGTTAGTTGAGGAAATAAATTTTTTTATACCTAAGATCTTCCTAAATAGGCTTAGCTAAGTATCATCATGTAAATATTTTGAATTTAAATTTCATAACGATATTAATTTTACATAGTTGATAAAAGCTGTTAATTAAAACTTTACAAAATTCACAATTCCACCACTAACACAAGCGGACGGTTTGTTTGCAACAACAGCCATGGAAGAAGCAAATCTACTAGCTGAACAATTTGCGTCCTACTCCACAGTCAATTTTCTGGCAAAGGCACCACCTACTATTCCTACACTAGAATCCACAATGCCAAAAATTACTTTTCGACAACTTCTTGTTAGGCGAATTTGAAACAGCTCAATATCAACAAGGGCCTGATGAAGAGCCCGTCATCGTACTCAAAAAGTGCGCAAGGGAACTCACACCAGTATCTTGCAGACTTTTCAAATTGTCCTACAAGAAAGAGGTTTTTCCTTCTGGTTGGAAGATTGCTCGCGTTCAGCCTATTACCAAAAAGGGCAAGAAAAGTCTTCCAAATAACTATGGACCAGTCGCTTTGCTATCAGTGATATTAAATATCATGGAAAAAGCCATAAACCACCATATGCCTAAATATTTGGAAGGTTTTAAAATCTTGAGCGATCATCAAAATGGCTTTCGGAAACAAATGTCAATAGTCCACCTTCTATCGTACGCTAATATTTGGAATAACGCAGTCGAGAAACATGGAGAGTCACGAGCTGTTGGCATGAGGATTTGCTGGCCAAACTTCGATACTATGGCTTTTTGTATCACTTTTATTTATGGCTCTTCAGCTTCCTGAAAGAACGTTCCTTCCCTGCAAGTGGCCGTCAATGGATATCTCTCGAATACTTTCACCATCAACACTGGTGTTCCCCAGAGATCCATATTGTCTCCAACCCTCTTTTTATTGTATATCAACGACTCATTCCGAAAAACAAAGAATCCAATATATTGTTTTACTGAAAACAGCACACTTGTCACGTCATTCCATTTGGATTCCATGACATCGGCTGCGGATGCATATCTTCATCGGCATCACGAGGTTGCATATCTCAATTCAGATCTACAAGTGATTTCGAATTGGAGTCAAACTAACCAGGTTCAATTCAATGTTACAAAAACCCAGACATACTTTTTTTCCAAAAAGATAAATGTTTTCGAACAGGATATAACAATGTCAGGACAGACAATTCCCCTTTCTGCTTCGATACGTTTGTTGGGGGTTAAAATGGACACCAATATGTCCTGGCATAGTCATGTCGCTGGAATTGCGAAAGCTGCTTCTCAAAACCTTGGAACACTGTTCCAAATCAGAAACTGTACACATCTCAGCAACTTTTGATGCTTCATAAAGCTCAGATCAGACCATTTTTAGAGTATTGTTCTCATGTATGGGGCTCTGCTCCCAAACATGCCCTGATGTTCTGGATTCCATCCAGAAAAGAGCCACCCGCCTGATTGGAGACGTGACTATCACCTGCAACCTTGACAGTCTGGAACATCGAATAAAGGTTGGGGATTTGTCTCTCTTCTAAAGATACTTTCAAGGGGAGTGTTCAAGTGGCACATTTGATTCCACCAAAAGCGGTATATATCAGAAATACGCGACGGACTGTGAGTGTTGTGAGTTTTGAGGTTCAACTCAGTACACATTGAATTTCACTGTTAAAGATCTCTTTCATTTGGAGAACTGCGTTTATGAACTTCCTTAGAACATTATTCCAAAAATAGTTGAATCTCCAGCGATTCAAATCCAAAGTGAATCACTACTTTCGCACAGGCACCGCTCTTAGAGCGTCTTGAGGATTTTCCTATAGTGCTGTGTTTTGTACTTAAAAAAAAACACAGTTACTAGTTATAACAAATAGTTTTGATTGGTTACCCGAACGCACGCAACTGCAGGTGTAATAACACCCCAAAGCCCATAAAATAATTCGATTGTGACCCATTTGCGATACAAAAATGGAGGAAACCGGTAAAGTATTATAATCCTGTCTATACCAGCTGTGGAGAATAACGAAATCACAAAATTTTGTTCAGACGTTACGTTAGCGTTTTACATTTATGATGAGCATATATCACTTTTTATTATTAAGAAGCAGAGTATAATCAGGTAGAATTCAGTGAGTATCAAGTGTTCAGTGAAAATCTCACAATGAAGAATTTTTTGAATGCATTATTCACATAAGACCATCAATACAGTGGCCCCCTTGTGGATTCGTTTGACAATCTCGAATATACGGCCACCTTAAAATCTACCAAAATATCCTGCAGAAGTTGAACGGTAATTCACCTATCGCTCACGTTTTCCTCTGTATGCTGGTCCTCAACTATTCTTAATAACACCGAACTTGCCTTACACGCCAAGACACACCTCTTCATCAGTTCGATATCTTCTCCTTGTCGCAACCAATGACATAAAATGCGCTTTTTCAGAGCATTTTTCCCATACTGCAAAATCCAGCACAGTTGGGCTACGTGGCAGGAAAATATGTTTTCCAGTTCCGAAAATCGTCCTGACAATATTATTAAGAGGCTGTTTCCAAGTAGAACGACGTTTTTATCAGGACACTCCACGGCAACTATAGGATAAATGACGCAGATAGTTTTGAGCATGAATGAATCTAGCTGAAAGCGGTCGGTTGAGTAGATTAGGTTAGCGATGGACTGAAGGACTTCGGAAGGATGCCAGACTAACCTAGAAATTGAAAATTGATTACTGAAATTTGTTACGTGGATGAATGTTATTGTGCTTTCAACTCAGATTGGATAAACTACACATTGGATAAACTACACTTATGAACCAGCTATGCTACCCGTGCGAAGCCGAGGTAGATATTTATGTTGATAATTTGATTCTTTCCACTTGACACTACCACCTATGCCTGGCATGGGTATAGCATCATCATATTTCAAACAATTCATAACGTTTCGACTGCACTGCATCTTCAGTGGCGTGGTCGAAGTACTCTTCTTAACGTGTCAGTCATACAAAAAAGCATCAATGAAATATACTAGTGAACTACATTATACTTGAATCACACCGTATGCAAATCCTTTTGGAGTTTATCGCTTTCAGGCGGATAAATGCGGTGGTGGGAACTTCGATTCATGTATAAATTCAAGTCTATTCTCAAACAATAAGAGATACAGAGTAGGTTGAATTGAATTGGCAAATTTGACTATTTGCAGGTAGTATTGAATGATACCAAAACATCAACTCTTGCTTTTTGATGTGAAACATCTATAGCCGTACGTAAAACCGATTCCTGCCATGGTGACGCATGCCGTGGCGACGGGTCGCCATACGCGAGCCACTGTGTGATTCTCTTCCCACTAGTTCAGCGTTCCTCTGTTTCCTCCGCCACACTGTTGTGTTCCCTACAGTATACATAACTTGTGATTTACTGAATACTTTTCATTTTTTTATAATTAAAAATGAAATGATTGACAGTGATAATTTTGAAAGTGAAAGTGAGCAGCTTCCTGCAAAAAAAAGCAAAAACACACTACGGCACACTATCCAAGTCATCAGTAAGTTAATTATTTTTTATATTTTATTGAAGTGTGTATTTATCTGTGTATTATGCCCGCGTATATTTGGTCTGTTTCAAAAGTCAGTAAATGAAAAATCTACTCTCTTGGTGAATTAAAATTCACACAATTTTCATAGCGTACAATATTCAATTATCACCGGATAGGTGAAAGTACTCGAACGACCCATAAATAGTCATCTCTCGGAGGAATCAGTCCAGTCTTTACCCGAACACGATTATGGATATTAACAATCGAAACATCGTGAACTAACTTGGCTTGAAATCTCTTAACTTTTTATTTTTGTCTTTATTTTCATTTTGTATTTCTTTATTTTTTGTTCAATTGTTTCATTTTTACTTGTATTTTATTTCACTATTATTTCATTTCAGATTTTTTTGCTTAATGTAATTGTTATTTACAGCTATTTATTTTTAATCCTTTTTTTTTTAGTTGTTTCAGGGGTTTCAAATCAATTTATATTATACTATGGAAGTCCGAATTAGTGAAATTCATCAATGTATAAAGTACATCGCCGACCTTCAGAAATACATTTTTATATTTCTCCTAACAGCTAAAAAATCAGACAAATTACCTTAAAATGTACTATTCTACTCCTATTCCATACAAAAGTGTCTGTTATGTCATTGCTCTTACGGAACTCTCGATTATTTTTCTTTTGTTTTTTCAAATATTGCAGGATATTTTCTTAGAAGTCGTATTAACATTTCATTGAGATCGTAATGAGCTAAATATAAACTTACCCAGAGGTCTTGCAGAGAAATTCACAAACATGCAAAAATATTCTTACTTTCACCTTTGGCCACCCTGTAATATCTTTTGGCAACTCATTCAATGCATGTAGATTAGCCTTCCATTTCTGATCATTATATTTGGTCAGTACTATGGAAAAGAGCTTGATGGACTCTTTTCGAAGGACTTCATTTTTACACATAATAAGAATTTTATCTGAGTACTCCATCAGAGCATCCAAGCACTTATCTGATTCTTCCATAATAGAATTTTGCATCTTCTTTCCGAATTTATAGTTTATGTAGAAATAATTTATTGCTGTCACCAACTCTTTCAAAGTGATTATCTCAAGCTCCTGTAAAAATAAATTTCAAATGACAAATTGTTTCAACAAATTGGTCGGTCGGTAGCCGGGCGGTTCGACGTGGGTGCTTTGTTCACTCATTCAACCGGCCAATGTGTGAGTTGATGATTCAAGCCGCAGATTGAACTCTCGATTTCCACTTGCTATCGTCCAACCCGTGTTATGAATCACACGTTAAAAGGTAAGACCTCGTTAACAAGTTTCGACTTCTGAGGGTTATCGTTCGTAGCTGGTTACCGGAAAAAAACAATAGTATTGATAATACGAAGTGAATCCTACTGCTCAATTTGATTTTCATTCGATTATTTAACGATATATCGAGAAAAATTATCAAAAAGATGTATTAACAAACTAACGACTCGCTCCGGCTCCGCAAGGATGCAATGCTGATACTAAATATACTACAGAATGTCTTTAAAGTATTGTTATTTTCCTCGCTAGAGATCTCCGATAAACGCATGCGATAGCAACTAATCTTAAAGTACGCTACCGCTATATCCCTTCATTTTAAATCTGTAATATCTTGGACATTATTTAATTGAATTAAATGCTGTAAAGAACCATATTGGTCTATATTAAATGCACAATGTATTTAAGGCGCTTAATTGGATAAGGATTAATTCTGTATTGCTTAAAATCACTTCGTGAATAAGCCATCATTTCTCAGTGAAGGATAAAAATGGTTATTGTGGGTTATTCCTAAGAGATAAACATATACCATCGCGGACTTGTAGACCTTTTAAAGATGTACAATTCTGCAGTAAATCTAATGATCTATCTTGTAGGGTTCAGTTGGTGTTTGCAAAGTAAACGCAAAAAATTGCCCCGTGGCAACGCTAGTTTAAAACGCCTAGTCAACTTGTATGTTACAACATTAGTTGTCAGTATTTTAGATTTAAAGTTTCTTAACTTCAAGTCTGACAAATGGTTAGATTAACGGAAATGCATACAAATGTTTGGTTACGGAGATAAAATCCGAACACAACAGAAAGTAGCTCGCCTATTTAATGAGAAATTTTCTAATTTACCGCCCATATCTCAAGGGATAATAAGCAAAATAGAGAAGCAGGAAACCCTCAAGTTCCAGTGAATACGATATCGTTTCAGCAGGATGGAGCACCACCACATCACCAAGTTAAGGTCCGGCAATATCACAATACAACATTTTCCAATCGGGGGATAGGGAGGCGGGGATCGATTGAATGGCCAGCGCGGTCACCTGATCTTTCATTATAATATTTTTTTTATGGGGATATATAAAGAGCAATGTGTACAAAACTAAACCTTCAGATTTGAATGTCTTAAAAGAACGAATAACGCTTTCGATTAGATCGGTCACGCCTGATATGTTAAGTAATATTAAAAGACAGTTTTATTTGAGATTATGATGTTGCCAAGACGCCTTCACGCATTCGAAGTGGGTTGAAGGAAGGGGTCGCATTTATACGTTAAAAAATGTCAAATTATAATTTACACTTGCCGTGTTTCGGGATTTTTTTTTGATATGTACCTACAGTAACCAAAATAATGCAACTAATTTTCCTGTATTTTCAGTATTTTAATATTAATATATGTTACTCAAAAAGAGTTTGAGTAGAACCTTGATGATGATAGCACGACCAGCTGTCGAAAGCGCTTGCATATAATAAATAGGAGTTATAAAGATTTATATATATATATATATATATATATATATATATATATATATATATATATATATATATATATATATAGATTTATATGAAGATTTATATATATATATATATATATATATATATATATATATATATATATATATATATATATATATATATATATATATATATATATATATATATATATATATATATATATACAGGGTCCTGCAACAGTGGCGCGGTGTTCCATATCTCTATATAGGAAGCAGATAGGAATCTAATTTTCTATAATATTACCTTATTGCTCGAGCTCGACAAAATAAAAATATTGGCGGTCACACAGGGTGTTCGATTTTTTCTGGGCGGATCCCAACTGTGTCTTTTTAAATGGCAACCTATATTTTTTATCACTTTTTCGGTTTCTTCATAGAAAATAAAATAAACTTTATGTATATCTGCACTTCGAAAATATTGACGGTTTTCGAGATATCTAGCATGACAGGTTTTTTTTTCCAATATTCGTCACTCAGAATATTTGAAATTATAAAGTGGTGCCAAGTCCAGTTGAAATTTTTTTTTGGTCGAATATTCTACATTGGTAACTCTCTCAAACGATGTATCTGAAATCGACCTGTGATATACAGGGTATGAAAAACCGCTTGCCAAATATTGTAAATGAAAATTTGCAAAATCTTCCTTATATTAAATGGAACACCCTGTATATTATTGATCCATAAGAAGCGCCAACGAAACCTCTACAAATTTCATTAAGTATTCCCTATGGCTAAGTTCAATAGTTTTTCTTAAATGAGCATTTCTTTCGAAAAATGGTCATTTTTTCAAAGCGAAATCCATTTGACGACTGATAAGAATATACAAAAAATACCCTTTCCTTAAAATATCGCCCATTCCTAAAATTACCTGTTGCTAGATAAACAAGTTGCGAATTACACCACAAAATGGACGTTCTTGAATAGTTACAATAATTTCAAAAATCTCGGAATTTGTGCCATATTCTTTCGGTCTAAAACAACCTTTCAGCGAATGAAATATTTATTGGAAATCAAGTAGTCTGGCAAATGACAGAACAAAATATTTGGCTGCAATTGAATATTGAAATTTTTAGTCAATCGTGAAGTTGAACTGTCGGTATAATTTCATCAGAATGTTGTTATCAAAAAGTGATTTGATTGATATGATTTTCATATTAGGTGAATCAGACAGGAATTGTTTATTGGCAAGTAGAATTTATTCTTAACGGTATCCAGATAGAAGGCATCCAGATGAAAGATCTTTCCGAAAGGTCTTGGGACGATTCGTTGAAACTGGATCTATTAATTACTCCAAACATGAGCGCATCAAGCCAGCTACTAATGAAGATAATGAATTGCAAGTTCTTCTTGCTGTTGAAGAAGATCCTAGTAGGAGTCAACGACAAATTGGGGAAATAGTGGATATAAGTGAGAGATCAGTGCAACGAGTATTGAAGAAACATCGCTTGCATCCATACCACGTTCAGTTACATCAAGAACTACTGTATGCTGATTTCGAGAAAAGAGTGAGATTTTGCAATTGGGCCATGAACAAAATTCGTCGAAACGAATATTTTTTCAATAATATTTTATGGTCGGATGAATCGACATTCCATAAAAATGGATTTGTAAATCGACATAATTACCATTATTATGCGACAGAAAATCCTCACTTATTGAGACAGGTGGATTATCAACATAGGTGGTCGATAAATGTCTGGGGAGGCATCATTGGAGAATATGTAATTGGTCCATAATTTTTTGAGGGACATATGAATGGTGCAATGTATCTCAATTTCTTACGAAATGATTTACCAGGTTTGTTAGATGATATTCCTCTTGACCTCCGCAATAGAATGTGGTTACAACATGATGGTGCACCTGCTCACTATTCGGCAGAAGTGAGAGATCATCTAAATGAAGTATTTCCCAATAAATGAATAGGACGGAATGGGCCTGTACGGTGGCCCGCTAGATCACCAGATTTGACGAAACTAGATTTTTTCTTATGGGGATACATAAAAAATATGGTTTACGTTGAGCCACCAACTTCTCCCGAAAATATGCGACTTAGAATAACGAATGCTTTTCGCAGCATTACACCAGCTGTCTTGCGCAGGGTAGAACAGTCTTTCAAACATAGACTTCAGCTCTGCATTCAAGAAAATGGAAGACATGTTGAACATATTTTATAAAAGTTTCATTATCAACCTTAATTAAACTCTCCCTTTTGTAGTTTTGTAATTTGCCAGTTGACAAATTTGAATATCTAGAACTCAAGCTCTGAATGAATATAATAACATGAAAAAAATAGTTATTTATAATGTTTCTTTCTTTTAACTTGTTTGGTTTGATATTGCACGATTTATGAGTGAAATTCTGCATCCAATGAAAAAATAATTTTCCATTTAGCAAAAAGTGATAGGTACATACATTTATTTCGTTAAAAAATATTTGTTTGGACACCTTCTAATGTACAAAATCGAAACAAGATATCTTTCGTATATTTTTATCAGTCGTCAAATGGATTTCGCTTTGAAAAAATGACCATTTTTCGAAAGAAATGCTCATTTAAGAAAAACTATTGAACTTAGCCATAGGGAATACTTAATGAAATTTGTAGAGGATTCGTTGGCGCTTCTTATGGATCAATAATATACAGGGTGTTCCATTTAATCTAAGGAAGATTTTGCAAATTTTCATTTACAATATTTGGCAAGCGGTTTTTCATACCCTGTATATCACAGGTCGATTTCAGATATATCGTTTGAGAGAGTTACCAATGTAGAATATTCGACCAAAAAAAATTTCAACTGGACTTGGCACCACTTTATAATTTCAAATATTCTGAGTGACGAATATTGGAAAAAAAAACCTGTCATGCTAGATATCTCGAAAACCGTCAATATTTCCGAAGTGCAGATATACATAAAGTTTATTTTATTTTCTATGAAGAAACCGAAAAAGCGATAAAAAATATAGGTTGCCATTTAAAAAGACACAGTTGGGATCCGCCCAGAAAAAATCGAACACCCTGTGTGACCGCCAATATTTTTATTTTGTCGAGCTCGAGCAATAAGGTAATATTATAGAAAATTAGATTCCTATCTGCTTCCTATATAGAGATATGGAACACCGCGCCACTGTTGCAGGACCCTGTATATATATATATATATATATATATATATATATATATATATATATATATATATATATATTATATATATATATATATATATATATATATTATATATATATATATATATATATATTATATATATATATATATATTATATATATATATATATATTATATATATATATATATATATATATATATATATATATATATATATATATATATATATATTATATATATATATATATATATATATATATATATATATATATATATATATATATATATATATATATATATATATATATAGCGTTTACGCTGCTATTTTTATCAAGTACTGTTCTGGTTTTTCACACTTTGTCTTCAATCGAGGACCGCCTGCCCGGTACTGACAATGCCCAATAGGCTGAAACAACTGTCTACCGGTGGCTCTTAAATTGAAA
Organism: Leptinotarsa decemlineata; assembly: GCF_025532065.1. Classification (NCBI taxonomy): domain Eukaryota; kingdom Metazoa; phylum Arthropoda; class Insecta; order Coleoptera; family Chrysomelidae; genus Leptinotarsa; species Leptinotarsa decemlineata. The sequence goes on along the minus strand of NW_027412694.1, from coordinate 9,088,468 downwards.
TCAATATGTGAATGATCAGAGGGTACTTATCTATTTTTCTATATTTATATATACCGGGTGTCCCACATTTTATGTGACAGGCAATATCTGGTTTGTTGAAGGAGATACACAAAAATGTTTCATACAAAAGTTTTAGGAGTTCATGAGAGCTATATTCTGATATAATTTTTAAATATACAGGGTGTTTGGTGTAGGTGCTACAGACCAAAATTCCATTTTTTAAAATAGAACGCCCTGTATATCATTACATATTCAGATGCTACGTTAAATTCTGATATCATTTCATGTTTGGTTTTTGAAATTCGGTTACGGCGTTTTTGAGTTATTACTTAAAATGTAAAGTCTTGAGAACGACTATTATTTTTTTAAATATCTCATACAATTATTCTCTCTGCATCAGATCACATGAAAATTAGTCAACATTTTGGGTGTTCGAAGTAATGGTTTCAATTTTGAGTTGTGGAATTCAGTCAGGAATCATTTTGAATATGAAACAATTGCGAAATTGAAAGAGGTGTATTCGAAAACAAATCTTTAATTAATAACAATGTAAATAATATAACTTGATAAATAATTCCATAAGAATGGTAGGTACCTAGAAATAAGTCATAAAAATTGTTCAAAGTGATGCTCATTAGATATTATACGTCGAATCACTTCTCTTGTACAAGTCGCTCTTATAATATCAGGCGTAATATCACTGCACGCTAGTCGAATTTTCATTTTCAGATCATCCACATTCAAAGGGGGAGTAGTGAAAACAATATCTTTTAAATAACCCCATAGGAAAAAATCAAGCGGTGATAAATCTGGGGAACGAGCCGGCCACCGAATTGGACCCTTATTACCAATCCATCTATTTGGGTACGTTCTATCCAGATATTCAGTAACAACCTGTGAATTGTGAGGAGGAGCACCATCTTGTTGCCACCAAATTCCTTGTCGTTCTGCTATGGAAATATCTTCCATCAACTGGATCAAATCATTTTCTAGAAAATGTAAATATCGCAATCCATTGAGATTTTCATTGAAAAAGTAAGGTCCTATGATGCGGCCATTGAACAATCCACACCATACATTAATACCCCAAGTAGTTTGAAAATTACTTTCGCGGACCCAGTGGGGATTTTCTTGAGACCAATAGTGACTGTTATGTCGATTCACAACTCCATTATTGTGGAATCGCGATTCATCGCTCCACAAAATTTGACTGAATATGTTAGGACTTTCATATAATATTACCTGAATACAAGCAATGAATTCAAGTAGTCGTTCAAAGTCCGTGGGTTTCAAACCTTGTACCAACTGAATTTTGAATGGGTGGTATTTATTTTCTTTCAGAATTCTCTGTACATTAGATTTACTCACACCGACTTCTTCTGCAAGAGTACGGATAGAAACATGTGGATGAATAATAATATAACAGTTCTAACAGATCTCGTATGATGACGATGCTTTATAGTAGAAGGAAATGACCCAGTTCGCAATTTTTTTACAACTCTCGAAAAAGTCATTCGGGACGGAATGGATCTGTCTGGAAAACGTTCTTGGTATAGACGTTGTGCTTGACGGCAGTTTTTCTGACATTCCCCAAAAATTAATAACATATCAATGCAATCACTTGGACTAAACGCGAAAGGCATACTGGAGTTTTCGCACAAAAAACACAGTTACTGTTTTGCAAAGAATCACTGAATCGAACTGACAAGTAGATACAATTCAACAACATTTGTTACTATGGCATCAACAAGCATAAGCTACTTGATGAAATTGTGCAATATAAAGCAATTCACCCTCAAGTTAGTCATATTCTCAAGAATTTCAATATTATATTCAACTGATATCGATATCGTATCGTAGAGGTGAGAATAATGGTTTGTATTCAGTAGTAGTCTAGTTCAATTTAATAAAAGATATAGACTGGATTCGTGTACGAGTAAATAAGTTTTTTTTGAAACTTTATATTTAAGGAAAAGTGCAATAACTCAACAACGCCGTAACCGAATTTCAAAAACCAAACATGAAATGATGTCAGAATTTAACGTAGCATCTGAATATGTAATGATATACAGGGCGTTCTATTTTAAAAAATGGAATTTTGGTCTGTAGCACCTACCAAACACCCTGTATATTGCTCTTATGAACTCCTAAAACTTTTGTATGAAACATTTTTGTGTATCTCCTTCAACAAACCAGATATTGCCTGTCACATAAAATGTGGGACACCCGGTATATATATATATATATATATATATATATATATATATATATATATATATATATATATATATATATATATATATATATATATATATATATATATATATATATATATATATATATATATATATATATATATATATATATATATATTTATATGTGTGTGTGTGTTTTCGGATAGGTTTTCGCGGTCAGTAAATTGTCCGGGTTGTTGTTGTTGTCCGGGTTGAACTTCGTCTGTAATTTTCATCGTTTCGGCTCCTGCTTTGGAGCCATTTCCATGTTCCATTTCACACTGCGAACATGGTCCGGTATTGTTGAAAAACAATTCATGGCTTTTTCGTCACGATAATGCACCTGCACATTCGTCGTTAAAATCATGCCTCAGCCACCGTATTCACCAGATTTGGCCGCCTTCGACTTTTTCCGGTTCCAAAAATTCATATCAGAACGGCTTCGAGGATTGGACAAAACGCTGGCACGATCGTAATATATCTGAGGGGGACTACGGTGAAGTGGGAAAAATAGAAATCGATGAATGAGTAAATATTTTTTGAGAAAAATGAAAATCAACCTCATTGTTTGAACAGACAGCGTATTTTGATATTCGTGTTTTAATTCAGTTGTTGTTAAAATGAATGCATGAAACAATGACAGTGTCATTGTTTCAGAATTAGAATCTGTTGATTACATCATGGAAGCTAATTTTTTTCTCTATGGAGAGAAGAGTCTGTTATATGAATCTTCATTGACTCATAGAGGAGCGGAGGTAAAAAATATTTTTAACCTCGCTTTCTCGTCTCTTAATTTCTTTTTATTTTTCCCTTACGCCTACGTTTCATTTTCTGCTTTCTTATTATCCTTTTCCCTTTTCTAGCTGGCTCGAAAAAAATTATGCCTCCAGAGGATTTCAATACTGGTTCAATTCGTATCAAAATTCAAAACAGAAATAAATGAAATCATAAAGTCATTATTATTTTTTGTTTCTGTTTCAGAAGTCGGATATGCACGACGTGATTTTTTGAAGTTTTAACAGCTCGTTTAGACTGATTAACAGTTTTTGCACATTGTGATGCACTGTTTGGAACCTTTGGTGTTGTAATGAATATTACTGAAGTTCAATCCCAGAGTTATTTTCAACACCTCGACACGTGTTTCAATCACCAAGAGATCATCTTCAAGAGGAAGATTGAACTCTTGAAGATGATCACTTGGTGATTGAAACACGTGACGAGGTGTTAAAAATAACGGTTTGGTGATGGTATTAAACTCCAGTAATATTCATAGTTTTTGCAATTTACACAGTTTACTTCATAAATTTCAGATTTTTTATTTTTCATCCTAATATATATTGAAGTTAAGCTTATCGCCCACTTGTCCGGCACAGCACAGCACGGCACGTCCCGTCAAAATACGGATAGGATTGGAACAATGAATATAAATGGACCAGCGCCCAGTAGCCCAGTCACGACCGTCCGCCACCGGAAAGGATTCCAGCTCTTCGATCGGAAATACTGGAAAAATTTCTCCTCATCTTATAAGATCGTTGAAAAGATGATGAAACTGTCCCAGGTTTACCCTCTTTTGATAAATGCGATGGACCGACAACATTCCTTTTTGTGACTATTTCTTCATGTTCAGTTTTTTAGAAATGCAATTCCATTTGTTATAAAGGGTATCTTAGTTTACGTGGAACAACAATTAACTTTCATTCACCGTCTTTTGCTACTATAAATGATTGATTAACATACTCTCTAAATTTATGTTACCTAATGTTTCATGGTTGAAGAGTGCCTTTCAAACATAATTGAAAAACTAATAATGTCGACTAGGTATCACAACACACTGTGAAAATCGGTCATGAAATAAATGAACTTTGCTCAAAATTGTAGACACAAGACTTTTTGATGTTTTCAAAAGTTTGTAAATAGTAAAGCGTAACATGAGAACCGTGAACAGTTACAAAGTTTGTTTGAAGGTGATTGACAATGTTTCGTGATGAATTTCACTAGTTCGGACTTCCATTGTCTATTATATAAAATGATTTGAAATCCCTGAAACAAGTAAAAAAGAATGATTAAAAAAGAATAGTTGAAAATAACAATTATATTAAGCAACAATAAACCTGAAATGAAATGATAGTAAAATAACCTACAAGTAAAAATATAATAATTGAATAAATAAATAAAAATTAAAGGAATGCAAAAAAGAAAATAATAAAAATAAAAATAAAAAAGTGTAGAGATTCCAAGTCACGTTAGTTCACGACGTTTCGATTGTTGGTATCTACAATCGTCTTCGGGTGATGACTGGACTGATTCCTCCGAGAGTTGACTATTTTATAGGTCGTTGAAATACTTTCACTTTCTCTACTTTCCATTTTCCGCTTCACTGATTCCGTGAGAGATGACCGATTTGGCGGGAGTTGGTCATTTCTCGTTTGATGATGGGTTTCCATATGTTTCGTATATCTACGCTGGCATGACTGAATACGTTGTTGGACAACATGTATGCGGCTTCCTTAAATTTTCTCCTGAACCAATGTTCCTCTCTGTGCAAGATCTCAGCTTGGGACCACTCGATGTTGTGTTGATGGGTCCAAACATGGTCTGCTATTCCTGATTTGCTGGTTTCTCCTCGCTGTGTGTGCTTCTTGTGCTCGGCAATGCGAATATTCAATGGCCTCTTAGTTTCACCAATATAGGATTTTCCGCACTCACAGGGTATCCGGTAAATGCAATTCTTGGAATCGCAGTCCGCGTTTGGGGGCCTGGTTTTCGTGAGGCTGCTACGGATAGTGTTACCGGATCTGAAACAGGTTCTAATGTTGTACTTGGAACCAATTCTTCTTATCCTCTCCGATAATCCTCTAATGTAGGGAAGTGCAAGCACTGGTTGTGACGGCTTCTCTTCCTTGCGAGGCTCCTGCTGTCTTTTGGCCAAAGTCTTTTCTACCATCGCTTTGGAGTATCCATTCCGCTGAAGATCATTTTTGATGATGTCTAGTTCCTTCTCGAGACCTTCCTTTGTATTACAAAGCCCAAAAGCACGGTCTAATAGAGTCTTGATGATTCCTCTTTTTGTCGATTGATGGTGGTTGGATTCGTGGTTCAGATACTGTCCCGTATGAGTGGGTTTTCGGTATACAGATGTTTCCCACTTAGTGTCGGTCCTCTTCACCAAAACGTCTAAGAATGGCAATTCATTGTGGATTTCCTTCTCCATTGTGAAAGTGATGGAAGGTCTCACGCTGTTGATGTGTTTCAGAAAGGCGTCTAGTTCAGTATTCCCATGGTTCCATATTATGAAGGTGTCGTCAACATATCTCAACCAGACTCGAGGTTTCTTGTGGGCTTCTTCAATGGCCAGAGTTTCAAACCACTCCATATATATGTTGGCTATGACTGGTGAAAGTGGCGATCCCATTGGCAGTCCCTCATCTTGTGTAAAGAATTCGTCCTTCAGTTGGAAATAACAGTTTCGCACACAGCATCCTAGTAATTCCATAATTACTTCTATAGGTAGATTCGTTCTCTCTTTCAGGTTCCCGTCTTCGGATAGCTTTCTCTGTATGATTTGGAGTGCTTCTTCGACCGGAACGTTGGTGTAAAGGCTTTCCACGTCGAAACTAATTAGTTGATCTTCCTGTGTGACTTCAATTGACCCTAGTAGTTCGACAAAATGTCTTGAATTCTTCACAAAAGACGATGTTTTCCCTTGTAATGGTTGTATTAAGGGAAGTAAAAATCTAGACAAGTTTTGAGTAGCCGAATCTCTGGAGCTGATGATCGGTCTAAGCGGAACGTCCTTCTTGTGGATTTTGGGTAGACCATACAAGTGAGGGGGCTTACTGTGGTGCGGTGTTAGGCATGATCTTTCCTTGTCCGAAAAATAGACTTGGTGTTTTTTCAAAATCTGGTACAACTTCCTTTCGATTGATGCAGTTGGGTCCCGTACGATCTTTGTGTATCGTCCCTTCTGCAGAACCTCTTCGATCTTCTGTTCGTAGAGAACGGTATCCATTACCACAGTAGCGTTTCCTTTATCTGCAGGTAGGATCTTAATGGTGTTGTCTCTACGTAGGCCGTTCAGAGCTCTACGTTCTTCCTTGCTGATGTTAGATGTTGGAACTGGTTCTCGATCCAACTGTTCTCTAATTTTCCATCTGAACTCTTCTGCCTCGGTCTGGTCAATGAGGGAACTGGTGGATTCCACTGCAGTAATTATCTCCAAAGTGGGCACAGATGTTGGCGTAATGGCAAAATTCAGGCCTTTCCTCAACAAGGATTCCTCTATTCCCGTGAGCGGGCGGGAACTCATGTTGATGACGTTGGTGGCTTCATGGTTGTCCTGTTTTGGGTCTGTATTTGGGCATTGTTTCCTCACTAATTTCCCCCACTTTCTGTTGTGGGTATTCTCCATGTCTTGGCGGATCTTCAAGCACGTCCTTTCAATCTTGGCAAAGATTGGTCCATGATCATCTTCCAATGTCTCTCTTCTTATTTCTTCGAATCGTTCTGTGGCATCCTGCAGCAAAGTTGACCTCTTCCAACGGTGATAATTGATTTGAGACCTTATCAGTGCTCGGCTGGCGCGTTCCAATATGCGTTTAGCTCTCTCTCCTGGGATTGGCGATTTCAGTAGAAAACCTTTGGGGATGATGTTATTGTCTCTGGCTCTGCACAGAAAACTTTGCTGCAGGATGCCACAGAACGATTCGAAGAAATAAGAAGAGAGACATTGGAAGATGATCATGGACCAATCTTTGCCAAGATTGAAAGGACGTGCTTGAAGATCCGCCAAGACATGGAGAATACCCACAACAGAAAGTGGGGGAAATTAGTGAGGAAACAATGCCCAAATACAGACCCAAAACAGGACAACCATGAAGCCACCAACGTCATCAACATGAGTTCCCGCCCGCTCACGGGAATAGAGGAATCCTTGTTGAGGAAAGGCCTGAATTTTGCCATTACGCCAACATCTGTGCCCACTTTGGAGATAATTACTGCAGTGGAATCCACCAGTTCCCTCATTGACCAGACCGAGGCAGAAGAGTTCAGATGGAAAATTAGAGAACAGTTGGATCGAGAACCAGTTCCAACATCTAACATCAGCAAGGAAGAACGTAGAGCTCTGAACGGCCTACGTAGAGACAACACCATTAAGATCCTACCTGCAGATAAAGGAAACGCTACTGTGGTAATGGATACCGTTCTCTACGAACAGAAGATCGAAGAGGTTCTGCAGAAGGGACGATACACAAAGATCGTACGGGACCCAACTGCATCAATCGAAAGGAAGTTGTACCAGATTTTGAAAAAACACCAAGTCTATTTTTCGGACAAGGAAAGATCATGCCTAACACCGCACCACAGTAAGCCCCCTCACTTGTATGGTCTACCCAAAATCCACAAGAAGGACGTTCCGCTTAGACCGATCATCAGCTCCAGAGATTCGGCTACTCAAAACTTGTCTAGATTTTTACTTCCCTTAATACAACCATTACAAGGGAAAACATCGTCTTTTGTGAAGAATTCAAGACATTTTGTCGAACTACTAGGGTCAATTGAAGTCACACAGGAAGATCAACTAATTAGTTTCGACGTGGAAAGCCTTTACACCAACGTTCCGGTCGAAGAAGCACTCCAAATCATACAGAGAAAGCTATCCGAAGACGGGAACCTGAAAGAGAGAACGAATCTACCTATAGAAGTAATTATGGAATTACTAGGATGCTGTGTGCGAAACTGTTATTTCCAACTGAAGGACGAATTCTTTACACAAGATGAGGGACTGCCAATGGGATCGCCACTTTCACCAGTCATAGCCAACATATATATGGAGTGGTTTGAAACTCTGGCCATTGAAGAAGCCCACAAGAAACCTCGAGTCTGGTTGAGATATGTTGACGACACCTTCATAATATGGAACCATGGGAATACTGAACTAGACGCCTTTCTGAAACACATCAACAGCGTGAGACCTTCCATCACTTTCACAATGGAGAAGGAAATCCACAATGAATTGCCATTCTTAGACGTTTTGGTGAAGAGGACCGACACTAAGTGGGAAACATCTGTATACCGAAAACCCACTCATACGGGACAGTATCTGAACCACGAATCCAACCACCATCAATCGACAAAAAGAGGAATCATCAAGACTCTATTAGACCGTGCTTTTGGGCTTTGTAATACAAAGGAAGGTCTCGAGAAGGAACTAGACATCATCAAAAATGATCTTCAGCGGAATGGATACTCCAAAGCGATGGTAGAAAAGACTTTGGCCAAAAGACAGCAGGAGCCTCGCAAGGAAGAGAAGCCGTCACAACCAGTGCTTGCACTTCCCTACATTAGAGGATTATCGGAGAGGATAAGAAGAATTGGTTCCAAGTACAACATTAGAACCTGTTTCAGATCCGGTAACACTATCCGTAGCAGCCTCACGAAAACCAGGCCCCCAAACGCGGACTGCGATTCCAAGAATTGCATTTACCGGATACCCTGTGAGTGCGGAAAATCCTATATTGGTGAAACTAAGAGGCCATTGAATATTCGCATTGCCGAGCACAAGAAGCACACACAGCGAGGAGAAACCAGCAAATCAGGAATAGCAGACCATGTTTGGACCCATCAACACAACATCGAGTGGTCCCAAGCTGAGATCTTGCACAGAGAGGAACATTGGTTCAGGAGAAAATTTAAGGAAGCCGCATACATGTTGTCCAACAACGTATTCAGTCATGCCAGCGTAGATATACGAAACATATGGAAACCCATCATCAAACGAGAAATGACCAACTCCCGCCAAATCGGTCATCTCTCACGGAATCAGTGAAGCGGAAAATGGAAAGTAGAGAAAGTGAAAGTATTTCAACGACCTATAAAATAGTCAACTCTCGGAGGAATCAGTCCAGTCATCACCCGAAGACGATTGTAGATACCAACAATCGAAACGTCGTGAACTAACGTGACTTGGAATCTCTACACTTTTTTATTTTTATTTTTATTATTTTCTTTTTTGCATTCCTTTAATTTTTATTTATTTATTCAATTATTATATTTTTACTTGTAGGTTATTTTACTATCATTTCATTTCAGGTTTATTGTTGCTTAATATAATTGTTATTTTCAACTATTCTTTTTTAATCATTCTTTTTTACTTGTTTCAGGGATTTCAAATCATTTTATATAATAGACAATGGAAGTCCGAACTAGTGAAAGTTACAAAGTTGTCATTACGAACAGTCCATTTACTCTTTCATGCAACAATTTCCATGTATGGTTAGCCAAGTTATTGAGTTGAAATGATTAGTATACTTCATTTGCCGATAACACCTACTGCATTTGTGGAACAGCGTCGAGAAGGGTGTTGCAGTTCTGGTATGTAGAAGAAATGTTTCTTTCAGATAGGCTATTTATTGTCAAAATATTGGCTTTTATATATGGATCCCCACATATTGTAAAAAAGCCGCCAGAGTTCTAAGGAGTTCAACTACGTATATCAGGTCATTTTGTGGCAGTGTATGAAAACTGCATGATTTATTTCCATTGTTCTACATTACCGGATAGCATGATATATTTTGAGTTAACCCAAACTTTTAACTTCAGAAAGCAATAAAAAATGTCTGGGATTTGTAATATAGCGTGAAAACAATAATAAATTCAATCTGGTTACTTTGATCCAAGCCAATATTCCCCAAAATATAAAACTATTTTTTCAAAGTGATGTATGTATTTGTCTTACCCGTTTTAGAAATATAGGACTATATCTCAGTAACCACGAAATACAAACATTGAAGGCTTCTGTAGAATCTGAAAACCTAAAAAATATCCTGAATTTAAAATTTAATTTCAAAATGTTCACTTCTTATCAGTCGAAAGACCTTGCAAATGAGAAAAGTTGATGTTGAGTTTTTAGCAACTGCCATTTTCGACGCTCAAAATAATCACACATATCTAAGTAAGCTAGACTTTCCACGTGCAATATTGTATCAAATATCCTTGCTAATACCGTGACAGATATTGGATATTCTTCATATTTGTTAACTTATTTTGTATTTTGCATATTAGTTTTCGTGATCTAATGAAATTATTGGGTAAACTAATGTAAATAATCATAGTTAATTGCTATTTAGTATTAGTAGCAAACTCACCTGTTCAGGGTAATATTGGTTATAACAGCTATCTCATGAATCACGTCCAACCTTTGGAATATTTCCGTTATTTCAGCGATACATTTTGATGTTGTCATCGGTAATATTCCGCCCATCGATAAGAGATCGCACAAAATTGTCGTGCAGTCACTTACGTGCTGACGATTGAAAATCCTATGTTTTGTAGTGGTTGTCAGAATTTCCAAGATTTCCTCCCGGCGTTTTTTTATCAAATCTCGCAGCGATTGACTGTCAATTGTTCTGAAGGAATAATATGCCATATTCAGTATAACTTATAGTATTGTAGTTGATTGTAAAATCATTTCATTCTTTCAGAACTTCTGAAGAAATGGAAAAAATATAACCAATACTAATACTTCAAATTTTGAAATAAAATGTGCTTTACTTGACCATTTAAAACTGTTTGGTCATTACCTGAATTTCAGATATTCCTAAGATCACAAGAAATAAAAATTTCCGGTTCGATCTTCAGAAAAGTGATTTTTTGGGGGAGAAATTTTGACAAATTAAAAAATAATTGATAAAGAATCCCCTATAACCTGAAGATATAAAATTCATTGAAGATAGGAATGATATCACACAATAAGGAAACACTTCTGTCTTTGAAGATACTACCTACAACTATGAATTAATACTTTAAGTTTCAAAAGGAGGACTATTTTACAGATTTTTATGAGAAATGTATACATCATATAGTCAGTTTTGGATAAATCATATCCTTGATCTGAGATTAGACACATAAAGTTGATTCTCATCCTTCTGATGGTGCTCTTTGTTATCCTCTCTGATGTCTTGAAGTTTGTCTCCTTCTGTTACGGATAATGATCGTTGGTCCTTTTGTTTTGGAAGATGTTGAGAACTACCTGTGTCATCAGGCTGATTCCGATTTGTTCAGGTATTGATTTCAATGTATTACCGGTTTTAATATTTAATAACACTCTGAACGATTTATTTGTTTTCTGGACTAGTATTTCCAGAGTTTGACCTAGATCTAGCACTAGGAAGGGCATCTGAGCTATGAACTGATTTCTGCTCTGTTTCATGCTGTCTGCTGTTGTACATTTGTGTTTCCTCTATATCTTGTTGGTTAGTCGTTTTCAACTTCTATAATGTATTTGACTTTATCTTCCATCTCCACTCACTCTTGACTCATGGACATTACCTTAACGAATACTCAAGAACAACTTTATTTGTAAATGTAGAGGATAAAGAGAAACGGTAAATGAGAAATATAATTCAGGTTGTTTCAAAAGTTTTGCCTGTTTTTATGAGTCTACTGTAAATTGGATACTCATTCAATTTAACCGAAAAATCAGTTGAATACATGTGGAAACCGTGGAAACAGGGTGATCGGGATTCTATGAAATCGACGAAGGCCGTTTTTGCCAGGTCCTGATTGGCGAAAGTTCTACCGATGGTAGAGTTATTGAAAAGATGGTAGTTGGTTGGCGGGAGTTTTGGAGAGTATGGTGGGTTAGGCAGAACTTTGACGCTCAATTCGTTTAATTTTGGAACGGTGATTTTTGAAACGTATGGACGGGCGTTGTCGTGGAGCAGGATTGTACCTTTTTTGTTGGCGATTGCCGGCTACTGCTGACACAATTTTTGGTACATTTCGTCGATTTCCTCACAATAGGACTCTGCTGTGATGGTTTGGCCCAGTTGCAGTCGCTGACCACCATACAGTTACCATGATCTTTTTTGGTCACATTCTGGAATTCGAAGGGTATCTAACGAAAAATTGTTTACGAAACTGGGGTTGTAAAAATTGTATAATAGAAAAGTTCACAGGTGTGAGATCGGATAATCTAGATGGCCCATTTATTTGGAGAATATTCTTGGAAATTGTTAAGAATGGGAAAGACAAAAACCTCAAACATCCAGTTTCAACTAGTGCCCTTTATATTTATCTCTTAGAGAATAAAATAAAGTTGAAGAGTTAATATGTATCACGTTAGCAATTAATAATAGTGAAACCGTCGTGTTAATTCTATAAAAAAACATATAGTACCATAAAATAACTTACCTGGAAATTATTATTTTCAACAATTCCATATATTTAGACAATAATTCACCATAATCCGCTTTGTCCGATGATGAAATAATGGAAAGTATGAAATCTATTATGTGTGATATTTGTTTCAAAGCCTTATAGAATAAATTTCTGCGACTAAGCTTCAATAGAAAACTTGCACAAGTTCTGAAAAATGTATTTTTATCAGTATTCCAATCTCGTTCATATGCGACTATAAAACTGAGATTTTTGTTTTCTTCCCTATAATAGTTAATAAGTTATTATAATTGTAATTACAAAGTTAGAATGACAATATTTGTATATGTACAGTGACAAGGAAATCGTATAGGAGTTTTTTTAAGGCCTGTGCCTATGCGAATGTAGCAATTCAGGTTGGATTTGAATCGCTGGAGATTAAATTCATTTGAAAAAAGGTTCTCAGGAAGTTTCACATAAACGCAGTTCTCCAAATGAAAGAGTTCTTAAACAGTGAAGTTCGAGGTGTACTGAGTTGAATCTCAAAACGATGAGCGTCCAGAGTACGTCGTGTATTTCTGATATGTACCGCTTTTGGTGGAATCAAATGTGCCAAGTCACTTGAACAACTCCCGTGAAAGTATCTATAGAAGAGAGACAAATCTCCAACCTTTCTTCGATGTTCCAGACTATCGAAGTTGCAAGTGATGGTCGTGTCTCCAATCAGGCGAATGGCTCTTTTCTGGATGGAATCCAGCAGCTTCAGAGTATGCTTAGGGGCCAGAGTTCCATACATGTGAACAATACTCCAAAGAAGGTCTGATCTGAGCTTTATTAAGCATAAAAAGTTTCGGAGGTGAGTACAGTTTTCTGGTTCGGAACAGTGTTCCAAGCATTTGAGGAGCAGCCTTTGCAATTAAACCGACATGATTGTGCCAAGACATATTGGTATCCATTTCAACTTATCGATGCAGAAAGCAGAATTGTCTGTTCTGACATTATTATATCCTGTTCGGGGACATTTATCTGTTTGGAGAAAACCGATGCCTTGGTTTTCGTGGCATTGAATTGAACCTGGAAGTGCGTAGCAATTTTTTCAACGAGGACCTTTTGCAATCTTGATTTGAAAATGTTCAAATTTGGTGACTGTACAATTGTATTATTCTGCTTTTTGATCATGAAAAATGTAGGCGTTTATTCACTTCTAATCTGATTAGATAGTTATCTGTTGCATCTTATTATTGTAAATCATTCCCTAAAAAAATAATGCCGGACACCGCTGGTCCTTGTCAATCGATTGTGACTTGCCCAAGGTCGCGCTCAACTCGATTTGCGTTTCTCGATCATTCTAGGTATCGCGTTGCTTTGAGAAGATTCATATCGGCTCTCAGAGACTTCCATTACGAAATATAAACACTATCAAATGGCAGATGTGAAAGTCTAGTTGAAAATGTGGTACGAAGTGATCTAATAATGCCATAGACATTTGAGTAATAGTCGGAAGTTTCAGTGTTTGTGTCGTACTGTCAGTTTCAGTGTAGCAATGGAATGAAGTTGAATTAAATTGTACAGTGTAGTCAAATATTGTCAAACCCACGGGAGAAACGTAACATTTGATGTCGGACGTGGAATAATTGACTAAAAATTTTCAGTTTTATGGTAAAATCAAGGAATGTCGATTAGGAGGGATAGCGGAGAATGAAGATTGATGGAGGGAGGAAGAATTAGTACTCCGACATACAGACCATGAATTACTACTGAATATTCAGGAAAAACAGGAAAAAACAGACTTGCTGATAAATTCAGGAAAAACAAGAAAGAGATCGATAAGATGATTGTAAATTATTGGTAAATATTTAGGAAAAACAACAAAGATACAATCAAATTACTTTCATTTATTTGAAGAACTAAAATCTTCTCAAGTGAGTAAAAGCGAGGTACAGAAATTTATTCAGGAATAATTTGAAAAAGTATTCCAGGAATCAAAGGAGGAATTTCAAAAAGTAGACGATGATAAGCTTGAGGATGTTGAAAGGAAATTTGAAGAGAAGCTTGAATGAGTAGACAAAAAATTTTAAAGGGTTTTCCGGCAACTTCGGGAATAATCAGCTGAGTTAAATAGGATCGTAGTGAAAAATCCAAATGGGAACATCTCTTCCTTCAGTAGTATTATGAAAACTCCAAAACCTTTGATGGTGAATCTTCATGGTCAATTTATCGCAGACAAAATGTGAAGCCGCTGCGGAAAATAATGGCTGGAAAATGAAGAGAAAGCAATAGCTTCTATACTGTCACTACAGGGAAAGGCCTCCGAAATTCTGCAAAAGTAGAAGGATCATGAAGCAGTCATATCAGCTTTCGAGGTCACGTATAGTAGTGATCACCTCCAACAAGTCTACCAAGCTCAAGTGGAGGTGACAACTCAGGGTCCATCCGATAGTCTGCAGGAGTTTTTGCAGGAGACTCGCCTATCCCGATAACCGATAACTTCACCCGCTGGATTGGTGTACATAGTTCCATCATCAGAGTTCGTGAAACGGAGCTGCAGCTGTCGCTGAGGATAGCAGGAACAGATTGATTCTCGGCAGGAACTCGTTAAGAAATATTTGATAAATGAAACCGCACAGAGGGCAGCCTAAATGCTATAACTGCGCAGAGGGGAACATTTAAGGCGGGATTGTCGATCAAGTTCAGGATCTGAGGAAAAAAACTGATATTCGGAATCACCCCACCGAGAGCATCGGCATTCAGAAAAAATAAATTCATTGAGTGTTAGAGAGGGTACATTCGATTTCCACGATAGGAGGCAACAGTAACAGCTGTCGACGGATTTCCGAATAACAACAAGTGTCTTTTCACCGTCGATACTCGACCAACGAGATCAGGAATGAAAACCAACATTTCCAATAGAAGCAGTTTGAAGAAGTTATCAGTAGTACCCGTTTTGGAAACAACCACTGGAGATAGACTGACTGTCTTGGGACTAGACATCATATCCCTCTACGGATTCGTGGTAAACATAAGTAAAACGCGTCTAGAAATGAAATTTTTAAAATTGTTCAATCATTATAATGGATAGTGTTGATTATTTCTATTGAGTAACGGGTTAGTCCATTCATAACTCTCTACGTTACAAATCCCAGAACTCTGATAACCAGATGTTGTTTTCACTACAAATATTCTTGGAATTCATTTTCCCACTGCTTTACACATTTTCGTAATTGCCTGACCTACCTGACAATAACGGTTAGGTTGATAATTTTCATATAAACAATATTCAAAATAAGATACCTACAGATCCAACCGTCATCAATTTACGAAGGGGAAACTCGTATATGCAGCCCGAGTAAAGAAATAATAATGAATTACAGTAATCAGGCCATATAAGGCTGAATCTTCAGGACAATAGCTATTCAAGGAGTTGTTGAAAATGTGGAAAACTTTCGAAGAAAAGAAGAAAATAATAAAGTTCAAAATAAACTCTAAACAAAAATGCGTGGATCATGCAGAAGTTGTTTTCAGGTAGAAACTGGAAGAAAAACCCCTCTCGAAACAACATGAAAGTTCAATTCACATGAACATCAACACGATAGAAGAGTTCTTTCGTAACAACTACTTTCATATGAATCGAATTGTACAGAAGGTTCGTAACTACCTGATATTTCCACTTTACTCTCTCCTTTACCTACGTTGTTGAAGAAACACTGGTGATAGACCATTTCAGTTTAAGATGGTTGATTTCCATCAAAGGACTCTTTGATGGGATTCAGGGCCGTAGCGAAAAAAAAAACCGGGGGGGGAAGAATACAAATTTTTCCAACTCCACCAGCAAAATTATCCAACTTTCGAAGAAATGAAAGCCGAGGGATTAGTAACTACTATAATATATTTATTTTCTTACTTGGCTATCCAAAGATTGGCTGAATGCTTATGCCCGTTAGGGTATGCACAAACAAAAATAAATTTTGGTGATTATAAAAATAATAATGGGAATTATTCTACTTTGGACCAAGGTCCTTAGTCTTCCACCATGTCCACCATGTATAGGAATATTCAATACAAATGAAAGAAAACAACAAATTTTCCAAGTCGGAAAAACAGCGAAAAGTTGGGAATTTTGTAAAATTGTCACTTCAAAATTTGTAGACTATTCAGGACTGTTTTTTTACTTGGGAGAAATTAAACTTTTTTAAAGATTTCAAACAACTCAGAATTCTCTTCAAGTTATGCATATTAGGAAATCCCAACCTTCTCCTGGTTCTTTCCCCTTTCTTATTACCTCTCTTTTTCTTTTCTCTCATTTTTATTTTTTTTAATTTTTATTCATTTTTTTACTATTTTTTTTTTCTATCTTCACGGCCCAAAATTTACTAACTTTTTCCAAGTCGAAAAAGCAGGTAGGGAGGCTCCTCCCATGGCGACGTCCCAGGTAGGATTGTTCAATGGGCATTCAGACCTCGATATTGTATACCGTCGAAGTCGTGACTGAAGACTGCTGGTATCTGAAGATGTTACAGCAGATAAAGAATAACGTCAGGGACTCGATTCTTGACATTACTCCCATAGGACCTGTGCCTTTTTTTTCATGGAAAAATTATTTGGTATTCTCCACAGAGGTATGGGAACGTTTACCTTTGGAATCCATGGGTGAAATATATAGTTGGTTATATCCATGTGATTTGAAGTATTTCTGAGGATTTTACCGCAAAACTCATATTACTGTTGTTATCAGTGGCACAAAATATAGTATCGCTTTTTGTATTTGTCTTTGGTTTTGTAAAAAAATCGTTAAGAATTTGAATTCCCTTATTAGGTACATCATAATCAAAACAGGTAGGTATAGCATCCATGTACTTTTACAAAGTAGTAATGACACGCCCAAAAAAGCCATTGTATGGCAAAACGCTTGTTGTGTTTTTGTATAACTGTTTGGATGAAAGTAAATGTATAATCTGGCCAAAAGATTATAAATAACACAACTAGCGTTCAACGTTGGTAGTTTATTGTATAACATATAACATTAGATATTGTGATCATGAGCACATGTTTGTAGTCATGCCCTGTCAACATAACCCGCGTTAACCATGATTGTCCCGTGTTGCCAACTTGTAGTATCTCATATGTATTACAAGTTGCCTAACAGTGACAACTGTTTTAACACATTATATTACATCCTCCCCCATTACAAATTAAGCCGACAAGGCGACTTGATTCGACGACCAGACCTAGATGTCTTATGCGTTTCTAATACAGGTTTAGGATTTATTTTATTCTGAATTGAGCCATCAAAGCTAGGGGTGATATCTACAAACTCAGGTTTTTGAGAAATGTAGGGCTGGTCGTTTGTATTACAATCTGTTTTACTGGACAAAGGATCTTCTACATGTCCTGACGAAGTGGATTCCTTTGTCGGTACAAATGTATTTAATGATTTTCTCAAATCAACTCGATTTCGTCTTACACAATTTCCAAATTGATCAGTAACAATGTATGATCTCGGAGAGTCGCTAATCTCAACAATCTGACTAGGTTCCCACTTTTTCTGGACATGATTATAAACTGTTACATCACTACCTCTATATAAAGGTCTTAAATCTCTAGAATTTTTATTGTACTGGTCTGTATATGTTTGACGTTTAATTAAAAACTTTTCCTTTATGTTTTCACACAGTCTAGGCTTTAATAACTCTGCGCAAATAGGTATTTTGGTTTTACAAATTTTACTCATCAGAAGTTGAGATGGGGAATAACCTACGAATTTAAGGGGCGAGTTGCGATACTGTAATAATGCAACCTCAATGTCACCACCAGACTCTAATGATTTTTTAACAATATTCTTTCCTATCCCTACCCCTTTTTCGGCAAGGCCATTGGAACGTGGGTAGTATGGGCTTCTGGTAAGTATTTTGAAATTCCATTCCTTCGCAAACTCTCTGAATTCAAAACTGTTAAACGGTATATTATCACAACTCACAAAATCGGGCGAACCAAAAACGGAGTATATATTTTTTAGAGATTTAATTACTGATTTGATTGACTTATCTTTAATGTCACGTAGTTCCAACCAGTTTGAAAATGAATCAAATACTACTAAATAACTCCTACCAGCGTATGTAAAAATGTCGATCCCAAGCCTTTCCCAAGGGCGTTCAGGCATTGGGTACTGCATCAAAGTTTCTTTTTGTTGTTTGTTTGAGTTGGCTTCACACACCTTACACTTTTTTGTATGGTGCTCTATGTCATCATTCATTCCTGGCCAATAAAATATTTGACGGGCTCTGGATTTTGCTTTTTCTATGCCAACATGGCCTTCATGTAACCGTTTTAGCATATCAAACCGAAGGTTATGGGGTACTACAATTTTGTCAGACAAAAGTAATAGTCCATCAACAAAACTTAAACTATCTTTTATTTTGAAATACTGTCTGGCGAAGTCAGGTACATCATGTTTATTCTCAGGCCATCCACTAGAACAGAAGTCAGACACAATTTTCAACTGTAAATCGTTTTCCACCTCTTTTCTAAATTGACTTTTTCGCTCGTCAGCCATGGGAATGTTTTTTATTACCGAATGTACGGCAAAATTAAATTCTCGGTCTGACTTTAGACCTGCTTCACACAAAAATGCCCTGGATAATGTGTCAGCAATAAACAGATATTTTCCTGGCTTGTAGGTCACTAACAAATCATAATTAAGTAACCTCAGCCTCATTCTTTGCAAGCGTGGTGAAATACATGCCAGGTCTTTTTTAAATATACTCTCAAGCGGTTTATGATCTGTGTTAACTTTAACCTTCAACCCATAAATAAAAAAATGAAATTTTTGTATCGCGAACACTATTGCCAGCATTTCTTTTTCGATCTGCGCATACTTTTGTTCAGTTTTACTAAGGCTCCGCGAGGCAAACGCAACAGGATGTCCATCCTGTATGAGGCAAGCACCTAAGCCATCTTTCGAGGCATCTGTTTCAATTTCTATACCTTTTTCAGAGTTAAAAAAGCTCAGAATGGGGGCAGACACAAGTAAATGTTTAAGTTCAGCGAGAGATTGCTGATGGCAATTATTCCACTCCCACTGAACATCTTGCTTAGTTAGATTTCTTAAGGGAGCTGTTACTTTAGACATATTTGGGACAAATCTACTCAAGTATTTAGCCATGCCAAGAATTCTTAGTAAATCACTTTTATTACTTGGACTGGGTAAATCCAGAATTGCTTTAACATAGGTTTTATTTGGCTCAACTCCATTCTTTGAATATATTTGTCCCATAAACTTAACTGACTTAGACTTGAATTGAATTTTGGAACTGTTAAATTTAATGTTATATTTTAAGGCGCGCTCTAGTACAAGTTGTAAGTTATAATCATGTTCTTGTTCATTTTTACCTGTAATAATTAAGTCATCAAAGTACACTCCGACATTTTCCAAATCACCAAATATTTCAAAATTCTTTTTTTGGAAGACTTCTGGGGCTGAACTGATGCCAAAGGGCAATCTTAGAAACTTATACCGACCAAATGGTGTACCAAAAGCAGTATACGCTGAGCTTTGGTCATCAATTTTTATTTGGAAATAACCATCTTTCATATCAAGAACTGTGAAATATTCTTTATCACATAATTTAACAGCAATCTCCTCTGCTGTAGGAATTAAATAATGTTCTCGTTGTATAGCTTTGTTTAAATGTTTAGGATCTAAACATAACCGTAGGTCACCGTTGGGTTTCTCAACTATGACTAACGGATTCAGCCACTCAGTAGGTTCATCAAGTTTTTTAATTACACCCTGAGTTTCTAACTGCTCTAGTTTTAACTTAAGCTTATCATGCAAAGATCTTGGCACTCTCCTGGGTGGCTGAATATGTGGTATAGCATCACTTTTCAAACAGATTTTATGTTCCTTGGGAAATGAACCCAGGCCATCAAAGGCTCGCTTGTACACTTTAGTAACATCATCTAAACAATTGAATACCACATTTGAGTTTGAACTAATACTTGCTAATCGTTTAATTAACCTTAACGATATACAACCTGGTAGCCCTAGTAAGGGTAGTTGTCCTTCAGCATCAACAATAATAAAATGTACAAGAGCTTTATTTCCATTTGCCACACATGACAAACTAACCTCACCAAGGGGCTTAAGTTTAAAACTATTACTTCCATATGAAACTAAAGTGACATTTGTTGGTTTCATCTGTTTATCAAGTTTACACTTTCTCATTACATGCAAAGGTAAAACACTAACCTCAGCACCTGTGTCTAGTTCAAAGTTTACCTGTCCTCTGTTCTCTACTGCTACATTTTGACTCCAGACTCTTTCTTCTTCACGATTTTGCTCTATCTTCTTAGTTACAGTGCTAATTAAGCTCACTGAATCAATAAAAAACTCTCCACTGTCACTGGCCGAATCTGAATTGTTTTCATTCTTGCTTCTTTTAATCTCACACACTTTTTGTTTTACCACACTATGTCTCTGATTTTCATTCTTCACCTTGAAATTCTTATGACAAACTGCTGCAAAATGGTTTTTACCCTGGCATTTTGCACAAGTTTTGCCTAATGCTGGACACTTGTTACTTCTCAAATGTTTATATCCACAGTACTTACAAGAAATTTTTTCTCTCTCAAGTTCATCACGTTTGTATCTAACTGTATCTACTTGCAATTCACTTTGCAGTACTCTAGCTTGTGATTTACTTACTTCTGTAGCTCGACAAAACTCTATGGCTTTATTCAGGGTTAATCTGCTTTCTCGAAGCAGTCTCTCCTGCGTGGTCTTATCCCAAATACCCATAACTACTCGATCTCTGATCATGTCATCTTGATCTTTATATTCAGTGGTTTTAATTGCTTTTCTGAGTTCGGTTAAAAAACTATCGAAGGGCTGATTTTCTTTCTGCGTAATACTGTTAAATTTGTAGCGCTCAAAAATAACATTAGCAGTCGGGGAACAGTATTCTTCAAATTTCTTCTTTATACCCTCTAGGGTCTCTTTTTCTTGAGTTGTATAGTTGAAACTATTGTGCAGTTCAAGGCCGTCATCCCCTACAAGATTTAGGAAGACAGCAATTTTGGTTTCTTCAGGCTTCGATACCAAGTTTGAGGCCGTTAACAACAGATCAAATTTTTGCGAAAATTTCCTCCAATTCTCTGCAATGCAGCCATCTAGCACAAGCGGCTCTGGTGGACGAAACAAGTTTTCCATTTTATTCAACTGATTCTAATCTAGCGGGCTCACATTACCAAAAGCACTACCTGACACCATGTATAATCTGGCCAAAAGATTATAAATAACACAACTAGCGTTCAACGTTGGTAGTTTATTGTATAACATATAACATTAGATATTGTGATCATGAGCACATGTTTGTAGTCATGCCCTGTCAACATAACCCGCGTTAACCATGATTGTCCCGTGTTGCCAACTTGTAGTATCTCATATGTATTACAAGTTGCCTAACAGTGACAACTGTTTTAACACATTATATTACAGTAAATGTAACATAAATGTACCTAATGTAATGTTAATTTAATTCATGCTACATTAAAATATTTCAACTTTTCAGTGATAATGGTGACGCAAGTAACAAAAGTTACAATTAGGAAGAGACAATTATCAATTACAAATTGAACTCCTCACTTTCCAATGGACACGTTTATGCAGAAAAATTAACAATTATTGATTAACAAGTAGAAGTTAACCAAATGTATTCTTCAATTGTACCAAATTTTTGCTAGTGCGCAAATAATCACTGAACCACAAGTATAACGCTAAAAGACCAGCATTATACTTGTGGTTGAACATAGAACACAGACAGTAGAAATGTGGGATATGGGATGGAATAACTAGGATAACCTAACCTAATTATTTTCAAATTTCAAAACATTGTAGGCGGTGTTCTGTTTAGTTTCATCGTTTCTTAAATAATTTGTTTATATAGGTATGTGCTGAAATAGAAATTGATTCTGTGTTAATTAATAATAGATATGCAATAGTCGATATTTGATAACATCTAAATGCTCAAGCACTTGTGTACAATATTATTATGACTTTTTAAAGGGATCGTTTTTGTTACCTAGGATTATCAAGACGAAAGAGCTCCTAATTTTTCAGATGGCTGTATATTATTTATATACAGTCGGTGAAAATAAATATGACTAAAATGTATGGCGTGGTTCTACTTACTTTAATAATTCTATGTCCATGATATTCAAATTAACCATGTCTTCAAATGGATACAGAATCATGAATTCTTTAAACTGTTTCTCATCTATATTGTCAATTCTTCCTTCGAGGAATTGTAATTTTTTTTCCATACACATATTCGTCATCTTTATTCACACATTAACTTCATCAACTTAATTTTGTGAATAAAAACAAATGAAATTAAGCTTGTCTACTATTATTTCAAATGTAATGTCATGGGTATCTGCCTTAAAAACAAAGGGATGTTTAATAGTCTTATGTGATATGGGTGAAGTATTACTAATTAGGAGACCTTAATGTCAAACATGAATTTTTCAAAACTTGAGAAGTTAGAAAAAACCTTTTCAACATACTAAAGAACTGCTAAAGAAAGGAAGGTACAAAACAGAATGGCTTTGGGGTTAATGAGTAGAAAAGTATTTAGTTATCCTTTCAAATTTCTCACATACATTCCTATATAGCTTTTAATTGCAAACTCATCAATATTTTCTAAAAGGAGGTGTGGTATATGAGTACTCTTATTCGTTAACATTATGACAACATTCTTGAAATGAAAGAAAAAGTAAGAGTTTAGTGTGTCCGATTTGTTAGTTAAAGTGCCATGAATTTTTTAAGTGCGACAACTCTTATGGATGATTCAATTAATATAATTGTCCTAATTCTAAAATAAATGAGTTTAAGTTTTATTAAACAGGAAACGAGACTGATGGAATGGGTGTCATGGGGAGATGGTAGAATAAGCCCAAGAGGCTGCAGTGTTTTCTGGAGACTTGGACTAAATGGACA
Source organism: Leptinotarsa decemlineata (assembly GCF_025532065.1). Taxonomy (NCBI): domain Eukaryota; kingdom Metazoa; phylum Arthropoda; class Insecta; order Coleoptera; family Chrysomelidae; genus Leptinotarsa; species Leptinotarsa decemlineata. Next base: position 9,065,086 of record NW_027412694.1, on the reverse strand, counting down.
AGTCAGACAGCTCCCAAGGGACCAAAAAAAAAGTTTTATTAAAAATAATAATTTGTGCTAGACGCTAGACAAATTTTATTCCTACTTAAGGTTTGTTAAAGACCTACAAACATTTTTCATGGTTTTCAACTTCTAGATTTTGGATATGAAGAAGAACTTTCCAAAGAACAAACTTGAAAAAAAAAACACATTTGAAACAACTACTCCCAAAATGCACAATGAATTACACGAAAATCACTTTTTCCTACTCAGTTTGTACTCCAAATATTCGTTAGTAACAATATAAAATTTCACTTGAACAGAACACTATCATAATCAGTGATGTACTTGGAAATTTCTGAGCAAAACACCTCTCTAATCACCTCATTTGCAGTATTTAGGATAACATTACAAGGGAAAGCACTAATTTTTTTCAAAGCATAACAGAAAGAAGCAACAAATCTCATGTTACGTTGACAGTATGCAAACGGTGATTTGGTTTAATCCCAGCCATAGGAACCTTTTCGGCCTTCTACTCCTCCATCATTAGACAAAAAATGCAGAAAATTTCCAGAGAAAGAGCTTCACTTCAAAATAAACTCTTTACAAAGATGTGTAAAGTTACTTTTGGATACAAACTTCATACTTCGACCACGCCACAAAACACTATCAAAACAACTAAGTACTTTTATGTGAACATTGAATTATACAAAAATTACTTTTTTCTATTCAGTTTGTACTTCTAACATTAGTTATTGAATTGAATCAGATAAAATTTATAGCTACACTACACAACACAATTCAATCTTCATATGTTCGAAAGTAGTTTTGAATGACCTTTCCTAGTTTTTATTCCGAGAGAAACGTGTGTGTTTGAAGAGTTTATTGAACTGAAGCTATGGTGTCATCGCCTGTTATTTCCAACTTCTCACTTTTATTCCTCTATTCAAGTCTGTAATTTGAAAAATTAATATTATTTACCCTTATAATAGAAATTCGTCACAGTGTGATTAGTTATAATTGATATTTATAACTTAACTCAAAGTTTCTGAGTGACTGATGCGTTTTTTCTTTTTGAATATTTCTCTTATTCATATCAATTTACTTTCATATCTTTTTTATTTTGATTAAACATACATATACATTCACATTACCTTTATTAGAGGTTGTAGTGCACATGTGTGACAAAGGTATTTTGAAAAAAACTCGCGCACAGGCTGTGCCTTTGCATTTGTACATTAATTATTAACATCACTTTCTAATTTTGTGAAAAAATGAAATATAATGTGTACCTATTGTATTGTTCAGATGTAAAAATGTATATTTATAACTTGGTCTTTTCTTTTTGATAAATTAACATTATCAAGTTAATTATTCTCTTCTTTTTTTTTGAGGTTTCTGACATTTTTGTATAAAGATGTAAAAACCGAAAGCCACAAAGCTTTTTTCCCAACAGATAACACTGTTTCAGCCACCCGCACAATACACTTCATCTCTCCAGTGATGCGAACTTTGAATAATGAAACTTGCATTGAAAATAAGTTTGTTGCTGTTCAATTTATTTATTTATACATTGTATAACACGGCACTTGTAAGTAAAGTCGAATGTAAGGCAATGAGCATAATTCTAGATAACAGATCTCGTTTTAAAAACGTATAGACTTGATTTCTCAGAAGGCTCTAAAAATGCTTGGTTTCATTTTGAAATCATCCAAGTTTTCTGTTTACACCTCTGAAATTTAATATCCCTAACTGGATTCATTGTATAAATTGGTACTTACTGTAATTTCGAGTTCATATTACATCAAACACATTCATCTTATTGAACATGTTCAACATACATTTTTTTAAATATGGAAAAGATGCACTAGGTATCTCCAAGCGAATCCTTAAGAGTAACATTGAACTCACTCAGAGTATACAGGCTCATTTTGGTAAGAAGTTTTTTCACTGTATTTCTGAGTGGCAGATGTTTGATTTTTTCAGGAAGTAAATTGAAGCAAGTGATGTCAATTGATTTGCTTTTATCCAATCTTCTTAAGAGGGGCACAATATTATTTCCATTGCGTGTTTTGTAGGAGTGAATATCCGAGTGTGTTGTGAGTGTGTGATAATTTTCTTTGACATGCAGAACATTGTCAAAGATAATTTGTGGGAATAGAGTCATGATTCCTGTATTCTCAAACAAAGGCTTACAGTGTTCATTATATTCAGCTTTAACAGTGCAGCTTTTTGCAAGACAAATACTCTTTGAAGATGGGTGTAGCTTGCATTACCCCAGCACAGCAACCCATAACTCATTGCTGAGTGGAACAAGGCGTAGTATGTCATTAGAGGTGCTTTCTGACCAGTAGTTGTAGCTATTCGCCTAATGGCATAAACAGATTTTGCTAGTTTGTTGCAAAGATTACTGATGTGGGTGGTCCAGGCAAGAGACGAGTCAAGATGAACTCCCAAAAATTTTATACTTTCTGATGTAGAAATGGCATCAGTGCGATGGTTTGAAAATACACAAATTTCTGTTTTTGTTTCATTCATATACAGTTCATTAGAGTCAAACCACTGTTAAGCAGAAGCACAAATATTTGCCGATATGTTATCAACATCACGGGTTCTATCTATATGTACAGAAAATGACGTGTCGTCAGCGTATAATATTGTCAGTAATTCTAGTTTGAGTTGCATATATGAAGGTAAGTCATCAGCATAAATTAGGAACAGAAAAGGCCCCAGTATGGATCCTTGTGGGACTCCCCTTTTGATAATACGTTCTTGACTTATATTGTTATTGTAAACTCTTTGTGTTCTGTTAGTTAAATATGATTCAATTATTTTATTGGGAATTCCTCTTATGCCATACCATTCTAATTTCTCCAACAGTTTATCAGATATGTGAAGATAGTTAAACAGGATTGTTTATTTTCAAAAGATTCAATAATGTTATTAGCTAATTTGTTTATAGCGTCTATGGCACTTTTACCTTTCCTAAACCCAAACTGATAATTATGTAAGAAATTATGTATTGCTTTCCATGTAGTTACTAAACTTTATTAAAATAGCTTTTTCCATTACTTTGGATAGGGTTGGCAATATGTGAATTTGTCTGTAATTCTCAGGTAATTTTTCATCTCTCTTCTTGAATATAGCTAGAACTTTGGCTGGTTTGAATACTGATGGAAAAAAAACATCAGAAAGACATTTATTTATTATGATGGTAAGTGGTTCAACGATTAACGATGCGCATTGTTTGAGCAAATAAGTGCTGATATCATATACATCTTGCGTCTTTTTTGTTTTCAGACTCTTAATAATGATGATAATTTCCTCTTCGATGAAGGGGCGTAGGTAAAAGGATTTAAATGATGTACAGGAGTTGAGAGTAATTGAAACATTTTTGGGTGTCGCAATACTCTCTCCGCATTGTCAGTGAAGAATTCATTAAAAAGATCCACATCACAACAGATGATGCATCAAACACATCATTGCGTCTTTCAGAGTTTATAATTTTCTAGATTGTCTTATTTTTATTGCTGGAGAGGAATATTTGATTCGAGTAATAATTTTGTTTTGCCTCAAGTAGCAATCCATTGTATTTTTTTTTACTCAGCTCGTATTGCAATTTATTGAAATAGCTAGATTTTTTACTCATGTCATATACTAATTGAACATTAAGTTTTCTAAATTATTTCTCCAATAATCGACATTGTGGGTTTTTTTCAGTGATCTTGATTCAATTATAGAAAAAGATTTTTCAAAATGTGTTGTGAATATTTCGTGAAATTTTAGGGCCATTTCCTCAGATGTCGATTTACTATACACTTCAGACCATGATTCTCCATTGAGATGAGTTTTGAATACACTTAGATTTTTGTTGGAAAAGTTTAGCTCATATTTCTTATTAGTATTTATGTCACACCTGATTTTGTATGTGAAGATTAGTGGAACACTAAGAACTTCTGCATTTGAACTCTCTATATTTGAGAATATGTTATCAGGGCATGTTTTAGACTTTCCCATCACCCTGGTGACTGAATGAATTTTTTTGCTTATGTTAAACTGCTGAAACAAGTCAACGACTGAGTTCGTTTTCTTCTCCGAATTTAGGAAATTTACATTGAAGTCGCCACATATAACAACGTTAGCTCTGCTATAATGCCTTTCTATATAGATGAGGGCTTCTGTCATTATGTTTAAAAACTTAGTAAAATCAGAGTTACTACAGGGTGATCGGTATACAGATAATACATGTAAATTGAATTTCTTTGAGAATAATGCAGCAAGTTCACAGTGAAATTTTTGAGATAGCTGTTTAATTTCGATGATTTCTTTGCCATCAAGAAAATTATTTTTGTAGATACAAGTACCTCCATGTATATGATTATGTCGTCAATAAATAGAAATTAATTTAAAATTTTTAAGAGTATAATAGAAGGACTCACTTGTAGATAGCCAGTGTTCAGTTAGGCACAGTACACTTAGGTTATTGAGACAATTAACAAAATTATCTAGTTGCAAAATCTTATTCCGAAGGCACTGAATATTTAGATGTAGAATTTTTAGTTCTTCAACAGGACCTAGTTTTTCATGAGTAACATTTGAGCCTGGGACGCCATTATAGTTGCTGTTCGTTGTTTCCGATAAGCTTATATTATTTAGATTCGATTCTGTTTGTTTTGGTGCTTTAGTTCTAAAAAAAATCTTGGTTGTCCTTCATATTGGAGACGATCTCTTCTGAAGTCGTATCTTCTATAACCGACTCCCTGTGGCCATAAGGAAGGTTTGTAGAAATCCTCCTTGAACTTGAAATCAGCAGCAACCATGAAAGATTTCAAGTTGTTATCAGTTCTCATATACTTTACTATGAAACTTTTTTTGAGACATGCTGTTTTTTCAGCTAGAAAAATTCTGATGTCATCTTCCTCAACATCTTCAGTTACCCGATAGATGTACAACAAAACTTGGTTTGCAGTTTCTACCATGAAAAGATTCTGATGGACCTGCTTCTGAGTCAGTTTGCAATTTGAAAACTTCATCAAATTTCAGTTGACTCTGAACTTTCAAGATTTCATTTGCCACTTCCTTCAGTTTGAGAGGTGGGTCAATCTGTATAACAAGTTCATTTGTAGTTTTTAAATCAGCGATGTTTTTATCTGTTGGCTTACTCACTGTTTTAGTTTGTATGTTTTTGGACGTATCATTTTTCTTGACATTTTTTGTAACATTTACTTTATTAATGAGCTCCATACTTTTTATTGTACCCCCAGATTTTGTACTTCTGTGTGTTTCAGTTTATCTTCTAGAAATGCAATTTTCTCATTTAGTAGTCGAATGAGTTTATCTTTTTCATTAATTATGTTGTTTTTGTCCTAGATAATTTGCTTCAGAAGGTTATTTTCTACAGTCAGGTAGGCTTCTTCTGTCATGTAGATGTCCAACATGAATTTTTCTTTGTCTCTCCACAACAAGTTATCGTTCTGTTAGCACATGCATTATGGTAAACTGTGTCACATCCAACGCACGTTAAGCCAGTATTTGCATTTTTTTTACAGTATTTGCATAGTTTCTTTACTTTATCTAATCCACTACCGACAGCAGCCATTTTTAAAATATAGCGAAACACATGTCGCGGTTTTTGTAAAACCCTTTATAGTGAAAATCATACAATAAACTGTATTAATTAGTTTTAATATTCTTTGAAAAAGATAATTTTTGTGAAGTCAATGTTCCGTGTGTTTTGAGTTTTTTTATTAAGGTAAGAAGTTGTGGAAGGAAATTTGAACCTGAACTAAATTCTCGGACCGCAACCTGTATGTATATCATGTAGATTATTTATCGAATATGACATCTGAACATTTCATTCCCTTCATCTATTTTGCTCTTTCTATTGTTAGTATATTGAATTGAATTGAAAGGGGTATATTTTTAGGAGACACATTTTTCGAAAAGAAAGGTTTTGCTTTCTACTTCTCCATCTTATACATAAACATGTGGGAATCTTCCATAGAAAGAAAGCAATTAATTTCAAAATAAACCTTTTTACAAAGATGTGTAGATTATTCAAAGAAGTAACTTTCAGACACAAACTAGAAGAGAAGCCCTCTTGAAACAACTACTTGTATATGAACATTGAACCATATAAAAACACTTTTTCTTATTTGGTTTAAATTCAAAACATGCGTTATAGAATCGAATCAGATATCATTCACAGGATTGCTACACAATATAGCGATAAGAAAAATTTCAGTTACATGGAACACTGTCATCTTCAATGACAGACATTTATGTTTCGGAATATTTCAAAAAGGTATACGAGTTGGAATTTGTCAGTGTAGCGAGAGAAAGCATATAGCAAATAATACATTTTTACCAAATTATAATCCCAATGAACCTTTCACATTCACCACATATTTAGATGCAACAAATCTATACGGGCATAGTATGTCACAACCTTTACCAACAAGTGAATTTACATGGTTGACACCTAATGAAATTCTTAATCTTGATGTGATGAATGTGGGGGGTGATAGTCCATATGGGTACGTGTTTGAAGTGGACATTCATTATCCACAAGAGTTGCATGATAAACATTCTGATCTTCCATTTTTAGTTGAAAGATTAATACCACCTCGTACACGCCTCGTATACTTTCAAGTCTAACTCATTAATAATTTTTTTTATATATATTTCTTGAGAACTCTGGAAGTAGATTGTTTCCTATAAAACCTTTTGGGTGTTGAACATATCTGTAGAGATAGTTGTTTAATTTGGATACTGTGCCCCAAAGGAAAGCAAACCCGTGTGTTTCTGTACCGCAGAAAACATTTAGGAACAAGGTGACCACCTGGTAGGAAGAGAGAAAAAGTAAGATATAAAACTATGAGTCAACTTCAAGTTGAATAGTTTTTCGACTATGCAATGTAATCGGAATCGTATAGCGATCTACCCATGATCGATTTCTTCGGAGAGTACTGGAAAACCCTTCATGAATTTATATTGACCGGTCAGCTGACTTATTTTCGCACCCTGAAAAAAGCTGCCAGGCCGATTCTTTTGGGAGATCTTTTAGATGTCCCCTTAAATTGAAGTGCTGAAACAAGTTCACTACCATAACTTACAGCAAATTACAACTTTAGTTGAGGGCTGAAGATACATTACATTATTTTGAAAAGTAAATTGAAGGGAGAGCATCAAAACACTAATATGCAGTATTTGTTATCACCTTCTTTTATTTATTTATATTTCTCACATACACAATCACCAATCACATCATAAAGGTTGGAGAAAATGTTAATCGAATCAAAAAACATTAAACGAAAAAACAAAATTACAAAGGTATACTTTATATTTGTGCTTAATTTCCTTTTACACTTTGTTCTTAAACATTAAATATGTCCCAGTCATGGGTTCTAATTGCTCGAAATGAATTACGAATCTAAGAACACAACCGAAAGAAAGAAAAAATCAGTAGATGGGATGATTTGTACGTGTATGAGATATATACAGCGACTAGAGAAAATTGGCTTCAATAAGTGGGATGTATTTTCAAAATAATAAGTCAAATAATATGATACAAAAACGGAATAAAAAAACGTTACTGCAAAAAATATTAACTAATAAATGACAGATCAGCTTCCAATTGAAAATGAGAAAAATTGTCATAGTAGTGCAATATGAAAACTACTTTGGGAATAAATAATTCTGAGAGAAAGAAGAGAGTTACATGTCATTTGTAAAATTGCTTGTCTCCAAGCTAAAAACACTACTAAAGCAAATATTGTCTCTAATTCATATTGGTTGTATACTTCAGAAAACTAATCAAAATTATAACAAAAATTGAATTAAAAAATATACATGTGTAAAGCTGAAATAACAAAAAAGAAAAAGTGAAAACACATCCACCTCAAACTTTACAAAAAAATATTCGAACAAATTACCGAATAACTGTACATATCTAGAGAGCTAAATATAGAGAGTCGATATGTAATGCAGACCTAGATGTCCACCTAAAAATTAGGAGTATCAAAATATAGAGCAAAATTGAAACAAACTAGTAAAAACATAAGGGAACTGTTCGTTTCCATTCCACTTGAGTTTGTATTACAGGAGTACAACTCTGGTAATTTTCCTTCACTTCTAAATATTTTGACATAAAATAAGTCTTTTATTATGGAGGCGCTGAAACCACAAAATATTTTTCTTATAATAAACAGTTCAAACTGCCAATTATCTATATTCAACAGTTCAAACTTTCAATTATCTATATGCAATAGTTTATGGCTAATTGAGTTTAAACTGCTGATGAAGGCTAATCAACAAATCTAATTGTAGATTAGATAGATAGATATTTATTCGTACTTCTAATCATTAAGATTTTGCACACGTCAATAATGTGGTTACATACTAAAAAATAGTACGTTCTTCAGTGGAAGTTGTTACAACAGATAATATATAAATGTCCCAACTTTTCACTTGTTTGTTGTTTTAAGTATCATAATTGAAACTACCAAAGAAGTACTCATCTTACAGAAGTGTCAACCAACCTTTTAATTCTACATGAATTCTACATTTTACCAGCCAAAATATTTTATGTACTTAATAATGACTAAAACTAATTTCAAATTATTAAAATACAATATCATTATAGATCCAATTCAACAAATATTCAAAAAACTATTCACAAAATATGGTACAAAACGAAATATATACAGAACACATATTTCCTAAGTAACCGCATGAAAACAAAATGTCAACTTATGGTCACTAATACACAAACAGTTTCAATTACAGATGATGCAGACACGTAAATATCTGAATCAAAAGCAAATTTAATTTCTAAGAGAAACAGTGGATTTTATGAAACAAAATTCCTATATCTATCTTCTGTGTCTCCAAGTTCGGATCTTCAAAAACTCTTTCCAATGCATATTGATTTATAGGTATCGAGAAATATGCTCTTAAGGATTCTTTGTTCCTCCACCATAATATTTTTCCACAGTTGTAGTAATTCTTATTAAGATGTCTTTTAATAACAGTTTGTTATTTTTGTCTGGTTATGTAAATACTTAAAAACTAATGTGATGTGGACCAAAGTAATCAAATTTTATATTGATTCTAGTCATGAACTGATATTTGTGTCAATATAAAAAAATCACAACATAAATTTAATCCTGTGTACAAATCATAATTATTGTAAAAAATAGATAATATCGCTTACTAATAATAATAATGACTATTCGATTTGTGTACAAGACGTTTTCTTATCCTGGCAGCTGAAAAGTCAATTATAAACAGGATTTACTTCCAGGTTTCTTAAGGAAGATCTTGTGATGTGAATGATTATATTACACTACTTCCAAAGAGATTTGTCAAGAATTATAAGTTACCTTTCCCATAATCATTGCTTTCATTTATAATCAACAGTTTGGTCAACACAATACCACTTTATCAAGCAGTAGTAGAATGAGGCGCTTTCCGTGTACAATACAATTGTTGAATGAAGGAATTAATATAATAAAAGTCAAATAAACACATAGAAGATATCTTTCAGAAAAAGCATGTATTGTTCGTTGAATTTGTGTGAGTTGAATAACAAATTGCAAAGGTTTTAATTAAAAATTTTTCAACATATTTCTGAAACCTAAAATTATTGGAACAAATTGAATCTGATCTTGCCGAAATAATACAGATCAAGAACGAGTGTTTTTTGAAATGATGAAACTCATATTCAATTCTAACAACTAAATTTCCAAGACATATTGTTTATATTTGAGCAAGTATCAACATTTTCAATTCATTGAAATGAGGTATGTGCCTTATCCAAAGATATATGTGATTTGTGAAATATGCTGTCACTTGAGAAGAAATGTTGAAGGTTTGAAAGCATTCAATGAATTAAAAATGTGAAGTACATATACATGACTATTACGGAAATCTAGCTATTCGAATAAGCATTGAATGAATGAACTTTAGACAGAATAAAAAATAATTGAAACCATTTAAATTTGTCTGTCAAAATTCAACCGAACTAATGACTAAATCATTCACTCAGGTCTCACTGGTATGAATTCAAGGGAATGGAAACGTTGACTTAATCTAATGCTTAACTATAGGTTAGAGAGCTGGGTTAGCTTTTTTGGGCTATCACAAGGGCTTTACGTTAGTGAGTTTTCAGCTCTTTGGCTCTTATTTTCCTTACTTAAATCAATAATGTTTTTTGTGCTGCATTGTGCTACGCGTACACAAGACGAATAACAATAGTTTTTGTTTTCATTTGAGTATTCAGCTTGATAGGCCTTACGGAGCTGCTGATATGTTCAGTAGGGCGTAAAACGGTTGTAACCACCACGATAAACAGCGGCCTGAAAATAAATTATTAGATTTAGTTTTTGTTAAGATTTACTTAAACTGAAACAAATTCTTTCAGAGTATCATACCTCAAACAAAGCTGGAACGAATGACAAGCAACATATATAATAATAATCTTTATTCAAAATAGACATCCTAATATACAAATGGTAATATGATTGTGAATATTAAATAAAATTTTAGACGAAATATATAATATTATTAGATGTTAGATATAGTATTAGATATAACATGCGAAAATAAGAAAATGTACTAGTGGGAAAATGGACAATGAAAAGAAAACAATAGATGCAGATCTTAATCTAATAATTCTGTGATCGTATATATTCCATAAGGGAGTGTTTGAATTGTTGGAGTGAATTGCTTTTTTTAATGTTGATAGGAAGTTTATTATAATTCAATAATCCCTTATGAAATAACGAGTTCATTGTTCTTGAGAGACTAGTTCTTGAAACCCACAGGTCACTGCTACCTCTTGTAGGATAGTTATGAATTTGATGGTTGAAACTGATAAATTCATTGAAGTAAGGTGCTATTTGACCAGCAAGTATTTTAAAGATGAAAATCATTGAAAAATAGTATAATCTGTCTTTTATTGTCAACCAGTTCAACGCCCCCTCTGCATGTAGACGAGGAACTCACCAAACGGATATCCGAATGGCCCTACCAGTTACCTAGAGTAACTGGGCATACTTGAAGACTGGCTATAAATCAAATCATCTAAAGGAACAATTCGTTCAGGCCAGTATTCCCTTACCTATACAGTAAGTTCATGGACTAACTCTGCGACTCTATACAAGACGCCTTGTCTGGGAGAACACGTGCACTATGCATGATAATGTTTTGGAGCACTCTGTTGCTTGGTTGGACAGAGTATAGTTACCAACTGCACCCACCAGCCCGGAATGTGCAGTTCTAGACTCGTACCTATGAACCATCTTTTTTAAAATCGTCTATGACAGCCTTCTTTCAGATGAATTTCACCAATCTAATGAAAAGCTGTTGCATGACATCACTGATTTGTCCACAATGAATCCAATAGTATCAGGAGTTGACAAGTGACAGGATGGTATTATTGTCACAACAAAACATTTTCATATATGTTTATTTACAGTTGATGTTAACAAATTCCCCTTATTTTGAGCTATATACCCCTACTCTCAAAGATAACACTGCCGAACAACTTATAAAAGTTCCAAATTCAATTAGCCCCCTCTACTAGTAGACCATTGACGGGAATTTATCGGATGCCATAAGGAACAGTTCAATGAAATCTGTTGGTTGTTGAAAGTCAGTGAACAAAGGAACACATGTTTATTGGCATACTGTAGAGAGTTCAGTTGATTAGTTGGTATTGCGGTTGTCAGATCTTCAAGGTGCAAGATTCCTACCCAAATAACAGCAGCGACCTTCTTGTGTGAGGGCATCTATAATGCTATATCTAACAAAACGTTAGATTCGATTCAGCCACACAGGGCTTTTTTGCCTTTGCTTTGGATGAACCCTCTTGTAAGCATTTGCTGACCTGCTCAGGGAAGTTTGTTTCCTCTTTTGATACTGATTCTGTTTCTGCTGAGTCATTTATTGGCTCTAGCTCTTAATCTAGATGTTACAGGGAGGATATTTAGGGTTGTTCAGTCGACGTTCTGTAGACAAGGGTCCATGCATTACCATGACAAGATTCTATGAGGGGGCGTCTGGTGACTCAAATATTCCATTAGCGACACTAAGTGGGCTTAAAGTCATACATCTGACATGAATACAGTCACCTCAAGATGAGGCGTCATTTAGGACGACTCGTACATCCACAGGTGACACCTCACACAGCATGTGTTCTCTGAATATTAAATAAAATCTATAAAATGAAGTTTTATGCATACCCCATATCCAGCCATCGGCCCAATCCCGTGTCCCAAATAAGGATCTGCATAGTCTCTTCCGTATCCTGCAACTGCATATCCTGCCACTGGTTGAGCGGCTGCTGCAGCACCGTACCTCGCCGCCACCGCCGTGTATGTCGCTGCAGCTGCATAGCTCGCCTGTTGGGCAGTCGAGAGGGGTGTTTTTAGTAAGGGGGTTGCTGCCGCTGCGGCTGCTGCTGCCTAGAACAGATACAGAGCCATGCAATATGCCATGCACATCCAAAGCTCGGTATTTTCATCCAGTAGCTACTAGATGGTTGCAGGAGACATCGATGTTAAGGCTGAGGCACAGAATAATCTCAATTAATGGAAATAATTTTTCATTTGAAAAAGTAAACATTTGCTGAACTCTCAAATACTTAGAAGGCTTGCATTGGAACATAATTCAGAAAATCCACCACAAAATTTCATCAACTTGAGATTATTCTGTTTTCACAAACCAAGTTAGTAAACTGAAATTTTCGTACCTAGGTAATAATAGACATAGAAATATTAATATCAAAATGCTTTTTCAGAATAAACAACTAATAAAAATGAGTAAAACAATTTTTCACAACAGGCTATTTAGGGTTCAGTTGAAATTCATCTCAATTTTTCAGTTTACTTTTTACATACCAGAAATGGTTCTAAAGACATACATGACGTAATTATGGGCAAATATGATATATACATATATTTGTAGAATGTCAAGGCGAAACTACTTGCAACAAATCTTTGAAGTTTTATTGACTTTTTATTAATAAGAAATTTCTAAATGGGAAACCTAGCTATCTCTAGAGGCAAATACAGCTTCTATCAGATAAAAGATGACTGTTTCAGCTTAAGCCCAGAAAATCTGGAAAATGTAAAGCTATACCTAAGTCACATTTATAGTCAGGTTAGATCAATAGTTTTAGAGCGTCACCGCCGATTGATAATATATTCAATGATGAATTACTGAAACAAATGGTTTTTATAACAATACAAACTTATTAGATTTACAAATTGTTTTTATATGGACATTCTTTCACAATTTGAAAACTGTTAGAAGAAAATAGAAGATTTCCTCTAATATTAGTACACAACTTGTCACATTAACTTTTTGTAGTAGGTTCTGCACTTTCTACACTTATATAGTTTTTCAGATAACTAACAATTCTTCAGAACTCTCGCGTTTCTAAATACTAAGTGACCACCAGATTTCTAATTTTTTTTCAGACTGTAGAACATTGTACTATCAAACAAATCAACCAAACTACCAATACCTTCAAAGATATTTCGAGTACTCATAAATGTAGTGATCTGATGAAGCTGAATAATATTTGTTAGGTTTGCTCATTTTCGTTAGATCTCAAACAACTGTTTACTTTATCTCTATATTTCTTTTATATGACGAACATCTTTTTGAATATTTCATGAATACATTGTTAAAATTTTATTTATTTCCATTGTTAGTCTGGAAATTCACTGTCATTTGAATCATTATATGCAGAGACTCGACCTGCCGAAAGACAGTGTCTGTCGCCTCTGTTTGGAAAATGATGAAACAGCAGAGCACATACTTTGTGCCTGCCCCGCTAGGGACCGAATCAGGTTTTTAGAGGTCGGCAGAGCCGTACTCTTACCATCTGACCTGAAACACCACTCAACATACAAACCAATCGGCTTCGTTAAGAAGCTGCGTTTATTTTGTCGGGTGTGAATAGGTGTGAGCCACAATAAACTCTTGCGGGTTGCGGTGGAGGGTCGAATAGACCCACTCACTTTGGACCTAACTTAATCTAAAAATTCATAAAACCAAACTACTATAAATTTAGGATACACATCGCCTTTGATATGTATCAACCAATATCACAAGATACACATATGTCTAGAACATATCACATGGTTCCGAGTTATATTTACATTAAAACTCTTCGGTTGAGGCAGGTTAAGCAAATTCAGTAGTTTTCAAGAATCACTTGATAATACATGTTTGTAATTTTCAGCATACATATCCCAAATTACCTTGCTTAGTAAGTCAAAAATATTGAACTTTTCACCAAAGTGAACTATCACAAGATTACATGAAAATTTTTAGTACAATGGATGGGACTCCCAATGTCTGAAACCTTTTAACAAATTTGAAATATATTAAAAAATATACTAGGACCAAAATTAGTGAGGATAACAAATTATAGTGATATTATAGTGCTTCAGCCCATCATCCTTAACAGCTAGACGTCACCAAAGGCGGACGACTCCAAGAACGACGATTGCATCCCATATGAATGCTTTTTACTCTGTCTATCTACGCAGAAGAGTGCTCAAAAACATCATCATGCACAGTGCACATCCAGACAAGGCTGCTTGTACAGAATAGCACTAAGGAACGACCAATTTTTTTAATATGTGGCTGAGTATAGGATTTTTTTTTAGCTACAGTATAGGGACACACATTAGCAGTTTCTTCAGCCGTATCAGTACTTGACATTTTAAAAATTTCAAACTTTAAAATACCCTACATGTACACACCACAGGCGTTAAAACTTAACTCACCACTCGCACCCTAAGGCGATATACCTGAATGAATTCCGCCAGCCGATTGCAGTTAAATCTGACTGGCCAGCATGATGATAGTTGTTTATTTTAACCAATAGATGCAAATGTGCAGGGTGATCATGCATCTATCATTGCTTGGTTTACTTTGTTTGTTGGATGGACAGAGTTTTAAGTACTGCATTGGTGAAACGAAGAGGCTGAAGCTGAATATGTATGACCCGCATCAAGTAGTTTGAAACAGATATCATTGACAAATAGGAGCAATGTATTAGGTAGGTAGGTAGGTCTAAAATGAGTGGGTCTATTCGACCCTCCACCGCAACCCATAAGGGTTTATTGTGGCTCACACCTATTCACACTTGTTGGTCAAATAAACCCAGCATCCTAACGAAACCGATTAGTTTGTATGGTGAGTGGTCTTTCAGGTCAGATGGTGAGAGTACGGATCTGCCGAACTCAAGGAACCTGAGATTCGGTTCCCAGCGGGGCAAGCACAAAGTATATGCTCTGCAGTTTCATCATTTTCCAGACAGAGGCGACACACACTGTCTTCCGACAATCCATGTCTCTGCATGTGATGGTTCAAATGACAGTGACCTGTGAGAAGGCCTGTTAGACATCGTAGTTCATCCCTACTGTAGTCCAACAACTGTTTGGAATCAAGCTTCGAAGGGTGAATAAACGCCTTCGAATGAGCCAATCCTGGAAGATTATGCCAATTTCCAGAATGCTGTGACTTCCAATGTCAACCAACAGTCTGTTGCACTCTGCATTGAATTGATTTGTGCAATTGGCAATGTGCACAAGTCTGTATGCAGTTCATCTAGCCTCTCTTTCCAGAAAAATGTGGAGAGGAGGTAGATCTAGAAGGATCTCCATGGCCGCTAACGTTGTGGTACTGATGGCACCAGTGATAGCCAGACAAGCCTGTCTCTGTAAGCCAGAGAGCTTCGCTTGGGCCGTTTTCTGTAAAGCCTTCGGTCACCAGGCAATTGCACCATAATTGATCATTGGTCTGACAATCATCACATAAATCCAATGGATTTGTTTGGGTCCTAAACCCCAAGTTTTACCACAAATCCTTCGACATGTCCATAGAGACAGTCTGGCTTTGTGTAGAACTTTTTCCAAGTGAGCGTTCCAGGTGAGTCTTTTATCAAGGACAAAGCCAAGATATTTCAGCTCCGTTCCAAATGAAATGACCACACCATTGAGGGAAAGTGGCGTTAGATCCTCCAATTTCCTTATCTTGGTAAAGGGGATTAACACAGTTTTGCTGGGGTTGACAGAAATCTGCTCCCTCAGGCAACGTCCAACGCCCATTGGAGAATATTAGAAGCTACCCTTCCCGACGTGGACTTTGCCAGAATGACAAGGTCATCTGCATAAGCTTGCAGATCAATTCTTCTGTCTAGGGCATCAAGCAGACTATCCACCAGGAGCGACCACAGAAGGGGAGATAGTACCCCACCTTGAGGGCACCCCCTGGTGACCCTGAACCTGATAGCATCGCCTTGAAGAGTCGTAGTTGCAGTTCTGTTTACTAGCATGGCATAGATCCAGCCAGTTATGGTCGATTCTATACCCTTTCTAGCCAGAGACACTCCTATAGATTTAGATAGTGCATTGTCAAATGCTTCTTCAATATCAAGAAAAACAGCAACCGCAATCTCCTTGTTGTCAAGGGATTGGGAGATTTTCTCAACGAGGTTGTTTAATGCTGCTTTAATGCTGCCGGATTGATAAGCATACTGGTGGTTATTCAGGGGAATACATATAATGCTACCCTCTTGATAAGTCCGTCCAGTATCCTCTCAAGTCCTTTCAGCAGGAAAGATATAAGGCTGATTGGTCGTACCGATTTGGGGTGTGGGTCTCTCCGGCCCACTTTAGGTATATACCACCCTTGTTGCCAACCAACTGGGTGGTATATAGTTCCACGCCAGACTAGCTCTATACAATTTTGTGAGAATAGGTAAAATTATTTATAGTCTGTTTTGAAGAAGAGCTGGAAATATACCATCCTCTCCGGGAGATTTAAAGGGCTGAAAAGACTTGATGACTTGAACAATGTATTAAATGAAAGTTCAAAGAAGATGTGCAGATGTTGAACAACTTATTCAAACTGGTCAGCATTAACATTCACAAAGTATAGAAACCTTTAATAAAGAGAAGGAAACTGGCTGCAATTTAAATAAACGTTTAGTACAAGACTAAATTAATTAATGGTAAACAATTAAGTAATACAAATCTGTAAGTACTACTAGTACTCTTTATGAGGCTAGAACCATAAAAAAATGTAGGTGACTGTGATTTCAAATCAAAATGTTGTTTTCAAATGTAAACAACTTTTCTGAATAATTTTTTAATAATGACGAAAATGAGGGTAGTTTACTGATCTGATCAAAATTTCTATTTTTTGTTCTTCCCTGTACACCGTTCGAAAATATAGAATTGCACCAATTTTTATCAGGAATGAAATTTCCTGACAAATGGATAATAAAAAAGTTTTCCATATGGTGCAAACTTTTTGAAACTCACTGTAGGTAAACCCTTTTCAATTTGAATATATATACCTATTCAGGCAAACTAACAATTTCAATTGATTTTCCTTTCTCTGTAATAAATAATGAAGGAAAGTGAATACGTTCTTTCTCTTTGCTTAGTTTTTCTCTTCAGTTTGAATTAATGAAATTTTTATAGGACTATTTCATACAGACATACGAAAACGATATGATGATAATTGCAATTTTCATCACTATCATTGTTTGTTACCTTTTCGTATCCGGAAGTACATTAGTACATGTCCAAAGGATGAAGGAAAATGTCAGTTAAGATCAATTTTGCAGAAAGTGCCTCACTATAACAGTTTAGATACTTTCAATTCTTCACTAATGGATGGAAAATATAAAATATCATTGAAACCTATAAGGCAATTTATAGAAATCTGTAGTAAGCAAAAAAAAAAAACTTCGGTAGTTATTCAACGAAATTTCTTGAATAAAAATTGATAGAACTACTACCATGTTATGGAGGTTTTATTTCATTTCAGAAAATAATAGTGATGAAAGAGTTAAAAATTTTTGTAATGAGTTAGGAAAATTTTCTTATTATATGAGAATAATTTCTGCAGCACTCAGATATCATTCTGCAAATAAGTAGCCAGAGTTACACAAAATAACATTTTATAACGTGTTTAACAAGATCTTTTTCAATTTTGATGGAAACCATTTTCATTCTTCTGGATTACAAAGAATTAAAACTTTACTAAAACTTTGGAGAAAGTTGGTTTTCTTACATCCCAGATTTTTCAACAATTCGCAATTTCATTACTTGGCATTTGATATATTTGAGAGAATTTGTGAAATAATCGCAGATTTTCCAATTCATTTATTCAAATATTAACTGAAAGTAATTTTGGTGAAGAAAAACAGGAGTTTACTTGACATTTCTTACATTTATAATTAACATTGAAATGGAAAACTTTTTTTAGATGTAAACTTTAAGGATCACATCAATGAATTACTGCATAAACACCAATATAACTTTCTTGAAGAAAAGTAATGTATTAAGGTGTAACTTGTATTTGATTTATATTTTGTCAGATCTTCAGACGTGCAAATACCCAATAAAAGATCAGCAGAATTTAGTTCTATAATTGAAATGAAACAAGTTTTTGAGATTCTCCAGAATATACATTTGCTTATGTTGATGATTTAGAAAAGTAAACAGATAGACAACGGCAACAACCATTTCATAAAATAAAGTACAATTGGAAGTATTTCTCGAGGACCAGATTCATGCTCTCAAGTCGCGTTCTCACAAGTGAAGTTTAGTTCATCGATTTTCAACAAAAGTAGAACGATAAACCTTGTGAGAACCTTTGTTTCAATGAAGTTGATCAAGTTTTTAGTATATCAGGAAAAGTTTTGACCAATTCAAATTTTTTCGTTCAAGTGTTTGTGCAGATCAGGCAGTGCCGATCCTGTTTAACGCTTTCAAAATGAGTTACAAGTGTTTCGAAAGCGATATGCTCAATTTTTAGAACTGATTTTCTTTTGACCCTTTGGTTGGATTTTCTAGAAAAAAAATGATATTTTCGGTTTAACCACTTTTGACTTAAAAAATAAAAGACTGTCAAAACTGTGTAGAAAAAAAATGTGACCCAAAACTGATTCCAGTCGCGTTCAACTTTTGTTGATCAACTGAAATCGGTGAACTAAACTTGACTTGTGAGAACGCGGCTTTATCTACATCAATACATTGAAACATTTAATGCACATTAAACAATTATAAATACAAGAAAAAAGGTAGTATATATTACATGTTAGGTCGATATAAAATCGTGTGCTAATTCTCATAGTTCATCTACCAAATGGGAATTACTCTCTGTTTTTCATCTCTTTGTTTTAACCTTTTTCTACAAATGGGATTATTAATTATTTAGGTCGAATGAATGGTAAAACTTTGAAAGTCTATTCTCTAAAAGATAAGAAACGAATAATAAATGAAAACGAAAAAAAAGAACAAATAGTATGACGTCACTTGAGAAAAATAAATGTACTAAGTACCCAAATCACAAGCAACTAGGTTAGGTAGAAGTCATAAATATATTTCTCTAGCTCTAGATTATCGAAAGTACTTAAATTCAGAGAGCAACTGGTTGATGTGTTGGATCGAAAGCTCAAAAAGCGAAACTCATTTTATAAAAAAGCACAGAGATGACATATAAATATTCACATCAAAAACGGTTTTTTAAAGGTTCGAGTAATTACATGTGAGGAATCCCTACTTTCCTATTCCTACAAATATTATATATGCGAATGTAAGTTTGTTTGTTACAGTTTCACGCGAAAACTACTCAACCGATCACCATGAAATTTTGTACACGTTCTTGGAGGTATCACAAGTAACATAGGATACTTTTTATTTAAAAAAAATATTTTTTATGTAAAAAAAATTGTTTCAGCTGTTTGGAATTTTTCTATATTTATTGTTATTTTCTTCTGTCATTTTTATTGTTAGGTTAGGTTATTTTTGTTATAGTGAAATATATTTTAACATTTGTTGCTGCAATTCAATAAAGCATATTTTAAATTTTCGAAACTTCATCGTATGTAATAATTTTTAAAAATTGATAATCCCAGCCAAGCATCAAAATATAGTTCTCATATTGATTCATTTCTATTGTACTGACACTTGCTAGTATAGAATATTTCATGAATGTGACATAAATTAGGGGAAAAGTCTCTTTGATACAAGTAGTCGCACCTAGTTTGTACTCGTATGATATGTTTCATAATAGATTCAAGGTTATCATACATACGAAGTCTGTTCCAAAAATAAGGTGAATTTTCATTTTTCTTCAAAAATATTTTTCCATTCATCAATTTTCTATTTTGTGCCCTTCAAAGTAGTACCCCTCAGCTTGCCAGCGTTTTTTCTAATACTTGAAACAGTTCTGATACTGGGAATAGGTCTGGGAATGAGTCGCAGGGGGACAAATCTGGTGAATAAGGTGGCTGAGGTATGATTACGGTGTTAATTTTGGCCAAAAAATTACGAACTAGCAAGCAATGATAAGTGAGCAGGTGCATTATCGTGATGAAAAAGCCGTGAATTGTTTTTTCACAATACCGGACATTTTCTTCATCTTGCTTCTCACAAGCGGCGCATAACTTCAAGATAATACTCCTTATTGACCGTACGACCATATGACAAGAACTCCCGATGCACTACACCACGGTAATCGAAGAAAACAGTGAGCAAAACTTTGACATTTGATCGACGATGGCGTGCTTTTTTGGTCTTGGCTCTCCTGGGCTCATCCATTGGGACGACTTGACTTTGGTTTCAATGCCATAATCACTTACCCATGTTTCGTCACCAGTTATGACCCTTTCAAGCAAATCTAAATCGCCGTTGACGTCATTCAACAATCCCTGAGCGATGCTCATACGACGTTTTTTTTTTTTGGTAAAAATTCGGCAACTTCTCTAATAGTGATTCGACGATTCTCCATAACAATTTTCTTCACTTCCTCAACATTTTCATTGGTTGTTGATATGGGAGGGGGTCCAGGGCAATCGTCGTCATTCACATCTTCTCGGCCCTCTGAGAAAATCTTGTACTGTTGAAGTACGAACTGCCTCATAAAATACTATTCCCGAGTAGAGAGGACTGGATCCTTCGGGAAAAGGAAATATTAAGAGCAGATAGTTGTTGGTTCACAGATGGATCAAAAACACCTTCTGGTTCTGGTGCAGGTGTTTTTAGTCACAGACCCGGGACAGAGATATCTACCTGCCTAGGAACTTATGCGACTGTATTTCAAGCGGGAATGTATGCTATTGAATTGTGTGCGGAGAGATTGGTTAAATCCAACCTCATACACAAGTCAATAAAAATATTATCGGACAATCAAGCGGCGTTGGAAGCTCTTGGCACCTACCGAGCAACGTCTAAATTGGTAGCAAATTGCCAAAGACGACTCTCCTCGATAGGAAGACTTAACAGATTGTCTCTGGTCTGGATTCCTGGCCATACTGCCCTGGAAGGCAATGAGGCTGCAAAGGAGGGTGCTGCAAGCAGCTTCATTGGATCAGAACCTGTCATTGGCATCGCTTTGGGCTTTGCCAAACAAACACTGAAACCTGGATGGCAACAAGATTTATGGACTTCTGGCAGAATCTTCCAGCATTGGCTCACTCCAAGGCGTTTATTAACCCTTCGAAGCTTGATGCCGAACAGTCGCTGGACTACAGTAGAGATGAACTACGATGTCTAACAGGGCTTCTTAAAGTCACTGTCATTTGAATCATCTATTCAGAGACTCGAACTGTCGGAAGACAGTGTGTGTCGCCTCTGTTTGGAAAATAATGATTTAGCAGAGCATATACTTTGTGCCTGCCCCGCCGGGGGCCAAATCAGGTTTCTAGAGTTCGGCAGAGCCGTACTCATACCATCTGACCTGAAAGACCACTCACCATACAAACTAACCAGCTTCGTTAAGAACCTGGGTTTATTTGGTCGAGTGTGTGTGTTGTGTGTGTGAGCCACCGCGGGTTGCGGTGGAGGGTCGAGTAGACCCACTCACTTTAGACCTAACCTAAACTAACCACTTTTGAACGTTTTTATGTCTCAAAGTACCATCACCGTATCCCACGGTCAACATTTCAGGTGAAGTGTTTTTGACTACTTAATTTAATTTTTCACACAAAATTTTATGCAAATCATTTCATCAATTTTTTTCGATAGCAAATAATCGCCGAACACGTGAAACACTTTTATGCCTCTCACCAACAAACTCGACATGCTGAACATCTGAAACTGTGAATATATCTTCGAGACGAGTGTACCAACATAAAAAAAATTAAAAAACGCTAATTGAATGTACGCAGCCTACAAAATTTGACCATTCACCTTATTTTTTGAACAGAACTCGGACATATTTGTTTTAACCCAGTTACCAAAAATTAAATTTAAAATAGTAAACATTACATGTACAGGGTGTAACTAAATAAGTGTAAAACATTTAGGGAGGTGATTCCTAATCGAAAAAAGATAGGATGTAATTTTATTGGAGCATCCCTTGTTAAGATACAGCCCCTTAAAGGGGGTACATAAAATTTGTATAACAATTTTTTTCACAAGCACTGAAAAAGTTACAATATTGAAATTAACCTGACGTTTTGTACAACCAAAAAAACACATAGCCAGTAATTTATTTGGTTTACCCACCCCATGGTTGTGAGGGGTGGATAACGCAACCCCTAAAATTTATTTCCAATGTAACTCTTTGTCTTATTATTTGTTTACCATTTAAAAATTTATTTCCGATAGCCTGTTTCATTCTAAACAAAAAATGTCTCTTGGGTTTTTTGCCCAAAATTAACCAATTCGTAGCAAAAAATTATTTTAGGAACAACTACAGAGATACATCGTCATAAATGCGAAAATGCGAAACTAATCTATCTAGTAGGTCGCTATTAGCGATAGTGACAATTAAATTGGTATGACGCTGTCAGTTTGTGAATTTTCGAAATTGAATTAATACTAATTGTGTGTTGTTGTTCTATTCTTCGTTTGTTACTTTAATAATTCACTTGTTAATAAAATGGCATACACAAATGAGGAAATGGCTGATATGCATTACGTTTACGGTCTGTCGCAGGGACATGGGTTAGAAGTTTCTAGAAGATATGCTGAATGAAATGTATCCTCAACGGCAGCATCCTTCACATAGAATATTTGCTCGACTTCATCAACGATTATGAGAATATGGTTCATTCGACAACAGAACGCAGGATTGTGGTCGCCATCGAGAAGTACGAACACCACAGCTTGAGGAAGCAGTACTTAATTTGATTGAAGAACAACCTACTACCAGTACTAAAAAGATTGCTTTCCAGCTAAATGTTGATCATATGGCGGTATTTCGAATTTTAAAGGAACAATTCTTATACCCTTACCATCTGCAACGAGTACAGGCACTGTTACCGAGAGACTTTCCGAACCGTCTTGAATTTTGCAATTGGATGCTGGAAATGATTAGAAGAAATTGTGACGATAGAATTCTCAGACGAATGTAGTTTTTCTCGGGACAAGATTATTAATTTTCATAATTACCATATATGGGCTGATGAAAACCCTCACGCTATTGTCGAATCTAATCATCAAGAACAGTTTTCTTTTAACGTGTGGCTCGGAGTTATTGGGGATGATTTAATTGGGCCTCATTTTCTACCTCCTCGATTGAATGGTGAGGCATACGTTCAATTTTTAAGAGAAATGCATCCAGTACTGCTGGAGGAAGTTCCTTTGGGCGTCAGAAGGGATATGTTTTTTATGCATGATGGGGCTCCCGCCCATTTTAGTCAAGTAGCACGTCAGCATTTAACTGAAACATATGCAAATCAGTGGATAGGTCGAGGAGGACCATAGAACTGGCCCGCTCGATCCCCGGATCTCAATCCTCTCGATTTCTCTATTTGGGGCCATTTACAGCATTTAGTTTATCGTACTCCTTAAATGTTTTACACTTATTCAGTTACACCTTGTATTATGAATCATTATTCCATATCATTAAGATCATTATTGAAATACTAGCTGACCCAGCAAACGTCGTTTCGCCATGTAATTTATTTCTCTAGGGTATTTAAATTTGATGCCAAATAATAAAATATGATCCGTTTATCTTGTATCATAACCATGCAGATTATGATTCATGAATATGATACAAGAAATAAGGATAATATTTACGTTGAATTTCGCTTGAATAAAACACAAACAGGTGTGAAGTTGGTTATGAGTAATTCATGGGTATGCATTCCTTTATCCGAATTTAAATATTCATCACACTAAATGTGGAAAGTTATAATTTCCCACGCTATTGCCGCAGTTTAGTGACAGAAAGATACCTTTCGCAAAAGTTATAATCAAGATTCATTTCTACAAGTATCATTGAGATACATGTTTCAGTTTTGTTTATTTATTATTCGAATTCTCAGAAACTAATAAATTATTAAAAAAATTTTATGCGTGCAAGATTGAATCCAAAATACAGTGCATTTCTTTAATGTCCCCTCCCCCTTTTATTTTTTGAACAGGTCAACTCAAAAAATTGAAATTTGGGATAATGAAATTAATGCATGAATACTTTATTTTGAAGTGAAATTGACATATGAAACTTTCAAGATGGCGACTGGGCGCCTTCTAGGAAAAAAAAATTTAATGAAACGGAGGGTCTTGTGACACATCATTTTGAAGCTCCTGACGAATACTTTACAACCCTAGAATATGTAGTCAGTATCTTCACTTACTACAAAATGGCGGAACATTTAATAATTTCCTGAAGACGAACACATTAATATCAATATTTTTAGAAATATTCCTTTTTATCTGCCATATGACAAATCCAACAACCCAATGAGGTTTGTTGTGTTATTTTTTTTATAAAAACGACAAAAAATGTCAGTACAACAATGAAAATCATTGTTCAGTTAGAATATTCTCATTTAGTTTTCGGTTTTACTAGTAGAAAGGTACTACGTTAATAATCTCTTAAATAGTCAATTCTCGTCCATCGGAAGAAAAAATTGAAGCGATTTTTATTACGGTGCGACGCGTAACTTTCACAATACCGAAAGGATTTTCAATGAACGTTTTCCGAATCGTCCTATCTGTAGAAAATATTTGAGGGAACTTGTATCCAAATTCACAACTACCGGTAGTGTACATAACAAAAAGCCCTCAGGTCATCCGTCCATTCCGGAAGAACAGCAAGTGGGAATAATTGGTTAAATGGTAGTAAATCCTGAAAAGTCTACTTATTCCGTTGCGAACGTTTGTGAGGTGTCTCCTTCTACTGTGTGGATACTTTTGAAGAGGAATAGGTATCATCCATACAAAATAAAATGGTACACCAATTAACTGAAGATGACCCTGATCGGAAAACAGAATTCTGTGAAATCATGACGGAAACCATTGCAAGGCTTCCTACCTATCTCCACAGTATTTGTTTTAGTGACGAATATACTTTTTTTTTAAATGGCAATATTCACAGACAAAACTGCCGTTATTGGAGTGACACCAACCCTCACGTTTTCCGGGAAACACATACCCAATATCCAGAAAAAATTAACGTTTGGGCAGGAATATTGGGAAACCATATTGTAGGACCTCTATTTATTGATCAAAATTTCACAGGGGAACTGTATTTGAATATGATGGAAACTACTGTTGACCTTCTCATCACTGAAATCGTCGAAGCGAATCCTAATTAATTCGATTTGGATATTGTATTCCAACAAGATGAAGCACCACCAGATTACTCAAGACAAGTAAGAAACTATTTGGATATTACTTTTACCGGTTGTTGGATTGGCCGTCGAGGTCCTACAGAATGACCAGCCAGCTCGCCAGATTTGACACCTTTGGCCTTTTTTATGGGGCTATTTGAAGCAAAAGGTGTACGAAACTGAACCTGCTTCAATATTGGATATTCGGCAGAGAATAATTAATATTTGTAGAGATATTGACGTTACTGTGTTCGAAAATGTTCGGCGTGAAATATCGGATAGGCTGTTCATATGTCAAGAAGTTCAAGGCAATCATTTCGAGCATCTTCTGAACTGACCTCAAGCTTATTACCTAATATTATGTAGACAAATGTATTCAGGCAATTATTTAAAGTTCTGCCATTTTGTAGTAGGTGAAGACAAGATATGCTTCATATTCTAGGGTTGTGAAGCATTTGTCAGGAGCTTCAAAATGATGTGTCACAAGACCCCCCCTCCTTTCATTTAATTTTTTTTCCAAATGGCGTCCAGTCGCCATCTTGAAAGTTTCATCTGTCAATTTCACTTCAAAATGAAGTATTCATGCATCAATTTCATTATCCCAAATTTCAATTTTTGAAGTTGACCCGTTCAAAAAATAAAAGGGGGGGCATTAAAGAAAAGCACTGTATGTTTATATTTGGAAAACGAACTTTCCGTATACTTGAAAAAAAAGTTCCCTTTCCAAAATACTAGTTTACACTGAAAAAAAAAATTAAGAAACCAGAACGCCCTTTGTGGCTGTAAATCCTTCTTAAAATTCTACAATTGTACATCTCGTTTTACTCCGATAATCAATGTGGTGAAAGATTTGATTCATTATGCACATAACAATAATTTTTGTTAGTTATAGTCACATCTTTGGAATAACATACCTGCAGCCTTGTGTAATTGGGATCAGCGGCGTGCGCTGCCAGAAAGGGGTCATAATAGACACTTCCATCGACCGGCAGCGTATTTAATACGGGCGTGTAGCCATGCAGAGTGCCTGTCAAAGGGGGCCTCGCGAAAGCCGCTGCCGCAGCAGCTGCAGCTGCAGCCGTCGGATAAGCTGCCCTTGCCCTGCCTCGCTGAATAGCTGCTACCCCTGCTCGTAGTGTGGCGTCCGACCATTGAATTACTGGAACTGAGATTGAAATAAATTCATTGAATTGAACTAATCGATAAATTTCATAGATTTCAGTCAATGTAACCTAACCTAACCTAACATTTTAATGAGTAATTCTGCGATTAAATGCACTATACTATATTCAAGTCCGGGGCAAACACCATCAAAGCAGAAACACGCTTCAATTAAGTGAACATAAATTGGACATAATTCCAATAAGCCAATGATAAGGTTTATTAACGTGTCTGGATCTTATAGAGGGGGAAAAATGTTGGAATTTTGTTCGTCTGGACCCCACAAAACGATTTCCCTTTCCAGATATTGAGATAGCAGAAATTTGAGCACGATTAAACGACGTTAACCTGTGCCGCTCGAAGTTTGAAAAAAACATTTTTTACAAAAAGCTGGCATGTGGAGCCATAACTTTAGAACGGTAAATAATAAAAACACGCTTAATATCTCCTCAAGAGAAAGCTAATGTTGTTCTTCAAAATTTATATTCTGTACATAATTGTTGTTAATTTAAGTTAAACCGAGTTACAACAACAGCCTTTAGCCCCAAAAACGTGACCTGGAACCACTAAGAGCATATTTCGTATATTTTGTTATTAAATGGTAAATTTTGCCTTTTTCTGATATATTTTTGAGTTTAAAGTAAAATTATATTAAAAAAAAAACAAATAATACTGATAATTGCAATGACATTTTTTATTTTGAAACATAAAAATCAGGTATATAATATATACAAAACAAACACAGAAAAGATACAGACGTAGTACCTTCATGAGTTGATAATTTTGAGCTTTTGTTGAAGTAGTTGTTGAAACGTCAGAATATAACGCTCGACATTTGCTCACAACTTGTAGGAAATATTTCTTTTGGTCTTTATCTTTTGTCAGAAGGTTATTAAAGTCGGTTATTAATTCAACACCACACTCAGCCATATCATTAACTATTTTTAAGGTTTTGACAATTTTCAATTCTTTTTGGAAGTCATTATTTTGAGGCCAGGTGTTTGGATGTTGCTTTAGAGAATCTGGTTTTATATTAAATCGGTCAAATAATGTAAACATTTCTTTGGTAAGTAAATTTACCAATCCTCCATCAACTACCTCTTTTAATTATTGTTTCCTAATTTTTGGATTTACAACCCTAGATGGTTCATCTGTGCTACTGAGCAAATTATTAGTCATTAACAACCTTTCATCGTCTGTAATGGTGGGATCAAAAAATGATAATCCCACCAATTCTGCATTCAAATACCACAAATGGTTCAAAAATTTGTCAGGGCTATTTCTGCAATGTCGTTGTCACATTCTTTACCTCATCCAGACATTTTTAAGAGATTCCTTACTGTGTGGCCCAAGATACACAAAGGAAAATACGACACAGGTGTCAGTGACAATCTGATACAAAAGCAGGTAACTCCAAAAGTAATCTCAAATGTTACTGTTGAATTCGAAACCAAATTAACTGAGAGACACCCCAGAGATGACTACAAGGAGCAATTGCAGTTGGTTCCCGTATTTGTTGGATCACAATGTTGTGGGTTTTAGAACTCCAGGAACCATTCATCACGCTAGTTGGATGGCAAAGGCTATTTACTGAATTGAAATGTTCATTTTTTCGTCGTTAATTTAAGATGTCTAAAGAAGAAGAAAGTTCTGTGCAGGCCATTTCTGTTTTCCCAGTTAAAATTTATTGTAAAGCTTGGTTCAATGCTCCAAAAGCTTATCTTGTACCAGAACAAGATTTAGGCGAATTGAAGGGGTTACATTTTTAGGAATGATTAATTTTTGGGAAAGAAAGTTTTTGGCTTTCTATTACTCCAACCTAAAAAAAAGGATGAGGGAATCTTCCAAAGAAAGGAAGGAAGTAATCAATTTGAAAATAAGTAACTCTATACATGGATGTGTATTTTTTTTTGTATAAAGTTGGAGTAGTAGAAAGCCAACAACTTTCTTTCCCAAAGATTTAGGTATTTTGCATAGTCTGTTAGACTATAAAGAATGTGATAACGACATTGCAGAAATATCCCTGACAAAATTTTCGAATAGTTTGTGGTATTTGAATGCAGAGTTGGTGGGATTATCTTTTTTTGATCCCACCATTACAGACTGTGAATTGCTCAGTAGCACAGATGAACCATCAGAGCACGCTTGGGTTGTGAATCCAAAAGTTAGGAAAGAAAAATTGAAAGAGGTAGTTGATGGAGGATTGGTAAATTTACTTATCAAAGAAACGTTTACATTATTTGACCGATTTAATATAAAACCAGATTTCCTAAAACAACATCCAAACATCTGGCCTCAAAATAATTGTCAAAACCTTAAAAATAGTATATAATATGGCTGAGCGTGGTGTTCAATTAATGTCCTGCAAGTTGTAAGCAAATGCCGAGTATTACATCCTGACGTTTCAAAAACTACTTCAACAAAATCTCAAGAATAGATTAGATAACTATGTGAAATTATCAGTTCATGTAGGTACTACGTCTGTATCTTTTCTGTGTCTGTTTTGAATGTATTATATACCTGATTTTTATATTTTAAAATAAAAAATGTCATTAGACTCATCAGTATTACTAATTTTTTTATTATATTTCTACTTTAAACTCAAAAATATACAAAAAAAGTAAAATTTACCACTTTATAACAAAATATACGAAGTATGCTGCCAATGGAACTAGGTCACGTTTTTGGGGCTAAAGGCTGTTGTAACTCGGTTTGACTTAACATTATGTTATGGCCAAAAATTTGGATTTTTTCAAACTTTGTGCGACGAGCGGCACGGGTTAACGTCGTTTAATCGAGTTCAACTTTCGGCTATTAAGGGGCTGTATCTTAACAAGGGATGCTCCAATGAAGTTTCTTTATATGTAAGAATCTATCTTTTTTTTGATGAGGAATCACCTCCTTAAATGTTTTACACTTATTCAGTTACACCCTGTATTATGAATCATTATTCCATATCATTAAAATCATTATTGAAATCCTAGCTGACCCAGCAAACGTCGTTTTGCCATGTAATTTATTTCTCTAGGTATTTAAATTTGATGCCAAATAATAAAATATGATCCGTTTATCTTGTATGACAACCATGCAGATTATGATTCATGAATATGATACAAGAAATAAGGATAATATTTACGTTAAATTTCGCTTGAATAAAACACAAACAGGTGTGAAGTTGGTTATTAGTAATTGAAGGGTTTGTATTCCTTTATCCGAATTTAATTCTTTATCACTCCCACGCTATTGCCGCAGTTCAGTGACGGAAAGATACCTTCCACAAAAGTTATAATCAAGATCTATTTCTACAAGTATCATTGAGATACATTTTTCAAAATAAAAATAGTTTTTCGCTTTCTGAAAATTGTGTTACACTTTTATTTATTTATTATTTGAATTCTCAGAAACTAATAAATTATTTAAAAATCAGGTGCGTGCAAGATTGAATCGAATATACAGTGCATTTCTTTAATATCCCCCCCCCCTTTTATTTTTTGAACGGGTCAACTCAATGGAATGGGGGATCGTTTTGTGGGGTCCAGACAAACAAAATTCCGACATCGATTTTTTGCGGTCACTCTAGTGATCACAGGCACGACTCAATCACACCCAATGATAAACTGCAGATTTGGATGACAAATCGACACGCTCTCAACGTATTCGGCTGTGTTCACTTTGAGCTCGCCTTGGGAACGAATCTAGTATAGAACAGTTTAATCTATTGAAATGAACATGAATTGGTGCTCGTGGTGCAATATTGGTGCAATATTTTTGACAGGTATTTATGATTTTACGAACTCAAAATTTTTGAAGTATTTCACATACAATTTGATATTTGGATTTTAAAACCAAGTTTTTTCAAGTTCATATTATCGTTTCCTTTTTTTAAATATAATCTCAACAGATATTCCTTGTACACTGAGCTCAATAGATGAAAATGTCGTTAATTCCAAAGCTTTGCTTATAAGCAAACGCTCTCGTGTAAAATTCAAGAGAAAATCCATTAGCCTACGGACTTTGGATTTCATAAAATTATTGTGTGCTTAGTAAAATTTCGAAAATTATGGATTTGCATCGGTAATTTTGGAAACTTATACAAAAGGTGATGAATAATGAATGTTATTTGCTGAAACGAGCTTTCGAAAGAACAAAGGTGGAAGTTGGATATTTAAAAAAAATCAAAATAGCTCTTCAATAATATTTAGTGTCAGAGAGATATCATTTCATTATTACAGCTATTTTAGATTATTTTCACCACAAAATTGATAAAATCAATTCATTATTAAAAAATTCCCAAAATGTTGACCACTATCGAAACACGGCCTATGATGTCTCAAAAAATATCTTTCATTCTTCCAAAAGCACTTGAGACGAGTTTTCCTTAAATTCAATTTGGACTTCTCATACATATCTTCTTTGGAGTTCCTTTCCCGGTTAAAAAAGTGACTATTTTATGATTGCAAAAATAATACAACTGTAATAGTGGTACGACACCTCGCTGACACTAAATTTTATTGTAACGAAACACAGCTTCTAAGGCTTCACTCAATTTGTTCAATATCAGATGAATATTACTGGAGTTTCATCCCAATACTAAGCTGTTACTTTAACACCTCGGCATGTGTTTCCAAACAGTGCATCACAAGTATAATATTATATACTTTATTATCTATCAGAAAGTTATCCATATTTCAAAATTCTGAGTGATGATCTGTCAAATGCTTGAAGGTTTTAAAAAAACCGACGCTAAACAGGCGATCGCTATATAAACGTAGGTAACAGTTTACTTGTGTAAATTTTAACTGTAATGTTAAATGATTGAATTTTATTTCAATCCTCTTTTGAAACTACTACCAAGATATCATAGAATTATTTATCAATATCCAAATATTGATTGAAATATTAAAAAAACCCAAATCTAAATGTAATGAATTTTCTCAGAAATCAACATTCAATGATAAACGTTTTTTCATTCATTTTGTGATAAAGGTTCTTCATGTGTAAGTGACAACTGCCATTAGTCACTACAAATACCTTCAAATAAATATATAAAAATTTATGTATATCATACTGTGAAGAGGAGACAAAGTCTTTATATAAAAAATACTATCATCATATCAATGAGCTTAGGGTTGAAGTACCTAACTGAAATTGCAGTTCAAGAAAAATTACTACTTAAAGTGAATTTTTCATTTTCCTGCACCCAGTCAAAATAATTAATATTCACAAAAGAAAGAAGCAGATAAAGATGAAAAATTATGTTACTACCCCATACACTTATATAAGCATCTACTAACCTGTGGGAAGAGTTGGTGGTTTTTTGGTTTGTACCCTTGCAGTTGCATTATTTACCTACATTAAAAAAAGTAAATTAAAAAAAATGATTCTCCTGTTATCTACTGAAAACACTAGTTTTTTTCTAATATTGAAAAATAATGATTTCAATAGATAACTGGAGATATTGTTTTTGCCCCTAACTTGTACATTGCTACTGGGAGGCATTTCTAATATTAAACCAAATTCATATCTGAATGAGCTGTGAATAAAATGAAAAAAATTTGAACGTCTGCCAAATGGCATTATTAAATTTGGATCTCCATCGCAGTCAAAAATATCTATTGAACATAAAATAAAAAGAGAAAAAACATGAAACAATGAAACAGGAATGATTTTCTATGATTTGTATCTAAATAAAAAGACTGTACAAAAATAATTTGATTCATAAAAGAACAAATAAATATGAATTTGGTTCACAAATCATTGAACTTTTATCTAGATGCCTAAATTTTGTAACATTTTCTAATATTGATAGTTTATATCTCTTACAATTTATCAGTGTTATAATATTCGACATACTTTATAAATATTTATATTAATAGCAAATATTTGAACACTTGCCAAAATCATGATATATGATAAATTTATAATCTGCCTATTGTGTGAAATCTGGATGAAGATCTTCAAAGGGTCTGTTGATAAATTGATTTTATTATCATTTCATTATAAGGAAATCTTCATTCAGAACATTTGTGGATTAAAAAATGTTACTAACATCGAAAGAAACAGAAATATTTTGTATTCAGATTGTGGAATTCAATCGTCTTGAAAATATTTCTCATCTTTCACAATAAGGAAATAGAAAATGTCTCAACAATTAATCAATAGATATTTATAAAATATAGAGTTACTTCACAACTAAAGAACATTGTTTGAGAGCTATGAATACATTCCAGTAACACTCACATAAAGCATGGTATCCTCACAATATAATATTGGCAAATTACTTCAAATAGTCAATAATTATTTTACTTTTCATAGAGATTATTGCCATGACATTTTCTATTTTCACTATTATTCGTAGCCGTTTCACATATTATATAAAAATAAGTTCATCTTCTGTTCAAATATTCTTCATAAAAAAGTAAAAGTTGTTTCGTGAGTGAAAAGTTATTCAGAGTTAAAAATATGACTCAAAGATTTTGCTTTTAAAGATGAGGTCAAATTCATTTCTTATCACTCAAGATGATTGATTGTTGTTGATATACTGTTCATAAAACAAAATAAACAATATGGAGATTTCAACAAGTTTTCTGAGTCCAATAAATGAACAGTTGAAATCGAGTCAGGCCAAATATCACCACTAACTGTTATTATTAAATAATCTTGTTTAGTATGTGTTTCAAATGACAGATCAGACTGTAGAAAAGAGTAAGTATTATTGGAGCCTTTGGTAAAATGAAACCCAGTTCTACATTCGATTATATGGTATATCAAACGAACATTTTGTAGGTGGGAAACTATTTATCCAATTGTTGAATTGTTTTTATCTTTATTGGAGACATAATTTACAGAACTAATCCACACATATGACGAGTCACAACATATAGAGATAGTTTAAAGGTACAGTTATAGATTGAGAATGAACCATTTGACCCTATCTGGTAATTTTGTCTTGGATAGATGGAAGAGTTATGCCTAGTTCAATACTTATGTATTTTCACATGCATGGAAAGACTGTTTTTTGATCTTATTAATATAACAGGCATTTTCCATTATGTACAGACAGGCAAAGGGTAGACTATTTAGCTCTACAAATATCGGTTTACAAGAAAGGATCAGTTAACTTAATAGCTCTAACTCCTTTTTTTGTATTATAAATTTCTTCTCTGCAGAGGGAGAATTTCTCCACAATAAAATACTATACAGTACAAACTGGTATTCGCCAAAATGAAACTTCCTCAGAAACTATGACATCTAATTTGATATATTTACACTTAACCGCCATGGCAGCGTTCCGCTTCAAAGCAGCAATTATATAGTATATAGCTATTCTCGTGGTAGAATTACATATTAAAGAAGAAATGTATTTTATTAATTATACTGATTACTAAAAAAAATGTGAAACGACTACAAAGACAGATTCAAAATTGAATATTTCCACCGTAGACTATGTATTCCAATTGAATATATTGTTGATATTTTGATAAATATTTGTTATTTATTGCCCTTTGCCTCTACAACAATATATAAACTATTTAATTGAAAAAATGGAATGACAATAGGCAACAGAAAAAATTGCGATTACAAAGAAAAGCCAAATTATTAACTGTTCAAAATAATCTAATTTATGAAAATATAGTGACACAATTTATCAAGAGTGTATTCGATAATGATTTATTATTCATTTAAAAAAATACTCGGCATATGGTAGGAAAGTAAAATAAAGAAGGTGGAAATAATCAATGGAAATTGAGTTGTATTCTTTCATATGGTGCTATTTTGGCTAGCAAACAAAAAGAACACAACACGGACAATTCATCTTTATAGGTAAAATTGAATGAGCCTGAGCTTTGTCTCATTCAACTTTCCTATGACAATGAAACTTAGCCTAAGATTACTTAAGGGGCCACTTAACCTAACTTTTAGTCAGTGGCGTGGGGCGGCGCCAATGTCCCTCGGTCGGTTGTCGGGGACGATGACACCGCCTCCCTGGCCTTACCCACTTACCTCCTCGGCTGGCCGAGTAGCGGGGAGCGGGAGGGGGTTTCGGAACTATCGTGTCATCATTGCAAGCCAAATTTTAGGATTTTGGCCCCGATACGGTCTAGAGATAACGTACACACATTGGAAAAATTACCGGGCATTTAACATATTTTTCGTGGATATTTGCTGACTGAAAGTTTGACTAATTTCTCAATTACAAAATTATTCTGATGGTTTATACAAATCCTTTTTTTAATTCATAATAAAGTTCTTGAGAATGAGGGTATTACTAAGTGTAGTTCTTAGCTTTTGAAAAATGTATTTGATGTTAATGTAAGTTTGAGAAATAATTATTTGTAAACCATCAGAGTAGGAAATGATTGAAAGTTCAAAATGAGTACTTGTCGAATTGAGTCAAGAATTGCCAACTTAATTAATTTCTGATTGGAGTGTGATAATCTTTCAGTTCAGTCTCTAGGGGTGTATTCTCAAAAACAACCTAATAAAAATGCATCAAAAGCTAAACAATTTAAGGAATGAGGTTCAGTATAAGTCAAACATACATCTACCATGCCAATAGCGTTGTTTAGTGCTCAATGTCACATGAAAATGCTGTCAACATTGAGAAAATTAAAACTACTGAAGTGAACAGAAGCGATGGTCCATAATCCAAAAATACTGTTAATAGTTTCCTAAATATGCTGAAACTAACATTTATTGGATGATCAAAGAACAAGTAACGTACTCATTAGAAGCTTGTGTGATATTCTTGATGGTTAGCACAAATATTTCAAGGCCATAACTTCAACTAGAAACTATAATCACTCGGTCTATTGTAATGTTTTTTAGAATGCAGATACCCAGCTGATATTTTTTTATTTGACAGAATCGACTAAATATTATTCATTTTCGATAATGACTGAATCTTAACTCACTTTTTAAAAATGTTTATGATTGAAGTTATCTTGTATTCTAACTCGGAAAGTAAACTGTAACGATTTTTCAAAAGTACTAAGCTTAACAAAGGCTCTTTAGAAATCGATTAATCCGAGAATTAGTAACGTCAATGTTTTTTTTTGAATGAAAAAATTGTATATTAACAAAATTTAACGACTCAGATCATGATCAAAGAGAACAAAAACTGGAGTGATAGGTTAGGTTCAAAGTGAGTGTGTCTATTCGACCCTCCACGGCAACCCGCAAGGGTTTATTGTGGTAAACACCTATTCACACTCGACCAAATAAACCCAGTTTCTTAACGAAGGTGATTAATTTGTATGGTGAGTGGTCTTTCAGGTCAGATGGTGAGAGTACGGCTCTGTCGAACTCTAAAAACCTGCCCAGCGGGGCAGGCACAAGTATATGCTCTACTGTTTCATCGTTAATGAGGTAGTCGGATAGTCAAGGTACAAGATTTCCACCTTGAAACACTCCATGTGAGGGTTTTTGCACGTCAGCTACATCTGACGATGCTTTAGATTCAACCGTGCAGGGCTTTTTTGCCTTTGGTTTTGGTGAATCATCACTTGAGCGCAAACGTTTCCTAACCTGCTCGTTGGGGGGTTTGTTCCTCCACCTGAGACAGATTCTGCGTACGCCGCTCAATAATTTGGTGCAAGGCGGTTTTATAAGGTACCCCACTCTTTAGGAGACGACTCAGTCGTTTTCTGGCTGTGCACCACCAAAAAATTTTTTTTTAGGTTCAGTTATTGGATCAGGAGTTTGAGAGTTGAGAAGGTCTAGCTTCTGATCTAAATTTACACGAGGTCAGTTGGAGTCGTAAGCTCGACATTCATCTCCTCTGATAGGCGGTGATCGGGCGATCAGCTCGGATTTTTGGATTGATTGAGGCAACAGGGTCAGTTGTCGCTGAGTCTTTAAGATATAACCTCTGTCCTCGCAGTCAACCCGCATAACACTGATGATGACTGCCGCAGTAGCGGATGAAACCTTTGGTATTTCAGGTTTAATTCGACAGCAGCCTAGCAGCCCGGGTTTTATTCTCTTTAATCATGACTCCGGCCGTGAAAGCCTATGTTCTTATATAACTCAGATCATGTTACCGAATGTGTCTATTATATTGGGAAATATAGATAAATTTTGAATTATATCAGTTCTGGGTTCTGTGATGGATAAAAGAGAAAATAATGCGTTCTCTCTCTTTATCTTTCGACAAATATGTCAAATCAAGTCAGCAATTCCTCAAACTCAAGACAACCACCCATGTTTTTAGTTTTGGCGAAGTTTTTGAACAATGTAAAAACTTGATAGTGTGTGCGGCAAAAGAACGTCAAAACAACACGTGTGAAGCGAGGGAGTGGTGTGCTACCGGTTAGTCACTAAAGCCAGCAAGCCAGCCACACGAAGTTTTGACCTTTTTTTACCGGGGAGGGACGGGACAGGCCAGTGCTACACGTAGATAGCTATAATCTGCTCACTATAATTATGAGTACCTTACATTTCAAAAAATGAAAATTACTGCTACAAATTAATTTACAAATAACCAGATCAGTGTCTTTCAGTAAGTGTTCAAATTCTAAAGATAGCGTTAAACAGAAAGTAGGTGTTACGGCACTGGAGTCCCACTAAACATGTTTGAAAACTACGTGACTTGACTTACTTTTATATTTTCTTTAAACGTAATTTAAATTTTTTTTTTGGAACTCAATCACCCAGGCCTTCAAAGTTCGAACATGAATTTTTTGAGCACATTCAGTCGACAAGATGATTTTCAGGCTCAAACGACGCAATACCCACAGTCTATCTATCTACTAATCCTGAAATAGTTTCAAAGGAAACAATTTATCTTACAAAACTGAAGCCCTGTCCGGCGAACTGACAAACTTATAATCATTTGTTTTACTCATAATATAAGCGATCAGAAATAATGAATAATAATCATGCACACCTCTATTTTTCTTCCCTCAACCACGGTGCCATGTAGTCGGTCTCGTGCGCGCTCCGCATCAGCACTATTTGCGAATGTTACAAAACCGAAACCCTGCATGCAAAGACAGACAAGACATGCATTATAAACAGCTTCTCAAACTCGTGCAATGACATGATGACGTTAGACATTTGATCGTAAAGACGCATGCCACTGATTTTTGTCCCTAATAGCACACCGAGGCCAGAATGGTCTTCTAGTCAGATACCTTGATGGGTGGTGGCATGAATTACTAATAAAAATTATCGTAATCCATCATGTCAAATATGGTTATCGCTTTTTCAAGTACTAATATATAATAAAAATTACCTGGTCAAATGTTTACGTCTGGTGAAGAAATCGTAGCATAAAGATATTGAAATAACAAATTTCCTGTAATATCTACAAATCTACGTTTATATGGCCATATTTTTTACAAAGATTAGCCAAACATCCAGGTAAACAATGTGTGAAAAGAAACTTACATAAAAAAGTATTCAACTGGCTGATTTGTTCTCAGAATAGATGATTTTCATGCTTGTAAAAATTTGGTTTTGCAATCTTTTACATTCAGCACAACAATCTCAGAAGATTAAAAAAATGATACATCAAGTTTGAAAATCATCTACTAAACTTGAAAGTCAACTGAAAAAAATCTGTTTTACAGAAAAGGAAATAGTATAAGACCAAAAAGTACATCAAAATGGAAAATATACACATACACAGGTTTTATTCGATACTGAATTCATGAATAATGTCTGAAGAATTTGCACAGTTGGTAGCACAGAAGGTCCAGTGGTATTTTTCAGTAAGCATTCATAGAAGGAAGATATCAGGTTTTTTTCAGGGTACATCGTAGACACCCACTGGACCGCAATGTGCTATTAGGGCATTATAAGGGTATTTTTTTCTAGAAGCCTCATTCCACACGGTCAACTAGTCTTGGGTTAGACTACGTTACACTGTTAAGCCTCTCAAAAAGTAGTGGCACAATATGGCGGCATTCGTCGAGTGCGCCTAACTATTTACACTACCACACGCCGCCTTCTATCATATCCATCTATTACCTTAACGTCGAAGTAATGAGTTATTGCTAGGCATAAATGAGAACATATTTGAACGGGTAATGAGTCGACTTGAAAAATTTGAAATTTTGTAGAAATTGCCAATGCTGAAATTGTACACCCACACTGTAAACTGATTATTCATACCAAGCAATCCCTCATCAATCCATTATGATATGGTTTTTAACGTTTGTTTTTGGAGATGTGTACATATTGCTTTTCAAACTATCTGATCAATCATGAAAGTCTAAGGCTCAAAATGATTTTTATGTTTCTAGTATTCATAGCTATTGTAGCTATTAAGATTACTTCCTTCAACTGAAAAAGTCTTCGTAACAAACACTATAAAAAACGCAAAACTTGTCCTACTTGTTTAACATTTGCACAAATCTCAATCAACTGTGAGAAAAGTGTTGGAAATGAGAATGTTTTAAAAATAATTCTATGAGTTAATATATATAATCAAATCGATGAAAATAGTAGTTTGTGGTCTGAAAGAAACAATTTTATTTATAATAATAGGGTTATATATAATGTTTGTGAAATCAAAGTGAAATTTTTCAATTTTGGTGAGCATATTCAAGTAGATGAAAACTCATGATACAGTTAGTTATTTAACCACTTTATTGTGACATTTGTATGAAACAGTTTACACAACCACAACTACAAATTACAAAACTGCAAAAAGCTTGTTATGGTGAAACAAATGTTGCGGTTTTGGAAATGTTTATATATGTACATTCTTTATCACTAGTGCCTTGAGTGATATTGGACTATATCCTATAACTATATCCATAAAAATAATGGTTTTGGAATAACTTTATCTAGTCCTTTCATTAATAGGTTGAATAGGTTTTATGATAATAAAATAAAATTAGGATATAAATGATCATTCTCAATGTTATTAACGACTAATTTGAAAATAATATTGATTATATTATTAGAAAATCCTATGAAAACTAATTTAGTGATTATGTTATAACCAAAGGGATAAATCTAGCGATTTTCGAAGATCAACTGTTACTTGTTTTTGCTATTGTTGTGCCTCTAAAAAATCTATCTAGGGCATTAATACAAACACAAAGCAGTAATGTATAAGTCTATTATAAATTTTGCTGTATTTGACATTAAAAATAAAATAAAAAATTTTATTTTGTTAATTTTTTTCCTTAAACGAAGCAATTCATAAAGTAGACTTGAAATCAACAATTGCCAGATTATCAATTTTATTATGAAAGTCTGTCGTTATTATTATCCTTATGTCGGAAAATATTCATATTTGACGACTATTGAGATCAAACAAATGTGGCACATTGTAATCTATCAACATATAGGAATTATCAAAGGAATAAGCTACATCTACTTAAATACTTGTACTTTCCAATTATAAAACACTCTTCTGAATGATCTAAAAAAACTAGATATTCATTTTTAAAACAGTTAAAATGAAGAGAGACCATTCGTCAGATTCAAATTGTGTTTGGGTAAAATTTAACTAAGTGAGTTAGAGAATCATTTTGATTTCAACATCAGCTGCTTAGTTGAATCCTAAAGTTTACTGGAACAAGTCATTCACAAATTCTATTTGCCACACATACTTTTGTTTGAAATCAATACCGAAATTACTGACTAATATGGAATATTTTTACTTTTTTAGGAATTTCTATAATTTACAAGGGTTTTTTGGAAGGAATTTGAAAAATCTGATTTTGATGAAAATCCTAATCAGAAAGTACATTATATTGGTCTAAATACTCCTAATACACTAATGAACAATGTTAGAACGAGATAATTAATTAAATGTGGGTTAAAAACATACTACAGCCTGGTATATGCATTACCAAAAATAAAAGAAAAATCAATGTGACTCCGACTTATTCTAAGTTTTCTAACAAAAGCTAAGGTTTGCCAGTCATAGAAATTCAAAATATCCTACATTTGAAACTATTTGAGATACAGACAGGTAGGTAGGTTGTGTTCTCACAACAATTATATTATAAAAATTATAAAATTCTGAGATTCGCTTACATTTACAAAGCAATAAACAACTCCAAGCTAATGATTCCAAACTTATGGAAAGCAGTAAATAAAGAAATTCTGGAAAAGTGAAGTGTGAAATCACATGCATATTCTTTCTTCATTTTCTGATAATGCAATTACAAACATTCAGTCCATGTGTCAAATATATTATTTTGCAAGTGATTCAAAACACTAAGTGATCAATACTTGCAAATCTCAAAACAATGTCAAGTACATCTAGATCACCAAGTGAGAAGTTAAAAGCTATCTAAAATAAATAAAAACTAGAGCACACATCCCAAAAGCCACCGTTAAAAACCAACACAAAAACACCAATCATTACTGGAAATTGGGAACACTGAAGAATTAGAAGAGTTGTGAGCGTTTTCTATTGACCAAACACTAATATGTATTCTCAAACTTTTATAATATTCAAATATTTATCATTTCATTCAATACTTGAAAACAAAACTAAACATTACACACAAACATATTTTGACTTTATAATTAAAATAAATTTTAATTTCAAATGCATTAAACAATTTACGAAGTCAAACTGCAACGTTTGTGAAAAATTTTGTGTAGTTATTCAATACAATATTTGAAAAATTCATAAGATGAAATATCTTTCACAATAACTTGTACTTTTCCTATTAGTATCAAGTCAACGTTCAGCTCTTCAGAATGAATAGAGAATATGTTGATAATAATAATGTTAATATTATATTTGCTTTCACAATGTTTGTATAATTTATTTTGGATAACAATAAATTTTGATATACTTGACAAAATCAAATTGAAAATGTGTTCACAAAATCTGTTTCCCAATT
The DNA here is from genome assembly GCF_025532065.1 of Leptinotarsa decemlineata. Taxonomy (NCBI): domain Eukaryota; kingdom Metazoa; phylum Arthropoda; class Insecta; order Coleoptera; family Chrysomelidae; genus Leptinotarsa; species Leptinotarsa decemlineata. The sequence continues at coordinate 9,023,521 of NW_027412694.1, read as the reverse complement.
ATTTTTATATACACAATATGACAAAAAATTGTAACCCATACAAGGCGAAAAATAAGTTCTAATCCTTCGTAAACCATACAAACTTGCAAGAAACAGAATAAAAGTTAACACTATCATTACCATCATATGGCAAGATGGATATGAAATTCGGACAGAACATTTCAATAAAAACCAGACGAACTGAGAAATAGCTTCTACAGCACAATCATCGTATATGGGAAAATAAAAAGGGGGCAATAGAAAATAAAACAGAATTCTTGCTACGCCATCATATGTCATAAATGTTTTTTGAGTAGAAATGTCATCAAATTGCACAAATTCAATAAATGTATATGTATATATCAATATAAAATACTTGTATTTATGTAATCATGTCACCATGCATGTCATAAATACACTGCATGTATATTTCTTTCAAAAAAGTGAAAATGAGCCTAATTAGCTTTGCTGCTATCAAACTGAATGTGAAATGTTAAACAGGGTGTTATTCACTATAAAGCCCATAGAAGTGCAACAAGATGCTCACTGAGACAATTTTGACATTATTATAAATTAATGATATGTCAGTAAATGAATAAACCAAAAAATATACATTATTTCAAATCAAAATAACAGAAATAGTTTTCCCAAAAATATGCAATTATACAATTAAAAATTCATGCACTTTATATAAACGTAACAAATTATAGTAACTTAGTTATTGGTACCGTAGGCAAAAAGTAGAATAGGAAAGTTTCTGTAATGCAAGTTAGTAATATTTAAATAAAAACTATGAAAAGAACTATAGAAGTATTTCAGAAAAGTAAAAAAAGTAAGCAATAATGCCACAAAACACCAAAGTTTCAGCATATTCTCAGTTCTATTTAAAATATTCATAAAAGTCAGTCTTTGTATTCCTCCAAGATTTCCAAAATATTTGAAAGATTAAAAACGGTAATATGAGTTAGTAGCATAATTAAATCTGTTACTTTATGCTGTTATAATTATGAATCAGTTGCCATTTTATAAGTCAAAAAGGGTCCCAATGTCACTTAAGACTGTTGTAATATTTCTATATAGAACAATTTTCAACTTAATAAACACAAAACGAAATCTAAAGAGCAAAGACAGGAAGATTTTTCATTACTGAATATAAAGAGCCGCTACTTTATTCATATTGATGTATCAAATGCATAGTCTACAGGCTTCAAAGTGTTCACAACCCCTGAAACATGGTCAAATCAACCAAATAAGGTATTAATACAATTATTATTAGATTAATTATGTTTACATTAGAAACTGACAAACTGAAAACTAATGATCAAATAACAGTGGAGTAATGCCAAATTAGTGTCAGATAAACAAGACAAAATTGATGTAAATAATCAAAAAATTATCAAAGCAAGGCTTTTTGGTGACAACTGTACTTGTCAAAAAATGGACACAAAACCATTTATTGTGTAATGAATTGAAGAGAACAAAAAAATATCGGATTTACGTAATAATATTCAAAAAGCATAGTCAATTGAACTTCTGTTTTTTCCATGTTTTTCGATTTTTTAGGTGTAGGTATATATTTTAGTAAATTTTTAAATTAACCTATCCGCCAATTATTTCAATATTTTATGATAGCCCTGAAGTACAAACACATAGAAAACAGACTATTGTCAGGATCCAAACTGTCAGAACACATTTTAAGAACCGATTTCGATTACTTTTTGATTAATACATTACAATGATAATCCACTGATGATCCTCATACCGAAGCATACACTTTGAAGAATACAATATATTAAAATAAAATCCTGTACTACAATGAACTGTATATATGTACATATATACGCCTCGAACCAGCTCTGGGGGTGAACATTTTTTAAATGAGACCAAATCAGCAAATGGGTTAGGTTGTCTAAAGTGAGCGGGTCTATTCGACCCTCCACCGCAACCCGCAAGGGTTTATTGTGGCTCACACCTATTCACACTCGACCAAATAAACCCAGCTTCTCAACGAAGTCGATTTGTTTGTATGGTGAGTGGTCTTTTAGGTCAGATGGTAAGAGTACGGCTCTGCTGAACTCTAAAACCCAGATTCGGTCCCCAGCGGGGCAGGCATAAAGTATATGCTCTGCTGTTTCATCATTTTTCGAACAGAGGCGACACACGCTGTCTTTTGACAGTCCGAGTCTCTGCATATGATGATGCAAATGACAGTGACCTGTAAGAAAGCCTATTAGACATCGTAGTTCATCCCTACTGTAGTTCAACAACTGTTCGAAGGACGAATAAACACCTTGAAGTGAGCCAATCCTAGAAGATTCTGCCAGAACAGCAAATGGGACAATAAGAAACAACAATATGGGAAAATATACTTGGCAGCACATACAGTAAAACACTTGAACAATAGGGCTATAGGCTATATATCGGAGTCCTCAGCTATAGGCAATAAAATAAAGGGTCAGTTACAGCTTGTCATGTCATAGTAATGCGAAGCACTGGATCACTTGAGGCAAACAATATATGGACAATATAGAAACATAGGCTTTCATGGCCGGAATCACGATCGGAGAAAACAAAATCCGGCGTAGGCAGTAGTCGTTGTTGAGATTTCAAGATATAATCTTCGTCTTCTCAGTCAGCGCACATGCCACTGACGATGTCTGCCGCAGTAGCAGACGAAATGTTTAATGCTGCGAGTTCCGTTTTATAACGGCCTATCAGCCCGGATTTTGTTTTCTCTGATTTATGGACAACTCAAATTATATGCAGAATAATGCAGAAACCTGTACAAACTAATACAGAAAAAAGTCTGTTAAAAATGTGTGTTTTGAAGAGACAGAAGAAAAAAGTCAACAAGCTCATGGGTATGTTGCTGATACTAGGAATAAATGGACAAGTCAGGCGGTTCTTGCAAAAAAAGCTTTGAACTTCACAAGGGCCAATCAACAATTTTACTATAATTGAAATTTCCTTTGACATTAGTTGAAACAAAGAGAAAATTCTGTTGTTCACGTTGGGATTCTAACCCATTCTGCAATTTTCCTTTTTTGATGAGTAAAATTAAATATCACGAATCACGATACTGGTAACGTATCTCATGGTGAGCAGATTATCGAAATAAGCTTGATAAAATGTTTTCCTCGTCTCCTGAAGACGCCAACTTGTTAGGTGTTGGAGTATTTCATTTCTGGTGATTGGAAAAAGTACTCGTTTTGGATTTGAAAATAAGCTGTATCACCCAATTTGCTGAACAAGTATCATGGTGTCAGCTGTTTAGAACCTGAAATTTTTCCTTGAATTCCTCCAAAGTGAAACGTCAGTATCACTATCACTCAAGTACAACAGTACCTAAAAGAATTTTAGTTTGTGTTTTGCAGTTTATTTGGTTAAATACGTGGACTGTTCGCGGGCTATGTACATTCGATTAGCAATTTTTATTATGTTGAGACACTCGTCTCGAATATATATTCAGAGTTTCAGCTGTTTAACATGTTTGGTTTGTTGGTGAGATGCATAAAAGTTAGAAGTGTTTTGCGTGGATCAAAGAGTTTGCAGTTTGCATAAAATTTTGTATGAAAAAATTGAATTAGAGGCTCAAAAACACTTGAGATGTTGACAGTGGCATACGACGCACGCCCTGGATGCCCCAGCACATCAACAACCGATGAAAATGCTGAGAAAGTGAAGAAAACTGTTATGGAAAATCGACGAATCACTATTAGATGAATTTCCAAGTATGTTGCCATATTGGTTGGCTCATGCCATGCAATTTTTTCGTAAATTTTAGGCATGAAGCATATGGCAGCGAAGTTCGTTTCAAAATTGCTGAATTTTGACCATAAAATCCGTCGCATGAGCATAGTTCAGAAGTTGTTGAATGACGTCAACAGCAATCCGGATTTGCGTACAAGATTCATAACTGGTGACGAATCAGGGATATATGGTTATGACATCGAAATCAAAATCCAATCGTCCCAATGGAATAACCTAGGAAAGCCAAGACTATAAAAGCACGCCAAGTTCATTCAAATGCCAAGGTTTTGCTCACTGTTTTCTTCGATTACCGTGGCGTAGAGCATCAGGACTACTTGCCACATTGACCGTACGGTCAATAAGAAGTATTATTTTGAAGTTATGCGCGAGAAGCGATACGAAGAAAACGTCCGGTATTGTGGAAAAACAATTCTTGGCTTTTCCACCTTTATAATGCACCTGCACATTCGTCATTGCTTGTTCATAATTTTTTTACCCTTCAAATCATGCTTCAGCCACATTATTTACCAGATTTGCCCCCCTGCGACTTTTTCCTGTTCCCAAGATTGAAGAAATCCTTGAAAGGACGGCATTTTGCGACGATTGAGGACATACCAAACAGTGCTTATAGGAACCGCTACGAGGATTGAAAAAAAACGCTGGCACAAGTATATTATATCTAAGGGGGACTACTTTGAAGGGGACAAAACTGAAATTGGTGATTGAATGAATATTTTTTGAGAATGATGAAAATTCCCCTTATTTTTTAAACTGACCGCCTATTTAAGTGAAAAAATTTGCATTATGTCTTCAACTTTGTTGCACAAAGATGATTTTTTTTAATACAATTCAGGAAAATAGCTTCAATTTGTACTTATAAGATTATTTGTTTTCACACATGTCCATTTTTTGCCAGACTACAGATGAGAAAAAGTAATAAACAAAAAAAGCAGGTTAAAAATGTAACTAAACTAAAATAGCACTGACCCACAAAAACAGAAATAAAATAATTTCATAGTAAATACATCCAAATACATTGAAATCAAAATCAAATGCTTATACCAATTTTAAAGAACTTTGAAACAAAGATATGGATGTTTTTACCAAATCAGAATATATTTCTGCAATGAGTTTGGTCTTTAATAGCAACATAGCTGGCTCAAAATTGTATTTTTTCAAACCAATTTCATAAGGAAAAACAAGTGATTACATACCTTGGATCCCCTTTCATTAAAAATTATTTCTACGTCTAAAATTGGACCAAATTGCTAAAAATTAAAAATTAAGATTAGCATAAGGTTCGCTTGGTAATTTCGTTTTCGTACCCCAAACATCGCTCTAAGATCTGGGTCCCTAAACCGGAATGGAATGTTAGAAACATGTAACCTTTTAGGTTGGCTTTTTGAAAGGTCCGTAGCTGCCTGTACCGCCGACTGATTCGTTCCATCTGAGGGCTCTGAACTGGGTGGTGGGATTGTTTGACCATTGTCTGCTTCCTAAAAAATAATTACCAATATTAATGTGTATTATATTTTATTTGTTTATAACAATGATATAGGTCAATGTCAAATATCATTTGTGTGCATTTTTTGCATAACAATTTATTGGAATCTCTAGTACATGTCCTGTACTAATGTTGATTAGGATGTTGAACTTTTGATTATTTTTGGCACAATATATGGGGCTACAATATATGGGGCTAATCATTTATGGAAAAAACCTTTTGGTTCACTTTTTCTCCATTATCTGAAACTAAACTGATATTATGAAGAGAATATGTTTGTTTGGATTGAGAAAATTTAATTTTTTTTTTATAGAAAGCCACCTCATCAGATGTATTTTATTAAAAAAAAAAAATAAGGGCTACTACAAAAATTACAATAATGTACTCAAGCTAGGGAATGAAAAAAAATTTCTATAGAAGTCAATTATTTGGCGTGTACGCCTCGTGAGTTTCTAGTTATTCACAGTGGGACAACTTCCGAAGAAAATGAGAAAAAATACGTCAATAAAAACTCTTGTGGCAACTCATCCAACTCTAGAAAGATGATAATAAGGAGACTAGTGTTTTCACCCGAGACACTGAAGTACACCTGAAGAATGAGAGTCCTTCTAAGTGAAATTCTATATCAATACTCTTTCATTATTATTATGTTGAGTAGCGTTAATGTGTACCTACTGAATGACAAAAAGTGATCTCCTTGTGATTCAATATTCATATATTTGAGAGTAGGTAGTTTTTATGATGCACTGTTTGGAACCTTTGGTGTAGTAATGAATATTACTGGAGTTTTTTCTCAACACCAAATCGTTAATTTCAACACCTCGACACGTGTTTCGATCACCAGGTGATTAAAACTGCTTTTTTAATCTTCCTCTTTGAAGATGATCACTTGGTGATCGAAACACGTGTCTGGGTGTTAAAAATAACGATTTGGTGTTGGGAAAAAACTCCCGTAATATTCAGTAGGTAGTTGTTTCGAATGGATTTTTTCTTTCAGAAAGAAACTTCTATGCATGATTTAATAAATCTCTGTAAAGAGTTTTTATTGAAAAATTTTTCTTCCTTTCTCTGGGTTCCCGTTTTCTATAAAAAAGGTGTAATCCCAAAAACTCGACTTTTCTAACAAATATTTCCTTTTCAATTGAACTATAATATACTGCTTCACTGATTGTCTGAATAAAGTATTTCATTATTATTTAGTTGTATCATTTCACATTTTAAAATTGTTTTTTTTTTTTATTTATTATCCAGGGTCTAGGATAAACTCGAGGATAAAAACAGTTGAAAATTAATTTTTCCTACTAAGATTAGATTTTTTGAATAGATACTTTTTTTTATAAATGTGAAAGTTACAAAAATATATTATTTAAAAAATTTATATATTCTTTAAATAAATTATTAAACAAAAATGAATATTCGACAATTATTTCATTGCATTGTTTTAAATATTCATTTAAATGAAAAATATAAACAACCACTCGCATATTGATAACATTAAAAAAAATATACCAAAATCTACTTTCTACCAGTTTAGATTCATAAGGATTTTTGTTTATTCATAAATAACGTTCATTGATGCACATGCACACGTTTTTGTATGTATAATTATAAATACAGTCATTATTATTATTCAAAGATGGCTTCATAGTTCCGCCCTATCAAATTGAGATGAATGGCTCCAAACGCCACCATTCTAAATATTAAAGGTCACTTAAATTATACAGTTGCAAAGATAATTTCACGTCCTATGGCATATTCTGTAGAAATGTAGTGAACTGTTGAAAATCCTGCAACGAAACTGAAGCCGCCCCTGAACAGTACACCGACCGAATCATGGAACAAACACATGACATCACCGGGAAAGAATGCAGTCGGGAATCGCCGGTAAAATTCTAGTACCGAAACGACTACAGAATTCTAGAAAGGACCGTTACCGATATAAGCACATCTTCCCGACCCAAGAGAGCAGTTCAGGAAGTGAATCGAGTGGCTAATCAAGAAATTCAAGTAGTGGAAATAAATTAAGCGTTAGTTGCTAAGTGTTGTAAATAAATGTGTTTAATTAAGACAGTTCATTTATTAATTTGTCACAATACCATACCCAACGACCCATACCTTTACTTTAAATAACACATTTCAACCGCACAAACAATTGAATGACACAGTATATAATATATTAACATGTCGGCATATCAATATTTTCCATAGACCGATTTCATATAACAAAAAACATTTTTGCTAACTAAACTTAGGTAATGTAAACAACTATTTATTCATGTGTAAAAATAACTTAATTCAGATTTCACCTCTAAGGTGATATGAACATTTTTTTATCAATATTGATAATTTTCCAACCATTTATTGGATGTTTGGAAAACTCTCGCAATAATCAGGGCCAATTTTCATAAAATCCAAATGCTACAAATACTAATACTAAACAATACTAAAGGTGTTGGTTAATATGGCGATTTTTAAAGTATCTTTAATATCTTCCATTTTAATTGACTAAAATGGAAGCCATGGGCGCCGTCAGGGTTATTTTCAGGGAGGTGCATCTGCATCTACACATACTATCAACCAAAATAAAATATAAAACTATACATGGATAACAGAGTTGCGAGTATTTTTAAACGGTTTTATTTAGCTGATATTTGAAGTTTAACCCTCTTCCTGTTAGTTTTGATGACAATACAATTTAATGAAATCTGTATCATTGTAAATCTAAGATGGCCGCAACAACAAAATGGCAGATTAAATATTTTTTCACAACTACCTCAATATGGGTATCAAATGACAGGTTTTGGCTAGTAGAATAGAGTACATTTTGAAAAAGATACAAATTCAAAATGACCGCAGTTACAAAATGGCAGGTTACATATTATTTCACAACTACCTTAATATATTGTGCTCCATTATTAACGTATTGAAAGGATTGGCAAACGGCGCTATTGGCTAGCTTGCAGAAATTGTTTAGCCTCATTTAGGTCGAACTCAAATGTACGAAACAGATAAGTGACGGCGTACATCTTACCCACTCTAAAGCCATCAGTTTCCAGTAAAATTCAATTATGGGACGGCTGAAATTCTTGAATTTGAATATAAATTATTGATTTGCAAAAAACACGTACTAGGATCGAAAAAGTTTCACTTATTCTACAACTTTTCAGACTCAATTCGAGATAGGATCACTGTGAGATTTGAAAACTTGAAAATATTCTAAAAAAAAACCGTTTCAAAAACTTTTTTGCCATCACCTCAGATATCAAAAACCATAAGTAAAAGTTCAATGTAGCATTGAACGTACCGCTGGCTCAGTCGGGTGTAGTTTCTTTCCGGATAGGGGGTGCAATTACACCCCCTTTCACCCCGCTACCGGCTCCCATTATTGGAAGCTATATGGGTATATCAGTCTTTAAAATATGAGTGTCGGCCAAATTTTTATATCGGTCTATTCCTTTCCTTCAAGTTAACAGGTCAATTTGAACAAGGTTTTCTGAAACTTGTCAAGTGGAAAAATAGCTTACCGCAGGCATTTGGTCACATTTGTAAGATTGTTGCGTCTGCGCTGCAAGAGCTGCTGGACTGCATGCTATGCTCACAGGAGTTTCTACAGATGAGGGCGGTTGCGGCGGCGGCGGACTGAAGGGAGGCCCAGCTCCCGGTGTTGGTGCGACTGTCGGAGGCGGCAGGAGCGGTAACGATGGTTTATCTTCCGACGCTGCTTTGATTTCCCCATTTTGGGTGGTGTAGGTGGGTGCCTGGGCCGCGGCCGCACCAAAAGGTGCAGTCATGCCCGTTTGGACCATGTGCTGAAATGAAGAAATTAGGGTTAGTGTTAGATCGTGTAACAAATAAATAGCATCCGAATCAAAGAAAGACATGGATAAAAAAAGAAAGAAGAGTGTAAAAAAATACTCCAGTCAAGTGAGGAAAGCAACCGTGACGATTATTTCTGTTTGTTGCAAAGACTATTCCGAAAGTTTACCAGGAGAGAAAATTGGATCCAGTGTCAAGTTTGCAGGGAATGGGCACATACAAAATGAGTGCTAGATGTTGGTCTTACTTTCTTTTGGTCGATTGCAACAGTGACAACATCTCTAGTTATCGTTTAACCCATGGTTTGGCTAGACGTTTCAAGTGTTCAACTTGCCCCATATCGTTTATTTGAAGGTAGATGACAATGTTTCATGGTGAATTTCATTAGTTCGGACTTCCGTTGTCTAATATGAAATAAAATGATTTGAAATTCGTAAAAGAATCAATAAAATTAAAAAGATTATCTAAAGAAATAACAATTATATCCAACAAAAAATTTAAATTACAATGAAATAAAATAAAAGCAACAATTGAAAATCGAACAATTAACAAGAAATGAAAAGATTTCAAGCCAAGTTACTTCACGACGTTTCGATTGCTAGTATCCACAATTGTCTTCGGGTTATGACTGGACTTATTCCTCCGACAGCTGACTATTTATAGGTTATTCGAGTGGTTTCACCTATCCCCTCTTCCATCTTCCCACTTCATCGGTTTAAGAGGGAACTGACCGTTTGGTGATTATAGATTTTCATATGTTGCGTATCTCTACGCTAGCCTGGCTAAATGCGTTGCATGACAACATATATGCGGCTTCTTCGAATTTCCTCCTTAACCAGTGTTCCTCTTTGTGAATGATTTCATCTGGAGACCACTTTGATGAGTCCAAACATGCTCTGATATTCCCGATTTGGGATAGGTGAAAGCTCTCGAATAACCTATAAATAGTCAGCTCTCGGAGTCATCCCCATAAGACGATTGTGGATACTAGCAATAGAAACGTCGTGAAGTAACTTGGCTTGAAATCTTTTTATTTTATAATTTTCATTTATTGTTAATTGTTCAATTTTCAACTGTTGCTTGCATTTTATTTCATTGTAATTTCAGTTTTTTTGCTTCATATGACTGTAATTTTTTTCCTTAAATGACACTTTTGAAAAGAATAAATGATTATTCGAACAGGTTGCAAAACAATCCATTGAGACTTGATTTGAGGAGCTATATCAGCTCAAGGAAGAAATTGCTCAACTAGCCCCGCCCTACCCTATGTATGTTGTGAATAGAAGAAAGAATAAAAACAGTTTTGGAATATTTGTATTCATTGAAAAAAAAAATCAAAGTTTTATTGGCCTAACCTGGATGACAACTAGAATCCTCATATAAGTTTAAGAAACACTAACCGAACCTAACCATCACTTGCTTTTTTTCTCACAAATGAATGCGTGATCTTGTTTTTCACGGCTACAAGTTCTCAGTATAATATACAATTTGAATTTGGCAAATATTTCTTCTTCTAATATAATGCTGCTGATAAACAAATTAGCTCTGGTTTCAATAGACAGGAGTGTTCAATTATAGCTTCTGGGAAACAAGCAGACCTGGTTAGTAACTTCAAAAACAAAACCTTTTATTTCTGAAACGAAAATCTTAGATTTAGTATAGGCATATGCTTACTTGAACTGATAATCATATATCGTACAAAAAACAATTGTAACGTTTTTCGTGTATTTATAGACGAACTTTGTTTTCTATGAAGCTGTCGTAACGGTTGTAGAGCAATAATTCTAGGAATGCAATTTTGTATAGACGAAGAACGTTAGATAAATGTAAAATTTTGGTGAGGTCGTAACACTATCCGTAATAAAACATATATTAGATTATTGCAATGAAATTAGTATCTATTACTTTTTATATGGAGAAAAAAGTGAGATAGGCGAAAGACAATGATCAAGAAAATTCAGAGAAATTGTTAGTAAAGTAGAATACTGACATTTAACATATCAACATTATAATTGCGTCTTATCAAAACTTTCTATCCGATAAACTACTCATCAGAGATAGTGTAAACTCAAATTGGATTGGATTTTGAACTACAACTCAGTGCGTACTATTGCACAACCTATGAAATCATGGAATGTCATTAGTGACCGACAAACTAAGTCTCGAGTCGGGATATAATTATTGTATAAAATTCAACGCGCCGAACATGACCGATCACAGCGCGGGAACTCCCGAATGCAGTTTCGGTTTCGGTCGTAGTTTCAGCAGGTTTGCCGCCGAAACCGAAACCTGTTTTTTTGCCAAAACTCGACCGAAACAGAACTTTCGGTCGGACAGTAAATGTCATTTGTATATCATATCCAAATAATTAATTTGTGACGACTAGGAGGTGTGAAATCTAAATACACACATCGCCAAAATTCTTGGACCCCCTTCGTAAATTGTAAAAAAACATAATTATCATGGCTAGTTTTTGTACATTTCATCTTCATTTCTTTCACCTGTGCAAGGCATGCACAGGTGAAAGATACCAATTTTAGATACCAATGTTTAATAAGTGGTTCATATCGATTTAGCGTGTTTAAGTGATTGTTGAGTTCTTCTTTGCAATCATGTCTTCTTTGCAATCAAGTGTTCCGTAGAGCAAGAATAGTAGCTTTGCATGATGAGGGTCTGCCGAATCATCAAATCGTGGATAAACTAAGGATTACCTGCGCTCCAGTTATCCGAATAGTGCATTTGTTCCAGGAAACTAACAGCTTTGACTGGAGACGTGGAACTGGGCGTCCTAGGGTAACTAATGCAAGAGGAGATTGGTATCTAACAAGACATGTAGGTCGGAATCGAACTCATTCAAGAAGAACGTTTGGTTAATTAATTTCCAGTACCATAATACGGCGGAAACTTGCTAGAGCCAATTTGCAATCCAGGAGGCCATTAAAAGTACCCAGGTTACTTCCCAGACACATAGCCGCTCGTCTACAGTGGGCACAGGAACACAGAGACTGGCTTTTAGCTCATTGGCGAAATGTCTTTTTTTCGAACGAAACCAGATTTGGTTATTGAACCCATTATTTATCCCCTCCGAAACGGAATTGGAGCCAATTTCATTTTCACGGATGACAATGTTCAGGATTAAGAATTATTTCCCACATACTAACATGAGTTCGTTTTTGAATTCGGAAGTCAGGTTAGATGTTGAGGATATATGCTTTTTCCCAAATAATGCATTCTAAAATACGTTAGTTTTTACATCAGATTTCAGGTTATATAATTGAAATATGCTTGAAGAAGCTATTGTATAGCGAAACACGTGTCGCGGTTTTTGTAAAACCCTTATAGTGAAAATCATAGAATAAACTCTATTGATTAGTTTTTTTTTCTTTTTTTTCAGGTTATATATGTTGGTTAGGATAGGTTATGTTAGGATAATTTAGTTGAAAAATACTCGATTTTATTTCATTCATTTTTGATAGGTTTAATGCTAACTACAAACATCTAATTTCAGCTACAACCAACTCCATCGTTTGTAGTTTGAGGACAATTGTTATTTTATGATTTCAAGTCTTGTTATCGTAGTTTTTTTGCTATTCTTGAAAATAATACAAAATAAATTGATATTGTGTTGTTACTACAATGAACTACAATCAATTTAGAACCTATTTCAAAACTTTTTAGCGCATTATTACTTGTACTTCGTAGTCTGAATAATATCAATAGTGTTTTCTCAGTAACCGATAAAACTACAAAAAAAAAGAACATTACTACATTTATTAGTATCGTTTGTACGTAAAGTAGGCTAAAAAAAAGGTAGATTTTTTTCAAAGCGGGTTCCAGCGTGACGGAGCTACCAAACCATTACTTTAAACACCTCATCTTCAAGAGGAGGATTAAATCCTATAGAAGATGATCACTTGGATGATCAAAACATGTGTCGAGGTGTTAAAAATTAACGGTTTTGTGTTGGGGTAGAACTTCAGTAATATTTAAAATCTATTTAATAAAAATGGTCAATCAAATGCCAAAATAGACTCTTCAATTATCCTATTGTTACGTTGTTTTCATTAGGATAATGAACATTTTCAAAGTGCCCCTGAATGAGGGTGAACACTTGCGTGCAAATACTTCATTACAAACGGGATTTTTTTGACGTGATATACTATAGTTTTCATGATTATTAACAATTAGATGAGATGTAAAACTTCAATTAATATGTCCAGAATGAATACGAAATGTCGAATAAGTTTAGGAGTATACAACAAAATACAGAGAGATAGATAATATTAAATGTATGAAGGTCTTTAAATATTTACTTGATGAACACACAATTTCAAACAAAAAATAATGTTTCATGATTTTGAAAGAATTCCAAAGCAATCTAGATTATATTTGTCTATCTTTATTTGAAGAATTCACAGTAAACATATTCAAAAATAAAAAAGCACTTAAAACATCTGACGGGCACTGTTAAAGTTTATGAATTCCGATTATCGACAAAAATATCGAAAACATATTGATTAACTTCGTTTATGATATTTTTTTAAAACACTTATGTATCTCTATAAATCACATCATCCTTGAAACAGTTCTACGAACTCTCAAGTTTAAATTTACGTTTACGAAAATATCCTCGTTTCTTTTCTTTTCGTCGTTTGCATTTTGCTATAAACATCAGACGAAATGTTGGAAGCCATCGGAGACCGAGTATTTCTGGACGACCCTTTGTGTACGTTTTATGTGTCAGAAATAACTTCCAAGACATGCATATGCGGTTGGTTGCTTCATTCCCTTTTCAACATAAAATAGCGTACAGACGTTTGAACTTAAAATTCATACTGAAAAGACCGGTAGATTTATTTTCCACTTTAATGTTTTCGAATTAATACTGTCAAATACATTTTTGCAAAAGAAAGCTTTTCGGTTTTCTACTTCTCCATTTTTATAAAAACAATGTGAGAGACTTTCGAAGAAAAACAGAGAGCAATTAAGTGAAACAACCTCAATCTTATTATACTATATATTATTATCTACATTCTTTAAGCTGGAATTTGAATGCCGGGGCTCATCGGAGTGGGATTCGGGTAAAAGAATTTTCAACTGAGAATTGTATAATATATTCTCTTCGACAATGCAAACGGATGTGAAGGTAGTCACTACAAGCACAGTATAGAAGTAAACACCAGTAAGTTCACTCTCCGCCATATTTGGGTCAAGATTCCCCACCTCGAATTTTATGCGCGGCCGAACTACAGCGCAACCGACTGAATCTGAGGCGTTTACCAAAAGAGCCAAATTCAGGCATGGAATATTATTACAGAGTGAGTCGTTGTAAGTGGTGGTTTTGTATTTGTGAAAAATTTGTGTCTAGTTTCAAAATGAGCAAGTTTCAAGCTGTGGGTTGCTGTAATTTGCAGGGTGATGCCGGCATTAATTTTTTTCGATTCCCAATTGACGAGAAAAGGTATGTTTTTCTATTATTTATTATGCAAGATTGAAGTAATGAACATATAAACGAAAATCATAAAAAAAATTGTTATAGACCATACATAGTGAAGTCATTAATATGCACACTTTTTTTATGAATTTAATTTGATGAAATTGAACTTTACGAATAGTATATGCCACCAGTTCCACTGGAAATCCACAAAGGAAAATAATTGTTGAACCACATCAAGTTTTGATTTGTATCTGTAGGAAAACAATTACTTCCACTGAAATCTTTGCAAAACCAAAGTATCAAATATATATTCAAATAACCTTTTTTGGAGCCTACTTTCCATTTATATGTTCCAGATAATCTACTATAAATAGCAAATGTCTTTTCTTAGATTCTGTCATCAATAACAAAAACATTAGAATTTCATTCAATTTACACACTTCATAATTACCAAACTAGGCAACCTAAAACTAAGAAATCTGTATTTTATATTAAGCTTTGATTTACATTGATTGACATCAAGCAAACCAATAATATAAAAAAATATTTCAGAAAAACAATTCAAAACAAAATGAAATTCTGCAAATGCTTTAGTAGTCATGGCAAAAGGCATGCATTCGAACTGGAAACAGCCTGTTGCATACTTTTTCACCGATTCATCCACATCAATACTGGGTATAAAAAGTATTGTGATTGAAGCTGTTAGGCAATTATCAAAATCGGATTGAGAGTTAGGGGTATCATTTCAGATTTAGGTTCTAATTTTTATAAACTTGCCAGAAAAGATCTCGAAGTGACTGTAGAGCAGCCGTATTTCTGATAAAAAATTATTTTTCATCTGCTGAAATGTAGCAGAAACCATTTTTTCTATGACTTTTTGAAATTTGATGAATATACAACGAACAAAAGTCATCTTGAACAACTTTACAAATTGGATAAGAAAAAGCAATATAGACTAGCACCCAAACTTACTGATTCTCATTTATTTCCATCTAACTTTCAAAGGATGAAGGTTTAATTAGCCAGTCAAGTTTTCATTCATTCGGTAGCTACAGCAATGAATACCTATGTCAGTTTCAATCAGATACCCTCAGCAGCAATAGAAACGGCTACATTCATTGAAAAAATGGATAAAGTGTTTGATATTTTGAATTCAAATATATTTGACGGTGTGAAAGATTTCAATAAACCTTTTTTTAGAACATCAAAACAAATCTGATAAGAGTACTAAAGTAATTATAAGAAAGCGACAAACTGTAAAAATTTCAAACTCAGAAGATAGCATTAG
This sequence comes from Leptinotarsa decemlineata, assembly GCF_025532065.1. Classification (NCBI taxonomy): domain Eukaryota; kingdom Metazoa; phylum Arthropoda; class Insecta; order Coleoptera; family Chrysomelidae; genus Leptinotarsa; species Leptinotarsa decemlineata. Next base: position 9,007,747 of record NW_027412694.1, on the reverse strand, counting down.
TGAAGGCGAACCAGTCTGAGATGACCATAAAAAAAAGGATATTTCCCGCGGTTGTGAAAAAAATTATTTCAAAACTGAATTAATCGAAGATTGGATGCAATGTCATTATCATTTTTAGAAATATTATTAATCGTAACATCCAGCGCAGTGAGATTATTTGTTGATTCTAATAATCTGTTGTAGATCATGTCGGAAATAAAGTAACGCCGGCCGCCACTGGTAACCATAAACCAAACGTGACGTAGCTGAGAGCGTTTGAATGCCCAATGTTTCCTGCCGCTCGAGAAGCATCAACAACTTCGGCAAAAATTCTACGACGTTCGATTGCGATATTTAAACGCTGGCTGCGAGCGTATCGAGACAGTCAAGTACACAGTCGAGTGGACGTTACAATGCGGTACATGAAGTGATCAAGTAAGGCGATAGATATTCAAATAATAGTTGAAGTTTTAGTTGTGTTTGTTGTATTTAAAGTGAAATAAAGTCAAGTTTGATTATTCAGTGTAGTCAATTATTGGTCAACCCACGGGGGAAAACGTAACAAATCGATAAGTATTTTAATCTGTATAGGTCTTTTATTAAGCGCCGCCCATCTCTAAATTAGAATGGAACAAAGTGTGTGTGATATCAAAACTTTTTATTCGTTTGAAAGACTTATTGATGCCATTATGTGGGAAATATACCATCGTTTAAATGTCCGCCACAGCTTCTCTGGGTGGAGCCCATCATGTCGTTGGTGTCCAGATCATCCAATTCAGGCCAGAAAAAGTTGGTAATCATCGACCTATAGTGCTCGCCGTTAATAATGATGGCCTTGCGAACGTCGTTCCCAAAGAAATATAGACCGATAACGCCGCCAGCCCAAAATCCACACCGACAGTGATTTTTTCGGAATGCAATGAACGCTTTTGGATTTCATGTGGATTGGTATCATCCTAAACCCGACAATTTTGTCGAACACACGTCGTTGTCTATGGTCGTTTACCTTCAGTTCCTGAGTCAGTTGAATTTTGTGTCTGCGAAAGGCCTCTCACAGACGAAGCGGCGATGTTTTCGGCAGATCTTGCGTTTCGTCGACGTACGGGTATTGGTCGATCGTTTACTGAACCAGTGGACTCAAATTTATTCACCACACTGCGAATAGTCTCTTGGTAGGACGATTATGGCGATCGTAAAGTGATTTGAAATTGATAGATGTTGCTTCAACAAGATAGCCGTTATCAATTGTCAAAGTTTGGAAATCCCTGTTGGAAAACCCTAATAGTTTGTAGGAAATCGAACTGTAAATTCTACTGAAACAGGTTTCAATCGTCAACATCAAAACGATATATTTATAGTCTATTTCAAAAGAGTGTAGAGTAATAAAATCTCATTAAGTATTCAAAAGCGCTACAGGGTGATCCGTCAATAAATTCTGTCACTTCCCTAGTCCGCATTGCAAAATTATGTCGTTTCATAAAGAGCAGGTAGGTATCACCCTGTTTTAAGGGATTTGTCCATTGTTATCGACGGATAAATACTGAGCCAGAGGCGCGCTAGTGGGATAATTGCCAAAAGAATATGCATTCATAAAAATTATATTAAAGGAAATAAAAATTTAATACAGCAGAACAGTGTTATTAAAAAAATATAAAATGTAACAATAAAATATATACGAACCGAAATCGGGAAATACTCACAAACACACACGAACGAACTTTACGTATTGAAACACTTGTGGGGACTTTAAATCAATTTATTCACAAAAACGACAAGAACTTTACTGGATACGTTATTACAATTTGACACTTGAACAATACTAAAACTGTGAACTGTGTCTTCATCCGAAGAACTGTCATCATCCCCTGGTGTTATAATTATAGGGTCAACCACCTGATCGACCAAGTTGTCCAGTTTCCACATTTTATCTTCCTCTTTTTAAACATGCTGGATTGCTTTTTGCCAGTTTTCTGATGTGATTTCCATAATGGCTTGATCAAACAATACCTTGACATCTTTCATTTTAAATGTGGTATTGTGCCTTGCAACATATCCTTTAACTTGTGTCCATATAAGTTCTATAGGATTTAATTCGCAATGATATGGCGGTAGGCGCAGCACAGTTACTTTATACTTTTCTGCTACATCTTCTACGGCATATTTCATGAAGCGAGATTTATGTTGTTTTACTATGGCTAGTAGTTCCTTCTTTACTGAATTCGTCTCAAACTGAATACCTTTTTTTGACAGCCAGTTAATAATTTCTTGCTTTCTCCAAGCTGAAGTTGGTACCTTCTCTAAGCGCCTTGAATGGTAGCTTGCATTATCCATAACCACGACCGAATCAGCTGAAAGAAATTTTAACATTTTCCCGAAGTAGTCTTCGAAGACATCCGAATTCATGTCCTCATGATAATCTCCCGTCCGGCACGACTCAAAGCTTAACAAACCTTCTTTTAAAAATCCGTCTTCGCTTCCAATGTGAGCAATTATAAGCCTCTTCCCTTTTCCCGAAGGCACTTTAATACCCGTCGAAAGGCCTTCTATGAAAGCTTGGCGAGAACTTGTTATATTTTTATCTTGCCACATTTTTTTGACTATATAACCTTCGTTTATCCACGTCTCATCAAGATACAAAATTTTCTTTTGCTCTCTGCGGTACTGCTTTATAGTTGTCAAATATTTTCGTCTCCAGCAAACAATTTCATCACTTTCCAGTAATAGTGCCTTTCGATTGTGCTTTTCCCAGGCAAAATTCATACTTTTTAAAGTTTTCCATAGAAGTTTTCTGGATATCAAAGGAATATCGTTATCTTGGCTTATCTCGATACATATTTTTTCAAGAGTGGGTATTTCCTTTTTAAAATAAAACGAATGAACTTTTCTTCGAATGTCACATTTGGTGTCTTCATCTAAGATTTTTATTGGTCTTCCTGATTTTCTCTTGCATGGACTTACCTGGCCTGATATCTTTCTTTCTCGCAATAATTTAAAAATCGTGGACTGTCCAATTCCAGTCATTCGGGCACATCGCTCAACACTTTCTTGCACAGACAAACTAGGGTGATCGTGTTTTATGCAATCATATACATTTAAAATTATAACTTTTTCGCAAACAGATAGCGGATAATTTTTTACACTTCTTTTCTTTGGAGTAAATGTCCCCATTTTATAACTTTTTCACTATTTCTATATCACAATATCACTGTACGTTTAATTGGTGTAGTAACAATTACTATTATAACTCGAATGTTTAAGACACCATTACAATATATTTAAACCCTTTTTCTTAATTACCTGGGTTTAATAGGTATTGCATGATTGGTGGGCAGGGTCAAAAAGGGATTATTATAATGACATGGCACCTCGGAACTAAGTGTTAACCCTTTTTTGAGAAATCATGCTCAAGTATATGAACCCAAATTGCATATTAAATAAGTTTACAAGAACCACTAAAATTAATCTTAATCTTTTTTTAAGAAATTTTACTTACCTAAATACATGTAGGTACTTAGTTTTAGACCAAATTACTTCCCAAAAATGGCCTTTTATTATTATCTATGTCTGTAATTTTTAATTTACTTTAATTATTAAGTTTAATAATCCTAAGATTTGCCTACGCCCATGGACGACAACGAAATTCAGGCAAATTTTATGACACTTCATGATTTATTACTCTACACTCTTTTGAAATAGACTATAATATAATAACACACTAAATCAATAATCATTGTCAATAAATTATTAAAAACAAAATCTATCAAATGAAGTGAACATGGATTCCAGCAACAATAATACTGTGCCTTTCATTATCAATTTCCAGTTATATTCCATGTCATGTTACTCGAAAATGAATTACGACGTGGCGACATTTGCCGGCCCTGGTCCCGAGGAGAATGGATGAAGCGCGCAATTTCTCCATTTCGATTCATCTCACATCCTCCTCGGCATCCTCTCAGCGATGCGACTGTAATATTAATAAAGACATGTCTCTCCGACTGGAAACATAAATTCAGAGCGGCAGCTGCCTAGCAGACACCCGGGAAAAATACAGAGAAACTGTTTTCAAGTTTATGGATGCGGTTTTCAGGGAAATTTACGAGGACCTCTTGACGTAAAAGTGGCGTAATCGATGGCCGACATGAGGTTTGCCAAAAGACACATAGTTGTGTTACGTAACTTTTATTCAAACTATCGTTTTTATTGTATAATTCGGATGAGGACTACCGTTAAAATATCCAGGATTTTTCGAACTTATAATTATGAATGTAATTGTAAGCGAATTGTACGCGAACTTCAGTTCTTGTAAATCGTAATGAAATTTTAACGAGTTGAATCTCGAAGCGATGCCGATGATAATTTGTCGGGGAAAACAAGCGGATGAACAAATTAAAAAAGAAAGAGTCCCCGACTTTCCTTCGATGTTTCAGACTATCAGGGTTGCTTGAGATGTTTGGCTTCACAATTGTTTCTTTAATAGAATTTAGCAGTTTCACAGGATGCCAAGAGGGAAAGCTCCGTATATGTGAGGAATATTCCAAAAATGGTCTCATTTTGTCAACGAATGCTTTTTGACAAACATGCTCCAATTTGCAATGTAAACAGAAAACATAAAACATCCCCGTATATAACTTGTATTATCAAATTGACGATGAAAACCCGTGATAGAGCTCATTCCAAAAATCTTAAAGAAAAGATATCAGCAGCTAGACAGTACTATGTAACTTTACGCAACTACGTCAGTGATGCCGTAAAACGTAAAAAACAGCATATATACAATTTGTTTTAAACAAAAATAAAAACAATTCAAAAATCATCCTCGCAAACCAATAGCCTGCCAATTGAACTACGTAGACCTGAAGAAATCAATTATTATTTTTCAAACGTGGCTGGACATTCAATAGTAAATGATAACACTCTTTCATTCTACAATAATAATAAATTGAACGCTCCTATGAACTTTTCCCTCACTGATATATGTGATGATGATATTTTGACTGCTATCAAAGAAATAAAATCTAATGCTTTAGGTATTGACAATATAAATATCAAGATGATTTATTTAGTGATACCACACGTTACTTTTTCAGATGTTTGGAAGGTTGCTAATATAATTCCAATTTCGAAAAAGAGTGCACCTACCACGTTCAGTGACCTATCAGCATTCTGCCCTCATTCTCTAAAATATTGGAGAAAAATGTTTCCCGTCAAGTAAGAGCTTTTCTTGAAGAAAATCGAATGCCCCGTACGAGCAGTCTAGGTTCCGCGAAAAACACAAGCCACCGTTTTTTGATATAACGAGTCAAAAAGTTATAATCATATTTTAAAAAATCTCACTGATTTTCAACTTGGTGGGAATTTAGGTAGATTTACTCTTATTTTTTGGTCTAATTTGACCGGACTATCAAGCGAATGGCTCTTTTCTGGATGCAATTCAGCAGCTTCAGGGTATGCTGAGGCACATTTGAAGTAAGAAATGTACATTTTATAATGGAGAAGTTGTTATTGTTAGATTACCTAACCTAATTGAACTTGAAATATAAACCAAAACAGTGAAATCAGTTTCTTTTTAAATTAATATACTGACAAATAGATCATTAAATTTTGCATATTTAAGCGTAGGATAACTGGCAGCTGATGACGTCAGCCAACCGCAATCGTCGTTATAAGATATTTGTAAGAGTACTTTTTTAGTTTCAGCTATCGTTATGAATGAAATACGACACGATTGGAGTCAGACGAAAAACATATACAAACAATTTGAAATGGAACAAAAAAGTGAATACGCACTAATAAGATTAATTTTGATTTTCATTTCAAAACGTTCACAAACCAGTTTAGTGAACCTTTTATAGTGAAAATCAAAATATATCTTATTAGTTAGTTTCAATATGGGTTTGAATCAAGTATCGGCCAGATCCATCAGAAAAAAGTCAACAGTAAAAGTGCTAACTCCGGTCCTGTCTCGTTTCCCCTCGAGTCGCACATCCTCAATCAATAGGTTAATTTAAAATTCTTCTCATCGTTCCTATACCATGATAAATAAAGATCCTAACGGATGCCACATACTCAGAATACCCGGAACTGGCGATACCACGTTTAAAGGTTCGAAATGCTTAAGAAAGCAATCGATGAAAGTATCAGAAACAGCAATATAAACCTGTATATAAAATTCATGAAATGATGATGAAAAAAAAAATAAATGAAAAACTATCATTTGTCTGATAATGCAGCTGTGTAATTTCGAAAGCGAATTAAAACTGTCGACGATAATAATTTTCATTTCAAAACGTTTTAGACCAAATAAAAATAACTGTATACGTTGTGCCGACCAGTAAAATGATTTTACAAAAATTAATTTGGGAGTGGTGTTGTAATTGCTGCCAAAATCTATTTTACAAAAGAAAATTCAAACGGAATGAATACGTGCCACATGATTTCTTTAAATTCAAACCTTGACCCCAATATTTTCAATCTGCGGATCAATAAAAATGGTTAGACATAAGCAGTGAAATAATAAAAACAAAACTTTATTCAAAAGGCCAGACAAAACAGAGTTGCGCTCGCCATCTAGTGGCGAAATTTAGAACTGGAAGATATTCTAAATTTTGACAACTCGTGTGTCTGTTATGGATATTCAGTGGTATCGATCCACTAAATAATACATTACTGAAGTAAACATTGTTTATGTAGAAATCATATTTAATACGACAGTTACTGATAAGGCAAGTAACAAAACAATAATTTCATTTACATTGAAAGCAAATACTATTTTGCATTTCCAAATCAATACCAAGACCAAAATCAAATGCTATTCTAAAACATGCTCCCGAGGTAGTATCATCACTACCCATTATTAAAACAACCGTTCTTCTTTATTTTTTCCTGATTAGATCGAACTTTGGAGCCGCCTGACTTATCAATTTCTCCCAAGTCACCGGAAAACTCTGCAAGCTCATGTGTTTATTGAGTTTTTCACCTATAAGTTTTCAACGTTAGATGACGAAACAATTTCTCTTGTAATCCAATCGAGTAAGATGGAAATTGTGGATACAGACATGAATAATCTATTTAGTCATAAATACAGAATACGAAATTCATGAAAAACAGACATGAAAAATTGCACGTTCATGAGAGACAGTGATAGACAAGAAGTTAAACAAGTTAAATGATTCTTAAAAAGTTACAAATCATCGAGGACACAATGGAACCAAGTGAATTAGGAAAATTGATAATCAACACATCTATAATGCAAAGCATGGATACACAACATACGAATAAAGCAAAAGGTCAGAAAAATTTTCCAGTCCAAATTATAACAAAAAAAAATTAAAAAACACTTCCTTCAAAAAAAATGTTAATGACTCAATCACAAGAAACAATACACACTATTACTTGAATCACTTAATCATTTCCCAAATATTATATACCTACTCGTACAATAAGAACAAATTTGCAATAAAGCAGCACCTAAACTTATATTCAAAACACTAATTTCTCTTATTCATATATGTCAAGCCTATTTTTAAATCTTCTTTGGTGGTATATATTTTTAAGTATATGAAGACTATTTTCAACACATTTTTTAATTATCTAAAGGAACAATTCGTTCAGGCCAGTGTCAACTCCTTACACTGTAGGTTAATGGACTGACACCTATCAGAAAACAACTACTTCCCTGACTAATACCACGAAGGGCGTTGGATTATATCCGACAGGCGTCAGTGCAGGATGCTTCACTGAAGTTATTCCTGTATATGCTGTTGGCGATACAACTGCCGCAATATATTCTCAACTATTGGAACTCACTCGCAGACCGGATTCGGGCTGTTTGGCCCCTTGTCAGTGCAAGGTAGTGTCTATCATCAACAATAATTGAAAATCGAATTCTTCAGAGTATCATTCCTCGAACTAGGCTGAAGCGGACAACAAAAACAGATTTGTCATCACCCCATCTGCCTGTGAACGAGGTAACCAACCGCATCGACTTTATGTTGATGATTGACACTACCTTGCACTGACGAGTGGGCAAACAGTCCGAAACCGGTCTGCAAGTGTGTTCCAATAATTGAAAATCTATTGCGTCAGTTGTATCGATAACAGCATATGCAGGAATAACTTCAGTGAAGAATTCTGCACTGACACCTGTCTGATATATTCCAACGCCCTTCCTGGTATTAGTCAGGGGAGTAGTTGTTTTCTGAAAGGTGTCAGTCCATTAACCTTCAGTGCTTTGATTTTATAGTCAGTCTTCAAGTATGTCCACTGACTATATACGAAACTTTTTTTTATGTAATATCAAGTTGTATAGTAGTAAACTTTCATATCTGTTCAATTAAACTCACAATACGCTTTGAACTTTTTGAAGTTAACATGTTCAATGGAAATGTTTTTGAAATGTCATGAAAACTATCTACTACATTATTTTTTCCTGTGGAACAATAGCAACCAACTGTTTGAATCAGCATAATAATCTTACGTTTTACTGAATAACTCGGCCGTTACTTGATCTAACCAATTAATCTTCACAAACTTTGTTATTGACTATGAAAAAGCTACTGTGATAGCGAAACATGTGATATTTTTGAAAATGAAGTTTGTGAAGATAAAATCGTTAGATGTAGTTTGTGAAAATAATCTTATGTGTTGGGAATTCAGGCAAACCTTACCATAGGAAAAAAAAATTGTCAAATAGTCTGACACCCATTCAAATTATAATACAATCATGAATTTTTTCGATATTCAAATTTTATTTTGAATGCAATAATTAATAGAAATTTGAACACTAACTAACACATGGCAAAAAGGAGCAAATTAAAAAAACACTTATATAGACCTCAATAATCCATTTTATTCAGCAATACCATGAGAGAAGCAGCGAGTCCATTTATCTAGTACTTGTTGTCTGATTTGTATTGCACAAACATATCAAAGTTTGAGTTGAAATAATGTACCTACATTACTCCCAGAAAATTTATAGGTTGAATGTTATTCGTAAATATTAGTTTCTGAAATATTCCCAGCTGAACGCATTGATATGAGACAGGTCATTTTAAAAAATAATCCTGAAACACGTCGATTTTTGATGTTAATTTACCGTATTTTAAAATAATAATCTAATGTACAGGGTGAATTACGTTCGAGTAATGACGTCACCGTCATTTTTTTTAAATGGAACACCCCCATTTTGTCTCAATTTTCGGATTACTCTAGCTGAGCTGATTCCAAAAATGTATCACATGTTGATTCCAATTGGTACAGGGTGGACAAAAATACAGTAATTGTGTGTGCTAATAAAGTAACGCGTAACATTCTTTATTAGGTAAAATAACAATATTATCAAAAATACTTATTGTCTAGCGGACAGAATATGCTGGAATACATGACTTTATATTAAATGTTCGAACTGCAGCTCTGGCTGTATTTGACAGTAACCCAAACGGTGTACAAATTCTTGTTGAACCTTGTGTATGGTTTCTTGCGTAATATTGTTTATTTCTGTTCGAATTTTCACTTGTACATCTTTAATATTTGCTGGTTTCGTTTTATAAATAACATTCTTCAGATGGCCCCACAGAAGTGGGGTCCACGTCTACCAATCCATCTGTTCGGAAAAATTTCATCTACATACCTTGTAACATCTACAGCATAATGTGGAGGTGCACCATCCTGTTGAAACCATAAACTTTCATCAAAACCTCCAGGATTACGTCTGCTGGGAAATAAATTACGTAAAGTAGGTACGAGATACCCCCTTAAAAATTCAAGGTACTTTGCCCCGTTTAAATTACCTTCGATAAAGTAGGGTCCAATGATTCGATTTCGTACAATTCCAGCCCATAAATTTACCTTTTGAGGGTATTGTGTATGATGCTCACGCATCCAGTGGGGGTTTTCTTTTGCCCAGTATCTACAATTCTGACGGTTAACCTCACCATTTAACGTGAAAGTGGACTCATCAGAAAAATAATGTTTTGTATCAAGAGATGGTCTCGGTGACATTTATCCATGCGCATCTGTGTGCGCATCTTCTTCAAAGCTCAGTAAAACATCTAATGCTGTATCAGCATTTGCAGGGGGACGACCTGATTTGCGTACATTTGCAACCGTACCAGTTTCTCGAAATTTCGTTTCCAGCTTACTGACTGTTGAACGCGTTATAGGTCTTTCTGGATATTTATCATTAAATAAATTGCACACTTCCATCTGAGTTCGCGATCTGTCTCCATACCCAATCATCATAAGTATTTCAATTCTTTGTTTTACACTTAACTCCATTTCTACTTCCAATTAAATCTAAGCAGTCATTCGAATATTCACGAATACCAAAAATATTGTAGTACTAAACTGTCACTGAACATCAATAAATTACTAAACAAATAATGATATTTCACAAAAAACTAGACGACTATGTTTTTTATAAATGTAGATAAGAAATAATTTCTTTCATATTCTATCTGCTAGACCACAAGTACCAAACATGTTTGGAAACAGTTCATTTTTATTACTCTGAACATGTAGCAAACTACGGGGTGTTACATTTAAACCAATTGCCGCTAGACAATAAGTATTTTTGATAATATTGTTAATTTTCCTAATAAAGAATGTTACGCGTTACTTTATTAGCACACACAACTACTGTATTTTTGTACACCCTGTACCAATTGGAATCAACATGTGATACATTTTTGGAATCAGCTCAGTTAGAATAATCCGAAAATTGAGACAAAATGGGGGTGTTCCATTTAAAAAAAATGACGGTGACGTAATTACTCGAACGTAATTCACCCTGTATATTAGATTATTATTTTAAAATACGGTAAATTAACATCAAAAATCGACGTGTTTCAGGATTATTTCTTAAAATGACCTGTTTAGCTAAAAATAAATTTGTTCCATACTTTACGGACACAGTGTATGAACACACGTAAATGAACGACGTCGTATTTGTCAACAATAACCGACCTACTTGACGCTGATAATTGCATCACTAATACATCGCGTATTGGTTTTTCATTGAAATTCAAAATACCGTTTCCATTCTATTTTTAAATGTCTTATTATAAGAATTAGTTTTATGATCCTTGTATCTGTTGTATCTGTTAATTGTATTCGTAAGTTTTATTGAATTTAGGGTTAAGCTCTAGTGACTGTCATCATAATGTTATATTAAACCTGTGAATTTCTATAAAAGCCTTTATGCAAAGTGTTAATATTTAGTCACAGTCATATTTGAATGTATTCTTTCATTGGTTCGATTTGATTTGGACAGTGACAGCGATAGAAATCGTGAGAATGATGCTTAACTAGGCGGCATTCACCGCTTTTTCAGTATGTACTAACCTTCAAAAGATACCTGCTGGAATTTCATGATATTCTACTCATGAGTTTGTGAGTTAGTGTGCTTAGAATGACACTAATTTTGCTATTTTCAAAACAATGAATCAAAAACAAGTTCGTGTTTTAAGTTTACACTGCTTCTTGATGGAAAAAAATACTGATCAAGCGTAGCAATGGCTTGAAAAGTGTTATAAGGACTCCACTCCATCTAGTCCAGTCATTTAGGGTTTTATCTGCGGAAAAATTCCTATTGAGCTGAATTTGGGTATACACCTGCCGGCTAAAAAAGTTATAAGGGTCAAAAGGTCACGAAAATCAGTTTTTCGGGAATATCTCGCGACCTATGGCTCGGAGGTCAATACAGGTCATTATAAAAATTATTCCTCATACGATTTTTCATTTGCACATTGAAAAATAGAGAAAAAAAGTTTTGTATATAATTTTCTTTTATATTCATTCGTCGTCGATATCCTCCATTTCAACTTCATCAAAAGTTGCTGACAAAACATCGAGTGGACTGTATTTATATCAACATCTTCATCATTTTCTTCACTAGTGGACTCTGCGTTTAAGCATGACTGACCACGACAATGTCCACAAGCTTTAGAATATCTCAATCCAATTTTTTTACATCCACATTTGCCGCCACAACCTTTTGTACAGTTACAAAAGAATGTGTTTAGTAGAACATCGGGTGCTGGTGGCAATAAAGTTGTTATTGGTTGTAATATATTATTTTTCAACTCCCAACCCCACTGTTCTGGATCAATTTATTTTCCTAGCCAGGTTTGTATTTGATAATAGACTCGATAAATATGCTGTTGAGCTGCTGAAGAAGTGAGTGGTAATAATTGAAATTTCACAGCTATGCTTTGTCTTGTTAGTTTAGCAAAGCTGCAGTATCTGTAATTGTCAATTGAATTTTCTGATTTTGGAGCACCGTACATTGCTAGTAGAAAATGTATTCCAGCATTGACAAGGGCATCTCGAGCGCAATTTTTTTGTTGGAATATTTCTGCAGAATTGTGTAAATCGGGTCTTTTTTCAAACATCTTCATGACTTTAATTTTTCGTTTCCAAATAACTGATGAAGTTGTGTCACATCCGCTCATAGCATGTAGAAACATAATATTTTTCTTGCAGTGTGGATACTTGTCAAGGCTCTCAGTCGAGTATTTTTCATATATATTTTTGTTTCAACATTGTCTTTCCCTGGTTCCTTAAAAAAATGGATGTAAGTTGATCAAGTATTTGTGTGCGTGCTATGAAAATTACCAATAGATCTATGTCTTCGCCAATGATAATTGTAGTATTATTTATTGATTATTCAATTGCTGTTTCAACTATTAAGACGTCAGCATCATCATGTGATTGTCAGGTAGAAATACCAACTTTTTCGAAATTCTCAATGAGCATTTCAATTAATTTTATTTTGTTAAATCGATTAGATAAAAATTTTTCTTGACTGATAGGAACTTCCATCGATTCATTGATGTGTAGAAATGGCTGCGGTTCGTCTTAGTTGTTCCATCGCTTTGATATTTTTACTGGTGTCGGAGTAACCATCAAAAATGACAACAGTATTTTGACCAAAATTGTTTGATAAATAATTAATATATTTGTTGATAATAATATTGAATGTATCATTTTTTTTTGCCATACAACACGATGCATAAGAAATCCACCATCGCGAGATATTCGCGAAAAACTGATTTTCGTGACCTTTTGACCCTTATAACTTTTTTAGCCGGCACGATATCAATGTCGATTTTTCACACCTTCATTAAAACGTCATAATGAAGGTGTATACCAAATTCAGCTCAGTAGGAATTTTTCCGCAGATTGAGGTTTAAAAAACCTAAAATGACTGAAATAATCAGAAACCACAATAAACGTTGGTTTGCTGACTTCAAACGTGGTCGTAGAGACACTGATGATGCAGAACGCACGCAGTGGACGTCCAAATGAGGCAGTAATACCAGAAAACATTAAAAAAATCCACAAAATCGTTTTGAATGATCAAAAAGTGAGGTTACGTAAGTTAGCTGGCATTGTAAAAATATCAAAGAACATTTTGGCTTTACAACAAATAAAGTTCTGTTCAAAGTGGGAGCCGCGCGAGCTCACTGTTGACCAAAAATAAGAACGTCTTGATGATTCTGAACAGTGTTTGCCATGTTTAAATATAACAAACCGACATTCTTTTGCGTCGATATGTGACAATCGATAAAACATGGGATCAGGGCCGTCGCCAAGGGGGGGATGGGAGAGCCTTCGCCCCTGCTTTTTCGACTTGGGAAAAAGTTGGGAAATTTTGGGCCGTAAAGATAGAAAAAAATAATAGTAAAGAAATGAATGAAAATTAAAATGAGAGAAAAGAAAGAGAGAGGTAATAAGATAAGGGAAAGAACCGGGAGAAGCTTACGATTTCCCAACATGCATAACTCCCATACTTTGAAATTCTGAGTAGTTTGAAAACTTCAAAAAAGTTTAATTACTCCCAAGTAAGAGAACAGTCCTGAACAGTCCACAAATTTTGAAGTGACAATTTTACGAAATTCCCAAATTTTCGCTGTTTTTTCGACTTGGAAAAGTTGTGAAATTTCGGGCCATGAAAATAGAAAAAATAATAGTAGAAAACAATAAGCACAATATTATTCAAGTGTTGTTTCCTTTCATTTGTATTGAAGACCAAGATATGGTGGAAGACCAAGGACCTTGGTCCAGAGTAGAATAATTCCCATTATTATTTTTATAATTATCAAAATTTATTTTTGTTTGTGCATACCCTAACGGGCATAAGCATTCAGCCAATCTTTGGATAGCTAAGTAAGAAAATCAATATATTATAGTAGTAACTACTCACTCGGCCTTCATTTTTTCGAAAGTTGAGAAATTTTGCTGGTGGGGTTGGGAAAATTTGAATTCCTTTCCCCCTTGGTATTTCTTTTCGCTACGGCCCTGCACGGGATCCATCACTTCACTCCGGAATCAAAACGATCGTCATCTGAGTAGATAGCAACTGATGAAGAAAAATAAAGTGCTGCTTCATCAAAACAACGCATAGTGTCACAAATCAATGGAAACGATGGCAAAATTACAAGAAATGGGCTTGGAATTGCTCCCGCATATACCATATTCGCGATATTTGTCTCCCAGGAACTACTGGCTGTTCGCAGACTTCAAAAAATGCTCACCGGTAAGAAATTTCGCACGAATGAAGAAGTTATTGCTGAAACTGAGACCTATTTTAGGCAAAAGATGAATCGTTCTACAAAAGTGGTATTGAAATATTAGAGCGGCGCTGGAATGATCGTGTGGCTCTTGATAGGGATAACGTTGATGAATAAAGGTAATTTAAAAAAAAAACCTTTTCCTTCTTAGGCCTGGGACTTTTCATTCCATGTGTCAGATGTTAATTTCACGACTGTACGTTTTATCGCAGTCGACAAGGAACGTTTTATCGTCGTAAAACTCTGTTTTGGTGGCCTAGCCTAAAATTTCTTCATCATTTCATCGGTTTGAAGAAAATAATCGATGAAAATTCAGCTATATGCTGAAAAAAATAGAAGTCTCAATTTGTTACATTTGCATTCCCTTTGTATGACCTAACAATTTTTTTTTTAATGACTATTATAAATGAGCATTAAAAAATATTTATGTCATAACTATCCACAAACGTCCCACCACTCTTGGGTTTCAAATTCCAGGATATAAATTCATATCGTAAACTCATGAGCATAAATCAGAAATAGCACATCAATCAAAAACAACGTCAAAAAGATCAAAGATCTACAGATTGTAGTTTAACTAATCATTCGCAACTATGTATATCATGAAGCAGCAAAAACAAAGTTATCGCAGATGCAAATATTTATGTAATTATTCCTTTTACGAATGCGATCAACCACAAACATAATCAGACGACGTCACAGCATCATTTCTGCCATCTTCGTTAAAACAATTCTCATGATCGCATCTGTTAAAAACATGACTCCATTATTTAATTGGAGTAATCGGAAACGTTTAAGCTTTGAATTGACTGGTGTAATAGAGATAAATGTTGGGTGTTACGTTTTTATACTTGTAGAGACATATACATGAGTCACTGCAGTACGGATGAAACAAGTCATTGGTACCATAATGAAAAATGTTTTTTTTTGCAAATGAATATATAATTATTATCAATTCTCGGTCACGATTCATAATTAACATCTACCATTCAGTTTTAGGTCAGTTTTACTTCATAATTCACATCATTATTTGAATAAAAAAGAGTAGATATATTTTTGGGAGAGATTAGTTATTGAGATAGATTCTGGCTTTCTACTTCATCAAGTACTGTCATCGTGACAGGGGTAGATTCAATTCATCCATAAAATAGAGTCACAATGTTATGAATGAATTAAGTGCTCTATCTTGGGATGTTATGCAGACTGCCGCTGAAGTGACAATAAGACAAATGTCTTATTCCGAAACATCGATGTCCGCCATTGAGGATGACAGTGTTCCATGTACAGCATACTTATTGTATTGAGGTAGGGGCATCTCACCGGCCATGACCCAGTCAGCAGCTGTAAGTAAAATTTCATCTATTTAATATACTAAATTGTGTAGCGATCCTGTGAATGATTTGATTTAATTCTATAACGTATGTTCTGGAGTAAAAAATGAATAAGAAAAATTGATTTTTGTAAAACTCAATGTTCACATAAAAACACCTGTTCATGCAGCTGCAGTTTCGTAAGAATATATCATCTTTCCCACCAACCGATTTCCTCTCCATTAAACACTCGTTAGGACAAGGGGATTGTTCCGAATTCTTGGGGTTTTTGTTGAATACTCTTCGTGAGCAAAAAAATAGCAGAATTAATACTTCTGATCACTCTGGATTGAATGATTCCGTACAGTCTATCTCGTCTTGTGTTTGTAAATCTTTTGCTGGAAAAATCCGCATCTGTTTAATTTATAGTAAATGTTCAAGAGGCAGCAAAAACGTATGTTAATTTCTGGAACTTCAACTATCGTTTCCTAATATGACTAATAACCCCTCCGTGTGAAGCTTATTGTTAATTCATATGAAAATGGAAATTTCAACAGGTGGTGATCGACTGTATTGCCAAACAGCGTCAAACTAACTGACTGTTATAAGAAAACAAGTATAGCTGAGGCACCAGTCAATCTAATAATAACACTGATGATCTTCACACAGGACTCAACCTCTGATGGAAGCACCAAACTCTTACGAAGGTTCGGAATAGATGAACACTTCAATTTAGCAGACCACTATTATAATCTTCATGCAGTCATTGTTTGCTGTGGTTCTGGCGTTGAATCTGATCATTATTACGCATTGGTCAAAGACGAAACGAACTGGTTCAAGTTTGGCGATAGTCGTGTTACGAAGTGTTCTGGCGATGTATTGAATCTATCGGAGCCTCTGGAGACACCCCACATTTTGTTTTATGAAAGACAGGACATTAACAGATCGATCAAGATCTTCAGATGATGTGGTTCTGCGGGTTTTTTCGGGTTTTCCTGCAGCTGAAAAAGCAAATGCGCCACTGGAATCAATGAAGTCGCCCCGGAACGCCAATTAATTTTTGTTGTTGTTGCTTTATAATTTCATGATTTGTATTGTTCGAAAATAAAACATCTCAAAAGTATTTTTTATTCGTGTATTCATAATCATAATCTTTATTTCATCCACAAAATTCATACACAAATGTAAACAATAGAAATTACTTAGATAGTGCAAGAAATATATCACACTAGTCAGCTACATGAAAAAGTAATACAAAAGACAAATGTAAAGTTTTGTCATAACACATTAAAATGTATAGAATGTATAAAGTGAATAAAATGTATACTACAGTCATTATATTAATGTAATCATGTGAGCAAAACCTTGACGTTTCATCGAACTTCGCGTATCTTTTTTATTTTGACTTTCCTTGGCTATTCATTTGGGATGATTGGAATTTGGATATGTCACCAGTTATGTGCGATGCTCATGCCACGGTTTTTTTGGTCGTAATAGTGATTCGACGATTCTCCATAACTATTTTCACTACTTTACCAACATTTCCATTGATTGTTGATGTGCTGGGGCGAGTGTCGTTATTCACATATTCTCCACCTTCTGTGAAAAGCTTGTACCACTTGTAAACATTTTTCTGACTCAGAGTACAATCACCTTATGCCACTGGCAACATTTCAAGTGTTTTTTATCACTTAATTCAATTTTTTACATAAAATTTTATCTTTTTTTTAGATAGCAGAAAATCGCCGAATACACGAAACTTGTATGCCTCTCACCAACAAACTAAGCATGCTAAACAGCCGAAACTGTGAACATATGCTCGAGACGAGTTGACTTGAGGTTGTTGACTCGAATAAAAATAAATACTCAGAAATAATACACCCGGTAATCATGATCGATAAAGCTTTGCCCCATCCCTGAATAGGTTATTAAGGGAAAACAGGACGATCATACATATTTCAAGTAAACTATATCGACCTAGCTATTATTAGACAAAGGTCAAAACGTTCATTGTATATCTCTTTCGAAGTTTTTTCCTATTTGATTAGTAGGTTTTGTCACAGATTTTGTTTCAACTCCAGTTTTAACCGAATATCAAGTGCTCGTAATACACTGAAGCCCAAACGCATATATCTCTAGTACTCTGTTTGCTCTGTCAACAAGTATGTAAATACATGGTATTTGTGGATGATTAGAATGACTCTTCACAAGAGTTTTGTTAATATTAGCGCCAAACAAACAAGGTGATTACAACTTTTATTAATATCTTCTGGGCACCAACGATAGTAACATTTCGTTTTATAGTGGGTGATACGGTTCTACGATATACAAGGAGTTTATTAAACATACGGCGAATAATTGAAGGATTATTCCTTGAACTTTTCTAAGGATATTTTGTCCTTTGATGATTTTTGATAGGGCGCTTCGTTCCGAAGACACGGGGCAAAACAGAATTTCGACAATAACAATTTTGGTAATTTTAAAATTAGTAACGTAGCCAAAATAAAAGTATAGCTACACTGGACCTACCAACAACATTCCGATTACTACAAACGGCTGCTGACATTCAACTTGAATAGTATGCCTCGTAAGTAATCATTTGTATGTGTCGAATAAGTTGAAACTGGTTGACTTTGTCTATTTGACGTGCATTTTCTGTGTTTAATATTAAAAGTGTTGTAAGTGAAGTTTTCTATCATGAATGGCTACAGTAACGCAGAGATGCCTGGCATGGACCTAAAACATCAACGACTTCGTGAAACAGGAGCATTGAAGCGAAATGGAGGACCAGGAAGGCTAATGACAGTAAGAACGGTAGAAGTAGAAGAGAATTTGCTGGCCATGATAGAAGAAGATACAGGTACCTTTACTCGATAAATTGCAAATACTTTAAATGTAGGTAAGAGGACGATTTGGAACATTCTTAGAGACAATTTGTTGTACCCATACCACATACAAGGAGTTCTGGCACTTCTTCTTGTAGATTTTCTTCCATGTATTGCATTCTGTCAATGGTTTTTGCGTACATTGGTTCAAATCCCTCAACTACTGACGCTTATTTTTTACCGATGAAGCAAGTTTCTCAAGAAATGCCAAAAGGAATTTCCACAATAACCACGTTATTGTGGAACAACATCAATTCTCGTTAAACGTTTGGGTGGGAATGGTAGGTGACTTCCTAATTGGACCGGTATTTTTGCCAGGAGGACTTACTGGCGAGGTATATCGCAACTTTTTGGAACAAACGCTACCTCAGTTTCTGGGGGATTACAAGATTACAGCGTATTTTAGCATAATGGCCCGAGAGTTTTTAACAGTAACAAACGGAGATAGCTAGATTGGTCGAGGTGGACCTCACTAATGGCCTGCTCGATCACCGGACTTAAACCCGCTGGATTATTTCCTATGGGGTCACCTAAAGTCATTAGTTTATACTACTCCAGTGGAAGATGTGGAAGATTTGAGAAATCGGATAATTGTTGGGTGAAGCAATCAGAAACGATCCTGGTGTTTTTGAAAGAGTTCGGAAGTCGATGAGGAGAAGATCGGATCTGAGCGGGGGTAGGCCAAAATATCCTTAGAATAGTCCAAGGAATAATCCCTTAAATTTTTGCTCCATGTTTAATTAACACCCTGTACATATGAGAACCTTTAATTGTAGTGGTCAAGATAGTTATGCTCCCAAAAAATATTTGAAAGGGGAGGAGTATCTACCGAGTAAAAACTGTTGTTTGTAAAACACATTTAAATCCACTAATAAAATGAAAATACTTTACAAATGTTTGAAAATCTGCCAACTTTTAAAGACGAAGGAGTACAATAAAAAACCTGGTGATTAATGGGACATTCTAGATGTTCATTTTAGATGTTTGTCTATTGAGAGCCTTCACCACGCCTCAGATGCACAACCTACAATGTGTTAGATTTCAGTGGCTGTTAAAGTTACACGGGCAGTAATAAATCGAGTACCGGTTAAGTAAGCTGGAAAGTCACATAAGATGTTGAAAGAATGAACAATTTTCACCTTCCAGTGTCATTTGAATAACTTATGAGGAGATTTGGTTACAGTATCAACACATATACCGATTCAACTGTTTTGAAGAAACGGATTACTCGTTTTTTGTGTTGATTTCGGTGGAATAAGTGTGGAAGGGAATGAATGGTACAATACAAATGAAGTAACTCTGAGTTGAAAAAAACTGTGGCAAAAGGATCATTTCTAATATCAATCCTAGCCAACGAAAATAATTTTATAATTTCAAATGGCACATCTATTCGTTATTCTGTTGATAGCAGTGTTATTTTGTTAAAGAATTTCGTAATGTTTTCACCACGAGAATATACCTCATGGGGATGAAATTTGGTAGTCTATCTTATCTTAAGTTACTCTTGTCTTCTCTCGTCTTTTCTGGACTTGAGAGAAAATTCCTCTTTCGTCTTGACAAGAATACGTTTTCTCTCGACAAGAGAAGGCATTCTCTTGATAAGGAAATGTTATTGAAATATAGTTCTTAGTTCTTACCTATACTATATAGTAGTATAGTATAGTATAGAAATATACCATATACTATACTAGTATAGTATAGAAATAGAACAAAGTCACCTCCCGCTGTCTGTTCCTATGTATGCTTAGATCTTCAAAACTACGCAACGGATTTTGATGCGGGTTTTTTCAATAGATAGAGTGATTCAAGAGGAAGGTTTATATGTATACATATAGTATATATACATACTATAGTAGAGAAAAACACAGATAAATTTAGAGGTTTCTAAAGTGATGTATAAAACACATTTTTGGGCTTACATTGAAAGCCTAACCCTACGAGATAGATAAAAAATGTACACCTTAAAAAGGTCTACAAAAAAGTAAGTACCTTAAATACATTGTGTATTTGATATAGAGCAATATGGCTCGTTGACAGCATGTAATTTAAATGAATATATTCGAAGATATTATAGATTTAAAATTCAAGGACATAGTGGTTGCGGCGATACCGGCCGGGGAGCCGGCGGCGCGTGCCTATAAATAGCGCGTCGAAGGCCGCGCTTCGACCTATAGCACTTTATGATTAGCAGCGATCGCACGCGTTTATATCTATATTTAGTATCAGCACAGCCCCCGTGCGGAGTCTTTGAAACGTCACCAGATAAGTATACAAATAGAATAGGTTTCCGCGGTTAGAAATTCGGACATCTCAGTTTCTGGTTGAACCGCGCTGGAAGTTTTGCATTGTTCGACGTTTCGGCTTCGACTTTGAAGCCATTTTCAAGAAGTAAAAGAGTGTGCCTGTACTGAGAGATACACTTTAGGGTTTTGATGTTCTGGTTTTGCCAAACCCAAAACATATAAAAAAAAAAAGTATTTACAGTTTTATTCTTATTAATAATGTCAATTTATTTGATGTAATTGAAAATATATTTCAGTTGACAAGAGTATTACTTATGGAACTAATAAATAAATCAAGCCATTAATATTTTGAGGCTGTACATATGACATTATTAATTAGACAAATATGTAAATACTGAATTGAATATGTTTAGTAATTTTTATTAGAGGGAAATATTTAATACAACATAATATATATGAAATTTATGAATATTTACAGTCAAAAATGCAATAAGGAATAATGTACGTATGTTGAAATTCCTGATAGCTTGAAGGAACAGGATTTTGTTCAGTTGGACCACTTTCTCCAATGAAATGTAGTGAGCAAATATAAGTATCCTTGGTAACATCATCAATATATTTAAAGCCTCGGTCACTCCTGCCACATTTTTTCATTCATAATTCACATTTCGCACATGCTTTAATATGTGATTTTTTTTGCGATATTCAGGACAAGACTTTGGAAAATTTATAAAATAATATATGTTGGTTTTGAATGATTTGTATCGTGTATCACTTTTACATACTCCATAACAACACTGTTTTGTTGTTCCTTTTCGTGCAGATAACATAATTATAATGGAGTATAAAAATTTTTTTCTGGTTATTTCGACTTACTACTTTTTTTCTTTTCACTTTTTTTACAATTATTTAACTTCAATTTATATTTTAATTTTTGAAACATGAGTTGCGGGCTCTTTAACATGGTTTTTTACAAAAAACAGTACAAAAAAAATTGGCTGATACTGACGCATGCGCACAAAAAATTATGATGAAAAGGCCTATTGATATCGATTATACTCGCGCATTTTTGCACTACTTCCTTCTTACTTTTTATTTCGGGCGGATATTGTATTCTTAAAAAATTATATATCATTCGTAACAACTGTTTTTTATTTATATTTAATTCTGACAGTTGCGAACGATTCACGGTTCCCGAACAACTAGCTTTCATGTTGTGTAGATTTTTATTCAACGCGCTCTCGAAGTAAACTGAAGAATATCACTAAGACTAAGACTGAGACTAACCCATCTACCAAGGCCTTCAAACTCCCAACAGAAAATAATGTAATGTTTTATTCCTATGGAAAAAGCCAAGTCGGTTTTATTGACGGTATAATTCAAAGGAATATTTATTTATACCGCCTCCAAAAAACAATATTTATTAAATCAATGAAATACTTATTTGTTGGATTCTTGGAGAATGCCTTGGTTTCGAGTCGAAACTTTCGACATATTTTCACATTTGTCGTAGTTGATTTGTTATTTTGTTTGTTATAGGATTATAATTTTTCAAGAATAAATTTTGTATATTAATTTATATTTGTTGAGTGGTCAGTTACGTTTTAACGCCTGTGGTGTGCACATATACGATATTTGAAAGTATAAAATTTTTCAAATATCAATTACTGATACGGTTAAAAAAACTGCTAATTTGTGTCCCTACACTCTACTTAAAAAAATGTCCTATACTCAGTCGCATATAACCTAACCTAACCTACAACAATCTGATTTTCGACATCGCACCTCTATAAAAATAATGAACTATGAACATGCTTTTCTTTTGTTCATCGTCATTGCGTTTCCTCATTGAAATTTGATCAGAAACTCGGCATCGATGGAATCGTGCTGGTCATATATTAATACAAAACTGTAGGGATTACGAACGTTTTGACGTTTCATTAACGTTCGGTTGGAATATTAAATGGGCAGGAAGGACGGTCGTATATTCACGTTCGCGAGTCGAATTTCCAATTTCCATATCGATAGATGGCACAGCCAAATGTAGATCGACATTGATGGCGCTTCGTAGCAGGCAGCGAATGCTGATGTTAAATAAATTCTTGAATACAAAAAAAAGGATAAATCTATTCAGGGCCGGATTTATGGGAGGGCAGACTGGGCTGTTGCCCCGAGGCTTCCACAGGATAAATAAAAAAAATATATAAATTTTGACGAGTAGCAGCTTCCACGTTTTTTCTTCCGATTTTTTTTGCAACTTCGCTAAAAATACTTGAACAAACATAATAATATTGTTAAGAATATATCAGAAAGCCCTGATTATATGTTTCGGGTTTTTGGCCCTCCTGAAACCCGAAACACGTATCTTGAGTGCAATGTCCGATTATCAACTTCTGTATTGTATCTGTTAATTGATGCAACAAGTTTTCTTTTATTTTCTGTATTTGAATATTAACATCTGTTCACAAAAAGGATTTAAAGCTTCAATAACTTCTAATTAGGAATCACACGTTAAAAGGTAAGACCTCGTTAGTCCTTAGCTCGAACAAGTTTCTCAACTTCTGAGACTAGTCATTCGTATGGGGGCGACAGCTGATTAACGGAAAAACATATTTTAAACACATTTATTATATGCGAGCGCTTTCGATAACAGCCTGTACTATCATCTTTATGGCTCTACTCAAACTGAACTTTTTATCTTCTTGTTTCTTTTTTTATACGATAAGAACGCCTTAGTGTAGGTATTTGTCCTCTCCTTTCATCTGGACGTCTCTTTAAATTTGCCTGTTCTTGGTGTTTCTCTAGGTTCATTGTTAGTAGGAATGTGTAGTATATTGAATGTTAGGTCTTGTTGTGTTTTGATTTGTATTTGTTCCTCGATAAGTGAATTATGACTTATGCTTTTTAGTGCTCGACGTACCTTTGGATCAGTTTTTCATAGTTAGTCTTCAATTGATGACCGCCTGCCTGGTACTGATGATGCCCAATGGGCCAAAACATCTATCTACCGGTGGCTCATAAATTGAAACCAAATTGTGAATGATCGGAATAGTTCTTATATATTCATCTAACTATCACATACACACTTCAACCTCAAACAACTATTCAATTGTAAAATTTGGGAAAAACTTTCTTTCTAGGCGCCCTCGCATTCCGCAGGGCTTCTAAAGTATATATTATCACACTCTGAATATTCTAGATGGTCATTTTATAATAAATAAATTAAATGGCGTTTGTCTAACATGCAACAGCCATTAATTTCCTTATAATTTTACATTTAGAGGTCCTGTATTCAACTTGGGATAATGGTAGGATTAAAAAAAATTGAATGAATTTGCACACAAAAACTACTCTGAAAATAATGTTTTTAATAGAAAAATTATCTAAATATCAATGTTGACCTTCAATTCAACATCATTCTGTAACATTCGCGACGAAGGTCAATTAACTCAACAATTCTCTGGATTGCATCCAAAGGGACAGTATATACGTAATCAATATCAGGAAAATGGTAAATGTCATCTTTGCAATTTCGCAAAAAGTGGATGGTGCATAGCTTTTTATAGAATGCGGTACTGATGATCTTTTACAAGTTTGATGCTCTCTAGGTTAATACTGATAAGTTGAAAACAGCACATAATTACAGAAGTTGACATTTCAGATTCTGCAACTATATGACTATAGAAAAAATTATGTTAAACATGCAGTATTCTAAGAGGGAACTTTCGGGAAAGCTATATTAAATCTAGCAAACACTGAATACAATGAATGACTACACATAAGTTTAGAAAACAACGCAAATATAACTGTTCTTTCAATTAATAAAACCATTAGCCGCCTCTCAATTTTTCCAAATGTTTCGGAGATTAAACACACAACTCATGCAATACTTGGCACAGCCCCAAATGAATTAAAGATAATGTGTATCCATTTGCCACGGAAGTGAAAGAGACACATCGGTTTGAGACGCTCCAGGGACCTTAGTAAACGATATTAATTTCGCTCGTTCACGACCAGTAATTAACAGATGTACAGGACGATTCTTAGAATTGGAAAGTCATGCAGTCACTAACGCATTTCGAAACAGTGAGAATTAAAATGCAAGAGAGAAGAATGTACTGAACTGAAAAAATAATTTTTCATGACATCTGCAACCAACTTTACTAAAATTCCATATAAGTAAGCACTAAATTATCAGAAACATTATTTCATCGAAACGAAAACAGGTTGTGATTTTATATATTTTATCATCTGACGAAATATATAGAATCACATCATGACAAAAATGTTTTATTTCTAAGAATTTAGTGCCTACTATTATGGAATTTCAGAATTAACCCCAGTTGAACTTCCTGGGAGTTTCATATAAAGAAACTTCATTGGAGCATCCCTTGTTAAGATACAGCCCCTTAAAGGAGGTACATAAAATTTGTATAACAATTTTTTTCACAAGCACTGAAAAAGTTACAATATTGAAATTAACCTGATGTTTTGTACTACCAAAAAGACACTCATCCAGTAATTTATTT
Organism: Leptinotarsa decemlineata; assembly: GCF_025532065.1. Taxonomy (NCBI): domain Eukaryota; kingdom Metazoa; phylum Arthropoda; class Insecta; order Coleoptera; family Chrysomelidae; genus Leptinotarsa; species Leptinotarsa decemlineata. The sequence goes on along the minus strand of NW_027412694.1, from coordinate 8,982,228 downwards.
GGTTTACCCCATGGTTGTAAGGGGTGGAAAACGCAACCCCTAAAATTTATTTCCAATGTAACTTTTTGTCTTATTATTTGTTTACCATTCAAAAATTTATTTCCGATAGTCTCTTTCATTCTAAACAAAAAATGTCTCTTGGTTTTTTTGCCCAAAATAAACCAATTCGCAGCAAAAAATTATTTTACGAACAACTACAGAGATACATCGTCATAAATGCGAAAATACGAAACTAATCTATCTAGTAGGTTGCTGTTAGAGATAGTGACAATTAAATTGGTATGACGCTGTCGCTTTGTGAATTTTCGAAATTGAATCAATACTAATTGTGTTTTGTTGTTCTGTCTTAATTTGTTACTTTAATAATTCACTTGTTATTAAAATGGCATACACAAATGAGGAAATGGCTTATATGCATTACGTTTACGGTCTGTCGCAGGGGAATGGGTTAGAAGCTTCTAGAAATTATGCTAAAATGTATCCTCAACGGCAGCATCCTTCACATAGAATATTTGCTAGACTTCATCAACGATTACGAGAATATGGTTCATTCAACAAAAGAACGCAGGATTGTGGTCGCCATCGAGAAGTACGAACACCACAGCTTGAGGAAGCAGTACTTAATTTGATTGAAGAACAACCTTCTACCAGTACTATAGTCTATTTCAAAAGAGTGTAGAGTAATAAATCATGAAGTGTCATAAAATTTGCCTGAATTTCGTTGTCGTCCATGGGCGTAGGCAAATCTTAGGATTATTAAACTTAATAATTAAAGTAAATTAAAAATTACAGACATAGATAATAATAAAAGGCCATTTTTGGGAAGTAATTTGGTCTAAAACTAAGTACCTACATGTATTTAGGTAAGTAAAATTTCTTAAAAAAAGATTAAGATTAATTTTAGTGGTTCTTGTAAACTTATTTAATATGCAATTTGGGTTCATATACTTGAGCATGATTTCTCAAAAAAGGGTTAACACTTAGTTCCGAGGTGCCATGTCATTATAATAATCCCTTTTTGACCCTGCCCACCAATCATGCAATACCTATTAAACCCAGGTAATTAAGAAAAAGGGTTTAAATATATTGTAATGGTGTCTTAAACATTCGAGTTATAATAGTAATTGTTACTACACCAATTAAACGTACAGTGATATTGTGATATAGAAATAGTGAAAAAGTTATAAAATGGGGACATTTACTCCAAAGAAAAGAAGTGTAAAAAATTCTCCGCTATCTGTTTGCGAAAAAGTTATAATTTTAAATGTATATGATTGCATAAAACACGATCACCCTAGTTTGTCTGTGCAAGAAAGTGTTGAGCGATGTGCCCGAATGACTGGAATTGGACAGTCCACGATTTTTAAATTATTGCGAGAAAGAAAGATATCAGGCCAGGTAAGTCCATGCAAGAGAAAATCAGGAAGACCAATAAAAATCTTAGATGAAGACACCAAATATGACATTCGAAGAAAAGTTCATTCGTTTTATTTTAAAAAGGAAATACCCACTCTTGAAAAAATATTTATCGAGATAAGCCAAGATAACGATATTCCTTTGATATCCAGAAAACTTTTACGGAAAACTTCAAAAAGTATGAATTTTGCCTGGGAAAAGCACAATCGAAAGGCACTATTACTGGAAAGTGATGAAATTGTTTGCTGGAGACGAAAATATTTGACAACTATAAAGCAGTACCGCAGAGAGCAAAAGAAAATTTTTTATCTTGATGAGACGTGGATAAACGAAGGTTATATAGTCAAAAAAATGTGGCAAGATAAAAATATAACAAGTTCTCGCCAAGCTTTCATAGAAGGCCTTTCGACGGGTATTAAAGTGCCTTCGGGAAAAGGGAAGAGGCTTATAATTGCTCACATTGGAAGCGAAGACGGATTTTTAAAAGAAGGTTTGTTAAGCTTTGAGTCGTGCCGGACGGGAGATTATCATGAGGACATGAATTCGGATGTCTTCGAAGACTACTTCGGGGAAATGTTAAAATTTCTTTCAGCTGATTCGGTCGTGGTTATGGATAATGCAAGCTACCATTCAAGGCGCTTAGAGAAGGTACCAACTTCAGCTTGGAGAAAGCAAGAAATTATTAACTGGCTGTCAAATAAAGGTATTCAGTTTGAGACGAATTCAGTAAAGAAGGAACTACTAGCCATAGTAAAACAACATAAATCTCGCTTCATGAAATATGCCGTAGAAGATGTAGCAGAAAAGTATAAAGTAACTGTGCTGCGCCTACCGCCATATCATTGCGAATTAAATCCTATAGAACTTATATGGGCACAAGTTAAAGGATATGTTGCAAGGCACAATACCACATTTAAAATGAAAGATGTCAAGGTATTGTTTGATCAAGCCATTATGGAAATCACATCAGAAAACTGGCAAAAAGCAATCCAGCATGTTTTAAAAGAGGAAGATAAAATGTGGGAACTGGACAACTTGGTCGATCAGGTGGTTGACCCTATAATTATAACACCAGGGGATGATGACAGTTCTTCGGATGAAGACTATACTGATGTAGAATAATTTAATTGAATTGTAAATATACTGTAGCGGGATAAGCAATCTGGACAGAGACCAGTGTATCAGTGACAGTGACACTTTTGCTTAGGTTAGGGTTTAGAATTAAGGGTAGTCTGAATAATTATTTTCTCGGAAGGTTCTCGAAAATTGTACCTAGTAATCTCTAGAACATTCAATTAGGGTATAAATAGAGTGTTGTTAAACGTTAAGGGAAGTTCACAGTTTTAGTATTGTTCAAGTGTCAAATTGTAATAACGTATCCAGTAAAGTTCTTGTCGTTTTTGTGAATAAATTGATTTAAAGTCCCCACAAGTGTTTCAATACGTAAAGTTCGTTCGTGTGTGTTTGTGAGTATTTCCCGATTTCGGTTCGTATATATTTTATTGTTACATTTTATATTTTTTTAATAACACTGTTCTGCTGTATTAGATTTTTATTTCCTTTAATATAATTTTTATGAATGCATATTCTTTTGGCAATTATCCCACTAGCGCGCCTCTGGCTCAGTATTTATCCGTCGATAACAATGGACAAATCCCTTAAAACAGGGTGATACCTACCTGCTCTTTATGAAACGACATAATTTTGCAATGCGGACTAGGGAAGTGACAGAATTTATTGACGGATCACCCTGTAGCGCTTTTGAATACTTAATGAGATTTTATTACTCTACACTCTTTTGAAATAGACTATAGAAATATTGCTTTTCAGCTAAATGTTGATCATATGACGGTATTTCGAATTTTTTGTTTTTGTTTATTACCGTTTAATCGTTCAATGCAGGTACTAACTACAAAATACCAATAAACCCAGTTCGCATTTATGACGATGTATCTCTGTAGTTGTTCGTAAAATATTTTTTTGCTGCGAACTGGTTCATTTTGGGCAAAAAACCCAAGAGACATTTTTTGTTTAGAATAAAACAGGCTATTGGAAACAAATTTTTAAATGGTAAACAAATAATAAGACAAAAAGTTACATTGGAAATAAATTTTAGGGGTTGCGTTTTCCACCCCTTACAACCATGGGGTAAACCAAATAAATTACTGGCTAAGTGTCTATTTGGTAGTACAAAGCGTCAGGTTAATTTCAATATTAGTGCTTGTGCTTTTTAGTGCTTCGATGAGGAATCACCTCTTTAAATGTTTTACACTTGTCATTTATATTGGCAGATATTATGTCCATAGGCACATGATTGTACATTTTCCCACTGTTGTAAAATATGGAATCTCTGGTAATGTTTTTAGTTGGCACAGTGAGTTTCAAAGTGTGTGTGCTGTTTCGGGAGGTATAATGGGAAAAAGAATGCAGCAAAATTTAATATATGCTATTTATTAAACACACAGATTCCAATATAAATAATGCAGTTACCGTTAGAATATTATGTTATTTGAAGAAGGTTCTACAGGAGTCCCTTGGTTTAAGGTTTTCTATATACCGTATTGCCCTTTTCTGTAAAATTAATAAACTTGTGAATAAAGTTGGACTACATGCTTCCTATTGAGTCCACTGTTTTGATTGTTCTTTTGTTTCGGGTGTAAAGTGATGGACCCATGTTCCATCCATGGTTATAAACGACGTAAGAATTCTGCTTTGTAGCTGTGAAACTTCGCTTCACACTCAATTAAAACATCTACACGATACTGTTTTTGCATGAGTGTGAGCGAACGCGGCACCCATCTTGCACACAGCTTTCTCATGTCCAAATTTTCAGCTAATATATGATGTACTGCACTTTTTGAAATGCTGATAAAGTCTGATAGCACGCGTATTTTCAGTCAATGATCATTCAGTACTGCTTTGTGTATTGTCTTCGCTGTTTCTGTAATCGTCACTTCAGTTTAAACTCTGCTACCTAATATTTTACTGTTGTAAACGAAGGAACTGACTTACCCAGAGTAGAATCCAGTACAGCTTTTATATTAAATAAAAAAATATATTAAATAAATAAAAGCATTGTTCCACATAAAGATGATCAATTTTTTCCATTTTCAGAAATTCACCGAAAACGATGGCTATTGATGGCAGCGAAACAAATACTAAACAACGCAGCGTCTTCAAACTTGAAACACATGCTTCATAAATTGAGTACTCTCTAATACAGTGATATTTTTCAAACAACTAACTCCATCTCTAGGTCACATTGGGTACTTCAGGGGCCACCCTATACTTGAAAATCTCAGTAAATTTCTTCAAAACCTCCAATCTTATTTTTTTTAGACAGTATAGTTTTGGAGATTTTACCAACCACGTTTAGAAAGTATTGGACCTTCACGAAACAATATAATAAGGAAAATTTTTTAAATGTCTAAAGTTACCTTAACTTACCTTACGATTGTGATTGATAAAAAATGTGTTATGAAAGTAAAAATTTACTATAATTAGATAACTTAGAGCCACTAACTAGGAAACTAAAATCTCGAAAATTTCACATTTGTAGCCATATATACTATTTAAAATCGAAACTTTTAAAGACAACTCAACAATTTTGTTTTTATTATTAAACGTTAATCCTATTTCAAAAAAGTATAACGTTATTAGACCATCCTGGTGTTGAAATCATTCTTCAAATTGGCGTATAAACGTCGTTTTCGTATTATTTTTTTTTTGGAGCAAACAATAAGTTAAATTGTGTTAATGCATTGAATATCAATCTTGTTTCAAATTCTTAGAGTTCATATCGAAGAAATCGATGGTCTTCAATTTTCCTCTCATTTATTACGTCATTTTCAGTACAATTGTGGCTCTGAGTTTACATAAAACTTAATTATGATATCTCAAGGCACAATATATTAGTTACATCCATCAGAAATTCCATTCGGAAGCAAAAAAAAAAGTAAAATTTTATCGATAGTTCGGGCTCATTCCGAAACATCGATTCCACCACTGAGGATGATAGTGTTCCATCTAAGTGAAATTTTACCTCTTTCACATACGATACTATGTAGCAATCCTGTTAATGATATCTGAATCAATTCCATAACGAGTATGGAGTAAAAACACGAAATAGAAAAAAAGTGTTATTTGTATAATTCATTTTCATATAAAAGAAGTTGTTTCGAAAGTATTTTTTTTATCGTGTAATTCAATGTTAATATGGAAGTAGTTGTTTCAAGAGGGCGTTTTTCATCCAGTTTGTGCCTGAAACTATCTTTGTAAAGATTCATTTTGAATTGTTTTGATTTCTTCCTTTCTTTCTGTATAAATATGGAGAAGTAAAAAGCCAAAATATTTCTTTCCCACATAATTATAAAATTTTTTCAAAAAGTTTTATTCAAGATGTATTTCTCTAAACGCAATTTCCAAGTCCAACTGATGAAGCTACAGTGTAGCGAAATGTGTCTTAAATGAAATTTATTGTGAAAATTGTATAATTAGTATCACTGACAGTTCTATTCATTTTCATCAAGTAACGAGTCGGTGTATTTATAATTCAGTAATTTTTAGAGAATTCACAAAACTGTGTACCTATAATATGCCACGAGCCTACTTCTATTTTACCCAAGAGTTGGCCAATTCTGTTTCACAGGGTTTATGAATTGTTCGCAATTGGACTGTTGGACCTATCCCTAGTAAACGAGAACAACCCTAATAGCACCTATCATTTTTCAAATAAACAGCTCACAAAATAGGGAAAATTAAACAAAAAATAATTCTCATCAAAACGAATTCATTTCAAACAGGATCACACTGTAATTAATCAATTATCTTCAACGAGTCGAGATGACTGAACTCATAGAGGCACTATGCTTCGATTGCAACCAGCCCGATAAGGATAAATTATATTTTTGATTACCATCAGGTCATCAAGAATTGTACTGTATCAGAACATCATTCATTTCACAAAGGTCATATGTCTGGAAAATTATCGACTAGCTGATATAATACTACCAAAATATAAGTTGAATAAACAATATTTTAGTTGAAATTACCATCCTAGGCACATATTTTGACATAAATCCCTACTAATATTATAAATGCGAATGTAAGTTTGTTTGTTACGGTTTCACGCTAAAACTACTCAACCGATCATCACGAAATTTTGTACACATGTTCTTGGAAGCATTAGAAGTAACATAGAATACTTTTTATTAAAAAAATTATTTTTTATGTAATATAAAAAATTGTTTGTCAAAAAAATCTCAAAATCTAGCTACTTTAACATCATCTAGCATTCCAGTAATGAAGTTCCAACCCTTAGTACCGTAATACCAACGCACTGTATCATTCACAGTCACGACAATATCCAATCCAATCCAATTGACTATAGTTTCAGCTGTTTGAAATTTTTCTATATTTATTGTTATTTTCTTTTGTCATTTCTATTTTTAAGTTAGGTTATCTTTTTAAATTGTTAAAATTGAAAATTATTTATTTTTGTTACAGTGAAATATAATTTAACATTTGTTGTTTTAATTCAATAAAGCATATTTTGAATTTTCAAAACTTCATCGTATGTAATAATTTAAAAAAATTGATAATCCCAGCCAAGCATTAAAATATAGTTCTCATATTGATTCATTTCTATTGTACTGACACTTATTCAATGGCATAAATGTGAGCGAAGCCGCGAGTAAAAGCTAGTTAACTATAAAATAACAATCCAAACTTTAAAAAATTGCATTTTCCTGGGAATAAAATGTCAAGGCAAATAATAATAATAATAATAATAATCTCTAACATCTGGTCAAGCAAGAGTTCAAACAGGGTGGGTCACTTTCAGAAGGGGTGTATTTCAGGGTGATTCCCTCAGCCCCCTTCTATTCTGCATCTCACTATTGCCATTATCCGCTGCGCTCAGAAAGACTCGAGGGTATAACTGTGGCACCCCCGGAAACCGGAGGCACAAGGTCACCCATCTGTTTTATATGGATGATCTTAAACTTTATGCCTCTGGAGAGAAGGATCTCTATCAGTCCTTGAGGGTGGTGGAAGAGTACACGCATGCTATCGGTATGAAATTCGGGATAGACAAATGTGCAATGGTTCATCTCAAAAGAGGACGATGCGGGGACTACGGAGAGGATGTGCAGCTCGTAGATGGAAGCATCCTACACCATCTGGATGCCGGAGAGACGTATACTTACCTCGGGGTGGAACAACGCCACTCACAAGAGGTAACTGCAGTGAAAAACTCTCTCCGCGGCAAGTATCAGCACAAACTTCGACAGATCTGGTCATCGGAACTGTCGGGGAAGAACAAAGTAGCTGCAACAAATATGCTTGCCGTTCCAATCTTACTCTACTCCTTTGGAGTAGTGAAGTGAACTCGGGAGGAGCTGTATCAACTCGACGTAAGGACCCGAAAAATGATGCATCTCTATAGGAGTTTGCATCCCAAATCGTCCGTTCCACGGTTGTACTTCCCCCGACAACAGGGAGGTCGTGGACTTTTGAGTTTGGAGTGTCTACATGACAGAATGGTACTGGATACAGCCTGTAAAGTCGTCAGGAGTTCGGATCCCCTTTTCTGCATGGTCCGTGACCATGAGAGAGCAGGAATTGGAGCATTTCTCCTTAGGGCAGCTGCTCGAGCAGCTGATGAACTCGGTATAGTTTTCGACTCTGAACGAGGTGACTACAACTCTGTCACCGAGTTGGAACCCGTTCAGCAAAAAGCTCAGATAAAAGCCGCAGAGATCACCTTACTTCTGCGGAGACACAGGGATAAGCCAATGCATGGGGTCTTCTTCAATAATATTGAAGACCTTGGCTTATCAAAGCGCCTGACGTTCGCTTTTCTCAGGTCGAGTGGGCTGAAGTCGGAAACTGAGGGGTTCATCATGGCTTGCCAGGATGGTGTCTTCAACACCTTAGTCTACCGCAGTCGCGTGATGGGTATAGAGGTTCCTGACACAAGGTGCCGCGAGGCGCCCGAGACCCTAATGCACTTGCTATCAGCATGTCCAGCATATGCGGTCTCGGCCTATATCCATCGACATAACGCGGCCCTAAGAGTGCTATATTACCATCTGCGGCACTCTTACGGTATTGACGAGACACCGGTGTTGCCCTACGCTCCGGGGGATATTGAATCCGTTGTGGGGAACGAGAAGTGCCGAATTTATTGGAACTATTCGTTCCCCACCCTCAGGCTCATACAAGCTAATAAGCCTGATGTAGTCCTTCTCGACCACCAGACCAAAACGATATTTGTCGTGGAGTTTTCAGCTCCTGGCGAGACGAATATCGTCAGAAAAGAGGAGGAAAAACGGATTAAATATCGAGATTTTCTCTTCGAGTTCCGCAGACTCTATCCAGATCACTCTGTCAAAATGGTCGTTCTGATTATTGGAGTCATTGGTGGAATGATGTCTTCTCTACTCTCGAATCTCAAAATCATACCGGTTTGCCGCACTAAGGCAGAAATCTTAGCCGCACAGATGCAGAAGGCTGTCATTCTTGGCTCACTGCGTTTGCTCAGGGCACACGATTCTCGGACCCAATGATCACTTACCCCACGGCGTGGGGAGTGGTCATTGGTTGATTATGCTGGCGCGCCCTCCCGAATGTATCGGGGCTTCGGGGGATAGGGCCTGACCAGCGCACACTACGGTGAAAAAAAAAAAATAATACTCTCTCTACTCTCAAATCTTGAAATCATACCGGCTTGCCGCACTAAGGCAGAAATCTTAGCCGCATAGATGCAGAAGGCTGTCATTCTTAGCTCATTGCGCATGCTCAGGGCACATGATTCTCGGACTCAATGATCACTCACCCCACGGTGTGGGGAGTGGTCATCGGTTGATAATGTTAGCGCGCCCTCCCGAATGTATCGGGGCTTCGGGGGATAGGGCCTCACCAGTGCACACTATGGTGAAATAATAATAATAACAATAAGTCTTTATTTTACGTGGCGGAGTTTAGCAAAGCGCTATTCTTACACTCAACCGCGTTTGAAAAAAATAAACATATGTTAGTTTCAGGACAATGGTAAAATGAAATACAAATGTTTGTTTGGATCACTGTTGACTGAGCAATTCAATTTCAAGTTTACTTTTGTATATCGGTGGTGATACAAAGACACAGTGAGTGAATTATACATTATTACAGGGTAATACGTGAAGGATCATTCATAGATAGTTCTGTTATTATTCGGAATGTCAAAATTATTATTAAATTTAAGGTTTTTTGAATGTACCTTATGTCTGGAAAGGAGTTTCTTTACCAAATAAGTGGGTTGTCGGTTTTTTATCAGTTTGTGAATGAAACAGGCGAAATGTAATTCTATTCTGTTTAGCATTTTTAACCAATTTAATTGATCGATTGAAGGGGTCACATGATATCTGTGATTCAAGCTGAATATTAGTCTAATGCAGGCGTTCTGTACTTTCTGAATTCTTGCAGAGGTTATGGAATCGATACAAGGGCCATAGACGAAATCGCAATAATTGAACATATATAGAATCAGTACATCTGAAAGAGTCATTTTGAGTGACCTAGTGTATTGGTATTGACTTGATAAACAAATATGAGGTTGTAGTCTATATCAAGTCCTAAGCATTTTATTTTGTTAGACAATTCCACAGAGTGTCGATCAATATGGCAATGGATATTATCTATGGGCCTTCCACGATCTTTGGCTCTTCCAAAAAGATTGAAGATGATTTACTAGGATTGAGGTTTAGACAGTGTTGCTGCGAAATCTGAATAAGATTTGTGATATCATTATTGAGCGATATTTCGTGATCAATAAGATGATTTACTTCATCAGAGAAGTACAAGTTAGTGTCGTCTGCCTATGTACAAGTCACATGCCTCCATACTGAAACGAAAGAAAAAAACAAGTTTAGCACACATCAGACTGTGATTCATGGTGTCGAAAGCCTTACTGTAATCGTGAGATAAGAAAAAAGTGACCTTTTCATTGTCGGTGGCTGAAAAATTTTCAACAGAGCACTGTGATGTACTGTACTGTGACAACCAATTTTTGAAATTGCCGGTACTATATTTATGGGCCTTTGGTGACAAAGGTTTAGAAATTTCGTTTATAGGAAAAATAATAGATTGTTTCCATAGTTCCAGGAAGATACTAGTTCCTTGGCATGTAAGAAGTATGTAATCTACGTATTTGAGCATAGAGACGAAAAGTTCAACTGTTTATTTCAATAACTTTGAACCAAAAGTATTTAAGTCAATCAGATAACATTTTGTCTATTTTAAAATGTAAATTATTATTTCTATCTGTCGATGGTATCAAATAGAGTATTTTAGAAATAGTAGGTGCTTATAATGATCTCAAATGATCAGTATTTTCTTTCAGTAACTCCGAATATACTTCAATCGAAGGCCTTCGCTTATGCATATATGATAGGGGTATGTAAATTTATAATGGGTTTAATTAATATGCGCACCTGACGTGAGTATCATCCTGTGAAATAAATGGTAATCCAACCGAGTCACAATACGCAAATGTTTCCCATTTATATTCAGAAACACAAAGCAACAAGGTCGAGTATGACAGAATTAATACCGAACAAAAAAGGATTTGCAATTGTTTACCCAACACATACTGAAGTGATTCTTTGTTTTATATAAAAGGACGATATAACTTATATAGTTAGTTAGTCTAGAAATGCCGTATGAGCCATCGTTTTTAGACAGCTGGTTGCATTTCGATCGTCATAAAAATATCTTAGCGAAGAATTGATTATATGGCCTTTTTGAATAAAATAACCAATTTCATAAAGAATACATTTTTTTGAATGATGCAACTAGTTTTCCTTTATATTCAGTATTTAATATTGACACTTGTTCACAAAAAGGATTTGAAGTTTTAATAACTTCTAATTATTATATGCGAGCGCAGGTATTTGTCCTCTTTCATTCGGATGTCTCTTTAAACTTACCTGTACTTGGGTTACATCAGATAATTTCCTTTGTGTTGGTGTTTCTCTAGGTTCATTGTTTCTAAGAATGTGTATTGTTTGGTGGGGTATATTCAATGTTAGGTCTCGTTGTCTTTTGATTTGTATTTGTTCTTCGATGAGTGAATTATGGCTTTTGTCGATGAGTTTGATGTTTTCTGGTGGGGGAAAGTTATGTTTGTTTTGTATGGCGTGTGTTGCGAGGTTTCATTTATATATTATTGGGTTTATGCATGTTATGTAGTTATAACATGCATGAATAGAGAAACACCAACACAATGGATATTACCTGTTATAACCCAAGTACAGGCAAATTTAAAGAGACATCCGGATTGAAGAAGAGGACAAATACCTGAACTATAAAAGAACAAACAAGAAGATAAAACGTTCAGTTTGAGTAGAGCCATGAAGATGATAGCACAGCGTGTTATCGAAAGCGCTCGCATATAATAATTAGAAGTTATTAAAACTTCAAATCCTTTTTGTAAAAAAGTGTTGATAAAAAAAATATATTGAATATATTAACAAATTACCCACCACAAACTGTTATCAACAGTTCGCCATGAACCAGATGCTTGTTCCATAAACAAAATGCTGTGAAAGCAAGTGCTACTTTTATGAATACCAGTTTTTTCAAGATTAAAAGAGAAAGCAAAATTGATATTCAACTTCATGGAAATGGTACAATGATAAAATATTTTACTTTACGAATATGGCTAAAATCATTAGTTATGGTCGTTAGAAAATATATCCACCTTTCAACAATGTACTCGTATATATATCAATGGCGTTGCTTATGTCTATTGGGATTACAATTTCGGGTAGTCAGTGTCAGCCTTCAACATTGAGTAACTATAATGAAGAAATAATTTTGGAAAAATCAATTTTTAGCCCTAAACCAACCACATTTGCAATTCTTATTGGCGGAATCATTAAAATTCTTTCGAATAAAGATCTCAAAACATAATACTGTTTTTTTGGGCATATAACCTTCTACAATCTGAAAAATAAACAAATCTGAATCAAAAGATAATATGTCAAAAGAAATACAGGTTTTTACAATCGAGCCGAAAGTTTTCAAGTGAATTTTGAGTTTCGAAAAGGGAAAAAGATTGTTTTCCGAAACATCCACCATTGACCAAGCTAAGTATTTTTTTCAAGGACAAAACACAAGCGCTACAGAAAATCTTTGAGGCGTTCTCAGAGCGGTGCCTGTGCGAAAGTAGCGACTCACATTGGATTTGAATCGCTGGAGACTAAATCCATTTGGGAAAACGTTCTTAGGAAATTTATTCCGCATAAACGCAGGACAGGATGAAAGTGTTTTTGAACAGTGAAGTTCGAGGTGTACTCGGTTGAACCTCCATCGCCACAGTCCATCGCGTAATTTTGACATGAACCGCTCTTGGCGGAATCAAATGTGCCAAGCCACTTGAACACCTCCCGTGAAAGTATCTATCGTGGTTGCACCTGATGTTCGCGTCTCCTGGAATGGAAGCTAGCAACTTCAGGGTATGTTTCGAGGCAGAGCGCCATACATGAGAACAACACTCCAAGAAAATTTATTCTGAGCTTTATAAAGCATAACAAGCTAACAAAGATAGGGTTCTACAATTAGATTGTATTCCAATATTGTATGTCTTTGAATATATCTCATGTTTTTAACAATGGAAAAAAAATTATCATACATATGATGATGACAAATCGGGAAACTTGTGTGTGTAAACTATTTCACAATCCAGGTATGAAAAAGGTCTAATAATTCAGCTAACGGTTCTCAGACTATATCAAAACTAACAATAAACCAATAATAAATTTCCCAGCTTTCGTATGACCCCTTCGATAAATAAATAACTGGGACAAGAAAACGAAACGGGTCCTGTAAACAGGATTCGACTTTTTAATACAACAGAAAAAGATTACCTACCTGCACGAATAAAAGAAAGGCCTGTTACTTCCTATATATACGAAAAAGTACTAATATATTTCATCGAAATGATTCACGGAGTTGACAATAATTCAGGGTATACGCATGTTATATTAGAAAAATTGAACCACATAACATGCAACATCGAAATCGAAAGCGTCACAATGAAAACATATTCCACAGTTTCGTCTGCTTGAATAGACAGACTCAAATCTGATCCAAAAAGGAATGAAAGCAACAAAAGACCGAAAAAATTACCCTAGGTGAAGAATTGGAAAGGAAACAATAGACGCATATAAAATCTTGAGATAAAGCGACACTTCATTGTTTTCAATCATTCATGAGAGCGACTTTCATGAGCAGAAGTTTCAAAACAAGTTCATGTTGCCTCCGTCATTTCAGACTTCTAGAGGAAAATAATCTAAAATGCACATGCCATAATTAGGGAATTTGAAGGAATATTTACCTTTTCTTGTTTTTAAATGAATGAATGAGAATGACAATCATTACAATGATACAAATATTACATGAGAAAATAAGACTGAAAGTGAATGTAAAATTTGACTGACAAACATTAAATAGGCTCATACATCAGGACAATTTGATGTTGTTAATCAATATTGGTCATCTCTGAGAGGAAATATTATTTCGATGTCGACTTCAAATGAAAGTTTTTATTTTTGTCGTTCTTGTTTCTTGATCATGAATGCTTCCCATAGGAATCAAGTGACGTTGTAAATACTCACGTAGAAAATTTTCGAAGACTTTTTAAAGGAAGATCATTGTTTGAATATAATTACTTTGTTTGATTTTGAACCAATTTAACGCACCTTACATGCATTCTATACTTGTAAATCTGTTACACCTAATAATAACAAGCATTGGCTTGTTCTGAAAAATTAAAAATCTGTCATAGATGAACATGATTAAATTACAGAATTGCTGAAATTGAAAAGAGGTAGAATTCCACATTTTCCTATGACTATATGGCGATGGAGTTGAAGATATTCGTCTCATGAATCCGATTTTTTACCAATTATTGAAGTGATAAGTTCTTATGGGAGGGTAAACCGCTTCGTTGCGTAACGCGTAACGGCGCCAGTCTGTCTGGCTTCCCTTTCTCTCACAGACGATTATTTCCTCTCCTCGCATGACTAAGTGTTTAGTGTGCGATAGACATATACTATTGATAGGGAGAATATAACCTAAAACCTACACCGATTTCCAAAGCGTCTATTATTATTATCATAATTAAATCCTACAAAAGACACGATTGGCTTATAGTAGCTGTAACATATGTACATACACAAATTTTAGTTGGGAGGCAAGAATGAGCTCCAGGTTTTTCATTTCTTGTACCATCTCCAACAGGTTACCGTTGATTTTCATATGTAATCACAAACTAATAAATGTATGGTTCAGTAAGTTATTTCCAATAAACATATAGTGAGTAATTTTTTTGTTGGTATCTTTTTGGAAACACTGTTTTTGACAGATCTCGCGTTAATCGTGTCTTGTTTCATTGTTGAAATTGTTCAGTTTGGTCTATAATTTAACCATGAATCGACTTACGAATGAACAACGCTTGCAAATTATTGAATTTTATTATCAAAATTCATGCTCGGTGAAGAAAGTCCATCGTACACTTCTTCCAAATTATGGGCAGTTTCGTCGGCCTAATGAGGGAGCTATTCGGAAGCTTGCGACTGAATTTCGAACCCAGTTTACATTATTCGACATTAAACCACCAACACGCATACGTAGAATGAGGACCGAAGAAAATATTGCGGCTGTATCCGCCAGTGTTTGTGATGACCGTGAAATGTCGATTCGCCGCCGTTCGCAGCAATTGAGCCTCTGTTACTCCACTACGTGGAAAATTTTGCTAAAGGATTTGGGTGTAAAACCTTATAAGATAAAGGTAGTGCAAGAATTGAAGCCACAAGACCTCCCACGTCTAACATTTGGTGAATGAGCGCTGGCAAATTTGGAGGAAGATCCACATTTTCATCGAAAAATTGTGCTCAGCGACTAGGCTCATTTCTGGTTGAATGGATACGTTAACAAGCAAAATTTCCAGATCTGGAGTGAAGACCAGCCATAAGCATTGTAAGAGCTACCGATGCATCCCGAAAAAGTAACTGCTTGGTGTGGATTATGGGTCGGTGGCATCATCGGGCCGTACTTCTTCAAAGACGACAATGGCAGGAACGTTACTGTGAATGGCGAGCGCTACCTTATGATGATTTACGACTTTTTGTTGCCCAAAATGGAAGAATTGGACATGCCTGACATGTGGTTTCAACAAGACGGTACAACATGCCACACGGTGAATAGTTTATCTCACGTTTGGGGCCAGTCAATTGGCCGCCTACATCGTATGATTTAACGCCTTTGGATTATTTCTTGTGGGGTCATGTTAAGGCTCACATCTACAGGGATAAACCAGCAACGACTGACGTTCTGGAAGCAACATTGAAGCATTTATACGTGAAATACCGGTCGATATGTTGGAGAGAGTGTGCCAAAATTGGACCTTGCGCATGGGCTATCTAAAGCAGAGCCGCGGACAACATTTGCATGAAATAATATTCAAACATTAAATTATATTGATCGTTCTATCGATTCCAATAAAGACTTCATCAATTTTTTCAAATTTTTTGTGTTGTTTTGGAAATCAAATCCTATACCTTTTAAAAAATCACCCAATACTAATACATTTTGAATTTGCAGAAAAGTCCATGAAGATTTTACAATTTCAATGAAATCACCACTATGAAAATAGTTCATCTAAAAAAAAGTAGATACGAGGTCTGTTAAAAAATAATGTGAATTTTCATTTTTAATTTAATCATCAATTTTTATTTTGCCCCTCGAAAGTATTCCCCCTCTGATATAATACACTTGTGCCAGCATTTTTTCAATCCACGAAACAGTTTCAATATGCACTTTTTGGAATGTCCTTGAGCTCTCTCAGCGATTCGGTTTTTATTTCAATAGTCGCAAAACGCCGTCCTTTCATTGGTCTCTCCAATCTTGGGTAGAGGAAAAATTCGCAAGGGGGCAAATCTGGTAAATGCGGTGGCTTAGACATAATTACGGTGTTGTTTTTGACCATAAAATTCGGAAAAACAAAGACGAGTGAGCTGGTGCATTATCGTGATGCAAAAAAAGTCATGAATTGTTTTTCCACAATTAAGGAAACTTCATTTGTTCTTTTTCCCCTCATCAAGTTATTTGAAAATATTTTCATACATGACGTCATAGTGTCGCCAAATTAAATTTGGAGAAAGCATCTACGCATCCATTTTGAATACAAATAATCACCTGCTATCGTTGAAATGTTGAAAAGATAATTTTTTCTCCTAACAAATGTTCTTAATATGAAATGAGGGTTCTATTTGAAACATTTTTTGGGTTCATTTTCGGTCAAACCGGTATAGATTTTTAATTGTTGGGTACAAGTCTCTAGTTCTACCAACCACTCTACAAACGTGTATTATGTAAGTTACTATTATAGCATTTCTTTCTATTATTTCTATCAACTCTCATTTTGTTATCAAGTGATGAACCTTTGAAAAAGATCAATTTCTTCACCACATTATACATTTCTGGTGGTATACATTCGTTTTCACTTCCCGAGTCCATTTTCGTGAGAAACAATATATTATCAAAACGAACTGTCCTTTCAATGATTGAGTTAGATGTTCGAGAACTTTTGAAATAGGTAAATTGTCAATGTTAACTTACGATTGAAATAATTGAAACACGACTGTAAAGTTATGAATCCACTCATCTGATATTGGTCTCAAAAATGATAAGTTATGAATTTGGTCACCTGACTGGTTTTTTCAATAGTCATTGAAAAACAAAATTAGTGAATACCTTCAACAAATCCTCTGCAATCACTAGTATGGAACATTCGATTTCTCCGAAGGCTGCCGTTAGGCACGAAAATCCATATATCATTATTTATTGGCTTGGTATCAGGGGAAATCAGATTCGAATCCGAGTTGATACAATACGAGGTCAGAGCCAGAAACATTTGAAATATTAAATGGATTATAACATGATACCACAAGATTCCGTATTTCCAATGAAATTAATCAATACTACAGCGCAAATGAAAATTACTAAGTATTAATATTGGATACTAATAACATTGACTTAGAAACATTTTAGGGTTCCTGTGTATTTGATATATTCCGTACGGACATAAAATAATCCTCCTCTCAACTTTTGAAGGAGATAAAATTTCCAGAAAAATAAATAAATTTTTTGATACTTTTCAGTGGAAAAAAAATAATGGTGTGAGTCAGTCTTCGTCGATAGGGAGCGCTGTCAACTGTTTTCAAATGAAAAAGCGGAGTTTTTAATACCTCGTCTGATACGTTTTCTCAATTCAATATTGGTTTATTTTTGAAAATCTGACCAGCTGAATAAACGATGAATATCAAAATTTCAATAAAAATGTTATTCAAAATCCATTCTAGTTAATCCGATTAATCTTCAAAATGTTCGATATTCACTGATAAAAACGAAGTCTGTTTACAAATTCATTTCTCACATTTTGGAATAATTCTGTATCAATTTCACGTTTAATCTGGTTATGACTTGGTATAGTCGAAGTAAACGATATTGTGCACTCGTAAAGTCGGCGGCACTCTTAAAGGCCATTAAAACCAATACATAGAAATGAACCGGTGGCGAACTAGTCCACGTGGATTGTAGACTTGACGATTCGTATTGGATAATTTTTACTAACCGAGTTTCATGATTGGCAGAAGAGTCATAAAGTTAAATTTGAAGTCATGTTAAGGTGACGAACAGAAATCGGGAATGCGGGGATGGTTGCCGACGTCGTGTTCAGTTCAGCAACTGATCGCGATTTGAGTGTTGATATTCGATATTGGCGTTATCTATTTAAAATTTGGCGTCCTTGGACAAGTACTTATAGTAATAACGAGTGTGATAACAACGCAGACTTTTCCCTGTGCAGTGATTCCAATAGCGATGGTAAACAATGCTAAAAAGAGATACCAGTGAATGAGATTTGGAGAGTATGTTGAAATGTATATAAGAATCTACATCTCAAGTTTGGTTTCGAAGAAAACAAACTATTGTAAGCAATATCAGATTTGATCGAAATTCCTTTCTCAACTGTACGTGAAATAGTCAAAAACAAACCTTATGAACGCAAGACGCGATGTGATACAGGATTACTAAAATCTTTAGATGTTCATCTAATAAAATCATTGAAAAAACGATATACGAGTGTTACAAAAGCAATGAGATTTCTACACCTGAAGTCATAAGGAAGAAATTGAATACTTCCGGCCATAACGTGAGCTGCTGTGACAAAATTTTTCAGAATTGAATAAATAAACTAGGATTTAAATTTAAAATAAAAAAAAAATCAAGCAGTTTTGGAAAGCAGAAGAATAGTGTAATTGCGTAACAAATACAGAACAAATAACTAAATATAGTCAAGAACAACGGCAAATTTTCTATTTGGATAAACTTGATATGACACTCACGACATAGTTACGAGAGAGTGGACTGATGGTTCGAGAATGTGTACGTCTAACATGCCTGTAAACAAATGATCGCGACTGCATTGCGGAGGAAGTAAATGATGGGTTCCGAATTCTTTGAAATTATGTACCGAATGAGAGTTCTAAGGACGAAATACGAAGTTTTTTAATGAATAACAATTTGCATTTTGAAGATTACTATACCAAAAACCAACTACTTGAAATTTTACAGACACACACCATACTGAGACTTTCCCCTTATTTTTGTGTTATCGATCTAATCGAGATGATTTGGGGAAAATTGAAACAAATCATCAGGCGTAAAAATAATTTTCCATAATTTGATAGGAAGGTAATAGAGCTAGTACACCAGACTGCACAAACGCTGCCTTGATACAGTTTGGTACTCCGAAACGGGTATAGGGGTGATTATTTCAAATGCTGATGATAATTGAACAAATGATCAAATGAACATGACGATTATTATAACAGCATAAAGTGATTTTATGTTTACTTCATTGAACATTAACCACACTATTTAGAGCCGGTTATTCCCGTGTTCACACCCACCTTCTTTCATGAAAAATGCGAAAACGATCCGTCAATAAAGAAGTATTTAATATTACCGAAGAAGACTGGCAGAAAAGGGACAAAAAAGTAATTTTAGTTGAAAAAGACAATATGGGTGGACAAAAGATGGACACTTTTCAAAAAACAATGTAGAGTTTTTTTAAAGCCTTATCAAATTACCATGTCTCGTTGGGTACGAACGAATTTCAGAGTTTCGATGATGATCGTATGAATATTTCTTGAATACCAGTATGCACTTGTAAATATATATATACATGTACACACATACGTCCATTTTCAACAAAAGTTTTTTTGCAAGACTCTCGGCACTCTATTTTGAATATTAGTCGTATAACTCTTTTCTGGGACACAAAAATTCTATGAAGCTTGGAGGAGCAACCCCACACAGCGATATTATATGAGATGTGACAGTATATAAGGGCAAAATAAACATTTAGGAGCTGTTTTCTGTTGAATACCGATCTCAATTGTCTCATAGCATAGTACCCCGAATTGACTTTTTTATTCATTTGAGCTATACTGGACTCCCACGACATGTTGCTATCTATGACCGTACCAAGAAATTTGTGGCCTAATTTTTTAATCGTTCTATAGTAAAATTGCATCACCACTGTTTTGCTTGAAATCACAATTAATGAATTTTCTCTGCACCAGGTTGTGAATTCAAACGACAATACGTTGAGCTTTTCATTGTCATTGTGATTCTTATATATTCAGAAATTATTATAGAATAACGAAAATTAGTTAGCTCCCTAACTATATTATTAAAGGGGAGCTGTTGGAAGGTAGGTTGCACTATATCGTTTACTTGAACTATACTAGATATTAGTACTTCTCATAAAGTTCAGCCGGCTGAAGAGAGCAGTTTGAAAAATAACTTGTATCAAGTGATATTACCGTAACAATATAAACCAACATCAAGAATACACGTTTCTAACCGAAAGAAAATAAAAAGAAGCCGGTCTTTACCTTTTACATCGCCGTTGGATTCATTATTTTCTCCGGTCGATTTGTATTTAGTCGATTAGGCCGAATACGGCTTCAGAGAGTGTTTTTTGTATGTTACGCCAGGGGAAATTGCAATTTTTCAGAAAACTGTTGGTAGAATCGAGTGATTAAACCTCTGTTCGGATAATCATTATTACTTATTCAACCCTGTATTAAGGAAATCAATTTTGAATTAACCTTCAAAATACAATGCGATGACGACGGAACATTGAAAGTAATAGGTCGTGACAGACATACATACTGACTGTTATGTCAGTTAAAGAGCAGTCTTGGAGCGTACAATAAACTTCGAGGTGAGATAGAATGACTGTTCAACTCGTATCAAAGATGCTAACGATTGAAATCAAAGGAATTAGTACTTCATTTGAATAAGAAGATAGAAATGCGATCTGTACAGACTCTACATTAAATGACATGACAGCATCAAGGACTAAGTATTGTTTTTTTTGAAAGTTTCAAAATCATATCTTATATATGTATACTATAAGAGATAACTTATGGCAATTTGTGATTAGTAATTTTCAACTTAATGATTTCAGATCATTAAATAGAACTGGCCGATACTTGATGAAATTCCATATTAAAACTAATTATTACAGTTTATTGTATGATTTCCACTATAAAGGGTTTTACAAAAATCGCGACACGTGTTTCGCTATACAATAGCTTCCTCAAGCGTACATTTAAAGGAAATATCGTGTTTTTTCAATGACAAAGGCACAATAAATAGATAAGCAATCAAAACCGTAAAACCAAAACAATGAATAATTTTGAAAATGGTTTCAATAGTTTGTGTTCACGCAAGGTTTGCCCGACTTCACACCCGTTGATTTATTTTTCTATGAGCTTATTTGAAGTCTTGAAGTTCTTTGCCACAAAGCTTTTTTGCTAAGAAACAGGAGATCCAATGCAGCATCAGTCAGTATCCACAAAATGTAATGAAAAAATCTCCAATTCATACTATGTGTGATACCTCTAATTTTGTTAGTCATGACCTAGATATATTCAACTGCCAGATTATAGAAATCAAAAGACATTTCTTAACTAACGTCAGTTGTTTTCATTTTTTTTTATATAGATTCACAAATTATATTATGTAAGTACATATTTGTAAATGCCACTGTTACTCCCTATTCTGCAATTGGGTTCATCCTGTGCAAAATTGTATGAAATAAATAAATAAAATAGGGCGTATGTGCCGGCAAAGTCGTGAAGATCACTTCATTATAATTTTTCACATCTTGTAGACATTTTGAAAGACCGTTTACAAGAAACAAATATATTTCCATAGAAATCATGCACTACATTTATCTCGAAGTTGTAGACATAAACATAGCCGTTTTGAGGCCAACAAAAACTTACTCCAGCAAATTTTAAATATTATCAATTATCTCCAAAATGTTCAGAATTTTAGATTTTTGTCAAATATTCACTTGAAAGTTTCATCATAATTTAAGTTATTTTTGTTTCAATTCCTAAGTTGAATGATATGAATTATTTTTGTAAGTTACTTACTTTTATTTTTTCTATAATCATGAATTACAGATTTTTTTGGATGAAATATTAGTTTTTCCCTTTATCGCGAGTAAAAAAATATTTATTCTTTTCAAGATTTGCTACTTTATCGATTTTTTGTCACTATTACCTTTCACTAATTGAGTTGACTTTATAGAACAATGTAAAAACAACAGGAAGATCAAATTAACAATACCTAACTACACGATGTTACAGGACGATTTAATATTAGGTTGTCTCAAAAATGTTGTCCGTTTTGAAGTCATGTGTTTCTGTAGCTCCACATTTCAATAAATAATTATTCGACTGTGTCGCAGTACATACTGATCGATAAAGAATGTTGTACTATATACATGCTGCTCTGTTTTGTCTCTCCCAGCTTATTACTATTTATTACTTATTTCATTAACGATTTTTGGCCAATTTTTCTCTACGAATTCAAATTGAACCAAAGCGCTGCCGAAACAGCCCGAACAATTAATCAAAGATTTGGCAAAAACCCATCCAAAAAAGACCATGGTTACTGTATGGCTAGATGGACTGGATATAAACTTGTGCACATTACCAATTGCACAAATCAATTTAATGCAGAGTGCAACAGACTGGTGATTGACACTGGAAGTCACAGCATTCAGGAAATGACCCCTAACTTTATGCCTCCAACTATCAACTACGAACTGCCTTATAAAGTACTGTTTTCGAGTAGAGAGGACTGGATCCTCCGGTAGAAGGAAATATTAAGATCAGATAGTCGTTGGTTCACAGATGGATCAAAAATACCTTTCGGTTCTTGTGCAGGTGTTGTCAGTCGCAGATCCAGGACAGATATATCAACCTGCCTAGGAACCTATACGACTATATTTCAAGCGGAAATTTACGCTATTGAATTGTGTGCGGAGAGATTGAAAGAATCCAATCTTATACACAAGTTAATAAAAATATTCTCGGACAGTCAAGCGGCGTTGGAAGCTCTTGGCTCTTACCGAGCAACGTCTAAATTGGAAACAAATTGCCAAAAACTACTCTCCTCGAAAGGAAGACTTAACAGATTGTCTGGATTCCTGGCCATACTGGCCTGGAAGGCAATGAGGCTGCTGACTCCCTTGCAAAGGAGGGTGCATCGGACTTCAGCGGAGCTTCATCGGACCTGTCATTGGCATCGTTTTAGGCTTTGCCAAACAATGATTGAACACCTGGATGACAATAAGATTCATGGAATTCTGGCAGAATCTTTTAGGAATGACTCAATCCAAGGCGTTTATTCACTCTTCGAAGCTTGATATCAAACAGTTGTTGGACTACAGTAGGGATGAACTATGATGTCTAACAGGCCTTCTTACAGGTCACTGTCAGAGACTCGGACTGTCGGAAGACAGTGTGTCGCCTCTGTTTGGAAAATGATGGAACAACAGAGCACATACTTTGTGCCTGCCCCGCTGGGGACCGAATCAAGTTTTTAGAGTTCGGCAGAGCGGACCTGAAAAGACCACTCACCATACAAACTAATCGGCTTCGTTAAGTAGCTGGATTTATTTGGTGTGAATAGGTGTGAGCCACAATAAATCCTTGTGGGTTGCGGTGGAGGGTGGAATAAACCCACTCACTTCGGAACTAACCTAACCTAACGCCCGTTCGAAAATTAAACAAATGGAGTTCTGCCTCACCCACCACACTTTCCAGACCTCTCACCAATCGACTTCTATCTTTTCAATCACTTCGATAACTTTCTCATCGACAGAACCTTCGTCTACTTCATCGAATCCCGAGCAACCAATACTTGTGCTGACGGAATTGATTGTGTTACGTTGGCAAAAGTGCACTGATTGAAATGGCGCTCGTTACCGACTAAATTGAATAATTTTCACTGAAATATTACAGTTTGAAGTACACTCATAAAAACGGACAAAACTTTTGAAACAACCTAATATCTTCACATAACCGAATATCCTACAGGGGATAATTTGTTAAAATATTTCTTCTATTTCACTAATCTCAATTTGAGAAACTATTTCTATTTTGGACGCATTTAAGAGAATTCTGAATTCTGGCTTAATGAGGAAATTACTAGGAGGCATCATGGTTGTAATGGACATTGTTGAAACCCACATGCACATACGGTAACTTCTAGAATGTTGCTGGAATGCGGGTTGGAATTCTTTAAATGTGCATAGTCATAATACGACAATTCTATAAACGGTAATTATATTTGTCGTGCTGGACTGACTATTCACTAACACTTCAAATAAAACTGTGAAAAGTTACTGATTGTAATTCGAACTAACAGTGGGTGCGAAGTAATTTCGTCAACAAATTTTCGCCTGTTGATTCAAATACAGCTGATACAGAAAGAGATATCGGTTGCTCGTTTCAATGAATACTATGAAAGGTACTCATTTTCAATGCGGATTGTACATAATGGGCCAAATTGGAAACTTTTAAATGGAAACTCCTAATTTCAAACCAGATAGATGAAAACTGATATCTAAGGGTCAAATTTTATGACAAACGCAATGGTGAAAACCGTATATCGATATCTATCATCGGTTCTGAATTAAAGAATATTTTTGGAAATGTGCCTTTTCCAATTGTTGCTGTAACTTTTTTCCTGTCAAAAATTTCTTGTGTCTATGAAAACATTTCCATGTCGCTTCTTTACGTAGAATTCAAGGGTGTGTGAAAAACTGACTTTTTCAAATGAGATATCAGTAGTTATTGATGGAAAACTATTTTTTTTTCAATGAGACACCCTGTAGATTCATGCATATTTCAATAGAGCTTAAAATTACGTTTCCAAAATTGAAAAATGAGAAATGAAACTTTTTATGTTTTTACCACTTTTTTTTGTAAATATCGTTGCTGCAGTTTCGTCCTATATGGACATTTTCAAACTAATACGAAAAACTGTATTGTTTTAATGAATTAGTTATGATATAGTTACTGTATAGTTCGAAAATGTCCATATAGGACGAAACTGCAGTAACGATAGTTACAAATAAAAGTGGTGAAAAACATAGACAGTTTCAATTCTCATTTTTCATGATTACCTACCACGTAGTTAATGGCTATATCAATCAATTTACTTTCCAAAAATGTAGCGGACTCAATGTTTTGCTGAAGTCATCATACAGAGCTTTTAGGTTTTCTCATGTAGATTTTGAAACACACACTTTGATCAAGTAGGCTTTGTCGATGAGTTCCGATAATTGAAAATCGAATTACTCGAACAAGGCTGAAGCGGATAACAAACAGGTTTGTCATCGCCCCATCCACCTGTGAACGAGGTAACCAACCGCATATCCGAAATTTGCAATTCCTATAAGGAAAGGTAACTTTCATTTGTAAACGCACCTTTTTATCCCCCGTGGTGGCGCCCCAGTTGAAATATTTAAAAATATTTTCTTATTGCACATCTACAACATAAAACGAAGCAACATACAAAATTTCAGCCTTCGAGAATGAGGCGATACGGAGAAACAGTGACGAAAAGGTATTCACTTGTAAAAGCGCCCCCTTTATCTCCAGGGGGATCCCCAGTTAATATATTTAAAAATCCTATCTTATTGCTCATTTAGAACATAAAACGAATCCACATACAAACTTTCAACCTACGAAAATATAACGGTATGGAGAAACAGCGATGAAAAGGTAATTTTCATATGTAAATGCGCCCCTTTTTATCTCCAGAGGGGAGCTCCAGTGGAATATTTCAAAATCCTTTCTTATTGCACATCCTCAACATAAACCGAACCTACATACAAAATGTCAGGCTCCGAAAATATAGCGGTACGGAAAAACGGTGATGAAAAGATAATTTTCATATGTCAACGCGTCCCTTTTACTTCCACGGAAGGCGCCCTATTTGGTATATTTGAAAAACATTTCTTGGTGCGCAGACCTAAGGAGCACTGATATACCAAATTTCAGCTTCCTAGGACTTACCAGTACAAAGAAATAGAGATGAGTGAGTGTTAAGTAAGTTAATTTAGCATTTATAAATATAGATGAAAACTCACTTACCTGATCTATAAATATATTACATGTGTGTACTTGGCATTTTCACGGTTTTTACAGAAAATGAATAACTTACCTGAAACAAAGGAAAAATAATTATTAATGAAAGCATAAGTTCACATATTTCAGTTTTTCAAAGAAGCTTTCACAAGTGTAAGTATTCGTAATGCAATAATATATTCCGTATCAGAGGCTGCCAACAATAACATCTACATAGTTGTCTGAAGTTGAGGCCATCCACAGGCGGAAATACTGGTTCGAGAAGAAGTTTAAGGAAGCCTAACGTACAAAGACAATCAAGCGTGAAACTCTTAAAATATGTAGAAACCGTCTTATAGGACACAACCTCAGGTATATCCCTGTAATATGACAATCGATCACTCACTAACCATTACAGTTATCAATGATAGAAATAACTTTGAAAAATTATCTCATTGTAGCTAATGTTTTATATTAATATGCTTAGATTCATCAATGAGAAATCTACTTTTAATTTTATTTTATTTTTTTAATTTCTGTTCATGTCTTTTTTTTGTAATTTCGTGTATCATTGATTATATCTTCGTTATTCTGGGTTTGATTTACCCTTGTAAAAGGTCGAAACATATTTGACTGTGACATACTATTACAAAAAACAGATCAACTCAGGCTACTCTATAGTCGAATAATCACTGAAATTTTTGTTAGATATTATCGAGAATACCGTCAAAAATAACTATTCGAATCTTACGTCGCGTCCTATGAAACGAGTCCGTCTACCTCACACCTTGTATCTTATCGTACTCTAGCTTCGATTAGAGTAGGAACTTGACCCACAAAACGGGTCAATACCAAGTCTAACATAATATTTTGTTGCGCAATCGAAAGAATCTCCTCCAGCGATGATTCCACTTATGAAATATGTGCGTATTTTCTCAAGGTGTAAAACTACGAGTAATATTAATCATGCTTGATAACCATTGAAATCTATTCACAAAAATACTTGTATTATATGTGACTATATTTCTTATCAATTATAGTACTCGCTGGGTGATACAATTATTATTATCATTTTTATAGAATTGCAGGTAATAAATGCTCCTCGGGATTCTCACATTGAAAATCTGGACCACTCAATAAATTATATATAATTTTTGAATGATCTAAAGGAACAATTTGTTCAGGCCAGTCTCAACTCCATATACTGTTGGTGAATGAACTGATACCTATCAGAAAACTACTCCCCTGGCTAATACCAGTGCGGCAGTTGTATCGCCAACAGCATATGCAGGAATAATTTCAGTGGAGAATCCTGTACTGACACCTGTCGGATATAATCCAACACCCTTCTTGGCATTAGCCAGGTATTAGTATTCTAATGTGTGGAGAATACATTTGTTATTCTTTTCTTTCATGAAAAATAGACAATGTGTCAGTCTCATTTTGTGACATCTTCATCTTTGATTTGTTTTTCTTGTGTATTTTTCCTTCAAACTTCAATGAACCGTTTTTCCAGATGTTTTCGATATCTTCTGTGTTCATTGCTTCTCTCATATTGCTACAAACCTTTGCCTCATATCTGTTTCTGACCCAGATATTCTTATCTGAGTAGTTATTTTTGTTATTTGTGTTTTAAAATTTTCACTTGAACCACAAAATGGTCACTTGACTCTCTGTAGCTTTTAATATCCTTCATTGTATTTTACACCCCTTTCTTTGGTTTTTCATAAGTATTAGGTCTATAGGCTGACATAGGTTCCATCCCAAGTACCTTTATAAATATTTTTTTGAAAATTCGTACTTTTTCATTTTAGTCTGCCTTTTGATTCCTATATCATAAGGGCAACTGTAGAAATGAAAAACTGTCATTTTGTAAGGTTCTCCACTTGAAAATGGCGGCATTCAGGTAATAGAGAGTTGCAATCCCCCTCATTGTGCCAAATTCTAGCTCAATCCGACACTGGAAAGTGGGTCAATTCAACTTGCAAAATTACAGGAACAGGAAAGATTCTTGTAAAATACATTTTCCTTTTGGAAAATTCCAATAGTTTGTCCATGACGATACTCTCAAATTGATAATTGTAGAACGACATGTGACATCCCGTGAGGTTGAGTTAAAATCTCTGATAGGTGTGTATACAGTATTGCATGTCAAGACACATTACATAATTTGAGATTCAACTATCCCATTGATGTAATAATCATATTCACGAACATTTTGCACTGAAAAACGGAATATAAACAAGTACAGTAGTAATAACAGCTATCGGACATGTATCATATGACATTTTATTTCATTGTGTCTTTATTTGGCAGTTCAGAATAATAGTACCAATATCAGTGAAGCAAAATTATAATTGGGAGGAGTATATTCTATAGCTTTCTAATATTTGTCTTATACAAGTAGAAAGACCTAACCTAACCTAAGCTTTTCTCAAGTTAAACTATTTCAATATAGTTGAACCTCGATTAGTTTAAGGTCTGTTTCACTTCTGTCGGGAGTCCCGAGACACACACGTTTCTGTTTTTCTATGATTGATTCTAATGAAACAAAACTACAACTTTTATATCAATGAAAGTTAAAATCATCAACTAATAAAACTATCCACGATAATAATTATAGAATTTTCAAAATGAATTTCATTCAAGACGGGTTTCGCTACACGGTAACTTCATCAGTTACTGGTGGCATTTACATAAACAAAACACTCAACTTCATAGAATCCAGTTCTAACAGCAGTAACTGATGAAGCTACCGTATAGCAAAACGCGTTTTAAATAAAATGTATTGTGAAAATTCTATAAATAGTAACATTTATGACGTTATTAATTTTCACCAAGTAACGGGCCAGAGTAATAATAATATAAATTAATAAACTATAAACTATCGATCAAAACTAATAATTCTCAATAAATATAATTTAAAAAATTAAAAAAACACGCTTTTGAAGAACATCGAACCAAAAAGTTAAAAATATATTTTTTAATAAGCTTAAAACAATAACGAACGAAAAATACTAGTATTGTTGTGAAAAAAGCGACGGGCGCTTGATATACACTTTTTTCAGAATAATACTAGCATTTTTCGTTCGTTATTGTTTCAAGTTTATTTTTTTTTTTAATATTTTTAACTTTTTAGTTGTTTAAAAGCGTGTTTTTTTATTATTAAACTATATTTATTTTTCATTTTTTAGTTTCGTATGCTATAAAAGCGTGTTTTTCAGTCTTTTTAAACTATATTTATTTTATCTAAACTTTGGGATCAATCAGCCGTATATTGTTCAGAAAAATTACCATTGATATTTTCCGATTCCGGAAAGGGAGCCTGAAAATCAGCTACCAAGCCCAAAGCAGCAGGCGCGCAAAGGAGGGTTTCAAATAAGGCAGCAGGGGCGCGAGTTTATAAAAAAATAGTTTTTTCAAATGAAGATATACATGTAAAATGAGTTCGAATTATATCAAGGAGGTTATCTAAGCGTCATCTGCCTGCGAATAGATCAAGCAATAATGTCTATAATTCTGTCAAATACAGATCCCGAGCTTGAGAGTTACAAACAAACAGACATACATACATACATACATACAGGTGAAGGTAATAAAAGCGTGTTAAAAAACGTAAAGTGATTTTTCCAAAAAAATGTATATTCAAAAGTTGAACTGAAAGTATAAATATGAAGTGAAAATTAGGATTTCTGTATTCACTTGCACTAATTTTCGTTGTCCATTTATATAAAAACCACACTTCGATATATAATTTTATTTTTAAGGATATTTCAGTTTAATCTTTCGCTATTTTTGCGTCTATTATAAACAGCAGTTTATATTTAATAAAAATAAATAAAAATCTATTGTGAGATCTACTTCTTTGGCTGCATTTTTTTGCTAATTTCATGGTATATGATGGAATTGGCCGATATTTGATGAAAATCCATAACGTATTCAAGACAAACTTTGTGAGATTTTCACTAAACAGTTTTACAAAACCGCAACACGTGTTTCGCCATACAATGGCTTCTTCGGTGGTGTCTTAACTAACTATATTCTACATATTCAATGCTTTATATACTTACCTAATTTTACAATTTGAAGTGCTTACATTTCAAGTACTTGAGTTTTTCCTGGCCATTTGATGTTTTAGTTGTACCTGAGTTTGTAATGAAAAAAGTACGCTTGCGAAACCTATTGTATAGCGAAACACGTGTCGCTGTTTTTGTAAAACTTTTTATAGTGAAAATCATACAATAAACTGTATTATTGAGTTTTATTGTGGATTTTCATCAAGTATCAGCCAGTTCTATTCAATTTTTGAGTTGAAATTACCTGAACTTATGTATTTCCACATTTGAAAAAATATTTAGTAACGGGGAGTTATTTAATTCTATTTGGTCATTCAGTAAATTACCCAAACCTTTGAATCTCTAAATTTGATTGAAGATTGAGCTTTAAATTTTTCTCTTCTAAATGTAACACGTATTCATGAACTCATGTCCTTCTGCTGAAAGGTGGTTCGCAAATGTGAAATTGGTCTTTCTATTTACAAAACTACTTCTATGCTCTTTAATGCTTTGAAAAAATGTTCTTTTTGTTTGGCCAATATACAGTTTTGGGTAAGAGCCACAAGTCAGCTTATATACTCCTGATCTATCCGACACAGAAGTTTTGTCTTCATTGTTTTTAATAAATTTACTTAGACTATTATTCGTACTGTAAGCTTACAGAATTTTTATCTGAAAATATAATGATTTTTGACAACACGGTTGGTCTATTCATTATTTATTTCTGGGAACTAGAGTGCGTAAGTATATCTGAGTGTATAGGTTCATCTCGATAGCTGCTCATGTTTCCGCGATGTTTGATACAGAACATCGCTGGAGCATCGCCTCAATTTTTACAAAATTACTCTTCGGAGATTTTTTCATTCTTCCACCTTTCGTCGCACAAGAACTACATGCTGAACTGAGAATAATAACAGAAGGTGAAATGAATGATGGGAATGAACGTTTCAACAAATATTTGGCCAGTTTTCGATTGTTTTATAATTTTAAGGACCAGTTCGGAGAGTGTTCGGAGCTCAATGTACGACAGTATTAGCAAGCGATAATCAAAAGTGAAGCAAGTGTAATAACATCAATTTCGAAGTATACGTATTTTAAATATTACTTTTGAGTATTTGAATAGATTTATTAATTCATTAAGTGTACCATTCATTCAATTACCCAGAGGTGTAATATTAATTTTTAAATTTCTAAATTTACGTCTTCTTATAGTTATAAACTTACTTTTCTTCAAGTATAGATACCTAAATGGTCTAGAGAAATAGTCATTATAAATGAAAGTAGTATTGAGTAGCTGAATTAGAATAAATAATAATAATTGAATAGTGAAGAAAATGTGAAAACCAATAGGTATCGAGCAATATATCGAAAATCATTCATTCAATACCTTGAAAATAAATGCCAGGATACAATCAAGGGAATCATCGGGAACACCTATGTATATCTAAATTCAGCACATGTTGGCGGATATCCAATGCAGTTTTTCGATTAATTATCGCAGTGGTGATTGATAAAAAAATTACGTACCTACATCCGAAAATAGAGTTAGGTAATCAGCCAATATATGTTATTGACGGATCGTTTTCGCATTTTTCATGAAAGAAAGTGGGTGTGAACATAGGAATAACCGGCTCTGGATAGTATGGTTTTTGTTCAATGAAGTGAACATAAAATCACTTTATGCTTTTATAATAATCGTCAAGTTCATTTTATTATTTGTTCAATGATCATCAGCATTTGAAATAATCACCCCTTTACCCGTTGTGGAGTACCAAACTGTATCAAGGCAGCGTTTGTGCACTCTGGTGTACTCCACTAGATAGAGTCTTTCTAATATTGTGTAGAATAGTTTGGAGATGAAAATATTTCGATTGCGACCTCGTCCTCGAGTCATGTAAGTACAGTTCCAAGTGATTCTTGAAAATGGCTCCATTCGAAACGTCGAAAAAATGACACACACACACACACACACATATATATATATATATATATATATATATATATATATATATATATATATATATATATATATATATATATATTCGTGGAAATTCATGGACAAGACACTCAAGAAATATGGAGGCAAACCACGAATTTCCCCCTTTTGATGTATATCATACACACTCGATAATAATCTATATCTATGTATTTATATCCTGGACCCGGAAGTCACGCAGGTAGCTATAGCTGCCTACGTGGTGATGTTAGATGATGCCTGGGAATGCTGGGTCTTCTAATTGAAACCACAAATGTGCGGTTAGCTCCTGTTGGTGACACCGTGCATGTGTGATGTTTTTTCATTTTTGGTAACCAGTTGTTGTACATCTTTGCAATTGGCTGCACCGCGCTGATGAGGCCAATAGCCAGAAACACGTGTCCGCGGTTTGCCTCCATATTTCTTGAGTGTCTTGTCCACGAATTTCCCCCTATATATATATATATATATATATATATATATATATATATATATATATATATATATATAGGAAGGAAGCGTTGTCAAGAACTATTACACTATTCGCATCCAAATTTGGGATCAATGTGTTTTCAAACCATTCATCAAAAATATTAGCTTCCATGTTCTTATGATAGTCAACATTGCAATCCTCAAGTTTTTTTCCACATAATTTAAAAGAACTCGGAACCAATCCTTTGCTTCCCCGCGATCCTTTGTTTGTAGGCATATTAGGCGTACACATTCTCGAGCTATATTTAGTTATTTGTTCTAAGTATTTGTTACGCAATTCCACTCTTCTTCTGCATTTCATAACTGCTTGACGTTTGTTTATTATCTTAAATCTAAATCCAATTCTGAATAGTTTTGTCACAGCAGCTCACGTTATGGCCGGAAGTATTCAATTTATTCCTTATGATTTCAGTTGTAGGAATCTCATTGCTTTTACAAGAGTCGTATATTGTTTTTTTTTAATGATTTTATTAGATGGACATCTAAAGGTTTTGGAAATCCCGTATCACTCGCGTCTTGCGTTCACAAGGTTTGTTTTTGACTATTTTACGTAAAGCTGAGAAAGGAATTTCGGTCAAATCTGATGTTGCTTATAATAGTTTGTTTCCCACGAAACCGAACTTGAGATGTAGATTCTTATATGCATTGAAACATAATATCTGTGTTTCAATATTCAAATGCATCCGAATCTTATTCACTGGTATCTCTTTTTCACATTGGAATCACTATACAGGAAAAAGTATGTGTTGTTATCACACTCGTTATTACTATTAGTACTTGTTCAAGGACGCCACATTTTAAACAGATAACAAAAATTTTCAAGTAATTATAACTGCACCAATATCGAATTTAGTCACTTAAATCGCGATCAGTTCCTGAACTGAACATTGACAACACGACGGCCAGCATTCTATTCGTCGTCGTAACATGACTTCAAATTAAATTTTATGACTCTTCAACCAATCACAAAACTCAGTTAGTAAAAATTATCCAATACGAATTGTCAATTCTTCAGTCCACGTGGACTAGTTGGCAGCGGCCCTATTTCTCTGTATTGGTTTATTGGCCTTTGAGAAAGCCGACACTTTTAACTAGGCACAATACAGGTTACTTCGACTATACCCTGACTGTTTTATCAGATTTCTGTTTGAAACATCAAACTGCTTTTTTAAGTGAAAACTAACTATTTTTCCACGTGGACGATTCACTTTGTCATTCCATAGTACAAAAACAAACATTACAGAACCAAATCAGAATTTTACGGACGATTTGAGAGTGTCACATGATTTTTTGTCTTATTTTTACCAAAATTGGGAAAACTTGTGGTGTAATATTCAAAACTGATAATAACACTACGCTCTAGTGGCCAATGTCAATCATCAATCGATGCTGTATGTGGGTTTTTTTCGTGAATTTTTCCATTTGAAATGTGGGCTCATATTTTTACATTCTATCGTGTTCATCCGAAGGTAAATATTTTCTAGGCAAATATTTCTTGAAATTTGATTGCTTGATATGTTATAGACCAGGGGTAGGCAAGTAGTTTTAGGTGGGCTCCGTACCTATACTGTGAGGAAATTTTAATGAGGTCCAAAAAAAAACAACTGATAACAATGACGTGCTATCCATGTATTATTATGGTTTCAAATCAAATTCCGAATTATTGACCATTGTTATATTATAGACCATCGTCAAAACTTCACGTCTCAGGTTCATAGTTGTATAAACCATATATTTAAAAAGGCTTCGTCTTAGAAAAGCATTATTCTTGGTTATTCTTATGAATGGTCACTCCATAAATGAATACGTTCTGGTTGAAACCTAGACATCGTTTAAGATTATCATTACGAGATTTTCTGAGTGATAATGAACTTTTTGTTTAGTACCATCTCCCCATCTACCTCCCTTATAATTTAAAGTTTTTCGAGAATGTATACTTCGTATACTAAAGAATGTAGTCTGAAATTAAATGCATTAAATAACGAAACATTAGGGCCCAACTAACTATCTTTTCTCGTGAATAAGACACTATAAAAACTGTCTTGTTGGGGCTTAAAATGCATATTAGAGTTCTGTTAAAAAAATAAGCTGAATGATCAAATTTCGCTGGTTACATACATTCAATTAGGGATTTGATTATTTTTTTATGTTAGTCTAGAACATTTGTTCACCGTTTCAGCTGTTTAGTATGTTTAGTTCGTTGGTGAGGAGCATGAGAGATAGAAGTGTTTTGCTTGTTCGGCGATTTTCTACTATCGAAAAAAACCGATCATTCGAAATGTTGACAGTGGCATACGGTGATTGTATTCTGAGCCAGAAAAATGTTTACAAGTGGTACAAGAAGCTCGAGAAGACGTGAATGGCGATGCTAGCCTTGGACGTCCCAGCATATCAACAACCAATGAAAATGTTGAGAAAGTGAAGAAAAATGTAATGGGGGATTGTCGAATCACTATCAGAGAAGTTGCTGAGGTTGGCTCATGCCATGCAATTTTTTCAGAAATTTTGGACATGAAGCGTGTGGCAGCGAAGTCCGTTCCAACATTGCTTAATTTTCACAAAAAAAAACTGTTGTAAGAATATCGCTCAGGAGTTGTTGAATGACGTTAACGGCGATCCAGATTTGCTTAAAAGAGTCATAACTGGTGACGAATCATGGGTATGAAACCAAAGTCCAATAATCCCAATAGCCCCAGGAAAGCTAAGACCAAAAAAAGCACGCCAAATGTCAAAATTTTGCTCAGTTTTCTTCGATTACCGTGGCGTAGTGCACCAGGAGTTTTTGCCGCATGGTCGTACGATCAATACGGAGTATTGAAGTTATCCGCCGCTTGCGAGAAGCAATACGAAGAAAACGTCCTGTATCGTGGAAAAACACCTGCCCACTACTCATTGCTTGTTCGTAGTTTTTTTGTCAAAAACAACACCATAATCATGCCTCAGCCACCGTATTCACCAGATTTGACCCCATGCGACTTATTTCTGTTCCCATAAGGACCATGATAGGACGGCGTTTTGGGAAGATTGAATAGATAAAAACCGAATCGGTGAGAGAGCGGAAGGACATACAAAAAAGTGCATATTTAAACTGCTTCGAGGATTGGAAAAAACTCTGGCACTGAGGGGGGCTATTTTGAATTGGTCAAAATAGAAATTAATGGATAAATGAATATTTTTTGAGATAAATGAAAATTCACCTTATTTTTCAAACAGACCTCGTACAGTAACCTGCCGAAACGTACTATTTGACCACGCCCTGAACATCTACTCACTCTCCCAATTTTCTTTCCTCACTTCACCTATTCTCTTCCTCCACTTGACTGCTGCGTCCCTAATACAACAAATTTCCTCTGAAATTCCCGGAAACGAGCTGCTGTGCCTGGGGAAAGCTCGAAACCTATTTCCTCGACACAGAAGCTATCCTCCGCCCTGCAAAGCCAGATCAAAAGCTATTTCGGTTACGGATCTGTCGCAGTTCCGGCTTTGATGGGATGAAATGGGGCGGAGTAGGTGGGTGTGAATTGCTCAAAAGGGACAATGATGGAGAAGTTATCTCCGGTGGAGTAAACAAAATTACCTATTCCTGGTCATATTTTCCCATAAACACAAATAAAAACAATTTGATATGGAATAAATATTTCAGTGGAATAAATTGCGGAGCTTTGATAGTGATTTTATGTTGAGAAGAGGATTCTTGGAGGACTAAATTCAAATAGACCTAATATGGAATAATTTGTTATAACATGTTTCTAACAAGAAAGTAGCGAAGTCCTATATCTCCAGATTTTTTCCTTTCCAAGAGAAAGTTCTAGTTGGGTGATTTTACTCTATTAACATTAACTAGCGAACCATAAAGCAAAAGTTCGTCTTCCATATCATTGTCGTATTCTGATTCCGAACTCAATAAAAGCAATGATTTTTTAACTCGATCGGACATAGTGGGACGATTGTCACTTCGAATTCGAAACTGCGTTCAATTTGCGGATCTTCCACGATACGCGTGTACACGTGCGTCTCATGCAGTTCAGCTCACATTCGCTGAATTTGCGCCCTCGTCTTATGATTAGTAGCGATCGCACGCGTTCATACAGGGCATTTTTTTAATCCCCCCCCCTTTTATATTTTGAACGGGTTAACTCAAAAAACTGAAATTTGGGATAATGAAATTAATGCATGAATACTTACTTTATTATGAAGTGAAATTGACAGATGAAACGTTCTAGATGGCGACTGAGCGCTATCTGGGAAAAAAATTAAATGGAACGGAGGGGTCTTGAAGCTCTTGACGAATACTTCACAACCTTAGAATATGAAGTCAATATCTTCACCTTCTACAAAATGGCGGAACATTTAATAATTTCCTGAAGACAAACACATTAATATCGATATTTCTAGAAATATCAATATTAAATAATTGGTGAGATGGTAGTAAATCCTGAACAGTGTACTTATTCCGTCGCGAATGTTTGTAAGGTGTCTTCTTCTACTGTATGGAGACTTTTTAAGAGGAATAGGTATCATCCATACAAAATTAAAATGATACACCGATTAACTGAAGATAACCCTGGTCGAAGAACAAAATTCTGCGAAATCATGACGGAAATCATTGCAAGGCATCCTACCTATGTCCATAATATTTGTTTCAGTGACGAATGCACATTTTTTTAAATGGCAATGTTCACAGACAAAATTGCCGTTATTGGAGTGACATCAATCCTCACGTTTTCCGGGAAACACTTACCCAATATCCAGAAAAAAATAACGTTTTGGCAGAAATAGTGGGAAACCATATTGTAGGACCTCTATTTATTGACCAAAATTAAACAGAGAAACGGTATTTGAATATGCTGGAAACTACTGTTGACCCTCTCATCACTGAAATCGCCGAAGTGAATTCTAATGAATTCGATATGGATATTGTATTCCAACAAGATGAAGCACCACCACATTACTCCAGACAAGTAAGAAACTATTTGGATACTATTTTTCCCGGTCGTCGGATTGGCCGTCGAGGTCCTACAGAATGGCCAGCCCGCTGGCCAGATTTGACTCCTTTGGACTTTTTTATGGGGCTATTTGAAGCAATAGATGTACGAAAGTAAACCTGCTTCAATTTTGGATATACGGCAGAGAATAATAAATGTTTGTAGAGATATAGACGTTACTTCGTTCGAAAATGTTCGGCGTGAAATATTATCCCGTTATTTTCGAATTTTTGGGATACTTATGCTCCGGTTGCTCTCGTCTGGTGACTGGGTCGTGAGTAAGTCTAGGAAAATGTCATGAAAAATCCGTTCTCTAATTCAGAAGTCTTTTAGTTTCTTTTTTTTGTTTTTATGGGCGCCACCCAGCTTGTTTTCTCTAAACTGGGAAATATAAAAAAACACTTTCACGGACTTTCGGAGAAGGCGGGTTTATTGCCACAATAAATATTAAATTGTATATTAATAATTAATATATAAAAAATTTCGGTACCCGGAGTAACGTTACCCTTGGCTTACACTTCAAAATTAACACTTATTTTCTTTCGAACGACCCCAAGGGTCACAATAATAGTACGTATATGTGGGAACTAAATATTTGTTAGGATTATCTTTTCTAATCCAGAGCTCGCCTTTTGCAAAATCAGGGAGGGAAAGTTAAATAATTCAGGAAGGGATATATGCTGGAATTCTAACGGTACACGGGGAAATTTCTCCTACGTCCTTGCACAATTTCCATATGAAATAAAAAATAGATTCGTTCTGACCTTAGGATCCAACTGATTGAAGTCCAAGGTGAAAATTATTTATTCATCATTTCCTATCCAACTGCACCAAAGAATTATTGTGATTAATAGTAATCTCCGTGTTACCAATTTCTATGTAAAAACGGCGTTATTGATATGATAAGGTATGGAGGCCTGACAGATCTACAAAAATAAGAATTGAATTTAACTTTTGATTCAACGATATAATTGTCAAAACGGATAAGGATGCAACCTACCTTCTTCCCAGAACAGCCTCCAAAATTCCTTTACATATCAACAGGTACAGGAATGTGATTTCGCTTCTTTTGATAAACCAACGAAAAATTTTGTACCAGCTAATCTTCTCGACTCCTTCGTTCTCGATCTCTTTACCGTTCTGTTAGTCGGGACATGCGCAAATTTGAATTCCAATATTTAAATCAATTAAATCTTTGAATTAGCATACGGTATGCAACCTTCCTTACCCTAGTAAATATGTTTATTCCAAATATCTACCGCGTTACTTGTTGATTTAGTAAGGTCATTTCGATTCTCTCTGAGGGATCTATACCCAGGTTAACAAAATTATCCCAACGTTTCTGAAGTGTTCAAATTTTACGTTACAATATCAGATAGGCTGTTCATTTGTCAAGACCTCAAGCTTATTACCTCATATTATGTAATTAAATGTCAATGTATTCAGGCAATTATTAACAGTTCCGCCATTTTGCAGTAGTTGACGATATTGATATTTTATTCAAGGGTTGTGAAGCATTTGTCAGGAGCTTTAAAAATATATGTCCATTCATTTTTTTCCCAGATGGTGCCCAGTCGCCATCTTGAAAGTTTAATTTGTCTCAATTTCACGTATTCATGCATTAATTTCATTATACCTAATTTCAAATTTTTGAGTTGACCCGTTCAAAAATAAAAGGGGGGACATTGAAGAGATGCACTGTATGTTTATTTAGTATCAGCACTGCAACCGTGCGGACCAGAGCGGCCGCTAGTTCACAATTACTTTTCTTTGAAATACATTTTATGTGGGGAGTAAATGTTTCTTTCCTCAAAAGCATTGTATTAATGATTTTTGGTTTTGAAACCGAAAAAAGGTTTTCCGAAACGTCAACCACCTGAAGAAATGCTATTCATTATTCAATTTGTAGATGAATTGTTGTCTAGTCAGTGTAGTAAGACTCTCCAGTGGTTTATATTACGCAGTAACTATTCGGGGTATCTGGTACCTGAACCAACTTCTTTTGGCCAACAGGACGTGCTACACAGCTCATGCCATATTGGATATTCTGCACGAACGATTTAAAGGCATGGTCATTTCATGTGGAGATGATGTAAACTGGCCATCGAGATTGAGCGATTTGGTCCCGTTAGACTTTTTTTTGTGGGGTTTTCTTGAGTCGCAGGTGTATGCGAATAAGTTACAAACGACAGCGGCCCTCAAAGCCAACATAACCCATGCCATCTATCAAATTCAGCCTGAATTATGGGCCAGTGTCATGAAAAATTGGACGTTTGGGATGCGCTCCATCCAGAGAAGTTCAACCACCATGGTATATAATATCTGATGCCATCACTCATGTATTTCTGTAGCGAGTCTGGCCAGCCTAAGTGTCACTTTCGCCTTTTTTTCTATTACTCCCAGAGCTTGGTGTTGGTCAGCCCGGCAGCTGGGATCCATTCAAGATATTTGACTTCCGCAGACAGAAGTATCCCTTCACCTTCAAATTTTACAGGTCCTAAGCCCTCTGTTTCGTTCCTCTTAGCGAATGCTACTGCTATCAATATGATTGCCCTGAACCAAGATGACGCCACCCGCCAGCCCAGTACGGTTTGTCCATTATGGTCCATAACACGTAAGTAATCCAACAATTACAAAATTCTTCAACATATGGGACAAAGCCACCCATAAGACAACCCCTTGCCACACGAGCGATTACTGTTTCTCCCATAACGGTCGTGTATACCAATCTTCCTTTAAGCATGAGGTCTTATCTTCCTGCAGCTTGTGCCGTCAATCCCTCTTCTCATCAACGCCTGGATGACGAATTCTAGGGACGTATTATCAATTCAGTGTTACTTATTATTCTTTTCATTGGCCATTTGAATAAATGAATAAACCTTGGAAATGTTTACTCTCTTCAGGATTTTAATTTATGGATAGGTTAGAAAGTGCGCACGAAGGACGGCAGTTCCTCTTAATTAAAGATATCCAAATCATGATATAAATCCAGGTATGATCTTGATTTGTCGGTGACAAATAAAGAAACTACCCATAAGCATGAGTATTACATGAAGTAACTCAAAGTTTTTGACAATTTTCTGCAGAGCTCACCAGTTCTTCAAAAACGATTAAAGAACAGACAGGACTCGTGACTGTGAGAAAAGAAAAAGGTAATATTTTGCTGGTATTATTGTAAATTCCATTATTTGTCCCTAATTTTTCGAATGAAATCTAACAAGTATGTTACGATACAACATACTGACACTCACGGGCTAGAAACTCAAATTGATGCTGAAAGTAATTTAGTCTTACAGAAGGATCTGTTTCAGGATCATTTTCAGCAGGACAGTGTTCTACTTCATTTTTTCCTCCCTGTCTCAAGTTTAATAGGGGAATCCCGAAGACTGGCCAAAGGTCAGATCAAAGAAACAACTCGGGTACACTTCTTTCCTTTTTTATAGAATAAAAAACATGATTTACAAAAAACTTCCAATGAAGTTTTCATAATGGAGAATTTCGAAAACAGACTTTATAGTGTATATTAGTACAAAAATTTTAGACAAAATTTTGAATTGTTTAAAGATAGCGAGAAAATAGATCCTATACGTGTATTTTTACGTGATTTTTTTCAAGTTGAAACAATAACAAAAAGTCAAATTACATTCTACCTATTACTCTGTTACTCAGAAGGAGACTCAATACAGTAATTTCAGCAACTCAATAATACGACATTTGACCCTTTAAGGGTAACATCTAACCGTCGCGGCGCTCGTAAGAATTGAACCGAATGTTCAAAAAAACTATTTCTGAAAGTCAAATTAACGCGTCTTTCAAGGAGAAGGAATATTTTATCAGTTGGATAATTAATATAATTTCGTATAAAATGCAAATGCTGGAACTATAAGAATTCATATCCATAACCGACTCAGATTTTCTGAGATCAACATGGTTCTTTCTCATTCTGCTTGATATGCTCCATTTCCAAGCTAACGGGATTGCTACGGCTTTGTCAGACAAAAATAAATCAGAACTTTATGAGCCCGACATAAGAAAATTGGAAAGTCTGCCTTAAGGAGTAATAAAACTTTCCGGATTTCTCTTATCCAACAGAATGTTCATTACTTATATCCGAAAAGGTGGGAAAATAAGTTCGGGGGATTTTCTATTTCGTAGAGTAGAACATTTTCAATAAATCTAGCATCTTTTCTCAAGTTAACCAAAATACGTGCAATTTCTTGTACTTCTCTATCAAAGTATCTTTGAGAACAATTTACCTCGTATTCTGGACAGCCACCTAGATAGCATCGCTTCCAAATACATTTTCTGTCTGTCCATCTGAGCTACGGAGTGCTCAAAAACATTACCATGCATAGTGCACGTGATCTCCCAGACAAGGCTGCTTGTACAGAGTCGCACTTGTCGTTTTACTTGACGTTTTAAAAATTTTAAACTTCAAAATACCGTATATGTAGGTACATACCACATGAGTTAAATCGTAATTGACCAAAAGCAATACTTTTGAAGAAAATCGTCATTTGAAAGAGAACATTACTCAAGTTAGATGAGGAATAAGATTATGTTTTATATGATTTCACTTCTGATTTCATATAATAATTTTTTTGATCGACCTTTTCTGGGTTTATTCACCTTCTACAATTTGAAAAATATAAAAAAAGAGTCCAAAAGAATTCAATAAAATATTCGCCTTACCACAAGGTGTAGGCAATTTATTCCATGGAGCATTCAAGAAATAACATAACAAGAAATGTTAAGATGTGTTTTTATAAAAATATTAAATTAATCTATTTTATTATGGAAACAAGACAGAGTTGTACAAAAAACTTTTTATGATATTTGTGTTAAATGTAAGTTTTATTTTAAAACCTTACTTTAAACACTTATATCATAAATAGATATTTCCTATTCAGTTTGTACTTCAAACATTGTTTCTTCCATAACATTATTTGTTCGTACCATTTGACATTGTTTTATTTCATAGTCTGTTTATCAGGAGTCAATCAAGAAATAACTATTCGTTGAGTGTGAGGGTGGACTAGAATCAATCTTTATGAACAAAATCCTTATTTACACTAGTATATAAAGCCACAAAAGAATTGTCCAAACAGTGGCTTCTAACAACAGTATATCCTGATGAAATAGCCGAATAGCCCATCAAATGAAATATTCAGAATCGGCGTCAACTCCAACCATCATTCTTTCTATTCGACATTTTGTTTCTTCACTCACTCATGCTGTGCCCACATGTGTAAACAAAATTTAACCTCCTCATAAAAAGAAGCTCAACGAAGGGTGTCTGGCTTAACTCACTCATAATCTAAAGTAAACATAATTACGATGTCGTCAACTCATTTGGTAGTTTAGTAGGTTTCAACGAAACAGTAATTTTGGGCATTCTTGAATATGAAAACCACGAGGGTTTCTGAGTCATTACCGGCAAGTGAGTAATAATTTCCAATTGGAACATACATCACAATTTGAAATATACAGAGTGGACCAAAGAAGTCGCAATTTGAAATATAAAGAGTTGACCAAAGAAGTAAGTTTGTAACTTGGTTGGATACTCAATAAACCACAATCTGACACAAGAAACACACAAAAATAACTGAATCGACAGACACGACA
Organism: Leptinotarsa decemlineata; assembly: GCF_025532065.1. Classification (NCBI taxonomy): domain Eukaryota; kingdom Metazoa; phylum Arthropoda; class Insecta; order Coleoptera; family Chrysomelidae; genus Leptinotarsa; species Leptinotarsa decemlineata. The sequence goes on along the minus strand of NW_027412694.1, from coordinate 8,939,129 downwards.
ATTGAAGCACCTAAAAAACTTTCTTCAAAATTCTATATACGCAATATCTCTGAAACACTAGCATATGCCCTTAGAGACCAAAACACACAAATAGCTTCTCAAAATGAAAATACTATCAAGAAAGCTTTTTCGAAACTAAAAACTGTAACTCCACTTGAATTACAATATAATATAAATCACAAGATCTAAAAGAACGTACCTATTGAAAAACAAAAAAGTGATATACTGCCTCACAATTTAATAGTGAATAAAAAAAGTGTAAGCCGTCACGGAACGCCTGCCAATTGTTGGTACTGAAATCTTTATAAAGAATATCTAATTAAAATATGCATGTACTACAAAGAAATAGTGGAAATTGGACTTCCGGATTACGGCACATGTTTTATTTCCATCTCAACTTCCTCGTTTTTAAAAAAACACATTATACTTACGAAAATATTGGAAAGATTTCATTTCGGTCAAGGGTTCAGAACAAGGTTCTGACCTAAACTGTTCACAGAATATTTCAACGCAGAATAAGTCATGTTCTTGAAATTATCTTAGTCATGTATCTGATTTAAAAAATGAGGAATTCAGACGACCAATGCTTTGCGGAAAAGCATTGCTATTAATTCACAAAACCGCAAGGAGTTTACCATAACAACGGAAGTGTCGCATTATCAGCTTCCACTACATACGAGTACATTCTATACATTCAGGTGAAAGTGGTAGATACGACCAGTACGACGAATGACTTGAAAATTCGGTTGAAAGTATTCAAACAAACAAGGTTTTTTTTAATTTACCATTTCAAGATAAACTATAGTTGCAGAAAAACGGATGAAAATAGGTGAAAAATTGAATGTTGATTCATAGATTTCGAAACATATTTAATAAACCTCCGAGAGCATGTGTCTGAAAGTATATATGGAATATTACCTGCACAACTGTGCAAGTATCCTATAATGTATAAACCCTCCATGAGAAATTATTTTAATACATTCGTTAGGTTACCACATAAAATCTGATAACACCATCAGGTGTTCCTCAGGGATCCCACATAGGCCCATTACTGTTAAATTTATTTATCAATGATGTCTCCACTGTTTTTACCTTCAGCTCATTTCCAATGTTTGCAGATGATTTAAAGGTGTTCAAATCAATACAAAATATATCAGATGCTCAGGCACTTCAATGTGATTTGGTACAGTTTTCTAGCTGGTGTGACGTCAACCTTTTGCATTTGAATCCAGATAAGTGTCAAAAAATTACTTTCTCAAGGATCAATAATGTATATGATTACTCGTATAAAATTAATGGGAATGATTTAGCAGTAACGGATTAAATAAAAGATTTAGGTGTCGTTTTTGACTCAAAAATGTCGTTTAAGTACCAAATAACGGAAGCCTCATCTCGAGCCCGTAAGATGTTAGGTTTTACACTTCGTTCTGCTAGAGACCTAAGTGTCGAATCTATAAAACTGATTTATTGTGCACAAGTGAGATCCATTCTTGAGTATAACTCCATTGTATGGTCACCCTATTATAATGTTGATGTTGAGTTGTTAGAGGGGTGTCAAAACAAATTCTTGAGATATGTTGCTTTTCAGTTAGGATTAAATAGAGGAGAGTATAACTACTCACAGATATTGAACATATTGAACATGAACACCTTAACTCATAGGAGACTTGAAACAGATCTTGTGTTTGTCCACAAAGTATTAAACGGCTATATTGATTCTCCAGAAATAGTTGAGCTTTGTACTACTCTCTCTGTGAATGATAGAAGAACCAGAAATAGTGATATTTTTAAAATTCCTTTCTGTAGAACCAATTATGGTCAGAATGAAACAATATGTAGGATATTGAAATCAGCAAATCATTACCATCTTAACCTGGAATTGTTTAATTCATCATTATTATCCTTCAAAAAATCGATTAAAAACATCTGATGTATCTTTAGTTTGTAAGCACATGTACAATTTATAAAAAGATATTTGTAAAAATTGGCTTGTCCGTTGAAATAAATAAATAAATAATTGCAAATCTCGACTTGAGTTACACATGAGGGTAGCCAACAGGTAGGATTCTTCTTGAACAATGATTGATATCACTTTGAAAAATATACGATATCGACTTATGGGAAGGTGGTATTATGTCATAGTAAAAATAAACTTCGTTCTTTTACCATAGGCGTGCGCTCATATAAAAACGAAATTTAAGGTTATTATAGAATATTTCGTGGTAAATTACTTATAACCAACTACAAAAACTAAAAACAATAATAACAACAGCGAATAAATTAAACACAATATCAATTTCCGGCCGTTCATTATAACTAGTCTGATGTACGTGGGCCGTCGAATCCTTCAATACTACAGCACTGAATGCGTTGGATGAGAATCTCATCCTAAGAGCGGTTGAAGGTCCCCAGCAACTCTGGCGGATCAAGTGATAAGAGAGCCTACTGGTTGTATTATTCTACTGTGATTATGCTATGTCTTTTAATTCTCTATCTAACACTGGTATATTTTGAGAAATCAGATTAGCCGTTCCTGAGTAATTAGCAAGTTTAAATTGATTTCAAGAATCTGCAAACAAACGATAAATATCATGAATTCTCCTCAGTGTATACCAATAAATGTTCAAAATTTCAACCATTGACATAGCGACAATAATTGAGTTTATTTCCCAATTTATTATATTATGCTTCTGAAGTAATTTCGTTGCAAGCATCTCTTATTCTATTCATGAGTTCAGGAATAAACTACGGTTGTTTAACGTATACTTTATCCGAATTGCCTAATTTTGCTGAAACGCAACATCAGTTGAAAACTCATCTGAGTTTGTCACTTATCCAAACTGTTAGAATTGTTCAACTGTTTCCTTAGAATGGTCTGCTAGACTACCTGATATGATACCTCCAGATGTTTTTGAGGTGATATGTGTAATCTAAAGAGGCCCTTCCAACGAAAGTACCTCAGAAACACTCCATGATGTAAAAAATTAATTTGTGAAACAAACTTCATTTCTGCCATAAAGTAAATAGTGATCATTTCGAACATTCATTGGGACAAACTGGATTGGATTTTGCATATAATTTTCTTCAAAGTTATGTTTATCTTTTATTTTCAGACTTAAGAAAACATAAAACTACCAACTACCCAGAAACAAACTAGTGTTGAAAATAAAGTTGAAACTTTTCAGAGAGTCACCAAGACTTGAAAAAAGTGAATAATGCCACACTAATCTTTCTTTAGAATAGCCCACTAGATAACCCGATATGATGACTCTAAATTTTTCTGAGAAGATACATGGAATCTAAAGTTATTGTTATGTAATTATAATATATTCCAGATCCCATGGATGGAATAGAAGAAGTTTACAAATGCATTTTCTGCATTACATTTAAACAGACTTTGTTATTGTCGGGAAAGCTAAACATTTTGAACATTAAATAGGGTAAGATGGAATTAGTTTTGAATATTTTTTTTTCAATTATGATGTTCAGCGTCTGTTTGCAGATCCTTAACAATAATATAAAATTGCTAATCACTCAGGAAAATGATATTAAATAATAGTTCGGAAGATCTAGGTAGCGGTCATCACACCACTCTCCTCAGCAATCTATGGTAATGATCAGATAAAAAAATAATAAAATCATTGGGCTTAACGTAACCTAAGTAAATATGTAAATACTACGCCCAAATATTGTATTATTTTTTTAACTGATAATCCCTTAGATTGCTGAGGGAAGTTGTGTGATAACTGCTACCTAGGACCTTCCAAATTATTTCTTAATTTCTAGAAGATTTTCAAATAAAACCGTTTACCATAAAAACACTTTTTTACTTATTTCATTTTCAAGTTTTTAGTTTCTAATTTTTATCCATCCTAATGCCTTGTACCTCAACTTGGGTAGTGCATCGCTAACGATGTATCCTTTTTAGCTACCCTAATGCCACACAATCTTCGATACGATACAAAATCTTGACTTGGGTAGGAGATCCATCCATGTTGACAAAATTCTTCGTGTAGAGATTATATTGGATTTGCATGTTTTTAATAGTGTACTAATACACTAGTACTAGTCAAGCCCTGTCATTTGATACCCATAATTATATAGTTGTAAAAAAATGTGTAATCCGCCATTTTGTAGCTGCGGCCATCTTGGATTTACAATGACCTTGATATCCCGTCCGAAAGCTAAAAGGAGATATAATTTTCAATTTTGCACTATATATTCGAATGTAATGAAAACATTATATGATTGAAATAATAATCAATATTTCCTAATTTGTTATCATTTTCAGAAATGTTTTCCTGACTTCAGATACTCATGATTAAATGTTCAATTTTTTCAGTGTCTTATGTGCATACTTTGAATATCTAATGGTTTTTTCATATGTGATGGGATTGAAAATCCATAACGTATTCAAGTATAATAGAGTTCATCGTTATTACTTGAATATTTGTATATTTACAAGTTTTATGTTATAATTTCTTCGCCATCAACCGAAGGCGATAGTGGATCAAGTGTAGTAGCGATTCCTATAAAAGTTTTTCAACTTCAAAGTGTTAAAAAGCACATCGGATAGCATTGGACGAGAAAGTTGCATCCAGGTATCAACGCTTAAATATATTAGCAAAATCAATAGAAATAACGAAGATTTAGCAAACGAAGCAAACTCTTACTGGATATTTCAACTCTTATCAAAAGTCACTACTCTCCGAACGGTTTCGAAAATATTAAATTCCATTTTTCCCTTAACTATGGCACCTCGTATTTTCGTAAAAAATATTTTTGGAGCATAGTTTATATAGCAACCTATCATTATTTTTTCATGTAGATCAATGCCTTTGAATATTCACATATCATTAAGAAACACCCTGTATATCTGTATACAGGGTGTTCCTTAAACACATGCTAATATTTAAGGAGGTAATTCTTAGACCCATTTTAAGAAAAAATCTTCCTATGGACGTATGTCCTAAACGCCTTAACTTTTGAGATACAGGGTGGCAAAGTTTTCAAAAATAATCAGTTTTTTAATAATAACTGAGATAATTTTGTAGACATCTTTGGCATATTTGGTACATATGTTCCATGCCTCAAGGCGCATTTTCTGATGTACACAAATTTGTATTTTTTCAAACAGTGGCATCCCTACGGGTTTCGCATTGAATATTTTTGGAGAAAAAGTACTACGCCAATGCTTTCTTTTCAAAATAAAATCATTTTCAAAATCCTCATTTATTTTTGAGAAAATTTGATCTCTTGGTATTTCTTTGTCCGACGCATGATTTTCACTCAAAAAAATAAAAACCGACAGAAAGCAAATTAAGAAATTAGATCAATTCTAAAATGAATGAGAATCTGAAAATTGCTTCATAACGCATTACCAATTCCCTAATAATATTTGAAAACATAATCTGCAAAAAAATTAATTTTTCACAAAAACGAGTTTTATTTTATTTTGTGACAGTAAGTCTAAACTAATAGCACAAATTTATTCATTAGTAATAATACCAAAACTGATTATAAAAATTGTTGGAAGTGACCACCTGCACTTAGTATGCTTCCGCCCTTCTACGCATGGAATTACGCACCCGTTCAAATATTCCCAGCGTATTTCGTATAGTTTCACACGAGGCAACTATTCGATCTCTTAAATCTTCTAAAGTATTAACGGGAGTTTTATACAAAAGAGTTTTAAGGTGACCCCATAAAAAAATCTAAATTGGTTGAGATCGGGGGATCTTGCTGGCCATTGCTGAGGTCCTCCGCGACCTATCCAACGATTAGGATAAATATATTTAAATGGTTTCGGACAATTACACTGAAATGAGAAGGGGCGCCATCGTGCATGTACCATATTCGACTCCTTATCGCAAATGGCACATCTTCCAATAACCCAGGTAAGTCTTCTTCGAGAAAGTGTAAATAAGAACGACCATCAAGGCGTCCTGGTAGAAAAAATGGGCCTATTAGATGATCACCTATAATTCCTGCCCATACATTAACCGAAAATTGGTGTTGGAAATGGGTTTCGGTTATTGCATGGGGATTTTCTTCAGCCCACACATGATTGTTATGGAAATTTTGAATGGCATTCCGAGAAAAATTTGCTTCGTCTGTGAACAAAATCTGTGTCTCAAACTGCGGATTTAGTGCAATACTTTGAAGATAACACTGACTGAAGTTCACACGCTGTGGAAAATCTGTGGGGAGTAATGCCTGCACTCTTGAAATATGGTATGGGTATAACAAAAAATCAACAAAAATACGCCAAACAATTTGATGACAAATATCCAGAGTTCTAGCGATCTTCCTCGTACTCATCTCAGGATGTTCCTCAATTTCTTGCAGCACCGCTTCCTCAATTTCAGGAGTTCTTACTACACGAGGTCTACCTTCCGGAGTGCCTTTCTTGAAACTACCAGTTTCCCCAAGTCGACGATGAACATTTGAAAAGGTTCGGCTATCTGGTAAGGCACGATTAGGATATCTTTCCTGATAAATGCGCCTGGCTTCTGTTGCATTGCCATCGGCAAGGCCATATACGTAATGCATTTGCGCCATTTCCGCATTCGTATAATTTACCATATTTACTGATATTCAGAAAAACAGCGGACTACCAAAATAACTTCAATAACACTTCAAAATCAATCAAAACGCGCTGTGACAGTTTTTAACACCTTACTTTAAACCAACATCAATATTAGCTACTGACATTTGTACATACAGAGAATTCGTTTTTTATTGCTATGGTGGGTACGCTGTTTTTTCTGCTTTTAATCTTTAAAAGAAATCACATATCGACAAACTCCATATTTCCAAGAGGTGCAGTAAATAAATTCTGCTACACGTCATTTATTCCAGGATAACTAAATTTATGTTTTCAAAAATTATTCAGCGGTGCTGCGTTATGACGTAATTTTAATTGAGAAGAGTGCATCTGACAACAAACAAATACCTTTTAGATCCTCAATTATTTTGCAACAAATCTGATCTCTTAGTTTGCTTTCAGTCGATGCACGATACCGCATCAGATTTTTAAGGAATTTATCCTTAAGTAAAGCGATTTTTAATTTTTTGAGCGAAAACCATGCGTCGGACAAAGAAAACCCAACAAATCAAATGTGCTCAAAAATGTATGGAGATTTTTAAAATAATTTTTAATTCAAGATAAAGCAGTGGCGTAGTATTTTTTTCGCCAAAAATATACGTACGTACGCCACTGGCAGAGAAAATTAAAAAAAATTGTACATCAGAAAATGCGCCTTGAGGCATGGAACATATGTAGCAAATATGCCAAAGATGTCTATAAAATTATCTCAATTATTATTAAAAAACTGATTATTTTTGAAAACTTTGCCACCCTGTATCTCAAAAGTTAAAGCGTTTAGGACATACGTCCATAGGACGTTTTTTCCTTAAAATGGGTCTAAGAATTACCTCCTTAAATATTAGCATGTGTTTAAGGAACACCCTGTATATTTTTGCAGTTCTGGCGTGTGAGAACAGTGCTATTTTTGATTGATACGTCAGAGGTTGAAATTCTTTCTACCGTTTAGTTATTTTTCAATACTCAAACTTCAAAAAAATGAGGTGAATTAATTACATTGAGAGATATTGAAGTATCGGTTTTTCACTTTTTTTCACTTTTGAAATAAATTTCCGGGGATAACTTTCCGATAAGTATAAATTATATATGAGAATATTCTTCTGGCGAAATAAAAAGTAGGATCCGGTTCAAATTACATTGATTATTGAAATCAACAAGCTTTAAATTAATCGAATAAAAAGCGGACAACGGGTCTTTTTCGGCTCCGAAGCAAAACGGACGAAAACAAACAGAATATCGTTGAATAAATGAGTTTCCAAGTTTAACTAGCTCCTTGCGATAAAAACAATCGCCGACGTCTCCTTCCGATTTTGGAGCTTAGCCAATATTGTTAGTGTACCCATTATTCTTTTCGATCGGAGTTTCGTGCGGAGCGTGTTTGGCGTCGAATTTGAATCGAATCTGAAACGAATCTCGGGAACAGCGATAAACATTTACATCGAAAAAATGTCAATGACGAAAAGGTGTATAAGCCTTTCGACAAATCTAAATAATGACGTGAGGACAGCAAGTTAGGAAAGCTACTTTTCTGTGAACGCTATCTCACAACAAATTTGTTTTCCACTTTTGGGTGTTAGCACAGTCATTGTAGTCTTCATTTGCCATTTATTGAATGGTAACATGACAATTTGGGGACATATAGGTCAAAGTATACTTCATACCTTTGCAAACCGATTGCTAAGTTATTTAATAAGACAATCATTTAATTTTACCAATGTACATTCCCTTAAAATTTTGTATTATAGTTTAGTTAGGCCAAAACTGGAATTTGATGCAATAATTTGGCATGGACCAGACTACATTATTCTTGCTAGAAAAAATTCAAAACAAATGTTTAAGATACCTGTATTATAAAAAGCATAATGTAAGTATATCCCGATTATAATGTAGTTAGAACTACCCATCTTAGACATGAATTCAAAATTCTATCTTTGGAAGATCGAAGAGTGCTTAACATTTTGCTGTTTTTATTTAATATTATTAATAATAAAACTAATTCACCAACGTTACTTTCTGCGATTTAATGTGCCTCTATGGAGAATGCGCTCTTCTGTTAATTTAATATCCCTGTTTTACATAGAACTACTAGAGCTCCTCTTACAACCACGTGTCGATTAGCAAATTATTTTAACACACTCATTGATCTGGATTAGTCAATTACTCAAAATATGTTTAGAAACATTATAATCAAACAAATTATTTTATCATCCTAATCCTAACTGATTATAATCACTACTAAAATAAATTTTCTTATTTGTTAAATTAAAACTAATATTGAAAAAAATCATAGTGTTCACTTTTACTTTAATTTTCATTTTCATTTTTAATTTTACTTTTATTTTTCATGTTAATCTCTTGTAAATTAATATAAATTATTTGTAATATTACATCCATGTAATTAGACCAGTAGGTCTGTTTGGATACAAATAAATGAATAAATAAATAACTTTTCAAAAAATTATGAAATGAGATATTTCTGGAATTGTTAAAAACCAATGGCAAATTTTTTTATTGGTTTTTAGAAAATAAGAATTATTTTTCAACTCTCTGCAAAAATGTTTTGTATTTAAATGTGTTACATATATTGTCTAACGTAAAAAAATCCAATAACAAAATATATTTTCAAAAAAAACTTTTTTTTACATGATTTCTGAGTTGATAATCGTATTGAATTTCAACTTGAATGTATTGTTAGTATGTTCACAACTAGCAACTTAAATTTTTGAAAAAGTATTTGGCAAAATACAACACAAAACAAAAATGCGATCATAACCTTCACAATGATACACTAAGTAAAACAAAACAGAGCAATTACAATTTTTCTTCATCACGCGTATCGCGTAAAGATAATTTACAATTATTATGAAATGCTCAGGATAATTAACGTATTCATTCAAGGTATTATTAGGTTGTTCAAAAGATTTTTGTCCGCTTTTTCCAGTTTATTACTATCTGATATCGTTGAGTGATTTTTGACCAATTTTCCTCTACGAATTCAAATTAAAAAGAAGCGCTGACGAAACAGACCGAAAAATTAACCAGGCATTTGGCAATGTTACTGTTAAGGAACGCACTGTTCAACGTTGGTTTGCGAAATTTCGTTCCGGAGATTTTAGCCTCGACAATGATCCCCGAAGTGGTCGACCTATAGTAACCCAGGACGAGGATTTGAGGACCCTGGGAAAGACTATAACCCATCACAAATGGTACGTAGGATGGCGAAAGATCTAGGCGTCAGCTCCCAAGCGTTTTTTGATGGTTCAAAAAGTATTGCTAAAGTCAAATAGCTCAAAAAGTGGTGGCCCCACGATTTGAACGATAGACAAAAATTGTTACATTTCAAGGACTGTTTCTCTTTACTTTCACGCAATCAAACCGTTTTTGGATCGGATCGCCACTTGTCATGAAAAGTTCAGGACGGTGCGGTGGTTGGACACCGATGAGCCACCCAGGCACTTCCCAAAGACGAAAACCCATCAAAAAAAGACCACGGTTACTACATTGAGGTCAGCGGCTGGTGTGATTCAATGACTTTCTGCAACCGGGCTAAACCACCACAGCAGAGTCCTACTGCGAGGAAATCGACGAAATGTACCGAAAGTTGCGTCAGCAGCAGCCGGCACAGGTCAACAGAAGAGGTCCGATCCTGTTCCAAGACAACGCCCGTCCGCACGTCTCACAGATCATCGTCCGAAAATTAAACGATTTGAGGCGATTTGAGGCCTCACCCACTATACTCCACAAACCTCTTGCCAACCGACTACTATCTTTTCAAGCACTTCCATAACTTTCTCACCGATAGAGACTCCTTTAATCATTACCGGGCAAAAACGGCATTCGTCGACTATATCGAAACCCGAGCACACAATTTTTATGCTGACGAAATTAATCGACTTGTGTTACGAATAAATTGGATTCACTGAGATTTGGCAGTTTGAAGAAACTCATAAAAACGGACAAAACTTTTGAAACAACCTAATTTAATAAACATTTACTGCGAGTATGTATCAGACTCAAACGCAGCGCAAAGAACTCGTTCAAAATTCATTAAATTTCAAGAAATAACTAATGAAACAATTATAAATGAAGCACCAATATGGTGCTGCAGGTTTTTCCCTGTTTTCCTGCAGCTGAAAAAGCAAATGCGCCATTGGAATCCATCAAGTCGCCCCGGAGCGCCAATTAATTCTTGTTGTTTCATAATTTCATGATTTGTATTACTTTCTTCTCTTCGAATACATTTTTTCGCTTGCTTTAAGAGCTGATAAAACTCACAAAATGTAACTTACATTGTTACGATTGCAGTTTTATTTTACGTTTTTAGATTTGCCTATTCAATTAATTTTTGGAACAAATTATTCCAATAATTTTTTTAGTGGTTTTGTTAATTGTCAAGTGATAATCTCACATTAAAGTATGTTTTTGAATACGTTATAATGGATTTTCATCAAATATCGGTCAGTTCAATCCTGTTATTTATCAAGATTCTTGATGTAATGTAATGTTGTGATGTAATGTAATGTTGATGTAATGTAATATCCTGAGGTGGGTTGAAGGGCACGACAGGAGTCAAAGTAATCGCATTGCCGACTCTTTAGCCAAGGAAGCGGCTGGACTGAGAATTTTAGGACCCAGTGGCACCTACGGATGACTTCGACAATTGCGGAACTAATCAAATGTTACACCCATGCTCAATCCTTAAAGAGATGGGATGGAATCAAAGGATGCAATCTTGCCAGGATCACCCTGGGCATCCTGAGAAGTTGGCGCCGAAGAAATATCTGGCGATGACCAGGAAAAATCTACGCTTAACAGTAGGATTTCTGACTAGCCACTGTCAACTAAGGAAACACCTCCATAACATGTGGCTAGTGGACACCACCTCTATGCAGGATGTGTGAACAAGAAGATGAAACTGTCAGGCATGTCCTATGCGAGTGCCCGGAGTTATCGTCAATAAGAGAGTGTGTGTTCGGCGAGTCTTGGCCTACACCTGCCGATATAAAGGAGATGTCTCCCAGTGGCCTGTCCACCTTCCTGGAAAGGACAGGATGGACGATGACCTAGGAGGAAACCTCCTCGGGAGGATGTACAATGGGTCACATGTGGCCTCAGTGCTGTGGGCTTACACTCACCCTCCCTACTCTACAGATACAGATACGAGTATATGATGCAGTATATGATTACAATTTTGTATTGTAATAATGTTGAAACTAACGTAAAATTTATATTTGTTATTTTATTTCACACCTATTACATTTCAATACTTGTGATCAAATATATTGTTTTATTGTTACTGATATAATGCGAATGTTACTTGTGAAATTGTTTTGGATCGAATATCCCCTGATGGTCACTTATACTCATAATCTCATTACAATGTACGATTTTTGCATTTTCTGAGAACATTTACTATAGTAATGTATTTTTTACACCATCAGAAAGTAGAGATTTCAACGAATAAAAAGCACACCGATTTATTGAAAAACGCTGATATTTTGACACGAGAATTTTCGATTGAAAATCAGGGTGCTTTTTTGATATTAAGTCAAAATAAGGTGAAAAATTGAATATTTCAAATCAACTAAATTACAGTGTATTTGGGACATAAAAAGGTAAGTTTTCACCAAATTTCGTAGGATTTTTTTTAAGATAAAAATAAAAAACCAACAACTTGGTTATTTGAATTTTTCACAAAAATTTTGAGGTTATGTGAAAAACTTGTTAGTACAAAAGTCGTAGATCTTTTTATTACCTACAACTTTGTCTTTTAACTTTTTTCTGTAGGACTTGTAGTTTTGCCGGAAATCAAGAAAAACAATTTTTTTCCCTCAAAAACTCACCCCCTCCCACTTCCCGAACTCAAATCGCCAGTAATTTATTTTTTCTTTCATTATGCTATTTTTTTTTTGTTACAAAAATTATCGACCCTGCTCTATGAACAATTATACTCTACTTATGGGAGCCAAAAAGAAAAAACAAGTCGAAGTTATTGAAATTCATAATTTTATGTCATAGTAAGTATTTAAAAGGAAATTACTATCAATAAAATTAAGTCTCGACGAATGAATCAATATAAACCTATCACTCACTACCTCACCCAGTTTATTTCAATAATCCGCGACGCGACAAAACAACAATGCACAAGCCTTCGAATATGATTGACCGTAGACAAAGGTAGTGACATCAATAATTCATAAAACAAGGTAGTCGAACTCTGAACAAATACAAGCTATAAAAATTGTGTTTACAAGGGAAAATCACAACGTGTTCAATACAAACAAATGAAACGGGAACTTTAAGAATACAAATTATAACAATGAAATGCTAACAGCAGAGTCAATTTGTAGTAAGAATTCATAGAAATTACTTCAAAATAGTTTCTCAAGAAACCTAAATTAACTTCCAAAATTTTATTTTTTTGTTACAGTGGACAGGTAGTCATATGCCTTTTCATCATAAGACGAGCGCAAGCGTAGCTGTCATATTGAAATGGCGGTAATTCAAAACATTCGTACTGTTTTAATCAACAATGGCTGGGCAAGGAATATTATCTTTACAAACAAATAAATTATTGGAAAAAAACATCGATGGTGCTTCACTTGTTTATAATTCAGTTGAGGCCCATAATTGTGAACAATTAAAAAGGTGGTTAAAACGTCATGGGCGTCCGCAAAATGGAAAAAAAGTGAGCTGATTGAGAGGTTAGGTATCAGCATCATCTATAAACATATAAAAAAAATAGTATTTACGGTTTTGTCAATTTACAGTAATGTCAATTTATTTGATGTAATTGTGAATATATTTCAGTATTACTTATGGAACTAATAAATCATGCCATTAATATTTTGAGGCTGTACATATGACATTATTAATTAGACAAATATGTAAATACTGAATTGAATATGTTTAGTAATTTTTATTAGAGGAAATAATTTAATACAACATAATATATTTGAAATTTACAGTCAAAAATGCAATAAGGAATAATGTACGTATGTTGAAATTCCTGATAGCTTAAAGGATCAGGGTTTTGTTCAGTTAGACCTCTTTCTCCAATAAAATGTAATGAGCAAATATAAGTATCCTTGGTTTGGTAACATCATCAATAGATTTAAAGCCTCGGTCACTCCTGCCACATTTTTTCACCCATAATTCACATTTCGCACATTTTGCCCATTCTTTAATATGTAATTTGCTTGATGATTTGATTTTTTTTGCGCTATTCAAGACAAGGCTTTGGAAAATTTATAAAATAGTATGTGTTTTTGAATAATTTGTATCGTGTATCACACTTTTACATACTCCATAACAACACCGTTTTGTTGTTCCTTTTCGTACAGATAACATAATTATAATGGAGTATACAATTTTTTTTCTGATAATTTTGACTTACTACTTTTATTTTTCCCTTTTTTTACAATTAATGAACTTCAATTTATATTTTAATTTTCAAAACATGAGTTGCGGGCTCTTTAACATGATTGTTTACAAAAAAACAGTACGAAAAAGATGGCTGATACTGACGCATGAGCACAAAAAAAATTGTGATGAAAAGGCCTATTGAATAGTAAGAGAGCTAAACTGGAGCTAACAAAATAGGTATGTAGGACAAGATAGTAACAGTAATGCATCACTGTTCTTCATGTCGCTCTTGTTCTTCGCCAAGTTATATGCTAATACCTATAGGTCGGTGTAGACAACCAAAACTACTTTCGAAACAAAAAATCATTTACTTGTTTCAACCTTTGGTGTAACAATGAATATTACTGGAATTTTATCCCAACACCAAACCGTTATTTTCAACACCTCGACATGTGTTTCGACCACTAAGTGATCATCTTCAAGAGGTAGATCAAACTAAATATACGTTCAAAATTATCTTTATTTGTACCATAGATACCTTTTGTAGGTACCTGGGGCCTGAGTGTTTTGGATTAATTTCACAATGTTGCCTTATCTACTAGTCTTATATTAATTTTACAGTGTGTCCTTATGTGAGTCAGGTATATCTGATAATTTTCGCGACCCACATATTAAATAATATTAAGTATAATTAATATTACTGATTTTTTTTATTTATTTAAAGTCGCATCGACCTCTAGGGTCATTAGCGACTTGTCGATATATTACATGAAAAAAAAATTTAGAGACTATGTAGCAAATTGATATTTCTGAGGAAAGCTAATAGATTATTAATATCACATCCATCTCCTAATATGTCCTTTATTGATGGTGGGAAGCCATAAGTTTGTCTTTCATTGTGATATAGCACGCACTCGGTGAGAATATGTTTGACACTTTGAGGACTATCACACACTTCACATACTGGGGGATTTTCTTCAGATAGTAGGTATCCATGGGTGAGACGAGTGTGGCCTAGACGAAGACGAGATAAAATGACCTGGGCTTTTCTTTCATTGGGGTTACTAATAATATTTCTATTACTATTATCGTTAAAATTCACTATTGAGGAATACACCTCTAAAAGTAAATGTGTAACATGATAATTGAAGATAAAATACAGTACGAAAAAAGACTCAATTCAGAACTTAGGTACTTAATGTGACTTGTGGAGCTGGTGCTAACACTTTACAAGATATTCTATATCGGGGTTGAAAGTTGAAAGCTTTTAACGCATGTCACTTTCCACACAAAGCCTTCTTCTATAATTATTTTTTAAACATACCAAAGTGGAGAATGCCCTCTCACACAAATATGTGGTTGAAAACCACATCAGCTCTTTTAAGGCTATGTTCGATCTCTATATGGATACTCTCTCTCCCCTAGCCTTTATCCAAAATGGGAAAAACAATTCAACAGTATTAAGTGTTTTTAATCCGTTTCCGGGACCCACCCAAATAGCTCCCGCGACCCACCAGTGGGTCGCGATCCATAGTTTGGGAACCACTACTATAAGGTATTCATAATATTATGTTTACTTATTTCGGCACTCTCGTAGGCATCTAGATGCCTGTTGTTGTTAACTTGTCTAACTGATGGAATGGTTTTGTTGCAAAATATGATGGGCGATGGCTGATTTTTCTGGTATTCCATATTTTTAGGTGTGCTAAGTGTTCCTTATATCTTGTTTCAATAGATCTTTTTGTCTGTCCATAATATTTTACATCGCAGCCTTACATTGATTTTGTAAATTCCAGACTTTTCCAAAATCTCGACTTTGTCCTGTAGATTCCCTAGAAGGCTCTGTAGTGTATGACTTGTTTTAAAAACCACCTTCATACCTAGTTACTTGAAAATCTTTTCAAATTTCTTTGTGTATTGGTGGTATGGAACTTAGATAATTTTATTTTGTTTTTCGTCGTTTCTAAACTTTCAAAAACATCATCCACATACCTCGAACATATCCGAGGAAAATTCTTAGACTTTTCTTTGGTTTCCATTTCAAATCTGCTCATGAGTACGTTAGCCAAGTAGGGGGACAAAGAATTACCCACAGCCATTGTCTCCTGTAGTTCATAAAATCAACCTTCTACCTGTAAACTATTTTGTTTCATACACAAATTGGTGAGACAAATTTGTGAGAGAAACGAATTCATCAATTTCGTTGTTATTTTTCTCTAGTAATTCCCTGAGGTATTGAAAGGTCTGTGGAATTGGGACGCTTTGATGTTAGTTCTTTATTTCTTTGCATACCAATTCCACAGACCTTACAGTACCTCAGGAAATTACTAAAGAAAAATAATTTCAATAATAACAAAATTAATGAATTCGTTTCTCTAACTAATTTGTGTATGAAACAAAACCATTTCCAGGTGGAAGGAAGCTTATATGAACAACAGGAGGGAACGGCTATGGGTAACCCCTTGTCCCCCTACATATATATATATATATATATATATATATATATATATATATATATATATATATATATATATATATATATATATATATATATATATAGAAACAGAAGTTAATATCGGACATAGCACTCATGAAAGTGGCAAACCATAGACACGTGTTTCGGGCTTTTGGCCCATCATCAGTATGGTGCAGCCAAGTGTAAGGATGGGCAACACTTGGTTACCAAAAGATAGAAATACAAATGCACGGAGCCACCAACAGGAGCCAACCGCACATTTGTGGTTTCAGTTAATAGATCTCGTGTTCACAAGAAAACTATCAAAATCACCACGGAGGCAGCTATAGCTACCTGCGTGACATCCGGTAACATCTTTTGGTAACCAAGTGTTGCCCATCCTTAAACTTGGCTGCACCATACTGATGATGGGCCAAAAGCCCGAAACACGTGTCTATGGTTTGCCACTTTCATGAGTGCTATGTCCGATATTAACTTCTGTTTCTATATCAAGACACTCAATAACTTTCATATTTGTATATATATATATATATATATATATATATATATATATATATATATATATATATATATATATATATATATATATATATATATATATATATATATATATATATATATATATCAGTCCCATACCACCACTACACAAAGAACTTTGGAAAGATTTTCAAGAAACTATGAAGGTGGTTTTTGAAACCAATCATACACTACAGAGCCTTTTAGGAAATTCAACGGACAAAGTCGAGAATTTACGAAATTAAATGTAAGGACTGCGATGCAAAATATTATGTCCACACAAAAAGATCAATTAAAAAAAGATAAAAGGAATACTTAGTACACCTAAAATATGGAAAACCAGAAAAATCAGCAGTCGCTGATATTTTGCAACAAAACCATTCCATAGACTTTAGTTCATTAAGATTGATTAGACAAGTTAACAACAGGCATACAAGAGTGTAGAAATAAGTAAACATCATAACGATGGTGGACCAATACCTAATAGTATACTCTACAGCTTGTTGAAGTAGTAAGGACACATTGTAAAATTAATTTAAGACAACGTTGTGAAATTAATTTAAACCACTCAAGACGCAGGTACCTAGAAGAGGTATCTATGGTATAAACAAGGATAGCATTCTACGTATTTTTAGTTTAATCTTCCTCTTGAAGATGATCACTTGGTGATCGAAACACGTGTCGAAATATTAACATAACGCGTGATCGCAGTCGGCTAGGTTCGAGGCCATCACTCGGGCTAAGTATTGCGAAAAGTGCATCCTATAAAGGTCTAAACCAAATATCGAATATCTGCTTCCAAAAATGACTAGAACACAGGGTTGTTTTTATCTTAAGTGTGCCACATTGTATATCTCTCGCATTTTAGGCTATTAGCAGATATTAACAAATAGTGTAGCCAGAATAGTCACACGGAGTTACAAAAATGTTGGCATTTTCATGAATTTCTGAATTTCTAGTGGTGTATAAAAAATTTGTATCACGGCTGACGTGAGTTGACTCCAGCGATTATCCTCAGAAATATTTTGGGAAACTGAAAATTTGAAAAAAAATTGCGTTTCCCAAAATTGATATTCCGTACCCAATAGATAAGTGTGCAGACTTGTTTTTTGAAATAAATGTTTATTCATTCGTCTACATTAATGATGTATATGTATCATGCGCATTTGCCAGCGCTTCTTGCGATCCTCGAAACGCTTCTCAAACTTGATCTTTGGGATAACCTTTAGCTCTTTCAGCGATGTGCTTCAAATGTCGTCTATAATTTTAAAACGATGACCCCCTTAAGTTTTTTTTTTTATTTTTGGAAGCAGGAGTCACACTGAACCATGTCTGGCAGATAAGGAGGCTGGGGTATCGTTACTGTATTGTGTTCGGTCAAACAATCCCGAACAAGCAATGAAATGTGAGCAGGTGCATTATCGTGGTGCAAAAGCTATGAAATGTTTTTTTTTACAAATCCGCTCATTTTTTTCAGATTGGTTTACGCAAACAGCGTTGAACTTGGCAAGAACTCATGATGACTTTTTCTACTTTTTCAGCGTTTGTTGATAGGTCCGGAACGTTCGTCATCTTCAACGTTTTCACGATTATCGTGCAAATGTTTATACCACTCGTAAACTATCGTTTTGCCAAATACCACACTCATCATAGACTTCTGTTACACGTATGTTTTACGCAATATTAAAGATTAACTGAACAAGTGGAGATACAATTATGTTCGTCTAAGAAAAAATACACTACATAAATTTCTCAGCTTGATACCTTCTCTAGCTTGATGTTTGTGACACATCATTTTATCGAATCTGCTTTATTTTGGCGGCAATAATAATCAAGAAAGCAAGTTTAACGACCTTGAAGTCATGCCAGTTATATAGTCTTTGTATCTGTTACATAATACCCATCTAATGAATATAATAATGTTTATAGTGTTGTTTTCAGATCAGGTTTGATTTCAGATAGAAGAGCAGTGGCATCGAATAGGGAGTAGATTTTGTACGTAAATAATAAATCAGAACCGACTCAAATAGTTCTGATCGCAGATTACAGAAAATACTGCAACTCGAGTTAGGAAGAAATTAATATTTCAATGAATTTCGATTTTAAACCTTTTTTTGAGATATACTTGAAAATATCAATACAATCCAATATTATTCATTAAAATAAGTTTATATAGCATGTGATGGGCACAGGAAAATTTCAGAGAAATACATTGACCTCTTCGCAAACGGTTTATGAAAAGTTCTAAGATAATAACTCTTGTGATCGTGCCACCAGGATGTTTGGGTCACATCTTCTCGAAACAAAACTGTCATTTAGACAAAGCTCTATAGGCCGATAGCTCTATAGGTTCACAACTCAAGATATCAAACACGCTCTACAACGAAATACTTCAACTTCGGCCAAGATGCAGTCGCCAGTGATAGGCACACTCTTTAAACTTCACAATATTAGCACCATTTACAAGACAATTAATCAACTAAATAACACTATTATATCGGCCAAAGACAAAATAGAGCTTTTGACATCCATAAAATTCCCTGTTCCTGTGGTTCACTTTAGTTCGGAACTACCAGATGCAGAATTAGTACCAGTAGAATATAAGAACACATCCGCGGCGGCCGCCTCATGCAATAGAGAAATCTGCAACTGCAGAACATGTCCTAGTAGAAATATATCATGAAATAAATTATTAAGAAACTACTGTCCTGACTAATTCAACGCATTAACACGGACGACTTCATAGAGAGGCCATTGACATCTATATATAAGCCCCAACAATCGCAACAGAAAAGAAGAAGATATATGGCTGACTAGAATGTGGTATCCAGTACAGAAGAAATGTACTAAACTATATTCCACTCCGAGGTTCAGTAAATGTACACGACACATTTCCTCGTGGTAATTTCAATTTTTTTTATTCAAAAGCTCAGCCCCAGTTTTGGTATATATGCGGCTCCAGAGCCGATTAGATACCAATATTGTAAAATACACATATGCCGATTAGAATTTATCTGATGTAGTTTTTAATCCTATTGAAAGTCCATAAAAAAATCTCAAATTTATCAATCCAAATTTTTCATTGGTATGTTCGGCATTTACCCAAGTCTCGTCTACAAAATAAATCTTTCTATTTTCGTTCCTGTAGGATTTTATTTTTTTTTTTAATACTTTCATCTCCATAGCACTATTTCATCCCTGTCCAAAATCAAGTTATGTCTTCCTCATTGTTTATATCTAAATTCAATGTTTTAAATAAATTATCTAAACAATGTAGTACCTATGTTTGAAATTTGGCAAGTCCAGAGCGTCGCATTTATATGAACGTTATCCCCCAAATCTACATTTTTTTACGATTCTAGTTTTTGTCGCCGAAAATATATGGTTAATGGTATATTCTCTGATAATTATTCATCTTTAGGTAATATTGGATTTTCCCAAGTCTCATACTTATACACGTTTAAAATCATTTCCTTGGTTTTTATGACGAAATGAAACTTTTTCGACCTTTGCTACCAATTTCTGTACACCCATCAGGTGTTTCTCCATGCTAGACATGTTTAAGTATTCTGGAAATATTATTTATATACAGTCATGGCCGGTGAGAAGCCCCTCCCTCAAGATATGTATATATACATATAAGTGAGTAAGTATTATTCAGAAGTATTGAATTATCACCCTGTTATTTGAATCCCTACTTTCTCACTCGCCTATATAACCGAAATATTTATTATATATATTATTATTTATTTTTTTATTATATACTTATTGTGTGTGATACAATCAGAAGTGATCATTGAATAACGAATCAAGTTAGCTCCCTAACTATATTATTAAAGGGGAGCTGGAAGGTAGGTTGTACTATATCGTTTACTTGAACTATACTACAAGTTTTATTCGACTACGACCTACCAGCTCGGATTTTGTTCTCGCTAACTGTGACTTCGGCCGTGAAAATCTATGTTCTTATATCATTTCTTAAAACTCTATGTATTATTGATATATTGATTTTATCGATACAATCTATTTTTGACTTATTTACTGATGGTTACTTACTGGAATCGGTACGCGAATTTTAAACGTGTTTGTTTTAAATTTCCTTGGGATCTATTTAAGGAAGTGACGCTTTTTTCAAAATATAAAAACAAAATATTTCAAATGTTACCTTTGACAGCTGAATTATTGGAAAACTGTTGATTTATTTCAAACCAAAATTGATCTCGAAGTGACTTGTTCAATTTGCCGAAAATCTTCAAATACTCTACATTTTTCTTGTAATGTAAATAACAGAAAATTAAAATTAGCTGTTCGAGTAAAAGTCGCATGTATATTAAAGAACATAATTTTCCCCAATTAAAGTCATGTGAAATATGCACGATCCATAATAATTAAAAATAACAACGCGGTCTCTTTGAGTGATCTTCTGTCAGACAACATAATAGTGGCCGGCTGCTCCATACACAAAGTTTACAAGGCCATGTCGGACAAAGAAACAGGCTCAACAACTTTTATTTTGTTTCTATTTTCCGTCGGATATCACAGTTCGGTTGTCTCAAAAGTCAACTTTGTATGGGTATTTATTTTTTGTTCGTCAGTTTACAACACACATGCCTTCGGGTTTTGGAATACAGTTTAGATTTCAGTGACATTGGGTGTTCTGAATTTTTATCGATTTCAGTTTCTCTCTGGTCTCATTTACGCTCTAGTTTTTCGGTAGTTGATTTAAAACTCATCATCAGAAGGTTCTGACATGGACATTTAGAGTCTGCCGCAAGTTGGTATAAAAAATTGTAAAGACGATATTTTTATGAAAAAGCACAAGTTCTGCAGTAAGCTCCTCAAAACACTCTTGAGAGCAGTGCCTTCAGGTAATGCGGTGGTGCTCCATCTTGTTGGAATACAATATCCATATCGAATTCATTAGGATTCGCTTCGACAATTTCAGTGATGAGAGGGTCAACATAAGTTTATAGCATATTCAAATACAGTTCCTCTGTTAAATTTTGATCAATAGAGGTCCTACAATATGGTTTCCCAATATTACTGCCCAAACGTTATTTTTTTCGGGATATTGGGAATGTGCTTCCCGGAAAACGTGAGGGTTGATGTCACTCCAATAACGGCAATTTTGGCTGTGAACATTGCCATTAAAAAAAGTGCATTCGTCACTAAAACAAATATTGTGGAGATAGGTAGGATGCCTTGCAATGGTTTCCGTCATGATTTCGCAGAATTCTGCTCTTCCATAAGGGTCATCTTCAGTTTGGTGTCCTTGTTAGGAATCACACGTTAAAAGGTAAGACCTCGTTAATCCTTAGCTCACACAAGTTTCGACTTCTGCGGGTTGTCAATCGTAGGGGTGCAACAGCTGTTTAACGGAAAAACAGAACTGACAGATTTTTAACAGATTTTAATTGTGTATGTATGATACATATTTCTCTTCAAAAGTCTCCACACACAGTAGAAGGAGACACCTCACAAACATTCGCGACGGAATAAGTAAACTGTTCAGGTAAACTGTTCAGTAAATTGTGCTATAGAGCGAAGTGCAGCCTTCGACGCGCTATTTATAGGCACGCACCACCGGTACCGCCGCAACCGCTATGTCCCTGAATTTTAAATCTGTAATATCTTCGAAAATATTAATTTAAATTACATACTGTAAAGGGCAATATTGATCTATATTATACGCACAATGTATTTAAGATACTTAATTGGGTAAGTATTAATGCTGTATTGCTTAAAATTGCTTCGTAGAAAAGTAAAGGTTATTGTGGGTTACCCCTAAGAGATAGGCATATAACATCGCGGACTTTTTAGTCCGTTTTAAGGTGTACAATGATACTGTGGCACATCATTTTGATTTGTCTTGTAGGATTCAGTCAGTGTTTGCAATGTAAGCGCAAAAAATGTGTTTATTTAAAGATCTGAGCATACATAGGGACAGACAGCGGAAAGCGACCTAGTTTTATACTATTTAGTGACTGAAAAACAACTTTGGGAACTCATTCCCCAAGCAAGACGTTCTCCAAATGAAATAATAATTCTTGAAAAGTTCATCAGTTCGAGAAGTTTGACGCATACTTGTTACAAATATCCTGTCCAAAACAAGTCATGTTCTCAAACACCAGAACTGCAGCACTCTTTTTGACGTGCAATTCATCAACCAAGTTGACGTCTTCAGCAGTGAAGTAGTATATTATTCTACGCCAGAGGTTCCAGTTCAATCTATCAAAAATCAGATCAATAATCAGATAGATGGCTTCTTTCAGGTTAAAGAGCATCAAAAGTTCCTTAGGAGTAAATAACTTATCAGTAAATAATTCCTAGTGATGTGAATCTTTTGAATGTACGATCAACTCATACAGTATTTTTCACGATGTAGCTGTTGTAGCACAGAAAATGGGGATGTCTTAGTGGCAATTATAGCTTGAACACATAATTACGACTTAATTATAAAAAAATATTTTTCAAGTCAAAAATAATGCCTTACATCAAGTTTATTGAACAAAAATCATATTAATGAAATATCTTAATATTGAAACAATCTCTTATTCATTCATGCGTTCAATTAATGTGATACTATCCGTTTCTCAAGTGATTACTTCTTATGGGAGGGTGAACTAGAGCTATTTGAAGATTAAGAAAATGTTTTTTTTTTCGTTTCGATATTAACCATGTCTAAGATCAACGTCGAAGAAAACATACGATATCATTATGAGTAAGGTCCAGGAAGACGATTGTTGGTGAGTGTAGTTTCCTGTCATACCTATACTGAGTAAAAGTTTATAAAGGAAAAATCAAAACCAAAATTGATATGCGTTTAGTTTCTAGTAGGTGTCGACGATATCAAACTCATTATTTACGAAGACTGGAAGAGAATACGATTATGTACCAAAGAGTGTCAGTAATAACTAAACTTTCTTCAAAATAAGGTATTATTGCTTTCGTTTCCATTTTACTGGTGTAACTGGAATACGAGTATATTATATCCTCATTACGAACGAATGCGAGTGAGAAATGTAATTACTAAAGAATGTACGCAGTACAACGTAACTATTTGTTAACTTCTAATAATTTTATACATAACGCTTGGCCGCTTCCACCGACCGATATAATAATACGTCAGAAAATGACTGGACACTGAACTTAGCCTGAATCCGCTATTCCTGTTATATCACAGAATATGTTTCAATACAATTTTTGAATTGAAAGAGTATATTTTTAGGAGAGTTTAATTTTTGGGAAAGAAAGTTTTTGGCCTTCTACTTCTCCATCTTGATACGAAAAAAGTGGGAATCTTCCAAAGAAAGGAAGGAAGCAATCGATTTCAAAAAAATTACCTCTATACAAAGATTGTGTAGATCATGCAAAGAAGTAACTTTCAGACACAAACTGGAAGAAAAAGGCCTTTTGAAGCAGGCCTTTTTTATATAAACATTGACTTACACGAAAGAGACATACTTTCAAAACAAATACTTTTATATGGACGCTGAATTATACGAAAAACACTTTTCTCCATTTCGTTTTTTTCCCAAACATTTCCATGGTATCGAATCAGATATCATT
This sequence comes from Leptinotarsa decemlineata, assembly GCF_025532065.1. Classification (NCBI taxonomy): domain Eukaryota; kingdom Metazoa; phylum Arthropoda; class Insecta; order Coleoptera; family Chrysomelidae; genus Leptinotarsa; species Leptinotarsa decemlineata. Next base: position 8,914,596 of record NW_027412694.1, on the reverse strand, counting down.
CACAGGATTTCTGCACAATATAATTAATAAAACAAGAAAAATTTCACTTACATGAAACACTGTCATCCTCACTGCTAAACATCCGATGTTTCAGACTCTTGCCTTATCGGCTATTCAGTAGCAAATTTGGATAACATTAAAATGAACGAATTGAGTATTTTCTCAGGTAAGTAAAAGGTAAGACCTCGTTAGTTTTTAGCTCGCACAAGTTTATCAACTTCTGAGAGTTGTCGTTCGTATAGGGGCGACAGCTGATTAACGGAAAAACATATTTTAAACAGATTTTTTAAAAACAGATTTTTTTAAAACAGATTTCAAGTTATACACGTATGGTTAATAAAGGTCATTATTATTATTACTATTAAGCTATAAATGCATTTGATTTTTTGATGACAGAAAAGGTCATCTATTCTCGTTTAAAATGACGATCAATCTGAAATTGTTTCAAAGGTTATTACAAGTAGCGGCCAATGATCCCAGTAATCGACGAATACAAATAAAATAAATCGAATTAATCTATTATCCACTCATTATAAGCGTCATCATTGGTAATTATACGCTAAATACCAAAAAATGAATGAGAATCTTGCTCTTTGATAATTAAGAAAAACTGTTTTAATTTAAATTTTCATTATTTATGTTATAAACAATTAAACTTTTTTCTATATATTTCTCTTTCCACACAATGTAACAAAAACAACCATTCACTATTTCCTGAGAAAAAATATTATTTATATTTTATATCGAACTTTAGAAATTCAGTTCACGTTTACTCCATCATTCTCTCCGGGTTTTCTATGGTTAAAAGTTATTATAACTTATAAAGTAATTGAGATACGATGAAAAAACTTATTATCTACTAATCAAAGAATATATTTAGCACAAAATTAAAATTCTAACCCAATTATTTATTCCATTTATAGTAAAAAACCCAACCTTTTTTTTAACTGTTTATTACTTTCGCAATTTTGTAAAGCGGCACTTGCTAGCTTAACGTTAAGCTAGTAACCCAAGCTCATATAAAAAACAATTTATTGAATCAGTCTCATTTCAGGCTCATATTCCCTCATATCGCCGATTTTTTCATGTGATGTTTTTTTAAATAATCAGCAGCTTCACCGTTGAGCTATCAACACAGAATTGAAACCCTTAACTTTCGTATATTATGAACTTTCAAAAATGGTAACCTCATTTTAGACTTCTTCATTACCCTGTTGAACAAATGTTGCTTCTCGTTTGATGAACATTTGAGTGATTATCTCAGATACACACGATAGAAGCTCGAATTATTTTTTGAAATTATTCTTCGAGTGTAGGAGATATATAAATATAATAAAAATTTCAAACTCATTTTAGGCTCTTCTTACCTCCTATTGCCGATTATCCATGTGGTATTTTTTCAATCAGTAGGTTCTGCTAGCTTTACCGTTAAGTTGTCAAAATCAAATCTACTTTTTCAAAATTTTGATCTTGCAATAATTTTGGGCCCCTTCATAACCCTATTTAATTCCGTGGGTTGGGCAACATATCAGGCGTGTCCCCAGGTGGTGGATAAGGGAACGGCCAGAGGATTGGAGGCCCTGTCCGGGAAACCAATGTGGCTTTACGGACGGGGTTGCCGGACTCCTGGTCAGTGGCAGAAATAAGTATGGTGAGGGGAACTCAAACTCCCCAAAAGCCTTTGCGAAACATGCCACCGTGGACCAGCCTGCCCAAGGTAAGGTGTAAGGAATCGTGTCGACAGCTGAATGACCGCAGGGTGATATGCGGTCACGAACTATCCCCTTGGGGAACTGGGCAAAACCTCATTGTAATCAGCCTATCTCTGGTAATGCGGGGCTCTGCCAGAAGTGACCCACTCTTCCCTTGCTACTCGTGGGAACCCACATGAATGAAACAACAAAAAACAATCCCGAGGCTGGACAGAAGTAGTCACCTCAATCTAAGGCGGTGGCTGGGGATGAACAGAAATGTCCACCCCAATCTACAGTTTGGAATGAGGCACTTACAACAGCAAGGCACTTCCTGCGGCGGGCGCCTAGAGCTCCGCCTTGAATAAAGGCAAGGAACCGGCTGCCCCTGCAGAAAAGCTCCCTCACTTGGGCACCTCCACGGAGGGAACCCCAAGAATGTTGAAGAAGCCGCGCACCGACAATAATATCGCTGCACTTTCCAAAACCTTCGCGGAGGCCACCGTGAGACACCTCAAGAGTGCCAAAGAGAGTGCGTGTTCGACGAGTCTTGGCTTACACCTGCCAGTGGAAGAACAACTCAGTAGCACTTGTGCTAACTAAGTTGAACTTCGCCTTTTGTTATGTCAGCAACTAGCTCTCTAATTTATTTAAATATTTGTATGTAACTACAGCTGGGTAACAATAAAGACGATTATTATTTTTTTTTTTTTTCACCGTAGTGTGCGCTGGTCAGGCCCTATCCCCCGAAGCCCCGATACATTCGGGAGGGCGCGCCAGCATAATCAACCAATGACCACTCCCCACACCGTGGGGTAAGTGATCATTGGGTCCGAGAATCATGTGTCCTGAGCAAACACAGTGAGCCAAGAATGACAGCCTTCTGCATCTGTGCGGCTAAGATTTCTGCCTTAGTGCGGCAAGCCGGTATGATTTTGAGATTCGAGAGTAGAGAAGACATCATTCCACCAAGGACTCCAACAATCAGAACGACCATCTTGACAGAGTGATCTGGATAGAGTCTGCGGAGTTCGAAGAGAAAATCTCGATATTTTATCCGTTTTTCCTCCTCTTTTCTGACGATATTCGTCTCGCCAGGAGCTGAAAACTCCACGACAAATATCGTTTTGGTCTGGTGGTCGAGAAGGACTACATCAGGCTTATTAGCTTGCATGAGCCTGAGGGTGGGGAACGAGTAGTTCCAATAAATTCGGCACTTCTCGTTCCCCACAACGGATTCAATATCCCCCGGAGCGTAGGGCAACACCGGTGTCTCGTCAATACGCAAGAGTGCCGTAGATGGTAATATAGCACTCTTAGGGCCGCGTTATGTCGATGGATATAGGCCGAGACCACATATGCTGGACATGCTGGTAGCAAGTGCATTAGGGTCTCGGGCGCCTCGCGGCAGGCCCTGCACCTTGTGTCAGGAACCTCTATACCCATCACGCGACTGCGGTAGACTAAGGTGTTGTAGACACCATCCTGGCAAGCCATGATGAACCCCTCAGTTTCCGACTTCAGCCCATTCGACCTGAGAAAAGCGAACGTCAGGCGCTTTGATAAGCCAAGGTCTTCAATATTATTGAAGAAGACCCCATGCATTGGCTTATCCCTGTGTCTCCGCAGAAGTAAGGTGATCTCTGCGGCTTTTATCTGAGCTTTTTGCTGAACGGGTTCCAACTCGGTGACAGAGTTGTAGTCACCTCGTTCAGAGTCGAAAACTATACCGAGTTCATCAGCTGCTCGAGCAGCTGCCCTAAGGAGAAATGCTTCAATTCCTGCTCTCTCATGGTCACGGACCATGCAGAGAAGGGGATCCGAACTCCTGACGACTTTACAGGCTGTATCCAGTACCATTCTGTCATGTAGACACTCCAAACTCAAAAGTCCACGACTTTTGAGTTATTATTATTATTATTATTATAAAGGAGATGGCTCCTAGTGACCTGTTCACCTTTCTGAAAAGGAAGTGATGAACGATAACCTAGGGAGGATATCCATTGGGTCACAAGTGGCATAAGTGATGTGAGTCTACACTCACCCTCCCTGGTCTACAGACCCCATTTACATACATTTTTATTCGTCTTTTGAATTGAATATTTGGGTAATTACTCAGACGCACATGATACAAGCGAAACTAATTTTCTAAGATCAGAATAGATAAATCTAAATGCGCTAGTGATTCTAGACTCATTTAAGGCCCAATTTCTTACCTCTTTCTGATTTGCCACCTGTTTTTTTTTTATTTTAATCCGCTGGTTCTGCTAGCTTTGCCATTAAGTTGCCGGAACCAAATCAAAATAATTTCTTTTTGGAAATTTTCAACTTCTCATTACTCTGCTGAACAGAAGCCTAAAATTTTCAAAGTATGTATCTCTATCTCTCACATACTTTATCGTGTATGTCTGAGGCAGTCAGCCAAATATTCAATTCAAATCAGGAGCAAAGAATTATTCAATAAGATAGTACAGGAGCCTGAAGTGATTTAAAGATTATTGCAAGTATAACATTTTCAAAAAGTGAAGGATTTCGGATAAAAACACTTGGAACTTTGGCGATGATCGAGAATAGAAGTCAAAAATGAACCTAAAATTCTCAATATCTGAGTATTTCATGAATTCCTTCTAAAGAATAGAATTTACAAGTTGCCGTCATGTAAAATATCTGTTGAAATTATTTTCCATTACTAAATACAGTAAATAAATGGTACCATGGTTCTTTGGTAGTTTTTCACACAAAAAATATTCCTAATGCAAAATAGGTACGTTTGAAACTGGTATTTGAATAAATTCATTTGGAATATTTTACTCATAAACTGAGTCATAATAAGGAAAAAGTACTTGGTTTCCCAGAAAATTCTGAAGAAAAATATTTTATTTGTCGTTAGTCTCAATATAAATAATTTGTAATACGTGTAACAGCCAGGCGGTTCGACGTGGGTGCTCTGTTCATTGACTCGAATTGACTGCCGTGTTGGTTGGTGGTTCAAGCCCCAGTCTGAACGATCGATTTTCACTTTCTATCGTCCATCCCGTGTTGGGAATCACACATTAAAAGGTGAGACCTCGTTAATCCTTAGCTCGCACAAGTTTCGACTTCTGAGGGTTGTTGTTCGTAAGGGTGCGACAGCTGGTTAACGGAAAAACAGAATTTCGGGTGAAGAATAATACTAGTCAAGAACTTCTTTTCCAAATAATAGCCTTATCAGTCATCCATCTGTTGAACTTAATGCAAACAATTATGAAGATCCCAAATACTTTATATTAATACACTGTTACCAACCCAAAGCTACCTAAATCATTATTTCTAACAAACATTCAAAAATAAATAATGTGAGCATGGTACAAAACACGTGCAGCCAGTTTCTTCATGGTGTGTTCCTTTTATATTTTCTTCTTGTTTTATTCCACCACAAAAGAATGTGAGGCAGGTTTAGCTCGTGTTGAGTTTTAAAAATAAATTCGTAGACGGTTGACGCCAAGAAAGGTCAGTTTTGATGCATTTTCAAGGAATCTATTTAAGTCCTAATGTTCTGAAGTCCTATCTCAACATGATTTGGTTCGATAATTTTACTCTGATAAAGAACATTTAGGTTTTGAAATCCAAGAATTTTAATTAAACACGTGAAATCGTTATTTTTCTCAACACGCGATATACATACTTGAAAGTAATAATAATAGTGCCAAACAACAACACTCAATCTTATTTCGAAAATTTCACAAATTGGCCGCGAAGCTAAAAATTTCTTATGTCAAATTTTGTCGCATCAGACATAAATATGTTCAAACTAAAACACACTTAGCACTTCTACCTGAATCGAAAGAAATAAAGAAAAAAAATCTAGTAGGATCTTCATATTCAGTAGGTAAATAAACTATGTTGTTAAAAAATATTTTGGCAATGGCTCAAAATCAATCTATTTCAGGCATATGTTATCAAAGGAAAACAATGCTATGGAACCAGGACTTCGAAATCCTTCAACGGATTCAGACGGCAGGATAAATCATGTGCATGTTTGTAGATTCAAGTGATGTCATTACCAAAAAAGTGCACATTAAAAAAATATTATGTGTGTAATTTCATATGCGTTATACAGGCTGATTCACGGTGGATGGCACATTAGACGTTTCTGGTGAACCAGACAACGGATCACTTTGAAAATTTAATGAAGGGCATATTCGGACATTCTCTAGCCAACTAAAATATTTTCGACAATGCGGTGTTGCCGCTTCTATTAGAAAGCAGTAGCAACTTTGATTTTTCAAATGGAACACTCTGTATATAATATTATTTTTGGAATCTCCAACAATTGCCCGACAACTTTTCTTGATATTTCCCTATACCTATCTGTTACCGTTTTCGAAATAAAAATTAATTTCAATTTTTTTCTTCGAAAATCATGACTTCTAAAAATGCCGATATCTTTTAGTTAAGAAGTACTATGATATCGAAATTTGGTTTGGAGTTAGGTGATACTTGGACACTTCCCACACGTCAGCCTAATCTCCGTTACTTCAATACAGGGTGGTAAAAAATACAGTTTTTTCGTTTGCTTGGAAAAGTTGCTGAAATTTGATTATTTTAAATGGAACACCCTGTATATTATTGAAAATTCGGAAAGCTGCTGAAATTTGCTTTCTTTCTATGTATATCATACCTATACCTAACCAGTCAAGTTTCGGACTTATGAACATTTATTTGTGAAAATGTCCCTTCAGAATGGTATTTCCATTCGGTATTTGGTTAGCAGGCCATGATTACTATTTGACAGTAGCGTTGTGACATTCTCCTAATAATATCGACATTTTCGTCACTTCAGAAGTTGCAAATACCTTCAAAACGATGGAACAAAACTATTCAAACGAAGTTCTTATGAATTTGTTTATTATTTTTGGACAGTGTGACAAAATTATCAGCAGAACATGTAGAAAGTTCAATGAAATGTATCCGAATCTACCGCCAATGAACCTCAAGAAATTTATACGAATTCAGAACAATTTCAATGCATTTGGATCAACTTTAAAAGCACCAAGAAACTTGCCTCGACCCGTAACTTTCGAAGACAACCAGATTAATGTCTTAGCATATTTTCACGCATTTCCCGAGTCATCGATAAGAAGTGCTGAAGAAGATTTGGGTATGAAATATTCATCGGTTCAAAGAATCTTGCGAAGACATAAAATGCATGATTATAAATTCACCAAAATTCAAGCAATGAAGCCTCAAGATCCTCAACAGAGAATAGAATTTTGTGAAATGTTGTTGACACGCATTCAAGAAGATCCACTTTTTTTAAATAAAATTATTTGGACTGATGAATCGAAATTTTCGAGAGAAGGGACTTTCAATAGAAAAAATCGTCATTATTGGTCCAGTGAAAATCCTCACGTCACAAAAGAAGCCGGATTTCAAGAAAAATTTAGTTTTATATCTTCTGCATGTTGATGGACAACAAATTGAGGTACGTGATATACGAGGAGTCATTAACATCCAGAAGCTACCTGAATATTTTGGAGAATACTGTAGACAGTTTCGTGGATAATCTGCCACACGAAGATTATCGAAACTGTTGGTACCAACTAGACGGAGCTCCTGCACATTGCACAAGAGAAGTGAGCGCAGAACTGGATAGACTATTTGACGATCGGTGGATGAGGCGCTTGGGACCATGGAATTGGCCAGCGAGATCACCCGATCTTAATCCATTAGATTTTTATTTGTGGGGAATGTTTAAAGAAAAAGTTTACAAAATACCCGTGCGTTCGAGAGATGAATTGTTAGAAAGGATTGCCCAAACATTTGAAGATTTGGATCCCAATGAAATCAGATCTGCCAACACGAAAGCAGTCAACACCCGCATTTTAAAGTGCTTGGAAGTGAACGGCCAGCGATTCGAACATATTTTGAAATATTCCACATGATTGTTTTACTTTTTTATAATTATTCATATCAATATTTCCAATTTCAAGTTTCTTGGTGCTTTTTTAAAGTTTATCCAAACATATTGAAATTGTTCTGAATTCGAATAAATTTCTTGAGGTTCATTGGCGGTAGATTCGGATACATTTCATTGAACTTTCTACATGTTCTGCTGATAATTTTGTCACACTGTCCAAAAATAATAAACAAATTCATAAGAACTTCGTTTGAATAGTTTTGTTCCACACGTTTTGAAGGTATTTGCAACTTCTGAAGTGACGAAAATGTCGATATTATTAGGAGAATGTCACAACGCTACTGTCAAATAGTAATCATGGCCTGCTTACCAAATACCGAATGGAAATACCATTCTGAAGGGACATTTTCACAAATAAATGTTCCTAAGTCCGAAACTTGACTAGTTAGGTATAGGTATGATATACATAGAAAGAAAGCAAATTTCAGCAGCTTTCCGAATTTTTAATAATATACAGGGTGTTCCATTTAAAATAATCAAATTTCAGCAACTTTTTCAAGCAAACGAAAAAACTGTATTTTTTTACCACCCTGTATTGAAGTAACGGAGATTAGGCTGACGTGTGGGAAGTGTCCAAGTATCACCTAACTCCAAACCAAATTTCGATATCATAGTACTTCTTAACTAAAAGATATCGGCATTTTTGGAAGTCATGATTTTCGAAGAAAAAAATTGAAATTAATTTTTATTTCGAAAACGGTAACAGATAGGTATAGGGAAATATCAAGAAAAGTTGTCGGGCAATTGTTGGAGATTCCAAAAATAATATTATATACAGAGTGTTCCATTTGAAAAATCAAAGTTGCTACTGCTTTCTAATAGAAGCGGCAACACCGCATTGTCGAAAATATTTTAGTTGGCTAGAGAATGTCCGAATATGCCCTTCATTAAATTTTCAAAGTGATCCGTTGTCTGGTTCACCAGAAACGTCTAATGTGCCATCCACCGTGAATCAACCTGTATACTCTTATATACTCTTTAGCCTTGAAAAAGTCGATAATGAAATTTTTGAAGGATATTTCAAATAGATTGATAACACAAGGGAACAAAACTCCATTGGTTTTTTGTTTCTGTTCTTTACTGATTCGAAATTGCTAATTTCAAATCTACCGTCCCTTTTTTTTCAATAGATACAGCTATATTGACCATATTTGTGTACTATATATAGTTACCTACACTTAACTTTCATAAAACCAAGTGATTCTTTCACAAACTTATTTTTTGTTACGTTGTCTACATTGAGAAATGTTTGTAAAAACGATCCCAAGTATGTCTGCTCTGTGGTGAAAATACATTCAAAAATTGTTTTCAAGCAAAATATTGGTTCGATGTGGTAGTATTGTGCATACAAGTTGTACCTGTTGTGCTGTTTAGTGATTATTTTAAAAAGTGTATAAAATTGTAAAAGTGGTTTACATTCTTCAAGACAGAATTGAAACGATTATAATTTATGGAGAAGTTAGAAAGTGCGCACGAAGGGCGACATGTCTTTTTAACGAAATACATCCAAATTGTAGTGCAAGTCACCGGTATGTGCTTGATTTGGTGAAAAAATTTACGAAACTGGTTCAGAGATAAATAAAAAAAGAAATAACCCCAGAGTAGTTAATGAACCAGCTCAAATTGAAGTTTTGGGAACAAAAATTAAAGCATCAAAATTAAAAAAAAAAACAAAACAAAAAAATTATCTTTCCTCGTGCAGAAATATGCACTACAAGCATTTATAGTTAAGTAATTTCTGTACAGAATTATATAATCTGCAACAACAATATAAATTGTAAAAATGACAATTAAGGAATGAATGCATGAATATAGTTTGATTTGATTTGCGGCAGAGAACATGAACTCCTTACGATCAGTATCAGAACAGACAGGAATGTCACGTAAGGCTAATTGCATACACACATCGATTTTGGACGGCCGATTTTGTACCGGTCGTCCAAATTCCAATAGTGAACCACATATGGGTATGGGACCTGGCACACACGCCGACCGGTGATCGGCGTCGATCACCGGTAGGCATGTGTACCAGGTTCCGTTCCTTCATGTGGAATTGGAATTTGGACGACCGGTATAAAATCGGCCGTCCACAATCGGTGTGTGTGCAATTAGCCGTAGGCATGTATGCCAGGTCCCGTTGCCACATGTGGTACACTATTGGAATTTGGACGACCGGTATACAATCTGCCGTCCAAAATCGGTGTGTGTGCAATTAGCTATACCCACATATGGTTCACTATTGGAATTTGGACGACCGGTATAAAATCGGCCGTCCAAAATCGGTGTGTGTGTGTGTGTACATTTAGCGTTAGACTAAGAAAAGTATTGAAAATGCATAAATTTCATCCCTATAAAATGCAGATTCTTCAGGAGCTCCACGAGGATAATTATGATAGAAGAATAGAGTTTGTGAAATCATGTCTCATCGAGTCAATACCATTCCTAGTCTTCTGTTAAACATCTGTTATAGCAATGAGTGAATGTCAATGTTAAAAGACAAAATTGTCCCTATTGGAGTGACGAAAACCCACATACTCGTGGGGAAGGGCATAAACAACACCCACAAAAAGTTGATATTTGGGTTAGTACTCTTGGAAGTGCCTTCATTGGTCCATTATTTCTGAAAGAAAACTGGATTTGCAATCTGTACTTTGAAATGAAATGAAGAGACTATCAATCCTCTTATAACACGAGCTAGAAACTCAAATGAATGCAGAAGGAAATGAACTTTTGCAGGAGGATCTGTTACATTTTCAGCAGGACGTTGCTCCACCTCATTATTTTATTTCCGTCCGACAGTGGTTATACGGAAGATTTCCAGATAGATGGATTGGCAGAAGGGGAGCAGTTGAATGGCTTCCAAAATCACCGGATTCACCACACTTAGAATTATTTCTTTGGTTGCATTTCGAATCCGTTGTTTTAAAACACAAATACTTGAAGTACTCATCTTGACGTATCAAATGAAACGCCACCGAAGATGACTGCCGCAGTTGCAGTTGAAACTTTTGGAGATTGTAACCAAAGATCACGGCAAAACCCGGAAACCAATCAAAACATTGACGCCAGCCGTGAAAGCCTACATTCCTATATTTACCTAAAAACATTGGTGATCTGAGTGAAGAACAGGGGAAACGGTTCCATCAAGATATTCGAACTATAAAGGAGCGGTACCAAAGTCACTGGGATGCCCACATGATGGCGGACTACTTGTTGGAGCTTTGAAAATAACCCTTGTGTCGAGCGAGAAGAAAAGCAAGAAAATCTTATAAGAGAAAAGTTTTTGATGAATAGTGCTTGCTTGTTTTCCTTATGATTGTTATTAATTAAAACATATTTCTTTGAAATTACGTTTTCCTTATATCTCAAAATTTAAATCTGATACAAAAAATCTGACATCAGATCTGAAATCAGCACCCCGAAAATGTATATTAGTCATAATATGCCATGCAACAAAAACGCACTAATTCACTACTTTATCATGATTGGTAAACCTCTTTTAAGAGTAGAGTTGGATAATATTTTTGTTGACTATATACGATCAGAATCTCACATAAGTGATAAATAACAGAATAATCAATACAGTGGCTAATTAATATCGCACATACGTAAGCTTTCAGCACAAGCAACAATGTAATGCCATAAAATTAGCATGTACTACAAGATTGTTAGCATGATGGTCCCAGTCGAAATAAAATCAACCTCTAGTTTAGAGAATAATTTTTCTTACATATGTAACTAGTTTAGGTTTATTTCTTCGTTAATTTGTTGCCAGGATATCCCAACTGCAACCCTCAAAATACGAACTTCGTGCAAGCTAAGGCTTAACAAGGTATTTTCTTTCAATGTGCAGTGGCCAGCATGAAATTAGGACTTACCTATTTATTTATTTATGTATATTTTAAGCCCATTAGACTCTTCATCCTGTGGTCAGTTGTAAATATTGTAATCAATTTAAAAAAATACGTCCGCCATTTTAACGATCAAGGTTTGAAATAATTTTAATACATTTATTAATTATTTTCTAAGTTGAATATCAAAATAGTTAACTCTAGGAAGAGTTGCAACTGTACTGACTTTTACTCAAAAATATGTGTATATCATCAGGCTTCTGAGACATGTTATAACCAAATCTTAATATAAATTTTTGGCCCACTTACAATTTACTGCATATACTTAGCTGTATGAGTGGATGACTTTCTGAAAATTAAGAAGTTTCACTCGCTTTTACAAAAAAATATCATTAGATCCAATTTATATAGTTGTAAAATCTATTCGACGATTCACTAGGAAATCACTATCACTACATAGTATAAAACGAAGTCGCTTCCCGCTGTCTGTCTCTATGCATGCTTAGATCTTTGAAATTACTCAACCGATTTTGATGCGGGTTTCTTAATAGATAGAGTGATTCAAGATTCAAGTTTATATGTATATAACACGCATAACATAGTAGAGAAAGACTGACCATTTTGGAGGTTTCTAATGTGATGTAAATAAACATATTTTTTGCGCTTACATTGCAAACGCTGGCAGAACCCTACGAAATAGATCGAGATACATTATTTTGATCATATAGTAGTACATACTACATAGTGCTACTGCATAGACATACTACATTATTGTACACCTTAAAAAGGCATACAAAAAGTCAGTGATGGTATATGTCTATCTCTAAGGGATAACCCGCAATAACCATTCTTTATCCTTTACATTTTTACGAAGCGATTTTAATATTTTACCAATCAAGTACCTACCTTAAATACATTGTGCATTTAATATAGATCAATATGGCCTATTACAGCATGTAATTTAAATGAATATTTTCGAAGATATGACAGATTTAAAATGCAGGGAAATAGCGGTTGCGGCGGTACCGGCCAGGGGCGGCGGTGCGTGCCTATAAATTGCACATCGAAGGCTGCGCTTCGCGCTGTAACACTTAAAGACAAAGTGCGATGAAACATTTAAATATATGTTTATATATACAAAAAATATAAGTACCTAACAAACCTTGCAAGTTCATTATAAAGGCAATTATATTACAATTTGATTTACACATATTAGTGTAAAATAAAAAGAAGAACATAAGTATAATAATAATAATAATAGTAATAAACATAATAGTTAAAAAATATCGTTAAGTTTATCTTGAGCAGTATATTTTTGACCGACTCCCTGAAACTTCTCTGCTCTATTATATATCTAACTACCCGTGGTAAATGGTTATACATTTTTTTTCTTCGTATATGTTAGTGTTTTGTTAGAGCCAATCTGGGTATTGGCAGATGGATATCATTACTACTGTTCTGTCTTGTGTTGTGAATTCTATGTGCATCAGAAGAATCAATCAAACAACTTCGAGAATGAAGTTGCTGAATAGAGTGAAGATTCGGTATTTAACGAAAAGTTGTCTACAACTATCCCTATAGTTCGCCCTACATGAAAACCGCAAAGATCTCTTTTGCAACACCTGATTCAATAGTTGTTTACTACAGAATCCCCAAAATGCAATGCCATACCTTAGATGAGACTCACTAGGACAAAGTAAGTCGATCTAGCAGTGAATATATCAAGTTCACTGGAGACAATTCTGACAGCAAATGATCCTGAAGCCAATTTTGTGAATAAAGATGTAATATGTCCCTTAAAATTCAATTCATTGTCAATATGCAGATCAAGAAATCTAGAGCAAAGCGTTGCTTCTGTCTCCTAAGTATTGCACCCGTGCGGTGCTAGTAATGAGCATTTTTCGCCAATAGAATACTATACTTTTAGAATAGTTCATAATAGTAATATTTTAAAATAAGATGTATTTACGAATGATATCGCTGATCTGAATATTTCATTAGTCATTTCTTCGCGGAGTAAAAAAATGTATTAGTTTTAATATTTTTCAGATTATGAAAATATAGTTCAAAAGTTGAGTGGAAAAATAGTTAAAACTGTCGGAGATGTGACTTGACCCAAGATTTACCTCAGGATCACTTACACATAGTTATAACCACTACTTACAAGTTGGTGTGACACAAAGCTGGATTGGGTTTCAGTTCAATGATTAACTTTGACTTCGAGTTTGAAGTTTGGGAAAAATTTTTAAGTAGGAAATTCCTTGGAAAATTCTCAATGATAACTCGATTGTGATTGGTTCCAAGGTAAAAATTATGCTTTTTCCATAGTCATAAAAAAAATTATCAAACATTGATATAACTCAAAATGCAACAAGTAGATTGTCAATAAATTCAATGCTATTTGACATTATAAGGCTAGACCTATTACCTTGAGTAGCCCAAAAGTCAGTCGACCGTTTGGTTCGCTGATTCGTGAAGAACTTTGAAAGAAGTATTTTTCATGAAACTAAGATCTTTTCGTCCTTTTTTTGGGGTAGAGGAGTGAAGAACTGACAAAAAATGGTTAGAGCAGTGAAGTAAGGTGGTTAATGGTTAAATCATTATATACCAAGGTGATTCACGTGGATGGCACATTAAAATATTTTTCAAATAGAACACCCTGTATATAATATTATTTTTGGAATCTACAACAATTACCCGACAACTTTTCTTGATATTTCCCTGTACCTATCTGTTACCGTTTTCGAAATATTAATCAATTTAAATTTTTTTCTTCGGAAATCATGACCTGCAAAAATGCTGATATCTCGTGAGGTATAGTTTTTGAAATTAATATCTTTGAGTTAAGGAATACTATGGTATCGAAATTTGATTTGGAGTTAGGTGATACTTGGGAGCTTCCCACATTTTAGCGTAATATCCGTTACTTCAATACAAGGTGATGAAAAAATACAGGTTTTTGTTTGCTTGAAAAAGAGAATGAAAGTTTGATTATTTCAAATGGAACACCCTGTGTTTCATTACTGATTCAGAAAGCTGTTAAAATTAGCTTTCTAAGCATATCATGCGTATACTTAACTAGTCTAGTTTAGGACTTATGAGCACTTATTTGTGAAAATGTTCCTTCAGAATGGTATTCCCATTTGGTCTTTTGTAAGCAGGTCATGATTTATATTTGACGGTTACCTTGCGACATTCTCCTAATAATATTAACATTTTCGCCACTTCAGAAGTTTCAAATACCTTCAAAAGGATGGACAAAACTATTCAAACAAAATTCTTATGAATTTGTTCATTATTTTTGGACAGTGTTATCAAATTATCAGCGAAACATGTAAAAAGTTCAACAGGTAATTGTTGTAGACTCAAAAAATGATATTATATACAGGGTGTTCCATTTGAAAAATCGAAGTTGCTACTATTTTCTGATGGAAGTGGCAACACCGCATTGCTGAAAATATTTAAGTTAGGTAGAGAATATATGAATATGCGCTCCATTGAATTTTCAAAGTGACCAGTATCTGGTTCACCAGAAACATCTCATGTGCCATCTTCTTTGCCTTGAATCAGCCCGTATATATACCCCATCGGTCATTGGTTCAAATCAGACTGTCGGCAACCGAGAATAGCAAATTCTTGGAATAAATATTCTTGTTCAGTATGTTTTGTTCATGAAGGAACCACTTCCCAACCCAATTTCGAATTTCCCAAATAACTGTAAGTGTATATTTCACCGAACCCTACAGTACACAATATGGGCCCCTCTGACTTTAAAATTAATGTTTGGAAATAGTGTGTGACTTTCAAATACCATTTAATTACCTCATTTAATGACTTTTGTTGGATTAACGCAATTTAATCGCGCAAGTATAAAGGTTCAACTTTTAAATACCTACCTATCGAGACCTTGTTGAATTGATTTTGTATGTACATTTCTGTACTGAATTGACTTAACCGAATGTCGTCATCATCAATGAAAATAAACAGAATATAGATTTTGAAGTGTCTGATTTTGAAAACTGATCATTACAACATTATGTATATCAAGTAAACCTGAGAAAATGCTTTGTTTTGATAATAATAGAGACATCCTGTCACTTGTCAACTCCGGTCGCTGGTTTTTTTTATAAATCAGTCGTCAGTGACATCTGAGTCATCGTGGAAATTCGTTTGATGAAAAAAGGAACACAGGATATGAGCCATGTCAACGTGAACAAGATTATACAAATAAATATGGTCACAATTCTTTGAAATGAATTGTTCATTTATAAAATGTCAAGGCAATTGGCCCAGATATATTATAACAAACAAAATTTTTGGTACAAGTCAGTCAACTACTAGGTAATTAATTTGACATAATCCCCAGCATCATCGAAAAATGTAATTTAAACATTTTTAATGATATACATCTAGATATAAAATCAAATTTTACATTTAACTCTTTTTTCAGTAAAATATTCAATAATATACAGTAGGTGTTATAATAGTGATTTAGTAAAACATTTCGCTCACTTCCAAATAATCGTTTAAATCATATTTTGGTAGATAATTTGGTTGGTGAATCGTGAGAGTATTGTTGAATTTAATTATATGATTATTTTACTCTACTAGACAAATCATAGAAGAATTAACCACAATATTAAAATATTGACAAGAATTTAAAAAATAAACAAAGCCGCCCAGATACCATGAAAAAGTAACTGGTACGCCAATGCACTCATCACATCTGGTCTAACTCGATGAGAGAGACAAGAAGACAGCCTGCTTCCTACTCTTCACTAATAAACAGTGGAAAGAAAATATCTAAACATCTCTAACAACGTGCTCTTCAATTGTTGGAAGTACGTTCTCTTCATTTAACAATGACAAAAGACTTACCGGGTAATACATCCCCTGATGGGGAAGAAAAAAAGCTCCGGCGCCCCACAGCTTGACTGATTTTACGGACAGTTCACTAGAAATCACTGCACAAAGGCAAATAGTTTTGTTTTTTCTTGGCACTGCGTTTACTTGACACAAAATCACGTAGCTATCGAGTCATGTAGTTGGTTTTCCTTTCAGAAACAGAAGAACAACGCCCGATCTCGGTCGAGCAGGGTTCCTAAACTACCCTGGCAACTTGAATTCAACAACGAAGCTGCTGAGAAGGACAGGATAGGCGGGGGGCGAACGAAAGCGTGTTGTCCGTAGATTTATGCGGTGTTGTCGGATCGGTCGCCTTCACTCTAAATCTCCTTGCACGTCTCATCTGTAAGAGTAGGAGCGGTCCCGGAAAATTTAGTAATTTGTTTTCAGTAGCGCAACAAGTTTTTGTCTACCTCGGAAAATGTGTTCATTTGGTTCAATTATATTTTCTACAGATCAATTATTTGTATTTAATTTGTCACTTATATCGCACATACAGCTGCTAAGCTATTGTAATATACGCAGATGAAGCATGATCAGTAGAATTATATTTCAGTGACGTCAGGAAAGACGTGTTGTATAGAATTTCATATCATATTATATCGTTGAACGTTGAAAGCAAGCTGAATGTTCGTTTTTCTGAAGACCTGTTTTATACGCAGCGCGGAGCTGATTTTTATTAATCACATTGGCAGGAGCGTGAAATGTATAGCTCTGCGTGAAAGTGTTTTCCCAGAAAATCATTTCCTGTGACAGCTTTGGTTTTCAGTACCTAGCTAAGTGTTATCAGTTTCACAAAATTGTGGCATATGCAGGCAAAGAAAGTTGACAGCAATATTAAAAAAAATCCTCTTTCTTCAATACCTTTTCAGCTACTTCCCAATAAGCAATAATGACTCAAGAACTAAATCTGTATCGTATTACATATCTGAATTTAACATTACATTGGGTAAACAAATCAATTAAATAAACTTGAGAGGTCCATATTTAAAAAAAGTTGATAATGAAATCTACTGAACGAAATTTCGCATTGCAAATTGGTTTATATTAAATATGAAAGCAAGAGTTTCTCTGCTTTTTTATATCTTTCGAAATGGAGGCGGTAGAGTCAAAAAACGAAATTCGACAATTATAGTTTTTGTCGAATATTTTATAAATTATGAAATTCTCGATCTGAAAAGAGAGTATTCTAGCTCCCCAAAACAGGAAACTTTTGTACCTATATATATTTAGATAAACCAGATGTAAAAGAAGAAATTATCAAGCATAGGTGCCAAAATGAAAGAAAAACCAAATAATCATTTCAAAATTCGAAAATTGAAAAAATCGTTCGACAATCTCTCTGGCCAAGTGCACCCAGATCAAATCCTAAATATAGTAATCTGTAGCCTGAATAGTAATCTGTACCTCATCTACCTCTCAGGGACATACCCAGGTATATAAAACATTTCTTTAAAAATTCATTCGGCTTGTTATGCTTGCATTAACATTGCTCTTACACACTATGTATTTCACAGACAGAAGATCATATCGGATGAAATTAGTTATATGAGTGAAGATCACAAAATTTATTAAAATTGAGCTTGAGAAAATTCCAAATACTTTTGCTGTCCATGAGATTTCAAATAAAGTTTTTATTGATGAAAAAATCATTCCTAAAAAAAGATTCCACTCATAATGATTTCATTGGAGAAAATGGGCTAGTATTTTGAATCCCAGTATTTCAATAGATTCATATTGGAGAATACTCTTCATTCATTCTGGTTCATATTGTATATATCTTTTTTAACTCTAAATGACTTCCTTTCATCAAAATGGTGTAGATCTAAGACAAAACCTGGTCGAACCAAGTGAACCAAGTGAACAAACGATCGATTTTCACCTGGTATCGTCCAGCCTGGGGCTTGAACCACCGACCATCACGGCGGTCGATTTGAGTGAGTGAACAAAGCACCCTGAAAGCATTAAGGAAGAAAAATTCTTGCAGTTTTTTTCACCATCATCAATGAACACTGAACGTTTTATATCTTTAATGATATATTATTTACCTCTGTTTCTTTTTCATGCTTTCTAGACAGCTAATATTCGAGTTGTCAGACATCAGAGGTACAAGTAATTATAGGCATTATCAAAATTTTAGCTTTAGCGACGTGGCATCACTGTAAAGTAATGGTGGGGTCGATCAATGAACGCCGGTCGGTTGTGTTGAAGCAGGCAAAGCTAGGTAGGGGATTGCATGGGTGTAGGTCAATTGGACCCATTTTATCTCGATGAGTACAGAACAGCCACCCCCTGAAACAAACCCTCAGAAGTTGGCACCGAAACATCTTTATTCGTAGTAACAGGTCCGTTATTGTTATGAAATTTCAAAGAGGGAAAGAAGAGGTTTTTACTGGAATTCGAATCTTTGTTAAATGGAATAAATTTTATGAAATAATAATAATAAGTTGAACTGTGAAATTATTTTTCAAAATTATCAACATATTTCTTTGGTTCACTATTGATATACAATAGGAACGTTGATTTTTTTTCAAATAAAACTCCAATAAAAATTCCTGATATTTATGTTTCTCGTGAAATATACAGTGTTGTGTAGATTCACAGGGTTGTTGATATAAAGTGAGTGATTCTCTATCCATTTATTGTGCGCCAAATATTTATGATGTACATTCTAGAAATGGAAAAATTTAATGAAGAAAAGAGAAATGAAACTTTCTATGGTTTTTACCACTTTTATTTGTAACTAACGTTACTGCAGTTTCGTCTTATACGGACATTTTCAAACTTATATAATAAAAGTGGTAGAAAACATAGAAACTTTCATTTCTCTTTTCTTCATTATGATTTCCTTCCACGTGATAACGGCTACATCCATCAATGTATGGAAAAATTTAAGTTTTTGAACTATGAAACATAACGGAATTAAGTACCTTAAATACGTTGTGCATTTAATATAGATCAATATGGCCCGTTACATCATGCAATTAAATTGAATATTTTCCAAGATATTACAGATTTAAAATGCAGGGACATAACGGTTGCGGCGGTACGGACCGGGGGCTGGCGGCGCGTGCCTATAAATAGCGCTTTGCCCTATAGCTTATAATAAGCAGCGATCGTACGCGTTTATATGTATATTTAGTATCAGCATTGCACCCGAGGCGATTCGCTAGTTTTATATAACATTAAAGAAGTGTGACTTTCAACTGAGGGACAGATTTTTCATACAAGAGAGATAATATTGAATAGTTCAAAATGGTGTCAACAAAATGAAACAAGTTTGGTTGAGAACATTCTTTTTTTTCTGGAACCACCTAACCAGTTTGAGATGTTTCGAAAAAAAACATAATGGGAAGAAACTCCAGAAGAGTTTCCATTTGATCTGTATCTACAGTAAACCAACTCATAACGGACATACATAACTTGCATGAGTTTCGACTTATTCGGGTTATCGTCTGGTCGTCTGTAATGGAATAACACTTGCTTAACATGAACGTCTATTTAACCGATTTTTTTCAACCCAATACAATCAATAAACCTCAAGCTCCACAAACACGTCCAACGAAAAATCGAGGGCAAAATACGAGTAGTTGAAAATGTATTTGAAAATACTATTATGGTGGCTGAATAAATCATCACATCAAAAAATTGTATTAAAATAATGTGAGAAAGCGTGAATTTCTGACTGAGTAGTGGGTTTTATCGCATTTACGGGAATACATGTTTCTGAACAGTTGTACTCACCTCGTACCAAAATATAGTGGAAACCGAATAATATAATAACCCAATGGAGGATCCCAAAATAGGAAACTCAGAAGTGAATCCAAAAAAAGTGTATATTCTTTGAAAGACATTTTTTGTGGAGAAGTAAGTGTATGTTTTTTGATTGAGTATTATAGGCCCGTCCGATAATTGATATTGTTACGTTTTTTCCCGTGTATTCACCAATAATTCACTACACTGAATAATCAAACTCAACTTTATTTCACTTCAATTACAACAAACACTTCAACTAAACTTCAACTATTATTTGAATGTCTATAGTCTTACTAGATCACTTCGCATACCGCAGTGTAACGTCCACTTGACTGTCTCGATATCCTCGTGGCTAGCCTTTAAATATCGTAATCGAATGCCGTTGAAATTTCTCCGAAGTTCTGTCGAAGTCGGTAGCATTATTCTCGCTGCTTCTCGAGTGGCGGGAAATCATCGTGCATTCGCGCGCTCTTAGCTACGTCACGTTTGGTTCATGGTTACCAGTGGCGGCCAGAGTTATTTTCTTGGGGGCACGATTTACAACAATATCAATTTGAATTTTAAGTTTTTGTGAAATTATGAAACAACAAAAATGAATTGGCGCTCCGGGGCGACTTCATTGATTCCAGTGGCGCATTTGCTTTTTCAGCTGCAGGAAAACCCGCAAAAACCTGCAGCACCACATCATCTGAAGATCTTGATCTGCCAATGTTCTCTCTTTCATAGAATAAAATGTAGGGTGTTTCCAGAGTCTCCAATAAATTCAAGACATCGCCAGAATACTTAGTGACACGTCAAACTCAAACCAGTCCGTTTCGTCTTTGACTAATACATAGTAATAACCAGATTCAACGCCAGAACCACAGTTAACAATGACTGCATGTATTGTATTGTGTTATTTTCCTGATGAATAATGAAAAAAGTTTTTGATGCCAGATGAAAAATATCAAAAAATATGAAAATATTTTTTTCACAGAAAACTCGTTCGGATGTAAAATATTGATGTGGTTATGCTAAAACTCCATAAAGAATTAAATGTTCATCATAAAAAAAGTTGTGACGATCAGCATGATTTCACCCAAATTTGTTAATAAAATATCATCTTTCTGGATCAAGAATATTGAAAATTCATCGAAAATTAAAAATACGAAGTGAAAATCTCTCTGTATGATACGGTTTCTCTGATTACGGAAGAATCCAACGAAAAACATTAAAAACACGTGTGTCACATCCCATTGCTAAAGGGAAAAAGTTTTATGGTATTGATATAAGGAAAATTTGAAAATGGTGTGAAATAAGAGGAGTACAGTTTGAATTTAAAGGGAGATATTTTTCAGGAAAGATTAGTTTTCGATAAAATGATTTTGGCTTTTTACTTCTAGGGTGATGCCATAAATACATCTTTTCATTGAAAAATACTACAAATGATGCCTTTTCAGGTAAACTTTGTCTGACCTTGATATCTTGTTCTGTTCAAAAGAGACTCTTTATGTGCGCACCATATAATGGCTAGAAGTTAGTCAAATTTACTACCATCCAAATTTTAGACGAGAGAGAGGATAGGTCGACCAAAGAGAGCACGCTCAGGGATGCAACATAACCTCTTAGAAGCGCGAAGTGATTTTGGATAATCGAAATCTTGCGCTTGCAACCAGCTTCTATTTACCTTGCCTACTTCTCCCCAGTCTAATACCTTTTTCAATCAATGGCGCATTCACAAAGGCCGGTGGGACGATATGACTGACATACGTAATGTGAGATGGTAAAACTTCCACCTCATACAAGGTGTGAAATAAAAAGTGAAAATCTACGTATTTCACCGACTGGAAGAATTTTTCCTAACTGGAATATTTTTCAGAAGGCATATTTTTTGTAGATATTGAAAAATGAATCAACTATAAGACAAATTTTCCCACCCCTCTCTCGTAACCCCCACATTGGAAAAAATGTTTAGGAAATCGGTGGTAATAAATATTTTTTAATGCGAAGGAAAACAACAAAAACCATATCAGAACAATTCCAGTCCACTCTAATTATCTTTTTGAAATTTATATCATTTCTGGAAATTCGACTAGTGAATAGTAATACAACATTTTGGTTTCGTTGGGATTAGACTATATTGTAACTACAGATTCAGCAAGAATTATAGTAAAACAACGGTTAGATGAATAATATAACAAAAGTTGGACAAGAAAAAGAAAGAGAGCGGTCTCCAGGAAAAAACCCATTTGTTGTAATTTATTTATTTTTTGGCTCACCATATATAGGTTTTGGAGTACAATTTCAAACTTTGAGAGAAATGGCATAGATATTGTTTTCTTTCGTAATTGAAGTATTGAGTTCTATTATTTCATCAGTTCGGACGTCCATTGTCTAATATATAATATAAATTGATTTGAAACCCCTGAAAAAAAATTAAAATGATTAACCGAAAATAACAATTTTATAAAACAAAAAATTACAAAGAAATAACATACAAGCTACAACAAAAAAAATGAAAATTTGAAATATTAATAGAAGCAAAAAATGAAAAATGAAAAATAAAAATCAAAAATTAAAAGATTACAACCCAAGTTACGTCACGACGTTTCGATTGTTCATATCCACAATCGTATTCGTGTGATAACTGGACTTATTCCAACGTCTTCAGTTCAATCGGGATGGAGCCCAACTCCCTTACCCTTTCAGCTGATCATTGTCGAAGAAGGACAAATGGGTTCATGACTGAGGGGATGGCGGTATGAAGTCCTCAGACATCAGTACCGCTCTTCACGGGGTACCCCTACCTGGATGGGGTGGGATGGATGAAAAAGATATTCGTCCGTTAACGGGGGACATGAGGGCCTCATTCGACAGAGTGTCGGAGCGTTCTATATCGGGAGGGGTCGTCTACAGCATAGTCTATAGCTTCCCTAACTAACGGATTTTCGTGAGTTTCCACACCTTCAAAAACTCGCCGATTCCTCGATTGAATGGACTGCCGAATGGAAGGCAGCTGCAAATCTCTGCGGATGGCTTCATTCCGCACGAACCAAGGGCACAAACATCCTCATCAGTGTATTTTGCAATACCTCCAGAATGGAGATGTTATGAATTGAAGGGGTTATATTTTCAGGAGTGATTAATTTTAGGGAAAGAAAGTTTTGGCTTTCTACTACTGCATCTTGATACAAAAAAAGGCTGAGGGAATCTTTCCCAAAAAGGAGATATTATATTTCGCCGCTGTCGCTATTATATTTCAAGCTGTCATCATGTATACCTGAAGCATACATGATGACAGCTTGAACATCGTGTTGTAGATGGTAATCTTGTTTTTCAGACTCATTTTTGATTTTCTATTGATCAGAGGGTACAGACTTGCAATCCGACCCTCGATCCTAGATTTGACGTACATGATGTGCGGGATCCAAGTGAGCCTACGGTCTATTAGAAGGCCGAGGTACTTTACCCGCGCTTGCCAGTCAATTTCCCTTCCAGAGATTCTCACTTTTCTGGTCGGAGAAGATAGCAATTTTCCCATGGTTATCGCCTGAGTCTTGTCCGGGTTTACTCGGATCTTCCAATCGAGGTACCAACGCTTGGACTTATTCATCGGAAGAGGTATAGGTATGGGTCATTCGAGTGCTTTCACCTATCCCCTCTTCCCTCTCTCCGCTTCATTGATTTTAGTGGGAGATGACCGTTTGGCGGGATTCGGTCGTTTTTCGCTTGATTAGAGGTTCCCTTATGTTACGTATCTCTACGCTAGCTTGACTAAATGCGTTGTTGGACAACATATACGCGGCTTCTTTGAATTTCCTCCTAAACCAGTGTTCCTCTTTGTGGATGATTTCAGCTTGAGCCCATTTGATATTATGTTGATACAAACATGCTCTGCTATTTCGGAGTTGCTGGTTTTTCCTCGTTGTGTGTGTTTCTTGTGCTCAGCAATGCGAACTTTCAATGGCCTCTTAGTTTCACCGATGTATGATTCTCCGCCCTCGCAGGGTATCCGGTAAATGCAATTCTTGGAATCGCAGTCCGCTTTTGGTGGCCTGGTTTTCGTGAGGCTGCTACGGATATTGTTCCCAGATCTGAAGCAGGTCCTGATGTTATACTTGGACCCAATCCTTCTTATCCTTTCCGATAATCCTCTGATGTAGGAAAGTACAAGTACTGGTTGTGGCGGCTTCTCTTCCTTGTGGAGCTCTTGATGTCTTCCAGCTAAAGCCTGTTCTACCATCCCTCTGGAGTAACGATTCCGTTGAAGGTTATTTTTTATGATGCCTAGTTCCTTTTCGAGGCCTTCCTTTGTATTAGAGAGCCCGAAAGCACGGGCACGGGAAACATCAGGATCTGTTTCAGATCTGGGAACACTATCCGTAGGAGCCTCACGAAAACCAGGCCACCAAACGCGGACTGCGATGAACGGAGATAACACGAGTACCAGTTCAACAGAAAGTACAGCTCAACAGAATATGCTAGAGAAGTTCATGGAAATGTTGGATAACAATATAGAAGAATGAAATGGCATCTGAAGAAAAGTTAATGACACTGCTAGAAAATCAAAACAATCAAAAACTAATTGGAAATGAACAAAACAAGAAGTTCCATGTGATGTTGGATTTCAGTCACAGTATCGAAAATTTTGATGGAGGTATGTTAAGAAAATCTGCAATGAATTGGCTTTTCAGTTTGAAACACGCGGAGGTTTTACATAATCGGTCTCGGGAGTTTACTTTACAAACTGCGAAAATCCGTATGGTAAGTACTGCGAAGAAATGGTATATAGAGAAAGCCTTTGAAATAAAAATCTCTGAGTCTCTGAGCAAAGATGAGATGTGGGAAAAGATGAAAAAGAGATACCAAAGTGGAAATGAATTGATTTGTTCTTATTCCCAAGATAAAGTCACTCTTTCTCAAGCTCTTGGTTATACTCATAACGAAACTAAAGAACAAGTTGTTATTGGTCTGTATAACAAAAACATTTCTGGTTTGCTTGCCATAAAAACGATAGATAATGATGAATTGTTACATTATTCGATTTGAAAAAATAAAAAATAAAGCAAATTATTTTAAAAGTTAATGTCATTATCACAATTTTGGACGGACTTGTCAACAAGAAAAATTTTATAGTAAAGAAGCTAATTTAAACAACAATAAAAATGTACATGAAACAAATAAATATTCCAAAAATAAAGTGACGTCCATTGCGGAAAATAACGAGGAGACCAGAATACAAAGTCAAGGAGTATAGTCGGAGTAAACGGTATTGTGCACACTCATAGTTGTCGGTACTCTCAAAGGCCAAAAAAATCAACACATAAAAATGAACCGGCTGCGAAATCGTCCACGTGTACTGAAGAATTGACGGTTCGTATTGGATAATTTTTACTAACTTTTATGATTGGCTGAAGAGTCATAAAATTAAGTTTGAAGTCATGTTACGGTGACGAATAGAAATCGGGAATGCGGGGATGTTTATTGCCGTTGTGTTCAGTTCAGTAACTGATCGCGATTTGAGTGTTAAAATTCGATATTGGGGCAGTTATAATTACCTACTTAAAATTTTTATTATCTGTTTGAAATGTGGCGTCCTTGGACAAGTACTAATAGTAATAACGAGTGTGATAATAACGCAAACTTTTTCCAGTGTAGTGATTCCAATAGCGATGGTGAACCATGCGAAAAAGAGATACCAGTGAATAAGATTGCATTTGAATATTGAAACACAGAGAGTATGTTTCAATGTATATAAGAATCTACATCTTAAGTTTGGTTTCGAAGGAAACAAACTATAACAAACAATCAACGCTACTAAAAATAATATAAAACTATAGTCAAATATCAGCATCGTAATTAAGGTCGAAGCGACAGGAACAATTACTTGAGCACCAACTCGGACACTGCGATTGGCTTTGATAATGTCTACCGCAGTAGTAGACGAAACGTCAGGCATAGAAACCTGCATACCACGGCCAAAAAAACCAAAAATAGCTTTCACACTGTTATCCTCGGCCGTGAAAATTTACCTTCTTCTCTCTTGAATTCTTGACATCTCATTCAAATCTATCAATTGTCTTTCTCTTTTCATTACTATATGATGTTCATCAAAAATTTACCAAGCATTCGACAATGATAGTGTTGATAAAGTCACTGTTCGAAGTTGGTTTGCAAAATTTCGATCCGAAGATGTTAGCCTCGAAGATTCCAGAAGTGGTCAATCTACAGTAATCCAGGACGAGGATTTGGGGACCCAGATGTAGACTCACCCATCACAAACGGTGCGTGGGATTGTGGGATTACGAAAGAACTGGGCGTCAGCTCCCGTGTGGTTTTTGATAGTTTATAAAATTTTGGAAAGGTCAAAACGCTCGAAAAGTGGTTTCCCCACGGTTTGAACGATTGACAGAAATTGTCACGTTTCGAAGTCTGCTTTTGCGCAACCAAAACGATTCTTTTTTTTGGATCCGATCGTCACGTGGGATAAAAAGTGGATCTCGTAGTCTTTCTCAAAGTGGGCGCTGGAGGCCTACAGGGGGGCAGTAAAGGGCACAGAGAAAATAGGGGGTCGTTGAAGCGGTTTAGGGGGGCGATGGCTAATTTAAAAGTGTTTTTTGCTTTTAACACAAACTTTACCGCTTCTTTACGCTTAACGCGCGTTTCCTCGTGTAACGCCATCTAGGGGACTAGACAGTAACTATTTCCTGTCCAATAGTTGTCAAACTGTAGAATAGATAGCGGTAAGCTTCAATGCGAAGCGAGAAGTTTCTAGTCTCTGCGTGCGGTGGTGAATACTGTGAGTGGTGTCATTAGCAAGTTTTTAATACTCCATTCTTTACTTCGGCATTTTTGAAGACAATATTATGTCGGAAGCAAAAAATAGAAACGGCCGTACAGCACGGAATATATAAAATATGGATTTATTGAAAATCCCACAAATCCATCTTCGCCTATGTGCCTTGTTTGTCAAAAAACATTTTTAATGAAGCGATGAAACCCTCAAGGCTACAAGATCATTTGAATAAAATGCATTCAGATAAAAAAAACAAAAGTGTGACTTATTTTCAAGAACTGGAAAAGAAACACTCTGCTCAGCCAACTATATCAAAACTTTTTTCAGTGGCTTCTAAGCAAGACGATGCCGGACTTCGAGCTTCCTACAATATCTCCTTGCTAATTGCTCAAACAGGTAAACCTCACACTATTGGAAATGACTTAATTTTACCGGCAATAACAGAAGTAATAAATACTGTGCTCCATAAACCAGCGGCAGATATTATCCGAAAAATTCCTTGGAGCAATAGTTCCGTCCAAAGACGAATTGATGAGATGGCTAAAAACATTGAAGAATCATTGTGCAATCATCTGAATACTTCTAAATTCTCAATTCAGTTAGATGAGTCCACTTTACCAACCAATGAAGCATTGTTGATGCCATACGTGACGTTTATTAAAAATGAGAAAATATATCAAGAACTACTATAATTGCCAGAAATTTAGAGACGGATACGAAAGGAGAAACCATATATAATGCACTGGAAAATTTTTGTGATGAGAAAGAAATTCCACTGAAGAATATTATATTAGCTGCTACGGATGACACTTCGGCTATGTCAGAATGTCACAAAGGCTCTTAGCGTACTTAAAAAATAAAATTCCAGATGTTCTTGTTGTACATGCGTCATTCATAGGCACATTTGGTTGCAAAAAATTTGAGTGCGCGCCCCTCTCAATCACTGCAACATACCATCAAAGCAGTTAATAAAATTCGAAACAGCTCTTTAAATGACAGATTATTTAGTCAGCTTTGTACGGAAGCGCAGAAGGGCCACATATTTTTATTATTTGTTTCTTGGAAATTACGACTTTCAATCTCGAAATTTCGACTTTTATCTCGAAATTTCGACTTTAATCTCAAAATTTCGACTTTAAACTCGAAATTTCGACTTTAAACTCGAAATTTCGACTTTAATCTCGAAATTTCGACTTTAAACTCGAAATTTCGACTTTAATCTCGAAATTTCGACTTTAAACTCGTTATTCCGAAATTACGACTTCAAACTCGAAATGTCGACTTTTTTTTCTGTATTGCGATGGTGAACCACCCAATAAATTTCACTAGTTCGGACTTCCATTGTCTACTATATAAAATGATTTGAAATCCCTGAAACAAGTAAAAAAGAATAATTAAAAAAGAATAGTTGAAAATAACAATTATATTAAGCAACAATAAACCTGAAATGAAATGATAGTGAAATAACCTACAAGTAAAAATATAATAATTGAATAAATAAAAATTAAAGGAATGAAAAAAGGAAATAATAAAAAATAAAAATTGTAGAGATTCCAAGTCACGTTAGTTCACGACGTTTCGATTGTTGGTATCTACATTCGTCTTCGGGTGATGACTGGACTGATTCCTCCGAGAGATGACTATTTTATAGGTCGTTGAAATACTTTCACTTTCTCTACTTTCCATTTTCCACTTCACTGATTCCGTGAGAGATGACCGTTTTGGCGGGAGTTGG
The DNA here is from genome assembly GCF_025532065.1 of Leptinotarsa decemlineata. NCBI lineage: Eukaryota > Metazoa > Arthropoda > Insecta > Coleoptera > Chrysomelidae > Leptinotarsa > Leptinotarsa decemlineata. The sequence goes on along the minus strand of NW_027412694.1, from coordinate 8,885,924 downwards.
TCATTTCAACGACCTATAAAATAGTCATCTCTCAGAGGAATCAGTCCAGTCATCACCCGAAGACGATTGTAGATACCAACAATCGAAACGTCGTGAACTAACGTGACTTGGAATCTCTACAATTTTTATTTTTTATTATTTCCTTTTTTCATTCCTTCAATTTTTATTTATTCAATTATTATATTTTTACTTGTAGGTTATTTCACTATCATTTCATTTCAGGTTTATTGTTGCTTAATATAATTGTTATTTTCAACTATTCTTTTTTAATTATTCTTTTTTACTTGTTTCAGGGATTTCAAATCATTTTATATAGTAGACAATGGAAGTCCGAACTAGTGAAATTTATTGGGTGGTTCACCATCGCAATACAGAAAAAAAAGTCGACATTTCGAGTTTGAAGTCGTAATTTCGGAATAACGAGTTTAAAGTCGAAATTTCGAGATTAAAGTCGAAATTTCGAGTTTAAAGTCGAAATTTCGACATTAAAGTCGAAATTTCGAGTTTAAAGTCGAAATTTCGAGATTAAAGTCGAAATTTCGAGTTTAAAGTCGAAATTTCGAGATTAAAGTCGAAATTTCGAGTTTAAAGTCGAAATTTTGAGTTTAAAGTCGAAATTTCGAGATAAAAGTCGAAATTTCGAGATTGAAAGTCGTAATTTCCAAGAAACAAATAATAAAAATATGTGGCCCTTCTGCGCTTCCGTAGCTTTGTGTTGCTAATGATGAAAATTTCAACCGATTACTATTTCACACAGAAGAGCGTTGGTTATCAAGAGGTAACTGTCTGACTCGATTTTACAATCTATTTGACTCTGTAATAGAGTTCTTGGAAAACAAAGACAAAGAATTGTACGAAAACCTCATCACTTCAAAGAATGATATTGCGTACTTGACAGAACTGTATTAATTATTTAATGATGTCAATTTCCAACTTCAAGATGGCGACTTGAATTTGATTAAAACAAATAATGTCATTGCTGATTTTGTAGCCCAATTGCTTTTATACAAGAATAATATCGGCACACGTGAGTTTCGCAATTTCCCTAATTTGTCAGCAGTATTCTTCAACAACGACAACTTGCTTGTTTACTGCCAACATTTGGAGAACCTCCACAGTGATTTCGCAGAACGATTTCAGGACATTTAAAAATTTGAAATACCCCATTGGGTGTTGGATCCTTTTTCAAATGTTAACACAGCAGGATCACCCCAGCTGGGGTGATCCCGCAATTGTACCCTGGATTGTGATCCATCGTTCAACGATTTTTGATAGCATTCCCATCATCATATTTATGTGAATGTGGATTTAGTACTGTGGCAACGTTGCTAACTAAAACGAGAAATCGGTTGCAGATTACCGAACGCGGTGACTTACGGCTGTTTTTGAGTAAATTCGAGCCTGATATTAACAAACTTGTTAAAAACCATCAAATTTATCCTTCACATTATATTAGTTTTAAAATTCAAATTGAAACGTTTGTTTTAATAACATGAATAAACGTTTTCCTAATACTACAAAATGGTTTTTTACATTACCCTCATCAGAAAGTCTTATTTTTACATGACACACATAATTTAATTATTAAAATGATGACTGCGATTGTGATTCTTAAGATTTAGTAAAGTAAAAAAATTTGGGGGGCGCTAGAAAATAATTAATTCTCGAAGTGGGCGGTAGACAAAATAAGTTTGAGAACCTCTGCAGGAGACGTTGTGGAGAGTGGTTAGACACCCATGAGCCACCCAGGGACTTCCCAAAGCGAAAACTCATCAAAAAATATATATATGGTTTCTGTGTGGTGGTCAGCGGCTGGTGTGATTCATTATAACTTTCTGCAACGGAAATTGCGTCAACAGCAGTCAGCACTGATCAACAGAAGTCCGATCCTTCTCCAAGACAAGGACCTTCGGTACGTTTCACGAATCAGTGCCCGAAAATCGCCAACCGATTACCATCTTTTCAAGCACGTTGATAACTTTCTCACTGGTAGAAGCTTCGCTAACAAGACCAGGCAATAACGGTCTTCGTCGACTTCATCGAATACCGAGCACCCAATTTTTATGCTGACGGAATTTATCGACTTATTTTTCGTTGGCAAAAGTGTACTGATTCAAATGGCGCTAATTTCGATTGAATTGAATGGGTATTCACTGAGATATTACAGTTTAAAGTGGACTCATGAAAACGAACAAAACTTTTGAAACAATCTATATATGTGAACTATGCTGAATTTCAATTGAATGAAATGGGGTTTTTTGCGAAAAAATCATCTTCATTGTAGCTTCATGCAGGTCTCTTGAAATTTTAATTAACTTTTGAAAAACACTGGGAAAGAAGTTTAAATGTTGAATTCATTTTGAAATCACACCACTCATGGAGTATGACAGAGAAGTTGTAAACATCAGACGGTAGAAAATAAAATTGAAGAGCTGGAATGCTTAGCAGATGATAATGAAGTTCATCAACGTTCATGTTAGTTATTTATGATTATTTTCATAAAAGTTTCGAACCCAGTGCTACAAACAGTAAAATTAATTCTCGTGGTATTTCTATTTAAACATTCCATTTCCTATTTAAAATTCACGCTGTGTTCAACACAAGAACCGCTCTGTTAATGAGAGGAACGAAATTGAAAAATTTCAAAATTAACAATGTAAATTAACATGTATACTGGAATGCACAACCATCACGGATATTTCGTTGGTCATCCTAATTATCGCCAATTGAGGCAATTAACTGCGAAGGATTTCACTTTAAATTAATTGTTTTTGATGAAATTCAATGTTTGAACGGGTAAAAAATGGCGAAAGCACATATGTTGTTGCCTAGAGATTTAGGTCAATTTCTTGAACGCCTTTTAGGAAAGTTCGTTCAAAAATATTTCATAAACTGAAATGATTAAAAAAACTTTTTCATTACTTAGTTATTATTTTCTTCATCGTGGTTCGTGATGCACTGCAGGAAAACACTCTGAGATCGGTGCCTGTGCGACTGTGGCGATTCAAGCTGTATTGGGATCATTGCAGATATGTTTATTAGGAACATTATTAAATTATCCGACTGACACCTATCAGAAAACAAATACTCCCTTGGCTTATGTCTGACAGGTGTCAGGGCAGGATATGCTGTTGGAAATCTAATTCCTTTCAGAGATTAATTCCTCAAACAAGGCTGAACCGAACAACAAACAACATATTTGTCATCGCCACATCTGCCCGTAAACGAGGTACTAACCAACGGCATATCCGATTCGCCCAATGTCTCTTATGAGGAAGACATTGCAGACAGGTTTCGAGCTGTTTGGCTACTCGTCAGTGCAAGGTAGTGTCAAACATAAACATGAAGTTGATGATTTCACATAATTGAATTTCTTTTAGAGTATCATTCCTCGAACTAGACTTAATCAAACGACAAACAACGTGTTTGTCATCGCCCCATCTGTCCATGAACGAGGTAACCAACCACATATCCGAATTTGCCCAACTCCTCGTATAAGGAAGAAAACTTCACATAAAGTGAAGACTGGCTGAGACTGGCTGTAAAACCAATTACCTAAAAGAACTATTCGTTCACGAGGATGCCCTCATATGAGTGAGAGAGTATGTAGCTGCTCTTAAAGCATAGACAGCTATATAGTTTGTCGCGAACTTCTGACGACTGATACAATCGAGCATGCTACGCAGATCGAACACTTTCGGTTGAAATATGTAAGTATACAAACTTCCTTCTACAATCCAAGCTATCAAGATTGCTAGTAACGTTTGGGTCATCCATCACCAAATGATTAATTTCTTATAGAATCTAACAGCCTCAAGATATGCTCAGGAGCGGAGCTTCATATTTGCGACAGACATTCCAAATATGATTATAGTTTCAGCTTTATTTGCTGTGGTGTGTACAACTTTCACGTTAGTATCCAATTAGTAACAAATTAATCGACGCAGCCAGTGGAACTGTGTACTCTGACAATATTATGCGCGGTTCCGGGTAATTTACCTTGTTAGAAATAAGTGAAGCCCTTGTTTAAGCACTGAATTATATTTAAGCGGCCTACGCACATGGGAACCTGGTTCACTGAACTTGGTTTGGCGAACCATGTTCTTAGTTCGTCACTCCCTACTCACAGTGGAGTGAAATGTGAACAACGTTCGCCATTTCACCAGTTTCATTTTAGCATTACTGGAGTTTAATCCTAACACCTAACCGTTATTTTCAACACCTCGACACGTATTTCAATCACCAAGAAGATTAATCTTCCTCTTGAAGATGATCTTTCTTTTGAAGATGATCACTTGGTGATCAAACTCCAGTAATATTCATTACTACACCAAAGGCTCCAAACAGTGCATCTCAAGTTCATTCTAGCATTTGAGATGAGTTCTTCAAAGATTGCAGCTGCTTTTGTTGTATCATAAAAGTTTGGGGGTTTTACAATGAAGAAGAAGAAAAGATCGCAATGGACCAAGCAGTGGCTTCGTAAGAGAAAAGTGGTCTTTGAAAGTTTCCCACATTTTTTATATACAGGAGGAGAAGTGCAACATAAGAAACCCCTCTTTCATTTCAAACGAAATTTCTACACATTTCCTCACCTTATGGATGATAGATTTCCACGTAATTAAAATCTAAACTTATAAATGCGAAAGCCACTTACATAACACTCACCCATTCATCTCTGTTTCTCCGTACTGGTAAGTCCTAGGAAGCTGAAACTTGGTATATAGGTGCTTCTTAGGTCTTAGATGCCCACTAAGAAAGGATTTTCGAATATTCCAACTGGGGCGCCCCAGGGGGTAAAAGGGGAATGTTTACATATGAAAATTATGAAGAATTAAACTTTCTATGTTTTTTAACCACTTTCATTTGTAATTAATATTGTTACTGCAGTTTCGTCCTATGAGGACATTTTCAAACAATTACAATAAACTGCAGTAACAACATCAGTTACAAATAAAAGTGGTGAAAAAACATAAAACATCATTTTTCATGATGATCTCCTATCACGTTACTCGGTTACATCCATCAATTTACATAAAAATTAGCTTTTCATAACTGTTTCTCCGTACCACTGAAATTTTGTATGTAGCTTCGTTTTATGTTGTAGATGTGCAATAAGAAAGGATTTTAAAATATTCCAACTATGGCTTCCCCAGGGATTAAAGGGGAGCGTTTACATATGAAAATTACCTTGTCATCGTCGTTTCTACGTATCGCTATATTTTCGGAGGCTGAATTGTATGTAGATTCGTTTTATGTTGTAGATGTGCAATAAGAAAGGATTTTTGAATATTCCAACTGTGGCGTCTCCTGTAGATGAAAGGGGAGCGTTTACATATGAAAATTACCTATTCCTCACTGTTTCTCCGTACCGGTAAATTTTTGGGGCTGAATTGGGGCTGTATCATATTGTGGAGGCGCAATATGAAAGGATTTCAAAGTATTCCAACTATGGCGCCCCCAGAGTTAAAAGGGGAGCATTTACATATAAAAATTACCTATTCATCACTGTATCTCCGTATCTCTATATTTTCGGAGGCTGAAATTTTGTATGTAGAGTCGTTTTATGTTGTAGATGTGCAATAAGAAAGGATTTTGAAATATTCCAACTATGGCGCCCCCAGGGATAAAAGGGGAGCGTTTACATATGAAAATTACCTTCTCATCGCTGTTTCTACGTACTGCAATATTTTCGGAAGCTAAATTGTATCTAGGTTCGTATTGTGTTGTAGATGTGTGATAAGAAAAGATTTTTAAATATTACAACTTGGGTGCCCCTACTAGGGATGAGACGGACGCGTTTACATATGAAAATTGTCTTAAGTTAACTTTAGTTAACTTTTCATCACCGTTTCTTCGTACCGCTGTATTTTCAGAGGCTGAAATTTTGTATGTAGGTTCGTATTGTGTTGCAGATGTGCAATAAGAAAGTATTTTGAAATATCTCAAATGGAGCGCCCCCACTAAGGATAAAAGGGGCGCATTTACATATAAAAATTACCTTCTTATCGCCGTTTCTTCGTACCGCTATATTTTCAGAGGCTGAAATTTTGTATGTAGGTTCGTATTGTGTTGCTGATGTGCAATACGAAAGTATTTTGAAAATTCCCAACTGAAGCGCCCCCACTAAAGATAAAAGGGGCGCATTTACATATATAAATTACCTTCTCATTGCCGTTTCTATGTACCGCTTTATTTTTGGGGGGATGTATGTAGGTTCGTTTCATGTTGAAGATGTGCAATAGGAAAGAATTTTCAAATATTTCAACAGGGGCGCTAGCCGCGGCAGCTATAACCGATCTGTTTGCTTATTGTTCATCATCCAGAGGCTTAATTTGAGCGAGCAATACGACACAGGGAAGATAGTGCCAATATAAATCACCTAAGCTTTGTCAATGATCTATTCAAAAAATGTTACGGACAGGATTGACATAATTCTAGTCTAGTATAAGCTTAGCTAGGCTAGTATAAGTACCCAGCTCTCTGAACTCGAGAGAAATTTTTGTCTGGGGCATAACAACAAATAAGCAGTAGCACTCATGTTATCACGTTTGAAGAGACGTACTCTTTAAGACCATATAGGGAGGTTTGTTCTGGTTCTAACATCCGAAACAGCGCAAGACTTGATGCGTACAAGCAAAAAATCTCAAACAGTCCGAAATAATCTCGGACACTTGTTGAAACCAGAATGCATTTTGAGGAGACCACTGTGCCACCTATCGTATATATGAAGAGATGAAGACGAGAAAATACTATTGATCATGTCCATTTTGTTATGTAGCGTACCCTTACAGTCAGTTCAAATGTTATCTAACCTCTATCATCAATTATTTAAATCAAGTAAATGAAAAAACATCCTAGCAAATAGCCCAAACAAATTTCTAGGTACATGAATTGAGCATGAGCATGAGCAACGAGAACAGTTTAGCCTCGAGAACAACAACAATTCGGGACGGTTCAAGACAGTTTAAGATCATTTCGCAGTCGAAACCAGAACAGAGGAATCATCAGTCCGATATTATCCCAAATAAACCAGAACGCTCTATATCAATTGGAAATGATCCTGACGTCCTAGAACTTGAATTTCGTAGCACCAGAACAAACCTAGGGAATCGACTGAAATTAACAAAGCAGAAATAATTCAACCTGAAAGAAAGGGGTGATATCTGGCTATCTGTACTTGATTGCAAACGCATTGACCAATATGAAAGAAACCTGAAACATCAGATATGAATACCTGCAGACCACAAAAAACAAAACAAACCAGAACAATTGCTTTGAAACACTCAATTCTGAATGTGAAATTTTACACTCTACGATCTATTTTCTTCCTTGATTTTGAAAATCAAAAGTATCTCAACTTGTCGAAAATTGAAAGAAATCTTAACCGAATGAATGCAGCAACAATAGTTCTTGTTCTCTCATGAGTATGTTCAGTGCACACGAATTTCGAACTCAGTGATCAGTAACCTCATGGGTAGGGAGTCGCCATTGGGTAATGAGTCTCTTGAAAACACTTGTCCCTCGCCAGAACAGAAATACGGTCTCACGACTCATCAGGAGATAAGTAGTACTAATTCTTACGACTATTTTAATATTTTTTAATGTATCTAGAAAAATCATTAGGTACCATGCATAATTCCTAACCTTTCATTATTGTTCCTAATGTTATTTGCCAGCTAATCGCAAGGGCGGATTCAGATCTCAGTTTCGGGGAAAGGTAATTTTCACGTGTGATAATTTATATATGAAGGTACGTGTGTGTATATACAGGGTGGGCCATTGAAAACTTGATATAGAGGTTTTGTGTACTAATCTTGCAAATCCTAAAACACGATCAGACAGCTGATCAAAGGAAAAACAGATTTTTAACAGATCGATTTTTATTGGGAGAGGGACAGTTTTTTTCCCCATTTACAGCGTCGTCACTTCAACGCCGTAGCACAGGGGAAAACAATCCTTGAAATTTTGATAGGGAACTGGGAGCGAGTAGCACCTCGTTTGAGAGATCTTAGAATTCTCTAACACCGGCGTACAATTTTTTTTTCAACGATAATAAATTTAGAGTTGAAGTTACTTACTGAAGTTACAGGTTTTTGGATGTCTTCGAGAGTTCAGAAATCGAAACATGTGGAATGAGATCTATGAACATGAAGCATAGAAATAAAAACTTTCTATGTTTTTATACCACTGGTATTTGTAACTAACGCTACTGCAGTTTCGTCCTATAAGGACATTTTCGAACGAATACAATAAACTGTAAACTTTCAAAGAGTTATAAAAACATATAGGAAGTTTTATTTCTCATTTCTCATGATATTCTACTACGTAGTAACGGCTACATCCATCAATTTATTAGATCTGTGAACCCTTCATATCAGCCTTTTGATCGCATTCTTATACAATTACAGGTAGAAAACTGGTAAATATTAGGTAGCAGTCAGGTAGCAAATAACATCAGAAACAATAACAAAATACTAGGAATAATTTTAAAGACCCTCAATATGTAAGGTGTAGATGCATATAAAAACATTAACATATCTGTTAGAATTAGTATTAATTATCTCCTGATAATGGTAACTTGGTTAGCGAAACGCGCGTCGAGGGACACTATATTTCAAAATAGATTAATTTTACGACAGACATTCCAAATTATACATACTTATCAAGTCAATGATAAATGTTCGTGTGTCTTCCTAATGAATCAGATCCTCGAATAAGAGAGCTGATGAGCAGGTTCTCTTAGGAAAAAATTAATGAATTAAAAAATTTGAAAATATTTCAAAGACGGTTCTCAACAAATTTCGATTATTTATATGGGCAAAATAAAACTTTGTGTAGGTTTAACCTATACAATTATTACATAGCTTTCAAAATTTCATCATATAATTTTATGTTGTTTTTTTTACAACCTCGATTCACAAATTGAATCATAGAATTGGCAGTAGTCAGTCATATTGCCCCTTAACTATTTTTCAAATTTCGTGTTTTTGCACGGAAGGTATACTACATCTTATTATAATTTCATTTGTTCACCCCCACTGCAAGGAGAAGGGCATATATGTGTCAATGACATTAGTGACAAGTATAAGTTTAGGAGTAAAGGAATGATGATAAGACTTTGTTTATATCTTCGATCACTCTCGATCTTTTTGAAAAATGAATTGGAATTATTTCGGTCATCAGTGAGTTTTAATCTTGAAGAAAGACAAAACAATTTCAATTCTTTTTTCGAGCGATATCAAAGAGGTCGAGATAGTAGGAAAACGGATAAGATTGAAGGATAAAAGGATGCCATACCCAAATGCAAAAGTTCAGAGAGTCCCATTCCGAATTTAGTTCTGCTCTCATTAACTCCTTCATACTTCTAAACGGTTTATTCAATAAAATCCTGGACGAAATCATCATCACACAATTCAACTTCAACTAGCATAAACATAAAAGAAATGAATGGCACATCATTATCCGCGATGTGTTGATTTGATGAACAAAACGCGGGAAAACAGTTGATATGTTAAGAATAAATTACGTTTCATTAAACATGAAAGATATATTACATATGAGCCAACTACAAATAGCTTGATATACTCATATATACCTGGCATTAGTAGGATTTAGGATAATTCAGAAAAAGCTTTAGTATTATTTTCAAATGTTTTCCAAAGGGAAATTTAAGATATAACCAACTCACTTCCACAATGTCATAAAGATAATATTTCGCGAACCTTATTGCAAGATTCAATAAGGTTCACTGAATATTCTGTCATTAGCTACGTTTTTTTGGTATGATTCCGATACAGGAATAACCATTATAATACTTTCATGCTTTCTGGTTCCTCTTTTCATTGTGGAATTGTTATTAATACAGTCAATGTTATTCTGGGTTTCTTTGGGTACTCATTTATTCGGAGGAGATTGAAAAACTTCACATAAAGGTTTTTTGGCGATCTTCTGTTTCAGAAATATTATTTTTGAATGACGAGAAGTTTCGGAATACGGAAAAAATGTGTATTTTGTTTCTTGAATATTTCAATTTAAACTGATCTTCACAAATTTTCTTTTCAAAAAGTATATCACGACATGTTTGGCTATCACAGTAACTTTTTCGCAGTGAATGACAATTCTACATACATTTCAACATATTTCATTTGTAATTCAAATTCGAAATTTTGAGGTTAATCATGAACTTCCGAATTCGAATTCATAATCTCGTACTTGAATTTATAAACAGTATGTTATTCATTATGAAAACATGTAGTGATATTTTCGAAAATACAGTTTGTGAAGATCCAATCGTTTCCAGTGTAGTTTGTAAAATTACTATGGATCTTCATCAAGTAACGACCGAGTCAATCAGAGAATTATAAAGAAAACGATCAGAACATTTTGTATTTTATTTTACTTTCCAAAAATTCAACCATGTTATTCATTTTTCCAACATTATAAGATCTTCAAAAAACTGAACATTAAATGTTCCAACGTAAACAGTACATCCTCAATATCACTGTGAATATTTTTTATAGCTGACAATAGCTTAAATGGCTATGTTGTGGCACACAGTGCGTCTACAAATTTTAATCTCTATATGACCATGTTTTCGCTTGGCATTTTTATCTCATTACATTTATTTTTATTGGGAATTCGAAATAAATAACATTATTATTATTTTTTTCAGCGAAGGGTAAGCTGCTCTGGCCCTAACTCCCGAGGGCGCGTCCTCTCGAATGTATCGATTCGAGACGACGCGCCAGCATTATCAACCAGTGACCACTCCCCACACCGCAAGGTAAGTGATCATTGGGTCCGAGAATCATGTGCCCTAAGGGCCAAGAGTGACAGCCTTCTGCATTTGTTCGGCCAAGAGTTTTGCCTTCGGGAGAAGAAATCCATCATTCAACCAAGGACTCCAATAATCAGAAAAACAATCTCAACAGAATGGTCTGGGTCTCGCTCTGATGGTCGAGAAGAAATATATCAGGTTTATTACATTCCTATATCAGGCATATTAGTTTGAGGGTGGGAAATGAATGGTTTTGATAAATGCGGCACTTATTATCGTTCCCCACAACGAGTACAATATCCCCAGGAGCGTTGGGTAACACCGGTGTCTCGTTAATACCGTAAAAGTGCCGTAGATGGTAATGAAGCACTCTTAAGGCCTTGTTATGTCGATGAATATAGGCTGAGACCGCATATGCTGACAGCAAGTGCATTACGGTCTCAGGCGCCTCGTGGCAAGCCCCGCACCTCGTGTCTGGAACCTCTATACCCATCACTCGCCTGCGGTGGACTAAGGTGTTGAAGACACCATGATGAACCTCTCGAGGTCTTTAATGTTGTTGAAGAAGACTCATGAATTGGCTTATCCTTGTGTTGCTGCAGAAGTGAGGAGATCTCTGCGGAGATTGTGATCACCTTGTTCAGTGTCGAATACTGAACTAATAATAACTATCAAGTATTACTATTTATTGTATGGGATCACCCCTTTTATTCATTATTAATATTCTCTACATGGTCCCAGATTTGTTTTGTAGTTATTTCCACAGGTCTTGTTCAGTAAGAAAAGGTATAAATGTTCAGTATAAAAATGCTCATTCCACTCTAGTCTCTACGAAATCACTCATCAGTTGAATAAGAAGAACAAGAAACATTTATCTAGCTGGTATTTAAGTTCCAGTGTCAGTACGACTGACGATTCATCAGAACAATAAATGTGCTAAAAAAGTAACTAGTACCTTCAATGAACAATCTGGTATTTTATTCTGATGTATCAGTAGTGATGAGAATATTTCTGCAGGGGGTTGGATAGCGAAAAAAATTACCGAAATTCAGCACTCAATGAGGAGTGAAGTGGTACAAATTATGGTCATATTGAGATGAATTATAACACATAAAATTAATTAATAACTCTCCTTACGTTCTTACACAGAAGGATCTGGCAAATACCTATAGTAAAACAACTTCTTTCTCGGCTAATACCATGATGGACATTGAATTACTTCTCTTACACAGAAAATACTTGCAATTGTCTAGCCAGCAGCAAGAGATCGCTGAAATTAATGTAGTGATCACCTACAGACTGGTTTTGGGGAAATTCAGAACAAATTAGGTGTGTTTCTGCAGATATTTGACAGATTCTACTGTGTAGGAACAATGTGAATGTCTCGAATTTCCTTTCGAATTATTTATTTTCTTAATACGTATCCATCTCTAGAGATACTATTAGGTGTCGTTTAATAACAGATAATATATGCAGGCGTTATGAAAATCAGTTTTGATTCTGCTTGAAGGTTAATGGAGGTAGTTTCAACATTTGAATTCAACATACGGTCCTCCTCATTTTTTGAAAACAAAAAAATGCAAAATGAAATCAAGGCCATACAGCAATACATTTTAATCAAACTATCGACCAATTTTACTAATGGAAAAAATGTATGGTTGAAATATTTACAAAAAATCATTTCATGTCCTGGTTTCACATATTACTATGGAAATGAGAAATAACGATAACAAATAACGTATAATCTTTGAGCAGTAAGCTCCGGCGACGTCGACCTCAAATTATTCAAAGAGCCTAAAAACGAAAACGAAGTTGACTGGCCATTCATCATTATCCAATGTTTACTTATTTCATCTTTTATATCTGATCTACACCGATTAGTTTCATCCATCAAAAAACAAACGTGTCGTCAACATGTCGTAGTAGACCCGATGAATTAACGAACGGTTTGATGAGACGTCAATCGATTAACACCGATGATTTCAAAAAGTTGACCAGGACTGAATGAAATATAAATTGATTATATGTGTATCATATTGTTTGAAATTTAGTGCTCGTATCCTTTCAATGACGTCACAAACATGGCATCGATATTTTTTGATAATCCGTACACCTTCCTGTAAATTAAGCCTCTGAGTTTCGATCATATACTTAATCCATAATCCATAGAATGATGTATAATTATTCTGTGCTCAATCCCGTCTAGTAGACGGAGTACAGCAGAATATTATCACATGATAATACGTTTATGAACGATTTAGAGTAACATAATAATACTCTGAGTATCTTTATGGCCGCAAATCCGGAAAGCCTGTTATCACAGTATACTTATACAAGTTATACTGTGCTATTATTGTGGTTTTTATGGGCGTCAACCGTCGTCATATACCCAACTAAAAAGCCTACTTGAACTTCAACTTCAAGTATGCTTGAGTAGTGAAAAACGAAAGAAGAAGATTCATTGGATGTAACACATTGACACTGACATTTGATGAATACAAAAACAAATAATAATGAAGGAGTCAATTTGAATTGATATTTTTGTAGATCCTTATTTTATGAATTATGGCACATAAAATGGATGAACTCAAACAAAAACTTCTGATACTCATCAATAAACAGGTGCTTTTAGGATAAAAATGATTGAGTAGTTTGTAAAAGAAACTGATTCAGAAGGTATTCATGGAAAATAATATTTGATTTTAGCCTCCAAAAATTCCATCCATGGGCTTCAATGATGCAAATTATCATTTTTCGCAAGTAACAAATTTATCTATTAACAGTAAAACAGTAACAGATGTTGATAGGCCTGCGGATCAAGACATACTGGAAAGTATTCAAGCAGCTTATTTTTCGAAAGATGAAGATTTTGACATCTGCAGATTCGAATTGAAAGTAAATCGTATTTATTTTTTATGTGCACGTTCTTACAAAAATTGTTTCAGAAACTCCCAGAAGTTCTTGATTGTGATCAGATACAACGGGATTTCAAAAATTTAAAGCAGCAACATCAGGTTGTGTCAAAGAAAGTATTGCAGTTAATTTTGGAGAATCAAACTGGGTGTAATGTTGAATTCGAGAAAGTGACCGAAATTCTTAATGAGGTTAGAGCCACCTTGGAGTTATGTAGAATTAGCAGAAGAGAGTTGAAAGTTGCTGGAAGTCAGTTCAGTGCTTGTTTAGGGATTCTGGCTAATTATAGAAAAAGGAAAATAGCACAGAACTTATTGAATAATTTGATTATGATAAAAAATTTGGTAGGTTCTTTCAACTATGGCATTTTAAAAGTTATTTAGAGGTTTGAAAGATGTTATTTTTAATGTGTGGCAATTTTCAGCATAGCTTTGATACAAGATGTCAAATATTGATGAATGATGAAAATTATGTGGCTGCAATAACAGAACTGAAAAGATGCCAGAAAATTGCTACAAAATATAGGCATTTCAGTTGTGTAGCTGCCCTCACTTATAAATTACAAGAAACTTTGGAAAATACTGATGCTCAGTTAGACCGTGTATTAGCACAGGTAACATTAAAACAGGACCATTCAAAATCGAGTTTATGAATGGGGATCAGAGTAGGGGATAGAGAGTCAGTTAAATTAGGGCAAAGTTGCCTATTTTAGGTCATCATCTAGATCGTTTGATTCCAGACATAAATGGGAAAAACAGATTGAACTTTGCCACAGCAACTGCCAATAGAGTATCAGGATATGTTCATAGAACTTTTAAACAAGTTTTTTTTTCATTTGGATATTTTGATATTTTGAATAAGCATCTGTATTTGTTCTAACAATTTTTTATGAACACCTGTATTTCAGCTCTTAGGTATTCGATGAGTAGAAATGAGTAAAAAAATGCAATTTGAGATCATTGAAAAATATGAATGGGTATTAAATGAAAACTAATTGGTATGAAATTCACGTTCTGAGAGAATCTTATCTTTTCTAGATTGAAGCTTAGACAAAGTTCCTCAGAAGAGAATGAAGAATGATATTTGAAAAATTCACCTTAATATCAGAAACGCGTGAATAAAAATGTGAAATGTGAATAAATAATTTTAGGCTATAACATCTGGCTGGAGTTAATTGGCAGGTCCTAATGAACCACTCAGTTTCCAACCTCACCCCTCTCGACCTGAGGAATGGGAAGGTCAGGCGTTTTGATAAGCCGAAAACCTCAATGCATTGGCAAGCGCAATGAGCCGAGAATGACAACCTTCTGCATTTGTCCGGCTAAGATTTCTGCCATAGTGCGGCATATTGGCATGATGTTAAGATTCTGGAGTAGATAATGATCATTCCATCTCAACAGAGTGTTCTGAATAGCGTTTGCGGAGTTCAACGAAAATATCTCGATACATCATCACCAAAAACTGAAAACTCCACAACGAATATGTCATCAGCAGATCAACTGGTGAACAGTTTAGTTTATGAATTGAAGGGGTTATTTTTTAAGGAGTGAATAATTTTTGGGAAAAAAGTTTAGTTTATCTTCCGATGATGCTAACTTGGTTAGTGAAACTTGGGTAGGGAACAGTGTTGCAGTTCTAGTGTTTGGTAGCAGTGCTTGTTCTCACCTTCATATAAGTTTCCAAATTAGGAAAGATGAATCAATTTACAAGGCATAGTAAACATTGGCACATTATTTTTTTACTGATTACATGCTTTGAAAGGATTATCTGCAGTGCTCATTCAACACATTGACAGGCAAACTGGGTGGGACAAAAGTTCATAAGTTTTACTTAAAATTTTGAAAGTTTACGTGGGGACTTCTCCGGAAAAATATATTTAAGTTACCGATGCAGGGACTAAGTTATGTTTGCATTTGTGTGATTTATGAGGCCATAATAAAAAAAAACATAATTTACCTGATGATCATCAAATTTATAAAAATTGCAGGAATATTGGGAGATTTCAATTTCTGAATATTAAATGACCAATATAGGTCCGTATTCAAAATACTAGCGTTGAGGGTGGCCCAACTCTTATGACACCCTTTGTAAATATATTGTGATGATATTCTGATAGCACTTGGAAAGTTCCTGTGACGAAGTTCAAACTGATTGTTAATATGTTTGCGAGTAAAAAACATACAGCCAAAGCTAGAATTTTCAACTCCGGTTATATATCATGATCCAGAAAAGCTTGAGCTGGTATCAATTGATGGTACTGCAAAATTTACCACTATTTAACTGACGCTGTATTTCCTACTATTTATTCAATTTTTTTTTAAACTGTTAAAATGTTTCATTTACTCAGACAATTCAAATCTACTAAAATTATTTCAGACTTGTTTCCATTTTGATGGAGATCGATATAGGAAACTTCAAGCTGCCTATAATCTTCTAGAAAAATCGAGTTTATCTATGATTGACAATTTGCATGTTCACTATATAACTGCAATTTATAATTCATCATTCAATGTTGTTCAGTCATATATTTCTTCACCAGACATACTGGAATCAAGTGAAAATAGTGGAAAAAATCCATATAAAATCTTATGCCAGGTAGGTGGTTTCTATTTGCAATAATTCTCGAATTGTAATGCCACATGTGATGTTTTATTTAAACTTTCTGCTCCTGATGTCTCTTAAAGCACTTTTTGATTTAAACTCTACAGGAAAGTAGTTTTCTAGTAGTTAGTTAGTGTAATTATAAAAACAAACTAATTTTCATGAATTTGTTTTTTTTATTATTTGTTATTTAAAAGGCGACTTTCTATCGTATGTCACCCATATTTGAAATAACGCCATCAAGAAACATGGAGAGTCAAGAGCTGTTGCGCTTGATATTTCTAAGACCTTTGACCATGTGTGGAATGAGGGTTTGTTGGCCAAACTTCGATGCTATGGCTTGTTGGATCATTTTTGTGTATGGCTCTTCAGCTTCCTGAAAGAACGTTTTCTGCAAGTGGATGTCGATGGATCTCTCGAATACTTTCACAATCAACGCTGGTGTTTCTCAGGGATCCATATTGTCTCCAATATTGACTGCGGAAGCACATCTTCACTGGCAGCAGGAGGTTGAATATCTTAACGAGGATCTAGAAATAATTTCGAATTGGGGTGAAAGTAACCAGATTTATACAGACTGTTCAAAAACCAAAGAAGGCTCAGGATGCTCAGATCACTAAGCCTAAGTATTGAGTGGGGAATGGGAAGAAATACCAGTGTGGTCCAAACAGAACTGGCTGGTATCTCAATCGCCACAAAAGAAATAACCAAGAAAGGAATTTCTGGCAAAAACATAACAATCTGCACTGATATCAGACAAGCACTATTAGCCTTGAACAGACAGTGTGTTACCTCAGGGCTAGTACTAGAGTGCCACCAAGATTTAGCCAAAGTTTCGGTAGATAATAACATTATCCTGAGGTGGGTTAAAGGGCACGACAGGAGTAAAGGTAATCGCATTGCCGACTCTTTAGCTAAGGAAGCGGCTGGACTAAGAATTTTAGGACCCAGTGGCACCCACGGCCTGATGACTTCAACAATTGCGGAACTAGTCAAATGTTACACCCATGCTCAATCCTTAAAGAGATGGCATGGAATCAAAGGATGTAATCTTATCAGGATCACCTTGGGCGAACCTGGGTAGCTGGCGCCGAAGAAATATCTGGCGATGACCAGGAAAAATCTACGCCTTACAGTAGGATTTCTGTCTGGCCAGTGTCAACTAAGGAAACACCTCCATAATATGGGGTTAGTGGACACACCTCTATGCAGGATGTATGAACAGGAAGATGAGACTGTCAGGCATGTCCTGTGCGAGTGCCCGGAGTTATCGTCAATAAGAGAGTGTGTTTCGGCGAGTCTTGGCCTACACCTGCCGATATAAAGGAGATGTCTCCCAGCGACCTGTCCACCTTCCTGGAAAGGATAGGATGGACGATGACCTAGGAGGGCAACTCCTCAAGAGGATGTACAATGGGTCACATGTAGCCTAAGTGCGTGGGCTTACACTCACCCTCCTTACTCTACCGATACAGAACCAGGTTCAATTCAATGCCACAAAAACCCTAGGCATCGGTTTTCTCCAAGAAGATAAATGTCTCCGAACCAGATATAAAAAATGAGGTCAGATAATTCCCCTTTCTGCTTCGATAAGATTGTTGGGAGTTAAAATGGACACCAATATGTCTTGGCACAATCATTTCGCTGGAATTACAAAGGCTACTTCTCAAAATCTTGAAACACTGTTCCGAACCAGAAAACTGTGTACACCTCAGCAACTTTTGATGGTTTATAAAGCTCAGATCAGATCTTCTTTTGGAGTATTGTTCTCATGTATGGAGTTCCGCCCCCAATCATACCCTGAAGTTGCTGGATTCCACCCAGAAAAGAGCTATCCGCCTGATTGGAGACGCGAACATCACTTGCAACCTTGATAGTCTGGAACATCGAAGAAAGGTTGGAGATTTATCTCTCTTCTATAGATACTTTCAAGGGAAGTGTTCAAGTGACTTGGCACATTTGATTCCATCAAGAGCGGTACATATCAGAAATCCGCGAAAGACTGTGGCTGCTCATCGTTATTAGTTTCAACTCAGTACACATTGAACTTCACTATTTTCACAGCTTCACGTTTTTCCAAATGGATTTAATCTCCAGCGATTCAAATCAATGTGAATCACTACTTTCGCACAGGCACCGCTCTAAGAGAGCCTTAAGGATTTTCCTATAGTGCTTGACATTTGTCCTTATCATGAGACACAACTTGAATAATTTTTGAAAACTTTACAATAACAGGACATTCGTACAAGAGCATGACTTCCGTTTTAAAATTCTTAAATCCCTTGGAAGTTGAAAAAAAGTGATAAACTTTTGAGTAAGTGAATGTTAAGGTTTAGATAATCAACAGCACTTCATTGTAGTAGAATCTTTATTCTTAATGATTAAGAACAGTAATTACTAGCATTTTTCCCCCAAATGAACTCAACTCTTGAAGACTTTCTATCTAATTATTAAATGTGGCTAATTATGTTTCCCTTGCACAAATTCTCAAATTGTGCTGCATATTTCATCTTGAATACAATTTTAATGAAATATATTTTTATTTTCAGTCCATTAATCAAAATGTATTCATAGGCTGTCTAGTGCATCTTTGTAAAATTCTTTTTAAAATAGTTCTCAGTTATCGTCAGCTTGTGAAGTGGCACAATAACAGCGAAAACGAATCTCAAACAGGAAACGATAATTTCAATATTGAAAACACAATGAGCAAACAAAAATTAGAACACAACTTGGTGAAAATATGGGATGATGTTCAGAGGAAAGTGTCTAGTTTGCTTTTGAATGCTGACTTGGCCAGTTATAAATTTGATCAGTTTGTGCAAATATTGAGAGTAGTTCAAAGGTGAGAAATAATATTTTTTTCATATGTTTACTATCATTCTTTAAAAACGGATAGACCTGGTTCAGAGCTTGTTTTTCCAATTATCAGAATGAATTGAATTGATAATATCCACCTCATAACCATAACTCTAACTTATTTTGGTGATCCTATTAATAGCATCACTCGTTTTTTTTAAACAAAGAATTGGACGTAGCCTACAGAACAAATAATAACTTCAGTAGATTCATTGAAAACAGAGATAAAACTCTAGTTTCGGATAGATCGGAAGTATATAAGTTGACTTGTGGTACTTGTCCTAAATTTTATATTGGCCAAATCAGAAAAACTTATTACAATAGAATAAAAGAGAATAGAAGATGTTTTTTGAATGAGAAGACGAATTCAACATTTGCAAAGCATCTTCTGACAAAGGTTCACAAGTTCAATCACGATTATGACATATTCTATTTGTTGGAGAAATGTTCAAAACACAACCTTTTGGAATGCTTTGAAATCAATAGATTCAACAATTCGGGGTTATTGCTCAATGATCAAATAGCTTTGAATTGTTTCCCTTCATTGAATTTAGTTTGCAATGAGGAAATTGGTAATTAGGATAGATCTTGAAAGTAGATAAAATCAATTCTCTGGTGAAACTTGTATTCATTATTCTTCAGTGTAATGAGTTGTTTCTAAGCAAGGTAAATATTTTATGTATTGGATTTATAAGGTAGAAAGTTTGGACTAACCTATCAATTAGTGTGGTATTAGTTAAAAATGCCAACTTAGTACACAGAAATCAAAATTGAAATTTATAGTTTTGGGTTATTAGGCTGTTGTCTAAAAAATAATTGAATAAACTAGTAATAAAAAATAAATAACATAACTGAAAATATAAGAGAAGATAAATAAAAAAATGCTAATTTGTGAAAAAAACAAATTATTGTGTAATACCTACATAACACCAGAAAGTTCGTGTATCTGATTTAAGTATTCGATTTTTAGACAAACCAAAAGGCTGATATACAAACATTTTTGTATTGGACTGATAAACATGCAAAAGTCATACGTGCGACATGTTTTAAAATATTCTTTTTTTTGTATTCCCTTCTTTAAATTTCAATATGTGCCTTTGCTTTACAAAAAAACACCTTCCTTCTTATTCAGCTTCACTTCTTCATGTTTTGATTCCGTAACATCAAATTCATTGTAGACCACCACTTCATCTCTTCTGGCAAAAGTCTCTCGGCTTCTGTTATTCTTTCGGGTAACGAATTATATCTCAAAACCCCAAATGAATTGTAACAGGTAATTATTTCAGGAAAAAAAAATAGTTTGAAATAAAAAAAACCTCATTTAATTTGAAAGGAGTATACTTTTAAGAGAGATACATTTTTGAGAATGAAAGGTTTTGGTTCCTCCATTTTTCTTTTATGAATTGTATGAATAATTTCATTTAAGTAAATTGTTGTTTAATATTGCAAATTAATGTTTGTATTCATTTGTCTCGTATTTTGTTATACTTACATTTATCTATTCCTAAGAAAGTACAATGGTTTTGCAGGAAATTATTTATACAAGAAATATTCATACATAAATATATAACTTCAAAGGAAAATATTTCAGAATTGGTCTAATCATTAACAAAAAAAAAGCAAACAAATATGATTAGGTAAATTAATAAAACAAATAGTTCGAGTTAAGACGCTCTGACCGTATAAAGAGGCAGACAACAGGATGACCAGTTCAGTTTGAGGGGTGCCTAGGAGATGACAGTACTACCAACTGTCGAAAGCGTTCGCAGATAATTAATAAAAGATATAAAGCTTCAAATCCTTTTTGTTCTGTTCGGGCAACGTACCGCGCGCGTCGCCCATTTTACGGTCGCCATAATCGTCCTACCGAGAGGACTATTCGCAATGTGGTAGATAAAATTGAGTCCACTGGTTCCGTAAACGATCGACCAACACCTGTACGTCGACGAAACGCAAAATCTGCCGAAAACATTGCCGCTGTCTGTGAGAGTGTGCAGGAGATCCGAGGCAGTCGATTTCGAGTCGCTCACAAAAACTCGGCCTTTCGCAGACCACAACTTGGCGAATTTTGCGTCGTGACTTGGGCCTGCACCCGTACAAAACTCAACTGACCTAGTAACTGAAGGTGAACAACCATAGACAACGACGTGTATTCTCTGTGAGGGCTCTAGAGCAGTTGGCAACTGACCCTGAGATCCATCGAAAAATCATCTTCAGCAATGAGTCTCATTTCTGAATGAATGAGTACGTGAACAGACAATATTGTCGAATTTGGGACAATACCAATCCACACGAGATCCAAGAGCGTCTAATGCATCCCGAAAAAGTCACTGTTTGGTGTGGATTTTGGGCTGGCGTCGTCATCGGTCCATATTTCTTTGAGAACGACCTTGGCCAGGCCATAACTGTCAACGGCGAGCACTATAGGTCGATGATTACATACTTCCTTTGGCTTGAACTGGATGATGAATTGGACACCAACGACATGTGGTTTCAACATGACGGCGATGCGCCGACCACACAGCTCATGCCACATTGGATATTCTGCACGAGCGAAGTGAGGGCACATATCTGAGGGGGACTATTTTTTAGGGTACATGCAAATTGATGAATACATTAATGTATATTGATAAAAATGAAAATTCACCGAGATCGTGCGATTTGACCCCGTTAGATTTTTTCTTGTGGGGTTTTCTTAGGTCGCAGGTGTATGCGAATAAGCCACAAACCACAGCAGTCCTTTAAAGCCAACATAACCCGTGCGTGCCATCGTTCAAATTCAGCCTGATTTATGCGCCAGTCATGGAAAATTGGACGTTTCGGTTGTGTTCCCCCTAGAGAAGCCGTGGCGGACATTTGAACGATGTTATATTCCACATCAATAGATCTTTCAAACGAATGAAAAATTTCAGTGATATCTCACAAGTACTTTGTTTTATTTAAATTTAAAGATAGGAAGTGCTTAATGAAAGATTCTATATACACACATACATACACATACAATTATATATACATACATACATAGATATGTAAACATGTTTGTATTTGTAGGAGTGGATAGGTTTTTCATGATTTGTCTTGGCATAGTTTTATTTTTCAATGCATTTGTCAGTTTATTCAAAAGTTTAATCATTTTTTTATGTCATATCTTATGATAAAACAACTAGAAACTGTTATGAATGTTTTTAGGTTGATACTTGTTGGAGAAGAATTTTGTTCAAGTAAATCCGAAGATTTACAAGAATCAATAAGAAAGCAGAGCGTTAATTATTTCAAGAATTACCATGCCCAAAGGTTAGATGAGCTGAAAATATTTTTAGAGAATGAGATGTGGGAAATTTGTCCTGTGAAACCATCATTTGATATTCTACAACTACAGGTCAGCGTTATTCAGCAGATATTTTTTATAATTTTGAGATGTGTACATAAAATGTTCTATGATAACTTTTCAAACTTGAATTTGCGTTTTTCTGCATTTTTCTTTCTGCAGGAATTCAAATCATTTCGGTATTCCTTGAAGAATTTTAAATTCAATCCCCAAGTGAGTCCCACAATGATCAACTATTCAACAAATTCAACAGAGTGCTGCTCTTCCAACCATTCTCAAGATGGAAGTAGTATTGTAGGTAACTATTTTGTAAGATATGCTGATCATGGAACACCTTTTGACTCTCGTTTGGATGAAACAATTATTGAAGAAGACATATTAGCTTCTGAAAATGAAG
The DNA here is from genome assembly GCF_025532065.1 of Leptinotarsa decemlineata. Taxonomy (NCBI): domain Eukaryota; kingdom Metazoa; phylum Arthropoda; class Insecta; order Coleoptera; family Chrysomelidae; genus Leptinotarsa; species Leptinotarsa decemlineata. Next base: position 8,863,052 of record NW_027412694.1, on the reverse strand, counting down.
GTTCGGGATACTTTTCCGAAGATAGTGAAGAGGAAGAACCAGAGGAACTGAGAAGGGATTATGTAGATGAAGAAAATGACAGTTCAAGGTAAGGAGCGTCTGTATGGTAGTCAAGCAGATAAAATCGATTATGATTTAAACGACTGTTGAAAAGATTTCAGGGATATTTTCATTAGAAGACAGACATCACAAACACTAAAAAATTGAATATTTGTTTACTCTCTGATATTTTTCCTCAATATTACTTTCCAGTCTTTTAAATCACATGTAATTATACGTGGACTGATCAAAAAATAAGGTGAATGTTCAAATTTTGCGGGCTACATACATTCGATAAGCGATTTTTTATTTTTGTATATTGCTACACTCGTCTCGAACATATGTTCACAGTTTTAGCTGTTTAGTTTGTTGGTGAGAGGCATAAAAGTTAGAAGTGTTTTGCCTGTTCGGCGATTTACTGCTATCGAAAAAAACTGATCAAAGAATTTGCGTAAAATTTTCTGTAAAAAATGAAATTAAGTGCTCAAAAATACTGTTTGATGTTGACAGTGGCTGGCATACGGTGGTTGTATTCTGAGTCAGAAAAATGTTCAAAAGAGGTACAAGGTTTTCACAGAAGGTCGAGAAGATGTGAATGACAATGCTTGCTCTGGACGCCCAAGCACATCAACAGCTGATGAAAATATTGAGAAAGTGAAGAAAACTGTTGTGAAGAATCGTCGAATCACTATTAGACAAGTTGCTGAGGATGTCAGAATATCAGCACATGCCACGCAATTTTTTCGGAAATCGCTTGTTCGTAATTTTTTGGCCAAAAACAACACCGTAATCATGCCTAAGCCATCGTATTCACCAGATTTGGTGCCCTGCGACTGTTTCCTGTTCCCATGATTAAAGGAAAGTGCATATCAGAACTACATATACTTGTGCCTGCAACACAGGCACAAGTATATTATATCTGAGGGGGACTATTTTTTTAGGGTGCTTTATGCAAATTGATGAATTCATTAATGTATATTGATAAAAATGAAAATTCACCTTATTTTTTTAACATACCTCGTATATGATAAAATGATTAGAAGTTCAAGGCATTCAATTACAATAAAAAAAGTAATATTTGGATAAACATTGTTTTAGATTTCTAGTGAAATGTGTCTCATTAAAAAACTGTGATTTATATTTATATTATTAAGGATACGTGGAGAGTGTGTAATAAACCTTCTCGTATAACTGTAACCATAGGGTTTGAAAGTATCTTGAATAATCATTTGAAATATGAAGATCCTATTTTAATGACTTGTACCTAATGAGAGAGATTTTTCATTTCAGACGGCCTGATAAGAAAGAAAAACACCATTATAAATGTCCGATATTGACAAATACAACTCTTTCTATACTTAGACAAATTGGAAAATATATCCAGATGTCCAGGCTTCTTCAACCCATTGCCTATCAGATCATATCTTGCATGAATCAGTTATTCGACTACTACCTCTACTCGGTTCACTTGTTTTTTGCCAAAGATCTGGTGAGTATTACGGTGTCGTGCTTGTCGTGCCTATCAGATCATATCTTGCATGAATCAGTTATTCGACTACTACCTCTACTCGGTTCACTTGTTTTTTGCCAAAGATCTGGTGAGTATTACGGTGTCGTGCGAAGTTAGAGACTATGCCAATAAGATTAATTGATTGGCTTGTCGCAAGATAGTTTTGAGAAGGGTAAACCAAATACAAAACTCCAGTCGTATTTGACTGTTCATGAAAACTGACTACTAGGATTGTAAAATTATAAATACTTACTACCTATTCCTTTTTGAGCATTTTTGGAAAATTTGCAGTGAAACCTAGACAATTTTGACATATTTTTTTCAAAAATTACACCTCACGATTTGAGTGATTTATAAATCTCTTGAAAAAGCTACTGTGCTAGAGAAACATGTGATATAGTTTTCAAAATAAAGTTTGTGAAGATCAAATCGTGAGGTGTAGTTTTTGAAATTATTATGGACCTACATCAAGTAACGGGCGAATCAATCAGAAAATTTTGGCATAATTGAAGCTCTGACAACCAGACAAAAATCAGTATATTCTTATATCTAGCCTAAGCATTTGATTTTCGCCAATCAATTATCTTTTATGTAAACTGGGAAAATTTTGGAGCAGGGGTTTAGCTTGAGAAATGGTTCAAATTGTTTAAAAATAGAAAACATGTAGAAATCAGTAATAGTAAGTATGGCGTGCTAAATGTAGGTGTAGATCAGAAGATCTAGAAAGGTCCAATATTATTTAAAGTTAACACCTCAAGTTCGAAAATTGATCAAAGTTTTCCAATGTCACATTAACTTCAGTGTGAAACGTCTCAATATGTAGCAGAAAACAACAGTCAAGTCAAGAGCATATATAACTGATACATGAAAGTACTTAGAAAAACTATGGCCATCCGCCATAGGAACTAATCACTTGAGATTGTTGTGAACACGAAAATTTTATTATGTGTACTCACCCAATAGGCACATTTTACTTTATTTGAAATCGGCATGTAATTTCAAAAATACTGGCAAAAAAATGTATCTGAGTGAATCCGATGATTTACGAAACAGCCTCAAAGAAGCGGTTCAGCAAAAAGGGGTGTGACGTCACCAGATATATGAAATATAGAATCGACTAGGAATTGCAGATTTTTGTATGTGAGCAGTGTGAAAGTTAAAAATTAGTTTTTAGTTTTTTGTATTCATCTGTCTCTGTTGTGAGAGTATGGAGAATAAAAAAGCCAAAAAAAATTATTGTACCTACAACTTATACTTTTTTTTTTACATTTTTATAATGTTCGTTTTTGGCCGAATAAATTTCCAAAATATTTAAATATGTGTATGAAAACAAATTATAATCTGCAGAAGTCTGTCAAATAATATTGTTTAAATTACAAATTATTTTTTTTTCATTGAAAATTGCAAAAGCCCTACAGACTGTTAATTCCACTAGTTATATAATTTTATATCGCGCATAAAATTTGCAATCATGTAAGAGTTATGCTTCGTTTTCTTGATATATCCAGATTTTTCCTTCAAAAGTTTTTACTATCTGCCAACAACAACTATTTATAATTTCTTTCAACCCCACCCCATCCTAATATTCTATAAGTAAGTTGACTGAACTATCAAATGATTCATATTTATTCATTGTTTCGGATATTTGAATTTTGGCAGTATTATTCACAGTTTTATAACATGTTTGATGGAATGGTTTTTGTCAAATCAATCACTGATAATTTTAAAATTTGTACAGTATGTGTAATAACTGTATCATTGGTAGAGGAAAATGAATTTCACCTCCATATTTCAAATAAGATAGATCATTAAGATAAATAGTAAACAAAATTGGACCCAAAACAGAACTCTGTGTCACACAAATATGTTTTTAATAATTTATAAACAACCCCACGAAAACCAATTCTCTTCAATTTTTCAAAAATAATGTATGATTGACTGTATCAAACGCTTTGGATATATTTTTTGTCACATTCATATACAGTTTACATTTAGATTAGATACGTTCAGATATAACTTTTAAATTATTTAATGTTTAAGATTTTTATACTATTATATCCTGTTGCCTTTTTTGGTTTTGATCAATCAATACAATTTATTATTCTCATTTTATTTATAAATTGATACATAGATTTTGAATAATGACACGTTAGATTTGATTTTGTACATGTTTTTTTAAATATTTGCAACAATTTTTTCACCTATTTTCCAACCCCATATTAATAATAATCTATAAATTGATTGGATATTTTTCATTTGATATTAAATTATCATTAGTTTGGATACATTTTAATTTGTCATTCCATAATTGCTTCACTTTATACTGTGACTGATATTCTACAGCAAGCAAGAAATTCAATAATTTTGTTTGCTTTTTAATAATTTCACAATTTTCACGCTGGAAACTTCCAAAGAAAGGAAGAAAAAAACGAAATAAAAATCCGTCAGTCTACCTTGAATTTGAATAAGTAAAATACACTTTTATTTCAGAGCATTTCTAGTAATTCTCTCTATTCACAAGAACTAAATATCACATTGAAAAAAATATCTGACAATCTGATATCAGAAATGGTATCTGATGAAGAGGACAGTAATAGTCAAGCTGGAAAAGTACTTAAACCTTCCCTGACACCAATGGTCGACTTGGGAAAGCCAGAAACATTACATGGTTTGGCCGAGAGGATTGTGGCCGTGGAAAGTCTGATTTTTTTATCGAAGCAATATGAATTTTTGCAGGACTACCTGGAACACTTGGTACCACAAACTAATAAGATAATGCTTCAACAATTTTTTTCTCAGGTAGGTACCTCTTTGTCTAATTATTATATATCCTGGAAAAATCAGTTTATACTATCACTATTCCTGAGATATACGAAGGTCCTTTCACTTGCTTTACTGAGTTGTTTAGAATACTCACTGGAAAAGATTTACATCAAGGAGAATTCAGGAAACTAGTGTGGTGATAAAAATGAATAAAAGATCCTTATGTAACAAGTAATAAAGTTTATATGACCGAAGAATATATTAACTGTATGCTTACAACCACATTGTTGAATCAAACCGAATGTATAGTTCAAAAATATTTAAAAAACGGACATTGAAAATAGCAAGGTACCTTATTACCAAAATAACTTATTAAAAATCACAATTGAAAGTGGAAATCTCACATTAAAGTGTATAAGTATCAATGGATTTCCATCAAATATCAGTCAGTTCTATCATATTTTCACCAAAATAACTTTGTTGAAAGATCGTAAAAATTTTAAAGAATGGATATTCACAAAAGCAAACAATTTGAGAGCACGTTTATATGTTAACTTAGTTTAACTCTTATTTGCTTATTAGGAATCACCTATGAGGTAAGGTAAGACCTTATTAGTCCTTAGCTCGCACAAGTTTCGACTTCTGAGGGTTGTTTTTCGTATGGATGTGACAGCTGGTTAACGGAAAAACAGATTTTAAACAGACAGACAGAGGGTCTGTGTTAGAGGGTCAGCCTTTCATTGCCTGAAAATTTTAATCGATTCACAACTAATATACTTCATGATTCCAGTATCCACAATCATCTTCTGGTGATTACTGACTTGTCCCCGATTATTTGAGACTACTTCTGAGTCAATTAGACCTACCTTTTTTACACTCTTTCTCACATTTCAAATCTCAACACCAGGCCATACATCTTCTTTATTGTTATAATTTATATCGTATTTTTTTATCACTCACTATGGAAATGTCAAGAGTGACAAACAGAAATAAGTACAAATGTGAATAAATTTTATAGGTATGAAGTTTCTTATTCTTATTGAAACTTCCAATAAGACGAAATATTTCGTTTCAATTTGTTTTCAATATGTTTATTCCATGTCAATTTATCATCAATGTATTATCCTGAAACTGAAAATAATTTTAATACATTACATTGTACATGTTATCATATCAACAGTTGACTGATAAATATATGATTTGGAATATAATTGATTTTCCCAAGTTATTTACATAGGAAGAGTGGTTTTTCATATAAAATTCCCTGCTTTCAATTTTCAGTTTTTTCTCTGTTATTATTGTTGATGTTTATATAACCTTTCTAATTTCTTACAATACTGTTGACCTTTTGAATAAAAAAAATAGTGAAACATTCTTTATTATTTTCATTTTGTCCTCAGTTTAAAATTCTTAAATCTAAAACTTCAACTTGAATCCGGTTAGTATATATCCTCCAGTATTCATATTAACTTCAGGATGAGTTCTATTAGGTAAAACCTGATAATTACGCATGAAACTATTCAATAGCCTGATGTTAACAATATCAACTCTACTCTTTAAATAGAAGTACAGGTCCTGCAGTGGTTCCTTTAGCAAACTAAACACCACAAAGCTTCTTCCTCCATTTAGAAATGGAAGAAGTTCCTTTACTATATTCACAGGATGTTCTTTTGCTGTAATTATTAAAGTGTCCACCTTACTTTCTAAAATTCGGCAAGCTCTTTCATTATCTAGTTGCCAAAACTTTTTTGTGTCAGTTTGGTCCAGCTTTGGTTTTTTTGAAGATGGCTCACCAATATCATCGCTTTGTTTTTCTTCACTTTCATTTGTTTCTGAGTCCTCATCAACTGCCATCACGTTTTCACATGTTTTAATGTCTTTATTGGATGTTTCTTCATTATCACATGCAGTAATATAACTGTCCTTACTTTGGTAAAAGCACCTGAGAACCGAATATAAGTTGACATTTATACACCTCTGGGCTTGCTCAGAAGGGAACTGCATGGCCATAAATGCATTTTTCTGACATTCATTTCCTGGATGCATATGGATGAGATGTCCTTTCGTTTTGAAACCAATACTACTTGTTATTGCAGCAGGCATTAAACCTGATGTTCCACTGTCATACAACAAGTGATTTCCTGAAAAAAATCAGATTTGAAATTTTTTGCTTCAACTGAAATTATAATTTTGACACATATGCTTATTTTTTCAATAATAATAATAATTGTCTTTATTTTTTTCCTGCTGTAGCTACATACAAATATTTAGATAAATTACAGAGCTAGTTACTTATATAACAAAAGGCGAAGTTCAACTCAGCATAGGTGCTACTGAGTTGTTCTTCCACTGTAACACTACCAGTAACATCTGGTGCCTCATTGTTGAAGTTTGATTTTTCAGAAAGTAATGCTGGGCAAGCAATGTAACTAACTTTTTAATGATAACATTCATGTGATCCTGTATGAAATTTTAGTCACAACAAATATGGAACATGAACTCTTTTGGCCTTGAACTTCAAACTTACTACTTCGAATATCATCTGTGAAAATCTATTTGAAAAAAGTGAATAATTAGTTTGTCAGTGCTAATCACAATGTTGATGTGCAAATTAATTTGTGGAAATTAATTATTATTATTGAAATCACAACATATGTTTCACTATACTATAGCTTTTTCAGATGTGTTCCATGCCCGTGAGTATTGGACACATCTGAAGAAGCCTTTGTAAGAAAAATGTTGCAATTTTTTAAACCTTTTAGTAAAATTTGCACAGTAACGTTTCATCAAATGCGTTTATCATGGATTTTCATCAAGCATTGGTCAATTCCATCATAGGGATTGAAATGATTGGAGATTCATGTCGAGAAATATATTTTTGTGAAGTCATAAACACTTTATAATATTTCAATATGAACACGGAACACAAATATGTATTTATTGAAAAATTTTTGAACAATCCAACAATTCTTGTTTACTTTATATTTTTTTCCACTACCTATCGTCAGACCTACCTTCAGGATGTATATTGGCATACGAGAGTATTTGAGACAAATCATCTATTCGTATTCCCAGTGTTTTCGTAGGATCTTGCCTATAAAACATTTGTGCTAATATTCTAATACTAGGTCTTTTTATTTGTATGTATTCAAAATATTTTTTTTCTTTTTTTCTAATGTATTTTTCTTGGCTATATCCAGTCTTCATATTGAACGTTTTTGAATTGCTTATGAGATGTTCTACAATATTATTTGAATTGAGTTCTTTATCCTTAAGCTTGTCAATATCTTCTTTTGTCAAACTTTGCGATTCTGCATTATTCGGTATGTGCCTATTGTCTGCTCCCGAAGTTTCAATGGTCACACCTTCTGCAGCAGAATTTGTATGTTCTACCTTTTCCAAGGTATAAAACCTTTTGTTTCCAGGCATGTTTTTCATTTGAAAAGTATCATGATAGCTTTCTCCTATAACATTATCCATTTCTATATTGAATGATCCCAATATTAGTTTACTGTGTGCTTTCAGTTTATGTAATTTCGTATAACCTTGTCTCTGAACTACTAAGTAATGACCAACTTCAATGGTACTTTTGTTTTCCTTTTCATTTTCCATATTTTCAGTTCGTAATGTACAAATTTTCAGTTCGTACAATGTTTACACGTTTTTCAGGTTAGAAATCCATATACCCGATAAACTAGGTTATATTCTTCTTCCTTTTTTATCACTTACAGAGTTTTTTGGGCATCTATCCATATCCTCCAATATTACGACTGTTTTCGAGAGAACTATTACCAAAAGATGTCGCAGAAAAACGCAGGGATAACTAAGAAAATTTCATTTTGTATAGATAAAAACTATAAAAAAGTTGTGTTATCAATACAAATCCAAATTTTCAATTAGCGGAAATGATTCATTCAAATATTATAATTTTTTCCAATGAAATATGCCAAAGAAGATGCCCGAAGTCGAGAGTTTTTTGATTGATGGATATACTGAAAGTATAATTGGCAAGCACTAACTACCTACCTGAATTTTGGCATGTTTTATGATGACGAAAAAAGTTGAAAAATGTTCAACTTCATCCGATAAATTTATTGACAGAGTACAACGGTACAGAAGATTTTATCACTTTCTGATAAGGATCTATGGATTTTCTAAATGTTTTCAATATAGATTTATAGATTCTATGGGAAATATATTTTATGTAGGCCAAGTGAATAAATTATAATATATATGATTTTCAGTGACTCCACAGTCCAAATGTTGAAAACCAGTGAAAACTGCAAAATAAATTGAATACTATTATCTTTCCCTATTTTGAAGGCATCTCTGAACGAGAAAAATTATTGTTAAAAAAAATAGATTTTTTCAATTTATTACAGGAAATGAGACCCCATGATAGGGAAAAATATTAAAATTACCTAGAAATGTTCGAAGACTATTTCAAAAAATTCCTTAACATTGTTATTTCTTTTCTTGCAAAATATATCGTACTCAGGGGTATACTTCAGCAGGAGAAACAGTAGCTACAACTTTGAGATATTCACATTTCATTCTGTTAATTTTTTATTTATTTTATTGAATGTACCTGACAAGTAGTTATAACATGATATCCACATTCTATATTTTTTTTTTGTATAGGAACAAGGGCATGTAGTTTAAAATGATTTCATTGATACATTATCGACTGAATTGTATTTACATTGTATTATTATTTTTCAAACAGATTCATTGAGTTTAATGCCTTTGCATGAAATATTATGAATTGGTACTTGAGTAAAAGTTAATTGTTTGCAAAATACTACAGAATTTACAAAAGGCAAGTAAGTTTATTATAAGTATGCCCATGTTCCATGGGCATACTTATAATAATAATACGCCAAAAAGTACTTATATATAAAATTTCTGATTGATTCGGCCGTTACCATGTATAAAACAAATACCTCATTTATAAATCACAACAGAAAAATAAAAATTTCAGATTTTAATAATCACCACCACTCATCAAAGTTTTAATGAAACTTTTCACTGCCTCTTGAAAGTTCAATTCAATTCTCTATCTGTTTAATGTCCACAAGTAAAGACCTCTATGCTTTAATAGCTGCATAATGTACTTCACGTTTATGAAAAGTGACATTTTGTCTAGGTAGACTCAGATCATGGGTTTCGATAGTCATATCATTTGAATAATTGGCACAGTTAGTTAAAAAAAATTTGTTATGCTGTTCAGCGAAACATACTAATGTCTGAAAGTACAGAGATGATAAAGATAATATTGTGTCAATGGAAATAACTTCAACAAGATGTTGTATGGGTGAGGCTCGACATACAGCGAATAATTATTTTTTTGACTCTTCCACTAAGAAACTTTATTATAATATATTTCTGTTTGACCTGAAAGGAGCCAATTAATATGACTTAATTTATGTGACCTCAAATAAGTGGTACATTAATAAAAATGGAAGGAGGCTTCAAGCACAAAAAAGTACTTACTTCAAAAGGATATTATATAAACTTTTAAAACTTTTAAATATCTGGGAGTGGTATTAGATTAAGAATTGAACTTTAATGCACACTGTAGTTATATTCAGAAGAAAATAGCCACGAAAATTAATCTTTTATATAGATTGAAAAATAAAATAAATGAATATGCAAAATTAACAATTTATAAATCAATAATAGCACCCCACTTTGACTACTGCAGTACATTACTTTATTTTGTGAGCAATGAAAATCTAAACAGATTACAGAAGCTTCAAAACAGATCCATGAGGGCAATATTAAGTTGAAATAAACGCACATATGTGGAATACTTGTTGGAAACACTGTCTCTTATGTCAGCTAAACAAAAGATAACACTAAATATGCTAATATTTATATTTAAAATTAAACACAATATGTTGCCAAATTATCTGAGTGATCAGTTGACCTACACAAATAGTATTCATACACACTCCACTAGAAATAGAATAGGAAATTTTTATATCAACAGAGAACATATAGGTTGTGACTCGTTGTATAGTTTTGGTCTGATTGCATTTAATAATCTGCCCAGTCATATAAAAAGTTGTGATTCATTAAATTCATTCAAAAGAAAATGTAGTGAATATATTTCAAGTAATTGTCATCAATAATTCGTCTTGTTTTTTAGTTTCGTGTTTTTAAAATATGACTTGTCTCAAATTTTTATATATATATATATATATATATATATATATATATATATATATATATATATATATATATATATAATGTCTAACTGGAACCACAAATGTGCGGTTGGCTCCTGTTGTTGACTCCGTGCATATGTGTTGTTTCCTGCTTTCGGCAAACAAGTGTTGCCCATCTTTACACTTGGCTGCACAGCAGTGCTGCTGATCTACTAAAGTTATTGGAACCATCCTTTCCTGAAGTGAAAGTTGAAAAAATCGTTGCAAGATATCCCAATGACTACGGCTCATTTAGAGTAAGCATCTATGACAGGAATTTTCGAAGAGCAATGAATCCTAAACTTTGGCCCGATGGGTCCTGCATTAGCAAGTTTTTTCGGAGGCAAACCCCGACGAACTTCACACCAAACTAATATATGCACCTGACATTCTATCCCTTAATGTTAGAAGTCTGAATAGTGATACTGTAAATACTCTAGAGTCTGACATTCTCATTAATAATAAGTTTAAATTTTTATGTTTTAACGAAACTCATACAACTACTGGGTCTATTTTATCGAAAAAAAATTTAGGATATAATTTAGGTAGTTTTTCTTGTAGAGAAAAATTTGAAAAAGGCGGTGTTGCTGTATATGTCAGAAATGATTTAAACTACAATATAATTAACTTAAAAGAATTCTCTGTTGAAAAATCATTGGAAATCTGTGGAATTTCCTGGCGAAACCCTTCAAATAATAAAACTCTATTAGTACTGTCTTGTTATAGATCACCTGATGGTAACTATGATATTTTCATCAACAATCTTTCCATTATACTTGATAATCTCTATAAACCAAATGTTGATATAATTCTAGCTGGTGACATAAACCTGGATTCCACCAATAACTCACGTAGCGTACATCAATTTCTCAATTTGGAAAATATGTTCACTAGCTTCGGTCTCAAATCAAAAGTGGACTGGCCTACTAGATTAACACCTAATTCGCATAGTATAATAGACCATGTTTTCACAAACATACCGAACACTGTAATATACAGACAGATAATACAATCCACTTAATATATATATATATATATATATATATATATATATATATATATATATATATTTATTGTTTTGTATTTTATAAGTGACTGACTTGTACTATGAAGAGCATTATTTGCTAATAAAGAGTAATAATAATAAAAATAATAAATTCTCCATCATCGATTTGCAATAATTGAATTTTCGTTTTCAGAACATTACCTGTGCTGCTGATATGAGGTATCCTGTATATATGGCTGTAGTTGCTAAAGCGTTTGATCTAAGACAAATTTTAATCCTGATGTCAAAAATAAATTGGGAAGTGAGAGATGTAAGATCAATGCATAATTCATATATTGATGTTATTTTGAAGGTGAGTACATGTTTCCATTTTTAAAAACGAATGTCACATTCATGAAACGTGTTCAAAGTATATTATTAATATAATACTTCCACTGAAGGAGGAAATAAAAAGGGTAACCTTGACGATATGAATAACTATAAAATAAAGCCTCATGTATTTTATTCAGTACTGTTATAATATATGAACTGAATATGAAAAACCAACTACAGCTGCCGGACTCAGCCGTGGCCGATGAGAAGCCCCTCCCTCAAGATGTGCAGTAGATGTGTAGAAATCTGTTATCAGTTTGTTAGATTATTCGAGCCGTACTACATGAAATTGCAAACAAAAGTTTCTATCCCTTTTTTACTAATACTTTCTTTGCCATACACTGACCCAAACTTTACGCAGATACGATTTCTCCCACCGACCATGACTCAGTTCGGTAGTTATATATAATTTTCTCTCTCACTATAGAATTTTCTCGCTATATCATCAACATGGGTTTATAAAAAATAAAAGTATTATAACAGCACTGTGCGATTTTCAAAATAATATTATTGGATCACCTTTCAAGGTGAGAGGCCAATCGTTTGAACTTTTCGAATCCTATCTGAGAAATAGGAAACATGTATATATATTAACCGGAATTTTTATATGGAACCGAAATTTTTCAAGGTGTTCCACAGCAAGGTCTCGATCTGATTTTTGCGAATGATTTGATTTCATTCCTCAATAGAAGATCCAAAATATATGCGACTTGTGATGCTGGTGATACCAACATTTTAATCATTGAAAATAATCAAACTAATCTCACGTTTACAGCTGAAATTGCATGTTTACAGGTGATTCCTTTTCTGGTCTCTTTCTGGACGTATGTCACATTCTTCAGGACATCTTGTGCATCTTGTGATCCAAAACCTCACATACACATTCAGGACATTTTGTGCATCTTGTGATCCAAAGCCTCACATTATCTCAAAATATGACGAGCTGTCTCTGTCACTTTGTTGTTTTGCCTGCCCTATTTCGTTTAGTCGTCTTTCTATCGGATAGTGCTTAGTTAGTAGCTCTGTAATTATTCTGAGGCAATCCCTGATCTCTTGAAGCAGTTCTTCGGTTCTCTTCTCAGATGGTCCATTTATAAAGATTTTCCCGTGTGTTTTTTCAGTAATGTCTATATTTCTTATAGACCTATCTGGTTCCGTACCAAAGATTTTGGTACCTTCACAGCTGGTTCACGGTTAATATATATAGAGTTGAGATCCGTGATCTTTCATATAAAGAAATTTGATTGGAGCATCCCTTGTTAAGATACAGCCCCTTAAAGGAGGTACATAAAATGTGTATAATAGTTTTTTTCACAAGCACTAAAGAAGTAACAAAATTGAAATTAACCTGACGATTTGTACTACCAAAAGGACACTTAGCCAGAAATGTATTTGGTTTACCCCATGGTTGTACGGGGTGGAAAACGCAACCCCTAAAATTTATCTCCAATGTAACTTTTTGTCTTATTATTTATTTACCATTTAAAAATTTATTTCCGATAGCCTGTTTCATTCTAAACAAAAAATGTATCTTGGGTTTTTTGCCCAAAATGAACCAGTTCGCAGCAAAAAATTATTTTGGACAACTACAGAGATACATCGTCATAAATGCGAAAATACAAAACTAATCCATCTAGTAGGTCGCTATTAGCGATAGTAACAATTAAATTGGTATGACGCTGTCAGTTTGCGAATTTTCGAAATTGAATTAATACTAATTGTGTGTTGTTGTTCTGTTCTTAATTTGTTACTTTAATAATTCACTTGATATTAAAATGGCATACACAAATGAAGAAACGGCTGATATGCATTACGTTTAAGGTCTGTCGCATAGGAATGGGTGCTAGAAGATATGCTGAAATGTATCCTCAACGGCAGCATCCTTCACATAGAATATTTGCTCGACTTCATCAACGATTACGAGAATATGGTTCATTCGACAAAAGAATGCAGAATTGTGGTCGCTATCGAGAAGTACGAACACCACAGCTGGAGGAAGCAGTACTTAATTTGATTGAAGAACAACCTACTACCAGTACTAGAAAAATTGCTTTCCAACTAAATGTTGATCATATGACGGTATTTTGAATTTTAAAGGAACAACTCTTATACCCTTACCATCTGCAACGAGTACAGGCACTGTTACCGCGAGACTTTCCGAACAGTCTTGAAGTTTGCAATTGGATGCTGGAATTGATTAGAAGAAATTGTGACTTTCTGAAGACGATGGAATTCACAGACGATTGTAGTTTTTCTTGGGACAAGATTATTAATTTTCATAATTACCACGTATGGGCTGATGAAAACCCTCACGCTATTGTCGAAACTAACCATCAAGAACAGTTTTCTCTTAACGTGTGGCTCGGAGTTATTGGGGATGATTTAATTGGGCCTCATTTTCTACCTCCTCGATTAAATGGAGAGGCATACGTTCAATTTTTAAGAGAAGTGCATGCAGTACTGCTGGAGGAAGTTCCTTTGGGCGTCAGAAGGGATATGTTTTTTATGCATGATGAACATTTTCTATGATTTCTACATGTTGTGTGTTTTGTTATTTATAAATTAGTTTTGTTTATTACCCTTTAATCATTTAATGCAGGTACTAACTACAAAATAACAATAAATCCAGATCGTATTTGTGACGATGTATCTCTGTAGTTGTTCGTAAAATATTTTTTTCTGCGAACTGGTTTATTTTGGGCAAAAAACCCAAGATACATTTTTTGTTTAGAATGAAACACGTTATTGGAAATATATTTTTAAATGGTAAACAAATAATAAGACAAAAAGTTACATTGGAAATACATTTTAGGGGCTGCGTTTACCACCCCTTACAATCATGGGGTAAACCAAATAAATTACTGGCTAAGTGTCTTTTTCGTAGTACAAAACGTCAGGTTAATTTCAATATTGTAACTTTTTCAGTGCTTGTGAAAAAAATTGTTATACAAATTTTATGTACCCCCTTTAAGGGGCTGTATCTTAACAAGGGATGCTCCAATGAAGTTTCTTTATATAAAAGATCCTATATTTTTTTCGATGAGGAATCACCTCCTTAAATGTTTTACACTTATTCAGTTACACCCTGTATAGTTAATCTATTTCTATTTGCCAGTTCCTCACGACATTCCCAGACCATTCTCATCTTCACTTTTGGGATCGCCAGCCTGACTGTCTGTGAAAATATTGATCTACTCACTTTGTTGAGGCCTCGATTTGATGTTCCTTTTGCATTGCAAGATTGCATTAACGTCAGCCTGGAAGACTGATGTGTACTGACCTGGCGGGTAATTGAAATGAACATTTTTTCCGCTCAGTATATTCCAGCTCCCGACCCATGTTTGGTTTTTGACCCGTCTCTAGACCATCTTGGGATGACTGTTTATTCTCACTCTAAGACATTAATCTCATAGTTTGTGTCGAACATGTATTCCGTTGACATGTGATCCGAGAACATGTTAGATTTTCATTTCTCCACATATTCGGAAATTTCTGTATTGCCCTGTGTCGAGTAGGTCGGTGAGTTTACTTGTCTAAATTGGACCACTCTTACTTTCCCAATTATTACAAGATGTAAAGGAGGACAATTCAAGAGTGTCTTCAATGCAGCTGTTGGGGTAGTTTTCATTGAACCTGTTATTTCCAAACATGCAAGTCTGTGCACCCTGCTGCTCAGTTTATTAATAACAACAGTTTGTTTCATCTTTAGCCACCAGAACATTTATGCATATGTCATCATGGGTTTAACCACCATAAAATAGATCCGAAATATCATGTCTGGTTTCATCAACCATGTCTGTCGTAGGTTCGTCTGGCTAGCATCAGTGCTAACTCTTCTATTCTTTCTAGATATTGGTTCCAGGTCAGCCTGGGATTTTATAGGGTTTTTCATTAAGCGCTTTATATCTTTGAATTCAAATAAAACAAAGTGAATGTGAGGTATTATCGAAATTTTTTATTCGTTTGAAAGACCTATTCATGCCATTGTGTGTGGAATATCATTTAAATGTCCGCAACGGCTTCTCTGAGTGGGGCGTATCCGAAACATCCAAATTTCCATGACCCTGGCGCATAAATTAGGCTGAATTTGACCGATAGCATAGGTTATGTTGGCTTTGAGGACCGCTGTGGTTTGTGGCTTATTCGCTTACAACTGCGACTTGAGAAAACCCCACAAGAAAAAGTTTAACTCACATCGTATGATCTCTGTGGCCAGTTTACATCACTTCCATGTGAGATGACCATGCCCGAAAATCGCTCTTGCAGAATATCCAAAGTGGCATAAACTGTGTGGCACGTGGCGCCGTCTTGTTGAAACCACCTGTCATCCAGAAATGGGCCTCATCTATGAAAATTAGGGTCAGTTGCCAACTGATCCACGCAACTGTCTACCACTCGTAGGTGGTAGACACAATTCATACTAATAAATCAAAAACATCCCGTGTTATTGTCTGTAAGAGATCATGTTGAGACATTGATCAAATCTCATGAGCACACGCGTTTTAATCATGCGTAATCCAAAAATGTATTACAAACTCTCAGGTTAAGGCTCTGGTAAACATTTTGAAAAAGTCATAAAAAGTGTGTGATATGCCACAGGAACATGCTCATTAAATTATGGGCTCACTCCACCCTTTCTAAATTATGTCCATCCAACAAACAAAGTAACCCAAACAATGATAGATGCGTGATCAAATATGATCACCACGCACATTTGAATTTATTGGATAAAATGAACAAGCCTCCGTAAGCTGGTCAATCAGATTTAACTGCAATCGGCTGGCGGAATTCATTCAGGTATATCGCTACAGGGTCGGAGTGGTGAGTTATGTTTTAACGCCTGAGGTGTGTACATATACGGTACTTTAAAGTTTGAAAATTGTTAAATGTCAAGTACTGATACGGCTGACAAATTTTCCTGTACACAGCCGCATATTATTAGAAAAAATAAAATGAAATTTCGGTTGTTCCTTAGTGTGACTCTATACAAGCAGCACTATGCATGATAATGTTTTGGAGCACTCTTTTTGCTTAGATGGACAGAGTATGTAGAAATAGAATTCGCTGGACCAATTATGGCTGAGGAATCTAAATTAAGTAGATTTGTTACAACTGAAGCATATATGAAATATGCTGGAACTGGTTGGTACTAGATGAAAATCCATTATAACATATTGAAATAACAATTTACTATGGAATTTTAACACTTCATTGAAATATTTTCAGTTGAACCCCTACTCGTGTTTTATTATGCTTCTTCAGGAGAGTTCATCACTAAATGGTAGTAAGAGATTACAGCCGGTTCTTGGTCTCTCCCACCAATATGACGTAATTAATGGCGTTTTGATGACTGATGATCTCATCAAGAAGACCTTAAAAAATGTGTCTGGTGCGTGGGTGTGAATAACGTCCTAGAAACATAATTCCCCACCACTTTTGATCTTGACTGATGTTACACGGCATTGAGCTAAGTGCAAGGCCATTTGACCTCGATTAGGGGGTTGACTTTGAGATTCGAGCCCACCGCTGTTGAGTGACCTTGAGGTTTGACCTTGTAGGACGTCTCACGACTTTGAGCGATGTACCAGACACATCCTGATATCGTCAGTCATTAAGATCCCATTGGTTACGTCAAAGTATTGGGGGAGACCGAGAATCGGATGTAATGTCTTACTTACGATTTATTGCACTCTTCCATTGCATGTACACTTAAAGTCGTTTACCTAGACAATATCATACAATTTTCAGCGATAATGCGATGAACTTTCATGAAGCCAAAAACTCACTCCGCGAAGCTCACAATACATGAATTTCAACCAGAAAAATAACTTGGAAATTTATTCCATCAAACAGCCCACAAGGGGGAGTATTGTGGAAAGTGGGTATCAATTCAACCAAATCCCATCTCAAAATAGTGATGGAAAAAGTACCCTGTCTTTCGAATATCTAACCCCTTTGATCGCGCAAATCGAAGTCATTTTAAATTCAAGGCCGATATGTCTCATGTCATCAGTTCCATCACACTTGGGACTCAATATTTTTCTCGATATTCGAAAATGGAATAAATGGATGCCTGTCAATCTGAATCTATATGCATCAATCTCCTAGCGCTCTTTACGACTACTGATGAATATTAATAACACTGGTAAAATTATATGTTATCATACAAACCCAGTTGTGAGAATAAAACATTTACGGAAATGATAATAACAAAGACTCGTCAATATCTGTGTTCTGTGACATTGCTAAAGCCTTTGACTGTGTAGTGTAAATCATGAAATACTGCTGAATTAACTATATCACTAGGACATCCGTGGAATTACTCATAATTGGTTTGAGAATTATTGTACAGGAAGTCAAATTGTCAAAACGTGATATCCTCATCAGTAGGTGAAAAATTGGAGTACCACAAGGTTCAATACTGGTACTTGTTGTATTTAAACACTGTAACATCTATCGATATAGAAAGAAAGTTGACACTATTTTCTGATGAGCCAGTGATATTATGGCGTAGCAAAACATTTTATGTAATCTCCACGAGATTATAAGCTCAGATATGAAAAAACCTGGTATGACTCTAATCTGCTGTCATTTAATATTTCTAAAACAAAGTGAATACCAATACGATGGTATATTGAGATACCATATTCAACAAATAACGTTGACACGATGATAGGGCTAATTCTAAATTTCTCGGGTTGATAATTGACGGTAAAGTTAAATCAGGTGATCATATTGTTACTCTCAATAAAAAACTAGCTAGAGGGCAATTTGCAGTGGGAATAACTGCCACCGAGTCGGCTCATTTCTCACTTCCTATTTGAAGTATGGAGCTCCCTTCTGGGGAGCATGTTGCAAAACCCAATTGCAGACTCCATCAGATTCTTGTTCGATTTGCATTGAATTTTGACAAGTCTTTGAAATATTTATATGAGAAACAGTCTGATCAATAAACATAAAATGATATTTAGCGGTTATTTCAATAATTATTCCCTTCGGCAAATTAATTACCTTATATTACACATATCAGCCATTATCTAGTGAAAAACTGTATATACTGTAACGGCCTCAAGTTGTTCAATCACTTACCTGGCTTTATTGAAGTCATAGAGGATAACTGTGAATTTCGGAAATACTAAAAGACTTATTGTGTGGTAAACCCTATTATAGCGGTTTCATGGTGGTTTTTTTGTAGACACTTTTTCTCATTTATTTGAACATTTTTTTACTATTTTTAATATTTTGATGAGGTATTAACGTAGTATGTAATATAATTAATATATCTCAAATGATTAATTTATATTTTTCTAGGAAGTTCAAAACTTCACTCAGTATCTAGAGAAAGTCTCAGGAAGAGTTCCTATATCTCCGGAAGTGTATAAAAACTTATGGGAGAACATTGCCCACATTGTCACTCATACTTTTGTTCAAGGGTAAGTAAACATTTTGTAATTGTTTTATGTAGAACGGGAGCCCACGATGCAAAATAAGGATTTACTCGAGCGTCATTGAGACATATTAGGTTGCAAAGCTTAGATGATAAAAAGAAAAAATGTTATATAATATATAACTTTTCATCGGTGGGGGAAACGGCTATAGATTTTTAAATATGTAAAAAAATACTGTTGCATGGACATACTCGAGCGCGTCAGATATTGATACCATCAATGTCCTACGTATTTTTAATTATGTTGGTATGTTAATCTGATCGTTTGTATGATGTGGGTGGTTGTACGTAAGGGTTGAAAGTGAAAAGAAAAAAATGTAATCGAGCGCGTCAGATTTTCTAAGGGGGTGTTAAGTGCAACAAAAAAAACGCGCACATTCAATAATCTGACGATTTTGATCTGACGCAAACACACGGCCATTATTATAATGTGCAAAAAAAAATTCGCCATTTTGAAATACTCAAGCGCTTCAGATTAAGATATATATGGTTCATCTTTATGTTTTAGACGTGCTGTCTCATAATCTGACGATTATCTAGAGGGATTCGCTTAATCTGACAAAAACAATATTTTTTTAATTAAAAAAAAACTCATTGAACTTAATTATTTGAGAAGCTCAGGAAATAGCATGCAAATAAATAAGTGTATGTTCTTCAAGTAGAATACTTGTATTTATCAGAAAATAATTTTAAAAAAATGCTCAAAAAATTTAATTTTTTATAATCAATTGATTAATCAATGAAGAAAAGAGAAATGAAAGTTTCTGTTTTTTACCACTTTTATTTGTAACTAACGTTATAAATATATAAGTTTGAAAATGTCCTTATAGGACGGAACTGCAGTAACGTTAGTTAAAAATAAAAGTGGTAAAAAACATACACAGTTTAACTTCTCTTTTCTTCATTATGATTTCCTTCCACGTAGTAACGGCTACATCCATCAATTAATTGATCAATTATTCATCATCTTCATCACGAACGAGTCTTTGTGATCAGCTGTGAAGGCGTCATGGCAACAGAATTCAGAGTGGGGACGAAGTGAGAGAGTAATAGATAGAGAAAAAGTGAATAGAGAATAAAGGAATAAAAACTCGAAGAGGTAAATATAGATATCACACAGCTGCACACATTAAACTTTATCGACGAATTTTTGTTATTTCGGCTTGCGGAAATCGTCAGACTATATATATTTCGTTATCCTTGAATTATTTCCTTCAAAATAAAAAAAAATTAGCTACGCTCGAGAATGTCGAAATGACGTTATTTTTTTACAACTTTGCTGTCCTCCCCTTTCTTTACGATACTCTCAAATTGTCAGATTACTGGAATATACACTTTTTAGCAGGTAATTAACTCACCCTACCTTAATCTGACGCGCTCGAAAATTTCTGATGATCAATCAATTTTTTTTTACTAATCTGATCCTTTATCCCTCACAGGCGGCCTTGTATATGGGGCTCATATTTGGTGGGGGTACTTAACCGGGTACAAGGTATCCCCCTGTATATATCCCCCTGTATAATCTGCCGCACTTTAGTAAATCCCGAAATCCCTGCTTGGGCTCCCCTATTAATGTAAGTTGATCTTTGGTTTCGAAGTAGGAAATACTAAAATGATAATTCTATAAATGGCATTATTTTTCAGTATATTCGCTATTAACAAATATCTAGATGGTATGTGTTGATCAACTCTTTTGAAGTTTATATGTACTTGGATTCGAAAAAAAAACAAACCTATTCTGAAAATGCTAACAATTCAACATAAAACTATTGAACATCTACCATGATTTAACATAAATATTAACGTACATAAAATAACAAACCAATTAAATAATGAGAAAAAACTTTTATTAAATAAATAAGTTATATGTTCTTAAGACGACATATTTATTATAATATGTTACCCACGGAAATATGAAAATTAAAATTGATTCAGCATATTTCTTGTTGACACCAAATAACTCCTCAAGTGATCAAGTGAAATTGTCTACATATTGGTGAGAAATTATGAAAAGAAAATTGAAGTAAACTTACCAAGTGACGAAGACGAATATGGCTACCTTCCATTAAATCATCCAAAGACAGGCAAAGTGACCCAAGAAATAAAAAGGTTTTGTGAAAATATTACTTCAGAAGATAAAATCAATTACAATGTTTCACTATGATTGAGTTACCACTATTAAGGCAACCCAAACTTCCATTCAGTGTAAAGTTATCGTTTGGATTTGGACAAATTTTGGAAGATTTTCATTACTTCTCGAAGAAACTGAAAAATTCTGAAGCAGATGGAAATGTGTCGAAGAAAGAAATCATCAAGATATACAATTTCACAAAGTTTCAGAAGAGTTGATGAAAACTGTGAAATAGTTATAATTATCAGTTGACTTCATTTCAAAGAAATAAAATTATACAAAAAAGAAAACCGAGAAAATCTGAATGGTAAGAAAGGACAGGAAGATATTGTTCTGGAAAGCAAAAATTAAAAAAAAATAAATTGAGCAGTGAAAGTGAATTCAAATTTCTCAAACATACAATCGATGAGCAAGTAAAACTGAAAAATATCATAGAAAAGGTGTGATTCAACAGAATTGAATACGAAATAAAAATTGTTAACAGTTGAATAAAATTTCAGAAGGATGATGTGAAATAGATTACAAGGAGAAAAAAAAAACAAAGAAATAGGAGTTAATACAGTGAAAGTCACATTGAAAAATGAAGAAATGAAAGGAGAAATTACCCACCTTTCCAAAAAATGCTATAAAACTCAAGGATTTCTTGCATCTTCTGAAGTGGTACTGGAAGAAAAGTCATCTAATATATAGTGGGATCAGTAAACTGCATCACATAGGATTTTTTAATTCAAACTTTCAAAATTTCACTTTCACAAAATTTGACTTTGGCATCAAACTCTTCTTCGATCAAGATGAATAAACCCAAAACAATCAAGTCAAGTGATTCGATTTATCTGTCAATTTGAAAAAAATTCAAAATGAAGATTATGTCTCAAAATACCGAAAAAAGTTATTTGAAAAAGTTTTTCTAAATACAATTTCCTCTACACACAATGTACATAAAACTCCTTAGTTTCGACAATACTTAATCCCAGTTACGTTTTCTTCAAAGTAGCGCCATATTAAATGTGTGTTTTTCTACAAAAATTGGTCATAGGTGATAAAAAAATTATTTGCCTTTGACCCTGTACAATGTAAATTAACTTTTGAAAAAAGTAGTTTGTGTTTAAAAAAAATAATATTCACATCAATATTAAGAAAATAGTTCTGCTGAATATAGTCAAAATTAATGTAATTGAAAAATGGGAAGTAAATATGCATTTTAGATAATTAACATACAGGTGAAATACAAGTGAAATTAAAGTTATAATTAAAATTAGTATGTCAAAATTTTAAGGATTAATATTAGAAAGTCAAGATTTTTAAAATTGATATTAAAACAAAAGAAACACATTCTAAAAGTTGAGAAACAAAAATACATTTTTAAAAGTTGAGAAACTCTTCTTTACTATAAAATATTTGTTCTGTCAGAAAACGTTTGAGTTCAATGCTAAATGACATGTTAGATATACCTATTACAGGTATCTCCTTTATTTTTTTTTCACTTCATTAATCCTGTAGAACTCACAAAGTTATAGGATAGGTCAAATAGCATTTTGTACATATACATAAAATAATACTTAGAGTAAAATTAAACCAAACATACATGAAAGATTTCCACATGCATACAAAACATACCAACTTAATTCAATTCCAGCTTCATTAAAATGTGACAGAGAAATAAAATTAGGCTCACAGATGCATTTGAATTTATTATATAATTTAACTCCTATGTAGTCAGGCGAGTTCTGGCAGATTTGTAATCGCGAGTAACTCTGGTGTAAACCCCCTTTCATTCGTGTGTCATGCGAATGCAAGTCCTCATTTTTCTTGAATCTGTTTTTATTTTCTTTCTTATATGTAATATGTATACGCTGGGCAAAGTTTTTATTTGTGATCTTTTATATAGGTCCTTTACATGTTGACAGTGAATAATTATACATAGCTCTTAATATTTTTTTCTGTGTTCTGAATAACTTATCAGCGTGTGGCGAGGAATACCAGAACACTAATCCATATTGTAGAACTGACTGAACAAGTCCATAATATAGTAATTGAAGTAGATTAAAAGAAACAGAGTCTCTGAACTGCCTTATCATGTAAAAACATGTGCTTAGTCTGGAGCATACAGTTTTTATATGGGCCTTCCATTGTTTCTGTAGCGTCAATTGATTTTCCATTGATATGTAGATTTTGGTCAGGCTTAATATTCCTTGGTAAAAACCGCATAAAATATGTTTTCGTCATATTTAATTGCAAATCGTTCTGAGCAAAATATTCATCAAGATCACTAGAGGCTCTATTAATATTGCATATTGCAGTATTTTTTTATGTCTGATGTGAAAATTATAAAGAACAAGGGTCTCAATATTGAGCCTTAGGGTACTCCACTGTTATTTGTATATGCTCAGATAGATAAGTCTTCACCCATTCAAAAGGTACTCCACGCACACCGATAACTTATAATTTAAGCAACAATAGATCATGGTCGATCATTTCAAACGCACGACTCACGTCGTAAAAAAGACGTAGTGCCAGCTTGACTAATAGAATAGCAGAAATTGCAAGAAGATGCAAATTCAGGATGGCTGCAGCTACAAAATGGCGGATTACATATCACCTTATAATAATGAGGCATTAAATGAACCAAACAGAATGAGAAGAATTTGGTAACAAAATTAGAAACTAAAAACTTGAGAATAAAATTAGTGAAACAAGAACTTATGTTTCACGGTTTTATTAAAAAAAAGATAATAATGATGTAGATAATGTACTAAAATCTAAAAAATAATTCGGGAGGTCCTAGGTAGTATTCATCACACTACTCTCCTCAGCAATCTATGGTATTAATCAGATAAAAAAAATAATGAAATCGTTGGACGCAGTATTTATATAATAATAATAATAATAATAACCTTTATTAACCATACATGAATGAAATCTAACAACAAAGTAATAATATGGTTAAAAGGAGCCCTATCAGTCAAGACTGATCTTCCTCTGGAACCTGGGTTACGCTACACCCAAGGATTTTATAATTTTTTTATCTAATCAATACCGTAGATTGCTGAGGTGAAAGGTGTGATGACTGCTACCTCGGACCTTCTGATTAGTTTTTGGTACATTATCTACATCTTTATTACCATCTTTTTTTAATTAAAGCGTTTAACATTTTTTTACTTATTTTATTTTGCCTACAAGATGAAGCAGTCAATTCATTCATAAAATTACGACTTTATGTCACGAATGAGTTGAAGCTACTCATGTAATCGATGACAGTATTTAATGACAGTCGCTTATTTGATTTAATTCCAGCCATAGGAATCTTGTTCAAATTGAAAGGGGCATGCTTTAGGGAGAGATTGATTTTTGGGAAAGAAAGATTTTGGCTTTCTACTTCTTTATAAAAAAAAAAGGATAAATAAAACGCCAAAACCTTTCCTTTCCCAAAAGTTAATCTCTCCCATTCAATTTGAAATTTTAATAGGTTTCATTTCATAATTTAATTTTCGTTACCATTCAATATTAATGTTATATTTGAATCACGAATCCCTGAATAATTGGCTATTTTATCCACCTTCTCAGAAGGGTATTCTAAACCGTTTTATTAATTACTGTATTATCTTTAGTTATATATTTTTTGTTGTAGATTTTCGGGGGCAAAGAAATGTACAAATGGTGGCAGAGCTCTGATGCAACTTGATTTCGCACAATTTTTAATGAAATTTGAAAAGATATCTTCATTACGACCTGTTCCACACAAAGAATATGTTGAAAATTATGTTAAAGCCTATTACCTTCCAGATATTGAACTGGAAAAATGGTTGAGGGAGCATAAGGTTTTTCTTTCAATATTTAATAATCACAAATAAAGTACAAGAGTTTCTTTTTACAGGAGTATTCTTCTGAACATCTCTTTGGCTTGGTGAGTTGTGCCTGTCAAAATAATAAAAAAATTAGACAGAGATTACTGCAAGTCATTGAGGATTTGGAGAAAAATCAGTTTGGCAGGTAACACTTCAAGAACATTTTGGAGGTTTGTGTCTTATTTGATTTAGGTGAAACTATTCTCTGTTATGTGATATTGTTAATGACAATTAATGTAATTTTAGTTATAGATGTTACACTGTTTAACCTTTCGAAGGTAATATTTTTACACAAAAATGGTGTTTGTGATAACATATATTAACAAACCGAAGTACCTAGTTATGAATGTACATTAAATACCAAATATATAAAACAAGTTGGTCAAAATGTTATAGTAATACAGGATTTGAAATATTAGGTAGATTGGTACAATGAAAGAATACACACATAACACCAATTTGTGCATTCAATATGAGTCCATAAACTATAAAGTAATGTGGTTACCGCCCTGAACGACCTAACTTTTTATTTTTGAAATACAATGTGTTTCAATTTTGGGTAGATTTCATAAAATTTCTCATTAATTCAATAATTATTTCATGAAAATATATCATTTTCTTTCTCTGATATCTGCAGTTTGAATATTACGGTATCACCGTTCCCAATTTTGAGGTTAAAAATTATAATTATGATATAAAATTCACCTACTGTGAAATATAAAATGCCCAGTTTTACATTTGTGAAAACAACTATTTGTGTAATATAAAACAAAACTAATCCGTAGCAACTTTTCAGTAAACAACATGGAAATAATATTAACTGCCAAACGATAGTAATACCGTAATATGTCATTAATTGGTCTCAAAATCTGATACATTGCCGGCAACTCTCGTTTGTATACCTGTCTCTCTTTGAAGAACTGAGAGCAAGATATCAGCCAAAGAAGAGCTCTCTTTTTCATTATTATTGAATTCATTCATTATTGAATTTCTTGAAAGTGTTTGCTACTGAAATTATTTTCGAATCTGACTTATTGTTTGAAAGCATCTATCGAATGCATATTAATTTATTTATAAGATACTCTGAAAATCAATTTTGTAAATCAAACCTGGTGATTACTTATGGTTGATAAAATAAATTGTGGCTCTACAGTGTCTTATTTTATGTAACCTCTTATTGCCTATATCAAAAAAATCATCCATCAAATATTATTTACAATCCTAGTTAATGAAGGGGTGGAAATTGCCTACCACGAATCCTTCTCAACTTACGAATACGGAAAGGTAATTATTAATTATTGAAGCCTCACCACCAAACCGTTTTCAACTGAATATTCATCACCGAAATCTCATCAGTTTGTCCTAAATGGAATAATTTTTAATTGCAAATGGAAAAGCTGACTTATATTAATAATCTAAATTCTACAATTCGGTTATCAACAAAGTGAGTTCCTGGGGAAGTTATTTTAGGATGAAGAAAAGAGAATTGAAACTTTATATGTTTTTTACTACTTTTATGTGACTTATGTTTTCTAAAAACCGAAAAGTCTTTAAAAAATGATTTTTTATTCAATACATAAAAATTATTAAAAACGATGTTTAACAGTACATGTATAAAATCAGATTGAATGCGAAAGGTCGTTTCCCGAGGCGATGCTCTCTGGCCGGCTATGCTGATAAGAAGCTTTCCTAGGAATTGTAGCTGAGTGTCAGCAGAATCCGGGGTCAGTGACAACGTAATTCCTCCCTCCGAAGATGGAAAACAGGGTTTCACGAAGAGAAAAATGTTTTCCGCTGCCTTGGTAAGGGTGGATCTGTATTTCCCTCTTGAGGTCCTTCAGGTGGTTGGTGTCGGACTAACAGGTGCTTGTATTTGTATATAACAAATATCAAAAAACATACTACGATTATAGCATATGCTGGAACTGTCCAAATATAACCTGATGATGGGCGAATATATGTTGTCAAGGGTAATAAGCGGTCGGCCTCTCTGTGGATTTCGTTTAGCTTGTCTAGAGGAACGTCTTGGAGGTACCACCTGGGTTGTTGGAATTTGAGGAAGCACTATGTCTGGTAGAAGTAGGGGTTGTTCACCTTTTTCTGTTGCTTGGTTGACATATTCGTCCGTGGGGGTTTTGAACTGAATTACGTTGTCACTGACCCCGGATTCTGCTGACACTCAGCTACAATTCCTAGGAAAGCTTCTTATCAGCATAGCCGGCCAGAGAGCATCGCCTCGGGAAACGACCTTTCGCATTCAGTCTGATTTTATACATGTACTGTTAAACATCGTTTTTAATAATTTTTATGTATTGAATAAAAAATCATTTTTAAAAAGACTTTTCGGTTTTTGGAAAACATAAGTGGCGCAGTCGGTAGGATTTTGAAAGTGAAAAAGTTCATCGTGAAATTGTTCGCTTCAGTTTTTACTGTTTGTTCAAAATCGCGAACGTACGCATCCATCGTGGAAACGACGTTCATAGACAATAAGTTGGAATCGAAAAGCCTTCAAAGCAGTAGCAGTCCATAGCCGAGATGCAGATTGCTAAGCGTTTTTTGATTTTATTGTAAGTACACTTCATTTATGTATGTCAGACTCCTCTGAAACTTCAGAGTTCCTATAAACATCCTCCTTATCCAATATTTAATAAAAAAATAAATCAATAATTCCAATACGATACCAATATTGTCAAATATATAAATTGAATTTGATATTATACCTAATATCGATACAAATATTTAACATTTATAGTAGTTTGCATTGTAAACAAAAAAAAAATTGAGATTTTTGAAATTTTATTTTGAATTTTTTCAAAATAGATTCTACTATAGATTTATTAGTAAATAGACTTGCAGCTCTCAGTATGCCTGACGCTGTGATTGTTCCCACGATTAGTTCTGATCTTTTGAGGACCATCCCTGAATATGACGGGAATCCAACTGGTCTGGTTAGATTTATAAAAACAGTTGAAGAACTATAAGCAATATATTTTGATAATACCAATGCTAATGCACCTCAAAATTTATTGATTGTGAACACTATATTTTCAAAACTCACGGGTGCGGCTCTAGAAGCAGTAAATATTTATAATGCTAAAACTTGGTTGGAAATTCGAGAAACATTATTATCAAATTTTGGAGATCAGAGAGACCTAAATTCTCTCATTCAAACTTTAATGCATATGAGACAAGGCAATGAAACCCCGTAGCAGTTTTATTCAAATTGTATTCATGTTTTAAACACTATTTGTAACTATATCGACTTACATACCACCACCGAAGTTGAGAAAAAATGTGAAAGAAAACTTTTTACTGGTCAAACTTTACGCGTTTTTCTGGTAGGTTTAAAAGAACCATATGGTACGAGAGTAAGGGCTTGTAATCCTCAGTCACTACCACATGCTTTGACAATTCTCAATGACGAAATGAACATTTTGAATTTACAAAGAAACTTCTTCCCAAAACCTCAAGTAAACAACTCTCGCCCTAATCACAATCAACAAAGTCGACCTCCAAATCTTACTTATCAACAACCCCACACTAGTTTCAATACACCGAGACCTACTTTTTCTTCACCAAATTTTCATCAGCCAAATGGCAATATACAACGCCCCACATTTCCAAGTCAACCTATACCTATAAGGCCGATAAACCGGCCCCCTCAAAGATTTTTCACGAACTCTCAAGTATTCGGGAGACCTCAAAATGTTTGGAAAAATCCTCCAAACAGACCAAATACAAATAATATTCGACCTACCCCTAAGAGTGGCATATCACATGGCACAACTCTCAGACAACAAACTCGTCCAAACACCTTCCAGAATAATAATCAGAATAGAAATTTCATTTCGGAAGAACTCTTCCATACTGAACAAAGTTCTGTCCCTGTCGTCGAATACTCTGAAATTGATGAAAATAACGCTAGTTATCAACCAGACGAATACGTATATGATGAAGAAAATTTTGATCCAGAAAATTTTCTAGAGGCCCAGGGTCAAGAAGACCACACTTAATTATTGAAACAAATAACATCGAAGAAAGGCAGCTCCCTTTCATTGAAATAAAACAACCTCCTCTAAAATTGTTAATCGATACAGGTTCGACACGTTCATTTTTAGATCCAGTAATTGCTAATCGATACTTCAAAGATTTTATTCTTGAGGAACCTTTTTCGGTATCGACTTGTTTCAATACTTCAAATCATAATTCGTCTCTCATAATTCCGGCTTTTGAAGAACTAAAAACAAATAAGAAAATAAAATTTTTCCTATATAAATTTCACAATATATTCGATGGCCTATTGGGAATCAATAATTTGAAAATGTTAAAAAGCCGATTAGATCTTATTAATAGTAAAATAATAACCCCTGAATCGACCATAACTATAAAATATTTTACATCGAACCCAACTCTCTTGTTCCAAAAAATTATTCCAAAAAATTCCAAAATTTCCGCACAAATTCCTGTTGACTGTCCAGACGGTTATATTATGATACCCAAACAAGAAATCTTGTCATGCCTGATTCCGGAAACGTTAACTGTAGCATACAAAGGAAAAGCATCTGTTGAAATTTCAAATCCAACGGAAAACGACACCAAATTAACCATGCTATACCCGGTTAAAACCGTATCCCTTAAAAATGATAATACATATCAGCTTCCAGAGTTCCCCACCATAAGCGAACATGACTGGCAAAATAACTCTGAAATTCACTTCTCTGAAAACTTACAGGGTGTACCTTAATGTGACATTCAAAATATAATACGGACAGACCACCTTAATTCTGAAGAGAAACGTCAATTACTAACACTGTGTAGACAATTTTTAGACATCTTCTACAGAGAAGGTGAACCATTAACTGTGACAACTGAAATAAAACACGAAATAAAAACTAAGGATGAAATTCCGGTTTATACGAAGTCATACCGTTATCCTTTCATTCATAAACAGGAGTTCAATCCCAAATTCGTAAAATGTTGGACCAAAAAATAATACGACCCAGCAAGTCCCCTTGGTCGTCTCCTATTTGGATAGTGCCCAAAAAGGAAGATGCATCTGGGAAGAAAAAATGGCGAATAGTCATCGATTATCGTAAACTCAATGAGAAGACGATCGATGACAAGTATCCAATTCCTAACATCACAGATGTTTTGGATAAACTAGGCAAGTCTATGTACTTCACAACACTTGATTTGGCATCTGGCTTTCACCAGATTCAAATGAATCCCTCTGACATTGAGAAGACAGCCTTCAATGTTGAAGGAGGTCACTACGAGCACCTGAGGATGCCAATGGGCCTCAAGAACAGTCCAGCAACGTTTCAGCGCTGTATAGATAACATCCTCAGAGATTACGTTAACAAAATTTGTCTAGTTTACCTAGATGATATTATCGTGTTCTCAACATCGCTTCAGGAGCACATAGACAACCTCTCTAAAATATTTAAATGCTTGAAGAAAACAAACTTTAAAGTTCAGATGGATAAATCAGAATTTCTCAAAAAGGAAACCGCCTATCTGGGACACGTCATAACGACCGATGGGATCAAACCCAACCCCAGCAAAATATCGGCTATAAAGAAATTTCCTATCCCAACTACAACAAAACAAATAAAAGCGTTCTTAGGACTTCTCGGGTATTACCGGAGATTTATAAAAGACTTCGCCAAATTGACGAAACCTCTCACAATGTGCCTGAAGAAAGGTGCAAAAATCGTCCACAATTTTCAGTTCATACAATGTTTTGAACATTGCAAAACATTGCTTACCAATGAACCGATCCTGACATACCCAAACTTCGAACAGCCATTCAATTTAACGACTGATGCAAGCAACTTTACCCTAGGAGCCGTCCTTTCACAAGGACCAATTAGTTCTGACAAACCAGTCGCATATGCGTCTAGAACACTCAATGAGTCTGAACAAAATCACTCTACTATCGAGAAGGAGCTCTTAGCAATCGTGTGGGCTACTAAATATTTTAGACCATACTTGTATGGCAGAAAATTCAAAATTTTCACCGATCACAAGCCCCTACAATGGCTGATGTCACTCAAAGAACCCAACTCACGCTTAGTGAGATGGCGTCTCAAACTAGAGGAGTTCGATTATGAAATCATCTATAAAAAGGGAAAGTCAAACACCAACGCGGACGCACTATCTAGAGTGGAAATACATACAAACGAATCACAAAATTTTACAGATGAATCCAACGGAGACCATCGTGAAATTTTGGATATTTTGGATATCTCCAATAACACTCCTATTAGACCAAATCGATCAAGAGATGAGGAATCAATTATTCCTCAGATGGATGAAAATCCCAATTTAAATGATGTCGATAGTGACGAAAATCCCCCCTCATCATATTTTGGAACCCCATCGTTACTAGACTTGATCAATTTTACGGACTCTCCTATTGTACCTCCCATAATAGATGTGAGTACGAACAATGGAGCCAACAGCGACGGAAATCATCTCAGCAGTAATAACATAGCCCGAACTGATGTTGAAGACCTTATCAACGAAGTCACTAACACAGGTGTCAGTGATGAAATACCCAATATGAACATATCTGACAATAATAACTGTGAAACCGTCCACTCCAACGCCGAAGACCCTGTACTCACCATTCCAATCTCGGAACAACCCTTGAATAATTTTGACCACCAACTTCATATTGATCTCGTGTTCTATTCACCAGCAGAACCGAAAATTAAAGAAATTTTTAAAAATAAAAAGAGAATATTTGCTCAGTTATCATTGCAAAATTTTGAACAAGACGTTATCAAACTGCTCAAGGATTTTCTTGATCCAAAATATACGTACGCAATATATTTGCCAGACGAAAATATGATACCCCGATTTTGTGAAATAATTAAAAATACATTCAAAACACCTTCGTATAAATTTGTTAGATGTACAAAAGTGCTAAAAGATGTTATTCGGACTGACGATCAACAATTAACAATACAAAAATATCACGAAGGCAAAACAAACCATAGAGGCATAGTCGAAACGGAAAAACGAATTAGAGAAACTTATTATTGGCCAAAATTAGGAATCGATACCCGCGTATACATTAACAACTGTCCTATATGTCAACCTAATAAATATGACCGTAATCCCCCTAAACAAGTTTTACAAGTGAGTCCAACGCCAACCAAGCCATTCGAAACAGTTTTTATGGACACATTTCAAGTAAAGAATCAAAAATTCTTGACTATCGTTGACGCTTTCTCC
The DNA here is from genome assembly GCF_025532065.1 of Leptinotarsa decemlineata. Taxonomy (NCBI): domain Eukaryota; kingdom Metazoa; phylum Arthropoda; class Insecta; order Coleoptera; family Chrysomelidae; genus Leptinotarsa; species Leptinotarsa decemlineata. The sequence continues at coordinate 8,830,488 of NW_027412694.1, read as the reverse complement.
AAATATGGACAAGCGTACCCCCTTCTCAACCTTAGCGCTGTTGAAGTTGCTAATAATTTACTCACTTATATTAATCATCATGGTGTTCCTGAATCACTCAGCTCAGATAACGGAACTGAACTGAAAAATGAACTCATCCAAGAATTCGCAAAAACCCACAACATAAAATTACATTATGTTACCCCCGATCATCCTGAATCTAAGGGAATCGTTGAACGATTCCATTCCACGATTATTGAGCATTTGAGAATTCTTCAAACTACCCACAAAGAGCTTGACATAATTAAACAAATGCCTCATGCAATAATGGGGTATAACCATTCAATACATTCCGCAACAGGAATGAAACCTATTGATGTCATAACTGGACATCTATCTACCTCGGACCCTTTCAATATCAATATTGAAAATCGAGTACAAAGCGCCTACATGGCAGCTCATAAAAACAAGACCTCCGAGATCTATAGGCACCTCAATGAAAAACTCAACAAATCCAAACAAAAACTAATTGAAAAACGGAACGCAAACCGCGAACCCCCTCTCACTTACAAAGAAAAAACACCGGCATACAAACGCACTGAGGCACGTAATAAATTAGCCTCAAAATTTAAAAGAGTAACAGTTTTGAAAGACCAAAGGACAAAATTGAAATTACCTAAAAATACTCTACACAAATCAAGTTTCAAAAGACCATTGTTTCAGGTTCGTCCTATCGCTGACGATGAGCCAGGAAGTTCAAATACAGTCACTAAATAAAAATCCAGGTATCCTACCCTTCAAATTAGGAACCGCACGAGTCAAAAGTAGTTTCCACACCTTCATTCATTACTTTGACCTTACTCGTATCGCTGACGAACTTATTCTTATACAAAATCAATATTCAAAATTACTTGAAGCAGTCAATAGCGGGCTATCACACCCATATTTTCAAGAGTTGAAAGCGATCAATCAGTCGATATTCTTTCAGCTCCAGTTATCATTTGCTAAATTTGATACACTTACACCCATCAGGAGATCAAAACGAGGCCTTATAAACAGATTAGGCAGTATAATTAAGAGTATTAGTGGTAATCTAGATTCTCAAGACGCTGAAAAGTATGATCAAGCCATTATAGAATTGCAAAACAGCCAGGAAAACATTATTTCTAGGGTAAATGATCAGATCTCACTCTCAAAACATATAATTGAAACTTTCAGTGAAACAACTGCTACGGTGAAACATAATCAACAAGTAATTGCGAATAGAATAGATAAAATTGCTACAGAACTCTCAACCTTTGTTTTTGATTTCAATCATTTTCTTGAAACAAAAGAAGCATTCGATCAATTAAGTGCCATTTTACACCTACTAATCCAAATATTAACAGATCTAGAGAATGCAATAACTTTTGCAAAAATACATACTACGCACCCTAGCGTTTTGAAAATAAAAGATCTTGAAACAATGATAGCATTTCTATCAGAACATTATTCTTTTGAAAATTTTTTGTTTGGATTAGACCCAGTAAATACATCTCGATATTATGATATCATCGATATAGGTACATATCAAAGACATAATAAAATCGTCTTTATCATCAAACTCCCTTTGGTACTTCCACATATATTTACCCTTTACCATCTATACTCGATTCCTACCTTGAATGGAACCACCATTATACCACCTTCACCCTATCTGACAACGGATGAGGTGTATTTTCAATATTCCACAACGCCCTGCCTGGACCTGCACGATGTCCATTACTGCCCTTGGAACAACCTCCTGCCGGGATCCACCACGAAGGATTGTATCTTCCAAATCCTGAGCATCGACAGTAACCCACTCAACTGCGAGCTGATACCAATCCAACAGGAATCAAACATTATCGAACAAGTAGATGAAGCCCACTATATTGGCATCTTCAAGAATGCCACCCGTATCCAGACTATTTGTAGAACAACAGACATAACCACTCTCAAGGGAGCACACTTGATCACCTTACCTCTTGGATGCCAGTTCAAAACCCCCACGGACGAATATGTCAACCAAGCAACAGAAATAGGTGAACAACCCCTACTTCTACCAGACATAGTGCTTCCTCAAATTCCAACAACCCAGGTGGTACCAGTTCTAAAACTCCAAGACGTTCCTCTAGACAAGCTAAACGAAATCCACAGAGAGGCCGACCGCTTATTACCCTTGACAACATATATTCGCCCATCATCAGGTTATATTTGGACAGTTCCAGCATATGCTATAATCGTAGTATGTTTTTTGATATTTGTTATATACAAATACAAGCACCTGTTAGTCCGACACCAACCACCTGAAGGACCTCAAGAGGGAAATACAGATCCACCCTTACCAAGGCAGCGGAAAACATTTTTCTCTTCATGAAACCCTGTTTTCCATCTTCGGAGGGAGGAATTACGTTGTCACTGACCCCGGATTCTGCTGACACTCAGCTACAATTCCTAGGAAAGCTTCTTATCAGCATAGCCGGCCAGAGAGCATCGCCTCGGGAAACGACCTTTCGCATTCAGTCTGATTTTATACATGTACTGTTAAACATCGTTTTTAATAATTTTTATGTATTGAATAAAAAATCATTTTTAAAAAGACTTTTCGGTTTTTGGAAAACATAAGTACTGGCATCCAAGAGGTAAGGTGATCAAGTGTGCTCCCTTGAGAGTGGTTATGTCTGTTGTTCTACAAATAGTCTGGATACGGGTGGCATTCTTGAAGATGCCAATATAGTGGGCTTCATCTACTTGTTCGATAATGTTTGATTCCTGTTGGATTGGTATCAGCTCGCATTTGAGTGGGTTACTGTCGATGCTCAGGATTTGGAAGATACAATCCTTCGTGGTAGATCCCGGCAGGAGGTTGTTCCAAGGGCAGTAATGGACATCGTGCAGGTCCAGGCAGGGCGTTGTGGAATATTGAAAATACACCTCATCCGTTGTCAGATAGGGTGAAGGTGGTATAATGGTGGTTCCATTCAAGGTAGGAATCGAGTATAGATGATAAAGGGTAAATATATGTGGAAGTACCAAAGGGAGTTTGATGATAAAGACGATTTTATTATGTCTTTGATATGTACCTATATCGATGATATCATAATATCGAGATGTATTTACTGGGTCTAATCCAAACAACAAATTTTCAAAAGAATAATGTTCTGATAAAAATGCTATCATTGTTTCGAGATCTTTTATTTTCAAAACGCTAGGGTGCGTAGTATGTAATTTTGCAAAAGTTATTGCATTTTCTAGATCTGTTAATATTTGGATTAGTAGGTGTAAAATGGCACTTAATTGATCGAATGCTTCTTTTGTTTCAAGAAAATGATTGAAATCAAAAACAAAGGTTGAGAGTTCTGTAGCAATTTTATCTATTCTATTTGCAATTACTTGTTGATTATGTTTCACCGTAGCAGTTGTTTCACTGAAAGTTTCAATTATATGTTTTGAGAGTGAGATCTGATCATTTACTCTAGAAATAATGTTTTCCTGGCTGTTTTGCAATTCTATAATGGCTTGGTCATACTTTTCGGCGTCTTGAGAATCTAGATTACCGCTAATACTCTTAATTATACTGCCTAATCCGTTTATAAGGCCTCGTTTTGATCTCCTGTTGGGTGTGAGTGTATCAAATTTAGCAAATGATAATTGGAGCTGAAAGAATATCGACTGATTGATCGCTTTCAACTCTTGAAAATATGGGTGTGATAGCCCGCTATTGACTGCTACAAGTAATTTTGAATATTGATTTTGTATAAGAATAAGTTCGTCAGCGATACGAGTAAGGTCAAAGTAATGAATGAAGGTGTGGAAACTACTTTTGACTCGTGCGGTTCCTAATTTGAAGGGTAGGATACCTGGATTTTTATTTAGTGACTGTATTTGAACTTCCTGGCTCATCGTCAGCGATAGGACGAACCTGAAACAATGGTCTTTTGAAACTTGATTTGTGTAGAGTATTTTTAGGTAATTTCAATTTTGTCCTTTGGTCTTTCAAAACTGTTACTCTTTTAAATTTTGAGGCTAATTTATTACGTGCCTCAGTGCGTTTGTATGCCGGTGTTTTTTCTTTGTAAGTGAGAGGGGGTTCGCGGTTTGCGTTCCGTTTTTCAATTAGTTTTTGTTTGGATTTGTTGAGTTTTTCATTGAGGTGCCTATAGATCTCGGAGGTCTTGTTTTTATGAGCTGCCATGTAGGCGCTTTGTACTCGATTTTCAATATTGATATTGAAAGGGTCCGAGGTAGATAGATGTCCAGTTATGACATCAATAGGTTTCATTCCTGTTGCGGAATGTATTGAATGGTTATACCCCATTATTGCATAAGGCATTTGTTTAATTATGTCAAGCTCTTTGTGGGTAGTTTGAAGAATTCTCAAATGCTCAATAATCGTGGAATGGAATCGTTCAACGATTCCCTTAGTTTTTGCGAATTCTTGGATGAGTTCATTTTTTAGTTCAGTTCCGTTATCTCATCTGAGTGATTCAGGAACACCATGATGATTAATATAAGTGAGTAAGTTATTAGCAACTTCAACAGCGCTAAGGTTGAGAAGGGGGTACGCTTGTCCATATTTGGAGAAAGCGTCAACGATAGTCAAGAATTTTTGATTCTTTACTTGAAATGTGTCCATAAAAACTGTTTCGAATGGCTTGGTTGGCGTTGGACTCACTTGTAAAACTTGTTTAGGGGGATTACGGTCATATTTATTAGGTTGACATATAGGACAGTTGTTAATGTATACGCGGGTATCGATTCCTAATTTTGGCCAATAATAAGTTTCTCTAATTCGTTTTTCCGTTTCGACTATGCCTCTATGGTTTGTTTTGCCTTCGTGATATTTTTGTATTGTTAATTGTTGATCGTCAGTCCGAATAACATCTTTTAGCACTTTTGTACATCTAACAAATTTATACGAGGGTGTTTTGAATGTATTTTTAATTATTTCACAAAATCGGGGTATCATATTTTCGTCTGGCAAATATATTGCGTACGTATATTTTGGATCAAGAAAATCCTTGAGCGGTTTGATAACGTCTTGTTCAAAATTTTGCAATGATAACTGAGCAAATATTCTCTTTTTATTTTTAAAAATTTCTTTAATTTTCGGTTCTGCTGGTGAATAGAACACGAGATCAATATGAAGTTGGTGGTCAAAATTATTCAAGGGTTGTTCCGAGATTGGAATGGTGAGTACAGGGTCTTCGGCGTTGGAGTGGACGGTTTCACAGTTATTATTGTCAGATATGTTCATATTGGGTATTTCATCACTGACACCTGTGTTAGTGACTTCGTTGATAAGGTCTTCAACATCAGTTCGGGCTATGTTATTACTGCTGAGATGATTTCCGTTGCTGTTGGCTCCATTGTTTGTACTCACATCTATTATGAGAGGTACAATAGGAGAGTCCGTAAAATTGATCAAGTCTAGTAACGATGGGGTTCCAAAATATGATGAGGGGGGATTTTCGTCACTATCGACATCATTTAAATTGGGATTTTCATCCATCTGAGGAATAATTGATTCCTCATCTCTTGATCGATTTGGTCTAATAGGAGTGTTATTGGAGATATCCAAAATATCCAAAATTTCACGATGGTCTCCGCTGGATTCATCTGTAAAATTTTGTGATTCGTTTGTATGTATTTCCACTCTAGATAGTGCGTCCGCGTTGGTGTTTGACTTTTCCTTTTTATAGATGATTTCATAATCGAACTCCTCTAGTTTGAGACGCCATCTCACTAAGCGTGAGTTGGGTTCTTTGAGTGACATCAGCCATTGTAGGGGCTTGTGATCGGTGAAAATTTTGAATTTTCTGCCATACAAGTATGGTCTAAAATATTTAGTAGCCCACACGATTGCTAAGAGCTCCTTCTCGATAGTAGAGTGATTTTGTTCAGACTCATTGAGTGTTCTAGACGCATATGCGACTGGTTTGTCAGAACTAATTGGTCCTTGTGAAAGGACGGCTCCTAGGGTAAAGTTGCTTGCATCAGTCGTTAAATTGAATGGCTGTTCGAAGTTTGGGTATGTCAGGATCGGTTCATTGGTAAGCAATGTTTTGCAATGTTCAAAACATTGTATGAACTGAAAATTGTGGACGATTTTTGCACCTTTCTTCAGGCACATTGTGAGAGGTTTCGTCAATTTGGCGAAGTCTTTTATAAATCTCCGGTAATACCCGAGAAGTCCTAAGAACGCTTTTATTTGTTTTGTTGTAGTTGGGATAGGAAATTTCTTTATAGCCGATATTTTGCTGGGGTTGGGTTTGATCCCATCGGTCGTTATGACGTGTCCCAGATAGGCGGTTTCCTTTTTGAGAAATTCTGATTTATCCATCTGAACTTTAAAGTTTGCTTTCTTCAAGCATTTAAATATTTTAGAGAGGTTGTCTATGTGCTCCTGAAGCGATGTTGAGAACACGATAATATCATCTAGGTAAACTAGACAAATTTTATTAACGTAATCTCTGAGGATGTTATCCATACAGCGCTGAAACGTTGCTGGACTGTTCTTGAGGCCCATTGGCATCCTCAGGTGCTCGTAGTGACCTCCTTCAACATTGAAGGCTGTCTTCTCAATGTCAGAGGGATTCATTTGAATCTGGTGAAAGCCAGATGCCAAATCAAGTGTTGTGAAGTACATAGACTTGCCTAGTTTATCCAAAACATCTGTGATGTTAGGAATTGGATACTTGTCATCGATCGTCTTCTCATTGAGTTTACGATAATCGATGACTATTCGCCATTTTTTCTTCCCAGATGCATCTTCCTTTTTGGGCACTATCCAAATAGGAGACGACCAAGGGGACTTGCTGGGTCGTATTATATTCTGGTCCAACATTTTACGAATTTGGGACTGAACTTCCTGTTTATGAATGAAAGGATAACGGTATGACTTCGTATAAACCGGAATTTCATCCTTAGTTTTTATTTCGTGTTTTATTTCAGTTGTCGCAGTTAATGGTTCACCTTCTCTGTAGAAGATGTCTGAAAATTGTCTACACAGTGTTAGTAATTGACGTTTCTCTTCAGAATTAAGGTGGTCTGTCCGTATTATGTTTTGAATGTCACATTTAGGTACACCCTGTAAGTTTTCAGAGAAGTGAATTTCAAAGTTATTTTTCCAGTCATGTTCGCTTATGGTGGGGAACTCTGGAAGCTGATATGTATTATCGTTTTTAAGGGATACGGTTTTAACCGGGTATAGCATGGTTAATTTGGTGTCGTTTTCCGTTGGATTTGAAATTTCAACAGATGCTTTTCCTTTGTATGCTACAGTTAACGTTTCTGGAATCAGGCATGACAAGATTTCTTGTTTGGGTATCATAATATAACCGACTGGACAGTCAACAGGAATTTGTGCTGAAATTTTGGAATTTTTTGGAATAATTTTTTGGAACAAGAGAGTTGGGTTCGATGTAAAATATTTTATAGTTATGGTCGATTCAGGGGTTATTATTTTACTATTAATAAGATCTAATCGGCTTTTTAACAATTTCAAATTATCGATTCCCAATAGGCCATCGAATATATTGTGAAATTTATATAGGAAAAATTTTATTTTCTTATTTGTTTTTAGTTCTTCAAAAGCCGGAATTATGAGAGACGAATTATGATTTGAAGTATTGAAACAAGTCGATACCGAAAAAGGTTCCTCAAGAATGAAATCTTTGAAGTATCGATTAGCAATTACTGGATCTAAAAATGAACGTGTTGAACCTGTATCGATTAACAATTTTAGAGGAGGTTGTTTTATTTCAATGAAAGGGAGCTGCCTTTCTTCGATGTTACTTGTTTCAATAATTAAGTGTGGTCTTCTTGACCCTGGGCCTCTAGAAAATTTTCTGGATCAAAATTTTCTTCATCATATACGTATTCGTCAGGTTGATAACTAGCGTTATTTTCATCAATTTCGTCTGGGGTTGAATCAGAGTATTCGACGACAGGGACAGAACTTTGTTCAGTATGGAAGAGTTCTTCCGAAATGAAATTTCTATTCTGATTATTATTCTGGAAGGTGTTTGGACGAGTTTGTTGTCTGAGAGTTGTGCCATGTGATATGCCACTCATAGGGGTAGGTCGAATATTATTTGTATTTGGTCTGTTTGGAGGATTTTTCCAAACATTTTCAGGTCTCCCGAATACTTGAGAGTTCGTGAAAAATCTTTGAGGGGGTCGGTTGATCGGCCTTATAGGTATAGGTTGACTTGGAAATGTGGGGCGTTGTACATTGCCATTTGGCTGATGAAAATTTGGTGAAGAAAAAGTAGGTCTCGGTGTATTGAAACTAGTGTGGGGTTGTTGATAAGTAAGATTTGGAGGTCGACTTTGTTGATTGTGATTAGGGCGAGAGTTGTTTACTTGAGGTTTTGGAAAGAAGTTTCTTTGTAAATTCATAATGTTCATTTCGTCATTGAGAATTGTCAAAGCATGTGGTAGTGACTGAGGATTACGAGCCCTTACTCTCGTACCATATGGTTCTTTTAAACCTACCAGAAAAACGCGTTTGACCAGTAAAAAGTTTTCTTTCACATTTTTTTCTCAACTTCGGTGGTGGTATGTAAGTCGATATAGTTACAAATAGTGTTTAAAACATGAATACAATTTGAATAAAACTGCTGCGGGGTTTCATTGCCTTGTCTCATATGCATTAAAGTTTGATTGAGAGAATTTAGGTCTCTCTGATCTCCAAAATTTGATAATAATGTTTCTCGAATTTCCAACCAAGTTTTAGCATTATAAATATTTACTGCTTCTAGAGCCGCACCCGTGAGTTTTGAAAATATAGTGTTCACAATCAATAAATTTTGAGGTGCATTAGCATTGGTATTATCAAAATATATTGCTGATAGTTCTTCAACTGTTTTTATAAATCTTACCAGACCAGTTGGATTTCCGTCATATTCAGGGATGGTCCTCAAAAGATCAGAACTAATCGTGGGAACAATCACAGCGTCAGGCATACTGAGAGCTGCAAGTCTATTTACTAATAAATCTATAGTAGAATCTATTTTGAAAAAAATTCAAAATAAAATTTCAAAAATCTCAAATTTTTTTTTTGTTTACAATGCAAACTACTATAAATGTTAAATATTTGTATCGATATTAGGTATAATATCAAATTCAATTTATATATTTGACAATATTGGTATCGTATTGGAATTATTGATTTATTTTTTTATTAAATATTGGATAAGGAGGATGTTTAAAGGAACTCTGAAGTTTCAGAGGAGTCTGACATACATAAATGAAGTGTACTTACAATAAAATCAAAAAACGCTCAGCCATCTGCATCTCGGCTATGGACTGCTACTGCTTTGAAGGCTTTTCGATTCCAACTTATTGTCTATGAACGTCGTTTCCACGATGGATGCGTACGTTCGCGATTTTGAACAAACAGTAAAAACTGAAGCGAACAAATTCACGATGAACTTTTTCACTTTCAAAATCCTACCGACTGCGCCACTTATGTTTTCTAAAAACCGAAAAGTCTTTTAAAAAATTATTTTTTATTCAATACATAAAAATTATTAAAAACGATGTTTAACAGTACATGTATAAAGTCAGACTGAATGCGAAAGGTCGTTTCCCGAGGCGATGCTCTCTGGCCGGCTATGCTGATAAGAAGCTTTCCTAGGAATTGTAGCTGAGTGTCAGCAGAATCCGGGGTCAGTGACAACGTAATTTGTGTAAGTAACTTTACTGTAGTTTCGTCCTATAAGGATATTTTCAAACTCATACATCAAACTAACAATGGTTTATTCCATTAGCTCTTATATAGCACCCCTGTAGGTAATAATAGAGGTACTTGGCTAGAAAGTTTCAATTCTCTTTTCTTCATTATGATTTCCTACCACGTAGTAACGCTACATCCATCAATTTATTGAAAGAAGTAACTACAGCTAGACAAGCCACATACTACTTCAAACTAAAAATGAAGTACCATCAAGCATCGCAGAATTTATGGTTCAACCAAGAGTGTCTAAGAAGAAAAATTACCCCGAAATGCATTTACATCAGGACCAGGACATTCTGAACTGAACCATTACATTCTGAACTTACTTATAAACTTCACCAGATACAATGTGACATTTTTTATAACCTAGTTAGGTCTACAATTAGTGATTGCATATACCGGAAGTACCAAACTCAACTCAAGAAACTTAGGGCATTAATACAGAAACAACAACATATTATAGACAGCGAATAAGTCGAACCAGATATCCAGTTCAGCCAAATCCAGTTGACCAAAGTAGAGTAGATATATACCAACAATAATCAATAAAAACATTTTGGATACATTGATAACAGATACAGCTATTGCATTGAAACAGATAATAGAGATATAGGGGCATACAAGATCAATGAAGTAATTCAGAACCATTCATTCTCTTTATCAAACAGTAGAGAAACAGTCATAATAAAAACTATTCAACAAAAAATAAGAAACAATGATCTTGTTTTCACGAAAGCTGATAAATCGTTATCCATCGTTATCCTTGAAGAGAAAATTGAATCAGTCATTCAAAATAAAAACCTTACTATCATCAAAAAAGACCCAACGAAAAATAGTCAAAATGAACTGAAAAATTTCCTCTCAAATACTAAAATCATTTTCACGGAATCAGAGAAACGGAGAATCACCAAAATGAACCCCTATTGCCCTAAACTATATGGCCTAATAAAAACACAAAGAGGATAACGCCATAAGACCGGTAGTTTCGTATATAAATAGTCCGGTACGATAACTAGGAATACGTCTTAATAAGTTGTTCAAAAATATTATCAATTTCGTCCCACCTCACTATACGGAAATTTTGCACTATGCAAGGAAGGATTACAAACTCAAAAATTTAGAATCCTTAGAAATTCACAAGCATAAACATTGCGGGTACAACCTGTTGAATGATCAAATCGATTTAGTTTACTCACCGGTTTTCAAATTGGCACATCCGCATTGTAAATGTAAATTCAGGTACACTGGATACATGGATGGTAGGTTCTATGGTTTTCTAACTATAATAATGAAAACTATTCAATACGAGATCATTTTCAATGCTCCGTTCTGGATAAACTTCATGAATTTTGTAAATGACATTCCAAATATTATTACTGGACAGAATTCATGCAAGTACATGAGAGACGTATATATCGTGGACCAGATCTGCGAACCATATTCTAATCGTGATCTTACACGCGAACTGAATAGAGAAGTAGAACTTTTGTCATTACTGTGATCTTTACGAATTCTGAAAATTAATTCCAGCATTCCCTACGCTGCCGATAGACTGTTTTGTCTATGAATTGAGAAGCTTAATTCTGAATCATAAAAAACCAAGATTTTTATGTATATCCAATAGACATAACTAATCTTGCCTATTTGATTAATTGTAATCTATAAGTACAGTTTTGTAAGTATATCTACAATAATGATGACATTTCTGTATGTTGAGGGGTAATTTGTTTTTTTCGCAATAATCTGTTGAGCATTATATATCGTTCTGAAATAGCAAGTTGAAATTCTTTCTAGAATACTGATATTGTGTGAGAAAAAAAGTGGTCTTAAATTATTTCCCTGAAGAACGCGGCTAGTGACAATGAAAGACTGTGACATATGATCTCGATATTCCGCATACTGGGATACTGCATTAGACTTGTGTTAAAATCAGGATGGTCTAATTTTGTTGACGAAACTTCGTGATCCAGGATCCAGTTTATCAAAGGCTTTTGCAAAATTTGTGTATATAGTGTCTACTTTATTCTGTTTTTTGATTGCATTGCTGTTTTGGTAAAACAATTGAGATTAGTGATAAATCTTTCATTTCATTTGAATAATTATGATAGTGATAAATTCGTTAATCTCAAGAAACATGACATGTTTATAGTAGGGAAAATGTAAGGCACACATTGAAAAAAAGGATATACTGAGAATAACACAAGGAATAAAAATATTCAAAACTAACAAATTGACAATATATTTTTTTGGTTGTGTCTTGAACTACGTGTAAATAATTTTTTTTATATTGTTGGAATTTTATTATATAAATCACCTCCATTATGAGAAATACATTTTTGACCAAATTTGCTTCTGTGTGCTTTTTAACATTAGAAAATATTCTTTTGTGAATTGATGTCACAGAAGCCTTTTGAAAATTAGACGGGGTAATTAGATAATTATTTTCAATTCGGATAATATTTTCAATTCTGAAATTGAGCATATTTTAGATACTTTCCATACATTAAAAAATGTGAATGTTTTTTTTTGTTATATCAAACATTTTTTGAAGTTGGGAAAAAAGGTATTTGACTTTCTACTTCTCTTCTACTTATCCATCTTCCTTCCAAAGTAAGGAAGAAAGCAATTAGGTAACATAAATTCTTTACAAAGATTAGTAGTCATTGTGAGTCATTAGTATTATCTACATTAAAGTTCTGTGACATTTTATATAATTCTTGTTTAAATTCATTTGATATGAATAAAATACAAACATTGCAAAATTCATGGGTACGACTTATTTTTGGTATTCACAAATTTAAGCATATCATTCACACATTCGAAATAACTAATTGGTTACAAATGAAATGCATTCCTAATATGTTTTATGTTGTTATGTTTGTGTTATTTTATTTCATGTTTATCATGAAATAAAATACAGAACTGATTTATATCCCCTTAACTTGAGATATAGAAATACTATTAAGAGTCTTACTATACCTTGCCACCATACTGAGTTTTTCAAACGATCGTTTTCTTATTGTATTGTTGACCGTCTCAATCACTTACCTCACGATTTCAGTTACTCATCGATAAATAAACTCAAACGAGTTCTTTTTGAATATTATTTTTCTCAACAATAATACATTATTCGGAATGAAAAACCTTTATTTGGTCAAGTAATCGCTGAACTTTCATTCTTTTTCTATTGATTTGATTTGATTTATTGCTTCATTATTCTATTTGCTGTCTTTGACTTCTTTCTTGGGGTTAGATAGAAGAGCAGATGTATGTTAACTGTTGAATTATATTTCATACTAGATGACCCTGCGAACTTCGTTCCGCCTTAGAGGCAATAAAAAAAGTACATTTTTGATTTTATTATTTTAATTTTTTTATTAATCAAGTATTTCAATTATTCTCTATTAGGTTGCACTCACAAACTCAGATCACAAACTTTCAAGGATTGGACTTGTGATTTGTTAATGGTTATGGCGAATGCAAGACGAATTGGAAATTAGAGTCTCTTAAACTCAAACGGCATATCGGTTGGGATCATCGGGATTCTCGGAATGAGAACTTCCTCAACTTCGAATTTTCCTTTGAGTATCGTCGCAAATCACATTGTTCATCAATTTACTTACCACCAAACGTGTACCGTTGCAAAGTTTTGGTGGGTATTTGTTTTGAAGCATGATTACTACGGAGCCAACCTTCAGGCGTAAATTGTACGCTGGTAAGCCAGGCACATCCAAGGAGTTTAAAAATTCAATTGGATAGTTGGTGGCTTCATCTTCATTTGTTACACAGTCAATTGATTTGAATGAATGCATGGTTCCAATGATATCATTCTGAATTATGTAGTTTAGGTCATCTACATCTTCATTCTTAGCCGCTAAAACTGCTCGCTCACTCAACTATTTATTATTTTCGTAGTTAGTAATTATGTTTGGGAATACTTTCCTGATAAGTTCGTCTTTTGATGAGACAAAGTTACAGAGATATGAAATCAATCCGCTCGATTCGTCGACCGGTACTCGAGCATTACCGATGGTCAGCAATTGCTCAGAGAAATCTTCAGCAGATGTATCATTAAGCAGATGCGTTTTTGCTATATCACGTTCTATAGTGACTTCTTGGTAACTTCACGAGAACGCGGTCGAACGGGATAAAACGTATCCTATCTTCCTCTCCTTGGTCTAAGATACCTCTCCACCATATATATATATATATATATATATATATATATATATATATATATATATATATATATATGTCCCAGAGCTTTTAGGCCAGCAGATATCTCAGTTACCTGCAGAACAAAAATTAAAACAAAAATATGTATCATAGGAGAACACAAGCACTTTCATGCAGCATAGCAAAATCCACCCCCTGGTAAACAACCCCCAAGAAACCACCCCTAACTTTTTTTTTCAAATGGCACGCCCATGTTTGTTTTGCTTCAACTTACAGTCTTTTTCATTTCTCGGTCAATAATGTATCATGGTAGGTAGAATGACATGCAGAATCATAGAAAATAAAAACACAAATGAAATATTAATGTTTAAGGTCATCTTTATTTTGATACATGATACTACAGAAAATGTTCAAAATGTTGGCCAGCACTTGCCACACATGCTTCAAGTTGCCGAATCAGCGCGCGAGTACAGGAAGCCCTAATCATTTCCGTTGTAACGGTATGACAAGCCTCTAAAATTTTTTGGGTTAAATCGTCAATATTCATTGGTTGTGTTCCGAAGGCAACTCGTTTCAGATATCCCCACAGGAAAAAGTCCAGTGGCGTGAGATCTGGAGAACGTGCAGGCCATCGCACAGGTCCACTATTTCCAATCCAACGGTCTCGAAAAGTATCATTGAGGAATGTAGTAACTACATTATGGTTATGTGCAGGAGCACCATCTTGTTGCCACCACATTTGTTGTTGTTCTTCAAGTGGAATATCTTCCAGGAGGACAGGTAAACAATTTTCCAAGAAATGTAAATATCGGTGGCCCGTCAAAGTGTCTTGGAAGAAATGGGGCCCGATGAGTCGTCCATTATGTAAACCACATCACACGTTCACACCCCACATTGTTTGAAAATTGGTTTCTCTAATCCAGTGAGGGTTGTCCTGTGACCAATAGTGCATGTTATGTCGATTAACAGTACCATTATTATGGAAGCGGGATTCGTCACTCCACAAGATTTGATTGAGGATGTTTGGATTGTCATGGACTAAAACTTGAATGTGAGCAATGAATGCCGTTCGTCTTTCGAAATCGGTAGGTCTGAGTCCTTGGTGTAAATGAATTTTGAAGGGATGATACTTGTACTGTTTGAAAATTCTTTGCACAGATGACTTACTGATCCCAATCTCTACCGCCAATGCACGAACCGAAATATGAGGATGTGCTTCGGCGTAGGCCAACACATTTATGCAATTTTCCTCAGTTCGCACGGGCGTAGGATGTACTTGATCTGTTTTTCCTGGAAACGATCCCGTTCGCATGGTATTTTCTACATACGAAAACGTATTACGACCTGGTTGTCGACGATCAGGAAAGCGCTGCCCATACAGCCTCTCCGCAGCACGTTTATTCTTTCGGCATTCACCAAAAATTAAAAGCATATCAACGTATTCGTTGGGAGTGAAGGTAAAAGGCATTTTGATATACAACAACAATATCACGACTGATGGCAATGTGTCATCCAGATATCAGAGGAATGAAAGGAAGCACAAACAGTTCTAACATTTTATCGCCTCTTTTTCTGCGTCGTAGCGTCCACTTTTTCTGGTGTCTACAATGCAGAACAATTCGATCAGTCCAGTTAATAGTACCCACTAACGTATTCAATTTTCTCGAACAATTATGATATATCGTTGGTTGAGAAATAACAAGAGCTGTCAGTTGAACGACAAACAACATGGGGTTGCCATTTGAAAAACAAAAGTTAGGGGTGGTTTCGCAGGGGTTGCTCGCGAGGGCATATATATATATATATATATATATATATATATATATATATATATATATATATATATATATATGTTAGAAAGGTTAATGCAGTCAAGCTGCTGGGAAATAATTCCATGAAAATCAAAAAATAAATAGATAAGTACTTTTTGATAATTTCCATATTGATTTCAATTTAAGAGCCACCGATAGAAATCAATATGGGAATGATCAAAAAGTACTTATCTATTTATTTTTTGATTTTCATGGAATTATTTTCCAGCAGCTTGACTGCATTAACCTTTCTAGATTTCATATCATTTCTAGAAACATGTGGATTCGTTTTATGATGGCATTTCAGGTTAGCTTCCCAAATTTCTGCTACCGCAGTTGTCGGTTGATTGGTCAAACCACCAACACTGACATAAAAACTTGGCAAGTTGACTTGGGTGTCACACCAATAGGTGGTTCCACTTATGTTTCGCTTGCGTTAACGCAGCTATTTTTATCAAGTACTTTCTTGGTTTTTTATCATTTTCAAATCAAATTTCAAATTTTTTTAAATACTTGTGGAATTTAATGATTTTGCCTATCAAAAAAAAAAGAGCTGAAAAATTATACAGATACTTATCTCAACGTCTCAGAAAATCTAATGAATCTTGCAGTTTTTTTTTGCTTGTTTTTATTTTCAAATGTCTTCGATAGATGTCAAAGAAGTTTTGAAATGAGAAATATGTCAATGTTGTTGACTGATTTCTGAAACATTCGATATAGTACAAGGTGTTTTCTGATAATAGTCAGTTGCAATTTCGACACTGTCCATATCTTTTTTCAAGATAGGTAGCCAAGTATGATCTATTTCTAAAGAGCTCCTCTCCAGATATAAGAATATACATTGATTTTTTTAGCTTATGTCTCTCAGAGTGGAGTTTATTGGCAATCATTTTCGTTCTGTTCCATTCAAATAGATTTCAGATTAGCAGTTTTGATCCTGTTGGTTGCCTTTCTGATGTAATCTTGATTTTCATTCACGCACCTTCAATGGTCTTGAATAAAGTTGTATAAAGTTCTCAGAGCTCTTCAACAATTGAAATGAGATACAATTTCTCAACATTTTTTTCTAAATTGTCACACAAGAAAATAAACTCTGTTCTGCCTCACTAATTATAAATTCAAAAACTCTAATTTCATTTTAAAGTTGAAATAATTAGTATCTCTTTTCTATTCGAACAATTTGAAATTATTCATATTGTTCACTCCTCGTTCCTTCCTAGTTTAGTTAATTTTTTTTCTTCTTTTGGGTTAAGCATTTAGTTATAATATATTATGATACTTTATTCTCAAAACTCATTACTCCGTCATTCAACAGAAATATTTGAGATTCTCTATCAAATTATTTGTTCCTCACTTTTTGCTCCCGCTATATAATAATTTTTGGCCAGCCGCCAGATGGTATGTCAGTTCTCACCGAGAAGCTCGTGCTGGCAATAGCAACTCCAAGTCGTATCGCACTCCCAAAAACCCGAGAAACGTGACCCGGAAAAGTGTCTTTTCGATAAGTCCATACCCAGAATACAGTCGATTTTGCATTACGTGTGAAAGAGCGGTGGAAACCACCGAAGCCAGAGATTCCAGGTGAGTTGACTCTCTTTTCTTCAGCTGGCAGAACCCTAACTCTCTCAAACATCAGCACATATATTTTTTCTGGTCTCATGTTCAAGGAATATCAAGTGCAATTAAGTGTAGCAGTTTTATATCACTCCTAAAACATAAAAAATCATCTATTCAAATAAAAGGATTTGGAAAAGCTGAATACACTTATTTGAATTAATGAATCGAAGAGGTTTTGTATTAAAGTGTATAATATATTAAAATTCTTGCAAAGCGCTTTCGACTTTTGTCATCATCAGTGCTCACCTGAAAGTAAGTGATCTAGTTGAAAAGGGAATTTAGTGAAATTGAAGTTGTAAAATTTTTTTAAGGTTAAGAAATTTGGAAAAATTGTTTGAGATTACTTACTTGTCAGGCAACAGGAAGTATCAAGATAAGTGAATTGTACATTGTAATATTTAAATTATATAAAACAAAATAGGCTTATAGCCAAGAAAATACATTTTTGGATTCAGGCCATGTGGTTCAGTCAAAGTATCTTATGAAGAAGGACAACTTGAGACAGAATGTGTCAAGTGTCACGTTAAAATAATGGTACCAACTTGAGGAGTGGTCCATTATGGGTTTCATTGTATATGTAGAGGAAAAATATTGAATAAATTATATTAATAAACTGTGATTAATTAATAATTCATAATCCTTTTATGAAGGGGAAGGAAATCTCTGTTTAAGTTTACTTGAGTATTCAAACAATGATCATTGTTAGAAAGTTCTTTAGAAATCTCAAACTCTTCAAACAAGTCAAGTCTAAGGAAATTTTTATTATCTATTTTATGTAATATTTTGGAATTTCTATTGGGACTAAAGTTGTGATTGTGAAATTTTATGTGGTGGCCAAAAGCGGATTTATCAGGTTTTTTTATATGTTCATTAATACGAGTGAAAAGAGGTCTACAGGTTCTACCAATGTAAGATGCCGAACAATCAGAACAGTTGAGCTTGTAGACTCCGCTACAGTTTAATTTGTTGATTTTGTCTTTAGAATTTACTAAAAAGTTACTTAAGTTGTTTTGAGATTTAAAGGAAATTTTTGTACCAGGTATGGTATTTTCTATAAATTTAGAAATAACAGTACACATATTTTGATCAAAATAAGGTAAGGAAAAATATCTCACAGAAGGTGAATTAACTAAGGTGGTGGAGTTAAAGGCCGATCTTCTATCTGATCTGAGTTTAAATTTACTAATTAATTTGTGAATAATGTATGGTTGATAACCATTGTTGACAGCAATCTGTTTTAAAGTATTTAATTCTAAATTAAAATTGGAGGGAGATAAGGGAATGTTCAACAATCTGTTAACATAACAATTGAAGGAAGCCATTTTATGTTGCATGGGATGAAATGAATTGAAAGGAATGACATGATCAGTCTGGGTTGGTTTTCTGTAAATGGAAAAATCTAGTTTGTTGTAAGTTTTTGTTATAGTCAGATCTAAAAAATAGAACAAGACAATAAATTAAACTTTTTAATACACTTTAATACACTTTAATACAAAACCTCTTCGATTCATTAATCTATTCAAATGCCAAATGTACGATACTGACCACTCTCGTGGTCATGTAACCATGAAAGCCATTTCTTCTCTCTGTTGATATGTGTTATATATGCTACTAGCGAACCGCCTCGGCTCCGCATGGGTGCAATGCTGATACTAAATATAAATTGACCCACCGGAAATTTAAGGGCATGGAGAAACGGTGATGAAAAGGCAACTTTATTTCATGGTCGCGCCTTTCCCCCGCGGCTGGTGCCCCAGTTGAAATATTTAAAAATCCTTCCTTATTGCACATCTCCAACATAAAGCAAATTTACTTAAAAAAAATTTGCCTTTGAAAATATAGCGGTACGGATAAACAGTGATGAAAAGATAATTCTCATATGAAAACGCGCCCCTTTTATCACCAGGGGGAAGGCCCCTGGGGATAAAACATACCGGTACGGAGAAACAGTGATGAAAAGGTAATTTACATATGTAAAGGCTTCCCTTCCATTCCCAGTGAGGGCCCTACCAGTTGGGATATTTAAAAATCCTTTTTTATTGCACATCTATAACATGAATCGAATATACAAATAAAATTTCAGCCTCTGAAAGTGTACTTGAACTTCCAAAATACAAAACATGAAATTATATTGTAAATTTGGCCGCGATGGTAGTGCGCCCGACTTACGATCGGTAGGTCGTGGGTTCGATTCCTGCCCCAGATATTTTTCTCGATAGAATTTATCTGGTTGAAGCTGGGATGATTCTGCAACCGTGTTAGGAATCACACGTTAAAAGGTAAGACCTCGTTAGTTCTTAGCTCGCGCAAGTTTCTCAACTTCTGAGAGTTGTCGTTCGACAGCTGATTAACGAAAAAACAGATTTTAAACAGATTTTTTTTCAAACAACGGGGAATGTTCCTCAATTTGGATTATTACAGCAAATACAAGTTTGAACAAAATAGAGTTGAGTTTAATTTATGAGTTTTTCAAAGTCACTTCGGAAAGTATTAAAATTGATGTTTCAAATGTTGGGTTTTAATTTTTAAAGGGATTTGTTTCTAATTCACATATTGGCAACAGGCTATATCAAGTTGAAATAATTTATACGTACCTAGATATTCTACTTTAAAAAAGGAAAAAATAAATTATAGTTCAATACCACCTCCACAAGCCACATAAACAACAGTTGTTTTGTTATTTATTTATATAGAGAAAGATAGATTAGGTGCACAAAATGTCATATATATCACAGAATGTCTCGGAATTCGGAACATAAGTAAACAGAACAGCACGCCTCTGAAATATGCCATCTTTGTGTGTTTCATACAGGTAACAGATTCATTGTTCTTTATTAGCTATAACCGATGTTGCCAAATGGTGAAATAGAAACGAATGCCTTTAAATGTTGAATGCATTATTTCATTCCTCTTTTTTAAGTATTAAAATAATTTTTTAGAGAAAAAGGTTGAAATGATAAGTTTGAAATGCGTTGGTTTAGAGCTCTTTTATGAAAACTACTTGATTTTCGTCAGGAGGAAAATTCTCCATTGGCGCTCCGAAGCGACTCCATTGATTCCAGTGGCGCATTTGCTTTTTCAGCTGCAGGAAAACCCGGAAAAACCTGCATCACCACATCATCTGAAGATCTTGATCTAACAATGTCCTCTCTCTTATAAAACAAAATGTAGGGTGTCTCCAGACTCTCCAAAGTATAGCAGTACGGAGAAACAGTGATGAAAAGGTAATATTCATATGTAAACGCGCCCCTTTTATCGCCAGAGGGAGATCCCCAGTTGGAATATTTAAATTTTTTTTTATTGTAGGTAGATCTACAATAAAATGAACCTACATACGAAATTTCAGACTTCGAAAATATAACAGTACAGAGAAACAGTGATGAAAAGGTAAATTTATTTTATGAACGCTTCCCTTTTATCCCCACGAGGGGCGCCCCAGTTGGAATATTTGAATAACTCCACCGGAATGCTGTAATGTATACACAAGGTAAATCAAATACCTGTAAATAGTAATAATCACGAAATTGAACTTCAGGTCATGTCTGTTGTGAAAATATCGAAAAACAGTTCAATGAAGTATATTTTACTATTCTTGGGTTCATTTCAGAAATTATTATTCATTTATTATTTTCTTTTTCAATTTGTTCTTTGTAGATAGTCAGATATGATATGGGTAATCAGATAAGAAATGGGCATGGGGGAAAACATTCAAGGATAGTGTCAAACAAGTGTTCAGCTTCAGAAATATTTTGCTAATGATTTTCTATAAATACACTTCTTTTGAGTTCTCTCATTACCAGTTTGAACTGAGGGAGAATGCCCATGCCCACTTCTTACTATGTACTTGTCGAATGAATTTTTGCATTCATGACCTAGAAAACCATTGCGGGTCGAAACGCCGTGAAGTAACTTAGTTTTAATTTTTCTTTGAGTAGGAAAACGAAGTTTTCTTTCCTTATACGAGGAATTGGGAAAATTTCGGATATGCGGTTGGTTACCTCGTTCACAGGCAGATGGGGCGATGACGAATCGGTTGTTTGTTGTCTGCTTCAGCCTAGTTCGAGGAATGATACTCTGAAGGAATTCGATTTTCAATCAACGGAAGTAATCGATTTTATGTTGATGGTAGACACTACCGTGCACTGACGAGTGGCCAAACAGCCTGAAATCGGTCTGTAAGTGTGTTCCAATAATTGAAAATCTACTGCGGCAGTTGTATCGCCCACAGCATATGCAGGAATAACTTCAGGGAAGAATCCTGCACTGACACCTGTCGGATATAATCCAACACCCTTCGTGGTATTAGCCAGCGGAGTAGTTGTTTTCTGATAGGTGTCAGTCCATTAACCTACAGTGTAGGAAGTTGAGACTGGCCTGAACGAATTGTTCTTTTAGATGATTTGAAACGAAGTTAGTAGGAGAGGAACTGTTCGCAAGAAGGTATTATATGAAATGTAAAGTTAAACATGATGTTGATGAAATGTTAAATGAACCTGAAATCCTTTGAAAGGAAAATGTTTAATATTAATATTAATTTTCAGCGTACTCAAGGACTATTGTTCTATATGTGCTCAAACAGAATGATGTACTTCAAGACAAGTGAGCTTCGCCGGTGATACTGTAGTAACTTGGAAAACAGTCAAAGATGAATTCGCTTAATTATCAGATTATGTTGACAAATGGAAAGACATACTACCTATGTAGGGGAAAAATTGGATAACTTGTTAAGACACATCTAGCAAAGTTCGAATACTTCAGATACTTTTTGAATATTAAACATATGAAATTGTTTATAGTGTTTTTTCTGGTTTATAACCTTCCACAATTTGAAAAAATAAAAGCTGAATCAATAGAGAATTTGCTGGAGTGTAGTAAAGGGCAAACTGGAAAGTTCTCCCGAAAAGTTAATGCGTAATATAAACTACTGGAAAGTCCATTTAGTTAAAAACTTGTATTCATAAATTTTGCCAACAAACTGAAAAAATTAAATATTGATATTTAGCTTTCTTCTGGGTGGGTGGGTGCGTGCGGGTGGGCGTGAGTGAGGAAAGGAGTGTGGGTGTGTGAGTGAGTGAGTGAGTGAGTTAGTGTGTCCGAGTGTGTATGTGGTATCTATTTCCCAGGAAATAAATAAAAATCTGTTTCCATTTCGTTTGATTAGCATGTGTTATTCATTTAATAAGGGGATTCTTCATAACCCCTCAGGAACACATCCTGAATACGTCACTTATATTACTATAATATGCCCATTGTTTGGCATATATTTATTTATTTTGATGAGCAAAGATTATCATTATTAGTATAACTTAAATACTATCAGGAGAGAGCAGCATAATTTTTTTTTGCAGGAGGTAGGTAGTAAATGATGAACTTGTTCATAAATTTTCTCACATATATATTTACATGAAAACACTTTGTACAAACTTCCTTTTTTAAACAATCTTTGAAATGGTGAGACCAAAAACAATCAACATGGAGAATATTGTGATACAAAATCTTCAGACTATTTACATTTTGATAATTCATATCACAATTTCTTTGAAACCCCTAAAAATATTGTTCACTTCTCTATTTCAATCATAAAACTACATTTTTTGAAAGACCATAACTAATGCCTTTTTTCTTTATATTCAAACACTCAAATAGTGACTACTCTATAACTACCCTGTAAAGACAATAATTATAGGAAGCAATGTACCAGTGATCAGGTTCGTCTATAATTATTATAATGTTACCCCAAAAATATCACAATGATTCTTTCCTAACGCTAAAACGCGTTTAAATTTGACAATGAAATGGAACAACCAACCACAATGCTAATATTTATAAATACTCGAGAAATTTGTTAGGGCAATTCAAATTTCTCTGAATATCTATAACACAATCATAGAAAAAAATGCACCATTGAATAAATAAAATATTATCAATAAATAAAATGTTCTTAGAATTGACTCCTTTCTATAATGGTTTTGTTTAAAAAAATGAGTGTGACATGCTCTAGAATTTTTCAGTAGTTATTTTCCGTCTGAAATCGTTCTGATCAAAATTTGTACTCCATAATGTCTTTATTAGAAACAATACCTGTATTACTGTGTCGAAAATATTTTCCGGGTTTGATGTCCATGTTCGGCAGTTTTATGCCTGAAAATTCGTCTACTACTGCGGTAGACGTTATGAAAGACGCTGAGGTAGCCAGAAAATAGCTTCGACACAGTTACATCCGGCCCTGAATTTTTACACTCTTTTACCTCTATAAGTTTCTCTTTTCACTTAAACCTATATTTTAGCTAACGTATAATCATGATATTATCGAACAATGAGCAATGAAAATTGCTCATTGTCCATTGAAAATGCCATTTAATGAAAAAATTGACAAATGATTAATTTGTGGAGATGAAAACTACATTTGCTAAATTTTGCACGATTCATTCTACTTTGAACTATTTCTTACATGTTCAAAGTTTGATAAATCTAATAAAACATAAAATATTAAACAATGTTTGAATAAATTGATAATATTCAGTGAATTATTTGAGATTCTATAACTTATCACTTCATAAATAAAAGCTTGAAACTATATGCCAAGTTTTTCCATATTCATACCCATATTGATCACTATTGACTCTTGTAATCCAAACTGAAACGTAGGAACTTTTGCTAGAGAGACCGTCTCAAATATTTCCTAATAAAATGAAAGTATCAAACATATTTCTGGTTTTCTGTTTTCAGAGGTATCATATTTTCTATATATACTTCTATTTCCTTATCTGCGAGACTTCTTCTTTTCTCCGGAATGTAGCTACTTAATTTCCTATCAATATTGTGAACTATTTCGTCTTCAATCCAAGGGTCTTCGAAAGAAAAATCACTATGCCTGAGTTGAAAGATTTTGTATATCGAAACAATGATGAATATGGCGCCTCCAATGAAGAGGGCATACACTAAATATTCTTCCATCAGAGGGAGTACATTGAGGTACAAACGAAACCTCGTACTGAGGTTATCGGGTAGTTTATCCATTTTCTGCAAAATAGAATAATGTTTAGTATCAGAAAAAAATCCTGCACATAAATCAATACAAATATTCTCCAGCGGCCCTAGAAACATTTGAGTCTCACTTAGCAACTTCCACAATGGTAGTAAACTTCCAAAATACAATATTCGATACTCAACAAATTGTTTCTGACTAGATTTCCGGTCTTCACTTGCAAGGAATTCTAGTGCTCTCATTAGACCACTAGACTTTAGGCTTTGTCAAACTAACACTAAATTCGTGGCAAAATCTACCAGTATTGGCACATTCCAAGGCCAATTATTAGATTACAGCAGGAATCAAATATGTTGACTACAGGTTCTTAGTTGATTGAAAGGTCTATACAGTGTGTAAAAGCCAAATAGAATACATTCATTATTTCGGTTACGGTACATATTTGAACAAAATCCCGAAACATGTCAAATTTAAATTATAATTTGACATACTTCAACGGAAAAATGCTACCCCTCACCTTCAACCTCCCTCGAATGACAGGTACAACCCCCAATTTTAAAAAAATGGAAAGTATAGGCTTGTAATATATCGTTTGAAAGGTCTCTTCATTCTCTATTCAAAAATGTTATCGGTTTCAAGTTTATTGTAAAAATTAAGATAATGTTAATGTGGTTAACGAAATTCGATAAAATACACTCAAAACTTATTGTAATATACTCAAAACTTATTTTAATATACTCAAAACTTATTTTATGTTGAAGTATTGATAATAAGAAAGTAAGCAAAAATCATAGCAATGTTCTTTTTAGATGGTATCCGTTAAAGAACAGTAAATAATTTCCGTGGCAACGATAGTTGAAAACGACTTGTCAACTTGTTTTGTATGTTACAACACTAGTCAGTATTTTAATTTGAGTTTAGAGTCTGTTAAATTCAAGTCTGACAAATGGTTAGAATAACGGAAATACATAAAATAATAGTTTTACAAATGATTGGTTATGGAGATAAAACTCGAACACAACAGAAAGTAGCTCGCCTATTTCATGAGAAATTTCCTAATTTACCGCACATATCTCAAGGAACAATGAGAAAAATAGAGAAGCATTTCGCGAGCTTGGTCATGTGAGGCAGATGAAAAAAGCAGCTGCCAATGCATTGAGTGATTAACTCAAATTAGATGGGATGCTTGAGTTTGAGGAAAACCCACATACATCGAGTAGACAGACATCCACTTCATTCAATGTTAACCATACATCGATAGTAAACATATTAAAAAAATGCGTCCCTATAACGTGTTGGATAACAATATCATCCAATTAGAAGACGTTATGTTTTCTGATGAGTATACTTTGTTTTTTAACGGTCATGCTAATCGGCATCACTGGATGAAAGAAGAACACACGCAATACCCTCAAAAGGTTAATGTTTGGGCAGAAAACCCTCAAGTTCCAGTGAAAACGACACGGTTTCAGCAGGATGGAGCACCACCACATTACCAAGTTAATGTCCGGCATTACCTCGATACAACATTTCCTAATCGGTAGATAGAGAGGCGAGGATCGATTGAATGGCCAGCGCGATCACCTGATCTATCATCACTAGATTTTTATGGGGATATGTAAAGAGCAATGTGTACAAAACTAAACCTTCAGATTTGAATGACTTAAAAGAACGAATATCGCTTGCGATTAGGTCGGTCACGCCTGATATGTTAAATAATGTTGGAAGACAGTTTTATTATAGATTAGGATGTTGCCAAGACGTTCGCGGTGAACATTTTGAACATCAACCTCGTTAACATCCATAGTTCTTTTTCGAAACCCACATTTCATAACGTTTTGCATCACATTTTAGTTTTTTGAGTGTATTTTATTGAATTCCGGTAACCACATGATTTTAATTGATTTCATCTTTATCTTGAAGAATGTCAAATTATAATTTACATTTGACGTGTTTCGGGATTTTTTTTAAATATGTACAGTAACCGAAATAATGAGTTTATTCCATTTGGCTTTTACACACTGTATGAAGATGCATAGAAAATTTGGTGTTTACACAAACCCGCTTTTAATTTGTCAAAAATTCGATGTGAGAAATGAGATTGTCCCAACATTGTACACATGTTGATAGAATGATCAAGAATCGAAATCTGTCGCTGGTATTTTATTCAGATCTTTAATTTGTAGACCATAATGTGACTTTCAATTCATTCTGAAATAAAGATAACATTGAAAGTTCAAGTACCGATTGGACATTGTCAGGCAGTATCAGTTTTAAGTGTACTCTGCAACTCTGTGAATGGGCGGCTTAAACTTCTAGGATCTCTTCATTATTTCTTTATCGAGAGTGCCGCAGGGAAGGAGTACAAGTGATCACACCAGGGATATTTTCTGCATCTTGGTTTACATACAGGCCACTGTCGTCTGTATCATCTAAGAGGAAAATTGGACTGCCGGAAGACAGTGAGTGCCATTTGGAAGACGATGTTACAGCAGAGGGTCAAAAGAGATAACCCCAACTCTTCTTGGTAACAAAAGCCTTGAAAATAAAAGAAAAGAAGTTCGACGACTATCAAATCGAGCTAAAGAGTCAGGTAACTGGGAGCTTTATAAAACCACTCTAACGTCATACAACAAGGAAATTAGAAATGCAAAACGGGAGTCTTGGAGGAAGTTCTGTGACAGTATCTCTGATTTACCTCGCAGCGCAAGAATTCACAAGATTCTCTATAGAGAACCGACTGCTGAAATTGGGTCGCTCAAACGACCCGATGGAACATTTACGACCTCTAGTAAAGAAACATTAGAGCTTTTGATAGAAAACCACTTTCCTGGAAATCTGACTCTCGATAACAACAGACCGCCCATCTTCGAGGGCGCTAAACGCCCAAAAAAGAACGACTGGGATGTCGCAAGGAAGGTTATCACAGCACCGGCCGTTGAATGGGCTATCAAATCTTTTCATCCCTTCAAATCTCCAGGAGAGGATGGTATATTTCCAGCTCTTCTGCAAAACGGACTGAAAATAATTTTACCTATTCTCATAAAATTGTATAGAGCTAGTCTGGCGTGGAACTATATACCACCCAGTTGGTTGGCAGCAAGGGTGGTATATATACCTGAAGTGGTCCGGAGAGACCCACAACCCAAATCGGTATGACGAATCAGCCTTACATCCTTCCTGCTGAATGGACTTCAGAAGATACTGGACGGACTTTCAGGAGGGTACCATTATATGCATCCCCACTGAATAACCACCAGTATGCCTATCAAACCGGCAAATCGACAGATTCAGCATTAAACAACCTCGTTGAGAAAATCTCCCAATCCCTTGACAACAAGGAGATTGCGGTTGCTGTTTTTCTTGATATTGAAGGAGATTTGACAATGCACCACCTAAATCTATAGGATTATCTCTGGCTAGAAAGGGTATAGAATCTACCATAACTGGTTGGATCTTTGCCATGCTAGTAAACAGAACTGCAACTACGACTCTTCAAGGCGAGGCCATCAGGTTCAGGGTCACCAGGGGCTGCCCTCAAGGTGGGGTACTATCTCCCCTTCTGTGGTCGCTCCTGGTGGATAGTCTGCTTGATGACCTCGACTGAAGAAAAGTTGATCTGCAAGCTTATGCAGATGACCTTGTCATTCTGGCAAGGTCCACGTCGGGAAGGGTAGCTTGTAATATCCTCCAAGCGCGTTGGATGTTGTTCACAGTTGGTGCCTGAGGGAGCAGATGTCTGTCAAGCCCAGCAAAACTGTGTTAATCCCCTTCACCAAGAGAAGGAAATCGGACGATCTAACGCCACTTTCCCCTCAATGGTGTGGTCATTCTATTTGGAACGGAGGTGAAATATCTTGGCATGGTCCTTGACAAAAGACACCTGGAACGCTCACTTGGAAAAA
The DNA here is from genome assembly GCF_025532065.1 of Leptinotarsa decemlineata. NCBI lineage: Eukaryota > Metazoa > Arthropoda > Insecta > Coleoptera > Chrysomelidae > Leptinotarsa > Leptinotarsa decemlineata. Next base: position 8,802,249 of record NW_027412694.1, on the reverse strand, counting down.
GTTTCACACAAAGCCAGACTGTCTCTATGGACATGTCGAAGGATTTGTGGTGAAACTTGAGGTTTAGGTCCCAAACAAATTCATTGGATTTATGTGATGATTGTTAGACCAATGATCAAGTATGGTGAAATTGCTTGGTGGCCGAAAGCTTTACAGAAAACGACCCAAGCGAAGCTCTCTGATTTACAGAGACAGGTTTGTCTGGCTATCAATGGTGCCATCAGTACCACACCGTCAGCGGCCATGGAGATCCTTCTAAATCTACCTCCTCTCCACATTTTTCTGAAAAGAGAGGCTAGATGGACTGCACACAGACTTGTGCACATTGCCAATTGCACGAATCAATTCAATGCAGAGTGCAACAGACTGTTAGTTGACATTGGAAGTCACAGCATTCTGGAAATGACCTCTGACTTTATGCCTCCAACTGTCAACTATGAACTGCCTTATAAAGTACTATTTCCGAGTAGAGAGGACTGAAACCTGCGGGAGAAGGAAATATTAAGAGCAGATAGTTGTTGGTTCACAGATGGATCAAAAACACCTTCCAGTTCTGGTGCAGGTGTTTTCAGTCTCAGACCCAGGACAGAATTGCCAAAAAAGACTCTCCTTGATAGGAAGACTAAACAGATTGTCTCTGGTCTGGATTCCTGGCCATACTGGCCTGGAAGGCAATGAATCTGCTGACTCTCTCGCAAAGGAGGGTGCTGCAAGCGGCTTCATTGGACCAGAACCTGTCGTTGGCATCGCTTTGGACTTTGCCAAACAAATACTTAACACCTGGATGGCAAGAAGAGTTATGGACTTCTGGCAGAATCTTCCAGGATTGGCTCACTCCAAGGCGTTTATTCACCCTTCGAAGCTTGATTCCAATTAGTTGTTGGACTACAGTAGGGATGAACTACGATGTCTAACAGGCTTTCTCACAGGTCACTGTCATTTGAATCATCACATGCAGAGACTTGGACTGTCGGAAGACACTGTGTGTCGCCTCTGTCTGGAAAATGATGAAACTGCAGAGCATATACTTTGTGCCTGCCCCGCTGGGGACCGAATCAGGTTCTTTGAGTTCGGCAAATCCGTACTCTCACCATCTGACCTGAAAGACCACTCAGCATACAATTTAATCGGCTTCGTTAAGAAGCTGGGTTTATTCGGCCGAGTGTGAATAGGTGTGAGTGTGTGTGGGTTGCGGTGGATGGTCAAATAGATCCACTCACTTTAGACATACCTACCTACAGCAGACCACATATTTAGTGCCTGACCCTATCGAATCAGGTTTTAAGTATTTCACTCTCGCTATCAGACCCACTATTAACATTCACCAAATGAATTATTCAGCTTTGTTAGGGACCTTCGCTATTTCAATAAACGTTTTTGAAACTTTTTCAGCAATTTAACTAGTATCAGAGGACATTTCGTTTTTTCATTCAAATTTCAGTGTTACTATCTCAGATTGAAACGGAAAATAATTTAGTAATACTTTTTCTATTTTTGATAAACTTACCAACATTCTTTAACGGTACCCAGGAAACAAATAATCAGACATGTTCCTTGGGGTTCAATTTATTTTTCAGCAATTTCTGAATTGTTTTCAGTAGAAATCATCCATTAAATTTATTGCAGAATATGCCACAACATAACTTGAATAAACCATTCTGGTCATGAATACTATGAACACATAGTTTTATTTATTCGTTCATAGATTTGTGAAGTTGATAGTTGTCAAGTGTTAGTTGAAAGTTCAGAGAAAATTTGAAATGATTCCAGCTTCGATTATTATTATTATTAAAATATTATTTCTCAATGAGGTTTTGTCTCCACCAATGTAATGTTCAGCAGACAGTTGTGAATTAAAATGCCGATATTTTTTGCAATCTGTAGCCGAGAAAATAGAGCACTCACAATGAAACACAAGTTGAAAAAATGCATGGATGGATGATTTGCTCTTTTTGTAGAAGAACACTTTTCAAAACAGACTCTTGCATAATAATAGGTCAAAATGGATGCTTGGGTGTTACATTTCTTTAAATGATTATTTTGCAAGAAGTTATACAACTTGGCAGTTATGAACAATATTTTGAAGTAAACTGGTTGGATGGGAAAGCAATATCTGCCTTGATTTATTATGAGTATATGTTGAATTCTGCCATTTGTTAGGTTAGTTTAGTATCTCATGTACTGAGTAACCTTTCAATAAAATCATTTGTTATTATTATTATTAACAATTAAAAATATTTACTCACTATGTCTGTCCATAATAAAGGCAAGACCATATTATCAAATTTATCACAGTTGGCTATTGCTTTTATGTCGCCTAGGGCCATGTTGATCTGATATCTAACGGACAGCTCAATAGGAAGCCCTGATTCCTATAATCAGTTGATGAAATTATGGAACTGAAAAAAAGTTTGAACAAAGTAACTTACAGGCTGTATGATGAAGTATGATTCATGTTTCTTTCTTTCAGGATCAGTACCATTCACTTTGGCAGTCAATACTTTGTCACCATCGAGAAAGTGGGGATAACTTAAAGCAATTGGAAAGCCATAGTAGCACTCGCGGACGTCAAGTAAACCTTTTGGCAAACATTTCCCTTCTCTCTTGCAGAAACACTTGTTCCTTTCGTGAACCCAACCATTGTCGTCTGCTTCTGAATCAAAGTGGTAGACATACGCTTTGAGACCGTTTGAAATTGTTTCATTCACTTTTACCTTAAAAAAAAAGATGATGAGTATTTTCTAATGCAAAATACAGTGAATTCGAGATAGAACAGGTAAAAAAGCTGCGATTGAATAGAACTGGATGAAAATCCATACCTATTAAAACTAATTAATACAGTTTATAGTGAAAATCATACAATAAACTGTATTAATCAGTTTAAAAAAAGCTGCATTTTGTCTTGTTTTCATGTTTTTGAGAAGTTATAGATAAGGGTTCAAATCTGACTCACCAATGATTTGGCTCTGCACATGCTTTTTCTGAAGAAAAGAAGGGTGTCATTAGGTTCAATATAACCTGGAAATTTGGTACCATCTGATGCTCCCATTATGTCTCCACATGGACTATCCCACTGGGGTATTTTAGTAGAGCCTCTATATTTCTCTATCAAACCTATATTTTTCAGGCCTAATTTCTGACCGTTGTAGACTGTTTCATAATCTCCCTCAAAATCATACATCTGGAAAAATATGAAAATGTACCAAAGATGTTCAGGTGATTTTTTCTGGAACTAAATTCAATTCTTTCAACTCTGCTGACCGTTCAACAATGTTATTTAATAAAAGACCGATAATTTTTTTCGTGTTGTGTATGAACAGAACTGTAGAAGTATTTTCAGTACGAACATTTCCCAAATGTTTCATGATTATTTTATATTTTGTAAGGACACTTCATGCCCGAGCGTTTAAATAATCCAAGTTTCCATATTGGTCATATATAAACTTGAATATCCCATTTATTTCAAATCTACAGAAATGAACTATAAATGTTCAAGCCCGTCTCGGATATACCTACCTACACAGTAGGTTGAATGGACTGACGCCTATCAGAAAACAACTACTCCACTATGTTCAAGCATAGCCCACTGACTAATAAGAAAGTTTTTCTTCCTTATACAGAGAAATCGGGCAATTTTCGGATTTGCAGTTAGTTAGTACCTCGTTCACTAGATGTAGTGACATTTTTGATGTTCGCTCCAACTTAAGACGAGGAATGAAATACTCTGAAAGAATTTCGATTTTCAATTATGGAATATTATTGACTTTAGGTCGATGGTAGTCACTATCTTGTACTGACGAGTGGCTAAGGAGCCCGAAACCAGCCTGCAAGTGTGCCCGTTCCAAAATTGAAGGTCGACTCTTTCAGTTGTATTGCCAATTGCATATGCAGGAAATTTTCTGTGAAGATTCCTGCACTGACGCCTGTCGGATATAATGCAACGCTGTTCGTGGTATTAGCCAGTGGTGTAGTTGTTTTCTGATAGGCGTTAGTGCAATCAACATACTGTGTAGGTAAATCCGAGACGGGCCTGAACATTTAAAGTTAATTTTTTTAGATTTGTTTACTGCCCGTCTTCAAGCTTAGCACACTGACTGATAAAAAAATCTTATTTAATTGTTATTGTCAATTCCATCATAAATATGGGTAGGTGAATATCCGTAATTTCTTTGATCTATTGATTCATTATACATTTGTATTTTTGTGATATTTTTTCTTTTGTATATATAACTAGGGGGTGGAATTTATTTCTGAATTTGTCTATGAGAATACTGTAAGAAAGTACTTGGTTGACTTCTACTTTTTTACTTTTTGCAAACAAGTCATTGGATCACCTACAATCTTTGTAATATTTTATTTTTAAAAATACTTTTTATTTACTTTCAATTTCTTCAACTTGGTTTTGCTACGCGCCCCTCCTAGTATTCTATGAGTAAGTTGACTGAACTAGGTTAAAGAACAGTACATCCAGATGATTTACACTGCATTGGTAAGAATCTCGAAGTAACCTCTATAGAAGGATTTACTGTTTAGTTTTTCAGAAAGTCGGTTCCAATGGGGAAAATTTCAAAAGTTTCAGTTTCAAGTCTCGCCTGTTAGAATGGGAAACGTATTGAGTGTTTCAAATTCAGTGCATGAGGTCGCAATTATAAGTTTGCCTCAACAAATATAGATTTCTTGAATATTTGGAGCTATTTAGGAAGTTGTCAAACTTTAGGCTTTAAGGAGATTTGATACTGATACGAGCAGAAATTTTGTTTTTGTTGTCGATCTATTCCTTCTCTGCTGTGATCTATTCCTTATTTTCAGTATTAGCGGCTTGTACTTCATCACCCAAGCGCAGTCGTTTCTTCTTCATAAACACCTGTGCTTTGTTTTAGGAGCATCCTGTTGGTGAATCCATTCTCCGTTTAATGTGAAACTTGAGTCATTTTGTTTTTTCATACGATTCGTCAATTTGGACTAGGTTTATGAGTGCTTATCACCTCTCAAACCTCATTCATTTTTTCAGAAGCATTTTCCGCAGCCTCAAATCTGACGTTGCCACTAATGCAGCGTTATCTTTAGATGTGGTTCCAGCCTCATGATCTGGTGCTTCTCTGTCTTTCTGAACATCCCTCGAAGGCCTTTACTTTGATTTGATCCTCCAATTTGTTTTTCCATATCTGCCCTATACTTCTGCAAATTCTTCTGCGGTTATTGATATTGTCACTTGTTGCATGTATTTTCATCCATATATCAATTATAGAGCTTCCACAATGTTTCGGTATTTATTTTGACTTGTTTCTGGAATGCCATGCAATATTTATCTAGTTCTTGGACTTGCAGTGCTAGATTGAATTCATTGGCCTTCTCCTCTTAATCCACGATGACTTTCATTTGAATTCGGTTATTTCAAAGTTGTACTTTGTTTGACTTGCTGCTGTCGGTAGGAATGTTCTCGTTGAAACTAGTCTAGTTTGTTTAAGGAGATCCAATTTGTTGACCAAGTGGGTAAACCCTCTCGGAATACGATAGGGAGACGCATTCCTTTGAAACCAATAAGGGATTCGCAGCAATGTGTTGACTTATGGTTCTTTTTGCAATATTTGTAACCTTCAAATGGAGTTAATACTTTTCAAAAGACTAACAAAAACCAGTTTAACAGTCACAAACTATTTTTTGTTAGAGGGATATGAGTTGTTTTTATTGCTTTTTGGTCTGTAACCTTCTAAAGTCTGAAATATAAATAAACGTAGATCAACAGAGAATCTACTCTCAAGTGGTATAAAGGGCAAACTCTACCTCAAAAAATAATGTTTTTCAGGAGGTACGAGTTAAATTATGTCGATCTATGAAGAATTGCTCTTCGAAAGGTAGAAAATTCAGAATGATGGAAAATGCAATGAATGAATGAATGAACACCAAATAAGGAATTATATATAGCAAGAAAGTAATTTATTATAAGTTTTTTTTCTTCCAACGTAACAATTTGGTAGCAACTTACTGTCTTGTTGAATTTCTTCATTTTGTAAGTGTTCAACCCTGACATCTTTATGGGTAATATTTTTTAAAGTTGCCGGTTTCACCGAAAATCAATGGAGTGAACTTACTCTGTCAATCAATCCCAGTTTCTCAAAATAAATCCAAGATGGCATGAAGCTATTGCCCAAGGTCATCAGTGTGCTGCTGTAACCAAACATAAACTCCTTTGCTGTCATTTGGACAAGAGGCTCTGATTCTGTTTGCCGAACAACAATGTTGAGACCCATTTTTGTAAAGTAGGAAGATTCAGAAACAACGTCAGCAATGCTCTGAAACAATAAATATTAACTTCAAAAACAAACTTGTCGAAATAGAGCAGAATCATGCAAAATTTTGATATCTCTCGAAAATGAAGTAGAGCTGAGTTTAAGTCTGATACCGTTGGTTGTAAGTGGTGCACGTGAAAATCTTGGAAAAGTGACAATAATAACTCAAGTGGGAAGGGTACAGCTTTAATAAATTCAGGTATTGATTACAATTGGTGCCTTTCCTAACCGAATGCCTTACAAAAAATGGAACAGGAAAATGGTAAAAAATTTCATTCACGTAATAGTGACTATATCCAAAGGTGATACATTTCCGTAGGGCTATTGTGAAATTAGTTTTTAATATGAAAAAAGGTGACTTATTTTGTCATGCCAAATAAATTCTTGGGTAAACCATTTCATGTACGTCATAACCAGGTAAATCATTATTTTTTATATGATAAACTAATTTCACGAAAGCCGTAGGTACAGGAATTTTGTTCCGAAAATATTCCATTTTTTTGTACTGTATTCGGCCAGAAAATATTCCAGTCGTAATAAGCATCGTAATAAGCACCTTATCTTGCTGAAGCCATACAAAGTTATTGTTTCCACTTTGCCTCCTACAACTTTCGGCATGAGGCTGAAAGTTAGTTATTTTTTACTTCAGGCCTATGAAAATCATACAATTACGCGTTGCTATTGGTCGAAGTGTTATTACCTGTTGATGATGTGACATTGCATTGCACTGTTGCCACCTTTGCATCTTTTAGTATGGGATTCCAAATCCGGTTAAGCGTTACCGCCTCCTCTTTGCTGTTGTACTTTTCCGTATGTTTATGGATTAATATGGCTTTCCGTACAAGTCGACTGTGGTATCCATCTTTAAACAGTATCGGATGATGTCCTTCACTAAGCGCTTGTTCCGCTACTGCCGATTTTCCTATTTGACCTAATTTACAGTTTCTACGATGTTCATTCAGCCTTATACCTATGAATCTTTTGATGTTACTGATATAAACTTTTCCGCAGGTGCACGGTATACGATAATATCCCCATAACTTATAGTATATCGTATACCAAGCACCTGCGGAAAAGTTTATATCGGTACCACCAAAAAATCCATGGGTACAAGGCAGAATGAACATCGGAGAAACTGTAGATTAGGTAAAATAAAAAATCGGCAGTAGCGGAACATGCGCTCAGTGAAGGAGATCACATGTTACTGTTTGAAAATGTGAAACTACTTGCACCCGATCATCGATACCACAGTCGGCTTGTACGGGAAGCCATAGAAATCCATACACATACGGAAAACTAAAACAGAAAAGAGGAGGTATTTGGAATCCCATACCAAAAGATGCTGAGGTGTTGCATTACCAACAGGTAATAACACTTCGGCCAATAATAATATTAATAATAATATTTATTTCTTTGGTTGGAAAGTACAGTTGACAGAAATTATTGCACAATAAACAAAGAAAATATCAATTATAAAAGTAAAAGTAGATGTAAAAACATATAAATGTAAATAAATACATGTAACCATATTATAAAAGTCTGTCCAAATAATATGTAACCATATTATAAGTCAGTCAAAATAATATAAACCACACAATAACACAAACAGTGATAAACATCCATAAGTAATAAAAGTAACATATAAATATAAAAATATAAATGTAACTAGTTATAGACTATAAAAAAGCCAATAAAATATAATTAACACACAATTTCTCAGGTATTTCTCAAGCATTGAAAATAAACATTTTAACCAAATGTGCTTGAGCTCAAGATCTCAGGTTGGTTGATTGGTGAATTCATGAATGGTATAACAAGTCCTTTGAAGTAGAATTTTTTTCAGCTGACTTTTGAATATTTTGGGAATTCTTAAGAGCTATTGGAAGCATATTGTATATTTTACACCCACTGTACTCTACACTTTTTTCATACAAAGAAGTTCTATGAGCGTTTGATACGATTAGATCTTTCGAACGAGTATTGTGATTATGTTTTGGAAGAGAGGACTGAAAATTTGATTTATTTTTGAAAACGTATGCACTAGCTTCTAGTATCTAGGTGCTGGCAACTGTAAGAATTTTTAGCCGTTTAAAAGCATCTCTACATGAATCACGGTACCCTAGCTTAGCTATTATTCTAAGATTTAACAGAAGTACTCATACCCTAGTTGAGAATGCCATATTGAAGGTGTGAATGGGAGTTAGCATGGTACAATGTTAAGAGTATACTAGAGCTGCAGTGATTCGACATGAATCTAATAGAATAGCAGTTTTTCTTCAGTTTATTACATAAGGTATCAATATGTTGATTCTATGTTAATTTTTTATCTAGTACAATTCCTAGCACATTTGCAGTTTCTACAGGACTAATTGATTTTTCACTATTTTCATATAGTATCACATTCGAATCCCTTTGACCACGTCTGCTGAACAATATGGTGTTAGTTTTTGATTTGTTGAGTTTCAAATTGTTCTTTTCAGCTCACAATATGATTTTATCATATATTATATCCTCAGCAGTTTTATGGAGTGCCTATATATTGTCTTCAACAATCAAAATTTTGTATCGTCAGCATAACTTGTAATGAATACCGAGTTTGTTTTACCGATGAACGTAATTAGATCATTAGCAAATATAAAAAAGGGGCCTAAATTTGAACCCTGGGTTCACCAAATTATGTGGTACCCCTCTTATACCTGATCTAGCCTCTAACGTTTTAAGTATGTCATTGAGATTATCTGGAGAGACAAATAATGGCTTCACTGCATCTAAAGCTTCATTTCTCAAGGCTTTTTGAGAACGTAGCAAATTGTCTTCATCAGAGAGTAAGTACATGTTTCAGTGGATCGTTGATATAAAGAAATAAACATCGGCCAATCCTGAACATTGCCGTAGAAATAAGGAAGTTAGATAGTACCAGTTCGTGGCCCACACAATCAAAAGCACGTGAGAAATCTATAAAAAGGCCCATGACACATTTTTTCTTGTCGAGAGCATTAATAGCAACGCATCAACAAGAAAAGCGGACTACTTGAGTCAACATAAATACAACATACGAACTAGAAATCAGCAGTCATCGATGAATCATAAAGATGAATAAACCTCTGAAGAAGCCAGCTACTCGTGCTGGCGAAACATTAGGATACAGTTCCAAACTACGACGGCTTTCAAACCAGAATGAAGATCATAACACTGAAAATCTAGGCGCGAAAGCTCCAACCAATTTTTTTGACCCTCTAGAAATTCAGCATGGGCTTGCGGTGTGAAAGCTTTCATGGTAATCATTCCTCCTCAAAGAAGTTTTTTTTACCCGTATCAACGGTTTTTCTCACGAAACTGTAATTTACAGTTAACTAGCGTTGATTGCAAATATTTTGTAAGGAATGATAATTCTAGATGGAAATATAAAAAATATCAACAGGAATTACAAAGCTTTGAATCCAAGAAAAGAAACAAAATACTGTAAAAAAGTTCTTCAAGGAATTGTCCTCATCTAGCCGATAACCAACTTTATTTTTATTTATTCATTTTATTTATAATTTTTTTGCAGTATTGCAAAGGTATACTGGATTTTGAAATATATCTCCAACTTCAAATTTTTATCACTTTATTATTTTTCGATAGTGAATAGCAAGCATAGCAAATAATGTATTCTTGATGTAACGCACTTATTTAGTAATTCTTGTAGTATCTTCGGCACTTATCAGTGTTTTCTTGCAACTTGCATTATTGTACAAAATACGCATCGCATCAGAATAATCGTAGCCTAGTTGCAAAGTGGATTGTTAGTATTCAAAACCTCCAACTGCATTGCTAACGCTAACGATTATTTTAATAGATTATGTGCAACTGTCCTTTTGAGTATTCCGTTTTATTGAATATTTCTGGTTAAATACCTATTAATAGCCACATTGATTTCACAAAAAAGTTATGTAAAATCGAATCTAAAGAAACTGCACCACTTTGTTTCTCAAAATTTCGATCACAAAAAGTTCAAATAGGGATCGGGGGCCAACTGATACCCCAAGTAAAAGTTTATCAATATCCTAATTCCCTGATTTTGCAATGTGGTGTTGCGGTTTCTAACAAAATTGGTGTTCCTTACCATTAGTGTTCCTTCTCTGCAAAAAAGTGTGTCAAATATACTCACTGGAGTCAAGAATGAAGTGATATGGAACATTCAATTGCAGAATCACCTGTGAATGATAACGTATATGATGTAGTTGTTGTAGTCGAGGACATTGGTGTGGTGATGGCTTTAGCACCTGATGGTAATGATATGTTTTTTTAGCTAGTCAAAAATAATGCCTTTCATAGTTTCCGAAAGTTAGGGTAATGTTATCCTTGGTAGTCACCTGGTGCATATAGATGTACGAGTATTTGCCATAGAAAATAAGAAAAACTAAAACCTATACTTATGGTCGGTCGCATTCAAAAATATAAAAATACAGGCTGATTCACGGTGGATGGCACATTAGACGTTTCTGGTGAACCAGACAACGGATCACTTTGAAAATTTAATGGAGGGCATATTCGGACATTCTCTAGCCAACTAAAATATTTTCGACAATGCGGTGTTGCCGCTTCTATTAGAAAGCAGTAGCAACTTTGATTTTTCAAACGGAACACTCTGTATATAATATTATTTTTGGAATCTCCAATAACTGCCCGACAACTTTTCTTGATATTTCCCTATACCTATCTGTTACCGTTTTCGAAATGAAAATTAATTTCAATTTTTTTCTTCGAAAATCATGACTTCTAAAAATGCCGATATCTTTTAGTTAAGAAGTACTATGATATCGAAATTTGGTTTGGAGTTAGGTGATACTTGGACACTTCCTACACGTCAGTCTAATCTCCGTTACTTCAATACAGGGTGGTAAAAAATACAGTTTTTTCGTTTGCTTGAAAAAGTTGCTGAAATTTGATTATTTTAAATGGAACATCCTGTATATTATTGAAAATTCGGAAAGCTGCTGAAATTTGCTTTCTTTCTATGTATATCATACCTATACCTAACTAGTCAAGTTTCGGACTTATGAACATTTATTTGTGAAAATGTCCCTTCAGAATGGTATTTCCATTCGGTATTTGGTAAGCAGGCCATGATTACTATTTGACAGTAGCGTTGTGACATTCTCCTAATAATATCGACATTTTCGTCACTTCAGAAGTTGCAAATACCTTCAAAACGATGGAACAAAACTATTCAAACGAAATTCTTATGAATTTGTTTATTATTTTTGGACAGTGTGACAAAATTATCAGCAGAACATGTAGAAAGTTCAATGAAATGTATCCGAATCTACCGCCAATGAACCTCAAGAAATTTATACGAATTCAGAACAATTTCAATATGTTTGGATAAACCATTGTCTTTTTTGATGAAAAAGAACTGAAAATTATTCGTTTTCATACAAATTTTTCTTTTCAAAAGTTAAGAGTATAGGGGGACTATTTACGACCTCACTGTATACTGCAGCATTGGCCACGAAACAAATGATACATTTATTCATAAAATAAAATATTCTTATTTGAATTTCGAGAAACTCAGGATATACTTTCATTTTGATATAGGAATGAATACACTACTAGAAAGCTCAACATTGTGATTGTCATCAACATAAAGAAATTTATCTAAAGCAAATGAACTTTAAACGTTCAGGCCAGTCTCCATATACCTACACAGTAGGTTTAATGGACTGACGCCTATCAGAAAACAACTACTCCCCTGGCTAATACCACGACGGCCGTTTGATTATATCCGACAAATTACGGATATGCACTAGATAGAGTGACATTTTGTGGTGTGATGGTCACTATCTTGCACTGACGAGTGGCTAATGAGCACGAAACCGGTCTGCAGGTGTGCCCGTTCCAAAATTGAGGGTCGACTCTTTCAGTTGTATTGCCAATTGCATATGCAGGAAATTTTCTGTGAAGATTCCTGCACTGACGCCTGTCGGATATAATCCAACGCCCTTCGTGGTATTAGCCAGGGGAGTAGTTATTTTCTGATAGGCGTCAGTCCATTAAACCTACTATGTAGGTATATGGAGACTGGCTTGAACGTTCATTTGCTTTAGATTTGTTGACTGCCAGTCTTCAAGCATAGCCCACTGACTAATAAGAAAGAAATTTATATTTATTCTTGCTGTTGGATTGAGAAATTCATATCAGTTAGGTTGAGAATCAATAAATTAAAAATATTTGTACGTTCCCTAAAGTAGTTCCGATTTGAGCTAGCAGGTATGAATCACTCTTAAATACTTATTACTTCAATAATGTTCAAAATAGTAGCTTTGCTATAATGACGTAGTTAGGTATGGTGGTTTTAAGATCACAGTTTTTGTTCGATTCAGATTATGAGAGATAGATGAGAAAGAATTTGTTTAGTAATACAATTCTAACTAATATCTACTGAAATCAATCTATGTTTATGATTATTTATAATTCCGATTTCCGTCTAAAACCATATTGTACTTCAGTTGTAACATTCATTATTGTTTTTTCCTTCTCTTCAAATATCTTCGGAGGATGGAGGATTGTCATATTCTTGTGTCTTCGAATAAAGTAGTAGGTATTACCTTGAATATGATTGATGCGAAGTTTTGTTTGCGTAAAATACGAGAACCCCATACGATTCAAAACCTGTATTGCGTGTCATTATGAATTCAGGAATTAAAATGAATCAAGTATCTTCTTGTAACTGAGCATGAACACCTGACATTCACATATAACAAATTGATACTATCAATTTGAATCCTTGATGATGCGTGAATTCTAGAAGCGCTCCTTCGGAACCTGGAAATTTCCTAACGCGTAGTTGATTAACCGACTACATGAAACCATTTTACGTAGATGGAATAATTTTAAATATTCTTTAAAAACAGGTATGTCACGCTGACCTTTATATTACTTATTTACGAATATTATACGTTTTTATTGTAGCTCGTCATGAATACCGCTCTCCCCGTTATAAACGGCTGAACAATTCAAAGAAGACATTATGTAGATGATTTGCATTCCTTTACTGGCACAGGGAAGTTTATTTATGCATTATATTTATTCACACACATGATAATATGCTAAACAAATAGAATGAGAATGAGACAAAACTCAAACTTGACATTTCAAAACTCTTTAGATAAGTGAATCTGACGGAAATTGAGTATAAATCTCCTCATAAGCATGCCAAATTCATATCAATAGCTGTAATCGATGATATGTTTTAAATAAATTGCAGACAGAGAAATCAAAAGAGTAAGAGTTGGAGAATAAGTGATCTCTCTGCTCCTTTCAGCGAAATTTTCAATTTTCATTAGGATAACTTCGTGACGATTATTGAACGTATGTAAGTTCTTTTACTGTCTGAAAAACTGAATGACAGTTGAGTAAGATTGTCCGGAAGAAGCTATCATTTAGTGAATGAAGCAGGTGTTAAGATCTTGAAAACTTTTTTGTGGAAATCTGATAAGTGTTGTTGAAACGTTTATCAAGAACCTATCATCAATTTTCATTACAAAAAGTGAATAGTTTTGAAATCAGATGTTGATAATTAGTAGAAAATGAAGGCGTTTATTACAAAACGTCCCGAACGATAGGAAGAAACAAACATTTCAAAACCTCATTACGTCATCCAGATTTATTGTTATATTTAAATATTATGTTGATTGTGTGAAGGCGCGGAGAGGGTATGTGATGATACCTATCAATCAAACGTAGCTTTCCATGATAATAATTAAAGAATTTTCACAAACATTGTCTTGATTTTCTGGAACTCAGGTTATTTTTGAAACACTCCATGATGTGAAAATTGTTCATTTATTATCATGGATAGTGTTATTATTTTTCATCAAGTAACGGGTCAGTCCATTCATAATTCTAAACGTTACTTGTTCACAGATAATCAACTGGTCTTTACTGGCTTATTTCTGCTAGATAAATCGAAGACAAGAAAGAAGTTAAACCAGTCAGTTTCTATATGGAGAATGAAGTCGAAATAAAATGGTAAGTAATATAGCAACAAGAATTCCAGCTCAAAATCCCGTGTATTTTCTTATGGCGCTTCATTCTGGACCTTTTTGGACCTCAGGTCCAGTTCACACGGAAGGGACAAAAGTCAGCGCCTCGTCTCTGCCAGACATCCATTATGTGTGAACCGAGCCTTAGCCTTCAACGCTCACTTCAGATCACCTCCACTCCTCCACTTTTACCGTCATACAGTTGACCAATCAGAAGCTACCACGCGTCCAGCGGGAAATTCAAATCCAGTAGATGAACAACACCGGTCGGAGCGCAAAATCCCATGTATTTTTTTATGGGGCTAAACTTTTTGCAATTTTTAGGTCAAACAGGAGTGGGTGAAACGTGTGACGGCATCGCTGCAGAATGGAATAAGTATCGAAGAGATTTAAGAGCGTGAGCCCCCTTGGGACTCCGCCTCACTGCTTAGGCCTCTTGAGACTCCGCATCATCTCTCGCGACCCCTTGTCACCTACCAGTCACGTATTCCTGATTGAAACAAGTTTCTCGGAATGGGAATCGTACCCAGGACGTCATCGTGGTAGACGTTATCCTTAGCCTCGACACCAACGTAAGATATTGGTTATAAATGCGAATTGTTGATATTATAGCGGTTGTTTTGTCGGGACCGAAATTGGCTCATTCTCTATACTTAACAGCATTTTTTGATTTCCGTAGAATGTTAGGGAAATTATAACGTCATTTCCTTATAGAATATAAAAAATTATACTCAGATTTGGGAAAGAATCGATGTTTAATATAAAGGTGTGTATGTGTGTGTGAGAGACACGTGTGACGTAATCGACGCAAAGAGAGATGGAGATGGTATCGAAGTTATACGTTGCTAGCACAAGCAGATGTTGCCGGTTGTAAAATAAATAGTTATTTATGGAGCAATGTTGCGTTTCGGTTTTAAAATCAACCATGAAGGGTTAGGAATACGACTCGATGAAAATTGGAAGCGCAAAAGTGATATATTAATGATGATGAATCAGATTTAAGAAAAAATATGACAGTTTAACACGGGCTGGACATATCTTGCATGAATATTTGGGTATGCGAAAGCTCTGTTCAAAATGGGTGCCGCGCGAGATCACTGTCGACCAAAAACAACAACGAATTGATGATTATGAGCAGTCATTGAAGCTATTTCACCAAAGGAACCTGAATTTATGTGTCAGTAGGTGACAGTGGATGAAATTGTATAAAAATTAATTTTTCGATTTCTAAAACATAATTCGGGGTAATAACTCAGTTGTTAAACGTAAGAACAAAAAAGTTATTATTCCTTTTATAATATAAAAACATAGACTTTTCCGGCCGGAGTAACGACTGGAGAAAACAAAATCCGTGTTGGTAGGCCGTGATCGAATGAAACTTGTTGTTTCAAACGTTTCATTTGCTATTGCGGTAAACATCATCAGGGGTATCGCGTTGACTGTGAGGACGAAGGTAATATCTCGACGTCTCAGCAAAAGTTGACAGGTGAGCTTTGCGTTAACTCGCGTTTATAATTTTAGAGGAATGTGAGGGTGATTATGAAAGTGGTGGCGAGAGACATAGTGTGGATGCAGGTGGTGGTGTTGTCCATGTGAATGTTTCTTTTTGGCCGCTTTTTTGAGTACTGGGTACCACGCTCTGTTTAGCCGTATACCTTCTTATGTTCTGTTGAAATTGTTGGGATGCTCAGAGATCTCAATGGACGTCCTATGAAGTCGTGCATAGTTGAATTAGACCGAACAGCAATTTATTCGTCTTTTATTACGTGGTCTGTTTCTGTTAGGACGTGTTCTGCAATTGCAGATTTCTCTTGTATACTGCTGTTGATGTTGTGTTTGGTGGTTCCGATATGAACTGAACCACAGGAACAGGAAATCCTGACTTGTTCTTGGTTACGCGGTATACATCATCAGTGGTATATGCGTTGACTGCGAGGAAGAAGGTATTATCTAGATGTCTCAGTAAAAATTGCCTGGTGAGCTTTGTGTTAACTCACGTTTATAATTTTAGAAGAATGTGGGGGTGATGGTGAGAAGGGTGGTGAGGAAAATGGTGCGGATTCAGGTGGTGGTGGTGTCCATGTAAATGTTCACTTAAGATTGGTTCATACTTTTGCTACAATTTTCTGATTGGTCCATGTTGCTGCTAATGCAATGTCGATCTGAAATGTGTTCCAGTTCATTTCTGGCCGCTTTTTTGAGTTCTGGATACCACGCTCTAATAAGCGGTATACCTTCTTATGTTCCGTTGATATTGATGGGATGCTCAGATGCCACTGGGGGCTGGTACGCTTTTCTCTTGAAAAACTTCTTGATCGATAAATCCAAAAATGGTATCTTTCCTCCTTTTCCTTTTCCATAGTGAACTGGATGCGACGATATATTGCTGTTCTAATGCTTGTTCCATTTGGCTCCAAATGACGAAGTTCCATTATCATAGCGAAACCAACAAGTAGGTTACGATGAAGCAATGCCGAGCGCTTTCTTATTGAAAACCTTCATGTGAAAATTTACGAACTATGGAAACAGTTATCATTATTGAATAATTTCATTACGATTATTGCAGTGTCCATTTGTTATTATTTTTTTAAGGAGAAAATACAAGCACAACAGGAAAATCCTTAAGGCGCTCTTAGAGCGGTGCCTGTACGAAAGTAGCGATTTACATTGGATTTGAACCACTGGAGATTAAATTCATTTGGAAAAAAGTTTTAAGGAAATTTATTCCACATAAACGCAGTTCTCCAGATGAAAGTGTTCTTGAACAGTAAAGTTCGAGGTGTACTGAGTTGAATATCAAAACGATGAGCAGCCATAGTTCGTCGCATATTTCTGATATGTACCGCTCTTGGTGGAATCAAATGTAATGTGCCAATTCCCGTGAAAGTGTCTATAGAAGAGAGACAAATCTCAAACCTTTTTTCGATGTTCCAGGCTATCTAGGTTGCTCGTGATGTTCGCATCCCCAATCAGACGGATGGCTCTTTTCTGCATGGAATTTCACAACTTCAGGGTATTTTTGGGGGAAGAACTTCAATAATTTTTGTAAGAATTATTTCTTCTTGCCTAATTTTGTTTCGCATTTATCATATGAAAATTTCATTATTTTTGTTACTTCTAAGAGGAGTAGCTCTGCTCCTTGTTGGGTACGCTCATGATAATTGCCACAACCAAGCAAAAAAAAGTACTCAGCTTGAATGCGAGTCTGAATTTGAAACTGCTACTTGTATGACAAATAAATAAGCGAGTCTCATCTGTATGGAACAACAAAGTTTACTGTAGAAGAGATTGTATCTTGGTAAAATATAAATCATGAGAATCTGGCGGGATAATAACAGTATGAAGTAGTTTTGGTCATCAAATATATATTATATCAATTAAACCTGCATGTTCTCAAGAATTTTTTTTGAAATTGGTAATATCTACTGAAATTTTCTCCAAATACTCTATTCCAATGGCATGAGAAATGATTTTCATTATTTAATTAACTTGGTTTTTTTATATTGGAGCTCTCAATATACGGGGTGTTTTCTAATTGCGGTGAAAAAAAATGCAAAGGCGTATTCCGAAGCTTATTTTGTGAAAAAAAGTTAATGAAAACATAGTTTCGGAAATGTATAATGTTTTTAAAGAAAAACATTATATTATTTTTGTAAATATCCATCATCCGATTAAGGTGAAATTTGGCAATGTTATTTTCAGAGTTTAGAGATTCGTTTAGTCCTGATTAAATACACATTGTTGTTTCTTGTGAGATTCAATTTTGTATTGGGTAAAGCATCTGAAAATAAAATTTTCATCTCTTGCTTTGTGTTAGTAGTTTCCTTTGTTTTTCAGAGAAAGCATTGAGAAAGCAATAACTAATTGTTTGCGATGTTTGCCATCCATGTTCATCCATGAGTAGTGCTCTGAGATCATATACACCCATACGTACCTACCATAGAAATGTATAACGCATAGATTGTATAGAATATTGAATTATTTTTAATGCTGATAAAATTAAAGTTTTTATCGTCCTTCTTGAGGTATTTTAAGATTGAGGGAGGTGAAAATACTCCAAAAGGCCTATAAAAAGGTGTTTTTGTCTTTTATTTTCTAACTTTTCTGCTACTTCAGTGTATTCCATTTGCTATCGATTTTCATCACCTATCATAACCGGAATGCAAATACTTGTCATCTAATGAATTCTTTGCATAGAGGGTAAATCCCTGAAGATGTTGGGTCTTTGAATTCAATGTTTCTAAAATAATCTTTTCTGAGTAGAATATTTGCTTTCGTGTGGAAGTTATAGATTTTTCAAAAGTAGTAGATCTATGCCCACTACTGTCTAACCGAAACTGGTTTTTACGACCGAAACCGAAACCGAATGTCGGCAACGGTCTCATTTTCGGCCGAAACCGAAACTTCCTTACAAGGCTTATGTTTTGACGGAAAAATAAAGAAAACTTTATTATAATCAGTCAGTCTTTAATTTTTTATCTTTGAATCACAACGTTATGCAGTCCTCGACATTTTCACTTATTGATAATCAACATAACAACCCCTTATTTAAGAAAAAATATCAATTGCACCATAAACATACTTAGAATACGTGAGGTGTTTATTTGAGTAGGTGTAGATTCTTCTTTTGAATATTATTAATGGTTTTTCAAAAATATTAAACATAAAATTACTTATTTGAGTTGATACCTAATATCACAATAGGTACTTGATATTTATGTAATGAACAAAGTAAATCACAGTTACCATCTGCTGCGGGGGTATATCGTATACCAAGCACCTGCGGAAAAGTTTATATTGGTACCACCAAACGATCCATGGATACAAGGCTGAATGTACATCGGAGAAAAATGTAGATTATGTCAAATGGAAAGATCGGCAGTAGCAGAACACGCGTTTAGTGAAGGAGATCAAATGATACTGTTTGAAGATGTGAAAATACTTGCACCCGGTCATGGATACCACAGTCGGCTTGTACGGAAAGCCATAGAAATCCATAAACATACGGAAAACTACAACCGAAAAGAGGAGGCGTTATCGCCATAACGCCAACCGGATTTGGAATCCCGTACTGAAAGATGCTAAGGTGGCAATAGTGCAATGCAATGTCTCGTTATCAACAGGTAATAACACTCCGGCCAATAGCAACGCATCAACAAGAAAGGCGGGCTACCTGAGTGAACAAAAGGTTTGTTCTGTTCCTAACATCCGAAACTGTTTGGAAACAGCGCAAGACATGATTCGTACAAGCAAAAACTCTCAAACAGTCCGAAATAGTCTCGGACACTTGTTTAGACCACTGTGCCATCTATCGTATATATGAAGAGATGAGACGAAAAAATACTATTGATCATGTCCATTTTGTTATGTAGCGTATCCTTATAGTCAGTTCAAATGTTATCTAACCTCAATCATCAATTATTTAAATGAAATGAATAAAAAACATCCTTGCAAATGGCCCAAACAAATTTCCACATGAATGCGCATGAGCAACGGGAACAGTTCTCAAAAGTTCAGCCTTGAGAGCAAGAACGTTTCGAGACGGTTCCAGTCAGTTTAGGATCATTTCGCAATCGAAACCACAACAGAGGATTCATCAGTCCGAAATTATCCTCAATAAACCAGAACGCTCTATATCAACTGCGCATGATCCTGACGTCCTAGAACCTGAATTTCGTAGAACCAGAACAAACCTTTAGTAGAAATTAGACAAATTTTATTTTCTTTATTCTATATTCAATATGAATTTCTTTGAAATAAATAGGTCATAACAAGTTAGATTTTGAGTCATTATTTCTTTTAGCTGCTCTGCTGAGTCAGGTTGCGTCTTAAAAACAACATATTTTAGGTGGCACCAGAAGAAGAAATCAAGGAAAGATAGGTCCGGGGATCTAGCAGACCATTCAATAGGACTTTTTTTTCCAATCTATTGAATAGCAAAATTATTATCTAACCATTGTCTAACTGGAACTAAATGAATATTACTGGAGTTCTCCCCCAAAACCGTTATTTTTAACACCTCGACACATGTTTCAACCACCAAGTGATCATCTGCAAGAGGAAGCTTTATCGTCTTCTTGAAGATGATCACTTAAACATTTTTTAAATTAATAATAGAAAATTTTAATTTAAATGAATAGTGTTTTATTCAATAGACCAAAACTTACTACATTGAATTTAAGTTTGTAGGGTATCAATGAAGAGCATTTCTTAAGAGCTTTCAGATAAGGTATCACAAGTAGGGGGTTGCCATTTGAGAATATATAAAGTTGGTGTGGCTGGAGACGAGGGGGGTGAGTGAAAACAAGTTAGCTATTACATCATTTTGTTTCTCCTTCCAGGTCATGAAGTTGTTTCCAGTGATTTTTTATATTTCATTTGTTTGATCAGATATAGCCACTGATCAGTTTTTGAACTACTTATGACTGAAATAAGTTTTTGGGACATTCAGTATCCCCCAAATTTACCACTTTCTTTGCCACCAGTCAATTCTGGATTTTCCTTCAGGGCCTTCAGTTCTGAAGTTGTCCAGGATTTGAATTTGTGATTTCTGACGAGGAGAAGCTCTCAGGTACCTACTCTCTCTTGTTTCTGGGTACCCCTAAGTATTTGTTTTCAGATTATTTATTGAGCTCTACTATCCCTTCCAGAGTATCTTATAGAGACTAGCACACCCTCCTCGCAAAGCCCCTCTCATGCTTCAACTCGATCACAGATTACGACAAGGGTTCCTCAAAGTACGTAATTTGTTGAAATCCAGACATGTATGGATGTAAATTAAAAATATTATTTAAACAAGAAGATATTTATGTTTTTCTATATAATAATCATATTTCATAGGTTAGGTACTGAAACAATTCAAAATCTTCTATCTAATTCATGAAGCCCCTCATTAGGAATCATAATCTGAAAGTATACCGGTTATTCTAATAGTGAAATTGCTTTATTTTTAATATAGATACAAATCCGTGACGAAATTGTAACAAAAGATTTGTTCCGCTATTTATATAGAGGTAATTGTTAATGAGTAATCAGAGTAGGTGTATTTTTCAATGGGAATTACCTTCACTCACATGATCGGTACAAAGTCAATGCCACCAAGATTAATTCATATCAATCTCGTTCAGCGAGTTCGAGAAAGTTGAAAACTATTTGAATTCATTTATTACGTTAATGATATTATCAATTATATTTTAAATTCTATAAAATTATGTTCACGAAACGTCGAGTTAGTTGTTATAATTGAAAACTCAAAGGTTCACAAAAAGATTATTGCATCAAAATTTCTTAGTTAAAAATGACCATGTTGAAATTTTTATGAAAGAGATGAATTGTTGGTCATTCTACTTGGCGTGAAAAATCACGTCATTTGTTAACAAATTGTTTATAAACAAATAATGAAATTCAGTAGTTAGGAAAAAATGTTTTTGCCATTTAAAAAAAAATGAATAGAAGATACTTGATGAAAATCCATATTAAAAAACTAATCAATACAGTTTATTGTATGATTTTCACTATAAAATGGTTTTACAAAAACCGCGACACGTGTTTCTCTATACAATAGCTTAAACATGCTTGAGGAAGCTATTGTATGCTTGTATTGTATGCTTGAGGAAGCTATTGTATAGCAAAAAACTTGTCGCGGTTTTTGTTAAACCCTTTTAGAGTGAAAATAATAAAATAAAGTGTATTGATTAATTTTTTTTTAATTGTTGTTATTCGTTTTGTTATTGTTTTCCATACTTTTAAATAAGTTATTCAAGGAAACATTTCCTTCCTAAAATCATTATTTGTGTTTCTCAACACAGTTGATAATTGTTTTATCCATAATATAATTGTTTGTTAACAAAAAAATTATAAACAATTTAGGATTATTCTCACAAATTTTTCTGAAGGTGAATGTAATTCTTGGAACAATGTACAACAAAGTACAAAAATATTTTTTTGTCATTGTTTTAAATACTTTTCAATATAAGACAGCAGCTACGTGATTTGTTATATAATAAACGGGTGTAACTTTTAAACAATTAGAGATACGATAATTGACATTCCGGCCTTTTTTAAACATTGACTTTTGAAGTTAGTTATTCTAACTATTCAGAATTATATTCGGAGGTATTCAAGCCAAACTAGAATGCGGAAAAATGTAAGTAGCCAGAGGCTTCTTTAAAAAAATATTTCATATTAATATGTGTTTGATTTTGGTACTTTGACGTATTCTATTATTTTTGGTGAATTTTATTACTGTTAAATAACACAAGAGACCAAGTTCCCAAACTGATAACTTGAGCAATACCTTTTGCAAAGCAATAAAATACAATACCCGAGATTTTCATAATCTGCACGATTTCAAATCATCAAAAAGAAAATTTTGAAGGTCAATAAAGTGTATTCCTACTGGGTATTCGAAAAATTTGTTCTAATGTGATATAAAATGATATAAAAATTCCTAAAATAATCAATAAAATTAAAATAAATAGCTGAAGATAACAATTAGTTCAAGCAAAAAAGAAATGAAAACTAAGATTTTGAGCCAAGTTATTTCACGACGTTTCGATTGTTAGTACCCACAATCGTCTTCGGGTGATGAGTGTGTAAAACTGGAGAAGTAGAAAGCTAAAATGTTTCTTTCCCAAAAAATATTCTCTCATAAAAATATAACACTTTCAATTTTCTATTGTTAACACAAAATTACCTAGAATGAACTAAAGAAATTAAATTAGTGGTTTAAAATCTCCACCTTCAATATATGCATATGGCCTCTCTTTTTCAAAACAGATTCACGAAGCTCTTGGACAATGCAAAAACTGTACTTTTTTTCGAAAAACAACACTATTTTTTCAGAAAGGAATGAGTATTTGAAAAATTATTTTTATTTCAAGAAAAATCAGTGGTGTTTCAGCATTTCTATTTAAAATTATTCAGTGCAAATTCCGCACGTATGCCACAAACAAGAATAAACATTATGTTGTAGTACCTTTTGAGATAATTCAGGAGCGAATCTACAGAGGAGATGAATGTCGAATTTACGACTCCAACTGACCTCCCTGTAAATTTAGTTCAGGAGCCAGTCTACAGAGGAGATGGATGTCGAGTTTGCGACTCCAACTGACCTCCCTGTGAATTTAGTTCAGGAGCGAGAGCCCCTCAACTCCCTAACTCCTGATCCAAGAACTGAACCTTGAAAAAAGGTTTGGTGGTGCAGCCAGGAAACGACTCAGTCGTCTCTTCAAGAGTGGGGTACCTTATAAAACTGCCTTACACCAAATTCTTGAGCGGCGTACGCAGAATCTGTCTCAGGTGGGGGAACAAACCCCTCATGAGCAGGTTAGCAAACGTTTGCGCTCAAGTGATGATTCACCAAAACCAGAGGCGGAAATGCCCTGCACGGCTGAATTCAAGGCATCGTCAAGTGTGGCTGACGTGCAAAAACCCTCATATGGGAAGGTTGTCGTGGGTATCAAATTGGGAATCTTCCAACTTAACTATCCAACTACCTCATTAACAGAGCATATACTCTGTGCCTGCCCTGCTGGGGACCGAATCAGGTTTTTAGAGTTCGGCGAGCCGTACTCTTACCATCTGACCTGAAAGACCACACACCATACAAACTAATCGGCTTCATTAAGAAGCTGGGTTTATTTGGCCGAGTGTGAATAGGTGTTAGCCACAAAAAACCCTTGCGGGTTGCGGTGGAGGGTCGAATAGACCCACTCACTTTGGACCTAACCTAACCTAACCTTTTGAGATATAGAAGATGCGTATGGATTATGGCCATACCAAAGTAATCGTAATCAAATATATATTTTTGTCAAATCTCCAGTACCCTGTACTTATTTTGTTACAGATATGCTTCTTGTTTGAAATGTGTATTCCAGAATATTTGTGAAAATAAAACAATTGTAACATCCTGAATGATGTGGAAAAAAAACAAATACATTTATTCAGGTTGAAATGTGGTAAGATATTTCTGAGGAAGTATCGAACAATATATATTTATGTGAAATAAGAAAAACTCACCAGTAACGCAATGTTGGGAAGAATCAGAAGATCATCTTCTTTTCGCCCCATTGATAATTCTTCTACCCATTCCAAAGGATGTTTCGGTACTGCAGTTAAAGTCCCATTTTTATTGAAAGTAACATTTTCATGGGCCATCAGTTCTCTGCAAAATAAATGGAGAAAATTACGACGGATTTTGATTTTGAGAACACTTCGAGACTATTAGAATGGGTTTTTATTGCAAATAGGGACGGTTGAATAGAACAACTTTTTCACTATAAATATTTTTGGCATAATTTCCTGAACCTCCGGTATATACTCATGTAATAATATATTTTCTAAAAGTATTTTCCTGACAGAATGCGAATTTGAAAAGAAATATTTTTTTTATCGACCTTTTTTGGGTATTTGTTACCTTCCACAATCTGAAAAATATAAAAATTATAATGGAGAACTTTATACAAGTGTAGAAGGGCAAACTTTTTAGTTTACCCCGATAACTTACTACGTAACTTGTCGTATTTAACAATTTTGCCTATCAAAAAAATTGTTAAGAAATAATACAATACTTATCTTTTACGTTTCGGAGGCCAAAATCTGCCCCCGTCTTCAGAAATGCACAAAAAATTCTATATATTCGCAGTTATTCTTTAAAAAGTTTGCCCTTCTACACTAGTATAAAGTACTCCATTATAATTTTTATATTTTTCAGATTGTGAAATAAATAGATTAGTACTTTTTGATCATTCCCATATTGATTTCAATTTAAGAGCAACCGGTAGACAGCTGTTTCAGCCTATTGGGCATCGTCAGTACCGGGCAGGCGGTCTTCGATTGAAGACAAAAAAAAACCAAGAAAGTACTTGATAAAAATAGCCGCGTAAACGCAAGCGAAACATAAGTGGAACCACCTATTGGTGTGACACCCAAGTCAACTTGCCAAGTTTTTATGTCAGTGTTGGTGATTTGACCAATCAACCGACAACTGAATGTTGTCGACTTTGAATTTCGAAACTTCGACTTTTATCTCTAAATTTCGACTTCAATCTCAAAATTTCGACTTTTATTTCGAAATTTCGAGATTAAAGTCGAAATTTCGATATCGAAGTCGAAGTTTCGAGATTAAAGTCGAAATTTCGAGTTTGAAGTCGTAATTTCAAAATTACGAGATTAAAGTCGAAATTTAGAGATGAAAGTTGAAATTTTGAGATTAAAGTTGAAATTTCGAGATAAAATGCGAAATTTCGAGATTCAAAGTCGTAATTTCCAAGAAAAAAATGATAAAAATATGTGGCCCTACTGCACTTCTGTATTAAATACCTACATTGTACATTCAATGTAGATCAATATGGCCCTTTACATTAATTAAACTCAAATGGATATTTTCGAAGATATTACAGTTTAAAATTCAGGGACATAGCGGTAGAGGCGGTACGGCCGACAACGCGTGGTGGTGGAGGAACTTGTTCAAATTATAAGCAGAGTTCACGGGGTAATAATAATATTTTTTTGACAGGAATTGGTGGAATTCTTTGTTGTCTCTACCGCTCCCATTTCAAACAAAGTGGATATAACACAAATTAATCTGTATATGTGGAGTAGGAAGGGTGAGCCCACAGCATGCCACATGTGACTCATTGTACATTCTCCCGAAGAGTTGTCCTCCTAGGTCAACGTCCATACTGTCCTTTCCAAGAAGGTGGAAAGACAAAGGAATATTTTATTCAATAATCTTTAATGTGGTATGAACCCATTTTCAATTCAAAATTCCGTACATTGGATTCCATCATCATTTTTTTCAATACGGACAAAACATGTATTTCCTGACGTTTCTCTCCGTTAAATCACAGATTAATCACCAGACATGTCTCTAAAAAGTAGAGACCAATATAGACTTCTTACTCGAAAACATGAATTATTTAAAACTCAATTACCAAAATACTACATGCACTGAAGAGTCTCGGGCCTAACACATGGCCGCACTAGTCTTATAGCATTCACCACTTATTCAGTTAGTACTAAACTTCAAAAGATGGCTTTTGAGATTTCATGTATTCTACTCATAAATTTGTGAGTTATCGTGCTGAGGATGACACTACTTTTGTTATTTTCAAATCAATGGATCAAAAACAAGTTCGAGTTTTAATTTTGCACTGCTTCTTGATGAGAAAAAATACCGTTCAAACGAAGCAATGGCTTGAAAAGTATTATAAGGACTCCGCTTCATCAGAAACAACAATTAAACGTTGGTTTGCTGATTTCGAACGTGTTTGTAGAGACACCGATGATGCAGAACGCAGTGGACGTCCAGATGAGGTAGTAATACCAGAAAACATAAAAAATCCACAAAACCGTTTTGAATGATCGAAAAGTGAAGTTGCGTGAGTTAGCTGACATTGTAAAGATATCGAATGAAGGTGTTGGCTCTATATTGCATGAGCATTTTACTACGAGAAAGTGGGTACAGCGCGAGCTTACTTTTGAACGAAAACAAGAGCGTCTTGATGATTCTGAGTAGTGTTTGACCGTGTTTAAATATAACAAACCAGAATTTTTGCATCGTTATGTGACAATGGATGAAACATGGATCCATCACATCACTGCGGAATCAATACGATAGTCATCTGAGTGGAGACCAACTGGTGAACCTTGTCCAAATCACCCGAAAGCACAACAATAGGCTGGAAAGGGTATGGCCTCGGTATTTTGGGATGTGCGTAATATTCATCGACTATCTTGAGAGAAATATCATTATCGTTTGAATGCCGAAATTGCAAAGAAACGATCGCCTATTAAGTTTCACCAAGACAACGTACCGTGTCAATCAAAACTACATGAATTGAAGTTCGAATTGCTCCCACATCCATCGTATTCGCCAGATTTGGCTCCCAGCGATTACCGGCTGTTCGCAGACCTCGAAAAAATGCTCACTGGTGAAAAATTTCGCGTTTGTGTGGCTCTTGATGGAGATTACGTTGATGAACTAAAAAAAACGCGTTTTTTTTCTTAGGCCCGGGACTTTTTAGGCCATCTGTTATAATACATTGGATTCATTTCTTTTGGGGACAATACCAGAGTTACTCAAAGGTAATTTATTCTCAGTTGGGAATCCATTGAAAACAATTGGGCAAAGGTAGAGACCTATATACCGGGTGTCCCACATTTTATGTGACAGGCAATATCTGGTTTGTTGAAGGAGATACACAAAAATGTTTCATACAAAAGTTTTAGGAGTTCATGAGAGCTATATTTTGATATAATTTTTAAATATACAGGGTGTTTGGTGTAGGTGCTACAGACCAAAATTCCATTTTTTAAAATAGAACGCCCTGTATATCATTACATATTCAGATGCTACGTTAAATTCTGATATCATTTCATGTTTGGTTTTTGAAATTCGGTTACGGCGTTGTTGAGTTATTGCTTAAAATGTAAAGTCTTGAGAACGACTATTATTTTTAAAAATATCTCATACAATTATTCTCTCTGCATCAGATTACATGAAAATTAGTCAAAATTTTGGGTGTTCAAAGTAATGGTTTCAATTTTGAGTTGTGGAATTCAGTCAGGAATCATTTTGAATATGAAACAATTGCGAAATTGAAAGAGTTGTATTCGAAAACAAATCTTTAATTAATAACAATGTAAATAATATAACTTGATAAATCATGTCATAAGAATGGTAGGTACCTAGAAATAAGTCATAAAAATTGTTCAAAGTGATGCCCATTAGATATTATACAGGCTTCGAAACGTCGAATCACTTCTCTCGTACAAGTCGCTCTTATAATATCAGGCGTAATATCACTGCACGCTAGTAGAATTTTCATTTTCAGATCATCCACATTCAAAGGGGGAGTAGTGAAAACAATATCTTTTAAATAACCCCATAGGAAAAAATCAAGCGGTGATAAATCTGGGGAACGAGCCGGCCACCGAATTGGACCCTTATTACCAATCCATCTATTTGGGTACGTTCTATCCAGATATTCAGTAACAACCTGTGAATTGTGAGGAGGAGCACCATCTTGTTGCCACCAAATTCCTTGTCGTTCTGCTAAGGGAATATCTTCCATCAAGTGGATCAAATCATTTTCTAGAAAATGTAAATACCGCAATACATTGAGATTTTCATTGAAAAAGTAAGGTCCTATGATGCGGCCATTGAACAATCCACACCATACATTAATACCCCAAGTAGTTTGAAAATTACTTTCGCGGACCCAGTGGGGATTTTCTTGAGACCAATAGTGACTGTTATGTCGATTCACAACTCCATTATTGTGGAATCGCGATTCATCGCTCCACAAAATTTGACTGAATATGTTAGGACTTTCATGTAATATTACCTGAATACAAGCAATGAATTCAAGTAGTCGTTCAAAGTCCGTGGGTTTCAAACCTTGTACCAACTAAATTTTGAATGGGTGGTATTTATTTTCTTTCAGAATTCTCTGTACATTAGATTTACTCACACCGACTTCTTCTGCAAGAGTACGGATAGAAACATGTGGATGAATAATAATATAAGCCAACACATTGATCTCTAAATATTCAGTTCTAACAGATCTCGTATCATGACGATGCTTTATAGTAGAAGGAAATGACCCAGTTCGCAATTTTTCTACAACTCTCGAAAAAGTCATTCGTGATGGAATGGGTTTGTCTGGAAAACGTTCTTGGTATAAACGTTGTGCTTGACGACATTTTTTCTGACATTCCCCAAAAATTAATAACATATCAATGCAATCACTTGTACTAAACGCGAAAGGCATACTGGAGTTTTCGCACAAAGAACACAGTTACTGTTTTGCAAAGAATCACTGAATCGAACTGACAAGTAGATACAATTCAACAACATTTGTTACTATGGCATCAACAAGCATAAACTACTTGATGAAATTGTGCAATATAAAGCAATTCACCCTCAAGTTAGTCACATTCTCAAGAATTTCAATATTATATTCAACTGATATCGATATCGTATCGTAGAGGTGAGAATAATGGTTTGTATTCAGTAGTAGTCTAGTTCAATTTAATAAAAGATATAGACTGGATTCGTGTACGAGTAAATGTTTTTTTGAAACTTTATATTTAAGGAAAAGTGCAATAACTCAACAACGCCGTAACCGAATTTCAAAAACCAAACATGAAATGATATCAGAATTCACCGTGGCATCTGAATATGTAATGCTATACAGGGCGTTCTATTTTAAAAAATGGAATTTTGGTCTGTAGCACCTACACCAAACACCCTGTATATTTAAAAATTATATCAAAATATAGCTCTCATGAACTCCTAAAACTTTTGTATGAAACATTTTTGTGTATCTCCTTCAACAAACCAGATATTGCCTGTCACATAAAATGTGGGACACCCGGTATAATTAGATTTCAACTTATAAATACTAACGAAATTAAAATATAAAGGGACAATAAATTATAGTTCAACTTTTTCTGCAACTTTTCTGTCAACTTGGTTTGCAAAACTTTCGTGAAAGTTTTCACAATTTTGGTGTGTGAGTAAAGTTCATCAGGTCCAGTTACTAAAAGCAGCTAGTGCAATTGATTGTCCATTAATAGTGATTGTGAGTGAATATATGGAGATGTTGCCAATAACGTTTTGGTACTATACAGAGTGTTTATTGAACTTGCGGCAAAAAATTAAGGGAATATTCTTTGGCCTATTCTAAGAATATTTTTACTTTGATGATTTTTGATAGGGCACTTTGTTTCGAAGATACGAAGCCAGAAAGAATTTCGACAATAACAATTTTCGAAATTTTAAAATTATTAACGTAGCCGAAATAAAAGTATAGGTAGCGTACTACACTGGACCTACCAAGTAATAAAAAATCTAACAATTCCGTTGGTACCTATCAGCAACCTTCCGATTACTACAAACGGCTGCAGACATTCAATTTGAATAATATGTCTCGTAAGTGATCCTGGTGTTTTTGAAAGAGTTCGGGAGTCGATGAGGAGAAGATTGGATTCTTGCATCTGAGCGGGAGGTAGTCATTTTCAACAGTTCTTGTATAGTAAGAAACATTACACGTAATTTTTGGTAATAAATTGTTATTCTCAAATTTCTTTTTCGCTCCGTATCTTCGAAATAAAGCGCCCTATCAAAAATCATCAGAGGGTGGAATATCCCTAAAATAGTCCCCTAAATTTTTGTCGCATGTTTAATAAACACCCTTATAGAGATCAGTTGTGTCGCTTTTAGTTTTAGCTTTAATCTGAATCGGTGCGATAAGAAATAGTGACCGTTATCTAATGTAAACCATAAATCAAATTCACTATTTACTCACAATCAATATGTATTGTTTTCGCCTGATATAACTATTTTGGGCTTTGGAATACTAACAAAGAAAATTCATTATTCTAAACATAAATGAAAATTAATATGTAGGATGTTTCTTAATAATATGCTAAATATCAAGGGTGTAAATCTTACATGAGAAAATAATGATAGGTTGCTGTATGAACTACAGTTCGAAATGTTTTCTTCCGAAAATACGAAAAGTTAAAAATTATTTAGTATTTTCGAATTTTTGAAGGAAAAAAAATGATGCACCCATGGATATTACTCAAAAAAAAATTTATAACTGCTTGTTCAATTTGGGATGGAAAAGTCCTCTTAATTTTTTTTCCTACTATACGTCGTTTCTGAAAAAAATGATACAACCCCCGTTTAGTTGAAAAACTATTGAAGAACTGAAGAACTCGATCTCACGTCAGCTTTCGAGTCACTCCATATTCAGGCTTCATTTCGTCAATACACGTCAGATATAGCGGCCCTGTGATATGTCACTTGCTTTCTAGATTTCACATTTTTTATAAGTGTATGAAATTCAAATTTATTCGCTCTGAAATATCTTCTTCATTATTTTTACAGTTTAACACAATTTAATAATGGTTAATTAGTCGAATTTCGAATTGACATATATGCATTACGTGTATGGCCTAGCCGACGGTAATTGATAGCAAGCTAGACCCATGTATCAACAAATATATGGAAATAGTGCTTTGCCAGAAATTCAAACCTTACAAACCTTGTTACAGAAATATGTATTTGAATTGTTTTTATATGACATGATAATATAGAATTTGACATCGAAATCTCCTTAACTGAAACTTATTCATTTCATCAGTTCGGATTTCTATTGTCTAATATAATATAAATTGAATTGAAATCCCTGAAAAAATATGTAAAAATTAAAAAAAATTAGCTGAAAAATAACAATCATACTAAGCGAAAAAACTGAAATTACAATGAAATAAAATACAAGCAACAACCAAAAAATCAAAGAATTCAACTATTAACAAGAGATGAAAATAAAAAAAATAAAATTTAAAATTAAAAGATTCCAAACCAAACTACAAGACGACGTTTCGATTGTTAGTATACATAGTCGTCTTCGGGTGATAACTGGACTTATTCCTCCGAGACTTGACTATTTATAGGTCATTCGACTGCTTTCATCTATCCCCTCTTCCCTCTCTTAGCTTCATCGGTTTAGTTTTGTCGCTTGATATAATTATTTTTCAGCTAATCTTTTTTTAATTTTTACAGATTCTTTCAGAGATTTCAATTCAATTTACATCACATCAGACAATGGAAGTCCAAACTAATGAAATGCACCACGAAACATTGTCAATCATCTTCAAACAAACGTTGAAACTTATTCACGGAACAAAATAACTATATGATATAAAAGCTCTTACTGATTATGAAAAAATATATAAATAATTTAAGAAAGATGCCTCTTTCACAAAAAAAATTGTTGAGCAGCTAATTGATTTAAGTACATTTCGGTAGTGTTACTTGAGAATATTGGCCCTTTTATTGGCGCTTCTTCGAAGACAGGAACGCAAAAACAATTTGCGATATAGGTAGTTCGAATGAAGACGAATCCAGTTTACCTACACTGGCAATCACTATGAAAATGTCAATTATACATCGGTAGTCTTGATAGTCATTGGATAGTCTTGAAGAAAATAGTTGAATAGAAATACTATTGTTTACTATTACTGGACATTCCACATGACAATTCGAAAGATGATTTTCAACAACCGACGTTAGTAAAATTAACGTTAATTTCCGTGCAAACAAAATTTCCATCCAACGTTATTAAACCGGTTCAATGACGCCAAACCTCTTATAAAAAGACTTACAAAACACTTACTTCAATCGATGTAACAGTTTAGTAAGTTGAGAATTCCCTAGTGTCAGATTTTTTTTTCAATATGACTAATTAAACAAAGCAACGGAAAGCCTGAGATGAAGATGTGATCTCGTTGGTTACTTGATTTTCTAAGAAAAGGCAAGACCGCTCAAATATTTTCCCATTCAGAAGAATTTATGCATGAAAATGGTTACTTTAAACATACAAAACATTAAGTAAAATAAAAGTTTCTGGAATATGTTTCAAGAAGAAAGTGTTTCTTCAATGTCTTCCATTGCATGGAAACAATAGGCTTGAACGTCTGACTTATGCCACAAATTTACGAACCAATATAGGAATGTTGGTTTTCAGGTTTTGCCGTCGTCTTCTTTGGCTACAATCTCCAAACGTTTCAATTGCAACTGCGGCAGTCATCTTCAGTGGCGTGGTTGGAGTACTCTCCTTGACGTATCTATCAATTTTCAGATGATAAGTCGCGTCAAAAAAAATCTACGAACCCTTAGTCAAGTGTGTTTGGTTAGGAGAATAGTAAAAATGTCAGTTAGGGACGGGATTTATGAAGATAGAAGTGTAGTTATGCCTGATTCATAGAAATACTTCCCAGACGGTGGATATTACAACTGCGACTCATATAACAATATACAGTGCATTACTTCAATATCCCCCCTTTTATTTTTTAAACGAGTCAACTCAAAAAATTTAAATTTGGGATAATGAAATTGATGTATGAATACTTTATTTTGAAGTGAAATTGACAGATGAAACTTTCAAGATGGCGACTGGGCGCTATCTGGGAAAAAAAATTAAACGGAAAGGGGGATCTTGTGACACATCATTTTGAAGCTTCTGATAAATAATTCACAACCCCAATATGAAGTCAATATCTTCACCTACTACTAAATGGCGGAAAATTTAATAATTTCCTGAAGACAAACACATTAATATTGAAATTTCTAGAAATATTCCCTTTTATCTGCCATATGGCAATATATATAACCCGATAAGTATTCCTTCGCGAATTTTTGTGAGGTGTCTCCTTCTACTGTGTGGATACTTTTGAAGATGACCCTGATCGAAGAACAGAATTCTGCGGAATCATGACGGAAACCATTGCAAGGCATCCTACCTATCTCCACAATATTTGTTTTAGTGATGAATGTTTTTTTTTAAATGGCAATGTTCACAGACAAAATTACCGTTATTGGAGTTACACCAACCCTCACGTTTTCCGGGAAACACATACCCAATATCCAGAAAAAATTGACGTTCGGGCAGGAATATTGGGAAACCATATTCTAGGACCTCTATTTATTGATCAAAATTTAACAGTGGAACTGTATTTGAATATACTGGAAACTACTGTTGACCCCCTAGTCAAGAAACTATTTGGACACTATTTTTAGTCGTTGGATTGGCCGTCGAGGTCCTACAGAATGGCCAGCCCGCTCGACAGATTTAACACCTTTGGACTTTTTTTAGCTATATGGAGCAAAATGTGTACGAAACTGAACCTACTCCAATATTGGAGACACGGCAGAGAATAATAAATATTTGTAGAGATATTGACGTTACTGTGTTCGAATATGTTCGGCGTGAAATATCGGATAGGCAGTTCATATGTCAAGAAGTTCAAGGCAACCATTTCGAGCATCTTCTGAACTGATCTCAAGTTTATTACCTCATATTATGTAGTTAAATGTCAATGTATTCAGGCAATTATCAAAACTTCCGCCATTTTGTAGTAGTTGAAGATATTCACATTATATTCTAGGGTTGAGAACCATGCATTGATTCCATTATCCCAAATTTCAATTTTTTAAGTTGACCCGTTCAAAAAATAAAAGAGAGAAATGCACTGTATATTATAAGCTTATGTACATGTGATCACTGTCATGCAATTGAACAATTTCATTTTCTGGAATACACATTTTCCGTTTTGTTACAGACTTTGCGAGATGCCAGCATATTCACTGCAAGTAAGGTATTTCAGTTGGAGGTTGTAATATTTAAGTCTGCAACAAAGATTTTTTTTTGGAAATGTTTCCATTGGTTTGGAAATATGACATTTTCAGAAGAGTACCTACCTAATGAATGAAGCTTTTCAACGAGCAAAATTCTGGGTTATTAGAAGAAGTAGTTTTATGAAAAATAAATTTTTTGGTAACATATATTCTTTCAAAATGCTCTTTCAGCAGGGTATCTACTGAATGAAGTATTTCGATGAGAAAAATACCAGGTTATCACAAGAAGTTGTTTTCAGCTATAATATCCCAAGGACATTGATAACTAACGGAATAATTTTATCACAGTTTTCGAAAGCACGTTATTTGGTAACATCCCGACGCCGAAGGCGGAGGGATGTTACCTAAAATAACGTGCTTGAGGAAGTTGTGATAAAATTATGAGTTATTTATCAATGTTCGAGGGATATTCGGTGAGAAAATTTTTTGCAATTCGAACAAAATTATTTATTGAACACACAGTTATTAAAAGAACCATTCGTATAATGATATTCCGTTGATCTTGCTGTATTTGCCTCGGTTACTGCATAGGTGTTTCCACGCATACTATTGATTATTTGGTTATGATGTTTCTGATCAATATTCAAATATGAACACCAAAGCGAGGAAGTGACATTTTCGAAATAAATTGAATTACTGAAATGTCAAACAACTTTATTGTGTTGGTTGCTTAGCAATGTCATGACATAAGTGATAACTACCCGTGAAAACTATCCATGGGTAGTTATCAGTGTAATGATGGTTTCATTGGTTATTTCGACACACATGACTAGAAATAGACAAATTTGATAGGATAATTTTTTTGGCAAAAAATTTTCTCAATAATAAACTTCTGTCTGTAATGAACATTATAATTTTTTTTTTTGGAATTGTTCCCATTGCTGTGGCATATATATTTTTATTACAGTATCTAATGAATGAAGTCTTTCGATTAACAAAATTCTTGGTTATCATAAGATGTTTTTTTCTGAAAAATAAATTCCAGTCTATAATGGAAACTAATTTTTTGAAATGTTCTCATCGGTTTGGGAGGATGATACTTGGATGAGTATCTGATTCAATATTTTGATATAAAAAATTCGTTTCATGAAAAAATTATTTCAGTCTTCATGAAAAATTAATATTCACAGGGTTATTCATTGGACCCTATTCATTCAGAGTACACTTGAACAAAATAGGTCTGTAGAATAGACATCGAATTTAGAAAATGCAACAAAGGGAAGAAGCAACTCGGATTCTTTGATGCGAATGTGTACAATGAAACATAGGAAACATATGAACAGCTGAAATTATGTCCAGAAGAATATGACAAACATTTACAAAGTAGTAAGTACCAGAAATAAGATTGTTGGAGAATGTATGAAAACGTCAACAATGATGGTCTCAAAATTGGCTCTATTTGATCCACTTAAATGTAACTGCATTTTCGCAAGGAAATCTGGGGAAAGCTTGTGTGAATGTTTCCGATCTCGATAAATTATTTACAAAACCGAGTAAAATATGTCATCAGTTGGTTTCTTACACTCCCCTGCAATGTCTTATCACTTTGCGATACAAAGTTCAAACTGTTTCAATTTTCGTAACAAATAGTGTTCAAAAAACAGTAATTGGTTAATTATGGCATTTTAAAATATAATTTCATGAACTTTAACGTTGAAGTGTCAATATCGATTGTAGTTAACAAAATATCTTAAGTTGAATTTTGTGTTAACCTTGAGGTAATTAGCGAATGTCAGTGATTTTGAAAATTATTTTATTATGGAATACAGGGTGACCCTGGACTTCCTCTTTTCCTCTCGGGAATGTATAGATGGGGTCAAAATATCACCAGTAGGTACTTCATATAACTTTTTTTCCTAAAAGTCTTCGTAACCAAGTTACGGGCCCTCGAAGTTACAAAATGAAAAATGTTTTTTTTTGATAACTTTTCAAGTGAATATTCAAAATCATCCAAATTTTGGTAATTGACTCATGCAGGAGTCAGTTGTTTTGCTACAAAGTCAGGAACGGACTACCCCCGATGGTCCACACCCCAAAACTTTGAAATGACAGATATTTTTCAATATTTTTCAACAAAATAAGGTTACTTGGACAATTTTATGAATAAAAGTACTCGTGTGGAAAGTCGATCGGAGCAACGAGTCTTGATAAAAATGTAGTTCTACTCGACGACATCAAACCCGCTCGTCCACCATTATTTGAAATGAATAATTATCAAAGCAGAAATAATAATGATAACGGTAATTCAACAACATTTATAACAGGAATAATACAAAGTATGCTAAAATGAAGTCGTAAACAAAAAGTACAGTACCTATATGAAGTTTAAGTCACAATAATTGTGATAGCACATATTTTTTCAAAAGAAATATCAAGTTCTGTAGATTCGTGGTGTTTTTAAACTAACAAGCTACTCTACTATGAAATATCGAATTCATTCCATATTTTGTATGTACATAATACGTGTGGAATAATCACGTTTCGTGTTGATCAGTTATCTGAATCTCATGAAACTCAACATTCGAATGTTTCAAATTCTTCTTCACAGCTAAATTGTTGAGGAGTTTCACTGATAATTATAATTTTATGGTAGAAATTCTTTAACACGAATCTAAATTTAGCTGAAAAAACGCACATCGGAAAAAATATTTACTATACTAATAAAAAGCAAACGAATGAACTCCAAAAAGGGCTGCACATGATCAGGTGAAAAATATCCAGGGAATAATATTTCTTTCACAGATGTTGACAAAAAAAACCTTTTAGAAAGTTTTGATAAAAAATGAGAAACTGGAATGCGATTTTGTTTTGTTGAGTGGTGCGTTGTCATATGACTATCATTGTATTGTCAATATTCTATAGGATATTTTGAATTTTTTTGATATGGCCGAACAGTTTACATTCAATGAATATGCAGATATGCATGAATTTTATGGACGAGCATTTTGTAATGCTGCAGAAGCTCGTCGTCTGTATTCCGAGCATTTTCCCAATTGAACGGTACCGTCAAGAGAAACATTCGAGTGTGTCGATCGCAGCTTGAGGGAGACAGGTATGTAATAATTGATAATTAATTTGAGCACGTTGTTTTATTTCGATATTATTGTAGGTACAGTTTTGCCAAAACGAGGTGGTGAGGGCGCTCCTAGGACTGTACGTACCGTTGTATTGGAGGAAAATATTTTGGAAGCCGTCGCTGATGATCCTTCAATGAGCATCAGAAATCTATCGGAACAGTTTCATACATCCAAGTCCACTATTCATAGAATAATTAGGGAACAACTGCTCCACCCATTTCACATCCAGAAGGTACATGCCATGACACCTCAAGATTTTCCAGCACGACTGGAATATGCCAATTGGTTCATGGATAGGCAAAGAGAGGATATGACTTTTATTAATCGAGTTTTATTCACTGATGAAGCAGGTTTCAGTAGAGATGGAGTTATCAACTCTCATAATCTCCATATATGGGCCGAAGAAAATCCCCATGGGATATTGCAAACCAAACACCAACGGAAATTCAACGTGAATGTTTGGGCGAATTTTTCATTTCTGTTTGCTCTTGAGGCTCTTGAGTTTCGTTAGTTAAACGTGTTTGCATTATAAAAATTCGTTATGAACATTTTACCTATCATTTCCATTTTCCTTAAAAACTAATATTTTCGAATAATGGTAGACTTCTCAGAATAAATGTTGTTGAATTAACGTTATCATTATTATTTCTGCTTTGATAATTATTCATTTCAAATAATGGTGGACGAGCGGGTACTTCTATTCATAAAATTGTCCAAGTAACCTTAATTTGTTGAAAAATATTGAAAAATATCTGTCATTTCAAAGTTTTGGGGTGTGGACCATCGGGGGTAGTCCGTTCCTGACTTTGTAGCAAAACAACTGACTCCTGCATGAAAGTTCATCGAAGGAATTCATTTGTTTAGTCAATTACCAAAATTTGGATGATTTTGAATATTCACTTGAAAAGTTATCAAAGAAAAACATTTTTTTTTTAGGAAAAAAAGTTATATGAAGTACTGGTGATATTTTGACCCCATATATACATTCTCGAGAGGAAAAGAGGAAGTCCAGGGACACCCTGTATATGCAAATCAGGTAAGAAGTATGTCTTTATTGAGAAGGCAACATTATTTAGGCATTTAAATGATTAAAATGAGTATTTGAGAAATAAGTGTTTGTAGCACGAAATACTGCTCACGTGTTATGTTCATTCCGGGTAATATTTTTTCTGCTTTCGTGGTAATAATATTAATGATAATTGATTGTCGATTTAATTTGACGCTTCCATCTTGAATCCTATTTCTGAAAATTTCGTATCTAACCGCCTTATCAGTTTTGTTTTATATTAGGAATCTCATAAAGACACCAACTTGGTCACGACTGACTGGGGAGCTTTGTGCTAACTCATATTTATACTAGTAGGAAGTGGTAAGGGTAAGATGTCAGTGTGAATTATCCCTTCTGATTGGTGCATAGTTGTGTAAGGTTGTTCTGAATGGTCCATTCTGTTGATAGGTATTCTGCTGGTGATATTTGTCGTTGTATTCTAGTCTATTTATGGCCTTCAGGACTGGATTATACGTTCCTTCAGAACGTACACTTTACTTTTTTCTGTTCAAATTAATTATTTGTTACTCACAGACATGTGTTTGGTAATATTGTGGTGATATGTTCTGTTCCTACTAGAACTGTTCTGTTATTGCAGATTTCTCTAGTTGTATAAGACGGCAGCTATGCTTGTGTTCTTGTATTCTGGTGTCGATTTTGAGTTTGATAGTTCCGATATAAACTGAGCCACAGGAACTGGGGATCCTGTAAATGCTATCGGATGACAGATGCTTCCTTTGTTCCTTGGCTGATATGACAGTGTTACGTAGTTGATCAGTTGACTTCTAAATGGTGATAATGTTGTGATGTCTAAATAGTGTTCCAATATAATCCGTAACTTTGTTTATATCACGCAGTCGAAGGTGGAGTATTTTTTCCAAGATATAACCGATTGACTTTTAGAGCTTGGTCTAGATGACAAAGTTCTTCATGAAGTTAACGAATTCTAACGGCCCGACCATCAAGAAATATCATCATATAACTTTTCTACCCTGAATGGTGGTTTGAGTTCTTGTCGAGTCCCCGATTATTTTTAGTAGGTTTGCAATAAACTATGTGACCTAGATTTTTTCTGAAACCAAGGATATATCTTCTGGATTTCCAGGCGAAAACTTGAATCACACAGTTTATGGCTAAACTACTCATCCTGATCCCAGCAAGAACTCAAATCTTAGAGCATTCTTATGATTTCAATAGAAAAAAAGGTTGACGACTCGACAGAACGTGGAATCCAGTACTCAAGCAGGCCAGGAATGAAATAGAATACACATCTCACCAGCAGAAGAACTATTAACAAAGTGGACCAGTTAGAACAACCTAGTATGGTCCAATCAGAAGTGGAGTTTTTCATGGACACCTCACTCCCAATAAACTAATAGCTTCCAGCCCTACTTCAATGGGGACTGAATATTCTTATGCCACACCTGGTTGGAATATTCAGAGCCTCTCTCGCTCTGAGGTATATTCCCAGTAAGTGGGGAGAAGTACGAGTACTATTTATACCCAAACCAGGGAGGATGGACTACACCTTATCAAAAGAATTTCGACCAATTACTCTCGCATCGTTCTTTTTGAAAACTGTCTATCAATCCCAAGAAGACTGAGATGGTCCTTTTCACCAGGAAAAGAAATTTATCGGGCTTAAAACCTCCCGAAATCTTCAAAAGCAAACTAAACTTCTCTGAAGAGGTGAAATACTTTGATACTATCCTCGACAGGAAGCTAACATGGAGTAGAGCAAAAAAAGCACATGTGGCTTATGAGCAATGTCGAAGGACAGTGGCACGTGCATGGGGTCTTTCACTCCGTGTGATCACCTGGATCTACACTGCCATAATGAGACCTATGTTAACTTCCGGAGCCATTGCATGGGAACCGAAAATTCTACAACCAACAGCCATCCACAAATTATATCAAATACAGCAACTGGCTTGTTTGAACATCACAGGAGAAATGAGAACATTACCAACCGTGGCGAAGTAGGAATGGGTCAATTGAGGCTGAGCCTATGGCGAGAAGCGCTTACTGCGCAACCACTGATGTAGGCAATCATGATGGAATTGAACCCAGGTTTGTGTTCAATAAACCTTACAGAATACGAATAAAACAGAACACTGAGTCAGATGCTACAAATGCAATAAGCATATATTCAGACGGCTCAAAAACCAAAGAAGGCTCAGGATGTGGAGTGTTCTCCAGATCACTAAGCCTAGGGATTGAGTGGGGAATGGGAAAAAATACCAGCGCGGTCCAAACAGAACTGGCTGGTATCTCAATCGCCACAAATCTGTACTGATAGCAGACAAGCCCTATTAGCCTATAACAGAAAACGTGTTACCTCAAGGTTAGTAATAGAGTGCCACCAAGATTTATCCAAAGCCTCGGTTGCCACCAAGATTTAGCCAAAGCCTCGGTAGATAATAAGATAATAGATAAAAGGGCACAACAGGAGTAAAGGTAATCACATTGCCGACTCTTTAGCCACGGAAGCGGCTGGACTTAGAATTTTAGGACCCAGTGGCACCTACGGCCTGATGATTTCGATAATTGCGGAACTAGCCAAAGGCCACATCCATGCTCAATCTCTAAAGAGATAGGATGAAATCAAAGGATGCAATCTTGCCAGGATCACTCTGGGCGATCCTGGAAATCTGGCGCCGAAGAAATATCCGGCGATGACCAGAAAAAATCTACGCTTAACAGTAGGACTTCTGACTGGCCACTGTCAACTAAGGAAACACCTCCACAATATGGGGCTATTGGACACACCTCTATGCAGGATGTATGAACAGGAAGATGAAACTGTCAGACATGTCCTATGCGAATGTCCACTGTGCCTGGAAAGGGCAGGATGGACGATGACCTAGGAGAACAACTCCTAGGGAGTTGTCCTCCACAGCACTTAGGCCCACAGCCTAAGTGCTATGGGCCTACACTCACCCTCCCTACTCTACAGATACATCAGAGATACAGCTCCCAAACAGTCGTTTCTGAGACTTTACTACCTTTCTCCTCACAGTCAACGCATACATTACTGAAGTTGTCAGCAGCAGCATCAGACGAAACTTTTGAAAACTTTGGAGCATAGCTTAGTAGCCCGGATTTTTTTCTCTTATCATTGATAGTTAGTGTTATCATTATTTTTTTCCGATTGATTCGGCCGACTTGATGAAGATCCATAGTAATTTCATAAACTACAATTCGTAAGGTGTAGTTTATGAAGTTATGATTATTGCTTTAATATCTATCAACTGAAAGATAAGGAAAGCCAAAAGAAATAATGTTGCCTATTTTGTGATGAAAATGCAACTATCATTACTTGCTTTTTCAGTGAAGCGCCTTTCGATATGAAATACGAGCTACTGTTTTTGAAGTATAAAGATTTGAAGAGGAAGGTAAACTCGAAGTCTTCTCCACATAAAAAAAGGAATATATTCAATTATTTAATCGGAAAAACATACATATTTCGATCACATCTATGATCATCTTCAGTGGAACAAAAGCATGAACAAATTATAGGTTAGCAAAGAAAAATTGAATCAAAGACATCGTCTTATTGATAAGTAAATTTTTGAAGTTCGAGGAAATGTCCTAGAGTACAAATAATAATAACAATATCAAAACAAGTAGTTTGTGAACATCAATTTGTATTAAAGGACGCTGATGGGAACGAGAAAAACTATACAACTATACGAGTATAGTTTTTCTCGTTGCCATCAGTGTCCTTCAATACAAATTGATGTTCACAAACTACTTGTTTTGATGATTTTATTATTCTTTGTACTGTGGGGCATTTTTCTGATATTTAAAAATGTACTTTCTTATAAATAAGATGATGTCTTTGATTCCATTTGTCTTTGCTAACTTATCATTTGTTTACGCTTATGTTACACTGAATATGATCATAGCTGTGATCGAAACATGTATATTTTTCCGACTGGATAATTAAATATATTCCTCTTTTTTGTGTGGAGAAGACTTCGAGCTCACCTTCCTCTTCAAATACTCACATCCATTACTGGTGCTGCGGTCTTTATAATAATGATACATAGCAAAAATCCTATTGAAATGAACTGATGCCCATATGTACTCCTTCTGATATTCTCATGGGAATAGAAAAAAATAGTTACACACATTCGAGTCTTTGATAAATTAATTACATTAATTATCATTTAAACTGATCTTGGAAATTACCATCTTATAATATTTTTAAGATATAGGTACTCCAAACGGACATGCACATTTAAAAATACTTGGGTAACTTCAGGATTCAGAAGATACCTGTCACTCGAATAGTAGATTGAACAATTCTGTACAACAACCCATTGCAATTATATTTTGAATTTGAAAAATTTCAAAAAATGGTTTATATTACATATGAGGCATAAATAATATTATTTTTTAATAATAATGTCAGTCGTAATATTATAGTTCAACACTTTTCAAAGCATGATCCTTCAACTATGAATATTGAAACTGTACGTATTTCGGAAGAGAACTAGAAGTGATAATCGTGAACTCAATGTTCACAAACAATCAGGGCCGATGCAGAGTATGTTGACCTTCTTTTATCCGAAATACATAATTACAAGATAATTCATTTTACTGCAGCCCATATTCAATTATTTTGTTATTATAACAATTTATGATGCACTGTTTGGAACTTTTGGTGTAGTAATGAATATTACTGGAGTTTTTTCCCAACACCAAATCGTTATTTTATACACCGCGACACGTGTTTCGTGTCGCGGTGTTAAAAAGCGAAGCTTTGCATTAGTTTCTACTACAACTACCTTTCTTGATATATTCAGAAAAGAAACAAGCACGTACAGGTATATTCCTGACAGTTCACATCACTGTGGACAGCACAAACGTGCTGGGTTGAATTTTTTAGTGCATCGTCTTTTGACTTTCCCTCTAACACATGACAGGTTCACAAAAGAAAGACGTAGGTACAATACAGGAAACAGCAGCCACTAACGGTTTCTCGAGGGGTATTTATTGTAGATGACATAATAAGGAAAAAGAAGTTTAGGTTAAGAATGAACGAAATCTCGACTTTTAGAAAGGACAAAAACCAAGATAAATACATCTTATTCCATACCACCAATACACTAGGTATGAATATACCACCAATATACGAAGAACTTTGGAAAGATTTTCAAGGAACTAGATATGAAGGTGGTTTTTAAAACAAGTCATACACTACAGAGCCTTTTAGGAAGTTCAAAAGGCAAAGTCGAGAATTCGGAAAAGTGTGGAATTTACGAAATTGAATGTGGGGACTGCGATGCAAAATATTATAGACAGACAAAAAGATCTATTAAAGTAAGATGTTAGGAAAACACATCGCACACTCGAAATATGGAAGACCTAAAAAATCAGCAGTCGCCCATCATATTTTGCAACAAAACCATTCCATAGACTTCAGTTCATTAAGATTAGTTAGACAAGTTAATAACAACAGGTACATAAATGCCTATGAGAGTGTATAAATAAGTAAACACAATAATATTATGAATAACGATGACGGACCTATACCAAAGAGCATACTATATAGCTTGATAAAATAATATTGTTGGGTTTACTGATAACTACATAGGGACACATTGCAAAAATAAATTTAGATAGGCAATATTGTGAAATTAATTTTTATATAGCTGAAAATTGTCTTATATACCTACAGCTATAACAGTGAAACATATATTGTAAAATAATAGATAAGGCAAAACTGTGACATTAATTTAGGTTGGTATACCTGTATGGGTGGTACACCTGGATGGTTTACCTGTATGGGATATCTATATATCATAAATGGCGTTAGTTTCTAGTTTAATCTCCCTCTTTGAAGATGATCACTTGGTGATCTAAACACGTGTCGAGGTGTTAAAAATAATGATTCGGTGTTGGGAAAAAACTCCAGTGATATTCATTATAACAATTACCGGTTACACTGTGGTGACTATAGTTCGTATGA
The DNA here is from genome assembly GCF_025532065.1 of Leptinotarsa decemlineata. Classification (NCBI taxonomy): domain Eukaryota; kingdom Metazoa; phylum Arthropoda; class Insecta; order Coleoptera; family Chrysomelidae; genus Leptinotarsa; species Leptinotarsa decemlineata. Next base: position 8,757,615 of record NW_027412694.1, on the reverse strand, counting down.
AGAATGATTATCGTTTCTTTGAAAATATGAACCTTTTGCGAGAAATAATTTTGGAAAAGCTCAACATGTGTATTTGAAATGTATCTGCATTACATAAAAAAACAGAATATAGTAGCGTATGATTTACATAAAACCTGTGAATAAAACAAGACTTCAAAGTAGAATAAAGAAAAATTTGGAAATGTTGTTAAATCGGCCTAATTATTTCGGAATACAACTGTACTTCAAGAAACTCACAAGTTCGCATCTCTAAAACATAAAAAATAGCAATAAGTATCGGCAAGACCAAAATTTTCATCCAACAGGTGGGTTGGATGTCCTTGTTCATCTTTCACTGCCTAAACCACTGTGCATGCGAGTGTATTGAAACTGAGATGTGGCGAGTGTATTGGCTTGAGATGTGGTGGTTGAGCAAACCGGCCATCGGATGCCTGCTTCCACGTAGCCCCGCTGGATACGGGAATGACAGAATCACTTGTGGTTCTGTTATGCCCTAACTGACTGACTTCCCAACGATGGCTTGAACCTAAGATGTGTGTATCCGCTAAGAGGATGAATGACACCGAGCCTATCAGCTGTCTCTACGGAATCTTCGAGATACCCGGCGCCCTATCGTCGTAGCATCGCCTTGTCACGGTAATGCAGGGCTCTGCCGTGATTGACCTTCTTTCTCTAGCAACTCGTGGGATAGAGTAAACTTAAAAATTCTTTCTCACGCTGAGTCTACATAGGAGATGCATGTCGAGCTTACGACTCCAACTGACCTCCCTGTAAATTTAGATCAGGAGCGAGAACTTCTCAACTCTCCAACTCCTGATCCAATAACTGAACTTAAAAAAAAGGTTTGGTGGTGCCGCCACCAAACCTTTTTTTAAGGGGTACCTTATGAAACCGCCTTGCACCAAGTTCTTGAGCGGAGTAAGCTGAATCTGTCCCAGGTGGAGGAACAAACCCCCCATGAGCAGATTAGCAAACGTTTGCGCTCAAGTGATGATTCACCAAAACCAGAGGCGAAAAAGCCCTGCACGGTTGAATCTGAGGCATCGTGCGAAAATCCTTATATGGGAAGGTTGTCGCGGGTATCAAGGTGGGAATCTTGCACCTTGACTATCCGACTACCTCATTAACGATGAAACAGCAGATCATATACTTTGTGCCTGCCCCGCTGGGGACCGAATCAGGTTTTTAGAGTTCGACAGAGCCGTACTCTTACCATCTGACCTGAAAGACCATTCACCATACAAACTATTCGGCTTCGTTAAGAACCTGGGTTTATTTGGTCGAGTGTGAATAGGTGTGAGCCACAATAAACCTTGGCGGGTTGCGGTGGAGGGTCGAATAAACCCACTCACTTTGGACCTAACCTAACCTTATCCAACTGATAGTATACTCTTATGGAAACACTATCTCTTTAAACCGTTCAACTTAGAATAATGTTTTTAATTGTGAACATTGGTATTGAATTTAAATAAAAATGTAAACAGAGAGTATCTGGAATAACTACTTGATACAGACCCAACTTGTTTCGTCTAAAATATCACACCAACTATTCATAATGTGAACAGAAACAGATATTACCTATGGCAACGTTTCCATCATTATATGAGAAGGAGTTATGATATAAAACGTTTACTTACAAGGATTTCTTATCCCCTTAAACTCAGCTATTCTCGAAAGCAATAGTTTGGATGATTTATTTGAATGTTTGGAGTACAATTCAAGAGGTATTAATGCTAATTCATTTTAACACTTTCCCTGAAATTATCTCTAGATTGGAACATCACAGCCTTCCTTAGAGGTTCCAGATTATCAAGATTGCTTGATGATTCACCAGTCAGACGGACGGCTCCTTTCTAGATAGCATATATAGCAGTCTCAGAAAATGCGGAGCTCCTTATACTTGAGTAGTATTTCAAAGGAAGGTTCAATTAATGAACGAAAGTTGCTACTTGTGGCACAAAATAGTATTCCAAATTTCTGAGAAACGTTGTTCCAGTGATTGTCAAAGTGGACATCCTACAAATTAATCGACGCTGTTAGTGGAATCTGCGACTCTGACATTATCATTTGTAAACAAACAGACAAAACCTAATAACATGCGTCTTGGTAATTCTCTCTCGGTATATTATCAACAAAGAAAATATTGAAAATGAGTCAACAACAATAATGATGACTAAGGATTATAATTAGGAGGCTGAATGAGAGCAAATTGAAACGAATGAAAGAAGTCAGGGTGACTCCTGTTAACATAGATTTTGGCTTTGGAAGTTTTGACTGGTTGGCCATTAAAAATTTTGCCCAAAAAAAAATACTTTACAGTTGTTCTGTTTTCTAATATTTCTAGATGAAATTTATTTCTGATGGGTCTATATGAGACGAAACTTGTCGATTTGCCTTATTTTTTATAATTTAAATATTTCAAAAATTTGTTCTGTATCATTTCTGAAACATGTTTTGATTTTTTATAATATGATTCCCATGTAATGAAGACATACTGTTACTTTCTACATTAAATTATGTTGAATAAGTATTTTATACTCTTCACAAATAAAAAAACTAATTAAAATAGTTTATTGTATGATTTTCACTATAATATAGCTTTCTCAAGAAGTTTACGCTTGAGGAAGCTATTGTATAGCGAAACACGTGTCGCGGTTTTTGTAAAACCCTTCATAGTGAAAATCATACAATAAACTATAATAATTAGTTGTAATATAGATTTTCATCAAGTATCGGCAAGTTCTATTCAATTCACAAATATTTTGAGTGTGTTGTTGAAATTTGAGGTCGCTTTGAAACCAGACACCTAGATTGCAGAATTCCTGAAACCTTTATCACAATATATTCTGCATTACATAAATAAAGTGGTAAGGATTTTTATTTCCGGAGAAAGTCATAACTTGACATTTAGATATATTGAATGACAACTCATTATACAGCGGTCAAATGACTATTTGATCTATATTATTTTGACATGTAGTCATTTGAATCAAAATTTTCTGAATATTTTTAAGTCGTCTACAATAAGCAATCAAATGATACTTTTTTTAAGAGAGCATTGATGGAAATAAAAAATAGTAATATAGGCCCAGGTTAGAACCTTGAGACACTCCTGATCCCGAAAGAAACATTACAGAACCTTTTCCTCTATAAATGACATACTGTACTCTTGCTGGGCTGGGAATGGAAAAACAATTATTCTGTGATCAACAAAAAAATTTAATGGATTTTTGGCATTTTTGACAAGACTAAGGTATTCAAAAAACACTTTAAAGTGAGATTTTCACTAAACGATTTTACGATCGTCTTTGGAAGAGTCTTTATTCACTATATTCTATATATTCAATGATTAATATACCTTATTTTATAATTTGAAGTACCTACATTTCAAGTATCTGATTTTTACCTAAGTTTGTAATGAATTAAATCACCCGAGCTTATGTCCCAGTTTCCAAATTTGAAAAAAATATTTAATAACGAGGAGTTATTCAATTCTAATTGATTATTCAGTAAATTACCCGAATTTCTGAATCTATTGATGAGTTTCAAACACTTCTTTTCTAAATTCAACACATCGTATTTACGATTGAACTTATGTCCTTCTGCTAAAAGATGGTTTGCCAATGTGGAATTGGTCTTTCTATTTACAAAACTACTTAATTGCTCTTCAATTCTTTGGTGAAATATTCTCCCTGTTTGGCCAATATACAGTTTTGGGAAAAAGCCACAAGTCAGTTTATATACTCCTGATCTATCCGACACCGAAGTTTTGTCTTTATTGTTTTTAATAAATTCACTTAGACTATTATTCGTTATGTAAGATACGTTTATGCATTCTTTCTTCAAAAAAACGGGCAATATTATTGGTTGGTTCACCCAAATAGGACAATGTCCCATAAATGACGTTATCGCTTATTCAATTTGGGTAGACTTGGTCCATGGCTTGCTTTTGCAAGATCAAACAAATTGCGTTGTTAACCGCAATTTGTTTGATCAAACTCAGATGTCTCTGGAAATTACTCTCAGAGAGTGGAATATTCAATAGTCTGTGAAGCATACTATTGAATGCAGCAACTTTATGTCACACACCCTTACCAGCATGAATACGTTAGTTATGGATTTTCATCAAATATCGGCCAATTCCATCATATATCTTTTTGATAAGACGTCGAAGTGTTAAAAGTGGTTGGAGACGATGTATGTTTCTGGGTAACATCAATATCCATGGTGAACGAATCTGAAAAGGACTATAGAAGTTGGATAGCCTCGACCAGAAATGATTTCGAACACCAACTGGTAAAAGCGGATGCGATACGTTTTCAGCTTCTCTGGAAATATCAAGTGCAACAGCTCCAGATTCTCGACGTACTTTCCAGTTGTACTGTTCTAAAGATGGGAAAAATATGAGAGAAGGTCTGCTGTTATTTTTTTCTGCGGAAAAAATACTGATAGTACGCTTACGGTTTTGAATCACTTTAATGAGAATCTACACGAATCACGATCAATAGGTTGTGAATTCGATCCCTACTCCGATCAAATATTTGAAGCTAGGATGATTTTGCAACGTTACATAGCTGACAGACTGTGAATAGCCATGATGCTCCCTAGGTGGCTTTGGGAGTTGACATCGCCATTGGCTAATGACCAAAGCAGTAGATGCCGTTGAGACACAGACAAAGTGTAATATTATCAGCTTTTATCATGATTCGTGATAACGGATGTACCAAAAGATAAGTAAATAGCCAAACATATCTATGTTGATATGGATTCATTTATTATTCGGAAGGTTAATCACCCAAAAATATAATCAAGAAATAATAACTTCACCAAAAATATCTTTGAAAGAATTTGTTTGAATTTATTCAAGAGTCATTGATTTAATTGAATCGTAAATCGTGCAATAGATTCAATTATAGAATAACTAGTATAAGCAACACATTCCTTTTTAATGATTTCTCCTCCATCTTCCATTATGATTGAGGTTTCATTCGATTCGAAATGACTACTAGAAACGTTGGGAAAAAATTAAGGCCTAGCGCAAAAAAAATGAAAAGTTATAAACAAATGAGCGTTGTTTCGACGCTACAAATGAATAACTACTCAGAAAGAAGTATAAAAGCGGCTGCCAAGACCACACGGAAACAACAAAAAACTCGAGATACACCGGTCATAACAACCACACTACCATATATTGCAGGAACAACAGATAAAATCAGCAGAATACTTCACCGACATAACATATCAACTTCGTTCGTACCAGAACGAACAATAAGGTCCATGCTTTGTAATCCCAAGGATCAGAAACCACTGGAATCACAAGGAGTGTATGAAGTACCATGCCATGATTGTGACAGGACTTACATCGGCCAGACCAACAGACGAATCAACATTCGCAAAGATGAACACAAACTAGCAGTGAAGGGAAAAGTCACCACGTCTTCTCTCGTCCAACACGTACTTCAAACAGGACATAACATCAATTTCGACTACACAAAAATGCTAGCAAGCAACGAAAACTTTTACTCACGAACAATCAGAGAGGCAATCGAAATTGAAAAACGACCTAATAATATGAACAAGAGGGATGATGCGCAAAGATTACCATCAACATGGAGATCCGTTTTATCACTTCGCACAAGCAATCAGACTGCTCAACTCCAGAGGCAAAACTCGGTACATGACAATACAGGTACAATAACAGAGACAGGAGAGGCAGCTCAGGTAATAAGACCAAAACAGGTAGTCGAGCAAACACAGGTAGTGGCAGCAACGCAGGTAAAGGGAAACATCCATCCCTATAAATTGAGACACAGAGTTCGAATTAATCAGTCTAGTTGAAAAAAACCAGACATCACCAGAAGATGGCAAATGAGTCTTTGCCGAAACGTTGTGAAAATAATCCTTATGGGGAGAAAATACAGAGAACACGGAGCGGAACCCGAGAAAACAGCTCATCATACTTTATCCGTGAGAATCTTCGAGTTAATATATATATATATATATATATATATATATATACAAATATGAAAATTATTGAGTGTCTTGATATAGAAACAGAAGTTAATATCGGACATAACACGTGTCTATGGTTTGCCACTTTCTTGAGTCCCCCTTTTGATGTATATACACACTCGATAATAATCTATAGCTATATATTTTATATATATATATATATATATATATATATATATATATATATATATATATATATATATATATATATATATATATATATATATATATATATATAAAAAGTTATACATGTATAGGATTTTTTATAGGTTTGACAAACGTCATACCTTCACATAAATGTCATTTTTCAATGGGTATGATGATTTCATAATTTTTGACTCTAAAGAAAGAGTTATTGATTGATACAATTTTCATTATTATTATGTTCTTGATGTAGTTCCAGTAAGTTACTGTATATACTGCTGAGATTATCAATGTCAGTTTTCTTATTCTTACAATCAGCAGACTTATTAATTTCAACCATTTCAAGAAAAAGGCGTTTGGCAATATTTTTTTCTGTATGTAAAACTTTGATATTGGAGTAATTTGGTGTATGTCCTGTTTCTATAGAGTGTTGTGCTAATGCACATGATTTCTTATTAAGCTTTATATAACTTTTATATATATATATATATATATATATATATATATATATATATATATATATATATATATATATATCCACCTCAATGGTGGAGTCATTCCATTTGGAACGAAGGTGAAAAATCTTGGCATTGTCCTTGATAAAAGACTCACCTGGAACACTGACTTGGAAAAAGTTTTACACAAAGCACAGACTGTCTCTATGGAGAGGTCTCACTTTAGACCTAACCTAACCTAATGTCGTGAACGTTGTGTTTCGTTAAATATTGACAAAGTTATCTTTCTACAATTATTCATGAAACACAGTTCTCTAAATGGAACGGTTCCAGGCATATCTGCAAAATGAATGACAAAACATAGGTACGCCAATTCCCCATTTCCTCGCCAAAAAACCGACTGAGATATGTGACATTCACTGTAGGAGCTTATGAAAAACTCGTGGGATATTCAAACCTTCCTTTATGGATTAGTGATATCATAGCAAATTATACCACAATAATTATCACTCGACCTGCCGTAATACTGAATGAAATTTAAATTAATTCAAACATAATATTTAATGTACTATATGTGTGATTGTTTGAAACTTCATATTTTCAAGTATTTATCACTAAATTTTATGTGGATTTTGTTCCGAATTTGTTAAATAGGAATCTGTCAAACTTGATTTGGAAATTTGACAGTTCTCTTAGCAGGGGAGTACACGATGCAAAATGGGGATTTACTCGAGCGTCATTGAGACATATTAGCTTGCAAAGCTTAGATGATAAGAAAAAAAATTATATAATATATACCTTTTCATCGGTGGGGGAAGCGGCTATAGATTTTTAAATATGTAAAAAATACTGTTGCATGGACATACTCGAGCGGGTCAGATATTGATAGCATCAATGTCCTATGTATTTTCAATAATGTTGGTATGTTAATCTGATCGTTTGCAGGATGTGGGTGGTTGTACGTAAGGGTTAAAAGTGAAAAGAAGAAAAATGTAATCGAGCGCGTCAGATTTTCTAAGGGGGTGTTGAGTGCAACAAAAAAAGCTCTCATTCAATAATCTGACGATTTAGATCTGACGCAAACTCGTGGCCATTATTATAATGTGCAAAAAAAATTCACCATTTTGAAATACTCAAGCGCTTCAGATTGAGATATATATGGTTCATCCTTATGTTTTAGACGTGCTGTCTCATAATCTGACGATTATCTAGAGGGATTTGCTTAATCTGACAAAAACAATATTAAAAAAAATCAATTCATTGAACTTAATCAATTGAAAAGCTCAGGAAATAGCATGCAAATAAATGAGTGTATGTTTTATAAGTAGAATACTTGTATTTATAAGAAAATAATTTAAAAAAACATGCTCAAAAAATTTTAATTTTTTATAATCAATTGATTGATTGATGAAGAAAAGAGAAATGGAACTTTCTATGTTTTTTACCACTTTTATTTGTAACTAATATATAAGGACATATAAGGACATTTTCAAACTTATATATTGTTTAAGTTTGAAAATGTCCTTATATATTGTATAAGTTTGGTAAAAAAAAGAGAAAGTTTCATTTCTCTTTTCTTCATTATAATTTCCTACCACGTAGGTAATTATTCAATTGATTAATGGATGCTAGGCATCCATCAATTAATTGAATAATCAATCATCATCTTCATCACGAACGAGTCTCTGTGATCAGTTGTGATGGCGTCATGGCAACAGAATTCAGAGTGGGGACGGAGTGAGAGAGTAATAGAGAAAAAGTGAATAGAGAATAGAGGAGTCGAAACTCGGAAAGGGAAATATAGGTATCAGACAGCACGCATCAAACTTTATCGACGAATTTTTGTTATTTCGTCTTGCGGGAATCGTCAGATTATATATTTTTCGTTATCCTTGAATTATTTCCTTCAAAATAAAGACGAGAATGTAGAAATCACGTTATTTTTTTCCAACTTTGCTGCCCTCCCCTTTCACTCTCAAATTGTCAGATTACTGGAATATACACTTTTTAGCAGGTAATTAACTCACCCTACCTTAATCTGACGCGCTCGAGAATTTCTGATGATCAATTTTTTTTACTAATCTGATCCTTTATCCCTCACAGGTGGCCTTATATATGGGGCTCATATTTGGTGGAGGTACTTAACCGGGTACAAGGTATCCCCCTGTATATTAATCTGCCGCGCTTTAGTAAATCCCGAAATCCCCGCTTGGGCTCCCCTATTATTATTTGGAACCTCCGGCGTAAAATGAATCTATCGAAAACACTTTCCCAACACCAGAACAAAATAATGGTCTCTCGAAACGTCATCAGCAGATCATTATGACTAAATTTTACTACTATGTTAGTGTTTTTATATACTAGTGGCGTAACTACCACCTGTTAATAGTACCTAACTACTTTTTAGTCAGTGGGCTATACTTGAAGACTGGCAGTGAACAAATCTAAAGAGATGAACTTCAAACGTTCAAGCCAGTCTCGGATATATCTACACAGTAAGTTGAATGGACTGACGCCTATCAGAAAACAATTTCCTGCATATGCAATTGGCAATACAACTGAAAGAGTCGACTCAAAATTTTGGAATGGATACACTTGCAGACCGGTTTTGGGCTCATTAGCCACTCATCAGTGCAAGATAGTGGCCATCATCGACCTAAAGTCAATGATATTCCATAATTGAAAATCGGAATTCTTTCAGAATATTTCATTCCTCTTCCTAAGTTGGAGCGAACAATAAACTGTCACTCCATCTAGTGGACGAGGTACTAACCAAATGCATATCCGAAATTAGCCCGATTCCTCTGAATAAGGAAGAAAAACTTTCTTATTAGTATGCAGGAAATTTTCTGTGAAGATTCCTGCACTGACTCCTGTCGGATTTAATCCAACGCCTTGTGGTATTAGCCAGGGGAGTAGTTGTTTTCTGATAGGCGTCAGTCCATTCAACTTGCTGTGCAGGTATATCCGAGACTGGCTTGAACGTTTACAGTTCATTTCTTCAGATTAGACTACCGGTTAGTATTACCTAACTGCTACCTGTTACTGTTCCTATGATAAACTACATATTTTTTAACACCTCTAATTTGTTATGTATTTCCTCTACAATTTTTTTCTAATATTTAGCTGTTTTTTATTTAGAATTATTGCTTATAAGACCAAACAAAGAGCTATTCGAAATAGGACCTTTGTCGCTATTCATGGAACTCATTCCACACTTTTCGATTTCGATTTCGATAATATAATAATATGTTTATTGTTGACAGGTTTACACCCACAAATAGAGAAAATACAAATAATTAGAGAGTATATATGAATAAAAAAGATTCAGATTACAAAAAGAAAATGGAAAACAATCGTCACATTGAATTTTTAATAGTTCTCAAAATAAACTATTGTATTGTTGAAAGTCCCTAATCATATGCCTGGATTGTGATCTAGGTACAAGAAACTGAATTTGTCTTAACAAGTCACTACAATCAATATCGTTATTCAAAAGTTTAACTATAAACGTAATTGCGGTGCATTTTCTTCTATCTGCTAGGGCTTATGAGTTGTCATGTATCAATCTCAAGAATTTTAAACATTTCTCACTTATTCTGTGGTAGTTCTCTTTGTCATGTTGAGCGACACTATATTTCTCCGGTCTATGAAACCGAACATGCGCTTCATAGACCGCATCTTTTTATTAACAATCTGAATATGAAAAAATGGAAAACTCATATTAGCCTATCAAAAATTCTCCTCAAATATTCCGATTATTCCAATTTTCAATCAAGGAAAATTTTTTTTGAAATTTTTTCAATCTCTGAGAAAAAAATTGTTCAGTGTTACTATCTTCATTCGGGATTGAAGGCCGTCGTAGTTTGGAACTGCATCTTAACGTTTCGCCAACACGAGTGGCTGGCTTCTTCAGAGGTTTATTCATTTTGATGATTCACCGATGATTGTCATCGGTGAAACTTCCATATTAACATTCAATTATACGAAAGAAATATACTTTCGAAGCAACTACTTGTATATGAAAACTGAATTATACAATAAACACTTTTCTCTTTTGATTGAATCCCAGCCATAGGATTTTTTTTTAATTGTAAGGGGTATATTTTTAAAAAAGATAATTTTTGGGAAAGAAAGGTTTTGGCTTAATTCTCCATCTTCATACAAAAAAATGTGGGAATCTTCCAAAGAAAGGAAGGAAGCAATCAATTTCAAAAAATCGACTTCATATAAAGACGTGTAGATCATGCAAAGAAGTAACTTTCAGACACAAACTCGATGAAAAACCCCTCTCAAAACAGCAAATTTCATATAAACATTGGATTACACGAAAGAAAGATACTTTCGAAACAACTACTTTTATATTAACACTGAATTATACAAAAAACACTTTTCTCTATTCAGTTTGTATTCCAAATATTCGTTTTGAAATCGAATCAGATATCATTCACAGGATTGCTACACAATATAGTAAATTAAAGAGGTAAAATCTCACTTACATGGAACACTGTCATCCTCACTGGCGGACACCCGATGTTTCGGCATAAGACACTTGCCTTATAGCTCCTTCAGCACCAATCTGGATAATGAAGATGAAGATGAAGCACTCAATTCATTACAGACTTTGTCACGAACGAGTTTGATCTACTCATGTCATCGATGACACTACGTAAATAACATTCATTCGCTTATTTGATTAAATCCCAGCCATGGAAATCTTGTATAAATTGAAAGGGGTTTATTTTTAGGGGAGAATAATTTTTGGGAAAGGAAGGTTTTGGATTTTTACTTCGCCACCTTTATACAAAAAAAAATGTCAAAATCTTCCGAAGAAAAGAAGGAAGCAATCAACTTCAAAAAATCAATTCTATACAAAGATGTGGAGATCATGCAAAGAAGTTACACAAACTGAAAAGAAAAGTCTTCTCAAAACAACTACTTTCATGTAAACACTGAATTACATGAAAGAAAATACTTTCGAAGCAGCTATTAGTATATGAATACTAAATTATACAAAAACATTTTTCTCTATACAGTATTGAATAAATATTTTTTAAATTGATTGCTTCTTTCTTTCCCACATTTTTTCGTATTAAAATGGAGAAACAATGCGATTGGTTGAAACAATTTTTCCAACAATAGGAGTGGATGAATCAGATAAAACTATATGTATGTAGTGTTTCGTGTTTGGGAAAATCAGAATATTTGAAAAAACATTTTTGTTATCCTAATTTATATTTTTATAAAAACGTAAGATACAAATATTTTGATCTTTTTCTACGGGAATCAGTTTTGAAGTCCTCCAAAATAAACTTAAAAAGGGAAAAAATTGTAGGACTATAAAAATCTCCAAAGTTTTCACGGAAAGTTTCAAATTGTGAAAACCCTTTATTCAACAAAATCATGACTTACACACAAATTGCGGGATTTTTTGGCAACGTATCAGTATTTTTTAGCTCTATTTTCAATTATAAATTGAACTAGTTGAAATGTTTTTGATGACAGTCATCTTCTGATTATGTTAACTTGGGTTAGGGAAGTGCGCATCGAGTATTTTTGTTCAGGTGTGAAAAAAGTATTTTCAATAGATCAGTTTCAGGCCAGGGAGAGGTAACTGTTTGGAATTATATTTAGATATAATTAATTTCTCAATAGATATATACAATGGGCGGATTGAATATCGAAACATCTTTCATTTGCTTCACAAATAACTTTTTCTGGTTCTGTTCGACTTTTCAGGGTTGCCGTTTAAAAAAGAACGACAACTGCATGACGGACAACCTGTTGAAAGTTTCCCATAATATGAAGTTGTTCTTAAAAAATTATAAGTTAGTGTATAGAAATCTTGTATCCATAAGGTGTAGACAAATTGAAAGACAGTTTCAATTTGTTTCACTTTGATGACTGTATCGAGGAGAAATACATCTGTGTTGAGAAAATTAATAAAGCGAATTAGAATACGAAACATTCACTTCTCTCAATGTTCCTTCCTACAAGTAAGATATGACGAATGCCTAACGGATAACAACTTTCCCCGCTATTACCATGATGAGAATGGGGAATGTTCCTCCTGACGAAAATCAAGTAGTTTTCATAAAAGATCTCTAGAACAACGTATTTTAAACTTATCATTTCAACCTTTTTCTTTAAAAAATTATTTAATAACTTAAAAAAGAGGAATGAAATTATGCATTCAACATTTAAAGGGATTCGTTTCTATTTCACCATTTGGCAACATCGGTTATAGCTGATAAAGGACAATTAAACTGTTACCTGTATGAGACAAACAAAGATGACATATTTCAGAGGTGTGCTGTTCTGTTTACTTATGTTCTGAGTTCCGTAACATATGACATTTTGTGCACCTAACCTATATTCCTCTATATAAATAAATAACAAAACAACTGTTGTTTATGTGGCTTGTGGAGGTGGTATTGAACTATAATTTATATTTTGCCTTAATTGTTGATTTATAAAGATAATTTTTCTTTTTTTAAGTAGAATAGGTACGTATAACTTGATATAGGCGCTGTTGCCAATATGTGAATTAGAAACAAATCCCTTTTAAAATTAAAACCCAACATTTGAAACATCAATTTCAATACTTTTCGAAGTGAATTTGAAAACCTCATGAATTAAACTCAACTTTATTTTGTTCAAACTTGCATTTGCTGTAATAACCCAAATTGAGGAACATTCCCCATTGCATTCTCTTCGACAGAAATTTGTTGAATTTTCCATACAGAGGAATTTGTTGTGGATAGTTTCGGCCAGGCCAAACCAGAGCAGTTTCGAGGCATTACCCCTCGTCCATGTAGAAAAGATCAGATCAAAACAGCAGTATTCCTCAAACTAGACTGATTCCAAACGTGCCCCGACAGAATGTACAGAATATTCATCTGCAAGAAATACTTGTTAACTAGCAACAGCTTCATCACTGGACCGTGCTGAAATCAATCTAGTGATCGGAATATAACTTCTGATCAGTTCAGGACAGATTCAATCGAAACAGTACTTCGTGGAATCGGGTGATTTCATCGTAGCTCCTGTTTCAAACGAAGATCTGAGGCAGGATTTGTTTCAGCAAAGACTACAAAGCCCATAGAAGCTCAGAAGTGGCATTTTCATGTCACCTAAAATGTTTAATACTCACTCTGACCACCAAAGGGCAATGGCATTACGATGTCAGTATTAAATGTAAGTATCAACAGAATTGAGTAGCTAGCAGTCGCTGATAACCAGTCGGCCGATAATGTGTAGGTTTGTTCTGGTTCTAACACCAGAAACTGTTTGGAAACTGCGCAAGACATGATGCGTACGAACAAAAAATCTCAAACAGTCCGAAATAGTCTCGGAAACTTGGTTGAACTAGAACGCATTTTGAGGAAACCACTGAGCCACCTATCATATATATGAAGAGATAAAGACGAGAAAATACTGTTGATCATGTCCATTTTGTTAGGTAGTTTATCCTTGTAGTCAGTTCAAATGTTATCTAACCTCAATTATCAATTATTCAAATCAAGTAAATGAAAAAACATCCTAGAAAATAGCCCAAACATATATCCACATGAATGCGCATGAGCAACGGGAACAGTCCTCAACAGTTCAGCTTCGAGAGCAATAACGATTCGAGACGGTTCAAGACAGTTTAGGATCATTTCGCAGTCGAAACCAGAACAGAGGATTCATCAATCTGAACCAGAACGCTCTATATCAACTACGCATGATCCTGTGCAGTTGATATAGTATTAAATATAATATAATATAAAAAACATTGAGATTAACATTTCAGTCTCATGTACGGTAGAGAATCGGAATGGCCAGATACGCCAGGCAACGGCACCAATCATAGAACGCAGAAGCAACATGGGGTTGAAAGTGAAGTTGCTGATGATCAAAACCGTTCTCATGCCCATAATACTTTAAGCATGCACTGCCTGAGGCCACAACTTCACCGCAGAACAACTCGACCGCGATTCAATTATCCTTAGATTCACTGAGGAACGCTCCACGCTTATAACAATAGCAGCCGGTTAGTTTTTGTTTAGGAATAGTTAGGAATAGTCATGACAAAACATTTTTATCGATCGCGAAAGAATAGCACCTGAAGGCTGACTTTCGATCAAAAGAGGTCCGATGTCAATCTTGCTGAAGTGCCCTCTGTAAATTGAGGACCGCTCGGAGAGCGGGGTTGGATGGAGTGGGGTAATAGGTTCTCCTCGCTAACTAGCTGGGGGGGAGCTTCTACTTCAGGGCACTCAACCCGGAAGGGGGCATGGGCGGGTAATCACATTAAATACTGACATCGTACTGCCATCGCCCTCTGGTGGTCAGGGAAAGTACAAAAAAATTTAGGTGACGCGAAAATGCCACTTCTGAGCTTCTATGGGCTTTGTATTCTTTGGTTTCATCCTGACTTATTCTACTGTGTAGAATCTTAATAGAAGACAAATTGTGAAAAAGTACATGTTCACAAATTGAACAATTGAGTGCAAAAATATATTGAACGTACCTGTACACGTATGGTCCCACTTCCTGAACTCTCAACTTATCATGTTCCCCACTCATATATTCTTCTTTATTTGTGACGTTCCATAAGTAAACTTTCAGATACAGTTCGACAGGTGGCTTCCTCCATAATTCAAAAATTTCTCCTCCTTCCTCAAATATCAGTTTCTGAAAAAATGTCATTTACATTTGCCGGATATTCGAAGTGCTAAAAACTTGAAGTAAACTCTTTTCGAAGAATTTTATATTGAATAAAATGTTCGTGATATCTAGTTTAATAGGTACTTTTTCATCAGATTTGTTTGAAGGTGGTTGACAAAGTTTCATGTTGAATTTCATTAAATCGGACTTCCATTGTCTAATATGATACAAAATCATTTGAAATCCCTGAAAGAACCAATAAAATTGAAAATGGAAATGAATAGTTGAAAATAATAATTATATTAAGCGAAAAAATCCTGAAATGAAATAACAATAAAATAAAATACAAGCAGAAGATTGAAAATTGCTTATTGGAAAATAAATATCAAAATATTCCACATTCGTCTTCACTTGAAGCTTTTTGTTTGTATACAGTTCCTGTTAACTCAACGACGTTGATCGACAATAAAAAATTGAAGGAAATCAGGAAATCGCACCTCAATTAATTTGTTCAACACTCCATAAATTTGTTAATTGTCAAAAAAAATCAAATTATGACAACTTGACAACTACCAAAGGACATCATTTAAACACAGGTGTTTTCGATAACAATAAATTTGACATTTTTAATCTATGGGTGCATTCCCATATTCCCAATCTCACCAAAATAATTTTTTTTCCAAATTTAAAAAATCGAATTAGTTTTAATAATGGGGGCTAGAGGGCTGGATCAACTAGAAAAGGACGAAATCTAGCCCAAATGAGCTAGAAGTGGTAACACTGAATCGAAACGTCGTGAAGTAACTTGGCTTGAAATCTTTCAATTTTTATTTTTTTAATTGTTCAATTTTCAGTTATTTGCTTTTATTTGATTTCATTTTATTTTCATTTAAGAGTTTTTTGCTCAATATAATTGTTATTTCCAGCTATTCAATTTTATTGGTTCTTTCAGCGATTTCAAATCATTATATATCATAGCAGACAATGGAAGTCCGAACTAATGAAACTTTTTTGTCAGGTTTTATTGGCAACGGCTTCATCTTCAAAGATAATTGAGTCGAATGAAAATATTGGCTAATATGCATTTGATGTTCGCAATTTCTGTTTTTTAAATAATTATAAAACAATAAATATTTAGATTAAATGAAAAAACACAAAAATTATATTTGATAATATGCCATGTGAAGTTGTTTATTATTCAAATTAGGTCGTTGAGATATAATCAAAGTATTTTGAATATATGTATAATACATGTTTAGGGATTTTACATATTTTTTTTGTCATTTAACAGGTTTGCAGTTTCAAAACATTATAACTTACCAATCAAATGTTTCTCTAATACATAAAATTAAATTTTTTGGATATCAGATGTGAGATTGATCGATTATTTGTTAAAGAACCTTCATTTGATGAAAAAATAGTTGAGAAAGTGAAATGTTTTGAAGAATAGCACGTCATAAACTTGACATTTACGGATCTTCTAGCTAGAGTCTATGTATTATGTGTCCTGTTCAGATAAAATTTCAGTTTGATAGGTAGAAATAGAATCTCTGATGTAATTTGAATCTGAAGAAAACACTGTTCCCACACGAGAACAAAAACAGTGTCACTCGATGCGCGTTTCGTTAACCAAGCTAACATCATAGGCGATGATTTTTTTAAGGACAAAACACAAGCACTACAGAAACATCCTTAAGTCGTTCTAAGAGCGGTGCCTATGCGAAAGTCACGATTCACATTGGATTTGAATCGCTGGAGATTGAATCAATTTGGAAAAACGTTCCACATAAACGCAATTCTCCAAATGAGAGAGTTCTTAAACAGTGAAGTTCGAGGTATACTGAACTGAACCTCAAAATGATGAGCTGCCACTGTTCGACGCGTATTTTTTATATTGTAACAAATTAAAGAATTAACTGTCTTAAACAGATTTATTTCCGACACTATTTCACTAATCACAAACTAATTCATTTACAACTCTTAGCAACTAACTCTTAATTCATCTCTACTATTTGAATTCCTTGTTTAACCGCTCGATTCACTTTCTCAACTGAACTGCCCTCTTGGGTCGAGAAGCCGGGCTTAAATAGTGTAACGGTTCTTTCTCGAAATCTGTAGTCGGTTCGATACTCGACTAGAGTTTTACCAGCGGTTGCCGACTGCATTCATTTTGCGGTGATGTCATGTGTTTGTCCGCTGGCTGGCATATTGGTCAGGGACGACTTCAGATTCGTTACATTATCTACCGCTCTTGGTGGAATCAAGAGTGCCAAGTCACTTGAAAACTTTCCGTGAAAGTATATATAGAAGGGAGACGAAATCTCCAATCTTCCTTCAATGTTCCAGACTATCAAGGTTGCGAGCGATGTTCGCGTCTCCAATCAGGCGAATAGCTCTTTTCTAGATGGAATCCAGCAGCTTCAATGTATGCTTAAAGGTGAAACTCCATACATGAGAACATCACTTCAAAGAATATCTGATCTGAGCTTTATAAAGCATCGAAAGTTGCTGTGGTGTGATCAGTTTTCTGGTTTGGAACAGTGTTTCAAACCTTTGAGAAGCAGCCTTTGCAATTTCAGCGACATGATTGTGCCAAGACATATTGGTGTCCATTTTCACCCCCAACAAAATTATCGAAGCAGAAAGAGGAGTTGTCTGTCCTGACATTATTATATCCGGTTCGGAGATATTTATCTTTCCGAAGAAAACCGATGTCTGGGTTTTTGTGGATTTGAACTGAACCTGGTTACTTCCACCCCAACTCGAAATCACTTCATTCATTAAGATATGTAACCTCCTGCTGCCGATGGAGAAGTGTATCTGCAACCGATGACCTGGAATCCGAACGGAATGACGAGTTTGAGACTGTCTGATGGATAAATACTCAGTTTCTACATCTATACATAAGTCTATCTATAAAAACTTGATCATCTCGACAGAAAAACATTAAAAAAAATCACTAGCCAGGCAAGCCGGAATGAACAATTGTCACAGTCAATTTCCTATACCAGGTGTCCCACATTTTATGTGACAGGCAATATCTGGTTTGTTGAAGGAGATACACAAAAATGTTTCATACAAAAGTTTTAGGAGTTCATAAGAGCTATATTTTGATATAATTTTTAAATATACAGGGTGTTTGGTGTAGGTGCTACAGACCAAAATTCCATTTTTTAAAATAGAACGCCCTGTATATCATTACATATTCAGATGCTACGTTAAATTCTGATATCATTTCATATTTGGTTTTTGAAATTCGGTTACGGTGTTGTTGAATTATTGCACTTTTCCTTAAATATAAAGTTTCAAAAAAACTTATTTACTCGTACACGAATCCAGTCTATATTTTTTATTAAATTGAACTAGACTACTACTGAATACAAACCATTATTCTCACCTCTACGATACGATATCGATATCAGTTGAATATAATATTGAAATTCTTGAGAATGTGACTAACTTGAGGGTGAATTGCTTTATATTGCACAATTTCATCAAGTAGCTTATGCTTGTTGATGCCATAGTAACAAATGTTGTTGAATTGTATCTACTTGTCAGTTCGATTCAGTGATTCTTTGCAAAACAGTAACTGTGTTCTTTGTGCGAAAACTCCAGTATGCCTTTCGCGTTTATTCCAAGTGATTGCATTGATATGTTATTAATTTTTGGGGAATGTCAGAAAAACTGCCGTCAAGCACAACGTCTATACCAAGAACGTTTTCCAGACAGACCCATTCCGTCACGAATGACTTTTTCGAGAGTTGTAGAAAAATTGCGAACTGGGTCATTTCCTTCTACTATAAAGCATCGTCATGATACGGCTTATATTATTATTCATCCACATGAGTGTGAGTAAATCTAATGTACAGAGAATTCTGAAAGAAAATAAATACCACCCATTCAAAATTCAGTTGGTACAAGGTTTGAAACCCACGGACTTTGAACGACGACTTGAATTCATTGCTTGTATTCAGGTAATATTACATGAAAGTCCTAACATATTCAGTCAAATTTTGTGGAGCGATGAATCGCGATTCCAAAATAATGGAGTTGTGAATCGATATAACAGTCACTATTGGTCTCAAGAAAATTCCCACTGGGTCCGCGAAAGTAATTTTCAAACTACTTGGGGTATTAATGTATGGTGTGGATTGTTCAATGGCCGCATCATAGGACCTTACTTTTTCAATAAAAATCTCAATGGATTGCGATATTTACATTTTCTAGAAAATGATTTGATCCAGTTGATGGAAGATATTCCCATAGCAGAACGACAAGGAATTTGGTGGCAACAAGATGGTGCTCCTCCTCACAATTCACAGGTTGTTACTGAATATCTGGATAGAACGTACCCAAATAGATGGATTGGTAATAAGGGTCCAATTCGGTGGCCGGCTCGTTCCCCAGATTTATCACCGCTTGATTTTTTCCTATGGGGTTATTTAAAAGATATTGTTTTCACTACTCCCCCTTTGAATGTGGATGATCTGAAAATGAAAATTCGACTAGCGTGCAGTGATATTACGCCTGATATTATAAGAGCGACTTGTACGAGAGAAATGATTCGACGTTTCGAAGCCTGTATAATATCTAATGGGCATCACTTTGAACAATTTTTGTGACTTATTTCTAGGTACCTACCATTCTTATGAAATGATTTATCAAGTTATATTATTTACATTGTTATTAATTAAAGATTTGTTTTCGAATACACCTCTTTCAATTTCGCAATTGTTTCATATTCAAAATGATTCCTGACTGAATTCCACAACTCAAAATTGAAACCATTACTTCGAACACCCAAAATTTTGACTAATTTTCATGTGATCTGATGCAGAGAGAATAATTGTATGAGATATTTAAAAAAATAATAGTCGTTCTCAAGACTTTACATTTTAAGCAATAACTCAACAACGCCGTAACCGAATTTCAAAAACCAAACATGAAGTGATATCAAAATTCAACGTAGCATCTGAATATGTAATGATATACAGGGCGTTCTATTTAAAAAAATGGAATTTTGGTCTGTAGCACCTACACCAAACACCCTGAATATTTAAAAATTATATCAAAATATAGCTCTCATGAACTCCTAAAACTTTTGTATGAAACATTTTTGTGTATCTCCTTCAACAAACCAGATATTGCCTGTCACATAAAATGTGGGACACCTGGTGTACAAGGTTGTCAAGTTCCTAACACAAGTAACACTTTAATATGATTGTTTGAAGGTGGTTGACAATGTTTCGTGGTGTATTTCATCAGTTCGGACTTCCATTGTGTAATATAATATAAATTGATTTGATAATCCTAAAAAAAAAATCAAAAAGATTATCCGAAAATAACAATTTTATTAAACAAAAAATTTAAATTTTTATTTTTTTGGTTGTTGTTGTATGTTATTTCTTTGTAATTTTAGTTTTTTTTTTGTTTAATAAAATTGTTATTTTCCGTTAATCTTTTTGATTTTTTTCAGGGTTATCAAATTAATTTATATTATATTAGACAATGGAAGTCCGAACTGATGAAATACTTTATTATGATATTGTGACACCAAGCAGTTTATAACGTATTCAAGTTACACTTGCAGTGAAAATCTCACGTAACGGATTTTCATCAAAAGAACAATAAACTGCTCAGTGTTACAATGTCATTATGAAGTGTAATTTGTGTTAGGCATTTGATAACCAAGCATATAGGCAACTGGTTGTTTTTCATAAACAGACTTACGTATAGATGTAGACACTCAATCTTTATGAATCAGACAGTCCTAATCATCGCCTAATTATGCTAACTTGGTTAACGACACGCCCGTCGAGTGACAGTGTTTTTGTTCTCGTGTGGGGACAGTGTTTTCTTTAGATTAAATTCAGTTTAGAGAGTCTAATTTTCTGCTAATCAAACTAAAATTTTATTTGAACAGGCCACATAACTCATAGACCATAGCTAGCAGATCCGGAAATGTCAATTTCATGACGTGCTACTCTTCTAACCATTTTACTTTTTCAACTATTTTTTCATCAAATGGAGTTTTTTTCAACATATAATTGATCTATCTTATATCTGATATTCCAACAGAAAATTTAATTGCATGTATTAGAGAAACATTCGAGTTGAAAGTTATAGTGTTGCAAACCTGTTGAATCACGAAAAAAAAATGTAAAATTCCTGAACAAGTATTATACATAGATTCAAAATACTTTGATTGATTGATTGAGAAAAATCAAAGTTGTGAGGCTGCGAAATGGAGGAATTCTAGTATATTCTGATGTATCTTAGTTATCTTCAAGTGTCTACATAACGAAAACGTCCAAATATTTGAGGGTCCATGTGGGAATTGTCGGAAAATTAAATTTAAAGTCGGCTCTCAAAAGACAAGGTGATCAAAAATAATCTCTGATTCACAAAATGAGCTGTGAAGATTTTTTGGCAGTTCATTTCCGATTTATTACTTTATTTATTAGTTTGTCTGAATGCAAGACGATTTAAATTGGAAAGGTTTAACTTATAATATAATAACGTTTATGATTTCCATAAATCAGAAAGTAATTTAATCAGAGTTTTAAATAAATTCATGGAATTGATTTGATTTTTATGTGTGGGTTGTCAAAAATGGGTACAAAACCTCATCTGGTCAAAAAATTGAATGATGTTTGAATAAAATTATAGACTTCATTCAATTATTGAATAAATTTTTTGGTCACGATCAACTCGTAATAGTACCGCTTCGTACTTTTTAAGTGGTCATAAACTATATATATAAATTATTGTTTGATTTGAATTCTAACGGTAACAGTAATATCCGGTCAATCTCATCAATATAATTTTTTGTTGAACCTTCTAGTAGCTTTCAGTAGAAACAAAGCTCAAAATGAAAAATTTGTTTTTTTTTATAAATCTTAACCATGAGCACCATAGACTTTTGTGGTTTCAAACACTGTAGACTTCCGTGGAAGAGAATGCTAAAAATCCTTCTAATTTTCATCATCACCCCAAAACTGGAACGTCATGAAGCGAGTAGGGTATTTTTCAATTG
The DNA here is from genome assembly GCF_025532065.1 of Leptinotarsa decemlineata. Lineage (NCBI taxonomy): Eukaryota > Metazoa > Arthropoda > Insecta > Coleoptera > Chrysomelidae > Leptinotarsa > Leptinotarsa decemlineata. The sequence goes on along the minus strand of NW_027412694.1, from coordinate 8,735,316 downwards.
TTATTTTTTGAATCACACTATGATAACTTGATGATAACCTCACTTTATATTTCCATGCCATCTTGTGTATCTAAATATTGTCTAAAATGTCTCTCAAAAAACTATCCATTTCTGAAAATGGGATTTCAAAGCAAAAAAAAAACAAGCTGACAATTATTGTTCTTGTATGTGGGGGTGAAGAAGAGTTGTATAGTGAGTTATTCCAGCTGGGTCTGATGATCTTGTTGGACAATTCATCTAACTGACATGCTATTGTCCGAAAGACTTAATACGTTGGAAGTTTTGTAGTTGTCAAAGGTGTTTTCCACTTCGACTTCTGAGGGTTGTCATTCGTAGGGGGCGACAGCTGGTTAATAGAAAAACAGATTTTAACAGATTATAATAGTTGAATGGAAACTTCTGTTCTGAAAAATTTTAGTGCTTCCTTATCATTTGTAATTTCGAAATATTTATGAACAAGTTTCATCTGATTTGTGAAAATACATAAAATATAACTCCTTGAACTGTTGACATCTCCCCTTAGGAAGGCTCAATCCACTAATATCAAATATAAATGGGGTTTCCCAAGACGGTCAGTTGCGAAGTCAACCAAGACGAGATTCGTCCTCTGTCTTTCTCTGCAGTTTTTACTGCATGACACCACATAACGGCGGGATCGTTATGGTCCCGCCCACTAGATGTGCATTTGTTAGACGACTATGAGAGCAAGACAGAGAGGAGAATTCTCAAGTCTCTTCCTAGATTTGACAAACTATACTCAAATGTCTTTTTAAGACAAGCCTGAGTAGGAACTAGTTGCCTTGCGTGAAAGCTGAGAAGAAAGCAGAGGCGAATCTCTTTCGGTGGTGATCTGGGCATCCCAACATGCCGACTAGTGGAGCCTCGTCTCTCTTTGGTATATGAGGATCCAACAGATAGCGTCATCGCCTTTTACCACTCAGGCTTTTCTTCTGAAGAGAGTTGAGTACAGTAATTAATTTGTGGTTTAGTATATCATCGCTGATTAGACCTATGGCTGTTCTAAACAGCAACATCTAGTGTTGAACCACGAATGCTTTGTTTTTGAGTTCTGGTTTCGAATCGATTCTGTAGTGAACACTTCATGCCAGGGGAAATAAATATACAGGCTGATTCACGGTGGATGGCATATTAGACGTTTCTGGTGAACCAGACATCGAGTCACTTTGAAAATTCAATGAAGAGCATATTCGAATATTCTCTACCCAACTGAAATATTTTCGACAATGTGGTGTTACCACATAGTAGTAGTAGTAGCAACTTTGATTTTTCAAATGGAACCCCCTATAAATAATATTATTTTTGAAATCTACAACAATTACCCGACAACTTTTCTTGATATTTCCCCATACCTATGTGTTACTTTTGCGAAATATGAATTTATTTCAATTTTTTCTTCGGAAATCATGACTTCTAAAAATGCTGATATCTTTGAGTTGAAAAGAATACTTTGGTCCCGAATTCGGTTTGGAGTTAGGTGATACTTGTAGGTTTCCCAAACTTCAGCGTAATCCCCATTACTTCAATACAGAGCGGTATAGGAATACAGTTTTTTCGTTTGCTTGAAAAATTGACTGACAGTTGATTATTTCAAATAGAATACCCTGTGTATTATTAGAAATTTAGAAAGTTATTGAAATTTGCTTTCTTTCTTTGTATAACATGCGTATACCTAACTAGTCAATTTTCGGACTCAAGAGCATTTATTTATATTCCCATTCGGTATTTTGTAAGCAGGCCATGGTTACTATTTGACAGTAACGTTGTGACATACTCCCGCTGTGTGATTTTTGACACAGCAGAAGTTTCAGATACCTTCAAAACGAGTTCTTATGAATTTGTTTATTATTTTTGGACAGTGTGATAAAATTATCAGCAGAACATGTAGAGAGTTCATCAAAAAGTATCCTAATCTATCGCTAATGAACCTCAAGAAATTTATACACATTCAGAACAATTTCAATTCATTTGGATTAACTTTAAAAGGATCAAGGAGCTTGCCTCGACCCAAAAAATCTGAAGACAACCAAATTAATGCATTAGAATATTTTCACGCACTTCCTGTGTCATCGATAAAAAGAGCTGAAGAAGATTTGGATGTGAAATATTCATCAGTCCAAAGAATCTTGTGAAAACATAACATGCACGATTATGCATTGATACGCATTCAAGAGGATCCATTTTTTTATAATAAAATTATTTGGACTGATGAATCGAAATTTTCGAAAGAAGGAATTTTCATTAGAAAAAATTCTCATTATTGGCCCAGTGAAAATCTTCACGCCACAAGCCAAAAAAAATATTCAATGTCTTCTTCATGTTAATGGACAACAAATCGAGGTAAGCGATATACGAGGAATCAGCAACATCCAGAAGATAACTGAATATTTTGGAGAATACTGAAGAAAGCTTCGTCGATAATCTACCACTAGAAAGAATATCGAAAATGTTGGTACCAACTGGACAAAGCTCTTACACATTGTACAAGAGAAGGAGCGCAGAACTGGACAGGCTTTTTGACGATCGGCGGATCAGGCGCTCAGGCGCTCCCAATCCAATAGATTTTTATCTGTGGGGAATGTTTGAATAAAAATTTAAAAAAAACATCCGTGCTTTCGAGAGATGAATTCTTAGAATGGATCACCCATGAAGATTTGAATCCCAATGGAATCAGATCTGTCACGATGAAAGCAGTCAACCCCCACATTTTGAAGTACTTGGAAGTAAACGATCAGCGATTCGAACATATTTTGAAATATTGCACATGATTGCTTCACTCTTTCATAACTATTCATATCAATATTTCCACTTTCAAGTTTTTTCTTGTTTTTTTTTTCAAATTCACACAAAAATATTGAAATTGTTTCAAACTCGCACACATTTCTTGAGGTTTATTTGCGGTAGATTCGGATACCTTCAGTTGAACTTTCTCCAAATTTTGCTAATAGTTTTATCACAGTGTCCAAAAATAATAAACAAATTCATAAGAACTTCGTTTGAATAGTTTTGTTCCATCTTTTGAAGGTATTTGAAACTTCTAAAATGACGAAAATATCAGTATTATTAGAAGAATTTCAAAAACTATACCTCGCGATGTTTTCTTAAGGTTTTAACACAAACATTTTCATTTCAACTCACCAACTATTTTTCAAATATAAAATATTATCTATATAATTTTACTTTTACTAGGTTTCAGCTATTCTTAAAAATTTTGTCGTAGGAGAAGGCATAAATGTTAGTTATATGAGATTTGCAATAGAATTAAATCAATAGAAGCCAAAGCTGGATAATGATATTTGAGAGTTTTAGGATTTGATTTCCGGTGAAAATAAAATTTCTAAAGATTATAATTAGGGATTAGGAAAGTCACAATGCATGCATTTAAAATTTATATTCTTCAAAGAAATGATCGCTACATGACATCGAAAGATAATTTGAACGTTCATATTATAAGAAGATTGTCTTTCTAGATGTATTGATAATTACAGAGAAATCTGTGAGCACAAATATCGATATATAAGTACGGATATCATTAAATTCACAGGAATACTTACCCATCTGAAAATGATATCATATGGATCAACAATATTGATGGCTGTTCCTATCAATATTCCTGCAATACCCAAAATTGCTATTGCTATGGAACCTGCAACGAAAAGGAACAATTACTGAAATTTTCATTCCCATCAAAATTGCTATTCTTATTTTAATAATGTAAGATTCTGATGTTGATCAACTGATTTCATAATTTGTTTATAAAGTATCCATTGTTGATATTACCTACTATTCGTTCATCCACAGTGCATATTTTCGATGTGAGTTTCGAATAATCTCTCAAATATTCGAGACTTATATAGTACATTAGATAATACATCAGATCAGTTTTTGTGATATAATGTTACAGAACATTTATTTATTTATTCAACGAAGAGATGTGCTCTCATTATATCCGGGGCATTTATGAATTTGAAATAAGTCCAGTTATGTTCGACAGAGTATTCGGAATCTGTTGAAAACTTTTTTCCTTACCAGAACAAAAATATTGTCTCCCAAGTAAGCATCGCTAACGCGTTTCGCTAACTAAGTGAGCATCATCAGGAGACGACCAAGACCAAGTTAGTTACTCAGTTAACCACGAACCGCGCGTAGAGAGTATTTTTGTTCTGTGTGGAATAGTCCGGTCATTATACAATATTGAATTAACGTAAATTGCGACAGAGCTAAATTTTGGTGAAGATATTTATTTCACCATAAAAAATAAAAATTTCAAAGTCCCAATCTGTCCCATGAGCGCTTCAAAAGTTGGGCGTCCACAAAGTGACGCTGTAAACTCTGCGATGGAGGAAATTTATGAATTTTTGGAAAATAGTAACGACAGCCAATTTACGTTAGTTGAATTAAAGAATTTTTGTGAAAATGTAGCTTTAGATAACCGAATTCTAAAACTACGATTGAAGTTAAAATATGGTAGTAGAATTATTATTACAGAGAAACCCGGGAAATTAACATTTATTTGTTTTTTAGACAATTACCAAGACATTTTAAGTCAAGCCTGGTTTAATGATAAAAACTTAGATGAAAAAGAAAAACGGAGGAAAATTTTGAAAGCTGCAGCAGCGATCGTTCGAGACACTTGTGTGTTTGACATATTGTGGCTAAAAATTACGAAATAACGATTCGTGGAATAGGCCTACCGTAAAAACCACGTTAAAAAAAACGCGCCGAGTACACTACCTCACAGGTGGTGTGGAAATGTGTGCATATTAAATAGCACGTGAAAGCGCTCATGGGACAGATTGGGACATTCAAATTTTTATATTTTATGGTAAAATAAAGGTCTTCACATCAAAATTTAGCTCTGTCGCAATTTTCGTTATTTCATTACTGTTTTCAGGTCTAAATTTACTGGACTAGGAAGAGTGTTTTCGATAGATCCATTCAACGCCAAATTATACTTATCAAGTGAGACTAGTTTATTCATAATTAGTTTTTAATCTCAACGGAATATAAATAAGGGACAATATGCTGTTCGAAACAAATATTTTCAATTGATACCACCAATCTGTCAGCTACTTCATCATTTCATCAAGAATTCATTGTTAGTGAACTATAGTGGAAGAGGTGTCTGGAAAACCAACAAACGAAAGTATAATTAATTATTCACGATGTGTTTCAAACGCCGATATATTTTTGGACAGGTTATATTATATCTAAAAATACACACACGTAACTACCACAATAGAAACAATGTCCCATATTAGATGCGGTGTTCACCCTGAAGATGAAGATGAGAAATTTCGAATTGAAATTGTTTAAACATTCGTATTTCAAATGAAGATTTTGTTTATAAAAATAAACTCCGCCCCTACACTTCATGTTAAAAAATATTTAGAATATTATTCATTGAACGTAAACTATCCATTGTATTGTTCTAAAGAATGAAAAACTGGGTAGCTACCGATATACCAATCGCATTAAAAGAGTATATTGAAATTTGGGTTTGCAGAAAGATCACTGAAATTGTTTTTCACGTATTTTCTGTATACAGGATCTTAAAAATGTAACTGCTTTATCATTGACAATATTTTCAAAACTCTGTGGAAAATTTGTTTCCTTTGGTTGAAGGACACGTGTTAAATGAAATTGGGAATTGTCTTCTCAGCCGAGAAGAGATTACTCCTCATGCGGTATTGAAACTGTCTGAAGATCCAAATACTTGAATGACGAAGTTTTTATCAACATCTGGATTATATAACCAAAAATTTTGGAAAAGTTTGTTGTGTTTTCTCAGTATTCATCTTTCATTACGTGAAAAGTAAATTACATTTCAGACTTGGTTACTTTTCTCAGGGCAAATCAAAACCCTTAGGAAACGTTTGAATGCTAAACGTGTTATACTATATTCATGATCAGTTGAACCCCTATCACAGAAAATTTAAATAATAAGACAATGTTTGTTACCCAACGCCCTCTGACTTTATGCCTCCAACTGCCTTATACAGTACTGTTTCCGAGTACTGTTCCGGAAGAAGGAAATATTAACAGCAGATAGTTGTTAGTCCACAGATGGATCAAAGACACCTTCAGGTTCTGGTGCATGTGTTTTCAGTCGCAGACCTAGGACAGAGATATTAACCTGCGACTGTATTTCAAGTAGGAATCTATGCTATTGAATTTGGTGTGGAGATATTGGTAGAAGCTAACCTCATATACAATTCCATAAAAATATTCTGGAACAGTCAAGCGCCGTTGGAAGCGGCGAGGAACGTAACGTAGCAAATTGCTAAAAACAACTTTCCACAATACGAAGACTTAACAAATTGCATCTTGTCTGTTGACCCGAACCTTCCATTGGCATCACTTTTGGCTTTACTAAACAAACATTCAACACCTGGATGGCAGGAACATTTATAGGCTTCTGGCAAAATCTTACAGGATTGGCTCACTCCAAGACATTCATTCATCCTTCGAAGCTTGGAACCAAACAATTGCTGAACTGCAGTAGGGATGAACTGCGATGTGTAACAGACCTTCTCACAGGTCACTGTCATCTGAATCATCATATGCAGAGACTCGGTCTGTCGGAAGACAGTATCTGTCGCCTCTGTTTGGAAAATGATGAAATAGCAGAGCACATACTATGTACCTGCCCCGCTGTGCACCAAATCAGGTTGTCAGAGTTTGGCAGAGCCGCACTCTTACCATCTGACTTGGAAGATTATTCAATATATAAACTAATCTGCTTCGTTAAAAAGCTGAGTTCATTTGTTCTAGTGTCAATAAGTGTGAGCCACAATAAATCTCTGCGGGTTGTGGTTGACGGTCGAATAGACCCACTCATTTTTGACTCAATCTCACCTAACCTACTCAACGACAATCGAGTGGACCCTGGGGCTGGTTTTAACAGGGGTAAATACTAACAGCGTAATTACATGGAACCTATTCGACTTACCATCTTAGTTCCAACGCACTTTGTGCTTACGAATACGCGCGAACGTGTCTCGACCTGTCAGTTGCCGGCCGAGCGTCACGGGAGCAGGTTGTGTCAGACGCCTCCAATTTCACAGGTAAATGAACTTTTTAACGTGTTTAATTTTTTGCATTACTTTTTAAATATGTATCCTAAAAAATTGGCTTTGGTATTGCATAAATCTGTATTTATTGTATTTTTCATTAATGTTAAAGTTTTAATCGAGAATATAACCGGTAAAAGAAAAACTATAACTTTGTGCAAAATGGGGTCGTAGGGTTGGTTTTAACAAAATGCACGGGGTAGGTTCTAACGCGTTAATATTTGCCTCGCACACGGGGCAGGTTTTAACAGTTGAAAAAATTTAAACGTAGGTAATATTGTTCTTCCTGTACTGTACTGCAGTGACGTCTCGTCCAAGAGATTCACCAACATTCTTTAGTCCCGAAGCTGTTCGGCCATTGCCAAAAGCGGCCCCCCGCTCTAAGTCTAATCGAGGTCGCAAGCGAAAATGTGCAATCTTAACCGACACTCCGGAAAAGAGTGCTTTAGAAGAAGAAGCTAAGCTAAAGAATAACAAAAAGAAATCTACTGCGAAAGTAAAAGTCAATAAGGAAAAGCAAAGAGTTAAGAAACGTAAAGTGGAAAAAAAAGAGAAGAAGTCCAGTAAACAGCCTAGGGATAGAGTGAAAAAGAAAGTATTACAAGAGAGTTCAGAAGACGACGATGATGAGGATGAAACCATTTGCTTAGGCTGTGGCTCATCATATTCTGAAGATATATCTGGTGTGGACTGGGTTGAATGTATATCCTGTAAACAATGGTCGCATATAACTTGCATAAAAGGCGATGCAGTTGCTTATGTTTGCACAAACTGCAACTCAGATTCCGATTACGATGACTAATTTTTATCACTGGTTTGAAGACTGACTAATGAGTAGGTTGAGTAAGACTGATTAGAAAGTTTCACTGTTATAACCAAAGTTGTACCTATGTTGATTTTATTACATGAGTAATGTTTTGTTATTTTATTTGATAAAGATAGATTTAGTAAGTTTCAAGTTTATTACACATGTTTTAACGGCAAGGAGCCGAATTTCATTTTATTTGGATTTTTAATGATCATTTGATGATCAAACATTATTTTTTGTTCTCTGATTTGAGTAATGCTGATTAAGTGAGTCAGTTTAACTATATAATTTGAATTTTCTGTTTATTTTATGAACGGTAAGGAACCGCATTTAATTTTATTAGTGTTTCTAATAAACATTGAATATTATTTTGTTGTTTATCTCAACCAAAATCCCATTCCCAACTACATGTTATTTCTTACCCCCGCTGTTAAAACTTTCCCCAGCGGTGTTAAAACCAACCCCAAAACGGGGGTAAGATCTAACAAGTGACTTGTTTGCCAAAACTCGTTTTTTCTCAGATATGGTAATTATTATATACATTTTGTTGTACTTTACGTAAAGCTCATTAAATTTTGCATCATTTACCAAAAAACCATGTTTCTTGCTAAAGTAGTTTAGAAAATATTACGCTTAATTCAAAATTTGTTAGAACCAGCCCCCGTCTCCCCTAAACATCGAAAAATGTTTCTTTCTGTGTAAATATTTATTTTCTAGAAACCTTACAAAAATATAATAAGAAATATTAAGTTGTTTCGTCCGTTCCAATGTCATGTGTTTTCATTGCTTCTTATCTTAATATATATTCATTTCATTGTGTCGTGGTATTTACTCATAATTAGAGAATATTGTACTCTATATATCGATTGTTATTTTTTCACAAATTTCAATTTTTTGACTCTTTCCAGCTTATTACTATATGATGTGATGTGATGTGATTTTCGATCAGTTTTTCTCTACGGAATCCAATTGAACCAAGGCGCTGCCGAAAGAGCCTGAAAAATTTATCAGGTATTTGACAATGATAGTGTTAATGAACGCACTATTGGTTAGCAAAATTTCATTCTAGAGAGTTTAGCCTCAAAGGTGAGCCCCGAAGTAGTCGACCTACAGTAATCCAGGACGACGATTTGAGGACCCTGGTGGAGATGGTGGGTGCCCACGATTTGAACGGTCGACAGAAAATTTCACGTTTCGAGGTCTGTTCTTCTTTGCTTCTGTGCAACCAAAACGATCCTTTTTTTGGGATTGATCGTCACGTGTGATGAAAAGTGAATCCTTAAGGACAACAGGAGACATTCAGGACAGTGGTTTTCCCAAAGGCGAAAAGCCCGGGCCAAATTATCACAGCAGAGTCCTATAGAAAAATCGATAAAATGTATCAAAACCGGCACTGGACAACAGAAGAGGTCCGATCCTGTTCCCCAACAACACCCGTCCGCACGTTTCACAAACCACCGTTCCAAAATTTACCAAATTGGGCGTTGAGTTCTTCCTCCCCCAGACCTCACGCCATCTTTTGGAGCATTTCGATAACTTTCTCACCGGTAGAACCTTTGCCAATCAGGACCAAGCAAAAGCGGCCTTCGCAGACTTCAACGATTCACGAGCACATAATTTTCATGCTGATGGAATCAATCCACTTGTGTTACGTTGGTAAAAATGCACTGATTCAAATGGCGCTTATTTCGTTTGAATTGAATAAGTATTAATCGAGATATTACAGTTTGAAGTAGACCAATAAAAATGGACAGAACTTTTGATACAACTTAATATCATTAAATATTATATGGAATGAAAGGAATTGATAGCCAATGAATGAAAAGTTCTGTTGCAAGAAACACAGATATTTTCCCAAAATATATGAACAGCATAATTTTATAATGACGAATTCAAGGTGGGAGTCAAGGGGATATTTACCGATTTAAAAATTATGTTAATGTATTTTCTTCGTCAGATATCAATGAGTATATCGAGAGAGAGAGTCCTGTGAACTGAGAAAATGATATTTCGAATTGAAAATCGATGAACAATCAGTGCTAGTGCCTGATAATTCAAAAAAATTTAAAATGGAAAAAAGCCAGTGAATATATTTTCTACTGTTATGGTTGATTTCCGGGTTTTGCCGTGGTCTTCTTTGTATATGATATCCAAACGTTTCGACTGCAATGGATGCAGTCATCTTCAGTGGCATAATCATGACGTTTCAACAGTTTCAATTGACACGTCAAGAAGAGTACTTCGACCACGAGATGACTGCCATAGTTGCAGTCGAAACGTTTGGATATTATACCCAAAAAAGACTACGGCAAAATCCGTAAACCAACCAAAACATTGATGCCAGGCGTGCAAGCCTACATTTGTATATGTTACACTGGACTTTCCACTGGACTTTCAGGAAATATAAAAAATATTTTTCGCACTGAATGTGATTATTTCGTATTTGATGAACTTTCCAATCTACTCTTTTCCATGCATTTCATCAGTTCGGACTTCCATTGTCTAATATGATATAAACTGATTTGAAATACCTGAAAGAATCTGTAAGAAATTAAAAGATTCTTTCAGGTATTTCAAATCAATTTATATCATATTAGACAATGGAAGTCCGAACTAATGAAATAGACCACGAAACATTCTCAACTACCTTCAAACAAACTCTTTTCCATATTATGTTATAAGAATTGCTGGTTCAGTATGTGCTAGTTCTCTCCAAAAGGAATTTGCATTCATAGACTTCGTAATACATATTTCCAGCCTCTGTAGAACTATCCAACTGCTGTTGACCCTTCTAGTTTCAAAAAATACAGGATCTCTTACATTAATAATTCAATGTTTGATGCGGTCTTTATAGTCCGGGAGGTAGTGTCACTTTTTTATAAGAGTCATTCGCAATTGCATAATGCAATTAATTCAATCGATAAAGTAGTTTTTATGTTACGAAATACCAAACCGAACATCAGATCGCGCAACCTTAGTGGGTAGAGTCGGAGGAAGCTGCGGAAGATAACCAGTAATTTAAAAAAAAGTGATTTTATGCACTCCATAATTTTCACAGTTCATTATTCTCAAGACATATTCAACTAAAAAAGTCGTCAGACCTTGATCTGCGGGTGGATTGTTCGTCAGTCACGTGTAGTAACGTAATCCTGGTGAACATTGAAAGACTCCTCAATTTGATATGATTTATGTGAGTTTAGTTGATAATTATTTTATGTTGAATCGGAACATCAGATTAGGAAGATTCGATCTATTCACGTATATGCACCCAAACTCCCATGAAAATTTTGCATTATTGGAAGAATTTGTTTGCCGTTTGTATGGTTTTGATAATATAAATGATGTAAATTTATCGCGGGTAGTAGAATTCATGAAAACATACAAGGTTAATGAAAATGAAGATATTTTAAAAGTTAATAAAACATTCGAGGGCTCTACTCTTCCACCGTGTCATTCAGAATTGCAACAACAATTATTGAGGAGCAGTTATATCGCTCAATTGTGGACTCACGCATCTCATCAAACACCAACTCATTCAACTCTAACTGATTATGGATGGAAAGAAGGTTCGAAGGAGATTAATTGCCTTCGATAAAAAGCATCACGAACTCAATCGAAGATGAAAGCGATAATATTATAGGTATTTGTCATACTTTTCTCTGACATTGAATTGTTAATCTTCAACCTACATTTCATATTAATGCATTTTTCTGATCATTTAGACGAAACAAAATCGCAAGACGACGATGAAGATGAAGATTGGGATGAAAGCGGGTTGGAAGACAGCAGCGATGAAAGTTCACTGGTCGCGAGTGATTCTGATAGCGACTATGAAGAATCAGAATAATAATTTGCCACATTTCCATTATTTTTTATACGATTTTATTCATATTTTATTTATAAAATGAATTTTTAATCACGAAACCTATTAAAATTTACAATCATTTTCATAATATTGATAATCATTTCCAGTCTTTAATAACGAATCTACTATCTTCCTTTAAACTTATCAAAGTCATTGTATGCATCCTGAAATTGTTTTCAGAGATAGTTTTTTGAGTATAAAAAATAAATATAATCGTCAGACGACATGAATGTAGTGGAAAGTCTGTCAGTTGGACCGCAAAAGATGCCGCGCGCTTGATTCTTTCCGAGAGCTGAGATCCACTTCGATTGCTCGACTGACGGGTTTTCCACTATTTCCATAACGTCTGACGATTGTTTTTGTACTTTTTATTCTACAAATAATTTCACATTGCGTACTATTACTTTTTTTAAAATTCAGGATTACGTTACTACGCGTTACTGACGAACAATCCACCCGCAGATCAAGGTCTGACAACTTTTTTAGTTGAATATACCTTGAGAATAATGAACGGTGAAAATTATGGAGTGCATAAAATTACTTTTTTTCAATTACTGGTTTATCATTCGCAGCTTCCTCTGACTTTACCCACCGCTACTGGAGAGTCTGACGGTCGGTTCAGTATTCAGGTATACGGAAACAACTTTGATGAGTGAATTGCATTGTGCATAAAATTTTATAATAAAATATAAGAACTGTTTTGATCACAAAGGTGGCTGAAAAAAGTCCACAACGAATTATCATGACAAATTTCTTTGATTGGCTCTATGTTTTGTGAAGTGATATCGAACCGCTTTTGAAAGAACTGGAAAATTGCAAAGGTACACGAAATGTATTTGTGGAGTTCAAAATAATGAAACAGTTTTTTGACAGTATGAAGAAGAATGAATGAATGTAGAATGAATTTAATCTATAATTATATTTAATACTTGTGAAGTGACCCTGTTTTTCGATAGATCTTTGAAGGGACAGTCTTGATTTTTCGTATCTGTTTGTTAAGGTTGGACAATGAAAAAACAAAATGTTATAAAAACAATTACCTGTAATCAAAAATAACCTCTAGACAGTAACATATCAATCAACACCGTTTCATTGCTAGTACAACATTACTGAAATTAATTTTACAGAAAAACGAGTTTAATTTCTCGAAAACAACAAGTAAGAATACATTTGTCTGGTCCAGTGAAGTTCGAAGGAGCAAAATGTGGAAAGTCGTATAATTAGCTCGACATTTTTTAAATTATAATTACATTTATGGCAATCACCTTGAGCAAAGATATATCCGTTCCTTTCCGTTGGAAGGCTTGTAGATTATTGACGAATGATATTCGAAAGTTTGAACTTATTATCAAGTCATAGGTTTTGAGATAACATTTTTCGTATCAGGATGGAGAAGTAGGAAGCGAAAATCTTTCTTTCCCAAAAATGAATCTCTCCTAAAAAACAGATTTTTTTTAAAACAGATTCAAATTCAAATAATAATTATATTTCGCCAAAGCTACAATTATTGCAGAAATCACAATTTTTTGAATGCTTTGTTTCGTAATGTTATCTAGAACGTTTGTTTGATAAAATATTTTGAAATCTCTGAAAGAATCAATAAAATTAAAAAAAATAGCTGAGAATAACAATTATATCATGCAGAAAACAGCCCTGAAATATTACAGTAAAATATAATACAATTTTATATTATTGTAAAATAAAATAAAATTTTATTTTATTGTAATTTTATTTTAGGTTGCTTAAAATTATTGTAACTAGTTAATACAGTTTATTGTATGATTTTCACTAAAGAGGGTTTTACAAAAACTGCGACACGCGTTTCGCTATACAATAGGTTTCTCAATCGTTAACTGTTTACGCTTGAGAAAGCTATCAAACACGTGTCGCGGTTTTTGTGAAACTCTTCATAATGAAAATCATACAAAAAACTGTATTGATTAGTTTTAATATGGATTTTCATCAATTATCGGCCATTTGTATTCATTTACTTAATATAATTGTTATTTTTAGCACTTCTTTTTAATTTTATTGTCTGAGGCAAGATTTTTATAGTGAATACAGGTTTCGAAAACTGAAAAATATTGTTTTTCTAAAAGTTAACCACTTTATGAAAATTTATGAATATGACAAATTACTGACCAATTGGACTTTCCAGTAGTTTATATTACGCAGTAACTTTTCAGGATGAACTTTTCAGTTTACCCTCAACTACACTTCAGCAGATTCTCTATTAACTAAGTTATTAGTTTTTCAGATTATGGAAGGTTATAAACCCAAAAAACAGTATAAAATAACAGAGATGTAAACAATGTGGAAATAAAATAATCGAAATGGATGCGCCAATTAAATAAAATTAACACAAACATCAACGTTAAAAATAAAAAATCCAAGTGGAGGATTTCACCTTACTATAATAAAAAAAAATCTCTGAAAATATTACCTGAGTAGAAGAATACTATAAACATTTGTTGAAAGAATTATCTTCAATAGGTATTTTGGAATTTTAAAGTTGATGCATCTCCAATAGTTTAAAGAAATAAATAGATGTAAAGGAATACTCGATTCAATGTTTTTTTTTATAAAATGCAACTTTAGAATAATTGAAACTAGAATGCCAGTGTTTGATACTTATAAATCATCAAAACCTTATACACCGATACTTTATAAGAATAAAAATACATTTGTTGTTTTTTTGAATACAATTGACAATGTTGAATGTTAGAAATGAAAAATTGATAAGGAATAACACTTCCAAAATACAAATCATGAAATTATAGATATTCGAATTTCTATAGTTTGAAATGTTTAACAGTCTTGAAATCTAAAAGAGAACTGAGGATACACTACAAAAACACACTTTTGTCTATTTTCCACTATATTTCTTTATTGTTGACCGGTTTCGGCTATTATACCATTTTCAAAACTAACTGATTACATTTAAATCCGAGTAATTTATACCTATATTATTCTAGCATAAATGATTTGATATACCTGATATATCTGATATACCTGATATCCGGTACCTGCGTTTCATATACCTGTAAAATCCATGAACATAACAAAGCTTTCAATATAATGTAGGTTTTGGGATCTGGACTATAGGTTCAGGAGAGGACTATTGTCCTTGAGGGAAATCAAGTGGATTAGGTTAATAACTTCACATAAAGCATTAAATTATACTTCGAACTGGACTGACAAGATTTTTTTGATGATAGGACCAGTAAATCGAACTGTTCTATTGAGCAAAAATCCAAAGACGATTTCCAATTTGATATTTAAAAAAATCGGCAGAGCTTCCTGATATGAAATGATATTTAAAACTTTTCATAATCTGTTTTTGCAGTTCAGCAACGAACTGTATCCTAATTTGTCCTCTTACAAAGGAACCGAAGTGCTTCTTGCATTGAATGTTCCAAAGTTATTTTGACGCTTTCAAATAAATCACATCTATCAAGGGAAACGTAGTTCTTATGATTTGTTTAAGACTCTTACATCCTTTTCTATAGATTATATAGTCATATTAAAGGAAAAAATTTATTCTGTAATACTAGAGAATTGAATTATTTCAAAAAATATTTGTTGCTACGGCAAAATTAGTTAAGCCATATTTCTCGAATTGGTAATTAACATCGATGATTTTTATAACTGTATCTGCCAATAAAATAGTATTAATGTGGAATTAACTACTTGGTCATATCTCATAAAATACATATCATAAACACGAATTTTCTGATTGCAACCATTTGAACCAGTATTAACAGCACATTTTTTATTTGAAAACTATCAAAACCAGTCTTTTTGAAAATATTGACCTCTTCTTCCCAAACATAAAAAAAATAACATCAGATAATGTGACATTGGATCAATCAACTTTCATTGTTCAAATTGAAGCTTTCAGTGTTCTTTGTTGAAACTGGTTCTTACCTTTCTACTTTTTTGAATTCGTGACCTTTTTCGGACTGTTTATTAGAATTTTATCTGAACATCAACTGAGATATTCAAATATATGCACACGATAACTTTAACTGGAAACATTGATTTGTTTTTATATAAAAACTTATTTAATTGATGTCAGTGGGTCACTTTGAACGTCATCTCAAGAAATCGTACCCAGCCGAACCTAACCTGTATTTTTGAACGTTTCTACCAATAAGATAATCTTAATGTTTTGTGGAGATTCCAATACGTAAAGAAATTCTTTTTGACATCGGTAGTTTATTTATAATTCAAAAAGACTAAAACTCCAATTTATATTCGTATTTTGTTCTAATTATCTTATTCAGTAAGAGTCCTCTCCTCAATTTATTTCGAAGCTGCTGGTCACTTTAAGATCTCTTATCGGATCAACTGGGATATACCTGAATATTCGATTAGTGGAAATTTTTTGAATGTTATAATCATAAAAAAGGAATACTCTTGTCATTGCCACTAATGGAGTGAGGTTTTGACCCTTCATTCTCAATTGTGAATTTTTTTTAGAACCCATTAGGACAACAGAACAGGTACGTTTCTTTGACCGGCCAGATTGTACTTGAGAACTCGAAGAAAGAACTGACATCAAAGTTTGTATTAGTCTCAATATTACGAATAGAGCGTGCTGTTTTCGAACATCACAAATGAAACAATTGAAAACAACGACATTTATTGATTATTCTATAAAAATGACAAGTAGATTTCCAGTTCACTGACATATCATGCAGTTTCTTGACGATCATCTTCATTTCATTCAGGATTTGGAGACCAGCTCCCCTACCCTTTCGGCTGATCATTGGCCTTGAGATGGACCAATGGGTACATGACTGATGGATGACGGCATGAAGTCCTTAGACATCAGTGCCGCCCTTCACGGGATACCCCTACCTGGCTGGGGTGGGATGGATGAAAAAGTTATTCATCCTTTAACGGGGGACATGAGGGCCTCATTCGACAGAGTGTCGGGGCCTTCTATATCGGGAGGGGTCGTCTACAGCATAATCTGTGGCTTCCCTAACTAACGGGTTTTCGTGAGTTTCCGTTTTTTCGAAAACTCTCTCATTCCTCGACTGAATGGACTGCCGAATGGAAGGCAGCTGCAAATCTCTGCGGATGGCTTCATTCCGCACGAACCAAGGAGCATTCACAATCATCCTAATTAGCTTATTTTGCAACCTTTCCAAAATGGAAATGTTGGACGGAGCCGCTTGTCTCCAGACGCCTGAAGCGTACATGATGACAGGCTTGAACATCGAGTTGTAGATCATGATTTTGTTTTTAAGACTCATCTTGGATTTCCTGTTGATCAGAGGGTACAGACCGGCTATCCGACCCTCGATCTTGGACTTAACGTACATGATGTGCGGGTTCCAAGTGAGCCTACGGTCTATTAAAAGGCCGAGGTACTTTACCCGCGCTTGCCAGTCAATCTCCCTTCCAGAGACTCTCACTTTTCTGGCCGGAGAAGATAGTAATCTCCCCATGGTTATCGCCTGAGTCTTTTCCGGGTTTACTCGGATCTTCCATTCGAGGTACCAGCGCTCGAGGTCGTCCAATGCAAGTTGCATGTAGACGACGCCGAGCTCCCGCCCCATGGAAGACGAGAGTAGAGCCGTGTCATCGGCGTACAGGGATATCTTCACTCTATCGGACCTGGGCAGGTCGCTTGTATAGAGTGAATACAGCGTCGGAGAGAGCACGGCCCCCTGTGGCACTCCAGCGAGGATCTCTCTGTTGTCAGACAGAGAGCCCTCTACTCTAACCTGAAAGGTTCTGCCTCTCAGGAAAGATCCGATCCACCGGATCAGGCCCCGAGGTAGGTCGAGCGCGTTTAGCTTATGTATAAGGCCTTCGTGCCATACTCGGTCGAAGGCCTTTGAAATATCTAAAAGTACGATATGTACTTTTTTGTTGTTATTCAGCTCGCTGATGGTGTTCTCGACCAACCTTAGAGCCTGTAGTTCAGTGGAGTGATCTCTCCTGAAGCCGAATTGTTCATTAGGCAGAACATTTCGGTCCTCAACTTCTTCGTTGAGTCTTTGTAGAACGACTCTTTCAGCCAGCTTAGCCGCCGACGAGAGTAGACTGATCGGGCGATAGTTCTGCGGGAACAGCTGGTTCTGACCCTGTTTCGGGAGCATGACGACGACCGCATGCTTCCACCTTCTAGGGAAGTGTCTGAGGGCCAACGAACTGTTGATAAGACTCAGCAAGAATTCAACGCTGTTTTCCGGGAGTCTCTTCAACAACTTGTTAGTTATTGAATCGGCTCCCGGAGCTTTCTTTGCTTTCGCAGCCTTGATGAGACCCTTCAGCTCCTCCATAGAAGCTGGACGGATGTCGTCGTCGTCATCCTCCCTGAGAAGTCGGTGAACCCGGTCTTCCAGCAGCATATCGCGGTCGATGTCGTCGTCGTCGTCAACGTTAAGTTGAAACTGACGTTCCATCGTGTCTGCAAAGGCTAACGCCTTGTCGGCGGGGGAGTAGCACACTCCGCGCTCTCCGTGAATGGGTGAGAGAGCAGTCTTCTTCCCCCTGAGCCTACGAGTAACTCGCCAAAGCTCGTCACTCCCAGGTTCGAAGGATTCCAAGAGCTCTTCCCACCTTTCGTTTCGGTGTTCATTGATGGCCTGTTTGACACGATTGGCCATCCTATTCGCCGCTGTTTTGTCCCCTGGGAAAAGGGTTCGCTGGTAGAGCCTTCTCAGGCGGTTTCTCTCTCGTATCAAGGCTTTGATACGAGGGGGAAACTCGTTGTAGCTCTTCAGCGGACACTCCTCCCTGGAGGTGGCCGCTCGAAACGCATCATTCACAGAAAGCTCGAAACGCTCAACTGCCGCGTCGAGTTCGTCGGGAGAGTCGAGTACCTCAGGAGGGGCGCGCATCTCTTCGAGCTGGGCTGTGAAGACATCCCAGTCCGTATGCAGTTTCTTTGATTAAAAAGCCACTTATATAGGATTCAAGGCTCTCACAGCTCTTGTCAATTTTTTGGTTGGTTTCTGGGTTTTGCCGTGGTTTTCTTTTGCTATAATTTCCAAACGTTTCAACTGTAACTGCGGCAGTCATCTTCGTGGCGTGGTCGAAGTACTCTTCCTGACGTGTCAAGTGAAACTGTAGCTCATTTCTGCCGTGCTATTTATAGTACTGATTTTTCGGGCACTTTCTGTAATGGCGGGTTCGCGCGTACTTCCCGCGCGATTTGGTTGACTTGGCTCCGTTTTGGCGCTTTTCAATTCTGTGTGTCAGATCTTTGGTAGATATGTTTTCTCTTTCTATCTGCTGACTTTCTCTTGGTGTTTGTATATTTTGTATTGGTGTTTGTATATTTGTATGTATATGGCTTCGAAATACATTCTTGTTGAATAATGATTCGACTTTGGTAGCCTCTTGGTATTTTCGAACAGGTTCTTGTGTTCCCCGTCGGACAGTGCATTTTCAGCGACTGCAGACTTCTCGGTCTGTCCCAGTCGGCAACTCCGCTTCTGCTAGCCTAGGCGGTTACCAATGCTTCTTTTTGTCGGACCGATATAGACACAGTTATAAGGAATCCTGTAAACTTTCGCTGATTCGAGTGGATTTCTGCTGATCTCAGATACTCTGATATTTTCTTCATTGGTTTGAAGACGGTGTTAATTTTCCCCGTCTTTAGAACTTTTCGATTCAGTTAGTGACACCTTCTATGTATGCCAGATCTATGTCGAGGCGACAAACATTGTCGGATATGCTGCAGAAACATATTAGGAAGACTAAGACGTACTTCCGAGACTCCACTGACTTCATCAAACATTTGAAAGGCATCACCTTGGAGGAAAACGATATTCTAGTTAGCTTCGATATTGTCTCCCTATTCACAAATGTGCCACTCGAGGAATCCCTGAGACACATAGAGGAGATCTTTTCACAAGATATCGACTCATTTCAACATTCACCAACGACAACATATTTTCAGTGGAATAAAACCTTTTTTGAACAAGTTGATGGAATCGTCATGAGCAGTCCACTTAGCCTAGCAGAGGCGAATGTCTACATAGAAAAATTTGAAGAAAAATCCATTCAAACATTAGATAAACGACCGAAGCACTGGTTGAGGTATGTAGTTGACACGTTCGTTATTTGGAGCCATGGAGAAGAATAACTTCAGAACTTCTTGAATCATCTGAATAGCTTGATGTTTCAGTCAAGCGGACGGCTACGACAGAGAAGACAAAATCCGCGTTACGCGTCCAAGGGAGAAGAAGAGAAACACCAGTGAAGATCAAAACCCGGAAACCAATCAATACATACAAAGCCACTTGTTGATTTCTGAACTTCTCTTTGCTCATTCAAGGAACACGTTATTCTGAGATTTCCACTAAACAGTGCCATATAGACCAGCGCTGAAAGCCTTTAAAAAAGGTTACACACTGAAAAAAATTATAGTAGAATGAAACCCATAGGAAAAGAAAAATGATATAGGTAACAAAAATAAAAGAAAAAATAAATTACGGCCAATTGAGGTCGGGAAGTGTGAGACGGTGAGTTTTTAGATATGAACATTGGTTCATCTTGATTTCCGGCAAAACTACAAGTCCTATAGAAAAAAGTTGTAGGTAATAAAAAGACCTACAAGATTTGTAGATACATTTTCTTCACATAACCTTGAAATTTATGTGAAAAATGTAAATAACAAAGTTTTTGATTTTTTACAATTTTTGTCACGAAATTTGGTGAAAACTTGTCTTTCTATGCACCAAACATACTGTGATTCAATATCGAAAAAGCATCCAAATTTCCAATGGTAAATTCACTTGTCAAAATATCTGCTTGTTTCAAAATATGGTGGTATTTTTTTCGTTGAAATCTCTATTTTCTGATAGTGTACGAAAAAAAATCCGTTACTATGGTAAATGTTCTCAGAAAATGCAAAAAAACTCGAGTCCATAGATTTTCTTTAACATTATGTTCAGTTTTGAGCTAGTTTTTTAAATCAACAATTTAATTACTCGTATAATGTACCATTCCATGTTACAATGAAGAAAAAAATTATATATCCGTAAAAATCAAGATTGCAAAAAAAATGCAAAAATAGTTGTTCAATATATTCAAGTTAGAATTTGAAGAGAATTTCATCTAAAAATGTGACTGATACATATTATTTTCAGTGAAAGAGCTGGTTAACTGAATTCAAATTACATTTTTGTCATAGAAAATTTCATACATAAATATATCTGTGAGTCGTAATCTTGAATTCAGATACTTTTTTTATTATGTTATACATTCATTTCAATATATACATTAGTTTTTGTTTCTTTTATTGCATTCCTTCTTCGTTAGACTCGACAAACCTTTCCAATTCTAATAGATCTTCAAAATCTTCAAGACCATCACCGTTTTCACCACCGACGAAGTCTGCATTGCTTCTTCACTAAATTTCATCTGAATCATTAACTTCCTCGTAGGTTTTCTTTCCACATTAAGGCATTTTTCAGAGACATGACAATTTGAGCATAAATTTGTGCATTTTAAACCATTTTTTCGGCAGCCACATTTTAAACTGTTACATCAAGTTCCATATCTGCAGCAAATATTTCCAGAAATAATTTTTTTCTGCAAATTTGGGCAAAATGACACTTTGATGTTGATTCCAGCCCCAAACTGTTGCTGGCAGTTCGTTACCCAGACAAGTTTGAAGCTGATCACAACACAACAAAGTTTTTGTTTCGGGGTTGAAATTAGATGATTTTAATGTATTTCTACGTGTTAAAACCGAAAGTGACCATAAAAATTATATATTAGCTCTTGTTTTCAAGATATAGTATCATTATATTATATATATGTATATTGAGTTTTCAACAAATGAAATATTTCATCACCAACAGTTGGTACACATGTTTGTTTACATAACACCCCTCTCATCAGCTGTTCTTAAGTAGTAAACATAACCTATGTGAGTTTGTCAATTGTACGCAACTGGTTGCTATTGAAATTATCGTGTGAAGTTGATTTTTAAATTAATTTAAGTGCTGATCTGAAATGCCTCGAAAGTGTGTGAATTCTGTCAATAGCTTTTGCTATATATGTGGTGAAATAACATTTAAGGCTCAGAAACGTAAAATGACACCTATCGTTAAGACATCCTATGAACATTATTTTGGTGTGAAAGTTGGGGACCAAGATAAATCATGGGCTCCTCATATATGTTGTAATTCTTGTTCCGTCATATTGCGAGAGTGGCTGAAAAATAAAAACCAGGCAATGGCTTTTGCAGTACCTATGGTTTGGCGTGAGCCTACCAATCATACAGACGACTGTTATTTCTGCTTAACTCCTCCCATTAAGCAAGGTTTATCTATGAAGGAAAGAGGAACGGTTAAATACCCTAATCTCCCATCTGCTCTTCGGCCTGTACCACACTCAGACAATTTGCCAGTCCCTTCTCCACCCCAAAACTATGAAATTTTAGAGGAAGGTGATGAAGACTGTTTAGAAGGAGCAACCCATCCTTCTACATCCTATGACCCTGATTTTGAGGTAAGCGATAGGTCTAGTGATCCGCACAGAATTAGTCAAGCAGAGTTGAGTGACCTTATAAGAGATCTTCGCTTGTCTAAGGAAAAGGCTGAGCTGTTAAGGTCAAGACTACAACAGTGGAATCTTCTAAAACATGATGTGAAAATATCTCAGTACAGACAGCGTCAAAAAGATTTGCTTCCTTTTTTTGAGAAAAAAGAAAACCTCGTAGTTTATTCTGATGTTAATGGTTTGATGGACTGCTTGAATTTGGATCACACTCCATCTGAATGGAGACTGTTTATAGACTCTTCAAAACTAAGCTTAAAAGCTGTACTTCTGCATAATGGAAATCAGCTACCCTCTATTCCTATAGGTCATGCAGTTCACATGAAGGAAACGTATATAAATATGAAAACACTTCTCCAATCAATCAAATATGAACAACACAAGTGGCACATCTGTGGTGATCTGAAAGTCATTGCTATACTCCTAGGAATACAATTAGGGTTCACCAAGTACTGTTGTTTTTTGTGTCTGTGGGACAGTCGAGATAGAAAATCTCACTATAAAAAAATGAACTGGCTTACACGAGACCTAAACCCTAATGAGAAAAATGTAGTTTACGAGCCTCTTGTAGATCATAAGGATGTTCTCCTTCCCCCATTACATATTAAGTTGGGATTAATGAAAAACTCTGTGAAGGCCATTGACCAGGAAGGACAAGCTTTTAAGTACTTGAGAGCAAAGTTTCCCAGGTTGAGTGATGCTAAAGTCAAGGAAGGCATCTTTATTGGGCCTCAAATCCGTGAAATCGTAAATGATCCTGCTTTTGACATGATTTTAACAGGAAATGAAAAAAGAGCCTGGAAAGCCTTTAAGGGGGTTGTACATGGGTTTTTAGGTAACAAAAGAGATGATAACTTCACAGCATTGGTTAAAGAGCTTCTTCAAGCTTACCACCAACTTGGATGCAACATGTCCTTAAAAATTCATTTTCTTCACTCTCATCTTAATTTCTTCCCACAAAACTGAGGAGCTGTGAGTGACGAACATGGAGAAAGATTCCATCAAGACATTGCCTTAATGGAACAGAGATATCAGGGCCGTTGGAATGAAGCAATGCTTGCAGACTACTGCTGGTCTGTGTGTAGGGATGCTCCAGAAGTGTTTTATAAAAGACAAGCTAAACGACAGCGATGTTACAATGAATCGGATGGACTTAATTGAAATTTGGTGGTACAAACTTCTTTTATTTGTCAAAACACTAAGGATAATGTTTTTTTTTATTAATTTTGTACTTAAAATATTCTAAAAGAAACATAACAATATTGTTTTATGTACTTTCACTTTTCACGTATAGTATAACTACTCTTTAAGATTAAGTACTGTGTATCTCAAAAACCAGAGCTAATAAAAATTTTTCATTGTTATTTTCGTTTTTATCACCCCAACATTAGTAGAAATTGACTAATTTGGTGTAGCAAACATTCAAAAAATATTTTTTTGTTGTGTTGTGATAATATGCCCTGTAGTAATGTTGTTCTGCTGCACCTTCTATTGGTGGGAGATTTGCCAATACGAAAAATGATTGAATTTTTTCCAATTGATATTTTCGAAATCTTAATTGATTCATTGTATTTTTTACACTCAAGTTTGAATAGATTGGATTAAATGTAATGCATTTTTTTCGATATCTTCTTTGTTTGCATCTTTTTTATAAAAAATATTAACCGAAGAAAGGTATCCTGAATTTATTATTAGATAATTCGGCTAACATTTTTTTACAAAAAAGATGCAAACGAAGAAGATATCGAAAAAATGGATTACAATTAATCAGATCTATTCATAAGCGTAAAAATGATAATTTAACACGAAGAAGTGCCATCAAAGAGAAAAAAACTGATGTATTGAAAAATTTTATAATGGATGGATAACATACTCAGTAAAAAATATCGAAATTCGAGAGTACGATTTACAGGTATATTTATATACCTGCTTCTATACTGAAAAAAAATTGTAACAGTTACGTTTTTTAGATGGAATTCCCTTTAAATCAATCTTATCTTTAATATTTTGCAATCTAGATGTTTCATAGATTTTTAACTTTTTTATTCATCAATGTAACATGGAATCTTACCTTATACGAGTGATTACTGTATATTTCAATCAATGGCTCAAAATTGAACATACTGCTTAAAATAAATTGGATTGGAGTCTTTTTCGTTTTTTGCATTTTCTGACAACAGTCATTATCACCACCCTATCAGAAATAAGGGATTTTAACGAACAAAAAGTCCACTGACTTTTTTGAAAAGGCAGATACTTTGACACGTGAATTTACGATTGAAAAGTATGGTGCTTTTTCGATATTTAATCAAAATAAGGTGAAAACATGAATATTTCAAATTCAAAAAATCACAGTGTGTTTGGTACACAAAAAGGCAAGTTTTCACCAAATTTCGTGACAAAAAATTTATAAAAGATAAAAATAAAAAGGCAAAAACTTGGTTATTTCAATTTTTCACATATATTTTGAGGTTATGTGAAAAAAGTGTAGATATTTTTATTAGTTACAACTTAGCTATTGAAATTGTAGCTCCACAGAACTTGTAGTTTTGCCGGAAATCGAAATAAGCTGATTATTACCCTTACAAACTCACCCCTTCCCTCTTCTAGACCTCAAATCGACCGTAATTCATTTTTCTTTTAATTTTTGTTAAATCATCTTCCATTATCAATGGGTTTCATCCTACTATAATTTTTTTGGTTTTAAATATTATCGACCTTGGTCTAACATTGTGTTGTGAATCGAAAGTTTTTCACAATTTCAATTGGTTGAAGTGAGAATTTATATAAGGAATTTTTATAATCATTTCTTAGTTATAATTGCTGAGATAATTGACCTGGGATAGATAAATAATTCAAGACAAAATGGTTTTTCAATTCATTGAACTATCATGAACTGAAAGTCTGAGTTTTATGAAACAATACTTGTTGACGTTTCGCGATTTCAAGAAAAATTGATAAAGAATTCAACAAAAATTTAGTTATGATCGACTCATCATGCAGTTTTCTTCGCTACGAAGCCACTTATTGATTCTCGAACTCTTCTTTGTTTGACGAAATAACAAAAGGATAAAAATGTTTGAGATTACATAACAAAAATATTAGCATGATCCTTGCTCATAGCACAATTATCTATTTGTTTGAAAATTGATTTGGTATTCCAAACGAAATCATTTTTATTGTTAGGTCAGACATTTACATTATGTGCTTTGTATTTTTATTGGAAAATTACTCCTGATTCAATTTTCTTTCGTGTCATATTGATTGTACTCTTTTATGCATGCGAAAAAATGTACATATATATTACCTCCGATACGGAAATGTTGATTGGTAAACAAACATTAGCGAAAAAAAAACTTTGTGAGCGTTTCGAGAAATACCTTTGTCAAGTCCATTGCTTATTTTTTTGTATATCAAGCCATACAAAGCTGTATTATTATAAAAAGTTCTTCATTTCTTGAATAGGGAATATTTTTCTTAAAATAGATGAAAATTTTCAGGAAACACGTTTTTACTTTCTACTTTTTCATGCATACAGTGTGTTTCAAATTCCATCCTCACCATTGGGATCTCGGAAACTATGAGAGATACGAAGATGGTTGAATTAGGGCAAATTTGTGCATTTACCTGACTAACGATATGCCGTTGAGAAAGTTCTGAAATTCCGAGTATATCCGGAGATATCCGGAAAACAGTAATTTCAGAAAATGTTTTTTTTCTGGCTTCATTCTTCAAAAAATTCTGAAATAAATTGCACTTCTACATTGCCACTTTTTGCCTGCTACATAATGGTGTTTTCAGATTTGCTGTCCGACGTTTCGACTTCAGGCCATCATCATCAACTTATGATATGATACATCAATGATGTATCATTATTTTGTTGAAATTGGAGATATTGAAGAGATATTGAACAGTGTTAGAACATCGGAAATGTACTTGAACTATGTTCAAGTTATTGGATCAAAATCTTACCGAGTTTGGTTCATTTGAAAAACCGAGGAGAAAATACGGAGACAGAATGAACCAGGAAACTAAGGAAAATTTGATAAATGAGGTATGTAAAGTATGTATGAGGTAAGTTAAATATCGTGTCCTTTTCAATAAAAATTATTGATTTGCAGATAAACATATGAACCCGGGGAAATCTACACCTTGTATTTGGAAAGTGGGGAATTTAAAAAATCGATATGTTCACACTAAAGCAATTTGCTTAACAAATTTCGACTATTAGGGATTATTTATTAACAGAATAAACTTAGTGTTTTTGGAATATAATCCAAAAACTAAAATTTATACAGATATTCAATGTTATGCTCAAATTAGCTATCATCATTGAAACAAAAAAAAACATTTGGTCAAAAATCTTCAGTTAATAGCATACTGTTTTTTCAGGCGTGTTCTGTCACAAAAATCGAAAATTGGGTGCTCCACGATATGAACGATCGGCAGACCTTGTCGCGTTTCGAGGCCTGTTTTTTTTTCTTTTGCGCAACCAAAAGGATCCTTTGTCAGGTGTGATGAAACGTGGATCCCTTACGACAAGGTACTGGTCAACAGTCAAGGTCAAGAGTTCGATTCCTGTTCCACGACAACTCCCGTTCGCAAGTTTAACAAATTACCGTTCGAAAATTAATCGAATTGAGCGTCGGAAGTTCTGCCTCACCCACTGTACTCCTCACATCTCACACCAACATACCAGGCAAAAACGGATTTCGTCGACTTCATCGAATCTCGAGCACGCAATTTTTATGCTGAAGGAATTATTCGTTGGCAAAAGTACACTGATTCAAATGGCGCTCATTTCGATTGAATTGAATAAGTATTCACTGGGATATCACATTTTGCTATAGACTGATAAAAACGAACACAACCTTAGAAAAAAAACGTTAAGTAATAACAGTTAAAGTAATTGAATTACTTATAGTAATTGAATTACTTATATGAAACATTCATTTGCTCAAGGATCTCATTTCAAAATTTTGATTTGGAAGAATCCGACACTTTTATCAAGAAATATTATTTCAAATAAATTTTGTTTTGAATCCATCGTCTTTTCCAAGTTGAATATCTTCGCAATTATAATTTTGGAATATCATTAAAATTTCTCAGGAACATTTTAACTCCAACCTATTGAATGAATGATACTCTTATATATGACACTATGGCACACCTATTAATCTCAATAAGATGGGTTGATGCAACATCGAGAGGGACATGGTACCCCTTAATAAAACTTTCGTTTTCCCCGAAAAACCATACCCGTTACTATAAAGTATTTCATTTATTCAACCGTTCTCAAGGTTGAGTATTAGTGGAGTTTCATCCCAACACCAAACCGTTATTTTAACACCTCCATATATGTTTGGATCACCAAGTGATCATCTTCAAGAGGAAGATAGATAGTTTAATCTTCCATCACTGTCACATGCCTTATGCCCAAAATTTTCGAAAAAATCGCATGGCTTGAGCTAACCGATATGCCGACATCGTCAGCAACTTCTCTAATATTGATTCTCAATAACGATTTTCTTCACTTTCCCAACATTTTCATCTGACTCAGAGTACAATCACCGTATGCCACTATCAACATATCATTTTTTTTGAGTACTCAGTTTCAGTTTTTACACAAAATTGGATGCAAATTTTTTTTATCCACTTATTTCGAAGCAGAAAATCGCCGGACACGCAAAACACTTTTAACTTCCATGCCTCTCGCCAACAAACTAAACGTGAAATAAACAGAAATAAACAAAAACAGAAATAAACAAAATAAACAGCTGAAACTGTGAGCATATCTTCTAGACGAGTGTACCAACATAAACAAGTCAATAAAATATTCTCGGACAGTCAAACGGCGTTGGAAGCTCTTGGCTCCTACCGAGCAACGTCTAAATTGGTGGCAAATTGCCAAAAACGACTCTTCTCGATAGGAAGACTCAACAGATTATCTCTGGTCTTGATTCCTGGCCATACTGACCTGCTGTTTTCCTTGCAAAGGAGGGTGCTACAAGCAGCTTCATCGGACCAGAACCTGTCATTTGCATCGCTTCGAAGCTTGATATGAAACAGTTATTGCAGGGATGAGGCGGGTTGGCTGTTCTTGTTCATCATTCACTGCCTAAACCCCTGTGCAAGCTTTTTTGGCGAGTACATAGGCTTGGGATATGGGGGTTGAGCATACCGGCCATTAAATGCCTGCTTCCACGTAGTCCCGCTGGATACGGGAATCTGTTTTTCCGTTAACCAGCTGTCGCACCCCTACGAACGACAACCCTCAGAAGTCGAAACTTGTGTGAGCTAAGGATTAACGAGGTCTTACCTTTTAACGTGTGATTCCTAACACGGGTTGGACGATAGCAAGTGAAGATCGATCGTTCAGACTAGGGCTTGAACCACCGACCAACACGGCAGTCAATTCGAGTGAGTGAACAAATCACCCACGCCGAACCGCTTGGCTACCGACCGACCTATGGGAATGGCAGAATCACTTGTGGTTCTGTTATTCCCTAACTGAATGGCATTCCAACGATGGCTTAATCTTAAGGTGTGTATCCGTTCCGAGAGGATGAATGACACTGAGCCTATCAGCTGTCACTACGGAACCTTCGAGATACCGGGCGCCTTCTCGTCGTAGCATCGCCTTGTCACGGCGATGCTACGTAATGGACCTTCTTTCCCTAGCTACTCGTGGGACTTTCATGGACAGAGTAAACTTCAAAATTCTTTCTGACGCTGAGTCTACAGAGGAGATGGATGTCGAGCTTACGACTCCAACTGACTTATCTGTGAATTTAGATCTAGAGGGCGAGCTTCTCAACTCTCCAACTCCTGATCCAATGACTGAATCTAAAAAAAAAAAGGTTTGGTGGTGCAACCAGGAAACAACTGAGTAGTCTCTTCAAGAGCGGGGTACCCTATGAAACCGCCTTGCACCTAATTCTGGAGCGGCGTACTCAGAATCTGTCTCAGGTGGAGGAACAAACCCCCCATGAGCAGGTTAGCAAACGTTTGCGTTCAAGTTATGATTCACCAAAACCAGAGGCCAAAGAGCCCTGCACGGGTGAATCTAAGGCATCGTCAGGTGTAGCTTACGTGCAAAAACCCTCATATGGGAAGATTGTAGTGGGTATCATCTGACCTGAAAAACCACTCACCATATAAACTAATCGGCTTCGTTAAGAAGCTGGGTTGATTTGGTCGAATGTGAATAGGTGTGAGCCACAATAAACCCTTGCGGGTTGCGGCGGATAGTCGAATAGACCCACTCACTTTGGACCTACCCTAATCTAACCTAACCAACATAAAAAAATTGCTAATCGAATTTACGAAATTTGAACATTCACCTCATATTTTTAACAGTCCTCGTACATATTCAGAAAAAAAATTGTGTAATTTAATATCCGCAAGAAAAGTAGTTGCACCAGATTAACTAAATTTTCTAATTTAAGTCTAAAAGAAACATGGATAATATACAAATTCAATCTCCTCACAAACTACCTCTCTCAAACATTCAAAAACAAATCTCTCTTCATTGTGCCACTTTGAACTAAAGGACCTGCAGCGTCTAACGGATGTTTCAAAAAATTAAAATAAAAGAAGTGTAAAATACATCCCACCACCATTTTCATTTTAAGCCACTTACTTCTATATTTAGTGGCAGTGCTCCAGGATGATTTCAAATGCCGTTTCTGCAGATGTTCCTTTGTTTTATTGTGACTTGCGACATTTGGAGAAGTATTAACGGCATCGTATGTTTTCCCCACGAATTTATTCCAAAGCGTTATGAACTCTTTCATCTTCAAGTTTCCGAGTCAAGTTCAAGTTCAATATCGATATTTATGTGGTAGTTAACGATCGAGCGTAGTCGCTTGTTTTGGAGTCAAGATCACACACTCAGTGTGAGGTCTCTGGGTTACCTGGACTGGATTGCCTGCCTCCTTTTACTGAGTTGATTCGAACTTGTAGACTGGCGAACTGTGGGGAATGTGAAATTATATGATTCAAAATATTGTTGAAAATATTATCCAATACTTGATTAGAATATACAAACTCTTTAATGATAGTTCATTTTCAGTATTCAGAAAGTTAGAATTCAACTGATGGAAATTTATATGGTTTATTTCGATATGAACAAAAAAAAATTTTCAACGTACTTATACCACTGCGATTTTTACTGCTAATAGATTTTGAATTTCAATATTCTCCAATTAATTGATTTATATGATTCCACGTGAACTGTTAATTTCAATACTAACTGGAATTATATTGTTTACTCGGTATTTTTTCAATTATCATGAAGTCATCAAATGGAAAAATATCTGAATTAAATCACTGCATGGAAAAAATTTAAAAAAGTCAACAATATCAATTCTCTTTTACTGTACTTTTCTAATACTGTCATTATATAGAAGGAAAATTTTGTCGATGTTTGTTTGAAGTACACAAGTGGAATTTAAAATACCGAAAAGTATATTACATATCCATCTACGAATGATAATTTATTTTTAAGGTATCTATGATAACGCTTTTTGGAATATTTTGTGAATTAATACCAAAATATTTTTGATGCTGTACAAATTTTAGTATTCTCAATTAGGTAGTCATAATATCAGTTCATCGCCTGTTTAATTTAATGATAATTGAAAACAAATACTACTTATAATGATAATAATAATAGTAATGATAGAAATACCTCTTTATTCACCATAAAAAGTATAACTGAATAGGCAAAGAGAGCTTTCAGAATAAATATGAATAGGTGAAGTATTAGCCAAGGCTGTTTTTCAACTCAGCCTGGAAAAAATTACTCAGTACTTTTCAATTATCATGGAGACATTAAATGAAAAAAAATATGAATTGAATGATTGTATGGAAAATATTTGAAAAACTCAATAATATAAATTTTTTAACTGTTCTTTCCTAATAGTAATCTGTTATTATATTGAAGGAAAATTTAGTCGAATTTTGTTTAAACGGCCTTAGTGGAATTTGAAACACTGAAAAGTATATTACATATTTATTTATTAATGATAATTTATTTTAAAGGTACCTATGATAACGCTATCCAGAATGTTTTGTGAATTTTCGTTGATATTTCTCAAAAGTAATTATTCTCAATTGGGTAGTCATAATATTAGTTCATCGCCTGTTTAATTCAGCGATGATTGAAAATTGATACCATTTATATCGTTTACTCGGTACTTTTTAATTATCATGAAGTCATCAAACGGAAAAATATCTGAATTAGATTATTTCATGGAAAATATTCAAAAAAAAATCATTAACATAAACTTCATTAAAAACAATTTTATTTACATCTACTTTTCAACTTTTAACTATTATGTTATTCACGTCAATAAATTGGATGTATACTTTCAAAATGAAATAATTGTTTATGAACTCAACTAATTGAGACTACTTTGAGAATTATATATCGATAATTTTTGAGACCATACTACATTGTTATTGGCAAATGGCAAATTGTGTTTATTGTTCCAGACACTTTTAGGCATCAAACATATTTTTTTAATTCAACCCTTGTCGAGTGAAAATATATTGAATTTTTTGTGTGATTTTTCTGCTATCCGACAAGTTCCAAAACAATACAACACTGTTTGTCAACTCACTTCTTGAGCGTGCTTAAAATCCAAATGAAAACACTTCACTTTTCACTCATCAAAACTCACCCCAAACTTCAAGTCACATACATTAGACAGCTGATTATAACGCTCAAGCACTTATATGTCTAATCAGTTTTCCGCCAAGTTTGTAAATATATAGTTCGTTATTACTGTTGTACTTTCACTAGCCAATGAGATAGCACACACTGGCTAAGCCCCACCACTACTAACAATCCAGCGTGATTCTGTTGTTCCATGTCGTCACATATTATGCAGGACTGATTCAATATCAATCGGATCACACTGATTTGGCGAAAATTCATTTGAGGATGTCATTTCTCGCAATAGAACCAAGATTAAACGAAATATGGAAATGTCGCAATATCTGGGTATTACACAAGGGTGCACCGAGGGGGTTGTTAGGATGCATCCCTCTGTCTCTCCCTCCCCGATATACCGAAAGTTGACATGAAAAAACTGAAAAGCTAGCTTCTTGAAAATACTTCTAAATAAATTAGATATTTTGTATGAAAAAAAAAAAACAAAAAACTATTTGAATTATTCGTTCAGGTAAATTGGTAAAGATGGATATACAGTGTGTCTCACTTATAATGGAAACACCCCCGTATCTTCCGTAATATTCGAGATAGAATGATGAAACTCTCAGGACTGATGGAAATGCTCAAAATGCATATACCACCTGAATGGAGTTGGCCAAAGTGATATACACTGTCCGCCACTCGCGATGGAACACCCCATTTTTACGGTAAAACATATTAGGGGGCAAAATAGGCTCAAAATTCCTTCAGATTCGTGATCAGGACTACCAACTCACTACGATTATACTTTTTTCTTGAAAAAAATTTCAAATTTGTTTCACTTCTCATGGAAACACCCCCGTATCTTTCGTAATAATTGAAGTAGATTTTTTTTGGTTTTGACATCAAAACATGAACGGAATTGTTTAAGAGAAAATTGACTTTTGTTTTCACATAGATAATTTATTTTTTATTTTGTTATCAGGAAAGTTATTCTTTATCAATAATAGAGAAAATGGTAATTTTGTAAGAGGAACGGAAACATGTAATCAGTGAGGTTATAGGATGCTTAATTTTAGTTCATATTCTCATTTTCCCATTATTTAAATAAAACAAGGATATTTTGTGGCGAAAAATGTTATGTAGTTCAAAATTCTTTCGAAGTACTACTTTCAAAATCACATTTTCAATTAAAAAACAAAACAATCAATTTCAAATGATTTAACTGTTGACAATTTTATATTTTCATGCCTCCTATGAAATTTCCCTCCAATCGAACACATTTTTCTATGCGCCTTCTATTATTTCCTCCATCAACTCTTCTCAGTTCTCTAGGTGTGATTTCTCTACACGCTTGTATAATTCTTGCACGGAGATCTTCCTTATTTGTTGGCCTAACCTTATAAACTTTATTTTTCAAGTTTTCCCACAAACAAAAATCCAGTGGAATATAATTTGGGGATCGTGGTGGCCATACTACGAGAGGGCTATTGGGTCCTATCCATTTCATAGGTAGATTCCTATTCAACCAAACCCTTGTTATGCCACTAGTGTGAACTGGTGAACCATCTAACTGAAAAATCATGCTGTGTCTCACATCCAAAGATAGTTCTTCCAACACATCGAAAAATGCATTTTCGAGAAAATCAACGAATAGTCGTCCGTTTGAATTTAGATCGAAAAAAAATGGCTCGACAATATTTTCGTTCAGGATACTACATTACATATTAACTTTCTGAGATGTTTGGTCTCTACAATTCACCACCCAATTTGGATTTTGTTCAGCCCAAAACCTCATGTTCTGGGAAGATAAACCATTCGTGGTAAAGGTAGGCTCATCACTGTATAAGATATACTTTAAAAAATTCGTGTCATTGAGATAATTTCCCTGCATCCATCAATAATACTCCATACGGCGGATTTCATCTCCTTCGTGCAAAGTATGTAAAAAATTTGGGTTTGAACGCATGCATTTTATTCCTCTTCAAACACCTCCATATTTTACTGCGGCTCATATTGAGTTGAAGAGATAAGTTTCTCAAACTAATTCAAGGATCAGCTTGATGAGCCACCAATATCGTATCATCATCAATATGATGTCTTACAATTTTTCTGTCCTTTGTTACTTGGCCGGTGCTCACGAATAGATTATATATTTTATGTACAGTTCCAGGGTGTACAGCTACCTCTAGCGGGTGTCCTCTATCGAATTCAGCGGCCGCTTCACGGTAAAACCTCACCCCTTCACCAACAATTAAAATAAATTAAATTTTTGCTTGAAGTGACAGACGTGCCATGTTGAAATTTGTCAGTCAAAATGAGCTGATATCAGTTGAAATGGGAACTTCAGAAATATTAAAATATGAACAGGAACTTACGAACAGAAAACAACTGGAACACAGGAACAATATCCAACACAAATACAGGAACAATAAACACAATGGGAACAAAAACACGGCAAAAACAACAGGAACAACGGTGATTCAAAGGACAACAATACTGAAAACAACAAATGCAATGAAAACTGGTCTGGGGGTTAATACAACAAGATCTTTCAACAATATTGTCAGGTTGATAGTAAATATCAATGAGCAACTGTTTTTCATGGTGATTTCAGGGCACCGCATGATTCAATGAAACTGATGTAATTCAAACCTTTCAAATGATTTCAGACAAGAATTATTCAGCAAGTAGGTAAAATAATTAATTCTACCTGTTCACTGAGTGCAATTTTTTCTTTAAAAATTAACAGTTGTTTCGGTGTTGCAATGAGTATGAAGATTAATTTTTTGCAGTTTTTGCTCATCAATCGAGAGCTTTCACTTCTGTTTGGGATGATATTTGGATGTTCAGCAACCAAAATTAGTTTTACGAATAATCTCTTTCAGTTATAATAGATGCCGCCATCGATAATTTTTCATTCACTGCTTCACACTATCTCGTTAATCTGAGAATGTGATGCTGTGATATTTTCCTCAGATATGCTCAAAATGGATGATAGCATCTCACAGCATCTGCATCTTTCATACCTGAGAGTACTCTCCAGATAGAATGAAGGGGTTCATGTATTGGAAGCGAACTATTTTGCGCCGGAATATGTTTTACCTAAAAATGGGGTGTTCCATCGCGAGTGGCGGGCAGTGTATATCACTTTGGCCAACTCCATTCAGATGGTAGGTGCATATTGAGCATTTCCATCAGTCCTGAGAGTTTTATCGTTCCACCTCGAATATTACGGAAGATACGGGGGTGTTTCCATGAGAAGTGAGACAAATTCGGATTTTTCAGAACTGAATTTTTTTCAGGAAAAAAGTGTATTCGTTGTAAGTTGGCAGTCCTGATCACGAATCTGAAGAAATTTTGAGCCTATTTTGCCCCCTTATTATGTTTTACCGTAAAAATTGGGTATTCCATCGCGAGTGGCGGACAGTGTATATCACTTTGGCCAACCAAATTCAGGTGGTGGGTGTATTTTGAGCATTTCCATCAGTCCTGAGAGTTTCATCGTTCCACCTCGAGTATTACGAAAGATACGGGGGTGTTTCCATAAGAAGTGAGACAAATTCGGATTTTTCAGGACTGAAATTTTTTCAGGAAAAAAGTGTATTCGTGTTGAGTTGGTAGTCCTGATCATGAATCTGAAAGAATTTTGAGCCTATTTTGCCCCCTTATATGTTTTACCGTAAAAATGGGGTGTTCTATGGCGAGTGGCGGACAGTGTATATCACTTTGGCCAACGCCATTCAGGTGGCAGGTGCATTTTGAGCATTTCCATCAGTCCTGAGAGTTTCATCGTTCTACCTCGAATATTACGGAAGATACGGGGGTGTTTCCATGAGAAGTGAGACACACTGTATAGATAGATAGATAATTTTATTAATCTCCATAAATCATTTACATGACATGATATAAGTCCAATGGTAGTCATAAAAATGAGATAAATATAATAGTTTGAATAGTCAGGTATTTACACATGAAACATAAAATAATTGATGGAGCATACACATACAAATACAGTGTCACACATAAAGTACGCATCAAATGGGATTTTTTTTTGTTCATCTCTTCAAGCAACTTTTGATATCTACATTAGGTTGTGCTTCGAAAATGATGCCAAATGACATGCATATTGTAATTTTTCGTAATTAGTAAATCAAAGTTTAACTGTTTGAGAAAAGTACAGTAAAGAATAAATTATTGACTTTTCATTGATATTGTTTTTTAATTATGCCTATGTATCAAGTTATTCCGCAAAAAGTTGAAATAAAGTGAAATATTTATCTGTTTTTAAAAACTGTATCAACTTTGCATCATTTTTGGCATAATTTTTTCTGGTGTTTTAAATTTTTGCGAAATAAGTTGTATTTAGAATTGCAATTGGTAATAAAAATGCATTGGAAAGATAAGTTAGGCATAAAGCACTAACTTTGTTGAGGTTTGGCTGAATTTGAGAAATCAGCAAATGTCAAATTTTCGAAAAACTGTAAAAAAACTAAATTTGTACTAGAGTGCTGAAAATTGGTATATGGGTGAAAAATGAAAAAAACAATCATCTTTTTTCTTCACCGATTTTCGAAATTTCGACCAATAACTCCTTTTCTGAACATTTTTTGGAAAAAATGTCACATTGGACAGGGAAGAAAAATCACTTGATCGGTCATATGCCATGTCATTTGGCATCATTTTTAAAGCACAACCTAATGGAGATATCAAAAGTTGCTTGAAGAGATGAACAAAAAAAAATCCCATTTGATGCGGACTTTATGTGTGACACTGTATTAGTCGTAACTTGGATGCCAACTATTTACAAAACTTGTTGGGAATATGAAATAAAATGTACATATAAACAAATCAAAAGTGTGAAAAATTTGTCTATCGGTCATTGAATGTAGTTCTAATATTCAACTCAATGTATTCAGTTAGTGAATAAAAGGAGTGACGGAGCAAAAATTATTTAGGAAAATAATTGGCAATTATACTGAAGATAAATATTTTCCCTGACTGTCTCTGACTAT
This sequence comes from Leptinotarsa decemlineata, assembly GCF_025532065.1. Lineage (NCBI taxonomy): Eukaryota > Metazoa > Arthropoda > Insecta > Coleoptera > Chrysomelidae > Leptinotarsa > Leptinotarsa decemlineata. The sequence goes on along the minus strand of NW_027412694.1, from coordinate 8,698,346 downwards.
TTCAAAGAACAAAAAATATACCGATAGCCACATTGCATAATTTTTCAATACATTTGGAAAAATACTTGTTTGTAGATCCGTTACTTCAAGAATATCAATAACAATGCTCATGATAATAATCATACAATTGTCACATGCGTTTCGCTACACGGTAGCTTCATCAGTCTAGTACCAGTTCAACTGATGGAGTTACCGTGTAGCGCAACGCATCTTTAATTGAATTTATGATGTGAAAATTGTGTAATTATTAATATCATGGATAATTTTGACTGTGCTTCGGAACCGAATTCGTTCACATAATATGTAGTGAAAGGATAACGAAGTTTATAAAAGATTGGGTGCTTTGTTCACTCACTCGAATTGATTGCCGTGTTGGTCGGTGGTTCAAGCCCCAGTCTGAACGCTCGATTTTCACTTGCTATCGTCCAACCCGTGTTACGATTAATACGTTAAAAGGTAAGACCTCGTTAATCCTTAGCTCGCACAAGTTTAGACTTCTGAGGGTTGTCGTTCGTAGGGGTGCGACAGCTGCTTAACGGAAAAACAGATTTTAAATAGACAGAATTGTATTTACGTACTGTAATTATGACTTGAGGATATTTAACTCATCCGTGGCATAGAGATGATGTTATGAGAGAATTTTTTTTACGATAAATGATTATTTTATTTGAACTTAACAAAAAATAAATAATACTTGCACAAAGAAACTTTCCCTCAGTTACCTCAAAGGTGCGATTTTGTTCCATCCTTTTCATAAAAGAGGATGTATGCTTCTCCACTCACAAGCAATTTTGGTGAAATTGGTGACACGTGGTGACATATCTCATCCTTCTAGAGGAAATTCGATTACAATATTCAATTTGCCTTTACATCTTTCCATTGGAGAGAATCTTTTCAAATGAATTACTAAAATATGGGCAAACTTGTGGATTCATAGGGACTTCGCGCATTTTCTCCTTTCTTTACATTTCGAACCCGTCGGTTTTTCATTTCCATCCAAAGTTTCTTCTCTTGTGAACAAATCCAAGCATTGCCAAAAACTCAATTGGTCGGTTCTTAATGGTATGGAGACAGAAAACTCCTAGAAAGGATCAAAGGTTACTAATGAGTGCGCACAGTATGCATTTTATCGTGGATTTCAATTGACCAAGGAAGTTATCTATCTTATGCATCCTCAAATATGTGAGCCATGACTCTTGTGCATATCTGATGTCGTTCAATTTTTCGTCAATCTCCGTTAAGATTGGTTTATGTTTCTCATTAACTGTATTAAAGTCTTCATGTGAACCTTCTAAAAGATAGTGAAGAAACTCCTGGGCGTCTTGAAGGAAATTATCCATGAATTGACGAGCAAAACTATGAATCTGATTTTTAAGGAGACTGTATTTACTACTCTATCAAATGAATATTCCCACCACAACTCCTTGATGACTCCTGCAAACGCTTTGATTAAAGGCACCCTGCATACTAGAAATATGAATTCATGAATTCATCCTTTTTCAAATATTCCAAGAACCATCTCGTGATTTATAAACATTGGATTATGCTGTTAATGAAACAGGTGTTACCAATATTTTTCAACCCATTCAACCCAAGGGTTTTGACTGAAGAATTTATTACTGACAATTCGAAATATCTTTGAAAACCATTTTAGAATTTTGCTGAGAGAAAGTTTTTTTTTTCATTCGCTTTTGTTTTAATTCTATAAAGTAGTTTGTTATTCCCTCTCTTTTCTTTATGAAGTTGGTTTTCAGGAAACATAAATTTCATCAAGTTTTTTAGAATCAGGATGGGTACCAAAAAACGAAGCCGCATTTCCACTTTGGATGACTATACTAATTTTTTGAATGAGAAAAGATGTGGCTCTCGATTCGTGGGTTTCATTGGTTACCTTTTTCCAATTTCATTGATGAAAGATAAGGCTTCAGAGTCAAAAACACCAAAAGTTTCAATAGCTATTGGGACATTTCCATAGTTTGGAACTTTCTCCTAAAGAGGCAGCAGCACCGGCTTTCGCAGAAGTAGCAGGAAGATGGCAAGTTGCTAATGTATCCACACAAGTAAAGTATCAAACAATAGATTTACCGTTTTTTCATTGAACAAGTGTCATACCATCCGGCCGTTTTACGTCATCTCGAATTGTGCCTATGGGTTCTAAAATCACAGGAATTTTCACTGAAGTTAAAGTCCTTTTGATTAGATCATTTATTCCAAAATGGCGAGATAAACGTCTAGCGCTAAAACGGCAACTCAACTCATGAGTACCTGACTCATTCACAAATGCACCACATTTAACACAGTTTTTTACACATAGTGGTGTACCAAGTCGAAATCCAATCGCAAGTCTGAAAGAGTCGTCATCCAATAGAGTCCCAAGTGATGCTACAAGAACAGCATTCAACCAAGCACTAGATTATTTCACAATAACTGCGAAAAGACGAGCCTTATTTTTTGAAGTGCCTGAAACTCTCTTCAGTAAAATACTAGTTGCTTGATCTAGTAATGATTTATCCCATGCCCTCTGGTTTTTCATTTCTTCAATTTTCTTTGTTTGGCCAGTTCTAGATTCCCAAAGAGATTTGCCATGATCAAAAATACAATAGATATTGGCTTTGGATATTGTAACATGATTTCTATCAGATTGGAAACACTGCAAAATGAGGACAAGAATGACGGCAAAGCGATTGAAGTGGCTGCACGAATCCCTCATCCTCCTCTAGACACTGGAAGTGATACCTATAACCAAGTTTTGTCTTCACAACGGTTTTATTAGTGATGAGTTTCATCATCCTTTTAATTTCGTAGGGCTGCAGCTAAAAGATTTACGATAATTTTGGAATGGTTAATGAATTCTTCAAAGAATGGAATGCGACATGTGTTGGTAATATAGATAAACGTCCTGACATGAAACGAAATGATTGTAATTTTTCTTCCCAACAATATTTTAAGGCATCATCAGATAATGGGGCACCAAGAAAAAACCAATTCGGTTTTTTCAATCACTCGTATACAGGAGCTATAAGGTTAAATTGGTCAATGATGTTAGGGTCTTGTTTATCCAGAAACATGAATTTACATTTCTCGAAACTCAACTCAAGTCGCAGGTATTTCGAATGACTTATTGTATTACGAAAATTTTCTAATGCCACATTTACTTTGTCACAAATTAACCCATCATCCAGATACCAGCCGTTGAATTCAATGGATATTTTGGTTATAATATGATGGATAGAAATACAGAACAATAGTGATCCAAGTGAATCTTCCCGCTGTACTCCTTGTTTGGACATTATAATTTTGTTACCATTTTTTTTAAAAAAAGGTTTACTGTAATATTGTTCAATAAAAGGGTATATGTCTGGTATGGCGTTAGCAACCGAATGTAGCATGACATTCCTGTCTACAGTATTGAATGCATTTTTAAAATCAAGTTTCAGGAAAACTTTTTCAACTGGGTTAGGGTTTTGATTAATATAACATCGTGCAGTATGGGCTACTGCCTCGCAACCACCATTCGTTCCAAATTGTTGGGAACGAAATAGATTTCCAAGAGTTTCTCGTAGATTGAAACAAGCAAGTTTCGTTACTAAACGTCGATAAAAATTCCCAACAGCTATAGAACGTAGACCGCCAGTCTTATTCTTTAAGGCACATAAAGAAACACCATATAAAATAAGACGTATGTTTTGATTGACCTTTCTAGAAAGAAGCGTATTGCAAAGGTTCGTTAAAGAATTCAAAATATGTTCGCCACAACTTCCGGAACTATAGATCAGCATATCTTGTATATCGAATCAAATTGAATGATTCATTTCATCAGTTCGGACTTCCATTGTCTAATAATATAGATTGATTTGAAATCCCTGAAAAAAAAAATAAAAAATTAACCGAAAATAACAATTTTATTGAAACTTGTTATTTTCGGTTAATTTTTTTTCAGGGATTCCAAATCAATTTTTATTATATTAGACAATGGAAGTCCGAACTGATGAAATACATCACGAAACATTGTCAACCACCTTCAAACCAATTAATGATTCATCTTGTGATTTTGGTGAGGTAATGAGACAAATGTCTCATCCCGAAACTACGAATGCCACCATTGAAGAAGTGAAATTTTATATCGTTATATTCATGTGGAAGTAGATGTTTCGGGAGGGGTTTTTTCTTTCAGTTTATATCTGATAGTAACTTCTATGCATGATTTACATATTTTTGTAAGCGGTTTATTTAGAATTTTGCAGTTTTATTAATACTTTGATTTTCATAATTTCATCTTCGATATTTTTATTCTTTGCAACTACTTCCTATTGAAATCTTTGGCAAAACATAGAATGTCCGTCCTTGGTTCTGAAATCTCATTTTATTGTTATTTTATTTTGATCCAAACATTCTTCAGACTGATTCAAAACATGTTATTGAGCGATTAAAAACGATATAAGCGGATATTGCCATTTCCAAATAGATCTTTGTCTCAAAAATAATTATCCTGATCTGAGAAAGGCATCTGAAATTATGTTTTTATATTTGGAATGACGCAATAGGTCGTAATTACTGAAACTTTGAAAGCGAGGACGGGTGTACATATATTTGGTACATGTGGGTTTGGAACTTGTCAATAAAAATACAGTGTAAAAATAAATAAAAAACAATACAAATATGAAACATAGGCATTATAGACCGAAATATATGAATACACTCATATTATGTTGAATGTATTAAAAGTATTACATGGGTCGAACTTACAAGGCAATAGGTCTGATACAATTTTTTTAGAGAAAGAGAATTATACAAAACTTCAAAGCAAATGTATCCATTCTCTTGAAGAGAAAAGCTTTCAAATTTCTTTTTTAATATTATTTTGGAAAAATTATGTGCATCAGAGAAAAGTTTGTTGTGAATTGTGATTATTATACAAGGAAAATGTTTTTGAAAAAAAAACAAATTTTAGAATATTACATTTTAGATTTGTTTTGTTTCTTGTAGGCTCATGTGAGTTTTATCAAATTTTCCAGAGGTCCGGTGTTATCCCTGATGAACATTATGGTATCAAGTATATATCAAGGTAAGCTTATTTTCGAAATAAATGATAGTTTTCAACTGTCGGTTGAACACCAAGTGTTCAGCCCATCTGAGCCTGAAGCAGCATAGTTCTTGGAACCCACAAGGGCTCTTCGTACGTCATCCGGGGTTATCGGGTTGCGCAGTTCATTGAGCTCAGGCTGTCGAAGCTCTCTACTGAAAGCTTCGAACTGCGCTAGGGCTGGAGTGTCTAAGTTGAGTTGCTGCGGGTGTTCATAGATATTTTTCCAGAAGGATTCCACCTGATCAGTGGTTGGCGGATTATCCACAACACGTGGAGGCTCTTGGAATAAGAGAGAAGGTTTCTGTTATTATTATGTTATTATTATCATTATTTTTTATACCGAAGTATGAGCTGGTCAGGCCCTATCTCTCGCAGCTCCGATACAATCGGGAGGGCGCGCCTGCATTATCAACCAACGACGACTCCCCACACCGTGTGATAAGCGATCATTGGGTCCGAGAATAATGTGCCCTTAGCAAGCGCACAGGGCAGAATGACAGCCTTCTGCATTTGTCCGGCTAAGATCATCAACCATCTTGACAGAGTGATCTGGATAGATTCTGTTAATAAGTCTGAGGGTGGGAAACAAATAGTTCCAATAAATTCGGCACTTCTCGTTTCCCAAAACGAATTCAATATCACTCGGAGCGTAGGGCAACACCGGTGTTTCATCAATACCGTAAGAGTGGCGTGGTAAAAAACATAGAAAGTTTCAATTATTTTTTCTTCATCATGATTTCCTACCAAGTAGTAACGGCTACATCCATCAATTTACTTCTTCGTACCATTAACTTATTAGATGAAAGAGTCGTAGCCTCTGTCAAACTCCGTTTAAACCATCGCACTCCTACTAATTGAATTATCACTCTTTGTAATTGAATTAGCATTCATGCAATCTGAAACGATCAAATTCCTCATTAGTTTGAAAAATGGATTTTATTTTTGTACTCGGAACTAATTTTCAGTTATTGTACGAATTCATGTAATAGTTCTTCCTTTATCGTTTGCACATTTTAACTGAAAACTAAATATCATTATTTTATTTTCTTCAGTGTCAACCTTATTAGTTGAAGTTGATGATTTCAGTCTGCTGCTATTATATCATTTCACTTCTTGCACTACTAAAATTTTAATTTTATAATCTATATTTATGTAAGTCAATGCCTCTATGTTTTTTGGAAAATTCTCAAATTTTTTCTTCATTTCTCGTTCATAAGGTATTTATAATTTATTTTGCTTCACTGATCATTTCATGATTTCATTTGTTTTTCACTATTAGGTATTTTACTGTTCCTTTTCTGAAGTATTTTAGAGCACAACTTCAAAGTTGAGTTATTTTTATTCAAATTTCAATTTTTTTCCTGAGCTAATTGTGTCCGATTTTTAATTAATTTCCACTCAGTAAATTGACTTGGATATCCATCTATTTCTTTTTTTTTATCAGATATTTCATTTTCGTAAATATCTTTCACTCTTCTTGTAGTGTTCCTCTCATTTATTCATTCTTGTATTTTTCCTGGTTTCTACTGCCTTCTATTTCGATTTCAAGTATTTTAATCTTTCTCCATAGACTTAGCGACATCGATGAATGTAACATCGCAAGATTCTCAAAATTCTCAATACCAAGGGGTTATTCTGCTGATTTTGTAGATCTTCTTGAAATCATTACTAGAAATCATAGAATTTGTAGATATGACATCGATTTTTTTTCTATTTGTATATATTGTTGTAACCGATTACAGCTTATAGCTGTAGACACTTTTATTACTTTTCAGCAGAAGTACCTATAGCAAATGAAAGTGTCGCTGTTCTGTCTTTGCATTGTGGGTTCTGACTGACTGACTGAATGAGTTTTTATTATCCAAAGCCAAAATCTCAAACAAACATATTGTACCGTTTCTTTTAACGGCCAGTCGTAGAAAAAGTATAGTACGTACCTCGAGGATAAGGCTAATTACGTCCACTCGCGAATTATCGCACTCGGCTAACGCTTCGTGTCTACAATTTTTCGCTTGTGGGTAGTAGGCTCCTTATACTGCTTGTTACGAAATATACATGTTGTCTAATTTTTATTAAGTTTATTATTTGTTACTGAGAATGGTCTGATGAACCGAAACCGGTCGTAACAAATAATAAACTTCTAGACATTAGACAAAAGTTTTTTCTTTATTCTACATTCCGCTAGCAAGGAAAAGGGAGGTGTCATGATTACTGAAGTATTTCATTGTTCTGCCAATTTTGAGAATTACACACAGAATTATTGTATTCAGTCTTCTGAGTTGATGTTGCAACATGTTGATAATGATTCTGATTTTGTTTGCAACACCCTTCCAAGCGCGTTTCCGCAGTCGCAAAATTGTTAGTTGCGTGAAAAAAAAATTGATTAAATAAAAAGCGGCCTTGTGTTTTAATCCTTCACCGAGTGCGGTCCTGTAACAACTCGTCCGGTCAGTTTTAGTGATTATCTTGTTTTACTACAATGTTTATGTGTACACACGAACATCAACTCTACTCCGGTTGTAAGGTTTTCAGCGATGCTTTTTTTATTTATAATACTTTTGCACAAGGTAATGCATCTATTGAACTCGGTAAAACACTTTACGTTTATCAAAACAAAGCTCGGGACAATATCATGTTCTTAAGCCAGGGACGATTTTTTCAACACAAAAATTTTTTATTCTGGCCGAGTTCAATGCTAGAAAGGAGACCTTCCCCTAGTTTTTGCGGAGATGAATTAATCTATATACTCGACTTGACTCTTTGTTCATTCATGTCATCACCAATACAATATGTACTTTTGGAATAAAATTATTGGTAAAATAATTAAACCATTATCAAAAAAACTATCTAGTTTTCGCATCCTTTTTTCTGACATTTGTGTCTGGGCAAAGGTGTATTTTCTCTAGGATAGAGAGGAGTTATGAAAACTATGAAGTAAAAATTCCCCCCACTTTTCTCAAAACCGTGTCACATTTCTTATCACAATGCTTTGTACATAGTACGACCAATATCTGTCAAGTGCATCAATGTATCGTAAAAAATTGGGGATGCATGCAAACTTTCAATTAGAATATTTTTTTTCAATTTTTCAAACTAGGCATTTTCCCCGTGAGGAAAACTTTTTGAAATTTCTTCATCTGCTTCAAATTTACATTGTTTTATTGGTTAACATCATATTTTTCAAATAAATTTTAATAAAATCTAAAGAAATGAACTTTAAACGTTCAAGCCAGTCTCGGATATATCTACACAGTAGATTAAATGGACTGACGCCTATCAGAAAACAACTACTCCCCTGGCTAGTATCACGAAGGGCGTTGTATTATTTCCAACAGGCATCAGTGCAAGTGTGCAACTGACTAATGAGTAAATTTCAATTTATAGTTTTTCCAACTTGAAATTTATTTTAGAATTAAAACTATAAAAACTCAGAAACTACTTAATCGATTTCTGAAATCCTTTCACTTACATATAAACAACCATATTATCAGCGAGTACCATGAGATTTTTTTTGGAAAAAAATAGAGCTTTCAAACGAAAATTGCAATAATGAAACCCAATGTATATGCTTTGAAAATCAATAAAATCGTGCCTCTTTATGAAAAATCAAAATTAATTATGGAAAAACAGACTGTTCAAAGTTCTTCTTTTCGTTTATTTTCATCGTTAAATAAATGATGCTTTCATAACAATAATAGTAAGAAAAAAAGTTCAAAACCATAAGTTTTGAAGTGATATTAAAATTTAATGATTTTCGAATATATTTCCGTGTAATGATTGATATTTATTATAAGTACTGGATGAGGAAAAATCACCGCAAAAAAAAATTAACAGATTGAAAATTCAATTTTTTTAAACTTCAATATCTTTTATGGTTGATGTTGATGTTGATAAATGACAATAAGTAACAACTAGTTTTTTTTGTTTCAGGATAATTTATTTGAAAAATTCAATACGAGTTTTCAGATGCATTTAAAAACATTTCTTTCAAACAAAAATAACAACTTCAATAGAAAATAATTGAATATTTTCATACCAATATGATGCGACATTTGAATGTTTTGATTTGTTTTTTTTTTATTAATTTAATTTGCAATTTATATGTGAACAATCGTTTCAGCAAAATCCGCAAAAAAACTTGCGATAGGTTGATATATTGTTAGGAATGTTATAATAATCTAATTTCAATATGAAATTATTGAATAAATATTCACTTTGATATTTCTTCACTATATTTCTTCTGTACAAAATTTCGGTACTGAACTTCAGTACTACATTTCTATACTATATGTCTGTACTATATTTTTTTGCTATATTTCTGTACTATAGTTCTCTTCTATATTTCTGTACTATATTCATGTACTATATTTCTGTACTATATTTCTATAAAATATTTCTGTATTATACAGGGTGTTGATTAAGTATGTACCATGATTCATTAGGTAATTTCAAGACGAAATGTTCATGTAAACCTTCGTTCTCGAGATACAGGGTGTTAAAATAAAAATAACAAAAAAGTTACTCGTAAATATCTTAAATATCCTTTACCTAATTTTGTTGTAATTTGGCAATGGTATTTATAACATCAAGGAGCTAATTTAGCTCGAACGTGATTCAATTTATCAAGTCCAGTGGCGTCTCGAGCGGAATTTGAATGAATATTTTTGACTTAAAAATGTACGCCACTGACTTTCGTGCAATTTTTATTATTTCTTTGGATTAAGTAATTAGAAATACAACTTTTTTGTCTCAAGAATTTTTTTCGTATCTTGCTTAGTTTTTAAGAAAAAAAAAGTCGATCTAATTGCATATCCCTGGACCTCACAAGGAATAATATGGGGAATTAAATGTTTCTTTTGGAGATTATTATTTTTATAATTTTTCAATACTAATTATGTAACAATAACAACAAATATTAAATAACATTAACATCTAGACTAACGAATTGCACTAAATTAAATGTTGGAAATGGCCTCCTTCGGCTTCAATACAACCGTCTAGCTGCCGCATCATTGAATTTTGCACTTTTCTGAAAATACCAGAAGTATTTTTTATCATGTCAAATGAATTAATGATTTTATTCCGTAAATCCTCTTCACTTTGAATAGCAGTTTTGTATACCAACGCTTTGAAGTGTCCCCAGAGAAAATAATCTAATGGATTCAATTCGGGCGAGCGAGGTGGCTATGGGTGTGGGCCTGCTCTCCCAATCCAGCGATTATGGTAATTTTCATCCAGAAATTCCCGTGCCACTACATTAAAGTGTCGTGGAGCACCATCGTGCATGTACCACATATGGAATCTTTCCATGACTGTGATTTCTTCTGAAAGTTTAGGTAAAACAAATTCTAAAAACCTTCAGTATTCTTCTCCATCAAGTCTAGGTGGAAGGAAGTGAGGCCCAATGAGATGGTCACCGACAATTCCAACCCAAATATTAAAAGAAAACTGGTCTTGAAAATTATTTTCTATTAAGGCGTGTGGATTGTTTTCGGCCCAAATGTGATTGTTGTGGAAGTTAATAATTGAATTGCGAGAAAAACAAGCTTCATCTGTAAACAATATTCGACTTAGGAAACCTGGATTTCTTCTTATTTCACCGCGTAATCAATTAGAGAAAGCTAGTCTTATAGGCAAATCTCTGGGCAATACATGATTAGTAATGAAAAATTGTAAAAATAATAATTTCCAAAAGAAACATTTAATTCCCCATATTATTCCTTGTGAGGTCCAGGGATATGCAATTAGGTCGATTTTTTTTTCTTAAAAACTAAGCAAGATACGAAAAAAATTCAGGAGACAAAAAAGTTGTATTTCTAATTGCTCAATCCAAAGAAATAATAAAAATTGCACAAAGGTCAGTGGCGTACATTTTTAAGTCAAAAATATTCGTTCAAGTCCCGCTCGAGACGCCACTGGACTTGATGAATTGAATCACGTTCGAGCTGAATTAGCTCCTTGATGTTATAAATACCATTTCCAAATTACAACAAAATTAGGTAAAGGATATTTAAGATATTTACGAATAACTTTTTTTTAATTTTCATTTTAACACCCTGTATCTTGAGAACGAAGGATTTGCGGACCCATGTTTATATGAACATTCCGTCTTAAAATTACCTTAAGAATCGTCTGTTGAATTTATGGTACATACTTAATTAACACCCTGTATTTCTGTACTTAATTTCTCTATTATATTCCTGAGTCCTTCACCATTTTCTAATACACTAATATAATCAATACTGATCGTATATCAGGTACTCTTCAGTTTTTGAAATCCAAATATTCTCTGAAATCTCAATGGATATGTGGAGTGTAGCGTCAAAAAAATAAAAGATGTCATCTTGATATCCGTAATGGAAATTCTTGAACGTCAAAAGGAAGATGACGTTTTCAGAGAAAATACTCAAATAGACAATGAAGTTTTTAGAAAAAATACTCAAATAGAGAATCTGTAGTTATGAATTTTGAGTTAGTTGACTCTCATCAGTACGGTATTGCCATGTGCAAGGATGGCGACACAGGGCACTTTGAACAGCCAGTGAATTTAGTGAAATTTCAATAAACACATAAGAATGAACAGCATGGGGATATCAGAAACGGTAGGTAAGTGATACGGGGTCGATTGAATTAGAGAAAAGTAGCACATATATTTGCTCAATAATATGCTATTTAGAAATTTTTATTATTCCGAGTAGTTTCGGAGATATTCGAGAAAAACCGATATTTGAGAATTTCGGATATCCGAGAAAAACCGAAATTTGAGAATTTCGTTTTTATTTATCCCTAGCTTTATTTTCAGAGGAAATGTAAAACGAATAGCACTTTTTCATGACCACTTTTTAAAGACTACAAGATGACGTGAGCCGAAACTAAAGTATACGCTGTATACGACTCCACTTCTCATTGTGAATACAGCAACGTATCACACAATATGATTTTATAACCATTTCTCGAGCAAAATGAAAAGTGATTACTTAACCTGCTTTTCTTCAATTTTAGATAATACGCGCTGGAAAAAATGACACATAATATTTTGATGTCATGAAAATACTGTTTTTTGGTAGAATTTTTGACATATTACCCTTCCTACTTTTACATCTCGTTACCTACCTAATTTGTGTTGAAAATGGAATATGTCAGCTTTTCAAATACTGAAAAATTTGATATGTTGTCATGTTACATTTTGTGCCAAATTGTTTTGATTCTGAACGTGCGTACTCTGGTAAGTATCTAGAGAAACGACAACCTGATAAATCAATATTTAGTTCCTAATCTAAAAGAATACGGCTCATTTAAAAAACCTGTGGTTTCCCGACAAAAGCAATCTAATGCAGAAAGTCAGCGTGATGTGTTACAGGCCGTTATTGAAAATCCTGAGACATCCACTTGCACCATCGAACAAAACACAGGAGAAGCCAAATCCACCGCTCACTTCATTTCAAGAAAAAATAAATATCATTCATATAAATTTAGGATTTGTCATGGACTCAGACCAGGTGACGATGCAAGGTGAACAACCTTTTGTGAATGGTACACTAGAAAATGCCAAGGCGATGAAAATTTCCCTTTCAAAATAAGTTGTACTGATAAAACTAAGATCACTCACAATGGCATTTTTAATAGGTGGAATGTTCATTATCGGTCACAACAAAATCCGCGTGTACACAAAGCGGTACGTAAATTTGTTAGTAAATTATTTGGAAGACGCTGTTGGTTTCAACAAGATGGTGCTACAGCACATAACGCTAGAGTTGTTTGTGACTATTTGAACCGTCGCTTCCCAGGACAGTGGATTGGTACTCATAATGATACATCCTAGCCTGCAAGGTCCCCCTACCTAATCCCACTAGACTTTTTTCATTGGGGATATACCAAGAATCAAGTGTAATCTCATAATTTTCAAAATGAAGAAGATTTGCTAAGATTGGATACTGCATCCTTTAACAATATTGTTCCGAATATGGTAACCCAGGATATAAATTCGTCTGTGAGACGAGCGTACTTGTGCTTAGAAAATAACGGCGGGTTATTTGAACACTTGTTATAAGTTTCTGTTTATTTCCTATAATACATATTAGCTGCTTGTTATTATATTATAATTACATTTTATAAACTAAACTTTTGATATTGCGACTCATTTTTGTATTCAACAACGCAAAAATTCCGGCAAGTGGTAAGTTAAAATTTATAATAAATTAGACTAGTCAACATAGTATTTTTCCAGCGCCTACTATCTAAAACTGAAGAAAAGCGGGTTACGTAATCACTTTTCATTTTGCGCGAGATATGGTTATGAAATCATATTTTGTGATACGTTGCTGTATTCACAATGAGAAATGGAGTCGTATACAGGGTATACTTTAGTTTCGAACTAAATAAAAATACTAAGTTGATGATGTTGTCTAAAAGACGTAACGTCGCAGAAAAAGTATGCTTACGTTATCTTGTAGTCTTTAAAAATGGCCATGGCAAAGTGCTATTTGTTTTACATTTTCTTTGAAAATAAAGCTAAGAGAAAACTAACTAGTGCAGAAATATTCTGTTTTTTCTCGGTGTTCAGCTTTGAGCAAAAGAATATTGCAATATCAATTTCTTAATATTATCATCCTGTAAGATTTTCATGTAGAATTAGAGCTCAGTGGCTTATAGTACGAATTCTTCGCGAAAATTCATTCGTTTATAAAAAAATCTATTGAATAAACAAATGCATACAAAAATTTTTCTCAACAATGTGAAAGAGTAATATTAATGATGATATAGAAAACTGTTTCCTAATATTATTACTTCCTATCAATCAATAAATGTGTCTTCGAGAAATCAAAATTACTTTTGAAAACATTTTTTTTAAGCATTACTTTTACCAATGATCAACGTCTCATTTTTTAATATCTTATAAACCATGCGATTATTCATAACAAAGTTTTCAACAATAAGAGTTGAAAAAAACTATAACTATGCAGTGATTAGAATATGTAACGAAGGGAATATTTGGAAAACAATATTTTTTATAGCTCAATTTCAATTATTATAATTTTGTATGCCTCAAATTGTATAAATCACTTACTCGTACTTAAAAAAACATAACTAATACGAGAAAACAACTAGGTAATTTTTTTCAAGTATCCAAAGGTTGACCCAATTTTCTCTTATGAATTGAACTTATTTGGGGACTTATTTGTAGAAAAAGCTTTTTTTCCACATTTTGAATATTTGCAATATTTCTTGACAAGAAACAAAACCAGTCTTGAATTTTTGCAATTTTTTGTGCAGTTTTCAAAAAGTTTCTAGATACCATTTCGAATCAAATGCCTCCTCAATCATTATGATCGAGAAATCTTTAAAAAGAAACATGTTGCTTAAAATAAAAATAGTAAAGTCAGTGCCGGAGAAAGCATATCTGGAAAGTACTTTCCGACCATATGGTAACGGTATAAGTCCCGCTGAAAAAAAATTGGGTACAAAGTTGAGAAGGAGATCAGATCTAATTCGACTTGTTAATCGGTAGTACGTGAAAAGTAAGGTAGAAAAAAAAAACGATAAAACTATAAAAGGAACTGACAGATTTGAAAATGTTATTTCAATAATTCGGGCAACCCGTTTGGGTTCTAGGAATTATTTGGAGTTTCTTAGGCTCTGTTATATTTCAAGTTCAGTTCATATTACTAGTTTCAATAATTTGGTTTCCATACAATCGATTCTAGCGATACGAGTAGATGAAAAAATTTATTCGACTTATGTGAGTCGAGAAAGTAATGAAAAAAACTTTGAATATGTTTTATGTTACCTTGTTGCGTGATGATAAAAAATAGCATTGATTTGAAGCGCTCACAATTGTATTCATTTTACGTAGGTTTTGTTAGATTTGATCTTTTGCATGCTTCGATTATTATAGTGTTTGTAAGTATCACCAATGCATGAAGAATGATTTTCTAATCAGATAATTGATAAGAAGAACAATTCCAATATGAAGAATCGTTGTGAATGTATGGGGTATATTTACTGGGTTATGGGGAATTTGAGGTTGGCACCAAATTCACTGTGTATAACCAAAATTTTTATAGTACTATCCAAAAACAAAGGAAATTCACTTATCAATTCCAGAAAAACTACAAGCCCAATGTATCAGAAAAGAGATAAAAGATAAATTCAGAGTAATGTTTCATGACTGCATTTTTTTATGATATGTTTTATGATACTGATTTTTAAGTTTTCTCAACTGAATGTATTGGCACCACTGGTGAATTGATCTTGAAAAGAAAAATAATAATTATAATCCATAAACTTCAATTTCGAATATTATCGTTATTCCGTTACTGCTTCGTAATAATTTCAACATTTTAAGTGTTGACTCAGATGGTTCACTCCATCTGAAATGACCCTCCGATACTGACGACGGGTAAGTACCCTAAAACCGGTTATTTGTTGTTTTTGCCGTCAGGTATCTGCCACACGTACCTACAAAGTCGTAGGACCACATGATCAGTAAAGGGTAAGGTGTTTTACTCCTGAACTTGTGTAGACTGAAGGACATCATGAAAGGAGAAATGAAAATGTCTATGTTTTCTACAACTTTTATTTGTAACTAACGTTACTGCAGTTTCGTCCTATGTGGACATTCTCAAACTAATACAATAAACTAACAATGATTCATTACATTCGCCAGCCAATATATACCCTTCAGGTACTTGATTGAGTACCTGAATTAACAGTTCACAATGCGGATGTGCCAGTTTAAAAACCGGAGAGTAAATTGAATCGATTTGATCATTCAACAGATTGCACCTGCAATGTTTAGGCTTGTGAATTTCTAAGGATTCTAAATAATTGAGTTTGCAACCCTTCCTTGCATACTGAAGAATTTCCGTATCGTTTAGATTTGGAAACTTGTAGTTGCATGTCAAGGAATGGTTTGAAAACGTCGAATCATTTTTTCCTAGTCTGAAGGAATTTCGTCCGTATTGTCCCACATAAACACTATTACACTCCGGAAACTTAAGCTTACAAACTCCAGATTTTTTCAACTTGTCGACCTTATCTTTGGCATTGAAAAGGAAATGAGATAACCTGAATGCTACTTCCACATTTTTTTTCTGAAGAAACCTGTTCTTTTTCCAAAATATCTTAGCGTTACCCATTTCTTGATTTCTGGTTGTTTGACCTGAGGATATATTAATCTGTGAGTGGATTTCCGGCTTTGTTTCCTGATTAACTTCTGGATAGTATCTGCGTTGAAACAATTATTATGAACTATCTGTGTAATTGTATCAATTTCCCTAGCTAGATTGTCTGCAGACAAAAGCAGTGAGAATGCTCTGTGTAACATTGAATTGTAGGCTGGTAATTTATGACTGTCTGGATGGAAAGAATCGCTTGGGATGGTGATATATGTATAGTTAGGTTTTCTGAAAACATTGCTATCTGATCACATGCCAGGTTATCTCATTTCCTTTTCAATGCCAAAGATAAGGTCGACAAGTTGGAAAACTCTGGAGTTCATAAGCTTAAGTGTCCGGAGTGTAATAGTGTTTATGTGAGACAATGCGGACGAAATTTCCAAAAACGGTATGCTGAACATGAAAGGTCCTTCAGACTGGAAATAATGATTCGACGTTTTCAAATCATTCCTTGGCATGCAACCACAAGTTTCCGAATCTAAACGATACGGAAATTCTGCACTATGCAAGGAAGGGTTGCAAACTCAATATTCAGAATTCTTGGAAATTCACAAGCATAAACATTTCGGGTGCAACCTGTTAAATGATCAAATCGATTTAATTTACTCTCCGGTTTTTAAATTGGCATATCCGCATTGTGAACTGTAAATTCAGGTACTCAATCAAGTACCTGAAGGGTATCTATTGGCGAATGTGATGAATCATTGTTAGTTTATTGTCTAAGTCTGAGAATGTCCATATAGGACGAAACTGCAGTAACGTTAGTTACAAATAAAAGTGGTAAAAAACATAGAAGTTTTCATTTCTCTTTTCATTATGATCTCTTATCACGTAGTAACGGCTACATCCATCAATTTATTGAAGGACATCAGTATGGGACAGTGTCATCTAGTCATCTAATGCCTCTGCGAGTATTATGACCCATTTCAACCAAAGATTTATGTATATTAAACTTTAACACACATGCACCTAAACTATACAACTGAATTGAACACATACAAATTCATACAAATGATTATAGGAAGAAAATAATGGAAAAGAAATATAATCAGTATTAATTTCATTGAAAGAAGGCACTGAATTTGTTAGGTCTAATATCATATTTTTTATGGCGTGCTTGTATTGAACAATCGTTTCCATGCATTTAATTTCATGATAGTTCGTACTGGAACCTCTGGCGTAAAATAAATCTATTTTGCATACTTTCCCAACACCACAACAAAATTACGGTCTCTCGACGCGCGTTTCGTTAACCAATTCAGCATCCTCAGAAGATCATTATGACTAACTTTTATTACTATCTTAATGTTTTTATATTCCACTGGCCTAACTGCTACCTGTTAGTAGTACCTACCTATCTGTTGTGGAATTGGCCGCGGTGGTAGTGCGTTCGACTCACGATCGGAAGGCCGTGGGTTCGATTACTGCCTCGACCAGATATTTTTCTCGAGAGAATTCATCCGGTTGAATCTGGCATGATTTTGCAACCGTGTTAGGAATCTCACGTTAAAAGGTAAGACCTCGTTAGTCCTTAGCTCGCACAAGTTTCTCAACTTCTGAGAGTTGTCGTTCGTATGGGGACGACAGCTGATTAACGAAAAAATAGATTTTAAACAGATTTTTCAAACATATCTACTACCGGTTAGTATTATCTAACTACTACCTGTTATTGTTCCTATTCTAAAATACCTATTTTTTTCAATACCTCTAATGTGTTATGTATTTCTTCTATGTTAGTGAACGTCGTTCCGCCTAACAGTCAATGAATTAACAGATTTAGGATTTTAAAATTGAGGCAAAACCATTAAGTATAATGGTATTGGTATGTAATAAAATGAATAGGAATTGGTAGTCAAAGTGCACTCTTCAGTAAAGCACACTGTGATATACATGTTAACTGTCAGTTGCGCTTTATTTTAACATGTCACTAGTATCACTGATGTTTTTCTACTTTTATTATTATTATTATTATTTTCATCGATAAAATATCATATTTCAATACTTATTATCAGCCGTTCTTGAGTAATTTTATTTTTATCATTATAATTATTTTTCTTTTTCCTTTTTCCGTATCTACTAACTTTCACGAATAATTCAAAACCAAAATGAGCCAGCTGATCTCGAGTTTTAGCGAGACCCACGAATAGCAATTCATTTTTAAACATATATTAGATTATTACTTATAAGACTAAACAAAGGGTTGTTCGAAATAGGCCCTTTGTTGCTAATTATAGAACTCATTCCATACTTTTCGATTTCGATGCCTTCCGAAGACATCCAGAAACCTGTTGTCATGTACCGGTCTCAATAATTTTGAACATTAATCACTTATTCTGTGGTCGTTCTCTATGATATGTTGAGCGACACTAGTTTTTTCCGGTCTTTGAAACCAAACATGCGAAACATGTTCCTTGTAGCGAGCTAAAATAGTCCGTTTGGTTTGACCAACATATTTCTTATCACAATCATCGCAGCTTATTTCGTGAATCGAAGACTATTTTTTTCCAACGTCTTGTCTTTAGGACTGCCCAACACTTGTGTAGTGTTGTCATATCAGTGAAAGTCAGAGTTGTCAATTGACAGTGATTCAACGCTGAAATGGCTGACATGCTCTTCATCCATGAATTCGCAAATGGAAATGCGGAAGAAGCACGGATAATTTATCAAGAAATATATCTTATCTATATTTATCTTATATAACATTTAGAACGCTACATGCAAGATTACGTGAAACTGGAAGTTTTAATGAAAATACAAGTGATGGAAGACCAGAAACTTTAACAACGCCTGAACAAGAAGAAGCTATACTTGATGCGATAGAAGAAACTCCTTCAAATAGTACCAGGAAAATTGCATTGCAGCTAGAAGTCAGCCCAAAAACCGTATTGACATTCTCACAAAAAAACCTCCTACACCCATATCATATAATACAGCCGGTCCAAGCTATACTGCCTCGGGATTTTCACCTAAGATTATTGTTTTGAAGGTGATTGATTCATACGATGGCACACAATAATAATTTTCACCAATTATTTCACTTACGGACGAAGCTAATTTTTCAATTATGAACTTTCATAATGACCAGTAACAGGTGAATCCTACACGGACTTTTCGCAAAATCAATTACCCATTTCGTTAGAAGAAGTACCTGTACTTGTAAGAGGCAACATGTGGGTTATGCACGATGGGGTTCCAACTCATTTTAGTGTTCCTGTTGCTAATCGCTGGATTGGATGGGTCTTCATCAAGTAACGGCCGAATCAACCAGAACAAAAAAAAAACAAGTTCCTTAGTTGTTGTTACAGTACTCCTAATAACTCGTATTGTAAAATCCTATAACAAAAACCATCTTGATCAACGTTGGAATGTTTGAATGTGTGAATATCAGTGGACTTTAACACATAATTTTACACTGTAGGAATCTTTACAGATTTTGTTTAGCAGTTACCTTCTTTCGCACCATCGCAAAGTAAAGGTGATGGAATATTTTATAATTATAGGTATACTAATGATATTGGAAGTCAGGGTCGACCTCCGCTAGATCCATTGCAGAACTTTCCTACCTTTTTTTGTTGATGAGATCATTATAATAATGTATATATGAAAAAAGAGCTTTAGAATCGAACATAATGGAATATCCGGGACTGTCTGCTCTCAGTCTGATATTATATTTATTTTTTATAGTTTATAATTTTTTTTCAATGAATCCGTGAGGTTGATTACGAATTCATTCATTGTTTCATAAAGAGGTTTCGAAGAAAATTCATATTGTGATATCTGATATAGTTGTGCTTTCTTACGAATATAAAATTAACCAACATGAAGGGTTTCCCAGGGTTGTGTCGAATAATAAAGAGAGTCAACAAATTGCCATCTGATGAGTTCTCTGAGTTGAAGGGAACCGAATAATCTTGATGACAATTGTTATTTTTCTTAAAACAATGTTTAAGTTTCAATGTCCACCTAATTTTGATTCCTCGAAGTCCAGAGATTCATACAACACTTTCAATTTCAAATCTCAATTCAACAAACAGAAATGGTACAAATTATAAGACTTCAAGAGTCAATGAGGTATTATGAATCAGCCACACCAGAAAAACTATTGAATGATTCAACAAGAGACTGAGAATATTTAAAAAAGCTGTCCAACTCTTTGGATCTAGACTTTATTCAAACCAAGATTTTATGTAAATGATATGATGACTAATTCACTTTCGGCCAATGACTCGTGATTTTCTAGAGGCAATCTATAAAATCAAGTTTTTGTAGAAATATTGAACGAAAGTCATTTTTTGTGAAGGAAAATCTATTTTTGTACAACTGTAGTAGTAGCAGTTTTTTTTTATTCAGGTTACCCTAATCAATGATTTATGAAAGTTGAATAATTAAAAATGAGAAGTATATAGATTTCACAAAAAAAATCAATAAATGAATGGGTTGAACTAACAAGTATAGATACAGATGCACTCATACGCATATATTAAAATGTATTATTCCCTTTGATATGCTGCAATAAAGCTAGTTTGAAAGTGTGAAAAATAATCTATTCATTGCTGAACTCGAGTTTGTCCAGGATATATGGAAGCTTTTATTAGTTCTAATGTTATATTGGTGATCAAATTATTGAAATAGATAGATGGAATACCCTTTATTATTTTGAATATAAAAATCATACGTAGATAATAAGATCTGTTCGATCTGTCAAATAAACTTGACATTTCTATATCTCTATTGATGCGTAAGTATTGACTTTTATTTCACTGCCAAAATAATTCACAAAATAAACATGGAATATTACTTTCTGAAAGATTTATTTTCAACATAGTCAATTATCAATTGATTATTCATCATGAAACAATTTAATTTATTGGAATAATAACTGATTTTGAAAAGATTTTTTTTAAACAGAATAATTGATAATGAAGTTTGAATAATTACTCCCAACATAAAATCCCGAAGATGTTCGATGTTACTGCTGATCAGAAACGTTACTTATTTCTTGAAGAGTTGATTTCACAATTTTATCAGATATTTTATTTTCTTTGGAAGAAAATGGACAATTCAATATTTTGTTAGAAATCTCAATTTTGTTAGAAATCTCAATTTTGTTATTCAAACTCTTTTCTATACATGCTTCTGCTACGAAGGCAGATTTCCACCGTGACGTTTTATGGATGTAATGTTGCTCCTGCATAGGCCAGAAGAGTTACAGAGCTTCTCTTGAAACTGTTACCTGTGTAGCTCAAAGTATCTCCTATATATGCTTCTGCTACGGAGGCAGATTTCCAGCTACCGTGACGTTTTATGGATGTAATATTATGCAAGAATGAAATCTCCTTATCGACTCCCGAACTTTTTCAAAAACACCAGCATCGTTCTTGATTGCGTTACACCCAGGAAATTGAATGTCTGCAGCCGTTTAAAGTAATCGGAATGTTTCAGTGCTACGATCTTCGTTGGGGTTTGAAGGCCGTCGTGGTTTGGAACTGTATCCTAACGTTTCGCCAGCACAAGTGGCTGGCTTCTTCAGAGGGCTATTCATCCTGATGGTTCACCGATGACTCATGATTTCTAGTTCGTAAGCTATATTTATGTTGACACAGGTAGCCCGCCTTTCTAGTTGGTGCGTTGCTATTGCCAAAGTGTTATTACCTGTTACATTGCGTTGCACTGCTGCCACCTTAGCATCTTTCAGTATGGGATTCCAAATCCAGTTGAGTTAATCGGGTGCAAGTAGTTTCACATCTTCAAACAGTATCGTTTGATTTCCTTCACTAAACGTGTGTTCCGCTACTGCCGATTTTCCTATTTGACCTAATCTACAGTTTCTCCGATGTTCATTCTGCCTTGTACCCATGGATCTTCTGGTGATACCGATATAAACTTTTCCGCAGGTGTATGGTATACGGTATACCCACGCAGCTGATAGTGGATCTCTTTTGTCTTTCGCAGATCTCAAGCTTTGCTGTATTTTCCTGGTGGACTTGAACACTGTTTTTATGTTATGCTTCCTAAGGATTTTTCCGATTCTATCTGTAACCCTAGGGATGTACGGTAGAAACGCACGTGCAATCATTAAGGTTTCCTCCCTATATTGACTTGTAGAAGTCTTCAGTTTCATGACCTTGTTGATCTCGGTTACACTATATCCATTCGATCTCAAAGTCACTTAAAGATGTTCTTGTAGGTGTTCCGGTTCACATATGCTACGGGCACGTTCCGTCAGGGTGTTGATATATCCCCGCTTTTGACATGGATGATGGTTCTAAAGTGCATGCAGTATCTGTCGGTTTTTGGTACACTTTATGTGTCAGTCTTGTGCCACGCTTTCGACGAGTACATCTAAAAAATCTATTCGTAGTTCCTGTTGAGTCTCCATGGTGATTTTGATGCTAGGCTGTTGAGCATTTATGTGGTCTAGAAATAGGTTCCGTCTGTCCCTCACATGTCTCCAGATAACGAAGGTGTTATCCACACATCGTAGCCAAATGGTTGGTTTGGAATCAAAACCGTCGATTGCCTTCTCAAATTTATCCATGAAGAAGTTGGCCATCACTGGGCTGAGTTGACTTCCCATCGCTACGCCGTCTAAATACTCAAAGAAATCTCCTCTCCATTGGAAGAAACTTTCCATGAGGCAGGCCTTAAAGAGTCCGACAATATCACTAGGAAACAGGTTGGCTATGTCTCTCAAAGAGTCTTTTAGCGGGACATTGGTGAACAAGGCCACAACGTCGAAATTGAACAGAGTATCACTTGACTCCAAGGTTATACTCTTAATTTTTCCCACAAAGTCTGTTGAATCCTTGACGTACGAGGTTGTTTTTCCAACGTGAGGCTGGAGGAGCGATGCAAAGTATTTTTACAGGTAAAACGTAGGCGAACCCGGTGCACTCACTATTGGTCTCAACGGAACTTCTTTTTTTTGTATCTTCGGAAGACCATTGAGCCTTGGCGGGACGGCTTCTGTTCTTAAGATGGTTTTCTGAGTGGTTTCCGACAGTGATGATGATTTTATAAGACGGATGGTATTCCGCAACCTTGATTGTGTTGGGTATTTTTTTAGCTTGCGGTAACTGAACGGGTCAAGAAACTTTTCAATTTTTCCGACGTATTCTTCTGTTTTCAAGAGCACCGTGGCATTGAGATCGAATGGATACAGTGTAACCGATATCAACAAGGCCATGAAACTGGAGACTCCTACTAGTCAATACAGGGCTTTTCATGATGAGCGTTAATTAGCCGTTTCTGACAAACTATTCAACGGATTAACCTGAAAATTACACAGTATGCATAAATCAATATGACCTACATGCCTAAAATATTTCAGACGAAGTGACGATGTCGCTTCTACTATAAAGTAGCGGCTTCTTTGATTTTTCGAATGGAACACCCCGTATATAATGTCATATTATGATTCATTATCATTTTGTCAACAAATTCATATACTATTTCTCTATACTTATCTATTACCGTTTAGAAGATATAAATTAATTTCGATATTTTTTTTACCAAACATGAACTTTTATAAATGCTGATAATCTTGAACTCTCTTTCACTAAAACGATCAAATTTGAAATGGAGTGGAGTGATACTATGAGGATCTTCACTCCGAGTCATATTTTTATTTGCCTCATACAGGGTCTTCAAAAAATGCAGATACTTTGATCTCATGAAAAAATTGGTGGAACTCAATTTTTTCAAATGAAGCACCCTGTATATTTCAGCATTTTCGAGCTCTACATCCAATTTTAGATTAACTTTGTTCAGATAATACTATTTCTATTTTGAACCGTTTTCGAGATAAACTGTTTCAAACGGAAACTGACGTGGTTTTCTTGGTTTACAGATAGAATCGAACAAATCCTAGGGAAGCATAACATAAAAACAGTGTTCAACTCCACCAGGAAAGTACAGCAAAGCTTGAGATCTGCGAAAGACAAAAGAGATTCAGTATCACCTGCGGGGGAATACCGTATACCATGCACCTGCGGAAAAGTTTATATCGGTACCACCAAAAGATCCATGGGTACAAGGCTGAATTAACATCGGAGAAACTGTAGATTAGGTCGAATAGAAAAATCTGCAGTAGAGGAACACGCGTTTAGTGAAGGAGATCAAACGATACTGTTTGAAGATGTGAAACTACTTGCACCCGATCATGGATACCATAGTCGGCTTGTACGGTAAGCCATAGAAATACATAAACGTACAGAAAACTACAACAGAAAAGAGGAGGCGATAACGCTTAACCGGATATGGAATCCCATACTAAAAGATGCTAAGGTGGCACCAGTGCAACGCAATATGTAACAGGTAATAACACTTTGGCCAATAACAACGCACCAACTAGAAAGGCGGGCTACCGGCGTCAACTTATATACAGCTTACGAACTAGAAATCACGAGTCATCGGTGTACCATCAGGATGAATAGACCTCTGAAGAAGCCAGCCACTCGTGCTGGCGAAACGTTACGATACAGATCCAAACCATGACGGCCTTCAAACCCGAACGAAGATCGTAACACTGAAAATCTTGGCCGCGAAAGCCTTAATCAATTTATCAATTGGAATGTTTTTGATAGTACCAATGGAATTGTTAGATTTTTTATTTGTTGATAGTTCCAGTATAGTACGCTATACTTTTATTTCGGCTTCGTTAATTATTTTAAAATTACCAACATTGTCATTGTCGAAATTGTTTTTCGACCCGTATCTTCGAAACAAAGGACAAAATATCCTCACCGGCTTTCAAATTAGCATATCCACATTGCCACTAGTGAAAGAAATTCAGGTTGTAAACCAAGCTAAGTGCCTCTATTATTACCTACAGTGGTGTTATATTAGGGCTAATGTAATCAATCATTGTTAGTTTAATGTATACGTTTGAAAATGTCCTTATAGGACGAAACTGCAGTGACGTTAGTTATAAATGAAAATGGGAAAAAACAGAAAGTTTCAATTATCTTTTCTTCATTATGATTTTCTACAACGTAATGACGGATACATCTGTCAGTTTATTCGAAGAAAGTGTATTTTCATTCAAAAGTCATATAATTCTTATAATGTTACTATATTGACAATTTGGATAATTCAATATCTGAATTCTGTTATTAGTTATATTTACCCGTCATGTTTGATTCATTTGAAAAAATATATTGAATTCAGAGGAGATAAACACGTGTACCATCCCAATTAACTGTATTTCCGCTAAAACATTTTTAATCAATTATACACACATATTAAATCCATACAACAGGAAAACTTTCCCTTGTTCTAAATAAACAATATTATTTAGTGATTATTTTACAATTGATTAGCCATTTGGTTTACACAAACGATTGTACTGAAGTTTTTTGAGGCTTTACTTTTGTTATTGAAACTTGACAAGGACGAGTATGTAGTTAAAGAGTTAATTCATTTGGCCCATGCAGATAACAGCTCTGTTTGCCTACTAGTAACTCGCACACCTTGCTTGATGTCTTGAACTTCCGGGCTTGCCAATGAACTAAAATAATAACCTGGTATACCTTGCGCTTGCCAAAAATTGAGGTTATTGTTGATTAGCCGGAGGCATAATTCGGCCGTTGTTAGATTATTGCAGAAACCACTTTTGGATATTTTATTACAGTTATCGCGGATTTTTTATTATGTGAATATATTCAGCGGACAGCTGTTATGAATTATGATCACATTCAACCCTAGTCTCACCCATTATCCTTGACATAGTTAACAGGTGTCCTAAAAGATATTTAACTGAAAGAGTGAGTGAAAATTCAAATCAGTGGCTTTCAATAATGATAAAAATAATTGTAATTTATTGAACAAAAATACAATTTTGCTCAACTAGCTATCGACCGAAGTCCTTCCGCCCATGGCTTCCAATATACAGGGTGTCCCTGGACTTCCTCTTTTCCTCTCGGGAATGTATAGATGGGGTCAAAATATCACCAGTACTCCATATAACTTTTTTTACTAAAAGTCTTCGTAACCAAGTTACGGGCCCTCGAAGTTACAAAATGAAAAATGTTTTTCTTTGATAACTTTTCAAGTGAATATTCAAAATCATCCAAATTTTGGTAATTGACTAAACAAATGAATTCCGTCGATGAGCTTTCATGCAGGAGTCAGTTGTTTTGCTACAAAGTCAGGAACGGACTACCCCCGATGGTCCACACTCCAAAACTTTGAAATGACAGATATTTTTCAATATTTTTCAACAAAATAAGGTTACTTGGACAATTTTATGAATAAAAGTACTTCATTCAAATAATGGTGGACGAGCGGGTTTGATGTCGTCGAGTGAAACTACATTTTTATCAAGACTCGTTGCTCCGATCGACTTTCCACACGAGTACTTTTATTCATAAAATTGTCCAAGTAACCTTATTTTGTTGAAAAATATTAAAAAATATCTGTCATTTCAAAGTTTTGGGGTGTGGACCATCGGGGGTAGTCCGTTCCTGACTTTGTAGCAAAACAACTGACTCCTGCATGAAAGCTCATCGAAGGAATTCATTTGTTTAGTCAATTACCAAAATTTGGATGATTTTGAATATTCACTTGAAAAGTTATCAAAGAAAAACATTTTTCATTTTGTAACTTCGAGGGCCCGTAACTTGGTTACGAAGACTTTTAGGAAAAAAAGTTATATGAAGTACTGGTGATATGTTGACCCCATCTATACATTCCCGAGAGGAAAAGAGGAAGTCCAGGGACACCCTGTATAGTCATTTATTCAGAACTTTCAAACCTATTGCAAGTTTTTGCATGTTCCAACCGTATTTTCATTTTGTTGATGTTGAAATATCAGTTATTAAATAGTTTTTTGAATAACATTTTTATATCAGTTTGTCGTTCCATGTCTTAGGTAGGCTCATTTCGGTTATTATTCATTTGTAGTTCCAATTTAGTTTGTAGAAAGTATACCAAGAGTTGTTCATCTTCGGACGCGAAATTAACAGTGAAATCTCCTGCTGATATTAGTGGCTTCGTATGATGAATTTTTCCTAATTCTTCAGAACCTACTCGACCGTTAATGTGTGCTCGCAACTCTCTCTTTCCCTTACAGTAATATACGAAACTTATCTCTCTTTATCTTTACTAACTTATACCTCCCCCTCAACTTTCGTTCGCTTCGCCCGATCACACTTTTCGTAACGCTCTCGTCACGCATTCAACAGCTTACTCCTCAAGTCAAACGCGAATAAAGAAGATTCAGAAATGTGAAATAATGTAAACGACTAAAAGAATTTGATAGCAAATGGATGCATTTTAAGTTTTCGACCTTTTTGTATGATTATTAAAACAATTTTCTATATGATTTGAATCTACTGAGAGGGAGGTATAGTGTATATTAATTTTGAATTGAAAATTATGATGTTTTTGGATTATGTTCGAAAAACCATTATTGTTTTCACACCCACGAAATAAAAATAAAATCAGAAAATTATATTTTCGCAAAAATGTCATTGTACATTGATAATATGAAATAATGCAAACATCGTAAATGACTGAAAGAATTTGATAGCAATTGGATGCATTTTAAGTTTTCGACCTTTTTGTATGATTATTAAAACAATTTTCTATATGATTTCAATTTACTGAGAGGGAAGTATAGTGTATATTAATTTTGAAATGAAAATTATGATATCTTTGGATTATGTTCGAAAAACCATTAGGGTTTTCACATCTAAGAAACTCAAAAAAAAATTAGAAACTTGTATTTCCGCAAAAATGTCATTGCACATTGAATAATATGGATTTTTCAGGAGAAAATTTCAACTGAAGGCGCTAATTGATGTCTCTTTCATTATAAAGACTTGGTATGGCCGAAAACGTTGCATTATTTTCAGTATCAAACTGAAAATTCAATATAAAAAAAATCATATTGTTGTAGATCATGCCCGAAAGAAAGTAACGCCGGACGCCACTGGTAACCATAAACCAAACGTGACGTAGCTAAGAGCGCGGGAACTTCGGCGAAAATTCTATGATGTTCGATTACAATATTAAAGCGCTGGCGGCGGGCATATTCAGACAGTAAGTACACAGTCAAGTGGAAGCTACAGTGCGGTACGCGAAGTGATCTAGTAAGGCAATAGACATCCAAATAATAGTTGAAGTTTTAGTTGAAGTATTTGTTGTAACTGAAGTGAAATAAAGTTAAGTTTTATTATTCAATGTAGTCAATTATTTATCAACCCACGGGGAAAATCGTAACTGTATTATTTTTGAACAACTCTGAATATTCAACAGTCGAGTATGCCTAAAATGCCATTCTTTCATTGAAACCTAATTCAATTTTTGAAATCGCAGAAAAATTATTTGAATGAGGAATTGTTGGAAAGGTACCTCTCTCATGTATTGAGACGAAGACAAAAAAACCTCCTGATTCAAATAAATTATGTCATACTTTACATATCTGAAAAGTAGAATCATATGATTCCATCAGCATTTCATAATTTATATTTTTTGGAAACTTCAAGAACTCAGGTACTTTTCAACACTAAATAGTTTCGTTGATCAAAAATTGTCCCATTTGGGCTATCGCAACCCTACGAACGATAACCCTCAGAAGTCTAAACTTTTGCGAGCTAAGGACTAACAAGGTCTTACCTTTAAACGTGTGATTCCTAACACGGGATTCCTAACACGGGATTCCTAACTTGGGTTGAAACAGATTCATTCAGACAATAATCAAGAAAGACATAAAAAAACCTACTAAACCCAACGAACACCAGGTAAAAAGCTAGTAAACTTTGGAATTGACAATATTCAGAGGCGATTTGTTTCTGTTCATTAAATTCAATTTACCCGTCATATCCATATAAACTATCGTTTGTCGTGAATCAATGGACACCAAAATGTGCATCTGCCCTTAGAGAATACAAAACTGTATTTCATCCGGGTGATGACGATAACGATTGTGGATACTAACAATCGAAACGTTGTGAAGTAACTTGTCTTAGAATCTCTTAATTTTCAATTCTTTATTTTTATTTTTTGTTCAATTGTTTAATTTTTACTTTTATTTTATTTCACTATTATTTCATTTCAGGTTTTTTTGCTCAATATAATTCTTATTTTCAGCTATTCATTTTCAATTCTTCTTTTTTATTAGTTCTTTCAGGGATTTCAAATCATTTTATATAATATCAGACAACGGAAGTCAGAACTAATAAGATGAATCATGAAACATTGTCAATCAGCTTCAAACAAACACAAAACTGTACTTAACTCAAAATCTCAAAAAAAGCTCAGATCCCTTTTTACAATCACTCATTCATTAATTTCTTTTAATGCATTTATATATTTTTCAATGCTTTCAATTCGTTAGAAACACATTCTATCTATGTTTTCAGAAAATCAACAATTTAAATTTGAATATTAAGAAGGAAATATTTTTTTGAGAAACCTTTTCAGTTTTCTACTTCTCAACAAACTCAGATCCTCAAAGAACACTCCTGAAAATTTGTGGAATTACTAATAAATGCCTTGAATGAGAGTTTTTGCAGTAAATGTTGAGAATTTCATTTGAAGCGCATTTTTTTTAATTCAGCTTCAACAGTTTATCGAAATTATTTTAAAATGTCATGATATTTCTCATTTTTATTCAATATTACACAAGTTTTTTTTTTCAGTTTTCGTTTCTCTTGTGGAGTTATGTCTTCCGAATTTTAACATCGTCCCAATTCATTATACGAGGTCTGTTCAGAGAATAAGTTGAATGTTCAAATTTCGGCTAGGCTAGGGCTGGGTACATTTGATTAGCAATGTTTTCATTGTTTTATGTTGGTACACCCGTCTCGAACATATGTTCACAGTTTCAGCTGTTCGGCTGTTTTCATTTTGTTGATGTTGAAATATCAGTTATTTCATAGTTTATTTGAATAACATTTTTGTATGTGATAAATGATTAGATAAGTTTTATTTTACTGAATTAGAATAAAAGAGTGTGAACTTTGACGGCCGGAGATAACTGTGTTGAAGCTATTTTACGGGTTTCTTGGCCGTGGTCTGCAATTTTTATGCCTGACGTTTCGTCTACTAATGCGGTATACACTATCAGAGGTAATGAGGTAACAGTCGAAGAGCTCGAGTTGTCCTCAAAGCAGAAACTACAATTTTGGAATTCTCTGGTTAAAGAAATGCACTGTATATTATTTTCATTGGTGAGCGTAGCCTTGTTTTTCTTGTTCATATTGAATGAGCTTGTTCGTGCACAATTGAATGTTCATTGCCCTTCCCTCTCTATTGAAATAATCCTTGGGTTTCTGAAATTCTGTCGCTTCTCATATAGTTACCTTTGTAATTACCTTTGTTGAAGACGTGGTCTTCAGACTACGGTCAAAATCTCAAAAATAACTTTGCCTCATATATTGGAATAGTGGAAACATCTTCTGAAGATATGTTTCTTATGTTCATAAAAGCCTAATGAACTTCGAAATCTGTATGAAATCAAATAAGTTAATTCTCACCGTAGACATTAGACAACTAGTTTAAACATAATGTTGATGTGTCTTTTTTTAACTTTCAAAAGTTAATTGAAACACTTCTGCCATACTCCAGGACTGCATTAGATTCATTTCACACCAGATGTTCCAATTCTATATAACACGTTCCAGAAGTTGTTTCTAAAGTTATGAGTGTCATCTGCATTTCTAATCGGGAGGTTATGTTAAAATGAGTAATAAAGTTTAGTTTTCATAGAAAACCTATTCTGAACAGCCAGTGTAGTGTGTGTAGTTTATTGTAGAAAATATAATTGTGTATATTTAGATATTCTTGAACAGTTTCACAAAAGATGCGAGAAAGCTGAATCTCTGAAATATTTGCCTACCTTGAATGGACTAAAAGTCCTGGGGTCAAAATTTGGCAACAAATAGAAGTAAAAAGTATGACCAAGGAAAATCGCAGAGAACTGCTTGTCGGTCCTAACTGTTCTGGATTTCTGATCAGTGGAACTATTACTTACAATGTTAATATCCATTATTTCACCTCTAAGAAAAGTAGTTTGTGAAATAGATCAAACAGCGAAAGTAAAGCGAATTTGCGACGTTCATCGATCAAATCAACTTCCACTTTTATTGCTAGAGTATCCACAATGCTAAAAACTACTCGTACTTTACTCTAATTGGGGTCATGAAATAAATAAAACTTGTCCCAAAGTATTACTCACCTACTCGAAAAAGAAATATCAAACGACTTGTTTTGGGAGTATTAATGATTTCAATGGACTGTACTTGTGCTGGAGCAGATTTGTCTATTTCAATATCAAATAAGTTTTTCCAGGAATTTGAGAAATTTGTTTTTCAAAGGTCCACTTAGCGTACCGACATATTTGAAGCGGAATTATCAACGTTATTACCCTGGATCTCTGACTGAAGGCCGTAATCTGGTCCCTCTTAGAAAGGTGGTATCATTACCACCTGTACAGTAGTCTCAACGAGCATTATAGACAAATCCATCAGCTGGAGAAATGTGAAATTATTTATAGGTGAGATTAATCTGCTGCTGTGCTGTGATCATCTAGTTATTTGCAGTTCTGCATTAGTTAACATTCACAAATAATACTTTGAGGAGAAGGCGATCTCCAGTATGGTATCAGTATGTCTATTATAAAAGGAAATTACTTTTTTTCAAGAAACATTTGAAAATAAACCAACAACATTGAATATTAGGTACTGGAATTTTTGTTTTAGTAAAGTGATTTAAGTTGAGCGTTTTTCTAATAAAATAAGTAAATCGATTTCAAATTCAATAGTCGGTTTTCAGAATTCAAATCTGAGATTGAAAAGCCAAAATGTTATGTGTTAAGCGTTTGTAGGTGAGACGTTGGTTCTATTAAGGATTTGAAAGTCTTTATTGAAAAATAATATAAAAAACTGGGATATAGGAACCATTTCTGAGCATATTTTAACGAGGTAATTTCCTTTTTGTTCCTTGAACTTTCTGAGGACCATCAAAAGTTGCATGAAGGATGTTCTTTATGAGGAGCAACTATATCAAATGACATGCTACTGGAATATGACGCTAGGATGAAGTTCCAATATTGCTTATAATATAAAGTTTTCAAAGAGCTACCTTCTGGAATACCATAGAAAAGCTAGAATTTTTTTTCACTTTTCAATCAGTGAGTAGAAAATGAAAAAGTCACAACCGAGGAGAAAAAAAAAACAACAAATAACAATGCAAATGTGTAGATCATCCACAAATTTTCTTCCAGTTAGAATCTGTGAGAAAGAAAAATACAGCAATCCCTCTCTTCCATATTTTATGCATTGAAAATCATATGGATTATAACTGATTTTCATATATTTGGAGGAACAGTTTCTCTCTCATTCCGTATTCTTTCATCTAGGCAATTTGATTAATTTCACAAATCAATATGTTTTCGAATGTTACCAGACTTTGAATCATGTTCAGTGATCTGAAACGTCAATATCAAGATAACTATAAATTTCATTCAGATGAATCTTCGTTATAAGTTTACTACCTCGGCTGAAAAGTTTTGGGGCTCAGACGTAGATGTCTTATTGCATTTACTTCTTTTTCAATAAGTAGTAAACTTCAAAAACAAGCTGCTTAAATTTCATGACTATACAGTGTCATCCGCATCAAATGGGAAACATTTTTATTTATCGTTTTATGTGAAATTTGATTTTGGCAGTAGATTTTGCTTAAGAAATGATGTCAAATGGCGTCTACAAAATAGGTCACATGATTTCCTTAACCTGTCAAAATTGACATTTGAAAAAAGAAACATCGAAAAATGACATTATTATTCAAAATATCCAAAAAAATCAAAGGGTAAAAACATTTTCTTTTGTAATTTTATACCCACACACCAAGTTTCAAACCCATAATGAGTATTTTATATTTTCACTATTTTTCCGCATTCCTGCTTTTTCTACTTATCAAAATTCAAGCACACCTGTACTAAATCATTTATTTTAACTAAACTCGTCACCGAATTTCTGTTTTTGTTATATAATAATATTTTAAGAGCCTCTTTGATGTTAAAAACAAATTTTGAAAA
Organism: Leptinotarsa decemlineata; assembly: GCF_025532065.1. Classification (NCBI taxonomy): domain Eukaryota; kingdom Metazoa; phylum Arthropoda; class Insecta; order Coleoptera; family Chrysomelidae; genus Leptinotarsa; species Leptinotarsa decemlineata. Next base: position 8,665,042 of record NW_027412694.1, on the reverse strand, counting down.
ATAAAAGTTGTCAAACTTGATGCAAAGTTCATCTAGTTTCAACGGAGCTTTCCAAACTATACAGTACTTGAGTTTTTTAATGAGCAAATGGCCTCACAATATGAATTAGAACAAAACGGAACATTAGGAAACAATATCTTAGAGTGTTTATTATTTTTTTAACAAAAAAGACAGTGGAATTCAATCTTAATTAAAAGGAACTGAAAATAAACATGTACCTATACCTAATAGCAAAAAAAACACGAAAAAAAGACTCACGACATTAAATACACTACATTTCTGTATATTGCATATTGAGAGGCCATTTGCTCATTAAAAAACTCAAGTACTGTATAGTTTTGAAAGCCCCGTTGAAACTAGATGAACTTTGCATCAAGTTTGACAACTTTTATTTTTCAAAATTTGTTTTTAACATCAAAGAGGCTCTTAAAATATTATTATATTACAAAAAAAGAAATTCGGTGACGAGTTTAGTTAAAATAAATGATTTAGTACAGGTGTGCTTGAATTTTGATAAGTAGAAAAAGCAGTAGTGCGGAAAAATAGTGAAAATATAAAATACTCATTATGGGTTTGAAACTTGGTGTGTGGGTATAAAATTACAAAAGAAAATGTTTTTATCCTTTGATATTTTTGGATATTTTGAAGAATAATGTCATTTTTCGATGTTTCTTTTTTTAAATGTCAATTTTGACAGGTTAAGGAAATCACGTGACCTATTTTGTAGACGCCATTTGACATCATTTCTTAAGCAAAATCTACTGCCAAAATCAAATTTCACATAAAACGATAAATAAAAAAGTTTCCCATTTGATGCGGACTTTATCGGTGACACTGTATACTCATAAGTTCGTAAGCTATTGGGCTAAGAGTAACACTACTTTTGTTATTTTCAAAATTTTTCTTGATGAGAAAAATACCGTTCAAGCGAAGCAATGGCTTGAAGAGGACTCCACTTCATCAGAAACAACAATTAAACATTGGTTTGCTTACTTCAAACGTGGTCGTAGATACACCGATGATGCAGAAAGCAGTGGACGTACAAATGAGGCAGTAACACCAGAAAACATGAAAAAATTAACAAAATCCTTTGTCTAAAGTCATATAGACTATATCACACAGAAAAGCCTGCCGGAGGGGTGAAATTTTTTATGTTGTTGCACGCTTTGCTTAATACTAAAGTAAAGGCATGGGCATGACAATGCGTAAAAATTGCATGAGGAGCTATGGACTTTATTTTAGTTTGTAAACCATTTAAATGGTCGGCTATGACCGCAGCCCCATCATAGGTTTGCGCAATTAACTTTTGCCTAAAATTATAGGTGTCACACGTACGAATTAAAAAATTAAACAAATCGTCAGCTGTGCACCCAGATGAAACATCATGAAAACACATAAAACATTCTACCACATTACCATCTTTGACATACCCAAAACCGATTGAAAGTTGTGATGTACAGGTGTACAGGTGATATCGGTAGTTTCGTCAATTTCCCATTCAAAAAAAGAAACACTTTCAATCTCCTTGCTTATATTTTTCCTAAAAATATCTGTCACACTGTCTATAGTAAGCTCATTTTGGATGGTTGTTGAGGTGCCCGAAAAAACGTTACCGTTTAAAAAAGTGCCAAATTGTGAATCATATTTGCCCCATAACACGAGGTAAATTTTTTAAATCGGAGTATCCTATTTTAGACCACGTTTGGTATTCGGTTTGTACGGAAAATAAAACACAGGGCCAACAAAAAACTGTTTCTCGTTCAATGGAGCCGGTTAACCAATCGTATTTATCGTACCAACTAGTATTAAATCCTCGATTTTGTCGATTATCTGACGCTTTAATTGAAATCAAATTTGGTTGAGGCCTTCCCAGAGTTTTAATAATGTAAAATTTATTATCATAAGATAAAGATAAGATAAGGACTTAAAATTATTCGTCAGCAACTAATCGACTATATCGTCAGATTTTTTAATTTCGTCCAACTTATCCATAATAAATGAAAAAAAAACTTACCGAAAAGTGAAAACCTGAAAACACCTTGGAATTGAAAGAAAACATTTTAAAAACACATAAAAATAATACTAAAAAGCACTGCTAAAATATAATACTACCTGTTTTTAACACAAATATTATCAAGAAACACTAAAACGATTTACCGAGATATTTTTCAGTCCCGGTCCGTCACGGCATCCCGTCCGAATAATCAAATAAAAAACAAAAGTAGTCGTACACTAACGGAGACCAACTGGAGGCTAGCCTCCTCTGACGCTATAATTTCTGCAACTGAAATTACAAATCTGGACGTATGTTGCTGGTTGGATCGGTCTCGTAGAGCCTGTGTTTTTTAAAGCGGTCGGAGGCTTGGCTCCCTTGTTGATGCAGGATACAGTGTGGTACGTACTACGTAGTGAGTGATAGTGTTTTTTCGGGCATATTATGTATTTATATTGAAAATTAATGGTAAAGTAATGATACCCAAGCATTTTTACAAAAAAATAATCATAATTATTTGTCAATGTCTTTAACTTTATTGCGATAAATAGCCTCAAATTTTATGGGGGGCTAAGCCTCCCTTGCCTCCTCTGACGAGCCGCCGCTGGTTTCGAATGATTGAAAAGTGGAGTTGCCTGAGTTAGCTGACATTGTTCAGATATCAAAAGAATGTGTTGGCTTTATAATGCATGAGCATTTGACTACAAGAAAGCTCTGTTCAAAGTGGGTGCCGCGCGAACTCATTGACCAAAAACAAGAACGTCTTGATGATTCGAAGCAGTGTTTGGCAGAGTTTGAACATAACAATCTGGAATTTTTGCATTGACATGTGACAATGGATTAAACATCTTCATCTGAGTGAAGAGCCACTGGTGAACCTCGTCCAAAGCGACGAAAGTACAACAATCGGCTGGAAAATTTGTGGCCTCGGTATTTTGGGATGTGCGTAGGGTAATATCCATCGACTACCTTCACAAGGAAAGTACCATCTAGAATGAATATTATATAACGTTGTTGGAGCGTTTGAAGGCCGAAATTGCAGAGAAAACCCCATTTTAAGAAAAAGAAAGTGCTGCCTCATCAATACAATGCACACTGTCACAAATCAATGAAAAGAATGGCAACATTGCATGAAATGGGATTCGAATTGCTCCCACATATACCGTATTCCCCAGATTTGGCTCCCAGCGACTACTGGCTGTTTGCTGACCTCGAAAAAATGCTCACCGGTAAAACATTTTGCTCGCATGATGAGGTTATCGCTGAAACTGAGGCCAACTTTGAGACAAAAGATAAATCGTTCTACAAAAGTGAAATTGAAATGCTAGAACGGCGCCGAAATATGATCGTATGGCTCTTGATGGAGATTACGTTGATGAATGAAGCCAATTTCGAACAAAAAAACGCATTTGCTTTCTTGGGCCCGGGACTTTTCAGCCCATGTGTTATTTGAAGTCAATATCTAACCGTGCCTTTGCATTTTAGCATAAGCAAATTCAAACGAGCTCTCAAAATAGACGAGATATTAGATGAAACTGTTCAATAACTTTCACAGGTGTTTATGTAAATTGAAGAGGCAGACTGAATCCTCAGGGTATATATTCATTGGAATATTTATTGAATGTGTCAGAAAATGAAGGTCAGCGGGAAATTATAATAGTTCATGAACTTGAACGATGTGAGAAGGAAATAGAAAATGTATGTTGTGGCCTGATCATGAGTCCTTCACTTTTATGCTTCCTGGGATATTATAGCATCCATCATCTGCCCACTTGAAATACTTTGAGAACAGATCAGCCATTCCCATAAATGTAAATAACATCGAAGGTGACGAGTTTTAGACAAAACTCCATCACATATCAAGCACCTTTTTAAGAATGATACATTTTATAGCATCCAGAAACGATATTTAATTGATTTCCGAAACAAAGACTAATGCTAATGAATACCGAATCAATTATTTATAGTTAATGGTTGAGGCTGATGAGTGTTAATTGTCTTCAGTTTCATTTGTTTTTTGGATGAAAATACTCGAATGACAACACGTGGGTTGATGTTTGACAAGTATTCAATTTTATTCAGTTTTGTGAACTATTCAACAAAATCTCTAATGAATTAATAGTACCTACGTGAGCAAAATAAATGAAACAAACATCTGAATAAATAATCCGTAGAAACAATAATTATGCCTATTGCTCTCACATCAATAATAAATCGTGCAGCACTTTCATATCGATAATTTGGAGTAACCCGTTCACAGACACTTTGTAGCTTATTTTTTTCAGAACACCGTTTTTAAATTATACATCAACTTCTTTTACTCAAGCATGAACACTACACTATTCTGCATCAAGTCCTCATAGTATTGATTTCTTCGAAGGTTTTTTGGAATTTTCACATTTTCTTTGACATTAATTTTTTGTTTGAATTGACCGATAATTGATGAAAATCCACAACATATTCAAGTAATACTTTATTGTGCGATTTTCACTAAACAGTTTACGAAACCGTAACACGTATTTCGTTATACAATATCTTCATCAGTCGGTTCATACTAACTGAATTTTGTCTAATCAGTGATTTACCTTCTATCTACTCAATGACTAATAATTTTACCAGAGTTTAGATCCAACTTATGAAAGAAAGTACATACTTGATGACAAATATTTTTTGTAAAGTTCAGGTATACCGTAACTAACTAATTGAAAATTTGAATATTATAAAAGAAAGTTTACCAACTCATTAAATGGAAATGTAATTGAACTAATTACCAATTTCCACATCAGGAAACACATTCAAAAGAGGGAAAGAAATCAATTTTGTTTGATTTTGAATTCCTGAAACTCAATTTCCAAAAATTCCAAAATATTGAATTTCAAACTTTTCTCTTCTAAATGTCGTGGTCGAAGTCATGTCTCTCTGCCAAAAGATCATTTGAAAATGTGGAATTGGCATTTACATTTTTCTTATATGCTTCTTTATGCTTGAAAAAAAGTTCTCTCCGTTTGGCGAATATAAACGTTTGCGCAATAACCACAAGTTGTTGAATACTGTTCGTGAGCAGGAAAATAGCAGATTCGATACTCCTGATCGCTCTGGATTGAATGATTTCGTACAGTCCATTTCGTCTTGTGTTTGTTTAAAAAAATCTGTTTTTCCGTTAACCAGCTGTCGCACCCCTACGAATGTCTACCTTCAGAAGTAGAAACTTGTGAGAGCTAAGGACTAACGAGGTCTTACCTTTTAACGTGTGATTCCTAATATCTTTTGGTGAAAAAATCCTCACTTGTTAACTCTCTACTACATGTTCAAGAGGTAGCAAAAACGTATGTGAGTCTGTGAGTTTCACTTCAACGAGCGTTTCCTGATATGATAACAAGTCCGTGCAAAGCCCTTTGTTAAATCATAGTCCGCTCAAATTAGACCATAAAATATGAATTAAGCTACCTAAATTCCTACCAAGTTGAAAATCAGTACCATTGTTTAAAATATGATTTAAAATAAAATTTGAAAATTCTCCATTATTCTCCTGTATGGAAAAATTTTATTCATAGTCAAAGGTCAAAAAAATGAGAGCATTTAATTGTTTGTTGTTGGTGAAGATGTAGATTTACTCGCATTACTCACTGCTCGAACTTCAACCGAAAAAACTATTTTCCTGTCAAACCCAGGAAAAGCTCAACATCAATTCAAAAAGTTTGTTGCTGTTTGTTGACAGCAATTTGTTTGATAAATCTGAATTCTCGCTGAAAATTACTTTCTGACAGTGGAATATTCGATAGTCTGTGAAGCATACTGTTGACTGCTGCTACTTTATGTTGATACGAATGTGACGAGGAACTTGTGTGATAATGTCCGTATAAGACGGTTTGCGGAAAATTGCAAAATCTCACAACACAGTGTTACTTGAATTCGGCAATAACATTATTACCCGGAATTCAGTCTCCATTATGTCAGCTCAATTGTTTTAATTCATTGAAAATGAATAGGTAATGTAGTTTTTTCCTCCAGACCAAGTAGTAATTTATAATCAGTTGATCAGTTCAACAATGTTGCACGCTACCGTTTGCTCCCTCTGAATTGTCTTGTTTTAGTGGTTTAAAGTGCTTGAAAATTTTTGAAATTTACACCAGTCATTGTCGACTAAAAGAGACTCTGAAATTGTGTAACGGTGAGTCTGAACATAGTTTTGTATAGCAGATAAGTCTATAATCAATAAAATAGCCAGCAAGACATTAATTTGTTGTGCGCAAAAACTAGAGAAAAAAGCTAATCTTTATCTTCATTCACATCAATAAAGTACAGAGGAAAGAAATTTAAATATAAATATTCCATTATACCAGGGCTATTGATAATTCAAGAATGAATGAAGATCAAATTTCAAAATTATTGAAGTCGTTTGAACTCAGCAATAGAAAAGTTGTACAGGAAGAAAACGAAAGGCAATCAAGAAACATAAAGGAATACATAAATAAAGAAATTTCTTCAATTTCTTTTAAATTTGAAGAGGAACTGGAAAAGAAAGGTCGAGAATTCGAAATAAAATACAACGATTTGAAATCTAAGTATGATAAATTGGAGAAAGAAGTGAGAAAAAATGATATAATAATCTTTGGACTAGAAAGTTCAGCAGATAATCTACCAGCAATTGTCATTGACAAAATAACTAATTTGTTAGAAATACCACTCACTCTTAATGACTTAAATAACGTTTTTAGGGTTGGAAAAGAGGGCGACAAAAAACCAATCATTGTCAAACTATCTTCGTATCTGAAAAAAGTAGAAATACTCAGAAGTTGTAAAAAACTTCGAGGAACTAATATTAGTATATCTGAAACATATACACCTGAAGAACAACAGGAAAATAAAATATTATATAAACATCTGAAATTAGCAAGAGAAAAGAATCTCACCGCCTACATTAAAAACTGAAAATTATTAGTAAACATCACGGAGTACACCGCTCAACAACTGGAAGCTGAAGTGGAAATTACGGAGTTAACTGAAGAAGAGTTCACAAATCGAATATCTAAGGGAAATAAGAAGCGAAGTAGTGCACCGGATACACCAACGCTCACCTCCTCACTATTCAATATAGATGTTCAAGACGTTATTGGAGTAGAGAAAATATCGGGCCCAAGTAAAGCGAAATCTTCCCAAGAGACTGAATTAGTTAATAAAATAAGACAATCAGCACGAATAAACAGTGATAAAAAAAACTCTTGTTCCAATAATCCTAAAGTGAATTTAAAAAACCTATAAATTAGAAATTCATATTGTAATTTTTTTTTAAGTCTTGTTAGTTTTTTATGGAGTTTATGAGTTCCTATCAATTCACGAATTCCAACAATAATTCCTGATAGAATATCAAGCAAATATTGTAAGAATTTATATAAATCTTGCTAGTTCTATTTACTTACAATTTTTGTATCATATCAGGATGGAGAGTACATTAATGAGCCCATATCAGCTCAAAAAATTGAATCTTCAAGAGATGCCAAAACACACATGACTGCAGGTGATTTAAAAATATTCCATTTGAATATTCGCAGTCTCATGAAAAATTTTGATGAACTTCTGGTATTATTAGATCAGTTATCAGTAAATTTTGACAGAAACATATAAACTTGAAAATCGGAACTTTTTCAAAATAAAGGGGTTTCTTACATTTTATAATGAGGGTCAAATGAATAAAAATGATGGCATAATGGCTTTCATTAAAGACAGTCTAAACTTTACAACAAATAAGACTCAAATTGGTGAAATAGAAGTCATCAGAATTTTAATTTTGAATGAAATGAAGATATCGATTAGAGCCATATATCGCTCCCCTAGAACGTGTCCAAAAATCTTTAATTCTGAACTAATAAAATACTTAGAACAACAAGAGCAAAATGATATTGATGTTATCACAGGAGATCTGAATATAAATCTATTGGGTGACAACGATTATGACGAAGAATACAAAACTATAATGAGTAATTTCGGGTACGATTCTTTTATAAATGATTATACTAGATTGCCAAGCCATAGTTGTTTGGACCATTTCTTCGTGAGACACAAAATTAAGAGAATACACAATAAAATTGAATCTTTCATAATTCGATATAATATAACGGACCACTATCCCATTGTTCTCACAATAAAATCTCTATGTTCACCTAGTGTATGTCGAAGTGATATCTATAAAACATACATTGACTATCATCAGCTCAAATTAGATTTGAGAGCACAAAATTGGAACGATATGTACTCTCAAAATCATGTAGACGAAATGGCTTTAATATTCATCGAAAAATTGAAATATTATATAGGAAAAAACACAAATACTGTAAAAATTAAAAGGAAAAATGTACATAAGAAAAATTGGCTCACCCCGGCAATACTTAAATCCATAAATGTGAAACAAAAATTATATCAAATGTCATTGAAAGACCCAAATAACAACGATTTGAAAGAAACATATGTATCATACAGAAATAAGCTTAACAAAATCGTCAAGGTAGCTAAGAAAACATTCTATTTACAACAAATTCAAAATAGTAAAAATAACTCCAAAGCTATTTGGCAGTTCATTAAGAACGTGTGTGGGGAAAATGAACAAAACAAAGTTATTGACAAAATAGAATTAGATGATGGGTCTATCATCACAGAGAAAATTGAGATTGCCGATAGTTTCAACAAGCATTATAGCGAATTGGGAAAAAACTTAGCAAACGATATACCAGACTCACAAAATTATAGAGTTGAATCTGTCAATCTGGAACACACAATGTACCTATACCCTACGAATGAGCTCGAAATTATTGAAACAATAAAAAAATTAAAACCAAGAAAGTCACCCGGATATGATAATATCCGACCAGAAACTTTGAAAGAAGTAGCGAATGAGATATGCTCTCCGCTAAAATTTTTGTGTAACAAATGTTTCGACTCTGGGTGTTTTCCAGATGTTTTGAAATATGGATTGATAAAACCTTTATATAAAAATGGAGATAAATCAAAAATCAGTAATTATAGATCAATTTCTTTACTGTCTAATGTTTCTAAAATTTTAGAACGATTAATAAAAATTAGACTGACTAAGTTTTTGAAGAAATTTAACTTATTGTCGGAATTTCAGTACGGTTTTAGAGAAGGCAGATCAACCGAGGATGTCATTTATAAACTAACTACAGTTGTGTATAATGCTCTAGATAAAAAAATACCCATACTTGGAATATTCATAGACCTCTCTAGGGCTTTTGACACTGTATGTCACAAAAACCTTTTACGAAAGCTGAATGACTATGGTATCCGTAGGAATACATACGATCTTTTGTCCAGTTATTTAAGAGATCGTGAACAGAGTGTTGAAATTGATGGTGTTCTGAGTATTCCCAGAACTGTAACCTATGTTGTTCCTCAAGGCACTGTACTGGGGCCACTTCTTTTCACTATCTATATGAATAGTCTGTTTTCTTTGAAAACCACAGGTCGAACTGTCAGTTTCGCCGATGATACTGCCATTTTGTACACTTCTTCAACTTGGCAAAATATGAAGCAAACCGTTGAAGAGGATTTTTCAAAAATTTCGGAATGGTTCCAATTCAATAAATTGACTGTTAACTACAAAAAAACTTGGTACTTACCATTCACATCTTATATTAGCGGATTACCGAACCTAGGTCCTCTCAAAGTAGGTTTGAACAAACAAATCCCTTCAGCAACATCGGTGAAATACCTTGGTGTCACGATAGATCGACATATGAAGTGGGATTTACATATGAAACAACTTCTCAAAAAATTAAGAGGGTTTCTTCCGAAATTTAGATATCTTAAAGAATTTATGAACATCGGACAATTAAAAATGATTTATTTTTCACTAATACAGTCACAACTTACATACGGAATTCTAGGATGGGGGGGTGTTAGTGATTGTTTCGCAGAAAACGTAAATGTGCTTCAGAAATGGATTCTTAAACTAATATTAGGCAAGACACGTAATTATAGTAGTGATCTCTTATATAAAGAAGCTAAAATCATGGATATCAGACAACTTTTCTGTATGAAAATATTATTATTCATTAAAAATAAAAAAATGTCATTACAAGTTTTTGAACATACTCATAATACACGAAGTAATTATTCTTTATTTTTACCCCGATGTGACAAAACGATCGGACAACGAAGTGTCAATTATCTGGCACCCAGAATATACAAGCAAATACCTCATGAGATTCTGAATATTGAGAAATTTAGAAAATTCAATTTTTTTTAACTGAGTGGATTCTCAAGACGGAACGTAATATTTTCAGTAATATCATAAATTCCAAATGAGTATGAAAAATGAAAAAAGAGTACCTCCTGATTATGTCATTTACCGAAGTGTGAAATTTACCTAACATGTGACTTATCAAAAAACCCAAATATGACTTTACCCGGATGTGTCATTATATCACGTACAAGCAGTTTGAACTGCTTCTGTGATTTTTCTGTTTATTTGTTTTTTTTTGTATGTGTTATATTGGTTTTGTAATATTTTATTTTATTATGCAAATAAACATTATTATTATAAATCATTTCAGAAATTATTTTGGATTTAACCATAGTTGTGGAACCTATTTTTGAATTTACATAGGAGTATCAGTACCATTTGCCCAGCGAACTTTTCCAGAGCCCTGTTTATTATTTTTAGGTTTTTTTTTGTACAAGTTCTAGTTCACATAGTGAACCTATACAGGGTGTATTTCTGTACAAAGCTTCAGATATATGCTTCTACGAACATATATCCGGGGTTTCTTCGTTTCTGAGAAAATCATAAATATCCTTACATCGATTCGGTTGAAATAAAATTTGCTAGTTATTTGAAGTGATAAGGCGCCTATGGAGCCCTAACTAGATTGAAATTATTAGTTCCAGTGGCGTCTCAGTGGGCACCACAGCCAACAATATGGAGAAAAAAAAACGCGACTGACGTTTTTGTTTGAAGGTGGATGACAATGTTTCGTGGTGTATTTCATCAGTTCGGACTTCCATTGTCTAGTATAATATACATTGATTTGATAACCCTGAAAAAAATCAAAAAGATCAACCGAAATTGACAATTTTATTAAACAAAAACTGAAATTACAAAGAAACATACATACAACAGCAACCAAACAAATACTGGTACTGGTTGGTACTATTTGAAGGATCTTCTTCTATCGCATCAAGTATAGCTTCTTCTAGCCCTGACGTTGTTACACATTCTGGTCTTCTACCACCTGCATTTTTATTTAAACTCCCAGTTTCACATGATCTTGCATTAAGGGTTCTAAATGTTCTAGCACATGGAATTACTCTGTTAATATATCTGTCCTGGTGAATTATCCGTGCTTCTTCCAAATATACATTTGCTCATCCACGAATGAAGTGCATGTCAGCCATTTCAGCGTTAGTAAATTTATTCATGATGGAATCATTGCCAATTGACAACTCTTACTCTCACTGATAGGACAACACTATCATTGCTGGTCTCTAAAGCAGGTGTTCATGATATGCAAAGTGTTTTTATTTATTTTTTCTTGGAAACGAAGCTAGATATGAAGAAAACTCAAGCGACAAAGAAGTTGTATTTCAAGTTGAAAAATCTAAAAAATTAAGAACTACAACGAAAAGTCAGTGGCGAACTTTTTTTCACAATATTGTTGGCCGTGGTTCCCACTGAGACTCCACTGGACCTAATAATTTCAATCTAGTTAGGGTTAGATAAGCGCCTTATTTGTTCAAATAACTGTAGCAAATTTTAACCAAATTGTTGTAAGCATATTTATGATATATTTTTTTATGGACAAAACACAAGCGCTGGAGATTAAATTCATTTGGAAAAACAATCTCAGGAAGTTTCTTACACATAAACGCAGTTCGCCAGATGGAACAGTTCTTCAACAGTAAAGTTCGAGGTATAGTGAGATGAACCTCAAAACGATGAGCAGCCACAGTTCGTCGTGTATTTCTGATTTGTACCGCTGTTGGTGGAATCGAATGTGCCAAGTCACTTGAACACTTTCCGTGAACGTATTTACAAAAGAGAGAAAAATCTCCAACCTTTTTCGATGTTTCAGGCTATCAAGGTTGCACGTGATGTTCGCGTCTCCAATCAGGCGGATGCCTCTTTTCTGGATGGAATCCAGCAACTTCAGAGTATGTTTGGGGGCAGAGCTGCATACATGAGAACAATATTTTGAAGAAGGTCTGATCTGAGCTTTATAAAGCATCAAAAGTTGCTGAGGTGTGTACAGTTTTCTGGTTTGGAACAGTGTTTCAAGCTTTTGAGAAAAAGCATTTGCAGTTCCAGCGACGTGATTGTGCCAAGATATATTGGTGTCCATTTCAACCCCCAACAAACTTATGGAAGCAGAAAGCGGAATTGTCTGTCCTGGCATTATTATATCCGGTTCGGAGACATTTATTTTCTTAGAGAAAACCGATGCCTGGGTTTTTGTGGCATTGAACTCTGTTAAAAAAAATCTGTTTAAAATTTGTTTTTCTGTTAACCAGCTGTCGCACCCCTACGAATGACAATTCTCAAAAGTCGAAACTTGTGCGAGCTAAGGATTAACGAAGTCTTACCTTTTAACTTATGATTCCTAACACGGAATTGAATTAAAAAATCTGTTTAAAATCTGTTTTTCCGTTAACCAGCTGTCGCACCCCTACGAACGACAACCCTCAGAAGTTGAAATTTGTGCGAGCTAAGGATTGAGGAGGTCTTACCTTTTAATGTGTGATTCCTAACACCTGAACCTGGTTACTTTATAAATATCGTTTTTTTTTAAACTTCAACGTACTGTATTTCAGAAGCAGTTTCGGACATATATCCACAATTTTTTTTTCAAAACGATCTAACAAATCACCCACTGAAGTTTCGTACCGTAGTCAGGAATCACCCTGTATAAGTAATATCTATAGTAATGAGCTAGTAGACTTTGCCTTGGGATTTGAAAACCGTGAATAAGATTTTTTGGTTTTTAGATTTGGTATTTCAGTTGAGTTCAGTATATCTGTTTCAGAAATTGTTGTTCGAATTAGATGTCCTAAACTAATAAGGGAGTGAAAATTGATTGTAGAATCTTCCTATTCCTTGACTATCTTTCTCCCTACCTCAAGGACCACCTTCAACGTGATACCTTTGCTAATTTTTTTAGAATTAATGGTGTCTTCAAATTCTTCAGAAGATTTTTTCTATAAGTGTTATTTGATTACTATTTAGAACCTGAGCGTTTGGCCAAGTAATTTTTATAGTTACATATAATGATAATAATAATAATAATAATAATAACCTGCACTTGCTTTCAGCATATGCGGTCTCAGCCTATATCCATCGACATAACGCGGCCCTAAGAGTGCTATATTACCATCTACGGCACTCTTACGGTATTGACGAGAAACTGGTGTTGCCCTACGCTCCGGAGGATATTGAATCCGTTGTGGGGAACGAGAAGTACCGAATTTATTGGAACTATTCGTTCCCCACCCTCAGGCTCATACAATCTAATAAGCCTGATGTAGTCCTTTTCGACCACCAGAGCAAAACGATATTTGTTGTAGAGTTTTCAGCTTCTGACGAGACGAATATCGTCAGAAAAGAGGAGCAAAAACGGATAAAATATCGAGAGTTTCTCTTCGAACTCCGCAGACTCTATCCAGATCACTCTGTCAAGATGGTCGTTCTGATTGTTGGAGTCCTTGGTGGAATGATGTCTTCTCTACTCTCGAATCTAAAAATCATACCGGCTTGCCGCACTAAGGCAGAAATCTTAGCCGCACAGATGCAGAAGGCTGTCATTCTTGGCTCACTGCGCTTGCTCACTGTACATGATTCTCGGACCCAATGATCACTTACCCCACGGTATGGGGAGTGGTCATTGGTTGATAATGCTGGCGCGCCCTCCCGAATGTATCGGGGCTTCGGGGGATAGGACCTGAGCAGCGCACACTACGGTGGAAAAAAATAATAATATGCTTTATTATCATAAGATATAATCTTGTAGACAAAGCTTGGGTTGGTTCGAGTTGAATAAATAGGTTTGTTCTGGTTCTAACATCCCAAAACGTTTGGAAACTGCGCAAGACATGGTGCGTACAAACAAAAAATCTCAAACAGTCCGAAATAGTCTCGGACATTTGTTCAAACCAGAACGCTTTTGAGGAGACCACTGTGCCACCTATCGTATATATGAAGAGATGAAGACGAGAAAATACTATTAATCTTGTCCATCTTGTTATGTTGCGTATCCTTATAGTCAGCTCAAATGTTATCTACCCTTAATCATCAATTATAAAAAAACATCCTAGCAAATAGCCCAAACAAATTTCCACATGAATGCGCATGAGCAACGGGAACAGTTCTCAACAGATCATCCTCGAGAGCAAGAACGATTCGGGACGGTTCAAAACAGTTTAGGATCATTTCGCAGTCAAAACCAGAACAGAGGATTCATCAGTCCGAAATTATCCTCAATAAACCAAAACGCTCTATAGAAACTGCGCATGATCCTGACGTCCTAGAACCTGAATTTCGTTAAACCAGAACAAACTTAAAATATCTTGGTTTGGTTCGGTTCGAGTTGAATGATATATTAGTGGATAGAACTTAGATATTTCTGTTGCAGGAATACATTTCAACTGACTATGTATTTTTTACTGTACGATGAAAGGATAATTCAAGAAGTGAAAATCCTCTTGTCAAGGTGGTGATTTGGGTTTTTCAATTTTTTTCTAGCTGACAATGAATGCACCATTTGAAAAACATGCCATGGATTTCATTTGCGATATTCTTTTACATCTAGATGTTATTTTCAAAATTTTTATACTCCTTTTACTTTCTTATACCTATTGTATTCTCTTATAAATTTCAAGATGAATAGCATTGATAACAGTGGATACTAAAAACTATCTTTAATAAAAGTCATTTGATTAATTCGTATCATTTGTATACAACAAAATAAAATTATTCAGATTTTATCTGAATTCGTTTTCGGGTTTTATATTTTGTTGCATAATTAAGTCCGCCTACGTACAGAATTCATGAATGGATAACAAGACAATCTCCAAACCAAGTTCTGAATGAAATTAAGAATAAACTTTATTCGACGTTTCCTGGTTTTCAGATGTTTCAATCTCGTTAAATCAAGAATATATTATCATTCTTAATGTCTTTACCTCGTTAAATGAAATAAAAATTGTGAGAGGTCTATTGAAGTGTTTTTAAAGAAAAATTTTTTTTTACGTATTACTATTTGTCTATTCTTGTCACAGGTGGGTCAAACGAAGGGTATAAGAATTTTTTCAGGTAACTTAACCGTATTCCGAGGGGTAGCCATCATTCTAAGGAATGTATTTAGGTTAGGTTAGGTTAGGTCTGTCTTCTGACAGACCGAGTCTCTGCATATGATGATTCTGATGACATTGTAGTTCATCCCTACTGCACTCGATTGTCGTTGGGTAGGTTAGGTAAGGTTGAGTCAAAAGTGAGTGGGTCTATTCTACCGTCAACCACAACCCGCAGAGATTTATTGTGGCTCACACCTATTGACACTAGACCAAATGAACTCAGCTTTCTAACGAAGCAGATTAGTTTATATGTTGAATAATCTTTCAGGTCAGATGGTAAGAGTGCGGTTCTGTCAAACTCAGACAATTTGATTCGGTCCACGCGGGGCAGGTACATAGTATGTGCTCTGCTGTTTCATCATTTTCCAAACAGAGGCGACACACACTGTCTTTTGACAGTCCAAGTATCTGCATATGATGATTCCAATGACAGTGACAGTGGCAAACAACTGTTTGGTATCAAGTCTCAAAGGGTGAATAAACGCCTTGGAGTTAGCCAATCCTGGAAGTTTCTGCCAGAAATCCATGAATCATCTCACCATCCAGGTGTTCAATGTTTGTTTAGCAAAGCCTAAATCGATGCCAGTGACAGGTTCTGTTTGTATTTAGCTTACTTTGAAATGTTATTTTCAAGGAGACTTCTAGTAATCACGTGGCTCTTGATATTGGGCAGGGGATTAGTGATGACTCTTACAAAATGTGGCTTTAAACAGTCTTGTAATGTTTGTTGCTTTATATTCCACTAGTTATTTTGAGTTTCGTGACAGACCATTTCAAACAAAAAGTTACAATATTTTTTTATCAACCCAAGACTTCAGATTTCTAACTTCAAAACAGACGGAATTCAATAAAATTTTTGAACCCCTATTTTTTTCCCTTAGGGGTGGAAATTCCTGATTCCTTTTATTTATGCTTATTTATGCTGCACAAAGAACCTACCTGCATATTTCAATATTCTCGGTTCAGTAGCTTCGGCTGTACGTCAAGAGCGGGCAACAGCTAGTAATTAATACTTTTTTTTTAAATACAGTAACTGAAAAAATATGCTAACGGTACTAAGTAATAAATAGTTTCGAGAATTGAATTATGTTACTTATAAAAAATTCGCAAAACTAACACAACCGACAACAACGTCCGCCCTTACGCGTCTGCCCACGTTCGGGTCGCGTTCTCGGGGATAGCGCTTCATTGCTTAGACCGCCCCTCTATCCCCGCGCATCATCCTCCGTCGTCTTACAGTAGACGCGACGCGTAATGGCTTACTGTGTTGCGTCAACTTAATCTTATCGTGATAACTTTTAAACGATTCGTCCAAATTACTTTGTGTAAAAGAGGAAGTTCATTGTTGAACTATCCTTATGTTTTATCATAATAATTGTTGAATCTAATACACCTGCTGTCATCTGTTGAAACATGAAAATTGTCTTAGGTTAATTTGTGTTCTGTCATATTTTGATAGTTAAGAAGAAGCAGAAAATTTTGTTTTTGAGTGCTATGGCAACAAGTTGTAGAAGAATGAAGTTCAGAATGTATGACAGTAAGAAAAGTTTTTGATTGCTTACTTTTATTTTTTCGAATCGTTCTTCAATAAAACTAATCACATTTGAAGTTGTGTCTATCTTAAAAGTAAAAAACCGAACAGGTTATGGGCCCAGGCACCCTTCAGTTAAAAGCAGAAAGTGTAAAACGTAAGCAATCGTAAAAATTAAAATCGGTAACAACTAAAAACAGCTCAGGACGACGCAGTGACTTCGGTCGAAAAACTAACAAACAATGAATCGTACCAGATATGGAAGTTTCAAATAACAATTATACTCAAAGCTTATGCTTTATGGGACATTGTTAGTGGAAGAGAAGTTTTGCCATCTTCCGATGACAGTAAAATAGCAGAATGGAATCGTCGAGATGCCAAAGCCCAAAAATTAATAATAACGACAGTAGACAAAAAGATTCTCATGCATATAATCAACTGTAAAACATCCAACGAGATGCTCGAGAAACTGAGTAATATTTTTGACAAGAACACTGAAGAACAAAAATGCAGCTTATTAAAGGATTTCTTTAACTTAACATATGATAGAAGCAGTGATATTTCAATACATATAAGTAAAGTTGAAAGCCTGGCATACAGACTAAAAAGTTTGAGTCAAGATATTAATGAAGAAATGATTATCTCCAAGATACTTTCAACGTTATCAGAAAGTTATAAATACTTCAACACAGCCTGGGATTCAACACCCAAAAGTGAAAAGACATTAACTAAACTCACCTCAAGGCTATTAGCAGAAGAAGCCAGATTCAAAGAAGTTACAGAAGAAAATGCAGTAGCATTCGTGTCAACAAAAAGTGAAAAGAAGGGTTCCAAATATAAAGAAAAAGTAACATGCTTCAAATGTAATGGATTGGGGCATTTTGCTAAGAACTGTCAGAAGCAAAGAACTTGTTCGATCTGTAAGAAGAACAATCATGTTGAACAAGATTGCTATTTCAGAAAGAAGAAACAGACACCAGAAAAAATGCAGAAGGTAGCATTTTTGACAGAAAAAAATGAAAACCCCGTAGACGATAGAGTTTTTGTTGTAGACTCAGGGTCATCTTCGCATATGTCTAATAACATAGATTTTTTCGAAACACTTGCTGAAACTACATCAAAAATTTCAGTAGCTAAAAAGGGACTTGATATGAGAAGTCAAGGACTGGGATCAATAGAAGGAAGTGAAATTATTCTAAATGATGTACTTTTCATTCCTGATTTAAGTAAAAACGTATTTTCTGTGAGTGCCATTACAGAAAAAGAAGGAAAAGTGATATTTGACTATCTTGAAAGATGAAATGAAAATCCTCGAAGGGACCAAAGGTGAAAATGGTCTTTATATGGTGAATTTGAATATACAACCACAAACTTTTCTATCAGAACTTGAAGAAAATCCAGCACAAATATGGCACAGAAAACTAGGACATTTGGGGGTGAATAACTTGAAAAGATTAGTTGACATGTCAACTGGAATCGACATCAATAAAACTGATCTTGATAAACTAGTAACAGTATGTGAAACATGCCTAAAAGCTAAGCAAACCAGACTTCCTTTCAATAATGTAAGAACTAGAGCCACCCGCCCTCTTGAAATCATTCACACAGATTTATGTGGCCCCATCGATCCCATCACATGGGATGGTAAGAAATACATTTTAACATTCCTCGATGACTTCACTCATTACTCCATGATATATTTATTGCAAAATAAATATGAAGTATCTGAATACGTAAATGATTATATCCAAGAAGTAGAAGCTCACCACAACTTGAAAGTGTCAAAAGTAAGAAGTGACAATGGAACAGAGTTTGTTAATGCAGATCTGAAATCTTGGTATAAAAAAAAGGAATTGTAATGGATTTTTCTGTACCACACTCTCCTCAACATAACGGTAAAGCAGAAAGGTTGAACCGTAGCATATTGGACAAAGCCAGAGCACTGATTTTTGACTCTGGTTTGAACAAGAAGTTCTGGGGTGAAGCAGCAAGAGTGGCTACATATCTTTTAAACAGATCACCCAGCGAGGCAGTTGACATAACTCCAACAGAAAAGTGGACAGCTAAAATACCAAATCTTTCAAATATTCATTTATTTGGATGTAAAGCCTATGCCAAGACACTGGGATATTTAAAAAAACTTGACGAAAGAAGTAAGGAGTTCATTTTCATTGGATATTCATCGAATGGCTATCGATTGTGGGACAAAGAAAAGGAAAAAAACCTAAAGGTGATATTCAAAGTAAAAGCCCAGTACATTCAAGAATATTAATGAAAGAAATAGAAAACCTTGAGAAAAGGGAAGAAGAGGAAAACGAAGTTAAAATGACAGACGAAACTAATGAACTTTCAGTAAATGATGATCTAAAACACCAGGAATCAGAAGATGAGATAGAAAGTGAGGTTAAAACAACACGATGTGGTAGAAAAGTAAATATACCAAAAAGATTTCTGGATTATGACCTAACACACTCTGATAGTGAACATTCTATAGCGATGCTAAGCTACGAAGAAGTAATGAAAAGTGAAAAATAACCAGTTTAATAAAAGATCAAAACACATTGACGTAAGATATCAATTTATCAATAAGAAGGTGAGAGAAAGTACTGTGAATCTTGTGTACTGCTCAACTCATGAACAAATCGCAGATATTTTAACCAAGCCATTATGTGCGACTAAATTTGGTAAATTCAGTAACAGACTAGTGTATAAAGATGTTTGATGTTCAACTTGTGTAAAATATCATTTGTTTAATGTTAGGTATTAGATTCGAAAATTAGAAGAAGATGTTGAACTATCCTTATGTTTTATCATAATAATTGTTGAATCTAATACACCTGCTGTCATCTGTTAAAACATGAAAATTGTCTTAGGTTAATTTGTGTTCTGTCATATTTTGATAGTTAAGAAGAAGCAGAAAATTTTGTTTTTGAGTGCTATGGCAACAAGTTGTAGAAGAATGAAGTTCAGAATGTATGACAGTAAGAAAAGTTTTTGATTGCTTACTTTTATTTTTTCGATTCGTTCTTCAATAAAACTAATCACATTTGAAGTTATGTCTATCTTAAAAGTAAAAAACCGAACATTCATATATACTAAGTAAATACTTAAAATGCCAATTTTATAATAACTTGATAGTTATTCTAAAATGTGCATTGTAGAAAAGTATCCAATTTAATTTATGGTTCAGTATTTTGCATATAATGGCTACCACATGAGAAGTAGATATATGATATCGTGGACTTTTGTTTAGAACTATTCAAGATAAACAATCTTAATGTACATTATCTGCATGTATCTCCAACGGTATAGGTAGTATACGCCACGGTAGCTCTTAGGTAGCAAACATTTTTCCGACTTACTAATACTTATCGTTATAATATGACCAAAATTATACAAAACCTTGTAAATAGTAGCCTATATGTTATTCTGATATACAAGGCGTTCCTACGAAAAATTGTCCCCCCTATAAGTCAGAATCGGACGTGTAATCGACTATTTCAAAGAACACGTCAATTTTTATTTCTAGGAGAACTAATTCTGATATGGGAATTTCAATGGCAAAAATTTCGCTGTCGTTCATTTTATTGAGGAAATCAACGAAAGTAAATCAATGGCAACACAATAAAAGGATAAAATCTTCAAAATAATCTCCATCTAGTTTCATACAATAATACAGTCTACTTTCGAAAGCGTTCCTTACATTATTGAAGATGTCCGGAGTCAGAAATCTACATTTCCGAACAATTCTCTGTCGCAGGTTTTCTAGATTTGTAGAATTTATTTAAATAGTAGTAAACATTTTAAAATGGACGACACTGTTGGTTTTTTCTGTTTCTGTTTTTTCTGTCACTGTTCTTGTTGAATGAAGTTGTCGCAGAACGAAAAGTATATGGTTGGCTACTGTCACTTCTTCATGAATTATTTTTCAGTTATCCTTGTTCACTGTGTTCCAACATGGTTTATTCTACTGAAGAAAGAATAGAAATTGTTGCAACCTATTATCGAAATAATGAATGTGCTAAAGCTACTGCAGAAATTTATAATACGAAGCCATTAATACGTTAAACAGAAGACCTGCGACAGATAATTGTTCTGGAATGTCCTCTTCAATAATGTAAGGAACGCTTTCGAAAGTAGGCTGTATTATTGTATGGAACTAGATGCAGGTTATTTTGAACATTGTGGAATTCGCCACGATGTTAGTGCGCCCGACTCACGATCGGAAGACCGTGGGTTCGACTCCCGCCTCGACCAGATATTTTTCACGAGAGAATTCATCTGGTTGAAGCTGGAATGCAACCGTGTTAGGAAGCACACGTTAAAAGGTACGACCTTATTAGTCCTTAGCTCGAACAAGTTTGTCAACTTCTGAAAGTTGTCGTTCGTATGGGGGCGACAGCTGATTAACTGAAAAACAGATTTTTTTAGACAGATTTCATCCGTTTATTGTGTGCCATTGATATTACTTTTGTTGATTAACTCAATAAAATGCACGACAGCAAATTTTCTTTTATTCTTGAATGAAGCGTTCAACATTTAATTTCTTGATAACGAATAAACCAATTTCGAAAAAAAATTACAGAAGTAATAGAGGCACACCACCGCAGGGGGGTGAAGTTTCGGTATGATTTCCATATCAAAATTAGTCCCCCTAGAAATGAAAATTGACGTGTTCCGTGAAATCTTCGATTAGTCGTCCGTTTCTGAGTTATAGGGAAGGTCAAGTTTTCGTTGGAACGCCCTATATAAGCTGTATTTATGTGAAGTTTCACCTAAATCCATTCAGTCGTGTGAAAGAGCCACAAACATACATACATACTTCCATCCTCACAAACTGTCACATTTATATTATTATAGGTAGATAGGTTTATTAAGAGTAGTTGTTTTCTGATAGGCGTCACTCCATTAAACCTACTGTGTAGGTATATCGAGACTGGCTTGAACGTTTAAAGTTCATTTGCTTTAGATTTATTTAATTAAAAGACTGACTATAACGCTATAGTTTCTTCATGACGCTTTATTAAGGTTTATTAAGATATATGCGTCATTTTTTGGCTTTCTTCTTTTTTCTCCCCTATGCCGTTTCACTAAATTGTTTTACAAAACACATCATGTGTTTCGCCATACAATGACTTCTTCGGGCGTGTCTTTACTCACTGGCAAGACAGCAAGAGACAGATTGTAAATGAATTTTTTGAAATAAAATTTCGAAATATTTTCTACCTACACAGTACGTTAGGTTAGGTTGCCTACAGGAAAACAAAGAATTTTTTCGGCTAATACTACGCTGGATATTAAATTATCTTCAAGCATAGCCCACTGACTAATAATGAAGTTTTTTTCCTAATTCAGAGGAATTGGGCAAATTACGTATATGCAGTTGGTTAGTACCTCGTCCACTAGATGGAGTGACATTTTGTGATGTTCGCTCCAACTTCGGAAGAGGAATGAAATACTCTGAAATAATTCCGATTCTCAATTCGTTAGTTAGGGAAGCCACAGATTATGCTGTAGACGACTCCTCCCGATATAGAAGGCCCCGACACTCTGTCGAATGAGGCCCTCATGTCCTCCGTTAAAGGATGAATAACTTTTTCATCCTTCCCACCCCAGCCAGGTAGGGGTATCCCGTGAAGGGCGGCACTGATGTCCTAGGACTTCATGCCGTCATCTATCAGTTGTGTACCCATTGGCCCCTCTCAAGGCCAACAATCAGCCAAAAGGGTAGGGGAGCTGGCCTCCAAACCTGGATGAAATTAGGATGACTCGTCGTCAGCGATTCTCAATTGTGGAATATTATTGACTTTAGGTCGATGATGGTCACTATCTTGCACTGATGAGTGGCTAATAAGCCCGAAACCGGTCTGCAAGTGTGCTCGTTCCATAATTGAAGGTCGACTCTTTCAGTTGTATTGCCGATTGCATATGCAGGAAATTTTCTGTGAAGATTCCTGCACTGACGCCTGTCGGATATAATCCAACGCCCTTCGTGGTATTAGCCAGGGGAGTAGTTGTTTTCTGATAGGCGTCACTCCATTAAACCTACTGTGTAGGTATATCGAGACTGGCTTGAACGTTTAAAGTTCATTTGCTTTAGATTTATTTAATTAAAAGACTGACTATAACGCTATAGTTTTTTCATGACGATTGTCAAAATAAATTGAGGAGAATAAAAATCATAAAAACCAAAAAAAAATCGAATGTTTTTCCAAAGAGTTTACATTTTTAGATCTTGAGGTTGCTAGTAAGTTACCATTTGAACCAATTAAACCCTTTGAATTATAACATTTCCACTTAATAATTCCACACAGTTGATTTTGATTTTTAATTGGCTAAAAAATATGAGTTTGACAGTTTTGCCGAAACTACTAGGAGTAGAATATTCTACTAAGAATGTAGATTCATAATAATATTATTAGCTTACACCGATATGATTGAGCATAAATTATTGAGATATATTTTCTGGTTCTAGAATTGTAAAGTGATTTTTTATTAGATTTCTTCTATCCACTCAAATCACATACTTTTTCATATCATATTATTATTCCTAGATTCGATTCACAATAACAATAATTGTTCCAAGTATTTCAGTGTGAACATCAATGAATAACTATGACCTACACTCATTATTTAAAAAAAACATGCAAGTCAATGTTAGGAGTTGTATATTGTATTATAATCTTTTATTTCCCAAGCAGACATATCGTCTAGCTGACTAGAAAACAAATCAATTAACTGCCGCTATTACCACTGAATAATTACATATGGAACTTTCTGATAATTTATGTGTTCAAAAAACATATTGGTAGATTCCAACATCATTCATTAAGAATTTTCCAGATTTACTGGGAACGCTCTTGTGAATTTCCGTGGGATTGTTTCAAAGGTAAAATGGGGTAGTTTTGAGAATTCTTGAATTTCGTAAAATGAAACATATAGAACAGTTTTGATCACATCCAGATTTATATACAAGCTGCATTTTCTGAGAAGGCCACAATTGGGATCTCGAAAATTTTCAAAGTTAGAAGGCAGGTACAGAAAAGTTGCGTATTTCATAGGTCAATAAAACTGTGTACTGAAATCGTGCGTTTTCAAGATGTTTGGTGAAAATCAAAATGGTCGGTTTTTGTTTTCTTGATTTAGGGTTTTAATTTTTCAAAATAGAAGAAAACGCAGGATTTTTTTTTGCACACTTCGTAAAGATGTTTCGTTAAATAACGGCCACATTCTCATTATTTATTTACAAAACTTAGCTATTCATTGCATATGTTGTCAGCATATGCTGAAAAATGAAATTATACAATACTTTTTATGACCTTCCGGTTCATCGAAAAAATGAGCTGAAAATAAACATGGATGGAAATATCACATATTTTAGCACAAAACCTAGCAATAATTGAGACTGCCATTAAACAAAAAGAACAGTGGAATGGTGTCAAATTTTTAATATAAACTATTTGAAGTTGAATCAGTCGACTGGATACGATATCTACGAATTTACACACGACGACATGGTAGATTTGATTTTTCTCTATTCCAAATACGAATGAAATGCAAACCAAACAATACAAATACATTTTGTACTATACCCAGAGCGCAGATTAGCAAACCGGACCTATGTCAGAAAACTTGAACGAAATTTAAGAGAATTTAGTTCATTTCATAAATCGTGTACACGGTCAAATTACTACATGAGCTGAAAAGTTTCGGGACTAACACATAGATGGCACTAGTCTTATTGCATTCACCGCTTTTTCAGTTAGTACTAATCTTCAAAAGGAATCTGTTCTACTTAAAAGTTTGTGAGTTATTATGCTAAGAGTGACACTACTTTTGCTATTTTCGAAACAATGGATCAAATACAATTTCTTGTTTCAATTTTACACTACTTCTTGATGAGAAAAAATACCGTCCAAACGAAGCAATGGCATCAGAAACAACAATTAAAAGTTGGTTTACTGACTTCAAACGTAGTTGTAGAACGCAGTGAACGTTCAAATGAGGCAGCAACACCAGTAAATTGACAAAATCATTTTGAATGATCGGAAAGTGGAGTTGTGTGAATTAGCTGACATTGTAAAGACATCGAAAGAACGTGTTGGCTTTATATTGCATTGACATTTGACTATAAGGAAGCTGTATTTAAAGTGGATGCCGCGTGAGCTAACTGATGACCCAAAACAAGAACGTCTTGATGATTCAGAGCAGTGTTTGGCCATGTTTGAACATAACAAACTGGTGATTTCGCATTGACTTGTGACAAAATCAAAACGATCGTCATCCAAGTGGAGAGCACCTGGTGAACCTCGTCCAAAGCGCCCAGAATCACAACAACCGGCTGAAAAATTTATGACTTCGGTATTTGACTATATTGAGAAGGGAAATACCATCTACAGTGAATAATCACACGATTTCGAATAAAAAAACGCGTTTTTTTTGTTATGCCCGGGACTTTTCGGAACAGGTGTTATGTGGTCCATTTTCTCAAAGAACAAAACACAAGCATTATATAAAAATCCTTAAGGCGTTCTAAGAACGGTACCTGTGCGACAATAGCGATTCACATTGGATTTGAATTACTGGAGATTGAATCCATTCGGAAAAACGTTCTCAGGAAGTTTATTCCACATGAACGCAGTTCTCCAGATGAAAGAGTTCCTAAACAGTGAAGTTCAAGGTGTACTGAGTTGAACTTCAAAACGATGAGCAGTCACAGTTCGTCGCGTATTTCTTGGTGAAATTAAATGTGCCAACTCACTTGAACACCTTCCGTGAAAGTATCTACAGAAGAGAGACAAATCTCCAACCTTCCTTCGATCAGGCGGATGGCTCTTTTCTGGATAGAATCCAGCAACTTCGGGGTATGTCTGGGGGCAGAACTCTATACAAGAGAACAATACTCCGAAGAAGGTCTGATCTGAGCTTTATGAAGCAACAAAAGTTGCTGAGGTGTGTACAGTTTTCTGGTTGGGAACAGTATTCCAAGCATTGAGGAGCAGCCTTTGCAGTTCCATTGACATGATTGTGCCAGTACATATTAGTGTCCATTTTGACCCCCGATAAATTTATCAAATTTTCTAAATGATTCGACCGTTACTTAGTAATTTTAAAAACTACACCTCACGATTTGATCTCCACAAACTTTATTTAAAGAAATATAATCACAACATGTTTCGCTAGCTTTCTCAGGTGTATGAATACTTCAAATTATTCTTACATTAATATTTATATACTACAGGTAACCATAATTGAGACTACCTCCAAAAAATTACCTTAACCTCTATCTAATCTCTCTACCAAAAGCATATTACCTCACCTCTACATCAATAATAAATCTTTCTCGGATTTTAAGAAAACAAGTTTAATAATGGTGATCTATTCAAATCCAGTTGGTAATTCATTATAATGTTTGAATTTTTAAGTTTATTAATTTCCATTGCTTCCAAATGATTCAGTTTCAAACCTTTATTTTTTATGTGCAAAATTTCAAACTCTTAGTTAAATATATGATTTACTTCTAGAAGATGATTTGAATATGTTGAATTTGTTTTCTTATTTACATAGCTCGTATGATGTTCCTGGATTCGATTCCTGAATGTTCTGCCCGTTTGACCAATATATACCTTAGGGCACGTTACACACTCTAATTTATATACTCCTGATTTCTCGAATTTGGATGTCTTGTCTTTATTATTTTTAATTAACTTTCCCAACGTATTACTTATTCTATATGCAATTTTAATATCTCGTTTCCTCAAAAATGAAGCCACTTTTTCCGTTGGTTATCCAAAATACGATAAAGCTCCATAATTTTGATTATCTACCTTATCAATAGGAAAAACGTCTCGAATCGCTTTTGCGTAGACTTTCTTGGCGAGTATTTTGTTAATTAATTCGTCTTTAAACCCATTGTTAACCGCAATTTGCCTAATGATATTAAGTTCTTTATTGAAATTATCTATTGAAAGAGGAACATTGACTAATCTGTGAATCATGCTTTTATAAGCTGCTACTTTGTGTTGATAAGGATGGGTAGAATCGTAATGTATAGTAATATCCGTATACGACGCGACGGTTTGTGATAAATTGAAAAAATCATGTTTGCTGTTCCTTCTACTAATTGTTGAGTCCAAGAAATTGATTGAGTTGTCTGCTTCTATTTCAATAGCGAATTTAATGTTTTCATGAATTTTGTTAATATCCCTATAAAAAGTATCTAATTGCCTCTTAGTACCTGTAAAACATACCAAAACGTCATCCACATATCTATGCCAATACAAGAAATTCTGAATAAAAGGATGTATAAAGATCGACTTCTCTAGATTATCCATGAGAATTTTTGGAAGTAAAGGACTTAATGGATTTCCCATAATTAAATCTTTTGAGGAGGAATAAATAATGTTTTGTTTGAGACATAATGACAGAACGTCAATTATTTCTCGTTTTATGACTGGGTTCACCCTATTTTTATCTAATAATTCTATTACTAAAGTAATAGTATCATCAAGAGGTATGCTAGGAAATGCAGGGTGTAACTGTATAAGTGTAAAACATTCAAGGAGGTGATTTCTTATCGAAAAAAAGATAGGATCTTTCATATAAAGAAATTTCATTGGAGCATTCCTTGTTAAGATATAGTCCCTTAAAAGGGGTACATAAAATTTGTGTAATAATTTTTTTCACAAGCACTGAAAAAGTTACAATATTGAAATTAACCTGACGTTTTGTACTACGAAAAAGACACTTAGCCAGAAATTTATTTGGTTTACCCCATGGTTGTGAGGGGTGGAAAACGCAACCCCTAAAATTTATTTCCAATGTAACTTTTTGTCTCATTTGTTTACCATTCAAAAATTCATTTCCGATAGCCTGTTTCATTCTAAACAAAAAATGTTTCGTGGGTTTTTTGCCCAAAATAAACCAGTTCGCAACATAAAATTATTTTACGAACAACTACAGAGATACATCGTCATAAATGCGAACTGGATTTATTGTTATTTTGTAGTTAGTACCTGCATTAAACGATTAAAGGGTAATAAACAAAACTAATTTATTAATAACAAAACACACAACATGTAGAAATCATAGTAAATGTTCAATATGTCTCCCTTCAGAGATTACGCATGCGTCTAGACGTCGGCGCATTGAGCCACGTATTCGCTCAAATATTCCTGGAGTCTCTCTGGAGTGATAACAGTTATCACTCGAAGACGATTGTGGATACTAACAATGGAAACGTCGTGACATAACTTGGTTTGGAATATTTTAATTTTTATTTTTATTTTTCATTTTTGTTAATAATATTTTTTTAATCTTCAACTTTTATTAATATTTCAATTTTCATTTTCTGGTTGTAGCTTGTATGTTATTTTCTTGTAATTTCAGTTTTTTGTTTCAATAAAATTGTTATTTTCGGTTAACTTTTTATTTTTTTCAGGGATTTCAAATAAGTTGATATTATATTAGACAATGGAAGTCCGAACTGATGAAATACACTACGAAACATTGTCAACCACCTTCAAACATTAATAATCTTATCCCGAGAAAAACTACATTCGTCTGTGAATTCTATCGTCTTCAGAAAGTCACAATTTCTTCTATAATTGAATAGAACTGGCCGATACTTGATGAAAATCCATATTTAAAAAACTAATGAATAGAGATTATTCTATGATTTTCTCTATAAGGGTTTTACAAAAACCGCGACACGTGTTTCGCTATACAATAGATTCTTCAAGCATAATCAAAAGTTATGCTTGAAGAAGCTATGCTATAGCGAAACACGTGTCGCGATTTTTGTAAAACCTTTATAGTGAAAATCATAGAATAAATTCTATTTATTAGTTTTTTTTTTTACAATTCCTTCTAATCACTTCCAGCATCCAATTACAAAATTCAAGACGGTTCGGAAAGTCTCGCGGTAACAGTGCCTGTACTCGTTGCAGATGGTAAAAGGGTGTAAGAGTTGTTCCTTTGAAATTCGAAATACCATCATATGATCAACATTTAGCTGGAAAGCAATCTTTCTAGTACTGGTAGTAGGTTGTTTTTCAATCAAATTAAGTACTGCTTCCTCAAGCTGTGGTGTTCGTACTTTTTGATGGCGACCACAATCCTGCGTTCTTTTGTCGAATGAACCATATTCTCGTAATCGTTGATGAAGTCGAGCAAATATTCTATGTGAAGGATGTTGCCGTTGAGGATACATTTCAGCATGTCTTCTAGAAGCTTCTAACCCATTCCCCTGCGACAGACCGTAAACGTAATGTATATCAGCCATTTCCTCATTTGTGTATGCCATTTTAATAACAAGTGAATTATTAAAGTAAAAAATTAAGAACAGAACAACAACACACAATTAGTATTAATTCAATTTCGAAAATTCACAAACAGACAGCGTCATACCAATTTAATTGTCACTATCGGTAATAGCGACGTACTAGATAGATTAGTTTCGTATTTTCGCATTTATGACGATGTATCTCTGTAGTTGTTCTTAAAATAATTTTTTGCTGCGAACTGGTTTATTTTGGGCAAAAAACCCAGGAGACATTTTTTGTTTAGAATGTATATTCTGCACATCAAAGGATAGTAGTTTTGCATTGTCTGGTAGAGGAATGTTCTCTATTTTACTGATTAAGTCATATGAATTCCGTAGACAGAATTTCGGTTGGAAGTGGCAATGGTTCAAGATGATAATGATTAGCCTCTCCGATAATTTCACTGATGGTGCAGTGACAAAGGAAACCACTGGTGTGATTGGATAACTCTGTCTGTGCAGGTTTATGAGTGAATATAATTTAGGCATTTGGGGGTTCATCAATGTTAATTTGAACTTTTCCCTTTCAGTAAAAAGTATGGTTGAATTTTTCAAAAAATCTTTCACTTTTCTTTAGATAGAACTAGTTGGATCACGTTTCAGCATTTCGAAATTTCCTTAATTCCGATTCGGTCAATAGCAACCACCGAGTTGTCTTTATCTGCACTAGTCAATATAACATCACTTTCGTTAATTTTACTGCGTATTGATTTCACAAGTTTCAATTAATTCGTAAAATTACCCTCTTTCAAAAATTCTGATTTTATGATATGTGACGCCTGGTGTTTGTTATTAATGCTATTCAAAGCCCCTCCTAATGTCATTTCTGTTTCGATCCCCAAAACTTCAAAGTTGTTAGTGCTATTTTCATTCTCAAAATTATAATATTTGGAACCTTTTTTTTAAAATTCCAGAAAGAATTATTATTGATGTAGAGGTGAGGTAATATGCTTTAGGTAATCATAATTCAACAGGTACCATAGATAGAGGTTCAGGTAATTTTTTGGAGTTAGTCTCAATCATGGTCACCTGTAGCATATAAATATTAATGTAAGAATAATTTGAAGTATTCATACACTTGAGAAAGCTACAGAGCTAGCGAAACATGTTGTGATTATATTTTCCCAAATAAAGTTTGTGGAGATCAAATCGTGAGGGGTAGTGTTTCAAACTTATCGAAGCAGAAAGCGGAATTGTCTGCTTTCAAAGAGCCACCAGTGGCTCCTAAATTGAAATCAATATGGAAATGATCAGAATACTACTCATCTATTTATCTTCTGATTTTCGTGGAATTATTTTCCAGCAGCTTGATTGACTGCATTAACCCTTTTCCATAGGAAAAAAATATTGAAATATTTTTTTCCTATGGTAGAGGAGTTAGTTGTGATATTTTTCAGTTTATTTCCAGAGCGCGTTGAATGAAAAGCTATAAAACATGGGAGCAAGTTGTTCGGGAACCGTGAAGCGTTCGAAACTGTCAGTATTAAATATAAATGAAAAAACAATTGTTATGAATGTTTATAATCCCTTAAGAATACAATATCCGCCCAAAATGAAGAGTAAGGAGGATGCGGCTTCAAAGTCGAAGCCGAAATGTCGAACAATGCAAAAATTTGAGCGCGGTTCAACCCTAAATAGGATGTTCAAATATGTAACCGCGGAAACCTATTCTGTTTGTATACTCATCTGGTGACGTTTCGAAGACTTAATCCATTTTCATAATCAAACCTAGGATGATCAATTTGATGTTATCAGTGTCAATATTGCACGACAATGATCAAATGTTGATTGTGTTATGAAACACAACTACAGCTTACTTACTTTATTGTAAGAAAAGACGCAAAAATCATTTTATAGATATGCTTGAAAAACTGAATCTTTTTATGTACTAGCTATAACATCTGAATGGAATCCTGCTCTGATTGATACCTGCTTTCAACTTTGGAACTGAACTGTGGATCATTCAGAATATTTTCTTAGGTTTAGGTTGAATCCTGTAGATTATTTTTCTCTGATTTTGTTATTTAGGGATCATAACAGTCACGATTAACTGTATCTGTTATTGACAGATGGATGGAGCTTCGACAAACATTTTTTTTATATCAAAACATAAGACCATTGAAGTCTTTAACTTCTCTTTGTGCAGCCTTTATTCAAACTCTCTACTTCAATAAGAAATGGAGTAGCTGAAATACATATAGTGATGATATAAAAATAAGTACCTACTGTATACACAGTGATACCTGTATATGGAAAAACTATACGAGTACCATTTACTTTTCCAGTCTTCTGATCTGAACTTTCCACCTATGAACATAAAATCGAGCCAGTTTCAGAAACAACTTCTATTTATCCACCGTCAGCTCAATAATGCAAACATAACAGTTTTGCTACGATTTATTGGAGTACTGTGTGTAACGGCACTGTTCAGAGAATTTGCAATCCTAAAACATCATGCACGTGTGGAAATAATTTTGCAGTACTTACTATTAGCATTCAGTTGCCTTGAATAAAAAATGTTCGAAAAAATAAAAGGATACCCCGTTGACAAATCCAATAATTGTAATTTTGTTACTCATAAATTACTCATACATATATGGTATTTCCATTCGTTATTTTGGATTCTGATCTCGTACATATGGATATTATATTCATGGAAAGTTACGATAAAATTAGTGTGATCTGTTTGGGATTGATATTCTCCAGTAATACTATAAGTGAGGTCGTTAGCATAAACAGTTCATCGAAAAAACTACTATTAGGAATACAAAATTAGTGTTTTCTTCTACAATTTTTTATTTCACGAAATCATGTAGGTTTCAAGTGAGAAATCAAAACTCAACAATTGCCTCAATTAAAGAATACAGCTTTTAGAAAGTAAATGTTTTCAGACGTATTATTTATAGACAGCAAATTGGCTGTGTAATGATTCAGTACTTCAATATCATCTAAACACATTTTATTTAGAAAAAAATAATCAATATAGGGTTTTACAAAAATCGCGACACGTGTTTCGCTATACAATAGCTTCTTCAAGCATAAACTGAAAGTTACTTCTAAATTACAACCAATTTATACTCTAACCTAGTACCTAATCGTCTACCTAAATACTGAATCTACCTGAAAAGGTCAGGTGTGAATTCATTAACACTGTCAATAAATTTTTCGAAAGTATACCTGTAAATATACCTAACTATTTTCACTTAGAAACAGATTCAATAATGGCGAATTATTCAATTCAGTTTGATCGTTTATAAGTTGTTGAGAGTTTTTGAATTTGTTAATTTCCATACTCTCTAACATTAAGTTTCAAACCTTTCTTCTGGAAATGGAGGAGTTTGTTTTCATGGTTGAACTCATGTCCCTTTGAGATTAAATGACTGGCATATGTGGAATTTATTTTTCCATTCTGAAAACTATATTTGTGTTCCTTTATTTTTGTTCAAAATCATTATCAAATTCAATTTTGACTTTGTATTTTGAAATTGATGAAAACTAATTGATTTCTTCATCATCTACTTTGAGATGCATAGAATACGCTGGTGTGATTATTTGGAAACCTTTCTTGTATAAAATATTTTATCAAAAACTCTCGATCTACAGCACTCTTGATGAAGAAATTATTATATAGAAATCCTATAAGTTTCAGTCTCTCATTCACAGAGTTTCTGAGTACATTCAAAATTGACACTGCTTGACAATGTCAATTTGGCTTTTTAATTTACAATGTTGTTTACATTTGGAACTAAATTTTTTATTAGGTGGGAGATTTTTCTACATAATGATCCATACATTGAAAATCCGAACAAAATTCGAGTGATAGATTTCTATTCTTGCACCATTTTTCAACATGTGTATAGTCGAAGTGAACGATAGTGTGCACAATAAAAGGCGGTGGCACTCTCAAAGGCCAAAAAACCAATATATAGAAATGAACCGGCAGCCAACTAGTCCACGTGTACTATAGACTTGACGGTTCGTATTGGATAATTTTTACCAACCGAGTTTTAATTTGAAGTCATGTCCTGGTGACGAATAGAAATTGGGGAATGCTGGGAGGGTAGTCGCCGTCGTGTTCAGTTCAGGAACTGATCGCGATTTGAGTGTTGAAATTCGATATTGGTGTAATTATAATTACTTAAAATTTTTGTTATCTGTTTGAAATGTGGCGACCTTGGACAAGTATTAATAGTAATTACAAGTGTGATAACAACGCAGACTTTTTCTAGTGCAGCGATTGCAATAGCTATGGTAAACAATGCGAAAAAAAGATACCAGTGGATAAGATTTGGATGCATTTGAATATTGAAATACAGAGAGTATGTTTCAATATATATTAGAATTTACATCTCAAGTTTGGTTTCGAGGGAAGCAAACTTGAGATTTGACAGAAATTCCTTTCTCAACTGTACGTAAAATAGTCAAAAACAAACCTTATGAACGCAAGATATGATACAGGATCACCAAAACCTTCAGATGTTGATCTAATATAATCATAAGGAAGAAATTTAATATTTCCGGCCATAACGTGAGCTGCTGTAAACTCTCTGGATAATGAAACTAGGATTCTGATTCAAAATAATAAACAAACATCAAGTAGTTATGGAAAGCAGAAGAAAGGTGGAATTGCCTAACAAATAGTTAAAACAAATAACTAATTAAAGACAAGAACAACGGCAAATTTTCTATTTGGATGAAACTTGGTATGACACTCACGATACAGTTACGAAAGGGTGGACTGATGGTTCGAGAATGTGTACGCCTAACATGCATGCAAACAAAGGATCGCGTTCAATCATTGTGCATTGCGGAGGAAGTGGAGGATGAGTTCCGAATTCTTTGAAATTATGTGGAAAAAACTGGAGGACTGCAATGTTGACTATCATAAGAACATGGAAGCTAATATTTTCGAGGAATGCTTTGAAAACACATTGATTCCAAATTTGGATGCGAATAGCGTAAAATTTTTGACAACGCTTTCTATCATTCGCGACAACTCATCAAAGTATCGAATAAAAAATCGAAGAATGATGAAATACAAAGTTTTTCAATAGATTACAATTTGTATTCTGAAAATTATTATACCAAAAACCAACTAGGTACTTGAAGTTTTACAGACAAAAACATTTGAAAAACTGTATGCCCTTGAGAGTATTGCTGAAAAGTATGGACACATCATACTGAGACTTCACCCCTATTTTTGTGTTTTCAATCCCATCGAGTTGATTTGGGTAAAATTGAAACAATGCATCAGGAGTAAAAATAATATTCCAAAATTTGATAAGAAGGTAATAGAGCTTATTAAAGAAGAAGTATCTAAGACTGGCAGAAAAGGATTGAAAAAGTAATTTCAGTTGAAAAAAACTATATGGAGATTGGACACTTCCATAGTAATGGTAGAAATGAATTCATTGTTGATCTTAACGAAAACAGTGATAGTAAAACAGAGAATATGGAAGAGGACGTATCAGAAGCTCTTGAAGAAAGTGAAGTGTTTTTGAAGCAATCGATTGCATATATTTGAATTGTTATTTGAATCCCTACTTTCTCACTCACCTATATAAACGAAATATTTATTATATACATTATATATTCATTGCGATTCTTATATAATCAGAAATGATTATTGAATGACGAAATTAGTTAGCTCCCTGACTATATTATTAAAGTGGAGCTGTTGGAAGGTAGCTTGCACTATATCGTTTACTTGAACGTTAGATCAATCTCTCTTCCCACATCAAGAGTTCTTCACAAAACAAAGCGAATCTGTTCAAATATCAGGGTTCCTGTGCATCTCAATCTATATTATGTCTCAATGAAACTCATAGTGTAGTGAAAATTAGATAACATAGGAATGCACATTTTGAAAAAAATAAATAATGGATGGCAATAAATATAGATAAAGAAGTATAAAACACCAAGCTGGAGCATATAATTTTTTGAGAACATGCATTGTTATTTCAACAAATCAACTTTCTATTAGATCTGAACAATTTTTGCTGAACAGTCTGTAGGTCTGTGTCTGTAGGATCTGGGCAGATATGCGCAAAAAACAAACTTCACATATTTGTGCAAGTTGGCTCCTGAAATTTCATTTTCCTAATATCCGAATGTTGATCCTTATCTCTGCAAAACATATCTACCAAGAAAGCGTAGAAAGAAATGAAAAAGTACAAAATAAAAATAAGCAGAAAAGTACTTTTTTTACGCTGTGGTCATTTTCATTTTGTATCTTGAACATTTTATTGTATTTTCATTTCACGTTTTATTGCTCAATATAACTGTATAATCATAGTAGAATCATATTAGACGATAAAATCCACAAACTTTCTGAGTTTATCTTTTGAGCATACCTTATTTTTTAATAAATTGATTAAATTCATAATAATCATAAAAGCCATCAACTCGTGAATAAAAAGGTATGAAGTTCATAAAATGCATTTAATTTCTTTATGCTTTGTAAAATCAGTCAATAAGCTGTGACTATTGAACTTATCGTCCCGTAGTTCCAGTGATATCAGGTTTGATATATTCCGGATACAGCTACAGAAATAGATCTCGAATATTTTAATTCCCACTTTTTGTGTTGTCCACAGTAGAACCTTCAAGAAACATGTTATAGTGAGTAGTTGCAAACATTTCCGTAATTGAAACATAGATATATCTATAGTCAACACATTACAACAGAATTCATAGGTTCAAGAACATCACCATTTCCTACTTCGCAATATTTACGTTTGAAAACATTCAGTTACATTAATAATTGTAAAACTGATTTTGATACTATTTTCTAATTTTGAATGAGTACCTATTGATGATGTTTTCATTACTCAGACGACAGGTTTGAAAACGCTACCGCAAATAAAATGAACCATCGAGATACTGAAGTAATAGAACTCTAAAAAAACGGTTTTCACCACAACGACATTAAACTTGAAAATGAAATTTCAGACTGAATAAATCGATTTAATATTTTTCATATATATTGCCTTGTCCGAAACAACGACTGAAAAAACTGATTTTTTTAGACAAACTACAAGAAGCACTACAGGAAAATCCACAATAAGAGCGGTACCTGTGCGAAAGTAGCGATTCACGTTGGATTTGAATCGCTGAAGATTGAATTCATTTGAAAAAAATTCTCAGGAAGTTTATTCCACACAAGCGCAGTTCTCCAAATTAAAGAGTTCTTAAACAGTGAAGTTCGAGGTGTACTGAGTTGAACCTCAATACGATGAGCAGCCACAGTCCATCGCGTATTTCCGATATGTAAAGTTTTTGGTGGAATCAAATGTTGCCGAGGTGTGTACAGTTTTCTGGTTCGGAACAGTGTTCCAAGCTTTTGAGAAGCAGCCTTTCCAATTCCAGCTACATGATTGTGCCAAGACATATTGGTATCCTCATTGAGATATGCAACGTCCTGCTGCCGGTGAAGATGTGCAATTCCAGTTACATGATTGTGCCAAGATATATTGGTGTCCTCATTGAGATATGCAACGTCCTGCTGTCGGTGAAGATGTGCATCCGCAGCCTATGTACTGGAATCCAAATGGAATGACGGTTCGGAGACATTTATTTTCTTGGAGAAAACCGATGCAACTGACAGATATTTTAATATAAATATCTAGTGTCCGACCGAAAGTTCGGTTTCGGTCGAGTTTCGGTAAAAAAACGGGTATTGGTTTAGTTCCGGTTTCGGCGACAAACCTGCCGAAACTACGACCGAAACCGAAACTGCATTCGGGAGTTACCGCGCTGTGATCGGTCATGTTCGGTGCGTTGAATTTCATGCAAGCGACTCGTGGCTTACTTTGTGATTTAGTTTGTTTATTACATGAATATTAAGTGCCTATTGTGATATTAGGTAACAACTTAAATAAGTAATTTTATGTTTATTATTTTTGAAAAACCATCAATAATATTCAAAAGAAGGATCTACACCTAGGTACTCAAATAAACACCTCACCCATTATAAGTATTTACAAGGAGCAATTAATATTTTTTCTTAAATTAGGCTTTGTAATGTTGATTATTAATAAGTAAAAATGTCTGCATAACGTTGTGATTTAAAGATGAAAAAATTAGGACTGACTGATTGTTATAACGTTTTCTTTATTTTTCCCTCAAAACATAATGCTTGTGAGGAAGTTTTCGATTCGGTTTCGGCCGAAACTGAGACCATTGCCGAAATTCGTTTTCGGTTTCGGTTTCGGTCGTAAAAACCAGTTTCGGTCGGACACTATAAATATCTGAATCAGATTGATGTGTGTTCAATTATGGGATATTTAAAACAGGTTAGGTTAGCTTAAGTTTGATCGATGACGAACACAACAAGAAATTCATATAAATATCCGGATATGTTAACAATGATATACTGAAAAATTTCGATGTATAGTAATTCATTCTGAATTTGCCTGCAGGACGAATATTCATTGTTTTCTATTTCGAATAAATATTCACCAGCTGAGAAGAGAAGTTTTATTTTGATAGTCAACTAGCATAGTGATCCAATAATTTTTCTGGAAAAGGGGTTGGTTAGGTTACAGGATAAATTTTTTCTTGAAAAAACAATTGTATTCTTACCGACGTTTCGAATATAATTGAATTGTTCTTCGGGGCTTTATAACAATGAATTTTTATAAATATACCTTCCACAAAACTTATACGAATATTATCGTTTCAATTTCACAAAGAGATAATGAGTTCTTAATTGAATTACTCACCGAAAAGTAGTTTTTTTGTGTTGATGATAATACTATTTTAAAAACCATCAGACATATTAGATACGTATTGAAAAAATAAAAAACATTGCAACAACAAATTTTCGAGACAACACCAACACAGTTTAATCTTCCTCTTGAATATGATCACTTGGTGATCGAAACACGTGTCGAGGTGTTGAAAACAACGATTTGGTGTTGGGAAAACACTCCAGTAATATTCATTACTATACCAAAGGTTCCAAACAGTGCATCATAAGTATGAAACAAATGAATGGCTTTATCTGTGATTCTGATAAGGTGGTGACTGTTTTTTTAATCAATGGCGGGTATTCAGGTATTTTACGAATCAAATTGAAATATGCAGTATTAAGGCCATCAACATCTCTTCTAGTGTTAACACTATCGCATTTGAGGATATGTATCATTTCGCTCACAAGTCTTTTTGATAAATATGGTTGAACATCACGAATATTTGGATGATCAAAATAAAAAATGTGTCCATATTTTTTTCATGTTCAACGAGAGTTGTAGGGTTATATTCAGTTTCTTAGAGTATCTCATGTGTTCTGAAACTCGTGTTTTAAGAAATCGATTGGTTTGACCAATATATAATTTGTGACAACTTCCACAGTTCAATTTGTACACAATATTGGATTGTATTTCTTGTGGTGTTTTAGTTTTTTGTCTCGAGAAAAAATACTTTCCAATGGTGTTTTCATTTGAGAAGACCACTTTAATTTGTTCGGCACTGAGTAGCATTCCAAGTTAACCAGATACATTTTCTATAAATGAAATTTTGTCATATTTGGGTTTCACCCCTGTATTTTGGGAGGACCTTCTTTCTTCAATAATTTTTCTAATAAGAGCTCTAGGAAAATTATTTCTAACTAGGTAATTCTCAATTAATTGGAGATTTTTGTTATGGAATTTAGAATTGGAAATGGCAATTGCTCTTGATTTCAAATTCTTTATAATGTTGATTTTACTTTGAAAATTGTGTCTCGAAAAATAATTAAAAAAAAAATCTGACAGAAAAAGTTGGTTCATGATACCAGTCTACCTATAAAATTCGGTTTGTATCTTTGATTATTTTAGTATTTAAAAATGCCAACGAATTGTTTTCTTCCATTTCTAGAGTAAATTTTAGTTTTGGATGGAAATTATGAAAAGTGTCTAATATTTCAGTTTGTTAATTTTTTGGAATGGAAGTAACAATATCGCCAACATATCTTTTGAAAAAAGGCAATGAAAATGACAACTTCTTAAAGCATTTAGTTTGAAGTTCTGCCATTACCAAGTCTGATAATTCAATCTTCAAATAAAGTACGCATGCGCATCGTCTCATTAAATTTTTTCATTTCTCTGGAAGTTATTCGGATCAGTTGTTCATTAAATGATTGTAGGGTATTTTCTTAGAGTATGTTCTGAGAATAGTGCATGTGTAGCAGAGGTAAAAATATATTCATATGATAAGATACTACACGGAAATTTATTGGACGGGGTCTTATGAAAGTGTTCTCATAAAATGTATTTCGATGTGTGTCTAACCTCGAAAAGATGGGCAACTACAGTTTGTTGCATACTTCTAACTTATGAAGTCTTTAGAATCAAGTGGGCTATTAGTCGACCCCTTATTTAATAACATTGCAGACTGATTTATTATAGGAAAATCAGTATTTCGATATTTCCCCGGGAGGAGATACGGGGATCCATATGTATGAATACCCTAGTTTACAGCCAACTCACTACTGCAACGCCAAAGGCAGTTCTTTGTTAATTTTTGGTCCCTAAATGCGAAAGCGATGATGAACATTTCCTAATACGTAAGATTTTTGAGTTATGATTTTTTCCAAATTTGCTTTTTCCCTAAACTGAGGAAATCTGGCAACACAGCGGCTCTGCCCTATATTCGAATCTGCTTCCACTGCCTATGAGACTTGTAACGCCGCTTCTCGAACTTTCGATACTTGAAGTTTCCAGAAAATACCAGAAATACGGAACCGCTATAAAAGTAGCAGGTTGACAATCGGATCATACATATTGGTTTAACGCGAGTAGTGATCAGTTGGTATTAAGGTGCGTATCCACCAAAAAAGCAAGCACGAGCGAGCATGAGCGAGCATTCGTGTATGTTTGCTCGTGTTCGCTCGTGTTTGCTCGACATATTGATGTCTCGTCCACACCAGAGCAAATATTTTCAAGTTTGTAGTCGTAGTTAATCCATCTACTTTGTGCGAGCCCCTTTTGATGTACTGCCTTCTTCTCGATTTTTTCTGAACGCGAACAAGCATACGTTCGCTCGCTCGCTAGCCCGTACTCACCAGACGATTATTGATGCAGAATGCTCGTTCACTCTTGTTCACTCGTGCTCGCTTTTTTGGTGAATACGCACCTTTAAAGCAAACATACACGAATGCTCGCTCATGCTCGCCCATGCTCACTCTTTTGATGAATACGCACCTTTAGATTTTAATGTTGTGAACTTTCCATTCTGGTAAGATATAGTGCGGAAAGTGTAAATTCAGTTTCATTTTAGTTGTTTAGTGGGACTTTAACTGGGTTGCTAATGATCAAAGTAGAATATTAAGTTGCGTATTCACCAAAAAAGCGAGCACGAGCGAGCATTCGTGTATCTTTGTTCGTGTTCGCTCATGTTCGGTCGTGCTCGCTTTTTTGGTGAATACGCACCTTTAGAGAAGCGAGGTGAGCAACACGCGAATGTTAACAGTATTTAGTGTTATCTCGGTGAATAAACTGAGTTGACTCCTGTAAACGCAGTATCTCATATTTGAATTCGACGTACGCAACAGTACAAAAATGTCGAAAGTACAGAAACGTGGCTGTGTTAATCCAGCAGATAGTTTTTGCTATATATGTGGTCAGTTTACTCATGAATCGCAGAAACGGTAAATAATGAAATGACCAAAGTAGCTTACCATAAGTATTTTGGATGTGTTGTTGGTGATCAATATCGGAATAGGGCTCCTTACGTATGTTGTCAAACCTGTACAGCAAATCTGAGTAACTGGTTAAATGGAAAACGCTCTTCTATGTCTTTTGCAGTTCCAATGATTTGGCGAAAAACAAAAAATAATTACAACGACTGTTACTTTAGCATGACAAACGTGTCTGGTTTTTCAAGAAAGAGCAAACACAAAATTGAATATCCGAATATTCCTTCTGCAAGGCTGGTTCTTCATGGAGAAGGTTTACCAGTTCCAACACTCCCGGCAAATTGGGAGGAAGATTTGGAAATATATGATGACCAGGCAGGATCCCATGATGTGCCAGAAAAAGACGGTGCTTATTTTCCCGAGAGTGAAGGAAGAACACACCATTTAATCGAACAACCTGATTGAAACGACCTAATTCGGGACCTCCACTTGTCCGAAGAGAATGCTGAACTATTAGGGTCTAGACTACAACAGGGGAATTTATTAGCCCCTAAAACCAAGGGTACAATATTAAGGAACCGTAACTATGAGCCATTCTCGTTTTTTACTATGCAGGATAAAGTGTGTGTTTGTGTAAATCCAAATCGTGCGATGGAAAAATTAGGATTTGCACATAACCTGGACGAATGGCGTTTATTTAGAGATTCGTCTAAAATGAGTTTAAAAGCCGTTCTGCTCCATAATGGTTACAAAAGACCCTCTATTCCTCTTGCACATGCAGTTGCCATGAAGGAAACACATGAAAGTATGTCACTTATTCTATATGCAATAAGTTATAAATAATACGTATAAGTGGCAAATATGTGCTGACCTGAAAGTCAGGACTATTACTAGGGACTATTTTCTTTGCCTTTGGAACAGTAGGACAACACAGAGCCATTATCAAGTAAAATAATGGCTTCCAAGAGATAAATATATTACAGGTCAAGCTAACGGGAAGAATATATAGTATTTCCAATACCAGTTGGAACAGCACAGAGAAGGAATTCCCACCTCGACATAGGCGTCGGCATTTTTCAGTGCTAGTTTTTCAGTTACTTATTCTTACAATCATGGCAATTGATCACCCACGAGAAAGTTATCTCAACTGAATTTTTCCACCATGGGTATTTATGAAAAACTTCAAAATTTAAGGTAGTTTATTTCCGAGTCGAACTCTAAAATACAATGAAAACACAAATAATCACACCGAATTCTCGTCAAATATATATTTACAAAATAATAGAGGCCAACAAAATTGCTTGAAAAATCAAAATTCTTCTTCGCTATATTTGGATAAGGTGGAATCATCATCGGGTTGAATAACGATCGAATTTATGTAACTTTGCACATAATGTTTGTTCTATTCTTTTATAACGTGGGCCACACAGTTCTTCCACATATCACTATTACCTACTTCATTCACCACTCGCCTTACATTGTCAAGCACTTCAGCATTCAAAGTCGGTGACTGATTACATTTCCGCAAGCTGTCTTTCATTGTGGCCCAAACCATTTCAATTGGATTGAACACACAATAGTATGGAGGCAAACGTAGGAGAATATGAACACGTGTTTCACTCATCGAATCAATAATATACTCTTTTTTGAAACTACGTTGTTTTACGATCGCCAGTCATACCTTTTTCCCTGGAATCTTTTCGGGTATTTCCATGTCATGATTTCGCATGAAATCAACAATATCTGCTTTTTTGTGTTATTGTTTGGTATTGTTGTCAATAAACGAGAATGATACGAAGCGTTATCCATAACAATAACCGAGTTTGGAGGAATATTTGGGAGAAGCTGCTCACTGAACCAGGTTTCGAATAAAGCCGCAGTCATATCTTCGTGGTAATCAGCAGACGAATCTTTCATATTTTTGGCCGACAGAAGCAAAGCGTTAGGTACGAAACCACTTTCATTCCCGGCATGCAAAATTATAATACGTTTTCCCCTTGAAGAAGGTGTGTTCAAAGCACAATACTTGGTTTCGTTTACCCAGCAATATTTGACAACATCATGTGTGTCAAACCAAGTTTCGTCAAAGTAGATTATATGTCTGCTGGATTCTCGGTAGCTTTTCATTCGCCTCAAATATTCTTGTCAGAGTTGAACAATGCGTGTCGATTTCATTATGACCATCCGATTGTTCAATTTTTCATATTCGAAACCACAAGATAATAAGACACCTCATAGAGTTTCTAAAGATTTGTAATTGTAATTGGGATAGTCAAGTAATTTACACCAAATCATTTCCAAGGTTGGTACTTAATTTTTTGGTATATACCATAAATTGTTCGCCGAATCACATATTTTGTAGCACCATCAACGTTTGCGAATTTTTTATTCCTTTGTTTTCGTTTCATTGCATAGTCAATGACATCCCCTATTTTAATGACTCGAAGAACTGTCGAACGAGATAGTTTTGTTAACTCGCATATTCTATTCACAAAAGCATTCTGTGAAGTGTGACAATTTTTCTTCTTCAAGCATTTTCAAATTCCGGATCCCTGTCGATTGACAGAGATTCCTCACACGCAATGTTATCATTTGTTTCAAATGGTCTCCAGAAAGCCATATTGATGAAAGTACCCAAAAACACTAAGATTCTCACAAAAATCGGTTCAAAATATAAGATTGGAGCCTTTGGTGTAAAAGTTGAAAACTTTTTCTAGAGATCAAGTACCCTAACACCAAACTGATATTTTTGCACTCGACGCGCGTTTCGCTAACAAGGTTAGCATCTTCAGGAGAAGAAAATTGATACTGAATCTGAAGACAGGGGTTAGCTGTTTATATAATTGGAGTTTTTTGGTCCGATGTGGACTTTGTTTGTTAAATGATGATTATCCTAATTGATTTTTCGCTAATTAACTAGTGGAACCACTACCTGCAAATTAATTTGTCCGCTTTTTAATCTATTGTTGTCGCAGTCAGGATGCTTTAAACTCGCATGTATAGCCATTATAGCATTAGTCATATTTTTTTTCTTATTT
Organism: Leptinotarsa decemlineata; assembly: GCF_025532065.1. Taxonomy (NCBI): domain Eukaryota; kingdom Metazoa; phylum Arthropoda; class Insecta; order Coleoptera; family Chrysomelidae; genus Leptinotarsa; species Leptinotarsa decemlineata. Next base: position 8,621,185 of record NW_027412694.1, on the reverse strand, counting down.
GTTTGCTAGTGATATTATTCCAAAGGAATTAAAATTGGAACATCTTGAATCATCAAGAGTTGCTGAAAAATCAATAGTACGAAATAATGTTGCAATAATCGTAGAAACTGCCGTGATATTCCAGCAACATGATTGTGCCAAGACATACTGGTATCCAACAAATTATTGGACACAGCTAGCAAGACTGTGTGGTTGCGTGTGCCATGACTTTATCTCAGGTTCAGCAATATTTATCTCTCAGAGAAAATTGATCCGTGAATGTTTCAGTATTGAATTACATTTTACTGCTGTCACCATTATCCAATTTTTTTTGGAAGAAAAGTAAAATTTCTTGTTATCGGTAGAAGCTGATAAAAAACACATTAAAAACCTATTTCATTCAAAGAAACTTTAAAGATTAGATAAGATTAGACTTTTCTCATTTTCATTATTGTATAAAGCACATTCGACTCAAGGAGGACTGTTGTATTTATTCCGCAATGTAGTTTCATTGAATGTTAATTTTAAAATGCTATTTCGAGCGGTCCTGCACTGATGAGAGGTAATACCTCGAAACTTGATAATTTCAGCATGGTCCTGCTGCTAGTGAACGGGAAACATCTGCCAGACTAACCATAAACTTGCATAAATGTATATCGGTTGTAATTCAATATCCAGCGTGTTATTAGCAGGGAAGTAGTTGTTTTCTGGCGGGGATTTACCAGAAACTACGATGTAGATAGTTGGGAGAGATTAATATTTCGAAATATTTATTTTCTAGTATTTATGTATGTATCTCTTTTCAATAAAGTCTTTAGACATGGTCCTTTCAATTTTGGCACTGTCCATACGAAATTCTGATCAATTCTTTTGTATAATGTATTATATTTTAACAAATTGTGCCGTTCGTTTATCTGCATACAACATGTGGTATATTCATAGGAATTGGTAATAAAAGTTGAAATCTTTGTTTCTGCAAATGTTTTTTTCAATTATTCAGTAGGTACTAAATATAGAGAATATATTAGAATACCTCATGACGAAATATTCGTCCCAAGGTTATTATAAAATTATCTTGGTTTATACTGAATAACACGGAACCTAACCGAATGTTTTCTTCGTGAATTGAATTCGAAGTTCACGAATTCCCAGTGATTTGAAAATGTTGCCAGTTAGTCGAGCGATTTATCAGAAAATGGAAATTACAAATCTGAGTAGATGTTCATATTCCTGTGCGCGATTATCTAAAAACCAGATAAAAGGTTGCACCGGTTGTATTTGCAAAATAACACCCATATGATGTATTTCAAAACATGATTTCATAAAATCCGCTTTCAAATTAATATCTATGAGTTGCACAATCGTTGGAATGATGGCTTTTTCTCAAAATTTCTAATAAAATCACAACTACGTGCTCTCTATTTGAAGCTAGGCACATTAAAGACTTTTTCAAAATTCCATTATTGACATATAGAATCGGTTTTAGTTTAGAACCCAGGCAATGTGAATACCTATTCCGTCAGTTTCTTCAAACATATACACGGAGGGTACCGATTCTGAGTATTGACATTAAAAAGAGCACATTGTCGCATACGCGACATTATTATCTGGAGTTAATACTGTTGCTGAAAGTATGAAACCAAATGACTCAATGGTATTACCTCTGAAGCTTTGTTGGATCAATTCGAGTACAATCAATTCTGTCTATACTTCACCTCATTCAACCTTCCTCTTGAGTTTTGGAAGATTCAACAGATTACCCAAGCAAACCTATAATGCTTGAATTTGGTAGTAATATTAGAAAGAGGTATGTATAGAGGAATGTCTTTTTTAATAATAAATTGCAGTTGTACAGATTGAGGATTGTAGAATAAATTGAATATTTGAAATGATTCTTTATAGGTATACAGTTTACTAAATTTTTTTATTTTCATCACTTTATATTATTAAATAATGCATGAAATCATAGTTTAGATAAATACTTTGTGATCTTATTTTAGATACAGAACTTCTTTCCGAACATGATTTTTCTTGTACATTTTATTCCATGTGCAGAATTTTTCATTAATTGAAACGTTAACGGGTTCATATACACTTCCATAAGTAAATTAATAATTATAGGCTTCGTAAATTTTACGTTTTGCCAATGTTGATTATTTCTATTGTTCCGATTGGTCAATCGAACAAGAAGCAAGAATAGGCCGGTGACATCACGGGCCTATTCCAGCACATTCGATTTTTATTACTTATTTACGGGAGAACTACGGTACATAGAGAGCTGAAACAAAGTGCACTGTTTTTCAATTTGAAATTTCTATCGAGTGAACTATAAACCAACAATCATGAAACAAGTTCATCGGTATTATGAAATAAGGTTTCACAATGGTGAGTGGTCGAACTCCTGTTGGTCCTTCAGCAGGGAACCCGAACGTTTTTACCCTCATTTATTTCCAGAGATTCCAGCAGATACGATTTCTGACCTTTAGCTTCTATATAGGAACTACTACTTAAGGAACCAAACCACGGCACATGATTCAATTTTAGTTTCATTCGATGTAAAGAGTATGTTCTCCAAAATACCGTACAACGAATGTAATCCCTTAATTTTAGATATATTAGATCAATCCAAAGTAGACCACATCACTTAGTTTGAAATTTCAATAGCTTTCAATGTGTGACTGAATCAGTTCAACAACAAATTTTATAAACAGGATTTACCAATGGGCTCACCCTTTAGTCCACTTTCAGTAGACATATTCATGAACAGCTTGGAGACCACTATAGTAAATTCCGACCTGGGTAAAAAACATATTCATTTTTGGTACAGTATGTAGATTATATTCTCGCCTGTTTCAGAGGTACTACACAACAGCCGAACCGATTTATGACATTCATGAATAATCTCAATAGCAACATTCAGTCCACACTCGAAACAGAGATAGATACATTTCTTAGACCTGACCATTACATACAATCAGAATGAATTTGAGTTCAATGTTTTCAAAAAATCTAGCAATATAGACATTACCATCCCGAGTGATTCTTTCCATCCGGACAGTCATAAATTAGCAGCTTACAATTCAATGTTGCACAGAGCATTCTCACTGCCTTTGTCTGCTAACAATCTAGCTAGGGAAATTGAAATAATTACACAGATAGGCCATAATAATGGTTTCAACGCAGATACAATCCAGAAGTTAGTCAGAAAACAAAACCGTAAATTCACTTACAGATTAATATATCCCCAGATCAAACAATTAGAAATCAGTAAATGGGTAACTCTAACATATTTTGGTAAAAGAATAGAGATAATCGCGGGTTTCTTCAGAAAAAACAATGTGGAAGTGGAATTCAGACCATATGCCAGGTTATCTGATTTCTTTTTCAATGCCAAAGATAAAAGTGGACAAGTCGGAGAAATCTGGAGTTTATAAGCTTAAGTATCCGGAGTGTAATAGTGTTTATGTTGGACGATGTATTCGAAATTTCTCAAAACGGTATACTGAACATGAAAGGTCATTCAGATTAGGTAAAAATGGTTCGACGTTTTCAAACCATTCCTTTACGGAAATTTTGCACAATGCATGGAAGGGTTGCAAACTCAATCATTTGGAATCCTTGGAAAATCATAAGCTCAAACATTGCGGGTGCAACCTGTTGAATGATCAAATCGATCTAGTTTACTTACCGGTTTTCAAATTAGTATATCCACATTGTCACAAATGAACAAAGTTTCAATTCTCTTCTCTTCTTTATTATATTAGTTTGAAAATATCCGTATAGGATGAAACGTTACTTACAAATTAAAGTGGTAAAAAAAGAGAAAGTTCCATTTCTCATTTTTCATTATAATCTCCTACCACGTAGTAACGGTTATAGCCATCAATTCATTGGAAATATTTGGGAAAATTGCTCAATTATTATCATGAATAGTGTTATTAATTCTCATCAAGTAACGGGTCAGTCCATTCATAACTACTTTAATCACTTGAAAAACACGTCTATGACTAAACAAAAGAAGAAGAGTACTTGTTTACATAAATTTGTATATCTAAAAATAAACAAAATGGACCTTGAAAACGTGTCAATATTTTGATAAAGATTTATTTGTAGTACTACTACAGTTGACTGCTCAGAAGAATCCCAGATCTGTGAAAATAGAAATTTTGAATAATTGTTATGTTACAATCTAGAATTCAGAATCGGCAAATGAGGGTTTCTACGTATTCAGATTGTCTCGTAAACAATAATAAATGAGAAATGAAATCTTGCAACACAACTGGTTCGAAAGTTTTTTTTATCAAATTCGAATGAAGAAGGTTGGCCTATGTTTATCAAGTTGTTGTAAATATGAGATGAGCCTTCTATTTGTATCTGTAGATTAGGAATGGTGAGTGTAGGCCCACAGCACTTGGGCCACATGTGACCCATTCTACATCCTCCCGAGGAGTGGTCCTCCTAAGTCATCGTCCATCCTGTCCTTTCCAGGAATGTGGACAGGTCACTGGGAGACATCTCCTTTATATCGGCAGGTATAGGCCAAGACTCGCCGAACACACACTCTTTTATTGACGATAATTCCGGACACTCACACAGGACATGCCTGACAGTTTCATCTTCCTGTTCACACATCCTGCATTGAGGTGTGTCCACAAACCCCATATTATGGAGATGTTTCCTTAGTTGACAGTGGCCAGTCAGAAATCCTACTGTTAAGAGTAGATTTCTCCTGGTCATCGACAGATATTTCATCGGCGCCAGCTTCCCAGGGTCGCTCAGGGTAATCCTGGCAAGATTGCATCCTTTGATTTCATCCCATCTCTTTAGGAATTGAGCAAGGGTGTAACGTTTGGCTAGTTCCGCAATTGTCGAAGTCATCAGGCCGTGGGTGCCACTGGGTCCTAAAATTCTTAGCCCTGCCGCTTCCTTGGCTGAAGAGTCGACAATGCGATTATCTTTACTCCTATCGTGCCCTTTAATCCACCACAGGATATCTACCGAGGTTTTGGCTAAACGTTGGTGGCACTCTAGTACTAGCCCTGAGGGAACACGTTCTCTGTTCAAGGCTAATAGGGCTTGAATGCTAACAGTGCAGATTGTTATGTTGTTGCCAGAAATTCCTTTCCTTGTTATTTCTTTTGTGGCGATTGAGATACCAGCCATTTGTTTGAAGGTGATTGACAATGTTTCGTGATGAATTTCACTAGTTCGGACTTCCATTGTCTATTATATAAAATGATTTGAAATCCCTGAAACAAGAAAAAAGAATAATTAAAAAAAGAATAGTTGAAAATAACAATTATATTAAGCAACAATAAACCTAAAATGAAATGATAGTGAAATAACCTACAAGTAAAAATATAATAATTGAATAAATAAAAATTAAAGGAATGAACAAAGAAAATAATAAAAAAATAAAAAGTGTAGAGATTTCAAGTCACGTTAGTTCACGACGTTTCGATTGTTGGTATCTACAATCGTCTTCGGGTGAATTTTTATTTATTCAATTATTATATTTTTATTTGTAGGTTATTTCACTATCATTTCATTTCAGGTTTATTGTTGCTTAATATAATTGTTATTTTCAACTATTCTTTTTTTAATTATTTTTTTTTGTTTCAGGGATTTCAAATCATTTTATATGGTAGACAATGGAAGCCCGAACTAGTGAAATTCACCAGCCAGTTCTGTTTGAACCACGCTGGTATTTTTTCTCATTTCTCACTTAATCCTTAGGCTTAGTGATCTGGAGTACACTCCACATCCTGAGCCTTCTTTGGTTTTTTATCCGTCTGTATACCGGGTGTCCCAGAGCTTTTAGGCCAGCAGATATCTCAGTCACCTGCAGAAAAAAATTGAAAAAAATATGTATATCATAGAAAACCACCAGCACTTTCATGTAGCAGAGCAAAATCCACCCCCTCGCGAGCAATCCCTGAGAAACCACCCCTAACTTTTGTTTTTCAAATGGCAACCCCATGTTGTTTGTCGTTCAACTGACAGCTCTTGTTATTTCTCAACCAACGATATATCATAATTGTTCGAGAAAATTGAATACGTTAGTGGGTACTATTAACTGGACTGATCGAATTGTTCTGCATTGTAGACACCAGATAAAGTGGACGCTACGCAGAAAAAGAGGCGATAAAATGTTAGAACTTTTTGTGCTTCCTTTCAGTCCTCTGATATCTGGATGACACATTGCCATCAGTCGTGATATTGTTGTTGTATATCAAAATGCCTTTTACCTTCACTCCCAACGAATACGTTGATATGCTTTTAATTTTTGGTGAATGCCGAAAGAATAAACGTGCTGCGGAGAGGCTGTATGGGCAGCGCTTTCCTGATCGTCGACAACCAGGTCGTAATACGTTTTCGTATGTAGAAAATACCATGCGAACGGGATCATTTCCAGGAAAAACAGATCAAGTACATCCTACTCCCGTGCGAACTGAGGAAAATTGCATAAATGTGTTGGCCTACGCCGAAGCACATCCTCATATTTCGGTTCGTGCATTGGCGGTAGAGATTGGGATCAGTAAGTCATCTGTGCAAAGAATTTTCAAACAGTACAAGTATCATCCCTTCAAAATTCATTTACACCAAGGACTCAGACCTACCGATTTCGAAAGACGAACGGCATTCATTGCTCACATTCAAGTTTTAGTCCATGACAATCCAAACATCCTCAATCAAATCTTGTGGAGTGACGAATCCCGCTTCCATAATAATGGTACTGTTAATCGACATAACATGCACTATTGGTCACAGGACAACCCTCACTGGATTAGAGAAACCAATTTCCAAACAATGTGGGGTGTGAACGTGTGGTGTGGTTTACATAATGGACGACTCATCGGGCCCCATTTTTTCCAAGACACTTTGACGGGCCACCGATATTTACATTTCTTGGAAAATTGTTTACCTGCCCTCCTGGAAGATATTCCACTTGAAGAACGACAACAAACGAGGTGGCAACAAGATGGTGCTCCTGCACATAACCATAATGTGGTTACTACTTTCCTCAATGATACTTTTCGAGACTGTTGGATTGGAAATAGTGGACCTGTGCGATGGCCTGCACGTTCTCCAGATCTCACGCCACTGGACTTTTTCCTGTGGAGATATCTGAAACGAGTTGCCTTCGAAACACAACCAATGAATATTGACGATTTAACCCAAAAAATTTTAGAGGCTTGTCATACCGTTACTCCGGAAATGATTAGGGCTTCCTGTACTCGCGCGCTGATTCGGCGACTTGAAGCATATGTGGCAAGTGCTGGCCAACATTTTGAACATTTTCTGTAGTATCATGTATCAAAATACAGATGACCTTAAACATCAATATTTCATTTGTGTTTTTATTTTCTATGATTCTGCATGTCATTCTACCTACCATGATACATCATTGACCGAGAAATGAAAAGATTGTAAGTTGAACCAAAACAAACATGGGCGTGCCATTTGAAAAACAAAAGTTATGGGTGGTTTCTTGGGGGTTGTTTACCAGGGGGTGGATTTTGCTATGCTGCATGAAAGTGCTTGTGTTCTCCTATGATACATATTTTTGTTTTAATTTTTGTTCTGCAGGTAACTGAGATATCTGCTGGCCTAAAAGCTCTGGGACACCCGGTATATGCGTATTGCATTTGTAGCATCTGACTCAGTGTTCTGTTTTACTGGTATTTTGTAAGGTTTATTAAACACAAACCAGGGTTCAATTGCATCACTGGTTGCCTGCAGCAGAGATTGCGCAGCGAGCGCTTCTCGCCATAGACTCAGCCTAAATTGACCCATTCCTACTTCGAGGTTTACACCAGCCGTGCGAAATCGTAACATGACCATTAACACAACCTCCTTAAAGTAGAGGTCCAGATGGGTCAGACCAGTAATTATTTCCATTGCCGCGGTTGGTGTTGCTCTCATGGCTCCTGTGATGTTTAAATAAGCCAGTCGCTGTATTTGATATAATTTTTGGATGGCCGTTGCCTGTAGTACTTTCGTTCCCCATGTAATGGCTCTGTACGTTACCATGTCTTATTATTGCAGTGTAAATCCAGGTGACCACACGGAGTGAAAGACCCCATGCGCGTCCCACTGTCTTCCGACATTGCTCATAAGCCACTATTTTTGCTCTACTCTGTAGGTGAGAGACCCATGTTAGCTTCCTGTCGAGGATAGTACCAAGGTATTTCACCTCATCAGAGAAGTTTATTTTGTTTTTGGAAATTTCGGGAGGTTTTAAGCCTCGAATGTTTCTTCAATTATTAACAGAAGTATTTTTTTTTTATATAACGGTTTTTCGCGAATAACTCAGAAAGTAAGTATTTTATCGAAAAAATTATTCCAAGCAAAAATGTTGTCGATAGAGTCAAAAGTATAAAGTTTCAATGTGAACGTTTTTATTATTGATTTCTTGTATATATGTGCGAGTCCTTGGCATCAAAACTGAGCGAGTTTGACAAAAATAATGTTGGTAGGCACCTGTTATTTTCGGTGACAAAAATATGAAAATTACCCCCTAAATATCACCTCAGTTGAAAATAATAATGTACTTGTAATATGCTATTGAAGTTTAACCGATTTAATGTGTATGATTCCGAAACAATTGCGCTCAAAGTGTAAAGACTATTTTTGTTTTTTTACAAAAAATTTAATTTTTTCCAATCCAACAATACTACCTATATTGAAGTATTGACGAATATGCCCTATTTTGCATGTCATCAATAGTTTTGGGTTATTTGGAAGAAAAGTAATTTTTTTGTAAAATTATAAAAATGCTTTTGTAACTTTCATTACTTATTGAAGATTTTTTTATGAAATGAATTAAATGAAATGGATAAAAAATACATGATTATTGATTTTGGTTTGAAGCTTTTGATGAGATAATGAATATTTCTGAAAGTTTGAAGTTTCAAAATAGACAAAATATACGTATAATTACGAAAATCGCTTGCGAGTGGAGAAGCATACGTCCTCTTTTATGAAAAAGATGGAACAAAATCGCACCTTTGAGATAACTAAGAGAAAGTTTCTTTGTGCTTTCTGCAATTATTATTAATTTTTCATTAAGTTCAAATAAAATAATAATTTATTGTTGAAGAATGGAGAAAAATATATATGAATTATTAATTAACAATTATGGTAAAACGCCGAACATCAAGTGATCAAAGTTCTTTATGCAAAGTACAATCTCTGCTATAAATTCTGAAATATATTAGGAATATCTTATAAAAACAAACAAGAAGACTGCTTCCGGAAATCACATCACATTAGTGAAATTGGTGAACAAAAAAATTTGAAGCACACGGGTTCTTTTGTGGAGATGTAAAAGCACTGAAGGAAAATCATCATGGCTTCTTGAGAGTAGCTAGGTGGAAGTTTATTTCATGTTGTCATCAGATAACTGTGGTAAATTGATAGATATAGCCGTTACTACGTGGTAGGAAATCATCATATAAAATGAGAATCAAAACTTTCTTTGTTATATGTTATGTTATATGTTATGTTATACCATTTGCATACAAGTATATAAATGACTTATAAGTGAAACATAAGAAATAAAACATTTCTATGTTTTATTATACCACTTGTATTTTTCGTGATGATCTCCTACCACGTATAGGAGATCATCATCATCGATTCATTGGCTCATAAGTCGTTGGACAAAATATTAAAAGAACTCATTCCACGGTGAGATCTTTCTCAAAAAAGGAGGTTTACTCGTAGTTCTGGTGTACCCGTATATTGAAGGAATTAACAGCATACATCACCCTCGGAGATATTAATAATAATAATAATATTATATTTTCCATTTGACAATCGAAAATCGTATTGGTTTCGTCAATACAAGTTAGTGAAATAAAATAAAATTGAACACACAAATATTTAAGGGTAAACAATTACATCAGAAAAACAAAAAAAAGGAATTAGTAGATAACATGTTAAGTTTGTAAATATTCCTTTACAGAATAGAAACATTTTGTCACTAGGAAGTTCTCCGATTTGTCTTTGAAACAAAGTGTTTCACACTTTTTTATTTCGTTGGGTAATGAATTGTAAATCCGGGGAGCCATTGCTCTAGTAAAATTATAATGAATTTTTGTACAACTGAATCTATTCGTATCTGGAGTTGTTCGCTGTGAAGTTACCATGATTTTTTTTACTTGTATGCAGAATTCCAAAATAATAGTGATGAAAGCGTAAGGATTTTCAGATTCTTGAAGTATAGGATGAGCGATTTGAAACTCCAACTTGAAACTTGACAGTCGAATACCTCTTCTGAATGTGTTTATAGAAATATTTCCAAATTCTTGTGCTTTTGTGAACTATGAAAAGTATGTTGTCCATGATATTTGGGTCTGCAATTAGTTAAAATAGAGAAACTGTTTCATTCGGATAAAACAGGTAGACCAACCAATGCTTGGTGGCAGAGCTTGAAACGTGTAAGAATAATTATGTAACTTTCTGGTTCAAAATAATGTTTCATCATCTTTCAGTAATGTGATTGTATCAAGACATTGCTCTCTGATTTGACACCTAAGAATCAGTCTATGCAGCCAATAAAACGGTATATGCTAATAGATTATTATGACAGGTTTTGCAGCATTGCCTTTTTCAGGAAAAGCATTGGCTATCATGGTATTGAATTCCGATTGTGGTCAAATTTATTTCCACTCTTTTGAAATATTCAAAATGTCTTACTGTCGCCAAAAGAAGTTCGGGATAATACATTGAACGATGAGATGAATATGTTGTCTTCAGTAAAACAAAATATTTGGTTGAATAAATCAGAGTGCTAATTGATCAAGACTATAACCCTTCATTCTTTCATTAATAAGTACCTTAATACGTCTGTTGTTACCTTTGAGTTCATTTGTGAAATTAACGCTTTTCTGATTTACACGTATTTATATATTTGATAATGTCACAATACAATATTCATGAATACGCATTCAAATATTCCACTCTCAGAATAACATGTTTTCATGGTTTTTCCATTATCGTATAGACAGTGTAGTATAGTATAGTGCGTATAGAAATAATTCACATTTCAAGTTTTTTTCCAGTTGTTGATTCAGGTCAGGGATCAATCGGATGCAAAACGAGGATCTGTCTCTTCCGCGTCTCTCATAAGTGAACGAATGATTTAATCGTCATAGAAATGACGAAGTGCGAGCGGCTGTCTCCCGTCTCTGAAACGTCTGTTGTAAGTCTGTCGTGGTATAAAAGGAAGACATGCTCATTTCCTGGCTCCCAACTCTCGTTCGTTAGAAGGCATGACGATTGAATTTAACATGTATTTTGAGAGGAAATTGTGAAATACTGCGTATACGGTATGTTACAGATCATTTGTAATTTCATGGTGAAATTGAATTGAATTCTCTCATACTTTGAGAAAAATGACTATGTTAACGTTTTCAGTTCAGGTAACGGTTTATAGCAATTTGTTTCGGGCAGAAGAAAAACACTCATGTACTATACATTACCTTTTTTTGCACTGTTTTTATCTATCATACTTCTGCAACAAGAGCAGACAACTACAGAAAATCAATAAATGAATTGAACTTCCACACCGCCCACGCGAAAACGTCTGAAATTAATGACGAATTGTAAATGGCTCTGCCTTTCATATATCTGGTGACGTCACACCATGTTTCACTGAACCACTTTGTGAAATTTTTCTTGCCAATATTTTCCAAATTACGTCCAAATTCATTTTTGTGAAAGAAGTTGAGATAAACCTTTTTTAATATTCAATTGCCCATAACCTTACGTGGTAGACGCGACTATATTCTTCCCAATAAAATTAAAAACATACTAAATAATGAGAAAGGATTACACAAGAACTACTGAAAGTTATGAAAGTTATCTAAGAATTGGGTTCCTTGGATTTCGATAAGAATGCTTTTTTTTGTGTAACATGAAAATGGTGCATTTATATAGTTAACCAAGTACAGTTTGAATAAACGCATTAACATGTATTCAATTTATAATAAAAGTGACCTGGAGAACATATATAATTACCATGTATTAGAGTTGTTCCTTCAATAATACTGCCGAGGCAAAATATGCAATTAAATTGACAACTATCGCGAAATCAATCCATACCATCATTAAAATAATCAAACCTCATATCAAAGGTGAGTATGCGTTGTAAAATATTCATTCGAAGGATTTAATTACACAAATTTTAGCAATGTGCTTTTGATGTTCGAACGTTTTTTTCTATAATTACTGATGAGGTTTATTCCAAGCAATACTGTTTGTCACGATGATTGATGACAAACAATACAAAGTCATGGTCAGTAGGAGAGAAATCATTGAATATTCAACTTCTGGCGTCCGATATGATCTATCAAATGTTGGTTGATATGCTTAAATGTCGTAAAAGCACGGAAATATTGTGCCAACGTGATGATTATTCTGCTTGGCATATACATGAGAATAATACTCCAAAGAAGGTCTGATCTGAGCTTTATACAACATCAAAAGTTGCTGAGGTTCGGAACAGTGTTCCAAGCTTTAGGGAAGCAGCCTTTGCAATTCCAGCGCCACAATTCTGCCAAGACATATATGTGTTCATTTTAACTCCCAACAAACTCACCGAAGCAGAAAGTGGGATAGTTTGTCCTGACATTATTATATCCAGTTCGGAAAAATTTACGTCGTTTACCTTCTTGCAGAAAACCGATGCCGATGGAATCTTGGATAGATCGACGTAGTGATAACAATTTTCTTGTCACCCGAAGAGATTTCGAAAACGAAAATGTTGAAACAATCAGACTCATTTTTTGAGATTCCTTGTAGAATTGGAACCAGAAGATGTGCGTTCATGAAAACTACATAACTGTTATAGAATCTTGGGTAGATCGATATAGTGAAAACCGTTTTCTTGTCACCCATACAGATTTCCAGGAAAAAATATTGAAACAATCAAACTCATTTTTTAAAACACCTTGTAGAATTGAAACTAGAAGATGTGCGTTCATGAAAATTACACAACTGTTATAGAATCTTAGGTAGATCTATATAGTGGAAACTGTTTCCATGTCACCCATACAGTTTTCGAGAAAAAAATTGTTGCAACAATCGGACTCATTTTTTGGAATTCCTTGTAGAATTGGAACCAGAAGATATGCGTTCATGAAACTTACACAACTGTTATAGAATCTTGATTAGATCAATATAGTGAAAACTGTTTTCTTGTCACCCATACAGATTTCGAGAAAAAAATTGTTGCAACAATCAGACACATTTTTTGAGATTCCTTGTAGAATTGGAACCAGAAGATGTGCGTTCATGAAAATTACACAACTGTTATCGAATCTCAGGCAGATCGATATAGTGAAAACTGTTTTCTTGTCACCCATAAAGATTTCCAGGAAAAAATATTGAAACAATCAGACTCACTTTTTAAAACACCTTGTAGAATTGGAACTAGAAAATGTGCGTTCATGAAAATCACACAACTTCCATAGTTTCTTGAGAAGATCAACATGGTGATAACAGTTTTCTTGTTATCTAAACAGATTTCGAAAAAGAAATTGTTGAAACAATCAGACTCATTTTTTGAGATTCCTTGTATTCATGAAAATCACACAACTCTTATAGAATTTTGAATAGATCAACACAGTGAAAACCGTTTTTTGTTACCCATACGGAATTCGAGAATAAAATTGTTGAATAGATCAAACTAACTTTTTCAACCCCTTGTAGAGTTGAAACCAGATGATGTACGTGCATAAAAATCGCATAAGTCTTATGGAATCTTGGGTAGATTGACGTAGTGATAACAATTTTCTTGTCACCCGAAGAGATTTCGAAAACAAAAATGTTGAAACAATCAGACTCATTTTTTGAGATTCCTTGTAGAATTGGAACCAGAAGATGTGCGTTCATGAAAACTACATAACTGTTATAGAATCTTGGGTAGATCGACACAGTGAAAACCGTCTTCTTGTCACCCATAAAGATTTCCAGGAAAAAATATTGAAACAATCAGACTCACTTTTTAAAACACCCTGTAGAATTGGAACTAGAAAATGTGCGTTCATGAAAATTACACAACTATTATAGAATCTTAATTTGATCGACATAGTGTAAACCGTTTTCTTGTCACCCATACAGATTTCCAGGAAAAAATATTGAAACAATCAGACTAACTTTTTAAAACACCTTGTAGAATTGGAACTAGAAGATGTGCGTTCATGAAAATTACACAACTGTTATAGAATCTTAGGTAGATCTATATAGTGAAAACTGTTTTCATGTCACCCATACAGTTTTCGAGAAAAAAATTGTTGCAACAATCAGACTCATTTTTTGAAATTCCTTGTAAAATTGGAACCAGAAGATGTGCGTTCATGAAAATTACAAAACTGTTATAGAATCTTGGATAGATCGATATAGTGAAAACCGTTTCCTTGTCACCCACACAGATTTCCAGGAAAAAATATTGAAACAATCAGACTCACTTTTTAAAACACCTTGTAGACTTTTAACTAGAAGATGTGCGTTCATGAAAATTACAAAACTGTTTTAAAATTTTGGGTAGAACGATACAGTGAAAACCGTTTCCTTGTCACCCATACAGATTTCCAGGAAAAAATATTGAAACAATCAGACTCACTTTTTAAAACACTTTGTGGAATTGGACTAGAAGATGTGCGTTCATGAAAATTACACAACTATTATAGAATCTTGGGTAGATCGATGCAGTGGAAACCGTTTCCTTGTCACACATCTTCTGATTCCAGTTCTACAAGGAATCTCAAAAAATGAGTCTGATTGTTGCATAATTTTTTTCTCGAAAACTGTATGGGTGACATGAAAACAGTTTCCACTATATAGATCTACCTAAGATTCTATAACAGTTGTGTAATTTTCATGAACCCACATCTTCTAGTTCCAATTCTACAAGGTGTTTTAAAAAGTGAGTCTGATTGTTTCAATATTTTTTCCTGGAAATCTGTATAGGTGACAAGAAAACGGTTTTCACTATATCGATATTCCCAAGATTCTATAACAGTTATGTAGTTTTCATGAACACACATCTTCTGGTTCCAATTCTACAAGGAATCTCAAAAAATGAGTCTGATTGTTTCAACATTTTTGTTTTTGAAATCTCTTCGGGTGACAAGAAAATTGTTATCACTACGTCAATCTACCCAAGATTCCATAAGACTTATGCGATTTTTATGCACGTACATCATCTGGTTTCAACTTGTGTGATTTTGATGGATGCACATCATCGGATATCATTTTTATATGGGGTATTGGAAAGTAAGTCTAATATTTTCAATTTTATTTTTCCCTGAATCTGTATTGTTGATGAGAAAAGGATTATCAACGCTTCAATCTATTCAAGACTCTATAAAAATGTTAAACACCAAATAGTCTCAATAATTTCACGTTCAACCTATTGTGAATAGGTATCTCCAGCCACAGATATTAGTACGGGTGCTAATAATTTTGTATCCCAACCACAGATTTTTATTTTCCTCTACGTCGGCATGTGTGGCCAGAAATCTGTGGATAACTTCACGCCAATTGACGAGACAAGTGTGTTGTCGTCAGCATAGCAATATATTGGATTCTTGTTTTTTTCCAATAAGCCGTTGATATACAAAAAAAGAGGGTTGGAGACAATATGGATCCCTGGGGAACACCAGCGTTGATGGTGAAAGTATTCGAGAGATATCCATCGACGCCCACTTGCAGGGAACTTTCAGGAAACTGGAGAGCCATACATAATAATGATCCGACAAGAAAGCAAATAATTTCAAAATAAACTTTTTATGAAGATGTAAGGATTACAGGGCACCAATTTGAATAACGTTTCCAGATCGGTGTTGTAGGGACAATAAGACCATTGAGGATGACAGTGTTCCATTTAAGTAAAATATTACCTCTTTCATATAATATATTGTGTAGTAATCCTATGAATGATATTATATTACATATTACATGATATTATATTACATAACGAATGTTTGGAGTTGGTATAAACCGTATAATTCAATCTTCATATAAAAGTAATTGTTTAAAGACATTTTTTTCTCAGTTTCTATTTGAAAGTTACTTCTTCATATGATCTACACATCTTCGTAGAGAGTTTATTTTGAAAGATTCCCACATTTTTCTGTACAAAGAAGAAGAACTAGAAAGCCAAATCCTCTCCTTCTCAATAAATGAGCATGTTCGCTGAAAATAGAAAATGACCAATAGAAAATAGAAAATTGACCAATATAAAAGGGAATATACAGAAGGACATTCACATTATTGTATTCTTTTGAGAATGACCTCATAGGACGAAACTACAGTAACGTCAGTAACAAATACAAGTGGTAAGAACGCGAAAAAATTTTTACTCACTTTTCATTATATTGTCCTACGACGTAGTAACGGCTACACCCATCAATTTATCATTGTTATAGGTTATTATTGTTGTTATAGGTTGGAAAAATATAGTAGATTTTGTCTGAAATTTTTGCCTTAATTTTCTGAGCATTATCAACAACCCGACTGAATGAATTTTGAACGACTCGTTGATTTTTAATCGTCTTCAAAAATATTCCATGATTTTGTAGATAAGTTTTAGAAATGATTAATTAAGAAAATGAGTAAGTAGAGGGGATGACATCTCCTTTTACGGAGACATTTTCTATGGGGTCGACAGAACATCCTATTCACGGATGTTGAAGATAAATGAGGCTCCTCAAGGCGGACCGTTGCTGCAGTAGTGTTTTGTGTCCAAAGCATTCGATTGTGTCAAGCACTACTCAGAAAGTTGTTTTATTATGGCATTGACGAAATAAGTCAATAAGTGGATTGGATCATATCTTACCGTTAGATGTGAAATTGTTAAAACGTCAACTTCGTTATCAACTGCAGCTAGTGTGAACAGTGAAGTCCTTCAGGGGTCTATTCTTGATTCCTTCCTATTTCTTTTGTATCGAAATGATCTGACATCAACGAATATATAGGGTAAAATTCACGTTATTCAAAGATATTACCACTATAATGTGGTACAGCGATAATAAATTAGAGCCCTATAAAATCATATCTCCAAATGTAAGGAGTATCGAGTACTGATGCAATGCTGGCCTTTCACCTTAAAACTAAACAAAAAGTAATTTGAAATCTTGTGTACGTGCCAACTAAAATGAGATTTTGTTGCGCATTTTAAACCAAATTGTACCAGCCCCAGAACATAGCTATTGGTTACACAAACTGATGTCAATAGTACATTGGCGGAGTCTTTTAACAAAGAAATATTTTACGTTTCTGCGCTGACTCATCTCAGTTGGTGCGTACTATAGTAGTATTGATAACATTTCAAAATTCTCAATGAATCAAGTAACAAATTTCTTGAGATTATCACAGAAAATGACTTTTTATGATTCAATTCCGTTCTAATAGTATGGTCTAGCACTTACCCAAAATATGTGTTTGGGCTCAATACATTAGAGGTGTCAGACTCTAATCAGGCATTTGGTAATGGAAGTGTTGATGAACTCACTGTTCGACGTTGTTTTGCGAAAGTTCATTCCGGAGATTTCAGCTTCGAAAATAAGCCCCGATGTGATCAACCCACTTAAAACAGGAGGAGGACTAGAGAATCCTGATGGAAACTGATCCATCACAAACGGTAAGAGAGATGGTGGAAAAACTGAGCGACAGCTCCCATGCTGTTATTGATGGTTTGAAACGTATTGGGTGCCTTACGATTTGAACGATCGACAGAAATTAACATAATTCAAGGTCTGATCTTCGTTGCTTTTTCGCAACGATGCTTTTTGGATCGGATCATGTCATGTTATGACAAGTGGTTCGTCTACGACAGAAGAAAACATTCAGGATAGTGGTTGGACATCCACGAGCCACCCAGGCACTTCCCAAAGGTTAAAACACATAAAAAAGACAATGGTTACTATATGGGGGGTTAGTGGCTGATGTGATTCGATTTAACTCTCTGCAACCAGCTCAAACCATCACAGCAAAGTTCCATTGTGAGGAAATCAACCGAATGTACCAAAATTGCGTCAAGCAGTCAGCACTGATCAACAGATGAGGTCCGATCCAGCTTTATGACAACGTTCGCCTGACGTTTCACTCATCCTAAAATTGAACGAATTCAGCGTGAAAGTTCTGCCTCACCCACCATACTCCCCAGACTTTTTGCCAACTGACTACCATCTTCTGAAGCACTTCAATAACTTTTCCACCGGTAGAACCTTCGCTGTTCAGAACTAGGCAAAAACGGCCTTCGTCGACTTCATTAAATACCGAGCACACAATTCCTATGCAGACATATTTAACCGATTTGTTTTACCTTACCGAAAGTGCACTGACTCAAATGGTGCTTACTTCGATTGAATTGAATAAATATTCACTGAGATATTGCAGTTCAAAATAGACTCATGAAAACGGACAAAATTTTTGAAACAATCTGATGGATTCTTTATCAGTACGGAAAAATGATGCAATGTTTATTGAGTCGGTACTTGTTTTGAAGAGCTAATGCTCAAACTTTTTCGGTTGGATTAGTAACATTCACATTAGTACGACGCTATTTTGCAGAATTTTATTTGCAGTATGGTCTCTATTCAGTTTTTGGGACAGAACGGAGTTAATTCCTTAAATCATTGATAATTTTGAAAATGAAGTAAAATCATTATTTCATAATTAGTTCGATGTTTATGTTCATTTATTTTTTAGCTTTCATTCGAGTTCAAATAAATATAAATTCAACGATTCCAAGGATAAACGAACTGTTATGCTATACAAGATTCATAAACGTAGCTTGTTTTCGATTTTGTGACATCCACTCATTTCTCCTTGAAACTTGACTAGATGGAATAGAAAAGCAGATAAATCAATATAATTAATTACATTGTTAGACACATCGAATTAACTTTTTGAATGGTAGTAACAGAAATCTCCAACTTTTTTTTAACTTTATTCAAATGATGATCATAATTCATAGCTACTCATGAATTTTGGCTACTGTATGTTATTCTCAAGACTGACAAACAATCGATACTACTGAGTAATTTCTGGAAGTGGGTATATCGTTGTTCAACTTTTCATCAATCTCACTGGTTCCAAAATAATTCATGTTATAGCAGGGGAGCTCACGATGTAAAATGGGAATTTACTCGAGAGTCATTGAGACATATTAGGTTGTAAAGCTTAGATGATAAGAAGAAAAAAATGTTATATAATATATACCTTTTCATCGGTGGGGGAAGCGGCTATATATTTTTAAATATGTAAAAAATACTGTTGCGTGGACATACTCGATCGCGTCAGATATTGATAGCATCAATGTCCTAAGTATTTTTAATAATGTTGGTATGTTAATCTGATCGTTTACATGATGTCGGTGGTTGTACGTAAGGGTTGAAAGTGAAAAGAAAAAAAATTTAATCGAGCGCGTCAGATTTTATGAGGAGGTGTTAAGTGCAACAAAAAAAAGCTCTCATTCAATAATCTGACGATTTCGATCTGACGCAAACTCGCGGCGTCAGATTAGGATATATATGGTTCATCTTTATGTTTTAGACGTGCTGTTTATAATCTGACGATTATCTGGAGGGATTCGCTTAATCTGACAAAAACAATATTTTTTTATTTGTTTTTATTCATTGAGCTTAATTAATTGAAAAGCTCAGGAAATAGCATGCAAATAAATAAGTGTATGTTTTTTAAGTAGAATACTTGTATTTATAAGAAAATAATTTTGAAAGAATGCTCAAAAAAATTTAATTTTTCATAATCAATTGATTAATTAATGAAGAGAAGAGAAATGAAACTTTCTATGGTTTTTAAAACTTTTATTTGTTACTAACGTTACTGCAGTTTCATCCTATAAGGACATTTTCAAACTTATATATTGTATATATGCATGTGTATGCAGTAAGGTCAGTAACAAATAAAAATGGTAAAAAACATAGAAAAAGTGAATAGAGAATTAGAAACTCGGAGAGGGAAATATAGGTATCACACAGCTGCACGCATTGAACTTTATCGACGAATTATTCTTATTTCGGCTTGCGGAAATCGTCAGATTATATATTTTCGTTATCTTTGAATTATTTCCTTCAAATTAAAAAAAACTAGCTACGCTCGAGATTGTCGAAATGACATTATTTCTTCACAAATTCGCTGCCCTCCCCTTTCTTAACGTCACTCTCAAATTGTCAGATTACTGGAATATACACCTTTCAGCAGGTAATTAACTCACCCTACCTTGATCTGACGCGCTCGAGAATTTCTACTGATCAATTTTTTTTTACTAATCTGATCCTTTATCCCTCACAGGCGACCTTATATATGGGGCTCATATTTGGTGGAGGTACTTAACCGGGTACAAGGTATCCCCCTGTATATATTTGAGGTCATTCAAATTTTTTCGAACTTCTGTGAAAAGCTTGCACCACTGGTAAACATGTTTGTGACTCAGGGTACAATTACACAACCACCGTATACCACTGTCAACATTTCGAGAATTTTTGAGCAACTAATTTTATTTTCTACACGAAATTTGATGCAAATTCTTTGCTTTTTTTTCGATAGCAGAAAATGGCCGAACACGCGAAACAGTCATAACTTTTATGCCTTTCACCAACAAAGTCTAACGTGCTAACTATCTGAAACTGTGAACATATGTTCGAGACGAGTGTACCAACATAAAGAAATTAAAGAATCGCTAATCGAAGGTACGCCGTCCGGGAAATTTGAACATTCACGTTATTTATCCCCAGCTTGTTTGGTCGGTCAGAATAATCATGAAAAAAATATAATTTTAAAATAGTACATGTCAATGGAATAGAAAAAACAAACTGAAGGGACTTGGAAGAGACAAAATGAAACTATAGTACAGTACGGCGTATAAAGTCCCGCCTCTTGAATTTCGGACGGGTTAATATATCACTTATGGTGCAATTGCGTGGTGGCCGAAGGCTCTACAGAAAACGGCCCAGGTGAAGCTCTCTGGCGTACATATACAGGCTTATCTGGTCAACAATGGTGCCATCAGTACCACACCGTTAGCGACCATGGAGACGATACGGATAACTAGTAAGCTTTTTATGATTTTTGAAGTCAAATAACAGTGAAAATGGCTGGACTTTCAATACTCCGTATTCTATGCTTGATCTCACTTTTTATTAGCTAGCAAACGGCCAACTAAAAATGGCCGCGGCTAGTGAACGCGCTACGTTAACTGCAGAGCTTAATAAATTGAAGAAAAACGAACTGATTGATATTATTCTCCCCTTCAAGCTACCAATAACTGTGAGCAATGGACCATTGAATGATTATGTGAAAAAACTCAGGGCAAGTGAAGTACAGGCAATATGTGATAAGGACTTGACTGCACGATGTGAAGTCGACTCAAGTTACCAGAATAGTTTGAAGAAAGAACTTGATACTTTGTCAAAGTTGGCCTATCACTTCGAGAAAAGGAACCAACAAGAGGATCTCATTATGCTATCGAAACAGAATCTGAACCAGAATCTTCATGCATCACTTCAGTCGCCATTATAGTCTCATTACATAAGACTCTTGAAGAAGATATTATTACATAGTGTTTGGGCCGGGTCATACCACTGATGGTACGTACGTCTGCCGCAGTAGCAGACGAAACGTCTGGTACTTCTCAGGTTCCTTAAGAAAAATGTTTAAATATAAAAACAAAAAAATCATATGTTCACAAAATTTAACTGCATCGCCATAGTTACACCAATAAAATTTTGAAAACTGAAATAGTGAACGTTTTCAGAAAAATACTGCACATCAATATATATTTTCAAATTCATTGTGTTTCAGGTCAGGTTATTGATTGATAAATGATATTGATTTGCATTTACGACATTCTCGAATTCAAATTAAAGCTGACGATTCGGAAGTGCCACCTTAATCACGATTTCATTAATAAACAAAATGACTTCCTTAGAATAAAATTTTTTGGGTCATTAATTTTCATGAGCTCATCGTTGTAAATGGAGTAATTAAAGTACAAGTTGTTCATGATTAATAATTATTATTAGAATGAAGCAGGTTTTGAAAAACTACTATTTCGTTATGTGATTAGTAGATGACACTCCATGAATTGAAAACTCATGGGTTTCGTAAATTTTCCACTCGAAAAAGATTCACATATTGAAGTTTGGGAAAAATACTAGCATTGTAGTCTGGTACACATACACCAGCAAGACAATTTTCTCTTATGTGTATGAAATTTTTGAAGCTTTAGAAGTCTCCTAGTTTCTGATCCTTATTAAACTGTTTTTTTCAAATTAAATTTGATTTACAATGATTTTCACATCATTTCTCTTCTTTGTGGTATCAATCATCACAGATTTCCATGTTGACAAGCGAGAGAGTCGCTTCTGTGGTCTCAGGACATATTCGATGGTAATCAACTATTAAATTTTAATGCAATTTTAGGAATAGTCTTCAGGTACTTCGCTTTACCATAGTGTTTTCAGGCAAGATTATTTTAAACGAATCCTCATAAATTCTACCATAGTGTTATTAACATACCATTATGTAATTATCTACATTAAGTAGCATCACGGAGAATTAATTAAATTCTGAGAATGCATTTATGATAATTTATTTTGAAATCACTTCAACACGGTGGCATTCGTATTGAAGACACATGGACTAGAGATTTCAAATTCTTAAAATTTTTCGAACAGACCAGAACATTCGAGAGTCTTCGAGAGCATTCTACAACAATCGTCGCCTTATTAAAGCGGATTTCTGCCATGATGGAACTCATTACCCTAGCTACTGGTGGGATCATTTTCGGACCATCACCAAACAATTCACAGAGTAACTGTACATCAAATTAACGACCCCAAATATATTCCGTATAACATTGAATCAAGAGTTTCACAGTTTTCCAACTCCTTATTCCATTTATAAACCTAGGATGCTAGGTGGTGCAGCTAGAAAACGATTCATAGCCTCTCTAAGACCAGGATTATTGACTTTGATAGATGTTCAAGGTGCAAGATTCTCACTTTGAAGACTACAGTTACGGTCGGTCGGTAGCCAGGCGGTTCGACGTGTGTGCTTTGTTCACTCACTCGAATTGACTGTCGTGTTTGTCGGTGGTTCAAGCCCCAGTTTGAACGATCGATTTTCACTTGCTATCGTCCAACCCGTGTTAGGGATCACATGTTAAAAGGTAAGACCTCGTTAATCCTTAGCTCGCACAAGTTTCGACTTCAGAGGGTTGTCGTTCGTAGGGGTGCGACAGCTGGTTAACGGAAAAACAGATTTTAAACAGATTTAAAAACATTCTGAACTATGCCAGAGATAATTATTGTGAAACGATCAAACGAGTGCTACAGATGAGGTAGCCCTCTATCCCACATTCAAGATGACACCTTTTTTCCTGGAGGGCATGCGAAACATTCTGGAGTACTATGGAAATAGTCTGAAATGCCAGGGAACTTCCAAGAACATCTCAGGTCATTGTGGAATATTCCAAAACAATTTCGAATGCTGTGGAAGGTTCTGCAACATTTTTTTTATATTAAATACCTTTTGTTACTATATAGAGCAAGATCAGTCGATAAAGAGTTGATCTTTTCATTCTAACTTCCTCACATCAACCCTCTTAGCGATGCCGAGTACCTCAGCTAGAATCTAATGATAACGACCGTCAATAAAATCTGCTCAAGCAGAAGTATGATCACTACTATCAATTTTGATGTTGAAATAGGTAAGTACCTATCTACCAGGAAACTTCACAGAACAAAAATACCAACTCAAGGGACACTTCATCGTGGTGGACATCACACGTAGAAAGGTAAAACCTTGTTAATCCTCAAATGGCGCACTTTCAGACTTATGAGGATTATTGTTCGTGAAGGGGCTTCAGCTGATCAACGACAAAACAGATAACAGGTTGAGAGATTTTCACTCAACAGTTTACAAAAACGCAACACGTGTTTCACTATACAATATCTTCCTCAGTCATGTTCATAATGAGTCGTGTACATAATAAGTGAGCTATCCTTTGAAAAGAGACATATACCGTCGCAGACTTTATTGTAGGTTTATGAAACATAAACAATACTTTTTCATATTGAAAGGGGTATATGGTTAGGAATGGTCAATTTTTGGAAAGTTTCCCACATTTAATATAAAAATGGATGGATAAGATTAGATTAGATTGTCGGGGAGAGAGCCCATGGCCGAATTTACTTTGACCTTTTCAGATCTATTGTGATGCTCCTTGGTTGTTAGAGCTCATTGTCTAGCTTGAT
Source organism: Leptinotarsa decemlineata (assembly GCF_025532065.1). NCBI lineage: Eukaryota > Metazoa > Arthropoda > Insecta > Coleoptera > Chrysomelidae > Leptinotarsa > Leptinotarsa decemlineata. The sequence continues at coordinate 8,596,913 of NW_027412694.1, read as the reverse complement.
CTCTTTGATGAGACTCCATAGCTGACACTGATCCCTTCGTATAGCTGGCAGCCTCTGGTTTCTCTTCTCCACATCTTGCATGTCTCAGCCTTGCTATCGCTTCGCATTCACAGAACACATGCAGTGCAGTTTCTTCCTCTTCTTGACAGAACCTGCATTGGGTTTCTTCTGTCAGACCCATATTGCTCATCTGTTTCCTGAGTCAGCTATGCCCCGTTAGTAGACCCACCACTACCCTTACAACCTTGCGGTTGAGGTTTAGCAGGTCTTCTGTGAATCTGGGCGATGGTTGTTCATGAACTCTTTCGTCTGCCTCATTCCTGGGAGCTTATTCCACCAATCTATCGATTCGGCTTGCAACCATGAATTTATGGATTTCTTTATACATGCTTTCGCTACCCCACACAAGGGCTCTGGGCCTCTGTGACCCTCATGTTCGGGTACCCAAGCTAGAGTGATCCCATTTTGGGTAGTTAGCTTCTTTAGTGCGCTCAGACAGCTTCTCACCAGTCTTGAGAAGACTTGAAATGAGCTGAGCGCCTTAATTGCCGCCTGGCTGACGGAGAAAATGGCAATGGTTTTATTTGTGACCCTCTGCCTGTTACAGTGTTCGATGGCCGCTACTTCTGCCTGGAACACAGTTGCATTATGTCCGACACTAAATGTGATTCTCGTCTTTGCTCTGCCTCCGTATATACCAGCTCCTGTTCCTTCTTGGGTCATTGAGCCATCTGTAAACCAAGTTTTTTTCCGCTTTCACCGGTGGGCCATTTTGCCAGTTCTCTCTACTTGGTATGATGATTTTGAAATATTTTTGAAAGTTGTACTTCGGAACTGTGTTATCCACGGGCACGGGTATTGGATCTGCATTCAATTCATTACAGTTTCAAGTATTCTGAACCGTGTGACTGGCTGATTGGGGTTTGTCCCTGCATTAGCCTGTATGTCACCGATCGAGCTTCTCTTTGTATGTAGGTGTGCAATGGTGGCAGCCCCAGTAGGACCTCAAGTGCTGCAGTTGGGGTCGTTCTCATGGCTCCCGCGACACTTAGGCACGCCAGCCTCTGTATGCCACCTAAAAGCCTAGCTGTACCCGATTGCTTTATTCTTGTCCACCAAGTCACTACACCCTATGTTATCATGGGTCTCACTACCCTTGTATATAACCAGAGTGACATTTTTGGGATAAGATGGATAAGTAGAGAGTCAAAACCTTTCTTTCCCAAAGAACAATACGTGGTGAATTGTATTGTTGAATCTTTAAGAGATGAGACATATATAATAAATTATATACTGTATGAAAATCTATGAGGTAGTTTTTAGCTTATCGTGTTCAAACAGATACGATGAGTGACTTTAAATTATAATATGTAGTGATCCTACCCAACAAATTAACATATTATGCTATTCAATAATGGAAAATTCAAAATACTTGTTTCAGCAACAGGGCGGTGAAATTATAAAAAATACTTTTTTTGTTTAAACTTTCACGAAACATTATATGAAATGACGAATAGTAGTTTGAATTATAATGTTTATAATCAGCTATGTCGAAGATAACTGTGTCAAAGCTACTTTCTGGGTTTGTTGGCTCAGGTCTGCATGTTTTTATGCCTGACGTATCGTCTACTTTTGCGGTAGACATTGACAAAGGCGATGGAGTAACGGACGAAGTACACCATTTGTCTTCTAATCAGATACAGTTGTGAGGACAACTGCAGACCACCGCCAACAATCTCGTGGAATTGTTTTGATGCAATGAAATTTCTGAATGAACTTATTTATTTGTTATTGTAGATACTCATTGATAGTTTGTTTATTTATTTTTTGTTATTTTCATCCTTACATGGATGATATATCGAGTCAAAAAATATTTTGAAGTTGTTGAATTCAAACCGACATGAAACAAAGAAACATTCAGTGAAAAATATATATATCTCATTTGGTTGAGCATTCATCGTCTCCGGTTAGTCGAGATTGAAATACAGTTTTGGAAATTTTTGTCAATATTTTTCATTCAATCATCAATTGTTTCAAGAGGTTGTTGTTGGTTGATTAATTACTTCTTGACCTGGTATTTTTTAATGGACAGTGTCTGTCATGTTGAGAAATCAATGGATCCTATCATAGTCGAAGATCAGCATCATCCTGCCTTGGATATTACTTATGTACTTGAGACGAAGGCTAACTACAAAAATAAACTGCATTCCTGTTTCCAGAATAATTATAATTTGAACAGTGCCAACTATCCACAACTGTATAATCAAATATCTCATATTGACTGAACCTTCTTGGAAGTTCTTGATGACTCAGAAGATGCATCCACATATTTCTATGGAAAACTTTATAATGTTTTTGATCGCTGCTGTCCCAAGTATACAGTTGAATCCAAAAATAAATATCCTCCTTGGTATAATAGAAGGATTAATAGAGATTTGCAGGCTATAAGCAGAATCTGGCGCAAATACAAGCGCGAGTGTAATCTGCAGGCCCTTGAAGATTTCAAACATCTTCGAGCAAAAATAAAGCATGATGTTGATGTGACATATAAAAAATCCTTAGGTGAAACTGAGGAAGAAATATATATCAATCCCAACAGATTTTGGTCATTTATAAATGATAAACGAGGTAGCTCCAAAATATCACAAGTACTGAATTTTGAAGGTCAATTGCTGGAGAGGCCCTCTAATATCGTAAATGGTTTTGCCAATATTTTCAAACAATCGTATACCGCTTCTTCCCCTTTTCAACCAAACTCTGATATTGATAATAATCACTTTCTTGATATATCAAGCTTCAGTGAAAACGAAGTATACGAGGCACTAAGGTCGCTCAAGCCTAAAAAGACCACTGGTCCAGATGACATTCCAGCTTTCATCCTAAAAGATTGTGCACCTATGCTTGCTCGTCCTCTATCTATACTAATTAATATCTGCTTGAAATCGGCTACAATACCAAGGATCTCGAAATCATCAAAAGTCCCATTTTCAAGAAAGGAGATAGACGAGATATTTCAAATTATCGGCCTATCTCTATTATTTGCAAATTAGCAAAGGTTTTTGAGATTCTGCTGGAGCGAGTTAGATATCAGCATGTTAGTTGCAATATAAGTATGAGCCAACACGGTTTTATGAAAAATCGTTCAACGGTCACCAATCTTCTGACTGTAACCCAACATATTGCTGAATCTATTGACAATAGGGCCCAAACTGATGTTATTCACACATACTCTTCTAAGGCCTTCGACAGGCTTGACCATGGCATTCTACTGAACAAACTAGTAGGCTTTGGATTATCTCTATCCTTAATCGTACTCTTTCAGTCGTATCTACGGGATCGAAAACAATATGTTCAGCTCAATGGTTTCAAATCTACCGAATATAGTGCTTCTTCCGGTGTTCCACAAGGTTCAAATCTGGGACCGTTGCTCTTCAATATATTCATTAATGATATTGCAGATGTAATAGATGTGTATTTCCTTTTATATGCCGATGATCTAAAACTACACTGCGTCGTTGAGAACATGATTGTGTGAACCTCTCAGCAAACGTAAGACGGGTTGTAGAATGGTGTTATCGAAATAACTTGTCACTGAACCCGGATAAATGTAAGGTTATGTCCTACAGTTTGAAAACGAATATCTTAATCTTTGATTATTCAATAGAAAACGTTTCCCTGGTGAGACCAGTAACATTTACTGATCTTGGCGTCACATTTGACACTGCACTATCATTTATTAGGCATATCGATAATGTTGTAACCTCCTCCTGTCGTTTGTATGGATTAATTGCACGTAACAGTAGTGATTTCAAAGAAACTTCGACCTTAAAAACTTTATTCTATGCTTTCATAAGATCATAATTAGAATACATTGATAGAATAGAAGCAATTCAATGACCATTTTCAAAACTGCTAAGCCTAAAAACCGATGGCATTTAACCTCCAATAGGAACAACCCACTCTGAATTGCTACAAAAGCATAACTTTTGAATTTTCGAAAAAATACGTGAATATTATAGTGTTGCACTAACCTATCCAGACTCCCGAGTACTTTCTATATAAAAACATCTGGCACAAATGTTCTGGAGAATTCTCCGATCCATACCATGTGCAAAGTGACAAATTCTGTTAGCGATAATTTAGATATATTTAGTTGCTAATTGTCAAATATAAAATCCCACTTCCTAAAATGATTGTTTTGTCACCTACAATAAATATAAAATGTGTAGTCTTTATAGTCACTTGTTTGTATTGTTTGTAGTGTTTGTAGACTTTACAGTCACTTGTTTGTGATGTATTTATTATACTCTGTTATTTCCTGTTCTGTAATTGGGCTATGTCCTGTAGATTATTGTATTACAAATAAATAAATAAATAAATTACATATTTTTTTGGGATGTGGACAAGTGTGAATGGTGGTGATAAAAAATTAATATGAAGAAAGAGAATTGGAACTTTTTATGTTTTTTACCTCTTCTATTTGTAACTAACGTTACTGTAGTTTCGTCCTATAAGGACATTTACTTGATACAATGTGTGAAAACCGGTGACTAAACTAGTTCAATTTGATCATTTAACAGGATGCACCCGCAATGTTTATGCTTATGAATTTCCAAGTATTCCAAATAATTGAGTTTGCAACTCTTCCATGCTTTGTGCAAAATTTCCGTATCGTTTAGATTCGGAAACTTATGGTTGTATTCCAAGGAATGGTTTAAAAACGTCGAATCATTTTTACCTAGTCTGAAGGACTTTTCAGTATACCGTTCTGAGAAATTTCTACTACATTGGTCCACATAAACACTATTACACTCCAGACACTTAAGCTGATAAACTCAAGATTTATCCAACTTGTCCACTTTATTTTTCGCATTGAAAAAGAAATCAGATAACTTGGCAAGTAGTCTGAATGCCAGTTCCACATGTTTTTCTGAAGAAACACGCAATCATCTCTGTTCTTTCTCCAAAGTATGTTAGAGTTACCCATTACTTGATTTCTGATTGTTTGATCTGGGGGTATATTAATCTGTTAGTGAATTTACGGATTTGTTTTCTGACTAACTTCTGGATTGTGTCCGAGTTGGAACCATTATTATGGCCTATTCGTGTAATTTTCCTAGCTAGATTGTTAGCAGACAAAGACATTGAATTGTAGGCTGCTAATTTATGATTGTCTGGATGGAAATAATCACTTGGGATTGTAATGTCTGTATAGCTAGGTTTTGTGAATACATTAAACGCACATTTATTCTGATTGTGTGTAATGGTCAGGTCTAAGAAATTTATCTGATTCTCTAACTCTGTTTCGAGTGTGAACTAAATGTTGCTATTGAGATCATTCATGAATGTCTTAAATTAGTTAAGCTGTCGTATAGTTCATCTGAAACAGGCGAGAACATTGTCTACATATCTGTAACAAAAATGAATATGTTTATTACCCAGGTCGGAATTTATTATAGTGGTTTATAATAATGTCTACTGAAAGTGGACTAAGGGGTAACGAAACTGCAGTAACGTTAGTTACAAATAATAGTAGTAAAAACTATAGAAAGTTTCAATTCCGTTTTTTCATGATGATTTCCTATCACGTATAACGGCTATCTCCATCAATTCATTGAAACATTAATAGATGATATAAGATCAGTGAGAGATTCATGCTCACTGAATTATATTTTATATCCTCCTATATTGCACATCATTTTGAACAAATGAACTTGGATCAGAAAATCCCGATTCGAAAAATTCCACTTTATTTCCAATACTTCATAACTTGAAAAAATAGGTATCGAGAAAAAAAAAAGGAAAACAATAAAACTGTCTAAAACGAGATATCATGACTCCGAGTCTCATTCAAGAAGAAGTATTGGATGTAACCCCACCAAAGAGGTGAAAGTGTCAAGTTAAAATAGTGGTCAAGAGATTTCCCCCTCAAAATTGAAATCGACGGACGAAGCGATTTCTTTTCTGAAATCAATTACGAGGAGTAGAGAATATTTCGTTTTTAATGGCTCATTGTCATTGCTTGCTCATAGAGGCAAGAATCGTTCAAAATGACGCGTCATTCTGAGGTTCGTGCCAGAAGGATGTATGAGTCTGAGCCCACTCAGATGCACCAACGAAGTCTTCGAAATACTGGGAGCCCACTCGTCGCCTTGATAAAGCGGGGTTCTATTGTGATAGACCCCATGTCTCTAGCTACTGGTGGGACCGTTTATGGAACATAACCAAAGAATTCACCCTGAGTTCACAGAGAAACTGGACATTGAATTAACGACCTCAAATGTCACTCATGAAACATTGGATTAAATGCTGCTCAGTTTTCCAACTCCTAATCCTATGTATAAACCTAGGATGCTAGGTCGTGCAGCCAGGAAACGATTTATTGCCTGCTCAAGAGCAGGATTATTGAGTTTAACAGATGTTGAAAGTGCAATATTCCCTCCTCATGACATACATATGAGGGCATATGTATGTCAACTAAACCCTATAATATATTGAGTTCAGTCGCCTTTGGTTTTGATAAATCATTGTTTGGCCGTTAGCGTTTGCTGTCCCTGCTTAGGAGAAATTGTTTCCTTTTGTGATGCTGATTCTGTTTCTTCTGCATTTTCTGCTCAAGAATTTGGTGTAAGGCATATTTATGAAGAAAAGAGAAATGAAACTTTCTATGTTTGAAACTGCAGTAATGTTAGTTACAAATAAAAGTGGTAAAAAATATAGAAAATTTCATTTCTCTTTTCATTATGATTTCCTACCACGTAGTGACTACATCCATCAACATATTTATAAAATATCGTGCTTCCTGGTTACACTAACTAGCCTTCTAGAACAGGGGTCTCCAAACTACGACCCGCGGGCCAAATCCGGCCCGCCAGTGTCATCAATCCAGCCCGCGACAGCCAATGATTTACTGTCATCAATCTGGCCCGCAACAGCCAATGATTACCTAATTGTTGTTACTATTGCTGTGATAAATTGAAGAAGAAAACACAGAATGATAATTACTCGGTTTTATTTACTTGCAAGGTAAAACTTAACGACAGAAATGATGACAAAGAAAACTTAACTTGAGTATCTAAGTTTAAGTATATTAATAACTAACGAATAATTGAAATGAATCACAGTGAAACAAAAACAAAAATGGGATTTATGTAATTGTGATTTTCCACCGACAATACTTTGTAGTTGTGAATCAATTTTACTTGTACCAATCATCAAAAGAGATTTAAGATGCTCATCGGTTAATTGAGATCTGTAAACATTTTTTGTGTACTTCATCTTGGAAAATGTTTTCTCACACAAGTAAGTAGTACCAAAAACAGAAAACAACCCACGAGCAAATTTATGCAAATTAACAAATTGTTCCAGTGGAAGACTCTTATAAAATTCCAACAAAGATGAATTTTGATATTTGTTCTCAAGCATATCACTGCACCGTAAATCAATAATTTCCATTCGGACTTCCGGAGCCAGGGTTTCAATGTCAGAATCAAAAGGATTTTGAAAAAGCCTAATTTCATTCGCAATGACATCAAAATCTGAAAAACGAGTATCAAAATTTATCTTCAAAGCACTCAAAGTTTCGATTGCAAAATTGACGGGAAATTCAGTCTCTGTAATGTGGCTGAATATTTCACATGTTTCAAAATGTGTGGAACATTTTTTACGTAATTGCGATTGAAATAGTATTATTTTCTGCCTGAAGGATTTGATATTGGTGTATAAATCAGGGAGAAGCTGATTTTCTCCTTGCAATCTCCAATTCAGTTCGTTCATATGGTTTGTCAAATTGACATAAAAGGCTAACTTCCACATCTATTCACTATTTTCTAAATCGGCAAAAGGGCGCTGCTTCTCATTTAAAAAAATTTCGATCTCTGCTCGAAGTTCAAAAAAGCTCTTAAGGATTTTCCGCAACTGAGCCAGCAAACGGCAGTATGATGATATGGTAAATCATTTTCTCCAATCTGTTGAATGAACTCGCGGAATTGTCGGTGATTCAGCCCAGTGGATCTGATGAAGTTAACAACAGATATGACTGGTTTTAGAACTTCAGACATATCCAAACATTTTCCGCACAAGGACTGTTGATGAATGATACAATGTAAGACTAATGGTTTTGAACCACCATCATTTTCTACAGTCTTTGACACAAGTGCAACTACTCCTTTATTTTTACCATACATATTTTTGCCTCCATCAGTTGTTATGGATTTCAAATTTCTCCATCGAAGAATCTTTTTATTAATGGCATTTTCAACTCTCTTAAAAATATCTGCCCCAGTTGTCGTGCCGTGAATACTATCAATAACAAGAAGTTCTTCATACACTTCATAGCTTTTATCTTCTCTGCGAATAAAAATCAACACCTGAGCAGTGTCTGGCACATCCGCTCACTCATACAATGCTTGAGAAAACCACACATGATGTCCATTTTTGTCAGACAGTTGAGATGATATAATTTCTGCGATGTCTTACACCCTCCGAGCCACGATGTTTGCTGACAAACTGACACTTTTACCTTTTCGGGGCATATTTCTTCGGCTACTGCAATCAATCATTCTTTTATCATTTCTCCATCGGTGAATGGTTTGCCACGTTTTCCGATTTCAAGAGCCACATGAAAGCTGACGCGAGTTGCAGACTCTTGTTCAGTATTCGCTTTGGTGAACAAAGATTGCTGCGATTTGAGTCCGCGTTTCAAAACTTCAAATCTTTCCTTCCGCAAGCTTCCTGTATACTTAGAGTAACTTTGAAGATGTTTCGATTCATAGTCTCGTTTAATGTTATAGTCTTTGAGAACAGCTATGGTTTCATTACAAATTAAACATAGCGCCTTATTACTGGACTCAATCACAAAATACTGAAAGTTCCATTTTTCTTGGAACGTTCTGCATTCACTGTCGATTTTTCGCTTCTTTTCCATACGAACAAATTACACATAAAAACAATAAGTCAAATCAAAATACTTTTATTGACGGGTGTTACTTTATTTCACAATAGACAGTTTCGCTTCCTTCGCCTTTTCTACGCAGACTAACTCGCAGTTGCACCGCTAGCCTTTTTATATGCAATTATTACTGTCATCTGGAGGTGATCGGAATACACTAGCTAGAACCAGAACTTTCTCGAACCAACGCGGTAATTCCAAATATTCCATTACGCCTAATGCCATCTAGCGGGTAGCTGAAAAAGTTAGTACATAGTACCACCTCTCGCCACTAGATGTCGTTAAGTGTCAAAATACACAATAATAATTGAAATGCAAAAAAAGCGTAAGTTTACTTAATCATCTTGTTCTTGTTCGTCTTGTTCTTCCTCTTCCTATTATTGTTCTTCTTCATCTTCATCTTGAGTATATGTAAACTGCGTTAATAGCGATGTATCGCATGTCGCCTCGTTGGAATCAAAATGATCTTCCACTGTTGGTGATTCAATATTAGAGAACGACCGGCCTTGACATTGTGTACATGCTAGAGAACAAAACAATATGGCATTTTTGCAACCACATTCAGCACTGCACCTCTTGTTGCAGTTGCAAAAAATTGTGTTCAGCAGTTTTTCCAGCGCAGGTGGAAGTGAAATTTGGACTGGTTCTAATGAATTTTTGATCAACTTCCAACCCCAGTAGGGTCTAGCTGATAACCAAGCTACACTTGAACTTGGTAATAAAACCGAAAAAGATGTTGATGAGCAGCAACTGAGGTTGGAGGAAGACAAGGTGATTGTACTTGTTTGTTACTTTTGGTATTTTTAACGAAACATGCATATCTATTATCTAAGCAGGTAGTTTTTTTAGGAGCTCCGTACATAGAAAGAAAAAGCAAATGCCGTTATTGATAATTTCGTGTCGAGTGGAAATACAATTTTTCAAAATTTGAGTACATTGAACTAAATTTTGTTTTTCAAACATTTTGAAAACTTTTATTTTACCCCTCCTGTAAAATGCAGATATCGTATCACAGCCAGTTATTGCGTGTAAGAATAGTACATGATTTTGACACTTTGCAAAAGTAGATAAACTTTTGATGAATATATTTCCGATTGATGATAGTTTTTTCAGTTGGAGTTCGAACAGTGAGTAATACGAGTAAGTCTACATCTTCACCAAGAACAATAGTTGTATTTGTCAAATTGAATTGCTCTATTACTGTTTCAATTATCAATACATCAGCATCATTATTAGCTTGTTTTACCAATATATTTTCAGCAGTAAATTTTTCGTTCAACATTAAAATGAACCGAGTAGTGATAATTTGTAAGAAATTTTTGTTGACTGGTTGGAACTGTCATATTTTCATCAAATAAAATATCAATTGATGTAGATGTTGCTAAAGTTCGATGACGTTGTTCTGCAGCTTTGGTATTTCTCGTGCAATCATTATAGCCATCAAATACGACAGTAACTCGGGAACCAAAATGTCGACGTACATACTGTACATATTCATCTAAGATAACGTTAAATGTTTCTTCACTATCCTACACAACGCATTTGTGTTGTTAATATTAAAATCTACCTTTTCGAAACAATCGTAAATGGCAAACTTCTGTGTTTTAAGCATCCCGATATCATCAAACAACGATTAAGGGTAGGGAGATAATTCATATACAATGACCGATTACAACAACAGATGTATATACGTGGTGTACTCGTGCATATCGTTATATCTTAAAAACGGTGGCTTCTAGGAAAAAAATCGATACATTTATTGTAGATAATTTTATAATCTACAATTTTTGTTTCAAGTACTTTTATGATAGAACTTACCGCTGAAAATCTCGAAATACTCATTTATTGACCTTTGACCTTGAATACATTTTTTTCCATCTGTTCCATCTGTTCAAATCAAGATGAATAATAAACATTTTAATCAAGTTTGTAGCACGTATACTTTTTGATATCCGCATACAGGTATCGTAAAGGTATACGTGGCTATTCAAATGTTCAAATGAATGTTCAAATTTGACGGTCTACGTACATTCGATTAGCATTTTTAAATTTTGTTTTGTTGGTACACTCGTCTTGAATGTTTGAGCTGTTTAGCATGTTTACTTTGTTGGTGAGAGGCATGGAAGTTAGAAGTGTTTTCGAAAATTTTGGGCATGAAACGTGTGGCAGCGAAGTTCGTTTCAAAATTGCTGAATTTTGACCAAAAAAACTGTCGCATCAGGATCGCACAGGAATTGTTGAATAACGTCGACGGCGATCCAGATCTGTTTGAAAGAGTCATATCTGATGACAAGTCATGAGTATATGGTTATGACACCGAATCGAAAGTCCAATCGTCCTAATGGAAGAGCCCAGGAGACCAAAACAAAAAAAAGCACGGCAAGTTCGATCAAATGTCAGGTTTTGCTCACTGTTTTTTTTTCGATTACCGTGTCGTAGTGTATCAAGAGTTCTTGCCACATGGTCCATAAGGAGTATTATCTTGAAGCTATGCACCGCTTGCGTGAAGAAAACGTTCGGTATTGTGGAAAAATAATTCATGACTTTTGCATCACGATAATGCACCTGTTAACTCGTCATTGCTTGTTCGTAATGTTTCGTAATCATGCCTCAGCCACCGCATTCACTAGATTTGCCCCCCTGTAACTCTTTACTGTTTCTATGGAAAGATGGCCGTTTGTGACGATTGAGGAAATATAAACCGAATCACTGAGAGATCGCAAGGACATACCAAAAAGTATATATCAGAACTGTTTCGAGGATTGGAAAAACGCAGGTATAAGTTTGTAATATCTGAAAGGGGCTACTTGCAAGGGGATAAAAATTGATGATTGAATACATATTTTTGATAGAGACCGATAGAGATAGAGAGTTGCAGGGGGGCAAATCATTATAGAAATCGAGAGTTAGTTCAGATGAAATACTATTTCTGTGAATAGATTCTTATGAGAACAAGAAATCGTTCTTGTTTTTGTTTTGAAGCTTCGAAATCGACTGAAACACTAACAATACATATACCTTATGTTTCTCGTATGCCTGAGAAATTGAGACGCATCGGTTGAAAATCCTTCCTATATATATATATATATATATATATATATATATATATATATATATATATATATATATATATATATATATATATATATATATATATATATATATATATATATATATATATATATATATATACATATATATATATATATTTATATATATATATATATATATATATATATATATATATATATATATAAAATTGAGAATCTTAGCGACTGGAGAAATGTACAGTAGAATAGAATAACGGGGTCTCTCAGTCAAAAAATCAAAAACCCTGCTTTACTTTGCCAAGCTTTCGCTTCTAGTGGAAAGCTTCTTATAGGCCCTGGAGAAGCTTCCCACTAGAAGCGAAAGCTTGGCAAAGTAAAGCAGAGTTTTTGATTTTTGATTTTTTTATTGAGAGACCCCGTTATTCCATTCTACTGTGTATATATATATATATATATATATATATATATATATATATATATATATATATATATATATATATATATATATATATTTACAGATATAAATATTAACGAGTGTGTGATATAAATCAAATATAAATCAAAAGGGGAAAATTCGTGGACCTATTTTTCGAGTGTTCTGTCCACGAATTTTCCCCTTTTGATATATATACAGGGTGTTTCAGAATTCGATGGACAAACTTATACCACGTCATTCCTCTTGCAAAATGATGAAAAATGAGGTAGGACATGTGTGTCCGGAAATGAGCCGTTTCAGAAATACAAGGCGTTGAAGTTGCAAAATAAAAAGACCCTTTTCGTCGTAGCTCCCGGACTAAAAGTAATAAATTAATGAAACTCAGCAAATCGATTACGATGCAACGGCTCAATTTTCAACAGCTTTCCCAGGACGAAATGCGTTAACGCGCTGCAAAACCAAAAATGCACGGCGCGCAGTCGGAGAGTAGGCTGGGTTTAAAAAAAATAATAAAATATAAGAAAATGCTAGGGGGCGCCACCAGTTTATTTTCGCAGGTTCAAACTGGGGAACCTTCAGTTCTTTTGGATTTCGTCCTGTACTATACTTTGAAAACTTGGATATAAGTACAATTATGCTTATTTGGTTTGGAAAGACTATGATGATTTGTCGGGAGAGACAGATAGCAAGCTTCACCTTGAACCACTTATTTATTAAGAAAAAAAAATTAAAAAAAGGATATATGTTTGGATGACAAAAAAATAGGTATATTAATATTATTGATAAGTACACTGAAATTCTTCAAGGTTCTAATTTATGAGTGAGTTGAGTGAAGAAGTTTAATTTCTAATAGTAACGAGTAAATACTGATTACAGCATTGTATCATACTCGAGATTACTTCTGAGTTTACCACATATGAAATTCCTATCAGTCAAAATAGGGTTAGTGATGTAGCTATAAAAAAATATATATATATATATATACTCAACGTGCGCACGTGAAGCTTACACTTTAAGGCTAATTCGTAATGAGTGGTAAGATGTCGTATAGTTGAATATGGAGAATTATATAATAGATATAAATGTAAGTATCATAAATACATATGTTTTCTCTACAGTCACAAACAAATATCATGCATCTTATCTGTCACATAATTCAGGATTCAGGTTCAGATGTAACTTGGTAACCGGCGGGTGAACAGCATTACTGCACTCTCCAATCCAACTGCACAAAAGGTATTTCATTCAAATTCATCGAGGTACATCAGAATTGTGTCACGGATTCAACTGTCTGAGACTGACTCAATACTAAGAGTAAGAGTACGATCCTAGAGTGAGACCCTTGAGTAAGACCCTAGAATGCACAATAAAATAAATTGAAACCTATTACTTAATTACTAATAAGAGTAAAACTACCTCTTTTGATGAGGGTCTACGATCATATATGAAATTCGGCAGCTTCTCGATTTTGTTGGAAAGTGCTGCCTGAAAACGTTCGGTTTCGAGTTACAAGAAAATTGTGTATGAAAATCTTCGACTTACGATTTTGTAGGAACAAGCAGCGAATGTAAATCCCTCTCAAGGTACTAGTTTTCAACCAAATGTCACGAATACGTTTATAACGTATCTACACAAGAAAACATGAAAACTAGTGTAACATAAGATTCAGCAAAGAAAAATCCCAAAACTTGGATGAAAAGAAATCACTTCAAATTCTTCGTGAACCGTTCGCTACTTTTTCGACTTATTCTCTCGTTCAAACTTCGAGAACTCGTTTTGTTTGTTGTTTTTTAATCCCCTGGCATTTAACACTTTTTGTGGAGTGCGTAGAATGTTTTGCTTGCCGAACTTCCTACAATCTTCAACTGTCAGTAGACAACCACAAATTCATTTTGTTCAATGGCTAGTACAGGGTGTTCCTGAATAGTCATGCTCATTTTGTTGTAACGCTAAACTAGCCGTTACAAATTCCACCTGAACCTATTAAAAAAAAAAATAAATAAAAAAAAAATGACTCTAACTTATTAAGGTGACGCCTTCAAGTCTTTGGCGTGCCAAGTTCCCCTGAATCTTCCATCGGAGTCCTTCAGCTCATATGTCCAGGTTGAGACCTTCTTTGAAATGATAAATGGCCCCAGGTATTTTGGTGCCAACTTGGCCGAATAATTCTTCGCCGCATCTGATAGGACATAATTTTTTCGATAAACACGATCCCCACAATTATAGGTGACGGGACGATGACGTAAATCATAAAGACGTTTATTCTTCTCTGCCGCTCTAACCAATCTTTTCTTGATATCTGCATAGAGTTCCTGAAACATTTTACTCCTATCCTGCATTAATGTGTTTCCTTCCGTTTGGCAGATGGGTGGCTGCTCACCCTGTTGGGAAAATAAGTTCGATGGCATTTCTCGTCCAAAAATGGTGAAATACGGCGTATGTCTCGTGGATTCATGAACTTGCGTACGTAATGCACAAGCCAGTTTAAAAATATGCTTGTCCCATTCTCGGTGGTTTTCAGAGATATAACACCGGATCATTGTTTCTAATGTCTTATTGACACGCTCTGTAGGGTTCGCTTGAGCATGATAGAAAGCAGTAAAAGACTGTCGAATATTATATGACTCAAGTAAGTTGTGGAACTCCTTAGATTTGAATTGGGGGCCATTATCACTTATGAGTACTTCCGGCTGCCCGAACATTAAGAGAAGATTCTCTTCGATTGCCATACATACCAACTTTGAAGTAGCATTACGAAGTGGAACTACAATGGTAAACTTACTTAGATTGTCTACTATAACTAGAATAAATTTAAATCCGCGACTCGACCTAGGTAACGGTCCTATGAGATCGCAAGACACGATTTGAAAAGGCTTGTCAGCCACCTTGCGGGGAACCAGTAAACCAGCAGGTTTCTTTTGTTCCGGTTTATTTTGACAACAAATTACACATTCTCGGACATACTTAGAAATGTCCGATTTCATTTTGGGCCAATAGTAATACTGCGCAACTCTTCGAAGAGTTTTGAATACACCAGGATGACCAGAAATTGGTTCGTCGTGGCACTTCTTTAACACTGAGTTCCTACTATTTTTGGGTAACACGCGCTTCCATCTGTCTCCTTCATCTACTAGTTCCAAAGATTTACACTTGGCATCAACAGCCTTATAAAGGTTCGAACCCACGATACGCCAGGCTGGGAATCTAAGAGGATTTTTTGAAACATTATCTAGCATTTTCAAGTACCACCTATCAGTTTTGATGTCAGATTCTTCGACGGTATCTACAACTGGAACAGATCGCGAAAGCATATCTGGGACAACGTGCTCCTTTCCCTTTCTGTGTACTAGCGTGAAATTATATTGTTGAAGTTTCAGCGCCCATCTCGCTAAACGTCCCGTCGGATCCTTAAGATTATTCAACCAACACAATGACCAATGATCGGTGATCACTGTAAAATGAGAGCCCTCGATATATGGTCGCAACTTCTCGATGCTCCACAACACGGCCAGGCATTCACGCTCTGTCGTGGAATACTTCCTTTCCTGCTTAGTTAGAGATCTCGAAAGGTAGCACACGACTTTTTCACCTTCTTCAGGATATGTTTGAGTTAGGACAGCTCCAATTCCATAGGCACTGGCATCGGTCTGAATGACGAATTCCAAATCGAAATTAGGACATGACAACACAGGAGCTGATATCAGTCGTTCCTTTATGAGTTTCAACGCATCCTCCTGTCGGTCTGTCCAGCAAAATTTTACATTCCTTTTCAAAAGTTCCGTCAAAGGTTGAATTAGAGAGGAAAAATTCGGTATGAACCTGCGGTACCATGAGGCAGTACCAATGATACTACGAACATCAGACACTTTAGTGGGCGAAGGAATATTCAAAATTGCTTGCACTTTCGCAGGATCTACGTGAAGTCCATTCACATCAACAACATATCCAAGGTAATGTAGTTCTGGGCGACAAAATTGACATTTCTCCTTACTTAGTGTTAAACCAGCGGACATGAGCCTATTAAAAATCTTAGAAAGTATTTCTACATGTTTCTCAAACGTTTCAGAGACAACAACGATATCGTCCAGATAAACGAAAGCATATGGTTCAAGATCCACTCCTATAACCCTATCTATAAGTCGTTGCCAAGTAGCTGGTGCAGTATGGAGACCAAACGGTAGTCGTTTGAATTGGAAAAGTCCTCTTCCCGGTACAGTGAAAGCGGTATATTGCCGAGATGCCTTGGCAACTGGTATTTGCCAGTAGGCTGATTTAAGGTCCAAACTTGATAGAAATCTGGCATCCCTGAGGCGATCCAAAATAGTTGATACGAACGGGAGCGGATATGCATCACGCTTTGTAACACTATTTACCTTCCGGTAGTCCACACAAAATCGATATGAATTATCCTTCTTCCGCACCATGACTACTGGGCTGCTCCAAGGACTATTTGACGGCTCGATAATATCCTGCTCAAGCATTTTCTGTAATTCTTGATCCATGTACTTCATCAGAGTTGGAGATACTGGATAAAAGCGTTGCTTTATTGGCTGTACGTTATTAAGAATTTCGATATTGTGTTCCACAGCATCGGTACATCCTATACCATCACCCATCTTTTCAAAGGTGTCTTCAATTAATTTGTTCAAAATATTATATTGCTCCGGAGTCAAACAACCAAGTGGGCGTAAAGTTTCTTGAGATGGACTAGTATCAACAGCGTCAATAATACCAAATTTCCATTCATTTGATCGTAGATCAGGAATAATTCCCATGCGAACCCAAAAATCTATCCCAAGAATTAGAGTATGATTCAAATCGGGAACCACCAAAACATCTATAATTTTTTCAACTTCCCGAAGTTTAATAGGAACCCTAAGGACTCCTAGACAATTGCAATTGTTTCCGTTTGCCACCGTTACTGATTGTAACTCAGCAGGTTGTATATCAATTAAGCCAATGCTTTTGAGTAATTGCCACCCTTTATTCCCTACAATTGTTCTGCTTGCTCCAGAGTCCAGTAACCCAAGCAAATTTTTTCCAAAAATTGAAACATTCACATAAGGTCGGTCATCACCATTAGCATGAGATAAAACAAAATCTAAAACGAACTTGACCGAATTACACGAATCATCGACCAACTTTTCTCTTCGAGGCGTGGCTTGGTCAGTACCTAGCGCCTCGATTGATCGTTTCCCTGCAATTTATTACAACGTGGGCAATTGCGCACCGTGACATTTTGGTAACCACACTTGTAGCAGTATCGTTTTTGTTGTTGTCGGCAGGTAGTCGAAAGGTGCCCTAATTCTCTACAATTCCAACAACGTTTTCCGTCAGTTCTTGAAACATCTGTACTTTCTATGCTGTTTACACCCCTCTTCGTTGATTCATATCTTCGCATAGTACTCTCAGCTGGGGAAGAATGATGCTCACTGGTGGAAGCATATGCTAGTTCTGGGATGAGACTTCTATTCTTATGCGGTGGTGGAGTATATGATTTGGCTAACTGTCTTTTTGCATCCAACTTCCGACAAGATTCCAGCAGATCAGCTATGGAGGTTATATTACCGAAAGCTAAGAATGGATGATAATATGGATCAATTCTTTCAAGAATAATTTCCAGCTGGGATTCTTCTGAAATAGGGTTTCTCATTTTCTTGAAAAGTCCCTTCATACTTGCGATATACAGACCGATATTTTCGTTTGTTCCCTGCGTACGTCGTTTAATCTCCTCAAATAGATCACGATCAAAATTATCAGGAAGAAACTGTTCGCGCATCAAGTCTACTAGTGATTCCCAATCAGTGGCCCAGTCCTTCACCATATTGAACCAAATATAAGCGTCTCCCTCGAATAAATCAACAGCATCTCGGAATAATACAGCTCGGGAAATACCACGAGAACGTCTCCTCTCGTCGACTTTCTCCAAAAATGTACTCAATGACATGTCTCCTTTCTTTCCAGTGAATCTCAGTCCCCAGTCGCGTACTGGTACGGGTTTTATCCGGGTGATAATATCGTCTTCCTCACTTGAATCTCCGTCCAGATCAACAGTAGAGCTCTGAGCTCCAGGATCACCAACAGTACCTCGTATGACCGATAAGTCAAACACAGTTGAGTCCCTACCTTTCCGAAATTTCTTGCTCTTCTCTTGTAATTTATCGAAAGCCAGAAGCAATTTGAGCCTTATGTCTGAAATGCATTTCTTTTCAACTTCACTTTCTGGGTGAGCACGGTTCAGTCGGCCTAGAGAGTGCGCAATTTTAGAGGTGATACTTTTATATTTTCCATCTTGCTCAGTACCTTCGAATTCGTTGATAGCTAATTCTATAGTATCCAAGTTACTCTTCAGTGACTGCGAATCCTCTGAGAAAGCATAAGGGTATATAGGGTTCTTGATAGCAAGAGAAGTCTTCTCCAAACGTAAAGCATTGCGAAGTACCGCTCTCAACTCCGTGACGACAAGATTTGTACCATCCAGGCCTCGGACTATCAATTCATACAGCAGTTCTTCTTTGGTGAGACGGTTTGGATCAATCTTGATCTTTGTAGTTGCCATAGTAGGATAATTTGTATTAAAAAAAATCTTATGTGTGGTAAGTTTAAGCACAACAAAAAAAAATTAGTAAGAAATTGAAATAACTTAGGAATAAACTGAAATAACAAAAGAATACTCGGCGTCGGTGGGTGTAGCACTAAAATGCGTTCAAATCAATCGAGAAATTGAAAAAAACTCAAAAATCAACAAAAATAACAAAAGGACGCCTGGCGTCGGTGCGAAAATTTAAGGGTCAATTTCATAAACACAAAATATTGAGACGTCTCAGTTAAAGCGAAGCCCCACACGAGGGCGCCAAATTTGCAACGGCTCAATTTTCAACAGCTTTCCCAGGACGAAATGCGTTAACGCGCTGCAAAACCAAAAATGCACGGCGCGCAGTCGGAGAGTAGGCTGGGTTTAAAAAAAAAATAATAAAATATAAGAAAATGCTAGGGGGCGCCACCAGTTTATTTTCGCAGGTTCAAACTGGGGAACCTTCAGTTCTTTTGGATTTCGTCCTGTACTATACTTTGAAAACTTGGATATAAGTACAATTATGCTTATTTGGTTTGGAAAGACTATGATGATTTGTCGGGAGAGACAGATAGCAAGCTTCACCTTGAACCACTTATTTATTAAGAAAAAAAAATTAAAAAAAGGATATATGTTTGGATGACAAAAAAATAGGTATATTAATATTATTGATAAGTACACTGAAATTCTTCAAGGTTCTAATTTATGAGTGAGTTGAGTGAAGAAGTTTAATTTCTAATAGTAACGAGTAAATACTGATTACAGCATTGTATCATACTCGAGATTACTTCTGAGTTTACCACATATGAAATTCCTATCAGTCAAAATAGGGTTAGTGATGTAGCTATAAAAAAATATATATATATATATACTCAACGTGCGCACGTGAAGCTTACACTTTAAGGCTAATTCGTAATGAGTGGTAAGATGTCGTATAGTTGAATATGGAGAATTATATAATAGATATAAATGTAAGTATCATAAATACATATGTTTTCTCTACAGTCACAAACAAATATCATGCATCTTATCTGTCACATAATTCAGGATTCAGGTTCAGATGTAACTTGGTAACCGGCGGGTGAACAGCATTACTGCACTCTCCAATCCAACTGCACAAAAGGTATTTCATTCAAATTCATCGAGGTACATCAGAATTGTGTCACGGATTCAACTGTCTGAGACTGACTCAATACTAAGAGTAAGAGTACGATCCTAGAGTGAGACCCTTGAGTAAGACCCTAGAATGCACAATAAAATAAATTGAAACCTATTACTTAATTACTAATAAGAGTAAAACTACCTCTTTTGATGAGGGTCTACGATCATATATGAAATTCGGCAGCTTCTCGATTTTGTTGGAAAGTGCTGCCTGAAAACGTTCGGTTTCGAGTTACAAGAAAATTGTGTATGAAAATCTTCGACTTACGATTTTGTAGGAACAAGCAGCGAATGTAAATCCCTCTCAAGGTACTAGTTTTCAACCAAATGTCACGAATACGTTTATAACGTATCTACACAAGAAAACATGAAAACTAGTGTAACATAAGATTCAGCAAAGAAAAATCCCAAAACTTGGATGAAAAGAAATCACTTCAAATTCTTCGTGAACCGTTCGCTACTTTTTCGACTTATTCTCTCGTTCAAACTTCGAGAACTCGTTTTGTTTGTTGTTTTTTAATCCCCTGGCATTTAACACTTTTTGTGGAGTGCGTAGAATGTTTTGCTTGCCGAACTTCCTACAATCTTCAACTGTCAGTAGACAACCACAAATTCATTTTGTTCAATGGCTAGTACAGGGTGTTCCTGAATAGTCATGCTCATTTTGTTGTAACGCTAAACTAGCCGTTACAACGAGCTAGAATGTACTTCCTCCAGTGGTATGTTTGCTTCAGTATCAGTAGCCAGTGGCGTTCCAGCGGGGTAATAGCTTATATTTCCCCCTTATTTTTGACGCCACTGACTTTATATCCACAACCGTCTTTTTTTTGAATTCCTTGATCAATTTTACGTAAAAACCAAATAAACATTCA
Organism: Leptinotarsa decemlineata; assembly: GCF_025532065.1. Lineage (NCBI taxonomy): Eukaryota > Metazoa > Arthropoda > Insecta > Coleoptera > Chrysomelidae > Leptinotarsa > Leptinotarsa decemlineata. The sequence continues at coordinate 8,575,870 of NW_027412694.1, read as the reverse complement.
CTATGAAAAAACCAGTAGTTTTCGAGAAAAATTGAGTTGAACTGATAGGTGCATTCTCATATGGGAATATTAATAATCGAGTAAAATAATCGAAATTCCAAAACCGAAATTATTTGAACTTTTTCATCATTCTACCATTCATTGTGTGCTTGAAAAATTATTCACTTCGGCGACATATTGCGGATTTTCTACCATTTTACCAACTTTTTTTGCAGATATGTTGTGAGCCCGCAGACCTACTGAATGGCTTTACCTCGAGATTTATTTTTTAATAAAATGTTCCATCCAAACGATTTTCAAAGACAATTACGAATAGTTGGCAAAACTGAACTCAGAATGTTTTATCGAATTATCTTCTCTCACTGGGTAAAAATCCAAGTTTTATCGATTAACCAAAATACCATTACTTGTTTCAACCTTAGCCATCTACAATGTTTCCTGGGCATATCTATTATAGTTTTGTTAGATAACTGTACCGATATTCTCGAGTTCTTCAGCCACTGGTTGAATAGTTTCAGAATACATTCACGTGACTTATAACAATCTTTGATCCACCTAAGCAATGAGGATTACTTTATTCATTGACAACAATAAATTTGTTAGGGGGCTGTGGAAATGAAATGAGATTCGTATGACACTTCCAAGTTAACGTAGCTGTCAGAAAGTGTTTGATTGTGTATTTCGTATGATAAAAATGAATTTTACATTCGAAGACTTAGCGGACATGCACCTCATTTATGGAAAATCGGGACGGAATGGAAGGTTGGCACAAAGAATGTATCGTGAAAATTTTCCTGGAAGAAATAGAATTCCTAATTGGAAAACGTTCGAAAACGTGGACAGAAGACTCAGGGAAACAGGAAGTTTTTTAATTACCAGAAGGAATGCAGGTATACAGAGAACTGTAAGAAATTATATCACAGAAGAGGAGATATTGAACTATGCTGCTGAACATCCGTCTGAAAGTAGTAGATCTATAGCTAGAGTGCTGCATGTGTCTTCATCATCTGTTTGGAGGACTTTGCATGAACAGCAGTTATACCCATATCGACTGAGAAAAGTTCAGGCACTGAAACCAGAGGACTATCCAGATCGAATTGAATTTTCTCGATGGTTTTTAAGTATGTGGAGAAATAATCCGGAATTTATCAAGCAAGTGTTATACACTGATGAAGCAAAATTCACAAGGGAAGGTATTTTCAATTCTCGCAATAGCCATATTTGGGCCGAGGAAAATCCTTTTGCTATTCATCCTCATGGCCATCAAACAAAATTTTCATTGAATGTTTGGGCAGGAATAGTAGAAAACCGTTCAGTTGGTCCTTATCTTTTACCAGATAATTTGAATGGGGACAATTATAGCACTTTCTTGGGAGAAGTATTGCCTGAATTGTTAGAAGATGTTCCTCTGAATATCCGGAATGGAATGTGGTTTCAGCACGACGGTGCTTCTGTTCATTTTTCGTTAGCTGCTAGAGAGTACCTAAATCGGAAATTCGGTGACAATTGGATTGGTCGAGGTGGACCCCACAAATGGCCTGCCAGATCACCAGATTTGAATCCTGTTGACTATTTTCTTTGGGGTCATATGAAGTCACTGGTTTATGAAACAGAACCAAAAAGCCAAGAAGAATTAGTCGCCCGCATTCAAGCTGCATCGATAACGATTGCCGAAAATTTAGAATCATTTGAAAAAGTGCGATTTTCTATGTTGCGCCGTTGCAGATCGTGTATAAGTGTTGACGGAAAAAATTTCGAACAATTACCCTATTGATTATTCATCAGATGTTCTCATTATTATTCAAAAGCACATTTGAATTTTCAATGTAAATTTCAAAAAGAAATTCGTGTTTATGACTCACTGTTCTAGAATTTCAACAGTATTGTTTCTTATCACATTATCTAAAATATGTGTAGAGAAGGTATATTTTGAACATGATATTTCTACTCAAAGATGAATTATGAGTACCGACATCCAACTAATAGTTATGTAATTAGCTGTAAATAGACAACTTCCATTTCTTCATTTATTTAAAAAACTGCATTTACTGACTAGAGTTAGCGAAGATCTTATCAGATAATTGTGAACAAAAAATAATTTTTCCAAAATCCAGAATAATGGTGTTATTTTAGGATTATTGGAGCCTAACTCAGTCGAGATTCCGAATGATCGCAAATTTTATTTGGGGTCACTTTTTTTCAGATCACAAAGTCACTCGAAGATCTGAGAACAATGAAAACATTTCAACAATGAAATCTATTGACAAGCACGAAAATAAGCCTCAAGAGTTATGATTTGTCATTACAATATGCTAAACATAACAAAAATTGGTACGAGGATAGAAAACCCACAATAATTACATCACTTGCAAGCGCTAAATTAATGGTAAAATCATAAAAGAGTTCAAATAATTTTGGTTTTGGAATTTCGATTATTTTAATCGATTATTCCCATATAAGAATGCACGTATCAGTTCAACTCAATTTTTCTCGAAAACTACTGGTTTTTTCATAGTGAATGTTTTTTTAGTTTTTACGTGAAATTGATCAAGGAATTCAAAAAAAAGACGGTTGTGGATATAAAGTCAGTGGCGTAAAAAATAAGGGGGAAATATAATTACCCCGCTGGAACGCCACTGGCTACTGATACTGAAGCAACCATACCACTGGAGGAAGCACATTCTAGCTCGTAATCGATTTGCTGAGTTTCATTAATTTATTCCTTTTAGTCCGAGAGCTACGACGAAAAGGGTCCTTTTATTTTGCAACTTCAACGCCCTGTATTTCTGAAACGGCTCATTTCCGGACACACATGTCCTACCTCATTTTTCATCATTTTGCAAGAGGAATGACGTGGTATAAGTTTGTCCGTCGAATTCTGAAACACCCTGTATATATATATATATATATATATATATATATATATATATATATATATATATATATATATATATATATATATCTCTTTTGACACAAACTCAACCCGCAAATAGGGTTGAAAAGACGAAAGACTGTATTTACAATATATCTTGTTCCTGTGGAAAAAGTGATAAAGGTGAAACCTCAAGACCCCTAGGTGTGAGAGAAAATGAATATATATATATATATATATATATATATATATATATATATATATATATATATCTCTTTTGACACAAACTCAACCCGCAAATAGGGTTGAAAAGACGAAAGACTGTATTTACAATATATCTTGTTCCTGTGGAAAAAGTGATAAAGGTGAAACCTCAAGACCCCTAGGTGTGAGAGAAAATGAATATTATAACAAGACAGATGGCAGGATCGGGGATAGCGGAGCATATTCAAAAGCCAATTGGTGATCGCGCTATAGAATGGAGTGAAACAAAATTTATCACCAACAATAATTGAAAATTACAAAATAAAAAAAAATCTGCCTATATTTTTTTAGCAGGTAACAATTGTATTTCAAATAGCTTTGTGAAAATGGATCGTACCTAGTTGCCATTACTAAGAAGATAAGTTGAAAACGGGAATATAAACCTTAAATGAATTCCTATAGAACATTCAGTATATATATATATATATATATATATATATATATATATATTCATGTAGACATATGATATCTGAACAGTTCAAGCGTATCGCCCACTTGTCCGGCACACGTCCCGTCAAAATACGGATAGGATTGGAACAATGAAAATGAATAGACCAGCGCTCACTAGCCCGACACGGCACAGCCAAGACCGTCCGCCGTCGGAAAGGATTCCATCTCTCCGATCGGAAATACTGGAAAAATGTCTCCTTATCTTCTATAAGATCGTTGAAAAAATGATGAAACTCTCCCAGGTTTACCCTCTTTTGATAAATGGGATGGACCGACAACATTCTTTTTTGTGACTATTTCCCTTGAAATCGAACAAAGAGCACCTTCAGTATGCTACTACCAGTCGCCATCAGGCGACGGACAGCACCGTGCTGTGCTGTACCGGACAAGTGAGCGACGAGCTTCATTCTTTTGATGCACATCAAAACAGTTAAGCTTACCACCCACTAGCCCGGCACGGCACAGCCAAGACCGTCCGCCGTCAGAAAGGATACCAGCTCTCCGATCGGACATACTGGAAACATTTCTCCTCGTCTCCTCGTCTCCTCGTCGAACAGATTGACCCTCTTTTGATTAATGAGAAGGACCTACAACATTCTTTTTTGTGACTAGTTTCTTCTACATTCAATAATGCGGCCACTATGATGACGACTTCTTCGTCAGAACTGGTAGTGATTCACATATTTCTGTCACCGCTCAATTTCAAGTGGAATTCCCTTGAAATCGAACAAACAGGACCTTCAGTATGCTGGTTGTAGCTGGACAAGTGGGCGATGCTACTACCCGTTGCCATCAGGCGACGGACAGCGCCGTGCTGTGCTATGCCGGAACGACAAGCTTAAAACTATTCGCAATCTGAGTCGAAGTTGTACAGTGAGTTTCAGGTTGAGAAAACGGAAAAAGATTGTTTACCAAAACGTCGACCACTTAAGAAAGTATAAATATATGTTTTTTTTTTGTTTTCAATTGATTTGTTCAATTTGTAGCCAAAACTTATGAATTCGACAATTTACTGACTGATTGGACTCTTCAGTGATTTATAATTATGCAGTTACTTTTCGGGGTGAATTTTTTCTTGACTTTAATACACTTCCGCAGAGATTCTATTGATTTAGCTTTGTTTATTTTTCAGATTTTTGAAGGTTATATACCCAAAAAAATAGTAAGTGAAGAATAGTAGAAAAAATATTCTACAATTATATCATCAGTAGACTTTTCAAAGCGTTTGATTCTAAAGTCAGATCCACCATCGACGTTCACAAAGGAAGGAAAGGGGGGATTGATTGAAAACTATCTGATTATTTATGATTTGTCTCTAGAAACGAAAACTTCAACCATAAATGAAAAAATATAATTTATTTATTTATTCATCCAAACAGGCTGATTAGCCTAATTACATGGATATAACAAAAAAAAAGAAAAACAAAAATTTTAGTTCAATACTAATACATATACAATAAAATTAATACTAAAAATAGCAACATAATGTTTACACAACCTTAACTGCCAATATACCAGAATGACAGGGAGACGTTATTCAGAAATACTAACCAAATAATTTAATATCAATTGGCGAAAACTGTTTTGCGATAAAGTCCAGTCCAATGATATTAAAACACCTGTTTGGTTAGCCAATCGGAGCATGTATACAAGAGAAGATCTAGATCCGTATAAATTTACAGGATAGTTAAATTCAAATGATGAACGTGTGCGTAATAATAATACAATGATAATAATAAATAAATAATAATAAAATGATAAAGGATACAAATGAAGGAAAAATAAATAAGAAAGTGTTTTGAGGGCAAGTCGTAAGATGAAGTAGAATTTTGAACCGTGTATACCCATATTGTGTATATATGGTTCGTTTCAAACAATGTGTTTCTATTTTATTGAATGAGTTATACTTATTGTAAATGAATAATTCCTAATAGCAATGAGCCTAGTGGAATCTTTGGCATACATGGTGAAATTCAAGAATGGTTTGTTTTGCTTGGGACTATCTGGCATGAATATATACAATAGTTGTATGAACTTTATGTGAAGAGGCTGTTTGTATAATGATTAATAAGATTTATTTCTTCAACCTTCAATTAATATTAATAATAATTCTTCACGCGCAGAAGATATTATGTGAAATGAAACCAATTAAATCAATTAATTACATTTCATTTTCAGATTCAATTCATGATCATTATTGAAGATATTCGTTATAAATACAGTTTTTTCATGGTATTCGTGTCATCGTTATGACACATTACAGAAAACATATTATAATGATCTGAAATAATTGGGTCGATTCACTTGATATGTTTGTAATGAAAATCTATTGACTCATCCATATAGTGAATCAATGGAAACTAAATACCCAGAAAAAACATTGGGACCCTTTTTCATCTTTGATAATTATCGTTTAAGTCCAGAAAGGGAGTCGTCATCATGTGTTACTCAGGAGTATGTCACTTAAGGGTGGAAGAGTTCAAAAGTGGCACCCACGATACGGTGTGGTACCACTGATACAATGTACATTGGATAGAAACGTAATAGAAGCTTAAGTGAAACAAGAACCCAGAAAACAAAGTATTCAGGTAGGGGTGTTTCAAGAGTTGTCAAACTGAACCATTATCAGAAAGATCCAATCAGGAGTGAGCATTGGACACCTTGACACCATTATTCCCACCATCACCCTCACTACCAGTCAGTCGTTGCCAAGATTTTGACGTCCTCACGGTCAACGCATATACCACCAATGATGTTTGCCGTAGTAGCAGACGAAACGTTTGATACTTCAGGTTTCATTGGACCACGGCCTACCAGCCCGAATGTTATTCGCACGGAGGAAATTCTGCTCTGGATACGAGTGTTATAATTCACGTATTGACTATACGATAATGACTTTCATTTGATTCAACTTCAAAGTGCGTTTGATAAGTGAAAAGAAGTGAATTAAATATCGTTTTTTTTTTCGTGGAAATAATTCAAAAATAAAATTGAGTCAGAAAATAGAATCATGATTACCAACAACGAAATATGAAACCGGGGAACTACTTTCATTGTTAGGTAGAATTGCTCCTGTCAATGGAGTTGAGTGGGTGAGTACGTGAGCCCAAAATGGGTGGGTCTAATACGAAAAGGTTTATTGTGGCCCATACCTATTCGAACTTGACCAACTAGATTCAGCTTCTCAACGAGGCCGATTTTTTCATTTGGTGAGTAAACTCTCATATTAGCTGGCAAGAGTGGAACTCTGAAACTCTGAAAACCTGATCCGGTCCGCAGTAAGGCAGACATAGATTATGTGCTCTGCTCCCGAAGCCTAAGTTTTCTCGTGAAGAATAATCCACTACAAAGTTGACAGACCATGGTATATTTTTCTCAATCTAGTGTGGACCCGATCAGTGGCCAGTCTGTTACAACCTTCTTCAGGTAGATGTACAGATGTGTGGCTCGGAAAGTAGGTCTCCTCTGATTCATTTCCTACATCTGCAGGGTACTAACTATACCCAACACCCAGGAGACGCTATTCTGTTTTTTTCAGGTAACCTATAGGAATTCAGGCCGTAATATCAATCTCCTTACCTGTGAATTATCATTCGAAATATATTCTACGACAGTCATACTGCCACATTGAAAGGATTCAAGAAGATTGGTTGATATTGAGCTTATCAAATGTCCAAAGAACAAAATCTCCATCTAAATGACCGCAGCAACCTTTCCATAAGAGGACAACTGTAGGTACGCTTTACTTGAAGATACACTATATTAAGCGAGGCAGGGCTTTTTTGGTTCTGGTTTGGTAAGCAAGAAGACGCGTAAGCGTCTTCTTGCTTGCCAAGGGGAGTTTGTTTCCTCACCTGGATAGAGATTCTGCTTCTGCAGCTCAAGAATTTGGTGCAAGGCACTGAGTCGCTTTCTGGCTACACAACCTAGTCTCCTAAATTTGTTTACGAAATCAGAACTTGGGAACTTCAAAGCTCTCGCTCTTGACTCAACGTTTATATACTTTCAAGACTCAGGGTCATATTCTTTGGTTACTTCATTTTCTACGGGTGATACCGATGAAATCATAACTTGCTCACATAAAATATTGTTAATGATGCTACTTTTGAGCCACAAAATATCATATTATGAATATTGAGATGAAAAATATATGATGATGATAATATGAGTGGCAAGAACGAGGTTTTAATAATGAACAAGAACGAGAATGTTTCCTACCTATTCACCAAACTTAAACATCTGTTCATGCATCTTATGTATCATCTTTCCCTCCAACCGATTTCTTGGAGGCTTTGAATTCTACTAGATACTCGTTAGGACAACAAGAGAATTGTTTCGAATTCTTGGGGTTTTTGTTGAATACTCTTCATGAGCAAAACAGTAGCAGAATCCTGCTCACTTGTTCACTTTGTAGTAAATGTTAAAGAATTAGCAAAATCGTATGTGGATTTCTGGAACTTCAACTAGCGTTTCCTTATATGACTAATAACTAGTCCGTGTAAAGCTTATTGTTGAATCATCTGAAAATGGAACTTTCAACAGGTGATAATCAACTGTATTGCCAAATATGCGCCTAACTAACTATTATAAGAAAACACTGATGATCTTCAAACATGACTCAACCTCTAACGGAAACACCAAACTCCTACGAAGGTTCAATATAGATGAACACTTCAATCTAGCAAACCACTATTATAATCTTCATGCAGTCATTGTTCACTGTGGTTCTGACATAGAATCTAGTCATTATTACGCATTGGTCAAAGACGAAACGAACTGGTTTAAGTTTGACGATAGTCGTGTCACTAAGTGTTTTGGCGTGTCTTGAATTTATTGGAGCCTCTGGAGACACCCTACATTTTGTTTTATGAGAGAGAGGATATTGGCAGATCAAGATCTTCAGATGATGTGGTGCTGCAGGTTTTTCCGGGTTTTCCTATAGCTGAAAAAGCAAATGCGCCACTGGAATCAATGAAGTCGCCCCGGAGCGCCCATTAATTTTTGTTGATGTTTTATAATTAATTTCATGATTTGTATTTTAGAATTATTGAAATTTTATATTTAACTAAAAAAACTAACCTTTTTTTTATGGAAAAATACTAATTGCAATCAATACTGACACAAGAGTCACTGGTTGAAACCCAACCAGGTATTTTTTTCAAAATAATATTTATATTAATTATTCAATAAAAAAAATTGATTTTTCAACCAAATCAAACTTTTCGCTTGGAAGAAAATAGTTGATGAAGTTTTTTTGGTGCCAACGGCATAGAAAATTATGCAGAAGATTGATGTTATTTCTTTTCACAATGGAATCCTCTCCTGATGGGGTCATTCCACTGTAAATTCCGGTACAGTTTAGCTTCCTTAGTGATATGAGTAGGACGAGAAGATAATTCAATTATATTTCTTTTTATAAACAATATTTTTATATTTTCTTTCGTTGATGCATTCATGAGCGGAGAAGATAATAATGTATGCCAAATGTTATTGTCCCCAAGAATGAAACCTATCTAGTGGAACGATAACTCTGTATGAATAACATGAAATGTTTCTATTTGTTTCATGTCAAGTATGTATAGTCACTCCAATTATGAAATCAGCAGTATAATTTAAAAAAATGCATTTCTTTACGAATGACGAAAAAACTCATTTTATTTGAAGAAGTTTTTTCAATTTCATAATCATATAAAAAACGTTATTGAAATGGCACTAATATTATTATTTGAAAGCAAAATGTGACACGTATGGAACGTCATTTGGGAAAAATAATAAAATCATCTGAAAATTTAGGGATAATTTTCTGCAAAATTCATGATTTTTCGAAAAATCACCAAAGATATATATTATTCAGTGAATACATTGCTTTTCTCCAAATAGATAAATGTCTCCGAACCAGATATAAGTTTATTGAGGATTCAAATTGATACCAATATGTCTTGACACAATCATGTCTCAAAAGCTTGAAACACTGTTCTGTTTTGTTTATTTCTAGAACATCCCGATAATGTTATGTGAGAAATATGAAGAAAATCCCTACATTAATTTAATCCGTACTTTGTCTTCTCGATTACTGATGATGCTGGAAACGGCTTTGGGGAGGAAAGGAGGCATTAGGAAAACACCACCGTGTAGGCTAATGAATAACTCGCCATACTAACTGTTAGATATCGGATCATGTATAAAAACGAAGGTTTTTATTGTACATTTTTTAACATGAGCTACCGACTCGTGGGAAACGGAGTTCAGTTGTGGTTTGGTTTTGGAATTAGGAATATATGTATAGTTGTGAGCCGGAAGCGTTTTATTTCATTCTAATACTTAACAATTGGCGACGAGGATATAAGAAATTCCACGTAAATTAATTCTTTCGTTAAGTGTGGCAAAGTGAGAATAAAAACATCGAACAGAAAAAACAATGGCAACAGGACTTTTTGGTTCTCTCGCTGTATTTGATCACAAAAACTCAGACTTAGTGTTCAATGAACGATTAAAACAGTTTTTCATTGCAAATGAAATCAAAGAAGAAACACGGAAAAAAACAATCTTAATGAATACTTTGAACGAAGAGTGCTATGTTTTGCTGCGTAATTTATGCATACCGGACTTACCTGAAACAAAAACTTATAGTGAAATCATCGACATCCTAACTGTGTATTTTTCCCCTTACTTTTCGGAACGTTTAAAATTTTACAATGCTCGAAAAAGTATGAGTGAAAGTGTTTCCGAATGGGAAGCAAAGTTGAAAAGTCTCGCTACAAATTCCAAGTTCAGTGAGGAGCAATTGAAAATAGTGTTGCGAGACATATTTGTAATTGGGATGGGAAACGAAAAAATTATGTCCCGTTTATTTGAGGAAGATGCATCAAGTGAAGCAGTAACGTTAGCTTCCGTAGTGAAAATAGCGTTAGCAAAGGAATCCGCTATTAAAGAACAAAAAGAAGTGCAGGTGGTAGCAGCGGAAGCCGTTAGAACGAATATTAAAGTTAAAGATGTCCATTTCAGTCGTTCCCCGGAAAGCAGTAGGGTTCACAAAGGGATAGCAACAGGTAGGACAGGGTGTGCACAGTGAAATGTGCTTTCTTCTGGAAGTATTTCACGAGATTCAAGTAAGTGCTATGTATGTGGTCGATTAAACCATAAAAGTCCTGAGTGTAGGTTCCGGAATAACAGTTGTTATAAATGCGGGAAAAAGGGGCATTTGGCACCAATGTGCAATCGTTCTAATGTTAGCCAAAATTTCATAAAAGACATAGAATCCGAACAAACTGCCGAGTTTATGTTTAATTTAGAAAATATCGAAATTGATAATAAAGGAAATGTAAAACCCACCTGTGTTAAATTGATAATTGATAATAAACCATTCAGTTTTGAAGCCGACTCCGGCTTTGCGTATGCCGCAATTTCTGAAAGTTTATTTCAAAAACATTTTAGAAATAAGTTACTTCAGAAAAATGATTTGTTGTTAAGAGATTATGTTGGAATTTCGTTCAAGCCGTTAGGATTTGTAGAAGTTGAAGTATTTTACGAAGGTAAAGCAAACATGTTGAAAATATATATTATTAAAAACGGAGGTCCACCATTAATAGGAAGAAATGGATTAAAAATGTTAAACTTAGGAATAAGTGAAGTGAATAAGATCGAAAATAATCTGAACAATATAAGTTTTACTGTCAATCCTGATAATTTACTAATGAAATGAAATAGTGCCGTATTCGAAAATAATTTCGGCACTTTTAACAAATTTAAAGTTACTTTGAAATTAAAACCAGGGGCCATTCCAAAATTTTATAAGGCGCACCCTGTTCCATTCAGCTTGAAACCAAAAATAGAAAATGAATTAAAAAGATTAGTTGATAATGATATTTTAATGCCTGTCGAATTTTCAGAATGGGCAACACCCATCGTTCCGATATTGAAACAAAATGGTGGAGTTAGACTCTGTGGCGATTTTAAAATAACCCTCAATCCTCAACTGGAGGTACAAAGATACCCTCTTCCGAGAATAGAGTATTTGTTTAATCAATTGCAAGGTGGTGAAAAATTTTCAAAAATAGATCTGTCTGAAGCCTACCAACAAGTGTTATTGTCAGACGATAGTCAAAAGTTGGTTACAATATCCACCCACAAGGGGTTATTTTCTTTCAAACGCTTACCATATGGAATACATTGTGCTCCATTTATTTTTCAAAATTTAATGGAAAAATAAATGGAGCACATTTATTTTGGTGGAATAGGGTAACATCACGTAAAATTTACTCTCTTATAAGTGCATCAAATGACGAATTGGAACAAGGAATAAATTGCGAAACAGTGCCTAAAGTGTGATTAAGAGGGAAGTGCATCGATCTACCATCGTGGACAGTGATTAAAGTGCATCTCAGTTAGGAATTAACAAAGGTAAACAAAGAACAAAGGTGAATAATAAATGTCAACTGATAAAATACGTGCCAGTGTAGAACTATCCCACCAATAGTCTCGTCATTTTAACTAATAAAACTTGAAAACTTTTGCTCAAATAATGCAAAAAGAAATAGTTACACTAGAATCTTTACACCAAGATATTGTCAACAATAGAAATCATATAAAAAATTATATAGAAGCGACAGAAGCAAACCTCTTACTGAGCATAGAAGAAGTAAAACTGAATTTCAGAAAATTGGAGAAAGAAAACCAATTATTAAAAAATGAAATTGAATATCTGAAACGTAATCAGAATAAAAATAACATTATAGTTTTCGGACTCAAAAAAAGAAAAGAACATCTAACTCCTGAAAATATATGTAAAGACCTGAAAGAATTGATTGATGTGGATCTGAATGAAACGCATATCAACGACATCTACTCACTTGGAAAGACGGAAAGCTGTCCTATCAAAATTGAGTTCATCTCCCACTATACGAAGAAAATTGTACTCCGAAATTGCAATAAACTTCGAGGTAAACAAATATCCATCGCTCAGGACCTCACCCAACAACAGCGAGAAGAGAAAAAAATTCTGAAAAACAGGAAACATCCAATGAATGCGGGGAAACAAATTATTTGTAAATGGAGTAGCTTATAACGCAAAAGAACTGCAAGAAACGAAAAGTGCTCCAGCAACGCCAACTATTCAATACCCAAAACTTACGTTGGAAACATCTGAGACTCTCACCAACAAAAATATTTTAACAAAGGAAAAGTTGCAGAGAATACCACAAAATCTACTCCTGCTCCATAATAGTGAACAGAACAAAGAAGAAACGACATCAAAAACTGGAAAACATACAAAGCACCAAAATAAACCAGAAACCAATATTGAAAGTAAGTCAAGAACCAGATCAATAACCAAACCAAACTAATTGTTTTTAGCATAATAACTAGTCTTAAATTTCTATGTTTTAATGAACTTTATATACTTAACTTATGCAAAATTTTGAATTGATGAACCCAAATAAAAACCTCTCAGTCACTCCTGTGAAATGGAAAAGTATATTAAGAATTTTGAATTGAGTACAGTTGAGACAGAAATATTATCTAACCTGGCAGAATGTAATGAAGTCGTGAAAATAAACAACAATAAGGCAAATTTTAAGATAATCCACAATAATATACGGAGTATACATAAAAATTTCAACGACTTATTATGTTACTTGCAACAACTAAATGATAAACCAGAAGTTATTGTTCTCACTGAGACGAGACAAATTCAAGATTTGAATTTATATCACATCGATGGTTATAACATAGTATACAATGAAGGAATGTACAATCAGAACGATGGTGTAGTGATGTTCATTAAATCAGATCTTGAGTTCACATATGAAATAGTGAAGTTGAGCAACGAAAACAACATGATCTTTTGCCATATTTATTTCAATAACAGAAGTTTATCTATTCTCGCTATGTATAAAAACCCTTCCTATTGTTGTAAACTGTTTGTAAATTCTTTGAAAGCATATCTCAGACAATGCGAAAATAAGGCAGATTATTTCATCTTTCTTGGAGACATAAATATTGATATAATGGATGAGAATATGGATATATCAACAATCGAATACCTGAATCTTATGGGAGAATTTGAATTTATATCTTTGATAAGTAATTATACAAGGGTGACTGAAAATACAAAATCTTGTCTGGACCACATGTTCATTAGAACTAAATCCGACACTGATTTTTTACTACCTATTATCATTACAACAAAACTCACAGACCACTATACTACATATCTCCAAATTGTACTAGATAAAAAAATTAATGAAACTGAACGGTTTGTGAATAATTATACAGCAGTAGACTATAATAAACTTAGGACGCATATTCAGACGGTTGACTGGGAACCAGTATATCGCGCAACTAAACTAGAATCTGCAACAAATTTTTTTTATAGAAATCCTTGATAATAAAATTTCCGAATGCAGCTACAAAAAAAAGTCTAAGCAAAAAAAAAGGAAAATATGGATTACAAACGGAATAATAAATTCAATAAACACTAGAGACCGCATGTTTCAAGAGTATCTACGCAACCCAAATGATGACAGTTTGAAAAGGAAGTACAAACTCTATCGAAATAAATTAAACAGTACTATAAAAAAGGCACGAATTACTTTTTACCGGAATGATATTGAAAAATATAAAAGTGATAACTCAAAATTGTGGGAAACTGTTGGAGAAATTTGTGGGAAAAAAAGGCCAATAAATAAAATAACACATATAAATATAGAAGGAAGATCCACGGATAATATTCCCGAAATTGCTGATAATTTTAATGATCATTACATCAATATAAGCAAAAAATTAGCAAGAGAAATAAAAGTCGATCCAAATTATAAATGTCCGAGAAGAAATATCAATAATCATATGTCAATGTTTTTATTTCCTACTGATTCCACCGAAATAAAAAATATAATTCTATCATTGAAAAACAGAAAAGCGGTGGGGGTCGATGGAATAAAGGCTGAACTTTTGAAAAACACAATTCCATTCATAGCCGAACCATTAGTATATTTAATAAATAAATCTTTCATAGACGGTATTTTTCCATCCGCGCTGAAATTGACACAAGTGATACCAATTTATAAAAACGGCGATAAAAATGAACCTATAAACTATCGACCAATATCACTGATCACTTCTGTAGCCAAAATTTTCGAAAAAATTATAAAAATACGACTATCGTCCTACCTCAAAAAATATAACATTCTTTCCTGTAGACAATATGGTTTTCGAGAAGGTGTGTCGACCCAAGATGCTGTCCTAGACCTAACAACTGAAATGTATTCTGCTATGGATAACAAGAAGGCATCTCTATGTGTCTTCATAGACCTGTCAAAGGCTTTTGACACAGTTAGCCACCCACTCCTTCTTAAATCACTTGAAAACATAGGTATAAGAGGAACAACACTAAAGCTGTTTCAGAGTTACCTGCTAAACAGAAAGCAATGCGTAAAAATTGGAAACCACAAAAGTCAATACAAGAATATAGAATATGGTGTGCCTCAGGGAACTACCCTGGGCCCAATTCTTTTCAATATTTACCTTAATGACTTATTCTCAGTACCAACAATAGGAAAAATTTTCACATATGCTGATGACACAGCCATTTTTTATGAAATATCAGAAAATGGTTTTCACATAAACTCCTCACAATAAATTTCAGCAAAACGTACTACCTACCAATTTATGCTTCTGCGCGCCCCTCACCATCTTTTACTTCCCTCAATGTGTCCAGCTTGTTTAATATCACACCTGTTAAACAGTTTAAATATCTCGGGATTGTTATTGATGACCAACTCAAATGGGAATCCCATATGTATAATCTATGTAATAAAAAAACTCCAATTTCTAATGCACCGTTTCAAGGTCCTAAGAGACATATTAGACAACAAAACACTCAAAACGTTATATTTCGCTCTCATCCAAACGCATATAACTTACGGGATACTGGCATGGGGATCAGCTGGAAAGACTACTATGAATAAACTGATAATAACACAAAAAAGAATCCTTAAAATAATTTTCAAAAAAAAAGAGGAATCACCCAACAGATGTTCTTTATCACGAAACAAATATATTTGATCCCGTGCAGCTCTTCTTTCTGCTTACTAATATAAAATGCTTCAAATCAAAACAAAAACACCCCAGGATAGAACACGAATACAACACTCGAACAAAACAACTTGACTTCAAAATGCCGTTTATGAACAAAGTTGTAGGACAAAAAAGCTACAGCTACCTCAGCCTCAAATTTTTTAATTCGCTACCCAATCAAATATAAAGTTCAAAAAACCAAAATGAATTTAAAAAACGATTAAATGACTACATTACCAGTTTGCCACGTACAGAGATACATAAAATAGTGTATTGATAATATTTCTGTGTCCATACATATATAGTTTTTAACCTCAAATAGTGTTCCGTTATTATACAAATATATCTTTAAATCGAAAAACAAACTGACCATATGTATGTGTATATGTGTATGTATGTATATATGTGCATATGTGTGTATGTGTGTGTAAATATATATGTATATATATATATATATATATAAATATATATATAATATATATATATATATATATATATATATATATATATAAGAATAATAATAATAATAATAATTATTCTTTCTTCAAATTAATTTTAAACTGTAACGTTTTTCACAAATATTTTATCCAATATTAGACATCCTTTAACCAGTTTTATAAATGTATTGTATCAATGTTCATCCATCATGTTGTGTCCAATATTTTACATAACCATCGTATGAAACATCCTCAAAAAAGTTCATCCCTGATGATGGAAACAATTTATTAAATTTCCGAAAGCTTGGACAAACTTTAAAGAGTACTCTTTCATTTGCTTCTCAGCCCCATTATTTGTTGGTTCCATTTCTAACTAGTCAGCAACGATTACCTTCTCCTCTATATATATATATATATATATATATATATATATATATATATATATATATATATATATATATATATATATATATATATCTATATATATATATATATATATATATATGTGATTTTAACTTTGATTGTAATTTTCACAGTCACACACAAACTGGAAACAGTTTATGTGACTCCTTAGTTTATTAACTTAACTTGTTTTTACTCTGTCTATATTCTATATTTTATGTTGTACCTGAAGTTAATAAATGATAATTTAATAATTTAATTTAAAAGTTATTTCACAATTCCCGGGGTAGTGTGTTTCTTAGATGATCTTCTTATCACGGGCAAAGATGACAAAGAGCATTATGAGAGATTAGTGTTAGTTTTACAACGTCTCCAAGAGTGTGGCTTGAAAGTCCGTAAGGAAAAATGTGCTTTCTTTCAAGATTCCGTTATATATATGGGTCACAAAATTGATAAAACCGGTCTCTATAAATCGGAAGATAGAGTTTATGCAATAAAACCATGTCCTCAACCACGAAATATTAGTTAGTTAAAATCGTTTCTAGGTATGGCAAACTATTATTGTAAATTTGTACAAAATGCATCAATGATTTTGCAGCCTTTATACTGTTTGTTAAAAAAGGGAGTTGAGTGGCAATGGACCACAGAGCGCTAAAATAGTTTTGAAAAAAATTTAAAAAATGTTATTGTCAAATACGGTTTTAGCTCACTATGATCCGAATAGACCTTTGAAATTAACGGTGGATTCTTATAATTTTGCAATTGGTTCAGTGATCAGTCATATTTATAACGACAATGTTGAACGACCTATTGCATTTGCATCTCGGATGTTGACATCAGCCGAGATAAAATATTCACAAATAGAAAAGGAGGGACTGGCTATAATATTCGGTGTAAAACATTTTTTTCAGTATTTGTATGGGAGAAAATTTTTTCTTTACTGTGATCATAAACCATTACTTATTATATTTGGAGAAAATAAGAGTTTGCCTGTTTTCTCTGCAAACCGCCTACAGCGTTGGGCTCACATATTATCAGCTTTTGATTATGAAATTAAATATATTCCATCGAATAAAAATACAACAGATTATCTTTCACGCATAAAAATAGATAGGCAAAATAATGATTTTGGTGCATCAATTCACTATAACGAGACATTTGATTCTATGTCCTACTTTAATTTACTAGAAAAGAAGAATTTTCCGTTAAACTTTTCTCAGATTAGACAAGAATCAAGAGTAGATCCGATTTTGAGTAAAGTTATGTTTTATATACGAAATGGGTGGCCGAAATTTGTTTCAAAAGAACTTCAACCATTTTTTATCCGAAATAAAGAATTAACAATAGAACAAGATTGTGTAATGTGGGGCTATCGTATAGTAATTCCGTAACATTGTGTCAAATGTTCTAACAGAAATTCACTCGGTTCACATAGGTATAGTAAAAATGAAAGCACTAGCAAGATCCTATGTATGGTGGCCGTCAATGGACGCAAACATTGAAGAAGTGACAAGGACTTGTAAAATTTGTGCAAAATTTTCTAATAATCCCTCGAAAATATCACTGAAGCCTTGGAATTGGCCCAAAGAAGTGTGGACAAGGTTGCACGCAGATTTTTTTGGTCCAATCTTTAACAGTTACTTTCTAGTTTTGGAGGACGCCACATCCAAGTGGATCGAATGTTTTCAAATAAATAATATGTCTTCCAAAACTACCATAGAAATTCTTACTAGTGTTTTCGCAAGATTTGGGCTACCCAGGGAATTCTGTACCGATAATGCTCAATCATTTTTGTCGGATGAATTTCAATTTTTTTTGAAAAAACAAGGTATCAAGCATATTACAGGAGCCCCATATCATCCTGCCACAAATGGGTTGGCAGGATCAGCAGTTAAAATAATAAAAAAGGCCCTATCAATCATATCAATATCATAAATTATTTTTTATTTTACTACAGAAATACTCCACACACTACCACCGGGGAGACACTGTCTAAATTACTATTGGGACGAAAAATGCATACCAGATTCGATTTAATGCTACCCTCAGTTGAAGAGAGGTTCATAAAAAACAGGAATATCAAATAAAATATTATGGTTATAAAAAGGATATTATTTTTAGTGAACTCGAAAAGGTTTGGGTGCGAGATTTCAGACCGAGAAAGTCACCGTGGTGTGAAGGAATAATTTTAAAGAAAATTGGAAGTAGAACTTATATTGTAGAGGTAGAGGGAGGTTTAAAATGGAAAAGACACAAAAATCAACTGAAAGCAAATAAGACTTTTGAAACGGAAGGGAAGGATAAGGCAATTAATATAATACCTCGCTCTACCCTCTCATAAAAAATTGAAGAAATTCCCTCATCTTCGGAAGCAGCTGACATATTAGATGTTACCCGGGAAAATATAAAATCTGATAATGATAGAATTTTAAGACGGCGTAGTCAGATTCGGCCCCCAGATAAATTGACATATTGAAATTGTTTGTAATATATTCATTGTATATTTGTATAATTTGTGTATATATGTATATATTTGTATATATTCCTTAAATTATTAGATGTTCCCATATCTAATGGTATTGGTTTCCGACTGCAATTGTTAAAAGGGAAAGGTGTTAGATATCGGATCATGTATAAAAACAAAGGTTTTTATTGTACATTTTTTTACATGAGCTACCGACTCGTGGGAAACGGAGTTCAGTTGTGGTTTGGTTTTGGAATTAGGAATGTATGTATAGTTGTGAGCCGGAAGCGTTTCATTTCATTCTAATACTTAACACTAACTTTCACCTAAAAACTATACCTAATCATGGTTTATAGTTTAAACAATATGAACCGGACCGACCGACTCCCGACAATTTTTCTTGCGATTCTCCCTTGCTTCTCGAATTTCCATTCACAATTGAAAACTTCTGAGAAGAAATGTTGCCAAATCATCAAACAAAAATTCCTCATTCTAATGATAAAAGACTAATGCTACAACACTGTTCCGAACCAGAAAACTGTTCAAACCTCAGCAACTCTCGATGCTTCATGAAGCTCAGACCTTCTTTGGACACTTTTTCACATGTATGTAGCTCCGCATCTAAGCATACTCTGAAGCACAGGCAAGCTTCCATCTAGAAAAAAGTTATCCGCCTGATTGGAGACATGAATGTCACTTGCAACATTGAAGAAAGGTTGGAGATTAGTCTCTCTTTCATACATACTCTCACGAGAGGCGTTCAAGTGACTTGGCACATGTCAGAAATACGCTATGGCTTGTGGCTGCTCATCTTTTTGAGGTTCAACTCAGTAGACCTCGAACTCTTTCATCTGGAGAACTGCATTTATGTGGGATAAACTTCCTGACAACGTTTTCCCAAATGGATTTAATTTCCAGCGATTCAAATCCAATGCGAATCGCTACTTTCGCACATGCACCACTCTGAGAGCGCCTTAAGGATTTTCCTGTAGTGCTTGTGTTTTGTCCTTGAAAAACTGAAAAGTTCAGAACACTTCTAATTGAATTGTTACTGATATTGACTTCAATTCATAATAAGTGTTAACAATGGAGGTATTAGGAATGTTCTTCAAGCTTAATATAAAAGGTACGAAGGATCTTCAACAAACGTCTTCTACGTCGTTTATAAACTGTGGTTTCATATTGAAGGAGTACTTCCAAATTGTATCCCTAGTTGCTGAATGACAGTAATTGGCCAAGTTTATTGAACTTTCTGCCTTAAATATCCCCGTATAGGGAAAAGTCCAATGGTCTTCAATCGGGCGATCGGTATGGTCATTTATATTGTTTACCTCCGAACATTTTAATGATGCACTGCATTCCTACAAGTGTAATAGTCCGTCATCAAGTTGACAATATACATTTTGTTTATGATTCAGGTCTATATCCAACATTGGGGTAGACTAATTTGGAAACCTTAAGCTGTTGAATTTCCCAGAGTGTGTATGAAATAAATCAAAGGGGAAAATTTGTGGAAGTCACGCAGGTAGCTATAGCTGCGTGCCTGCGTGGTGATGTTGGATGATGACTGGGAATGCTAGGTCTTCTAATTGAAACCACAAATGTGCGGTAAGCTGCTGTTGGTGACACCGTGCATATGTGAAGTTTTTCATTTTTGGTAACCAGTTGTTGTCCATCTTTGCAATTGGCTGCCCCGCGCTGATGAGGCTAATAGCCAGAAACACGTGCCTTCATTATTTTGAGTGTTCTGTCCACAAATTTTCCCCTTTGAGTCATATATATATATATATATATATATATATATATATATATATATATATATATATATATATATATATATATATATATATATATATATAGTGTGACCCATTTAAAATGGAACCACCCCTGTAGAATGTGCATTTTTCAATCAATCTCAATTTTTTTTTATTGAAATATTAAGCATGAAAAACTGTATCTTGACACTAACTTTCACAATTTTAGTTTCATTTCCAAGGCACTCTATGGTTTTTTTGTTTGTCAACGGCAAAAGTTTATTAGGCAATTTTTGTTTTCAAATTTGACTACACCACTGGATTCGTAGTCGTTATAAATCAAAACTGTCAAATTTTCATTAAAAAATATTTGTTAACAACGAAGTTACAACAACTTCAATTTTGGAAACAAAGTATTTGTTTGTAATTTTTATTCAGATTATAGACATATTTGAGATCTGACAACACTGTCATCACCAAGTAGAACACCAGTGAATTTGTACAGTGAAAATCCGAAGTCAACAGCTCAATGCGTTCTACAGTTATAACTCCTGAAAATATGGTAATGCGAGAGATTTGTGGTGCAAGCGTTTTGTAATAAAAATCTGACTACGCCACTGGATTTGTGGATAATATTCCCTTAAAATCATACATTTGAGTGTAGGTTACGAGAAGTGTATTCTAGAATAACAGAAAATTAAAAATTCATTTTCAAGTTATGCAGTACTCAGTACATTCTTCCGCATAGCCGCTAAAATCAAATTGATTTAAAGCATGGAAATCATTTATTCAATAATAAAACAGAGAGCAGGACAAAAATTGTTCCCTGTAAATTCTTCATAACTCAGTTAAAACAATCTTTTAGAGGGGATATCAATAATTTGAGGAAGCTGAACTCATTATGCAAAGGTTTTATAATAAATCAACAGTAGGCTGTGATTTTGACAGTTAATCATAAATAAAATAATAGTTGTTAGTGCATTTAATAATGGCTTTGCAATTATCATTAGAAGAATGAATTGAAATTGTGAGAATTTCTGGGGACAATTATCATAGTGAAAGAGAAGCAGCTAGGATATTTAATCACAGACATCCAAATCGACTTCCCATTGACAGAAGCACCGTCAGTAAAATTAACAAAACATTTAAAGAAACCGGTGCAGTCAGCAAACATATTTTAAAAAATAATCACCGAAGAAGAAATTTAAACGAAGGTGCTGTTTTAGATTATTTTAGAAACCACCCAAACAGAAGTTTACGAGTCGCCAGTTTGGATTTAAACTTACCGAGAGAGACTATTCGACGATGTCTTAAACAAAACAAAATGAGAGCATTCAAACCTAAATTTCTTCACTCTTTAAAGGCAGGTGATGAAGTGAAACGTATGGAATTTTGTTTGTGGGCACAAGGCGAGTACCTGAATACAAGAAATTTTTTAAACTGCATAATGTTTAGTGATGAAGCTTCTTTCAGCACCAATGGGGTAGTTTCATCGCAAAATGCTCGGTATTGGGCTACGGAAAATCCGCACTGGATCAAAAATTGTAAAAGTCAATATTCCGAAAAAGTTAACGTTTGGTGTGGTATAGTACAAAATAGAATAATAGGTCCATATTTTTTTGATGGAAACATAAACGGGCAAAATTTTTTGGAATTTCTAAATAACCAATTATCGGACGAAATAGATGAAATGCCTCTTGCGGAACAAGTAAATTTATATTTTCAGCTCGACGGCTGTTCCGTGCACAATTCGAGGATTGTTAAAGAGTGGCTAAATAACCAGTTTCCAAATCATTGGGTAGGACGAGGTAGTGACTTAATTGAATGGCCACCTAGATCGCCTGATCTAACAATATTAGACTTTTTTCTGTGGGGTATTCTGACACAAAAAGTATACAGAACAAGACCAACGAATCGAGCTGAACTCATGCAAAGGATACGACAAGCTTGTGCCGAAATTACAGTTCAACAAATTAGAAATAGTGTAAACAATATTCGGAAGAGATACGATAAATGTATTGAACTTAATGGAGGTTTGGTAGAAGCCACAAAAATTTGAATGTTTAGTTTTAAATCAATGTTTATTTTAGTATCAGTTTTTTCTTAATGGCAATTAATTGTTGAATAAATACTTTGAAACTTGTTTGTATACATTTTGTTTTCATCAGCTATAGAAGAAGGTAGAGTAAGTTCAGAATCTCATAAAATGTGATTTTCCAGGTGCGCTGTTACAAAAGTACTATTATTTATTATTGGGAAACTTCCAAAAAGCTTACAAGTATGACCATTAATACTTCAAGATTCTATCAAGATTTGGTAAAAGCGCAATTGGGAGATCCCATGACATGAGATTCTGAACTTGGTCTACTACTGCGTAACTTGAAAATGAACTTTTAATTTTCTGTTATTCAATTATTCAATTTTTATTTTAATTTTCACTTCTCGTAACCTACACTCAAATGAATGATTTTAAGGGAATATTATCCACAAATCCAGTGGCGTAGTCAGATTTTCATTACAAAACGCTTGCACCACAAATCTCTCACATTACCATATTTTCAGGAGTTATAACTGTAGAACGCATTGAGCTGTTGACTTCGGATTTTCACTGTACAAATTCACTGGTGTTCTACTTGGTGATGACAGTGTTGTCAGATTGGACTGGACTTTATCGCAAAACAGTTTTCGCCAGTTGATATTGAATTATTTGGTTAGTATTTCTGAATAACGTCTCCCTGTCATTCTGGTATATTGTCAGTTAAGGTTGTGTAAACATTATGCTGCTATTTTTAGCATTAATTTTATTGTATATGTATCAGTATTGAACTAATATTGAAATAATCTGAATAAAAATTACAAACAAATACTTTGTTTCCAAAATTGAAGTTGTTGTAACTTCGTTGTTAACAAATATTTTTTAATGAAAATTTGACAGTTTTGATTTATAACGACTACGAATCCAGTGGTGTAGTCAAATTTGAAAACAAATATTGCCTAATAAACTTTTGCCGTTTTTGACAAACAAAAAAAACTATAGAGTGCCTTGGAAATGAAACTAAAATTGTGAAAGTTAGTGTCAAGATACAGTTTTTCATGCTTAATATTTCAATAAAAAAAAATTGAGATTGATTGAAAAATGCACATTCTACAGGGGTGGTTCCATTTTAAATGGGTCACACTGTATATATATATATATATATATATATATATATATATATATATATATATATATATATATATATATATGTGTGTGTGTGTGTGTGTGTGTGTGTGTGTGTGTGTATGTGATATACTGTTGTCCGGGTTGAACCGCACGTAGAGCTGAACAGAGCAAGCATAGAGCTAGTGACAAGACACGGGGGCAAGGGAGATTGCGACCTCGTCCTCGAGTCATGTAAGTACAGTTTCAAGTGATTCTTCAAAATGGCTCAAAAGCAGGAGCCGAAACGTCGAAAAGATGAAATAATGAATTTATTTCCACCATTACTATGGAAGTGACCAATCTCCATATAGAAGATACTTCTTCAATTAGCTCTATTACCTTTGGAAAATTATTTTTACGCCTGTTGCTTTGTTTAAATTTTTCCCAAATTGAGTCGATGAGATTGAAAACACAAAAATACGGGGGAAGTCTCAGTATGGTGTGTCCATACTTTTCAGCAATATTCTGAAGGGAATACACTTTTTCAAATGTTTTTGTCTGTGAAATTTCAAGTCGTTAGTTTGTGGTATAGTTATCTCCAAAATACAAATTGTTATCCATTAAAAAACTTTGTATTTCATCTTTCCTCGAATTTTTATTCGGTACTTTTATAAGCTGTCGCGAATGATAGGAAGCGTTGTCAAGAACTATTACACTATTCGCATCCAAATTTGGGATCAATGTGTTTTCAAACCATTCCTCAAAAGTATTAGCTTACATGTTCTGATGATAGTCAACATTGCAGTCCTCAAGTTTTTTTTTCCATATAATTTCAAAGAATTCGGAACCCATCCTTTACTTCTTCCGCAATGCAATGCAATGATTGGTCACGATCCTTTGTTTGCAGGCATGTTTGGCGTACACATTCTCGAACCATTAGTCCGCCCTTTCGTAAATGTGTTGTGACTGTCATACCAAGTTTCCTCCAAATAGAAAATTCCACTATTCTAATGCTTTCCAAAACTACTAGACGTTTGTTCATTATTTTGAATCTAAATCCTAGTTTCTTTATCCAATTCTGAAGAGTTTTGTCACAACAGCTTACGTTATGGCCGGAAGTATCCAATTTCTTCCTTATGATTAAAGTTGTAGGAATCTCATTGCTTTTGTAACCGTCGTATATTGATTTTTTCAATGATTTTTTTAGATGAACATCTGAAGATTTTGGTAATCCCGTATCACATCGCGTCTTGCGTTCATAAGGTTTGTTTTTGACTATTTCACATACAAATGAGAATTTCGGTCAAATCTGATGTTGCTTGTAATAGTTTGTTTCCCTCGAAACCAAACTTGAGATGTAGATTCTTATATACATTGAAGCATACTCTCTTGGTTTCAATCTTCAAATGCATCCAAATCTTATTCACTGGTATCCCTTTTTCGCATTGTTCACCATCGCTATTTGAATCATTTTAAACAGATAACAAAAGTATTAAGTAATTATAACTGCACCAATATCGAGTTTAAACACTCAAATCGCGATCAGTTCCTGAATTGAACATTGACAACACGACGACTATAACCATCCTCGCATTATATTCGTCACCATATAGATAAATAGGGTTAGCTTTGCAACTTTTTCCAGTTCAATCTTCCTCTTGAAGATGATCAATTGGTGATCGAAACACGTGTCGAGGTGTTAAAAATAATGATTTTGGTGTTGGGAAAAAACTTCAGTAATATTCATTACTAGACCAAAGGTTCCAAACAGTACATCACAAGGTTTTTTTGGCCTTTGAGAGCGCCAACACCTTTAAGTATGCACAATACCATTTACTTTGACTATACACAATTAGAAAGTTTTTGCTTCATATTGAGATAGGCAATATTGTGGTTGAAGTGTTCAAATTTATCAGCCATGGCGACTCGACTTCTAATAGGGTAGGAATTATTGTTTTTTTTTTCAAAAACATTGAGTGTGGAAAGTTCCGCCATTTTGAATAGTTGAAAATATTGACATTATATTCTAGGGTTGTAAAACATTTGTCAGGAGCTTCAAAAAGATGTGTCACAAGATCACCCTTTACATTTAATTTTTTCTCCCAGATGGCGCTCAGTAGCCATCTTGAAAGTTTCATCTGTCAATTTCACTTCAAAATAAATTATTCATGCATTAATTTCATGATCCCAAATTTCAATTTTTTGAGTTGATCCGTTCGAAAAATAAAAGGGGGATATTAAATAAATGCACTGTATATGAGCGGATTGAACAATTCAATTCAAGAACTATTTTAAAATTATGACCAGCTCAATTGGATTTAGAATGTTTTGGTTCACCAAGGAATATAATTTTCATCAAAATCTGTTCACGATCAAACGATAATTAATTACATCATTTTTTCCACTTTTTTTCACTCATGACAATGAACAGATTATAATCAACTTTCGGACAGTGATAAAACTTAGCCTAATGGCATATTTCAAGATGAAAGCATTTCGACGTGGTTTTTTCATCAAAAATTTGAAACCTAAGACTCCTCAAATGTTTATTCAATGAAAAAAAAACTATTGGTGAAAAATTTATGTTTTATAAGGGTGATTCCATTTAGAATAGGTCATACTGTATACAGTGTAGAAAATGAATACAGGAAAGTTTAATTTCATTCACAAAATTATTTTTTTTGTTTTTGCAAAATGCATAACTTTTTGACACTCGTACTGCATATCTTTTTGAATGTAGAGTAAAACAAGCCTTAGCAACCTTTTGTTCATCATATGACTTTTAGTATCTCGGGTTTTGGTATTGAAGAAGTTTATTTGGAGAATGTTATGAAAACAACGGTTTTTCCAAGCTGTACGTTTCGAATCTCACTTTACTATTTTTTTTCACAACATCATTGTCTCCGTCATTGCAATTAGTAATTCCATAGCGAGTCCACACATTTATGGTCGCCATTTAAACAACACCTACACCTACAATTACAAATTCTTTATTAAAATTTTTCGAAAAGAAATAGACATGAACTCCAACAGTGTCTTCCTAATCGGTAAATTTGATGGTCTGAATGGTTTGGAATCTTGTGATCATTCATTTAAATTTGTATTTGAAAAATCTGTCTCGAGAATTAATTTAAGAATGATGCCGTTCTACAAATGAACTTCGAAGCGATGGACAGCTGTATTTTGTGGCGTATTTTTAACAATCGCACTGGATTGAAATTAATGATAGAACGTACAACGTCCTTTCGGCAGTAGGTACGTAGCAACCTCAATGTCCTACCACCTTCAACTAGGTTTAAGAGGCTCATTCGTCCTTCTGGCAGGCCGGCAAGTGCTACCATTCGATTCCTCATAAAATTTTAAGCTAGCGCAAAAAAAGTTAGAGAATGTTAATTTTTACTCGTTTTCTTTAATTTGACCTTTCCTTAGTATTCTTGAGTATCTCAACTCAATTTCGATTGTATAAACCATGTTTTGGGGAAATTTTAAGCTTCGCCTTTATTTAAAAGCTGATGGGCTAGAAAAACCATGGAAAAAAGTGAGGGTAGGCTTTTAAACGGTAGATCTACATTCACTACTAACTAAGATGTATGCAAGTGAACGCCGCGTCATTGTGTACGCCTCAGCCATTGCAAATTATCAAGATGTTGATGTTTAGCGGAATCTTGGAGGGACCTTAAGTTCATTCCTTCATTGCTACATGTAACACTACTCTTCAGAGCACACCATGTGCCAAAAAAAGGTATGACGATGATGGGAAAGTTTTTTATAAAACTGAGGAAAGACTTAAAATAGTTGAAGATTATTTTCATGGTGCTCCAGCCGTCGATATTCACAACCATATTCGGCAAAGTTGACTTGCACTAGAAGAGGTTTGGCGAACCCAGAACTGGGTCCATAGAATTTTTGGGTCCATAGAATTTTTGGGTCCATTTTTGGAATAACCAACGCTTTTTTGACTTTCAACTATTTTGAATGTCGGGACCTCCCA
The DNA here is from genome assembly GCF_025532065.1 of Leptinotarsa decemlineata. Lineage (NCBI taxonomy): Eukaryota > Metazoa > Arthropoda > Insecta > Coleoptera > Chrysomelidae > Leptinotarsa > Leptinotarsa decemlineata. Next base: position 8,548,022 of record NW_027412694.1, on the reverse strand, counting down.
GTGGACCATCAGCACTTCATTGAAGCGTTGGCCAACCAATTAATTGAACGGGCCAACATTACACGACCATCGAATATAATTAGCCCGACTATACCAATTAGAGGGAAAGCCAATGCAGCGAATACTCATGTGCTGATGGCACTGTCCAGAAGCAGTGACAGGCGCCGCGTGCAACGGAAATGTCTTATATGCTCTCGGGCGAGAAAAATTCAGACAAAAGCCAGTTTCTATTGCGAAAAATGTGGCTATGAACGCTGTAATGTGTTGTCCCCAAACAGGCAGGGGCTGTTTCGAATTTCACATCGAAAACGGCATTCGGGTGCGGTAGAAATTTACGTACAAATTTTTTTCAAGATAAAAATGTATATTAATTTTTATATGCAAAAGTGTTTTTTTTCGTGTTTTAAATGTGATATTTGTTTGTGAAAAAAATTATTTATTTGTAAGACTATTAAAAATGAAAATATATTCCTGTTTAAATTGTTAGACTGATCATTTTAAATAAATTATGAAATGTTTTTTTGTCGTTGTTATTTCTTTATGCATTCTTAAAATCCCAATAAAAATCAATGAGTCTGTGAAGTCCTACCTAGTACCCAGCGTACTGCCGGAATGACAATGGAATTGAAAAGTCGAGTCCTGCTGGCAGGACATGAAAAATTTCAACACCGATGTACAAAAGTACTTCCGGCAGGACCTTCCAGCAGGACACGAGCGCGTACTTTCTATCATTAAGCGGGATAAGTCAGTCGAATACCTTTCGTGAAGGCATCTGTACGAGTAGAACATGGGCAGGTCTCGCCAAGGATTGCTTGTGAGTGCCAAAAAGGCAAACGGCTCTTTTCTGGATAGAATTTGAGAGTATAGCCTCAGAGTATTATTGCAGAAGGAGATCTAGTGACGTATTTGTGCACTGACATTATTCATCTTTTTAGAAAAAACTGATGCCTGGGTTTTCGTGGCATTTGATTTCTGTCACTTCTAGCCGGGAATTGAAACATCTTGCTGTTGACGAACAACTGCATGCAGCTGCAATAAAGCTTTTAGTTATTTTATAATCTTTCTCAAAATGTTTTGAATACATTTTGAAATCATTACAACGATACATGAATATTTCATTGACTCGACCATTTGTGAGTGTAAATGACAATGAGGTCAAGTTTGCAAAAATTTGTTTGGATGCGAATTTGATATCATGAAGAGATCAAGGTTCACAAAAAAGTGAATTCGAACTTCTGATAACCTCACATGCTTACTATATTCGAAATGTTTCTCTTCATTTATGATAATTACGTTTGATTTTTCTCTATAGAGCAAAACCTCAATCCAGTTTGTAAATTTCGTAGGACAAAATCTAACTTAGAAAATTGGAAAACTGGAATTCCATTTATTTGATTAACCATACACTATGCGGTTTTTGATACCGTGTAATTTGGTGAGATATAATAGTATATTGTGTAACAAGTGCGTGAAATCGACTTTTTTACACAAGCGTACAGAAGCGTTTGCGACACTCGCCTGAGGGCTCGTGTCGCAAACAACGCGAGTGTAAAAAAGTCTTCACGCACATGTTGCACACTATACTTTTTCTACGACCATACAGAGAAAATTAAGCACCATTAGTTTAAAGAGCTTTATTGAATTTCAGAATAATTAGTAAGTACCTATATTATAAAATTAACAATTAATTCTTATACTGAGATTATTATTTTTGGTTTTCATTCTGATGTGGAATAATGATGATTATTAATAGTAATATTGGAACCTGTGACCATTCCAAAACTTACACCTGCATCATTTGACTTTTCTATCAGTGTGTTTCTTGACTTGGAAGTTGAGATGATAGTAGTGGCGATATGGGCTGAGGAAATTTGATTTTGAGGCGATAAAATTTTATTTGCCACATCAATTTTCTGAGTAATTGAGTTTTCTATAAAATGCTCTGCCACTGCAGAGGATTTCCAACCTCCATGTTTTTTAAGGTAAGCAAATCGCCTTCAGCTTCTACTAATAACGTGGCGGATGACCGCCTAAAACAGTGGCCTGTATATTGTTCAGCATGAGGTAAATTTAGGTATTTTGCGATTACCGAAGGAACTTTACCAATTTTATTTATACCAACGATCTGGCAGGTACATTTTCCACCTTGATAATTAATAAATAATTATTTTTCTGCGTATTTTTGCGGACGGAGTGCCGTATATTTTCGGTATAATTCAAGATGTTCCGTGATGGTAAATTTTCTTGAGATTTTGGTTTTTGTATCATGGACGTTTACTATGAGTATTGTACGTAAATCTTCAATCATCTAATTTCAGTTTATACAGTTCATCTCTTCTAAGAGCTCCAGCAAGTCCAAATATTAGTATAACCTAAAAGAAAAAGAAATTACGATATAGAAACTAAAAAAAGATTATGGCTGTCAGAAATCGAACCCAGGTCCTTGGGCGCGCGAGGCCGACGCACTATCGCTGAACCATTCGTATTTACAAATATATGTGTGAAAACGCGATTCTCAACGCCAAATTTAAAATAATTCAGAAGATCATAGTAAGATATCACATTAACATAGGTTTAGATAATATATCTGATTTGACCAACCATACTTATTAGGATCTACTTTATTTATAGATATTATTTTCTATTTATTTAATACTACCGTGAGACATTAAACTTACCTTGGTCAATAAAAATTTTTCGTCAGGAGTTTCTTGTATAAACTTCAGTACTTGTTCTTTCTCCAAAACTCTGGATTTTTTGGGAACGTATCCCTCACTCTTCCTTTTTAAAAAAGCACGTATCTTAGGATAGTCAATATTTATGTTTTTTTAATACTGATGGTACTTTTTAGCATTGAGAAATTACTCCAAAGTGTTGCTGCCTTAAAGTTCTTGGATAATTCTGACAAATATGCCAATATTACGTTTTCAGAAAATGAATTGATATTCTTTGTTTTCCTCCATGCCATGAATTTCTCATACGTATTTTCATACAGGCTCAATGATTTTTGGGGTAATAAAGTCTTACTAGCCTCATTGGCTGCATCCATAACATCCCGCGGGGTACTTCGTTTATCTGAATGATCAGAATCCATTATAGTATAATGTTAATGATCAAGCTATTTTGACAGTTTATTTATGATTTATTGCTGCTCTTAAACAAAAGATGCACTAAGGCCGCCTATCAGCGAAATATTCATGTATTAGGTCTTATGGACAGACTACAATGTATTTCTTATGAGTATATTTCACGCACTGGTAATAAAAACACTTGAATGTACCATGTTATTCTTATGGGTTTATTTCACGCCCTAGGGCGTAAAAATAATTTCACGCACAAGGGCGTGAAATTACATTTTACGATTCGTGAACGGTGTGTGAAAGTATTATTTCACGTACGGGAGTAGAAAAAAATATTTTTTTCCAATCAAAAACCAATTTTTTTTGGGATCGTAATATTTTGTAAGATAACTAGTATAGATGATCGCGAATAATTTCAGGTATTATTCCACTCAGATGTATTTCGATTGGGCTTCATACATTTCAGAGATTATTCAAAGTTAGTATGTATGTTTTTGAAATTTCAATGAAGGTTCTATATCAATAATTTGTATAGAATCAAGGGTAAGGGATTAAATTCCGTTCATTGTTCAGATTTCTATTTAACGCATCAATGCTTCAGTTCAACCTCTGAATAGTTCCCTACATGCAGATCCACCGATTGCGAAATGTCTGATTAAGCTGGTCTCTGCATTAGAAAACAATAACCCTAAGAGATCAGTCGGTTCATCTTGAAGAAAGTTCACGTAATGTCCACCATCCAGTATTTCGTCAAAGTAGTAGTACTACGAGAACTTTTTAGAACAGTAGGTACACACACATTGAGTGAGTGAGTTTCACTGCGTTAAAATACCTCCAGAAATTTATCGGTAAAATAAATCAGAAACTATATAGCTCGGCTTTGTCAGAAATAAATGAATGACCTATTGAATGTAAGTCGTTACTGATTGAGATTTCGGGATATAACCTTTGCCCTCGCAGTCAACGAACATACCACTGTTGATGTCTGCTGCAGTAACAGACGAAACGTTTGATACTTCAGGTTTGATTTGAGCACGGCTTGCCAGCCCAGATTTTGTTGTCTTCAACATTGAGATTCGTTGCAAATTTAGTAACTGCCATTTTCAGTCGAATTTAATTTCTCGAATTAATAAATGAAAATATTGAATGTGAAACTCACGAATACTTTTTCAAGAGTTGAATTCACGGAAAAGTATCATTATCTTAGGTATGGTCTGTGGAGGTGAACCAAACTAAAAGTTTATGAAGCGAATTCCAAATCCAATTATAGAAAATGTTTACATCTCTAACTATAGAATATTTGAAGAATTATTAACAAAAATGTTTACAAACTTATAAATAAACTATGGACACATCATCAACATGGTTCATTATACAATATATTATGAATGGATTGACCCGTTACTTGAGGAAAATTAATAACACAATAAAAACATCTTTTTTTTACCGAGAAAACTATTCTGTTAACGTTGAAATGTTTGACAATTGTGTGATTATTATTATCATGGATAGTATACAATATATGACTTCTGCGGAAAAATGCTTTGTGGCTTTCTTGTTCTCCATCATTGAACCAAAAGTTTAAGTTTCTCAAATTTTTTGTTCAATGATGGAGAAGGAGAAAGCCAAAGAGTGTTTTTTCTAAAAAACGTTTCTCTCCCAAAAAAGTTGATTCAGTCGAGCTGCTGGAAAATAATTTCATGAATTAAAAGATAAATAGATAAGCACTATTCTGACGATGCCCAATAGGCTGAAACAGCTGTCTGCCGTTGGCTCTTAAATTGAAATCAATATGGGAATGATCAGAATAGTATTCGTAAGTACCAATCAAGAACCAATTCAATACCAGATTTCAACTGTTGATAATCTGCAATAGGTTCAATTTGGCTGTAAACTGCCAGCCAAAAATGAATTTGAAACATTCATGAAACAATTAGAACCCTGTGGTACACGTGAGACACATGAGAGACACCCATCCCAAAACACGTATTTAGGCTTTGCTATTTTCCGATATGAGGTATCTGCTCTCATTCAATATAACGTGAGGTTGTGGAGTTTTGTTTTATCTCTGAGTTCCCACCTAAATTTTTTCAGTCGATTCAAGTTGTTTGATCGCGAGTAGGTAGTTTCAGGAGTATCTACTCGTCACAGAGCCGAAACAAATACTTATCTTTTTGTTCTAGAATGGGTGAATATTCTCGCATTCCAAAGGCGATTGAAATACTCTATCTTGTTGATACAAAATCCAAAAGAAGTTGCATTCAGAATCCAATACCAGATATCGCTGTTTTGAACTGGATTGACTCTCTTCAGTGGTACTAGGGTAGATTGAGGCTGCAACTGTTGAATCCTTAACGAGAACAATTTCGTTTGAAAAGGGATGATGATGAATCCATCTATCTATATCTAAAATGAACGATACAGTCAACGGTGTTCCACTGCATAATGTATGTGAAATATAAAATGTCATCGCCAATTTAATTTTTCATTTGATATTTTTACAGATCTCGGATATCTGTGAAGGTTGGACTCAGAAAAAAAATTAAAGGAAACTGATTATGGTCTTTTTTAAATGCTCTTGATTGCTTATGTTATTGAATAATTTCAACTACGCATGTGGTGTGTTGGGAATCACTTCATAATTAAACGTTGTCGACCACTTAAAACATAATTGAAAAATGAAATGGTAATTGGATGTATATTATAAAAATCATTTTACACGAGTGTGGATTTTGAAAACAAAGTTGTCTAAGGTTGTTGGAACGAATGCGTCAACTACTGAATTGGGATAAAGGAATTCGAATTTATCTGGGAGTTCATATTGGATTTCTAGCATTTCTTACTTCACAAGAATGAATTCTGAGGATAGAGAAGGGTTGAATGGTCCTCTGGCATATTTCTGCAAAGGTTCTACTAGAGCCTGTGAATACCAAAAATTCAAACAATTGAAGTAATTCTAACTCAAAAAATGTTTCTTCAAAGAAACAAATAGAAAATCTGACACAACAAAAAAAAACTCAAACACAAATTAATTCAGTGAAATTTTTCCTAATAATTTCAAATTTAATCTTCAAATATATTTCACGATGGTATTTAAAACTACATCCACATTTCATAAAATGTCAATGTTGATTTTTGTTTGAATTAACTAATTTTCACAATTCGACATCTATGACAATTTTTTCTCAATGCATCGACTACTATTGTATCACATATTCGAAGTATAAGTATTGTACCAATTAATTTCTCATATTGCAATTGATAGGCATATTTTTTGTGGGTACACGGAAAAAAAGCTGCATTGAATGAACCTTTTTTCTGAATTACGAAAAATCACTCACTAGCAGCGCTAGTAGTTCGGTAGGGACAAACACTGCCTAATCCTCATATAAACATATGGTAAAGTACAATTGAAAAAGAATGTTTTTGAAACAAGAAGATGTTCCTGGAGCAAAACTAAAATTTGAACTGTAAAGGATAACAATATTGTAATATTAAAACGTTGGATTGCATGCCGTAATTCGAAAGTAACTGGAAAAAAAGTGAATTAATAGACAGGTTAGTATACAGACTCTAGTGAAAGAGTAGCCGTAGATTCAAACTGTGATAAAAGAAATTTAAAATAATTATGGAATTCAGATTTATTTCCGAGTGAAATATGAATTAAATATAGATGTAATGAAATAAATTCAATTGAATATAATAAATAAATATAGTTTATTAAACGATTATATCTCTTTGTAATCAATGGTAATCAACTATGAAAAGTTTACTATTCATTTCATGTTTAGAGCATACATATGAATATTCATTTATTTTTTGCACTGTTAAATCCACTCTTCTCGAAGCATGTAGGTATCCATTTCTTACATCTAACCTCATTATTATGAGCTTTCATAAATGGTATAAAAACACGTTTTCTTCCGGATATCGAATATTCGATGTACAATTCGCAAAACAGCAATGCTTTGTTGGTATTATATTAGCACAAAATATTTTTTTATATCAGATTTAAATTTTTAATAATAAATTAATATTACGTAAATAACACTGTTTTACATGTGAATAGTTTATGTTTGTCTCTAGTACTAGTTCTGCCTCTCGTGACACGTTCGCTGTACTATTCTCAGAAAAAAGGCTCATTGAAGATGAATCGTGTCATTTCAAGTACATCATCATCTTCCCATTCCGCAGGTATAGTTATCTTTGTATTAACGCTTTCTATATATTTGAAATTTAAGTAGTTTTATACTTATTCTGAGATTTGAAACTTTACTACTTAGTATAGCTTTCTTTTTGTTTGAACATCAATTATTATTAGCGTGAGAAGAGTTCTTTTCTTTAATAAAGAATATACTTCGTAGAAGAAAAAAACAATTTTTTTGAATATTCGGATTTATTCATATTGAGTATACTATTCAGTAACAAGTATATCTTTCTTCTTGATACTACAGCAATTATCATTACCATAAGAGTTGTTCATTACTTCATTTCATAATTGCTATTGAGTGGAAGAAATGAATATTCTTCAAAGAAGAATATCATATTTTACGAAAGTGTCACATTGATGGGATTACATTACGTAATTTTAAAGGTATATTTTTAGTGAGGATACACTACAAAAACACACTTTTGTCTATTTTCCAGGATATTTCTTTATTGTTGACTGGTTTCGGCCATTACACCATTTTCAAAACTTTTTTTTTAACTAGCTTACATGTAAATCTGAGTAATTTATACTTGCATTGCCTATCCTATCATAAATAATTTGGTACCTAAATTGTCTATACCTAAAATATCTATGAACATAACAAAACAAAACTTTTGATCACATCCATTTTCAACAACATCCATATCGATGTCAACATGTTTTTATATATTATTACTAGTACGTGTATTTTACAATTGTGATTTTATACCTACTTAATTATCAATTTAGTTTTATGTTTGTATGATTTTATATTTAAATAATATTATATATATATATATATATATATATATATATATATATATATATATATATATATATATATATATATATATATATATATATATATCAAAACTGAGTTATGAGTTTTCAATCCCATATATTAAGTAGTTTATTTTCATATGCAAATCCCCTTTATATAATTCATTATCATACTTTAATATTTATCATATATTCATTTTTTTCGTTTGGATCTCCTTTTCACCACATACAAGCAACAACTGATGCTATTGTGGTTTCTACGATGTTTATTTAAGTGTATGTATTACTTTATTTATTTCTTTTTGTGATTTGAATTTGAATAACATTATTATTATTATTAATGTAGGTTTTTAGAACTGAATCATATGTTCAGGAGAGGACTATTGTTTACATCAAGTTGTTCGTTGAGGATAATATAATTTGGATTTTTTCTTTGACCTGTTGATTTCCATTGATCCGAACAGATTCATCATTTTCCCTTTTTCGCATGTGTGGAGGATCTTTAGATTCTCTTTATATATTTTGTTTCCAGTTTTGAAGATTTCGTACATCAGTAATTTTTTATCCGATATGACATGTTCATGGTACCTTATATTGAAATTTCTACCAGTTTGGTCTACCAGTTTGGTCAGTCGGTAGCCAAGCGGTTCGGCGTGGGTGCTTTGTTCACTCACTCGAATTGACTGCCGTGTTGGTCGGTGGTTCAAGCCCTAGTCTGAACGATCGATCTTCACTTGCTACCGCCCAACCCGTGTTAGGAATCACACGTTAAAAGGTAAGACCTCGTTAATCCTTAGCTCGCACAAGTTTCGACTTCTGAGGGTTGTCGTTCGTAGGGGTGCGACAGCTGGTTAACGGAAAAACAGATTTTTAAACAGATTTTTTAAACAGATATAGCGGGGCATTACCACATTCTAGTCGATATATACCAGATCTCTTCCCTTTGTCTAATTCGGGTTTGGCATTAAATAATCTATGAATATTAATGGAGTTTTTTCCCAACACCAAACCGTTATTTTCAACACCTCGACATCATCTTCATGAGAAAGATTAATCTTTCTCTTGAAGATGATCACTTGGTGATCGAAACACGTGTCGAGGTGTTGAAAATAACGATTTGGTGTTGGGAAAAAACTAGAGTAATATTCATTACTACACCAAAGGTTCCAAACAGTGCATCATAAGTATTAAATAATCTGTTTTATAAATTTCCGCCGGATGTGTAGGATGTTTGTTGATTGAATTTAGAGAGATAATTTTTAATATTCTCGGAGATTCTACCTGCATAATTGACACTAACATATTTGTGTTCTGGTCTTGTGGAAATTGAATACAGTTCTTTCATTACTGTAATTGTTGATAGTTCATTATAATGTTGTTACCTAGAGTAGTAGGTATTTTGTTATTAAATGTTATTTGTTTGTGTATTTCATCAGTTCGGACTTCCATTCTCTAATATAATATAAATTGATTTGATAACCCTGAAACAATCAAAAACATTAACCGAAAATAACAATTTTATTAAACAAAAAACTGAAATTACAAAGAAATAACATACAAGCAACAACCAAACAAATATAAATTGAAATATTAATAAAAGCTGAAAAAATTAAAAATATTATTAACAAAAAATGAAAAAATTAAAATTAAAAGATTTCTAACCAAGTTATGTCACAACGTTTCAATTGTTAGTATACACAATCGTCTTTGGGTGATAACTGGACTATTTATAGGTCATTCGAGTGCTTTCACCTACCCCCTCTTTCCGCTTCATTGGTTTGATTATAGGTTTATTTGTTTGGTTGTTGCTTGTATGTTATTTCTTTGTAATTTCAGTTTTTTGTTTAAAATAAAATTGTTATTTTCGGTTAAATTCTTTGATTTTTTCAGGGTGATCAGATCAATTTATATTATATTAGACAATGGAAGTCCGAACTGATGAAATACACCACGAAATATTGTCAACCACCTTCAAACAAATGCTATTTGTTTGATGATTGCGATTTAACTTCGGAGGTTCTGATCAGAAAGGGTTATTGTGAAAGCCCTATGTATAATTGACCTGATTTCTGTGAAATCGGGTTGAAATTGTCAGCAGGTATTGTGAAATCTATGAATGTGTTTTTTCGGAAAATGTTAAAGTCGAGTTTATCATTGTTTTTGGATATTGTCAGATCTAAAAATTTATCTCATTGTTCTCTTCTGTCTCTATGGTGAATCTGATTTTATTGTGTAGACTATTGAGGAATTTCAGGTAATGGATTATTTGTCTCGTTGAACCATGGAAACCTACTAATATGTCACTTACATATCTAAACCAGAACACAATATTTTTATGGGAAAGAGGGTTATTCAAAATGAGATCATTCTCTAAATTATTTAGGAAGATATCAGCTAGTAACGGACTTAGCGGTAATCCCATCGGTAGGCCTGGGTTTTATATACAAAACTCAGTTTTTGAAAATGGTGTAATGGCCGAAACTAGTCAACAATAAAAAAATATCGTGGAAAATAGACAAAAGTGTGTTTTTGTAGTGTATTCTCACTGAAAATATACCTTTAAAATTAAATAATGCACTCACATAAATATGACACTGAATTGTAACAATTATGTAATAGATACTCGATTCTAATTTCGAATTTCCTGATTCGATTTGGTCAAAAAATTATGATAGAGGAAGAGTACATTGAAAAAGCAGAATTTGTAATCTTCTATTTATACCTACTTGAATCAATTTTTGATTTTTTGTGTTACATTTTTTATTTACATTCTAAATAAATTGTTAAATATAATTATTGCTTTTGGAATAGGGGATATGGAATCGAAATGCGACGAATACTGTTTTTTCTGTTTATTATATAAATAAATGAAAAATAAACGCGGCAGCATATAAAAAGTAGAACATTTTTGAATTTCCAAACATAATGATAATATATTTATGTTTACCATGATGAAACAAATCAATGTCGTATTAAATTTGATTATTTTGACTCAAATATATCGAAGCAATAATTGGCGGTATACTGGCGGTGCATGCATTCCAATTTCAATTAGTTTTCTTTTTTAGGTCCTCAATGCAAAGGAAAGTGAAAGAAAGGAGCATGAAAAAACTACCATCAGGAAGCGGAGCTAAGAAAATTAAAGACTATTACTTGAAAGACGTCATACAGGTCATTACGCCTTTCATGAAATCCAAACCGCAACAAGGAAATTCACTTACAGAAACAAAGCCCAGTGTCAATGAAGAAAACTATATTGAATCTGCAGCAGAGACGAATAACAATGATCATTCAGAAGAAGAGATTACAGCGTCAGTTAGAAACTCTCAAGAGAAGCAGAAAGATATAAGAAAGGTCGTTAGAACTTCCCAAAAGAAAAATCTACAAACTCAAGCGCAATATTCGAATACTGCAGGCATTGGACCTTCTGAGAAGCGGCGAAACAACTACTCTTAATGGAGCTGATAAGTGTTTTATGCAATATGTCAAGTCAAACACCTCAAAAACCAATTCAGCGACAGAGAAGCCTAATCCAGATCTTCAGTTTCTAGCAAGTTTGCTTCCAGATCTGACAAAATTAACTGATTATCACAAGAGACAGTTCAAAAAGAGAACACTTGAGCTTCTAAATGAACTTTTTTGTGACGGACCATCCCCAAATAACACTATGATGATGCCAATACCAACTCCTAGCCCTGTTTATTCCAACTACTTAACTCAGTCCAATGTTTCAACTCATTCACGTCACTCTTTTTCAACAAGAGAATATGGAGAACAACCAACACCTGTACAAACATATTTGAAGACCTTTAATGTAGAAATTGTTTTGTATTTTATTGTTTCTTTTTCATTGAAATGCTACTTTTTCAATATAGTCAGTCAATTTCATATACCTCACCTGAGTGTAATCAGTAGTTTCTCCTGTGGGGTGATCGCATCTCTGTAGTTGGTATCTTGTTTGGTAATTTACGGTGCTAACATCTCCAGGAGTGTTTCAAAAGTATCTGATCTCATCCGATAGCAGTTCTGAAACTGGGTGGGATGAGCCTTTAATTCTTCGACACATATACTTGCTCCATGATTCTTGAGCACTTGACATAATGGATGAATCCAATATCGTCTTCGTTTCCTATTTCTTCGCCACAACATTACAACTTCGTCCTCATCAGAAGACGAAATTTTTAACTAGTGATATTTCATCGGTGTGCGAGATCCTATGATATGCATTGCCTGTTGCTTATTGCTGATTGCTCATTGTTTATTGCTCCGGTGTGCGAGCTTACTTAAGTGATATGCGGGTTTAATAATGTTAGTTCGAAACAGCTTATTCATAAAATAAGTAAAATAATATTGTATCAAATGTCATTTATTTGCTATAAGGAACAAATAAAATTTGAATGTTATGAAAAGATGAATTCAAGTCATGCGTATATTTAAAACAAAATGAAAAGTACTCTAAATTAATGTTTTCATATAATTATTGTTTCAAAACTGGAAAAAATAACATTGAATCAAATTAATTTTCTTTCTTGAATATAACCTATTTATTCCACTTAAATCAAAATTTGAATTTATTAAAGTAAGTAGAACGGGAATTGAAATTTAATAATAGATGATTTTTTGAGCGGAGTATAACATTATTACTAAATTAAAAGTATTACACTCAAGCCAAACCTAATAATTTAAGATGAGTGTTAATCTCAGATGAGGAAGTGTTTTATTTTCGTGTAGGATTATTGATACATTTGAAATAGTTACCAAATCTCACAATTTCCAACAAATGAAAACGGTCAACATGTTTGCATCCTTAGAGGAGAGTAGGATAATGGGAGTCAGCTACTCCAGTCATTTAAGCTTAAATAAGGTAAGAATCTTGGAATTCGAGATACCCAGCTGTAAGTCTGTAAATACTTGTATATTGACCCCTAGAAGTTGTCTGAAAACCTACATAAGGTAGGGTTTACGCAACTATTAAATTTCAAGGTCAAAGGTCACTTTTTTTGTAAATATCTCATTTCCTGTGAGTTTTTTGCTATTTGTATTCATCATCAATATCGTAGAATACAAAATTCACTACAAATTTTGTTTGAAAAAATGTTTCATACGGTGAACCGTTTTCGAGATAGAGGGCGGAGAGCGCGCGGTCATAGGATCACTTCAGGTCAACCGGTGCCTCCGGTCGAAAACGCGCCATATATATATATATATATATATATATATATATATATATATATATATATATATATATATATATATATATATATATATATATATATATATATATATATATATATATATATATATGGCGCGTAAGTTCTGTAATATCTCCTTGGAGTCGACCGAGCAACACGTAGATTCCAGAGACTCAAGATTGGAAAAAGACAATGCTGACGTAAATATACTATTTGATTGGTTAAAACTCCATGATCCTTTTCCAAGTACTACGCAGTTAATATCGATAGCTTCCGGAATTGTTGGAAATGAGCAAATTAATTACCATAGAGCTTACAAAATTGGATTAGAGTCTATGAAGAAGATAACCGGCTTATCATTTAATGAAATGAAGTTGAAACGTTTCAAAAAAGTAATGCCGCTTCCCAGTGTTAACAAATCTGTAAAAATAAATGATTGTTAAGTTGCAGTGGATCCATTATTACTCTTCCAAAGAATTCCTGTCAGCAAACGATTTGAAAGTAATCTTGAAGAATATCTTCAATATGAATTGAGTCCGTATAATGATGGAATGAGAAAAACAACAAAATCGTCATTGTATGACAACATGAGCCCAATTGATTTTGTTCTCAATGAAAATAATGTGACCTTCATTATTGATGGCGGATTTCTCCTTCATCATGTTGTATGGAGCAGAGAAGATACTATTTCTATTATTTTTGATAAATACAAGAATTATTTACAAAGGCATTATAGTTCCAAAATAATTGTTGTATTTGACAGATATTCAGACTACAGTAAGAACATAAAAGCTATGGAGCAGCAGAGAAGAACTGCTGCACTTTCAAAAACGAATGAAGTCTGTTTCGATGAAACAATGGTTGTACCAGTTACTCAAGAAAAATTCTTATCGAATCGAAATAACAAAGATATGCTCATTATTATGTTAATTGAAAAATTACAAGGTGCAAATATTACTATTAAACAAGCCAGAGATGATGCGGATGTTCTTATTGTTGAAACTGCAATTGAAGAATCAAAGTAGGAAAAAACTGCAGTTATAATAGGACAAGATATTGATTTACTTGTCATTTTGATTGGGCGTACACTGTCTTACGAACAAGAAATTTTCTTTAAAAAAGTTGGGAAAGAAAATGTAAAAACGGAGATATACTCGACTAAAAGTTTTGATAATTATTCTCATTCCAAAACACATATTTTATTTCTGCGCGCATTAAGTGGCTATGACACAACTTCTGCGCTTTTTAAAAAGGGAAAAAAATAATTTTTAAGAGTTTTTGAGAAACTGACAAATTTGGATGAACTAGCTGCATCATTTGAGGAAAAAAATTGTTCAGCCCAGAGATTATTAGAGAGTGGAACTCAAACCTTATTGACAGTCTATAATGCTCCGAAATCTGTGAAAAGTCCCGATCATCTTCGTTATATGCATTACGTCAAGTCTACAAAACTTAATAAACCTGTGCAGCTTTCAAATATTCCACCAACAAGTGCAGCTGCTCATCAACATTTCAAACGTGTATATTATCAAGTTCAAACTTGGTTAGGGCATTATTTGGAACCCCAGGTATGGGGTATGGGATGGGCAATGCGAAACGATTTTCTGGAGCCTATCATGACAATTTTACCACCTGCTCCAGATGATTTGCAAAATACAATTTTCTGCAACTGCAAGAGTGGTTGTGGTTCGCGATGCGGATGCAGGAAAGCGGACTTGCAATGCTCTTTAGCTTGTGGCCAATGTAATGGGCAAGCTTGTCTCAATGATCTACCATATCAGAGCGGCATTAACGAAGATGGAACCTTTAACCCCGAAATCATGAAAGAACTTGAGACAAATGTCGTTGGAGACGATAATGAAGACCAGTTTGAAATTTACCAGCAGCCAGAAGACGACGATGAATTCTGCAATTACAATTCTGCAATTACATGGGCAGGTAAGTGTTGTTAAATAAATTAATACTGAATAAAAAGTGGATAAAATGATAAAATATAATATAATAGTTCATAAGAATTGACAAATATTTATAATCATTGATTTATCTATAGTTCATCAACTATATATGGCGCGTTTTCGACCGGAGGCACCGGTTGACCTGAAGTGATACTGTGACCGCGCGCTCTCCGCCCACTATCTCGAAAAAGGTTCACCGTATGAAAAATTTTTTTAAACAAAATTTGTAGAGAATTTTGTATTCTACAATATTGATAATGAATACAAATAGCAGAAAACCCATAGGGAATGAGATATTTACAAAAAAGCGCAAAAAACCGATTTTTGTGACCTTTGACCTTGAAATTCACTAGTTGCGTACACCCTACCATATGTAGGTTTTGAGACAACTTTCAGGGTATCAATATACCCTATCAATATAAAATGTGGGACACCCGGTATATATATATATATATATATATATATATATATATATATATATATATATATATATATATATATATATATATATATATATATATATAACGAAATTAGTTAGCTCCCTAACTATATTTTTTTGGCGGGTTGGCTGTCCTTGTTCATCTTTCACTGCCTGAACCACTGTACATGCTGTTTTCGGCGAGTGCATTGGCTTGGGATGTGGGGGTTGAGCAAACTCGGCCATCGGATGCCTGCTTCCACGTAGCCCCGCTGGATACGGAAATGACAAAATCACTTGTAGAGATGGATGTCTAGTTTACGACTCCAACTGATCTTCGTGTAAAAATTAATCCAGGAGCGAGTCTACAGAGGAGATGGATGTCGAGTTTACGACTCCAACTGACCTCCCTGTACATTTAGTTCAGGAGCGAGTCTACAGAGGAGATGGATGTCGAGTTAACGACTCCAACTGACCTCCCTGTAAATTTAGTTCAGGAGTGAGTCTACAGAGGAAATGGATGTCGAGTTTACGACTCCAACGGACCTCACTGTAAATTTAGTTCAGGAGCGAGTCTACAGAGGAGATGGATGTCGAGTTCACGACTCCAATTGACCTCCCTGTAAATTTAGTTCAGGAGCGGGAGCTGCGGCGTACGCAGAATCTGCCTCAGGTGGGGGAACTAACCCCATCTGACCTGGAATACCACTCACCATATAAACTAATCAGCTTCGTTGATAAGATAGGTTTGTCTGGCCGAGTAAGAATAGGTGTGAGCCACAATAAACCCTTGCGGGTTGCGGTGGAGGGTCGAATAGACCCACTCACTTTGGACCTAACCTAACTATATTATTGAAGGGGAGCTGTTGAAAGGTGGGTTGAACTATATCGTTTACTTGAACTATACCAATCCTTTCTTTTTCGTCCGATCGATATAGACTCTACCACAGTTATCCCACTGATTTGAGTGAGTATTTGCTGTCTTTTGCTAATCTCAGATACTCCGATATTTTCTTTGGTAGTTTGGGGTTAATATTAGAGATATTGCAGTTTCTTAACCCATAAACCTTTTGAAAAAATCCATAATAACAATATTGTAGGTATATAGATGAATGAAAGTGAAAAAGTCATCCGTATTGTGGAATAGTAATCAACGACATGAAGTCGTCAATAACCATATAAAAGGCAATAAACACGTTTTGTTAATAAATTATTGGAGTTAATCATATGTGATAATAATGTTATCAATTACTTGGTGTTGAAAGGTTGTCACTTATCTATCACTTATATAAATTATCCAAAGAGAGCGAATATATTACCTATAGAAAAAAAAAACAATATTTTGTCTTGAAGCTTCAGATGATGTTTTTTTTGTTGAGAAAGTTAATTGTGATTTTTGGAACTTTTTGTGCATGCCGTCGCGAGTAGTTCACTCCTTCGTGTATTCACAATATTGAAGAACCCTTGTAATGTCTGATTGTGACATAAAAAAATGAATCAAACCGAAAATTTACCGTCAAACAATATATGTACCTGAAAGCAAAAATTATTGAAGTATTTCCTCACCTAGATTGAGTTAAAATGTGGGTTCGTTCAGGCAAAAGGCCTTATTTTCTGTAACATACGTTTTTTTCGTAAAGTTACTGTCAAATGAACGTAATAACTTTGAGTACTTACGTAAGCAGTTGTTAATAACCAAGTTTCAAAGTGCTTAAGAATATATAAACTGAAATTTGCATGAAATTTATAGGCAATTAACAATTTCACACACACGTGTTTCGTTTTATGAAAGACTACTGAAGCAGGACTTAATGGATGTTTTCATCAATTACCGAAAAAGATTGAGAAAAACATAAACTTGAACTTTTGGATACTTCATTACAAAAATCTCAATCTTGGAAAACTAAATCGTACAAAATATTATTGAAAATGATGTTTCAGATTCACAGATTTTCAGCAGTAGCCACTTCTTAGAAAAAAGGACATTTTATACATTTTATCTTGGCAATACCTCTTTCTAATTTTTTGAAATTTTCACCTCATTATTTTATGATTTCTTTGAAAGTACAAAAATACTTATTTTTCGAAAACTTTGTAATCACTCACCTTTCAAAGTAATTAACCGTTCCATACCCTTTACGGCAGTATCAACTATTGCACTGCATATAATCACTAAGCGTTTCAAAAGGATCATTTTGTCGAAAAATGTCTCAGATCCGAACTATATCTCCGTATAACGAAAACTGCATCGATTGAATACTTCGCCACATTCGAGTATAACCCAAATCATTTGTTGTTTGTTATATATTCGAGTACATTCCGATTATATTTTTTTCGTTGATAATTTCAGTCTGGGGACAACAACTATGAACATTTTGAATATTTGAATAAGGGAGCGAAAAGGCATTACTATCATACGAAGAAAAATGAAATACTTAAAAACCAGCAACCATGAGATACTTTCATTAGTTCGGACTTCCATTGTCTAATATGATATAAATTAATTTGAAATATCTGAAAGAATCTGTAAAAAATTAATAAAGGCTACCTGAAAAAATAACACTTATATTTAGCAAAAAACTGAAATTTCAATGAAATAAAATACAAGCAACAACAAAAAAGTAAAAAAGCCAATTATCACCCGAAGAAGATTGTGGATACTAACAATCGAAACGTCGTGAAGTGATTTGGTTTGGAATCTTTCAATTTTTAATTTTCATTTCTTGTTAATGATTATTTAATTTTCATCTGGTGTTAATAGTTCAATTTTTTTATTTTTTGGTTGTTGCTTGTATTTTATTTCATTGTAATTTTTTTTTTATTGCTTAATATAATTGCTAGTATCAATATAATTGATATTAGACAATGGAAGTCCGAACTAATGAAATGCACCACGAAACATTCTCAACTACCTTCAAACAAACCATGAGATTTTTGTTATATTTACAGAAACATGGTTTTGAAACCTGTGAGACATGCTTTAAAGAGTTCGACGACGTCATTCGGGAACACAGGAAGTTACTTTCAATGGGGAAACTTCTATGAGCAACTAGATGGCGTTGCGATAGGGAGTCCACTTTGCCCAGTGATAGCAAATTATTTCATGGAACGGTTTGAAGGGAATAGACATTTTCGAATTGAAGCCGACCTTGTGGCTATGCTTCGAGGATGACACCTTCGTCATCTGGAAACATGAAAGAGACGCCCTGAACCGTTTCCTGAAACACTTGAACGGTCAACACCCGAGCATAGAATTCACCATGTAGATTGAGCAAGACCAACGGATAGCTTTCCTGGATGTACTAGTAGAACGATGTGGTACAAGACTAACCCGCAAAGTGTATCGAAAACCCACACACACAAATAGATACTTGCAAGCACTATTGAACCACCATCCTAGCCAAAAGAGAGGAGTCATCTCAACTCTAACGGAACGGGCTCGGAGAATATTTGAACCAGAACATCTGGAGAGGGAACTGAAATACCTTGAAGAGACCTTGAGATCGAATGAAAACAGTGCCTCCGAGACCTGAAAATCCATGAAACCGAAGGGCACCACGGCTCAGAAAGCGAGAAAGGATCAGATGGTTGCACGCGCATATTTACCGTTTATCCCTAGGGTCACGGACAGAATTGGAAAACTATTGGGCAAACACGACATCGAAACAGTCTTTGAACCCACGAGGAAGATACAACAAAGCCTCAGGTCGGTTAAAGACAAAAGATACCCATCATCAGCAGCAGGGGTCTATTGCATACTGTGCACTTGTGGAAAAGTATATATCGGAACCACCAAACGATCCATGGGAACAAGACTTATAGAGCATAAAAGGAACTGCAGACTAGGCCAAACGGACGAGTCAGTTGTGGCAGAACACACACTTAGTGAAGGAGACCACATGATTTTGTTTGAAAACACAGAACTAATTGCCCCCAACCAGGGATACTATAGCTGACTGGTACAGGAGGCAATAGAGATTCACAAACACACGGAGAATTTCAACAGAAAACAAGAAGCGGTGAACCTCAATCGAATATGGAACCCCATTTTGAGGAATTCTAGAATAACGAACAGGACATCAGGCAGCAAGATTGTTAATGTTCCAGGTTCAAGTGTAGGTACGAGTACAGGTATAAGTGCAGGTGCAAATGCAGGCACAAGTACAGGTACAAGTACAGTGAAAGTCTAAGCCATTTTGTTTCTGTGTTTTTTTTTTTTAAGAAATGGTGGATTTTTTCTGGAGCCAAGCTTGAAGCCAAGCCTCATTTATTCGATAACTGGCACAAACTAGAGGGTCTCGACTCTTTTCGAACTTTTTCGAACCACGAGGAAACCTTGGTTCCTTTTCACCTCTTAGAGGTTGATTTATAAAAAAAACAAGTGTAGGTGCCTTCAAGTATTTTACTGAGTGCATTCACAGCGCCTCTGTTTTCAACTTGGAGGTTGTAAACTAGTTGTCTATCTGGTGGGAAAAAAATCTACAGAATGGATGCTGTATCGGAAAATTTATTATTTTCGAACTAACTGCCAATTTTGCAAATTTTACATTTCCGAAGATGCGGGCATACTCAAAAGAAATTCACGCGAATCCTAATGTCATTCTAGTCAAATTATGCCAAAATTCTTGAAAGAAACAAATTTCCACGAATATCAGCTATGAAATAGCAAATAACACAGATAGTATACAAGACATGATGAATAGAATTTGGAACCTCTGTATTCATAAATGTTGCCTACGAATTGAAAAAAAAACATTTGAAAAAATGGAATATATAGTAATATATAGCTATGTAAATTTTTCCACAGGAACGAGGTTTATTGTAAACACAATATTTCGTTCTTTCAACCGTATTTTCGGGTTTGGTTTGTGTCAAAAGCAATCTCAATGTGTTGGTGGTTCTAAAAGTTATTCTTACATTATACTTATAACCAATGCGTCTCAATTCCATAGACAAACCGAAAACATAAGCTATGATGTTAGTTGTGAGGTATATGTTGATGTTGGATTTGTGGTGATTGTGGGATCTGTATATGTTGTATATTGCTTTTACCAACTTCATTGGGAGCTCTTCCCACGAACTGCTCCGGATATGCTCCGAAACTGTTTCAATGATAGTCATTTTCTCTTTCATATTATGAACTGAATTGCAAACTGTCTTCGCCCTATTATACAAACATCTAACTCTACCTTTTTTTGACGCTTGCGAGGTAATTAGATCCATATTGGAGATATCTGTTGGTATGAGTTTTATTTCGATACCCACTGGTATCTAGACTGTTCATCGATTTTTTGATCATAACATCGAGAAAAGGAGTTTGATTATTAACTTCCCTCTCTAATTTGGATTTCATCTCTTGAGTTCAAATAATTCAAGAAAACGTTGATATCATCTGGATTATGATCCCAGATAACGAAAAAATCATCAACATATCTCCACCATATATTTGGACCATTCTGGTAAGCTTCGGTGAGAAATGAGCTCACTCTTGTCAGTGACAAGGGTGAGTCCATTCCATTCCAAATTTTTGTTGATGAAAATCCTCTTTGAACTGAAAAAAAGTTTCATCGGAACATAATTTAAGAAGCTTCAAAATAGCTTCTACATTCAGTTTCGTTTAATTTTTGAGATTGACATCATTTTCAATTCAGTTCGTATAATTCTTAGTGTTTTATCAACCGGAATATTGGTCAACAAACTCACAACATCGAAACTCACCAGGCGATAGTCATCTTCATCTTAATCAGGTTGGAATCTTTTCCCTTACCCTTTCAACTGTCTCTCGTCAGGAGGACGAGTGGTTCATAACTTGAAGTGTTTTGGTGACGGCATAAAGGTCAATGACATCTATGCCGCTCTGGCCTTGTGTACCCCTTCCTGACTGGGGTATTGATGAACAAACTGTTCATTTTAACAGACGTCGTGGGGCCTTCACTCAACCGAGCGACATGGCCTTCTGAATCGAGTGGGGTCGTCTATAGTGTAATCTACAGCTTCCCTAACTACTGGGTTATCATGAGTTTCCGCTGACTCGAAAACTCTCTCATTCCTCAACTGAATGGACTGCTGTATAGTTAACAGCTTCAAATCTCTGCGGATGGCTTCATTCTGCACGAACCATGGAGCATTCACCAGCATCCTGAGAAGTTTGTTTTGCAATCTCTCCAGAATGGAGAGGTTTGTCGGAGCGGTTTGTCCCCAAGCGCCTGAAGCATACATAATGACAGGCTTGAACATCGTGTTATATGGTAAAATCTTATTCCTAAGATTGAGCTTGGACTTCCGATTGATCAGAGGATAGAGTTTGGCTATCCTCATTTGTACTCTGTCCTTGATGTAGTCAACGTGATTTACCCAGGTAAGTCGGCGGTCTACCCAAAGACCTAGGTATTTGACTCGCGTTTGCCATTCGATCTCCCTGCCTGAAATCGTGACTCTTGTATCTGGAAAAACGTTGCGCCTCCCCAAATCTATCGTCTGAGTTTTCCCTGGGTTCACCCGAATCTTCCATTCCAGGTACCAGCGTTCGAGGTCGTCCAATGCGCGTTGCATGTAGACGACCGCCAACCCCCGTCCCATGGAAGAAGAGAGGAGAGCCGTATCATCGGCGTATAGGAAAATCT
This sequence comes from Leptinotarsa decemlineata, assembly GCF_025532065.1. NCBI lineage: Eukaryota > Metazoa > Arthropoda > Insecta > Coleoptera > Chrysomelidae > Leptinotarsa > Leptinotarsa decemlineata. Next base: position 8,525,785 of record NW_027412694.1, on the reverse strand, counting down.
TCACGTGATCGAATCTCGGAAGGTCGCTCACGTAAAGGCTGTACAATAGTGGAGACAGCACAGCTCCTTGAGGCACTCCAGCTTGGATTTCCCTGACGGGAAACAGGGTTCCTTCAACTCGGACCTAAAATGATCTGCCCTTCAGAAAGGACCTAATCCACCGGATCAGGCCCCGAGACAGGTCGAAATCGAGCATTTTGTGTAATAAGGCTTCGTGCCATACTCGGTCGAATGCTTTTGAAATGTCCAGGAGGACGAGATGGACTGTCTTCCTGTTATTTAGCTCTGACATGGAGTTTTCGACCAGTCTCAAGGCCTGCAGCTCGGTGGAGTGTGCCCTCCTGAAACCGAATTGTTCATCAGGCAAAACATTTCGGTCTTCAACTTCTTCAGTTAGCTTTTGTAGCACAACACGTTCAGCCAGCTTAGCCGTTGAGCAAAGCAGACTAATTGGACCATGATTCTGGGGAAACAGCGGGTTCTGGCCCTGTTTCGAAATCATGACAACTACGGCATGCTTTCATCTTCGGGGGAAGTATCTGAGGGCGATTAAGCTGTTTATGATGTCCAATAAATATCTGATAAAGTTCTCCGGGAACTGCTTCAACAACCTATTGTTGATTGAATCAGTTCCCGGAGCCTTCTTGGGTTTGGAAGTTTTGATGTATCCCCTCAGTTCTTCTTCCGAAGCTGGACGGATCACATCGTCATCATTTTCCCTAAGAATACGCTGAACTCGTTGTTCCAGCCGGATATCACGGTCAATATCATCATCCAGATCAACGTTAAGTTGGAGCTGATTTTCCATTGTATCTGCAAAGGCCAACGCCTTCTCGGCGGGGGAGTAGCAGATGCCGCGCTGTCCATGAAGGGGGGAGGGAGCGGTTTTCCTCTTTTCGAGCCTGCGGGTGAGTCGCCATAGCTCATCATCCCCAGGTTCGAGAGATTCCAGACACTCACTCCAACTCTCGTTTATATAGTCAATGATGGCCTGTTTAACTTGGTTGGCCATCCTGCTAGCAGCAGCCTTGTCTCCAGGATAGAGGGTCCGCTGATAAACTCGTCTAAGTCGATTCCTCTCCCGGATAAGATCCTTTATCCTGGGAGGAAACTCATTATAGCTTCGCAGAGGACACTCTGTCCTGGTTGTGGCTGCGCGGAAAGCGTTGTTCACAGACAGTTCAAAATCTGCCACTGCCGCGTCGAGACCGTTGCGAGTTTGAAGTGCCTCGCGGTCTGTAGTTGTCTCCACTAGATGAGCCTTGAAGGCTTTCCAATCCGTGGATGATCTCATGCGATAGTCCTGGGGAGGGGGATCATCACCCAGCATCAGGATGACTGGATTATGATCTGAGTCTAATTCCGACAAAGTGTACACTTCGCAGGACATGGAGACGTTCCTGAGTAGTGCGATATCAAGCACGTCAGGTCTGTTATCCCCACGGTAGAACGTAGACTCACCTGGACCCATCACTCGCTACTCATGCCTGTCAGCATGCGCATGGAGCGCTCGGCCGTTCGCATTGGTGATTCTGCTCCACAGATTGTGCTTGGCGTTGAAGTCACCAGCAGCAATTGTGAGGGTATCTGTCGACAACAGCAGTTCATCCAGTGATTCTGGGAGTAGACGATTTCACGGAGGGTTGTAAACTGAGATTAGTCTATGACGACCTCTTCTCAGTTGGAGTTCAACGCCCACGGCTTCCGTGCCGTGTAACTGATCCGAGTCAATGCCGAATTGTACGTGAGGAAGATTACGTTTGACAAAAATGCCAATCCAGCACGTCCAACTCGTTCTCTGTGGTAGAAACGGTAGTTTGGGATACCAAAAGGCTCATTGTGCAGGTGGGTTTCCTGCACAAGTGCGACATCGATGTTCTGCGCTATTAGGAAGTTTTCAAAATCAAGTTTTTCGTTTGAGATGTTAGTGATATTCCAGAATACAACCTAGTTGTCTAGGCATTAACAGGTTTCAGTTATCACGCTGGTGTTCACCGTAAACATTTTCTCAAGTACGGGGAACTAGATGAAAAGTTTCTCCATCTGGTCCAGAGCGGAGCAGATGTCATTAACCTTCGACGAGCTAGGACCATTTGATGCTGTAGTCGGCTTAGCGGAGTTGTTGCCGCTCTTTGCTGCTCCTCCATTACTCATCCCCGGCCGCGTGCCAGATGCTCCGGCAGGACGCCTCCTAGGTGTGGATGACTTTTGGGGGGCATTTGCGGCCACCTTGGTCCTCCTGCGAACCTTGGGAAACTCAGGACAACCTCGGTAGTTAGCAGTATGCACCCCCTTGCAGTTATTGCACTTAGGAGGTTCTGCCCTAGGTTTTTTGCATTCACCTGAAAGGTGTCTGCCGGCGCACTTGACACAGATGGGGATGGCCAAGCAGTTCCTCTGGCTATGTCCAAACCGCTGACATCGATGACACTGTCCGACCAGTGTCCTCTGTTGTTGGGGCTCGACCTTAATTTTAACATTAAGGAGTTCCCGTTCATCGTAAATATTCTTCTGGTTTTGGCTCACTTGAACCAAAACCAAAGGAAGCGGGTGGTTTCCACGCATCATTCTGGAGACTGATGTTGGTTGAAAACCCTTCTCCACCAAGGCATCCTCAATGTCCGCGGTCTCCAAGTTTTCTGGGACTCCTCTGAAGACGGCTCTGAGTTGCCTGTCTTCAGGTAGGGTGTACGTATGATGAGGGATTTTTTCCCTCACCAGGAGTTTGGACATATTTCTATAGTCCTCGATCGTCGAAGGTTGAACCTTGATGCCGTCGGCCAGGTTCACCGCTTTCGAAAAATTAACCTTATGAAAGGTAGCTAATTTGGTAAAATGAACCCACTTGTCCTTCTGGCGAACGACAATCGGGGGGTCGCGTGTTTTCTTGGCGCTTTGGGGCGCTTCAGAACGAACGCGGAGGGGGATGGGAGATGTTTCCCAAATCGTTGGAATTTCCAACCTGATTAAGATCATGATTTTTTGGTGGCTGTCTTAGGCCACCCTGTATAGTTGAAAACAAATTTTCGGATTTATTATCGAACTCGTTGACTGACATTCCGTGATCTCCGTCTACGGAGGATTCTGTGGTCGATAGCTCCGACTCAGAAGCACTGTGTCTAGCTTCACTACGTAGCTTAGTCTTTTTGGCTACTCTTTTTGGTTTTGTGCCGGTGTTATCAGCAACAGTCGGAGCAGCTGACTTGAAAGGAAGAGGAGGAAACTCCTCTGGGAGACGTCGTTTTTTATTAGCCGGTTCTTGCGGCTTGATCTTATCTGCTTTGATATCTGGCTGTGTAGATGTGGTGTTGACAGAAGCATCTTCAGAGGATGTTTTCTGTGACGGGCGCTCGAGAAGCTCCCTGACCCCCCCCTGGTGGGGGGGCAGAGAGCGTCCGAACTACCGCCCCAGGACTGCCTCTTAGCAGCTCTGGTGGACTCAGGCCCAAGCGGTCAAGTAATAATCCTATATAAGGGTAATTACTTCACCCCTGTCCCTGGCCATCAGGCTGTCAAGCAGTTTCTCCATACTGCTTTCAAATTAACTCACTCCCTTTATTCCCAAGGGCGGGCGATGATATTATGAACAGTTTCGTGAAATGACAGATCAGAACGTACTCACCAGAAGTCCGGAGGGTACTTGCACATAATAACCAACGCACTATATTACGAGAGATAACCACTGGTTTTATGGCTGATCATCAACCAGAAACACTGGGAAAATAACAATTTATTCGCAGCGAAAAAATTTGTGATTGTCAGTTTGACAGCTAACGTCACATGTATGTGTATCTGTATGTAAAAACAAACTCACCAGGAGATCTCCGTTCCGAATTTGAAATTAATCAAGTTTTTCAATGAAATCAGGAGTATCTTTTTATGTAACTGTTTCTATTTCCAGACAGAGGTTTCAAAATTTGACAAGGAGAACCGATTGAACTGACAATAGGTCTCGGGGTAAAATTTCGTTTGTGTATTTTTGGTAAACCATAAAAATGTGGAGGTTTACTATAGTAGCAAATGAGTCGAGTACGTTTTGTTTTTGTAAGAATGTTTTTTTGAAAAGGGATATGAAAATTTCTATGTTTTTTACCACTTTTAATTGTAACTAACGTTACTGCAGTTTCGTCCTATACGGACATTCTCCATCTAATACAATAAATTAGTTTATTGTTAGTTTAGTTTAGAAATTTTCATTTCTTTTCATTATGATCTCTTACCACGTAGTAACGGCTACATCCATCAATTTAATATTTTATTGTTTGGCTAAAGTTCGATATATCTTTTGTTCTACCGAACAGTGGAACAAAAGATATATCAAACTTTAACCAAAAAAACATTGTTACAAAAACAGTTGATATTTGATAATAATCAGATACGGCTCTTTTTCAGAAGACATTCATTATCATATGACTTGCGAATATTGTTTCTTGTGAAGTTTCTACGATAAAGTGTCCTTTACTACAGAAGTAGCTGCTTGTTTGCTTGTATCCCTCGCCAACATGATGATGATGATGAGGGAGGGAGGGGGTTGGCATTCAAATTCAAATTCAAATTTTGAAATGTGAGGAATATCCTCTGGTGGTGAGTGGTGACGGATGTAGGAGTGTGTATGCTGGTTGTTGCTCGAACAAACAATAGTCGCCATCCTTTTTTCCACTGTTCTTTCTGTAAAGTTTTCACATGACTGATTTGATCTCCATTTGCGAAAACATGATTTATATCATTAAGAGAAGTTGCATTTTAAAATACTTTATCAGCTATTTCATCACCCCTAATACCTGCATGTCCTTTGGTTCAGATGAAGGTAACATTGACATGGTGATTTGATAATCTTCTCAAAGTTTTCCTAATATTGCATATCAGTTCGTGTTTAAGATTTATCTGGGAGTCATTTAATCATGAGCAAAGAACCGATTTTGAGTCCATTATCAATACGGCACTTTCGAAATTTTCTTTAGCGATCCACAGCAAACCTCTCTCTATAGCTACAGCTTCTGCTGTATAAACAGAGCAATTGTTTTAAATTCGAATTATGTGCGTTTCTTTGGTGTTTGAGATGTAAAATGCACAGCCTGTATCTCCAGTACTCATTTTAGAACAATCTCTATAGATAATTGTATCATTTGTGTATTTACTCTGTATTGAATTCAAAAGCATCACATTGTTCATAGGATTATAGCGGTAACTAGTGAATATAACTGTCGGTCTGAATATAAAAATATCAAAATCATAATAAAAAATTGGCCATTTTTCAAGTTGGTGCATGTCTAATGAACTTGTTGCAATGAATGCATTTGCTGAAGGAGAAGCCTGTTTTTTGTTTTTTGTGTTGTTTTTGTTTCGTGTTTTTTTAATCAGTTAGGTTTTCAGTATTGAGTTTGGTTATATGTGCTAGTGTTACAGTTTTACAGTAGTGTCTTCGGAAAACTAGCGGTGGTTCAACAGCCTCCGACAGTATAGCAAGATATGGAGAAGAGTTCATCTAGCCAAGTCTTATTCGAATTGCCTTGTACTGAAGTTTGACTAAATTAGTTTTACTTGCTGAACCATAGAACATACATCTGTAACCCAAGATCGAGCGAATTTAGGTACGGTGAAACATGAGTGATATTTTAGGGTCCGCCCCCTATCTCTTTTTCTATGCACACCTGAACATATTGATACCTTTCTCACAATTATTTTTTGTATATTCTATGTGCTCAGTTCACAGAAGCTTGGTATCTAGTAACAGTCCCAGGTACTTATGATGTTTGAGAACAGGGATGTTGTAACCGCAGAGTGTCAATTGTTCAATTACTGGAGGATTGTGTCTTGTGAAAAATACCACAGCTGACTTTTCTGCTACTAAAGAGAAGCCACGTTCTACTAACCAATTCTAGACAATATATAAGATATATTTCAATTCTCTAACGCATTCCTCATATGAATCATGGATAGTATAGCAGCAAACGTCATCGGCATATTGAGTACACCAGATTGAACTCCCAAACATATCATGCAGACTAGCGGTATATACATACATATATTGAATAGCAATGGACTCAATACTGAACCCTGTGGAAGTCCATTTCTACATAAACGGGGACCGTGTAGGACATTGTTATAATCTTTAAGATAGATATTTCCATTTCTATATAATTCAACTGAATTAGCGGATGCATTCATTGACACCCCAAAAGCATTCAATTCATCTTTAAGTACATCCAGATACACAATATCACATGCACCTTTTAGATCAAAGGAAAATACGCGAGATATTCATTTTTAGAAAGTGAAAACTGAATATCAGTGACTATTTGGGTACCTACAGAAGTAGTTCCACAAGTAATGAAATACGGAAAATTCCCATTTCTTAGTAAGTAAATCTTATATCATAATCATGAATTACAAGGCAGGCAATATATGGACGTACGAAATTACTTCCAGAAGAATATGACTAACATCCAACACGGAACCTGTAGAAACTAGTACAGGGAATGAGACTGATAGAATGGGTGTCATGGGAAGATGGGAGAATAAACGCAATAAGCCCAAGAGGCTGCAGTGTTTTCTGGAGACTTGAATTAAATGGACAAGTCAGACAGCTCCCAAGGTACCGAAAAAAAGTTCAAGACGATCTCTTCGTTGTGTCCAATTTATTCAATCTATTCCCGTTTTCAAAAATGTACTTTAACGCATTTACTTGTTTTTATGCTTTTAGTGGTTCACATACTTTTGTTGGGTTTTATGCATTTACTGGTTCTCATGCTTTCACCTGGCAGAACTGTAATAAAAAAACACTGTTGTCAAAATATCCTGGCGACTCTGTGAATAGTTGAAATCAATAAATTCAAAATATAATTTCACATAACTCGCTCTCAATTTAAAATTTATATGCACCTTGAACTTTGGAAACATAAAAAGGCCTTTTTGAATTGTCATTCTTCATGAATAGAATCGGTTTATGTTGAAAACACAGGCAATGTTACCACCTGTTCCATTGGTGTATTTGTATACCTAACTGTGAAATGAACGGAAATTATCAAATTGTGATTCATGTTGCGGAGTACTGTTACAGACTGCTTAGAGATATCCAAGATCTGTGATAACAAAAAAAAGTTATTTTAAGTAACTGGTATGTTATAATCTGCAAGTCAAAATTGACAAAAAAGGGTTTCTTTGTGTTTAGATTTACTCGTAAACAGTATGAAATGAAAAGTGGAAATATGCAATATTACAATTCATGAAATACCGTGGATTTATATTCATCAGAAATTTAGTACCTGGATATCAACAGATTTGATATGATGGATTTGTGGTGAAGGTGGTGACATTTCCCAGTATGAAAACGCAATTTTTGAGATGGCGTCTCTGTAGGGAAAGATGTATATCAAGAATAAACGAGGCTCCCAAGGCAGTCAGTTGCGAAGCCAAACTTCAACACCGAAGGTGGTAGACTGGTGGTAGACTACCAATCTGATGGTAGTCTACCACCAGAGATCGCTGTTTTGACTGTCCTGAAAATATTAATACTGAAAGTGAAGGTTATGACATCTCCCTCTACGAAGACGGCATCTATGGGATCGACAGAAGACTCAGTTCCCGAATATCGAAAATAAACGCGGCCCCCTAAGGTGGTCAGTCTTATATATGGCGTCTTCGTACGGGTACACTTTTATAGAGTTCATGAATTCAAGAATCTATTTGGCTAATACATAGTTCTAATTCTGCCGGCCTTCGAAAATAATTGCTAATGAATCAAAATCCAAAAAAAAGTCAAAACATTCCTCAACTTCGGGGATTCCTTAATATTTAAGTAGGATTTTTTGATTGGTGTCTATTGAAATAAATGATAAAATATGAAAATGTATTGTTGTTTTATGCATACTATTGAAAATCACTAAAAAAAACTTAATCTTTGTCAAACATTTCCACATGAATAATAATATTTTTCATCAAAAACACTCCATCCCATAGACTATATTTTAAAGATAAAAAACATTGACCCTATCTGAACTTTTGAAGTTATCTTTCCGGTGATATTAACTTTACTAAAACTAATTATTTTGAGAAAAAGTTGTAATCGCGAGTTGTTTGGGTTGATTTCGATATTAAATTGAAACCACATTTCGAAATCATGCTCAGATCTGACCTGTTTTGAAAATCTTTTCATTTAGACTGCTTCGATGAGTTTATTGGGGCTTAAAATGGACACCAATATGTCTTGGCACAATCATGTCGCTGGAATTGCAAAGGCTGCTTCTCAAAAGCTAGGAACACTATTCCGAACCAGAAAGCTGTACACCCCTCAGCAACTTTTGATGTTTTATAAAACTCAGATCAGACCTTCTTTGGAGTATTGTTCACATGTAAGTATGGCATATACTGAAGCTCTATAGTAATGGGCTCATTTAACACTTTTTTTTTATTTCATAATTTGAAAGTTTATGTATCAAATAGTGCATGTGCAAAAAATCTGAATTTTCACTCTTTATCTTCCCCCTCAATTTAATTGTTGACTATGGAGTTCACCGACTGTGGAGTCCACCGAACATGTATATCAAAACTATGAAAGTGGGAAAAATTATATTGAAACCAGGCGTAATTCCGCATATATTTGATTGCCAGATTCATATCCGACGGCCCATACATCTAAACCTTCACCGTTTGTTCAAAAAAAGGAAAAACAAATTTTGTTGAATACTTGTAACGAAGATATCGCTGAAAATAAAAATCATGTGTGATGAAGCAGGCCCAACCAAAAATTTGCCAAACGTCATTTCACATGATAACATATGTCCTGACAACCCTATATACAGAGGGAAACGTTGGCTGGTAACGTGGTGTTATGTAGATTTCGTCATTTGGGGAACAAAGTGATTATTTCTCTGACACGTTAAGTAATTATGAAATGAAAGTTGGAATAAGTGAAATTTTATGTTAATATTCAAGTAATATAGTCGCCTTATCTTATATTCAATATTCTGTTCTCTGAATGAAGATATTTAATTTTCAATAGTATATATCATATGTTCATCCCATTTCATGTCAAAGTCTAGAAAAATCAGTTACTGATAAGACGTATACGTTTTTTCGAATAACAATGAGTCTATCATTTGGAGAAGAAAACATATTTTTGAATCTGAATTCTTGTAGATTATCAGTTATTTATTTATTGTCTATAGTTCGGGACATAATTGGTTGTACTGAAAATATTGACTTTAATACTGCGTGAATTTTAAATTAATATTTTTTTCACCATATTTCAATGGGATACAAATTTTGAGAATTTTTTTTGTCATGTCATCGCATCTCAACAAAAACATTTTCTAAATTTCATCAACAATTGCCCTTGATATTATTAGTGCTACTATAATACTAACTAGTCCAATCACTTCGAATGGAAAAGATCCACTGAAGACTGTACGAACATATTCCTCCCTCTCATGAAGGAGAATGATTTTTCGTAGATCATAAAACCAGTCTAGTATTTCGACTCTACTAACCCTGAACACATTTTACAAACATTTTGAATCTGAAGAAATCGCTGACAGGGATGGGACGCGACGCGACGGGAAGGGAAGGGAAGGGAAGGGAAGGGAAGGGAAGGGAAGGGAAGGGAAGGGAAGGGAAGGGAAGGGAAGGGAAGGGAAGGGAAGGGAAGGGAAGGGAAGGGAAGGGAAGGGAAGGGAAGGGAAGGGAAGGGAAGGGAAGGGAAGGGAAGGGAAGGGAAGGGAAGGGAAGGGAAGGGAAGGGAAGGGAAGGGAAGGGAAGGGAAGGGAAGGGAAGGGAAGGGAAGGGAAGGGAAGGGAAGGGAAGGGAAGGGAAGGGAAGGGAAGGGAAGGGAAGGGAAGGGAAGGGAAGGGAAGGGAAGGGAAGGGAAGGGAAGGGAAGGGAAGGGAAGGGAAGGGAAGGGAAGGGAAGGGAAGGGAAGGGAAGGGAAGGGAAGGGAAGGGAAGGGAAGGGAAGGGAAGGGAAGGGAAGGGAAGGGAAGGGAAGGGAAGGGAAGGGAAGGGAAGGGAAGGGAAGGGAAGGGAAGGGAAGGGAAGGGAAGGGAAGGGAAGGGAAGGGAAGGGAAGGGAAGGGAAGGGAAGGGAAGGGAAGGGAAGGGAAGGGAAGGGAAGGGAAGGGAAGGGAAGGGAAGGGAAGGGAAGGGAAGGGAAGGGAAGGGAAGGGAAGGGAAGGGAAGGGAAGGGAAGGGAAGGGAAGGGAAGGGAAGGGAAGGGAAGGGAAGGGAAGGGAAGGGAAGGGAAGGAACGAGACGAGATGAGATGAGATGTCGCACAGAGCAGTTTAGTTACCTTTGTTTGCTAACAATCTAGATAGGGAAATTAAAGTAATTACACAGATAGGCCAAATGATGGTTTCAATACGGCCATATCAAACAATCAGAAATCAAGAAATTCGTAACTTTAACATATAATGGTTTGAGAATTGAGAGACAATTACGTGACTTTTCAAAAAACCAATGTGGAAGTAGGATAATTTCTTTGCCAAAGATAAAGTGGACAAGATAGAGATATCTGAAATATATGTATATCCTCGAGTGTCCGGAGTGTTTGTGTGGGACATTGTGGCCGAAATTTCTCAAAACGGTATGCTGAACATAAAAGGTCCTTCATACTGTGTAAAAATGATTCGACGTTTTCAAACCACTTGTTGGAATGCAACCACAAGGGTTAGAAACTCAATCATCTGGAATGCTTGGAAATTCATAAACATAAGCATGTCTTAAAATATGGAAGACCTGAAAAATCAGCAGTCGCCCATCATATTTTGCAACAAAACCATTCCATAGACTTCAGTTCATTAAGATTAGTTAGACAAGTTAACAACAACAGGCATCTATCTAAATGCCTGTGAGAGTATAGAAATAAGTAAACATAATAATATTATGAATAACGATGTTGGACCAATAACTACCTTATAGTATACTATAAGTATAGCTTGTTGAAATAATATTTTATTCATTATATTCACCTGACTATTACCTACATAAGGACACATTGTGAAATCAATTTAAGACAAGTAGATAAGGCAATTTGTGAAATTAATTTAATAAAGCTTATAATATTTCAATCATTAGATTCACCTTATTATCACATAAGGATACATTGTAAAATGTATTTAAGACTAGTAGATAAGGCAATATATGAAATTAATTTTATATAGCTCATAATATTTCGATTATTAGATTCACTTGACTATTACATAGGGACACGTTGTAAAATTAATTTAAGACAAGTAGATAAGGCAAATTGTTAAATTAATTCAAAACACTCAAGACACAGGTACCCAGAACAGGTATCTATAATATGAATAAGGATACGTTTGTTAGAATGATTAGTTTGTTCTTCCTCTTGAAGATGATTACTTGGTGATCGAAACACGTGTCAAGGTGTTGAAATAACGGTTTGGTGTTGGGAAAAAACTTCAGTAATATTCATTACTACACCAAAGGTTCCAAACCCACCTGTCGATGTAACCTACTAAATGACGAAATTGACCTGGCTCACTCGCTGGTTTTCATATGAGCCCAGCCATATTGTCACAAGGTGAACAAAATTCAGGTAATGAAGATATTAGGTGGTAGGTATTCTCGGGTATTAGGGACCGTCTGTTATAACTCACAGTGGTTGTTTAGGTATATAAGGGTGTACATTGTTACTTATTTCAGTTTATCGTATTCGTTTGAAGATGTCCTTATAGAACGAAACTGCAGTAATGTTGGTTACAAATACAAGTTTTAATTCTCATTTCTCATCATTTTTAATTATTCATGCTCCTTCATGAAATTGAATGCCTCATAAACACGATTGGGCAATTCCTTCCTTCAAACTATAAAATGCATTTCAATATCAAATGCACTTGGCCTAGTTCCTTTTCAGTAAAGTAAATAAGATCATATAAAAATGTATAAAAATTGTAGTGAGATAGTTGAAAGAAAATCGTGTATGACCTATATAATATGAACTTTAATAAGTTGTGCATTGAATAATTTTCTCTTCCAGATATCAGATTTGATTTCAATATTATCTGCATATTGATCAACATGGAAATGTCAGATATTTTTGAGGTATCATTGATCAATCAATCAATTTCATTTTCTCGTTTACGTGCAAAAAATAGTGTTTTGAAAAATAAGAAGAATGTCAAAGAATTACAAAGAGCTACGTCAAAGAAAAAAAAAATAATGTATGTGACTTGTGGACAAATGTTATTTGGATCGAAATTTGTTGTAGTAATTATACGGTGCTTATAAGAGTCTTTCATTAAAAATGTGCGACATCAAAAAAAACTAATTTTGGATAGTTCCAGATGCACAGAAAGTTACATTTTTTCGAAATATAATATTATATTTATTTTTTTAATGAAACAATCAAATTGTTATTGTATCATTGAAATATCTCTTCGTTAGTTTTCCAGCATTATTTTTTTTCAAGCCACAAGTCATTAAATTTTTCATAAAACTTACTGTGTATGAGATATTCCTTCAAAGATGGGAATTTCATTTGTTGAAGTGAAGTGGAAAATACTGAAGTGAGCGTGCAATGCCCTGATCATCATTAATTTTCATACAGGGGGCTCTAAATGTTACTTTGACATTGTCTACTTTGATTTTCATTTTCCATTTTTGTAAATGGAACCTCAGATAAGTAAGAAATTACTTATATGAGGTTACCATACCAAAATATATCATGTTTTATTTTGATTTTTTTGATTATTCACGTTTTCAAATCTTTCTTACAAATTTGAAGAAATAACTGTTTCCTTCCACAATGACACATTTTTATTTTTTCTCGTTTTTCTGAAATATATTACTAGATAGTGAACAATAAAGTCAGTTAGGACTTTGAATATCGTCATAATAAAAGCGAAATAATAAATTTTTTGGTAGCCTGTTGAGTGATTCGAATAAAACTGTGTTTATTAATCATGAATTTACAACAAAAGGCTCGTATGCTTTGAGTGATGGTGAAGAAAACTGTTATTTGTTTCTTTGTGCGTTTACTGCAAAATATTCTGATAGATGGCATCCATAAGTGAAATATTCAGGAATATTGAAAGAACGATTTGAGAAAACATCGAATACGAAAACAATCTAGCTAATACAATATTGACTAATGGGAACCACATACATTAGAGAAAAATGTGAAAAATCCAGAGTTACCCTTACAACATGCAACTGCACCAGAAGTAGATAAGAGGGTAGTATGAAAAGTTTCTGACCTCAACATGAAGATAGCAGCACTCGTAAATAAATGCTAGCGATTTTCGTTGTTTATCTATTGACGATTACTCACGAAAGTTTCAGACGCGTAGTTGTTATGTAGCAGTCATTTGAGGGAGTTGATGTGAGTTGGATTCTGTGTATGGGAACTCTGCTCCATTATTATTACTATTATTCACAGTGAAATTTTGGGCAGCTGGATTTAAACATGGTCGTAAGAGCTTGGGCGACGGTGAACGTTCGAAACGTCTAAAAATGGCCGCCGTTTGTCACATGTCTGATCAACATTTCGGCATGAGAAAGCTGCCCACGCGTTGGGAGTTCTAGTTCTAGCGCTTATTGATTACTGTAGATGAAACTTGGATACACCTTTAAACATTCGAAACAAAAATACAGTCCAAACAATGTACTGCAACGGTGGAACCTGCTCCAAAAAAGCAAAAACTGTTTTTTTGGCTGGGGAAGTGATGGCGACTGTATTTGGGGATAGTCATGGAGTTATTTCAATTGAATAACTTCAAAACAGAAAAACCATTACAGGAGCATACTACGCAACATTACTTGACAAGCTGGGGGCAGAACTTGTGGAAAAACACCCACATTTGCATAAAAAATCCTGTTTCACCAAGACAACGCACCGTCACACACCTCAGCAGTTGCCATGTCTAAAATCCACTGATTACGGTTTGAATTGCTTGACCATCTGCCTTACTAAATTCAGCCCCGAAAGACTAATTTTTGTTACTTCATCTGAAAGTTGCGCTCGGAGTTCAGAGATTTCCGTCAAATGAAGAGGCATTCACCTTTACTATTTGGACGGATTGCAGAGATGGGAGCACCGCTGAAAGAAATATGTAGAGTTGAAAGAAGATTATCTGAAAACATATTTTGTATCTTTGTTAAGTCAGAAACTTCTCAGATCACCCTCGTAGAAAGAGATTTTCTGAACAGAGTGGAGTTTTGTCGGCTTATGCTCCAATCAGGAGATCTGTTGGGTGTTGTTAAATATCGAAAAATTCGCTTGGTATGCTTGCAATGAGTTTCTGTGTGGCAACCATTAAATTGATCAGGTAAGGCTAATTGCATACACAACGATTGTGGACGGCCGATTTTATACCGGTCGTCCAAATTCCAGTAGTGAGCCACATGTGGCAATGGGATCTTGCACACATGCTCACCGGTGATCGACGCCGATCACCTGTCGGCGTGTGTGCCAGGTCCCGTACTCACATGTGGTTCACTATTGGAATTTGGACGACCGGTATAAAATCGGCCGTCTGAAATCGGTGTGTGTGTGTGCATTTAGCGTAACTCACTACAAAATAAATATCAGGTCACGGTTATACAGATAGGTATATAAGGCTCTCGATCACTATCCGGCACTTTCACTATTACTTGGTCTCTTCAAGTTTGAACCTGTCTCCATAGGAGTAGTAACTGTTGAATATGTTACATCTTTTCAGTAAATGATCTACATATAATTCTTGATCAAGATATATAAAATCATATTTTCTCTATTCCTAGTAACTGGCATGCCTAAACATTTTTCAATTGCTCCTAAATCTTTGATCTTAAAAATCTCACCGAATTTCAATTTCAGGTCAACTGACTCAACTTTATCATTGGTAAATATGAAAAAAATCATCCACATGAATTGTAATAATAGTATTCAGATTATTTTTCATCTAGGTGTATAAACATGGTTCCAAATTTGATCTTTTCAAGATCGTGATGATTGTTCAAAAGGCCATAAATAGCCTTTTTGAACTTTGAAACCTCATTTTGAATCACCATTAAGTGAGGCTGTTACAATATCAAAATAAAAAATGTTCAAAAGTAATTTGGCTGAAAAAGCAAATAATAGGCTATAAAGTTTCATCAAAGTCTATGCCTTGTCTTTATTTGAAGCTTTTGTCTACAAGCCTGGCTCGATATCTCACACCACCATTACTTACGCGTTTAAAAACCCACTTACATTTCACAACTGGAAAACCTTCAGGAATATCAGCTAACTCCCAAGCTGCATTATTGTGAAATGACTGTAACTCGTTCTGCATAGCTCGCGTTCAACAGTATCGATTAGGCCTGGATACAGCTTCTTCAACAGAGGATGTTTCGCCTTAAGACACTTGCCCTAAGGCTGTTCAGAACCAAATTGGATAACATCCTTCTTTTTTGTACCAAGATGGAGTAGTAGAAAGCCAAAAACTGTCTTTTCCATAGACATATACTTATATAAAAGACATATATAAAAATATTAGATTCAACTAACTATAACATAAGGATATATTGTAAAATTAATAGATAAGGCAAACTGTTAAATTAATTTAAGACACCAAAGGTGTGGTATACCTGTATGTGTGGTATATCTGTAGGGTATACCTGTATGATACACCTGTATAGCCTTGCAAGTTTTTTCAGTGTATTCTTCTTCTTGAAGATGATCACTTGGTGATCGAAACACGTGTCGAGGTGTTAAAAATAACGATTTGGTGTTGGCATAAAACTCCAGTAATGTTCATTACTACACCAAAGGTTCCAAACAGTGCATCACAAGTATATAAATTTATTGTCAAAGAAAATAAAATCTTATTGACAAAGCTTGTTGAAAAATCTGGTATCTTCAGCACTTCAGAGAAAAAAAGGAAAGAAACAATTATTCAAAAACACAAATACCTAAAAATACAATTTGAGCAAAACTAAGTTCACATATCTGATAGATGAAATATAAAAATAAAAAATTAAATTCAACAACGTTTGTAGACAAAATAATTTGTATAGTCCCTTTCAAAAAATGTAAAAAACAAATATACACAATTTGAACATAAGTTCATATGTCATGGCAATAAAATAAGATACCTATATCACAGTATAAAATGTTATTTGAAGTAAAGGTGATAATATAAACAACAAAAAAAAACATATATATTGAATCACAGCAAAGCTTCATTGTAATATTCGTCAAGATTGTAGTACGCTTTTGTTGCAAGGACATCTTTAACAAGATTTCTGAACTTTTTATAGCTTTTTTCCTTCCTGATTTCATAACGTATGTGATTATACAGCTTTTCACTTTCATAAATTAAAGAATACTTTGGAATAAAATATTTTCTCTTACTTGGGTTATGTAATTTATATGTTCCGGAGTTCCAACCAAATTATGTTTTTGTGAAACTGACAAACAGTTTCCAGTATGAAAATACAAGTAAAACTGAGAATGTTTTTTCTCAAAAATAATGGTCTGCATGACTAAGTATCTAACCGCTCGCTTTTGCAAAACAAACACTGAATGAAAAAGTTGTTGACTGCAATATTGTTGAAGGCAACACTGATGTTCATCCACAAAATCTTAGACGTGATCTGATGATTCTGAATTTTCATCATTAATGGTCATTTTGATGTCATTGTGCTTTTCATTTATGATGATATCTCACAATATCTCACTAGTGTGATGGCTAAGCTTAAACCGCAATTTGAGTATTGACTATTTTAACTATGTCGTTTATATCACAGAAGGTAATGGCAACACTTATTAGTATTAGATATCTGATTGAATCTGGTAAAACATGTAGATTCAGAGAGCACAAGTAGTATATTATTATTTTTTTTTTTTTTTTTTTTTTTCACCGTAGTGTGCGCTGGTCAGGCCCTATCCCCCGAAGCCCCGATACATTCGGGAGGGCGCGCCAGCATAATCAACCAATGACCACTCCCCACACCGTGGGGTAAGTGATCATTGGGTCCGAGAATCATGTGCCCTGAGCAAACGCAGTGAGCCAAGAATGACAGCCTTCTGCATCTGTGCGGCTAAGATTTCTGCCTTAATGCGGCAAGCCGGTATGATTTTGAGATTCGAGAGTAGAGAAGACATCATTCCACCAAGGACTCCAACAATCAGAACGACCATCTTGACAGAGTGATCTGGATAGAGTCTGCGGAGTTCGAAGAGGAAATCTCGATATTTTATCCGTTTTTCCTCCTCTTTTCTGACGATATTCGTCTCGCCAGGAGCTGAAAACTCCACGACAAATATCGTCTTGATCTGGTTATTTTAAAAACCTGTTATTATTTGAATATGTAAATTGATGACATTTGATGAGAATGATTTCAATAATGGTTAATGAATAACTTTCTTTTGATCGTTTCAAAAAAAATTAATATTTGTATTCAATGATTTTTAGATATTCTAGCAGGTTTCATTTTTGTCCCTTAGTTCTTGGTAAAAAAAATGTACTTCCTAATAGAAGCTGGTACAACATATTGTATAATGGGAATTAGTAGTAATAGAATTTTTAGCAGAACAATTATTTTTAATGTAGGGAACATTCTTGATTTTATTGTTTAAAAAATCATAATGAGTTTTAGCACCAAATTGAAGGACAATTCCCACCTTTTTATTAACATTCGCCGAAAGAATAAAATAGGATACATTTTTATCACTCAGTAGCTATTACAGGTAGTTAAATAAATTATTGAATAGCAAATGAGGAAGATAATATTGAATTTGGAATTGAAAATATAATTTATTATGATCATAAAAAATCTCGAGATGCGAATGGGTAATAAATTTTAGAAATTAATGATATAGAGATAACCGTTTCGATTAGGTATAGCGAACCAGCATCGTTAAACCGAGTGAATCAAGTGGAAATTATGACACTGAAGTCTTTCTGCAGAAGTTCTATTGGTATATTCACTGAAATATTTTCTTGTGGACGATTAACTGTTTCTTGCTATTTTTGGGCTATAACTGCTTAACTATGGTATAGTTATGTTTCTCATTGTATTCAGTATTATTCTTGTTACGAGTTTGAATGTAAAACCCATGCTTTGGGTACTACAAAACTTATCTTTAATCATGACTTTGAATAGTCATTTCTCCGAAGGCCTTTTGTACCTGATTTATCGATTTGTCTTTCAAATAGTCATACGAAATATATGACATCGGAGATAATATGACGTGAATTTCATTAGTTTGGACTTCCATTGTCTAATATGATATTAAATGATCCGAAATCCCTGAAATAATCAATGAAATTAAAATTAATGACTGAAAATAACAATTATATTAAGCAAAAAACCCAAAGACGATTGTTAGTATCCTCAATCGTCTTTGGGAGATACCTGGACTCATTCCTCTGAGAGATAGGTATTAATAGGTCATTCGAGTGCTTTCACCTACCTCCTCTTTTCTCTCTCCGCTTCACCGGTTTAGCGGAAGCTAACCATTTGGCGGGTGTTGGCCGTTTTTTGCTTGATTATGGGTTTCCATATGTTGCGTATCTCTACGCTAGCTTGGCTAAATACGTTGTTGGACAACATATATGCGGCTTCTCTGAACTTCCTCCTAAACAGTGTTCCTCCCTGTGGATGATCTTAGCTTGGGATCACTTGATGTTATGCTGATGAGTCCAAACATGCTCTGCTATTCCCGATTTGCTGATTTCTTATCGCTGTGTATGTTACTTATGCTCAGCAATGCGGACTTTCAATGGCCTCATAGTTTCACCGATATAGAATTCTTCCAATTCTTGGAATCGCAGTCCACGTTTGGTGGCCTGGTTTTCGTGAGGCTGCTACGGATAGTGTTTCCGGATGTCTGAAATGAACAGCTCAGATTCATGTTTTTCAGGCATCCATATTCTTTAAAACTCGATTTTAGTAAATGATTAGGATTTTTCATGATTTTCAGAGTGAAAATTGAGTTTATGGAAAATAGTTCAACTGCAGAATGGAAATTAAAAATCTCATATAGAAAGTTAAAAAAGGATTTTCTTAGGATATAGATAAGGTATGTGGATCATGTTTTCGCGATATTCGATAACAAAAAATCGAATATTGAGAACTTTTTTCCTTCTTAAATAACAGATTTCCATCAATAAAATTCGCGTATGAGTAAGAAAATAAAGGACAACTTTCATTTCTTGACGTTTTGATAATGATGAGCCAATAGAGAGGGCTAGAAAAAGACGTATTTTCGGGCAAATCTTGAAAAAAATGGAAATATTCCTAGCAGTTCTACGCGTTGGGCAGTACAAAAATATCTGGAAACCTATGGTGAAAAAATAGTCGTTTAACTCCTAATATGCATTTCAAATGGAATTACAGTATTATAGAAAGCAGTAGGTACGTAGGACCAAATTGATAGGTACTATTCGACACTTTACTGCAACTCACAAGGGTTAATTACGTCTCACATTTAATCAAACTCGATTAAATGAATTCAATTTCTCAATGAAGGCAATTACTTTTTTTGACAGATGATTTTTCAGGCAAGCATAAAGTAGTTGCTTTGCTACCAGACCTGAATTTTTTTGTAAGAAATAATCAACTTCATTTTTGTCAGAACATGGTACTTGTGATGGACTAATTTGTGTATGAAACAAAACCGTTCCCAGGTAGAAGGTTGCTTTTATGAACAACATGAGGGAACGGCTGTGGGTAACCCCTTGTCCATCTACCTGGAAAACCTGTTCACGAGTAGATTCGAAATGGAAACCAAAGAAAAGTCAGAGTATTTTCCTAGGATATGGCTAAGGTATGTGGATGATATTTTCGCGATATTCGATAACAAAAAATCGAATATTGAGGACTTTCTATCCTTTTCAAATAACATATTTCTATCAATACAATTCACGTATGAGTTAGAAAATGAAGGAAAACTTCCATTTCTCGACGTTCTGATAATGAGGAACCAATATAGAGGGCTTAAATACGATGTATTTAGAAAGGAAACGAGCACGTACCGGTAGTTATAGTTCAAGTTGAAGATATAGTGCCCCTACCTTCCAGCAGTTCCCCTTTAATAACACACACAACGCGGTACTCATCGCTATATTCTGTTGGTCACCGTAACATGACTTCAAATTCAATTTTATTACTCTTCAGCAATCATAAAACTCGGTTAGTAAAAATTATCCAATACGAACCGCCAATTCTTCAGTTCACGTGGACTAATTCGTTGCGGCATAATTCCTTTGTATTGGTTTTTTTGGCCTTTGACTTCGCCGACACCTTTGATATTACTATATCGGTTACTTCGACTATACCTATTTTCCTGACAGTAAACATCAATGTGGACAGCACAAACGTGCTGGGCTGAGTTTTTTAGTGCATCGTCTTTTGACTTTTTCCCTCACACATGAGAGGTTCACAAAAGAAAAACGTTCAATACAGGAATGTGCAGCCAGTAACGGTTTCTCGAGGGGTATTGTAAATAATATAATGAGGAAGGAAAAGTTTAGGTTAAGAATGAACGATATCTTGACTTTTGAAACCGACGAAAATCAAGATAAATATATCTTAGTTCCATACCATCAATATACGAAGAACTTTGAAAAGATTTTCAAGAAACTACGTACAAAGATGGTTTTTGAAACAGGGCTTTTTAGGAAATTCAATAGGAAAAAGGAAATGTAAAGACTGCGATGCAAAATATTATGGACAGACAAAGATAAGATATAAGTAACACTTAGCACACCTACAACATGGAAGAGCAGAAAAATCAACAGTCGCCCATCATATTGTGCAACAAAACCACTCCATAGACTTTAGTTCATTAAGATTAGTCAGACAAGTTAATAACGATGGTAGACCAATATCTAATAGTATACTCTATAGCGTGTTATAATATAATTTCAATTATTAGAGTTACTTACCTATAACATAAGGACATATTGAAAAATTAATTTAAGACAAGTAGATAAGGCAATATTGTGAAATGAATTCAAGAAACGCAGGAACCTGGAAGAGGTATCTATTGTATAAATAAGGATAACACTTTAAGTATATTCATTTTGATCTTCCTCTTGAAGATGATCACTTGGTGATCGAAACACGTGTCGAGGTGTTAAAATAACGGTTTGGTCTTGGGAAAAAACTCCAGTAATATTCAGAACATGGTACATTTTCTACAATCTAGTGAGAACCAGATCGGCGATTGGTGTGCGACTACTTCATGGGAGGGTGTCAGTGAGATGCCCTCCCATTGATGCAGGATACAATCTGTAACCACCAGCCAGGAGACGCCCTCCTAATTCTTTAAGGTAACCTGTAGCCATGCGCAGTTTTGTGTTAGTGTTTTGTAAGTGTTATTATTATTATCAATGTGATAGTATACTTGGCTGGTGGCTTCTATGAATAGTGTTAAATAGATAGATTGATTGATAGATACCTTCGGGAATTCACAGGTGGTGAACACGGGATTGGCAACATTGAGCTCTCGAGCTGGAGCTGACACTTTTTCAACCAGTCTTGGGTCAGATCCCTTCCATTTCTCTTTTCTGATCACATCTTGTTTTTCCAGACTTCAACACTATTAGGTATTCGAGGGTTGGAAGTTAATAATTTTTCGTCTCATTCTCACTTCAGAGGAGTGAACCCCAATAATAAATTCGAAATCTTGAAGTGGAAACCACCATGGTGAAGAAATGAGTGACTCAGTTGTAAATGAGTTTCAAACGATGTCCTCTGGATACATAATAACGGTTGTAGTACCGACTCCTACTCATTATTGGAGCACTGCTGCGTTGGTGAAAAATATCTGCCCTATTCGTGGGATCTAAAGGGATACAGAAAAAAAATAATACAAGTGAAGAGAAAAAAGCGAAAACGGATCAACAAATTCTGTAGTAACCGATGAGATGGAAATATCTGAAATGATAGACTGATGAGGACTCCATCAAGAACACGAATGTACTGGCTTTCCTGAAGTAAGCAACAACCGATAGATGCCAATGAAAGATACTTTCAGCATGGTTGAGGGGTCTGGCGGCCGCCTCCGAATCTTCAGGAATATCATAAACCAAGTCACCTCGCACGCTAAGCAATTAATAAAAATTGTGCATAAAATGTAACTGACAGATCTGGCTCACAGAAGATGATTGGAAGAATGAACTCTTTCAAAATATGGAATCTCAGCAAGGCAATATATAAGAGCCAGCAGGAGAATATACTTTGATACTGCCGAGTAGCATATGAATGAGTATCAAATGCAATTGAACGACTTCGATGGAAGGAGGAGTCGAAAAGCTAGAAGGGGAAGGGAAAGGTTGCAATAATGGTACACTCGTTTGGTTTTCCGAACGAGGAAAGTAACCTCACACAAAAATCCAGACTGATTCTTCATTCGAGCATTTTGAACAATAACTTCAAAGTGGATGTCGACGAAGATGAGATCATCTATAGATCGCTGAACCTACCATGGTACAGCAAGGTAAGAAATGCGTGCAATACCAGAGGTTAATGGTGTAACTGGGATATGGAATGTTGGAATTCCAGTTCGCTGGTATAGATATCGCAAGTAACACAATAGACAACCCGAACCCAGACAAGCAGAAATACGGAAGGTAGTGCGCAGAGTACCAGCAAACCTGCCATTGGGAGTAAAGCCAAGCAAGACGCCCTACTTGTGTGAATGCCCAATACTATTTACGCAGACCTTTCAAAGGCAGTGAAAAACACAATGTATATCGCTACCTAAAAGTGGCGATATACTTGTTAGGGTTAGGGAAAAAAATATACAGAAAAAAATACCCGCGGCCTAGACAACTGTACTGAGAAATCAGAGGATACTCTTTGTCAAAGGTATGGATGAATGCAATTTCAAACGCCATCCCAATGGATCAGGGTAACATAGAGGTTCGAGCCCTCATAACTGTCATAGCAAACAGCAGAATGCCATACTACTTCTGCCAGAACAAGAGGTACTAAAACTAATAGATAAAGGAAAGGTGGGAATATTAGTTTCGAAACTACAATTAATAAATGCATATATGAATATAGTTAAAATTGAAAGGGTTTTTTGGAAGTGATTCATTTTTCGGAAAGAAAGTTTTTGGCTTTCTACTACTGCATCGTGATATGAAAAATGTAAGAATTTTCCAAAGAAAAAAGGAAGCAATTATTTTCAAAAATTAACTCTACAGGGTAATTTAAATTCGACCCCCACCATTGGTATCTTCTAAACTACAGGAGATACGTCGAAGCTTAAATTGGTTGCGGTTTTTTGTACTCAACAAAGCACTGTTATGAAATTTGGAAAATTCCGAGTATTTTCGGAAATATCCGTAAAAAATTGAAAATTGAGATTTTCGTTTTTATTTTATTCTAACGTCATTTGACAACATAGCTCAAAACCAAAAACACATTTCCATCAATACTTTTTTTCAGCTACACGTTTTCATGTTTAAATTTACTATCCGACGTTTCGTCTTCTGGCAATCGTCAACTTTTTTTTCTATTATGCGCGCCAAATTGTTTTTTTAGACAGAAAAATAGTGTTTCTCATTATAATTTCATTGATGTATAGATTGTTATCATTTGCTCTTCTGAAACTACTGGTATTAAAATAAAAACCTCTTCATCTGAGATGGTCATGACTCCATCGAAAAATTTTGTTTGATAAACACTAGTTTGTTTGTCCAACAACGCATTTAGCCAAGCTAGCGTAGAGATATGCAACATATGGAAACCTCTAATCAAGCGGAACACTACCAACTCCCGCCAAACGGTCAGCTTCCGCTAAAACCGATGAGGCGGAAGAGGGGATAGATGAAAGCATTCGAATGACCTATAAATAGTCAGATCTCAGAGGAATAAGTCCAATTATCACCCGAAGATGATTGTGGATATTAACAATCGAAACGCTGAAGTAACTTGGTTTGGAATCTTTTAATTTTTAATTTTCATTTCTTGTTAATAATTTTTATTTTTCAGCAAATCTTTTTTAATTTTTTACAGATTCTTTCATAGATTTCAAATTAATTTATATCAATTTAGACAAGTTCATTAGTCCGAACTAATGAAATGCAAACACTAGTTGTTAGAACTCATCAAACATCATAAGTTTTCACAAATACTTCAGTCGAAATGTCTTCATTTTCAAATGAAGAAAAACGAAATATGTTGAAACTTTATTATGAATTTGATAAGAATAATACGAAAACAGCATTTTATTGCTGGCTCTCGGATAGGATAGATCCCACAAACTTCTTGAGAAATATTATTTAGACCGACGAAAGTACTTTTTTGAACATTTCAAAATGAGGACATTTCGACTGAAGTATTTGTGCAAACTGAGTTCTGACAACTAGTTTTTATTAAACAAAAATTTTCGATGGAGTCATGACCATCCCAGATAAAGAGGTTTTCATTTTGCTATCTGCAGTTTCAGAAGAGCAATGAAATCAGAATAAGAAGCACTATTTTTCTGTTAAAAAAAACAGTTTGGCGCACATAATATAAAAAAAAGTTGATGACTGCCTGGAGACGAAACGTTGGATAGTAAATCTGAACATGAAAACCTGTAGCTGAGAAAAGTATTAATGAAAATGTGTATTTGGTTTTCAGCTATGTTGTCAAATAATGCTAGAAAAAAATCAAAAAATACGATTTTCAGTTTTTTCCGGATATTTCTGGAAATATTCGTAATTTTTCAGGTTTAGAAACAGCACAAAAAAACGCAACTTTGCCCCAATTTGAGCTTTGACGTATCTCCTGTAGTTCAGGAGATCCCAATGGTGGGCGTTGAATTTTAATTACCCTGTATACAGAGGTGTGTAGATTATGCAAGAAGTAACTTTCAGACAGAAATTGGAATGAAAAGCCCCCTGGAAACAGTTATTTTCACATAACCATTGAATTACCCTAGAGAAAAATATTTTCGAATCAAATACTTTCATATGAACGCTGAATTACACGAAAAACATTTTTCTGTATTCCGTTTCAATTTCAAACATTCGTAATGGAATCGAGTCTGATATCATTCACAGGATTCCTTCACAATATAGTAAATGAAAGAAGTAAAATTTCACTTCTGAAAATTTGTGAAAAATAATTTATGTAAAATTCCAGTATTGAGTCACATTTCAATTGATATGAAACAGTGACAGTGATTGAAATCGCGAGAATAACGTATAACTAGTCCCCGAGAGTCACGTATGATTCAAGAATAATTACACCTGAATGTTAATTTCAAGGCTGTCAGTTTTATGGCTGCGTTGAAGAAATAATTCATTGCTGTAAAATTCTGTTCTGGTGACCTAGCCTTCAACTTTTTTCAGCGTTTCATCGGTTTCAAATCAAATCAAATCATTTTTATTCTCAAATATGAAATGGAAACCATACATACTATTTATTTTAAGACTTAGAATGTAATAATAACAATTATTACAATTTTAAGTGATTTGAGAATAAATTTAAAATCCCGCTGAGGTTACAAACCTGTGTGTGGTTGAAAAGTTTAAAAATATTAAGAAATATATAATAAAATACGAAATACATATATCGGAACGAATAATAATATTGAGTGAATACAATAATAAAATGATATGACATAGAAATAGATAAAAATAAATCCTTAAGTTACATATAATATGAAAGTTGGGAATATAAAAGTAGGTAACCTTTTTTTTATTAAAAGCTAATAAGCGAAGTAAGGTAGAGGTACTATACGGAATTCAATCAATATATTCTCGTATTTTTCTTCTTTCTTTACTTGATATATGTTTTTTCAACAGTATTTTGAATTTTTTCAAAGAAGTTTCAGATTTCAAGTTCTCAGGTAGGTCATTATATATTTTATTTCTGACCGGGATATTATAAGCTTATATCGTCATAGTTTCGCTATCAATAAAGAGGGTCATAACTCTCTTGGGACATTATAGATTTTATAATTCCCTCTACCTTTCACAAGTAAAAATAAATAGAAATGAAAACTGAACCATATTTTATTTATTCACGTCATTACAAATAATAAATGTACAATTTTGAAATGTTCCCTGAAAATTACTTCCGCCACTGGAAACAATTTCTTCTTTTGTATGGCTGGAGCTTCTGTTTACTACAGTCGAGGTACCTGCCTCTTCTGATGACAAAGTAGACAACATACGCGCCGTTTTATTTCTCAATTCGATGCTATTCTCCAAATACCCCTCCGCCACCGTGGAACTTTTCCAACCTCCGTGTCTTTTTAAGTTAGTCATAGTTGCTCCTGCATTGGCTAGAACAGTAGCAGAAGTGCGACGAAGGCAATGTCCCGTATAGGAAGATGAGTTTGGCAATCCTAAATACATTGCGATTTTGCTGGGGATTTTCCCAAACATGTTTTTTCCAATTGGCTGAGATGTACATTTATTTTGTCGGAAGCTCAAAAAAAATCGTTCAATACCTTTAGGACGCAAAGACATATAAAGTCTTAATAAAGGCAAAGCGGAGAACTCTTTTTCATCCACAACTGTAAATTTCTTCGATACACCAGTTTTACTTTCCGGTACGTTCACTACCATAACGGAATCCCGGTCCTCTATATCCGATATCTTCATATTCAAAAGTTCCTGACTTCTGCATCCTCCAAAATAACCCATAATCAAAACAACCTATAACAAAAAAAAGGAAATAAATACACACAAAAAAGAAAATAAGAAAAAAATTACCTTATGCAATGAATGAATATCATTAGGAGCGTCCTTTAGGAATCTGATAACATCTTTAGGAGATAAAACAGCAGACTTTTTCGGCTTACAACTCTTACTCTTCCGTTTCAAAAAAGCCTGTAGTTCATTGAACTTGGTGATATCTTGTTTCTCATGTATAGTCACCATCGATTTTAGCATTGACCATTTAGTTCATAAAGAATTCGGACTATACGTTTCTGACTGAAACGAATAAACACAATTACTACCAAATCTACCGAAAAACATAGAAAATTCCTTACCAGTTCTTGAAAATATGCCAGAAATACAGTTTCAGTGACATCTTTTGGCATAACATTTTTCCGTGTCAGCCAGTCCAGATATATCTTGTATTCTTTTTGGTATACGGCTTCACTTTTCGATGGAATTAATGATTCTCTTGCTTGTTCAGCTTTTTTCAAAATATCCTCCATTATATTTGGGGTAGAAAACACGTTTTCACCGCAAACACAGCTTGATAACAAAGTTCTGTTTATAAACAAGTAACATAGCAACAACCTAGCAACAAGAAAACTCTACTATAATCAACGGTACCTGATTCAAAAATACCGGGAAGGTAATGAATTGGTACATTTTTCCGTTTCAAAAATGAACAAAATTTTATTGAAATCGGTCTGAAATAAAATTATCTATGTACCACGGGAATTAATGAGCCTTAATAACCTCAGGCAATTGCTGTCCCTCGGGCCAGAGGCCCTCGGGACGCAAACTTTGCCATCGGTAATTAAGGCCCTCCTAATTCCCTTGATACATAAATAACTATTAGGTGCTATATGATGAAAACATTTCTGTCCAACTGTTTTATTCATTTTGGGAATGACATATCTATTTCTCTGTCTAGTATTATATGAATGGGCAGGTAATATCAGATTTTTTTTATTTAAATGTTGTTTTATACAAACCTGAATATAAAAAAGTTGCCTAACATCCATTATTTGTGTCTCGAGGAAGAGATTTTCGCTAGGATATCTTCTATCCTTCTGTAGGATCATTCTCAGAAATCTCTTCTGGGAGACTTCGAGCATATGCATGGACGTTCGTGATACCCCTCCCCATGCTATAATGCCATAGTTAAGGTGAGTTTCAACGAGACTTTTGTAAACAATTTGTTTTTGTTTGTAATTAAGGTAGGTGATGAGTTGTTTGAATCTGTATAATATATATACATCTTAGTTTTTTTGTTAGATATATAATATGTTCATTCCATTTCAGGTGGGGATCTAAAAATATACCTAAGTATTTTATTTTGTTCACAGGTTTTAACATCAGATAACATCAGATTATCTTGGATCATCAAGTTATAGTTGGGAAGAGAAGTTTCTTGGCTACTTAAAGGCAGGTAATGGGTTTTATTGAAGTCAATTGATAAAAGCCTACTATCGAACCAATCTTTCAAGTTGTTCAAGTCGTTTTCTGCTTTTACTTTTAGGTCATACCAGTTTTCAGCTTTGTAAATTATCACGGTGTCGTCTGCAAAGCTTATTATTTGACCATCTTTTTCTTGCATGAAGAGGTTATTCATATAAATTGTAGATAGCACGGGTCCCAGAACTGTCCCCTGAGGTACTCCACATGTTATTATTTCTTCGGTACTAGATATATCCATTGAGTTTTACTTTTTGTTTTCTATTCGTCAGATAGCTTCTGAAAAGATTGAATGTTGTACCTCTGATGCCAATTTCATGAAGAGTATTCAAGAGGCTGTTGTGGTCGACGGTATCGAAAGCTTTGGACAAGTCGAGAAAGACACCTAATGATGGGATACCTTTATCCAAGCATTCATGTATCGTACTTGTCAAGACATGTATTGCATCTTGAGTCGATTTTTGATCACGAAAACCATACTGTGCATCAAATAAAAGATCGTATTTTTTTTAATTTATTTAATCTATTTTTTATGATTTTTTCTATAATTTTACTTAATGTTGTGTTACGTGAAATTGGTCTGTAATTACTAATATTTTGTTTATCTCCTGTCTTATGTACAGGATTGACGACTGACAACTTGAAAGCGGTAGGAAAATAACCTACTTCAAAGGATTTGTTGATGATGTATGTCAAAGGAGTACTAATGTAATTTGAAATTATTTTTAACGTTTCCGCTTTGATGCCATCATAACCTGGAGCTTTTTTATTTTTCAAACTATTTATAATGTTAAAAACCTCCAATTCATTTGCAGGTGCGAGGAAAAGGGTGTTATTTTTTTCATTTCTATAATTTTGATTTGTAGTAATATTTTTTGCTAAATCTTTTCCCACTTCTATGAAATACTTCCTAAATAACCTCGTCATTTGCTCAGGGTCACTGATTAAATCGCCATTTCCATTTTGTATCTCATTTATTTTACTTTGATGTGAGATCTTTAGTATTTCATTTACCGTTTGCCAAAGTTTTTTAGATTCATTTTGCTCTTTCTCCACACGTTTTAGTTATTAAAGGGTTTCATTCCAGTTGATGTTTTTAACTGATTCGATTAATAGATGTTCACATATTCCTTTGTAGTAGTTTCTGTTTGAGTTACTATTTTTTTTTACACCTGCTCATTACGATCTGTATTATTGTTATATAGTGGTCGGTTATTGAAGAAGCTATACTGATAGGTAAAATAAAATTGTAGTTATTACTTTTTTCTTTAATAAATATGTGGTCTAAACATGTTTTCGAATTTTTTTTTCTAGTGGGGGTGTTAATTGCAGAATAATAACCATATTCGCTTAGAAGATCCAAATAGTTTTTTGATAATTAATTTTCAGTGAGTAAATCGATATTAATGTCACCAAGAAATAAATTGTACTGATATTCTTGTTTTTCTGAAGCCAGTATATCATTCAATTGTCCCAAAAACAGATCTACCTCAGTCGAGGGAGATCTATAAAAGGAATATATCAGTAGTGTACTATTTGAACATTTTGCTTTTGTTTTGATTATAACGCTTCCGTTGAGATCAGTTAAGCTATGGGACTGATATAAATCTGATTTTAGGAACATAATTACCCCATCATTTTGATTGAAAGAGATAATCAAGTAATTCATGATTCGGGGTTAGGTTAGCGTTAGATACCTCTTCATCGTCTACTGAAACATCAATCAACTTGCAATCACAGGGTTTTTCATTTAGTGGAATCATAACATTTTACTATACATTGAAGTCAGAGGAGTTTTCTGCCGACTAATCGTATTCGAGCGCGTATTTGAAAACGATTCGTAGTTACGTCATTAATAATAAAAGATTCGCCTGAATGGCATGATTCAATTTGGGTCATATGTCAAATTCAATAATAGAAACAACATTTTTAAATTACTCTAACGTCAATTATATTCGGATTTGTGCAAGTAATAATTTTCCAGCTTCATTTTGTGAATCCTTACAATGTATTTGATGAAAAGTTCATAAACTAAAACGATCGAAATAAAGCAGAAAGTGACAACTGAGGTAATTTAATGTCAAATTCCGTTTTAAAACCGACCTCACGCTAGTTTTGAATCATGATGAATACGTTTCAAATCATAGTTGATGTGGCGTCATCGTTTCAACGCCAGAATTGTATTTGAATCACAGACGAATACTTATGTTTTGAATACATGAGCGCCAGAAAACGCCTCTAATTTTGAACTCAGCCTTACTATTCCTAAAGCTGTTTCTTATGGTATCTATTCAAATTAGATTTTATCAAATCCCTAAGAACAGCCATCATTTATTTTTAATAACACATGAACAAATGTAAAGATACGACTATCTCATTTCAACTGATAATATCCATAAAGTGAATTGCTGATCGCATTCTTCCTCGTCCACAAAAAAATTTGAAATCAATTTCGTTGCCAAATCGTTGATGTTTTCAAACCGAACGACCACCGCTACTCCATTCTCCTCTTTCTTCAATATATTGCCATTAATATTTCTTTCATGAGGATCGAAGACATAGAAGAGCCCGCCTTTGAAGAAAATGCTAACCCATTGGTTGTAGTAACTCATAATACAAAATTGTTCTTGTTGGAAAAATATGTTCAAAATTCTGTTCAAATTTTCGAAAGTGAATAAGTCGCTGATGATGGGCTTGTAAATTGACACGTGTATGGTCAATTTGCCCATGAAAAATTTTCGGAGTACATTTTCCATGCCCAACTTTTTATCTTTCGGGCCGTACGCTATGTAAGAGTCTGTGTAGAGTTGATTACCAGCGTCTAAAATCTGATCGATAGTCTTGCTACTCCAAAATTCGATGGATAAAAGGTGATGCATTACTACAGCTGATATACAATTGGGAATATCTTGATTATTTCTCTGTTCTTCACCATATATTTTGGAATTTTGGCTTTTGTATCCTCTCAGAATGGCGTTACCCCCGGTCATAGGAGAGTACCCTTTTCGTCCAATCAATTGTAAACGCTTTGCTTCCTTTTTCTTTCTAGTGTCTTCGGCCTGAAAATAAATTGTGAGTAAATTCATATTTTATGCACTCTTTTCCTCTTTTAGGAGCGGTTTAGGTTAGGTCTGTTGAAGAACTTTAGGTACTGAAAGTCAAAGGCAAAATATTTAGTGGAACGGCGATCCGTGAGATTTATACCACGGAATTCAGGGCCACTCAATGAATCTTCATATACACTCCTGAAATGTGTTTCCAACAATAATAAAATGAAAAATAACTATGTGATTCACAATTTTTTCAATATGAAAAAACTAATTATCAATTTCTCCGGGTTTTCTTTCGTTTTTATCAATTGAAAGTTATATTTTGAAAACGAGAACTATTACAAACTTGTCCTTGGGTCATAAGGGACTTCGGGTGTGACGGGTAGAAGTGGGGAGATTTATAGACGAGACAATAATAGCTGTTGACGCAGTCCCTAACAGATTATATAGTACACGTAGCAACTATCTAGGCTAAATATGTAGCTATTTTTGTAGTTTTTGAAAAAAATATTTCTAATTTTTATTTATTTGCTATTCATGTATATTTGATATTCTGCAGTTACTGCGACAAAAGTTAATTATGTTCTAGATATATATATAACTTGCCTTTCTTTTTCAAGAACAAAAACACAAGCACTACAGGAAAATACTTAAGAAGGCGCTCTCAGAGCGGTGCCTGTGCGAAAGTAGCGATTCACATTGGATTTGAATCGCTAGAGATTAAATCCATTTGGAAAAACGTTCTCAGGAAGTTTATTCCGCATAAACGCAGTTCTCTAGATGAAAGAGTTCTTAAATAGTGGAGCTCGAGGTGTACTGAGTTGAACCTCAAAACGATAATCAGCCACAGTTCGTCGCGTATTTCTGATATGTACTGCTCTTGGTGGAATGAAATATGCCAAGTAACTTGAACACTTCCCATGAAAGAAAGACAAATCTCCAACCTTGGATGTTCCAGACTATCAAGGTTGCAAGTGGTGTTATCGTCTTCAATCAAGCGGATGGCTCTTTTGTAGATGGAATTCAGCAGCTTCAGGGTATGTTTGGGGGCGGAGCTGCATACATGAGAACAATACTTCTAAGGTCTGATCTGAGCTTTATAAAACATCAATATTTGTTGAGGTGAGTACAGTTTGCTGAGTCGGAAACTGTTCCAATCTTCTGAGAAGCAGCTTCTGCAATTTCAGCGACATGATTGTGCCAAGACATATTAGTGTCCATTTCAACCCCCACCGAAGTAGAAGCAGAAAGCGGAATTGTCTGACCTGACAATATTATATCCGGTTCAGAGATACTTATATTCTTAGAGAACACCGATGCCTGGGTTTTTATTGCATTAAATTGAACCTGGTTACTTACACCCCAATTCGAAATCACTTTCAGATCCTCATTATGATATGCATCCTTCTGCTGCCGGTGAAGATGTGCCTCCATAGCCGATGTCCTGGATTCCAAATGAAATGACGAGACAAGTGTGCTGTCGTCAGCAAAGCAATATATTGGATTCTTGTTTTTTTTTCAATATGTCGTTGATATAGATAAAAAAAAAGGTTGGAGGCAATATGGATCCCTGGTGAACACCAGCGTTGATGGTGAAGGTATTCGAGAGATATCCATTGACGGCTTCTTGCAGGGAAACTTTATTCAGGAAGCTGGAGAGCCATACACAAAAATGATCCAACGACCCATAGCGTCGAAGTTTGGCCAGCAAACCCTCATGCCACACACGGTCAAAAGCCCTAGAAATATCAAGCGCAACTGCTCTTGATTCTCCATGTTTCTCGATTGCCTTATTCCAAATATGGGTGACATACAATAGAAGGTCACCCGTTGATCTTTGTTTCCGAAAGCCATATTGATAATCGCTCAAGATGTTGAAGCCTTCCAAATATTTGAGGATATGATGGTTCACGGCTTTCTCCATGATTTTTAATATCACTGATAGTAAAGCAACTGGTCTATAGTTATTTGGAAGATTTTTCTTGCCCTTGTGTGTAAGGCTCTCCAGAATCCTGAAAAAACGTTTTCTGCAAGTGGCCGTTGAAGGATATCTTTCGAATACTTTAACCATCAACTCTGGTGTTTCCCAGGGATCCATATTCTCTCCAACCTTTTTTTTTAATGAATATCAACCACCTATTGTAAAAAACCAAGAATCCAATATATTGCTTTGCTGACGACAGCACAATTGTCCCGTCACTCTATTCGGATTCCTGGACATCGACTGCGGATGCATATCTTCATCGGCAGCAAGAGGTTGCATATCCTAATTAGCATCCCCAGAGGTAATTTTTCGAATTGGGGTGAAAGTAACCAGGTTCAATTCAATGCCATGAAAACCCGGTCATAGGTTCTCTCCAAAAAAATTAATATCTTCAAACCGGATATAATAATGTCAGGACAGACAATTCCGCTTTCTGCTTCGATAAGTTTGTTGGTAGTTTAAATGGATACCAATAAGCCTTGGCACAGTCATGAAGCTGCAACACTGTTCCGGAAAAGAATTTTCATGTAGTGCTTGTGTTTTGCACTCAAATAAAAAATAATATCCATATAGCAATAAACATTTCATAAAAAAATATTTTCATTTTGAAATAAATTATTGATCAATGTTACTCACAATTTTTCTCATTGCTTTCATCTCTTCATCAGCTACCAATTTGGAACACCTCGGCAATACCGAAATGTCACTTTTTACTGGATGTTTTCCCACTTTCTTTGATGTTTTCATATTCCCTACAACTATTTCCACAGGCACTATTGTGAATTCACCCATTTTTTGCTCAGGTTCCATAATGCAACCAATTATATGGTCTGAGGCTAACTCTGCATTTACGAAAGTCACCAAACAAGCTGCTCCTGTGAAATTAGGCATTCCAGTAGGACCTCGTGAATTTGGGTCAAACATGTAAATAAGTGGGTCATCGTTTTCCCGTTCTTCTTCCCAAATTGCCACAGTCAACGGTTGGGTGACCAGTATTCCATGTGTATTTTCTTCGAAGAATTTCTCTATACCTGAAATATGACATCTCAAGTTATTTGTGGATATATTTTCAGAAGACGATTTTTAATACGAAATTGTCAAGAAGTATTCTAAAAATGCACACATTGGAGTTTAAATATCGCAATTTATTATCCTGTTATGTGGTATGTACCGTTCACCAATAGATAACTCCAAAGCTTTTCTTTAGAAATCTAAATAATACAAAACTGGAGTATTCTGTGTTTGAAAATCTGAATACCAACATTCTGATGAATAACTCTGGGGCTGAGGGCCGACAGCCGAGCGATGGCGAAGCGACGCGACGGTGGATCGGTGGCAATGCATACAATATCTACAATACAGGTGACGCGCATGAAACGGGCGGCGGCGGGGCGGACCGATCGATCGATGCACGGGCGGGAGGAGAACGACGGTGGCGTGGAAGCGATTAGGTCGCTCACGATTACAAAAGTGTTGTGTAGAAAAATGTAGTATTACCGATACCAAATGGAAATTGATGACGAATAATTTATTTCGTGTATTTTGTCGAAACATGTTCAATGGGACAGTAAAAATGTTCACTTCAGCTCGTAATGGAGGGTAGAAAATTCGCTAAAATTACTTCTTCCTTCATTTATAGAATGAACACCTTTCCTAGATGATAATAACTACGTTTTCATCAGTAGACTTGTCTCCAATAGTTCTCTTGGTCGTAAAATTATGTTACGATGACGTGACATGTTGCTCACAGCTCTAC
Source organism: Leptinotarsa decemlineata (assembly GCF_025532065.1). Classification (NCBI taxonomy): domain Eukaryota; kingdom Metazoa; phylum Arthropoda; class Insecta; order Coleoptera; family Chrysomelidae; genus Leptinotarsa; species Leptinotarsa decemlineata. The sequence continues at coordinate 8,490,945 of NW_027412694.1, read as the reverse complement.
TCCTAACATTTCAGGTTAGAGTAGAGGGCTGTGTCTGACAACAGAGAAATCCTCGCTGGAGTGTCACAGGGGGCTGTGCTCTCTTCCACGCTGACCTACCTTTACACCAGTGACCTCCCAAGGTCCGAGCGTGTGAAGATATCTCCATACGCCGATGACACGGCTTTCCTCTCATCTTCTATGGATCGAGAGCTCGGGATCATCTACATGCAACGTGTATTGGACGACCTCGAGCGCTGGTACCTTCGATGGAAGATCCGAGTGAACCCGGACAAGGCCAGGCGATAACCATGGGAAAAACGATGTCTTCTCCGGCCAGAAAAGTGAGAATATCTGGAAGGGAGATTGACTGGCAAGCGCGGGTAAAGTACCTCGGCTCACCTGGAACCCGCACATCACAACCGTGAAGGCAAAGATCGAGGGTCTAAACTGATCTTCAAAAATAAGCTTACGATCTACAAAACGATGTTCAAGCATGTCATCAAGTATGATTTAGGCATCTGGGGACAACCGTCTCCGTCTATATATCATCTCCATTCTGGAGAGAGTACAAAATAAGCTAATACAGATGATTGTGGTTCGTGCGAAATGAAGCCACCCGCAGAGATTTGCAGCTGCCTTGAACTGAGGATGGCTGTCGGTACTCTACTCCAGCACGACTGACCGACCAAAGTTTCGTGCCCACGCAAGGTACTTCTCCTCATTGTCCCGCACCGTGCCGCCCCGCGGTCGCCATCGCTCGGCCCTTGCGATTTTTGTGCTCGCAGCCTGTGACTATAAATTGATAGATGTAGTTGTTACTACATGGTAGGAAAGTTTTATTTCTCATTTTTCATGAACGCTGAGATTGATTTTCAAAGTGATGTATGCTATTGAAATAATCTGAAAATTTGCAATGGAAAAATTGCTACTAATTCGGATAAACAAAGTGAATTTTCAATGACAGATCAAGCGCTGACTGATCACAAATTCATTATAACTAATATATTCTTTTTTAAAGAATCCAAAAAAAAACAGAAAAAAACAGATTATAAAGTAATCGTTATTTTTAACGATGTTGAATTTGAAGTAAATCTAAGTCATCTAAATAACGGCTTTATTTGATTCTATATTTGATGATCTGAATCAAATTATATATCGAATTATAGAAATTCAATTTCAGGAGGAGTAAATACCTACTCTCCAATTCACTATTGGTTTACATTTTCTATGCAATGAAAATAATGATTCAATTCCATAACGTATTTTTGAAATACAAGCTGAATAGGAAAACGTATTTTTCTTATATAATTCAATGTTATTAATGAAGTAGTTGTTTTGAAAATATTTTTTTCCGTGTGATTCAATGTAAATAAGAAAGTAGTTGTTTCGAGCTCAATGGGATTGAGCTCGAAAATACTAGTACCAGTGGCGTAGTGTAGTGGGGGCGGGAGGTGCGGCCCGCCTCGGGCGGCACTTTTCAGGGGCCGGCAAAGTTTCACAGTGAATAATAAAATATATTTTGTAAATATTTGAACTATTTTATATTTTATTGCAACTATAAATTCGGACCGATTGGAAAGAGCACGGAATTTTTCATTACTCATTCTGTGAAATCGGGGAATCCCCTTTCTTTGAATGATTTTTTGTAGCGAATGGTAACACCGTCTTTACTGACTTGCGGGGATTTCCCGTATTTTATTTTGTGCTTGGATTGTTTATGACTTATAATCAGCAAGAATGACTTCTATTACATATATATTAAGTTCAATATTGTTTATTATGTCCCTTTAAAAAAGTACGTGATGCTTTGACAATTCAGACAGCACTAACTGTAATCTAGACGACGTGACGCATCTGTTGAAATTGACTAGCAGGATTTCAAGCTAGAACAACTTCGACTGGGGATTTTTATTGCTACTACAGACAACGAAAATAAATTAATCAATGCAGACTCACTTGAATTTTTGAAGGTTATTGTAAAATATAAGCTGGAAAACTCTGCCCAATATTTTGATCATGCTGCGAACATTTTTCACCCTACAAAGCTTGGTACCAAACAGTTTTTGGACTACAGTAGGGATGAACTACGAGATGTCTAACAGGCCTTCTTACAAGTCACTGTCATTCGAATCATCTGTGCAGAAACTCGGACTGTCGGAAGACAGTGTGTGTCGCCTCTGTTTGGAAAATGATGAAACAGCAGAGCACATACATTTTGCCTGCCCCTCAGGGGACAGAATCAGTTTTTTATAGTTCGGCAGAGCCGTACTCTTACCATATGACCTGAAAGACCACTCACCATACAAACTAATCGGCTTCGTTGAGAAGCTGTGTTTATTTGGTCGAGTGTGAATAGTGGGAGCCACAATAAACCCTTGCGGGTTGCGGTGGAGGGTCGAATAGACCCACTCACTTTGGACTTAACCTGACCTAATCTACTTCTTTGTATAATCTACATACACATCTTTGTGAAAATTTTATTCTGGAATGAATTTTTTCATACAGTCTGAATCGTGCGAAAACTTTCCACAAAGGTGTATGAAATGAATTACTTTCAGGACTTATTTTCCGTGTGTATGTTTAGTGTGTATGAGCTTTGTACCATAATCAATACTTGAAATAATTGAAATCTATTACATTTTTCCTGTTTTATAGCAAGCAAAATTGTCTGTGCATTGACCGTCGCGTCCCTAAGAATTCAATAGTCGTATACGATTAGATAGTACGTTAATCCAATGAATATAGGCACATTGACGCAACAGTGTTGTTTATTGGTGTTTTCATAGCAGTCGTGGAAAAAAGTTGAGTTTTGAGTCGGTTAACAACAATTGGAGATGAGAATAAACCGTACGTACTGAATTTTCTAGTTTACGGATTAGTTTGATGATAATAAAAAGAGAAAGAAACAATATCTATAAATTGGTGACAAATTATGTACGAGATATCCTTCACGAAAGTGTAAATAGAAATCATACGATATATGGGGTGATCCATTTGAAAATGACTTGATTTCTTTTACTTGTATATATGGTAACAATCCAAACATTATGATAATATTTGTGAAGTGTACCTACACATAAATATTTCTTTTCAATAATCAGATACATAGAGGGAAACCAATAGACTTATATATGGAGATTGAAATGACATGAAGATCTGAAAATTAGGTCGTGGATTTCAATGAAAACAGTTTATAATTCTGAACTGTTTTTAGTAATGCGGTGTTGCCAGTTATAACGTTTTTCACATCAACTTTGTCTCAACATTTTTGCAAGCTACAGTGAATTATGAGCAACTTTTATTTTTTTTTACATTCGATATTTTGAAAGTTTGTGATAAATATGAATGATCATTCCAATGAGGATACTGGACTTGTTTCATGATTTTTGATTTACAGTTCATTTGGTAGTAATTTCGAATTGAAAAATAGTGTACTTTGTTTCAGGTCTCTAAATAGCGTTGTTTTCCCGTAATTAATTATCAAAAATCGGATTTTCTAGGCCTGTGACGTCACGGGCCTAGTCCCGCTTCTTGTTCGATTGACCAATGGGAACAATACAAATAATGAACATTGCCAAATTGTAAAATTCACGGAGCGTATAAACAGTTTCTGATTCATTCGTGATTAAAAGTAAAGTCACACTCACTTCCGACCACTAAATCTATGAAGAAAGTGTAAGAAATGCATTGGAAGGGAGAATTAATTATACATGGGAAACAATACAAAACGTAATAAAAACGTTATTTTTGAAATATCTCCGGCTGCAGACATTTTTATGTTGATATCACAGAAATTTTAATAATGTAAGTATGTAGGAACCCGTTAACGTTTAAATTCATGAAAAAATTATACACATGAAATGAAATATACTCGAAAACCATACTTTTAAAAAGAATTTAACGAGCTATATTTTTAAATGGTTCTCGCAGGCGTATGAACCTTAATAAAATAATTCAATTATGCATTTTCGTCACCCAACAAAAATAAGGAATTCAACGTTATATATTTGCCATATTGCCAGTCAGCTATCTCTCTTGAATGTAAGAGAAAATGTACTTTTTCCAATATTTCATAACTTCGTATTTTTGTTAAAATAATTGACACTTGGCAACATCGCTGTAGACACGATCAAATTTATTGATCGATAGACACGCGGCTAATTTAAACTCTTGCTTCTCGATTTTTTTTTCTGCAAATATAAACAGGTATTGGGACCGATTAGGCTCGATAAGTATAATATACTCCTAACTCGATCAGTTTCTAAGCAAACCAGTACCTATCATTTTCAATAGCATGAAACAAGCCCATTCTTAGTTTATTTTATATGAGAAAAAATGCAAAAATATCAGCATAACTTGCAGATAATTCAGTGAAAAAAAATAGCTCTTATGGAAAAGTGAAAGACTCTTTAACATAGTCATCTAGAGTAGGGCAAGATGAGAATAATTTCATAAATATTCAAGTTTTCAGTGCTGGTTTGAAAAATGAAAAATTTAAACGTATTAACTAGTTTTCCCGTTACCATAACATAGTGAAAAATATTCGATGAACATCTTTTAATCTGTAATTGAAAAGTATAGGAGTATTTTAACAAATTTTATTCAAAATGAAATGATTTTGAAAATGCAACAATATATAGGGTGTTCCATTTGAAATACGTCAATGATGCGTAAATTTTCATCGCGTTGAAGAAACAATGTCTGGCAATAATAGTTCAGATTCATATGTTAATGATAATAATGAAAGCGGCTATGAATTTAGCTTGGTATACAAAAACGTTAAAATATACAGAGTGTTCCATTCATGAAAAAATCATAGACCGTATTCATAATAGCCTCTATAAAACCAATGAATTTGGGTTTCCCTGTATAATGGACCAAAGAGTTGAATCATTTCACATACCACGTCGGAGGTTCAGCACTGAGTATTCCTTGCTGTCTATGATGCCTTTCTGATCCGTCGTTCTCAACTCACAATTGGCTTTGAGCACTCCGATTTTGTAATCGTTATTGACTCGATAAATGTCTAGTTTCTCTTCCCAAGGATTGAAGTCGTAACCGAGGTTGTCGATGGACTCGTCATAGAGGTCTGCGCCAACTTCTATGATATTGTCAATCATAAGCTTTGACCAAGTATTAGTCTTGTGTAGGAGAGTCATAGTAAGAGCAATGAAGGCAATTGGAGAGCTCATGACGCCTGGTTCTTTACCGAACTTTGGATCATCTTGACTTATTGTACCCTTGAGAATGCACTTGCCTGAAAACCGTAATTTTAGGTTAATTGGTGAGTATATTGAATGCATAAAAACAATTAAAAGAAAGTATAGCGGTCAAACTGAAAACTACTGTAATAATCGAAAATAATGATAAGCTTATCAATCCCAAGAAATATCAACAATTCTTGACAAAAAAGTTTGTAACATGATATAACACCTGGGCGGAAAAGTCCCAGGTCTAATAAAGAAAACGTAATCGCCATCAAGAGCCATACAATCATTTCAGCGTCGCTCTAACATTTCAATGATACTTTTGTTGAACGATTTATCTTTTGCCTCAAAATAGTTTCAGTGAGCATTTTTTTGAGGTCTGCGAACAACCAGTAGTAGCTGGGACCCAAATCTGGCGAATATAATGGGTGCGGGAGCAATTCGAAGTTCAATTTATGTAACGGGTGACTTTTTGAGAGGTATAGGATTTGATTTTCAAAATAACACAAAAAATTTGAAAAAAATTATAAAATCTTTATTGGAATCGATAGAACAATCAATATAATTCAATGTTTGAAGATGATTTCATGCAAATATTGTCCGCGGTTCCGCTTTAGATGGCCCATGCGCTAGGTCCAATTTTGGCACACTCTCTCTAACATATCGACCGGTATAAATGCTTCAATATTGGCTTCCAGAGCGGCAGTCGTTGCTGGTTCATTCCTGTAGACATGAGCCTTAACATGATTCCACAAGAAATAATCCAAAGGCGTTAAATCACACGATCTAGGCGGCCAATTGACGGACCCCAATCGTGAAATAAACTGTTCACCGAAGGCGGCTCTTAGTTGGGCCATTATTTCGCGTGACATGTGGCATGTGACCCGTTTTATTGAAACCACATGTCATTCTTTCATTTTAGGCAACAAAAGTCGTCAATCATCACACGGTTGCGCTCGCCATTCACAGTAACACTCCGGCCATTGTCGTCTTTGAAGAAGTAGGGCCCGATGGTGCCACCGACCCATAATCCTCACCAAACAGTGACTTTTTAGGAATGCATCGGTAGCTTGTGCTTGTGGCTGGTCTTCACTACAGACGCGGCAATTTTGCTTGTTAACGTATCCATTCAACCAGAAATGAGCCTCATCGCTGAACACAATTTTTCGATATAAATGTGGATCTTCCTCCAACTTTGCCAGCGCCCATTCACCAAATGTTCGACGTTGTGGGAAGTCGTGTGGCTTCAATTCTTGCACCAGCTGTATCTTAGAATGTTTTACACCCGAATCCTTTTCCACGTAGTGGAGTAACAGAGGCCCATTTGGTGCGAATGGCGGCGAATCAACATTTCACGGTCATCATGAACACTGGCGAATACAGCCACAATATTTTTTTCGGTCCTCACTCTACGTATGCGTGTTGGTGGTTTAATACCCAATAATGTAAACTGGGTTCGAAATTTAATCACAAACTTCCGAATAGCTCCCACAGTAGGCCGACGAAACTGCCCATAAATTGGAAGAAGTGCACTATGCACTTTCTTGACATACATTGACATGACATACATTATACATACATTGATATTCGATTGCTGACCACCGAAGAGTGCAGACGTGTCGCAGCGATTTAGTGTGTTTTTTGGCAATTTCTCAGTGAATGATCAGCCGTGCTGTAGTGTTTCTGGCTCGGTGTAGTTCGTGCGTTGTGTTGTGCTGTGCAGGCGAAAACGTTTCTGGTGAGTACGTTTAGATATTTCATTTCCGTTACTTTCCTGGTGCTCAAAGCTTCTGGTAGTTCAATACTTCGATAAAGTCACAGCAATATGGAGGAACTGCTTGACAGCCTGATGCCCAGGGACAGGGGTGAAGTAATTACCCTTATGGGTTTATTAGTTGACCGCCTGGGCCTGAGTCCAACAGAGCTGTTAAGAGGCAGCCCTGGGGCGGTAGTTCAGACGCCCTCTGTCCCCCCACCAGGAGTCAGAGAGCTTCTCGAGCGCCCGCCACAGAACACTTCCCCCGAAAGTGCTTCTGTGAACACCACCTCCTCTACGCAGCCAGACGCCAAAGTAGACAAGGTCAAGACAAAGCCGCAAGAACCGGCTAACAAAAAGCGTCGCCTTCCAGAGGAGTTTCCTTCTCTTCCTCCCAAGCAGGCTCCTCCAAGTGTTGCTGAAAACACCGGAGCAAAGCCGAAAAGCCTAATGAAGAAAACTAAGCTTCGGAAAGAAGCCAAACACAGTACCTCGTAGTCGGAGATATCGACCACCGAATCCTCCATAGACGGAGAACAGGAAATGTCAGTTGACGACTTCGACAACAAGTCTGAAAACTCTTTCACCACCATACAGGGTGGCCCAAAAAGACAGGTTGAAAATCTCAACGATTTGGGAAACATCCCCCAACCCCCCCCCGCGTTCCGGAGCGCCCCAAAGCGCCAAGAGAACTCGCGTTCCCCCGATTGTCGTTCGTCAGAAGGACAAGTGGGTTCAATTCACTGAGCTAGCCACCTTCCACAAGGTGAACTACACTAAAGCGGTGAACCTGGCCGACGGCATCAAGGTTCAGCCTTCGACGATCGAGGACTATAGGAATATGTCCAAACTCCTGGTGAGGGAAAAAATCCCTCACCATACATACACCTTACCTGAAGACAGGCAACTCAGAGCCGTCTTCAGAGGAGTCCCAGAACACCTGGAGACCGCGGACATCGAGGACGCCTTGGTGGAGAAAGGCTTCCAACCCACATCGGTGTCGAGAATGATGCGTGGAAACCGCCCGCTTCCTCTGGTTTTGGTTCAAGTGAGCCAAAATCAGAAAAACATCTATGACGAACGGGAGCTACTCAACGTTAAAATCAAGGTTGAGCCCCAACATCAGAGGACACTGGTCGGACAGTGTCACCGATGTCAGCGGTTTGGACATAGCCAGAGGAACTGCTTGGCCATCCCCATCTGCGTCAATGCGCCGGCAGACACCTTTCAGGTGAATGCAAAAAGCCTAGGGCAGAACCCCCTAAGTTCAACAACTGTAAGGGGGAAATGAATTGGAAAATAGACAAAACTGTATTCAGATGACATATCGTGTCCCTATAGCCACTTCATTCACTTTGGAAAAACATATATTTTTAAGAATTCATGCTAGATCCAGATCTACATTAAACCGCCATATTCGTCGTCGTAGTTGTTCTCTGGTGGGTATCGAAGAATTGTATACCTTCTCGTTTAAAACATCCCATGAAAAGTCAAGCGTCGTGAGATCGGGTCATCTCGGTGGTCAATCAGATGGAACCTAACACCCAAACTAACGATCATCAAACATTTCGTAAAGATTCCTTGATTTCGCAAAAATCGTTAAAACACGTCCTTAGTATGGATATATCTCCCAGCATTCAGTGTATCATTGTAACTAAAAAAGCCAGTATTGTCAATATACAAAAAACATTTGGATGTATGATACAACAAAATCTTTCAGTGTACTACGAATTTTGTTAACAACTTAACAAAATTGTCCTCTTTTGAAGTATAAATAAGTTTTGGTAATGTTGGAGACCACTTTTAACTTTGAGCCATAGTTGACGAAATTATTTCGTTACCTATCAGAATGCTTCTCATTCATTGGCTATAATTAAGGACAATTTGGTTGAATTTGCTGCAAATTCTTCTGATGATTTACATTGTCTCTGTATATGTCCCATCAGAATATCATTTTGAGTAAGGATGATTTCTGGACTACTTTCAATAAATTCAAACGGAAAGATTTTTGGGTAAGATCATTTTTTTTTTGGGAAAAAGCTTTATGGCTTTCTAATCTACTTTCTGTAGTTACTTTTTCATTTTTCTTTGAAAGTTTTCCAAAAAAATAATAAAAATTAGTATTAGAAAATCATTTATAAAAGTCAGCAAATTGTCATAAGCTTGATATTTCCACGGCAACCTGAAACTGGAAGCACTCGAGTGTTATAATTATGGGTAGAATAGCTGCGCTGCACTTCAATTCGTACGGAAAAAATTGAATGAATAGTAAGTGATCAAAAAATACCCAATTGATTGATAGAGCAGATATAAAATTGAGCAGCGCTTCGAAATCAGTGTATATGTGAGGAATATCCTACTACGTCAAAATCCTACAACGTCGAATTCTCATTACGTCAAATTTCTGCCATGTAAAATGATCTCGAATTTCGACAACTTTCGTATTTCGGTGACGTAAGGGGAAGGGGCGGCTTTCGACGTAGTGAAAATTCGACTCAATGATATGCATCGATACAATATGGCTAATATATTTCAGCGACTCCCTTCCCGTTTGGATGTTTAAGAAATTCTAAGACCACTTTATTATGAACGATCTTCATTCTTCCATTTTAATCAACACTCTCTGCTTTTCAACAACGACCATCTCGACTATAGTTTGCAGTGTGTCGAAATGTATGCCTGTATATTACGCGTCTAGAGTTGAAATTCAAGAAAATTAGATGATTTAAGTATATGGACATAATATGTCACCTGGAAGCATGTGTTTTCAACTTTCAGCTCAGCGACTAATATACAGGGGGTTTCAAATGGAATAACGAACTACTGTTCACTTCATGCTCAACGAAACTAATATTATTTTTGCAGGCCCTGTATGATTCTTTGTATAAGTTACATACATTGAGTTTGTCCAAACTACTGTCGATATATAAACTTCTTATGAATTGAGAGTACTAACTCAGCTAAGTTCAATAAGGGCTATGTTTTTGATCATTTATTACAAATTATTTTGTATCTCGAAGATAGAGATAGGTATATTATTAACGAAAAAAATTTGAAATAAAATGGCGATTCTGAAAAGAACTAGAAATTTCTGATAGAAGCGGCAATGTCGCACTGCTGATCGAACAACTAAAGGCTGGGACACACTTTTTCATACACCTCTCCAATCCGACTCCGGTATGATTTTGCCCCAAAAGTGGATCGGTCCGATTTACCACTCAGGCTTGATACACTTGCCACTCTCGCCAGTGTCGATTCAAACAATATCTAGGAAGGTCCTCTAAGCAAAATGTTCAAGAATTTTAGCAATTGCGATTTAGCCGTTTAGGCACTCTGTTTGGAAGAAAAAGATGAGGAAAATCGGAGAGCTCTCAATGAGAACAGCGGTACAGCTCTTCAGTCTGGTCATATAGAACTGGATATTTTCTCACTTGTTCAATAAGCTCCTCCGGTTTTAATACCATTTTCTGAATTTTGAAGAAAACAAAAAACTCAAATATCATACAAACTTCAAGCGATAACCGTCCCGCAGCTGGAGAACAAATAGGCCGCACTATCGGATCATGATCGAATGCAGGATCGGAGTCGGGTGGGAGCGGAGTTGGCCACGTATCGGAACGATATGAACTACTCTATTCGGACTTAAGTACCATCTCCCTCTCAGACACTCGTCCGACTGTATGATGGGAGTCGGATCTGAAGGGTGTAAGTCATGTCCCGGCCTCAAGGTGTTGTAAAATTTTCACTGGTATTACCACTAGAGATTAAATTATTTCCGGAAATTTTTTCGAGCTCACAAATATTTTGAAAATTTTCTGAGCAAGAAAAAATTTACGCATTTTAATTTGACCTCGCGTGGTATTCGATAAGAAAATTCTACACCGAATTGTGGTGGAAAATCAAATATTTTTAAAATTTTGGCAGCAATCATTTAGGCAGCAATCATTTAGGCCTTCAAATTGGTAATTTCTACTCATTGTACTTGCATGGGAATACCATTTCAAGATTTCAATTTTACATAAGTTTTGAATAACTATAAGTGGTAGAAAATTGTTTTTTTGCGTTTTTATTAATGTGGGTTATGCGCACTTTAATGGTATGGAATTCATAACCAGCATCAGCAAGCATCAATAATAGGAGGCTGTGATCATTGTATTTTGACACTTCAAAATATCAAAAAAACTCGTGTTTCGTTGCAATAAAGAATATTGCACAGCCAGTAAAATGAATAAAATTCTTTGTTTAAAAAATGAATCGATTTGAAAATCATACTATATGCAAAATATGCGTGAAATTATCTGATGTAATTATATCTATCATCGTACCATGACTCGCATTAATAAAGAATTGTGGCTTCAACTTGAAGAAAGAAAATTTATTCTGAATTGTCTACGAATATTTGCATCTAAACTATGCAAAATTGAGAGTACTGAATGAGAAAAAGGTGAATAAAGTAATTAGCGTCTAAATATTATATATATTTTATTAGACATTTATTATATAGATTATTATTTATTTATTGTATTAGACAGTTAATTGAAAACATCTAAAGTCCTGCATTTTCACCATTTAGAAGAGATGAGGTGTCCGAAGAATATAGAAAACATCTTAGCTTTGTAACTGAAATGTATCAAAACTTAATAATATTATGTGAACAAATAAAAACCAATCTGTCAAAAATGGTCTGTTATTCTAAACGTCAAAAAATTTCCAGTATAATTCGCTGTTGGGTATCCCACGAGAAAAATATTTCCACTAAAATACCTCCTTTCCCATGGTGATTTGTCAAAATAACGTATTTTGATTAATTGAAAATGACAAGTGTGGAATTTTCAGAAAAAACCTGCGTTGCGTTTTCCATAAACATCACGCTGTAAGAATCGAGACCAATTAACACTAATAAAAGATAAAACTGAAATCTCAGACGTGAAATAAAACAAGCACTTTTTCCAATCTCCAGAAATGCAATACCCTTCTCGACGTGCGATTCACCAACCCAGTTGGCGTCTTGAGCAGATGAAAAAACTAATCCCTAACTTTGAAGCTGGTCTCTATTTATATTCAACAGGGTATACTTTCACTCTAGTATATACCTATTGATAACAACAAGGAAAGTTGAAATTAAGTTTATTGGAAAAACAGACGTTACCCACCAAAAAATTATTACTGGCCTCTGAGGTTTCAAAAGAAAGCAAGGGCCAAGAAATGCAGACACAAACAACTAGTTTTTTAGTCTGAAAAAATAATCAAAGATATTTTGAGAAATTCCGATAACTTACAGAACGTGAGTCTTTGGTACATTTTCAGGGGGTCATGAATATGAAATTGAAAATAAGTTTCAGCCTCAAGACGATATTTGTGAGTGAAACAGTAAAAGCAATAATAATAGTAGTTGGGATCATCAATGAAGCTTTCGGAAACAAAGATCAGCAGGCGACCTTCTATCGTATGTCATCCATATTTGGAATAACGCAATCGAGAAACATGGAGAGTTAAGAGCTTTTGCGCTTGATATTTCTTGTCTCGTCATTCCATTTGGATTTCAGGACATCGACTGCAGATCCACATCTTCACCGGTAGCAGGAGGTTGTATATCTGAATGAGAATCTGATCAATCTGGAGGTATTTCGAATTGGGGTGAAAGTAATCAGGTTTAATTCAATGCCACGAAAACCCAAGCAACGGTTTTCTCCAGAAAGATAAATGTTTCCGAACCGAATACAATAATGTCAGGACAGACAATTCCGCTTTCTGCTTCGATGAGTTTGTTGAGGGTTAAAATGAACACTAACATGTCTTGGCACAATCATGTCGCTGAAATTGCAAAGGCTGCTTCTCAAAAGCTTCGATCAGTGTTCTGAACCAGAAAACTGTACGCAACCTTGATAGTCTGGAACATCGAAGAAAGATTGGAGATTTATTTGTCTCTCTTTAATAGATACTTTCTCGGGAAGTATTCAAATGACTTGGCACTTTAAATTCTACCAAGAGCGCTATATTTCAGAAATACACGACGAGCTTACAGTACACTTCGAACTTCACTGTTTGATAATTCTTTCATTTGGAGATATGTGTTCATGAGAAGAACGTTTTGCCAAATGGATATTGATCTTCAGCGATTCAAATCCAATGTGAATCACTACATTTGCACAGGCACCGCTCTTAGAGCGTCTTGAGGATTTCTCTGTAGTGCCTGTAATTTGTCCTAAGAAAAATTGCCAAAAGTTATTGAATGGATTTAAATATTCCGATATAGAACGCATAAGTTATAAGGCTGATAATCATTTTGTATTTCTGTACAAAAAAGTATCTAATAGCTTCCTGAAAATATAGCATTAACTTGCGGTTTATTCGTTCCAGAGTATTATTTGTGGTTGAGTTGTGGTTAAGTTGATTTGTTTGCCCACGAAATATCAAAATTTTGAAGGAGAAACCGAGATCTACACAAAAAATGACCTCAATCATTTACAAAATTTCAAATTTTGACAAGAAACCGATACAGGAAAAAGTCACAAGAAATCGAAATGTCACGAAATTCTGACTTTATATCTTACTCTATTATAATTCTCTCACCTGGAATGACATCTTGAAACCCTCCAGGACGTACAGTCTTCGGTGGTTCTATAATAACCTTCGGTTCCCTTTCTCGAGGGCACATATCTATAACCATATTCACGTTGTGGATATAAAAAGTATTACTTCCATATCTGGATATATTTGCTAAGAAGGTATTCGCCAGTTTTTCTAGATCCAGATACCTAGTTATACAAGCGGTTCCATTCGGAGAAATAATACCATTAGGTCCTCGGTTCAGAGCATCACACATGTAATACATTTTTCGACCTCGCCAAATTGCTACCGACAAATCTGAAATTGCGAATTTGAAATATACGACATGTGATAAAATTAGTTGGTATAGTCGAAGTGAACGATATTGTTAAAGTTGGTGGCACTCGCAAATGAACCGGCTGCGAACTTGTCGACGTGGACTGTAGAATTGGCGGTTCGTATTGGCGTTACTAATCGAGTTTTATGATTGGCTGAAGAGTCATGAAATTGAATTTGGATTCATGTTACAGTGACGAAAAGAAATCGAGGAACGCGGGATGGTTATCGCCGTCGTGTTCAGTTCAGGAACTGATCACGATATGAGTGTTGAAAATCGATATTAGTACAGTTATTATTACTTGAAATTTTTGTTATCTATTCAAAATGTGGTGTCCTTGGACGAGTACTAATAGTATTAACGACTGTGATAACGAAACATACTTTTTCCAGTGTTGTGATTCCAATAGCGATGGAGAACCAATAGTGGTGAAGAACAATGCGACAAAGAGATACCAATAAATGAGATTTGGATGCATTTAAATATTGAAACACAGAGAGTATGTTTCAATGTATATGAGAATCTACATCTCAAGTTTGGTTTCGAGGGAAACAAAATATCACAAGTAGCATCAAATTGGACCGAAATTCCTTTCTCAAAAGCAACTAAAATAGTCAAAAACAAAACTTATGAATACGAGACGCGATGGATACAGGATTACCGAAACCTTTAGATTTAGATATTTATCCAATGAAATTATTGGAAAAAACAACATACTACTGTTATAAAAGCAATGAGATTTCTACAACTGAAATCATAAGAAAGTAATTGAATACTTCCGGCCATAATGTGGACTGATGTGACAAAACTCTTTAGAACTGGATAAAGAAACTAGGATTTAGATTTAAAATAATAAACAAACGTCAAGCCATTATGGAAAGCAGAAGAATAGTGAAATTGCGTAACAAATACTCAGAACAAATAACTATAGAGAAGAACTTGGACGAAACTTGGTATGACACTCACGACATAGTTACGAATGAGTGGACCGATGGTTCGAAAATGTGGGCGGCCAATATGCCTGCACACAAAGGATCGCGACTGATCATTGTGCATTGCGGAGGAAGTGAAGGATGGGTTTCGTATGCTTTTAAATTATGTCGAAAAAAACTTGAGGACTGCAATGTTGACTTTCATAAGAATATGGAAGCTAATATTTTCGAGGAATGGTTTGAAAACACATTGATCTCAAATTTGGATGCGAATAGTGTAATAGTTCTTGACAAAGCTTCCTATCATTCGCGACAGTTCATCAAAGTACCGAATAAAAACTCGAGAAAAGATGGAATACAAAGTTTTTCAATGGATAAAAATTTTTATTTTGAAGATTACTATATCAAAAACCAACTACTTGAAGTTTTACAGCCAAAAACATTCGAAAAATATATGCCCTTGAGAGTAGTGCTGAAAAGTATGGACACACCATACTGAGACTTCCCCCCTATTTTTGTGTTTTCAATCCCATGAGTTGATTTTGGACAATGGAAACAAATCATCAGGCATGAAACTACTTATGGATTTGTTACCTGTTTTTCCACCCTCAGGTGGAAAAACAGGTAACAAATCCATATAACTTACGCAAGCTAAGCCATATAAAAACACCACAAGGTAATATAGCACTCTCAGTGCCGCGTTATGTCGATGGATCTAGGCCGAGACCGCATATGCTGGACATGCTGAGAGCAAGTGCATTATGGTCTCGGGCGCCTCGCGGCGGGCCCTGCACCTTGTGTCAGGAACCCCTATACCCATCACGCGACTACGATAGACTAAGGTGTTGCAGACACAAACCTGGCAAGTCATGACGGACCCCTCAGTTTCTGACTTCAGCCCACTCGACCTGAGTAAAGCGAAAGTCAGGCGCTTTGATAAGCCAAAGTCTCCAATGTTATTGAAGAAGACCCCTTGCACTGGCGTATCCTTGTGTTTCCGCAGAAGTGAGGTGATCTCTGCGGCTTTTATATGAGCTTTCTGCTGAACGGGTTCCAACTCGGTGACAGAGTTGTGGTCACCTCGTTCAGTGTCGAAAACTAAACTGTTATCACCTATTATTATCATTATTATTTACAAACCTTTCGCTTGTAGTATCCCATAGTTACGCGTCTTGAAAAATTCTTCCACACCTCGTTTGACGTCAAGGATATTTTCGGAATTCCGTGCATTTACTTCGCCCACCACCACATTCGGTTCGACAGTTATTTCATTCAGAAATTTGGAGATGCATATTTTCTTAGGTATATCGCTTAACTCGAAATCTTCGTGTTGTATCAACCAATCTATCTCATCTTCTGAGAGTTTTTTGCGCGAATCTGCCAGTAGTTGTTTCTTCCTCATTCTCTTCACAAAAGTGAAAATCTTGTCGCCGTAACACAAGATGGAATCAACGCTAAAGTCGTTGAAACATACGATTTCGAATGCGTGGGCGATGAGTAGGGCGGCGTAACACACAGGAATGATTTGTTTTCCTCTATTCTGGATCGGAAACAACTCATCGAAAATATTCATCGTTCCTAAAAAACATCATTATATTATTACTCTAGTGTGAAGTTTGCCTCCATCGAAAAGTATAATTTCGAAGACATGGTTTGATAATCACTTAGATTAAAGAACGTAATAAATACTTTAATAAAAGATATAAATAGTAGCAGACGTGATTCAGCAACTCAACCCCAAAATCGATGTGAAAAGGTATAAATTTCTTACTGAAAAATTCAACTGATGAAAATAAAGAAATTTAAAGTTTAAATCTGAACGGCATATATATCGATGATCCGCTTGTAATCTTTGAGGCAGATAATCGTAATTTTCTAACAATAGGTAATAGAATAGACTATCAAATACCACCCCGAATACAACAAAAATGTCTAATGACTTTTCAATTGTTTCATCTATGTTTTTGGAACTTATTTGTATATCTGAAATAGATATTGGATCAACTCAATCTCTATTAGAATCTTTATTAGAATTTTTAAAAACTACATCTCACGATTTGATTTCTACAAACTTTATTTGAAAAATATATCACAACATCTTCCGCTAGCACAGTAGCTTTGTCAAGTGATTTGAATACTTCAAGTTATTTTCTACATTGATATTTATATGCTACAGGTAACCATAATTGAGACTACCTCCAAAAAATTACATGAACCTCTACCTAAGGTACCTGCTCTATTATGATCACCTGAAGAATATTACGTCACATCTTCATCAATAATAATTCTTCTTCGGTTTTTAAGAGAACAAGTTCAATAATGGGCATTCTTTAGTAGTTTGAATTTTTAAGTTCATCAATTTCCATTGCTTTCAAATGATTCATTTCCAAACCTTTATTTTCTAGGTGTAAAATTTCGAACTCTTCGTTAAAGAACATACCTCTACCAGACAACGCAAAATTACTATCCTTTGATGTACAGAATCTATTTCCCAGCATACCTCCTGATGATACTATTACTTTAGTAATAGAATCATTAGATAAAAATAGAGTGAACCCAGTCATAAAACGAAAAATAATTGACCTTCTGTCGTTATGTCTCAAACAAAATTATTTTCAATTCAACAACAATATTTATTTCTTCTCAAAAGGATCAATTATGAGATATCCATTAAGCCCCTTACTTGCAGAAAAGTTCATGGATAATCTAGAGAAGTCGATCTTTGAACATCCTTTGATTAGGAATTTCTTGTGTTGGCACATATATGTGGATGACGTTTTGATATGTTTTACAGGTACTAAGAGGCAATTAGATACTTTTCATAAGGATATTAACAAAATTCATGAAAACACTATTGAAATAGAAGCAGATAACCCAATCAATTTATTGCACATAACAATTAGTAGAAGGATTTTTCAATTTATCACAAACCGTCCTATACGGATATTACATTACTATACATTACGATTCTACCCATCCTTACCAACACAAAATAGAAGCTTGTAATAGCTTTATTCACAGATTAGTCCATGTTCCTCTTTCAATAGATAATTTCAATAAAGAACTTAATATCATCAAGCAAATTGCGGTTAAGAATGGGTTCAAAGCCGAAATAATAAACAAAATACTTAAGAAGAAAGTCTATGTAAAAGCCATTTGAGACGTTTTTCCTATTGATAAGGTTGATAATCAAAATTATAGAGCTTTAACGTATTTTGGACAGCCAACGGAAAAAGTGGCTTTATTTTTGAGGAAACGAGATATTAAAATTGCATATAGAACAATACGTTGGGAAAGTTAGCGATGGTAGAAAAGACTTTGGCTATAAGACAGCAGTAGCCTCGCAAGGAAGAGAAGCCGTCACAACCAGTGCTTGCACTTCCCTACATCAGAGGATTATATCGGAGAGGATAAGAAGAATTGGTTTCAAATACAACATCAGAACCTGTTTCAGATCCGGTAACACTATCCGTAGCAGCCTCACGAAAACCAGGCCACCGAACGCGGACTGCGATTCCAAGAATTGCATTTACCGGATACCCTGTGAGTGCGGAAAATCCTATATTGGTGAAACCAAGAGGCCATTGAATGTTCACATTGCCGAGCACAAGAAGCACACACAGCGAGGGGACACCAGCAAATCAGGAATAGCAGACCATGTTTGTACCCATCAACACAACATCGAGTGGTCCCAAGCTGAGATCTTGCACAGAGAAGAACATTGGTTTAGGAGAAAATTCAAGGAAGCCGCATACATGTTGTCCAACAACGTATTCAGCCAGGTCAGCGTAGAAATACGCAACATATGGAAACCCATCATTCAGCGAAAAATGGCCAACTCCCGCCAAAACGGTCATCTCCAACGGAATCAGTGAAGCGGAAATTGGAAAGCAGGGTATTTGAATGACCTATAAATAGTCATCTCTCGGAGGAATCAGTCCAGTCATCACCCGAAGACGATTGTAGATACTAACAATCGTAACGACGTGAACTAACGTGACTTGGAATCTCTACACTTTTTTTTTATTTTCTTTTTTCATTCCTTTATTTTTATTTTTTTTTTAATTATTCAATTGTTATATTTTTACTTGTAGTTTATTTCACTATTATTTCATTTCAGGTTCATTTTGCTTAATTAACGTATATCACCCATATTTGGAATGACGTAATCGAGAAACATGGAGAGTCAAGAGCTGTTGCGCTTGATATTCCTAAACCCTTTAACCGTGTGTGGCATAAGGGTGTTCTGGCCAAACTTTGATGCTATGGCTTGTCGTATCATTTTTTTGTATGTATCTCCAGATTCCTAGAAGAACATTTCCCGCAAGTGGCCGTCGATGGATATCTCTCGAATACCTTCACCATATACGCTGATGTTCCCCAGGGATCCATATTGTCTCCAACCATCCAATATATTGCTTTAATGATGACTGCACACTTGTCTCGTCCATTTGGATATGTAGATCATATACAAAAGTTTTCTTTATTAATAGACTGGGAAAAAATCAATCCAAAACAACTGATTCAGATTAACAACATTGATTCCATGATGAATCGTGACAGGTGATACACAGGAATGCTGCACGACTTGAAATATGATATATATATATCGATATAAAATTCCTATTATAGAAAAAGCTTTAATGTAAGTGTACCTCTAGAGGAAAATAATAGTCTTCAAATTCTCAACAGCACCTTTTAGAATATATTTCAAATACGAAATAACTTCCTGCCAATAAAAGAAACATAGTTACTGCAATTCCAATCACAGGAATTCCATTCATTGTAAAAGAAACTTTTAAAGGGGATCCTTTCAGTATTTCAAGTGAGTTTTTCTGGAATTCTATGAATGAAGAAAAATTATTTTGAATAAAGTGTATGCAGAGTATTCAAGAAAAAACCAATAATTCAATTTCCAATACACTCTTCATAAAATATTCCTTCATATGAATTCATTAAAAGATCTAGGAATGAAAATTGAACATTCAACTAAACGAATTCGACCTTAAACAGAAATAATAAATCAGAAAATATTGAAAAATTGTACTAGTAATCATTTATTCACCAAAAATCATACTTGTGACAATTGAATCAATAATGTAAGTATTAAAATTTCTCAGGGATGTGAAAAAATTAATATTGAAATTATTTGGGTTATCATATTATTCAAAAGTTCAATACCAAATGATTTTAAATAATGATGAATTCGTTATGTATCAATTTATTTTCATTATATACGAAGTTTTCGAAAAATCAATTACCATGAGTGGAATTAAATTTTAGTCAAACAGAGAATATATTCCAAAGGTGAAAAATGTTGTAATAAATTGCCAAATCGTTCTGAATTTTGTGACGATTGGGGATTCGAAAACCAACATGTTTTCTTAGAATAATTCAATCTCTATAATTATAACTCACCTCTCAGTATCCATTTTCCATATTCAATTTCCATAAAGTCATACCAATCTCCAGAATATACATCGTTCCTGTCTTCCCAAGGTTCGATTTTTTCTTTAAGTTGTGGAGTATTGGTTATCTTCACAGATTTCAAAATGAAACTTTCTTTTTTCCCAACCTTTGGAGCAATGTTATTATAAATGTGATCCAGGAGATCATCCAATTTGGTGAACCACATTGTATAAGCCCTACCGCTTTTTTCTTTTTCCCTCCAGTAGGCGGAACTCTTGTGGGCGACAGGAAAGTATTTGATTTCTTTCTCTTCTCCTTCCTCTTCTTCTTCACTATAATGAAATATAATAATTACTGCAAAATATATATCAACTCGTTCATAAGTATGATGTGAGTCAAGAAGCCTTTTTTGTACCAAAATATTCAATAATGAACCCATGAAATGACATTATAGAGTGATATCACTCTCCTATAAATTTTTATATGGAACAAGGGCTGAAGAACTTTCAGTTCTCCAGCCACCAATATAGGGATTTTTCAAATTTCAAATATTCAAATATTGAAATGTATTCGACAGCTTCAGCTGGAATTATAAGTTCTCAAAGTATCGAACCATTTTTTGATAGTACATTAATTAATGAACGTTATTTGGATTCCCAACAAATTTTCTCACCTCCAGAGTAAGAAATACTTTTTCCAAATGATGATCCTAATGTAATTAATAGAAATATTTGGTATTAGGCGCTGTATCATGTTTCACATTAGAAGTGTACACTTATTCCAATTAAATTTTTTGTGATAGCTGGTAGACGCAGTGAAATTTAGTGGCCTGCTCGTTCTCCATATATGAGTCTATATGATTATTTATTACGGGGTTATTCAACATCTGGAGTTTGCTACAATACTGCGAATTATATAAGTGAAAAATTTATCATGTCAACCCGAGAACCATCCAAAAAGTTTCCATTCCATTCCTACAAATATTTATTATTCTCTGTCGTATATCCAATATTGAAACAGGTTTAGTTTCGTACACATTTTGCTTCAAATAGCCCCATTAAAAAAGTCCAAAGGTAGCAAATCTGGATAGCTGACTGGCCATTCTGTAGGACCTCGACGGCCAATCCAACGACCGGAAAAAGTAGTATCCAAATAGTTTCTTACTTGTCTGGAGTAATGTGGTGGTGCTCCGTCTTATTGGCATACAATATCCATATCGAATTGATTAGGACTTGCTTCGAAGATTTCAGTGATGAGAGGGTCAACAGTAGTTTCCAGCATATTCAAATGCAGCTGTTGAATTTTGATCAATTAATACAGGTCCTACAATATGGTTTCCCAATATTCCTGCCCAAACGTTAATTTTTCTGGATATTGGGTATGTGTTTTCCGGAAAACGTGAGAGTTGGTGTCAGTCCAGTAAAGGCAATTTTGTCTGTGAACATTGACGTTTAAAAAAATGTGCATTGATCACTAAAACAAATATTGTGGAGATAGGTAGGATGCCTTGCAAAGGTTTCCGTAATGATTTCCCAGCATTCTGTTCTTCGATCAGGATCATCTTCAGTTAATTAGTGTACAATTTTAATTTTGTATGGATGATACCTATTCCTCTTCAAAAGTATCTACACAGTAGAAGGAAACACCTCACAAACATTCGCGACGGAATAAGTAGACTGTTCAGGATTTACCACCATCTCACCCATTATTTGCATTTGCTGTTCTTCCGGAATGAACGGATGACCTGGGGGTCTTTTGTTATGTACACTACCGTTAGTTGTGAATTTGGAAACACGTTCCCTCAAATATTTTCTACAGATAGGACGAATCGGGAAACGTTCATTGAAAATAAATCCTTTCGGTCTCGTCAAACTTACGCGTCGCACCGTAAATAAAAATCGCTTCAATTTTGTCTTCCATTCGACGAGAATTGACCATTTTACAGACTGTTGACGTGGTACCTTTCTACTAGTAAAACCGAAAACTAAATGAGAATATTCTAAATGACCAATGATGTTCATTGTCGTACTGACATTTTTTGTCGTTTTTATAAACAAAAAATAACTCAACAAACCTCATCGGGTTGTTGGAATTGTCATATGGCAGATAAACAGGAATATTTCTAGAAATATCGATATCAATGTGTTTGTCTTCAGGAAATTATTAAATGTTCCGCCATTTTGTAGTAGATGAAGATATTGACTTCATATTCTAGGGTTGTGAAGTATTCGTCAGGAGCTTCAAAATAATGTATCACAAGACCCCCCTTTTCCCAGATGATGCCCAGTCGCCATTTCGAAAGTTTCATTTGTCAATTTCACTTCAAAATAAGTATTCATGCGTTAATTTCATCATCCCAAATTTCAATTTATTGAGTTGACCCGTTCAAAAAATAAAAGGGGGCATTAAAAAATGCACTATATAAGCATTGCATTGAATCACACGAAAGAAATACTTTCGAAACAACTACAGCACCAATCTGAATAACATCACAAGATCAAGCACTCAATTCATTCGTACAATTGTGAATTTATGTCACGAATGAGTTAAATATATTCATATCATTGATGTCAGTACTTAAAGACAGTTCATCCGCTTATTTGATTCAATCCCAGTAATAGGATTCTGATTTGAAATGGTAAGAAAGAAAGGGATATATTTTCAGGAGAGAATAACTTTATGAAAAAGAAAAGTTGTGGCTTTCCAATTGTTCAACTATTTCCCTGTTTTTTTTTTTCATTTCGATCTATAAGGTTAATCTGGCAAAGAAAATATCGCGAAACTTCTCCATTATGCATTCAAAAATATATAGTGCATTCCATTTGAAACGAGCCACCCTGAGTAACTTCTGGTACAATGGTTTGCAGGAAGAATAAAAAACACGTCAACCATAGTATACAGGGGAACACATTTTGACCTATTTACATTTGATGTTACTTCCCCTATCGCACCCCCAGAGCATGTCACTGATTTTTTCTAAGATGATCACCCGATATTATTTCGCATTATCAGATGCTTTATGATGAGCAGATTTCAACAAAGTATAAAACATATGGTCTGAAGCTTATGGTTCGGAAGCTATAAATCATTTGAGTTGAAAAGAAGCCACCCTGAATACAATACAATACACCCTGGAACAATGATTTTCAGGAAAAAAAAACACAATAATATACAGGGGGAAACATTTTTAATTATTCACATTTGATCTAACTTTCCCTATCGCACCCCCAGAGAATGTAACCATTTTTTTAAACGGTTCAATTGTTTTGTATTATCAGATGTTCCATGATGAACATATTTCAACAAAGTAGAATACATTAAGGTCTGAAGTTCATAGTTTGGGAGCTAAAAATTATTTGAGTTGAAAACGAGCCACCCTGAATGAACTTCTGTACAATCTGTTACTTTGGTTTCATAGGTCTTTAAGTGGAGTATACTTCAAAAAAGAATTATTCTGCTTAGTCAAGTTTGAATTCGATATCCTCTTTATTTTGTATTTGTCTCATGTACGACATGTACGACACAAATACGTTTCGGAATTATTGAACAAATTTGTGGAAACTGAATCTGTCAACAAAAAAAAGTATAACCGTTCAGAAGTTGTTAACGATGAAGCTATTTGAACTGTAGTTTCAGGGCATGCTGGACTGATAGAAAATTCATATTCTCTTACTAAGTTATCTCGAGAATCAGGAATCAGTCGTACACATGTTTTCAGGATCCTTCATAACTACAAATTTCATCCATATAAGATTAGACTAGTTCATGAACTAAACGAAGATGAATTCGATATACGTATCGAGTTTTGGGAAAGTCTCACTGAACAGATCAACTTGCATCAGAATTTCTTGTATAAAATTAGTTTTTCAGATGAATGTACGCTTAGTTTGAATGGAGAGGTGAATCGGCAAAATTGTCGACATTGGAGTGATACGAATCCTCATTTATACCGTCAAGTACATACCCAACGACCTCAAAAACTGAATGTTTGGGCAGGGATTTAAGGAGACCACATCATAGGACCTTCTTTCATCGATGATAATTTGACTAATGATAAATTTTTGGATATGTTGGAGAATCGAATAATACTGTGCATCAATAAGGCAATTGAGGATAATATAAATTTATTTGAAAACGAAATACTGTTTCGGCAGAATGCACCTCCTCATTGTGCAGATTCAGTGCGACAATTTTGTGATGATCATTTTTCTGACCGCTGGATTGGCAGAAGAGGTCGTACAGATGAGCCACCTAGATCTCCGGATCTCACTCCTGTAGATTTTTTTCTATGGGGTCATTTGCAGTCTAAAGTGTATGAGATAGAATCAAAAACATTAGAAGATTTGAGAGAGAATATCATGAGGCATTGCAGAGAAATAATTCCCGAGATTCTCAACCATGTGAGGGCTTCAGTGGAAGTTCGTTTGTTACATTGTATGGAAGTTGGTGAAAACGTTTTTGAACATTTACTATAGAACTTTTTTTTCTTCTCATTGTCCAATCATCAGAGTTTGATTCAAGAATTAATATTTATTGCTTCCATATTTGTCTCTATAACGAATATTCCAAAATGTGGCCGCCTGTATAATTGTTGACCTGTTTTTCTATTTTTCCTGCAAATCATTGTTATTCAGGGTGGCTCGTTCTCAACTCAAATAGTTTGTAGCTCCCAAACCATATGGTTCAGACCATATGTTTTAGACTTTGTTGAATTCTGCTTATCATGGAGTATCTGATAATGCGAAACAATATAGGATGATCAATTTAAAAAAAAAGTGGTGACATGCTCCGGAAGTGCGATAGGGGAAGTAGGTAGGTAGCTCTGAAGTAAGTGGGTCTATTCGATCCTCCACCGCAACCCATAAGGGTTTATTGTGGCTCACACCTATTCACACTCGACCAAATAAACCCAACTTTTTAACGAAGCCGATTAGTTTGTATGGTGAGTGGTCTTTCAGATCAGATGGTGAGAGTACGGATCTGCCGAACTCAAAGAACCTGATTCGGTATCCAGCGGGGCAGGCACAAAAAATGATGCAGCTTCATCATTTTCCAGACAGAGGCGAAACACACTGTCTTCCGACAGTCCAAGTCTCTGCATGTGATAATTCAAATGACAGTGACCTGTAAGAAGGCCTGTTAGACATCGTAGTTCATCCCTACTGTAGTCCAACAACTGTTTGGGATCAAGTTTCGAAGGGTGAATACACGCCTTGGAGTGAGCCAATCCTGGAAGATTCTGCCAGAAGTGCATAACTCTTCTTGCCATCCAGGTGTTGAGTGTTTGTTTGGCAAAGCCTAAAGCGATGCCAATGACAGGTTCTGGTCCAATAAAGCCGCTTGCAGCAGCCTCCTTTGCAAGAGAGTCAGCAGCTGCATTGCCTTCCAGGCCAGTATGGCCAGGAATTCAGACCAAAGACAATCTGTTCAGTCTTCATATCAAGGATAATCTTTTTTGGCAGTTTGCTACCAATTTAGACGTTGCTCGGTGCGAGCCAAGAGCTTCCAATGCCGCTTGACTGTCCGAGAATATTTTTAGTGACTTGTGAGTGAGGTTGGATTTATCCAATCTTTCCGCACACAATTCAATAGCGTAAATTTCCGCTTGAAATACAGTCGCATAAGTTCCTAGGCAGGTAGATAACTCTGTCCTGGGTCTGCGACTGAAAACACCTGCACCAGAACCGGAAGGTGTTTTTGATCTATCTGTGAACAGGGGCAGTAACATCAAATGTGAATATGTCAAAATGTGTATCAATCAGGGCCGTCGTCATGGGGGAAGCCTCCTCCCCTGCTTTTTCGACTTGGGAAAAAGTTGAGAAATTTTGGGCCGTGAAGATTGAAAAAAATAATAGTAAAAAAATGAATAAAAATTTAAAAAATAAAAATGAGAGAAAAGAAAGGCAGAGGTGATAAGAAAAAGGAAACAACCAGGAGAAGGTCGGGATTTCCCAACATGCATAACTTGGAGATCCCATAATTCTGAGTTGTTTGAAAACTTCAAAGAAGTTCAATTTCTTCCAAGTGAGAGAACAGTCCTGAACAATCCACTAATTTTTAAGTGACAGTTTTACGAAATTCCCAACTTTTCGCTGTTTTTTCGACTTGGAAAAGTTGGGAAATTTCGGGCCGTGAAGATAAAAAAAATAATAGTAGAAAACAATAAGCACAATATTATTTTAGTGTTGTTTCCTTTCATTTGTATTGAATATTCCTATGCATGGTGGATATGGTGGAAGACCAAGGACCAAAAATTCCAATTATTATTTTTATAATTACCAAGCTTCATTTTTTTTGTGCATACTCGATCGGGCATAAGCATTCAGCCTATTTATGGATAGCTAAGTGAGAAAATTAATATATTATAGTAGTAACTAATCCCTCGGCTTTCATTTTTTCGAAAGTTGGGAAATTTCGCTGGTGGGGTTGGGAAAATTTTGATTCCCTCCCCCCCTGGTTTTTTTTCGCTACTGCCCTGGTGCCGATGTATACTATTGTTGACGTGTTTTCTTACTTTTCCTGAAAATCATTGTTTTGAAAGTTATTCAGGGTGGCTCGTTTTAACTGGAATGCAGTTATTTGAGAAAAAGATATGATATCCAACATTGATAATTAATGAAGGAGCACTCCAACCAAGAAGTGATTTATTACGTGAAATAAGAATGGAAGGACCTTTTTTATGTTGATTTTATCAATTATTATCACGTTATTTTTGTGATCCTAATCATTAAAAAAATTGTTATAGGAAATTATTACCCCTCATCTTCAGTTTGGCCTTTCATTTTCATCGGTGCAGCTTCCCCTTCCGTAAACTTCTCGAAATCAATTACTTTCGTAACGACATCTTTGTCATCAAATTCATCCCCTGTAGGCATCGTAGCACTTTTTTCGATGTTGTCAGTTTTGATCGGTGGTTTTGTTTTTGGTTTTGTTACATTGATTATACTCCAGTCTTCCATACCGATAACATTTCCTATCTTGTCTCTAGGTTTTGGATCGAACACATAAAATGCTTTGTCATCTCTCCATAATGCTATCGATAGAGGTTTGGATTCCAGAATGGCTTGATTGAAAGAATCATCCTTCTCATCAGTTTTCAGGAAAGATTCAACAGTGGTTTTCAGATCTTTCTCAATGCTTCCTGTGGGAAGAAGTAATACAATTCAGATGAAAGATTTCATGAACAAGTTTCAATTTTTATTTAAGTTGTTATCAAAGCATAATAATATCAAATACCAGAGGTCGGCAAACGTCGAGCCGCATGGAAGTTTTGAAAAAGCGGATGTAGCTGTTCAAGTACTCTGATGAATGTTGCTCTTCCAATGAGATGTTTTGATTTATATTGAGCACCGTGATTAACACAGTACCTATATTTCATAAATTGTAAATGAAGTATATTTATTCACTTATTGAATTATAATGATTCGTCATTCATCTATATTTTAGGTGTATGCCTCCTAATGATACAATATCATTAACCATGCTATAACTTAGTGTAAACGTGTTGAATTTGATAAAGTTAATAGAGACGAATGTCCTCTGATCAGCGAAGACGGCCAACATCCTGCTCTGAACAGTGTGAAACGAACAATAGCTTTTTCTACAAATCAGAATCCTCTGAATACAATTTTAGGAAAGCAAATTTTTCTTTATTGTATGATATGTTTCTCAGTATAGATCAGTCAGTTAAAAATGCAATTACCGACGTTGACAATTTTTCAACTTGTGTCCCAATTTTTGAAAATAAAACAAAAAAGAATCCGCCTTGGTAGGTAGGTAGGTCTAAAGTGAGTGGGTCTGTTCGACCCTCCACCGCTCACACCTATTCACAATCGGCCAAATAAACCCAGCTTCTTAACGAAGCCGATTAGTTTGTATGGTGAGTGATCTTTCAGGTCAAATGGTGAGAGTATGGATCTACCGAACTCAAAGAACCTGGTTCGGTCGCCAGCAAGGCAGGCACAAAGTATATGCTCTGCTGTTTCATCATTTTCCAGACAGAGGCAACACACAGCCCAACTAGCAATTTCGTATTTTATAATAGTTGCGGAAACGTTTCGGAGAAACAAAACTGCTATAAATAGGAAATTGGCACCGTCTTATAAAACATTATAGTACTTATCAATATTTTGTAAGGCCTTTTACAAACACTACAAAACAGTTTTATAAACATTTTGGCAGTTACTATAAAATTTGTTTAACGCTCTTAAAAAGTAGTTTTGTAAAGACTTTCCTTACTGCACTTTTGCAACATATTTAAGCGATACTTATAAAATAATCAGAAGACAATTTTATAAGAGTTTTTTAGTAGTTCCAAGTAGGCGTTATAAATATAATACAGCCGAAAACGATAACAATAAAATAAAAAAGTTTCAAAAATGTTTTCTTGAAGACGCAAGAAGTAATTTTGTATTGGACACTAGGAAAATATAATAGATAATTCACCAATTGAAAACTAACAAATAGAAAGGTTGAAGCCATTTCAAAATTTCACTTCTGCACTCATAAAACTGTTTATGTTTCGAAGATTGATATTTTTACTGCAAATGAAATTTTATTGACAAATATATAGCCTATTATTATCAAAATTTAAGCGCGCCACTCATTTATAAATGTTTTCGGTAAAATTATTAATTATACAAAAATTCACTCTGTCGACGTATTAATTTTCTAGTCGCAAACTTAATTCACTTCATTCTATATAATATAATATTATAATATTTATGTACTTTTCGGCTGTAAATATCACTATATGTGCGGTATTTCATATTTTCAACTCATCTAATTTCAGTATCCCGGATCGCTATCATTACAAATGGCGTCATTCTATAAAATGAATTGGTATCAGTAGCGAGCATTTCAACGTATTTTAGCTACCATGTTACCCCTATAAAACTGTTAAGAAACACTTAGTTCTGGGGGTGATGGTATTGCGGCAGAGTCGGACTACTTTTAAAGCTTTAGGTTTTTACAAAAGTGCTAGTATGAATAAAAGATTTCTCACATATAGTTTGGATAAATATTATCTGTCTTTGATTTTTTGACTAAAAAGTTTCTTTCATCGATTATAAAGGCTAAACGACGGGTTTTAACCATTATCATTACCTTTTCCTGATTTTCGCAAGAAAAAATTGAAGCACTAGGTTAGGTGGGATAATTTAAAGTGTTTTATTAGTATTTCCAATATACAGGGCAACTCAAAAAGCTTCCAGAAAGTTTTCTTATGGAACACCAAGTCATTTCTTCGTCTATTTGAAGCACCTTGAACTGAATCTAAAACTATTTTATACCCTCCAATAAATGTTCAAAATGACCGCCATTGAATTATTATTTATTTTTATTTATATATTTGGGATACAAACAGAAAAATCCACTACAGTATCCACACAATGGAATTATTATCAAATTGAAAGTATAAATTAATACACTAATATATGCATATCATAGTGTCTAAAATTAAGGATGAATTAGAATTGAATACAGTAACAATAGAAACTGATTATTAGTAATTGACAAAATGTATCAATTAATTATAATTTATAAAAATGAGTTTTCAATATTTTTTTGGCCGTAAGCTACAATGTATTAAAATATGGAAGTATTTTGCAAGAGTGTTACCTCATATTACTGGAGTTTTCTCCCAACACCAAACCGTTCTAGACCCACTCTATTAAGATTTCCGACCGTATATTTTTTAATAGATGGGTTTTCTGAAATAACTGAAACAAAACTAAACTAACCCAAACCAACCATTATCTCTTGTTTCACTAAACAAAAAATTATAAAAAAATATTTGTTACAAATAGAGTATTCGAACCCACCACAAAAATTAATCATACGTCAATTAGTCAACATCCCAATACCAAAGATTAAAGCCATTTACACTAACGAATACTTATGGATACGAACACTGTCACGAATTAATTATAGAAAGTGGATAGCGAACCTATACAATTGAATTTGAACGCGAACGCATACGCTCAAATCACAAATTTATCGGAAACCTAGATACTCCCAAATGGATTAAATGCCGTGAATCACCTTATATGGTTTAGCTGCTATAACTGAACTCCCATCCAACCCTAACAACTCATTTCTATATGAAATATTTTTTCGAAACACAACTAAGCATCCCGTTATTTTGATGGTTTTTTTACACAGAATACTAAGAATACGGTCCTATTAATATTTGTTTGCCTTTCTGCTCCGCTGTGGCTCTGCTGTCGTTACACAACTATTGTGATTGTTTATAAGTTAGTTGGCAACATTTTTGCTAATAAATGACACTTTGGTGACTCTTATAAAATAAATTACTTATATTCATCACATATTACCTTTTTTATGATAAATATTCGTTTTATAATGCTAAATACATGTTATATTAGACATAACCTATATGAACGAGGATTAAATATTGTTGATATTTAATTTGTCGTGCGTTTAGTGGAAATAACGGGTAAGTTTTTGATGTCAGAATATATCTTTTAATTAGCTTCAATAATTGACCAGATATTTGATAATTCAGGCCTATATTTTCAGTTGATAGTTTTGTGTTTTTGAAGCTGGATTTGACTCATTTCATCTACGTTTTAGGTATATATGTTCACACAATTCAATTTCCGCTTGAAATACAGTCGCAGTAGATAACTCTGTCCTGGGTCTGCGACTGAAAACACCTGCACCAGAACCGGAAGGTGTTTTTGATCTATCTGTGAACCAACAACTATTTGATCTTAATCCGCCTTGGTACAATCATGAAATAATTGCGAAAATTATTAGAAAAGAGAATACACGCAAGAACCTCAAAAAAACTTAGAACACCTTCGCTAGTAAAGGAGTACAAATCCTTATGTCGAGAAATCAAACAGATGATTAGCACAGCTTATGCTACCTATATTCAGCAAGTCGAAAGGGATATCTACAATGATCCTGAGACATTCTGGTCATTTGTTCAATTCAAGGGAAGAACACCTTGAATATCTGGCATTATGACATATAATGATTTAACATTTGACAATTCTCAAGATGAAGTCAATGAGGTAGTATCACAATTTTTCTCAGACGTTTATATTGACTCTATTTCCGATATTCTGCAAGCATCAACTAGCACACATAATAACTCTTACATTTCTATGATGCAGATCACTGAATTTGATGTTAGCAAGACCTCTAAAACACTCAACAATAAAATGACTTCGGGTGTCGGTAACATACCTAGTTTCATAATAAAAGACAGCATAAATATTTTAGCTAATCCACTTTGTCATATTTTCAACATTATTATCAAATCGAAACATTGTGAAAAAACAATCAAAATTTGTTCAGTTTTGAAATCAGGTGACACAGCAATTATATCTAACTACAGACCTTTTGCTATTCTATGTACATTATTCGAAATTAAAATTTAATCTGCATTACTCAGGTAATATCGGAGACCCTTGACAATGATATCCAAAAAAAAAAATCTGTTTGAAATCTGTTTTTCAGTTAAAGGCTTTTGACACCATTGATCATTACTTATTACTAAGTAATGTTACTTTCTCAGAAGAACTCAGTTTATAGACTATGGAGGGTACACGTCCGATCGCTGTATAGCTTGCTTGGGAGTCCCACAAGGCTCTAATCTAGGTCCACTTCTTTTTTGATATTTATCAACGATCTATCATTTGAAATTAGTGCCACCCATCTCCTACTTGCTGACGATTTGAAAATATACAGTCCAGTTACCTGTATTCAAAATTGTTCCTTACTACAAAATAATTTAACATCATTGAAACACTGGTGCACCAGAAAAAATCTCAAACTCAACATCGACGAATGCAAAATCTCAACGTTGGCGTTAACAACATCCAATTGCCTACAGTTACAAAATAAGTAACATTGTTCTTGAAAGATGCTTCAGCTTCATGCATTTCAAAGGAAATGTTCCAAACATATTCTTTAAATGTTGTGGCTATTACCCCGAGAAAGGATATGCCCATAAATACCTGCTGAATACTTTTCACTTTCAATCTCTGCAAGAAAGACAAGACTGCTTGGCAATTACCACTCTCCACGGCATAGTAGATTGTCCCTATTTGTTGATTAGGATCAATTTTTATGTACCAAGATTTGTTTCCTGCCAAGAAATTACTTTTTACAATTCGGCTTCTGGCACTAATGTACTCCTCAAGTCACCACTTTATTCAATGTGTAAAATCTTCAACGATAATTGTACGTCTAGTGATATCAACTTTATTTCATCAATTTATAAGCGTAACCAGAATTAGTATCATTATATTTATTTGACTTCTTTAATTTTACCTATCTTGTAGTTATATTTTACCTTGATTTTTTTTTCTGCTATTGGGTGTACACTTGTTGAAAAAGAATGTATTATTGTTATTGTTATTTCAATTGATTTTTTATAGTCCTCTATATTTTGTTCGATAATACTTCTATTCCTATTATAGAGTATGATTGAGACATCGTCAGCATAACCAGTTGCATGTATATTAGATTATTTGGATAAATTGAACATCGTGTCATTAACATAGATTATAAGAAGTAAAGGACCTGAAACAGAACCCTGCGGTACTTCATATTCTATTCTCCGCACTCCATAGTTTTTCATTTTTTTATCGAAATATTAACTGTATCAAATGCAAGAAAAAGGTCAAATGCATTGAGACCAAATGTAACTGACTGCAACCTTACGAACAGAATCTCTCTCTCTCTCTCTCTCTCTCTCTCGTCACCCGTCGATGTCCATGTATTTACTATTTTGATGTTTGTTATTCATGTAGCCTAGACATTAAGTTTTTTGACTCATATTGACCAATTATTCAAACGGTGAGCAACTGAATTTTTCATAATCAGACAAATGAAAGACAAATTAATTGAAGATTCCATTAGAATGTCTTATTTTTCGATAGTATACTATGATTGTTTTGGGTGCATCAAGTATTACCGACAAAAATGTTTGTCCTGCAGAAAATAATTTTACAAATTATCGTTATTTAGTCAAAAAACTACGTATTAGGCTCTCGAGTGATTCCTACATAAATTTCGAAAGTTTGATAATATACATGAATGAGCTCATACTAAATCAACAGAATATTTCATCACGTCATCTTGTACCTATGAGTAATATTTCCAAAATGTTATGCAAGATGTTCGAAATAGATGAAGATAAGAATGGGACAAAACTCAGCTTTTTCTAATGAAACACCCTGTATTTGAGGATATCTGAAATTCCGAAATGGTTATGAGTCATTTTCATGAAACATTATATTCCAAAAATCAACCGTTCAAGAGATATTTCAGATTTGCTTGAAACAGTAAAACATGCGCATGTCCATCATAAAACTACGTGCTTCGAATTCTCAATTTCAAATAGTTACAGAAAGTTCATTGGAGCTATTGATTTGCCATCATGATTTTTATTGAAGACACGAGAACGTTTCATTTTTGGTAATAATAATAATATTTAATAATCCCAAGAAACCAGAATGTTTATAACAGGGGTAAAATTCAAAATAATGAATAAACAAATAATTTCAATACTAACATATCAAGCAAAAGTACAGCACATAAATACATATATACATCCATACATATACATTACATAAATACATATATACATACACACATATACATTACAATTACTTACATTAGTATCAACCCAGGTGAAAATATACGGGGTATTATATTTGAATTGAGAAGTAATGAAGCGTGTCTGTATGTTTACCTCTTCTTTCAGTGCATCTAATTGTATAAAATCAAAATTCTTAAAGTAAATCACAACTCTCTGAGAGATATATTTCTGCGCAAGGAAAAATTATTGTGGTTTGCAGGTATCATTATAGAGCCATGTTATCCAAATACCTTCCCAATGAATTATTCAATAAGTTGAAGTGACTATTGTCATTAAAATATTCTGAAAATGGAAACATAATTATATACCACATAAATTGTTTGTTTATTATACTTGAATCATAGTTTATTTCCTAAACTTTATGTATGAGTTTTAGTTTGTATTCATTATTTTTATAATCCTCAAGATTTCTCGTTGCAGAAGTTTTTTACAACCATATATCCATATATTTGTTGTGTAGGTCGTTCGAAGTTTTCAACGATTGCCTGAAGTACTTCCAGCTGCTTTTCTTCTGAGCCAACTGTCCCGTCTGTTTGTGAAATGTTTCAAAATTATTTTTACGGTGGAAAGGTAGCCTGGTGGGTGGCTCCACTCACTCAAACAACCGCTGTGTGAATCGGTGGTTCAATCCGCGAGGCCGGACGATCGATTTTCACTTTCTATTGTCCAACCGTTCAAAGGGTAAGACCTCGTTAGTCCTTAGCTCCACAAGTTTCGACTTTTGAGAGTTTTTTTGAGGAGAAACAGATTTTAAACAGATTCAAATCTGTTTCAAATCTGTTTTTCCGTTAATCAGCTGTCGCCCCCATACGAACAACAACTCTCAGAAGTTGAGAAACTTGTGCGAGCTAAGAACCAACGAGGTTTTACCTTTTAACGTGTGATTCCTAACACATAGGAAGTGAAGGATGGCTTTTGAATTCTTCGAAATTATGTGGAAAAAACTTGAATTGCTATATTGACTATCATAAGAACATGGAAGCTAATATTTTTGAGGAATGATTTGGAAACACATTGATTCCAAATTTGGATGCGAATAGCGTGATAGTTTTTGACAACGCTTTCTTTCATTCGCCACAGCTCATCAAAGTACCTATAGTCTATTTCAAAAGAGTGTAGAGTAATAAAATCTCATTAAGTATTCAAAAGCGCTACAGGGTGATCCGTCAATAAATTCTGTCACTTCCCTAGTCCGCATTGCAAAATTATGTCGTTTCATAAAGAGCAGGTAGGTATCACCCTGTTTTAAGGGATTTGTCCATTGTTATCGACGGATAAATACTAAGCCAGAGGCGCGCTAGTGGGATAATTGCCAAAAGAATATGCATTCATAAAAATTATATTAAAAGAAATAAAAATTTAATACAGCAGAACAGTGTTATTGAAAAAATATAAAATGTAACAATAAAATATATACGAACCGAAATCGGGAAATACTCACAAACACACACGAACGAACTTTACGTATTGAAACACTTGTGGGGACTTTAAATCAATTTATTCACAAAAACGACAAGAACTTTACTGGATACGTTATTACAATTTGACACTTGAACAATACTAAAACTGTGAACTTCCCTTAACGTTTAACAACACTCTATTTATACCCTAATTGAATGTTCTAGAGATTACTAGGTACAATTTTCGAGAACCTTCCGAGAAAATAATTATTCAGACTACCCTTAATTCTAAACCCTAACCTAAGCAAAAGTGTCACTGTCACTGATACACTGGTCTCTGTCCAGATTGCTTATCCCGCTATAGTATATTTACAATTCAATTAAATTATTCTACATCAGTATAGTCTTCATCCGAAGAACTGTCATCATCCCCTGGTGTTATAATTATAGGGTCAACCACCTGATCGACCAAGTTGTCCAGTTCCCACATTTTATCTTCCTCTTTTAAAACATGCTGGATTGCTTTTTGCCAGTTTTCTGATGTGATTTCCATAATGGCTTGATCAAACAATACCTTGACATCTTTCATTTTAAATGTGGTATTGTGCCTTGCAACATATCCTTTAACTTGTGCCCATATAAGTTCTATAGGATTTAATTCGCAATGATATGGCGGTAGGCGCAGCACAGTTACTTTATACTTTTCTGCTACATCTTCTACGGCATATTTCATGAAGCGAGATTTATGTTGTTTTACTATGGCTAGTAGTTCCTTCTTTACTGAATTCGTCTCAAACTGAATACCTTTATTTGACAGCCAGTTAATAATTTCTTGCTTTCTCCAAGCTGAAGTTGGTACCTTCTCTAAGCGCCTTGAATGGTAGCTTGCATTATCCATAACCACGACCGAATCAGCTGAAAGAAATTTTAACATTTCCCCGAAGTAGTCTTCGAAGACATCCGAATTCATGTCCTCATGATAATCTCCCGTCCGGCACGACTCAAAGCTTAACAAACCTTCTTTTAAAAATCCGTCTTCGCTTCCAATGTGAGCAATTATAAGCCTCTTCCCTTTTCCCGAAGGCACTTTAATACCCGTCGAAAGGCCTTCTATGAAAGCTTGGCGAGAACTTGTTATATTTTTATCTTGCCACATTTTTTTGACTATATAACCTTCGTTTATCCACGTCTCATCAAGATAAAAAATTTTCTTTTGCTCTCTGCTTTATAGTTGTCAAATATTTTCGTCTCCAGCAAACAATTTCATCACTTTTCAGTAATAGTGCCTTTCGATTGTGCTTTTCCCAGGCAAAATTCATACTTTTTAAAGTTTTCCATAAAAGTTTTCTGGATATCAAAGGAATATCGTTATCTTGGCTTATCTCGATAAATATTTTTTCAAAAGTGGGTATTTCCTTTTTAAAATAAAACGAATGAACTTTTCTTCGAATGTCACATTTGGTGTCTTCATCTAAGATTTTTATTGGTCTTCCTGATTTTCTCTTGCATGGACTTACCTGGCCTGATATCTTTCTTTCTCGCAATAATTTAAAAATCGTGGACTGTCCAATTCCAGTCATTCGGGCACATCGCTCAACACTTTCTTGCACAGACAAACTAGGGTGATCGTGTTTTATGCAATCATATACATTTAAAATTATAACTTTTTCGCAAACAGATAGCGGAGAATTTTTTACACTTCTTTTCTTTGGAGTAAATGTCCCCATTTTATAACTTTTTCACTATTTCTATATCACAATATCACTGTACGTTTAATTGGTGTAGTAACAATTACTATTATAACTCGAATGTTTAAGACACCATTACAATATATTTAAACCCTTTTTCTTAATTACCTGGGTTTAATAGGTATTGCATGATTGGTGGGCAGGGTCAAAAAGGGATTATTATAATGACATGGCACCTCGGAACTAAGTGTTAACCCTTTTTTGAGAAATCATGCTCAAGTATATGAACCCAAATTGCATATTAAATAAGTTTACAAGAACCACTAAAATTAATCTTAATCTTTTTTTAAGAAATTTTACTTACCTAAATACATGTAGGTACTTAGTTTTAGACCAAATTACTTCCCAAAAATGGTCTTTTATTATCATCTATGTCTGTAATTTTTAATTTACTTCAATTATTAAGTTTAATAATCCTAAGATTTGCCTACGCCCATGGACGACAACGAAATTCAGGCAAATTTTATGACACTTCATGATTTATTACTCTACACTCTTTTGAAATAGACTATAATAAAAATTCGATAAAAGTTGGAATACAAAGTTTTTTGATGGATAACAATTTGTATTCTGAAGATTACTATACCAAAATCCAACTACTTGAAGTTTTACAGACAAAAAAATTTGAAACAGTGTATACCCTTGAGAGTATTGCTGAAAAGTTTGGACACACCATACTGAGACTTTCCCCCCTATTCATGTGTTTTCAATCCCATCGAGTTCGTTTGGGAAAATTGAAACAAGGCATCAAGCTTAAAAATAATTTTCCAAAACTCGATATATCAGAAGCTTTCGAGGAAAGTCAGTGAAGTGTTTTTGAAGCGATCGACTATATATATACAGTGTTACCATTGAAGTGCGCACCATATGGGAAACTTTTTTTTTCGAAAAGTTTCAGTGAAGTTTAACTTCGGCACTTGTTTGTGCTTTAAATTTAACTTGAAATGATGCGGCCAACTGCGACCCACTGACGTTCAGAGATTGTCAAATTCAACTTTTTTTTTGAAAAAAAATTGGAAAAGTTCATTTCTAGATCGAATTTAACAAAAAGTTACTTGAAAAAGTTGTGTCTACGGCAATTTTATATCCAAATGTCAAATTTTATGCAAATGGGATAAAGTTAACGTTTTGCTTATTTTTGACAGATATCACCTTTATTTTAAAAAACAAGTTCGGTTAATTGTCATCAATTCATGTATACATAACAAACTCATCATGGAGTTTAACTTTTCTGATAAAGTTTTACTCATACGGACATTTTTAGAGGGAAATTAAAAATGTGCTATAAAAATTCTAACATGACTGGTGCAAAGTTTCAATCACTTCGCTATTTTCTTAAACAAATGTCAGTACCTTCAATTTTGAAAAAGCAGATACAACTCAAAAACTGCAATAAGTATTGATGAAATTACTAGAGTTGAAATTACATTAAAATTTCAATATTCAATATTTACAGATTATTTATAAACACTAACTAGGGCGGTAAGGATGCCTAATCACGTTGAATAAAATTTTTAAGTAGGTCAAGTTGTTGATTTACTTGTCAAATTCTTAACAGTTATTGTTGTAATAACGTTGTCTCTTCAGGAAAGAATAGAAATAATTTTAATATGTGGTGAGAATACACCATACCAGCATGTAGCTAACATTTTTAATGAACGGCATCCAGGAAAAAATGTTCAACATACTACTGTGTCAAGGATAATGTCGAAATGCAGAGAAACAGGATCCGTAGCAATCAAGTAAATATGATGAGGAGGCCCAACTTAACATTTGCTTAAAAGTTATTGAAAACGGGCAAACGAGCATAACCGATATTATAAAAAATGCCGATTACAAGATTTTGGCCTTACAAGCCAAAATTTATTAACACATTGAAAGAACGAGATTTTGATGTCCGTTTGGGGTTTTCATTCTGGTTTCAAGGAAAGAGAGAGAAGAAAATGTAAAGTTTCCGTATAAAATTTCATGAACAGTTGAGGCAAAGTTCTCTTCAAATGGAACGGTAAGTTCTCAAAATTGTCGATGGTGTGCCCAAGAAAATCCCAATTTCACAGTTGAATGTGGTGATCAGTATTCCTTTATAACTAATGTATGGTGTGGGATACTTAACGACCAAATAATTGGGCCATTTTTCTTTAGGGAAAATTTATCATCCGTCGATTATCTCAACCTTTCAAATAATGAGGTTAGTGGAGTTTTAGATAATATGCTTTCAAATATTAAATACGACCTATGGTATCAGCTTGATGGTGCACCAATACATCACACGGTTGCTGTAAAACAGTCCTTCCACGTAACTGGGAACATTATTGGCCACCTAGATCACCCGACTTGACGCCCTTAGACTTTTTTTGTGGGGTTACCCGAAACAAAAAGTGTACCGAAGTAGACCATTTACTGACATACAACATCTGGAAAATACCATTGGCGAGTGCTGTGCAAATATAAATCCCCGATTT
Source organism: Leptinotarsa decemlineata (assembly GCF_025532065.1). Classification (NCBI taxonomy): domain Eukaryota; kingdom Metazoa; phylum Arthropoda; class Insecta; order Coleoptera; family Chrysomelidae; genus Leptinotarsa; species Leptinotarsa decemlineata. Next base: position 8,451,527 of record NW_027412694.1, on the reverse strand, counting down.
ATTAAAAATGCAGTTACAGATGTCAGTAGAAGGACCATAATTTGTATTGAACGTGGAGAACGACTTACCGAAATGTAGGCTATAAGTGTTTGACAACCTCATTTAGATCAATAAGTAATTTTTTGTACCCATTTGTATTTTCTATAATATTATTGTTGTTTAAAATTTATAATAATAATAATAGTTCTATCGAAATTATTTGAATTTTTTTTAGTTGCCTCTGCTTTTTCGAAATCAAAGGTTTGTTTGTGAAAATCGCCAAGTGATTGAAACTTTGCACCAGTCATGTTAACATTTTTATAGCAAAATTTTAATTTCTCTCTAAAAATGTCCGTAAAAGTAGAAATGTATCAGAAAAGTTGAACTACATGATGAGTTTGTTATGTATACATGAATTGATGACAATTAACCGAACTTGTTTCTTAAAATAAAGGGGATATCTGTCAAAAATAAGCAAAACGTTAACTTCATCCTAATTGCATAAAATTTGGCATATGTATATAAAATTGGCGTAAACACAACTTTTTCAAGTAACTTTTTGTCAAATTCGAATTAGAAATGTACTTTTTCAATTTTTTTCAAAAAAAAAGTTGAATTTGACAAACACTGAACGTCAGTGGGTCGCAGTTGGCCGCATCATTTCAAGTTAAATTTAAAGCACAAACGAGTGCCGAAGTTAAACTTCATTGAAACTTTTCGAAAAAAAAGTTTCCCATATGGTGCGGACTTTAATGGTGACACTGTATAACTGTTGTAAGGTAGGTTGCACTATATCGTTTACTTGAATTATACCCAAATACTATTTCCAAACTACCCTAGTACGTTATTTATTCACTTTTCGAATGAAGAAGGTAATAAGAAAACGTTGCTAGCCAATATCATTCATGGATCAAGGCAACTCTTTTTACAATTGTTTTCGACGAAAATATTGAGTAAATCGAAAAATTGTACATAAATCACTATAGAGTAATCAAATAATATTTGCCTTCAATAAAAATGATGTTTTGCAACAAGTAACACAAGTAGAACTTTAGGGCCTTCCATAAGTGTCACTGAAATTGTCATAGAAACAGTTGAATCATAAGTAAAATTGCTAAATTTCAGACAAAATTCTATCAGCTCTTTGAAAATTTCTTTATTTATGGTGGTGAATTCATTGATTTCATTCCATTATTTTGAAATGAATTTAAGACGTCAGAACCGGTTTATTGAAATTACCAAATCTGATTTAGTTTAAACAATATCTCTTCATTTCAAAAAAATATTAGACGAAATGGACTCCCATTTAATTATTCGCATGCCTAGAAGCGTTTGCGTCATGCTTGACCTGACGTACGTAAACATGTTAAAAAATACCCAAGCTTTAGGCAATAATTTCAGGTATCTGGAATGATTATTAAAAATGATATTATTGAAGGCAAAAATGATTTATGGCATTTTGACATTCTTTGGCCAACATATTCAAATGAACAACTCTAAAAAACTATAATCTACTAGATGAGGACCGGTTTTGACAATTTTTTTTTGCAGAATATACCACATTCCATCACGAATGAATGATGATGTAAGCACAGATATTAAAATTCATGGTTCCTTCGGCAAAGAATTTGCCAACCTCTGACCTAAACACGACGAATAATTTTGTACTTTATTTTTACTTCATGTTTTTTGTCATCGCACTTTGATATATAATTGACTGATAGATCACTATCATTAAAAAATGAATATTGAATTGGGATTCCCAATTGAATGATATGATCAGTTAACTTTGCTAGTCAAAATATGTTCAAAAATAGTTTATCTTTCTCACCTCATGTTGGAAAATCATTGAAAAACATTTTGAAAATGAATAATTCAAACAAAAGTTTGCTGGATGTTGTCTATGAAAACATATCTCCTAATATTATATCACACATAGTTTTCGACCAGAATAAAAACAGTGATCATCCAAATCAAACATACAGCTGGTCAAATATAGAAAAAGCTTTTTAAATTTTGATATGGTTCTTTCAACTGGATGTGGAGAACGTGTAAAATATGAGAATTCTCAAGTCTCAATAAGTGTACATCCTATAAATATATTTTAAAAGACAAAACTACAGGGAAATCCTTAAGACGCTCTAAAAGAGCGGTGCCTGTGCGAAAGAAGCGATTCATGTTGGATGTAACACAATAGATTTTTCAAACGGTAAAATCTGCCCAGGCACCTGTATAATGAATGACAAATTTTTGCTAAGATAGATCTTACCTTGGTTTACCTCCTCGAATTCAAGTTTGAACTTATTCAAACCGAAAGAAAATTCGTTTTTAACGTTATCCAAAGTGATACTTCCATCATCAAGTTTATTTAGGTCTCCTTCCAATTTACTCTCAGTGAAAAATGATTTCACATTTCCTGTTACATCACTTTTTTCTACTGACGGTTTTGTTTCACTTTTAGCGTCTCCTGAACCGTCTACTTCAGATTTAACCTCAGGCTTTGGTTCAGTTTCAGGTTCTGCCTCTTTTGCCAACAACTCGACCATGCTCTGAACGTACAATGCATCTCCCTTCAGGAAAAAGATATTGACTTTACATACTGTCACATAAACTGTATTATATGATGGAATTGGCTGATACTTGATGAAATCCATAACTATATTCATTTTTTACTTTTCAGTTTCATATGCTATGAAAGCGTGTTCCTAAGTTTTTTCGAACTATATTTATTTTTCCCTTTTTAGTCGTATTTAATGTCAAAAATGTTTTTTTTTAAGTTCTAGTCACTAGTATTATAAATCTTTAACAGATGGTGCACGAATGTAAAATTCCTCTGAAACAACGTAATAAAGTTGAGGTCTTAAATTCTAAGTCTCCAACAGAGGGCAGACAGTTCTAAAATATGTTTCGAAGTAAAGAGATTTTTTGAAATATTTAAGTAACTGAATTTTTTAGGTTTATAATTTACGATAGGTCACGTTTTCATTGTTGAAATCCATATTCTGGTTTGCTTTCAAATAAACGAATTAGATTTTGAAATGTATCTTTCGTTTCGTTCAAAACTTTTTTCTGTACTATATCACGGGTAATTGGAAATATTTAAATATCTAAATATTTCATAAGCAGTAAAAAATTTCGCTAACACTTATAATTCTTAAAATCCATTTTTCATTTTAGTTTTCTTTCAAACAACCCATCAAAAAGGTTACGCAGCGCCCTCTATTTGCGAATAGATCCACAAATATCAAGGAGGTTACGTACAGCGCCATTTGCTCGCGAATAGATCAAGCAGGTTAAGAACATCGCCATCTGCCCGCGAATATATCAAGCAATAATAATTTTCTTTTCAACAACCTACCAAGGAGGTTACGCAGCGACGTCTGCTCGCGAATAGATTAGGAAATATCAAGGAGGTTACAAGTAAACAAACACACATACTTACATACATATAGGTAAAGCTGATATAAAGCGTGTAAAAAGACACTTTATTGTGAGATTTTCACCAAACAGTTTTACAAAAACGCAACACGTGTTTCGTCATACAATGGCTTTTTCTGGTGTGCTTTTACTAATTAATTCTATATATTCAATGCTCAATATACCTTATTTTACAATTTGAAGTACCTCCATTCGAATTACCTTATTTTTACCTATATTCGTAATGAATTAAATTACCTGAGCTTATGTCCCAGTTTGCACATCTGAAAAAATATTTAGTAACGGGGAGGTATTCAATTCTAATTGATCATTCAGTGAATTACCTGAGTTCTTGAATCTATTGATTTCTGAGCATTTTAGAAGATTGAGTTTCAAACTCTTCTCTTCTAAATTTAACACGTCGTATTCATTATTGAACTCATGTCCTTCTGCTAGAAGATGGTTTATTGCATCTTGAATTTGGGTAGAGCTGGCCAGGCTTGCTTTTGTAGGGTTGCCCGGGGGTGGAGAGATAGGGGTTGGAAATAACAAAATCGAATGATAATTCAGAAGAGAATTTCGAACTGTTCAAACATTCTGCTGGAATGTTTTTCCAATGATTTTATAGAATTTACACATTATTTTTTGGAAGCGCTGTATGTTAGTCTTTATCTACTCAATAATTGGGTTACATTATAGTGAATAACTCTAGCAATTTTTCACCTTTTGAAACTTATCAAAAAAAGTGTCCACTCACCTTATTTAAAATTTCATCTAAATCCTGCTTGGTCCAATCACTAGCGGGTTTCAACTTATTGAATGCAAGAGCAGCAAGGCACATTGGAATTGTTTGTTTACCACCATTGACGTCATATTTTGTCGAAATTTCGCTGTAAAGGGATCTCAGGATGGAACAACGGTCATTTACTCTTTTGTAATTTTTCAAAGGCGGACGATACAAGTCACCATCGGCGGTTTCCAAGAATGTTACAGTAATTTTGTTGATATTATAAATGCTTTCTTTGCCAGGACCCAAGTTAGCAACTAAAGTATTCAATAGATCGTCCAAGAATGTAGTTCTAAGGATGCAGGCCATTCCAAAATCTGAAACTCATACTGATAAATAATTAAAGATAATACAAATGTTTCAAGATAGGTAATTGGTGATATTTGTAATAGAATTTTCTCTCAATAACATATTACTCTTCATAACGTCCTATATCTTTCAATGATTTTTACCTGTTGCAAGGCCCATTTCATCTCTACTATGGCTGTCGAAATAATAAAAGACGTTATCTTTCTTCCATACCGCAATAGATATATCACGACATGTAATTATTCCTGAATCATTGTCGTTGAAATATATTTGAACTCCCTGAAAATGTTCACATTTGAAAATTCTATATTGTTTATTATTGTTTAAACAACACTTCCAAAATACAAATCGTGAAATTATTAAACAACAACAAAAATTAATTGACGCTTCGGGGCGACTTCATTGATTCTAGTGGCGCATTTGCTTGTTCAGCTGCAGGAAAACCCGGAAAAACCTGCAGCACCACATCATCTGAAAATCTTAATCTGCCAATGTCCTCTCTCTCATGAAACAAAATAAAGGGTGTCTCCAGAGGCTCCAGTATATTCAATACTTCGCCAAAACACTTAGTGACACGACTATCTTCAAACTTAAACCAGTCCGTTTCGTCTTTGATCAATGCGTAATAATGACCAGATTCAACGCCAGAACCACAGTGAATAATGACTGCATGGAAAATTATAATAGTGGTGTGCTAGATTGAAGTGTTCATTTATTTCGAACTTTCGTAACAGTTTGGTGCTTCCGTCCGAGGTTGAGTCATGTTTGAAGATCATCAGTGTTACTATTAGATTGACTGGTGCCTCAGCTATACTTGTTTTCTTATAACAGTCAGTTGGTTTGGCGCATGTTTGGAAATACAGTCGATCATCACTTGTTAAAGAATCCATTTTCATATTATTTAATAATAAGCTTTGCACGGACTGGTTATTAGTCATATTAGGAAAAGCTAGTTGAAGTTCAATAGCATATCAATACCAGCAAATCCATTGAGGGGATAGTTAAAAACCAACAATCTGGATTTCTTCGAGGTCGGTCCACTATTGAGTAAGTTCAGAATATCATTCGCTCTAGATCCAAGATACTCCATCAAAAAGTACGGAGCGAGTTAGAAATAATATCTCCCCAGTTCTCATCTTGATGAAGTGATCTCGTGAATCAATTTTTCGCTATTGTTTTGATATTTTTATTTGTTACAAAATTTATTGCAAGTCTAAACTCTGGTGAAAGTATATAGAACGTTTTTTCAAATGGATTTAATCTCCAGCGATTCAAATCCAATGTGAAACGCTACTTTCGCACAGGCACCGCTCTCAGAGCACCTTTAAGATCTTTCTGCAGTACTTGTGTTTTGTCCTTGAAAAAATAAAAAAAGAAATAGTATTACAATAGATCATGGAATATGCCTATTGGGAAAACCACTTTCAAAAACGCTACCTCACAAGTGGGGTGAAAGCGTGTGTATATTAAGAAGAACACAACTTTTTCAACTTATTGAACTAAAAATGGCAAATTTTGAAAAGAAAAAGTGCAATATATAATTGAATTTTTGAAAACTGAAGACGGAAGCAAATTTTGGCCTCCAAGATGTTCAAGTATCTATAAAATTATCAGCTTTTTTTCAATTATCAAAAACAAAAAAGCACTGAAAAGCAGCATAGTCCACTTTGTGAATAATCTTTCGAATTCATGAAGTACTTCAGATCTGTCAACCCCCCTGATCGACAGATCTGAAGATATTCCCATCAGAAATTTCTAACTGAAGGTAAGGTAAAAAAAATTGATCCCCTGTTGGATTCATGGAACTTTGTGCAATATCTCGAAGAACAACAATTGTGATTATCAATGGATATATCATTCATTTTATAAAACATGTACAATGAATATCAGAACGAGTTTAGTACAGTAAAGTGATTGGTTACTTTTTTCAGGCTTATGTCGTTTTCATCGTAACTAGGGTTGATTTTTCCAGTGATGTCGCAATCTTCGATCTCAAACAAGGCTTGCATATTGGACAACTTGAATTTTTTATTCAATTCAGTAAGCATGAGCATCTTATCTTCAAAAGAGCCAATTTCCTTGAGCTTCTCGACAGATTCCATATAAAACTGATCTCCCAAATCAAGGACCTGAAAAAATTATTCAAGATTGATATAATTAACTGGTATTCGCTCTTTTTATCGGGTATACTTCATTAATTTGTCGGTGAAGATTGTGGCTGAAATCAGTGGAAGTACTTTCAAATTTCGACTAGTACAAAAATGAGGGTCTTGAGATTATGATTTCGAAAAATTCTCATTATTTTTTTCCACACCAAAAATGTTGAACAATGTTCATTCAAAATAGAACACAACAGAAGAAAACTCTTGGAATTAATATGGAACCAAGGTGGTTGCTTTACTCGGTAAGAATATTTCGATTCGAAGAAAACACTCAAACTACCCACTGACGCACACTTTTACAACGCACATCTCAACAATATACAGCAACAAGTAGCCAATCATCTGAACAGATATCTCGGCCACATCTCTCTTGAGCCCAATTACTCACCCAGATCCCCAGATGCCTACTCAGATCCCCATCCTCTGACAACCACTGAAAAAACTTTCTCATACCATCATTTCTCACCTCAGCCACATTCCGAACACCTGCCCCAAACACGAATACTTTTCCACCGCCTGGAAACAGGCAAACACCATAATGATCCACAAACTGACCAATGACCATAAGAACCTTGAATACTTCAGACCTATTAGTTTCCTCACGAATTTCGAACGATTTCCTTTTCCATAATAACATAAATTTCAATACACCAACATGGTTCTCGACCCGAACAATCTACTCGAAACGCTCTTATTATGGCACAAAAAATTTCAATATTTTGAGTAGTGGTCCATATATTGTATCGTATCAGATATGATTAGTTTCATTTCTCACTCCTCAGATCATTCATTTATTGAATGACCTTGATAATTATATTATACTGATTGCTTCCCCTTCACCCATGAATACTTTGGAGGAAGCTGATTGATATTGAGCTGGTTGATGATTATAAAATCAACATTGAACTAAAAAGAAATGAGTGTTTTCCACTTTTCCGTCATTCAGACCCTACTGTAGAATACTCCAACATTGTTCTGATATTTCAAACGAAAAAATTTCAAGTGAATTTTCAAGTGAATTAAAATGGGGAGCTTGCAAATCTGAAAAAACGCAAATAACAGAGGTACCTTATCAACTGTTGCACTGGACCACTCTTTCAGAGGTTGTAATTCTTTCATCGCCAGAACTACCAGACAAGTCGCAGGACTCTGTAAATTCCTTGAATCGTTTCCAAACTTTTTATCATTTTGACTAATAGTACCTCTGAGGATCCAAACATCTTGAAGTATTCCTGAAAACATAAAAATACAATACACTACTCATTGCAAATAAGGCAGTTGTATGAGATAATGCTCTCCATGTACACAAAAACAAATTTCAAATAATACAGTCCTCGATATAATCGATAATTCGATTGTTCTGTTCTTGAGATGATGTTACACACCCAGGCTTTCACCTCTTTTATGTTTTGTTCAATAATTTGAATCGTTTCTTCAGTCTTCTTGGTCATGAAAAATAATAACTGTCCCGTAAAATTCCAATATCATAGTATATATCCAGGACAAATTTCAATTACATTTATCAGTACATTCTCAAGTTGATAAATTTCACTCTCAATTCAATCGAACCATGTTTTTAATTAATTCCATTATATTATTTGAAATCAGACACCTCTCGAAGCAAGAGCATAATTATTTATATTGTTTGAACAATATGTATGAAAATTTACTTTGGCGTGCCACTTTATTCAATAAAATCAACTGAACTGCATCAACTGTAGATACAGCTAATGACTCCATCTGAGATGACATGCCCGATACTGGGCGAGGGTTTTACTTCAACACTCTGTGCGGCATTAGCTGAGTGGGTTGTTTGTTTTTCCATTGGGTATCTGCCACATGTACCTACAAAGTCGTAGGTCCACATGAGAGGTCAGAGGTAAGGTGTTTTTCACCTGAACTCGAACATGTCATATGCACCTCTCCGGAATATGTTTATTATTCTGACTCCCACCCCAGAGTATGTGGAGTTGTCTCCAGACTTTGTCTGCAGGTGGCGCAATGAGCATCCTACTGAATCAACTGCAGATAGCTGAAATCAATTTCTGCCTTTCTAAATTGCGACGAAACTTCCGTTTGTCCTTCTGGCAAACATCAGTTCAAAGGGTAAGGGAGCCAGGCTTCAACCTGTCTGAAATCAAGACGACGTGCATTCATTGCGACGAATCTTCCAAATTGAAGACGTTGCACAGGTGCCTGATGGTTTTACTTCAGCATTCTGCGCCCCATTAGGTGCGCAGAATGCTGAAGTATACATACATACATATATATATATATATATATATATATATATATATATATATATATATATATATATATATATATATATATATATATATATATATATACAGAAGTTAATATCGGGCATAGCACTCATGAAAGTGGCAAACCATAGACACGTGTTTCGGGCTTTTGAGTGCTATGTCCGATATTAACTTCTGTTTATATATCAAGACACTCAATAACTTTCATATTTATATATATATATATATATATATATATATATATATATATATATATATATATATATATACAGGATGTTGTCTATTTATCATTTTGGCTATTTTTAACTTTTCGTAATACCCATTTAAAAAAAAAAATGGGTGAATAAATATATATATATATATATATATATATATATATATATATATATATATATATATATATATATATATATATATAAAGTGGATAAACTTAGCGCCGGTACTGACGATGCCCAATAGGCTGAAACAGCTGTATACCGGTGGCTCTTAAATTGAAATCAATATGGGAATGATCAAAGAGTACTTATCTATTTATTTTTTGATTTTCATGGAATTATTTTCCAGCAGCTTGACTGCATTAACCTTTCTAGATTTTATATATATATATATATATATATATATATATATATATATATATATATATATATATATATATATATACAGTGCTATTCCCAAAGTATGCATCATATGTGAAACTTATGTATTAAGGGTTTTTCAACAAAAAATTATTTTTTTTGTGCATCCCCTTAAACTGAACATGCACCAACACATGTAATTTACGAGGAGCCTTCAAATGTTTGATTTCGATTTGAGACAGGAGTAAAGTACTCTTATTTTGAAATATCTTGGAAAATGTTATTCAGAAAAGTTGTTCAGCATTGAAATATACATCTAGATTTGAAGTCATGGCTATCTAAGTGAAGTTTTACTTTTTTACCATTTTTTTTGGAATGGGGACTACGATAAATGAAAATTTGCTGAAATAGACAGCATGCTGTATTCGACCGTTTATTTCAAAAGCCTGCAATATTACGAATCACACAACTATGGTGTTAACCACGGTCAATGTTTTTGAGAAGTAAAATAATCTTCAAAGTTTTTGGTGCAAAGTTATTTTCATTTTTTGTTAACACCGAAAATTACTCAAAATTATGCAGTATTGTAACTTATTATTCAATGAAGTCAAATCACAAAACATTAAAATGAAATAGGTAGGTATTTCGGAACAAATTCATTGATTTTCTAGAGATTATTTTGGAGAATTATTTTGGACAAGAAAATCTTCAGAAAATCAATGAGTTCCGAAATACCTACCTATTTTATTTTAATGTTGTGTGATTTCATTTAATTGAATATCAAGTTCTTGTCACAATAGAGTATAATTTTGAGTAATTTTCGGTGTTAACAAAAAATAAAAATAACTTTGCACCAAAAACTTTGAAAATGATTTTAATCTTGAAAAAAATTACCCATGGCTAACACCATAGTTGTGTGATTCGTAATATTACAGGCTTTCAAAATGGACTGTCGTATACAGGATGTTGTCTATTTATCATTTTGGCTATTTTTAACTTTTCGTAAGTAATTTTCGGTGTTAACAAAAAATAAAAATAACTTTGCACCAAAAACTTTGAAAATGATTTTAATCTTGAAAAAAATTACCCATGGCTAACACCATAGTTGTGTGATTCGTAATATTACAGGCTTTCAAAATGGACTGTCGTATACAGGATGTTGTCTATTTATCATTTTGGCTATTTTTAACTTTTCGTAATACCCATTTTAAAAAAAAATGGGTGAATAAATATATATATATATATATATATATATATATATATATATATATATATATATATATATATATATATATATATATATATATATATATATATATATATATATATATAAAGTGGATAAACTTAGCGCCTGGAGAAATGTACGGTAAAATAGATTAACAGGGTCTCTCAGTCAAAAAATCAAAAATCAAACTCTGCTTTACTTAGCCAAGCTTTCGCTTCTAATGGAAAGATTCTTCAGGGCCTATAATTTAATGAGTTGTAAATATTTTCGCCATTGAATAACAAGTACCAATCATACTTGTTGTTGATTGATACTCTTTCTTTAGAGTCAAAAATTATGAAATCATCATACCCATTGAAAAATTACATTTATGTGAAGGTATGACATTTGTCAAACCCACAAAAAAATCCTTTACATGTATAACTTTCTCGTCGATTTATATGTTCAATTTATTGTTTTTCGCTCATTTTTACCGTAAGTATGATTTGTAATGTTAGTCAATGGCGAAAATATTCACATCTCATTAAATTATAGGCCCTGAAGAAGCTTCCCATGAGGTCGTTCAAAAGTCAAACCCAAAACGCTTTCTCAAAGTAAGCTTGTTACGTCATGTGAGGGAGGTCAAGATCGTTCAAGATTGAAAGTGGTGGGGGAATGTTCCGAAGTCGGCTCAAACCAACTACTCGTCTGAAATCTCAGTCATTTCATTTATAATTGAGTAACTGCAGAACTAATATTTCTACTTGTAACTCACCTTTGAAGTTATACCAAGGATCGGGAACATCTACATAATTTTCTATCTGAACTTTACTCAGATAGAATGTATCTGACCTTTGCGGCTTGTCGACGTTGTTCATATACACATCTACGAGATCGTGGAGGCTGGTGAACCACATGACACAAGCTTTACCGGGTAGTAAATCCATGTGTACCATATTAGAACCATAGACGGTTTTCTCAGAAATCGCTCTGCCAAACGCATCTCTGATAACAAAAGATATTTATTTTTATAATTTTGAAACATTGAAAACTCTATGAGATTGAAAATCAGACACTTTTCCAATTCAACTATGATGGTAATCTAATTTCTGATAGATCTGAATATCAAAATCGAATTGCAAAGTACTTATTTACATAATTTCACTTTAGTGATCTTTCGAGTATATAGTTCATGCAGATCTGAATATTTTTGTTGGGTAAAACATCTAGAAATAACATTTTCATTATTCGATTTGTTTTTTTACCTAGCTTTGTTTCACAGAAATAAATTAAAACTACTTTATTGCATATATATCAATCGCACAATAATTGATTTTCCCATTGCTATGTGAATGGACATGAAGTAGATACTTTTGAAATTAGGTGTTTGTGCAAAAATGTATATGGACACGTGGAAAAAAAATTCAACACTTTTTTTTATTTTAGCAATAACCAGCTAGACGCCCCGGCTTCGCACGTGGTCTATCATACCAACGACCTGTTTAAATTCTCCAACAAAAACTTTTTTTACGACGTCATGAAACAACAATGTGTTGTCCAAAAAGGTGGGCTGACGTAAGCACCCCACGTGACTAGGTGGTCTGTCTCGTTGACTGGTTATATGTTTGAATTATTTATGTCCACAGAAAATTCAAATCTCCCGCCACGATATTCTGAGATGCAAAAGCGTGCGCTCTGATTAGATGGCGAGCTGTGTGACAATTTGAGGACACTACGTGACAATTTGGTAAACTCTGATTGGTTCACTGCTGGGTGACACGACACCACGTAAAAATTTCGTTGACTGGGTGGTCTCTTTACTTCGCGAGCTGGCAGGCAAGCTGGCTAATGAGATGACGTCACTGTCTCGCTGAACCGACGTATATTCAGTACCGTAGTACGTGTACGTGATCTATAAAAGAATGCACAATGTATTCAAGGTACTTGATTGGATAAGAATTGATGCTGTATTACTTAAAATCGCTTCGTAAATAAGCATACATAGGGTTAGACAGCGGAATGCGACTTTGTTTTGTACTATGAAGTGATGAAATAGAATATAAACCAGTTATGAAACTTTAGGCGCGGTGCACACTGGAGAAACGTGTTTCATGAAACTGGTTTCATGTAATGGGTTTCACAAAAACCGTTTCATTGGAACTTGCACACAGACGCAACGGTTTTCTATCACTTTCGTGATAGAAAACCGTTGCCTAAAGATTCCAAGCCGAGTTACTTGACGACGTTTCTATTGTTAGTATCCACAATCGTCTTCGGGTGATGACTGGACTAATTCCTCCAAAAGATGACTATACTTTCACTTGGCTCCTCTTTCCGCTTCAGCGTTAGATAACCGTTTGGCGGTTGTACACTGCGAGGCTCCTACTGTCTTTCAGCCAAAGTCTGTTCCACCATCGCGTTGGAGTAGCCATTCCGTTGAACATAATTTTTTGATGATGTCTAGTTCCTTCTCGAGATCTTCCTTCGTATTACAAAGACGAAAAGCACGGTCTAATAGAGTCTTGATGATCTAATGGAGTCTTGATGACTCCTCTTTTGGTCCATTGATGGTGGTTGGATTTGTGGTTCAGATACTGTCCCGTGTGAGTGGGTTTTCGGTATAAAGATGTTTCCCACCAATATGTCTAAGAATTGCAATTCCTTCTCTATTGTGAAGGTGATATAAGGTCTTACACTGTTGATGTGTTTCAGAAAGGCGTCTAGTTCAGTATTACCCTAATCATTTTATATAATCTTAGAATATGGAAGGTCGAGCTAATAAAATTTAAACTATATGTGTTTGTTATGAGTAACAAGAGGCTTCTTTCCATGAAATTATATTTGGAATTTTCAATTCCACTGGCGTCGCAGAGGGTAACTTGACTTATATCAATGGTAGAAATCATTGAACGCCACTGTTTAATATTATTTTGAATAGCTACACTTCATCGTAGTTTGGTAGATATGCGAATTAAGCATGACTTGAGTTCAAAAATGAACAAACTCTGAAATGAAAATATGTTTGGATAGTAGCTGGAAGAGGTATTCAAACTGTTGGTTAATTTATATTTCATTTGGAAAACAGGATAGGTCATAATGAAAAATGATCAAAATGAGAACTTCGAATTGCAATACAAGCATCAATTCTTCTCCTCATCGAGTGCCGCACACGTTCAAAATTTTCTGGGGTGTTGCATATTACATTAGAATTATGCGAATGTATATTTCCCAAGTCGTTTTCCAGAGAGTTCCAGTATGGAGATCTAGATGGCCACGACCTATCCACTGGCGAGCAAAAGCATCAGAAGGATATTCCCAAGCGATTACACTGAACTGAGCAGGTACTCCATCGTGCATAAACCACTTATTTTGCCTTATTAGCAAACATACATTCTCTTACAATTCTGGCAATGTGTCTTCTAGAAATGGTATGTATATACGTCACACCATCGAGTCGACGAGGAAGAAAATGAAATCGTGTGAGATGATCACTGAATATTCTCGCCCAGACGTTCAACCGAAAATTCCTACTGAAATCCACTATCGTTACTACAGTTTCGTCTTTTATGGACATTTTAAACTAAGTGGCGTCTCATTAAAGATAGTTACAAATAAAAGTGGTGAAATAACATATAAAGCTTCATTTCTCATTTTTCATGATGATTTTCCACCACGTAGTAATGGTTACATCAAACAATTAATTAAACAAATATGATTATGTAAACTGATATAACAAATAGTTCTATACCTATGATGTACTGTTTGGAACCTTTGGTGTATTAATGAATATTACTGGAGTTTTTTCCCAACACCAAATCTTTATTTTTACACCTCGACACGTGTTTCGATCACCAAGTGATCATCTTCAAGAGGAAGAATTCTTTCTCTTGGGAAAAAACTCCAATAATATTTAAATAGTTCTATTTTGAATTTTTCGGTGTTTTCGGGAAATTGTTCAACGTTATTCATTAAATGCAAGTATTCCTTTGTAGAATATAGATTTTCTGGAACAAGCAGATTTGAGAATTATCAACCTGTCTTGTTTAATGACCATCTAAATTTCTATGTTCTATGAATGTCATCGTAGAATGTTCTTTATTTTTTATTAAACCATTTTCGGTCGAAAATATACTCTGCATAATAAAATTATTTTATACAATTCATCTTCTCAAAATTTCAAAAAAATTAAAAATGAATGTTTATTCAAGTCTTAGGGGACAGAAAAAAAGTCAGAGTAATCATTTTTTTTTCAACCTCAGACTGAAGAACGAGTTCAACGTATGCAAAAAAATGAACAAATGTAACAATCAGTATAATTATGATAATTATCTTTATTAGTCCATAGGAGAATAATATTTATAACAGGAATAAAAACACACTTTTGAAAACGTATCCAATAAAACAAGTTATCTCAAAATTTCGATAAAATTCATTATGGTCTTCAGGGAAAATCTACAAAACAAGGTTGGCCATGTCAACAAAGATGTGAAATTTATAAAAATAATGCATGTCAGTACAATCAGACAAGTCACTGATTTAAAATAGCTTGATTCCTCACTTAAACACAATGATTACATGAAAATTATTGATAAAACATCGGAATGCCTTTAAGTATAAGATCATATTCTCAGTACCAAGAAAAGAGAAGGACAAGTAACATGACAATGATAAATAAGAGAAAGGCACAAAAAGAAATGATGTATTTCAAATCAAATTTGCAAGGACACCAATTATTCCCCAAATAATTTAGGGTGGCCTTTTCTTTTATAGCAAACTTCACAACAAACTAGAAGAACTGACGTTTTCAGACTCTATATACGATCTTCAATTGCTTCAGTACTTGTTGTTTTACGCGGCCAAGATTCATTAAATTCTGCAGTATTATTTCAGCCGTTTATTTTCCCAGTATATTTTTGGCATCGCAATTTCTATACTTTTCCGAAGATATAATATAATTTTATTCACAAAAGATAAATACAAATACAGATACAAATAAGTTATAATATATATGTTCCAGAAATACGATTTGTTTTATTTTGCTGTTATTATTAGGAAATATCCTCATACCCATGTAGAAAAACCAACAAAGAAAACAAAGAAAACGTGTTCACAAACAACACAGTAACTCCCATCCTTCACCGATAATCCGCATCTGTCACAGGCTTGACCGATGTCTGTGCATTTTTTAACAGTCGACCGATGATACGCGGATATTGAGAATAATAAGCACTGACTATCGGTCTTTGGTGAAATGGTTTTAAATGACAAAACTGGAAGTATTATATAAAAGATGGCTATGACACCGGTGCATTTGTACCAACCTTTCATTTGGATCCATCATAAAAAATTTTTTGTCTTCCACCCATACAGCTAATTTGAGAGGTCCCAAAATAACGCAACTTTCGTTATCCACTAAAAATTTTTCAAGTGCTGGAAACAAATCAAGAACATCGTACTCTTGAGATTGTAATTTGCCTACGACAGCATAATCTTCTATGACTGGGGAGAACATCTTTCCTTCATACTCGGTTTTCCGCTGAAAATTCGACAGCTTCAAGCTTTGCGTTCTCGGGATGGTTATCATTGCATCTCGGTATAACGAGTCTCCATATCTGAGAATAGTGTTCAGTATTTTAGGCACCCAAACTTTGGATTTGTAAAATCGTAGCATTATTAGAGCAGATATGGCATTTCCCATGCTCTGGCGACCTTGATACTTGGAAAAACTTGGGTCTGTTTGACATGTGGATGCTCGTAGAATCCCTATTTTTCCTGGAACCACATCTGAAATATGTTTATTGGTAATTGAAACTTTCCATTTCAGGCCACATCTTCAATAGTTGATGGTAGACTATTACTGTTCCTCAAAACAATCAATTAAACAGGTATTATACATCAACAACAATACTTTCACTACCTGGAAAGTGAATATGCGATAGCATTCTTTATATTACTGCTGATTACTCAGTAGGAAAAAATGTAAAGTTATATATGAGTCGAACACACTATGTAGGTATGCTAGAATGAGGAATTCTATATTCCATAGAGGTTTCTTTTATAAAAGGCAATTTTTTGGCAAGCAAATCAATCAATCTTACAAGAAATTATCGGTTGTTATATTTACATAGATTCATTCATATTATGCACGCATTTCCCAGTGTTACTTGTTCAAATGATCATTACTTTAATTTTTTTCTTCTTTCTTATTTTCAGTTACATTCCGTTAGTTTCGACCAAAATATGTTATTGTTACAAGTAAATATTTTCATTCATGTATATTAGGATTCTGATATGAATGTATGGATCATTATTCGAAAGAATAATCGAAACGAAAATAATTCATAACCATGTGCGATGAATGCAATTTTGATTAGTGTGATGATTTTTTCACCAAAACCATAATACATGCAGCATCAGAGAACGTTGTTATTGATAACTCTGAAAATGAAGATTTTTCACTGAAAAAAGGCTCCCATAAATTTTCAAGACATTTTCAAATAATATACTTTTCATCTTCACACAAAATGTTTCATATAAAGCCAGACATTTCAATCATTCATTTAATAAAATTCAGATAGAAAATGTTCTATTCTGGAAAGTGGATCGAAGCAACTATAATATCTGATATAAAACATGTATAGCCATGACCTGTAGGTTACTAGAAAAAACTATAAATAATCGCGTGAATTAGTTCTTGGGAGATGAAATATGTTCCTTACACCAATGCTGCTTCAGTAAACACAGACAAATATCGAATAATTCAGTGAACCTGCAAACATTCATCCACGAAGTCCTTGCAAATAAGCAAAATACTATTGCTTTTTTGTTTGATATAAATGAGGCCTATACACGACCTGCAGGGATTGTTTTGTGAACAAATTGAGTACATGTAGTATTTCTATGAGTTTTGGTGGAAAAATTTTACGAAGGAAAAGTTTCAGAGTCAATGAAATACTATCCAATAAAAAACTGAAAGGAAAGAAAACCAAGTGCATACTTTTCTTCAAAAATATGCAGCTTTCCATACATCGTTAGAGTTATACGACAAGAACATTCTATCAATGCAATAAATACGGTATTTGGGAATGATTCTAGACAAAACGCTGAACTGGACTACTTTCTAAATGGGGATCTAATAGTATAACCCTTACATTACTTTACCGAATTCTAGTGAGATCCAACCTTGATATTGACCTATAATTTTCACTGCAGCAAGTGAATCGTCGCAAAAAATGATTGGTTTACGCAAAACGAGGCTCTCAGGTTGGTACTTCGTGGACCACTACCTAAGGACGTCTGTATAGTCGATCTCTGGTGAACCATCATTACCGAACAAAAAACCAGTTGAGTTTTCCATATGTATCTGAAATTTACTAGGATACAATCTCCAAACATACATCAACACTATTTTAAAACACTTCAGAAATTACTTTCCAGACTATCTTCGCAGTTCAGTAATCTCACTCTGGTCATCACCCTACTTCAATGTAATATGCACAGGAGCAAATTCAATAATAACACCACCTGATTGTTATTTTTCTATAGTTTTTCCATTCACCCACATCTACAAGGGCGCTTCAATCAATCGAAGGAGTCGCAGTAGTTTTCCTGGCCCCAAACTCATCACCCGCATTTAAGTTTTTCCGAATTTGCAGCCTGTATAGCTAGGAACTCTTTATATTTCAATCAGCAGTTAGATTCATCAACATGAAAACATGAAAAAGACCTTGATATTGACATATTCTCTGAACTCCTTACACAGTTTTCAACATGCATTGGCTTGGGATATGGGGGTTGAGCAAACCGGCCATCGGATGTCTGTTTCCAATTAGCTCCGCTGGATACGGGAATGACAGAATCACTTGTGGTTCTGTTATTGCCTAACTCAATTGGCATCCAACGACGGGTTAACCCTAAGGTTTGTGTATCCATGCCGAGGGGCATGAATACAAACACACACACATCGAGCCTATCAGCTGTCTCTACGGAACCTTCGAGATACCGGGCGCCCTCTCGTCGTGGCATCGCCTTGTCACGGTAATGCGGGGCATTGCCGTGATTGACCTTCTTTTCCTAGCTACTCGTGGGACTTTTATGGACAAAGTAAACTTGAAAATTATTTCTGTCGCTGAGTCTACAGAGGAGATGGATGCCTAGCTTACGACTCCGACGGACCTCCCTGTAAATTCAAATTAGGAGCTAGAGCTTCTCAACTCTCCAACTCCTGATACAATAACTGAACCTTGAAAACGGTTTGGTGGTGCAGCCAGGAAACGACTGAGTCGTCTCCCCAAGAGCGGGGTACCTAATGAAACCACCTTGCACCAAATTCTTGAGCGGCGTACGCAGAATCTGTCCCATCAGCAGGTCAGTAAAGTGATGACTCACCAAAACCAGAGGCGAAAAACCCTGCACGGTTGAATCTAAAGCATACTCAGGTGTAGCTGACGTGCAAAAAGCCTCATATGGGAAGGCTGTCGCTGGTATCAGGGCGGGAATGTTGCACATAGACTATCCGACTACCTCATTAACGATGAAACAGCAAAGCATATACTTTGTGCCTGCCTCGCTGGGGACCGAATCAGGTTTTTAGAGTTCGGCAGAGCCCTACTCTTACCATATGACCTGAAAGACCACTCATCATACAAATTAATCGGCTTCGTTAAAAATCTGGGTTCATTTGGTCAAATGTGAATAGGTGTGAGCCCTAATAAACCCTTGCGGGTTGTGGTGGAGGGTCGAATAGACCCACTCATGTTGGACCTAACCTAACCTAGCTTTCAACAAACATATTCAGACAACCAATTTATCAGGTCCATCTATCGAAATACATGTATAATCGAAGACGATTCCTACGATATAAAATATATTTGGGGTCCCTCTCATGAATCAAGCATTTCTGTACAAGTCGGTGTACTATGTCCTGGCGACTTAGAAATTTTCATAAAACGATTCAAAATTTTTGGTCACTTGAATTACTAATTATGAACTCGAAGATGACGTGAAACATCAGTTATTGATGAACACATCTGCATACTGGACATACAAGATACACAGGAAAAAAGAAAAAGAAATGTGTGATATGTGTGAACTCAAAATAAAGTACACGGTTGGGATCAACCTGTATCGCGACAAAACCTAATGCACGAATCACTGATTGTGTCTGTATTCAAAAACTGATATATTTTTAAAAGTTCGTGTTGGTGTCGAGAGTGAAGAAATCTATTTTACCATCATCTCTTGAGTTTCATTCATTTCTATTCATTGTAACACGGTTTTGAAAAGTGTATCTATAATATTTTGAAAAAAATTCGATCATGAAACTTACTCAAACATCACATAAAATGGTAATTTGAAAATTTCAGTGAGAATATATTTCACATACCACCCATTCAACTATTTTCCTCTCTACATGGAATATGTATATGTGAAAATTCAGAAAATTCAATTACAATAATTGTCCAATATATAAACAGCTCTCTTCAAACTCTCTTCAAGCTACAACTGAACAGTCTTAAGAAAAATGTTGCACGCAAACAACATTTCCGTCATAAACCTGTTGAACAGATAGGTTTTCATTAGAACGGGGTTCCATTCTAACGAAATCCAAACTTGGTGAATGTCTGGCTATGTAGTTTTTAGGGAAACGATATGTCTTTCACTAATTGTATTGGCTTTCACCACAACACTTTCTCCGTTCCACCACTAGAGCGACACGATAAGGAAGGTTGCACTTGCATCTTCATACATCCTACTCTATGACAGACTATAACTGAGATAGTGGAAGCTCCACACTCAATTGTTTATTTATAATAATAATAATAATAATTCTTTATTCTCCAGAAGGACAATACAAGTATTTAATAGGAGTAGTCGTTCATCTAAAATCAACAGAACATGATACCGTTCAGTTAAATTGTATATAACAAAACAGTAAATTTGCATATATTATAGTCGTTCATCTGTATATGTCTGTATATATATATATATATATATATATATATATATATATATATATATATATATATATATATATATATATATATATATATATATATATACAGACATATATACATATATTCACCCAAATACACAAATAACAGACAAATCATAAAGGATTTACAAATACTTATTATAGTGCCTGATGGACTTTATAATAGCATCTTTCATTTAAAAAATGTTCAAGACTTTTTTTAAAACATGTTAAGGTTCGACTCTCTCTTACATAGTCTGGTAATCTATCAAATAATAAAGGACCTAGTGAGTTTGGAGAGTTTTTAGATAATTGAACCCTAGAAAAGGGTATATTCAGCTGATTTTTATTCTTGTGTCATGTTTATGAATGCTAGATCTGGTTGAAAAACTGTTATAGTTACTAAATATATACACACAAACTTCAAAGATGAAGAGTGCTGGTAGCGTCATGATTTTACATGTTTTGAATACATCAACACAGCTTCGTCGAGAGGATAGACTAAACATTACTCGGAGTATTCTCCTTTGTGCAAGAAATACATCATTACCTCTCGAAGACCTTCCCCAGAGGGAGATGGCATATCGAAGTCTGGAGTCCACTTGGGCATAGTAGAGTATCAGCAACTGATCATTAGACAGAACTGATCTCAAATTACGTAATTGATAGGAAATAGAATTCAAGTTATTGATTAAGATTTTACAGTGTTCTCCCCAGGAAATATGCTCATCTATATATAATCCAAGAAATCGGACGGTCTTATCAACAGACTGTAAGTCTCCGAAATCAACTACACTAGCTTCTTTTTGTCTATTGTGAAATCGTATACATTTTGTTTTACTTGTATTTAGATGAAGTGAGTTGGCTCTGAACCACTGAGCCATATCAAAGGATTTTTTTTTACATTTCTGACGTATACAATATGCATCCCTATCTGATACAATAACTGATGTATCATCAGAGCTAACAATGATTGAGCTATCACATATCTTCACAATATCGTTGATATAAAGTATAAATAAGGTAGGTCCTAGGACCGAACCCTGAGGAACACCTACTTCAGAATAATCATTGCACGATGACATATGGTTACCAATAGTGACACGATTGTTACGTTTACTCAATAAACTTTTTATCCATTCATAAGTGACACCTCGGATACCGTATCGAGATAGTTTATTCAATAAGATTGCATGACTGATGCAATCGAACGCCCTGCTTAGGTCGCAAAATACCCTAATAGGGCACTCGCCCGCATCAATGCATATAATGACTTCAAGAACATATGAGTGCATTGCAGTTGTGGTCGATTTATTTTGCACAAAACCATGTTAATCCGTAGTTATGACATTGAAATGCTTGAGATAAGATAACAATCTCTCCAAGAATGATAATTCAAATATTTTGGAAAAGATGGAGGGTACCGTAATTGGTCGATAGTTACTTATTAGAGAGGAATCACCTTTTTTATATACAGGTGTAATTTTATCAGTTTTCAAAGCTTGCGGGAATGTTCCATTTGCAAATAATAAATTTATGAGATAGACTAGTGGTGTCATAATATGTTTAAGAACACGTTTAACGATCACATGGGGTATTTCATCCGATCTAGAGAAAAATTTATTATTCAGTTTTCTGTTGAGCATGACAATTAGTTCATGTTCATTAAACGGAACTAGGAGAAAAGAACTAGACTTTATTTCAATATTTTTCAAATATTGATTTCAACGTTACTTGTTAATTTTTCAATTATTTTTATTTTATTTTGGCCAGTCGTACTTAAATTCTGCATTATATTATATTCTTTGGAGATTGAAATGCATAATAATTGGATTGTTACTACGATATGTTACCAGTATAAAATGAAACTTTCTCTGGCATAACTCTATGGGGAATGGGAAATTTGCACATGTCCATTTTATTAATCTCATCTTGTAACCACGATGGTCTCTTCGACAGTGAAATATCATCTGTAACATCTGGGGCAAGTTCTTGTAATTTGATTTTCATGGAGATATCTTCATCCTCGCGTTCCTCCAAATAATTCAACACCTTACTCTCAAGGACGCTCAAAGTTGATGTTGCTGAAAAAAATTATTAAAAATAATAGGATATAATAACTTGAGTACCAATGATACCGAAAAAACAATTCCAGCTCTTTCAGTTCCTAAAATATACATGAAGAACCAAAATTCACTTATTGTTTACTTTGAATTCACTACTTTGGAGAAATATCGTCAATAAATTATTATTATTATCTGCTGTAACGTTTTCATTTGCAGGGATATTGAAAACCTGTTCAGATTTTGGCATAAGAACTTCAATTGTAATGAAAAAATATAAATGTTGAATTTTCATACAGAATATCTTCAACTTTGACATTTCAAATATGGACCTGTATTTTTTGTAGCATATTTTCCCCAGCAATGTTCATATTATATCGTTAGATTGAAACTTATTTGATACTTCATATAGAAAACCTATATGATGGATGCTTTATTTCTGGGATCTAGTTTCGATTTTCAGAATTCACGTGGCCACCCCTGTCTACTACATGTACCTTCAAATAACCTTATAATTCCAAACCAAAATTATAAAAGCTACTTAAATGACAAAAACCAACTGTTACATCAAATGTTATTTCAGATTTAGCAATTTTATAAATGATATTCTATAAGAGTGTCAACGCTGGTTTTCATATTTACCCACTTTGGTTATTTTCGTATAAGTTTTTTGTTATATATTTTCTTATTAGTCAGTGCACAGCATTAAACAAATCTAAAGAAATGAACTTCAAATGTTTAAGTCCGTCTCGGATATACCTACACAGTAGATTGAATGGACTGACGCCTATCAGAAAACAACTACTCCACTGGCTATTACCACGAACAGCGTTTGGATTATATCCGACAGGCGTCAGTGCAGGAATCTTCACAGAAAATTTCCTGTATGTGCAATTGGCAATACAACTGAAAGAATCGACCTTCAATTTTGGAACAGACACACTTGCAGACCGGTTTCGGGCCCCTTAGCCACTCGTCAGTGCAAAATAGCGGCCATCATCGACCTAAAATCAATGATACTCCATAATTGAAAATCGAAATTCTTTCAGAGTATTTCATTCCTCGTCTTAAGTTCGGATATGCAGTTGGTTAGTACCTTGTGCACTAGATGGAGTGACATTTTTGTTGTTCACTCCAACTTGAGACGAGGAATGAAATACTCTGAAAAAACTTCGATTTTCAATTATGGAGTATCATTGACTTTAGGTCGATGATGGCCACTATCTTCCACTGGCGAGTGGCTAAGCAGCCCGAAACCGGTCTGCAAGTGCCCGTTCCAAAATTGAAGGTTGACTCTTCCAGTTGTATTACCATTGCATACATTTTCTGTGAAGATTCCTGCACTGATGCCTGTCGGATATAATCCAACGCCGTTCGTGGTATTAGCCAGTGGAGTAGTTGTTTTCTGATAGGCGTCAGTCCATTCAACCTACTGTGTAGGTATATCCGAGACGGGCTTGAAAATTTGATGTTCCTTTCTTTAGATTTTTTATATATTTGTACAATTGTTTTGATCAAGTTGCATAGAATATTCCTGGTATGACCACTTCTACATGTTTCCCTAGTAGAATAGTTTGCCAAAAACTCTCGATCTACGGCACTCATGATAAAAAAATTCAGAGATTTGACAAAATTCAGCATTTCATTCACAGAGGTGGTGAGTATAAATCAATATTGTTCAAATTTTGGAATACATCGATATTAGATGGAATATTTTTTTTACATTACGGTAACATTACAAATTGAAGATCTCAAAAAAAATACTCGCGACATAGTTTTTGACAAAACAAATGCGAATCGGTTGATTCACCAGGGTTTCTGAGAATCTTTGTTGTAACAAAAACAACTGTCACTTGAATTTATAACGTTGCAATGTAATGCCAATTAATAAAAAGAACATTACTGTATTTTCTAATTCATTTGCATTCAAAAGTCAACTGAATATACAGTCCATTATAACTATTAAATATTGGTCCAACGAGCAAGGATATAACAGAAACTAGTATTGATTTAGACGAGGTGACACAAGTAAGAATTCTACAAGTGATACTCAAGAGTTGATTTCCACAAGACTGGAATATACGATTGATATAAGATTAATGTGAACATTGTTTCAATCAATATTCCTTCAATTTGGTAGAAAGTTCACTATTTTCATTACAATATAACAATAATATCTCTCGAAGGGCAACAATTCAAATAATTATTTGTATCAAAAACGATATTATCAGTATTGTAGTCAATGACAATATTTCGAGAAACACAGTAAGTAGATAGTTCTTCAAAACGAAAGACAAATTGAAATCATTTGTATTCAAAAGACAATTCAAAATTCGAAACAATTTCTCTCAAGTTGGAGCGTGAAACGAAAAGGATTTGAGACGATTCAGAATGAAACAGAAATATTATTCATAGATGATTCTAATTCTCTATTGGTAGCAGAAGAAGAAAGAAAACTATTCAAGAATAACTATGATGAAACTGTAGTATAGTTAAACTGAATACACAATGTTGTAATCATTCTGAAAGATGGCCAAACTAATGGCATTTCTGGCGATGTTGACAATTCTATACCACAATAAGGTCACGATATTTCAACCCAGCTACAATTTTATGAAAATACATCAAGTATAAGATTTCCAATACTACCGTTACTACGTGAAAGGAAATTATCATGAAAAATGAGGATTGAAAATTTCTGTTTTTTACCACTTTTATTTGTAACTTTTATTTTTAATTTGTTACTACAGTTTCGTTCTATAAGGACATTGTATAAGGACTTATACATTAAATGTATAAGTTTGAAAATGTCCTGCAGTAACGTTAGTTACAAATAAAAGTGGTAAAAACATATAAAGTTTCAATTCCCATTTTTCATCCAACAATTAAGCTAGGTACCAATTTTTAATGAATATATAAGTAACTGGTTGGAACTTCGTGAAGTATATTATGACATGGTTCATAATGAGATAAATTCAAGTAATACTGAAAATTTTCACAATTTCATATCTTCTCTTGCGGATGAAGTAAAATAATTTTTGAAAGGCAATCATAATTTGGAATTTATCATGACAGTATTGAGATTTATAATAATTTAATAATAATTTGCTAATTTTCGAATACATCAAAGAAATTTTTGATCAAACCTCAATGAACCAGAAATGCCATATTGAGCTGAGAAATCAATCTTTGAATATAACTGAAAATCTCTGAGCATTAAAAGCTTTAAACAGACTTTTTGTTGATACATTCCAATTGAATTTCAATTACAAAATTTTACAGATTGGAAATTTTTTAAATTATCGGAAAAAAACACTGTTATGACAGATTTGGAAAAATTCCCAAAAAAGTAGCCTGGTTTGGTTAAGAATTAGAATACAAAAAAGGCACGAGAACTGATATAATGAATGATCAAAAAAGAAGTTAAAAGAAATAAATTAATCGAATATGACTTAACATATTTCTGCAAAAAAACATAAATGTTACTAGAAAAATGAACATGTTGTCTTTGAATGTGAAGAACTTCTGAAAATTCCTATACAAAAAAAATCAAGAATTATTTTTAACAAAAGATTATGTATCAAAATATTTTAGGTACTGATGGTGCAAAAAAAATTCACTGTAACACATTATTTCTTATCGAATATTGCTATAATACTCCACAATTAGATACGAAAACTTGTAAAGGAAACGATTCGAGTGAAATCTTCTAAACTGTAACTGCTCATCTAATGCCTATCAATTCAGGAACACCATCTCAAGTCATAGTTGCAACACCAATTGTTCAAGTAAAACACTTGGAATTCAAAGGCCTAGTAAATGAAGACACTCCTTAAGAAGAAATTGAATGGCAAAACACGAGTTTTGTAAAACTGTTCAGTGAAAATCTCACAATAAAGCGATTCCATCAAAAACAAGTTTATGTTATGAATTTCATCAGTTCTGAAATAATATATATTAGTGTCTGAAATAATATAGAATGATTTAAAGTCCCTAAAAAAAATACAAATTAAAAAGACAAACGCTGAAAATAACAATTATATTCGGGTATGTCATCACCCGAAGACGATTGTGGATACTAATAATCGAAACGTCGTGAAGTAACTTGGCTTGGAATCACTTAATTTTTATTTCTTGTTTGATTGTTCTATTTTATACTTGTATTTTATTTCACTGTGAATTCGTTTCAGGTTTTTTTTTGCTTAATATAATTGTTATTCTTAGCTATTCTTTTTAGTTTTCAATTCGTAATGGTTCTTTTAGGGATTTCAAGTGATTTTATATAATATCAGTAAATGGAATTCCAAACTAATGAAATTCATCATGAAACATTGCCAATCTCCTTCAAACAAGTATAGTTATGTTTTTATTTTTTCTATTTTATTCTGAAAACCCCAATAAAAACGAATGTGTTTCTTGAGGTAATCAAGGAATAGTTTCAGCAAATGTCAACTGATTCCATGTTTTTTGATGCAATATAAATTAGTCATTCAATTGTTTCTTCTCAACTAAATATTTTATGATAATTTTTCAACAATATTCACCTTTGAAATTTCTCTTACCTACATTTACTGTTCAAATTTATTTGTTAAAAAGTTATGATATATGATTTCACAACACTCATCAAAATTACTTGGGAGTACTAGGAAAATAATAGTAATCTGAAGAAATGAAATATTGATTCATTTCCTGTTTCTTTTCATTATTTTTTCCTATTTCTTCCGTGTCGAATATTTTTCTGAATAATATTCTGAATTTTCAATAAAATTCAACAATACTTCTGAAATTTTCACAAAATAGTATATTGAACACAAATGATGAAATACTAGTGGTAGTTTTGTGTGAAAATTTCACAATATTTCAATCTCAATATATTTTCAACAAATTTAGGAACGGACTATCGACTTCACTGCTCGTCATGGGCGGTATAACTATAACGGAGCGTATTGGAAGGATACCATAAAAACACGTAGTTACTTTATTTTCAAGCCCACCAAAACAATAGAAAATAGTCTCGGCCAAATAACTCAGCTATGCATTAAGTTTATCAGGACGGAACATAAAAGAAGTTGTTGCAAGACCAACCCAACAAACATATCAACAATTGCGGAATATATCGCGGTGATTCAATCGTGAGGAATAGATCCTACGTTTAAACAGGGATATCGGCTTTTCACAACACAAATTCACAAAATAATTTAGGTATTTCAGTCCTATTATATTACATAATCTACGTAGTAAAAATCTGAAACAGATACCACAACTGCAAT
Organism: Leptinotarsa decemlineata; assembly: GCF_025532065.1. Classification (NCBI taxonomy): domain Eukaryota; kingdom Metazoa; phylum Arthropoda; class Insecta; order Coleoptera; family Chrysomelidae; genus Leptinotarsa; species Leptinotarsa decemlineata. The sequence continues at coordinate 8,423,524 of NW_027412694.1, read as the reverse complement.
ATTTGACGCGCTTTTCACCAACCAAGTTGGCATCTTCAGGAATTGAGGTTATTTACTTCATCCCTTGAAAACCCCACTTGGTTGGTAAAAAGCACGTCAAGAAGAGTGTTGCAGTTCTAGTGTTTGGGAAAAGTGTTTGTTTTGAAAATATATAATAATGATAATAATCGTTATTATTTCCAAACAAATGTATACAAAAAAAAAGAACAAAAAATACTAACGAAGGGCGAAGTTTATTTCTGTTAAGTGTTAGACACCATCAAAACTATTCTTCCTAAAATATTTATTCAAACCATAAAAAGCAAATTCTGTTAAAGTTGATTCATTCGGTGAATTATTGGGATGGTACATACCATCAACAACGGGTTCTTGTATTATTGGCACGGGACTTTCTTCTACCGGCACTATATCTTCAAACGTTTTTGGTGGTGAGGTTTTTATTCTAATAATTCTTTGAACTGTACATCCAGTTATCTGGACCTTTGCACTGGAAATATTTGCACCGATATTCTTGTATATACTGTTAACAAGGTCTTCAAGTTCCTTACAGCGACAAAGTAGAGAGAACCCATAACCTTAAAAAAATCACTCATGTAACAATAGTTACGGAAACAATCCTTACAATTGGTTTACAATTGATTTTACCAATGACTATAATCACAAAAATGTTCTTCATCGCATATTTTATTGTATATATAATGAATTCACAAAAATATGATAATCCGATGATACAGACTTATTTTTCAAAAATCAAAACTGAGCTTACTTGAATACGTTGACACAGATTTTCATCTAGCTTCAATTGAAATTTCAATAATAAACATCCACACAAAAGACAATAAAAACTTCAATTAACGAAATCTACCAAGATTTGAACAGAAGTAAATCTTTTTTGGGGTTTTCATTCACCTCACATATGCTTTTCATATGGTCAACCACAAGCTTATTTATTTCGTTAATTCAAAAACTATGTTTCAGCATTGAGGAAGAACACAACTCAAAACTTAACTTCCTGGACATAACCATAGGATGAAACCACAACAAAACACAATTTCAAATGGCAATATACAGGAAACCTACACAAACAAGCTCTACCATACCCGCAAGTTCAAACCATCCACCATCACACAAAATAGCTGCCTATAACGCATTTATATATAGAATGTTAAGGATACCACTCAGCAATGAAGCCCGAAACAAAGAACGGAAAATCATATACCAAATAGCGAACGAAAACGGATACACCCAAAAGACAATAGATAAACTAGAAAACAGAATCAAACAAAAAATACAGAACAAGGATCAAGCCACCCCAACAGACAAAACAACACAACGATGGACAGCATTTACGTACATAGGATACCAAACCAAAAAACTAACAAACATCTTCAAACCACTGAACATCAACAATACATACAAGCCGAACACGAAGATAACACAAAAAATAAACAACTATGAAAAAGAAGAAGAGAAAGACCAAAACGGGATATACAGTATACAATGCTCGGACTGCAACAAATTCTATATCGGCCAAACCAAGAAAAAACTGATCCAAAGGTACAATGACCACAAAAAGGCATACATAAATCCAACAGTATATGAATCAAACCTTGTAACACACGCCATACAAAACAAACATAATTTTCCCCCACCAGAGAACATAAAACTAATAAAACAAATCAACAAGGGAAACCGCATGGACATTTGGGAAAACTTGAACATCCATAAATTCAACAGTCATAAATCACTTATCGAGGAACAAGTACAAATCAAAACACAACAAGATCTCACATTCAATATATTAAACAAAACCATACACATTCCTAGAGAAGATCTAACACGAAGAAGAGTACCTGATGCAGAACAAATACAGGCAAATTTACCTGAAGTACCTGAAATACCTGAGTTAAGACGCTCTGACCGTATTAAGAGATAGACAACAAGATGACCAGTTCAGTTTGAGGAGTGCCAGAAGATGACAGTACTACCAACTGTCGAAAGCGCTCGCAGATAATTAATAGAAGGTATAAAGATAAAGCTTCAAATTCTTTTTGTAGAATTTAATATTGAAATACTCAAAATAAAGGAAAATTAGTTGCATCAATCAATATATATATATATATATATATATATATATATATATATATATATATATATATATATATATATATATATATATATATATATATTTATTTATTTATATGAAATCTAGAAAGTTTAATGCAGTCAAGCTGCTGTAAAATAATTCCCATATTGATTTCAATTTAAGAGCCATCGGTAAACAGCTGTTTCAGCCTATTGGGCAGACGGTCAGTACCGGGCAGACGATCCTCGATTGAAGACAAAATGTGATGGTGGTGGAAGGTCATCCTCGTTTCGTTCAGGCTTGGAGTCCAGCTCCCCTATCCTTTTGGCTGATTATTGGTCGCGAGAAGGACCAATGGGTACAAGACTGATGGTATGACGGCATGAAGTCCTCAGACATCAGTACCGCCCTTCACGGGATATCCCTAGACATAATGTGAGAATGATTCGTCTTGACTTTGATCAGGTTGAAAATCTCTTCCCGTACCCTTTAAACTGTCTTTCGCCATGGGGGCGAGTGGTTCAAATCTCAAGGTGTTGTTTTGCTAACGACATAGAGGTCAATGACATCTATGCCGCTCTGGCCTTGTGTACCCCTTCCTGACTGGGGTATTGATGAACAAACTGTTCATTTTAACAGACGTCGTGGGGCCTTCACTCAACTGAGCGACGGGGCCTTCTGAATCGAGTGGGGTCGTCTATAGTGTAATCTACAGCTTCCCTAACTAATGGGTTATCATGAGTTTCCGCTGACTCGAAAACTCTCTGATTCCTCAACTGAATGGACTGCTGTATGGTTAACAGCTTCAAATCTCTGCGGATGGCTTCATTCCGCACGAACCATGGAGCATTCACCAGCATCCTAATGATTTTGTTTTGCAATCTCTCCAGAATGGAGAGATTTGTCGGAGCGGTTTGTCCCCAAACGCCTGAAGCATACATGATGACAGGCTTGAACATCGTGTTGTATAATAAAATTTTGTTCTTAAGGTTCAACTTCGATTTACGGTTTATTAGAGGATAGAGCTTGGCTGTCCTCGTTTGCAACCTGCCTTTGATGTAATCAATGTGATTTGCCCAGGTGAGTCGGCGATCTACCCAAAGACCTAGGTATTTGACTCGCGTTTGCCATTCGATCTCCCTGCCTGAGATCGTGACTCTTGTGTCTGGAGAAACGTTTCGCCTCCCCAAATCTATCGCCTGAGTTTTGTCTGGGTTCACCCGAATCTTCCACTGTAGGTACCAGCGTTCGAGGTCGTCCAATGCGCGTTGCATGTAGACGACCGCCAACCCTTGTCCCATGGAAGAAGCGAGGAGAGCCGTATCATCAGCGTATAGGGAAGTCTTCACGTGATTGAACCTCGGGAGGTCGCTCACGTAAAGGCTGTATAGTAGTGGAGACAGCACAGCTCCTTGAGGCACTCCAGCTTGGATTTCCCTGACCGGAGACAGGGTTCCTTCAACTCGGACCTGAAATGATCTGCCTTTCAGGAAGGACCTAATCCACCGGATCAGGCCCCGAGGCAGGTCGAAGTCGAGCATTTTATGAAGTAAGCCTTCGTGCCATACACGGTCGAAGGCTTTTGAAATATCCAGGAGGACTAGGTGGACAGTCTTCCTGTTATTCAGCTCTGAGATGGCATTTTCGACCAGTCTCAAGGCCTGTAACTCGGTGGAGTGTGCCCTCCTGAAACCGAATTGTTCGTCAGGCAGAACATTTCGGTCTTCAACTTCTTCAGTTAGCCTTTGCAGCACAACACGTTCAGCCAGCTTAGCCGCTGAGCAAAGCAGACTAATCGGTCGGTGATTCTGGGGAAACAGCGGGTTCTGGCCCTGTTTCGGAATCATGACAACTACGGCATGCTTCCATCTTCGAGGGAAGTATCTGAGGGCGATTGAGCTATTTATTATTTCTAATAAGTATCTGATAAAGTTCTCCGGGAGCTGCTTCAACAACCTATTGTTGATTGAATCAATTCCCGGAGCCTTTTTTGGTTTGGCGGCTCTGATATACCCCCTCAGTTCTTCCTCCGAAGCTGGACGGATCACGTCGTCGTCATTCTCCCTGAGGATACGCTGAACTCGTTGTTCCAGCCGGATATCACGGTCAATATCATCGTACGGATCAACGTTAAGTTGGAACTGATTTTCCATTGTGTCTGCAAAGGCCAGCGCCTTCTCGGCGGGGGAGTAGCAGATACCGCGCTGTCCGTGAAGAGGGGAGGGGGCGGTTTTCCTCTTCTCGAGCCTGCGGGTGACTCGCCATAGCTCATCATCCCCAGGTTCAAGAGATTCCAAACACTCACTCCACCTCTCGTTTCTGTAATCAATGATGGTCCGTTTGACTTCGTTGGCCATCCTGTTAGCAGCAGTCTTGTCCCCAGGATAGAGGGTCCGCTGGTAAACTCGTCTGAGTCTGTTCCTCTCTCGGATAAGGTTCTTTATCCTAGGAGGAAACTCATTATAGTTTCGCAGAGGACACTCCGTCCTGGTTGTGGCTGCTCTGAAAGCGTTGTTCACAGACAGTTCAAAATCTGCCACTGCCGCGTCGAGACCGTTGCGAGTTTGAAGTGCCTCGCGGTCTGTAGGTGTCTCCACTAGATGAGCCTTGAAGGCTTCCCAATCCGTGGATGATCTCACGCGATATTCCTGAGGAGGGGGATCATCACCCAGCATCAGGATGACTGGATTATGATCTGAGTCTAATTCCGACAAAGTGTACACTTCGCAGGACATGGAGACGTTCCTGAGTAGTGCGATATCAAGCACGTCAGGTCTGTAATCCCCACGGTAGAACGTAGGCTCATCCGGACCCATCACTCGATACTCATGCCTGTCAGCATGCGCATGGAGCGATCGGCCGTTCGTGTTGGTGACTCTGCTCCACAGATTGTGCTTGGCGTTGAAGTCACCAGCAGCAATTGTGGGGGTATCTGTCGACAGCAGCAGTTCATCCAGTGATTCTGGGAGTAAACGATTCCTCGGAGGGTTGTAAACTGAGATTAGTCTATGACGACCTCTTCTCAGTTGGAGTTCAACGCCCACGGCTTCTGTGCCGTGTAACAGATCCGAGTTAATGCCGAATTGTACGTGAGGAAGATTGCGTTTGACAAAAATGCCAACTCCTCGTCCAGCACGTCCAACTCGTTCTCTATGGTAGAAACGGTAGTTTGGGATACCAAAAGGCTCGTTGTGCAGGTGGGTTTCCTGCACAAGAGCGACATCGATGTTATGTTCTGTAAGGAAATTCGTGAACTCAAGTTTTTTATTTGAGATGTTATTGGCATTCCAAAATACAACCTTAAGAGAGCTAGGCAATGTTGGTTGTCTAGCCATTAACAAGTTTCAGTTATCACGCTGGTGTTCACCGTAAACATTTTCTCGAGTACGGGGAACTGAGTGAAGAGTTTCTTCATCTGGTCCAGAGCGAAGCAGATGTCACTAACCTTCGACGGACTAGGACTTCTAGGTGCTGGAGTCGGCTTAGCGGAGGTGTTGCCGCTCTTAGCCGCTCCTGCGTAGCTCATCCCCGGGCGCGTGCCAGATGCTCCGGCAGGACGCCTCCCAGGTGTGGATGCTTTTTGGGGGGCATTTGCTGCTACCTTGGTCCTCCTGCGAACCTTGGGGAACTCAGGACAACCTCGGTAGTTCGCGGTATGCACCCCCTTGCAGTTGTTGCACTTAGGGGGTTCTGCCCTAGGCTTTTTGCATTCACCTGAAAGGTGTCTGCCGGCGCACTTGACGCAGATAGGGATGGCCAAGCAGTTTCTCTGGGTGTGTCCAAACCGCTGACATCGGTGACACTGTCCGACCAGTGTCCTCTGATGTTGGGGCTCAACCTTGATTTTGACGTTGAGCAGTTCCCTTTCGTCGTGAATGTTCTTCTGGTTTTGGCTCACTTGAACCAAAACCAGAGGAAGCGGGCGGTTTCCACGCATCATGCGGGACACTGAGGATGGTTGGTAGCCTTTCTCTACCAAGGCGTCCTCGATGTCAGCAGTCTCCAGGTGTTCTGGGACTCCTCTGAAGACGGCTCTGAGCTGCCTGTCTTCAGGCAAGGTGTATGTGTGGTGGGGGATCTTTTCCCTCACCAGGAGTTTGGACATGTTCCTAAAGTCCTCTATCGTCGAAGGCTGAACCTTTATGCCGTCGGCCAGGTTCACCGCTTTTGAGTAGCTCACTTTGTGGAAAGTGGCTAGTTTCGTGAATTGAACCCACTTGTCCTTCTGGCGAACGACAATTGGGGGAACGCGGGTTTTCTTTGCGCTTTGGGGTGCTCCAGAACGCGGACGGGGTTGGGGGATGTTTTCCGAATCATTGAGATTTCCAACCTGCTTGTTCGGGCCACCCTGTATGGTGGCGAGAGAGGTCTCGGATTTGTTTTCATAGTCGTCTACCGATACTTCCATCTCTCCGTCGATGGAGGATTCAGTTGTCGATATTTCGGATTCTGACGCACTGTGTCTTGCCTCTTTGCGAGGCTTGGTCTTCTTTGTTGGCCTTTTCGGCTTTGCTCCAGTGCTTTCTGCAGCACTAGGAGGAGCCGGCTTTGGAGGAAGGGAAGGAAACTCCTCCGGTAGGCGACGCTTTTTTTGCGCCGGTTCTTGCGGCTTCGTCTGAGCCGTGTCTACTCTGCTTTGAGTAGTGATCGCAGTAGCACCTTCGAGGGAGGTGTTCTGTGGCGGGCGCTCGAGAAGCTCTCTGACCCCTGGTGGGGGGACAGAGGGCGTCCGGGCTACCGCCCCAGGGCTGCCTCTTAACAGCTCTGCTGGACTCAGGCCCAGGCGGTCAAGTAATAAACCCATAAGGGTAATTACTTCACCCCTGTCCCTGGCCATCAGGCTGTCAAGCAGTTCCTCCATACTGCTACGACTCGACAAGTATTGAAAAACTTCCAGTAGCTGATGAGCACCAGGAGAGAATCGGAAATGAAATATTCAAGCGTACTCACCAGAGACGTTTTCGCTTACTCAAAACAACACAACGCACCAAACTATACCGAGCCAGAAACACTGCAACACGGCTGAGCATTCACAAGAAAATTGGCGTAAAACACACAAGATCGCTACGGCACGTCTGATCACTTCAGTGTCCAGCAATCGAAATATGTAAAATGTATGTCTGTAGACATAATGTGAAAAACCAAGAAAAGTACTTAATAGAAATAACTGCGTAAACTCAAGCGAGACATAAGTGGAACCACCTATTGGTGTGACACCCAAGTCAACTTGCCAAGTTTTTTATATCAGTTTTTTGATCAATCAACCGACAATTGCGGTGGCAGAAACTTGGGAAGCTAACCTGGAATGTCATCAAAAAACGAATCCACATGTTTCTAGAAATGATATGATGTTTGGAATGCTATTTGGAATCATGCTAATTGCATGCAAATGCTAACTGGAATCAGTTGAAATCAATTTAATACTCTGTTTGAAAAAAATAAAAGAAAAATTAGTACACCCTTCCCTCAAGCAGAAAAATCTCGAACTTCTTAGAGACATATTGATCGAAAATTCCTAATCCAGAAAACTTCTCAATAAAATAATTTTCAATACTGGCAGTATTACAAATTCCGATGTAATCAACAAAAATGTATGTAATAATATTAGTTCACCTATCAATTTTTCTAATAAATCTATACCTAATTTTGAAAATTCATCTTCAAATATCATAAAACCTTTTCATAATGAATAAAATATCAAAATATGCCAAAAAAATATTAAAAGTATAAAGAATTTGAATACCAAATTGAAAGATGAAACGGATGCTACCGAAAAGTCAAATGTGATTTATAACATTCCTTGTAACAATTGTAATTTGGAATATATTAGAACAACATCTAGAATTCTTGAAGATAAAATAATTTCACATAAAAGTGATATATATAGCTTAATAAGAAATCATGTGCATTAGCGCAACATTCTATATCAAAGTTTAACATACAGGAAAAATATTTCCAAACGCCTTTTTCTTGAAATGGTTGAAATTATCAAGTCTTCTAATTGTATGAATAAGAAAACCGACATTGATAATCTCAGCAGTATATACAGTAACTTACTGGAATTACACCAAAAATCATGATGATAATAATGAAAATTGTATCAATCAACTCTCTCTTCAGAGTCAAAGATTATCAAATCATCATGCCCATTGAAAAATGACATTTATGTGAAGGTATTACATTTGTCAAATTCAAAAAATCCATACATGTTTAACTTTTTTTCATCACTTATATGTTCAATTCATTGTCTTTCACTCATTTTTACTGTAAGTATGATTTGTAATATTATTCATTGCCAAAAATAAAGGAAAATTGGAAAATTAGTTGCATCATTAAAATATATATATATATATATATATATATATATATATATATATATATATATATATAAAATATATATATATATATATATATATATATATATAAATAATAAATATAATATATATATATATATATATATATATATATATATATATATATATAAATAATAAATATATATATATATATGAAATCTAGAAATGTTAATGCAGTCAAGCTGCTGGAAAATAATTCCATGAAAATCAAAAAATAAATAGATAAGTACTCTTTGATCATTCCCATATTGATTTCAATTTAAGAGCCACCGGTATACAGCTGTTTCAGCCTATTGGGTATCGTCAGTACCGGGCAGGCGGTCCTCGATTGAAGACAAAATGAGAAAAAACCAAGAAAGTACTTGATAAAAATAGCTGCGTAAACGCAAGCAAAACATAAGTGGAACCACCTATTGGTGTGACACCCAAGTCAACTTGCCAAGTTTTTATGTCAGTGTTGGTGGTTTGACCAATCAACCGACAACTGCGGTAGCAGAAATTTGGGAAGCTAACCTGAAATGCCATCGGAAAACGAATCCACATGTTTCTAGAAATGATATGAAATCTAGAAAGGTTAATGCAGTCAAGCTGCTGGAAAATAATTCCATGAAAATCAAAAAATAAATAGATAAGTATATTTTAACTCTTTGATCATTCCCATATTGATTTCAATTTAAGAGCCACCGGTATACAGCTGTTTCAGCCTATTGGGCATCGTCAGTACTTATTTATTTATTTTTTGATTTTCATAAAATTATTTTCCAGCAGCTTGACTGCATTAACCTTTCTAGATTTCATATCATTTCTAGAAACATGTGGATTCGTTTTCCGATGGCATTTCAGGTTAGGTTATTCATTTTATATATATATATATATATATATATATATATATATATATATATATATATATATATATATATATATATATATATGAATATGAAAGTTATTGAGTGTCTTAATATAGAAACAGAAGTTAATATCGGACATAGCACCATAGCTGCACCATACTGATGATGGGCCAAAAGCCCGAAATACGTGTCTATGGTTTGCCACTTTCTAGAGTGCTATGTCCGATATTAACTTCTGTTTCTATATATATACATATATATATATATATATATATATATATATATATATATATATATATATATATGTAAAAAAAAGAAACAATTAGTGGACATAACAATCCAAAAAAGGGAGGCAAACCGCGGACACGTGTTTCTGGCTATTGGCCTCGTCAGCGCGGTGCAGCCAAGTGTAAAGATGGGTAACACTTGTTTGCCGAAAGCAGGAACAACACATATGCACGGAGTCAACAACAGGAGCCAACCGCACATTTGTGGTTCCAGTTAGAAGACCTAGAATTCCCAGGCTACATCTTACACGACCACGTCTATAGCCACCTGCGTGACATCCGGGTCCAGGATATAAATACAAACAAAGAAGATTTTATCGATTTTTTCGGCAAACAAGTGTTAACCATCTTTACACTTGGCTGCACATCGCTGATGAGGCCAATAGCCAGAAACACGTGTCCGCGGTTTGCCCCCCTTTTTTTGGATTGTTATGTCCACTAATTGTTTCTTTTTTGATTTGTATATCATACACACTCGATAAAATCTTCTTTGTCTGTATATATATATATATATATATATATATATATATATATATATATATATCATCATCAGTATGGTGCAGCCAACTGTAAGGATGGGCAACACTTGGTTGTTAGTGTTCAACTATTTGATTTATTAGTATTCAAATAACTTATTCAATCACTATTTCAAATTTTATCCCTGTTATAAACATTTTTGTTTGTTGGGATTAATTCAGATTAATAAAGATCATTTTTATTATCTATATATACTTCCGTATGTTGAATATTTCGCGAATGAATATGGTTACTATTATCAACTTAACATCACTTTACCTGGAACTCCTGTCCATTTGTCTCCGTTTTCATCATGTTCTGTAGGATCGAACATATAGTAGGCCTCTTCCTGAATCCAAATACCCAAATATCTATCTAACAATGCAAAAATTCCCGATGGAAATAATTTGAAAAATTTCTTGAGTGACTGTAGCATCGAATCTTTCGCCTTTTCCTCGGATATGAAACTCACGCTTTCAGTTATTTTTCTCTGGCTGTCGATATTAATCGATATCTTATCCTTCCCTAGGAAAAATGAAGTATATACTTTTTCGGGCGGAACATCCACAAGACATCTTCCACTGGGCTCTTGGATGGTCTTCAGATATAAGGCATCTCCAAGGTCTAGGATTCTATCTAGATGGAATCTAGTCCAAGTGGCCATTTTGTGGAGGCGAGCGAAAATGCAGGCTATGGCACAATTGCAAGCACCTGAAAAAAATTAATTAGATGAAAATGGAGAAAACAACTGACAATAATCAGTATAGGAGTTGTGCTATGACATAGTACAATATTGAAACTCAAATCTAAAAATATTCATTGAGTGAATACAAATAAACAAATTCACAGATACCATATCGTAGTTTTGAGTTGACCTGAGCAGGAAATAAATTCATTTTTTGATTCACATTCACATTCATCGATACCTGATAACAAGTGCTCTCAAAAATCATGGAATCTTCCTTTATTGCAGATGTTATCTACAGAACTCATTGTTGCAGCTGGGGAGTCTCTTACAGATCAGGCTCCCTTCAAAGCTGAAACAACTAAGAATCTCCCGCGGATTGGGCTACCTATCGGGCGTGTCTCCAGGTGGCGGATAGGGGAACGGCCAGAGGACTGGAGGCCCTGTCCGGGAAGTCAATGTGGCCTTACGGACGGGGTCGACGGACTCCCGGTCAGTGGCAGAAATAGGTAGGGTCAGAGAAACTAAAACTCCCCAAAAGCCTTTGCAAAATATGCCACCATGGACCAGCCTACCCAAGCTAATGTGTAGGGAATCGTGCCGACAGCTGAATGGCCGGAGGGTGATATCCGGTCACGAATGATCCCCTTGGGGAACTGGCCGAAACCTCATTGTAATCAGTCTACCTCAGGTAATGCGGGGCTCTGCAAGAGGTGACTAACTCTTCCCTTGCTACTCGTGGGAACACACATGAAAGAAACAACACAAAAACAGAAATAAAAAATACAAAAACCAATCCCGAGGCTGGACAGAAGTGCACACCCCAATCTAAGGCGGTGGATGGGGATGAATAGAAATATCCACACCAATCTACCACTTGGAATAAGGCTGGACATGGCAGATCACCTCGTGATATAATACAAAGGCCAGGGCGTCAGCGCATTTACGGCGCCAAAGCCAAAATGAGAAAGAGATCGAAAGAGGCAGGAGTGGCAGCAATTAGAGTGCACCCTCCTCCTCCCCCACTTCACTTTCAAGAGCAAGGTCACTTCCTACGGCGGACGCCAAAAGCTCCGCCTTGAATAAAGGCAAGGAACCGGCTGACCCTTCGGGAAACTCCCTCACGTGTGCACCTCCACGGAGGGAACCCCAAGAAGGTTAAAGAAGAAGCCGCGCAATGACAATAATGTCGCTGCATCTTCCTAAACCTTCGCGGAGGCCAGCGTGAGACACCTCGAGGTTGCCAAAGAGAATGTGTGTTCAGCGAGTCTTGGCCTACACCTGCCAATATAAAGGAGATGTCTCCTAGTGACCTGTCCACCTTCCTGGAAAGGAAAGGATGGACGATGGTCTAGGAGGGCAACTCCTCGGGAGGATGTACAATGGGTCACATGTGGCCTAAGTGCTGTGGGTCTACACCCACCCTCTCTACTCTACATGATGGAATGTCTCTCATTCCTTGGAGACATGAAAAACCTTTGGTATGGAACTCCACCTTTATTAATACCTTGTCTTGCTCTCATCTCAATTCAATTTCGCGAACTACTGGTGGAGCCGCTGAATATGCTGGAAAAATGGAACAAGATAAATACAATTGTCTCAAAGATCGATATATTTTCTATCCAATTGCCATTTAAACATTCGGTAGCTTTGGTTCCTTGGCTTCCCGATTTTTTCACAGATACTGGCCGAAAACTAATTACAGTAACAGGCATTTCTAGAGCAAGATCATTTTTGATACAACGAATTAGCATTGCAATTCAGAAAAAAATTGGTGCATACATTCTTGGCACTACTTCTCCTTCTCAAAGTCTTTATGAAATATTGTTTCCCCAACAAAATTTGTATGATATAACTGAGTTTCCTGATACCACAGATTTCTCCCTAGCTTCGTTTATTGAAAATAATCCGAATGGCAATGAAAGTTAATCAGAAAATATTTCAAAAAATTTTGTGGTACAAGATTCAAGAGGCAAAGTGAGCACTAACAGTTTCAACATCGTAAAAGATCAAATGATGAAATTGATCATATTTCAATGACTGTCAGATCATTACATATGAGTGTGTGAAATGTTTTACAAATGAAAAATTTCATTATTTTTTTATTGATAAGAAACTATCGGAGAAGAAACCTTCTGTCATCAGTAATGATTTCTATGTAGGTGAATTGATTTATATTTCAGTGAACGAAACCATAGATTCAGAGTTGAAGTAATTCTTACAAAAATAGTTTTTTCAGTACGCTTCCATTTGTTGAAGTACATTACACATCATTTTCATGAATAATACAGCGCCTTTCAACAGAGACTTTCGAACTTTGATTATTAATAACGGCCATCTTGTTGAAGCTACACCTGTCAAATTAGTTGTCATTCATTCAGTTTGTTTGGCCAAATCACCATAGACGGATATAGCATTGAACAATACGTGCAAATAATTTTTTTATCAAAATGGGTGTTTCGTTCGAACAACGTACCGCGCGCGTCGCTCATTTTACGGTCGCCATAATCGTCCTACCGAGAGGAATATTCGCAATGTGGTGGATGATTTGAGTCCACTCGTACGGTCGACCAACACCCGTCTTTCAGCCAAAAACATCGCCGCTGGCTTTGAGGCGTGGTTCTCACTGAAACGATACGATAAGCGATGCAACAGGTGATTCGATACGCAATACGATCCTGATTTGAAACCGATCACTCATAGTCGTGCATACATAATGAAAGTAACTAATCTAGTGCACACTGGAGTGATCGTGATACTACACCGATAGTTATCAGAGTCGAGTCGGTGAGAGGGACACAGCTGACGGGTCGCTTGAACAGAGGATATTGTTCGACACTTTCATGTTGGGTCAGCAAGAAGACGTGCAATCCTCTATTTCCTTCGTGAAATTGGTGGAGAAGAACATGTGCTTCTCCAGTTCTCTTGACACCAATCTCAATAAAACATGGTAACTATTTGAGTTCATTCTCTAAAACTCCAAATCTCTGTTCATGTTGAGAGAGCTCACGGGAAACCACTGCTGAACTGTGTTTGATATTAAACATTAAATGCGTGTACCAAGTATTTTCTAGATTCATGTTTCCTCTTTTGCAAGTACCGGTAAGCAAAACCGGTAAGATAAAATATTGCTCATGTTGCATCGCTTATCGTATCGCTCCAGCGGGAACGACACCTGAAAGTGTGCAGGAGAATCCGAGGCAGTCAATTTCGCGTCAGCCTTTCATAGACCACAACAAATTCTGCATCGTGACTTGAGTCTGCACCCATACAAATTTCAACTGACCAGGGAACTGAAGGTAAACGACCATAGACGAAGTCGAGTGTTCGCTGAATGGGCTCTGGACCATTTCTGGATAAATATGTACGTGAACAGACAAAATTCGAAACGATTCCAATCCACATGAGTTTCCAACGCATCCCGAAAAAGTCACTGTTTGGTATGAATTTTGGGCTGGTGATGTCATCAGTCCATATTTCTTTGGCAACGACGTTGGCCGAGCCATCACTGTCAACAGCTAGCACTATAGGTCGATGACTTCCAACTTCATTTGGATTACCTGGACATCAGCAAGATGTGGTTACAACAGGACGGTACTACATGTTACACAGCTCATGCCACATTGGATATTCTGCACGTGCGATTTGACGGCATGATCATCTCACCTGAAGGTGTGATTTGACCCCGTTAGACTTTTTCTCGTGGGGTTTTCCTAAGTCGCAGGTGTATGCAAATAAGCCACAAACCACAGCGGTCCTCAAAGCTAACATAAATCATGCAATCGGTCAAATTCAACCACCTATGTTATATTCCACACAAAACAGCATCAATAGGTCTTTTTAATATCTGAAGTTGCTGAAGAAAAAAGCTTTTGGCTTTCACTTCTCCTAATTTGTACAAAAAAATGTGGAAAACTTCCAAATGAAGGAAGAAAGCAAGTTTATATGTCTGAAAGTATTTTATATGCATGATCTACACATTTTTTCGAAGAGTTCACTTTAAACATAATTGCTTTCTTCAATCCTCTGAAAGTTGCCCACATTTTTTTGTATAAATATGGGGAAAGTGAATAAATATCGTGAAGTGAAAGCCAAAGGTCTTTATTTCTCAGGTGCCCTAGTGTTGTGTACAGATGGGTAAAAAACAGAACATCAAGTCCACGAACCTTTATCATCATTTTTGAAATGTAAACATTCATATTTTTTCAAAAAACGTTCGAATGGATTGAACAGAACACTAACCGCAGTATCATAAATGAATTGAATCTGCAATTTTGCTTCCTATTCATAGTCAAACCACGCCCATTCGATCAAATATGGTAACACTGGTCAACAAAATTTTAACTGTTTTTTGTCACATGAAAACTTATATCAAACTTTGAATCTACTAGGGCCACTAACCAATATTGTATCAATGAGAAATATTTGACACAACAGGTTTTCTCTTGACATCAAAGCATATATTTTGGTGAAAATTACAAAAATCAACTACACTCAGAGACATTATTACTTAATGTACAATAAATATTTATGATTTTCGTGAATATTTGTCTCCTGATAGGTCCCTCCTAAGTTTCCAACAATAATCTGCTAGCATTCCTGGACTCCATTCCCATTGATAACGCTTCTCTATTAAGTAAATGCCCTGATGGAATCTCTTCCCTTGTTCGTTACTCACAGCACCCAAATCTAGATGAGAGTCAAACATACGTATTTTTATTTTCATCTGACATTATTAGTTCCTCTATTAAGTCTTTGTGTTTTCCGTTTATGACTTTCTAGGAAATTTTAGACCAGACTCACAAAACATTTCCAGACGATTTTTTCCTGATCATTCAGTTTTTCTTTAGAGCTCTTATCTTTTATAAGTTGTCGTATTTGTTAGCCTACAAATATTTTCCCTTTAATTTTTGCATCTTTGCGCATAGCTTTTAAGAATCTTTTCATCAGACCGAGCCACCTTTTATTTTAATAGTGACTTTTTCGTTTCAATAACTTTGTGTCGATAAGTGCGGTTCTTTTGAAGTTTGCGTTTCATAACTTGGATCAATATCTTCATATTCCTCATGCGAACAAGTTCTTCCGGACTGGAATCGATTTAGAGGCTTCGGCACAAGCAGTTCGGCGCTATGTAGGATGGGTCTGTTGGCCGAAGACAAGTTTGTATACTGGATAGTAAGTTTGGACTTTGTTGTAATGCCTTTTATCTGGGACCCAGAATTTATCTTGATGCTGCACAGTAAATCCAAAATATTCTTAATAGCACTGTTCAATTAATGGGGTTAGTAGAACACTTTCGTTGCATATTTGTGATGTATCTAACGAAAATAAGATGTATGTTACCTGATGCAATAGTTATATAGCCCCCTAAATGAATTCATTCAATATAGCTATCACAAAAAAACTGGATGTGATTGAAACAAAATTATTATATATTTACAATGGGGGTAGGCCAACATAAACAAAAAACGTGTTCATGTGACAACACTATTGACCATTGTAATGATAGATACTGTAAATACTGTTAGCTATATTCAACAACAATTTTTCCTATACTCCTTATCAGCCCGGAATCTCAAGTTATATTAAACATAATCACTCACCTTGATAACCATTTGTTTTGAAAGAATATTTCTTATGTGTCTGACTGAAGTTCCCAAGTAGAATAGCAGTACGTCCGATTATTCTATAGTCATGCCAAATTTTTTTCAAACTGGATATTTTCAACTTCTGTGTGATTCCCTCCGGTTTAGTATAGAGAGGTGGAGGTTTAGGTTTCTTTGCTCTTTTATCCGGTGGTATCCATTTTTTAGTCGGAACTGGTGGATATTCAATCTTAGGCCTTGGTTTGGGCTTTTTGGTCTTTCTGGGCGTCCGACGTTTTTTTGCAGAACTATACGAATAAAATACTCACTATAAAGAAAATTCCATCGACAGAAGAAATACTTACGCCATGTTTTGCTGTTTCATTAGATAATTTGAGAAAATATCACTGAAATTTTGCTATACACTGAAAAGGAGTTGTCACTTTTTTGTTGACTGTTGACACTACAATAAATTATCTGTTTCTGTCAAAACGCGAAAGATAAATTTTCCGAATTTCTCCAGCAATACATTTTCCAAAGAGGACAAATTTTTTGTGAAAATATGGATAAAGAAAAACAAGGTAAACAATTAGAATCAGAAGATAAACAAAAACCATCTGGGAAAAGATCTTCTAAGAGCTCTGGAAGGAGAAATATCACTTCGGAAGATAAAAACAAAAAGGAAAATGAGTTAATTTATCCATCAATGTTTTTAAAATGTAACTCCACATGGTTTTTTCAGGAATGAAGAATTAGCAAATATTTCGGCTTCAGTTAAACAAAGTATTTTTGAGTCTGCTAAAGCTACATCCCCTAAAGATCCTGTTAAAGAACAAAAAAAGAAAGATGCTGTCAGAAAATTGAGGAACGTTGCATCAAAGAAAGACAGCATCACGAGTTCGAAAATTGAACCTTCAGTGAGGTGAGAAATCCACAAGACAAAACAACTATTATTGAAACCGATGAAAACACTTTTCAAGACAATATTTCACTCCATAAGTTCTTCTAAATATCAAAAATCAATTTTCAATTCCTTGCAACCTTTTATTCATCCCAACTGCATTTTTCTTGGTTTTTTATTTTTTATATATCACAAAATTTAAATTACCTTCATATTGGTAAAAGAGAGATACTATATTTTTCAATTAGAGAGTCACACATTTAAAATCTGTGTGAAAAATATATTTTTCCGTTAATCAGCTGTCGCCCTATACGAACGACAACTCTCAGAAGTTGAGAAACTTGTGCGAGTTGAGGACTAACGAGGTCTTACCTTTCAACGTGTGATTCCTAAACCTTTTTTCTTTTCATTATGTTCATAGTACAAGAATCGATCTTCAGTATGTCAATGAAGGAAAATATCCTGGATATGGACCAAGACCTGAATATATTTTGCGAAGGACCAAGAGAGTGCAGAAATTTTTCGAAAAGAGAAGAGCTAATACTTCGAAAAAATTTTGTAAGCTCCGATCAGTTGATGTTCCAAAGCCAAGCTCTTCTAAAAAAGTTAATTTGAAAGTGAGTAGTGGAATTTATCACGATAAAACATAAGTGCATTTTGCTATATTACTTTTTATTGATAATATTGTTTTAAGAATATCGGCCTCGCATCGATTCTTATTTTTTTTTGATATTTCGCTACATGATGTTGGCATTTCTCATTAGCAACTTATTGGAAAAAACCAATAATCCAATATATTGCTTTGCTGACTACAGCATTCTTGGCTCGTCATTCCATTTGGATTCCAGGATACTCCAGACTACGGAGACGCGTCTTCACCGGTAGCAGGAGGTTGTAAATCTTAATGAGGATCTAGAAGTAATTTCGAATTGGGGTGAAAGTAACTAGGTTCAATTCAATGCCACAAAAACCCAGGCATCGGTTTTCTCCAAGAAGATAAATGTCTTCAAACCGGATATAATAATGTCAGGTCAGACAATTCCGCTTTCTGCTTTGATAAGTTTGTTGGAGGTTAAAACGGACACCAATATGCTTTATGAAGCTCGAATCAGACCTTCTTTGGAGTATTGTTCTCATGTATGGAGCTCTGCCCCCAAACATACCCTGAATTTGCACCTGATTGGAGACGCGAACATCACGTGTAACCTTGATAGCCTGGAACATCGGAGAAAGGTTGGAGATTTGTCTCTCTTCTATAGATACTTTCACGGGAAGTGTTCAAGTGACTTGGTACATTTGATTCCACCAAGAGCGATACATATCAGAAATACGCGACGGACTGTGGCTGCTCATCGTTTTGAGGTTC
The DNA here is from genome assembly GCF_025532065.1 of Leptinotarsa decemlineata. Taxonomy (NCBI): domain Eukaryota; kingdom Metazoa; phylum Arthropoda; class Insecta; order Coleoptera; family Chrysomelidae; genus Leptinotarsa; species Leptinotarsa decemlineata. Next base: position 8,404,897 of record NW_027412694.1, on the reverse strand, counting down.
AACTCAGTACACCTCGAACTTCACTGTTTAAGAACTCTTCCATCTGGGGAACTGCGTTCTCCACTTCCTGTAAACGTTTTTCCAAATGGAATTAATCTCCAGCGATTCGAATCCAATGTGAATCGATACTTTCGCACAGGCACCGGTCTGAGAGCGCTTTGAGGATTTTCTTGTAGTGCTTGTGATTTGTCCTTGAAAAAAGCATCAAATTTTGGACATACGATCATTGAAGACATGAACTATAGACCATTCATACTATTGAAGCATCAACACGACTGAAGAAGCTATTGTATAGCGAAACACGTGTTGCGTTTTTGTGAAACTGCTGAAAACTGTGAAAATTCAAGTATTTCTTGAATATGCTATGGATTCTCATCAAGTATCGGCCAGTTCCATAACATACATTAAAGTATCGAAAATGTCTACCGAAGACTTTTTTGGGGGCTCAGAACTATGTATTACAATCCATAATTCAAATACCAACTTCATGATTAGTTTATATCTACAATGACTGGATATTACGGCTGCGTAATGCGTATTTATGTTGACTCCTCAGATAGTTTGGTGTGCTAATACCTTTACCTGGCTTTGGTAAATTACGTGAAGAATGTTTATTTTGATTCAGGTAGTCTGATGTAATAATACATGCACCTGGATTTGGTCGATTGTCAATCACATTCGTTGACCCTTTCCTACCTGCCCTGTCATGCTGTTTGCTATTCTTGAACTTCTTAGAATGGGTTTCCATATTCTACTGCCTTGTTCCCATGGATTTTGTGGTGGTTCCGATGTATGTTTCCAGCCATTTCTCTCTCCCCTAGAACCCTTCAATTCGATATCTGCAGTGAGGACGTGAATAGCTGAGACCATCTCAACTTTTGCTTGAAGCAAGATATCAAAGCTGGACTTGATTTGTATGAAAGGGAGACATTTTTGGTACTGTTGATTTAAAGAATCCAATGGTGTAACATGACTCGTTGTAGAGAGGGTGCTTTCGACTTTTTTCAAATCGAAAGGGTTTTTTTTATACTTCGCTAAAAGAGGGTCGAAGTAGCTCCAAAATTAGTTATCAGAGTTATCAAAATTTGTAATATGTTTAAAAAAGAAATTTTTCACGAAAATGAATTATGGGGCAGAAAGCAAGATATCAAAGTGATGCGATGTGTAGAAGATATCTCAGGAAATTGGTCGAAATATTTCAACCACTGGAAATATACTTAGAACTAGAGGAACTCGCAGAAAATCTATCTCAGAGAGAAACAGTATGTAGTAAATAACTTCCTGCAGTTGCTCGTAGAAATGATGCCTCTACAACTATCGTCAGGAAATACTTCAGAAGACATAAGTGTGACACTTAATAACTGAAATATAACTGGAATTGAAGGGTGATGACCCAGGCAGAAGAATGCGGTTTTGTGAGTTGATGTGCGAACGTTTCATTGCAAATAGAAACTGCATGAAGAGTATTTGTTTACGTGGCGAATTAATTTTTTTCTTCAACGGAAATGTCAATCTCCAAAATGCGTGATATCGGTCAGATATATACCTTTGAATATTTCGAGACGATCCCACACAAACTCTTGAGAAAATAAATGTTTGGATAAGTTATATGGGAACATCATATTGTTGGTCCCATATATTCAGAAGAAAATCTGACTAGTTATTTATATTTGTAAACTTCGTGTCATTCACCTACGGATTCAAGAAATTATGGCAATAATCAACATCAATTCAAAAATCCAGTTGTTTTTCAACAAGATGTTTGTTTGAATATGCATGTGGATTGGTGGACCTATTCCATTGAAATGACCTGCTCGTTCACCGGATTTGATTCCTATCGATTTTTTCCTCTGGAGCTATATTTATTAGAGAGTTTTCACAACCTATGCGATACGGGAAGTTAGAGATGGGATTACCTAAACTTGTGTTAACATTACCCCAAAAACATTTCCAAATGTTTGGAATGAGTTCGAAAATAGACTGTTTTACTATCAGTTGGTTCAAGGAAAACATTGTGTGAATCAGTTCAAATGATTTTTTTTCAAGTATGAGAGAAAAATAAAGGGGTTAAAATTACCCATTGCAAAAGATGTTATTGATTGATTTCTCTTTCCAATGAACATTCATTTCAGAAGAATGGAAATACCTTTCATACGAAATGTTACAGGACCCCTTTGTTTGAAAAAAAAGTTGATAGCGCCGTCTCGGTGGCGATTCATTCATATTTGAATTTCACGGAAGAAAAAGTAGTTTCAAAACAACTACTTTCATATGAACTTTGAATTGTACACCAATAACTTTTTTCTATCCAGTTTGTCTTTCAAACATTCATTGCATTATAAATTATTTTATTCACGCAGGACGTAAATATATAGAAAAAATAGTTCAAAATAAGTGGCTAGATCAGGGGTTCGCAATCGGCGGTACGCGTACATTCTTCCGCCTCACAATATGGCCAGTGATTGTGAAATGTTTATATGCTGTTGTAATGGTTCGTTGTGGGTGTTGTGATAATTAATTGTGATTTCGTCTAAGAAAACTGAACTATGAAGAGATTTCTGACGTCCTCTTTTACTCCAAAGGATTGTACTAAAAAACCTAAATCACTAGCCAATCGTAAATACGATGAAAGCTATTTACAATACAGTTTTATAGTGAAGCCAGGGACTGAAACCAGTGACATTCCTATTTCTCAATGTGTTGTGTGTATGTGTGTTGTCTTGAAACACTTTCTAAACAAAACATAAAGCCTTCTTTACTGATGCGATATTAGTATACTAAGCACCCTGATTTGACTGATAAGCAAAATGATTTTTTTAATGGAAAATATAATTGTTTAAAGAAAGAAATCCAATGTTTGAAGAAGTTTGTCAATACTGATATTACTGATGCACTGTTTGGAACCTTTGGTGTAGTAATGAATATTACTGGAATTTTATCCCAACACCAAACCGTTATTTTAACACCTCGACACGTGTTGCGATCATCAAATGATCATCTTCAAGAGGAAAATTATTCCTTCTTACTTGGTGTTAAAATAACGGTTTCCTCTTGATTATCTTCAAGAGAAAGATTATTCTTTTATTAATCTTAATATTTATTTCTACACCAAAGTACTTGTGATGCACTGTTTGGAACCTTTGGTGTAGTAATGAATATTACTGGAGTTATTTTACCACCTCGACACGTGTTTCGATCACCAATGGATCATCTTCAAGAGGAAGATCAAACTAACTGCCTGTTAGTTTGATCTTCCTCTTGAAGATGATCACTTGGTGATCGAAGCATGTGTCGAGGTATTGAAATAACGGTTTGGTATTGGGGAAAAAACCTAGTAATATTCACTACATCAAAGGTTCCAAACAGAGCATCAAAAATATCAGTATTGAAAAACTTCTTCAAACGATGGATTTCTTTCTTCGATCGAAACACGTGTCGAGGTGTTAAAATAACGGTTTGGTGTTGGGATAAAAGTCCAGTAATATCCAATACTGACACTAACTTAATAAGGGCGTCATACCCTGTTAATTTAAGAGTTGCGAAGATGGAGAGTCTCGTTCAATCGGTGAGACGCTTTCAGTGCCGGCCTCTATGGATATGGTCCAAGCCGTGTTAGGAGAAAAGGCAGCCAATAAAATTCAAAAAATGCCACTGTCAAAAAACTCAGTAAAGAGACAAATTGTCAATATGTCTAATAATATTAAGGAACATCTAGCTTTAACAAGAATGCACTTGTTTTGCACTTCAAGTTGACGACAGCACCGATGTTACAAACATAACGCAGCTGCTTGTTTTTAGTATGTGGTCAAAGTAGGCATTCCCTGGTCAAAATGTATCGGCTTGTGTATAGATGGGGCAAAAGCTATGTCTGGTAAAGCCCTGTCTATGACAGGGCTAGCAGCTGAAATGAAGAAGTTGCTCCTGAGTGCAAAAGTACGCATTGTGTCATCCATCGAGAAGCATTAGCTGCTGAAGGTATGCCGGAAAATCAACTCCGATCTATCAGATGCTGTGAAAGTTATTAACTTCATAAAGGCCAGGACTCTAAACACAAGATTATTTTCCTTGATGTGTGAAGAAATGGATGGCAAGTTCAAGACTCCACTCCTGCATACAGAAGTGTGAGTGAAATAAAACATGACATGAAAAAATGGTTTGTTGATGAAGAATGGTTGTCAAGATTGGCTCATCTAGCCAACATTTTGGACAAACACAACACACTGAACTTGTGACTTCTGGCATCAAACAAAGCTTTTACAACCAGTGACAAAATGAACTCCTTCGAGAAAAGTTGGTCCTGTTTTGTTCACAAATGCAGGAGAAGAGTTTTTCTGATTGATTCGGCCGTTACTTGATGAAAATCCTTCTACAACTCACTTCTACTACAACTCACGATTTGATATCCACAAACTTTGTGGAGATCAAATCATGAGTTGTAGTTCATGAAATTATAGAAGAAAAATTTACCTACATTTTCCACTCTAACATCATTTTTTTGAAGAAAACGAAGTATCTCCAATGCCAGATGTGGTTACAGATATCATTGTTCACTTGAAAGGCTTTCAAAAAAACTTTATGAGGTATTTCTCTAAAGATTATTCAAAAATGGACTAGATCAGGAATCCTTTTTCGAGAACCTCATCAAATGGATTGGAACTTAAAGAAAGTTTTATCAATTGTACAGAAAATAGTTCAATGAAAGATTATTTAATTCGGCTTTGATCTTCCAGCAAGCTCTGCTATTTTTGATACCATTTGTTACGAGTTACTTGTGTGAGAGTGGATTTTTTGAACTCTTGTACATAAAAAATAAACATGGAAGCAGAATAAGTGTTGAAGAAGACTCAACAGTGAAGATGACTTCCATCACTCTTAATGTTGATATTTCAATCACAGGCAAACAATAACAATTCCTCACTGAAGACTATGAAAGTAAATTTTGTATGATGATTAATTTTTTGCTGAGTTTGTGCCAAGTTTTAAGACCTATGGGTGATAAATATAACTAAAAATCAAAACCATTTCCCGTTCATTATTAACATGTTTAAATAAACAAATATCTAACCATCAAATATAAAGTTTTCTCGGAAATTTAATTCAGAAAGCCTTTGAACACTTTCATAAAAGTAAATATTATACGTTCATTAAAATATTTAGGTGTGGTGGTATGCGAAAATTTTTCAAAAAGTCAATTATTACGCATGTGCAAAAACGTTGGTAACACCTGGCCTATATAGACAATTGACATTAATAGTGGCCATTATCTGCCACTTCCATAGGTTCTGGATGTTAATTCAACTTGATCTTGAACAGTACGCAGGTGCAAAAAGGTTGGGAACCCCTGGTCCAGATAGACAATTGACATTAACAGTGGCTGTCATCTCCCACTGCCATAGGTGTTGGATGTCAATTCAACTTGATCTTGAACAGTAAGCAGGTGCAAAAAGGTTGGGAACCCCTGGTTTAGATAGACAATTGACATTAAAAGTGGCTGTCATCTGCCACTGCCATAGGTGCCGGATGTCGATTCAGCTTGATCTTGATCATCTTCATCTGATCTTCAGGTCAACTTGGAGATGAATGGTAGCATTCATTTTGAAATTAATTGCTTTCTTTCTTCTTCCAGATGTTTTTCATATTGTGAATTTTAACAAGATTCATATGCTTGACAGTGAATCAAATAAGCGTATGAATGTCTTTACGTACATTTATCGATGACACTTCTATATATAATCTATATATATATATATATATATATATATATATATATATATATATATATATATATATATATATATATATATATATATATATATATATCTATGTATAATACTGATAACAGTGTTCAGAATTCGTCATTGTGATTTTCCGTCGATGACAATTCATATTCCACTTTTGAATCGATAGCTAATTTTTGCATAATACTGTTTGGTGTATTTCAATATAACTTTTTTATTATTTTGCTTGAAACTAGATCGAAGTACCTTCTCCGGGTGCTAGTCATGCTAAAGTGACCCCAAGAAGAGTTACTCCCACTGCTAGTTGGTTGTATCCCTATCCACAGACGGATGAGGAATTGGAGCTGAAGAAACCAAAAAGTGGCATCATTATAAATGAAAAAGAGTTACAAGAGAAAGATACCGCAGGCGATTACGATAGTTTCGATTTGGTTTTCACTAGAACTCCCCGACCGTAAGTTATCTGCAATATAATTCAGTAGTCAGTGATTATACTAAATTGAATTAAGAACACTTTTGATAGAATTGAATTAATTTTTGGAAATATAATATGGAAAAAGTAATACATTGAGACTCATTACTTGAAACAATTGTAGGTTTTGATGAAATGGACGATCCTTCATTCAAAAATATAGATTATATGAATTTTTTGTCTGTCTTGTTTGAAAAGTACTGTAATATTTTTAATAACCAAGGATGGAACAAGCTATCTGCGTTTTTCATTTGTAATGAATAGGATGGCCAATGGAAACTTTCCACCCCAATTATATTCCGGATATGCCCAAGTTCCGGTAAAAAAAGTTTAGGAAGTTACTTGCGATGAATCTTCCAAACGGAAAACATTGGACAGTGCCTGATGGTTTTACGTCAGCTTTCTGCAAGGTATTAGCTGAGTTAGTTTGTGTTTTTCCGTCGGGTATCTGTGAGGTATAGTCTAAGATCCCAGGGCCCCAAGACGTTACTTATTTTTGAAGTAACGAATTTTACGGTATAGACACTCTTCTATGTATTTAAGAGTGTGTGTGTACTAACTAGTTTGACTAGGCGGCCCGTTCACAGGTAGCAGGTAGAAAAGGTAGACAAAACATAACTTACTTTTGTTAAATTCGAAGTGCTGATTTTTATATATGTCACATAGAATATTATTAAAAATGAATATTTCATATTGACAGACCGTTTCTGTGGGCGGTAATTCCTCCCAGACGCTTGAAACCTCATAAAAAATTACCGAACTTTTGTTATATTCGAAGTCTTCTGCTTTATATATGATGTTTGGGGGGCTATTTTAATACCTTTTGTGTACAGCCAGACCAATCCGAAGGGCCAAACATTCTCCCAGACACAATTAAAATTTTTATTAAGCTCCCCGAAACAATTAATTTTTTTTGCCTACAAAGGGTTTGTTTTCAACAACAAATTATTGAGTTAAATGACAATTTATTATTATTATATTTATACAAAAATATAGAAATGCAGTAAAAATATGATCTTCTTCCATTATTATTTAATTAAGTCTCAATCTTCATAGTTAGCTTCATATGAGTTTCGACTTTCATCCTCGAACCAATACTGAATTTCAATATTCAAGTCGTCATCATCGTTTTTATCTTTGTTCGAATCTTCTGAAAATACAAAAAACATTATTGAAGGTATGGATTGCTGTGCATATAAAAAATGAATTTGATGTGAACTTAACATACCTGATTCATTTTCGAGTAATTCACTGACAAAACTTGGTAACTGATCGCCATCGAACCAGTAAAATTGATATTGGTTCTCATCCAATGTCCACCCATTATTCTCTGGACTGAAATCAGGTAAATTTTGTGTATGTGCATTATTCCATATACTTGCGATGTAGTTTGCTCGACAGAATTGTTGGAATAGTTCACTTTTACAGGGTGGTAAATTACATGAATCAAAGTTTCTCACGCTTTTCCTATTATTTCTTCATTCACAACAGATACTGTGTAAGTAATAATGAAAAGTTGAAGTCTGACAGCATCCACATCGATTATCCCGGGAACATTGTAAACATCGCAAATAAATTTTTGTATTACATCGAATACTTTTTGTTTTGTGTCATAATCCGTAAATAATTCTTCTTAACCGAATTGGAGAAACGCTTGTTGATATTCTACATTTTTTTTCAATATATTGAAAGGTCTTTGTTTTCCTCTCTTGAAGAAAGCAGGGTTATAGTCACACCCTGTGAAAACATGAAATCCTGGCAAACTTCTACATAGAGTTGATCCCAAGTGCTCATAGATTTTTGTTATTTCTACATATCTTTGCTTATTTCCAATACCAGTTAATATCCAAACGTGTGAATTATCATGTTTCATGTGATGCATATTTCCTAGCATTATTACTGCAACGTCAGTATCAGAACATTTAACTACAATGTTTGCCTGGGTATTAATGTTGCACAGATGATAAATTATTTTCGTGTCAGCTTCTTCGTGCTGTGGACGCGATAATTCTTCATTTATATTAGCTTCTATCATATTATTATTGACAATAAAATAATGACATTGCCTGAAATTAACATTAATCTGCTTATTGCCAATAAATGGTATCATCTCATTACTTGCCCAGTGCAGAAAGAATAAAAAAGTCGACAAGTTCTTCTTTAAACCGTGAGTTTTTTAATTCTTTAGCAAAATCAGCAGGTCGAACTTGATCAGGTCCGGTTATAGTAAAATCAAGTTGTGTACATTCCTGTCGTATTAATCTCTCATAATTTTTGATGGAGGGTGTAAAATACTGATCGAAAATTACTTCATATGTACTTGCATTTAATTGTGTTACCATTTGTAACATTTCCTTGGAAATATTTCCAAAGGTATTAGGCACCCTTTTCATTGTATGAAGTAGAAAAATACCGTCAATAATTAATACATCACGTATAATGGTGGATAATGTTCGATATTTCTCTCTAATGATTTCATTAAAGCAGATTTTTGAGTTGTATAAATGGCACCATCAAAATGGTACATGGATAGTGGCACTGGAGTTATAGGATAAGATAAAATTTTCGATATGTCGATTTTATGATCCATAGATATGCTAAGCATACGTCCAAATAAATCTCTTTGAACACGCACTTCTTGAATTTTACCAGCAACTTTTGTTTTCTGCTTCTTCAAATAATCTTGAGAAAAATTGAGTAACGGTGTTCTTTTAATGCTCTTTTCAAATCTATTTATATCTGCTTCACATTCTTCAATAAACAATTTGGGTTAAATTTCTCCATTTTTTTCAATATTAAGAAGAAATTGTTCAACAGGCTCTGATGCGGCTTTGCCCGATGAAATATTTATTAACAACTCCTTTGGTACTCCTACGTCAAATGGGTTAATAAAAACATCGAAAGTCTCGATAAATGATTGTAATTGATTGATACTATGTTTGATATTGTGATTGTTGAGTTCAGCTGTAACATCTTGTTCTTTTAGTAAATCTTACTCTTTATAAACATGACTGATTACGGATGATCTCAAATCGTGACTCCGAGCCCATCGTTGTCGTGCAGAAATTGAATTTGTAAATTGTAATATTCCTGAAATATCAAATATAAATATTACAATGGTGAAAATAACCTTGTAATTTTAATTTATAAATTATAAAAATCAACTCTGTGGTAGATTTATTTGTTTTATTAAAAGAAGTTTTAGACATAATTAACTAGGTAATATATTATTAAATAAAATGAAAAATTTGCAATGAACAAAAAAATTTTTTTTTCGAAGATGAAATACCTGTAAGTCTTCTTGCGGCATCTGCATTGATGGTTTGTTCCAATACTAAGTCAATTGGCTGCTTTGAAAAGGAATTATTAGTTCTTTGAATACCGAAAGAACCTTCTTGAAATTGCTCTAACAAATCAGGATGAGTTTCGTTGACGTTCAGCAAATTTGAGTAGTATTTAATTGACCAGCGAGCATAATTTTGTTGATTGCATATAAAAAATAAGTTTGTCATTTTTGGCAACACATACTTGAATAATTCAAAATCTTCCGAGCGGATACTTCTTGATAAAGTTAAATAATAATGTATCAGATTTATGTACATCATATAAAACTGTGGTGTTTTTCCAAACTCGCCGTTGAGTGTCTGTTGCTTGTAAATATTGTACTCATTCAGTAATTCTTCAAGCTCTTCATTCTCAATTTTAAATGATGATATTGGTGAAGTTTGCAGCCGAGTGATTTCTTCCAGCATTTCATCTGTGACCGTAGTGTTTTTAAATTCTAAGAATGACTTGAAATGTAAAACTTGCAACCTCAATCCCATCAAAAGATGAAGTCTTTTGCATCTATTGAAGTGCTTTCCTTCCAAAAATCCATTTACTGAGCCCGATGCTAGCAAATTACTCTGAACCATAATATTGGATAAGCCACAATCAATTATAATTTTTACTACTGCTTTAAAATAAGCCATCATGATATGGAAAGGCTCCAAGTGTATGAATAAATTATCAAATGCTGGTTTTTCGGTGGATTGAATTTGTAAGGCAACTTTTGCTATTGCAAGGTCGTAAGTCACTTGATTAGAAGTTTGCTGTACATCCTGACAAATTCTCTGACTTTGTCTCATAGTTTCTAAAACTACTGATCTATCGGTAGGTGATGCATTTATAGGAGTCAAGTAAGAAACTATTTGTTTTGAGCTATTATTGTCACTCATTGAGCAGTTGAAACTAACCCACATTGGCACATTTGGTAATCGTAAAGCATGGCTCACCATCCAGATTGTATCGATTGCATCATATAATGGTAAATTCGATGGGTTCAAATTTTCAGTTTCATGGACTGATAGTCGCAGATTATCCATCATACGTGGTTTCTTAGGGTATGGAACTTCATCTAAGGAAATAGCCTCAAATGTTCTCCGTCTTCTTTTTCTCGAGTTCGATATAATGTCACTGGAAGACGATGGATCCATTGTTACTGAGTCATCTGTAGTACTATAATCTGAATTTTGGTATATTATACCAACGGTATCGTGCAGCGTATCTTTTCCACTTTTTGTTTCTACGATCCAGTCAAAATTATCGTACGCAACACCAGTAGAAAAATGTTGAGATTTTTTTCTTGTTTCAGGACATAACGAAGATTTTTTAATGGATGTATGAGTTGCTTCTGTTTCTAATTCTACGATTCCTTGATAACTGATGCAATGTCCATATCTGTGAATAATGTCGATAATTTTTCGACTACTGGTTAAGCTCTTTAATGACATTCCTAGCATAATGTGCTTTGATGTTTTGATTTTTCCATTGTGAATACTGTACACAACATTTTCACAAATAGAGTTTACTTGGCGAATGCATTTTCGATTTTGTTTTCGCTTTCGACTACCACCAGCAATCATAGTAAAAAAAAATCTAATAAATCTTGAGGCGCTGATGCTTCTCCTTTTTTTAGATGTTCGACAGAAATATTTTGCGGCAGTTTATCAGTTTTGATATTCAAAACAGATTTTCTTAAAAGCAAAGCAGCTGAGTTTAAAATATCTTCGTCTTTTAAATTTTGAAATGATTGGTCGTCGATACTACTTATGTGCTTTGAAGCTGATATTTTTTTATTACCAATGGGAAAAATTTAATATCTTTACTAAACACTTTCATTATTTTACCCTCTAAATTATGCGGTGTGAAATTTCCTGAAATTTCTTCACAATTTTCTGTTACACTTTCCTCAAACAAATCCATGTAATATCTGTGAAGATAAGTCAAAAAATAGATCTTTCCTTTTTCAATTATATTTTCTTTAATAAACGTACACATTTCATCAAATACGTCTTGATGATGCTCACGAAGATCATGCCATTGACTTTTTAATGTATTTTTATTTTGTGTAATTTTATAAGAAAAGTTCACTTCACAGATATGATGATAATAGATTTTTGGATGAGCATAATTTGTGACTATATTAATCAACTCGGTAGTATTTTCATCTTTAAGCTTAAATTTTGATAGAAAATTTTTCTTTTCGGATAAAAACAAAGGCAGTCTTTTCGATTTATGTTTTTTTGTTTTTTGGTCACAAAAAATACAACATACAATACAACATACAATACAACATACAACATACATCTTTCGATTTAATAGATGCTTCATCTTCAACTGGAATATTATATTCAGAAGTTGAATCAACATTTTCTAACTGTTCATTATTATCTTGGGAAGTACATGGAGCTGGTTCAGTTAACTCATATAAAACTGTTGACTGAGATATTGTAGAGGGGTCAGGTAAAAGAGCAGCTGCTGGACTTGAAAACTGTGAAATCAATGGTTGGGGCTCTATACCTTGTGTAGAAGGAGATCTTGAAAAAGACGCTGAACTTGAATCTTCTGTAACATTGGACGATTTTTTTACATAATATTTTTGCATTAACCCAGTAAATGATTTATAATATTGTCTATGATAACCATTTTCATACAATTCCACTGGTAAAACAACGTCTTCAAATTTTAGGTTATGTTCTTTTTTAAGTTTTAAGATAGTTTGACACTTTTTTAATGTTTCTTCAGTGAAAAATATCAATTTATCCCCAGAATTATTACAAAAAACACAGTTCAATAATTCTGCCATTGTATTTATTAGAAATAAAGCACTGCACATACTTTTATTCCACTCACTTTAGTTGAAAAACGCAATAACGACAGAAGCACAACACACACTGAACAACTAAACACCTCATAACTACTAGAGTAGTTCTGAAAACAATATATTGCTCTCGCTCACGCTCAAGCGCTTGCATAATGCCCCTACTCTCGCACTTACAGCGGAACTTTTATTGTGTCTGGGAGAATGTTTGGCCCTTCGGATTGGTGTGGCTGTACACAAAAGGTTTTAAAATAGTCCCCCAAACATCATATACAAAGCAGAAGACTTCGAATATAACAAAAGTTCGATAATTTTTTTATGAGGTTTCAAGCGTCTGGGAGGAATCTCCGCCAACAGAAACGGTCTGTCAATATGAAATATTTATTTTTAATAATATTCTATGCGACATATATAAAAATCAGCACTTCGAATTTAACAAAAGTAAAATTTATGTTTTTGTCTACCTTTTCTACCTGCTACCTGTGAACGGGACGTCTAGTCAAACCAGTTAGTACACACACACTCTCAAACACATAGAAGAGTGTCAATACCGTAAAATTCGTTACTTCAAAAATAAGTAACGTCTGGGGGCCCTGGGATCTTACTCTAGTAGGTCTCATATGAAAGTCGAACGTTTGATATTTTTACCAAAACCTGGGCATATCGTATGCACCTTTCCGGAGCTTATGACTAGTGGGAATTAATTTGTTTGTTCAGGTTGGTTGGTTCACTCCGTTCACTGGTTCACTGGTTCAGTTTTCTGCGTTGCATGTGCTGGATTAGATGTTGTTTCTTCATCGGTTATCTGCCACACATATCTACCTCCAACATCGTAGGTATGAGACCTACGATGTTGCAAGCGACAAGGGTTTAGTATTTTTACCAGAGCGTGGGAATTCTGTATGCCGCCTCTCCGGTGGCATACAATACATGAAATCCTTATTATATCAAACAAAATGTCTTTGATTCTGAAATAAATTTCACTTATTCTCACATACTCCTGATATAACGTTATAACGAAATAACTCCATCAATTTCATCAAAGTCTTTTCAACCTTCGAATGATTCATAATCAATGAATTTAGAATCATAGAAAAACTATTCTCGAACGTCACCATTTAATATACATTCTAGTTACGGAATCATCATCTCTCAGGTCGGTTATTCATTTTCTTCAACCACTGCCAGGTATTTGTGTCCTATCAGTTCCTGAAACTAAAAATGTTATACGTATGAACATCGAATATTCATTTTTCCATAATCTTTCAGAAGAAACGGACAAAAATCAAAATGGAGCAAAAATGTAGAAATTAACAACAGTAATCATTAGTCATTATTAACTTCCGTTTAAAAGTCAAATCTCATATACCTACTCCAAAGATACGTGGGCTTTTTAGAAAATAAAATGAATGTTCACATTTCGTGGGCTATGTATATTCGATTAGAGATTTTTTCACTTTTTTATGTTGAAACACTCTTCTTGAACATATGTTCATAGTTTCAGCTGTTCAGCTTGTGTGGGGTTTGTTGGTGAGAGGCATAAAAGTAAGGAGTGTTTAGTAAGGAGTGTTTTGCGTGAGTAATTTTGGGTAAAAAATTCAATTAAGTGCTAAGAAACACTCGATACGTTGACAGTAGCATTTGGCGATTGTACTCGAGAAGAAGTGAATGACTACGCTCGCTCTAGACGCCCCAGCACATCAACGATCGATGAAAATGTTGAGAAAGTGAAGAGAATTGTCGAATCAACATTAGAGAAGTTGCTGAGGATGTCAGCATATCGGATGGCTCATACCATGCAATTTTTCTCAGAAATTTCTAGTATGAAGCCTGTGGCAGCGAACTTTGCTCCCAAACTGCTGACTGTTGACCAAAAAAACCGTTGCATGAGCATCAGGAATTGTTGAATGACGTCAAAGGCGAACCAGATTTTCTTAAGAGGGTTATTACTGGTGACGAATCATGTGTAAATGGTTATGACATCAAAACCAAAGTTCAGACCAAAAAATCACACCAAGTTCGATCAAATGGCAAGGTTTTGCTCATTGTTTTTTGATTACCGTCGCGTAGTGCATCAAGAGTTTTTGACACATGGTCGTATGATTGTACGATCAACTAGGGGTATTATCTTGAAGTTATGCGCCGCTTGCGAGAAGCAGTACGTAGAAACAACACCGTAATCATGCCCCAGCAACCGTATTCACCAGATTTGCCACCCTGTGACTTGTTCATGTTACTACGATTGAAAAGACCCATAAAATGACGACGTTTTGCGATGATTGTGAATATGAAAACCGAATCGCTAAAAGAGATCAAAGACATACCAGAAAGTGCATATCAGAACTACTTTGAGGAATGGAAAAAACGTTGGTACAAGTGTATTATATCTGAGGGGGGTGTTTTGGAGGGAAAAATAGAAATTGATGAATAAATAATTATTTGTTGAGCAAAATGAAAATTAACCTCATTTTTAACAGAGTAGTATAACCAGTTTTTATGTATTCAAATCATCTATATAGATGTTGAAAAACTGTTAATATTTCTTTATGGATGATACCAGTTATTCAAAATTACTCAAATTATGTCGGTTTCTTCAAACTGATCTAATAAAAAAAATTTAAAGCTACGCCAGCAAAACAAAATTTACAGCTATAAAACGCTTCTTACCAACAGCGATTAAACTGACAACAATGAAATTAACATCTAGTTATCCCTCACCTTTCACACAATTCTAATCATTGTAACTGCCCTAATTGAATTAAACTGATGAATTTGAATATTCGAATATGATTGTAACTGAATATTGAATTCTTCTACAGATATTCACAGGTTTAATTTGATATTATGATCATGACAATGACTAGACCCTTACTGGAAAGGTGCGTATTCACTAAAAAAGCGAGCACGAGCGAACAAGAGTGAACGAGCATTCTGCATCAATAATCGTCTGGTGAGTACGGGCTAGCGAGCGAGCGAACGTATGCTTGTTCGCGTTCAGAAAAGATCGAGAAGAAGGCGGTACATCAAAAGGTGCTCGTACAAAGTAAATGGATCAACTATGACTACGAACTTGAAGATATTCGCTCTGATGTGGACGAGACAGCAATATGTCGAGCAAACACTAGCGAACACGAGCAACCATACACAAATACTCGCTCATGCTCGCTCGTACTCGCTTTTTTTGGTGAATACGCACCTTAAGACAACTCTGATGAATATGTAAAGCAAATAAAACTCACGAGATACAAGAGACCGAATTGAAATATGAATTGCCACACTTCATTGATTCACATAACCATGATATCCAGATATTCCAAAATCATAAGAATTCTTTGTTACAATAAGACACTTTTAATTTTAATAGAAATGTTATTTTGAATTTCAATATATTCAAAAAAAAATACGCGATGTATTAGTGATACATGTAGCCCCGTCGTGTAGGTCAGGAGCCGGATCTGCGGTCTCATCTCAAGGCACGATAGACTTCAACAATGAAATCCTATTGTTGAGTAATATGAGTTATTATTGACATGTTCTGTTCATATATTCGAACAATGTGTCTTCAATAATTGTACTGTCAAATGAATGTTCTTGTTGAAACTTTTGGTTATTGGGGTAATAAAATTGATTTAATTTGAGACTTTATATTATATTCTTATATCTTATACAATGGATCTCTATCAATACAATTTTGAGGTTATGTGGTATAACTTACTGAGAATAATTTTGAAGAAGAACATGAGATATGTCGAGCCATTTTCAGATAGCAATATTCTTGATACAAAACAAATTTTCTTCCAAATGAATTCTAATGTATATACAAAAAAATAAAATCAAGTTAACACACACCGACCACCGTTATGAAACTCGAATAAAAAATAGAAACATGAAAGTTCCAACCTGCGAAAACACAGCCAGCCGACGCTCAGCGGGATAACAAGAATATACAATTTACTACCACAACACCTCAAATCAATTAAATGTTACATCACTTTTAAATATCTTGTAAAACAATGATAATAAACACTATCGATATGAACATATTCAATAACCTCATTAACCTAAAATTTCTACAACAAACCAAATCACCTAAATACGACATTTATCTGACTAAGACAATCCATCTTTGTTTTAACCCCTCTGGACCTATACGTTAAGGAGGTTGCGGTAATGGCCATGTTACGATTGCGCACAGCTGGTGTAAACCTCGAAGTAGGAAGGGTCAATTGAGGCTGAACCTAAGGCGAGTAGCGCTCGCTGCGCAACCTCTGCTGCAGGCAACCAGTGATGCAATTGAACCCAGGTTTGTGTTCAATAAATCCTACAAAATACAAATGAAACAGAACATAGAATAAAATGCTACAAATGCAATACGCATATATAAAGACGGTTCAAAAACCGAAGAAGGCTCAGGATGTGGAGTGTACTCCAGATCACTAAGCCTAAGGATTAAGTGGGGAATGGAAAAAATACCAGCGAGGTTCAAATAGAACTGCTGGTATCTCAATCGCCACAAAAGAAATAACCAGAAAAGGAATTTCTGGCAAAAACATAACAATCTGCACTGATAGCAGACAAGCCCTATTAGCCTTGAACAAACAACGTGTTACCTCAGGGCTAGTACTAGAGTGCCAATTAAGCCAAAGCCTCGGTAGATATTAACATTATACTGAGGTGGATTGAAGAGCATGACAGGAGTAGAGGTAATCGCATTGCTGACTCTTCAGCCAAGGAAGTGGCTGGACTAAGAATTTTAGGACCCAGTGGCACCTACGACCTGATGACTTTGACAATTGCGGAACTTGTCAAACGTTACACCCATGCTCCCATGGAATCTTGCTAGGATCACCCTGGGCGACCCTGGGAAGCTGGCGCCGAAGAAATATCTGGCGATGACCAGGAAAAATCTACGCTTAATAGTAGAATTCCTGACTGGCCACTGTCAACTAAGGAAACACGCCCATAATATGGGGCTAATGGACACACCTCTATGCAGGATGTGTGAAGAGGAAGATGAAACTGTCAGGCATGTCCTATGCTGGTGTCTGGAAAGGACAGGATGGACGATGACCTAGGAGGACAACTCCTCGGGAGGATGTGCAATGGGTTACATGTGGCAAACAAACAACGAACAAAAATGTTATGAAATTAGTTCAATATCACCTATGTCAATATTATAATATATAATCATCATTCAAATGTTAATGTTAATTACATGTATTTCTGTTTTATTCTATACCATATTAATATTACTATATAAATGATGCACAACTTTTTGAAGCTTCAATGATCTTTCTTGCATATTATCAAAGTTGGGCAGCATTTTTCTTTTCGTAATTTGTTTCTTTTTGAAAATAAACACTATTATTATTATTAACATTTTTCTAGTCAGTTTCCCCCTACACCATCGCCTTCACCATAATTAAATTGCTGTGTCTACTATGCAAATTGTATGAAAACGCTTGATAACGCTATTGTATAGCGTCTGTTATTTTGTATATTGCATTGTATATTATGTATGTTGTACATTTTATATCGTATATTATTTTGTTGACTGTTGAAAGAGTATGGTCTACTAGCTTCAAATAACGAGTCAGTAAAAAAATATTTGAGAAGAGAAATGAAATGTATTTCAAAACCTGCCTCTAATTTTCTGCATTTGGAAATGATTGTTGCTGTTCAAATAACAACCAGGATTATAAAACACACTTTTGGAAATATTAACACGGTGTTCATCCACCTTTATAAAACACATATCTGACGACTACAGTTTATAAAATGTATTCATGTAAATTGTAAATATGAGCTGTCATACTATCTAGATTATTTTCAAAGGAAGAAAGAGTTTAAGTGTCAAGTGTTACAGACAACAATCGCGAAAGGGCCAATTTCATCTTGATTTCAAACAGGTTGGAGCTTGGCTCCCTTACCCTTACGACTGACGCTTGTCAGAGGGACAAATGGGTCATAACTGATCATAGGATGACGGCATGAATGTCCTCAGATATCAGTACCGACCTTCATGGTGAACCCCTGCCTGGCTGAGATGTTTGGATGAAAACATTGTTCATCAGTTAACGGGGGACATGAGGGCCTCATTCGATAGAGTGTCTGAGAGTGGGCCTTCTACATCGGGAGGGGTCGTCTACAGCATAATCTATAGCTTCCCTAACTGACGGATCACGAAAGGGTGTCAGTGAGATTGTCCTAACTACCACAGTATTCGTAGCATAAGCGAAATTTGTTTCGAGTGAAGAGAATTATGTTCCAATTTCAAGTAGCAGGCATTTCGACAAAGCCATTATATTATACAAATGGAGACTTGAGAATGTGTGGGGGAAATGACCCTGACTCAACACATTACCCTATGTGGGGGAAGGTGCTCAAATAACAAGTTTTTGGTTATGCAGCATGAGTCACGGTTGATGCTAGGATAGACGTTTATGGTAAACGGAACGCAGGATTTTTCTGAAAACTGCATATTTTACATTTCCATTTTCTGTTCTATAGACCTGAAATTTTCAGCATTGCGGCGTTGCCACTTCTATCAAAAAGTCCAAGCAACTTTATTTTTTCAAACAGAACACCCTGTATGTCAACACATTTTTGGAATCGGTCTTTCATTATAATACTTTTTTTGTTGATAATGTCCTATACCTATATCTATCGGTTTTCGAGATAAAAAATTATTTTTGCTAAATATGGTCCAAAACAGAGCCCTAATTGAACTTAAGTACATCAGTACACTCAATTCATGAAAAGCTGATTTTTTTATGATAGTTCGAACAAACCCTAAATATTCAACCAATACCAAGAAATCACCTTCATCCACATCTATCCACAAGAACCTACTTGTGGATAGACCCTATTATAGTTTGGAGGAGTATTTCAGCGAATCCTTTTAATATTTATATTTATTCATTTTTGGAACTTTTTTATATCTACATTTATACTTTTTTAGTACTTTTTTTATATCAACAGTGTATTTCTTGGACTTTGTCAATAAGATGCAAATCATCGGACAATAAAGTATATTTTGATTTGATTTGATTTGATATTATACAGGGCGTGCTGAAGTTACGATTATTTCCATTATGTATAAAAGTAGCCAAAAGTTCATTTCTTTCAAATGAAACCTCCTGTATATTACTCGATGAATTAAAAGATGATGAAAAATGTTTCTATACCCAAATTATGCAGTTTTTTTAATAAAGTCACTTCTTCTGAAAACATAATTTTTTGAGAATTTGGTTTTAGGTAGCAGTGGAGTGATTGAGCTTATAACAGTTTGGCTACTTTTATAAGTAATTTTCGAATAGTTATCGACGGTGTTCCTTTTCCAAAATGAATACAAATATCGATTATTCAAATGAAGTTCTTATGAACTTCGGTAGCCAAGCGGTTCGGCGTGGGTGATTTGTTCACTCACTCGAATTGACTGCCGTGTTGGTCGGTGGTTCAAGCCCTAGTCTGAACGATCGATCTTCATTTGCTATCGTCCAACCCGTGTTAGGAATCACACGTTGAAAGGTAAGACCTCGTTAATCCTTAGCTTGCACAAGTTTCGACTTCTGAGGGTTGTCGTTCGTAGGGGTGCGACAGCTGGTTAATGGAAAAACAGATTTTAAACAGATTTTTTTTTTATTCATTACACACGAAAAAAGTGATCGAATCATTGTCAGAACTTGCAGAAAATTCAACTAAATGTATCCTAAATGTATCCGAGAGGAAGTTCATTAGGTTATTAGGTTACAAAATAATTTCTTTAACTATGGCTCAAAGTTTCCAGGAAACAATTGTACCAAAAATCAGGCATTTCTAAATAAAAAGTAAGATTTTATGGGCTATAAAATGTGAAAGTACAGAAAAAAATAGAATTAGGATGAATAAAAATAACAGAAGTGTAAACAAAATATCCCATTTCAACAATTAATGCTGGAAATGATGTCCATTACATTCTAAACGTTTTGAAATGTTTTTTTGTACGCGATTTGTAGTTGCTTTTTCAATTTTATTAGGCTCCTGATCTTCAATATACCGCACTATTCGCTGTCGCTGTTCTTTTTTGGTATAGGCACTGGAGCACTGTACACCCTTTCTTCTAAAACACCCCATAAAAAATCAAGTGGCGTGAGTTCGGGTGATCTCCTAAACCAACGATTGTCAAACATTTCGTAAAGTTTCCTGGAAACTTCTTGGGTGGAATGTGCTGGCGCTCCGTCCAGTTGAAACCACGAATTCTTATACTCGTATTTTTCTAAAGGCATATTTTCGAGGAAATCGGTAAAAGTTGTCCTTAATATTTGAAGATATCTTTCTGCATTTAGTAAGTCTTCATGAATGAAAAAGCTAATTTTATTGTTCTTCAAAATACAGAAAACATTCAAGTCAAATTTTTCTTGAAAACCCATTTCTTTTGTCAGATGAGGATTATGACCAGCCCAAAAATGTTTATTCCTTCTATTAAAATACCATCCTTCGTAAATTTTGATTCGTCGCTCCAAAAATTCCCGATTTTCATGTATATGTATTAAAAGAGGTTCGCAAAAATGCACTCTACGTTGAAAGTCTTCTGCTTTGGGAGCTTGAACTTTGGTAAATTTATACGGATGCACTTCGTGATTTTTCAAAATTACTTATATTGAAGCATGTGATACACCTAAATCTTTTTCTGCACTGCGAATGGAAACTTCTGGATATTCATAAAAATATGATAAAATGTTAACAGTATTGACCTCATTTAAAGGGGCAGGTTTTGGTAATGTTGAAAGCGCTTTTAACTTTGATCCATACTTAAGGAAATTATTTTGTAATTTTACAAACTTCCTCTCGTTCATTGGTGTTGATGAATGATGATGATGGTGATGATGATACAGGTTGAATTTTCTGAAAGTTCTGACAATTATTTGATTACTTTGTTCATGTGTAATGAATATTCAAAAGAAAATGGTTGCTCACTATCATTCATGTTGAACCTTCCACTTTTCAAAGATGAATTATTTATAAAATAAAATTTATATTAACAACATTGACTCATTCATCTATATAACTCGAAATAAATATGAAATTACAAATCTGTTGATGGAAAAAATCAGTTATGCAAAATCTCTTACTTATAATAAATTGATGGATGTAGCCGTTAACTATGTGGTAGGAGATCATGATGAAAAAAGGAATGAAAATTTCTATATTTTTTACTGCACTCTTCTTTTAGCCAGATCACTTGTGCCTTCATTGTCGCCTTCTCCGCTGCTGGTGTTTTTGCCCTGGTTCTGATGTTAATGTACTTCGGGGTAATTTTTTCTTCTCAGGCATTCTTGGTTGAACCATAAATTCTGCGATGATTGATGGTACTTCATTTTTAGTTTAAAGTAGTATGTGGCTTGTCTAGCTGTACTTACTTCTTTCAATAAATTGATGGATGTAGCCGTTACTATGTGGTAGGAGATCATGATGAAAAAAGGAATGAAAATTTCTATTCTATTCTATACAAGTGTTAAAAAACAGAAATTTTCATTCCTTTTTTCATCTCTTACTTATAATTTTTTACCAAAAAAAGTTAGGAATACAGGAACCCAAATTGATGAATTCATAGCTGAGAGTGAGTCTATGAAAATGTTTCTTTCAGAGACAAATAACTATTTGAATACAACTATTTTCAATATGGAATCACACATTGTGCAGCATCCCTACACAGGGTGTTTTCTAACTGCGTTACGAAACTTTAGAGGGTGATTCGTTAGGTCGCTTTAAGAAAAAAACTCTAATGAACATATGTCCCGGTATTCCCCGGTATTTATAAAATATACTTACACCTATTTGGTTAAAATTCACTAGTTATTTGGAGTGATAAGGCGCTTATTTAGCCCTGGCTAGACTGAGATTAATAGGTCCAGTAGAGTCTCAGTGGACACCACAGCCAACAATATTGAGAAAAAAAAGAGCGCCACTGACTTTTTCTGTAGTTTTTAATTTTTTTAGATTTTTGTCGCTTGTGTTTTCATCATATCAAACTTCGTTTACGTGAAAAAAAATTATCCATGGACAACATAAAATAAAAACCAGGAATAAATAAACGATTCCGTCCTTAAAATCTGTTTAAAATACTTTTTTCCGTTATTCAGCTGTCGCCCCCATATGAACGAAAACTCTCAGAATTTGGGAAACTTGTGCGAGCTGAGGACTAACGAGGTCTTACCTTTTAACGTGTGATTCCTTACACGGTTGCAGCTTCCAGCTTCAACCAGATCTCGAGAAAAATATCTGGTCGAGTCGGGAATCGAACCCACGGTTTTCCGATCGTGAGTCGGGCGCACTACCACCGCGGCCAATTCTACAAGTAATTGAGCATACTATCCAAGTTCTGATAAATTACACGATCGCAGTCGATTTGACATTGATTTTCTGACACGTTCAAACATACCTGGAGTATTCCTTATGATATTGCAATTGTCAATTATTCAATTCCTCAAGTAATTCACATCTAGTACAGGAATTTTATAATCAAGAGCCATCAAATGACCCCATGAATAGAAATCTAAAGAATTCATATCAGGACTGCGAGCTGGCTAATTTTTTCAAGGACAAAACACAAGCACTACAGAAAAATCCTTGAGCCGCTCTCAGAGCGGTGTATATGCGAAAGTAGCGATTCATAGAGATGAAATCCATTTATAAAAACTCTCTCAGGAAGTTTATTCCACATAAACGCAGTTCTCCAGATGCTATTCGTTTTGAGTTGAACCTCAAAACGAATAGCAGCCATAATTTGTCTCGTATTTCTGATATGTACTGTTCTTGGTGGAATCAAATGTGCCAATACTACAAAGAAGGTCTGATCTGAGCTTTATGAAGCATCAAAAATTGCTGAGGTGTGTACAGTTTTTTGGTTCGGAACCGTGTTCCAAGCTTTCGAGAAGCAGCCTTTGCAATTCCAGCGACACGATTGTGCCCATTTCAACCCCCAACAAACTTATCAGCAGAAAGCGGAATTGTCTGAGACATTTATCTTCTTGGAGAAAACAATTCCTAGGTTTTTGTAACATTGAATTGAACCTGGTTACTTTCACCCCAATTCGAAATCACTTCTAGATCCATATCAAGATATGCAACCTCCTAATGCCGGTGAAGATGTGCCTCCGTAGCCGATGTCCTGGAATCCAAATGTAATGACGAAACAAGATTGCTGTCGTCAGCAAAGCAAAATATTGAATTCTGTTTTTTTTTTTCAATAAGTTGTTGATATACAATAAAAAGAGGGTTGGAGAGAATATGAATCCCTGGGGAACGCCAGCGTTGATGGTGAAATTATTCGAGAGAAAACCATCGACTGCCACTTGTAGGAAACGTTCTTTCAGGAAGCTGAAGTGACATACACAAAAATGATCCGACAAGCCATAGCATCGAAGTTTGGCTAGAAAACTTGCATGCCACACACGGTCGAAGTCCTTAGAAATCGCTCAAGATATTGAAGTCTTCCAAATATTTGAGGATATGGTGGTTTACGACTTTCTCCTTGATTTTGATGTCACTGATAGCAAAGCTACTGTTCTATAGTTATTTGGAAGATTTTCCTTGCCTTTTATCGGAATAGGCTGATCACGAGCAATCTTTCAACAAGAAGGAAAACCCCTTTCTTATTAGACAGGTTGAAAAGTTTGCAAAATACTGGTGCGAGTTATTTGCGCACTGGCCCTGATGAAGTTCCCGTCATCGTACTTAAGACGCCTTGTTGATATTGAGCTGTTTCAAAATTCGCCTGACTAGACGCTATCGTGAAGTAATTTCCGGTATTGTGGTTTCTAGTGTGGAATAGTGGGTGGTGCCTTTCCCAACGATTGGGGTAGGTGATGTCGAAATGCTGAGCAAGAACACTAGAATGAGCTCAAGTCCCGTCGTGTATAAACACGACAAGTACCGGTACTTCTTCTACCAAAATGGGTAAATGATCTCGCAAAAAGTCCGTGTAGCATTCACCTGTTGACCTTCCTGGGAGGAAAAATGGGCCAATTAGGTTGTCACCAATCATTTCTACCCAAACTTTCAGCAAAACTTTGTGCTGAAAATATCTTTCCCTAATAACGTGGAGATTTTTTTCGGTTCAAAAATGGTCATTGTGGAAGTTCATTAAAGCATCTCGTGAAAAATGTGTTTCGGCCGTAAATAAAATATTTGGTGAAAATGTATTATTGTGTGCCATCGAATTAAGCTTGGATCCTCTGTATGTGATATGGGTATAGGTAGTTTATTTTTAGAACTATCCATATGGATACGGATTTTAGGCTGACTTCCGGCTGCACTGCAATCTTCCCGGTATTATTTGAAGAATTTTATTTTATCGCATCAAGTATAGCTTCTTCCAGTAAGAGGTGTTGTTACAGTTTCTGGTCTTCCACCACCTGCGTTTTCATTAAAACTCCTAGTTTCACATAATATGGACTTACTATGTTAAGATATCTGTCCTGGTAAATTCTCCGTGCTTATTCCGCATTTCCATTTGCTAATCCATAAATAAAGTGCATGTCAGACATTTCAGCGTTAGTGAAATTATTCATCATAAAATCACTGCTAATTGACAACTCTGACTTTCGCTGATATGACAGCGCTATCACTGTAAGCTGGTCTCCAAAGCAGATGTTCATGATATGTAAAGTGCCTTCAATTTTTGTTCTCGAAAACAAAGCTAGATAGGAATAAAACACAAGCGACAAAAAAGTTATATGTTTAGTTGATTATTCTGAAAAAAATTGAAACTTCAACAGCAAGTCAGTGGCGTACTTTTTTTAAAATATTGTTGGCTGTGGTGCCCACTATGACTCCACTGGACCTAATAATTTCAATCTAGTTTGGGCTAAATAAGCGCCTTATCACTTTAAATAACTGATGCGAATTTCAACCAAATCGATGTAAGCATATTTATGATATTTTATAAATACCAATTTTTTCTAACTTCACCGACCTGTATATCGGAAACGAAGCAACTCCAGACATATATTCATGAGAACTGTTTTCTTAAAATGACCTAGCCAAATACCCACTGAAGTTTCATATCGAAGTTAGGAAACACCTTGCACATATTTCAATTCCATCCAATAAATGTTTGCAGTACAGACTGAATAGAAAAACTGATTTTCGTTTAATTCAATGTCCATATAAAGGTAGTTGTTTCAAAATGATTTTTTCCAGTTTGTTTCTGAAAGGAACGTGTATGCATCATATAGATTCATGGAGTTTTTATTCCGGTTTTTTTTTCTTTCGACGAAAGTTTCCCACATTTTTTGTTCAATGATAAAGGAGTAGAAAGCCGAAGAGCGTTTTCCCAAAAACATTATCTCTCCGGAAAATATTCCTTTTCAATTCTATGCATTCCACTTTTTATATTTTATTTTGAATAGACTTGTTAGAGTGTTAGAGTGAAATAAGTTAGTCTTAGTCAAATTTATCCCAAAGTTGTATCATATTGTAAGTAGCATAAACTCATCCATATTGCCTAAGATTTTATCTATTTGTATTGTACATTAATATTTTATTCTTATAGAACCTGTAATATTTGTCTAAGGTTTTATCTATTTTTCTTACTTTTTGTTGTCTAGTATTCAATCGGCCTATTTTACCTCAAGCTGAAATATAATTTGCTTAACTATAACACCAAATTCACAAATTTATTAAAATGTTTTGTAGTTTCTACTCCATGAAGGCCATACTTACTTTTATACAAATATTTATGTACTTACATATTCTTGCGCTTCTTGCGCGAAACAAGAGCTCTGCTCTTATCGCCAAACCACTTTGTTCACATATTTTGTTTTAATTGTACTCTAATCTGTATACGTTGGGAATAAAGTTATTATTATTATACAGATTCAATTGATTTCCACCATTTTCAAAATAGTTGCCATAAATAGTAACCTCTAAAACGACTGTGAAAATATTGTTTTCAATTTCAACTTATTGCAGAGTAGATCCTCAGACGAAGAAAAAGAAGCGAAAAAGAGGACACAAAGAGTTAGAAGATATACTGGAGGACGACGAAGAAGTCGCTGGTGGACGTAGACACAAAGGTGGTAAAAAGCAAAAAAGTACCAAACGCGTGGAAGGTACGGAACAAGATTTTGCAGAAGTTAAAGAAACAAAAGATCTGGGGGAGAAATTTTTTGACGATGAATTTGAAGAATCCAATTTAGGACAACTTGAAAATTATTTAACTAAACGTTTCAGGCGAAAATTATCAATGGTATGATTTCTTCCTTTTCATTTTTATTTGCATCGACTATGAAAATTCAATTGGAAATTTGCGAATTTGTGATTGAAATCTCAATAGAAAAATATTCCTCATTTTTTCCACAATTATTACATGGAAGAAAAAAATAATTTTGCAACAAATACTGACTTTTCTCAATAAATACTCGATAAGACAAAATTTTGACTTTAGATATCAAAGAGCAACTGTATAAATATTGACTTGCATAATAAATTATATTTTTGGGTCACAGAGATGAATTCAAAGAATTTGAAAAACTGATTATAAAGAGGATTTTTTAGTATATGTCTATTTGAAATTAATATAGGCGAGTACTATGGGTGTATTTCATTTTGAAAAAATGAAATCTTCACGAAATATGCAGTAATGCATGAATATCAAAAATAATATTAAACTAGTATCATTCGACGTAAATAACATGTTTCCTAACATTCCAACAGACGAATGTCTGTTGGACAGTTGGAGGTGATTTCTCATCGAAAAAAAAATAGGATCTTTCATACAAAAAAATTTCATTATAGCATCCCTTGTTAAGATACAGCCCTTCAAAGGGGGTACATAAAATTTGTATAACAATTTTTTTCACAAGCACTGAAAAAGTTACAATATAGAAATTAACCTGACGTTTTGTACTACCATAAAGACACTTAGCCAGTAATTTATTTGGTTTACCCCATGGTTGTAAGGGGTGGAAAACGCAACCCCTAAAATTTTTTTCAATGTAACTTTTTGTCTTTTCATTTGTTTACCATTTAAAAATTTAAAAATTTATTTCCGATAGCCTGTTTCATTCTAAACAAAAAATGTCTCCTGGGTTTTTTGCCCAAAATAAACCAGTTCGCAGCAAAAAATTATTTTAGGAACAACTACAGAGAGATACATCGTCATAAATGCGAAAATACGAAACTAATCTATCTAGTAGGTCGCTATTAGCGATAGTGACAATTAAATTGGTATGACGCTGTCAGTTTGTGAATTTCCGAAATTGAATTAATACTAATTGTGTGTTGTTGTTCTGTTCTTAATTTGTTACTTTAATAATTCACTTGTTATCAAAATGGCATACACAAATGAGGAAATGGCTGATATGCATTACGTTTACGGTCTGTCGCAGGGGAATGGGTTAGAAGTTTCTAGAAGATATGCTGAAATGTATCCTCAACGGCAGTATCCTTCACATAGAATATTTGCTCGACTTCATCAACGATTACGAGAACATTGTTCATTCAACAAAAGAACGCAGGATTGTGGTCGCCATCGAGAAGTACGAACACCACAGCTTGAGGAAGCAGTACTTAATTTGATTGAAGAACAACCTACTACCAGTACTAGAAAGATTGCTTTCCAGCTAAATGTTGATCATATGACGATATTTCGAATTTTAAAGGAACAACTCTTATACCCTTACCATCTGCAACGAGTACAGGCACTGTTACCGCGAGACTTTCCAAACCGTTTCAAATTTTGCAATTGGATGCTGGAAATGATTAGAAGAAATTGTGACTTTCTGAAGACGATAGAATTCACAGACGAATGTAGTTTTTCTCCGGACAAGATTATTAATTTTCATAATTACCACATATGGGCTGATGAAGACCCTCACGTTATTGTCAAAACTAACCACCAAAAACAGTTTTCTCTTAACGTGTGGCTCGGAGTTAATGGGGATGATTTAATTGTGCCTCATTTTCTACCTCCTCGATTAAATGGTGAGGCATACATTCAATTTTTAAGAGAAGTGCATCCAGTACTGCTGGAGGAAGTTCCTTTGGGCGTTAAAAGGGATATGTTTTTTATGCATGATGGGGTTCCCGCCCATTTTAGTCAAGTAGCACGTCAGCATTTAACTGAAACATATGCAAATCAGTGGATAGGTCGAGGAGGACCACAGAACTGGCCCGCTTGATCTCCGGATCTCAATCCTCTAGATTTCTCTATTTGGGGCCATTTACAGCATTTGGTTTATCGTACTCCTGTTCGCGATGTAGAGGACTTGAGAAACCGCATCATCGATGCGTGCAGGGTAATCAGAGAGACTCTAGGAATATTTGGGCGAATACGTGGCTCAATGCGCTGACGTCTAGACGCAAGCGTAATGTCTGAAGGTAGACATTTCGAACATTTACTATGATTTCTACATGTTGTGTGTTTTGTTATTAATAAATTAGTTTTGTTTATCACCCTTCAATGAAGGTACTAACTACAAAATAACAATAAATACAGTTCGCATTTATGACGATGTATCTCTGTAGTTGTTCGTAAAATAATTTTTTGCTGCGAACTGGTTTATTTTGGGCAAAAAACCCAAGAGACATTTTTTGTTTAGATTGAAACAGGCGATCGGAAATGAATTTTTAAATGGCAAACAAAGGATAAAACAAAAAGTTACATTGGAAATACATTTTAGGGGTTGCATTTTCCACCCCTTACAACCATGTGGTAAACCAAATAAATTACTGGATAAGTATATTTTTGTTACTACAAAACGTCAGGTCAATTTCAATATTGTAACTTTTTCAGTGTTTGTGAAAAAAATTGTTATAAAAATTTTATGTACGCCCTTTAAGGGGCTTTATCTTAACAAGGAATGCTCCAATGAAGTTTCTTTATATGAAAGATACTATCTTTTTTTCGATGAGGAATCACCTCCTTAAATGTTTTACACTTATTCAGTTACACCCTGTATAACTATCGAATTTTGCAAACTCCTTGATACATGCCTGAATAAAAATATAAACAGAGATATAATGATTATTTTTATCCACAGAACTCAGGTCTCCATATGGGCTCACTATTTAGTCCCATTTTGGCAGACATTTTCATGGACACACTAGCTACCCGCATCCCTTTCTCAGAAACATATTGTGTTTGGTTCAGATATGTTGATGACGTACTGGTTGGTTTAGATGGTTCAAACAGAAAAATTAATCAATTTCAAAATTTTCTCAATGGTCTGCATAACCAAGTTGAATTCACAGTAGAAATCGAACAAAACAAAAAGCTTAACTTTTTAGTTTTTAATATTTCAAGACTCAATAATAGTTTTCAATTCAATATTTATCGGAAAAAAAAATTTCACAGACTGTAATTCCCTTTGACTCTTTCAGTCCACTCTCACATAAGTTTTCCGCGTTTAGATTGATGGTACACAAGCTTTCCAGGGTGAACTAAAAATAATTCAGCAAATTGCAGTAAACAATCAGGTACCAATTTCTCTAATAGAAAAGATAATATCAGGTAAAGCTCACAAAACACTTATGAGTAAATTATACCCAAACTGCCGAAAACACAATATAGTTAAGTATAGTAGCATCAACTTAACAGGTAAACTTTCAGAAAATATTCAAAATTATTTCTCTGAATAAAAAAATATCAACAGTAATAATAATTTAGGCAGAGCTCTGTTTAATGCAAAACCCAAACGAGATAGAATAGAGTTTGGCGAATGCTCTGCAGTATATTCAGGCGAAACCGGTAGAAAATTTGACGTAAGGCTGCACGAACAAGTCTGAACAACCAGAAATATATATCCCTAAACGAGCAACTCGAGTTATGTAGATCTCCATTCTTGAATTCATAAGATGAACAACCTCTATAATCTTCAGTGTTGAATTTTAAAGTTGACACCCCGGTTCATATAACTACATGTTGTTCAACTATCTGGCCTTACATCTCACCTGGAAACTCCTGATATAATTGTTTTTTAAACTTCATATTTCAGTTTTATACTTGGGGTTACACCCGAAACCGGTTATATAAATAAAATTAACTAGTGGTAATTAGACAACAGTGTGTCATTTCTTTAAAGTGATCATGAATTACCACAAAATAAACAAGTCACCAACATTTTATAGTTTATATTGTTTTTACAGATTATTACAGATTATATTATCCTGTACAGAGATTAACCAAGCATAAATGCTTGTAGTGCATATTTCTGTACAAAGAAAGATTTTTTTATTTTGTTTTTTCAATTTTAATGCCATAAGGAATGACATTAAACAATTCCCCAACACAATAAAATTCACATTGGCATTGAAGAACAATTTGTTGTATTAATAACATTATATTCGTTCGATGTTGTTATTATTCAGATCAATTTTGAAATAGCTCCCTTTGGAGTTATATATTTATATACGGGGTCTGTTCAAAAAATAAAGTGAATGTTCAAATTTCAAGGGCTACGTACATTCGATCAGTGACTTTTTAAATTTTTCTATGTTGGTATACTCGTCTCGAATATATGTTTACAATTCCAGCTGTTTAAAAGTTCAGTTTTTTTGTGGAAGGCATGAAAGTTAGAAGTATTTTGAGTGTTCGGCAATTTTCTGCTATCGAAAAAAGTGGGTCGATAAATTTGCATCAAATTTTGCGTGAAATTGAAATTGAGTGACCAAAAACACTTTAAATGATGACAGTGGCATACAGTGATTTTACTCTGATTCAGAAAAATGTTTATAAATGGTACGAGCTTTTCACAAAAGTTCGAGAAGATGTGGACGCCCTAGCCATCATCAACCGATGAAAATGTTGGGAAAGTGAAGAAAATTGTTATGGAGAATCGTCAAATCACTGTTAGATAAGTTGCTGAGATATTAGCGTATCGATTGGTTCAAGCCATGCACTTTTTGGACATGAAGCGTGTGGCAGCGAAGGTTGATTCAAAATTGATGAATTTTGACCAAAAGACCATGGCATGAACGTCTCTCAGGAATTGTTGAATGACGTCAACAGCGATCCAGATTTGCTTGAAGTTTCATAACTGGTGACGAATCATGGTTGTGACATCTAAACCAAAGTTCAAATAGTCCCAATGCCAGAGCCCAGGAGAACTGAGACCAAAAAAAGCACGCCAAGTTTTGCTCACTATTTTCTTCGATTACCGTGGGATAATGCATCAGCAGTCATACGGTTAATAAGGATCTTGAAGTTATGCGCCGTTGGCGAAAAGCAGTACAATGAAAACGTCCAGTATTGTGAAAAAAGAATTTGTGGCTTTGGGATCAGGATATTGCACCTGCTCACCAGATTTGGTCCCCGTGCGACTTTTTCTTGTACCCAAGGGCAAAGAGAAGAATGAAAGGACGGGGTTTGCGACGATTGAGGAGATAAGTACCAAACCGCAGAGAGAGCTCATAGACATACCAAGAAGTGCATATCAGGGTAAAGAAACCCATGAAAGGACGGGGTTTGCGACGATTGAGGAGATAAATACCAAACCGCAGAGAGAGCTCATAGACATACCAAAAAGTGCATATCAGGGAATTGGAAAAAACACTGGTACAAGTGTATTATATCTGAGAGGAACGACTCTGAAGGGGACAAAATTGATATGGATGAATTCATTAAAAAAAAATGAGAAAAATTAAAATTCATCTTATTTTTACATGCTTCATATTAGCTTCACCTGTATGTATGCATATATTTGTATGTTTGTTTGCTTGTAACTCCCAAGTTCGGGATCTGTATTGACAGAATTATTGACATTATTATTGCTTTACCTATTCGCGGGCAGATGGCGCTGTATGTAACCTCCTTGATAGGTTGTTCAAAAAAATATGAAAATGAAAGATGGATTTCAAAAATCATAAGTGTTAGCGAAATGTTGTACTAGAGATGAAATATTTAGATATTTTCAATTACCCGTGATTTAATACAGAAAGTTTTGAACATAACCAAAGATACATTTTAAAATCTAATTCAATTATTTGAAAGCAAACCAGAATATAGATTTCAACAATGAAAACGTTATCGTAAATTGTACACCTGAAAAATTCAGTCACTTAAATATTTCATAAAATCGAAAAAGATTCATTCAAAAAATGAAATTATTCACTGAAAAAATATTCTTAGTCCATTAATATTTTGAATTTAACTTCAAATGAAAACATCAAGACTGAATTGTTTTTTGAAATTGTTACTGCAAATTTTCTCTTTACTTCTACACAAATTTTACAACTGTCCGCCTTCTGTTGGAGACCTGCATCTCAGTATTACTATAGAATTCAACTTACTATAGACCTCAAACTTTATTATGTTGTTTCAGAGAAATTTTACATTCGTACGCCGTCTAATGAAGATTTATAATACTAGTGACTAGAACTAAAAAGTGAAAAATAAATATAGTTTCAAAAAACTAAGAGACCGCTTTTATAGCATATGAAACTAAAAAGTGAAAAATAAATATAGTTTTAAAAAACTGAAAAACACGCTTTTGAAGAACTTCGAACTATAAAGTTAAAAAAAAATTCCAAATAAGCTTAAAACAATAACGATCAAAAAATACTAGTATTATTGTGAAAAAAGCGTGAGCGTTTTGTGCCATATTTTTTGTATATCTAGAGCCCACGCTTTTTTCACAATAACACTAGTATTTTTCGATCGTTATTGTTTCAAGCTCATTTTTGACTTTTTAGTTCGGTGTGAAATCCCTGAAAAAAATTAAAAAGATTAACCGAAAATAACAATTTTATTGAACAAAAAACTGGAAATTACAAAGAAATAACATAAAAGCAACTGCCAAAAAAATAAAAAATTGAATTATCAATGAAACCAAGTTACGTCACGACGTTTCGATTGGTAGTATCCACAATCATCTTCGGGTTATCACCTGAAGACGATTGTGGATACTAACTTCGAGTTATCACCCGAAGACGATTGTGGATACTAACAATCGAAACGTCGTGATGTAACTTGGTTTGGAATCTTTTAATTTTCATTTTTTTTCTTTAATGATATTTTTGAATTTTCAGCTTTTATTGATAATTCAATTTTTTATTTTTTTGGCTGTTGCTTGTATGTTATTTCTTTGTAATTTCCAGTTTTTTGTTTAATAAAAGTTTTTAGTTTTTAGTTTAGTGTTTTTTAGTTTTTTTAAACTATATTCATTTAAAACTATATTTTTTTTTACTTTTTAGTTTCATATGCTATAAAAACTTGTTTTTTATTTTTTTAAACTATATTTATTTAAAACTATGGTTTTTTTTACTTTTCAGTTTCATATGCTATAAACGCGTGTTTTATGTTTTTTTTTAACTATATTCATTTAAAACCATATTTTTTTTACTTTTCAGTTTCATATGCTATGAAAGTGGGTTTTTTTAGATTTTTTGTAAACTATATTTATTTGAACAGACCTCATGATTATTTGTCCACATTTCCTGTATAAAGAATTATAGTTTCCTGAATGTTTATTTTTATTACTTTTTGTAGATTTCTCAAGCGACCTCTTATCAAAGTAAAGATTTTCCATCTTCAGAAAAAGATATCGCTGGCGAACCAGAAGTCAGCAAGTATGTTCAGAAATTCCGAAGAGACTCAGAAATTAAAAAATCGTTACCAAAGAGAAAAAAGATCAAGAGAGGCACACTCGAGAGTCATTCGTTCACCAATATCAATCAGCCAATTCTGAAAGATTTCTTCTTTGGTTCGAAGGAGGGTACCATGCATCAAGGTAATTTCATGCGACTGTAGTTGCTGCTATCAAATCCCTAATTTTTCAGGTGATTTCAGTTTTCCTACATCAGTGAGGAATAATCAGGGGATATGCATGTCCGTAGCAGCTTATTGTTACTCAATTTTAAAACACCCCAACAAATGGACGCGAGAAAATATTGATGAAATATTGAACTTTGGCAACAATCTTTTGTTGGAAAGTGCCAAACAGGCTCACATACACCGTTTGTCGAGAGAATTGAAGCCCAATGAGTTGCAGAAGTACTGTATTGTAGGTAATATAATCAACAGGCTTACAAACAATATAACAGTTATATGCCAGGACGGATTCATGGGAGGGGTGATAGGGGTTTTCAACTTCCCTCGACATCAACATTCAATACTAAAACGAAAGATATAACTGAAACCTCTGGCGTAGGGTACATCCAAAACAAGCACTCTTTCCAAACATCAGAACTCCCAACAATATTTTATAATAGTTGCGAAAACGTTTCGTTTGTTTATGAAACAGCTATAAGTAGGAAATGAGCACCTTTTTATTAAACATTATAGTCTTTATTATTATTTTGTAAGGCCTATTACAAACACTATGAAACAGTTTTATGAACATTTCGACAGTTCTAACACTCTTAAAAATTAGTTTTGTAAAGAAATTCATAAAATAATTGAAATGTAGTTTTATAAGAGTCAATTAGTAGTTCCAAGTGATCATTAAAAATATAATGCAGCCCAAAACGATAACTATAAAATAAATAAGTGTTCAAAATGTTTCCTTAAAGGCGCAAGAAGTAATTTTATATTGGACACGAGGAAAATGTAATAGATATGTCACCAACTAAAAACTAACAAATAGAAAAGTTGAAGCTAATTTTCGTACTGTTGAACACATTGTTTGTGCTTCAAAGGTTATAATTTTCACTGCGAATATAATTTTATTGACAAATATAGTCTAATATTAGCAAAATTTAAGTGCGCTACTTTTTTATTCATGTTTAAGAAAAAGATTATTAATCATACGAAAACTCACTCTGTCGATGTATTGATTTTCTAATCGCGAACTTAACTCAGATTGTTTTAAATAATATAAACTTATAACATCTATGTACTTTTCAGCTGTAAATATCACTATAAACGTGGTATTTGATGTCAATAGCAAGCATTTTAACGTATTTCAGCTACTATGTTATCCCTATAAAACTGTTAAGAAACACTTAGTTCTAGGAGTGATGGTATTGCGTCAGAGTCGGACTACTTTTAAAGCTGTAGATTTCTAGAAAAGTGCTTCTATGAAGATATGATTTCTCACGTATAGTATGGATAAATATTATCGATCAGAATATTTTAGCTAAATAGTTTCGTCCATCGATTATAAATGTTAAATTTCAAAGGAATTCTGATCTGGTGATTTGAGGGTATATATACATGGTGCTCCAATTAAATAGACGGATTTCAACCATCAATAACCTTTTTCTCTTTTTAGTAAGTAAGAAAAAAATTGAAAAATTTTCCGAAGTTCAATATTACACGACATTATTAGGTATATAGTTATTAGGACGCTAGTCAAATAAAACTGACAAACTATACATCATTACATGACCTCTAAAATCAATGTTATTCTTGGCGACAGCAAATATATTTTTGCAGAAGCAGTTTGATTTTATAACATTAATTTTATTCTTTTGGAATTGTAGTAAATATACCATACTATAAAAAAGTTGGAAATTTAGCATCAAAGTGACAATATGCTAATGAAAACAAAATTGTGTTTGAAAGCCTTTCAATGAAATAATTTGAATAAAGCTACGGACAGCAGTTATGGAATAAGCTTGAAATAGTTTTATGAAGATTATACAAACCTTAAAAAACAGTGCTATAAAACTGCTACAAAACAATTAACTTTTATAGGAAAATATGTTTCATGAGTTAGTTGTGGAAACATTTCTATGATAATTTTGTGACTATTTTATAAAGGACACCCTGTACATATATTGAAACCCACAGCTTTGACCGGAAATAAGCAAATAAGAGTGGAAAATTCAAATATTTACATTTTTACTTTGAAACGTATCGAAATACGAAAAACTGATATAGGTTAGAAAGAAATGTCAGATAAAATTAAATTAACTTCTGTGATGAAAAAACGAAAAAGGCATGATAAACATCATTCCCAAATAAAATTGTTTTTATTTGGGAATGATGTAAAATTCAAAATTTATTATTGTGAATCACTTCCTCAGAAACTGACATGAAGTGATGCTTTTGAAATATATTAATATTTACATAAAAGTGAGGTTAACTATGTTTGTACGAAACTATAAAATAAAAATGTATCTAAATTTAAGAGCCAATGTTAAATTAGTAAAATAGAAAATTTTCCTGAAAAAAAATTTGAAAATTTGTATATGTGAAAATTGATAGATGGTAACTAGGGGAACGAGATAGATTTTCATTTTTTCATCAACAACGGGATTCTTCTTGAGGCAACGAAAGAGAGGCCACGCTAAATTTTTCTCTCCGTAATATTTTAATTATATAGTATATGAATCAAGAATTGAACAGAATAGTAGTGAATACTGATAAGTAATAATAAATTCAGTGAAAAAACCTACCTGTCCAGCCAAGTCGAGTAAGAAATCTAATAGTTCCAGCTTCTCAGAAATATCACACTACACACACACCAGCGTTGGAGGAAAGTAAGGTATTTACTTAAACCATTTATAAACAATATATACATATATTAATGAAAAGACTTACGAACTGAAAATGACAATAAAAAGTACTTGAAATCAGAACTCGCAATTGGACTCTGCCGAATTACAGTGACCTGCAATTCATAAAATGACAATTACCACATTTGTTCAGTGTTTTCACATTGAATAGTTCCTTGTTCGTTGTAGATTTAGGACATTCTTAGATTTAAGGAATTTTCTATTTTGGCAATTGATATATACAGCGTGACTCACGGTCGATGGTATGTTAGACGTTTCTGGAAAACGCAAAGCATGATTTTTCTGAAAATTCCACCTCTCACATTTCCTTACCTGTTCTATCGATCTAAAATATTTTCAGCATTGCCGCACTTCCATCAAAAAGTCTTAGCAACTTTATTTTTTTAAATAGAACACCCCGTATATTAATACATTCTTGGAATCGCTCTGGTATTTTAATACTTTTTTGTTGAAAATGTCCTATACCTATCTCTATCTGTTTTCGAGATGAAAAATAAATTGTGCTAAATATGGTCAAAAACATAGTCTTAATTGAAATTACGTACATCAGTACTCTCAATTCATGAAAAGTTGATATTTTGATGATAGTTTGGACAAACTCGAAATATTCAAATAACACCAAGATATCGACTCCATATCATACAGGGCGTGCTAAAATTACTATTATTTCCATTATGCATAAAAGTAGTGAAAAGTTCATTTTTTCAAATGACACCCCCTGTATATTACTCGGTAAATTGAAAGATGGTGAGAAATGCTTCAAGATGATATATCATGTTCCTATACCTAAATCGTCAAGTTTTCTCAATAAAGTCGCTTCTTTAGAAACATTGTTTTTTTTAGAATTTGGATTTAGGTAGCAGTGGAATTATCAAGTTTATAGCAGTTCGGTTACTTCAATAAATAATTAACAGAGAGTTATCGACGGTGTTTCGAATCATCTTCCAAAATGAATGCAAATATCAATTATTCAAACGAAGTTCTTATGAAATTATTTATTATACACATGAACAAAGTGATCAAATCATTGTCAGAACGTGTAAAAAATTCAACCAAATGTATCCTGAATTAACACCAATGAACGAGAGTAAGGTTACAAAATAATTTCCTTAACTATGGCTCAAAGTTTCCAGTGAACAACTGTACCAAAAACCAGTCATTTCTAGGTAAAAAGTAAAATTTTGTGGGCTAAAACATGTGAAAGTACAGACAATAACAGAATAGGATGATTCAAAATAACAAAATTGTAAAGAAAATATCACATTTTCTCAATAAATGCTGAAAATTTTGTCCATTACATTCTAAAAACTCTAAAATGTTTTTTTGTGCACGACTTGTGGTTGCTTTTTCAATTTCGTGGGGATCCAGATCTTCTATACTCCGCATTATTCGCCGACGCAATTCTTCTTTGGTAGGCACTGGAGTACTGTATACCCTTTCTTTCAAAACACCTCATAAAAAAAAAAGTGGCGTGAGATCGGGTGATCTCGGTGGCCAATCCCACGGCCCTAAACGCCTAAACCAACGATCGTCGAAGAGTTTGTCAAGTTTCCTGGAAACTTCCTGGGTGGAATGAACTAGCGCTCCGTCCAGTTGAAACCACGAATTCCTATATTCCTCTAAAGGTAAATTTTCAAGAAAATCGTTACAGTCGTCCTTAATATTTGGAGATATCTCTCTGGTGTTGATGGTGTTGATTCAGGATACATTTGGTTGAATTTTCTACAAGTTCTGGCAATGATTTGATCACACTGTCCGTGTCTAATAAATAATTTCATAAGAACTTCGTTTGAATAATCAATATTTGCATTCATTTTTGGCGATTTTTTGAAACACCTTCAATAACCATTTTTCAGTTACTTATAAAAGTCACCAAACTGTCATAAGCTTGATATTTCCACGGCTACCTAGAGATCAAATTCTTTAAAAATTATTTTTTGTACAACTGTTATTGAAAATCTCTTTGATAGAAACACTTCAATCAGAACACCAAAAAATCATTTAGAAAAGTTCACACATGCAGTTCGTGCTATTGGTAATATTAAATCCCTGTGAAGTTACTGACGATGACGAAGTAGTATTCAGTCCAACTGTAGAAAGTCCTTCATGACTAACGAATAATCCTCCTACATACGCCAACGTGAGTTGGCGTATGTAGTTGTAACATATGCCTTGTAATCCAAAGACCGTGTGTTCAAATCCCATGGACCCTATAATTTTTTTCATCATCAGCAGTAACGTTATACAAAAAAATTTGTATGACACATTTGTTAAAAGTGATTTTATTTTGCTCGTTAGTTTGCTTCACTTGCTGACGCTCGTTTTGCAATAATCCCCACCCACAAAATAAAATGCCACTCTCAACACTTGTAGGTAAAAAGTGAATAACTATTTTTCGACAAAAACGACTTTATTAAGAATACATATAAAAAATAAAGATTATTAATATGAAAGGTCACAACTTACTGTTAGTGAGGTTGGCCATGTCGATAAGAATGTTACATTTAAACAATTGAAACATGTCAATACAATAAACAAATCATTAAATTAAAAGAGGTTGACACCCCACTGTATACAAAGAAGAATTTTGAATTTAAATTTACTAAAAATCGTTATTTGTTTTAAAATTATGGATTACCGGTAAAAGCCATGTGGTTGAAGAACAAAGAGAGAGACACAAAACAATTGACATTGTCAGCTGTCATGTAATTCAGTTTGAAAACGTGTGTTTGTTTGTAGATGATAAAACTATGGAACAAAAGGGAACTATTCTGGTGCAAGTGTGATCAGAGACATCTGCTGTTCTGTGAGTAACTCAATGAGAAAAACCCAAAAATCGAATATGTTGATTAATTGACAACATCCTCATTAGTCATGAGGAAAACAAGTGAAGAGGTGTTGTTAAATAAAAGGAAAACCCTGCCATAGGGAGATTGGAAGTTAGTTAAAAGAGAAAATATTTGGAATATTATGAAATTATATTAATGAGAAACCAGAATTATTGTTGGTTTGGAAATCATGTAGATTTTTGTTAATATCTAATAAAAAGGCATAGATTTCACTGAGGTGATCAATGTCTGATCTTGCCTTGATAAAAGATCAGACCTCAATAATTGCCTTAATAATGGAATCAAATGTTCCAAGTCACTTGAACACCTCCCGTGATATTATCAATCAAGGAGAAACAAATCTCCAACCTTTCTTCGACGTTCCAGGCTAATAATGTTGCAAGTTATGTACTTGTCTCTAATCAGGCGGTTGGCTCTTTTCTGAATGGAATCCAGCAGCTCCAAGGTATGCTTAGGGGCAGAGCCCCTGATGTGTGTACAGTTTTCTGGTTCGGAGCAGTGTACCAAGCTTTCGAGAAGCAGCCTTTGCAATTTCAGCGACATGATTGCTCCAAGACATATTGGTGTCCATTTTAACCTCCAACTAACTTATTGAAACAAAAAAAGGAATTGAAAACTGTTGCCTAGGTTTTCGTTGCATTGAATTGAACCTGATTACTTTCACTCCAATTCGAAGTCACTTCTAGATCCTCATTAACATACGCAACCTCCTGATGCTGAAGATTTGCATCCACAGCCGATGTTCTGGAATCCAAATGGAATGACGAGACAAGTGTGCTATCGTCAGCAAAGCAATATATTGGATTTTTTCATGTTTCTCGATTGCGTTATTCCAAATATGGGTAACATACGATAGAAGGTCGCCTGTTGATATTTGTTCCTGAAAACCATATTGATGATCGCTCAAGATGTGGAATCCTTCCAAATTTTTAAGGATATGGTGGTTTACGACTTTCTCCATGATTTTTGGTATCATTGATAGCAAAACGACCAGTCTAACTAACTGTGAAACTGGTCTCTATTCAAATCACTCTAATTTTAACAGAGTGATTCGTATGAAAATGAACAATGGGCTGTTTGAAATGGAACCTTCGTCACCGTTCATATTTCTCATGCCGAACTTTGCTTCTCACAAATTTTGTGTTGTGAAAAATATTATGATCTATCAGGAATATATCAAAAATCAACAGTATTCTTTCTGTAGACATCTAATTCTAGACCCTGGTTACTTCTGACATCCAAAAAAGTCCTCTGATCCAAGTCCGTGTTAAGTAATACAATTCATCTATTGTTTCCAATTGAAATCTGAAATGAACAGATTAGCTAAAAAAAGGGGATAGTGGTTTTTCTATTGCCGTGCCTTCGTGCAGTCTTCAGACACAGTTGAACTGGAAGCAATTCTATTCTTCGCAGATTGTTATTAATTGTATGTAGTATCCGATTACTTCAACACTGAGAACTTTGACCCTCAGAAGATTTCTGAAATATTCAGTAGTTTTTGGTAGGTATAGGAACATTTGGAAACAAGGATACATCAAATGATACTAAAATCTCTCCATCTCGCAACTATACATACCTGTTCATCTATGAACTCATGTGACAACAAAACTTATATTCAGTTGTGGAATTGGGAAAGATTCAAACTTTTTTCAGTTAGAGGAACTTATGGCGGAGACAATTATTGGTCCCACCGACTTGCCAGATTGCGATCAAATTTTAACACTTTTTGAGTGTGTTTTTCACTTATGACACCATCTTAGGAAATGGATCCTTGGTAATTTATTATAGGAACCGTTCTCAATTGAATTATCAATTATATAATTTGTCTGATATCACAACCTTATTGCCTTTGTCTGCTTTCAGATAGAAATCATTCAATCTTTCCTTCTTGATCCAAAATCATTGATGTGTGTGTGAAAGTGAGTGTTGTTAGATGTTAATAGAAACCAGTTTCAGAGCTTAAAATTAGTGTTCTTCATTTCCAGAAGACGCCAACTTGGTTGGTGAAACGCGCGTCGAGAAGTGTGTTGCAGTTCTGATGTTTGGGAACAGTTTTTGTATCGAGCATTCAATACATTTCAAATGAGTATTGTAGTATATACAGGCACATAATATACAGGCTGATACACGGTGGATGGCACATTAGACGTTTCTGGTGAACCAGACAACGGATCACTTTGAAAATTTAATGGAGGGCATACTCGGACATTCTCTAGCCAACTGAAATATTTTCGACAATGCGGTGTTGCCGCTTCTATTAGAAAGCAGTAGCAACTTTGATTTTTCAAATGGAACACTCTGTATATAATATTATTTTTGGAATCTTCAACAATTGCCCGACAACTTTTCTTGATATTTCCCTATACCTATCTGTTACCGTTTTCGAAATAAAAATTAATTTCAATTTTTTTCTTCGAAAATCATGACTTCTAAAAATGCCGATATCTTTTAGTTAAGAAGTACTATGATATCGAAATTTGGTTTGGAGTTAGGTGATACTTGGACACTTCCCACACGTCAGCCTAATCTTCGTTACTTCAATACAGGGTGGTAAAAAAATACAGTTTTTTCGTTTGCTTGAAAAAGTTGCTGAAATTTGATTATTTTAAATGGAACATCCTGTATATTATTGGAAATTCGGAAAGCTGCTGAAATTTGCTTTCTTTCTATGTATATCATACCTATACCTAACTAGTCAAGTTTCGGACTTATGAACATTTATTTGTGAAAATGTCCCATCAGAATGGTATTTCCATTCGGTATTTGGTAAGCAGGCCATGATTACTATTTGACAGTAGCGTTGTGACATTCTCCTAATAATATCGACATTTTCGTCACTTCAGAAGTTGCAAATACCTTCAAAACGATGGAACAAAACTATTCAAACGAAGTTCTTATGAATTTGTTTATTATTTTTGGACAGTGTGACAAAATTATCAGCAGAACATGTAGAAAGTTCAATGAAATGTATCCGAATCTACCGCCAATGAACTTCAAGAAATTTATACGAATTCAGAACAATTTCAATATGTTTGGATAAACTTTAAAAAAGCACCAAGAAACTTGAAATTGGAAATATTGATATGAATAATTATAAAAAAGTAAAACAATCATGTGGAATATTTCAAAATATGTTCGAATCGCTGGCCGTTCACTTCCAAGCACTTTAAAATGCGAGTGTTGACTGCTTTCGTGGTGGCAGATCTGATTTCATTGGGATCCGAATCTTCAAAAATGTTTGGGCAATCCTTTCTAACAATTCATCTCTCGAACGCACGGGTATTTCGTAAACTTTTTCTTTAAACATTCCCCACAAATAAAAATCTAATGAATT
This sequence comes from Leptinotarsa decemlineata, assembly GCF_025532065.1. NCBI lineage: Eukaryota > Metazoa > Arthropoda > Insecta > Coleoptera > Chrysomelidae > Leptinotarsa > Leptinotarsa decemlineata. The sequence continues at coordinate 8,361,918 of NW_027412694.1, read as the reverse complement.
AAGATCGGGGGATCTCGCTGGCCAATTCCATGGTCCCAAGCGCCTCATCCACCGATCGTCAAATAGTCTATCCAGTTCTGCGCTCACTTTTTTTGTGCAATGTGCTGGAGCTCCGTCTAGTTGGTACCAACAGTTTCGATAATCTTCGAGTGGCAGATTATCCGCGAAACTGTCTACAGTATTCTCCAAAATATTCAGGTAGCTTCTGGATGTTAATGACTCCTCGTATATCACGTACCTCAATTTGTTGTCCATCAACATGCAGAAGACATTAAAACTAAATTTTTCTTGAAATCCGGCTTCTTTTGTGACGTGAGGATTTTCACTGGACCAATAATGACGAATTTTTCTATTTAAAATCCCTTCTCTCGAAAATTTCGATTCATCAGTCCAAATAATTTTATTTAAAAAAAGTGGATCTTCTTGAATGCGTGTCAACAACATTTCACAAAATTCTACTCTCTGTTGAGGATCTTGAGGCTTCATTGCTTGAATTTTGGTGAATTTATAATCATGCATTTTATGTCTTCGCAAGATTCTTTGAACCGATGAATATTATATACCCAAATCTTCTTCAGCACTTCTTATCGATGACTCGGGAAATGCGTGAAAATATGCTAAGACATTAATCTGGTTGTCTTCGAAAGTTAAGGGTCGAGGCAAGTTTCTTGGTGCTTTTAAAGTTGATCCAAATGCATTGAAATTGTTCTGAATTCGTATAAATTTCTTGAGGTTCATTGGCGGTAGATTCGGATACATTTCATTGAACTTTCTACATGTTCTGCTGATAATTTTGTCACACTGTCCAAAAATAATAAACAAATTCATAAGAACTTCGTTTGAATAGTTTTGTTCCATCGTTTTGAAGGTATTTGCAACTTCTCAAGTGACGAAAATGTCGATATTATTAGGAGAATGTCACAACGAATGTCAAATAGTAATCATGGCCTGCTTACCAAATACCGAATGGAAATACCATTCTGAAGGGACATTTTCACAAATAAATGTTCATAAGTCCGAAACTTGACTAGTTAGGTATAGGTATGATATACATAGAAAGAAAGCAAATTTCAGCAGCTTTCCGAATTTTTAAAAATATACAGGGTGTTCCATTTAAAATAATCAAATTTCAGCAACTTTTTCAAGCAAACGAAAAAACAGTATTTTTTTATCACCCTGTATTGAAGTAACGGAGATTAGGCTGACGTGTGGGAAGTGTCCAAGTATCACCTAACTCCAAACCAAATTTCGATATCATAGTACTTCTTAACTAAAAGATATCGGCATTTTTAGAAGTCATGATTTTCGAAAAAAAAAATTGAAATTAATTTTTATTTCGAAAACGGTAACAGATAGTTATAGGGAAATATCAAGAAAAGTTGTCGGGCAATTGTTGGAGATTCCAAAAATAATATTATATACAGAGTGTTCTATTTGAAAAATCAAACTTGCTACTGCTTTCTAATAGAAGCGGCAACACCGCATTGTCGAAAATATTTTAGTTGGCTAGAGAATGTCCGAATATGCCCTCCATTAAATTTTCAAAGTGATCCGTTGTCTGGTTCACCAGAAACGTCTAATGTGCCATCCACCGTGAATCAGCCTGTATACAGGCACATTATTTATCCTGAAAGTAACCCCCCGACAAGTAAATTTCATCTTCATCAAGTATCGGCCAGAACTATTCAATCAGATCTTAATCCGCCCTTGGATGTATCACGCTTCAAATCAAAGTACCGTATAGAAATATTTCCTTTTTAGAATATTTCAGAAATTAGAGAGATAAAGAAAGAATATGTTTTATTGTTCAAAGATACAAAATCTTGTTGACAAAGTTAAGGCCTAAAACAATCTTAAATTAAGGTAAAGTAAAATATACACACACAGAAAGAAGAAATGGAACAATATGTCGACACTGACATTATACTAGAATGTCTCATACCTTCAACAATATATAAAATGTAACACATGAGAAACATCTTACAACATATTAAAATTAGTTTGAGTTAGAATGCGTCATTATAAAATTCTTGTAAACTATAATAGGGTTTATCCAACAAGAGAGCTTTTATTTCCTTTTTGAAATGTTCTACTGCACTTATTTCTTTGATGTGTTTTGGTAAGTGATTGAACATCTTACCACCTGCATAAATTATTGAATCTTTAATAGGTGTCAGTAATGGGATCGGGAATTTAATGTTACCAGCTTGACGCGTGCGGCGGGATGTGTGTAAGTAATGTGAATATGTTTTTCAATTAGACATACCGTTTCCGTAACAAAAATTGCGAATTCTGTTAACATTTTGTGTTTAACAAAAAGAGGTTTACAGAAATCTTGGATCCTTGCTTTGCACATTTATTTTAGTGCATGTTTTTGTAGTACTTCTTCTTCTTCTACTTAATATTGGTCCCAGCTTCTAGATGGCGCTATTATGACCAGTACTCTTTTCATTATAGTAAAAACTATAATAAAAACTTTGTCTGGAAAGTCTTGCTTTACGCAATATTGCACCCCATTTTTATTCTTCCCAAATTAATAATTTTTGATAAGCACGTCTTCCTGCGGCGGACATATACATACATATAAAATTATCATCTTCTTCTTAACAGATTATTCGTTGCGATCCTACTCCCACGTGGACATCCGGTCCACCCGGCCTCCAACCGGCGTGAATGGGAGTAGGTATTATATATTTTTTCACTTTAGCACTCCCTCATGGGCATCCGGTCCACCCCGGCCTCCAACCGGCGTGAATGAGAGCACTATTTATTCAAAAACACTTAAACAATTATCATTGACACTATTTTTAATTTGATTTAATTTGATTCATATTACATACCACCAGAATGGGATTCCATATACCAAGTGGAATTCTACTAAGGAATGGTACACAACCTTACTGCATAACATCCAGAGTACAACTTTCTCTTATCTAATTAGATTATTTAAATCAGATGGAAATGTTTTCATATACTATTTCATGAATTATAATATATGATTAGTCGAAGTTACTCAAATCGATATATCTGGTGTCATGAGCAAATCATCCTTGAGATTTTTGTGGTGTAAATAAATAAGTCACAATTCTACATTACTTTGCTTGATTTTTTGATATTATCAGCTTCTACAATGGCTAGCAACCATGTTTTGGAAACCATGTCTGTTCTCGGCTTCAAAACGAACTGAAACACGAATACATTTCACACTCACTCAGATTACAGTTAATGGATGGTAACTGACAAAGTATTTGTCAAAAAATGAATGATTCCTAGAAATTTTATCGTATACTCTCGGATGATTATATATATCTTGATGAAATTTTGTTCAATCTGAAGAATTTTGGTTGGAAAGTACAGCAAGGTATATTTTTGATTTTCCACAAGATATGTTTTGATCTGAATTGAAAAGGGTATTAGGAGAGATTGATTTTTGGGAAAGAAAGGTTTTGACTTTCTACTTCTCCATCTTGATACAAAAAATGTGGGAATCTTTCAAAGAAAAGAAGAAAGCATTCAATTTCTGTTTTGACTATAATCACTCTCATATTTTATTTCAAGTTAACAATTGGGTGTTTAATGATATAATAATAAATGAAAAAAATTACCCACTGAAGCTGAACTGGGCTTTCAGTGAATTCGGTGTAATTTTCACAATAATGGAAGCTTTCCGAATTATAGTATTCGCAGCAATTGATATGTCTTTCATTATAATTCGTCGCTATTTCCAGTACAAGATTAAAGTTCGGGAGACAGTCCGTTGCTGGGCCGATTTCTCAATACAATCCAATTTTTATGTTGCCTTTCTATTAGTTCTCATAAATAATACAAGGTGTGTTTTTGAAGGAAGTAACTACCGCTTTCAAATTACACCAGTGCAGTACATTTCTTGGGAAGCCACAGACGCCAATACGTAACCAGATTGTCCATTGATGATTCCACCTACTCTGAAGTGAGTGCAGCTATTCATTTTTTAAGAACTGAAGGCTGATTTTTATCTCCAAATCAGTGAAATTTATAATGAAAACATCATTAGTGATGGAAGTGTACGTGAATGGGTTGGGCTCTCAGAGATGGACGCATATTCACGATGAGGAACTAAGTGGGTGACCTTGGGCGGAAATAATTGGACCCACCGCTATACATTCCCAATCTAGCTCCGAGTGACAGACAACGATAACAACGAAATCAACGACTGTGCTGCAGTGGTTGTCTAACCAGGTTCCAACCTTTTTTAAACGATGGCATACAAAAGTGCTTGTGTTTTGTTCTTACAAAATAAAATAAAATCTTTGAAATCTTTACAAAAAAAACTGATAAATGCATATATGAATTATCGTACTCAGAACCAACAGTAAATTTAATTAAACCAAAAAATGTATCAGATTTGAACACACTATACAAACAAAATATTTTTTGGGAAATAAAGTTTTTGGCTGTATTCTCATATAAACACGAAAGAAAATCTTTCGAAATGAATACTTTTATACGAACACTGAATTATATAAAAACACTTTTCTCTACTCAGTTTGTATTCCAAACATTCTTTATGGAATTGAATCAGATATAATTCACAGGATTTTCACACAATATACTAAATCCTCACTGGTAGACATCGATGTTTTCCGCAAGACCGTAGGGCTCTTTAGTACCAATCTCTATAACATTATAAAAAAAACAGACAATTCAATAATAAATTACGATTTCATTTCACGGAATGAATTTGAACTACTCATGTCATCGATCACATCGTAATGACATTGATTCGCTTACTTGTTGTTGTTTCATTCATTCAATAACAAATAAATCTACAATTTCATACATAAGTCTCAGAGAAATCAATAACACTAGACAAACAAAATAATTATCAGTTAGTAATTTCAGATCTAATTTTGGACAGGAATCAATCCATCATGATGGAATTATAATAAATAATATAATTCTTGAAGAAATAAAAAAATCTAAAACTGCTCTCACATTTAAAAATCAATTGAAAAAGTATTCAATGAATTGAATGATATTCATTTAGGATATGATATTCATACACCCAGAATCATCTAAATATTTTTATATTAACTATGGAAAATTTCACATTTGACTTGGTCATATTTAATATTCAACTCGCGTTTCCTTATTCAAGTATTCATATTTTTTTAAATTTCAGATTATGATACCTATCAACAAATTTAATGTTCACTGATTATATCAATTACTTGTGTTTTCTTAATTTAGTCAATCCCTTAATTTAGTTAATCCCTCTTCATAAACATTTATTGTTTCTTGGGATCATAAAGAGAATACAATTCAGTAGATACTTGAACACGTTTATTACTTAATAAGCATGGCAAATGATTTTGTTGAGTTTTACAAAAAAATAACAATACAGGAACGAATATTTGAAGTCAAAGTAACGTTGTCAATAAGTACGATTTGAACTGAAGGCTTTTTCAAACATTCATCATTTCGAAATATTCGGCTGTTCTTTATTTTATGTTCTAATACATACAAAATAAAAAATTGTTTGAACTGATATATTTTTTTTTGTAGGTGAGAAAAAAATACGCTTCACAGTAGACGATACGGAAGTTTCGGGATATATTAATTCAAACGATAAAAGAGTGTTCAATCTCACAAAAGCTCTGAGGATATTTTTTGCGCGAAACTCTGCAGGAATTTTCAAAACTCAAGATATCAGTGTAGCAATTTGGAAAAACAAGTACTTTTATATGTTTGACGCAAGACCCAGAACAAGGGATCTCTACTGTTCACCAACTGGAACCGCCATCATGGCAAACTTTTACGATATTCCTGCACTTGCTACGGTTTTTTTGAGCAGATCTAATGTTGGTAACTGGCCATTCAACATTTATCCTCTGAAAGTGTTCAGAATTTTGAATAAGGATGAACCGGAAAAGAATTCCAGCAGTGAACTAAACGCCATCAGTGAATACGAGGTTTTGAATGAAAACAAAGCTGTGGTTTCTGGATCTTTTGATTTGGCCGATAAATGTTTCGAATTTAGTAGAAATAAACAGTCTTTGGCTATGAGTGTCGTTTGTTTGGTAAGTATAGTAACTGACGAGAAATTTTTGCTGTTGTTTTATTGTCGGTATAGTGTAATTCAATGGTACAGGTCAATCTGATGGATGTACCTTTGTTTGTTCCATTCGCTGTAGTTCTATCACTATTGAAAATACTTTGAATGTCTTCAGGAAGATAAAGTCAACCTGAAGCTGCATCTGTTTAAAAAAATCTGTTTGAAATCTGTTGATGGATGTAGCCGTTACTACGTGGTGGGAAATCATAATGAAAAAAAGAGAAGTGGAACTTTCTGTTTATTACCACTTTCATTTTTAACTAACGTTACTGCAGTTTCGTCTTATGAGGACATTTTCAAACTCATGCATTAAACTAACAATGGTTGATTACATTAGCCCTTACATTATACCACTGTAGGTAATGATAGAGGTACTAAGCTTGATTGAGTATATGAATTTTGTTCACTAGTGACCATGTGGATACGCTAATTTGAAAACCGGTGGGTAAACTGAATCGATTTGATCATTCAACAGGTTGGACACATAATGTTTATGCACGTAAATTTTCAAAGATTCCAAATAATTGAGTTTGCAACCCTTTCTTGCATGGTGCAAAATGTCCATATTGTTTAGATATGGGCACTTGTGATTGCATGCAAAAGAATGGTTTGAAAACGTTGAATCATTTTTACCTAGTCTGAAGGACCTTTAATGTTCAGCAAAACGTAATTTCGACCACATTGTCCCACAAAAACACTATTACACTCCGGAAACTTGAGCTTATAAACTTGTCTACGTTATCTTTGGCATTGAAAAGGAAATCAGAAAACCTGGCATTTGGTCTGAATGCCACTTCCACATTGTTTTTCCTGAAGAAACCCGCAATTATCTCTGTTCTTTTACCAAAATATGTTAGAGTTACCCATATCTTGATTTCTGATTGTTTGATTTGGGAGTATATTGATCTGTAAGTGAATTCACGGCTTTGTTTTCTGACTAACTTATGGATTGTATCTGCATTGAAACCATTATTATTGCCTATCTGTGTAATTATGTCAATTTCCCTAGCTAGATTGTTAGCATACAAAGACAGTGAGAATGCTCTGTGCAACATTGAATTATAGGCTGCTAATTTATGACTGTCTGGATGGAAATAATCACTTGAGATGGTAATATCTGTATTGCTAGGTTTTCTGAAAACATCGAACACAAAATTATTCTGATTGTGTGTAATGGTCAAGTCTAATAAATTTTACTGTCTCTCTATATCGAGTGTGAACTGGATATTGCCATTAAGATTATTCATGAATGTCATAAATTGGTTCAGCTGTCATGTGGTACCTCTGAAACAGGCGAGAATATCGTCTACATATCTGTACCAAAAATGAATATGTTTTTTACCCAGGTCGGAATTTACTATAGTGGTCTCCAAGCTTTTCATGAATAAGTCTGCTGAAAGTGGTAAGGGGTGAGCCCATTGGTAACCCTGAATCCTGTTTATAAAATTTGTTGTTGAAATATAGGTAACTCTGATTTTGGCACACATCGAAAGCTGTTGAAATTTCAAAGGAAGTGATATGGTCTACTTTGACTTGATTTGATATATGTATTTGAAATGAGGGGCTCACCCCTTTGTCCACTTTACTTTGACCACTATAGTAAATTCCGACCTGGGTAAAAACATATTCATTTTTGGTATAGATACGTAGTCGATATTCTCACCTGTTTCAGAGGTACTACACGACAGCTGAACCAATTTATGACATTTATGAATAATCTCAATAGCAACATTCAGTTCACACTCGAAGCAGAGATAGAGAAAGAAGCAGATATATTTCTTAGACCTGACCATTACACACAATCAGAACGAAATTTGAATTCAATGTTTTCAGAAAACCTAGCTACACAAACATTACCATCCCAAATGATTCTTGCCATCCAGAAAGTCATAAATTAGCAGCCTACAATCCAATGCTGCACAGAGCATTCTCACTGCCTTTGTCTGCAAGAATCTAGCTAGGGAAATTGATATAATTACACAGATAGGCCATAATAATGGTTTCAACGTAGATACAATCCAAAAGTTAGTCAGAAAACAAAGCCGTAAATTACCCTACAGATTAATATATCCCTAGATCAAACAATCAGAAATCAAGCAATGAGTAACTCTTAACATATTTGAGTGAAAGAACAAAGGTAATTGCGGGTGTCTTCAGAAAACACAATGTGGAAGTGGCATTCAGGCCACATGTCAGGTTATCTAATTTCCTTTTTAATGCCAACGATAAAATTGAAGAAATCCGAAGTTTATAAGTTTAAGTGTAATGGTGTTTATGTTCCAAATTTCCAAAAACGGTATGCTGAACATGAAAGGTCCTTCAGATTAGGTAAAAATGATTCGACGTTTTCAAACCATTCCTTGGCATGCAACCACAAGTTCCAGAATGTAAAGTTTTGCACTATGCAAGGAAGGGTTGCAAACTCAATTATTTGGAATCTTTGAAAATTCACAAGCTATGAACCTCTATTATTACTTACAGTGGCATTATATAAAGGCTAATGTAATCAATCATTGTTAGTTCAATGTGTAAGTTTGAAAATGTCCTTATAGGACGAAACTGCAATAACGTTAGTTACAAATAAAAGTGGTTAAAATCATAGACAGTTTCAATTCTCTTTTCTTCCTTATTTTTAATCCCTTCGCTGATAACAAGAATAACAGGAGACACAAAACTAATATTCACCGGAAAAGTAGATCTCATCAACTTTCATTGAAATTTTTACAAATTAGGCAAAATATAAAATGTAGACTCCTATCATTACATCTCTGTGAAACTTTTGATACTATCAATTGGATTATCTTGTGGGATCCATTTGTAATCGTCATGGTTTCATGCACTATCCAAGTGCTTAAAAGTTATCTCTATTGTTTCTTATTTACAATGTATCCATTTCAGAATCATATCTTTTAGGAGATAGTAATACAATTTTAACATATTTCAAAAATATCCACAGATAATTCAACAACAAATGGAGACTAAGATCAGCACAAATTGCTGATACTTGCCAAAGAGAGAGTTCTTCACTCAGGTTAACTTTTGTGGCTGGTATTGTTTCATCCCGAATGAGTATATTCGCCAGCTCTTTTCTCTGCGAGCTAAAGATCATGAAGATCATGTGTTCCCTTGCACAACCCTTGAGGACCGATGAAGGTCACTTTCTCCATAAGCATACAATATTTAAATTCATCCATAAAAAACAAATGTTAGAGCTTGTGTCTAACTATGGCACTGTGGCCCGGGGGTGTACAGTGTTGAATATTCCTGAGTGCACCGAATAATGAAAATGGACTTGGGGAATCTTCTCAAAACTGACTCTCTGAAAGTGACTCGCTGTATTCGGACTCTAGTCTGACCAGAAGTTATGGTGAAGCGAGTCCACTAGAGTGGTATCAGTTGTACAAGACATATCACAATTTTTAAGGGCTATTGCAAATACAAAATTAGTTTTTACGATGTTGTATCAAATGCTTTGCAGTAATCGATACAGGCTTCAGAAATGTTACGCTTATACTGTGTGACGCGATGTGTGACGCGAGTCTTGCGTCACACATCTATCAATGAGCAGGTTCTCTTTACATTCAGTGACTCCTTCATTTGACACTCTCTGATCATTTATCTGTTCGACTACTCGGTCCACTATCGACAAATCTTCGTTTCTGGAGATTAGAATCGTACACCCCTCGACAAAACCATTCCCTGTTCCCTGCTGTTCCCCGTTCAGCCAAAAGCTGAAAACTCTGACTACATCGTGGTGGTTGCTCGATATTTTTTCACATCAATAAAGATTCAGTCCAGCCGGACCTGGAGCAATAGAGTTCTTTAAACCCACAACGGCCCTTCGAACGTCATCTGGTTCGGTTTGCGAAGTTCATTGAGCTCAGTTTGTCAAAGCTCTCTACAGAAACCTTCGAACTGCGCTAGAGAATTGAGAACCGAGAATTGAGCAACATTCTCAAAGAGTGTTTGAAAAAGCCTACATCTTCAAAGCATGAAGTTTGAAGTTGGTATAGTCAACGCCAACAAAAATGAGTCAGCGTAGAAACGTAAAATCGTTCTGTGTTAAAAGATTCCGCCCACTTAACTCATATTTCGCATTGTCAGTAGCGCAACAGACAGAAGTAAATAGTGTTGAGTCAGGCGTTAACTTTGAAATGTATGAGAAAAAACACATTCAATAAACATTTATTATTGATTAAATGTGTATAATTACTTCAAAAGTAGAAAGGGTGAATTGGACACTTTGTTAGTGTGGAAAGTAAAACATCACAAGCAACAGGTGAATAAATTCATATAATATTTATTGAGTTTAGGGTAACCATTCTTTGTTTCTTTTATTTTTATTAAATAACTATAAGATAGACATAGATCATTAGATAAACAAAATTTTAAAAAAAGTGTCAATCACAATTGAATAATTTGTGAAAATTGATGAGGAAATCTGTAATTTCAATATCTTATGGTGCTGTTCTCATATAATATTCTTTAATCTATAATAGTTTGATAATTTTTGTAATAATGAATATCGGATACTTAGTTTTCAAGTGATATGCTTTCTTACATTTTTGATTTAAAGTTTCTTATTCAATTACTCAACTTCAATAACGTAAGTTCAGTTAACTCTAAAGTAGAATACTGTGTTACAGTTCCCATTAGCACAGTGGATAGAATTGTACAAAAAACTCAGCGGTCATTGAAAAATAACGGCCAAATAAGTTTTTCAATAGAAAAACGTGAGAGAAAGTCACCTGGTACTAACTTACGTCTTTATTAAATAATTGATATTCGCCGTATAATTCATGATTTTCATAAGACAGAAAATTGTCGAGTGAGTGTCGAAAAATTACAGCAGAGGATTGAAGAGGATTTGGATATTTCCGCATCCGAGACGTCACTACGAAGAATTCATCGAAAAATGGGGTTTCGTTGGAGGAGAACAGAGAATAATAGGAATGTTTTGGTTGAAAATAGGGACATGAGAGCTTTGAGAATTCAATATTTACGAAGTACCAATTTGTTTTGTTTTCAATGTTACATTATTCTCGCATTGTATTTTATTATTTTATGTGGGCGTTCCGTAAGAAAAAATATATGGTGTCACCACATAATGACACATGAACCTTAGTGGTGCCTAAAATTCATCATAGTAGTTTTTCCTGTAACTGTTATGATAACAGAGGTTTCGAATTTTTTTAAAGTTTTGGGACTACTAGTTCATTTTATAGTCTGTTCAGAAATGAGAAAGACTACAGCAGTATATCTATATACAGTGTATTCTATTTAAAACTACCCACCCTCAATAACTTTTGGTACAATGATTTTCAGGAAAAATAAAAAACACGTCAACAATAGTATACAGGGGGACGCATTTTGACATATTGACATTTGATGTTACTTCCGCACCACCAGAGAATGTCTCCAATTTTTTTGAATTGATCACCTTATATTGTTTCGCATTAGCAGATGCTCACCTGCCTAAACATTCAGTTCTTGAGGTCCTTGGGTAGGAACGTGATGGTATAAATAAGAATTCGTATCACTCCAATATCGACAATTCTGATGCAAGTTGATCCATTTAGTAAGACTTTCCAACGTGCCCTAAAACTGCAGTACAAATAGCTTCATCGTTGACAACTCCTGAAGTTTATTGTCAACAGATCCAGTTTCCATAAATTTTTTCAATAATTCCGAAACGTATTTGTGTCGCACATTTCGTTCTGGATGATTATCATTGAAAATACGGACAGCGGTTCTAGCACTATTTACATTCTGGTAGTACAAACTCACTAACTCAATTCGTTCTCGAAGCATATAAACCGTTGTTTCTCAAGAATTCACGAAAACAGAAACACCAATTGTAACTTTACCTGGTATTGTAGAATGAGACAAATATAAAATGAAGACAAATCGAATTCAAACTTAACTAGGCAAAATAAGACTTTTTTGAAGTATACTTCACAAAAACACCTAAGAAACCTAGGTAACAGATCGTACAGAAGTTCATTCAGGGTGGCTCGTTTTCAACACAAATGATTTTTAGCTCCCGAACCATAAGCTCTTGACCATATGTTTTATAATTTTTTGAAATCTGCTCATCATGAAGCATCTGATAATGTGAAACAATATAGGGTGATCCATTTGGAAAAATGGTGACATGTTCAAGTGGTGCGATAGGGAAAGTGGGGCGGGTACAATTTGGTTTTAAATGCGCATCAAAATCTCATCTTAGTTGTCGCGTACTGTACCGCCAAGTAAAATTCCTAACATAGAGTCTTTTGTCTATGGATAATTTGTCATGTACTGTCGGTATCGACATATTCGAACATACATAATGGAAAAAGTTAAACAATAATCATTATCCATCTTTTGAATGGTGGATTTTTTCCAGAAGAATTAATGAATTGCCGAATTATCATTCATACCTTCCCAAATAAAAGCTAAAAAATTTCCTCGATCACAAGTATGTTTTGGGGTGCACTTTGAATGTCTTCGATGTGATAAAAGTGCAAATCGTTTGGAGCATTGCGATTCAAATATGTTTTTCAAGTAATCAGAAGAGGATTGAGGACAAATATATCTCAGAGATTGTTGTATTTCAACAATAAAAGCAAACCTGCATGTTGTTGCAAACATATTTTCAACAAAATATCCAATAAAACACTGAGTTTATGGCTACATATTGCAATTTAATTTCATTCCGGACCTTCAATATACTTAGTTGTATAGAAAGAAAAAACCGGTGAGATACTAATGGTTGTGACACAATATCTATTTCAAAAGACTAAGAGTTTCATCTATAAGCTGAAATTTCAACATTATCCAAACTTTCAATTTTTATTGTTGTCTCAACACTAATAATTTGGAAATTGTTGATTTATTCGGCCTCTTATTAATGAATATAAATGACGATTTTTGAAACTCAAAGTTGATTTGTTGAAATATATCATTTGCATAATTGGCAGGTAGTAATTACATTCCAAACTGAGGTTTCCAATTAGATCTTGAGTAAATGAGAAACAGTACTGACCCTAATATACACCTTCACGAACGCAATGACTTCTTTTTATTTTCTCTCGCCAAAATAATTTTGAAAAATCGGAATTGTATTTCACCGTACTAATATAAAAAAATCATTCAACACTATCAAGAATCTCATACAGATTTTTTTATGGCGATACACTATCTGAAAATCCTTCAGGAACATATGCAAAAGTTGTAATTTACGTTGATGAGTTATGTGGTCTCTACAATCATTTTTAATGTTTCCTTCTCATTTCCTCAGTAGTCGCAAGGGGGGATGATTTAGAATTTGCCAAATTTCAGTGTTGGTATCTGGTTTCCATCTGAGTTATAGGAATCAATTTTTGTTTCTTCCATTTCACTGAAGTTTATAATAAAGTTGATGGTCTTCCATTCAGATTTAAAAAAAGCTTCTGCCAACTCTATATTTTCAATGACGCCTGTTTTCTCAACAGATTTTTTATAAAAATTTCAATAGTAAATGTTTACCAAGACGAAGGATTTGTCTTCAATTTTCATGATTCCCAAATATAAAATCATTGAACTACAATTTGGAATGTGCAATCTGATTTTTTTTCAAATATATTCCTCCGAAAACCTTTTATTTTGTTGTGTACTCTATACATATACATTCTTCATTGAAATATGAAATTTTTTGAATATAGTCATTCTTTTTATCAACATTTGATTCAGTTTCCAATATTCACATTTTATGATCAATTTGAAGTGATAATTTTTCTTCGATAAAGCTTCGACATTGACTTTCCTTTTCAATTTTTTTGTTAACAAAGACAATGAAACAACTTTAATTTCAAAATATACTTTCTTCGACAGGTATATTCCAGGATAACGCCACCTAGTGCCTGGCATAAAACTACTGTTGACAAAATCATGATACTTGGAAACAAACTGTATTTGGAGTGCCTGGAATGTGAATCGATAGTAGACCTTCAGCTGGATAATCTGCCTGCCATATTCACATTGGGACCTTATATCGTCGAAATATACATATACGGAAATGTATTGGCAGACTTGTTATATCGAGCTTGTTGTTGTCAGCTGAAGTGTTGCCTCGAAGAGTTTTCGGAGAAATGTACTAACGCCCTACTACAAATAGGAAAATGTTATCTTGCGGTATGGAAGCAGAGGAATATGTATTACTGTTTCGATCCCTACTCCAGGAACAGGGAGGGATATAAGTGTCGAGATGGTAAAGCATGTGTATCAATGCATACTAACATTGACTCTCTCATTGAAACTATCGTCACAAACTTCGACTCGAAAGATATGATATTTTATTTGCACGCTATGAAAGTTTGTAAAATTCATCGTGATCCAGTTCAGTCCTCCCGTTTTCCCAGACACCTATCAATGAACGATTACCCACTAGAAGAGTTAAGGAACTACAAAATGAAAAAATCGAAGAAAGTGGCTACGGAAAAGCCTGTTACTGTTGATTATTCCGCCTTGGCAATGCGAAGGTTGTTAGCTGGGGAATCCCCACAAAACTCCATTTTTGAGATTGGATCCGCAGTGGAGAGTTTGGAAATGGGATTGATCCCGCAAATGGCACAAAAAGTACCATCCAAGTCTATTTTGAAAGCGAATCCCAAAATAGTTGACGTCATTGCAGATTTGGATTCTCCAAGTTTGACAGATACCCAAGTAAGTTATTGAACATGAGAAAGAAATTTTAAAACCATCTCAATGCTTCTCATTCATTTGATATCGGTATAAAAAAGGGGAACTGTTCTCAATTAGTACTACATTATTGTTACATCTGTTCTTAACTGTTAAATACAATAAGTATTTTTTTATGTTTAAGGGTTTTATTGAAGAGAAAGATAAGAATGATGTAGATATTGTACTAAAAGTTAAAAAATAATTCAGAAGATCCTAGGTAGCAGTCGTCTCACCACTCTCCTCAGCAATCTACGGTATTGATCAGATAAAAAATAATAAAATCGTTGGGGGTAGTATTTACATTTACAAAAAATACCATATATTGCCGAGTAGGGTAGTGTGATGACTGCTATCTAAGACTTTCCGAATTATTTTTTAGTTTTCAGTACATTTTCTACATCATTTTTATCTTTTTTTTTAAATAAAACTGTTTAACATAAAATATTTTTACCTATTTCATTTTCAAGTTTTTAGTTTCTGATTTTGATACTCAATTCTTCTTACCGGTTTAGTTCATTCAGTGCCGCATTATTACAATGTAATATGTAATCCGCCATTTTGTAGACGAAGCCATCTTGAATTTGCATCTTTTCCAAAATTTACCACTATTCTACTAGTCAAACCCTTTCATTTATTACCCATATTTAGGTAGTTATGGAAAAATATGTTATCCGCCATTTTGTAGCTAAGGCCATCTTGGAAGGGAACGGGGTCAAACTCCAATTACTAAATTTGACCCAAAGAAACAGGGTAAGCTAAATTAAACCGTTCAGTTAAAAGTCCACAGATTCATAGAGATAGTTATAAGTTGTTTTAATAGTTTTGTTCGTTGTTAGGAGTATGCTTTAAACTGTAATAAATCAGTGAATACTCATTCAATTCAATCGAAATAAGCGTCGTTTGAACCTGTAGTTGAAGCAACACTTTTGTCAAAATAACAAGTAGGTCAATTCCTTCAGGAGTGAAAATTATGTGCCCGGGATTCGATGAAGACGATGAACGCCATTTTTGTCTGTTCCTAATTGGTGAAGGTTCCACCGGTGAGGAAGTTATCGAAGTGCTTGAGGAGATGGTAGTCGGTTCGCGAGAGTTTTATAGAGTATGGTGGATGAGGTAGAACTTCGATGCTCAATTCGTTTAATTTTCGGACGGTGATTAAATAAAACCTGCGAATGGGCGTTGCCGTGGAGTAAGATCGGACCTCTTCTGTTGACCAGTACTGGCTGCTGGTGACGCAATTTTCGGTAAATTCTGTCGATTTTCTCACCTACACCATACAGTAACCATGTTTTTTTTTGTTGGTTTCCGCCTTTTAAAGGTGCCTGGATAGCTCATCAGTCTCCAACCACTATCCTGAACGTCTCCTGTTGTCGTAGAGGATCCATTTCTTATCACACGTGACGATCCGATTAAAAAAATCGTTTTGGTTGCGCAAACGCAAAGAAGAACATATTTCGAAATGTAATATATTTTGTCCACCTTTTAAATCATGTAGCATCCACTTTTGAAGCTTATTGACTTTTCCAATCAGTTTTGAGCCATCAAAAACCGCATAGGAGCTAACGATCGCCATCCCACGCACCGTTTGTGATGGATCAGTCTCCACCAGGGGCCTCAAATCGTCGTCCTAGATTACTGTAGCTTCAAAGCTACAGTAAAATCTGATACCGAAATTGTCAAGCACGGAGTACCTCAGGGATTCGTACTTGGTCCCCTTCTATTTATTATATACATAAATGATCTTCCTACATATATTGATACAGCAGATGTTTTTTTATATGCCGATGATGCAACTTTTGTCATAAGTAACCAACAAGTGGGGAAACTAGATCAGTTGTCATGTGAAACACTGGCAAAATGCGAAACATACTTGTTCTATGCTTGAACGCAAATAAGACTTAGGAAATAACCAATGCAAATAGATCCCAAATGTCTGACGGTTACAAAGAGGTGTGTCTATGGGATTCCACCTTGACAACCAATTAAATTGGAATGGACATACGACATCATTATGTAAAAAGCTTTCAAGATGTCGCTACGCATTGAGAGGACTAAGGAGTTTAGTTTCGAACGACGTGCTGAAAACTGCATATTTTGGCATGGCTCATTGCCACATAAACTATGGAATACTGATATGGGGTGCTTCCTCACATGTAAGTGAAGTATTCATTATCCAAAAAAAGATAATGAGAGATTTAGAAAAAGTTGATTCCAGAACCCATGCTAAACCAGTCTTCATAAAATGGGTCATACTTACATTACCTTCCATGTATATACTAGAAGCAGTATTGTTTGTGCATAAAAATAAAAATAAATATAATAGTGGCTCCAGAATTCACAATTATGATACAAAACACAAAGATATCATCAGGCTACCGAAGATGCATTATCAAAACACAGCCAAACAAACGGAATTTCTTCCCATAAAAATATATAACACTTTGCCTAGTGAGTGGAAAAACCTTCATATCAAAGAATTGACGTTCAAAGTAAAAAATTCACTTGTCAACCAAGGCTTCTATAAGATTGATAAGGTATTCAATTGTCAGTGGACCTAATATATGTACCAAAATGTTTCTGTATGTGTGGGTATGTGTATATATATTATGTGTATTTATATTGTGAGTCATAACTATTGTGAGATTTTTTTATGTACTCTATGTGTATTCTTTATACTTTCAGTATGACGTACCTAAGCAAATTTTGTTATTGCAGATATTTTCGAATGTAACAGAAATTGTAATTTGAGGTCAATAAAATTTCTTCCTTACTTTCTTTCATCTTAAAGTTATTAATAGTATCATTGTGATATGCCCGTTGATTTTTCGGTCTGTTTCGGAAGTGCTTCGATTCAATTTGAATTCGTAGAAAAAAAAATAATGGTTTAAAAAACTGAAAAAAGCACGCTTTCATAGCAACACAAAACACAAACTGAAAAATAAATAATAATTCGAAAGTAATTTAAGATTTTGTTCAACATCAATGGCTTGGTCCTATGGCTTGATGTAAGTAATGACTTTTAATATACAACAATAGACAACAATATACAACAATAGACAACAATATACAACAAAAAATGTATTTTGTTGTAAAAAGGCGTGGGGTGCTAGATATCCATTGTTATAAATACTTGGTTGAGAGCTGTTTGCCAGATTGGCACCCCATAATTTTTTTGTTAATAGATTTATTCTGATTTCAGACTTATTGAAAGTCATTAGTTACATAAAGATAAAGTCATGAGACTTATTATCGATGTTGAGAGGTTCAAATTATTTTTTATTTTTCAGTTTGTAATGCTATTGAAGCTTGTTTTTAGTTTTTCAAACTACTATTTATGTTCCACTTTTCAGTTTGGCTTGCTATTTCAAGCCCATTTGTTTTTTAATTATGAAATATAAATGCAAGCACAGACATTGTGGTTGTCTCACTTGCTCTCATACAGAAACAGTGTCAGAAAATTATTTAATCCTAGCGATCCTGATCAGGATAATGAGATAAACTTATAAAATTATTGTATTATCATCAATTCTTGATAAGTGTACAACGTTTAAAATACATCTTTCCGTTTGAAGTTGGTCAAAAAAAATAACAATACCATTATACAGGGCTATTCAAATTCGTTTCCATACATGGGGATCTCGTAAACGATAAGAGATAGAGTGTCGGTTAAATTATGTCAAAGTTGCGTATTTTAAAGACCTATTCAATGATGTGAAAAATCTTATATAGCTCTTTTGGTTCTGGAGATATACAGGAAAAACTAACAAATTCCAAATTATGTTTTTGCCTATATCTTCTTTATTCGCAGACATATTGAAAATCACGTCTTCCTATATACCGTAGAGTTTTTTGAGATTTTTTTTTTATTTTTAAGTACCTATTCATATTTCTTCCATTGCTGAGAACGTTTTCTACAATGAACTTCGAATAAGAAAATCTTTTATGATTATCTGAAACATATCCAGATCAAAAATATATTATATGTGTTTCAATAAGCAGAAGAAAAAGTGGCAATAACAACACCCGAAACGAACACTATAATTGTAATGAAAATTGAAATGAAGTAATTTATATACAGAAAAAAATTAATGGCGCTATAAATGTTCGAATTGGAGTCCTTTCATTTCGAGACATTTTTGAACTCAGTTTCTCATACAATATTGTTGCATTGTTGCGAAATCGTTCAAAATCCTCAATTTCGAGTCTTTCACATTTTCTATCTCTGCCAGCGTAAATCCTATTTTTCAATGTTCCCCATAGAAAGTAGTCCAAAATAGTAAGATCTGGTGATCTTGCAGGCCATCTTATAGGCCCAATATTTGTCTCGAAATGAAAGGACATTTCGAGACAAATAATTCGAACATTTATTGCGGCATTAATTTTTTTGTTTATATAAATTGATTCATTTCAATTTTCATTACAATTATAGCGTTCGTTGGGACGTCATATCCTTTTTTGCTCATCATATAATATATTTCTCTTGAAGATATGTTTCAGATAATCATAAAAGGTTTTCTTATTTGAAGTTAACTGTAGAAAACGCTCTAAAAATGGAGAAATATGAATAGGTACCTACCTACTCAAAAATATCTTACGGTACATAGGGAGACGTGAAAGTTGCCATTGTGTTTTTATTTAAATCAGTTAACCAATTCCCAGGGCCGCAATTCACCCAATTATAATCAAATATTAAGGAAACATCCGGAAATATAAAATAACATTCAATTTCTCAGTATGAATTGAACGTCTACGATCCAAAGACTACAACAAAAAATACAGGTCTGTATTTAAAAATTCAAAGATGGGGGTGGCCCAAGTCAGATGACACCCTATATAAAAGATTCATGGACATATTCTGAGAGCAAAATGTGGACAAATTTTCAATTTGTCTGCGAATAAAGAAAATATAGGCAAAAAAATAATTTGGGATTTTTTTGTTTTTCCTGTGTATCTCCAGAACCAAAAGAGCTATATTCGATTTTTTCACATCATTGAATAGGTCTGTAAAATACGCAACTTTGCCACAATTTAACCGACACTCTATCTCTTATCGTTTACGAGATCCTCATGTACAGAAAAGAATTTGAATAGCCCTGTATAAGGTACGGATATGAAACGTTATTATTTCACTTATCTTTTTTAAATATGTTTTCATCATCAGGAAACGTGGGTCGGAAGGAGTGTTACAGTTGGGTTGTAAGGGATGATTGTTTATGTCAAATTCATTTCACGTTAGAGTTTCCAAATTTTAATTTTCCAATATTCAGCATATTATCTTTCTCAGCACGTATATGTATATTTTGAAACATTATCATGTGGTAGCTCAATAAAAAAAAATATGTTAAGAAATTTCAAATTATTGAGTTCTTCCAAGATTCTCATCGTCTTAGTTTTCTCCGAGTAGGAATGAGCTTTTTTGACATTAGAATGTGATGAGTTCTAGATATCAATTCGATTCATTCCTTCTCCAGTGAGTTCACCTCTTTTAAGTTTCGTGAAGGTTATAGGACTATTTGTCATCAAAATGATGCAAGATGGTCTCATCTACATGACTACAGACTAGTTCACTCTGTTTCCATTCAGTCGTGTTTCTCACAGCATCCTCTTCTGAGGCAGTTGCAGATTTGTCTGCCCCAAATTCAACATAGCATTCTTGTGAATTTCACTAGTTCGGACTTCCATTGTCTACTATATAAAATGATTTGAAATCCCTGAAACAAGTAAAAAAGAGTAATTAAAAAAGAATAGTTGAAAATAACAATTATATTAAGCAACGATAAACCTGAAATAAAATGATAGTGAAATAACCTACAAGTAAAAATATAATAATTGAATAAATAAAAATTAAAGAAATGAAAAAAGAAAATAATAAAGAGTAAAAAAGTAATAAAGTAAAAAAGAGTAATAAAGAGTGAAAACTATTCTTTTTTAATTACTCTTTTTTACTTGTTTCAGGGATTTCAAATCATTTTATATAGTAGACAATGGAAGTCCGAACTAGTGAAATTCATCACGAAACATTGTCAATCACCTTCAAACATAGCATTCTTGTACTCTGTCATACCCGTATGAACTTTTCTTGCACCGGGAGGCGTTAAAATACTCCTGCCGGGGTGAGAGGAACACATAAGAGTTCTCCATTTTTAGGTGTGTGTAACCGTATCGAGTCGAAGGGAAAGTCATTAACGGAACCTTCGAGGTGCTGTGTGCCCTTTCGTTGTAGAAAGTCTTGTCATAGTGATGCGGAACTTTGATTTGATCTACATATCAGGTCCAAGTTCCTGTAAAGTAATCTAACTGCATCCAAACAGCCCATCCGAATCCTTGATGTTTATCTGAAAGTGAAAGTGGAATTGTACCATGTTAAATTATAGATGCCTATTAGATTTTTTGGATCGGATCGTCACGCGTGATGAAAAGTGGATTATATACAACAAGAGGCGTTCAGAACAATGGACACCTATGAGCGACCCAGGCACTTCCCAAAGGCAAAAACTTACCAAAAAAACCCATGGTTACTGTAAGGTGGTCAGCGAATGGTGTAACTTTCTGCAACCGGACCAAACTATCAAAGCAGATTCCTATTGTGACTGAATGTACAGAAAATTGTGTCAGCATCAGCCGGCACTGGTCAATGGAAAAGGTCCGATCCTTCTCTATGGCAACGTCCGTCCGCACGTTTCACAAATTAGGTACCTTCCGAAAATTGAGCGAAATGATCGTCGAAGTTCAAATCTTTCGTCAGCCGACTATTATATTTTCAAGCACTTTGCTAAGGATCTCGTTAATGAAACAGATGTGAATCCTGTCCGGATACCAACGAGAGTACGAGAATTTATCTGGCGCCCAATGTGGGGCGCCAGATACTGAAGATCCCGTTATCTCAGGGTTTTTCATCGTTGTAGGACCAAATGGAACAGATGTGGATCCGGTCAACTTAGCTAATTTATTCGAGTGGTCAAAGGTGTTTATCAGATATGATACTAACGAGAGTAAAGAGTTTGACAGATCTATAACTATATAAATGTTAGTATCCAGAAATACTTTTCGAAAATAAAATTACATTCTCCTCTACCAACTAATTGAAAGCTACCTATATAAATGCAGGCATACCATAGAAACTTCTGGATTACTCCCAAAGACATTAAAAATAACTTTGGCTGTTTCGAAATGTAATAATTGGAAAAGAGTCAATGGCAATGACTTATTTCCCACTGCAAACGTGAGTTTTATTTGGCATAATATAAACGATATTACAAAAAAAGGGTAGATAGTGTTTTTATAGTCCTTCCAGTGGAATAATCCGGATCCACGTCGAACGTAGTTTTTTTGCCAATACTGGCCTTTCGGGTATGCAGCCAACAATACCACACGGACTGAATGCATATTGCCTATTGCTTATTAGTGATAGCATAAAATAAAATATTGAATGCAAAACCATAATGACGCTCCAACCGACAAAAGAAAGACATCTATACTACAACAAATAATTTCTGTAAATACGAACGACGTATAAAGAAAGGAGAATGGTTTCGTTACATCTTCGATGACTTTCTCACCGGTATAACCTTCGCTAATCAGGACCAGGCAAAAACGGCTTTCGTCGACTTCATCGAATCCCAGGCACGCAATTTTCATGTTGAGGAGTTGTTGATAAGTTGGCCAAAATGCACTGATTCAAACAGTACTTATTTCTATTGAATTATAATATTATTTACTGTAACCAGGAAAAGGATTTCTGATAAAAACAAAACAATCTGCACTGAGTGCAGACAAGCCCTATTAGCCTTGAACAGACAACGTATAACCTCAGGGCTAGTACAAGAGTGTCACCAAGATTTAGCCAAAGCCTCGGTAGATAATAACATTATCCTAAGGTGGGTTAAAGGGCACGACAGGAGTAAAGGTAATCGCATTGCCGACTCTTCAGCCAAGGAAGCGGCTGGACTAAGAATTTTAGGACCCAGTGCCAAAAGCCAAAAGTTACACCCATGCTCAATCCTTAAAGAGATGGGATGGAATCAAAGGATACAATATTGCCAAGATCACCTTGGGCGACCCTCGGAAGATGGCGCCGTAGAAATATCTGGCGATGATTAGGAAACCGCAATTATTTTCCTAAGTTAGGTCTTCAGAAGAAGACTATCTACACTCACTTGTTTTCAATACAACGCTGATTATTGTCAAAGTACTCCTCAACAACGACGTGTCTGGTTTGATGGTTGGAAAAAAGTTGATTTATTTGGTTGAATTCTGACAGTTTTAATAGTTGGTTGAGTTGAATGAGTCACAATAAACCTCCTAGGTTTCAGTGTGTGGTCACTAGACCCACTGACTATGGACGCATCCTAGCTACCATTATGAACTGATGAAATGTAATGTCATCCACATAAAAAGCCATATGTTCAGACAGCCTTTTTTCAGTTGGGCCGAGGTTGCATCCAAGCCCATTTCTGAGCATTATGCATAGGTGCAGAAAAGAAGAGTATTGCTAAATCATTTCAAAAACATACTTCAAAAATTTATTTGGTCTCAAACTTGATCAGGCTTTATGGTGAATCTCCTTCAAAATTAGTGGTTGAATTGATCTTAATGTTTTTGTTTTTCCATCACTGAGTATTCAACCTATTTGGGTCTGGAACAATTGAGTTTTTGAAACCCGCTAGGAAATGCCGTACTTTATCGGGTCGCTCATTTAATTGGACTCTCTGTACTAGGACTGAAGTGTTCAAGGTAACTGGTTTCGGATATAAACATTTTTCTATAGAGAATCCACCCTAGGAGTGGTCCGCAAGTTATCCACATTACGTTGGTACTCGAAATGTTCAAGTTTATTTTAAACCAGAAATCCATGCATTCTCTCCATATATACTGTTTGTCTAGGCTCATAATTTTCAGAGCTCAACTATCTTGTTTGTTAACCCGATGGGCCCAGTTGTAAAGTAATGTTCGTCCACTGCGAAACGTTTATTTATTCTCAACCATTTCGATGTTAACTTCTTACGAAGTGGTTTATTACGAGAGCAATTGAGCTTCTTTTTTGCGTTGTGCTATTATTACTATCAAAGCTTTGTGCTAAAAGTACATATCCATTTATTTATTGACAGTTTGTTAATTTAGACTTGCTAAAAATGTTTATGTCGCTTTACTGGACTTTTGGAATTCAGTTGATTTTTCACACTTTCAGATTCTTGGAAATGATATGTTGATGGTATCTTTAGGTTCCACCTAAATTATTATTACTTATGAAAGCGGTTGCTATTTTATATTTAGAAAAATAGCTTTGAGTGAATTATACCCAAACTGCCGAGAACACAATATAGTCAAGTATAGTAGCATCAACTACGCAGGTAAACATTCAGAAAACATCAAAATTATATCTTTAAATACAAAATATCAACAGCTTTCATAAGTAATAATAACTTAGGTAGAACCCTGTTTAATGTGTGTGGCTCTAGCTGCAGTATATACAGGCCAAACCGGTAATAATTTTCACATGAGGCTGCGTGAACACGTCTGTTTGAACAAAAAATCTACAATGTACGAACATCTTCAAGAATCAAAATACAAGATGAATAAAGATAATCTCAAAATCCTACACATAGGTAATAAAGGGAAGAAAATAAATTTGTTGGAAGCCATGGAAATTAACAAATCAATTAAAAACCAGAAATGTATACCCCTAAATGAGCCACTCGATTTTTGTCAGAATTCCATCGAAGCCGGTAGCATTTTTCTCACCTCGTCTAGAACAGCTGCCAACATCGTAGAACCACGAAACGTGGGCGCGCTGTTAGCCACGTCCCAATTGGTTTATGGTTACCAGTGGCGGCCTGCGTTATTTTCCTTAGGGCATGATTTACAACAGTATCATCGATGATACTTGAAAATACATATGACTCAAATGGTAGTATAAAGGGCAATGGAGGTTCAAAATTTGCTTTGAACACAATGAAGATATGGTGACAGTTTGACCGATGAGCATTGTTCCAAGAATTTGTTACTCATTGAATTTCAGAAAAAAACTTGACTTGTTCTAGTTTGCGAAGAAACAACTTGACGTCAAATATTGATATTAATTTCTCTATGAACTAATTGTAGGAATCTTGGAGAAAAATGGTTGTTTCTTTCTCATTCAGTCTGCATCTATTGTAATTCTTTTTCACTTTCATCTTTTTTAGGTAGAACCACCTCTCCCTCAGCAGCCGAAAATTACTGAGGAAATAGAATTCATGGATCTAGACTCTTTCGAGCTCACTATGGAAGAGATAGAACTTGAAGAGGTGGCGCAAGAGGAAAGTTACATAAAGTGGGGAGAAGGCGAAGAAGGTGGTGAAGAAGTTTATGCGAAGGTATTCGGAGAAGGAGAAGAAGAATATCGGTATGAAGACGAAGGTCTCGAAGATTGGTTTTATACTGCCACCAAACATTCTCAGTATTCGCTTAAAGAAGAACCGAGCAGAATTTCAGGACAGGTAAGATTTTCTTTAATTTAAGTCATCGGTTCGCCAATATATCGATGAAAGTTTGAAATATAAGTCTTGTTCACCTCAGAGAAGTATCAGAAATGAATGAAAAGTAAAACCTGTCACGCCGTGAAATTGTTAAGAGATATATTTTTAGATAACTAATGGTTAATTCAACTGAATTACATCGAAAAATCGAATTCATCGATTAGGCCCATTTCTGAATGAATGGATGCATGAACAAAATTATCGAATTTGGGACGATACATGAGATCCAAGAGCGTCCAATGTTTTTTCAAAACGTCACTGTTTGGTGTGGATTTTGGACTGGCGGCGTCATCGTTCCATATTTCTTTAAGAACGACGTTGGCCAGGCCATAACTGTCAACGGCGAGTACTATAGGTCGATGATTACCAACTTTTGCCCTGAACTGGATGATCTGGACACCAACAAAATATGGTTTCAACAGTACGGCGCTACGTACCATACAGCTCATACCACATTGAACATTCTGCACGAGAGATTCGAGGACATGGTCATATCACGTGGAGGTGATGTGAACTGGCCGAGATCTTTCGATTTGACCCCGTTAGACTTTTTCTTGGGGAGTTTTCTTGAGTCGCAGATATATGCGAATGAGCCACAAACCGCACTGGGTCTCAAAGCCAACATAACCCATGTCATCTGTAAAATTCAGACTGATTTATGCACCGGAGTCATGGAAAATTGCACGTTACGGATGCGCTCCACCCAAAGAAGCCGTGGCGGACATTTGAATGATGTTATATTTCACACATAATGGCATGAATAGGTCCTTCAAACGAATACAAATTTTTTATGATATCTCACACACACTTTGTTTTATTAAAATTCAAAGATAGAAAGCACTTGATGAAACACGCTATAGGTGATTTTGCCTATTCACCCAACAAGAAACAGTCACCTAATTGTCGTTTTTTTTTCGATTGTCATAGAAAAATTATTGTATTCGTCTGGAACTGAAGTAGTTGCGTTGCATTCATTTCATTGATATTTATATAATTAAATTCTCTTCAAGGTGAACACCGACATAACGTATTTTCCGATAAAAAGAGAAATTCTTTACCCCACCGACCTGAGAGGAAAACAACAAATGAAATACCGTCTTCAAAAATACAAATTCACTGACGAAGACTGGGAAAATTATATGCCTCCCAGTCCTCCCGATGTAACAAAATCTCAAGAGCTCAAGAAGGATACGAATTTCGTCGATTTACCCGATGATACTCAGATAATCATCGGTTCTAAGAACGTAGCCAATTATGGAAAGGAAGTTGAATTCATAGCACCCTTCGTTTGTATTATGGCTGGGGTAGTTTCAAAAAAGTACTCGATTCTATCTTGGACTCAAGATATTGTTGATTATATATTGAAGTGCGGAAATGAGTTATATGGAACGTCGAAATTCAGATATGATCAGGTAATATGAACAATTAATTTCTCCTGGAATTTATTTCAAGAATTTCAAATATTAAAAAAATAGTTTTCGTTGTGGCTCGATAACTTTTGAAATAGTTTGCTTATCAGAACTGTATTTTTGTTCAATAGTAAATTTTAAAAATATTTCCATTAACGAGCTTCAAAAGAAGTCTTGTACCACTCTACAAGCACTAACAAGCGATAGAATATCATCTGAACTGCTAGGACTACGAAGAGGAGAAATACAGCTCCTGTATCCTACACCACCTAGATGTCGGAGAGACGTATACTTACCCCGGGGTGGATCAACGCCACTCACTAGATGTAACTCACTAAAGAACTATCTCCGCGACAAGTATCATAAACTCTGACATATCTGGTCTGGTCATCATAACTATTGAGGAAGCAAGGAAGTTGCTGTTACAAATGTACTTGCCGTTCCTACCTCACTACTCCTTTGAAGTAGTGAAGTGGAATCGGGAGGAGTTGTATCAATTCGACGTAAAGACCAAAAAAATGCACCTCTACAGGAGTTTGCACCCCAAATCTTCCGTTACACGGTTCTACTCACTCCGACAATGGAGAGGCCGTGGACTTTTGAGTTTGGAGAGAATACATGAGCATTTCTTCTTAGGGCCTCTGCCCTAGCGGTTAAACCAGGTGGAGTTTTCAACTCCAGGTGAGAAAATAATCGTGCGAAAAGTGTAAGAAAAACTAATGAAATATCGATACATTCTCTTCTAGCTCCGCACACCTCAGCCAGAAAATGTTGTTTTGATTGTTGAAATCATTGATGGAATGATGCTCGTTTACTCTCGAATATCAAGGCCATGCCTGCTTGTCGCAATGAGGCAGATATCTGTGGGTACAAAAGCAGAAGGCTCATTGGTTCATCGCATCTGTTTGGGGCAAATGATTTTTGGACCCAACAGTCACTTTTCACACGTTGTAGGGATTATATGCCATTATTGTTTATTACGCCTACGTATGGTACGTGATTCTTGGACCCATTGATCTACCTCACTGCGTAGAGAGAGCTTCAGAGATAGCGTCCTAAAAACGTTGCATTTTAGGAGCTGTATGTATCAACTCGACGCAAAAAATATTACTGGAGTTTTTTTTCCCAAAACCAAATCGTTATTTTTAACACCTCGACATGTGTTTCGATCACCAAGTGATCATCTTCAAAGAGGAAGATTAAACTGCAAAAACCCTAAAAACGAAGCATCTCTTTAAGATTCTGCATCCCGCGTCTGTTTCAGTTTGTCGTCGCTCGTCAACAGGGAGGCCGTATACTTTTGAGTTTGAAGTGTCTACATGACAAAATGGTACTGGATGGACCCCTATCAAGAGTTTGGACCGCCTTCTTTGCATGATCCGCGACCATAAAAGAGCAAAGATGGGAGCATTTCTCTTTAGGGCAGCTGCCCTAGCGGCTGATGAACTCGATCTGTTTTTTGAAACTGAACTAGAGAACCATAACTCTGTCACCAACAAAATGCCCACATAATAGCCGCAGAGATCACATACTTAAATAATAAAACAAATTATAGATGAAATTAAAAGGGTATATTTTTAGGAGAGATAATTTTTTAAGAAAAAAAGGTTTTGGCTCCCTACTTCTCCATCTTGATATAAAAGAAATCTGTAAATCTTCCGAAAAAAGAAAGGAAGCAATCAATTCCGATAACCAACTTCATACACAGACACAAACTAGAAAAAGCCCTCTCGAAACAGCTATTTTCATATAAACATTGAATTACACGTAATGGAATCGAATCAGAGATCACTCACAGAATTCCTGCACAAAATAATAAATAAAAGAAGTAAAATTCCACTCACAAGGAACACTCATCCTTACTGGTAGACATCCGATTTTTCGCCGTAAGACACTTGCCTTATCGGCTCTTCAGTACCAAATACAATGTTATCTGTATTTGGATGTCTACCACTGAGGATGACAGACAGTATTTCATGTAAGTGAAATTTCACTTCTTCCATTTATCAAATTGTGTAGAAATCCTGTGAATGATATATGATTCGATTCCATTCCGAATGTTTGGAATACAAACGGAATAGAGAAAAGTGTTTTTTCGTATAATTTAGCGTACAGTATTTGTTTCTAAAGTATTTTTCTTTCATGTGATAATTTTTATATGAAAATAGCTGTTTCGAGAGGACTTTTTCTTCCAGTTTATGCCTGAAAATTATTTCTTTGGATGACCCACACATCTTTTGTCAGAAATTGATTGCTTCCTTCCTTTCTTTGGAAGATTCCCAATTTTTTTATGTTAAGATGGAGAAAGCCAAAACCTTTCTCTCCTAAGAATTATTGATATTTATTAATAAGTGTTGAATGTCAATTCTATCACACTCAGATCCTCATCCTTCTTTTTCATTCATTGATTTTGTAAATTGGATGTAATACATATTACTGAACATTGGAATACTTCTTGTTCAGTTTTTTCATTTCGAAAAGCCATTTGGAACTGTATTATAAATCTCATTTTCTGTATTTCTCAACCTATTTATTTATTAATAACTGCGAATTTCTTATCATCGCAAACCTGAATAATTCGATCTGTTTATTTATTTGACTGTGCATCTGATATTTAAAATGAACTTACAGGTCTCCACCCTGGAAATACCAAGAATAACACTGGGTACCAATAGTTTCCGGGTTCTTGTCCAATATATTTTTGACAGTTATACAAGACAGAATATATTGGAACTGGCTCTGAATAAAATACTTTTCGTAAGATCGGATATAGGTGTAATAGTGACACCCCTTTATGCATGTGCTGTTTTTTTGAAGAACCATCTCTACTACATGTATGATTGTTTCGGAAACAATGAAGTTGGACTCAGTGAAGGTGAGTGAAAACTCTGAAATCAATTGACCTTTTTGATTGTGATAGCGAACTGTATTGTTTCTTATCTTTTTTGAAACATGGTAGTCTGAGTTTATTTAACCCATTAGCGTCCAGATTAAAAAAAATTCATAATCATCTTAAATTTTACTAGATATTTTATCGAGTGTGTTTGATACAAATAAAAAATGTAACAAATAGTGGAGTGTTATGTCCACTATTTGTTACATTTTTTATTTGTATCATACACACTCGATAAAATATCTCTCTGTGTATTTATATCCTGGACCCGGATGTCATGCAGGTAGCTATAGCTGCCTACGTGGTCATGTTAGATGTAGCCTGGGAATTCTAGGTCTTCTAACTGGAACCACAAATGTGCGGTTGGCTTCTGTTGTTGACTCCGTGCGTCTATGTTGTTTCCTGCTTTCGGCAAACAAGTGTTGCCCATCTTTACACTTGGCTGCACCGCGCTGATGAGGCCAATAGCCAGAAACACGTGTCCGCGGTTTGCCCCCTTTTTGGAGTGTTATGTCCACTATTTGTTACATTATATATATATATATATATATATATATATATATATATATATATATATATAGATGGAAAAAAGGTTATTGGACAAAGCACTCATAAGAAGGTGGGCAAACCGCAGACACGTGTTTCTGCGATTTCGTGTCACGAAATTCATATACTCATTTTTCTCAACCAGAACCGATATATGAGCTGATACCATATGGTATCTGTTTCTGTAGAGTAGGGAAGGTGAGTGTAGACCCACAGCACTTAGGCCACATGTGACCCATTGAACATCTTCCCGAGGAGTTGTCCTTCTAAGTCATCGTCCATCCTGTCCTTCTCAGGAAGGTGAACAGGTCACTAGGAGACATCTCCTTTATATTAGCAGGTGTAGGCTAAGACTCGCCGAACACACACTCTCTTTGGCAACGGTGGCCTCCGCGAAGGTTTTGGAAGGTGCAGCGACATTACTGTCGTTGCGCGGCTTCTTTAACCTTCTTGGGGTTCACTCCATGGAGATGCACAAGTGAGGGAGTTTTCCTGCAAGGGCAGCCGGTTCCTTGTCTTTATTCAAGACGGAGCTCTTGGCGCCCGCCGCAGAAAATGCCCTTGCTAATGGAGGTGGAATGGGGGAGAAGGAGGGTGCACTTATATTTGCTGCCACTTCTGCCTCCTTCGCTCTTTTTATCCTTTTGGCTTCGGCGCCGCAAATGCGCTTACGCCTTGGCCTTTGTATTACATCACGAGGTGATCTGCTATGTCCAGCCTCATTCCAACCGGTAGATTGGGGTGGGCATTTCTGTTCATCCCCAGCCACCGCCTTAGATTGAGTTGAGGACTTCTGTCCAGCCTCAGGATTGATTTTGTTTTTGTTGTTTCTGTTTTTGTGTATGTTTTATTCATGTATTTTCCTATGAGTAGCAAGGGAAGAGCTGATCACCTCTGGTAGAGCCCCGCATAACAAGAGGCAGGCTGCCACTGACCTGCCACTGACCAGGAGTCCGACGACCCCGTCCGTAAGGCGACGGGGATACCATATGGTATAAGTGGGCGGTATGGAGGACCATCTGACGTTCTATAGAAAAACATGAAACAATGTTATTCATAATTCATTTATTCATTGTGAACTGAAATAAATACTAAAATAATTATTTTTTATGATATTGCGCAAACATCTGACACAGACACATTACTCTTTTTACATACAGTTCTCCCAAATGATTTGCTGTTTTCTCCAGCACATCGACGTCTATTGGAAGGTGCGACTAAATGGTCAGTATGATCATATCTTACATCCTCTAGAACTTGTCGCGAAATACTTTGTCGGCCAGGCATTTTCGGAGGATTTGCATAACTCGTAAGGTAGACCTGTTCGACTTCTCTCCTGAAATGCAACATGGTGCAGCCATTATTATTTTTTCTATTGAGGACCCAAACATTATGCATTGATACATCTAAGAGCCATGTGAAAATTGTCCAATACCACTTTTTTCATCTAATTCCTATTCTATAGTTATCTACGCCATGATTAATCAGATAAGTGCCCCCTATATTCTTGTTATACATTGCTAAACAGCATTATTCATCCAACGTACAAGCAGAACGCTACTGTTTCTTGTCCATCAGTGTACAAGAATTTGGAAAGCGATTTTCCCCTTTGGTTCCAATTGCACCATAGCCTTTAAATCGCAAATAACTGAATAAGTTCAATCCGGTGAATAAATTATTCACATGTATTATGTAATATAACTTACGCTGTGGTAGTTCTTTGAACATTGGAATAAGTGGGGCTGCCGCTTTACCAAATAGAGTATCGTACATTTGTTTTCTTCGAATACTCTTACCTTGGTATATATCGATATTTACTAAATATCCCTTTCGATTACGGCACAACATTTTATACCCGAATCATATTAGTTTCTTGCGGATAAATTGTTTACAACCATCGCGACCGAAATATTTGATCATAGATTTGTTGTATGATAAATTTTTGCAGGTTACAAAATTTTCCAGAAACTTTTGCTTCAGATGATTCATTACAGGTCGTATTTTCCAAGCAGTATCTCCTTCTATTATTTTGGAATTATCTGCACCATGTAAGAACTTCTGTATTTGTAGAAATCAGTTCCTTCGCATTGTGTTACTAACCATTTGACTTTTCACGTCATCTTTGATATCCCAATTCATCCTTTTTGAAGGTACTTCATTATATCCAAACGATTCCGAAAAAGTAGCGCAATTTTTCTTGGATCTTTTGGATCCTGTTGGTTGATGAACTGAGCGTAACATTGACTCTCTCCAATAAGATAATTAATAAGTCCATTCTCAAAAAATAATTCGAAAATTTCACAATATGAAAAGTTTGCATATTTAGTGAAATCAATTTCTGGAAATTGGCGTGGCCCTCCTACTACGTCATCCTTCATCCAAACTGGAGGTTCCTTAGTTTTTATATTGTCGTCATGAAAATATTCATGAATCCAGTTGTTCAGTGATGTTGTATTCTCGGAATCCCCCTCAGGATCTTGATCCATCTGTATCACCTCCAAATCTTGTATTATTCTGAAGCTTTCATGCCAAGTTGACGCCTTGAAATTTTATGCATTATTTTACAGTTATCTGACATGTATTGGAATTATGTATAAATTGATATATTGTATATCATTCCACCCCTATCCTCATCTCCAGAATCTTCATTGGTATCTACATTTACGTCAGGCGGTGTTATTAAGATATCTGCCACTTGTCCTGCCATAGTTTATGTCTCATGTAAATGTAAATAGAGTTTATTTCGTACCTCAGATGCTTTCTTCCTTCATTTGGAAGTTTTCCACAATTTTCTGTATGAATATCAAGAAGTAGAAAACCGAAAAAAATATCCTTAAAGCAAATCCCTCCTAAAAATATATCCCTTTGAATTCAAAAGAGAATATATGCCTTAACGACCGGAGTCACGATTAGAGATGAATCTGAGCTGGTAGGCCGTAGTCGAAAGGAACTTGCAGTACCAAACGTTTCGTTGCCTACTGCTGCAAACATCCTCAGTGGTATTATGCGATTACTGCGGGTACGAACGTTATATTTCGAAGTCTCAGTAACGACTGACTGATTGACAGTCACGTTTGGTACTAGAAGTTCGACGAGTGCCTACCATCCCGGATTTTATTCTCTCTTATCTTAGATCATGTTCAATCTTTCTGTTTAAAGGTTGAGACTTCAAACAATTATTCATTTCATACCAATGTGATTCTAACAAACTCCTCTCTATTTTATAGACGGTTACGTGCAATCATCCTGAATTGTCCATTAACGTTATCTGCAGAATATTATGTGATATTGACCATCATCATTGAAATTTCTTTTATATCAAGTTGTATGATACGAATCAATTGATTTTATTATTATTACTAACCCTCGAAAGTGATCCTTTTCAATTCAAAATTGAAATCACTATGAAATTTCAGATGTATACAATATTGATAATAGTACAATCATTTATAATAAGCGATATTTTGCCGAATGTTATATTGGTGAAATTTTTCAAATTATTCGGCAAAATATTATTGTACTTTGAAACCAACTCAATAAATTTATTATTTTCCGGTATTTTATGTATTATCCCAAACCCTCAAATTTTTTGAATACTTTCAATGATAATGCTGATCTTTGTTTGTTTCGAAATCAAATTTGAATGTTTCAGTTGGTTGTTTATCAGATGAATAAAAGTGCAACGGATAACCGACAGACATCGCGCTGTATCCTATGGAACCACCTATTGGTGTGACAACCAAGCCAACTTGCCAAGTTTTTATGTCAGCTATATACATACAGTGCATTCCATTTAAAATGAGCCACCCTGAATAACTTTTGTTGCAATGATTTGCAGGAAAAATAAAAAAGATAACCATAGTATACAGGGGAACACATTTTGACATATTCACATTTGATCTAACTTTCCCTATCGCACCCCCAGAGTATGTCACCAATTTTCTTATGGATCAATTGTTTTGCATTATAAGATATTCCTTGATAAACAGATTTCAACAAAGTAGAATACATTATGGTCTGAAGCTCATAGTTTGGAAGCTAAAAATTATTTGAGTTGAAAACGAGCCACCCTGAATGAACAGTATAATCTGTTACCTAGGTTTCATAGGTGTTTTTGTGAAGTATACTTCAAAAAAGTCATATTTTGCCTAGTTAAGTTTGAATTCGATATTCTCTTCATTTTGTATTTGTCTCATTCTACAATAACGACTACCTACCTGGTGAAGTTACAATTGGTGTTTCTGTTTTTGTGAATTCATGAGAAGCAATGATCTATATGCTTAGAGAACGGATTGAAATAGTGAGTTTGTACTACCAGAATGGAAATAATGCTAGAGCTGCTGCCCGTATGTGCAATGATATAATCATCCGGGAAGAAATGTACGACACATACACGTTTCGGAAATATTGAACAAATCTATGGAAACTGGATCTTTTAACAATCTGTTTAAATCATCCATATGAGATTAAACTAGTTCATGAATTGAACGAAGATGATTTCTATAGACGTATCGAGTTTTGTTAGAATTTCTTGTTTAGTTTGAATGGAGAGGTGAATCGGTATAATTGTTGATCTTAGAGTGATACGAATCATCATTTATACCGTCAAGTTCATACCCAACGACCTTAGGGCAGGAATTTTAGGTGACCACATCACAGGACCTTTTATTATAGATGATAATTTGACTAGTGATGAATATTTGGGTATGTTGAAGAATTGAATAATACCGTGCATCAATAGGGCAATTAAGACTGATATAAATTTATCCGAAAACGAAATATTTTCTCAGCAGGATGATGCACCTCCTAATTATGCAGCTCCAGTGCGACAATTTTTGGATGATCATTTTCCTGGTCGCTTGATTGGCAGAAGAGGTCCTACAGAATGGCCACCAAGGTCTCCGGATATCTCTTCTGTAGACTTCTTTTTATGTGATCATTTGAAGTCGCAAGTGTATGAGATATAATGAACAACATTAGAACATTTAAGAGAGAATATCATGATGCATTGTAGAGAAATAACTTCCGATATTCTCAACCTTGTGAGGGCGGCAATGGACGCTTGTTTGTACTATTGTATGGAAGTTGGAAATGTTTTTGAACATTTACTATAGAATTTTTTTTCTTTTCATTGTCCAGTGATTTTTTTGATTTACTGCTTTCATATTTGTCTCTAGAACGAATATTTAAAAATGTGGCCTTTCTACAAATCATTGTTTCAAAACTTATTCAGGGTGGCTCGTTTTCAACTCAAATAATTTGTAGCTCCCGAACCATAAGTTTCAGATCATATGTTTTACACTCTGTTGAAATCTGCTCATCATGGAGCATCTGATAATGCGAAACAATATAGGGTGGTCCATTTAAAAAAGTTGGTGACATGCTCTGGGGGTGCGATAGGGGAAGTAACATCAAATGTAAATATACCAAAATGTGTCCCACTGTATACTATTGTTGACGTGTTTTTTATTTTTCCTGAAAATCATTGTACCAAAGGTTATTCAGGGTGGCTCGTCTTAAATGAAATGCACTGTATTTATACCCTTTATACATATACACATACATACATAAAGACATACATTCACAGTGCGGTCCATATGTATGGAATAAATTCATTTTTAGCGTTATTATGTACTATGTGAAAAAAACCTGAAGTAGGTCGATTTTTATTCTTAAATTGTCAATTTACAGTATGAAAATATTATCCCCCTCCTGCACCCCTTCTGAATTATAAGCACCCCCTCGAAAATTTCAAATAGCAAAGGGGGTCGTGTGGCAACTTGTTGGAAAGG
The DNA here is from genome assembly GCF_025532065.1 of Leptinotarsa decemlineata. NCBI lineage: Eukaryota > Metazoa > Arthropoda > Insecta > Coleoptera > Chrysomelidae > Leptinotarsa > Leptinotarsa decemlineata. Next base: position 8,325,967 of record NW_027412694.1, on the reverse strand, counting down.
GATTTTAGTCCTTTGTTCAGCAATTCAAAGTTTTTTGAGTTTGGTGCAGTCATAACTGAGAAAATTGTGTTTTAGGATGTAACATTTTGATAATGTCTCTAGGTATCACAAAACTTTACGTAGAATGAAGATAATAATGCCACATTATATTTAGAATGTATCTTTCAATGACTAACTTCTTGATAATAACCGAGGCGATTTTGGAATTCTCGTACAAGATTTTGTATGACCTCGGGGGTTATTTTGTTAATTTCTTCCGTTATCCTAACTTTTAAATCAGCAATATTGTTTGGTCTATTGAAGTATACTTTAGATTTTAAATAACCCCATAAAAAGTAGTCGAGAGGAGTCAAATCGTGGGATCTAGCCGGCCATTCGATCATTTCACGTCTCCCAATCCACCTATTGGGAAAAACCTCGTTTAAATAATTTCTAACTGTACGTGCAAAATGCAGTGGAGCTCCGTCTTGTTGGTAGTAAATAGTTCGATCTATCTTATTTGGATGATTAACATCAGGAAAATGTATTTGTAATGTAGGCACTAAAAAGTTAATCAAAAAATCTAGATAAACCTCACTATTAACAGTGCCCTCAAAAAAATAAGGGCCAATAATTCCATTGTTAATGATACCAGCCTAAACGTAAACTTTTTTAGGATATCGACTGTGAGTCGCACACATCCAGTGAAGATTTTCTCTGCTCTAATATCTACAGTTCTGTCTGTTAACTGTTTGAATGAAACGTCGCTTCATTTGAAAACACTATTTTGTTTATGAACTGCAAATCTGCGTTCATTCTATCCATCATCAAATCACAGAATTCTTGCCTTCTATCAGGATCATCTCCATTTAACTCCTGAACCAACTGAACTTTGTAAGGGTGGTATTTTTCTTTATGCAAAACTCTCAAAATAGATGATTTACTTACATCATTGTCGGCGGCAAGTTCTCGAGTTGTCTTATGCGGATTTTCCTCAATCTCTAGAAGTACATGTAACTTTTTTTCATCAATAAATTGAACATTTCTACCTAGTTTTTCAATATTTTCTACATGTCCAGTTTCACGAAACTTTTTTCAATTTTGCTAACTGTAGACTGCGACATGTGTTGACATGGGTATTTATTATTAAAAATTTCACAAACCTCCTTTTGATTTCTTGTTTTATTACCACAACCAATCATAATTAAAATGTCTATTCTTTGAGTCTCGGACAAATGAGCCATAATCAAATTTAATACGCCCACAAATATTATACTGACGTCTTTTAGTAACTTTCAATACCTAAATGACAGCAGCCTACTAGATTCATATCAATTGTTTATTTGGCGTTTTGTCTAATATTTTAGTATCTTCAAATATTTTTTCCAGGATTCAAGGTTGGTAAGGAGCGTGTTACAGGGATGGTCTATTTAATAGATCAGGTTATTGTCAAGAAGAGAATAATGGTGGTCATTTTGAACATTTAATATAATTGTAAAAATTAATTTTCTCAGTTATGATTGCACCAAATCCAAAAAACTTTATATCGCTGAATAGAGGACTTAAATCCCTTTCCAACAAGGTGCCACACGACCCCCATTGCTATTTAAAATTTTTGAGGAGGTGCTTATAATTCAGAAGGAGTGCTGGAAGGGGATAATATTTTCATACTGTAAATTGTCAATTTAGGAAAAAAAATCGACCTGTTTCAGGTTTTTTCCACAAATTACATGATAACGCTAAAAATGAATTAATTCCATACATATGGACCGCACTGTATACAGTTTCAAGGCAATGAATAGTTTTTCAAGTCAATAAGTTTTTGTTTACGAATATTTTTGGAAATAGTTGGTTGTAAAAGTTGTTACCTTTATAATAAATCGAAGTTTGACGATATTTTTTTGGTATTTTCAAGTTGATTTTAGTCTTCTTGGAGGCTTCAACTTGAAAGTACACATCATGATTTCATTTTGAAGTTTTTTAATTGGTTTCAATAAGGAATTTGTTGCCATTTCCTATACTGGTATTAGATATTGAATCTTAGAATAATACTAAGAAAATTAAGCAATTTGAAGTATTTGAATAGTATAAAATTTCAATAAATTGATGGATCTAGCGTTACTACGTGGTAGTAACGCAGTAATGTTAGTTACAAATAAAAGTGGTAAGAAACATAGTACAAAATATCTCATTTTGAATGAAATTCCAAGTATGGGCGCTATTTTCCTTCTTATTGTTATTATTCACATGATGAATTCTCATCTAGAATGACATTAACAAATGTCGTACTAGGAGACTACTCAATATTTTTATTTTATCTAGTATTTCCTACATTCTTACTGAAACTACTAGAATAAAAATACAGTGTGCTGTAACTGCCATTCACCGAATTCCAACCAATTTTTTGTTCCCCGTAAATGATTATATTTCGTTATTAGCTGATTTTTTCATTCATTTGGGTGCGTATATTGCAATCTAGATATTATTCATAAATTCCAAGCCGAACAGAAACTAATGAAGAATATTTTCATAGGTACCAGTAATGAAGGTACGGCTTACTTTGCCAGATTCAAAGATCTGCACTCCTTGGTAACTCGGATAATGTTCAACAAAAGAAGGAGGGAGAGATCAGAGGAAGTAGTATATAGTCGCTTCGTACTCAGTTCGGTAAAAGTTAAAGAAATTCATGACTGGAATGAGATGATGAAACAGAGGAAAACAGCTAGAAAAGATAAAAAGAAACCGGCTACTCACAAACCACTTTCCGACGTTGAAGCAGAAAATGCAGAAGATGGCGAAGTTGACGAACCTGAAAGAGATCTGGAATATACAGATGCCGAAGAAGATGGTGAAGAGGAACCTAAGAAACATAAGAAAACTGTTGAAAATGAAGTCGGGTTAGTAAACATGTTTTTGAACTTTCATCGTGCAAAAAAACTTTTTTTCGTACATTGGTACATTTTAAATAGTTCATTGAAATTCAAACCATTATTTATAAATCCCAAAAAATTTTTTCCACTATTCCTAACCCCACAATGACACTACTTCAACTGTAATGTCCGCCATAACGTCCTATATGGATAGAAATAAAAAATAATTATAAAAACACTATTTACAATAAATAAATTCTGTCCCACAGCTTTGGCTTCCTCACGAATCGAATTATCATTGAATACACTTCTCACATCGATTGTTTAATGTAATTTTGACTGTACTGAAATGCGTAGAAACCGTGGTGTAATCAACTAACCCCCTTCTGAATGTAAAATATTTTATCAGAAAACTCGAGCTACAGCACTTTTGATGAAGAGATTCAATGAATTACAGCATTCCATTCATAGAGCGCACATCAAATGACAATGCTTGATAATGGTAGGTATGTCACGACATTTCAAAATTTATACTTGAGAATAACTATATGTTGTTTTTTTTTTTTGTTGGAAGATGGATCGCGTTCAGCCTATTCCCAAACAGGGCAAGAAATATATTCCAAATAACTATATACCATTCGCTTTGCTATCAGTGTGATCAAAAATCACGGAGAAAGTCGTAAACCACCATATTCTCAAATATACTCAAATATTTGGAAGGCTTCAACATCTTGAGCGATCATCAATATGGCTTTCGGAAACAAAGATCAACAGGCGACCTTCTATCGTATGTCACCCATATTTGGAATAACACAATCGAGAAACATGGAGAATCAAGAGCTATTGGGCTTGATATTTCTAAGGCCTTTGACCGTGTTTTGCATGAGGGTTTGCTGGCCAAACTTCGATGCCACGGCCTGTCGGATTATTTTTGTGTATGGCTCTTCAGATTCCTGAAAAAACTTCCCCTGCAAGTGGCAGTCGATAGAAATCTCTCAAATACTTTAACCATCAACGCTGGTGTTCTCCAGGGAGACGAGTGTGCTGACGACACTTGTCTCGTCATTCCATATGGATTCCAGGACATCAGCTACGGAGGCACATCTTCAACGGCCAAAAGAATTTGCACATCTTAATGAGGATCTTAGAAGTTATTTCGAACCGGGATGAAAAGTACCAATTTCAATTCATTGCCACAGAAACTCTGGCATCGGTTTTCTCCAAGAAGATAAATGTCTCCGAACCAGATATAAGCCCTATCAGGTTAGCAAGGCGAATCTAGCAAAATTGCAAAAAAAATATATATCAATTTGTAGCTAATTAGTTGCTGATTAGTTGCCAAAACAACGATTTTGTTGGTCGTGCCGATCCCTAGAAATCGCAAATAATGCTATCGTGATAAAATGGTAGCAAGATAACTCAATAAATTATATAATTTCCGTTTGATCTTTACAAAATTTTTAGTTGCTATTTAGTTGCTAAACATTGGATATAGCGAACAATTTTCAAATATTTTTTTTGATCTTGATATCTTGAAACTGTTTTTTCCTGGAATCAAAGATATTTTTAATTTGTTGCTCACCAAAAGTAAACTTGAATACACCTTGAGTAACAGCAACAAAATAGTTGAAACCAATCGGCCGATTTTCAAATCTTTTTTTTTATTTTCCACGTTCTTGCTATCTTGAAACTGGTTTTCCTCAGAATAAAAAGTGTTTCAAATGTGTTGCTCACAAGGAGTATACTCAAATACACCTTGAGTATCAGCAACAAATATTTGAAACCGATCGGCCGATTTCAATTTTTTTTTCAGTTTCCTCATTCTTGCTACCTTGAAACTGCTTTTCTTTGGAATGAAAAGTATTTTAAATTTATTGCTCTTCAGAAAGGTACTCAAATATACCTTGAGTATCAGCAACAAAACAGGTGAAACCGATCGGCCGATTTGTAATTCTTTTTTTCATTTTCCTCGCTATCTTGCTATCTTGAGGAGTATACTCAAATACACCTTGAGTATCAGCAACAAAATAGTTGAAACCAATCAGCCGATTTTTATTTTTTTCATTTTCCTTGTTCTTACTATCCAGTTTCACTATCCAGTTCAACCAGTTTCAAGATAGCAAGAACGAGGAAAATAAAATAAATAAATAAAATCGGCCGATCGGTTTCAACTATTATGTTGCTGATACTCAAGGTGTATTTGAGTATACTCCTGGTGAGCAACAAATTTGAAACATTTTTCATTCTAAGGAAAACAATTTCAAGATAGCAAGAACGAGGAAAATGAAAAGAATAAAATAAAAAATCGGCGTATCGGTTTCAACTATTTTGTTGCTGATACACAAGGTGTATTTGAGTATGCTCCTGATGAGCAACAAATCTGAAACACTTTATTCCAAAGAAAAGCAGTTTCGAAGTAGCAAGAATGAGGAAAATGGAAAAAAAAATAAAATCGGCCGATCGATTTCAACTATTTTGTTGCTGATACTCAAGGTGTATTTGAGTACCATCTTGATGAACAATAAACTTAATATACTTTTCATTCCAAAGAAAAGCAGTTTCAAGGTAGCAAGAATGAGGAAACTGAAAAAAAAATTGAAATCGGCCGATCGGTTTCAAATATTTGTTCCTGATACTCAAGGTGTATTTGAGTATACTCCTGGTGAGCAACAAATTTGAAACCCTTTTCATTCTGAGGAAATCCAGTTTCAAGATAGCAAGAACGTGGAAAATAAAAAAAAACATTGAAAATCGGCCGATCGGTTTCAACTATTTTGTTACACTTCAAGGTGTATTTAAATTTACTCTTGGTGAACAAACAATTTAGAACGTCTTCTGTTCCAGGAAAAAACAGTTTCAAGATAGCAAGATCTTAAAAATAAAAAAAAATTAAATTTTTTTCGCTATATCCAAGGTTTAGCAACTAAATATTCTCTAATGATCAAAGGGATAGTATATAATTTATTGAGTTACCTTGCTACCTTGATATCACGATAGCATTATTTGCGATTTCTAAGGATAGGTACGAGCAACAAAATCGTTGTTTCAGCAACTAATTAGCAACTAATTAGCTACGAATTGATGTATTTTTCTTTGCAATTTTGCTGGATTCGCCTTGTTAGCATGATAGGGCTGCGTATATAATAATGCAAGATCAGACAATTAGCTTTCTGCTTCGAAAAGTTTGTTGAGGGTTAAAATGTCTTGGCACCGGAATGGTAGCTGGAATTGCAAAGGATGCTTCTCAAAACTTTGAATACTGTTCCGAACCAGAAAACTGTACACACCTCAACAACTTTTGATCCTTCATAAAGCTCAGATCAGACCTTCTTTGGAGTATTGTTCTCATGTACGGAGCTCTGCCCCTAAACATACCCTGAAGTTGCTGGATTCCATCCAGAAAAGAGCCATCCGTCTGGTTGGAGACGCGAACATCACGTGCATCCTTGATAACCTGGAACATCGAAGAAAGGTTGAGGATTTGTCTCTCTTTTACAGATACTTCCACGGGAAGTGTTCAAGTGACTTGGTACATTTGATTCCACCAAGAGCGGCATATATCATAAATACGATACGGACTGTGGATCGTTTCGAGGTTCAACTCAGTAGACCTCGAACTTCACTGTTTAAAAACTCTTTCATCTGGAGAACTGCGTTTATGTGGAATTAACTTCCTGAGAACGTTTTTCCAAATAGATTTAATCTCCAAAGAATCACCACTTTCGCACAAGCATCACTCTGAGACCCCCTTAATGGTTTTCCTGTAGTGCTTGTGTTTTGTCCTTAAAATAATTATATGATGATCTATAAGGTAAAAATCAGAAAAAATATTTGTAATTTTAAGGATTGTTGCCTATGTGTGACATGTAGTAATAATATACAGTATGTCCCAGCTAAAACTTGTCACCCCCTAATCTGCCAGCTCGTGAAAAAATTAAAATTCTCTCAGATCCGTCGATTTTCATTTCAAGGGGAACACCAAATTCATCATCGTTGTGTTGTCAACCTCTTCATCCCCAGCACCCCCTACTTCAGAATTTTCAATGGGACTACTATACTTGTGATACATCATTTTGAAGAAAATTCAATCCCAAATACATGGGTGTACTTGAATTGAGGATCGAACAAGTTTTGTTGAAGTTTTAATGAAAACTAAGTTTTATCAAGATATTTTTATTTTTCATCACCATCGTTAGAAAGGTTCACTATGGGTACGCCACTGTTTCGAAAAAAAAATCTTTCAGAAATAATATTTTAGGAGGTGAGACAGACGTTTTCATCAAAAAAAATTGTCGCCATGTGTTTTTGTAGACACATATCTGTGTTTGAGCCATCGTATATAGATTTATTCGATTCTCTTAATTCAACAATTTGAAAGCTTTCGAAAATAATTTATACTATATAAGAAAGAATATTTATTGTAGTTTTGAAAACGGACGATGTGCTAGAGCTACGGCTCGAATTTTCAATGAAATTCATCCAGAAAAAAACATATTATATCAGAACGTGCCTCAATTGATGAATAAGTTCATGTAGTCGGGATCAGTGCTAAATAAAAAACGTGAACGAGAGAAGCCTTTGAGAAATGAAGGGGTCGCTGTTGCAGTAAGATAACTTAAGACTATTTCTGGAGTTTCTAAAAGCAGCGTACATCGAACTCTAAAATGCAGAATGTATAAGAGTTTAATGAAGATTATCCCGACAGACTGACAGAGTTTTGTGAAATCATGAGTTGTAATTGATCGGTGATAATAATCACCTCTACAATGTATAACGAATTTTCTTTTTATTTAAATGTCAACAGGCACAACTGCTGATACTGAAGTGACGTAAGTCCCCATTGGTACAGGGTTTCTCATTCTCAAAGTCCCCTGAAATTGAATGTTTGGGCTGGTATTCTGGGAGACCATATTGTAGGTCCATATTTTATTCATGGTAACCTCAACGAACAAATGTATCTTGAACTTCCTGATACATCTGCGAACACCAGAATTACTCAGTTACTTGAAGACGATGATAGTCTACTTGAAGGAGATCTACGCAGGAGAATTGTTGTGGAGTGTCGTGCAGTTCACATTTTGAACCTTCCATATGATGATTACATTTTTGGTGATGAAAAATATCTTGATAAAAAACTTAGTTTTCTTTACAACTTCAACAAGACTTGATCGATCCTCAATTTCAGTCGGTACACCGGTGTACTTGGAATTGAATTCCCATTGAAAATTCGGAAGAAAGGGGTAACGGGGATGAGGGGGTTGACAACACAATGATGATGTATTTGCTGAAAGTTTTTTCCCTTGAAATAAAAATCGACGGGTCTCAGCGATTTTGAATTTTTTTCACGAGTTCTCAGAATAGGGGATGACAAGTTTTAGCTGGGACACACTATATAGTAATGTCATGTAGTTCATTATTTTCCAACTTGTGATTTTTTTATTGATGGTTGTCCTTAGTCTTCATTCTCAAATCTGGAAATGGTAGTATAAATGCATTACAGATTTCGTTCAAAATAAACTCAAATTGTTCACGTCGATAATGATAAGTTTCTTATGTTGTCTCTAATAGAAGTTTATGACAGATTCACTAACTTACTTACTTCACTGGTTCGCTCAATAAGCATTATTAGAAAAAACATATTGCTTCTTCCTTTACCCTTTCAAATTTTCTATTTCGAAACATGATGCAAGAGATCATTATAATGTCTGTTTCAAAATCTGTCTTTCCGTTAACCAGCTGTCCCTCCCCTACGAACGACAACCCTCAGAAGTCGAAACTTGTGTTTCGAAACTTGTGTCGAAACACGTGTGATTCCTAACACGTGTTGGAGGATAGCAAGTGAAAATGGATCGTTCAGACTATGACTTGAACTACCGACCAACACGGCAGTCAATTCGATTGGATATTGGATAATTTTGTTTAATTCGGCCGCTGCGCTGTATATAATTGTGGTTTTTTAAAACTAGCTTTAATGTTGCATTCAGCGCAGAGCTTCTAATTTCTTCATCTTAGACGCCAGACAGAAATCAATTCTTGCACCACTTCATGTATCGACATGTGTATAAATTTGGATTATCTTATATTATTCAAAGAGCGAAAAATGTGGTTATAATCGTGAGCCGAAGGCGAGCGTCGGAAATCATCTGAGTTAGTGAATGATATTTTTCATGAATACCATACTTTTTATGTGACTTATATATACTAAAAATGAAGTATATATTTCAAGGATATCCGGAATGAGAGGAATATCATTAAATTTTATAACAAATGGCAACCTGAAAAAGCATTCAAAACTATTTCCTGTTTTCGAATAGTATGAAAATTAATTATTCGAAAAAAATTAAATAAAAATCAGTCTTCAGTGGGATTTGAACCCAGGAACTCGGGATACAAGTCCCGTGTTTTAAATCGGTATGTCATAAAACTATTTGAGTTTCAGTTTACTCTCATGTTGTCATCAGGTGATCATTTAAATTGATTACTAGAATTTTTAATGACTGATTCTTCGTGGACGAATGATAAAAAAGTACTCAACAAAATATAATTTACTGGCCTAGGCTGATCGCTTAGACCACAAAACTTATGCTCGTCATAAACGGCCTTATGTCGTTTTTAACTATTCTTAAACATCTTCTTCTTTCTTTTCAAGTTACAAATATAGAAGAGGGTTCCATACTATAGAAGGAACTACGGCAATCGAAGGTCGAAAAGTATTATCAGATGAATTGAAAGAAGATCACTTCATTTGTATTTGTGCTTGTTTGATGTTATTAACCTGTCCTGTAGCACGATGGGATACCAAAAAAGTGGATCAAGTTTTGAGAAACGGACAACACGTGTATTCCCACGCTGAAGATTTGGAGATATCGGAAAAAAGGACTATAAAAAATATTTTGGTTGGAAAAAATTTCTTCGATATCATTGTGAAGATGATCAAGATAGAGAACTGGAGAAATAACAGGAATTTGAATAAAGGTTTGTAATAGATACGGTAGGAGTCAGACCATTTAATTTTTTGATGCTATCATCTATCTGCCAAATCCAGAATCTTACTCAATTGGATATGTATGTTTATAGAAATACTAATATCACCATCTTCTTCCAGAACTATTTCATCAAATAGAATTTATCAGCACTAACCCGCAAATCTTCGCTTAATTCTTTCTGGCTAACAGGATATTTTGATTTTGTTTCAGTTTCGTTATATTCCTCTTCCTTGTAGACATACTAAATATATGTTTTTCACAACTGTCCCATCCTAAGGCTTATTTTCCAAAATCTTCGTTTCGTAATGAATCGGCTTAATAATCATCATTCCTTATTCAAGTGAAATTCATATGACCTCCAACTTTTTCTTCTCTGATTTCAGTAGCTAACTTCCCCAGTTACTGCCAGTAACTCCTCTCGTATATCAGCTATCTACTCAAGAGATCAATCATTTTTGGAAAACCTAATTTCGTGATTTCTCTCAAATAATCAACTTTTTTCATTTGTGGTACCTCTTACCCTTTACTCGTTCCAATTTCAGTGAAACTGATCTGTTATATTTATGGAAGCAGTTTTCATATTTCTGGAAACAATGTTTTTTACTTTGAAATCGTCATTTATCAAGAGATACGAACTAGTCTCGATGCGTACTTCAATTGTTATAACTACTACTAAACCTTTTCACTCTCTTGGAGCTAGAAGAGAAGTCAAATTCGAAACTTGTTCAAATATCAGCCCAGCATTTCTGCAATATCTCTTGCTTTTCATAACTGCTGCTGACTCCATTTAAAAAGTGATAATCAGGATAAAAACGTCACCTGAACTATATCCATCCAACAAACAAAGCAACCCAAACAACTATAGATGCGTGATCAAAGCATGATCACCACATACATTTGCATCTATTGTGTTAAATAAACATGCCTCCTTACGCTAGCCAATCAGATTTATCTGCAATCGGCAGTTTGAATTCATTGTTTCAGGTATATCACTACAGTGTCGGATTGGTCAGTTACGTCTTAACGCCTGTGGTGTGTACACATACGGTATTTCAAAGTTTAAAAATTTTTAAATGTCAAGTACTGATATGGCTAAAAAACTGGGAATTTGTGTTCCTACACTCCACCTTAAAAATAAAAAAGGTAGGCGATTTTCATTTAAAGGCTATTAGAAAGAAAGAATATCATTTTTTTTCGAAACGAAATAGCAATAGATTCACGTCTAAAGGTTCTGAACGATGATCCTGATCTACTAAATTTCAAAAGGTCGATATTCCACAAATCATTGAACGAATTAGGTTTTGAATTTGAAAAAAGAAGGAGAAATAGATTTTTGCTCGAGAAACCAGAAATAGTATTGTGTAAATAATTTCGAGTCGAGGTAAACGGGCGACTAAGTGAACGACTATTTTAAAAATTATTTTTGATAAAACAATCACTTATCCATCTAATGATCTCTTTGAAGAATCCATAATTTTTGATGTAAGACAATTGTATGCATACAGTTCACTTCAATATTTATGTAAAAACAGAAGTAAGGTACAATCTATCACAAACCCATATAATACAAGAAGTATCCAACACAAAAAAAATTAAACTACTTTTTGCTCTAGATCTCGTGGTCAGAAAAGTCATATTTATTTGAGTGCTAAATTATTTAATTATCTTCCTGATGATTATAAAACATATATTAGAATCCTTAACTCCGAACAACTATTGAAGAAATATTAAAAAAATTAATTTACAATATGCACATTGTCTTGTTGAAAATTCAATGAACTTATAATATAATATAATTTTACTCTACTTATCATGAAAAATGTGATTTTCAATAGTAACCTACTTTAATGATTAGAAGTTTATTGTCAAACTTCAAGTCATTCCCAAATGTCATAATTAACAAGAAGTAGAAATGCTTAAAATATACCTAAAATATTTGTTACCCGTGCGCAACTGCAGACGTTTTTATAGGATTCAAATATTTATTGGTTGAATACAGTGATACTAGAATTCATATATGATTTTTTCTTTATATTCAACTGTATAACCCATGACAAGATTTTTCCTTCAATGGGATTCTCTCTCTTTATTAGCCACTTAAGTTATTATATTATTATTTATTTCATTGTGAATTCTGTATACTGAACAAATAAAGTTATTATATTATTATTATTATCATAAGGAAATGGCTCGCATATATTTTGAGAATTGGATAAGGAACGTAGTTCTGAAACTAGAAGAGGATTGTGTAATCGTTTTAGACAACGCTCCATTTCATTCCAGAAAAGCTGACGAAATTGCTAAAACACTTAATAGAATAGTATTACGTTTTCTCCCTTACCTTAATTTTGAATTTTGTGATCTTAAAAATGTTTTTACTGGAGCTGTTTCGTCTATTACCGATAAAAAATGGAATAATTACGTAGGGCATGTGAAAGATAAAGTAGAAATGAAAATGTTAAGATAAGATCATCAAATGGATGATTCAGTTGACAGGAACCTGTTGATAATTAAATAATATTAATGATGAATTTTCTGTAACAGTTTTTCAGAATCTGAGGAGTCGTTCTGAAATGACAAAAGGATTTATTATTTTATTATTTCTTCAATGTATACGCTAAAACGTCATTTCGAAATTGAATACTCTTTACTCGTTTGTCCTGCTAAAATGAAATGACACTTTTTTTTCAATTCATTCAATATTAAGTACACAAAATTGTTTTTGTTTCCTTCATTAGTTAAACTTTGAATACTTTTCCTATATCCAGCCGCATATTATTAAAACAAAAATCGCTCTTTCCTTAGTGCGACTCTGTACAAGCAGCCTTGTCTGAGAAGCCTTGTCATCTGGAGCACTCCGTTGCTCCAGATGGACAAGCAATCTCATCACGTCGTTGTATCACGGTCCTACAAAGAGATGACCTCAGCAGTCACAATGGAAATGTTTTAGTACGGTATAATATTTCGAGTCCTATTGAGTGGTCAGAGTTTATAGAATTGTATGAATTCCTAAATTTCCCTGGATTAGCGTAAGCTAAACTCCACCAGTATAAATAAGGAGAATTTATTATTATTATATAGTTGAGATTTTTATTTGGATTATTTTGCCCTACTATACTGTACTGCATAAATTCGCCTTCAATTACTGCTGTCATCAGTGGCATCTTTCTTCTATTATTCGTGTTGTTCACAGCATTATCCAACCTAATTAAATGTAGGTATTCCTTTTTCTGACGTGGAAATATCAAATGCTTCCTTTAATTTTTCAAGTTCTTCATGAATTTTACAAATACTACTACCTTTTATTTTTACAGGTATCGACACACTCATCGGTAAAAAATTGTCCTACTTCCTAGTTCAGTTTCCCAATGCTTGTTATGTAGTGCATAAGACTCAGAATGAAATCTTCCACTTGTTCGACCCATATGGTGTACAAAGAAGTGCAAAGGCAGGTTGGGTGCGTTGCAAGAGCCTCAAACAGTTGAAATTTCGATTGAAAAAACTTATTATATCTGGTGGAGAATCGTATCGATTTTATAACTTTGAAGTAACTTCTATTCAGAAAGCACCGAAGGAGGTTTTGTTGAGTTACAGGTTGCAACAGTATGATACTGAAATGGTTCCGAAGAAAGAATACTTAGGTAAATAAAAATTTCAAAGATTACAACCACTAGTGCTCCTTCTAGAATGTTGTAACAGTTTCCAAATAACTATATACATAACATGAAAGAAACATGAATATATAAGGTATATTCAGGCATGAAAATTGTTGAAAACTTTCTAAGAAACAAAGAAAAAACTAACTGAAATAAAAACTTTTCATAAAGATATGTAGACTATATGAACCTTTTTCCAGATACAAACTGAAAGAAAGAACCCTGTAGAAACAACATGAACATTCACTTACACGAAAATCACTTCCCAGCAAACACGCTTGTTACATTTACGTAAATATGACATAAAATTAAGGAAACATCTATGTAAATACTCTGTTATATTTCTAAGATACTTTAAGCCATATTTACGTAAATAGTTTATGTAAATATGTCGTAGCTATTACGTAAAAACTAACATCAATGTTATATCGTGAGTAGGACGATCTCACCGGTATCAGATTACCAAGATAACGACTTCCAAGACTTTGAGTCAGCAGAGTCAGCAGAACGTGATACTTTTGTTATTTCCCATCGTCTCCTGCTGACACCGCTGTCTACACATTATAAATGGACTCTGCGAGGTCAAATCATAGTCAGTAACTATCTAGAATTTGTTTTAAATCTCTATTTAGAACTTGTCCAGTATTTGTAGTTTTTATTAATTATTCAAAGATAGTCTGTAATTGAAAATAAAGTGTTTTTAAAAAGTCAAAATCAAAACAGTGAATATAACAATTAGCGCAGTTGTTGTAGGATCTGACAACGTTGCTAGAACAAGGAAACCCTAACTAGTAGCGGCGGATTCTAATCCCTCAACAGAGAAAGAACCAACAACCCCTAAGGAGTTATCACTCAAGAAAGCAGCGGAAGGAACACCTGGTGAAGCCCCTGGCTGGACGACTTCGAGAAAACGACGAATCGGAATGAAGATTGTAATACTGTAAGTCGTTATTGAATTGTCTCGATTTATTTTGCAATCTAATTTACCATCACTTTGATTCTTTGCAAAATCAGTAGTCATACTGATTGATTATTGAAAATAGTAAATAAGTACTGTTCGATCATCCAAATTTTGACATCAAAAATTTGTTAAGATAAATAAAAATGCCTCAAAACCAACCAGAACCAGAAACAATCGAACCATGTAAGTTATCGGAAATATTTTCAATAGTGCCTGAATTCGAAGGTGATCAAATATTTTTAACACTTTCTTAAATGCTTGTGATTGTGCATTTCGCATGTCAATAGCAGACCAACGCGATCTATTAGTGATTCACATCAAAAACAAACTCAGAGGTAGAGCAGCACAATTGATAAGTTCAAGGAATCATGAAACTTACCCCGAAATCAAACATTTATTAAATTTATATTTTGGAGACTCTAGAGATCTAACATCATTGATTCACGATCTCCAGCGTATCAAACAACTTCCAAACGAAACACCTTTAATATTCTTCAATCGCCTTCAAGTCCACAATGCCAAAATGCACGCATGTGTACAAAAATCCGTCCTTTCTGCGGAACAGAAACACGCGCAATTCGCACTCATTGAAACAATGGCATTAAATACGCTTTTAACCGGACTAGAACCGCGAATAGGTCAAGTAATCCGTGCCTCCAATCCGGCAGATCTACTTGAAGCCCACGTTGGAATTAGGAGAGAAATGCAACTATCCTATTTCTAACATAAAACATATGAAAGACCAAACCAAACACGTTTCAGATGAAACCCCCAACCAACATCCCAAAGAACCTGTTACACTTGTGGTCAGATAGGTCATATTTTCACGGAATGTCGAATAAGACAACAAAGACCCCAAAATAATTATCAATATTCCAATCAAAAGTTTGCGAGACCAAACCCTCAACTCAATCAAAATTTTTCGAGTCAAACAAACCCTTAACCCAATCAGAATTTTTCAAGACCAAACTCAAACAAATTCTCAGCCGAACAGGTCCCAGACTAATCGAAATCAAATTCGACTTCAATCTCAAAACCAATTCAGACCACCCGTAATTCAAAGAAATCCGAATTACCCTGTCACTTTCAATCAAAACCAAAGAGCTCATTTCATGACATACGAATCTCAAGATTATCATACAGGTTATAATCAAGACTATCATACAGCTGATAGCTATAACTATCAATACAACGATTATTACCCCACCGATAATGACTATGATTACTATACCGCTAGTGATCAAGATTACCAATAAAACCAAATTCAAACACCTGAAGATCCTTCAATGTACCAGGATTTTCTTTCACTCCCGAATACGAACCACCCACCTATTCAACCCCAAACAACCAACAACCCATCGATCGACCCTATATCAGAAGTCCAATCTCAAATTCAGTTCCTGAATATACAAGACTTCAACCCGAACTTGAATTTCCCGGAACAAATTTTCATGTAAGCCGTATGCTTTCTATGAATTCGAAGAATCTGTACTACATCAAAGACTTTTCCAATACTTTTAAAATGCTCATCATCACAGGTGCAGGAATATCCATTTTTAAACCCAAAATATGCGAAAAATACCCCCTTAGATTCCCTGAAAACGTCACTATACAAGATATCACTGACCAGAAAATTATCGTGAATGAATCCGCTTTAATAAATTCCACACAAAGTCTCTATCTACGACTTAGACATCGACTTTGACGGTTTACTCGGATCTGACTTTCTCAAACATTACAATTATTGTATAATTGACCTGAAAAAATTAACAACTTATAACAAATTTTAAAACGGTCCCTTTGTTCAAAGTTTCAGACATAAATGACCATAAATGACTGAAAAACCGAACCAAATTCAAATAGAACCCCGAATGGAGAAAATATTCAAAGTACATTGCAACTTCAAGAAAACTGAAGTAAGAAAAGTAAGAATTCCCAACGACATAGTCAAAATTGATGAAAACGGCATGTTCTACACTATTATCGTAAATACAAACGCGATCCCAGAACAAATTGATTTTTCTGGAATAAAACTCGAACCCCTTCCAACACACGAAACAATTTTGAATATTAATGAATCGTTTTCCCAAAACGAACTCCATATTAACCGTATCCAAGAAATCAAAGCGCAACTAAAAACCAAACATTTGAACGGAGAGGAACATCAATCAATAACTGATTTATGCCTCCAATTCGAAGATATCTTCTATTTAGAAGGAGATAATCTCACTTTCACCAACGAAATAAAGCATACCATTGATACTAAGGATACTAGACCCGTCTTTACGAAATCCTACAGGTACCCACAGGTGCACAAGGAGGAAGTTAAAATACAAATATCAAAAATGCTAAAAGATGTATGCCTCCGGTAAACAGAAATGTAGAGTTGTCATCGATTACCGAAAACTCAACGAGCTAATGGTTGACGACAAATACTCATTACCAAACATCTTGGACCTCCTAGACCAGCTTGGTAAATGCGAATATTTCACCACGCTTGATCTCGCCTACGAATTTCATCAAATTGAAATAGAACCCAAAGATATTCCCAAAACTGCTTTCTCCGTAGACAATGGTGACTACGAATTTGTTCGTATGCCATTTGGCTTGAAGAACGCTCCAAGTACGTTCCAGAGAATTATGGATAATGTTATGGATAATGTCTCGTATACATGGATGACATCATCGTATATTCTCCTACCATCCATGAGCACATAGCAAGGTTGACTGAAGTATTTGAAAGACTTCGAAAAGCGAACCTGAAAATCCAACCGGATGAGTGCGAATTCTTGAGAAAAGAAGTCGCCTATCTTGGACATGTCATTACCCAAAACGGAGTCAAACCCAATCCAACAAAAATTGAATGTATCCAAAATTTCCCAGAACCAAAAAATCAAAAAGAAATAAAATCATTTTTAGGTTTAGCTGGATACTATCGACGATTCATTTACAATATCGCCAAAATTTCGAAACCATTGACAAAATTACTTCAAAAAGATGCCCCCTTTAACTTTGACGCTGAATGCAGACTAACATTCGAACAACTTGAGCATGCACTCATAACGAGCCCCATTCTCATTTACCCTAATTTTGAGGAACCATTTTTGCTCACAACTGACGCCAGTGCGTTTGCAATTGGTGCCATTTTATCGCAAGGTCCCATTGGCAAAGATCTCCCAATAGCATATGCGTCTAGAACACTTTGTAGCGCAGAATCGAAGTACAATAGAAAGAGAACTTCTCGCCATCGTTTGGGCAGTAAAGCATTTTCACCCATATCTTTTTGGACGAAAATTCCGGTTAATTACTGATCATAGACCCCTTACCTGGCTTTTTTCAATAAAAGACCCTGGTAGTAGGCTGGCACGCTGGCGACTCAAACTCGAAGAGTATGATTACCAGATAGAATACAAACCCGGCAAAATCAAAAAAAATGCAGATGCACTATCCCGAATCAAAGTCAACTACTTCAAAAAATGCGCGAATTTCCAACACAAAATGTCCATACACGCATCTAACGAGAACGAAACCATAGTAAAAGCGGACCCCGAAATAAGTGATAACCCTAACGAAAACAACCCTGAAGGGAGAAATAATCCTGAAGGAAACGACACCCCTGAAAACGAAATACCAGTAGAAACCATTCAAGAAGAATTTAATAAATTTGTCAATTTATATAAATCAAAATCTCTAATCGATTATTCTAAAGTAGATTTCGATAATTCTCAACTTCTTGATAAACACCATAAAAACATTGTTAGTTTCTTTTGGCAAAACAAACTAGAACCATTACACTATGAAATCATCGAAGACCTCTTCGAAGAACCTCCCAGAGTTTTACAATGATAGAATCAACATACTTTCTAGCAAATCAGTAAAATATCGAAAATACTTCATCATACCCCTTCCTTTCGACCCTGAATCTGTCATAGAACACATGTTCTATATTATTTATAAATCCCAAAATGAGTTTGATCTTGGAAAAACTTTTTCAATTGAAAACAACCTAGAACTACCCATATTAGAAATACTTTCATTTATTTTTGCCGACAAGGAAATCAAATTAAAAGTCTGTCAAAACTTAACGACAACTCCTGACCCCGATCAAATTCCCATAATCATCAGAAGAGTAAAACAGAAATACAACTGGCAAGGTCTCATTAAAGACGTCGAAAATTTCGTGAAAAAATGTGAAATTTGTCAAAAAGTCAAAATTTGCCGAAAAAACCTTAGTACACCTCTTGTCATAACCGAAACACCAAAAACCCCTTTCTAACGTATCAATGTAGACATTTTCGAAATTCCCACAAAATACTACGCTTTGACAATAAGAGACGATTTGACTAAATTCACACAACCTTAGTACACCTCTTGTCATAACCGAAACACCAAAAACCCCTTTCTAACGTATCAATGTAGACATTTTCGAAATTCCCACAAAATACTACGCTTTGACAATAAGAGACGATTTGACTAAATTCACACAAGCATACGCCATAGAGGACAAATCCTCGAAATCAGTCGTTAATGCCTTTCTTTTTTACTTTCAATACTACGGTACACCACTTAGGATACATTGCGACTACGGTCGAGAATTCACAAGTCAACTTATGAAAGACTTATGCTTTCTGTACGACATTAAACTCACATATTCGAGTGTAAATCACTCACAATCGAACGGATCAATTGAAAGATTCCACGCAACATTTGCTGAAATGATTCGCGCCCATAAAGCCGAAAATCCCGAAGAACACCCCATGAACGTTTTACCATATGTAGTTATTTGTTATAATAATACGAGAAACAAAACAACAGGTTTCACACCGTACGAACTAATATTCGAACATACAGCTAGTCGATCCCCAGAAACGCTCTAAAACCAAAAGGACCTAATTTCAAAATATGTTAGAGATCTTAATAACCGCATGACGTATTTCTATAAATTGGCCAGAGCAAAAACCGAAAGACAAAAAGAAAAGTCCAAAATCAGATTTGATAGGACAGTTTCCGAAAACGTCCCTAAATATAAAGTAGGAGATAAGGTTTATGTGAAAGAGTCACAAATTTCAAATAAACTCGAAAATAAGTTCAGTGGACCATTTGAAATATTAGAAATTTATCCCAACTCCGCGATGTTAGTGAATTGGAAAACGCGAAATAAAACTAAAGTAAATTTCGACCGCTTGAAACCTTTTCATGAATAATAATAATTTTTTTCAGGACACTCCTGCTGTCATCAACAGCCAATGCCCAATACAACTTAGAGTCAATCAATAACTCGATCGGCATTTTCTTCCATCAAGAAGGAACCCTCAAAATAACAAATTAAAAATGGACGTTTTTGGTCTACAAAGATTTATCATCCATCGAAGACGCTCTATACAATAATGATAAAATCCTAGAAAACCTCATTTATTTTCTTGATAGAGATGTGCCTAGAATACTAGCTTTCAAAGCTCAAATAAAAACACATACCAAATATCAGACTTACTACAAGTAAAGTTTAGAGATATTTTCACAGACACAGAAAAATTTGAAAAAAGAACAAAACGTGGTTTAATAAATGGTGTAGGAACTTTTTGGAAAGCAATAACCGGAAACCTTGACGAATCCGATGGAGAATATTTCACGGATTGTATCAATAAAATAAGTCAAAACGAACACCAAATCGAAAATCTATTAAAAAATCGAATATCTGTAACCACATCGGTGATCAAAAACTTCAATTCAACAATTCAAAAGCTACAAGTTGATGAAGAGACTTTCAATCAAGACATAAAAGAAATCGAAAAATCACTAATGGAAATATCAGACGATATGGCATTTTACGAAGCTCAAATAAAAATTCTAGAGATATGCGAATCACTCATGGAAAGCTACCTATTTCTTGAAACTTTTATTGGTGATATTATCAATTCAATCACTTTCGCTCGATTGAAAATAATTCATGGTTCAATCATAACATCGAGAGATTTACTTTATTCACTTCAAGAAATATCACAAACATCGAACAAAAATAATTTACCATTAAACGTCAGTATTGGAAATATCTCCCAATACCTAGACCTTATTGAATTGCAAGCATATCAAACAGACAATTGAGTAGTATTTGTTTTAAATATTCCTCTCGTAGAGCCTGAAACGTACACACTTTGTCATTTATATCCAATACCAATCTTGGATGCTCGAACAGGACTTCACCATATATTATTAACATTTAAAAAATTTATTGCGCGAGACGACGATTCAATGTTGTACACTTCTTTTCAAAATTTAGATAATTGTAAAGTGATTAAAACCGACTTGAAAATTTGTGCAGAAGTGCTTCCATACCCGATAGACACAACCCTATTTGTGAAGCCCAGCTCCTCAAACAAACTCTGCAATTGCCTGAAAATTGTAAATCAACAGTGATCTACGCAAAGGACTACAACGTTCAAGTGATTTCTCAAAATCTGTGGCTGATATCAATATCCGATCCTCTACCAGTCACCATAAATTGTATTGGCAGAGAAGTAATTACAAAAATCATCGAATCCAATACTCTCCTGAAACTTCAGCCTGAATGCAACGCCTTCATTGAGACATGAGAGTTCATTCCAAATATTTCGTTGAAAGATATCAGAACGTAACTTACAACAAACATGCAGTCCAGATACGATATCGATGCTGTGACCACCTCCCGGAAAAATCGAAACTCCCGGAGCTGAAACCCCTGAAATTAAATTAAATAAATGTCGACGATCTCAACATCGTCGAACACAAGTTGAACCAATACTCAGATGAATTGGACAAACTCATCAACGAACCGTTCGTGAACAAACATATTTCTTGGTTCACGTATTTTACAATTGCACTAATCATCGCACTAGTGACTCTGTATATTTTCTGGAAGTGCCGTCGCAAGAAGTCAATTGCCATCGGAATCACCTCTTCAAGCAACGACAACCCACCGAGACCACCAAGAACAAGAGTAGTCCAGAACCCTGGCAAGATTCGTTCCCAGAAGAAGACCCAGCGTCCGTCTAGAAGACCCTGTTGAAGATGTCGAGCTAAATACGAGTTTGAATGAAAAAACATTTTCTTAATAAAAGTTGCTGCAAAGCACCAACATTTCTTTGATAAGGGGAGTTGTAATATCGTGAGTAGGACGATTCCACTGGTATCAGATTACCAAGATAACGACTTCCAAGACTTTGAGTCAGCAGAGTCAGCAGAACGTGATACTTTTTGTTATTTCCCATCGTCTCCTGCTGACACCACTGTCTACACATTATAAATGAACCCTGTGAGGTCAAATCATAGTCAGTAAATATTTAGAGTTTGTCAGTACTCATCTAGAATTTGTTCAATCTCTATTTAGAACTTGTCCAGTATTTGTAGTTTTTATTAATTATTCAAAGAAAGTCTGTAATTGAAGATAAAGTGTTTTTAAAAAGTCAAAATCAAAACAGTGAATATAACATCAATATGGTATATTATTATTCACTTAACTCCTACGTAAAGTTGTTACTTCAATATTACGTTTCTGTTTTCAGGTTGGTAACATCCAGACGAGTTATGTTGGTCTGTGTGAGAGGAAAAGGCTAGAGTTTTTGAGACATTCTTATCACGCTATAAGTTGGTATTTGTGTTTTTGTTTTGAATATTTTCTAAAAAAAAATGATGGAGACCCAGTTTGGTCAGGAAGTTATTTATTCCAAGTTTTTCTGCGAGCGAGTGCACATGCATCCAAAATGTAATCAAAATGTGCATATACGTGTGAAGTGAATTGGTGTGGTAAAGAAGTCATTTGTGAATATCATAGCATTATCAAATATATTCAAAGTAGTCTCATCAATGTTATGTCAAAATGAGGTTATATTTGTGGCTGACATTTCTACATAATAGGGATGTGAGTTTAGAGAATGTTATGTAATTTTTATGTCAGTTTGTTATATTTGTTTATATTCACCCGCTAAAATTATATAAAATATATGTAAAATAATGACATTAATATTACGTAAAAATCAGGTTGTAATTGTAGCAGACATTTCGTCATAACAGGAATGTAAGTTTTACATAACATAGTTACATAACACGAATTATCAGTTATGTAATATTCATATCAATTTTACATAATCGTGTTTATTGGGTTCTTTCCATTCGATTTGTATTTCAAACATTTATTACGGTATTGAAACATTCGTAGGAATGTGACGTGAGTGACTTTTTCGTATATCCTTTTGTGTGATTCAATGCTCATGTGACAGTAGTTATTTAAAAATATTTCATATCTAAAATGGGTTTTATGTGTGATCTAAATATTTTTGGTAGTTACTTTTTTCTTTCCACATTTTTGTTCGATGATAGAAAAGTAGAAAGCTAAAAAGTTTTTCCTCAAAAAAATAGATTCCTACTGAAAATATTCCCTCTTGAATTCAAATAAAAATTGTATTTATTATTATTAGTTATGAATTTATTGACCATTCCTTCAGTATACATTCTTGAAATGAAGTATTATAATTCTTTAACTTTTTAACTTCCAAATATTGTTCATAGGAAAACCATTTTACGAAGAAGTCGAGTGGCTTGAAGTAGATCCCATTCCATGGTCCAGGAAAATAGGACAATCAGCTGTTGGAAAAACTCGTGGTACAGTGGACAATTTGTGGCATAATTGGGATGAAGAATATCCGAAGGATCTATTCTCCTTGATGGGAAATATTCATCAATATTCGGAAAGGTACCTATATTCCTCATCTAATATATAAAAATGGATGTTTGTTGGTTGGTTGGTAAGTGATAAACTTCTACATCGCTAAACCAATCGTGATGAAACTTGACATGTATAAGTAATTTTTCATAGGTTATCAATTTTTCTGTAACTCGACACTAGATGGCGCTGTAGAATAATTTTTTGAAATCACTGTTCTATGACGCTGCGCACGCCTAAGTTCGTTGATTTTGATTCTGTCTAAAAATTGGCACATCAACGATACAGCAACATATATATAATAGATGTTCAGGTCTGTGAAGATAATCATTGATAAACATTTCTCCCAATTTCAATTCACCATCAGTTTTATATATAGGTTTGTTAAAATTAAAGAATGAGGCACGGTCATTCATCAATCCATCAGAATCACCAAACTATATTTCCATCAAACGGTATTGTTTTCATCAAATTTGATTTATATTATGTCTGCACTACTTTCCTCCACAACTTGTTCGGTGTGGAATATTGTCGAAAAGCTCCTTCAACATAAATGCAAGAACATAGTTTTGTTTTGTAACGATCAGAAATAAATTGAAAAATATTGTATCTGTATCCATTTACCATTTAGATTTTCGAGAGAAACCAGAGGGAAACAAACTCTTGCGAATTTAGTGACTGCTATTGGTATGATGGAAATCTATGATTTGGCAGAATGGAATTCAGCTGTGGTGGATTCGGTTTTGGTGAATGGAGACAACTATTTTGTTGAGTGCATTCAGGATATCTCCGATGAAGATTATGAAATTTCAATGGACGATTTGAAACCCGATTGTTCCATATTTCCATTCGCTTTCAACGTTACCTTCACTCCAGTTGTGGAAGGAACTATGTTTTTGGTTAGAGTTACGCAATTCAACTTGTTTAAAGCTCTAAGGTGAGTCATATTTTGATAAATGAATAAGTGTTTCTTCGATTGACATTAAACGTCAATTTTGGTGACATTTATCGATCATAAAAGTAACACGTTGAAAAATCATTTTTTCTACTTGTTCTGCATATCCAATCAAATCTTGTACTATGAAACATGGCAAAATATAATTAAAACCTTCTTTGCAGATTTTTTTTCAGTAATGTCGTCAGGAGATGTGGAATAATAAGTTGCACAAAATCGGAAAGGAAACGTCACGTGGCTTTCGGAAAACTACAAGAATCTGAGTACTTTATGTTCGATAGTGACTGTCAAGGTAGTCCAATGTTCCTTGGAGGTTACGGTGTTGCGTATATTCTCAGGATGACGACGTTGAATAGGTTACTACATGTTCTCACTTTGACTTTGAGAGGTGGAGATTTTTTCATTTATGAGGTAGAAATTACTAACCTAAAACCCATAAGTTGAATATCATACCAATAAAAGTGTATGTTTGTTGATGCATTTTTCATTTAGTGTTATCATAAAAGTTGTAACAACCATCTGTGAAGCCATCTTTGATCTTAGTAGGAGATTAAAGCCGGTACTTGGCCTCCCCCACCTCTATGACGTTATTAATGGAATTTTAATGACTGACGATATCAGCAAGATTACCTTGAAAAATATGTCTGATGCATAGGTGTGAATAACGTCATAGAGACATCCTTTCTCAACCACTTTCTATCTTGACTAATGTCACACGGCCTTGAGCATACCTCCTTGAACATGAGGGGGTCGACCTTGAGATCCGATCCTGTCTCCAACAAGTAACCTTGAGGTTTGACCTTGAGCTATGTGCATGCAATATGACCTTGAATGTAGAGTTTGACGTTACCTGTAACAACTTTTTCTCGAAATAGAACAACACTGTTGTTAGGCACACGAAAAGAGATATTAAACGGTATTTAGCGTTATTTGAAAAAAAAAAGGATCACGAGTATGAAATCTTAAAATCTAGTAAGCCATATTGGTCGACAAATTTGCATGAAAATTCTATACGAATGAGTCGCTATACTAGTGTAGCATCCACCAGTATATAGACATATTGCTTAAAACATAGGCTCCTGTGACGGTCATTTGCTGTTGTCAAATTATTTACGAAATTTGCAAGGATTTACGCCTGTAGAATTTGTACCGCGAAAAACTGTCTGTCTCGCCTGCTTTCTAACCTCGGCTATCATTGCAGGCTCTACTATAATAGATGTTTTTTGTTCTTGGTACATAAATAACTATTCAATATAAAATTTCAGTTGTGGATAATTCCAGTTGGCCATACAAAATTCGTGAATCATAATGATCACAGCTAATTATTTTATATCTCCAGGTCCTTCTTGGGATGCTATGTTGAAGTATAAATGTTCTTCATTCCTATCACATTGTGCACCAACGTATAAATGGAAAATTCAGATATCTAATTTTATGGAACTAGGCGAGAAGTATTGATCTGCCCGGTTCAACAAAAAATTGAGGTGGGTTGTGAAATTGAATAATTCACTTGATATTCAACATTTTATTAGATAAAACACTATTTGTATTTGCATATTCTTTCGTATAAAAAAATTAAGTACATCTTTGTGTTTACTTAAAACTAAAATGGACGAATTCAAAATCTTAAATACAATGATTGCAGAACTCCTTATATTTATACATACTGACTACTTCCTCTTATGATTTCAACTTATATATTGCACAGTTATTTATGTGAAGAGAGAAGAATTATGGTTTTCTACTATCTAGCAGTGTAGAATTGGGAGACTATGTCATCAGTAACACTACATTTACAACTCAAAAAAATTATGTGAATCACCAACAGTAAAACCTAGGAAAGAAATTGAATAATAGTAAGCTGAAGAAGTATGTTCATATTTTTAAATTGGAATTTTTCAATTGTCGGTTGTCAAGGTTTCTAAAGAATTCATTCTTTGTTGAGTAATATGCATCATGCTTTGTACTTGAAAATCGAGATTCACACTTCACAGTTATTTAATTATTTAAATATACACACACAAATATATATATATATATATATATATATATATATATATATATATATATATATATATATATATATATATATATATATATATTTGTACGGTTTATGTACATATATGTACATATTGGTACTGTTTATGTCAAGACAACTTCACAATTTCATTTAGTTAAGAATGTTACATTTCTACCCCTAAAAAAAAAATACATATATTCAAAATAAATTGATTCAATGAATTCAGTTACACACTATACAGCAGAAAATTGATTATACGAAATTATTGAATATGGAATTTTGTTATTATTGGTTCGAAATTTAGATAACAAAAGCAACAATGAACAAATCTCGAAAACCTCCTGGGTATATTCGGATTTTTATCTGCTTTATTTGTAATTTCATTTCTTCGGCGTTTCTCCAGTCTGATCTCCATTATCTCCATTTTGGGTGTATATGATTTCTGCATATTCAGTTTTCTCATCGTCATTTCTGACAACTGGTTTCAATTCTGCTCTTACCAAATCAAGTTCAGCATAAACTAGTCCTCGCTGTTCTTCTTCCGGTTGTGAAGGTTTTTCCCTTTGATCCACTGGAGAATCATCATGTTGTTCCTCTTCAGTAACCTTATCTTTGTTTTTCTTGAAGATTGAGGTGAGTTTTATAGGATTCTTACGTTCTTTTGGTCGAACATCTGCGCTCTCTGTATCGCTCCTGTAAAAATATATTTTTTCATGAAGATAAATTTGAAACCAGAAAGCTCTACGTATGTTTCTCAATAAAATACATATATCATATAATATTTTTGAATAAACAGGATTTACTAGTAAGGTTGCAGACTCCGTAGACCTGAGCAAACAATTTTCAATATTTGAAACGAATATGAAAAGCAATAGGCCATAGTAAAAGGTTGGCATCAAAGGGAAGGTAAGTAATATGAATAAAATAGATAACATTTTTCCAAAAATAGGATATAAAAAAATCATCACAGAAATTCTGAGAGTTTCCTAGAATATTTTTCAACTGAAATAGACAATTAGAAGTAGTACCTCTGGATACTGCGATCGACATGAAATTGAATGAACTACTTTCGAGACTAAAACTTTGAAAGAAAAAGAAAGGAAACGATACGCGCCACGACTGCAAGATTGAACTGTTATGTTATTATGTCACTTGAAATTATTTTAAATCAATTAGAGATACACATCTAATCACATGATTATTACAAAGATGATATTTTATTCAATTTCAGGTGGGAATATAAATTAAAGTTTCACATCGAGAAAATTAGCTGAACACTGGGGAACACTGTATGATTTGAATACATATCACTCTAACATCATACAAGAAGACTACTTTGAGTGGATTTTAAATATATTCATATAAATTTTTTATAAATGCATCTTTCTTGGGAACTAACGAACAAAAACTAATAATTCCAAATTAAAAACTACTTTCCTAGCACGTTTTGTTTATTTACACATTGAACTGCATAAAATATATATTTCATTAGGGAATTTGATGAGGTTT
Source organism: Leptinotarsa decemlineata (assembly GCF_025532065.1). NCBI lineage: Eukaryota > Metazoa > Arthropoda > Insecta > Coleoptera > Chrysomelidae > Leptinotarsa > Leptinotarsa decemlineata. Next base: position 8,298,336 of record NW_027412694.1, on the reverse strand, counting down.
TTAAAACTAACTTTTAAAAATATACAGATATGAAAAGTATGGATAAATGTAAGCGGTAACGTATTGTTGCTACTTATGGTTATAATGATAACCATAAGTAGCAACTTAAAGTGTCGTAAGCTCTGCATACAGTTGATTCGATAGGATGAAAACCATGCCACCTGTATGCAAAGTACGGAAGCACCTTCAAAAATGAATAATATAGTCAGAATAATAGATATATTTCGGAGAGGTGCGTACGAAATGCCCAAGTTTTGGTAAAATACCAAACCCTTGCGTGTGACTCATACTCGACGGAAAAACGAAAGCCAATGTCATATATAAATTTTGAAGTTAAACCATCAGACAACATTTCAAATATAGAAAGTTACTTGTGACGAATCATCCAAATGGAAAATATTGCACAGGTGTTTTACTTCAACTTGTTGTACGGTGCTAGCTGTAGCATAATTAGAATGATTTCACATATTTCAACAATTTCATTAACAAAAGGTTTAATGAAAAAAAATATAGCCCAGCTACAACTCAAATCTTATCGAATGTGATCACTTTTGAAAGTTGAAAAAAATGTACATGAATTTGGTAGCGCCAACAATGAAATATAAAACCCAGTCACTACATTTCTTTTTATTACTGATTGGCTTCTGATTACACACCAAGAGAGTTGAACTGAGCGCTGGCCATTAAAATTTGAGTTCATCCTAAAAGTCGAAAAATTGAACGGCGTGCAAAAATCTCATTGAAAATATGAAAGGTTTCTACTTCAACATATTCAGTTATTTGACGAAGTGGTGGTATATGAAAGGGTCGTATATATATGTATATATAGATATAGATATATATATATATATATATATATATATATATATATTTATATATATATATATATATATATATATATATATATACAGGGTGTCCCTGGACTTCCTCTTTTCCTCTCGGGAATGTATAGATGGGGTCAAAATATCACCAGTACTTCCAGGATTCCTAAAATCCTTCGTTACCAAGTAACGGGTCCTCGAAGTTACAAAATGAAAAATGTTTTTCTGTGATAACTTTTCAAGTGAATATTCAAAATCATCCAAATTTTGGTAATTGACTAAACAAATGAATTCCTTCGATGAGCTTTCATGCAGGAGTCAGTTGTTTTGCTACAAAGTCAGGAACGGACTACCCCCGATGGTCCACACCCCAAAACTTTGAAATGACAGATATTTTTCAATATTTTTCAAACAAATTAAGGTTACTTGGACAATTTTATGAATAAAAGGACTCGTGTGGAAAGTCGATCGGAGCAACGAGTCTTGATAAAAATGTAGTTTCACTCGACGACATCAAACCCGCTCGTCCACCATTATTTGAAATGAATAATTATCAAAGCAGAAATAATAATGATAACGTTAATTCAACAACATTTATCCTGAGATGTCTACCATTATTCGAAAATATTAGTTTTTAAGGAAAATGGAAATGATAGGTAAAATGTTCATAACGAATTTTTATAATGCAAACACGTTTAACTAACGAAACTCAAGAGCCTCAAGAGCAAACAGAAATGAAAAATCCGCTACAGAAACTGCTCGATATGACCACCTTCTCTCTCTATACATTTTCTTAGTCTGCGAAGACACCCTCTCTGTACTTGAAATAGCATTCCAGGGTCGTTTCGTATGGCTTCACAATGTAATGTTATTCTATTCAACAATGCATCTCTTGTGTGAATAGGTGTAGCGTAAACAAGGCTTTTTAGATGCCCCCACAGAAATAAATCCAATGGATTTAAATCCGGAGACCGCGATGGCCATGAATATGGCCCACCTCTACCAATCCATCTATTGTGGAAAATATGGTTCAGATGGTCACGCACAATCAAACTAAAATGAGGAGGAGCGCCATCATGCATAAACCACATATCTCTTCGGGTTTGCAATGGAACATGTTCCAAAAGTCCATTCAAATCGTTCTGAATGAACTCCAAATAACGCTCTCCATTCAATCGGTCCTGTAGAACGAATGGTCCTATAAGATGGTTTCCTATGATACCAGCCCAAACATTCACGTTGAATTTCCGTTGGTGTTTGGTTTGCAATATCCCATGGGGATTTTCTTCGGCCCATATATGGAGATTATGAGAGTTGATAACTCCATCTCTACTGAAACCTGCTTCATCAGTGAATAAAACTCGATTAATAAAAGTCATATCCTCTCTTTGCCTACCCATGAACCAATTGGCATATTCCAGTCGTGCTGGAAAATCTTGAGGTGTCATGGCATGTACCTTCTGGATGTGAAATGGGTGGAGCAGTTGTTCCCTAATTATTCTATGAATAGTGGACTTGGATGTATGGAACTGTTCTGATAGATTTCTGATGCTCATTGAAGGATCATCAGCGACGGCTTCCAAAATATTTTCCTCCAATACAACGGTACGTACAGTCCTAGGAGCGCCCTCACCACCTCATTTTGGCAAAACTGTACCTACAATAATATCGAAATAAAACAACGTGCTCAAATTAATTATTATCAATTATTACATACCTGTCTCCCTCAAGCTGCGATCGACACGCTCGAATGTTTCTCTTGACGGTACCGTTCGATTGGGAAAATGCTCGGAATACAGACGACGAGCTTCTGCAGCATTACAAAATGCTCGTCCATAAAATACATGCATATATGCATATTCATTGAATGTAAACTGTTCGGCCATATCAAAAAAATTCAAAATATCCTATAGAATATTGACAATACAATGATAGTCATATGACAACGCACCACTCAACAAAACAAAATCGCATTCATTTTTTATCAAAACTTTCTAAAAGGTTTTTTTGTCAACATCTGTGAAAAAAATATTATTCCCTGGATATTTTTCACCTGATCATGTGCAGCCGTTTTTGTAGTTCATTCGTTTGCTTTTTATTAGTATAGTAAATATTTTTTCCGATGTGCGTTTTTTCAGCTAAATTTAGATTCGTGTTAAAGAATTTCTCCCATAAAATTATAATTATCAGTGAAACTCCTCAACAGTTTAGCTGTGAAGAAGAATTTGAAACATTCGAATGTTGAGTTTCATGAGATTCAGATAACTGATCAACACGAAACGTGATTATTCCACACGTATTATGTACATACAAAATATGGAATGAATTCGATATTTCATAGTAGAGTAGCTTGTTAGTTTAAAAACACCACGAATCTACAGAACTTGATATTTCTTTTGAAAAAATATCTGCTATCACAATTGTGACTTAAACTTCCATATAGGTACTGTACTTTTTGTTTACGACTTCATTTTAGCATACTTTGTATTATTCCTCTCATAAATGTTGTTGAATTAACGTTATCATTATTATTTCTACTTTGATAATTATTCATTTCAAATAATGGTGGACGAGCGGGTTTGATGTCGTCGAGTAGAACTACATTTTTATCAAGACTCGTTGCTCCGATCGACTTTCCACACGAGTACTTTTATTCATAAAATTGTCCAAGTAACCTTATTTAGTTGAAAAATATTGAAAAATATCTGTCATTTCAAAGTTTTGGGGTGTGGACCATCAGGGGTAGTCCGTTCCTGACTTTGTAGCAAAACAACTGACTCCTGCATGAAAGCTCATCGACGGAATTCATTTGTTTAGTCAATTACCAAAATTTGGATGATTTTGAATATTCACTTGAAAAGTTATCAAAGAAAAACATTTTTCATTCTGTAACTTCGAGGGCCCGTAACTTGGTTATGAAGACTTTTAGGAAAAAAAAGTTATATGAAGTACTGGTGATATTTTGACCCCATCTATACATTCCCGAGAGGAAAAGAGGAAGTCCAGGGACACCCTGTATATATATATATATATATATATATATATATATATATATATATATATATATATATATATATATATATATATATATATATATATATATATATATATATATATATACATATATATATGACTAGTTATCTCTTGATGATGCTAACTTGGTTAGCGAATCGTGCGTTGAGAGACAGTACTTTGGTTAGATGTTGGAGAAGTGTTTCTAATGGATACAATCTTGCGTGTTTCCAAATTTGTACATACCTTCAGATGAAGGAATTTGTAACTTCCTTTTACAAGGAAGAGGTATTTCAGTTAAACGAAGCCCTTTTTGATGTTCTCATTCTAGTTCTGATTAAAGTAATGCAAATACCATTTTTTTTCAATTTCAGAATAATTTTAAATTTGTTATAAAAATCGAAAATCTTTCAAAAAGTATTTGTATATCAAAACTCAGAAAACTTACGATTCTCCAATGTGTCTCAAGTCTCTTTCCCTTTCACCTGGAAATAAAAACATTCTTACATTAAATTACATTATCGTATTTGTTTTCACTGGTCGCTGAGCACAATTTGTAATCAAGTTATCAGAAGATGATCGATAATAGAAGGTTTTGGTTTTCTGCTCCTCCATCTTTATACAAAAATGTGGGACACTTCCAAACGAATGAAGAAGGCAATTAATTTAAAAATGAACTCTTCACAAATATGTATATCATAAACGTCATGAAGACAATTCTTTTAAATATAAACTGAAAGAAAATGCCCCCTTGAAACAGCTACTTCCATGTAAAAAAAATTACACGAATTATTAGAATTATTAGTATCAACAAAGGTAACAAATTTTTACCTTTGTTAGAACATATATTTCATCCGGTGCTTTATAAGTAATGTTTTGGTTATAAACTATATTTCTTTGAAATTACTGTAAAAAAATCCAATCATGAATATGACATTTTGAAGTATAAAAATTCTTAAAGGATACTTGTGAATCAAAATAATGCAAACACGAGTATAATGACTTTGTTCATGTTAAAAGTAATATATGTGGTCAACGTGATTGGTTCAAAGATATTGGGTCACTCTGGAGGATGTTGAATCCGTTGTGGAGAATGAGAGGTGCAAAATTTATTGGAACTCAACAATACCAACCTTCAAGCTGACACGAGCCTCCGTACAGAAGTAAACGCAAGTAGAATCACTCAACGCCATTGTTATGAAATGGTACCTCCCATGTAGGTACTCAGTTGCGCAATTGAATAAGCGTTGATTTCAGATATAAAACAAGTGGAAGAAATTCAACGTACCAAGTGATCTCACCGAATAGTGCTACAAAAAGCTTCAAGGCGCTCTAAAAGCGATGCACCGGCATCGTAGTGATTCATATGGGATTTGAATCGCATCGAAAGTTGCTGAGGTGTGTAGTTTTCTGATTTGGAACAGTGTTCCGAGCTTTTCAGAAGCGGCTTTCTCAATTCCAGCGACATGATTGTGCCAAGCCATATTAGTGTCCATTTTAACCCCCAACAAACCCAACAGTAAAGCCTCATGCCACACACGGCCAAAGGCCTTAGAAATATCAAGCGCAAAAGCTCTTGACTCTCCATATTGCGTTATTCCAAATATGGGTGGCATACGATAGAAGATCGCCTGTTGATCTTTGTTTCCGAAAGCCATATTGATAATCGTTAAAAATCTAAAAGTCTTACAAATATTCAAGGATATAGTAGTTTACGGCTTTTTCCGTGATTTTTGGTATCACTGATAGCAAAGCGATTGGTCTATATTTATTTGGAAGATTTTTCTTGCGCTTTTTGGGAATAGGTTGATCGCGAGCAATTTTCCAACAAGAGGAAAAAAACCCTTTCTAGTAAGACAGGTTGAAAGTCTGCAAAATACTGGTGCGAGTTCATTTGCGTACTTTTTAAGTATAATGGCGAGCATTTCATCAGGATCAGACGCCTTGTTGATATTAAGCTGTTTCAAAATTCGCCTGACTAGACGTTATCGAAAAGTAATTTCCGGCATTGTGGATTCTAGTGTGGGAATAGTGGGTCGTACCTTTCTCAGAAAATCAACTGTGGCGTGGGACGTAAATTGTTCGGCTAGTAGATTTGCTTTTTCTATGGCTGTTGTTACAAGTGAACCATCCGCTTGTCTTAGTGATGAAATTGTGGATTTTGTGAAGTTTTGACTACCAGCTTTAGTTATCGACCAGAAGGATATAAACCCGTTGGGATTGGTACGCAGTTTATCCATAATTATCTGATTGTGAAGTTCTTTGCTTTCATTTATCCCAAGTTTGCAGCTGTTGCGAGCATTAACGAACCTAGTTCCGTTTTCGGCACTGGGATTTTTTCGCCACTGCCGGTAAGCGAGATTTTTGGAGGCGTCAGCTTGTTCGAAATTTTTCGGAAGGTCATCCTCGTTTCGTTCAGGCTTGGAGTCCAGCTCTCCTACCCTTTTGGCTGATTATTGGTCGCGAGAAGGACCAATGGGTACATGACTGGTGGTATGGCGGCATGAAGTCCTCAGACATCAGTACCGCCCTTCACGGGATACCCCTACCTGGCTAGGGTGGGATGGATGAGAAAGTTATTCATCCGTTAACGGGGGACATGAGGGCCTCATTCGACAGAGTGTCGGGACCTTCTATATCGGGAGGGGTCGTCTACAGCATAATCTGTGGCTTTCCTGACTAACGGGTTTTTGTGAGTTTCCGTGCTTTCAAAAACTCGCTGATTCCTCGACTGAATGGACTGCCGAATGGAAGGCAGCTGCAAATCTCTGCGGATGGCTTCATCCCAATTAACTTATTTTGCAACCTTTCCAGAATGGAAATGTTGGACGGAGCCGATTCGAAATTTTTGTTGAACTGTTTGTTTGCCGTTAGAAGTTCGTTTCATTGAAAAAAAATATATGCAACCATGGATGATAGAATAACTTTCGTGACTTCAGAAGCACAAATAGATGAATTTTTAGAGCGAAAACAAACATCTAGCCAGGGGAAATTTCGGAAATGGTCTTGGATATCATCCCACTCAGCAGATCTGTAATGCCAAACTTTGCGCGGCTTAGATTGTTCCCTAACATTTATCGGCAATTCACTTAACACTGAATGTTGTGATCACAAGATCCCAATGGAGACCTTACGGTGACTGTGTAAATCTCTGGATTGGTTGTTAGATATAGATCCAGAAGACTAGCATATTCTCCATCACGGTCAGGAATCCTAGTTGGCTCATATATAATCGGAGTGAGTCCGCTGCTTATTGCAAAAGCCTCAGCTTCGCGACCTTGTTCGTCGTTGATATTTGAAAATTTGAGCCATTCAATATTGTGGATATTGAAGTCACCGAATATGGAAATTTTGGTACTAGGATGATTGATTTGCAGAAAGTTAATGGTGTTTGCAAGTGAAGAGAAGAGAGCCACATATTTTGTATCACTTGGTGGTCGATAAACGCAGCATATGAATTTAGTGATCTTCTTTGGGGTTCCAGCATTTCCTCACGTTGACAAGAGAGATTGTTTCTGTACGCAGTGTTTCGGCAAAAACATATAATCAAGTGATATGTGTATCTACGATTTTTTTTCAAATCGATTGGGTAAATACTCTGAAGCAAAGCAAAAAGTGTTTGAGTTGTCCAGGAAGTGACTGAAAAGCAAAGATTTTCCGAAGGGAGAAGAAAGGTTAATTTGAGAGTTCATTTTCGGAGCTATTATTATTGAATGATGAACTTTCAATTTGAATGTCATAGCAACTATCGCTACAATAGTGCATCTGCAGAACAGTCGTTACTGAGAAACCAAATCTGAATAAATCTGACTAATCCCATAATATGTATCAAGAAGAGATGGGTCAACGAGTCTGAAATAATTGCAGAAAATTTTCAAAATAACGGCTCTCTGTAGGGTCAAGTAAAAGAAAGATAGAGGACAATATTCGACCGATACTTGATGAAAATCCATAATGTCTTCAAGTAATACTTCATAAGGAAATAAATATGTCTAAATACAATTTCGGAACATTCATCTCTCCCAACTAGGTGAATATTAATGAAGTTGTATCCCAACACCAAATCGTGTTTTTAACACCTCGACACGTGTTTCAATCACCAAGTGATCATCTTCAAGATTAAGATTAAACTAAATCTACATACAATGTTGTCCTTATCTATAGCATAGATACCTCTGCTAGGTACCTGCGTCTTAATTGTCTTAAAATTAATATCACAATGTTGCCTTATTTACTAGTCAGGTAAATCTGATAACTGAAAATATTATTTCAACAATAGTAAACTATAAAGTATGGTCCACCATACTAATTCATGATATTATTATGATGACTTATTTCTAAACTCTCATAGGCATCTAGATGCCTGTTGTTGTTTACTTAGAAATAAGTCAACAATAAGTAATATTATGAATAACGATGGTGGACCAATAGGCACCTAATAGTTTACTATAGGTACATATAGCTTATTGAAATAATATTTTTAGTTATCAGATCTACCTGACTAGTAGATAAGGCAACATTGTGAAATTAATTTTAAGTCAATTAAGAACGCAGGTACCTACCAGAAGTATCTATGGTATAAATAACGACAACATTGTATACAGATTTAGTATCTTCCTTTTGAAGATGATCACTTGGTGATTGAAACACGTGCCGGGGTTTTAAAAATAACGGTTTGGTGTTGGGATAGAACTTCAGTAATATTAATTTACTACATCGAAGGTTCCAAACAGTTCATCACAAGTACACCCCGTAGGTTCTGGTAAATGTCTGTCGAAAAATAACTACTTTTCCGGCTAATACCACGCTGAAAATTGAATTCAATAGACATTGATGCAAGATAGCTCACATGGGTTAGTCTTGCAGAATTTTCTTGTTCATCCAGCAGCAGGACCATGCTTAAATCAATTGTGAGATCACCTACAGACCGGTTTAGAGTTATTACCTCTCAACAGCATAAGAAAGATCCGATCCAAACAGCAGTGTGTTTTGGGACTCAATTAATTTTAATATGCCTCGACTGCAAGTAGGTCACCTTCATTTAAGATAAATATTATTAATTAGTAACAGCTCCATCTCGTGAAAAAATACCTATGCAGGGAAGAAACATCCCATGTATCTGTATTCTGACAGAAATCAAGAAACGTATTAGTATCTAGGAGAGATACATGCATATAAAAAATAAATATTTCGAAATGAAACATTGAATCATTCGTCTTTCCCAATGTATCTACACTAGGTTCTGGTAAATGCCTGCGGCAAACAACTTCTTTCCCAGCTAATGCCACGCTGGATATTGAATTGTATCCGATAGACATTTATGCAAGATATCTCATGAAGGTTAATCTTCCAGATGTTTCTCATTTATCCACCAGCAGGACCATGCTGAAAGCAGTCGAGTACATCACCTACAGACCAGTTTCGAAGTATTGCCTCTCATCAGTGCAGATCCAACCCAAACAGCAGTGTGCTTGGGACTCTAATAATTTCAACGCGGCCGACTAAAAGAAAAACTTTCAACTAGTAACAAGATCTATATTGTGAATGAGATTTCTCATAATTTCATTAAACTACTAAGGAAGTGAAGTATATGGATTGGATGAAACAATTCGCTCTATCTGATTATTTGTTGGAATCAAAATGTTATCAGTACCTTTATAAGGGTTTTAAGTTGCCGTCTAAATCAACCTTGATAAGAATAACTAATAAGTAGCCCATCTATTAACGTCCTCATGCGAACATTCTGAAAGATAACGAAGAAACTCCTGGCATCTTGATTGGTATGACCCCTGAATCGAGGGGCACAACTTTAAATTTGACTTTTCAAGAAGACGTATTTGTTACTCTATCAAATAAATCTTCTGACCACAATTCCTTGATGACTTCTGCGAATGCTTTGAATGAAGCAGCCTTCATACTAGAAATACTAGTATTGATATCTTTCATGTATTCATCCTTTTTCAAATACTCCAATAACCACCTCGTATCTGATAAACATTGAATTACACTGTTCATAAAACAGGTTTTGCCAATATTTTTCCGATTGAGCCCGAGGGTTTTGACTGAAGATTGTATTAATGGACAATTCAAAAATCTTTAGAAACCATTTCAGAATTTTGCTGAGATAAAGTTACTTCTCCATTTGCTTTTCTTTATAAAGTGGGTTTTCAGGTAACATGTAAATTTCAGTACCAAAAAACGAAGCCGCATTTCCTCTTTGTATGGTTCTAATTTTTTGAATGAGAAAAGATGTGGCTCTTGAATCAAGGGTCTCAATGATTATCTTTATACAATTTCATTGATGAAGGATAATGCTTTAAACACACCAAAAGTTCCAACAGCTATTTGGCGAGAGATATAATCATTTCCCAAATTCTAATATTTCCGTAGTTTGGAACAGCACCGTCTTTCATAGAAGTAGCAGTAAGATGGCAAGTTGCTATTGTATCCAGAAAAGTAAAGTCCCAAAACTGATTTACCGATTTTTCATGGAACAAATGTCATGTCATCCCACCGTTTTACGTCGTCTCTACTTATAGCTGTGGTTTCCAAAATTGCAGGAATTTTTGCTGAAGTTGATGCCCTTTTGATTAGATCTTTATGGCGCAATGGCAAGATGAACGTCCAGCGCTAAAACGGCAGCTCAACCCCAATCACAAATGCACCACATTCACAAAAGTGTTGAGCACACAGTGGTGTATCAAGTCAAAATCCAATCACAAGTCTTAAACAGTCATCATCCAGTAGAGTCTGAAATGATGCTACAGAAATATCATTTATCAAAGCACCAGATTCTTTCACAGTAACTGAGAGAAGACGAGTCTTATTTTTTGAAGTTACAGAAGCTGCCTTCAGTAGAATACTAGTTTCCTGACCTAGTAATGGTTTATCCTTTCCCCTCTGGTTTTTTATGTCTTCAATTTTTACTGATTGGTCAGTTCTGGATTCCCAAAGAGATTTGCCTCGATCAAAAATACAATCAGATATTGGCTTTGGGTATTATGAGATGATTTCTATCATATTTGAAACACTGCAAAATGAGAACAGAAATGATGTCAAAGCGAGTACAGTGGCTGAACGAATTCCTATTCCTTCTCTAGAAAATGGAAGTGATGACTGTAACCAAGTTTCATCTTCGATGCGGTGATTAGTGATGAGTTCCAGCATCCGTTATTGTTATTCTGTAATACCCAGTAGTCTTGCCAAGAAGGCTGCACCTCAAAATATACGATAACTTCGAAATGGCTAATCAATTCTTCAATAAATGGATTGCGACATGTGTTGGTAAAATAGATAAGCGCCCTGACATAAGATGAAATTATTGTAATTTTTCTGCCAAACAATATTTTAAGGCATCATCACATAGCGGGGCACGGAGAAGGAACCAATTGGGTTTTTCAATCACAAATATACCAGGAGCTATCAAGTCGAAATGATCGATTATGTTAGGGTCTTGTTTATACAGAAAAATAAGTTCAAATTTCTCGAAATTGAGCTCCGTCACCTATTGAACCATCATCTAGATATCAGCCGTTGAATTCAGTGAATATTTGAGTAATCAGATGATGTATAAGAAATGTATACAACGCGCTAACCTTCATATTTATTATCAACCAGCCACTCCAACGTGTTGAGATAAAGGATGAAATATACCAAAGTACTGCTTGGAGAGTGTTTCAACTTGTATTTACTTCTGAAGGGATTTATTAGCTGATAAGCCTGATGCAGTCTTTCTCAACCATTAAAGCGACTCAGTATTTGTCATGGAGTTTTGTAATTGGAATTTGAATTTGTTTTGCTTTGATTCAATTTGATTCAACACCAAATTCGAATATTGATTTTTTTTCCAAATTTCAAACAATATGATTCAATTAGTGGGGTTTTGTTTGTCTTGTATTCTTATCATAAATAGTATTTATTTCACTGAAATTCAACGTTGAATGTGTTCATTTTGTTTTAAAAGAATGAATGAAATAAAATTTCAATAAAAAGTTGACGTAGTGTATATAAATTTAATGTAGGTTCAAGATGCGGTCTCCTAAGAACATTCAGTGTTGATGAATTAGGTGTTTTCCAAAACGAAATTAGATGATGTAGTTCAAATATGTCAACAAGAAATAAAAAGTAAATTCATTTAAGATATTTCAAATGATGAATTTCCCAACACTAAACGATATGTATTCCTAAAAGTGCTCATTTTTTCTTCTTTAATGTATGTACAGTCTTGAAAAAGTTTGTAACTTGACGATATGAAACAATATTCATTTTTAAAAAATAATTTACATCAGGTTCAAAAATATCTAGTTGTAAACTTTATTTTCATTTGCTACAATGCCATTCATTCATATTTTCTCACTTTGCTTGTCTAATTATTTTCAAATTTACCTTTTTCTTCAGTAATATATTTTGAATTCAATAAAACCATCAGTATTCACCATCAGTTTATTTATTTATAAAACAATTTATAAGTAATTTATCCAACTTATTCTAAATATTTTAAGTACATATAACATACAAAATTTTTACATTAATTCATATAATTTTGAATACGTTAAAGTTGGAGAAACAGAAAAAAGTCAGTTTTACAAATTCATGTTCATACTTAAATAAAATGTATAAAAAATATAAGAATAATATTCATTAGAGAAACCTTGTCTTTGTAAAACCGTCCTCCGCTTAATTAATAATTACTATATATATATATATATATATATATATATATATATATATATATATATATATATATATATAAACTTAATACTTAAGGTAGATGAAATAGAAACAAAAAAGGTTATTGTCCTACATAATGTATCAGACAAAAATTGAGATAAAGGGGTGTAAATGAATATTATACATCCAAAAAAGATAATTCAGTGCCATTATCCAGAACAGAGAATGATTTTTCAATACTTTCAGTAAATTAAATTCAGAAAATCCTATAATTTTGTCCATATCTAGACTTCCTAGATATTTATAAACTATTAGCATCTATTATTCCATCAAAAACATCTACATATAAATAATTCATATTGGATAAATAATAGTATGGTATTTTGTTCTAGCTGCCAGAAGTAATTGACAAAGATTCATATAATGATAAATTGCTTCAAAAATCATTCAATTTTTTTTATGTTATGGCAGTTTTTTCATTCATAACCTAAAACATAATATAAATTATGCGAAAAAAATATCTAAACAACTAAGTAAATACCTAACGAGTATTTTGCTTTAAGCAAATGGTGGAAAATATAAATAATATACAAGTCTGTTTTGATTATTGATTTTAAATAATCAGGAAAACTATGTATATAGATGATACAAATCAAAAAGAATATGTTTGGACCGCCGTCTCTTTTTCGCAACTCAGCCAACTATCTTATTATCATAAAATGTAAAACATTCATACTTATTCGTCAATCTATATAATATTTCCTTTCAAAAAATTATCAAACTCAACAAGCTGGATACTACAGATTCTAGAAAATTAGTACTTACATATATTATATAGAAATTCACATTAAAGTATTCGTGTTGATTATTTACATATATTTTCTAATAGACAACATTTTCTGAAAATACTAATCTATAAATAGCAGTCATTGGTTTCACTACAGTGAGATCAACATAAGAACTCGTTATTATATTGATTGCACCGTTTTGAATGACACACTCAGTATAATACATTGGAGTATAGTCAAATGTATCTCAAATAATATCTGTAAGTGACGATTCATTCTTTTTGATTTTTTTTTTTATTTTGACATACTTGAGAAATTGAAAGGAATTCGTCCATGAGAATAAGTAACTTGAGATTCTCCTTCATACTAAAAAAGGTTAATATATAGGTATGACCGTCTCTTAAGTATTTTATATCAATCTTTAACAAATTTCATAAGTCAAATCTTAATGTTACATTAAATTTGCTATTTAATGTAACTATTCTCCAGCAATAAAGTATTGTTTGAAAAAAGAAAAAAAATTCTTCAAACAAAAATTTATAATATTCCATATTCTAATGGAAGGTTGTGGGTGGTTAAAAATACGTTATAAAAACATATCAAAACAGTTTGTTTTTGCTGATAAGAATGAGTATTTCTTTATAATGGACATTTGTGAATTCGACAGAGAAAAAATAAAAACTTTTGAAAAAAATCAAGTCACATTCTAAAAAATTAAATAAATCGTGTTTGGAGACAATTCTTTCAATAACTCATTTGAAAATGGAAATACTTTATGTCATGGAAACCTGGAATGTCGAAAGTCTATGGATTAACATGATTAGTACATCGAACAATCAAAAATATCACTTGACGCCATGAATAGAACGTTATTACACGGCAGTATCTATTTTCTCGTCCTTTTTGATTGGCAAATCGTTACCGTTAATGTATTCAGAAGATACCTGATGATGGGGGTTATCTACTCCATCGCCACTAACACCGTCAGAGTGCGGCGGTTGTCCATTCTCTCCGGTAGTGTAGTCGATCACAGTGGCACCCCCTACAACAAATAAAAGCTAATATGTAGGCGGTCGTCATATATGAAGCTTTTTTTCTGCCGGTACTACTTATAAAACCATTCACGTATAGATTGCTGGAAATTATTGTATCTATAATAGATTTTCTCAGACAAAAACATATCAAGAGAAACTAGTTTTTGATAATTTGAAAAGGGAATATTTTCTGGAGATATTATTTTTTGGGAAAGAAACCTTTTAGATTCTCAAACTTGCACATCGACATTTCTTTGACATTCTTCTGTAAATGGAATGAAATAGTATAAAGTATGTTTTTCAATCTCAGATTTTGAAAAATATATATTTGTATTCCATATCAGTTTATTTCCATTCCATATCAGTTTATTCTGAAAATAGTATCAAAAATTCTCATCCATGTGAACATATGACTTATCGAACTGATAAGAGCTTTCGATGTAAAATTTTGTTGAAGAATAAAATGAAGGATAAAATAAAGAAAACATGAAAATTCTCCTTACGTGTAGTAAAGGAAAGGAAATGAATTCGTTGGAAGCATTGTAAATAAATAAATTCAATGAAAACTTCAATTTCAAAACTCTCAATGACCAACTAGAATCATGCAGCTCTCCTATTTCGAATTTGTGAATTTTGGACAACTAGTTTATTAGGATCCATTGATAGCTGGAGAAGAACACAAGTAGTGTTTTTCAATCAATACTCAGTAATGTTGATATGTTACAAAGGTAAATAATTATTGTTTTGGTATCTCAAATAAGCTACTGATTCAGGTAACATTTTTGTTATTAAAGGTACAGGTTTAATTAACCTACCCAAATGACATTGTATATTCAAGTATTTGTTTATCAAACTACGTCAGTTTACTTGAGAATGGTATAGTAAACCGAAACTGGTCGTAACAAATGAAAATGTTAGTACTCTATCAGACAAAAGTTATTTACTCTATCCTATATTTCATTGTACGTCTTTGTCGTTTTTCGTAGTTTTTCACTTCTCTCTCATATCTTTTTGATATCTGAAAATCACTCAAAAATGACGACATTCATATAGTGCTATGAACATTTTTCATACTCCAAAGTATAATTCGCAAATATTAAAACAGATCTGAAGGAACAGTTTCACCATTCGGTGTTGAGCAAAGAGCTATTTCACTGGCTATATGTTACAAAGATCATCATAGAACTAAATAATAAGTCACTATGTTTGAATGTACAAAGAAATAAATAGTAATTGAGAGGTATATATCCCGTAGAGGCACCAAATATAAGCCACTAGCACTCTTGTAACAAATTATTCTAATTTAAATCACACATTTGTACTACTTTCGCCATCTATGTGGAGTTTTTCAAAGACTCTTAGCTACGTACTATTCTATATTATCGAAGAATCTTTGAATACTGTCTCATAGGTGGCAGTAGTTGTGCATATGTTTTACTTGAAAATGAAAAAATAAAGAAGGTATGAGTGATTTCACTTGGATTTGAATGTTCATATAGATTCTACCAAGAATTACCAGTAATTTAAAATAAGGAGGGAATGGTAATAGTTAAAGATTTACGTAAATATTGTTTATATTAAAATTGAAAGGTTGTATTTATTGACCAATGGTAACTAATTGAATATCTAACATGGAACTGCAAGATGATGAAATTGTTTTCTTTTGACATTTTACAAAGGAATCATTCATTTCAGTTGATGTTGAAAAGAAAGATTTACATACTTAGTTGAAAACCTTATTCATTCGGAAGAAAAATATTAGGTATGATATCAAGTAACTTTGAAAAAAATTCTGAATTACCAATTAAAAATTTTAGATTCAATAATTCATTTAGTCTATTGAAAAATCTCACGAAAAAGACCATTTCTTGTGGAAATTGTCAAAGAATAATCAACACAAGACATTATTATTCGAATTTCCATATCGTATTGTTTTGAATGTGTTTTATCGAAGAATCATTAAAAGTTTCATTTGAATTTAATCTACACGTGATTGGAAAATCGCTCATTTGCACAATGCATACTTACAGACCGCCATATAACAGAGGCAAGCAATGCTTTTATACTTAGAAAGCGTAAAATATATATATGAAAAAACAAAATTTTGGTATTGAATTAGCAGTTTCCATTGCCAGTCATATTGCCTTAAATGTTTTGGAACATTGTTAAACAGAAAAAAAAAATGCTTTTCCCAGAATATAGTTTCGAAATGATGAACCCAATTCTAAAACTGTTAACATTAGAATAGGTGAGAGCAACGTTGTCATAAAATTCAAAAATTTTCGATGATGTTTATGAACATCACGCTTGAAGTATAGTTATGAACCTGTACTGAAAAATGATCACAGTAGAGTTTCCATGAGGTTGGTGAGATAGGTTTGAATATTTCTTTCCATTTGGTATCTCAGGAATCGATGACTATGGTCATTGCTTCGTGCTCTTGGTGAACTATATTACCTATATAATCCTCGAGCCACTAGATAACCACTACAACCAGATGAATTCTCATGAGAAAAATGTTTTTATTAACAGTGTATGCATCATCGAATCATACAACATTGAAAATGCAACAAACCATGCATCGTTAGAAATCGATTCAACTGTTATACATTCTACTGAAAATACTTTTCAATAGATTCATTTTCATGCCAGAGGTTCCAAATACCATTTATCCTATTATAAATTCACTATTTCTTTCTATAAATATTGATAACTGAAGGCTATTAAATACTAGAGAACTAGAGGGATCCTTCTATTGATAATATTGCAGCTGGCTGATTTTTTTTTACCAGATCTATATTTTATCATAGTGTGGCGAGTGTAGAGATAATAAACCATGCGAGTCGAATAACTCCTTTCTTCAAAAGTGAAAAATACATGATGTTTTGATGATCGTCATTTTTTTTCAGAAGTTACTTTCACATAGATACATCAGTATTCCATTGTATAAGAATGTATCTTTTCTACATATGTGATAAACTATTTATTGGTGATTATGAGTGGCTCTTCATTATGTCTAATCTATGCACCGAAAAAATTTGTTTCTCAGTTTGCTTTCATTTACTATGGGTGAAACTTGTTTCGCAACTTGAGGTTATCGTTATGAACAGTTTTGTCTTAATATTTTTTTTTTTTTTTTTCATAAACTACACCTTTCGATTTGATCTTCACAAACTTTATTTTCAAAGGTATATCACGACTTGTTTCGCTATCAAAGTGGCTTTTTCAAAGTGTAAAGCTACTGTGATGGCGAAACATGTCATGATATGAATTGAAGGGGTTATATTTTTAGGAGTGATTAATTTTTTGGGAAAGAAAGTTTTTGGCTTTCTACTACTCCATCTGACCCATACTCCATCTGATTCTTATTCCACAACAAATGTTTGAGATACAAACTGAGTAGAGAAAAGTATCTTCTGTATAATTAAGTAGTCATAATTCAATGTTTATATGGAAGTAGCTGTTTCAGGAGGACTTTCTTTCAGTTTGTGTCTGAAAGTTACTTCTTTGCATGATCTACACATCCATGTATAGAGTTACTTATTTTCTTATTACTTCCTTCCTTTCTTTGGAAGATTCTCTCATCCCTTTTTTTTATCAGATGGAGTAATAGAAAGCCAAAAATTTTCTTTCCCAAAAAATGTCATGATATATTTTGCCAAAATGAGTTATTTGCATGAAATTTGGTACCTGAGGTTTTTTTGATGTGGGAAATCATAATTTCGTGTTAATTTTCATGTAACATGTAGAGGGCGCTGCGTACGCTGTCATTATTCATTTCAAAATGACCAATTTTTTTTAGTAGTAAACTTTTTATAATTTTCATGAAAAGTAACCCACACCTTTTCTGAGTAAAAAAAGGACACTTCCTCAACAACGCTGGAGGTGATGGTTTTTTAGGTATTTACAATTTTCTATATCCATGCATATTATTTATCAGCTCCTAGGGCGCTAAGTGAAGTTGCTGAGAACAGGGCCGTCGCCATGGGGGGGATGGCAGGAGCCTCTCCCCTGCTTTTTCGACTTGGGAAAAAGTTGGGAAATTTTGGGCCGTGTCAAAAAAGTTAGGGCAATTCGAAATAAATAATGATAGCATACACAGCGCTCTCTAGATGTTACATGAAAAATAATACGAAATTATGATTTTCTACGTCAAAAAACCCCGGTTACCAAATTTCGTGCAAATGACTAATTTTTTGCAAAAGTTATGTTTAAAAAACGAACAAAAAAATGTCATTTTCAACACCCTGTATCTCCGAAAAGAAGCATTTCTGAACAAAAGTTTATATAGACTTTTTTTCTTGAAATTATCTCAGGATTACGTCACATGAATATTTCAACGTACTTATGATACACGCTGTATAGTCTTCCACAAGCTAGAATAATAAATAACTTATAATTTACAACCATTCTATACTCCCCAATGCTAGATACTAGCTATAATTCTACAGGTAATCAGTTAACTACTTGAAAAACTAGATATAATCTATAACTTTCTACTTAAATAAATCTAAAGAGATGAATAAAATTAATGATATACTTAACAATGAAAGACAATTTATAGAAATATGAATACCAAGAAAAATTACCTATGGTCTCTATATCCTTCAAAATTCTAGTAGGTATGTAAAAAATATTGGTATTAATTGGACACGAAATACTTGAATTTCCAAATTGAAGGTGTGATGGAGAAAGAAGAAAGTAATCAATCAATTTGTTTCGTAACAACATCACCATCATAACAGTTACAAACTGAAGATTACTTAAAAAAATAGTTTTTTGGAGAAGGCGAAATACATTTTACAGAAATTTATTTGCCTTACGACGTTAATCCAAACTTTAGTACTCCAAAGAAATCTACAATGTTGACATTGAAATTAGAAAAATAGATGAACTGTCCAAATTTTTCTGGTGAAAAATCTGTTTTAGTTTGTATTTTCGTTATCCAGCTGTCACCCTCGTAGATAAGGCAATTCTCAAGAGCCAAAACTTGTGCGAGCTAAGTATTAACAAGGTTTAACCTTTTAACGTGCGATTCCTAGCGTTTTATACGATAATTGTGTGTATTTGAAGTGTGAATTGAACAAATTATATTAAATAGTTGTAAATGATGATTATGGATTGAAAGTGATATTGAAATGAAGAAATTTTAAATGAATATTCAATGACTTGAAATATTGGAAGAGGGCTTCAAGACAGTTAGCATGAGTGATTCATTATACTCATGCAGTCTACCGTTATGTGGTCGGTGGTTGGGACCCCACTGTGGGACGATCGATTTTCACTGTGTATCGTCGTTCTAGTGCCAGGAATCACACGTGAAAATATGACACCTCGTGAATCTTTGGACTTCTGAGTGGTGTTGTTTGTAACGTGATAGCTGGTTATCGGAAAAACAGATTTTGAACAGACAGATTAGGAACGTGTAAGACATTTTTTCAATATCATCCTCGAAAATGAGTTGAACTGTTTTTGGATCCAAATTTTCTCAACTCTTCAAAAGATGGAAGTTTACTATAACAATATCAATATATGTGAAAAATACAACAATACTGTTGTATTGTTCGTGCTGAAAATTATACTAGATAATTATATTATAGATTATTGACATTACATACAGGGATCCCATAAACACAAGATGTATTAGAAAACTACATTTTCTACATTCGTTCCAACATGTAAGAAATACCGATTACAGCTCAGGAAATTAATCAGTGAAATAATTCAGATGCGCATGAAAACTCATTTTCTGGAGAAAACCTAACTATAATGGGAATAACATTTTGGAAAAAAATCACTGCTGAAAAAGAAGTAAATTTGTTTTTGGTAGAAAATAAGTGATTCTGAAGTATCACAGCATACTTTTTTTTTGTAATAGTAAACTACCCCCTTTTATTTATTTAATAGTTTGTTAGGATCAGAGTGACCTGAGATATTTTGATGCTCGATTTCAGATTTCAGAACTTCATGGAAAATATATTAGTTAAAAAAGAGAAAACATATCACAAGATGAACTACTCAGTACAAATAACCGATGAATATCATAATTTAAATAGAAGTTTAGTTTCATACTTCCAATTATTTTAGTAATCAATAAATGTTTACCATATCGATCATCCACTCCCTGACAACAAAGACGTTTTTTTTGTTAATTCATTTCCCATAATTTGAAAAGTTACATTTATCCCCACAAAAATCTTATAGGGTCACATCAGGTGACCAAGCGGGTCATTCTGAGGGATCAGGTTTGCCTATAAATTTTTTTGGATAATTCTCTATCAGCCACTCTCCTAGAAACCTCAGGGTCAGAAGTGGTCCTGATGAAAGTATGCAAAATATTCAGGTAAAAAGAGTCAGACTCTGCTTTTTGGTATATATTTAGAAGCTGCAGATGAATACTACTAGTTTCACCATAAATAAACACTGTAATTACAATAATTCATATTATGGGAAAAGTTATCTATACCTGTCGGAAACAGATAACAGTAGAACTATTTGTTTCTCCAAATTACCTGAAGCAAAACAAATGTTTTCCTTTCAAAATAGTTTGGTTCTCAGTGAGTGAAAAAAATTATTGATTTCGAATAAAATGCTAATTATTTCGAGTTAGTCATATTCTTCCCTCTTGCCAGCAAGTGACATCATGTCGTTTTTTTTCTTTGAATAGTAGTAAAAATAATATCTGGTAACTTTATAGGACCTTGATATGTTTGGATGTTCAAATTTAAAGGGGAAAAGTCTTTTTAGATCATAAGTGTTTAACCGTCAAATTAATGAAGCATCACGATATGGTGAGGGGAGTAGATATTTCAGATTTGATCTTATATGCCTGGAAAAGTGGCCTATGAATAATCTACCGATTTTTCTAGGGTTTCATTCATATTTCTATTCCATATTTGGAAATAATGATAAAATATACACTTTGAAAGCAAAAAATCAAATAGTAAAATCAAGTAGAACCTACCACAATCATCCTACAACTTATGAAATTCTGAAGTATTTGAAAAGTATAATGGAACTGTTTTCAGGGAATAGGCTTTTGAATTATTTTGTGATATAGAAATGTGAACGATGATGACAATGAATTCATTCTGTTTGACAATGTTCATATACAGAGCAATCCAATATTAATATGCACATGCTTCATGAAAATAACAACTATTTGGTCATGCCAGAGTTTCAAGATCTACGACAATCCATTTGATATAACTTACCACATTACTTGCCTCTTAGGTATTAGCTTTTATTTGATATTTTTGTACATGAATAATTTTACAGGACAATAAACAGTACATCTACATCTATATGTACAAAATATAACTAGAAATGATAATTTATCTGAGGAATAACAATATAAAACAATAATGATATTCCTCAATCAAAACTAATAACAGTATTTTCAGAAAGTAGGGTTCAGGTTAAATTTCATTTATATATTAAGCAGAAAACTGATCCATTAACTCGTTTGGTTACTCAAATAAGGAAAGACAAATTGATATATCATTTCTGGTTTTATTCTTCTATAGCTAAACATTACAATTATATTATCTCGTCATATCAGAAACAAAAAAGGTAAATTTGAATTCACATGAAGTATTTGAAGAAATATATCTCAATTGAATCGGAAGACACTCAACGTTACATACCAAAGTTGATGAAATACACCCATTCAAAAAATATGAAAAATCTACTCACCACTGAAACACCATCTGCCAGAAATCTTAGCAAATATCAAAATGGACACCAGTAGGATAACAAATAGTACCACTACTACAATTGCTATTATTACTCCGATTCCAAGTTCTAGACCTGAAAATTGAAATTTTTGTCCTTAGTTATCATATTACCAAATGGAAATTATTGTTCTTACATGAAGTAAACCTTTCAGAGATTCGCTTATTTTTTTACTGCATTTTTAATATTAATATTATTCATTACAAAATCATCACTGTATTTGAAAAAATATTTTGTTTGGAAAACAAAACATTTCTAAAGATGTATATAGTACACAAGCCCACTGCTTGATTTCTACATCCATATATACCTTAATGAAAATATCACTTTTACGGATAATTATTAATATTCAACTGTGTGTACCTACTCATGGA
This sequence comes from Leptinotarsa decemlineata, assembly GCF_025532065.1. Classification (NCBI taxonomy): domain Eukaryota; kingdom Metazoa; phylum Arthropoda; class Insecta; order Coleoptera; family Chrysomelidae; genus Leptinotarsa; species Leptinotarsa decemlineata. Next base: position 8,275,903 of record NW_027412694.1, on the reverse strand, counting down.
CATCTTTGAATAGTTTGTACAATAATTTTTTTTTGTTACACAAAATTAAATGATTGATAAATAATGATTAAATTAAGGTAATGATGTATTACGAGATGTACCAGAAATTAACGTCAGTAAGAAGTTCAGAGGTAGTACCTGTGTCACCCCCACAGAACCATGGATTATTGGGATACATGCCTAATTTTTTTTGCAAAGGTGAACAGAATCTTTTGCAGATACAGTCAGTCGAATCCAATTTCGGGAATTTTTTTAAATATTTTGAGAGTCAACCAGAATATTACTGCAGTTTAATCCCAACACCAAACCGTTATTTTCAACACCTTGACATGTGTTTCAATCACCAAGTGTTCCTCTTCAAGAGGAAGATCTTTTTCTTTAATCTTCCTCTTGAACTTCAAACTGTTCGTTTGCGAAAGCTAGTGTGATGTCACAAGATATGTGCGATAGAAGGAGCATTTAATGTTTGAGGTTTGAATGAAGATGTGTTCAGTCCAGGAAAGTTGTATTGAGATAGACCCAAGTAATGTAACGCAGGTGGTAAGGTAACACATGGTTATGGAATATTTTATTAAGAATAAGGACTGAGTTTTCATCAAATTTAATGATGAAAAGCTTTTCAGTCCAACCATTCAAATTCAAATAATTTCCAGCAATGAGAAATGAAAGTGAATCAATATATTGGTTTGTAATGGTATATTTTAGCAATATATTTTCGTTCACTCTTTCCATTAATAGGTATATACCTATAAATGCATTTATTTCATTTCTTCGAAACAAATGTGATGTTTCTACATTAAATTAATTCTCGCAACAAAAACAAAAAATGATTTAACAAACTTCTTTTTTCACTTGACTATTTGCAAGGATTTGTAAACTTTTTTATTGTTGGTAAAGATTACAGATTGTTCAGTGCATTTCTGGTTGAATAAGCGAACCCATGTACTACACATTACTTTTTTGAGACTTTTTTCATCCTTCATGGCTCCATAGCACAGGCAGATTAATACAAACAAACAAAAAATAATTTTTCACACTGCCTATACATGACCGTGTGACACTAAAGACGATTCCTAGCTAGCAGGTAGTTCATATATCTGGTGACGTCACGCAACGTTCGCCTAAAATGCTTCTTTGAGGCCACTTTATGAAGTATCGGATTCACTCAGAGAGTTTTGCTTGCTGATAAAACAATAAATTCAAATTATTCCGATTCGATTTTTGGAATAAAAAAAGGTAAAAATGAGCTCGTTGTGGTAAAATCTGATACCATTGCGCCATAAAGAAAATGAATTCAAATGAAAATTACTTGAGGAACTTGGCCCAAACCTTTTTGTTCGACAATCCTATCACAGCCGTCGCTTTGTAACGACATGTTTCTACGTGTTTACAGTATGTGGTTGAAATCGTTTCGTGAAAATTCTATGTAGAACTCGCCGTTCAAATGGTCAGGTAATTGAAACGGACCAATCAGCGTTCCGTTTAAGATTTCTGACCACAAGTTCGTGCTTGAAAATTAGAATCAGTTCCTTACGGAAACGTTTCAAGAAAAGTGGATCGACCATGATGGGCAATCACTCGATTTAAACCCCATTGATATTTTTCTAGAATCATTACGTAACGGATTCACAATTCTGCGTCAGACCAAAGAATCAATAAAAATAACAGAGTAGCCTTCGTAGGTCTGAAAGCAAATTTGAGAATATATAGAATTTGCATCAAGCAATCAACGTGTTGAAAACTTTTTGAATTCAATGAATAATTTATGGCAAAAACTTTTTAGTTTGATATATCTCTCCTGTGAACGAGTTTTTAGGACTCAACTTGTTCGATTGATGATCTATTTATTTTGTGAAAATTCATATTGAACATAGGATATTGAAAATAACTTTTGTATAATTTCTAGGAAGATTTGTATTTGCAACAACCAGTTTCAGTTTATTAAATCATTCTCAAGTAAACCGAAACCGGTCATAACAAATGAAAATTTCAGAAGAAAACAAATAAAAGTTATTTTCTCTTTCCTATATTTTTGGTACTTATTGTGCTTGCAATAATTTGTGATTAGGGTCAGATGATATAGTGAAATGAAATTTACAGATTGAATAGCTAATGAATTTTTAACACAGGTTTGGGCGAAACTTTTCAAGTGAGTACCATTTTTCAAATCGTCCCCAAACATTTTATGGCAGTTTGAAATTTATACTGAAACACCCAGTTCAAGCAATGTTTTTTTTGAAAACGTGTTTGGAATGGAACTAGAAATATTCCCGTTCTACACCTATTTTTATAGTGTTTCAGTACAATTTTAATTCTTTTTCAGATTGTAGATAATGAAAATACATTAAAAAGGTTGACAGTTTTCTTCGGCTACATTGCGATTAAACTTGATGATTTATCGATAATTATTGAAATATGAATTGTCCCAACTTTTATAAGAGACAAATGTAACCTATTTCAAGTGACAACACAATATATAAAATGTATTCAATTTTCTTGAAAAAATTATTTGTTTGAATATTTGTCTATTCATATGATTTAAATGAAAAATCAGAATCATACTTTAAAACTTTTGACAGAGTTATAGATCGAATTACCTTTGAATATATCTTATGGCTATAAAATATCTTGGAAAACCTAATTTTATAAATTCTAAAAACATCTCTTGATTATAAAAATATGACTCTTGAAAATATTTCATAACTGTATTGAAGCAATATTCAAAATTCGAACACTCACAAGTTATTCAAAAATAATCAAAAACTTATATTTGAAATCAAAATGAATTTGATGACTTTGTTGAGAAAATATACATTCATAATCAAATAGAATAATTTCGAACATTAAATTTATACTATTCACCTGTCCTAATTTATCACAATAGGTGGATTTGGCAAATGCCTGCAAAAACCTTCTACTTTCCCAACTAATACCACGACGGCATTGAATTAAATCTGACAGATATTTGTTTCCTCACAGAAGAATTTCTAACAAATGCTTCTTCTCATTCAGCAACATAGTAGTAGAATAATAAACAGTATAAATTTATGCCAAAATTTTCAAAAAGTAAACAAATCTTAATTTTAAAAGTAGAATAAAAGTAGAATAATGAACAGTATAAATTTTAACAGTTTCGGAATATTCAGTCAATTAGTAATCAAACGTCTCATCGACGCCAAGTCAGGGCAATCGTTTGGAATTAAACATTGAAAAACCTTGTAAAAACCTACATTTTGTCAAAAAAATGAATGTGGAAATCATGATGGAATAACAGTCTCACATATTTGAAGAACCATGTGGCAGTTGGGTTACATTATGAGATTGATGTTATTAATAAAAAAACCTTTAAAAAAAGCATAATGAAAATGATCATAGTAATACATTAGAATAGGTAATGTAACTCACCGTATATTCTTTTTCTAAAGAATTTCTGGATACCTATAGGATTGCGTGAAAATGGAGTAGAAACTTTAAAAAAATATTGTTGGTTCGGTAGTATTCCTCCAAAATGTCAAGAAAAACTTGGTTGACCTATTCATATAGTTATTAAAGTTCATGGTGAAGTTTTTCAACCCCCGAGAATCATTAAACAAACTTACTTCAATTAGATTTAACCAAAGTCTGTCTCCTTTACTAGTTTCATTCATATATGACAGTGAAATTAAGAAACATAGCACTTAACATATTTGTACATATTTTTACTTTGACTCCTATTTGTTCATATCTTGACATTTTGGTATGGCTGTTTTTTTTATAATTCGTCACTTGAACAATACAGTACAAAAAATAGTTACCTTCCGGTTCGGGGCTGGTGGAAATTTTGATCCTGTACTCCTGTGATCCCATATCATTATACGCAGTTAAAATGTAATCGATTTCGGTATCTTGCTTGTTGATAGCAGCTAGGCGTAAGTTGGCTTCATATCTACCTCTTCCCTAAAAAAAAATGACCAAATTACAAAGAAAATAAATATTTCGTATCGATTTCAAAGCATTCACTTCTACCACAGTAGAATGTGACAAATATCGCCCGGAAAACTACTTCCACGGCCAATACCCCGACATACATTGAATTATATTCGACAGACGTTTGTGCAGGTGCTTGCAGGATAGAGACAACAGTCGAATGATTTCCTCATAGGTCGACTGCATGTACGAAACTTTCGTCTAAGACAAACTCTGTTATGTACTAAGAGCTCCGCCTCGTGAAAAAAGCTCCGAGAAAAAAGCATCCAGTATAACACTCCAACGGAATTCAAGAAAATTCTGAAAACCGAATCGAAGAAAGAGATACTAACTTAGTACGAAAATGAATATTTCAAATTACATTTGAAACATTCACCTCTTCCAAAGTCCTTAAACAATAAGATGTGGCAAATGCTTATCGGAAAATTTCCAATTCCTTGGCCAATAACACGATGAATATTGAATATTTGCTTGTGCAAATGTCGGCTATATTTCAATGTCAACCTTGGTATCAGCCTGGAAAGTAGTTTTATTTAGGGAGGTATTCATCACGTCTTCCAATTTTGGCATGTTGGGAGCGACGAATGTTTCGAATTCAGTTTGAAATATTTTTTTTTCAATTACTGTTTTGACCAAGTTACAGAAAATGATTCAACTGCGAAAATTCAAATCAACACACAAATACATTTTAGTACCAGGGTGCAGTTAGAAAATGAGAGTGATTCTTGTAGGTGGAATTTTGTATCAATATCCTAAAACTAACTAATTCATTTTATTGTATGATTTTCACTATGAAGGGTTTTACAGAAACCATCATTCAGTATCTCAAAGAACATTCCTATAGGAAAAATAAAAATCAGTAGAGTTTTTTTTCTAAAGTAATGAATAGTACTTACTTACAGAAGTACAGAAGGCCACATATTTTTATATCGACTTCAATCTCCAAATTTCGATTTTAAACTCGAAATTTCGGCTTCTATTCGAGATTACAGTCGAAATTTCGAGATTAAAGTCGAAAAATTTTCTGCAGATTTTGGGTCATGTTCAGTTGGAGCTTGATACTTTTGTGAGAACGGTATCGAATCTGATGTCAATAAAAAAAGTACGGTTCTCAGAGCAACTCAAAAACATAACCTAAGTGATAAAAATGATGCATGACTTGTTTTGAGAACCAAGTATGCAGCAACCTCAAAAAATATCAATGTGCAGGCTAGAATCTAGAAGATCACTTCGTTGAGTATTTTTATCGTCGGTAATCTGAATGCTTAAAATTATTTACTACTTTTGTGCCATAGAATCATTGCCAAGGTAACTGATATATTATAAAAGATAAGTATTTCCCAGCAAACGAGTTGATGTTTCATTAGGAAGAGGCACCTCCACACAATGCTGCACCCGTTTTCAAACGAAGACTTTCCTAGACGGCGAATTGGCTGAAGTATCAAGAAACGGCCTGCTATAATACCTTGCCTCACATGTTAGACTGTTTTTGAAACTTTGGGAACCAAAACGAAATAGAATTGAAAACAATACTAAAAGTTGGGCATAGAAGATCAGTTGTATTTCTGTAATAGGGTTAACGGAGGTTAGTTCCAATATAAAATGGAATGATTTCGAATGAAAATTAGTATGTTAATTTTCCAAATCCACCCGTTCTTATTTATCGATAACGTATTCATGAAAATGCAAAACAAAAGTCGTATAGTGAATGAAAACACCTCTCAATCAAAGTATGATCCCTTTTTCTATTGACAAAAATATGAGGTGGCTCTAGAGTTTGGGGGAATGTACAGCTTGACAAATCTAGCTTTGCCTCTGAGATGCGCGAACGACTTTTAAACTCGTAATTTCGAAACTAAAGTGGTAATTTGGAGATTCAAGTCGTAATTTCGGATTTAAAATGGAGGTTTCCAATTTTGAATTCGGAATTTCCAAGAAACGGATAATAAAAATATGCGCTTTCGTAATTATTTGAGTAAAACCTAATCGTAGGATTTTCACTAAATAGTTTACAAAATCGCGACACGTGTCTTACTATCATATCTTATCATAGCTTTTTCAGGTACGTAAAATACTACAATTTTTACAAACTGCATCGTCCATTTCCATCACAATAATAGTTGTTAATTATAAAAACTTAACGGGAATAGATAGATAGATAGATAGATAGATAAATAGATAGATAGATAGATAGATGTTTATTGACTACGTTATATAAAAAAAATACATTTGTAGCAGGTCATGAGGTGTGGACAATATGTATGTATAAAATGTATAAAAAAATCACACAGTCATAAAAAATTATAAGTATAGATGAAAGTTGCCAAGCAGGCAATCAAACAGGTAAATTATTAGCGGAGTTTATTAACGAAATATGTTGAGAGGCAGATCTGTGAATATGTATCATAAGTGTTTGACAGAAAATAGGAAAAAACTTTATATATTGCAGATCATAAATTCTTCAACTGTGTGAAAAACAGTGGTGGGAGCATATTTTCTTGACTTCTGCTTTGTATGGATTATAATTTGGGGTTTTAATTTCGCCAGGTAATTTGTTATATATCCTAATATCAACAGAGTTTCTGGCTGACTTAGACGATTTCTTGGTTTTTTAAGCAGATTTTTATTTCTGGTATTGTAGTTATAAAACTCCGCATTAGTTTAGTATGCATTTTTGTTTTTATGTATATGTAGTAGTGAGTGGTATATGTATATGTATAGGGATCACTGCCGGCCGATGTTTTCCTTACTCGGAAAACAGCGGCCGGCAGTGATCCCTATGTCCTGCATTAGCTATGACTCGTATAGCCCGCTTTTGAATAATGAAGACTTTTTTGAGTTTGGAGTATTACCCCATAAAATGATACGGTGATTCAAATGGGACTCTATGAGACCATATTTGCAAAATTTTTGAGTTGACGCAGAACATAGTATATTTGGATGTTTTTTGCACAGTTTATCTTCATGAGCGGACCAGTTGGAATTATCGTCCAAAGAGTTTTAAAGGGCCACTATTTGAGAGTGTGTGATTTGCGAAAAAGTTCAGTTTTTTTTGCCAATAATGCCATTATAACCAAATGAGTTAGGTATAAAAATTACAAAAAATATTTTATTAACCAGGAATTACTATGAAAAATATTGCATGAATTGAAACTGGATTTGAAAAGTAGCATTATCTATTGCAGACATACCTATAATATAAAAACATGAGTATAAAAATTATTCGTTTTTACAGATCACTGTTTTCAATAAGTTAAGATGATTTGAGAAGGAGAAAAATCACGCAAGAGTCCTTCTGCAAACAAATACTCTTTTGAGAAATACTATTTCCTTTTCAATTTGTAAACACGAATATACAAAATTGCTTCAACCAAACGAAAGAAGGAATATTGATATTTAACTTTAAGGGTTTGTGTTATGCAAAGTTTTGAAATCAAGAAGTTTAAAACCAAAAATTCTTTAAACTCCCATTTCATTTACGAGATACAAATCCATATCAACTCTGTTTTTCAAAGAATATAACTGGAAAAACTGATAAAAAATAGAATAGTATTGATTTTATCGAAATATATCATATTGAAAAAAATCTCAAAAAAATTATTTAAAATAAAAATGAGAAAACTCTTACCAGTTCCCTCACTGCCTCTGCTTCAATCCTTCCTGTGTTGTCCGTAGATCCTTCCCTTACTTTCTGTCCCCCAATAGTCCATTCAATTTGTGGTTTTGGATTCGCTTCGATGGTAACATTGACGAGTCCCACTTTTCCAATTTGGTAACCAAATTTATCAATTGGTTCGTAGGTCGGAAGTGGGGCAACTGAACAAAGATTTAGATAATCAGTTTTCAGGTATACATTTTTTTGCTATAAATACTAGTAATATGCAATTTTGAGTGAACATAATAAATACATTTCTGATATAGTGCATATATGCATTTGAATTACGCCAGATATTATTTTCCAAAAATTATTATGTTCATTTTCAAAATTATACGAGTTAGTATGGCTACCATAACATGAAACAAGTGAGTGAAATAAGTAATATTTAAAAAACGTATTCCAAAAACACTTTATTGTGAGATTTTCACTAAATTGTTTTACAAAAACGCAACACGTGTTTCGCCATAAAATGGCTTCATCTGGCGTGTCTTTCAACTAATTCTACACATTCAATACTAAATATATATATATAGTTTATGGAGTACCTGAAATCAAAGTACCTGTAAACGAATTACCTGAATTTTAAGTAGCTGATATTTTACCTGAGTTTCTAACGAATTAAATTACCTGCACTTATGTTCCATTTTCACATTTGAAAAAATATATTCAGTAACGGAGAGTTATTGAGTTCTAATTGATCATTCAGTAAATTACCCGAATTCCTGAATCTATTGATTTCTAAACATTCTAGAAGATTAAGTTTCAAACTCTTCTCTTCTAAATGTAACACCTCGTACCCATTATTGAACTCATGTCCTTCTGCTACAAGATGGTTTGCAAATGTGGAATTGGTCTTTCTATTTACAAAACTACTCCTATGATCTTTAATTCATTGGAAAAATGTTCTTCCTGTTTGGCCAATATACAGTTTTGGACAAGAGCCACAAGTCAGCTTATATACTCCTGATCTATCCGACACCAAAGTTTTGTCCTTATTGTTTTTAATAAATTTACTTAGGTTATTATTCGTTCTATAAGCTACGTTTACGCCTTCTTTCTTCAAAAAACGGGCAATATTCCTGTTTGGTTCCCCCACATATGTCAATGTCTTATAACTAACGTTATCGCATCTTGAATATGGGTAGACCAGATCCATGGCTTGCTTTTGTCGTTTTTTGGAAAGAATGGAGCTTACAAATCTACCTTATAACCGTTATTAATCGCGATTTGTTTGATCAAATTCAGCTCTTTCTGAAAATCCCTATCAGACAGTGGACTATTCAATAATTTGTGAAGCATACTATTGGATGCAGCAACTTTATGCTGGTACGGGTGTGTGGAGGAATTATGTATGATAATGTCCGTGTACGATGGTTTGTGGAAAATTGCAAACTCATGTTTATTGTTATTTTTCGTAATGGTTGAGTCCAGGTAATTTATTGAATTATTTACCTCCCTCTCAGTGGTGAATTTTATTGACGGGTGGATGGAATTGACACATTCAATGAATTTGCCTAATTGCCTATCTGTACCAGTAAAACATACTAAGATATCATCTACGTATCTGTACCAGTACAAAAAATTGTTGGCTAACTGATTATTATGGATTTTATACTCTATGTTATCCATGAAAATTTCCGCCAGTAAGGGACTCAAAGGATTCCCCATTATTAGTCCTTCATTGCATGAAAAGAATTCTCTGTCAAACTGGAAATAATTTTGAGACACACAAATGGTGAGTAAATCAACAATCTCTTGTTTTATCAGTGGATTCACGTGGTTTTTGTCTAAGAGACACTCCACTAGTCCAATTGTTTCAGTTGGCGGGATACTGGGAAATAAATTTTGGACATCGAACGATATTAATTTTGAGTTATCTGGGAGGATTACGTCTTTAATATTATCCACTAATTGATAAGAATTATTTATACTAAATTTAGGCTTGAAATTGGTATAGGTTTGAATCAATTTAATCAGGATTTCTGAGATTTTAACGGTAGGTGCCGTTAGGAACGATACCACTGGTCTATTCGGAAAATTGGTTTTATGTAATTTAATAAGAGAATACAGTTTTGGTGGTTGTGGATTCATGATCAATGCTCTACATTTATCCTTTCCATTCATAACCAATTCTATTGTTTTGAGAGTTTCCTTAACCTTTTTCTGGTACATAGTTGTCGGATCCTTCCTCAGAATCTCGTAGCTTCCTGAATTAAGGAAATCTAGAGTTTTTCCTATGTAGTCCTTTTTATTTAATGCAATAACCGTTCGACCTTTATCTGCTCTTGTAAAAATCACTTCATTATCTTTAACTTTTTGCTTAATTGATTTTGCAATTTTACTTTCTCTATCAGACTGAATTTGATCAACCGGTTCAGATTTCAAAATATTTAACATGTTCACACCAGAGTATACTTTTGACTAGACTGGGATTGCCGTAAAAAAGTAAACGACTATTGAGTGCCAGAATACTCATGAAACCGAACATTTGATGTGTGAGCTACACATAGATTATCCCCTACATCTGAACCAGCTGTGCTGAACCTTGAATAAGGAACCCTTTGATAAAATTATTGAAGAACTACTTTACCAGAGTAAGGGTTCAGGGTAACTCCCTGGACACTGATTCAGGGCTGTAGCTTAGACATAGGCAATGCAACAAAGGGAAACATAATTCATTAACAATTCAAATAATGTCCAGAAATATATGACAAACTTCTAAAAATTGACCCGTAGGCAAAAGTGGTAGAAAAATCGTAACTTCCGAGTTCTTGGAAGAAATGAATTAATCAGGCAGTTACCAAGTAAACAAATGAACTTCATTTGATACAATCCTGATGCTTTTAAAGAATCATAAAATTAGTTGAAATCAACATTTTTAAAAGCATATGAAATATAATAACGTTCATGTCAACTTTTTGATGAGAACATTACTAGAAACAAGGAAAGTATATCTTGAAAGATTTTTTCAAATTCAGCATTCATTGTTGATTGTTAATAACTACCTTCAAAAAGTGTCTAGAATGCATAAACCCTTTCGAGATTTTGTCAAAAATGTAAAAAAAATTGCAATTACCGACCTAAGGTGAATGAATTCTGAAAAACAATAATCATGCTTCGTAAAAGTTTGAATTTCTTTTATCCACCACAATAAACTAATCTATGACAAAATGACGACCATTGAAAACAACCTATGAAACTGATCCACTACCACTTGTCTACATAGGAACAAATGATTATTACTGGAGTTTAGACCCAACACCAAACCATCATTTTTAACAACTTGACACGTGTTTCGATCACCAAGTGATCATCTTCAAGAGGAAGATTAAAGAAAAAGATCTTCCTCTTGAAGATTATCACTTGATGATTTAAACACATAACGAGGTGTTGAGAATAACGTTTTGTTCTTGGGATAAAACTCCAGTAATATTCGTTTTACACCAAAGGTTCCAAACAGTGCATGACAAGTACTCAGAAACAAGAGAAGTCGGAGTCAAAACTTGCAGTAACTTTGTATTACAAGTTAGGTCACAAAGTATTTCAAATAAATTCAAATAACTAATGAGATGAATAAAGGACCACCCTCCACCACAACCCGCAAGGGTTTATTGTGGCTCACACCTATTCACACTCGACTAAATAAACCCAGCTTCTTAACGAAGCCGATTAGTTTGTATGGTGAGTGGTCTTTCAGGTCTAAAAACCTGATTCGGTCCACAGCAGGGCAGGCACAAAGTATGTGCTCTCTGCTGTTTCATCATTTTCCAAACAAAGGCGACACACACTGTCTTCCGACAGTCCGAGTCTCTGCATATGATGATTCAAATGACAGTGACCTGTAAGAAGGCCTATTAGACATCGTAGTTCATCCCTACTGTAGTCCAACAACTGTTTGGTATGAAGCTTCGAAGGATGAATAAACGCATTGGAGTGAACCAATCCTGGAAGATTCTGCCAGAAGTCCAAAAATCTTCTTGCCATCCAGGTGTTCAATATTCGTTTGGCAAAGCCTAAAGCGATGCCAATGACGGGTTCTGGTCCGATGAAGCTGCTTGCAGCACCCTCCTTTGCAAGTGAGTCAGCAGCCTCATTGCCTTTCAGGCCAGTATGGCCGGGAATCCAGACCAGAGACAGTCTGTTACCAATTTGCTATCAATTTTGATGTTGCTCGGTAGGAACCAAGAGCTTCCAACTCCGTTTGACTAATAATAATAGTAATAAAGATCTTCATTAATTCCAAGAAACGAGATTGTTTATAACAGGGATAAAATTTAAAATAATGATTAAATAAATTATTTCAATATTAAATATCAGTTACATATACAGCACATAAACACATAAATACAAACACAAATATACATATATACACACATCAGAAAAGTCTAGGGATATTTTTAAAAATGGCAATAATTTTTTTTAGATCGCTTTAGGGAAAAAAAAGTTGACGGGTGATTATTAAACGAATGTAACTTACAACAAAATTTATTAAATGGTCAAAAATACTGAGTGCGCATATAAGCAAAACTAAAAAAAAATGAATTATAATGGTAATTAAAAACAAAAAAATGTAATATGAAGATCAGAATTTCAATTAGAGGAAGAAAGCAGAAACTTTTTCAATTCCGATTTGAATTTTAATTTTTGATTCATTTTTAGTTTCTCTGGAAGATTATTATATATTTTAACTCCTAAATGAAATATTGATTTCTCCCCAAATTTTGAACGATTTGATTTAACTAGTAGTTTTTTTGCTTGTCTTGTATTATAGTCATGGACAGTATTTATTTGATTGAATTCCAAATTCGAATGTTTGTGATTTTTTCTAACAGAATGAATGAAACAACAAATTTTCTATTGATAAAATACACTGAATATCTAAAAGATCACGTGGTATATATAAATTTGATGTAGGTTCATGATATGGTAATTTGAATATACATTTTATTATTTTATTTTGCAGTCTCTTGAGAGGATTTATTATTGATAAATTAGCTGTTCCCCAAGAATATTTTTATTGACTTGTGTATAAGGTTGGATTCTTCCAATCTCTCCGCACACAATTCAATAGCGTAAATTTTCTCCTGAAATACAGTCGCAAAGGTTCCTAGGCAGATTGATATCTCTGTCCTGGGTCTGCATAAAGGACGTAATTGAGGAAACTAAAGACAAACCGAAAAAAGCGAAGCTCAATACAAAAAAAAATTGAAAAATTCTAGATACACTTTAAAAAAGAAGGTGAGTGAAATTTAAAAGTAACAGTGAAACTAAAATTAAGCTACCCGCTTTAAATTATTTTTCATTTCTAAGTTTCCAATATAATACATTATTTTCTATTTCTGTTTTCATCTCTTTTTGAGATTTTGAATGCTATCCATTGTTTTTACAATTATTACTTCATAGGAATAGCCTTCACATTCACTTGAATCAAGAAACCTGAATAGATATAATCAATGGATTCGTCAGCTATGTGATTGAATTCTATGGTTATGTATTTGAACATTTCAGAAAGATATTCAAATACACACAGGCCAATGAATCGTGTTCCTGATGAGATTTTCATATCGTGGCCTGACGATGATTCACACACTTCAATTCAAATCAAAATATCTAGAACTGTATGGAGTATTGGAATAAATAGATATCAATTCGAAGGGAGTGCCTTTTTCCTAAAAATAAATCAATTTTGCAATTCTCAGCTGGAGGGAGTTCCGGCTTTCTGATAATGGATAGTGGAGGTCAAAAAGGGTGAGACTCAGCTGTCAGTTGAGAAATTTATGTTTTCTATAGGAACAAAAGAAAGGAAATTCATAGGGTCATTCCAGGTGTAGGCATCACCAGTAACTGAATATGAAGATAATAAATTATGCAATTTAATTCCATGATGATTGATGGATATTTGCTACAGTACATAGTGAGTAAACAAAGCGGACTAATTTTGATTTGAAATCAATCAAATCAGGTCGGGATTATATGTAAGAAATCAGTATTACTATGACAATATAATAATAAAACGATCTTTATTAATCCCAAAAAACGATAATGTTTATAACAGGGATAAACTTCAAAATAATGATAGAAAAAATTATTTCAATAGGCACTAACACAACAACTAAATGTACAGCACATATTTACATAAGTACAAATACACATTTTTCTTTGAAATATAGATTATGGCAATTGGTGGTTGGCAGAGTTAATATCTGATGTAGTTAATATCTGATGTAATATCTGATGAAACAGGTAATGGGATGGTACTCCTGATAGACAGAGTGTATTCTTGGTTTGCTTTCTGTTTTTTAGTCATTTCTGCAATGGATATTGGTTATATTTCGTTAACAGTTGATTTGAGAAACGTTGTAAAATTAGAGGTCCGCCGATTCATAAGTCTCCACCCATTCCTTTGAGGCGAAGCCGTTCAATTACATCCTGGAAATGGGGTTTTGTAAAGACAAACTGGTGTCTGATTGATCATATCTCCGGAATATTGATTCACGATTCATTATAAGACTGATAGGTTTGTAGAAGGTACATTGATGTAATTTTTTCAAGGAAAACCTCTAGTAGAGAGTAGTTATTTGTTCATTAGACGTTACTTATGTAGTGAATCGTTTTTACGGGACAAATTGTTTTCTACCATTTCAGAGCTCATTATGCTGCATTCAAATTGGGATGTTTTCTTTAGCTATACTTTTCATTCGAGCATTAGGAATGATGCCGTTTTTCATCATTATACCGGGTGTCAACGAATCTATTAGACAAGTCATAACTTCTAGACTATTAGGTGTATCAAAACGAGATTTGGTACAGATAAATGGTATGTGGAGAGGAGAGTTTTCACATATTTTTCACTTTCCGGTCACTTCCGGTTTCAGCGGAAATGGCTCCGGTTCTGAATTTTTAAATGGAACACCCTGTATATTGTAACATTTTTGGATTTCTAAGACAATTCTGGATCAGAAACTGACATTTCCGGAAGTTTTTCAGCCTACTTGATTTTTTCAGAGTCACTTTTAAAATTGCATCTAGGTGGCCATGATCGGACGTAAACTAATCTATGGACCTCAGGTGATATCAGAAAATTGCAATAGCGGAGTTTTAGTGACTAGTGTGTTGAATATGAATGAGACAAGTTTACAAAATAACATTTTCGTGTCTAACTATTATTTTTCAAATGGCGACCATTTTTTGACAAGCACTTTCCGAAAAAAGGATTTTTTGACAAATCTAACGATACTAATTTATTTGCGATTGGATTACAAATAAGAACATAAATTAAATATTACTGAGGAAAATACTCGATACAAATTCATTTACTTTTGTCAAGAGTGCCATGGATAGGAATGATGCATAATATTTTGCGGTTATTTCCATCAAGTCCACTTTGGAGAACAAAACGCTCACCTAGGTTATGACAGTGACATAAGCTTTATGAGCAGAAAGTAGAAGTTTCTCTTGATTTTCGTTAATTTTAGTTTAATTTTTCGTCGAAATAATGTATACTCAAAGTGAAAAAGTGGATATGTTGTTATTGTTTGGAGAATGCCACAGAAATTCAAGGAAAGCTGCTGAGTTGTATGCTCAGAGATATCCCAATCGGCAACACCCATCTCATCAGTATTTTCCCTATGTTGAGAGTCGTTTTAGGCAAGAGGGAAATCGAGACGCAGAACAGAGGTTTGTCATAAATGAGGAGACTGAGATTAACGTTCTTGCTATGGTAAAAGTTGACAAAACGGTTTCTTTAAAAGAAATTAGTAGAGAAATGCAGATAAGTCACGAATCAGCAAGAAAAATACTGAAAAAGCACGGATATCGAGCATTTAAATATCAGTTACATCAACATTTGTATGCTGACGACGGCAATAGAAGAGTAGTATTTTGTGATTGGTTGCTTCAAAATCATAGAGTTAACCCAAACTTTATCAACTTCATTCTATTTTCCGACGAATCACGGTTTACAAATAATGGCATGTTTAATAAGCAGAATTGTCGGTGCTGGGCCTAACAAAATCAACATGCAATGAGAGAGGGCAATTTTCAAGAAAGGTTTGGCGTCAATGTCTGGGCTAGTATCGTTGGAAACAGAATAATTGGTCCAATATTGTTTCAAGGTCAGTTAATAGGGGTTAGATACTTGGGTTTTCTTCAAAATGAAATCGAGGATCATCTTAATGATATGCCTTTAGAAGTTTTACGGCAAATTTACTTCCAGCAAGATGGAGCACCACCCCATAATAGCGGAGACGTACTTGATTTTTTAATAGAGCATTTTAATAATAGAGTTATTGCAACCAACGGTCCAGTACGGTGGCCTGCCCGCTCACCGGATCTGACTGTGTTAGATTTCTTCATTTGGGGATATGTAAAAGAAAGGGTCTACTATGCAACAGCCCCAGCCACTCTCGAAATCTTAGAAGAAAGGATTCAACAGGCATTTAGAAGTATATCGCCTCAAATGTTACAAAACGTGTTGAGAGAAACAATTGAACGAGCTGAAATGTGTCTTGAACAAGGAGGGATGCACTTTGAAAATTTACTATAGTGGAATTTTCAAGAACTTAGGATATTGCAAAAAATCTAAGTGCATCGCTGAAATTATTAGTTAAATTTGTTGATCCAATCGCAAATAAATTAGTAACGTTAGATTCGTCAAAAAATCCTTTTTTCGGAAATTGCTTTTTAAAAAATGGTCGCCATTTGAAAAATAATAGTTAGACACGAAAATGTTATTTTGTAAACTTGTCTCATTCATATTCAACACACTAGTCACTAAAACTCCGCTATTGCAATTTTCTGATATCACCTGAGGTCCATAGATTAGTTTACGTCCGATCATGGCCACCTAGATGCAATTTTAAAAGTGACTCTGAAAAAATCAAGTAGGCTGAAAAACTTCCTGAAATGTCAGTTTCTGATCCAGAATTGTCTCAGAAATCCAAAAATGTTACAATATACAGGGTGTTCCATTTAAAAATTCAGAACCGGAGCCATTTCCGCTGAAACCGGAAGTGACCGGAAAGTGAAAAATATGTGAAAACATTCCTCTCCACATACCATTCAACTATACCAAATCTCATTTCAATTCTCCTGATAGTCTAGAAATTATGACTTGTCTAATAGATTCGTTGACACCCGGTATACAGACCAAGGTTACTTTCATATATTTAAACAATCGTCATAAAATATTCCGAGTCTATGGAACCTATCTCGATTTTCAGAAAAAATTCTTCTTTCAATGAAACACTTTCAACAGTAATCAATTTCTGAATCATCCAAATGGACAACTTGTGTTTTGACCCAATGAGTACGGTGAGTGTACATTTTTCTTCCAATTTGTATCTGCAATAGACTGATTGAAAAAATCGACTATTTTTTCTTCATAAATATATCGAAAATATTGTTGGAAATGCTAAAAAAAAAATCCTGTCAAAGCCAAAGCCCTCAATATTAATATTAAAATATCCCGCTTGGTAAATTTCATAATTTTTTGATAAACCGACATGTTTCGGAGTTATTTAACTTTAAAATATAATTTATAATAATTTCTCCTTTTTTCCAATTTTTTGACGAAAAGTTCATCAAAAAATTCTCAAATGTTTTAAATTTTTTATATTCTAAATTCGAAATATATATTATGAAATTATAAAATCAAATGAATAAAAGATAAAAATAATTTTCAATTGAAAAAAAAATTATAGTTATTGAAAAAAGAATATACGGGTAGTATTAGAAAGTTGACAGTTAAATAAAAGAATCTGTGAAATCAAAAAAATTCAGAATATAAAAATGTTGGGAAATTTGCGAAATTTGACAAATTTTTTTGGTAAACTTGATAGTTTCGTCAAAAAACTGTGAAAAAATGAGAAAATATTATAAATTAAAATATGTTTAAAATATGTTTTTTCCGTTAACCAGCTATCGCACCCCTATGAACGACAACCCTCAGAAGTCGAAACTTGTGCGAGCTAAGGACCAACGATGTCTTACATTTTAACGTGTGATTCCTAACACGGGTTGGACGATAGTAAGGGAAAATCGAGCGTTCAGCCTGGGGCTTGAACCATCGGTGATTGACTAAGTTAATAAAGCACCCACGTCGAACCGCCCGGCTACCGACCGAAGTTGGATAACTTCGAATCGCGTCAATTTAAAATTATAAGAGAGCATTTTTGTATAGCGTTCAATTTTATACAAGAAAATGATTTGGTCTAGCCTTTTTGATGAACCATAAAAGAGTTATCGAATTCTGAACTCAAGCTTTTCCATGTTATTCATACGAGAAATTTAAATTTACCAGGCGGGATATCCTAATATTAATATTGAGGGCTGTGACTATCACATGATTTTCTTCATCAATTTCAACAACATTTTCGATATTTGATCCGTGTATGATCTTTAAATCTTTGTTAGAAGTTTCTTTCTTCTTTTCGTTAAAAGTTTCCCACGTTTCTTTAATAAAGATCTGGAAGAAGAGAGTTGAAGTTTTTTTCTAGTGCGTACTCACTTTTGAAGACACCCTGCTAATAATATGAGCCTCCCAGCTTAGTTCACGGCTCATTTTGTTTTGATAGTAACATGTCAAATGACTTTATTTAGTTCTCCATTCCCATGTATTTAGGCAATCTACAGTTTTTCAAATTACTTCGTAAATTATCATTTTAATAATTATAGGAACTACTTTGCATTCCTATTAATGTCAGGAAATAAGCCCAACATGAAAGACTCATAAATCAAACATGATTCTGAAATATAAACAGATACCGCTTTTTAAACTTAGCCATTAATTCCATAGGCTTGGATTTCTTCATCCAGGTTTCGAAGTAGTTTTATTGACGATGTAAGTAAAATATTTCTTCAAGAGTTTCATCAAATTTAGTGATTCTCCTTAGCAATTATTGACACTCTTTTTTATTATTGATTGTATATTTATTTGAACGAACACTTCCTTTTTCTTTTTTACTCCGTAAAATGTATGTTGTCCAGTCATTATTCAGTAATAGACAAGATTCTTAGAATATCTTTATATAGTAAAAATTTAGAGTTAGTAGTTTTTCGGTAGAATTACTTTTTATGTTTATATGCATCGGTGTTATATTTGATTCCTTAGTTTGGAATGAGAAGCTGGAATCAGGAAAATATTGCCCTTTTCTAAAATCGAAACGACTGAAGTAAATAAATTTTGGCCACCATGCAGTAGTAGATTGATGCCAATCTTGAAAGATTGGTTACTCAATCTGGAATTCTGAGTATTCAGTTTTTGAACAAAAGTTTTCAGATTTTGTATGTTTTTAATAGTTTTTCATGGTTTTTTCCCTGACACTATCTGGAACTTCATAAACAAATAACCAAATAAATCATTTTCCCTATGATCCTCATTACCTTCACCATTTCCAACTCTCTTTGTTTTACGTTTCCAATGTTTTACCGAAGTGAAGTCACTTTTAAAAACTCTTTTTTTTCAGTGACAATTGTTGGATTACTAGATATGCTTCTTCCATCTGTTGAGTTTATAATTCCATCAACCTTACTTTGAGTTTGAATTTTCATAATTTTAGCGGCAGTCTTATTCATTATTACACTTGGTCCACCTTGTATATTGGAATCCCGATTTGTAAGTTTTTGTTGAACATAGATCAGTCGTTTGTTTTTTGTAGTCGTACCGTTTCTACCTTCTGTACCGTTGTTGAGTTGAATGGAGTCAGTTTCCATACATTTGTAGTCATTGATTTTTTAGGTAGAAATATATTTGATTCGTACTCTAGATTTTTGCTTTCTTTCTGAAAATATTACGTTCCTATATTCAATCATTTGTCTTATTGGTTTGTTTTCTTTTTCTACATAAAATGTTTCAGGTGCAGGTACGTTCACATTTTCATCATATTCATATTTGCATTCGGGATGTTTCTGCTCATTAGATGCATGCTGTTTCTTTCAGAAACAGCATGCATGCATGCATGCATAAAAAACAATCTCAAAGGTCGCAGTCAGATTATAAAAACAACTAAATCTACAAAAAGTGTTGAAATAAATACTGGTGTACCACAGCGATCGGTTCTCGGGCCCATTTTGTTCTTATTGTATATTAACGATTTCGTGAGCATATTGTACATATATGGTGGACTGAAATTTGACACTCACATCAGAAAGATGAAAAGCAAAATTTGCACCGGTTGTTATGCAGTGAGAGTTATTGCTGGAGAACTGGAGTTTATACTACGAAAACAACATATCACGCTTTGGTAGAGTCTCACTTAAGGTACGAGATACGGTATACCTTTTTGGGGTGTGTGTAGTCTTAATTTGCTGGAGTCTGTATTTGTATTACAGAAGAGAACTACACGATACTTGATTATTTGTGTAAAGCTAAACCTCGTGACTCATGAAGGCAATTGTTTGGAGATAAAAATTTTTGACGGTTGTAGCTCTTTTCATTCTGGAGATGGTGTGGTTTATTAAAAACGGCTGGTGAAACTTGAGGTTACCACCTATCACTATACAACTCGTCAGAGCATACAAAACAATTTGAAATTACCTATCCCTTGCAACTCTCTGATCAATTACTCCTTATTTCACAATGGTGTGATAACTAAAAGAGACAAATATTGATATCAATCAATACAGATAAATAATTAAAGGAATTTGGAGTAGTAAGTAGATCCTGATACAGTTTGAGCATTGTTTGCTGTTTTTTATACCTTAGTTTAGTGTATACATTATATTTTTATATTCATAGGACATTTATGTATTTATTTTATATTTATTTACTAGCTTTGTCAACAAGATTTTTTCTTCAGATAATAAAGTATATAATGAAATTTAACCCCGATTGCTAACATTCTGATTTATCCGAATGAAAATTTGAAATTTCTTGCAAAAGTACAAATGTCACTCCATTCATTAAATACTCTCTCACGAATTTTCATTTTGTGTTCTGAAAATTTAGTACTACAGTTCTTTTATTCTCACTATGAAAGGAATAGTTTCTTCAAGCAAGACTGATTTTACTGATCGACAACTTTCAATGGTCCTGCTTGAGAAGTCTAGTGTATAGCAGCAAACTGACTTCAGCAAGTTTTTGGATTTTCATATCAGTTCCATTCAATTTTTGTGAAGATAATTATTAGTCACTGACTGACAAAAGATCATACACGGGAGGTTAGAAATTTTATTTTTCGTTGTGGTAACTATAAAAGTTTATGCTAGGAATCTACTTTCTGACTGGTAACTACATTTCGGGGAGTTTCAGCTTTTCTGCAGATGCAGTTGCCTATTGATTGACATTTTGAATTTAAGAAAAAATGCAGAAGGTCAGGAATTCTTTTCATTTTGTTGTGAATAACTATATAGGTTTATGCTGAAAATAAACCACAAATCACTTACATTTCACATCTAATTGTCTCTTGGTTTCTTGACGACCGCCTGGATAAGCCGGATGGAAAGCAACACATTTAAGGGATCGACCATTATCTGTGGGTTGAAGAACTTTGGTCAGGTTCTGCAGCTTAGACTGTAAATTTTCCTTAGCCATTTCTACCACCGTTGGCATTTTCAAGATACTCTCGTTTATTGGTTCATCATCTAAAACGGAACAATTTGAATACGGAACAATTTTGAATGTATCACATAATATACCTAAAAACCAGCTGATATTTGCTACAGGTCGACCATCTCTAACAATACAAGATGCTTCTAGGACGTCGTTGACTTTATATACTCTCAATGAATCAGTTCCCCTGCTTATATCCAGTTCGGGAGTTTTTGGCGCTTCTGTAAATAACAAATTTATTATTACTGATTCAATAAAAACGTATACTAAAATTACACAATCATTACATATTTGATAATGTTATAATCACTAATATTTTATGAACTTTATTATCTGTGAACTTTATTATCTGTGTGTACGAAATTATCAAAAATTTCCGGTTTCATTCTGATATTTAGAGAAGAAAAAAGGGGAGAATACCATTGAATTTAAGTTTAACTTTTATTTCACATTGTACTTATTCATAATATCTGTAAACAGCCGCCCGCAACACAAAGTCTTATTTCAACAAGTTTTTGTCTTGTCGACATCGAAACAGTTGCAGTTTTGTTGTGGTTTTGTCCGAACAAAAATTAAACTTCAATAACGTTGTACCATTCATACAAGGGTTTCAGACACCAAAAAATTTATAAATAAATCACTTTTTACTTACTTGCAACAATAAGCTGCATGATCCCTACAGATTCCGTGGGCTCGCTAGGGATTCCAAGTGTACACTTGACGTTTCCATTATCTCTGTCGTCTACTCTCTGGATCGTAAATCCACATTGACCTGCATCCAACCCTTCTCCATAATAAGCAATCTGAAAAATAAGTAGAGCTACTGCAGGAACTATTCGCAATGGCAGTCATATGTCGGTAGTCATAGGAAGAGTAAAACCAAATTAAACTTTTGTTGGAAACACGAAGCGTTAGAAAATCAAATCATATTCCATATATAGCTCGGCTCGATTGGCATATCGGCCGATTCCCCAATTGGCCGGCCGTCCGGCCGATTGGGGAATCTGAAAAGTACGGAAGCATAGAAACGACACTATTTTTAAATTCAATTTGTCTTTAAATTCAGACTTTGAACAAGGAATTCCGACTTCAAATTCGAAATTCCGATTTTGAACTCGGAAATCCTAAATTGAATTTTAAACTTGAAATTCCGACTTTTGGCTCTGAATTCCAACTTCAAACTCAAAATTCCGGGTTTGATCAGCTTGGAATTCTAACTTTGAACTCGGAATTCCGACTCAAACTTAAAATTCTTACTGTAAACTCGGAATTATGATTTAAAACACTAGTTCAACCTCTAAATTCCGAATTTGGAGTGGAATTAACGTGAGATCAATATGAACTCGATTAGTTAGGGGATGGGTTGTGAAAAACGTCATAATTTCGAATGTAAACTCGGAATTCTGATTTTGAACTTGAAATTCTGACTTGAAACTCTGAATTATGATGTCAAACTCTGAATAACAAATTCAAACTTGAAATTCCGAGTTCAACCTTGAAATTTCGAGAATCAATTCAGAATAACGTGATATTAATATGAATTTGATAGGATTAGGTTAAGTGATTAGGTTGGGATACGTTTGAAAAAATGAGGTCATAATTTCTAATTCTAAACTCGGAATTTATATTTAAGAACCGGAATCTGTAATTAAGAGTCGGAATTCAGATTTCAAATCAGTAATTCCTACTTCAAATTCAAAACTCCGATTTGAAATCTGAATTCCGACTTTGAACTTGGAATTCCGATTATGAATTAGGAATTCCGGTTCTGAAATAAAAATTCAGAGTTTGAAATAGAAAGTATGACCTTATTTTTTCAAACCCATACCAACCTAATCACCTAACCTAATCCTAGCAAATTCATATTGATCTCAGGTTATTTCAACTTCAAACTCGGAAATTTGAGGTTAAACTAGGAGTTTCAAGTTCAAAATTGGTATGCCGAGTTTAAATTCATGATTCCTAGTTTTCAGTTAGAATTTCAAGTAAGAAATCAGAATTCCAAGTTTATTTCAAAATTATGACGTTATTCTTTATAACCCATCCCCACCTAATCACTTTAACTGATCGAATTCATATTGATCTTACGTTATTCCGACTTCAAACTCAGAATTTCAAAGTTAATCTAAGAATTTCGAGTTCAAAGTTAGTATTGAGAATTTGAAATCATAATTCTGAGTTCAAAGTCGAAATTCCGAGTTTGAATGATAAATTATGACGTAATGTTTCATGATTTCGAGTTTAAAGTTCATATTCCGAGTTCAGAATCGTAAGTTCAAAGTTAAAATTTAAAATTAGTCGGAATTCAGAGTTTGAAGTAAGAATTCCTAGTTGTTCAAAGTCGGAATTTTGAGTTTAAAGAAGGAATTTAAAATTTAAAGTCGTAACTTCGAGTTTAAAACCAGAATTCCGAATTTAAATTCATAATTCCTAGTTTTTAGTCAGAATTTCAAGTTAGAAATCAGAATTCCAAGTTTATATTCGAATTTATGACGTTATTCTTTATAACCCATATCCCTCTATCAACTCAACTGCTCGAATTCATATTATTCTCACATTATTCCGACTTCAAACTCGGAATTTCGAGGTTAAACTAAGAATTTCTAGTTCAAAATTGGTATGCCGAGTTTGAAATCATAATTCCGAGTTTTGAGTTATTTTTGATAATCCATTCCCACCTAACCACTTTAACAGATCGAATTCATATTGTTCTCACGTTATTCCGACTTCAAACTGGGAATTTCGACGTTAAACTAAGAATTTTGAGTTCAAAGTTAGTTTCGAAAGTTTGAAATCATAATTCTGAGTTTAAAGTCGAAATTCCGAATTTGAATACTAAATTATAACATAATTTTTTATAATTGAATTGAAGTTGCCGATACTTGACGAAAATCCATATTAAAACTAATTAATACAGTTTATTGTAAGATTTTCACTATAAATTTATACTGAAAATCATACAATGAACTGTATTAATTAGTTGTATTTTTTTATAACTTATCCGAACCTAATCTGATCGAATTCATATTGATCTCACGTTATTCTGACTTCAATTTAGGAATTTAGAGGTGAAATTCGAAATTTCGAGTTCAAAGTTCATATTCCGAGTTCAGAATCGTGAGTCAAAATTTAAAATTGGAAGTCGGAATTCAGAATTTGAAGTAAGAATTCACAGTTTTTCAAAGTCAGAATTTTGAGTTGAAAGAAGGAATTCCAAATTTAATGTCAGAACTTTGAGTTCAAAGCCAGAATTCCGAGTTCGAATTCAAAATTTCGAGTTGTGTTTCAAGTCAGCATTTCAAGTTTGAGTCGAAATTCCGAGTTTTTAGTTAGAATTTTGAGTTCAAATTTCAAGTTTGAATTCAAAATTTCCAGTTGAGTTCAAAGTCAGCATTTCAAATTTGAGTCGGAGTCCCGAGTTTGAATTTAGAACTTCGAGTTTGAGTTTCGCCCTGATGATGTATGCCATTATTTCTCGGGAGTGAAGAATGAACATACATAGATTGAATAATTTCAACCAACTTTTGTTATGTAAAGTATTTTATAAATATCAATACTTTTCGAGTGATTCGCGGTTGGAAGTGCCCATTTTTTTAACCCATAAACTATTCAAAAAAGTAAGTATTTCATAGAAAACCATTCCTAGATAAAAATGTAGCTTTTAAAAAAAACAAAAAAAAAAGGTTAGTTTGCGGTGACAGTAGACCCAATATAAACTGAATAATAGCTTGTTAAAGGTCGGTTCTAAATATGTAGTTGAAATATAACATGTGTTGTATACACGAGAAAATATCTCAAATTTATAGTTATAAAAATATATTCTCATATTATATCAAGCCTCTGCGAATCGATCGTAAATTTTATGGGTATAACATTTCCAAATAGTTTTGACAAACGTTCGAGACGAATAAAACAAAACGAATGTTGAAATTGATACCAAAAGGCATACCCGAAATGAAATATAACCATTATAGGATATTCACATTAAGAAGAGAATGACGTCATTTTTGGTAATTTTGTATACCCGACATAACACCGTTAAAATTCCCAATAAAATGCGTTCAATAGCAATGAAACTAGTAAAATTTAATTTTGTAAGTTGCTCAACTGATAGTCACATTTCAGACACTGCCGAATCGGAAAAATTAAAAAATATATAAAATTAAACGAATTTAAATAAAATATTTTCTTTTTCATTACTTATTATGAAAAAATAGGTGAAGTGTCACTCCAATTGTATTTCAACTAAGTAAGTAAGTAAGTAAGGTTAATAGCAATAAAACAAATCAACAGTACAAAAAAATTTGAAAGTTCGAAATAGTGCACATGTTGACAACTTATCATTTCTGACGTCATTCTCTTCTTAACGTGAATATCCTATATTAAGGAATTTGGTGAAATATTCCTAAAGATATTCACGAGTATATGACGTACCTCACTACTTGGAGATGCCTGTTTATTCAAATTGAAGTTTCTTGACCCTGGGAGTTCTATCCTGCAGTACTGTAGCGGGACACTAACCCGACACAAGAAAGTAGCATTTTGGCCAGGAAGTACCAACAACTCTTTTCTCTGGATATCTACCTGCGCTGCTAACAACTCTGAAATATAAAAAACAGAAGATATAATAACAAAGAAACGAAATGGAGCAGTTTTTATCATATGAAATATTTATGATAATCACAATGTAATTTCTCAATTGAAATGTATATGGAGGCTTTCGTTGTTGTAGGGATTATTCAACACTGAGTGACTGCCAAATGAAGTCCTATTATTAGACTCCATGCATTACCGTGAATAGAAAGGAACATACAAGTCAGGATTTTTTTACAATAAACCTATTAGTGTGATGAAGTATCATTGCTTGGAGGAAAAAAATTTAAATTGGTTTCGTGCCAACGAGATCGACATCTGTGGCCATTAAACTATGTTAACACCTCCCAAGCTATCTAGGAGTCAACATGATTATCGTAGACCCGAAGTAGAGTCAACTCGAAAATCTACCTAACCTCAACTAGGAAAATTCTCCCAAGAAAAATATTTTGTCGAATTTGAGTCAGGCACACTACCAATAAAGCCACTTCAGCGAAGTGAGGTTTCATTAATACACATTGGATGCTTTCTTTTGAATATTGATCAGTTGAATGTAACATGTTTTGTTAATGAATCGGGTTCCATCATGAATAGATTTCTTTTACCTGTGGAACCATAGTTTTCCGATCAGTAGATTATGAACGTTGATTACCAAACTCTTTCAGAATAAAATGGTTCAGCTGATTGCAACATTCTTATTTGTGGTAAAGTGACTTTCAAAGATGGACTTTGTAATAGGGGAGCCCAAGCGGGGATTTCGGGATTTACTGAAACGCGGCAGATTAATATACAGGGGGATACCCGGTTGAGTACCTCCACCAAATATGAACCCCATACATAAGGCCGCCCGTGAAGGATAGAGGATCAGATTAGTAAAAAAAAATTGATCATCAGAAATTCTCGAGAACGTCAGATTAAGGTAGGGTGAGTTAATTACATGCTAAAAAGTGTATATTCCAGTAATCTGACAATTTGAGAGTGACGCAAAGAAAGGGGAGGGCAGCAAAGTTGTAAAAAAACGTCATCTCGACATTCTCGAGCGTAGCTAATTTTTTTTATTTTGAAGAAAATAATTCAAGGATATTGAAAAATATATAATCTGACGACTTCCGCAAGCCGAAATAGCAAAAATTCGTCGAGAAACTTTAATGGGTGCAGCTGCGTGATGCCTATATTTCCCTCTCCGCGTTTCTATTTCTTTTTCACTTTTTCTCTATCTATTACTCTCTCACTTTGTCCCCGGTCTGAATTCTGTTGCCATGACGCCATCACAGCTGATCACAGAGACTCGTGATGAAGATGAAGATGATGATTAATTAATCAATTAATTGTTGGATGTAGCCCTTACTACGTGGTAGGAAATCATAATGAAGAAAAGAGAAATAAAACTTTCTATGTTTTTCACCACTTTTATTCGTTACTAACACTTTCTATGTTTTTTACCACTTTTATTTGTAACGTTACTGCAGTTTCGTCCTATAAGGACATTTTCAAACTTATATATTGTATAAGTAACTGCAGTAACGTTAGTTACAAATAAAAGTGGTACAAAACATAGAAAGTTTCGTCCTATAAGGACATTTTCAAACTTATATATTGTATAAGTAACTACAGCAACGTTAGTTACAAATAAAAGTGGTAAAAAACATAGAAAGTTTCATTTCTCTTTTTTTCATTAATTAATCAATTGATTATAAAAAATTAATTTTTTTGAGCATTTTTTTATTATTTTTTTATAAATACAAGTATTCTACTAAAAAACATAAACTCACTCATTTGCATGCTATTTCCTGAGCTTTTCAAATAATTAAGTTCAATGATTTAAAAAAAAAAACAAAAATATTGTTTTTGTCAGATTAAGCGAATTCCTCTAGCACTGCACTATCATTTAATAGGCATATCGATAATGTTGTAACCTCCTCCTATCGTTTGTACGGATTAATTGCACGTAACAGTAGTGATTTCACAGAAACTTCGACCTTAAAAACTTCATTTTATGCTTTCATAAGATCAAAGTTAGAATACGCGTCAGTTGTGTGGAGCACCTTTCATCAATATCACATTGATAGAATAGAAGCAATTCAACGACGATTTTTAAAACTGCTAAGCCTAAAAACCGATGGCATTTATCCTCCAATAGGAACAACCCACTCTGAATTGCTACAAAAAAATAATTTTGCAGTCTCGAAAAAAGGCGTGAATATTATAGTGCTGCACTAACCTATAAAATAATCAGAAGTATAGTTGACTGCCCAACATTACTGGAAAAGTTTAGTATTTGCATTTCTAGAATCTGTTCCAGACACCCGAGTACTTTCTATATAAAAACATCTCGCACAAATGTTCTGGAGAATTCTCCAATCCATACCATGTGTAAAGTGACAAATTCTGTTAGCGATAATTTAGATATATTTAGTTGCAAATTGTCAAATATAAAATCCCACTTCCTAAAATAATTTTTTTGTCACCTACAATAAATATAAAATGTGTAGTCTTTATAGTCACTTGTTTGTATTGTTTGTAGTGTTTGTAGACTTTACAGTCACTTGTTTGTGATGTATTTATTATACTCTGTTATTTCCTGCTCTGTAATTGGGCTATGTCCATGCAACAGTATGTTTTTACATATTTAAAAATCTATAGCCGCCTTCTCCACCGATGAAAAGGTATATATTATATAACATTTTCTTCTTCTTATCATCTAAGCTTTGCAACGTAATATGTCTCAATGACACTCGAGTGAATCCCTATTTTGCATCATGGGCTCCCCTGCTATAAGCTTGTCGCTCACTAGTGACTTAACAATAGCTGTAAAAAATATATTATTAATTAGTTTTTAGCCATGAGACATTGAAACAATAAAAAATAAAAAATAATTTTGAAATGTATTTTTAATAAAATTATAATTTTCAATTGTTAATAAAAAAATAGAAAATAACAAGTTTTTTATTTTGGCAACGGTAATCTATTTTTTGCCTATTGAGGATAACTTCACCAAAGGAAAAAAATGACAAGGTTTCAGTTTAATAATTATAGGGATTTTTATATTAACTTTCAATTCAGAAAAAGTTATTAATAAACAAATTTATAATTAACATTAAAATTGGGATAAAAATCTTTTGACTGCGGATTATTGTTTATTGATGTATACCAACATTACATGAATTTTTTCATTCCTTAATATTTACATTTAATATGTTTAAATAATTTTTTTTGTTTTTATGTCAGAGTGACGAAAGGCGCGCGGAAGCCAGACTACCCGCTTTTGGCTCTATTTTCAGGGCTCTGTAAAAATTATAAATAATCGAGATACAGTTTCGGGAGTCGGGACTTTTTTTACGCAAATTCATTGATCTTTTGAAATCTTTTTTCAAATTTCCAAAATTTTGAAAATTTTCCGAGATATTAAGAAAAAACTAAAGACCCATTTTTTTTCACTAAATTGTTTATAACTTTTGTAATTTTTATCGGCGCGTTTTCGGACCTCTCCTTAAACTTTCTAGGCAAAAATACGAATCGAATGACCTTGGTCGTAATTTTTGGACAGGGCTGAAAAATGTCACCAAAAAGAGCTAAATCGAGTACATGTGAACCAGACTAACAGCACGTTCCGTTATTTGCTGCTATGACATGCTATGACGCACTGGCCAAGTGACCGCGTTGCCGGCCAGCGCTTGACAGTGTCAACTTGTCCAAATATGCCCGGGAAGTTTCTGTCTCTCTGCTTTGCTATTCCAACAGTTGACAGCACAGTGTCAGACGGTACCTATGAAAATGGAGAGGAATAATTGAGTTGCTTGTTAAGTCAGGCTCTAGAATATCTAGAAGTTCTGAAAATTTGCCTGGAGTCAATCGGAAATACTGGAAAAATTTCAACTCGGCTTATGTCAGATCGTTGAAAAAATGATGAAACTCTTCCAGATTTGCCCCTCTTTTGATTATTGGGATGGACCCACAACATTTTTTTCGTGACTATTTTCTTCTACATTCAATAATGCGGTCACTATAATGACGACTCCTTCGTCAGAACTGCTAGTGATAAACATGTTTCTGTCACCGCTCGATGTCAACTGAAATTCCCTTGAAATCGAACAAAGAGCACCTTCAGTATGCTGGTTGTAGCTGGACAAGTGGGCGATGCTACTACTCGTCGCCATTAGGCGACGGACAGCGCAGCACCGTGCTGTGTGTGCAGTGCCGGAAAAGTGGGCGACAAGCTTCATACAGGGAAATCGAGTATTTTCAAATTCACTTTCTTGAAAATTTCGTACGGTTTAAAAAGACATGAATAGATAATTCCATCAAATTCCCAAGTAATAGTCACGGAATCATGACTTCGAAGGCACTATGGAAAACTGGATAAAGAATTCCTACACACACAATACAATGAAAAAATTTATTCGACCTCTTTTCTTTGTGCCACTGTTCATTTTCCATTATTTCTCGCGTCTGTTAGCTATTTTCAAATTACTCGACGGTGTCTAGAATTGCGAGCGAGGTCGTGTGAGAACGCGACACGCAATGAATTTCGTTAGGAAACTGCTTTATTTTTACAAAGAAAATTTGTCACTTGAAATTAGATATCGATTCTCGAGAGTCGATCAGCTCGTAACTTCCGTCAATAGTAAGGGTCGGACTAGGAGAAGTTGAACACGTACAATTATTTTTTTATATATCATTTAGTGAATAAAGATTGAAGCATAACTCTTCCTTATAACGCTTGATTCATTATCATTTGATGTCCAAACTCTGTTAAGGGTTTTGTCCGATCGAAACAACTCAGCTGATTGTAAATCCTATAGCAACACAGGAAATTCTATTTGCTATAGGAAAATTATTTCTGATGAAAGGGTTAATATTATTAATATCAGATTAACAGATTCAATTTGAAATATAAAACAAAACAATAGTATCAGCGAGATTTTTTTTAAAATTCATCAATAAATGTAGTGAGAAATAAGTATATTGAGAAAATAGATATTTCGAAATGAAATTTCGAAGCATTCATCCCTCCAGATGGAGTCTGGTAAATGCCTGCCAAAAAACAAGTACTTTCCCAGTCAATACCATGCTGGATATTGAATTATATCCGAGAGTCCAACATTAAGAGTGCCCAATATCTTTTACTTCGACTATACCAATCCTCTAACAGAGACCAAAATCTGTCTGAAGATTGTATCGAGGAGAGATCCATACGAATTAGAAAATGAATATTTCAAGATGAAATTATACGTATGTATCACTCCTCGATACAGATTTCAGACACGTTCTGATCTCTGTTAGAGAAATATATTATTGAATTTTGTGTAGCCCCGAGCGTCCCTTCAAAGCGAATATTCAAAGCGAGTATTTTACAGTTTTCGCCACCGTAATGAAAGAAATATAACACGATTTGAGCAAGTATCTGCAAAACTTGAAGTAGGTACTAAGACAACTAAGCGAATATGAACATCGTCGCCTGGGTAAACTGACATCACACGCCGGACGAAATTTGTTTTGCAGGTGCAACTTCAACTGCATATAACTGCATTTGTAGAGATATCTTGATAATTAGCTCACTGCTTGCTTCACATTTTACTGACTCAGAGTACAATCACAGTATGCCACTGTCAACATTTCATTTCATTGTCAATTCTATAATTTCGAAAAAAAAAACAGAGTTTTTTTTTTTTAGAAATTATAGAAAGTGACAATGACATGGAACATTCTGTATAATACTGAGAAACGGGTTTTATCGAAATCAATAGCCCAATACAGCTTGTCAAATCTAGGCAGAGACTTGAGAATTTTTGCTCTCTCTCTTTCGCAGTACCACTTTCACCTGTTACTAACTTTACTGCCGTTTCATCCTATAAGGACATTTTCAAACTAATACAATAAACGGCTTCATCCACCAATTTATTAAGTGCAAAGGAAAGTCATGAAAATTGAGGAATATTTCCAGAAAAGATTATTTATTTGGAAGGATGCTTTTAATGACTGAGAAGTAGCAATTCAAAAAGACTCTTTGGCTCTTTCCCGAAATGGTGAAGTAATTTCACTCTTTGATTCATCTTCATTCAAGTCGCCATTTAAGAATTTTCTTAGAGAGAAGAACCTCGTTAATTATTAGCTCGCACAGGTTTCGACTTTTGTAGGTTATTTTCTGCACGGTGATGACGACTGGTTGATAAAAAAAAAACAATTTCAACTCATTTCAACAAATGAACATCTATGACGATGAAGCGTCAGAAAATATTTACCAACAAACCACCAATTCATAAAGTGATTGATATTCATTTTATTCCATCCAATAATTAATGACGAAAGAGCATGCTCTTCAATTTGAGCAGATACATTTTAAATCGATCACAAAACCGCATTCGTGATTTTACAGCGAAAATAAAAGGGGCCCTCTATGAAATTCAGATAATCGCATTAATATTGTTCATCAATTCAAATCGAATCCGAGTTACTTCATCCAACCGAAGTGCATATTTCAATTGAACCCTAAAAACTATCCGAAGGCAATGACTTGAACATTTGCGACATTTGAATGTCATATATTATAGGCACATTTCTACAAATCATCACAGTCTTATCTGGACCAATGATTTCAAGACTTTTTTCCATTCAAGTAGCGTTCACATATTCATTTGAAACAATATAGATAATCGAAATCATGGTCCAAGAAGGCATGGTAGTCAGTGAATTATTCACCGAATTGAATTGGTTCAAAGACAATGTAGGAAATATGGCGATATATAATGAATATAATAAATAAGAGTACTGCCGAATCACCACTGGTCTCATCAGTGGAGATTCGGCTAGACCACGAATACAATATTGGCCTCAAATGTCCTCAAAGGACAAGTCTGAAAAAATAAAGGCGATGAAGAAAAAAAGGCATCTGCTATTAGAAAGATGCCATTTTTGGAATTGACAATTCAATTCATGGGTATCAATAGTAAATAAGGATCCCCAAGGTGGTTCTTTGCATAGCCAAGCTTCGTCATCGGCCGTCATACGAGATTCGTCCCCTGCTTTTTTCTGCAGCTTCAACTGCAAGGCAACCAGTCGAAGTAAAGGGCCTAAAATAATAATAATAATGATAATAATCAATGCATTTATTTCCACATTCCACGTAAACTGAAGAAAATTAGGTGAGAGAAAAAAAAACATGGACGACAGGAAATCGCAAGGGGAAGTTCACCATTTGGTGCTCTACCACTCAACCAGAGCATGTTAGCAGGTTTTTATTACTGATGCAATGATTGTGGATATCGTTTCTGTGTGTAGGGTATGTTAGTAGGTTTTTATTACTGAGGCTAAGATCGTTGGGCGTAGCATAACCTGAGTAAATATGTTAATACTACGCCCAACAATTTAATTATTATTTCATCTGATCAACACCGTAAATTGTTGAGAAGAGTGGTGCGATGACTGTACCTATGACCTTGCGAATTGTTTTTTAGTTTTCATTACATTATGTATATCACTATTTTTTTTTCAAATTTTTTTGTTCACTTATTTTATTTCTCTGTTAAAGTGTTGCATCAGCTCCTAAGTAGATGATACCAATAACATTCGATAAAATTCACTGGAATCAAAGTATGACCCTAACATTGAAAATGATTCACTACGTTAAACAAAATCAACGCAATTTCAACCTTTCTTCATTACACGTATCGCATCGATGTGTTGGGCAGTTTGAATTATTTTGTCGTGCGATAGTGTCAAATTTGCTCTCACTCCTACGATATTAATTTGCATTGTATTGTGATATATGCAATTATAGTGTGCATAAAACGCCCAAAGTAACTAAAAAGAGCAATATTTGGTGAGTTGTTGATTTCAAAGAGATTACGCAGAATTTTGGATGAGAACTCGAATCACTATGTTCATCGCTAGAAACCGTATGAAAATCCGTTCAGAAGATTTTAATCACTTCGTTGAATATCTCGGAAGTAAACCGCCCAATTTTTGTAAGTTTTTGGCATTTAAAAAATTAATGATAATAATAATGTTTATTTGCAAAGACCCGAAAAATGACGCATCTTCATAGAAGTTTGCATCCCAAATCATCGGTTCCACGGTTGTACTCCCCCGACAACAGGGAGGCCGTGGACTTTTGAGTTTGGAGTGTCTACATGACAGAGTGGTACTAGATTTAGCCTAAGTCGTTAGGAATTCGCATCCCCTTCTTTGCATGGTCCGTGACCATGAGAGAGCATTTCTCTTTAGGGCAGCTTTAGCCCGAGCAGCTGATGAACTCGGTTTAGTTTTCGACACTGAACGAGGTGACTACAACTCTGTCACCGAGTTGGAACCCGTTCAGCAAAAAGCTCATATGAAAGCCACAGAGATCACCTCACTTCTGCGGAAACACAAGAATAAGCCAATGCATGGGGTCCTCTTCAATAACATTGGAGACCTTGGCTTATCAAAGCGCCTGACTTTCGCTTTGCTCAGGTCGAATGGGCTGAAGTCGGAGACTGAGGAGTTCATCATGGATTGCCAGGATGGTGTCTTCAACACCTTAGTCTACCGCAGTCGCGTGATGGGTATGGAGGTTCCTGACACAAGATGCAGGGCCTGCCGCGACGCGCCCAAGACCCTAATGCACTTGCTATCAACTTGTCCAGCATACGCGGTTGAGGCCTATATTATTGACATAACGCGACCCTAGGTGTGCTATATTACCATCTACGGCACTCTTACGGTATTAACGAGACACCGGTGTTGCCTTATGCTCCGGGAGATATTGAGTCCATTGTGGGGAACGAGAAGTGCCAAATTTATTGAAACTATCCGTTCCCCACTCTCAGGCTCATACCAGCTAATAAGCCTGATGTAGAACTTCTCGACCACCAGAGCAAGACGATATTTGTCGTGGAGTTTTCAGCTCCTGACGAGACGAATATCGTCCGAAAAGAGAAGGAACAACGGATAAAATTTCGAATTTTCTCTTCGAACTCCGCAGACTCTATCCAGACCAATCTGTCAAGATGGTTGTTCTGATTATTGTAGTCCTTGGTGGAATGATGCCCTCTCTACTCTCGAATCTTAAAATCATACCGGCTTGCCGCACTAAGGCAGAAATCTTAGCCGGATAGATGCAGAAGGCTGTCATTCTTGACTCACTGCGCATGATCACTTAACCCATGGGAGTGGTCGTTAGTTGATAATGCTGGCGCGCTCTCCCGAATGTATTGGGGCTTCGGAGGATAGGACCTGCCCAGCACATACTACGGTAAAAAAATGTTTATTTGCATAATAAAATAAAATCTTACAAAACAATGTAACACATGTAAAAAACAAATCAACAGAAAAATCACAGAAGCAGTTCAAACTGCTTGTACGTGATTTAATGATACATCCAGGTAAAGGCATATTTGGGTTTTTTTGATAAGTTACGTGTACAGTAAATTTAACACTTCGGTAAATGACATGATCAGGAGGTAAATGACATAATTAGGAAGTACCCTTTTCTCCCAAACACTTATTTAGGATTTATCATGTTACTGAAAATAAGTCCCGTCTTGAGAATCCACTCTGTTAAAGAATTCTTGAATTTTCAAAATTTTTCAATATTCTGAATCTCATGAGGTATTTGTTGGTGCCAGGTAATTGACACTTCGTTGTCCAATCGTTTTGTCACATCGGGGTAAAATATAGATTCATTTTTTCGTGTATTATGAGCATGTTCATAAACTTGTAATATAATTTTTTTATTTTCAAATGGGTAATAATATTTTGATGAAGAAAATTTGTTTGATGTCCATGATTTGGGCTTCTTTATATAAGAGATTACTGCTATAGTTACGTATCTTGGCAAATATCAGTTTTAGAATCCATTTTTGAACCACATTTACGTTTTCTGTAAAACAATCACTAACACCCCCCATTCTAAAATTCCGTATGTAAGATGTGATTGTACTAACGAGAAATAAATCATTTTCAATTGTTTGATGTCGATAAATTCTTTGAGATATACAGGGTGTCCCTGAACTTCCTCTTTTCCTCTCGGGAATGTATAGATGGGGTCAAAATATCACCAGTACTTCATATAACTTTTTTTCCTAAAAGTCTTCGTAACCAAGTTACGGGCCCTCGAAGTTACAAAATGAAAAATGTTTTTCTTTGATAACTTTTCAAGTGAATATTCAAAATCATCCAAATTTTGGTAATTGACTAAACAAATGAATTCCGTCGATGAGCTTTCATGCAGGAGTCAGTTGTTTTGCTACAAAGTCAGGAACGGACTACCCCGATGGTCCACACCCCAAAACTTTGAAATGACAGATATTTTTCAATATTTTTCAACAAAATAAGGTTACTTGGACAATTTTATGAATGAAAGTACTCGTGTGGAAAGTCGATCGGAGCAACGAGTCTTGATAAAAATGTAGTTCTACTCGACGACATCAAACCCGCTCGTCCACCATTATTTGAAATGAATAATTATCAAAGCAGAAATAATAATGATAACGTTAATTCAACAACATTTATAACAGGAATAATACAAAGTATGCTAAAATGAAGTCGTAAACAAAAAGTACAGTACCTATA
The DNA here is from genome assembly GCF_025532065.1 of Leptinotarsa decemlineata. Taxonomy (NCBI): domain Eukaryota; kingdom Metazoa; phylum Arthropoda; class Insecta; order Coleoptera; family Chrysomelidae; genus Leptinotarsa; species Leptinotarsa decemlineata. Next base: position 8,239,586 of record NW_027412694.1, on the reverse strand, counting down.
TGGAAGTTTAAGTCACAATTGTGATAGCAGATATTTTTTCAAAAGAAATATCAAGTTCTGTAGATTCGTGGTGTTTTTAAACTAACAAGCTACTCTACTATGAAATATCGAATTCATTCCATATTTTGTATGTACATAATACGTGTGGAATAATCACGTTTCGTGTTGATCAGTTATCTGAATCTCATGAAACTCAACATTCGAATGTTTCAAATTCTTCTTCACAGCTAAACTGTTGAGGAGTTTCACTGATAATTATAATTTTATGGGAGAAATTCTTTAACACGAATCTAAATTTAGCTGAAAAAACGCACATCGGAAAAAATATTTACTATACTAATAAAAAGCAAACGAATGAACTACAAAAACGGCTGCACATGATCAGGTGAAAAATATCCAGGGAATAATATTTTTTTCACAGATGTTGACAAAAAAACCTTTTAGAAAGTTTTGATAAAAAATGAGAAACTGGAATGCGATTTTGTTTTGTTGAGTGGTGCGTTGTCATATGACTATCATTGTATTGTCAATATTCTATAGGATATTTTGAATTTTTTTGATATGGCCGAACAGTTTACATTCAATGAATATGCAGATATGCATGTATTTTATGGACGAGCATTTTGTAATGCTGCAGAAGCTCGTCGTCTGTATTCCGAGCATTTTCCCAATCGAACGGTACCGTCAAGAGAAACATTCTAGCGTGTCGATCGTAGCTTGAGGGAGACAGGTATGTAATAAATGATAATTAATTTGAGCACGTTGTTTTATTTCGATATTATTGTAGGTACAGTTTTGCCAAAACGAGGTGGTGAGGGCGCTCCTAGGACTGTACGTACCGTTGTATTGGAGGAAAATATTTTGGAAGCCGTCGCTGATGATCCTTCAATGAGCATCAGAAATCTATCAGAACAGTTCCATACATCCAAGTCCACTATTCATAGAATAATTAGGGAACAACTGCTCCACCTTGTTCACATCCAGAAGGTACATGCCATGACACCTCAAGATTTTCCAGCACGACTGGAATATGCCAATTGGTTCATGGATAGGCAAAGAGAGGATATGACTTTTATTAATCGAGTTTTATTCACTGATGAAGCAGGTTTCAGTAGAGATGGAGTTATCAACTCTCATAATCTCCATATATGGGCCGAAGAAAATCCCCATGGGATATTGCAAACCAAACACCAACGAAAATTCAACGTGAATGTTTGAGCTGGTATCATAGGAAACCATCTTATAGGACCATTCGTTCTACAGGACCGATTGAATGGAGAACGTTATGTGGAGTTCATTCGGAACGATTTGAATGGACTTTTGGAACATGTTCCATTGCAAACCCGAAGAGATATGTGGTTTATGCATGATGGCGCTCCTCCTCATTTTAGTTTGATTGTGCGTGACCAACTGAACCATATTTTCCACAATAGATGGATTGGTAGAGGTGGGCCATATTCATGGCCATCGCGGTCTCCGGATTTAAATCCATTGGATTTCTTTCTGTGGGGGCATCTAAAAAGCCTTGTTTATGCTACACCTATTCACACAAGAGATGCATTGTTGAATAGAATAACATTACATTGTGAAGCCATACGAAACGACCCTGGAATGCTATTTCAAGTATAGAGAGGGTGTCTTCGCAGACTAAGAAAATGTATAGAGAGAGAAGGTGGTCATATCGAGCAGTTTCTGTAGCGGATTTTTCATTTCTGTTTGCTCTTGAGTTTCGTTAGTTAAACGTGTTTGCATTATATAAATTCGTTATGAACATTTTACCTATCATTTCCATTTTCCTTAAAAACTAATATTTTCGAATAATGGTAGACATCTCAGGATAAATGTTGTTGAATTAACGTTATCATTATTATTTCTGCTTTGATAATTATTCATTTCAAATAATGGTGGACGAGCGGGTTTGATGTCGTCGAGTGAAACTATATTTTTATCAAGACTCGTTGCTCCGATCGACTTTCCACACGAGTACTTTTATTCATAAAATTGTCCAAGTAACCTTAATTTGTTGAAAAATATTGAAAAATATCTGTCATTTCAAAATTTTGGGGTGTGGACCATCGGGGATAGTCCGTTCCTGACTTTGTAGCAAAACAACTGACTCCTGCATGAAAGCTCATCGAAGGAATTCATTTGTTTAGTCAATTACCAAAATTTGGATGATTTTTAATATTCACTTGAAAAGTTATCAAAGAAAAACATTTTTCATTTTGTAACTTCGAGGGCCCGTTACTTGGTAACGAAGGATTTTAGGAAAAAAAGTTATATGAAGTACTGGTGATATTTTGACCCCATCTATATATTCCCGAGAGGAAAAGAGGAAGTCCAGGGACACCCTGTATAAATCTCTTAATTTTTTGAGAAGTGGTTGCATATGTAAATCCCACTTCATATGTCGATCTATCGTGACACCAAGGTATTTCACCGATGTCTCTGAAGGAATTTGTTTGTTCAAGCCTACTTTAAGGGGACCTAAGTTCGGTAATCCGCTAATATAAGACTTAAATGGTAACTACCAAGTTTTTTGGAAATTAACCGTTAATTCATTGAATTGGAACCATTTCGAAATTTTAGAAAAATCATCTTCAATGGCTTGTTTCAAATTTTGCCAAGTTGAAGAAGTGTAGAAAACAGCAGTATCATCGGCGAAACTGAAAGTTTGACCAGTGGTATTTAAAGAAAACAGACTATTCATATAGATAGTGAAAAGAAGTGGCCCCAGCCCAGTGCCTTGAGGAACACCATAGGTCACAGGTAAATTGCAGAAACATTCCTTGTTTTTTCTACTTGAGAGGATGACCATAGATATGATTTGAAGAGGACGAGGAATATATCACAAAGTTTCGTATTGAATCATATATCTAAAAGAGGCATATATTAATTTCCGCAGTCTGTTAAGAAAGAGAAAACGAACGGAAGAAACGAAGTTTCCAAACTGCAAACATTCAATTGAATTCCCCAGAGTGAATGCGAAGTCACTCCGATAATTTTCCATATTTGTCGAGTCTTACCGCAACGCCATTAAATTCATTTTCATTTTCAGCATGGTGGCGTCGGTCATATGTTACGTCCAAACGGTGTTCGTAAATAAAGCGGAATGAACAGGCCAGATATGAAAATGTGATAAAACAAATAGGTAGTTTTTCATTGGATTTCGTTTTATTGAAGTTTTGATTGCACGAAAATCTGCGTTTTTACAGGAAGATCAGAAATTATAAATATGAAAATTTCACTATGAACTATAATGCCAAAAAATATAGGTTATAACGTTAATCGGTCCATGAAAGTTATTCAAAACCTGGCGAAATCACTTTCACCACACCTGAACTGAAGTTCTATCTCTCAATTCGAGTTTTGCTAACCAAGACAGCATTATCAAGAAATGGGTACAAGCGATGATATGAACTTGTTTATCTAAACATTCGCTAAGAGATAGGCAGTCAAATTCTTATTACTTCTGTAAGTGTAGAACCGCGTGTTTTCGAAAATTGCTCTTCAAAAAATAATGAATCGAGGTACCTTTTGGAAGAGGATTGAACGTTATTCAAAATGATGTGCCACTTGACTCCCTTTCCCATTCAATTTTCTAAGGGTAACATCTAGTCCTCAAAGGGGTTGAGCCTTGAGATGATCATTTTGCAACGGTTTGAACAGAAAATATGAAGAACTCCCAAAGAAATGGGGATAGAAAATAACTGCAATAAAATGTCTTTGTGAAGATATTTAGAGCATACACTGACGTTTCTTCCAGAAACAACTACATTTACATAAACATTGAGTTATAAGAAAATCATTTTCCCATTCAGTTTGTGATACAAATAGTCGTTATGAAATTAAAACATCATTTTCAGTCACGAAATATTGAGTGTTGCATTCGGGAAAAAATCAAAGATAATGAGGTTGGTACATGATCAGAATTGACTCGTTATTTGTGAACACACTGTGAAGAAATTTTTCGAATTAACTAGATGCATATACTGAGAAAATACTTGCAAGTGACCTGTATTATCTGGTTATGAAATATCTTCAGAAATAGGTTACTCGTGACTCATCTGGTATATCTATATTGATCAAATCTATATTAATATAAATGTAAACATTTGTGAGGCTGGATATATGTATCATGTATCTATTTTTGTGGCTCTTTCACATCTAAACGACTGAACGGATTTATATGACACTTTATATAAATACATCTTATATATCAGAATATGGGCTACAATTTACAAAGGTTTTGTGTAATTTTGGTCATAATATAACGATTAGTATTAAGTAAGTTGGATAAATGCTTGCTTCTTGAGAGCTACCTCAACGTGCGCTGCCTATACCGTTACATAAAGATAATGTACCGTAAGATTGTTTATCTTAAATAGTTTTAAATAAAGTCCGCGATAGCATACATCTACCTCTTGTTTGGTATCCACTATATGTAAAAAAAACTAAGCCATACAAATACAATTAAATTGGATACTTTTTTAAAATGCACATTTCAGAATATCTGTCAAACTCTCATAAACATTGATAAAATTGTCATTTTTAATATTAAATATAGATAAACTTTATCTTTCACACTAAGTAATTTGGACGAATCGTTTAAAAGTTATCACGATAAGATTAACGTGACGCAACGCAGTAAGCCATTACCCGTCGCGTCTACTGTAAGATGACTGGGGACGACGCGCGGGGATAGACGGGCGGTCTAAGAAATTTCTTTATAGGTAACATAATTCGATTCTCAAAGCTATTCCTTAATTAGCGAAGTTGGCGTATTTTTTCAGTTACTGTATTTTTAAAGTAAAAATATAAATTACTAGCTGTTGCTCGCTTTTATTCAACATACAGTCGAAGCTACTGAACCTAGAATCTTGAAATTTACAGGTAGGTTCTTTATTTAGCGCAAAAAAGCATCATGAAAGGTAATCTGGTATTTACACCTCCAAGGGACTAAAACACAGGTATAACAAAGATTGTATTGAAATTCATCAGTTTTGAAGTTGGAAACCTAAAGTTTTGAGTTAATAATAAGAAATATTGTAACTTTGTGTTTAAAATGGTCTGTCACGTCAGATTTTTCAATCATGTTCTAATGAAACAAATAACTGACAATTTTTTTATATTTTCTTTGAACTAATAATGAAATACGTACTATTTTAGCACGATGTTCCCAAAGTACATTATGCTAATTTCAAAAGACCTTAAAAAATAATGCAAGATTAGAAACAAATTACTCCAGTGGAATTACTACGTGTGGAAAGTGACCTCAAGAAATCAATGACGAATGCGCTATATTGAACGGTACGAGTATTGACAAAATATTATACCAAAAAGTCCAATCATCCCTCTCTATTTGAATATTCAAAATTAAAGTGGTAATGATTGTACACTTCCCAAATACTGTCCATATTCATGTACCTATGCTATTTGGGATGGAAAATACTAGTTCGATACTATTCCGACTATATTAGAAAATTATTATTAATTACCATCCGTTCAATTTAGTCTGGTTAACATAATATTCTCGATTTAGCTCTTTTTGGTGAAATTTTGTCAGCCCTGTCCAAAAATTACGACCAAGGTGTCATTCGATTCGTATTTTTGCCTAGAAAGTTTAAGGAAAGGTCCGAAAACGCGACGATACATCAATAAACAATAATCCGCAGTCAAAAAATGTTTATCCCAATTTTAAAGTTAATTATAGATTTGTTGATTAATAACTTTTTCTGAATTGAAAGTTAATATAAAAATCCCTATAATTATTGAACTAAAACCCTGGCATTTTTTTCCTTTGGTGAAGTTATCCTTAATAGGCAAAAAATAGATTACCGTTGCCAAAATCAAAAAATTTTAATTTTCAATTTTTTTATTGACAATTGAAAATTATAATTTTATAAAAAATACATTACAAATTTTTTTTTTCTAATTTTTTATTGTTTCAATGTCTCATGGCTAATAACTATTGTTAATACATTTATTATAAACAAATATATTGTTTATAAGCAATTCGAATTTTTTTTTGCATTATGTTAACTGAAAAAAATCATGATTTTTAGAAAAATAATGGTTTCTTAAAAAAATTTCTTTGTTGCTAAAAAATGCGTTTGTTAATCAACAAACGTTTTTTGCAACTAAATATTAAAATTAAGAAACCGTTTTTTTTTAATCGTAAATTCTATTGTTCTTTAAGGTTTTGAAAAAACTTTTTTTTTCAATTCTCTTTTTAATTGTTTATTGAAAAAAAATTGTTATGGACAAATTATTTTTTTTTATTTTATTTTTTCAAAACTTTGTTCTATAATAAAAGTAACTATGTGTTTTTTTTATTTATTCTATTTTTTATAAAATCCTTATGATTTATTGTTACATGACACGAAGTTTATGTTGAAAAGACTTAAAAATTGATATTTAGTTGCAAAAAACGATTGTTGATTAACAAACGCATTTTTTAGCAACAAAGAAATTTTTTTAAGAAACTATTTTTTTCTAAAAATCATGATTTTTTTCAATTAACATAATGCAAAAAAAGAATTTTCGAATTGCTTATAAACAATGTATTTGTTTATAATAAATTTATTAACAATAGCTATAAAAAATTAAAAAATATATTATTAATTAGTTTTTAGCCATGAGACATTGAAACAATAAAAAATAAAAAAAAATTGTAATGTATTTTTTATAAAATTATAATTTTCAATTGTCAATAAAAAAAAAAGAAAATAACAATTTTTTTAATTTTGGCAACGTCAATCTATTTTTTTGCCTATTAAGGATAACTTCACCGTAGGAAAAAAATACCAGGGTTTTAGTTTAATAATTATAGGGATTTTTATATTAACTTTCAATTTAGAAAAAGTTATTAATTAACAAATTTATAATTAACGTTAAAATTGGGATAAAAATTTTTTGACTGCGGATTATTGTTTATTGATTTATAGCAACATTTCATGAATTTTTTCATTCCTTAATATTTACATTTAATATGTTTAAATAATTTTTTTTTGTTTTTATGTCAGAGTGATGAAAGGCGCGCGGAAGCCAGACTACCCGCTTTTGGCTCCATTTTCAGGGCTCCGTAAAAATTATAAATAATCGAGATACAGTTTCGGGAGTCGGGACTTTTTTACGCAAATTCATTGATCTCTTCAAATTTTTTTCAAATTTCCAAAATTTTGAAAATTTTCCGAGATATTAAGAAAAAACTAAAGCCCTCTTTTTTTTCACTAAATTGTTTATAACTTTTGTAATTTTTATCGGCGCATTTTCGGACTTTTCCTTAAACTTTCTAGGCAAAAATACGAATCGAATGACACCTTGTTCGTAATTTTTGGACAGAGCTGAAAAAAATGTTACAAAAAAAAGTAATGTGAACTAGACTAATTCAGCTGTAAATTTTCCTCGAGAGTACATATCTAGTTGAGGTTGGAATTATTCTGCAACGCTACATGGTTGACAGATTGCAAATAGCCATGATGCTCCCAAGGTGGCTCGTGAAGTTATTAGTATTGCTACCCAGAACATGAGGCTAATGACCAAAGCAGTTGATACCCAAAACAAATTCAGTGGTGAAGTAGGGTTTGTCTTTTGAGTTGAGGCAGAATCTGATAGTGACTTGAATCCATGTATCTTTTTTGTGAAGATGCATTATGTGCAATATTTTTTTGTATCTTCTCCAACCATTGGCATGTACTCATACTACAACTATCAATTATGAATATTGAATAACATGGACATTACTTTTCCTTCTCTAGTTTGTAAAATGAACATAGTAATAAAAACACAGAGATCATACACAGAAACGGTATGCACAAATATGTGAAAGAGTATTCATATGAAATTTCACAATGGAAAAGTTTTGATCATATGATACACAAACACAACTCAGATCAACACATCAGCATATCAGCAATATCCAATGTTCACCATTGATTTTGATGGCTCAGTCGATAAACAAATTGCTCTATTCAAATACCCTGCCACTAACCATCCAATTTCTGAACAGTAAATGGCCCCTCACGCTCCCCTGAAGCTATATACGTAATCTTAGAGAAAATTCGGTAAAGTACAATCCTACCTTTTTCGAATCCATTCGTAACCCTCGCACACTCCGTCGGTGTTAGCGGAATCAAACTTCCGCCGGCACATCACTGCCAGAAATACGATAACGCGAGAAGTATTTCCTTATCCTTAGGATCCAACTGGTTCATTCGACACACCGCCTATTAGAGTCTACCCTTTGTATTGCTCCTCTTTCAAATATTCTCGTCTTCAGATACGTATTGAAAAATTAAAGGCCCGTGTATTTCTAACACCCAACATCAGGTTATTTTCCATCTTGTCTGACAGAACATTCAAATGAGAGTCAAATTCATCGACGTTTCGCTTTCTTCTTTGAAGCCATTCTCAAGAACCAATTGACAATGAAAGTACATGACTCGACGACGGGGTCGTAATCTGCCTGACCCCTAAGTCTCATTACTGGCTTTGTTCTCACTTTGTTCAGTTCCAAGAGAACACTGATAAACTTTTCCCACGTTCTTTCGTTAACCAAGTTAGTATCATCAGGAGATGAACTAATCACGAAATAATTTGTGTAAGACAGGTCTCCACTATACTATAAAGAGTTTACTTATTCACAATGACAACACAAAATTGAAAATTAACTCTTCGTGTTCTGAAATACCTACAAGAGAGGAGTGAACATCAAAAACACAGTGAACCTGTGAAAAAAAGGACTGTTGCAGAAACCAAATATGTTTTAGTACATATCAAAAACACGCGACGGTCTGTGGCTCCCCATCGTTTTGAGGTTCAACTCAGTACACCTCGAATTTCACTGTTTAAGAACTCTTTCATTTGGAGAACAACGTTTATGTGTAATAAACTTCCTGAAAACGTTTTTCCAAATGGATTTATTCTCCAGCGATTCAAATCCAATGTGAATCCTTACTTACGCACAGGCACAGCTATGGAAGTGCCTTAAAAAACCTAACTGAAACATTCAAAATATACAGAACTCCCACATTTTCTTGGTCCGAAGAAAATCGGGTTCCAATAACTACTGAAAAAACTGAATAGAAAAAAATATCAGAAAGGCAGAAGAGACGAAAAAATATAAAGGAAAAGTACTGAAAATGACAAATGACTTCTGGATTAACTATTTTATCATTTCTGCAATCGACTATTACTTTTATATCATCATTACTCTCATCAATCAAATTGAACTGTTAATATTTAAAAACTGGTTGATGATTTATTCTTCACGGAATTTTGCAAAGAAACTGATCACTCATCGATTTTTGTCTTTTGTCACTTATTTATTGAATTTTCTTCGAAAGGCTTGACGCTTTTCAATTTTATTCCTGTTGAAGTTCACTCCGTTTCAAAGACAAGAAGACCTATTTGATACGGATCTGTACTCCTTTTTAAGGATTTTCCAGGCCGAAACCCCTTTACCGCTTATTTCCAATATATAAGAGAGTCTGCTCTGTGATATTGTACCCTGAGAACGCTAGTAGACATATTATTGAAAAGAATCCACGACTCCGATTGCGTTTTTACAAAGAAAGCCTTTTCGAAGAACTTACGTCAATACCGGCCCATTACGTTCTCGTATTCTTTTGACATCGACATTTCATTGAAAAAGAACGACGATTGCAGCTTACATAGTATAATTATACAATTTGCAAACATATACAGTGATAAAAAGGAAGAAGGTAGACTGTAATAGTATCGTTGGAAATTCAGGTTGAATCGTGTATACGTAAACATGTTTTTTTTTCGGGAGATATGAATTTCAAGAAATCCAAAGAAAACCTTTAATACTGAAAAAATGGTTTTCTTCTCAGAACAAAGAATTTTTTTCATACCTCAAATTTCTATAATGGAATAGTAGAAACCTAGAGGACTGGTCAAATAAAGACAGGGTTTAGCACAGTACATAGTAAAATAAGACAAACTCTATAAGTAGAACACATGCACACACAGATTGGAGCTGAATTGCTGAAAATTCTCCGAACAAAGTACCATATTAACAAGATATTTAGAGAAAAGATCTTTCGGCTGCTAGTGATTTTCAGTTTCAACAAATATAATGTTAAATTTATTATGACAAATAACTTCTTGAACTGAATTTTGTGGTGAATCGTTTTCACAGAATGATGATCAAAGTAATGAAGTAAAAAATATCCTAATAACCCACCCGGAAACCATAGAGGGTTTAACATAAGTACGTTATAGACATTTTTCAAAACATGGTTAGTTTTTGTAATAAGTTTTTTGCAATTTTAGTTATTTGTATTTCGAAAAAGAATGATTTTTCGATAAACTTTTCATAGAAAAAGTTGTTTATTTTGACGACATTCACCACGTAGTTAGTTTTTGTAATGTTTTCAGCAACTTCACTTAGCGCCCTAGGAGCTGAGTAATATGCATGCAAATTGAAAACATCTCAAAAACGATCACCTCCACCAAAAGTTTACTGTCAAAAAAGTTAGGGCAATTCGAAATAAATAATGACAGCTTACACAGCGCCCTCTAGATTTTAGATGTTACATGAAAATCAATAGGAAATTATGATTTTCCACGTTAGAAAACCCCGGATACTGAATTTTGTGCAAAAGTTATTTTCAAAAAACGAACAAAAAAGTTTAATTTCAACACCCTCTATCTCCGAAACGAAGCCTTTCCGGACACAGATTTATACAGACTTTTTTCTTAAAAATGTCTCAGGAATACGTCACTTGAATATCTTAACGCATTTATGTTACACCCTATACAGGGTGTCCCTGGACTTCCTCTTTTCCTCTCGGGAATGTATAGATGGGGTCAAAATATCACCAGTACTTCATATAACTTTTTTTCCTAAAAGTCTTCGTAACCAAGTTACGGGCCCTCGAAGTTACAAAATGAAAAATGTTTTTCTTTGATAACTTTTCAAGTGAATATTCAAAATCATCCAAATTTTGGTAATTGACTAAACAAATGAATTCCGTCGATGAGCTTTCATGCAGGAGTCAGTTGTTTTGCAAGAAAGTCAGGAACGGACTACCCCCGATGGTCCACACCCCAAAACTTTGAAATGACAGATATTTGTCAAAATTTTTCAACAAAATAAGGTTACTTGGACAATTTTATGAATAAAAGTACTCGTGTGGAAAGTCGATCGGAGCAACGAGTCTTGATAAAAATGTAGTTCTACTCGACGACATCAAACCCGCTCATCCACCATTATTTGAAATGAATAATTATCAAAGCAGAAATAATAATGATAACGTTAATTCAACAACATTTATAACAGAAATAATACAAAGTATGCTAAAATGAAGTCGTAAACAAAAAGTACAGTACCTATATGGAAGTTTAAGTCACAATTGTGATAGCAGATATTTTTTCAAAAGAAATATCAAGTTCTGTAGATTCGTGGTGTTTTTAAACTAACAAGCTACTCTACTATAAAATATCGAATTCATTCCATATTTTGTATGTACATAATACGTGTGGAATAATCACGTTTCGTGTTGATCTGTTATCTGAATCTCATGAAACTCAACATTCGAATGTTTCAAATTCTTCTTCACAGCTAAACTGTTGAGGAGTTTCACTGATAATTATAATTTTATGGGAGAAATTCTTTAACACGAATCTAAATTTAGCTGAAGAAACGCACATCGGAAAAAATATTTACTATACTAATAAAAAGCAAACGAATGAACTACAAAAACGGCTGCACATGATCAGGTGAAAAATATCCAGGGAATAATTATGTTCCATTTCTTTCACAGATGTTGACAAAAAAACCTTTTAGAAAGTTTTGATAAAAAATGAGAAACTGGAATGCGATTTTGTTTTTTTGAGTGGTGCGTTGTCATATGACTATCATTGTATTGTCAATATTCTATAGGATATTTTGAATTTTTTTGATATGGCCGATATATTCAATGAATATGCAGATATGCATGTATTTTATGGACGAGCATTTTGTAATGCTGCAGAAGCTCGTCGTCTGTATTCCGAGCATTTTCCCAATCGAACGGTACCATCAAGAGAAACATTCGAGCGTGTAGATCGCAGCTTGAGGGAGACAGGTATGTAATAATTGATAATTAATTTGAGCACGTTGTTTTATTTCGATATTATTGTAGGTACAGTTTTGCCAAAACGAGGTGGTGAGGGCGCTCCTAGGACTGTACGTACCGTTGTATTGGAGGAAAATATTTTGGAAGCCGTCGCTGATGATCCTTCAATGAGCATCAGAAATCTATCAGAACAGTTCCATACATCCAAGTCCACTATTCATAGAATAATTAGGGAACAACTGCTCCACCCATTTCACATCCAGAAGGTACATGCCATGACACCTCAAGATTTTCCAGCACGACTGGAATATGCCAATTGGTTCATGGATAGGCAAAGAGAGGATATGACTTTTATTAATCGAGTTTTATTCACTGATGAAGCAGGTTTCAGTAGAGATGGAGTTATCAACTCTCATAATCTCCATATATGGGCCGAAGAAAATCCCCATGGGATATTGCAAACCAAACACCAACGGAAATTCAACATGAATGTTTGGGCTGGTATCATAGGAAACCATCTTATAGGACCATTCGTTCTACAGGACCGATTGAATGGAGAACGTTATTTGGAGTTCATTCAGAACGATTTGAATGGACTTTTGGAACATGTTCCATTGCAAACCCGAAGAGATATTTGGTTTATGCATGATGGCGCTCCTCCTCATTTTAGTTTGATTGTGCGTGACCATCTGAACTATATTTTCCACAATAGATGGATTGGTAGAGGTGGGCCATATTCATGGCCATCGCGGTCTCCGGATTTAAATCCATTGGATTTCTTTCTGTGGGAGCATCTAAAAAGCCTTGTTTACGCTACACCTATTCACACAAGAGATGCATTGTTGAATAGAATAACATTACATTGTGAAGCCATACGAAACGACCCTGGAATGCTATTTTAAGTACAGAGAGGGTGTCTTCGCAGACTAAGAAAATGTATAGAGAGAGAAGGTGGTCATATCGAGCAGTTTCTGTAGCGGATTTTTCATTTCTGTTTGCTCTTGAGGCTCTTGAGTTTCGTTAGTTAAACGTGTTTGCATTATAAAAATTCGTTATGAACATTTTACCTATCATTTCCATTTTCCTTAAAAACTAATATTTTCGAATAATGGTAAACATCTCAGGATAAATGTTGTTGAATTAACGTTATCATTATTATTTCTGCTTTGATAATTATTCATTTCAAATAATGGTGGACGAGCGGGTTTGATGTCGTCGAGTGAAACTACATTTTCATCAAGACTCGTTGCTCCGATCGACTTTCCACACGAGTACTTTTATTCATAAAATTGTCCAAGTAACCTTAATTTGTTGAAAAATATTGAAAAATATCTGTCATTTCAAAGTTTTGGGGTGTGGACCATCGGGGGTAGTCCGTTCCTGACTTTGTAGCAAAACAACTGACTCCTGCATGAAAGCTCATCGAAGGAATTCATTTGTTTAGTCAATTACCAAAATTTGGATGATTTTGAATATTCACTTGAAAAGTTATCAAAGAAAAACATTTTTCATTTTGTAACTTCGAGGGCCCTTTACTTGGTAACGAAGGATTTTAGGAAAAAAAGTTATATGAAGTACTGGTGATATTTTGACCCCATCTATACATTCCCGAGAGGAAAAGAGGAAGTCCAGGGACACCCTGTATATTGTATAAAACAAAATCACCCGTCGTGTTTGTTTGCCTGTCTGCCTATCTTAACACAATGAACTCAAAAACTATTGAACGGATTTTTTTGAGGTTTTCATCAATGGACAGATCGATTCAAGAGAAAGGTTCATGCTTTTTTACTTTTAAATTATTTTAACAATGTAAATTGGTAATATGATGATATCATACGTAAGAGGTCAGAGCGACGCGGCGGTGCTACCCTGCGGACTTTCATTATAGTTGAAGGAAGGGACGGTAGCCAGTTGGTTAACGCGAGTAATTTATTCTACTCATACAATGGGAAATGTTCCTCCTGACGAAAATCAAGTAGTTTTCATAAAAGAGCTCTAAAACAATGCATTTTAAACTTATCATTTCAACCTTTTTCTTCAAAAAATTATTTAGATACTTAAAAAAGAGGAATGAAACATTTAAAGGGATTCGTTTCTATTTCAGCATTGGCAACATCGGTTATAGCTAATAAAGTACAACGAATCTGTTACCTGTATGAGACAAACAAAGATGACATATTTCAGAGGCGTGCTGTTCTGTTTACTTATGTTCCGAGTTCCAAGACATTCTGTGACATATGACATTTTGTGCACCTAACCTATCTTCCTCTATATAAATAAATAACAAAACAACTGTTGTTTATGTGGCTTGTGGAGGTGGTATTGAGCTATAATTTATATTTTGCCTCAATTGTTGATTTATAAAGATACTTTTCCTTTTTTAAAGTAGAATATCTAGGTACGTATGAATTATTTCAACTTGATATAGGTGCTATTGCCAATATGTGAATTAGAAACAAATCTCTTTAAAAATTAAAACCCAACATTTGAAACATCAATTTGAATACTTTTCGAAGTGAATTTGACAAATTCATGAATTAAACTGAACTTTATTTTGTTCAAACTTGCATTTGCTGTAATAACCCAAATTGAGGAACATTCCCCATTGATAGTACAATTCCATAATAGTAGGCACTAAATTCTCAGAAATATTACTGCACTCAAAAGAAAACATTGTTATTAAGATTGTGATTCTATATATTTCATCATCATTTTTCCTCATCTGTTCAGTATAATGTCCATCGCCACTGCAAGAGACATTAAGGCAAAAACAACACAGTCATTTCTGAGGATTTGGTGACTACTATTTTGGAATTATCTACAGCTCGCACAGTTTCGATATCTGAGGATTTCCGTTTGTGAAGCAGCGACAGCTTAACGAGAACATATTTTCAACAGTAAATTACTCTGATCACTAGCATGAATTCCAAAAAGAATGCAATTGATTTCATCAAATCTATCACGTTTAATTAAAAACAAAGTCTATTCTAAATGAAGTTCATAAGCACGCTGATGCTCACTACTATTGTGAAAAGTGCTATTTGTACTTGCATGATGAAACTCTATACGTTTCACCTCGTGTTCATGAACTGTCATCTCTACTCCATTTAAATCGCGCGTTCCTTTTTTATAGCTGTTATGAAGGACATGAATCGGAATCCCTGTGTGCAGTAAATGTTCGTTGTTTCAGTCTTTTTTGTCCGCCGTTTTGACGAGCAGTGCCGTTATTTCCAGATAAAAGATTGCTTAATTCCAAAGGAAGGTTTTGATCACCAACGACGCGTTGATAAAAGTCAATTTGGAAACAGGAATTAGATAGCTTGAACCGACTGCGAGTCATTTTTCCAAGGAAATGACTTCAGTTAATGAAATTAAAATCGGAAATAACGTTCGAAGGTTTCCACGAGGAACATTGAGAGATTCGTGGAATATATTATTTAATAATGTGATGAGTTCAGAATCTCTTTTATCTTCATCAATTCTTTTTTGTTGCACTTATGATGCACTGTTTGGAACCTTTGGTGTAGTACTGAATATTATTGGAGTTTTTTCCCAACACCAAATCTTTATTTTTAACACCTCGACACGTGTTTCGATCACCAAGTAATCATCTTCAAAGAGGAAGATTAAAACTAGAAACCCTATTTATACTATATAGGTAACCCATTCAGGCGTACCAGCCATACAGGTATACCAACCTAAATTGATTTTACAATTTTGCCTTATCTATTATTTTACAATATATATTTATATAAAACAATTTTCAGCTATATAAAAATTAATTTCACAATATTGCCTATATGATGAGTTCATCATATTTCATATTATTTGCACTTATATATCCTACTAATTTCATTCATATCTAAGGCCATTGAGTATTTGAGAGGAGGAGATGAAAGCTTCTCTCACAAAAAAGCTATCTATGGTATCGACAAAAAACTCAAATAATGAAAATCAAAGATATCTCTTGTGAAGCCCAGCTTTACGAATAACTACCGTTGGTACTCTTCTTTATCCTTAATATTCTTTGTTCGAATTTTCTCTGTATCATGGATGGCATTTTTGCAAGAAGAGTTATCATCGTCACGTTGGATCCATGGAAGATCGAAAAAGTGTTGCCTAGTAATAAATGCAGGGCTTTCGTTTAGTAGTAATAGTATCTATCATCTAGTCACAACTTCTTGTTGCAAGTTGAAACCATCTGGTTCACTGTTTTAAAGAGTTGAATTAATTTAATCTTTCCGCATAGTGAATCTTGATGTTTTCTCTCCTCTAGCGTAGTGCTGAAATAGATTAAGCTATATAGAGCGATCGATAAACACCTATAGACTTGAAAAAATGGTAGAGTTATACATTGTACCCTACCAATAGAATTCAATTTTGTTTCCAGCTATAGTTGTATATTAATTCCAGGTATATTTTTTATGACTTTGAATAAGTTTATTTGAATTACTAAAGAAAATAACATTTATCAGTTATATTAATCAGTTACATAACACATTTATAATATTACATATTCACCGGTGAATAATGTGCTTGGGAATATGTTCATAGTGATCAGATAGAATTCAGTCAGGCATACCTCTTGATTTCGCAATAGATACCAGGCATCACTATAAATAAAAAAAAATATTTCCAATTCAGGTTATGAATATTATAATTTCTTCTAATAAAAATATATAAAATTTTGCAAACCTGTAAATACTGATTATGTTTCAGTATAGCACTTTAAATAGTTATTTTTAATTTGTTCAACTATTAATTGAATATAGAACCTATATTGAATAGAGGATGAAGAAAATAACTTTTGTCTAATTTGTACTAAGATTTTAATTTGTTGCGACTTGTTTAGGTTTGTTAAACCATTAGCAAGTAAATCAGTTATTTCAAAAATGGTTTAAAAAACCGAATCTGGTCGTAACAAATAAAAATCTTATTAGTAGAAATTAAAAAAAGTTATTTTCGTCATTCTATATTGGTTACTTTTAACAAAATAAACAATTAAAGGTTCCCATTTCCAAAACAATCAACCTTCTGTGATATAATAGTTATTTATGTATCAAGGGAATTAGGAGGGCCTTAATTACCGATGGCAAAGTTTGCGTCCCGAGGGCCTCTGGCCCGAGGGACAGCAATTGCCTGAGGTTATTAAGGCTCATTAATTCCCGTGGTACATAGATAATTTTATTTCTGACCGATTTCAATAAAATTTTGTTCATTTTTGAAACGGAAAAATGTACCAATTCATTACCTTCCCGGTATATTTGAATCAGGTACCGTTGATTATAGTAGAGTTTTCTTGTTGCTAGGTTGTTGCTATGTTACTTGTTTATAAACAGAACTTTGTTATCAAGCTGTGTTTGCGGTGAAAACGTGTTTTCTACCCCAAATATAATGGAGGATATTTTGAAAAAAGCTGAACAAGCAAGAGAATCATTAATTCCATCGAAAAGTGAAGCCGTATACCAAAAAGAATACAAGATATATCTGGACTGGCTGACACGGAAAAATGTTATGCCAAAAGATGTCACTGAAACTGTATTTCTGGCATATTTTCAAGAACTGGTAAGGAATTTTCTATGTTTTTCGGTAGATTTGGTAGTAATTGTGTTTATTCGTTTCAGTCAGAAACGTATAGTCCGAATTCTTTATGGACTAAATGGTCAATGCTAAAATCGATGGTGACTATACATGAGAAACGAGATATCACCAAGTTCAATGAACTACAGGCTTTTTTGAAACGGAAGAGTAAGAGTTATAAGCCGAAAAAGTCTGCTGTTTTATCTCCTAAAGATGTTATCAGATTCCTAAAGGACGCTCCTAATGATATTCATTTATTGCATAAGGTAATTTTTTTCTTATTTTCCTTTTTGTGTGTATTTATTTCCTTTTTTTTGTTATAGGTTGTTTTGATTATGGGTTATTTTGGAGGATGCAGAAGTCAGGAACTTTTGAATATGAAGATATCGGATATAGAGGACCGGGATTCCGTTATGGTAGTGAACGTACCGGAAAGTAAAACTGGTGTATCGAAGAAATTTACAGTTGTGGATGAAAAAGAGTTCTCCGCTTTGCCTTTATTAAGACTTTATATGTCTTTGCGTCCTAAAGGTATTGAACGATTTTTTTTGAGCTTCCGACAAAATAAATGTACATCTCAGCCAATTGGAAAAAACATGTTTGGGAAAATCCCCAGCAAAATCGCAATGTATTTAGGATTGCCAAACTCATCTTCCTATACGGGACATTGCCTTCGTCGCACTTCTGCTACTGCTCTAGCCAATGCAGGAGCAACTATGACTAACTTAAAAAGACACAGAGGTTGGGAAAGTTCCACGGTGGCGGAGGGGTTTTTGGAGGATAGAATCGAATTGAGAAATAAAACGGCGCGTATGTTGTCTACTTTGTCATCAGAAGAGGCAGGTACCTCGACTGTAGTGAACAGAAGCTCCAGCCATACAAAAGAAGAAATTGTTTCCAGTGGCGGAAGTAATTTTCAGGGAACATTTCAAAATTGTACATTTATTATTTGTCATGATGTGAATAAATAAAATATGGTTCAGTTTTCATTTCTATTTATTTTTACTTGTGAAAGGTAGAGGGAATTATAAAATCTATAATGTCCCAAGGGAGTTATGACCCTCTTTATTGATAGCGTAACTATGACGATATAAGCTTATAATATCCCGGTCAGAAATAAATATATATTAAACACGTCTACGCCCGGTGACATACATCGCGATTTCCGGTTTTTTCCTGAGCGGTTTCCGAGCCATTTTTTCTAGCGCGATTTCTGAGCGGTTTTTCCAGCACGGTTTCCGAGCGGTTTTTTATTTTCATGCCAACCCCTGCATTTGAATGAAATATGACAGTGTTTGCGATTTTCAACAGCGGCGATTTTTCACAGCCGACCGGTCGTCGAACTCCTAGCGTCAATCGGAAGGCAAGAGCGACCAAGTAAAGGGATAACCTAGGTAAACGAATGGAACTGTATTATTTCAGAGTGGCAGTTGCGATTCGAGCATGAAAGTGAAAACTTTATTTCGTAGTATAGATAATTACCCTTGTTTGTGAGACAAAAGCGAGTATGTACCATAAATATACAGGGTGTCCCTGGACTTCCTCTTTTCCTCTCGGGAATGTATAGATGGGGTCAAAATATCACCAGTACTTCATATAACTTTTTTTCCTAAAATCCTTCGTTACCAAGTAACGGGCCCTCGAAGTTACAAAATGAAAAATGTTTTTCTTTGATAACTTTTCAAGTGAATATTCAAAATCATCCAAATTTTGGTAATTGACTAAACAAATGAATTCCTTCGATGAACTTTCATGCAGGAGTCAGTTGTTTTGCTACAAAGTCAGGAACGGACTACCCCCGATGGTCCACACCCCAAAACTTTGAAATGACAGATATTTTTCAGTATTTTTCAACAAATTAAGGTTACTTGGACAATTTTATGAATAAAAGTACTCGTGTGGAAAGTCGATCGGAGCAACGAGTCTTGATAAAAATGTAGTTTCACTCGACGACATCAAACCCGCTCGTCCACCATTATTTGAAATGAATAATTATCAATGCAGAAATAATAATGATAACGTTAATTCAATATCATTTATCCTGAGATGTCTACCATTATTCGAAAATATTAGTTTTTAAGGAAAATGGAAATGATAGGTAAAATGTTCATAACGAATTTTTATAATGCAAACACGTTTAACTAACGAAACTGAAGAGCCTCAAGAGCAAACAGAAATGAAAAATCCGCTACAGAAACTGCTCGATATGACCACCTTCTCTCTCTATACATTTTCTTAGTCTGCGAAGACACCCTCTCTGTACTTGAAATAGCATTCCAGGGTCGTTTCGTATGGCTTCACAATGTAATGTTATTCTATTCAACAATGCATCTCTTGTGTGAATAGGTGTAGCGTAAACAAGGCTTTTTAGATGCCCCCACAGAAAGAAATCCAATGGATTTGAATCCGGAGACCGCGATGGCCATGAATATGGCCCACCTCTACCAATCCATCTATTGTGGAAAATATGGTTCAGATGGTCACGCACAATCAAACTAAAATGAGGAGGAGCGCCATCATGCATAAACCACATATCTCTTCGGGTTTGCAATGGAACATGTTCCAAAAGTCCATTCAAATCGTTCTGAATGAACTTCAAATAACGTTCTCCATTCAGTCGGTCCTGTAGAACGAATGGTCCTATAAGATGGTTTCCTATGATACCAGCCCAAACATTCACGTTGAATTTCCGTTGGTGTTTGGTTTGCAATATCCCATGGGGATTTTCTTCGGCCCATATATGGAGATTATAAGAGTTGATAACTCCATCTCTACTGAAACCTGCTTCATCAGTGAATAAAACTCGATTAATAAAAGTCATATCCTCTCTTTGCCTTTCCATGAACTAATTGGCATATTCCAGTCGTGCTGGAAAATCTTGAGGTGTCATGCCATGTACCTTCTGGATGTGAAATGGGTGGAGCAGTTGTTCCCTAATTATTCTATGAATAGTGGACTTGGATGTATGGAACTGTTCTGATAGATTTCTGATGCTCATTGAAGGATCATCAGCGACGGCTTCCAAAATATTTTCCTCCAATACAACGGTACGTACTGTCCTAGGAGCGCCCTCACCACCTCGTTTTGGCAAAACTGTACCTACAATAATATCGAAATAAAACAACGTGCTCAAATTAATTATCAATTATTACATACCTGTCTCCCTCAAGCTGCGATCGACACGCTCGAATGTTTCTCTTGACGGTACCGTTCGATTGGGAAAATGCTCGGAATACAGACGACGAGCTTCTGCAGCATTACAAAATGCTCGTCCATAAAATACATGCATATCTGCATATTCATTGAATGTAAACTGTTCGGCCATATCAAAAAAATTCCAAATATCCTATAGAATATTGACAATACAATGATAGTCATATGACAACGCACCACTCAACAAAACAAAATCGCATTCCAGTTTCTCATTTTTTATCAAAACTTTCTAAAAGGTTTTTTTGTCAACATCTGTGAAAGAAATGGAATATAATTATTCCCTGGATATTTTTCACCTGATCATGTGCAGCCGTTTTTGTAGTTCATTCGTTTGCTTTTTATTAGTATAGTAAATATTTTTTCCGATGTGCGTTTTTTCAGCTAAATTTAGATTCGTGTTAAAGAATTTCTCCCATAAAATTATAATTATCAGTGAAACTCCTCAACAGTTTAGCTGTGAAGAAGAATTTGAAACATTCGAATGTTGAGTTTCATGAGATTCAGATAACTGATCAACACGAAACGTGAATATTCCACACGTATTATGTACATACAAAATATGGAATGAATTCGATTAGCTTGTTAGTTTAAAAACACCACGAATCTACAGAACTTGATATTTCTTTTGAAAAAATATCTGCTATCACAATTGTGACTTAAACTTCCATATAGGTACTGTACTTTTTGTTTACGACTTCATTTTAGCATACTTTGTATTATTCCTGTTATAAATGTTGTTGAATTAACGTTATCATTATTATTTCTGCTTTGATAATTATTCATTTCAAATAATGGTGGACGAGCGGGTTTGATGTCGTCGAGTGAAACTACATTTTTATCAAGACTCGTTGCTCCGATCGACTTTCCACACGAATACTTTTATTCATAAAATTGTCCAAGTAACCTTAATTTGTTGAAAAATATTGAAAAATATCTGTTATTTCAAAGTTTTGGGGTGTGGACCATCGGGGGTAGTCCGTTCCTGACTTTGTAGCAAAACAACTGACTCCTGCATGAAAGCTCATCGAAGGAATTCATTTGTTTAGTCAATTACCAAAATTTGGATGATTTTGAATATTCACTTGAAAAGTTATCAAAGAAAAACATTTTTCATTTTGTAACTTCGAGGGCCCGTAACTTGGTTACGAAGACTTTTAGGAAAAAAAGTTATATGAAGTACTGGTGATATTTTGACCCCATCTATACATTCCCGAGAGTAAAAGAGGAAGTCCAGGGACACCCTGTATATTTTGATTTCATGCTTCTCATAAGATATGTGTCGGTCATGTCTCCCGCTAGAAGAAATATGAATTCAATACAATATTTTATGAGCCTGAACTAACCTCATCAACGCGGATAGGTACTCTTCAGGTGCAATCTTTCTGTAGCAAAGGTCGAACAATTGCCACGAGTTCATCGAACGACTTTATGGACATTTAGTAATAGGCAAAAAACTTGTCTGCATATTCTCTGATTTTTTTATAAAACAGAAAACCTTTTTTCCTAGTTCCTCGATTGGTGGTACGGGTGCACGTTGTACCTCCTTGGGTGGCTTCTTTCAGCAAGATCACCTTCTGCTACAAAAGGAAACCACCATTCGATGGTGAAATATCGCAGCAGCAGCAGCAGACTTCACAGTGATTGCTTTGGAAGCGCGAACAATACTAGAGGACGACAAGGGAATATTCCGCCTCCTGTCAGAAATCCGCACTTCCAGGAAATCGCTCGGAAATCGCGGACACTGTTAGATACTCACTGTGGCGATTTTCACCCAGCAATTTCCGCTCGGAAACCGCGCTGGAAAAATCCGCTCGGAAATCGCGAAATATGTTACCGGCCTAGGTCCTCTTTCACGAATATCCAAATTACCACTGCAACTGCAATACTATAGTCAACAATGAGAACGAGTAGTAGCATTGCCTGTATTGGCATCCCAGTTTAGTGAGTAGTTTCGGTTTACATTGAAAAACTGTGATAGAGTAGAATTTCACACTAAACTATATTCCAATTCGAGGTTCAGTAATTGTACACGAAATCACCCGAATGTAATTTTTCACGAGGGCTGTAATGAGGACAAAATATTACTGCTATGTACTTCAAATGTATTCAAATTGAGAATTTTAGAATTATAAGTTCGCAATATCTATTACCAACGAAAATTGGGCAAAATATTTTTAAAATATTATGCAAGGTGATAATATGATAGTATAACGATGTTTGTGCAGCACATTGCGTAATAATATTTGAGTGTCTATGACATGTAAATGTGTTTGTTGGTCATTATGGTTTTATTTAATTCCTTGGATTGAAAATAATAATTTAATCTTTAAAAATAAATTCCAAAATTTTTCAATCTTCGAAGTGAGAGAAATACAAGTATTTATAATAAGTAAAGAATATTTTATTGAATGTTGCTATTCTAGTTCATGAGGAGACGTGTCAATATCTTTATTCATTGCAAATTGTTCAATTTGTTGCTCTTTATTATCGTTTAATTACTATATTTCTTGCTCCACCTTATGCTGCACGTGATCAGTGCATTTTTAAACTTTGACGTGATGCTATCGTTTTATGAAATATGCTTTTTATCTCAGCAATGTCAATGAGGTAGGTCCGCAACAAAATTTTTCATATCAGCCCAAAAAAACTCAATGGAATTAAGTTCGCACTGATGTGATGGTAGCCTTAAAACAATTTTATATTTAGCTTTAGCCATTTCATCAATAATACATTTGACATATCTTTTTGTTTCCAATATCTATTGCTAAAAGTTCCAGAAGAAGTAATGTTTCTTCAAACGGGAAACTTTGAACATCAGATTTCCTTGATGCTGTAGTTTTTTTTCCGGTTTCCTATGACATGGAGCAATGTGTAATACAAGAATACAGTTCATTAAGTTTCCGCAAAATGTTTTCGAACTACTTATAGATATATATATATATATATATATATATACTTATTCAAAGTCATAAAAAATATACCTCGAGTTAATATACAACTATAGATATACAACTTAAGTATGATTCTTCAAATAATAAATAACATATAATGTACATAACGAGGTTGATACTTGTAATAATATACAATATATAGTATATAAAATATACTCTACTCATATACATAAGAATGTAAACTTTGTTTAATGAATCAATGTGCATTTTAGAATTCTATTCTTACTGTAACTCACGCTGTTTATACCCATATAACTATTAGTTTTCAACTTTTATTTTTCATGAGAGTTTTAAAACACTGACCTGTGAGGAAATTACTGACAAATTATTCAATCGTAGCAATATTAATCACTATACACATCAGTTGAACAGACACAAAGGAATTTAATATAATGATGTTAATGAAACCATTTACCCAATTAGAGACATATGTGAACTGTAAGTAATACGTTTGAATGAAAAACTGTAATGAAAGTCTGAATAAAGCAATGTTGTCTAATGGTGACTTGCTGTTTTGTACTTTGGCCCATTTATCTCATATAGTAGAATTGAATACCTCCTAATACCAAACAATTTTTGAAATGGAACGTTGTACTCGTCTGTCAATGCTGCATTCACATCACTTCGTCAAGTAAAAAAAAATGTATGAAATAATTATTGAAAAGGTGAGTTTCCCGGACCCAGGTTCTTCGAATCCAACTTAAGATTTTCATATTCCTTTGAAGACGAGCTCAGCAACTTGAGCTCTTCTCTACCCTGGATACACAGCGGCATCTACTTGGGTGGAGTTTTTGTTATCCGAGTTTCTTTTCCATTGTGCTTTCTGGCAAAAGCCAATAAAACTCCTTCAATGAAACAAAGGGAGAAACGCCTTTTGGCGTAGTTGAGAATTCTCGACTTTATGGACGTGGACTGGACATGGACATGAACTGGACATGAACTGGAGAAGTCAAAAATTAACTCCAGTTGGGAAGTTATAGGTAATTATTTCACAGAAAGGGATAGATTCAATGAATACAGACAACAACTGATATTGTTTGATATTTCATCCCAAAACCTTTCCAACTTTGGTATGTGTTTATATGAAACAATAAGTCTTTCTTCTTAAAATTATTATGAAAATATCTGAGAACAGAGCCCAAACACAACGCATTTATGATTCAACGCCAAACAGCGGTATTTCGACCCGTCTGATCAGTGATGCTAGGCTGAACCACAAGTGAATTGCTGGGGTCAACGTCACTGATAATTCCGACAACGTGGCGCGCGTGACATCACCCGGCACGCTGGGCGCGAAAATACGAACAGAAAAAAATTTTTGGGAATGTAGTCAAAAAATCGCGGTGTTCGTAGAACGAAAGCCTTCAAAAAGTAAAGATAAGGGGGGCCAGCATGGAAAAATTAGGAACCGTGAGAAATAAAAAGTCGATTGAATTTTTAAAAAAGGTGCCCATTATAGAAATTATTTGAATGACTCAAAATTTACGAAATTTCGTTTACGTCGAAAAGAACCATAATTTGTCAATATCGTAACCTATAATTTTTTATTCAAGGAGATATTGAAAAACAAAAAACATTTTCCATTGTCACTTCTCGAACTGTAGAAGATTGCAAATTGTCACTCCCATGTTTCGTATCCCAGATAACATCACCACTTTTGAATTTTTATATGGACCTAAAAAAAAGTACCACCATGAATTTTCAACATTTTGAAACGTCACTCAAATGAGCTCTTAATTTAATTGGATTGTCCATAAATAGTTTGCCTGTGATACAGTTCCTCACATTCGCAAAAAATATATCGAGCTATCTCTGTCCCTTCGTTGCAGCTGGGCTATTAGTTGTACAATCCTCGCAATGGTCAGTGTTCAGTAAGTTACCCTGTGATAGTTCTGGGCCAATTTGTGCTTTGTTGAAGCAGTTTTTCTGTCGGTCGGTCCCTCTATCAAAGTTTTCCCATGTATACCAAATACTTTGGTACCTTCACAGCTGGTTCAGAGTCCATATGTGGGGACCGTTGGGCACCCATAGTTAGGTTAGGTTAGGTCTAAAGCGAGTGGGCCTATTCGACCCTCCACCGCAACCCGCAAGGGTTTATTGTGGCTCACACCTATTAACACTCGGCCAAATGAACCCAGCTTCTTAACGAAGCCGATTAGTTTGTATGGTGAGGGGTCTTTTAGGTCAGATGGTGAGAGTACGGATCTGCCGAACTCCAAGAACCTGATTCGGTCCCTATCGGGCCAGGCACAAAGTATGTGCTCTGCTGTTTCATCATTTTCCAAACAGATGCGACACACACTGTCTTCCGACAGTCCGAGTTTCTGCATATGATGATTCAAATGACAGTGACCTGTAAGAAGGCCTATTAGACATCGTAGTTCATCCCTACTGTAGTCCAACAACTGTTTGGTATCAAGCTTCAAAGGATGAATAAATGCCTTGGCGTGAGCCAATCCTGGAAGATTCTGCCAGAAATCCATAAATCTTCTTATCATGCAGGCTTTCAATGTTTGTTTGGCAAAGCCTAAAGCGATGCCAATGACAGGTTCTGGTCCGATGAAGCTGCTTGCAGCAACCTCCTTTGCAAGGGAGTCAGCAGCTTCATTGCCTTCCAGGCCAGTATGGCCAGGAATCCAGACCAGAGACAATCTGTTAAGTCTTCCTATAGAGGAGAGTCGTTTTTGGCAATTTGCTACCAATTTAGACGTTGCTCGGTAGGAACCAAGAGCTACCAACACCGTTTGACTGTCCGAGAATATTTTTATTGACTTGTGGTCATCCATAGTTCATCAATATAAGCTAATATCTGACAGAATAATCAAGGTCATGCATAGCTGGGCTTTTGGACATTCTGATTCTGGATGGATGGTACCTGCGACATCTTGTTTCTGTACCCAAAATGGAATTATTGTGTACTGGTTGCTCCCGAACGCCTCATCTAAAGCAGCCATGTGTCGTAAGCATTTTCAGGTCACTGGAAGTTGATTGGAAAAATGTTCTCCAACATTACACTCAAAAAAGGATCTCAGTACCAAGCAAAACTTCTGCTCGTTTTTCAAAGACACTTTTTGAGCTGTGAGTGAAAAATGGAATAAAAGCATGTAATCTTTATCCTCTCAACGAAAATGCTTCGACTCATCGACGAGCAGAAATCGAGCATAGCTCGGATGATAACAAAGAAAATATCCCATCTAAAGACGACTACTTAGTTGCTAAAATAGCCGTTGCATACACCATGAATGACGCCCTAAGGCTTGGAGATTTCCAAAATTACCTGGAACGAGGAATCTGTGCGGAAGGAAATAATTTACAATAAAATTACAAAGAAAATAAAAATAAAAAAGTAAAAAAAAATTAAAATTAATCCCTTTCGTTATATAAAAAAAATATATCAAGTTGTTCAATTACTGGTGAGGAGATGTTCAAAGAAAGAAAGAATGGGTATATTTTTTAGGAGAGATTAGTTTTTGGGAGAAAAGTTTTGTCTTTCCACATCTTCAAGCTATTGTTTTCAAAATGAACTATTAACAAAAATGTGTAGATCATGCATAGAAGTTACTTTCAGATCAAAACCGGAATGAAAAGCCCTTTCGAAACAACTACTTTTACATGAACACTGAATTACACAAAAAAACGTTTTTTCTAAACAATTATTTCCACGAGAACATTGAATTATGCAGATATAGTTTTTTCTATTCAGTTCATACTCCAAATAATCTTTATGGAATTGAAACATATATCATTCATAGAAACGATACACGATATAATATGTGAAAGAGTTACGATATGAAATATCATTCACATGAAATACTATCAGTCTCAAAGGCGTGCTTCGAAGTTTTGGAATAAAACACATTATGAGAACTTTTTCGAATAACAAGATGAAGCACTCGTTTTAAAATGGAGAAGTTGAAAAGCCTATTTTCCTCAAATCGTTGAATTATTGTTATATTTTTTATTATTTTGTAATGCATTCTCATTTTAGGAACTTATATATTTTTTAGGAAAATTTCCCTATATTCGCGATAAACTTCTCATATTGTGAATTCTCATTTATGTCTATTGACTTTGTTGAAATAATCCACAATGGAAACAAAATAAACGGAATATTTTGTTTGTGGAATGTTGTTTATTACATTGTACGGCAATTGTTTGAAAAAATTGTTGAACAGATTTGCCACTGTTTCGGCATTGTCTATAGGCTCTCCACCGTCAACGAAAAGAGAAATATTATTCGGATAATTACATTTTTTTGGTTAACTCCTTAACTATGGCCCAACACGTTTTATTCAAGTTGTCGGTGTTAGATATTCTATTTTGATAAAACATTTTCTTATTTTCTACAAGTATTTTGCTGACTTTTAGATGACATTCAATTAAGAAAATTGTTTCGATATCCTGTATAAATCCTTCAAATCAGAGCTTGAAATTTTTACTTCTGAATCTACTCAACCCTTATTTTCTAAACAAATAAATTTAGTTTTTTACGAAAAATTGTTTTCGAAGTGATATGTAAATATTTTGTGAAAATATGCAAAAGCATCATCAATATTTTCAATCTGATATAAATTCTGCCATTTTTTTCTTTACTTATTTCACTCGAAAAATTATCCACCTGCCATGCTTTATATGATCGTCCTTGATACGATGTTTTTGAGTCACGGATTACTTTATGTAATCAGCATAAACAGCCTTATGATCTGAAAAGAGGTTATCAAGTGCATTTACCTTTCCCGTTAGAGGAAAATTAACAAATAAATGGTCAATTGTGGTCGCAGTGGTGTTTGATATTCGGGTTGGTCCATCGATAATATCCCTGAGTCCGTATGAGTTACAAATGTCTGCTAATTTAATATGGTTTAAATCATATTTATGAGAATCGAGATTGAAATCTCCACCTAACACCTAGAGAAATCTGTGTCCAACTAATAGGCCTGAAAAGCCCATGGAGAAGTTTGAAATATTGCGAGCCCCTTTATACGTTACCTACTGCATTGAAAACTAAATGAATAGCAAAATTCCAGAGTATACTTATTTGAATATTATCCAAAATAAGATGAAGAAGTAGAAAGCCCGCAATCTTTCTTTGCCAAAAACGAATCTCTTCCAAAAAGATAAATCTTTTAATTTGAAAAAAATTTTTTTGACCATGTTTTTTTTCGGCTCATTGGGAAGTGTCAGTTGTATATTTAGAGGCTTTAAATGAAATCCGCTAACTCACATTTACCCCCATTCTGAAAATAAGTATTGATTTCCAATAGCCGTATTCATAAATTCACCACAGAGAAAAAGAGAATATCGAGTTCTCATTCTATACAGGAAATTTTGAACTGGTTATAAGTCAAATAACGTTAATACCAAAATCTGCAAAGTGAAAAGTTCCCCATCATGAAAGATGCTTAAGAACTTCTGAAATAATTAACATGCAATTAAAAAGTTTCGATACTCAAAACTGCCTGAGGTATCATTAGGTATGCTAAGTAAATAATCGATAAGAAGTAATTGTTCAAATTCCTTCGAGACAGTAATGAAGATTAATTCCTGATTCCTGCCCCATTCCGATATAGAATTCCTTGCAAAATGCTCTAAATTGAAAAAGTTGATAGTGTTTGAAATTCCTTCAATACCAAGAGATAATTTCGTTAAAATAAAGAATGAATATGAGGGATACAATACTCTTTCCGTAGTTAATATCAGTAATTGTTGCAGATTACGATTTGAAATTAATCATCCTTCTTATACGTAAAACCGGAAAATAAAATATATGAGTTTAGTATCGAGAAAAGTAAAAATGTTTTCAGACTTGAATTTCACGGTTAGAAAACACAAAGACATATTTGCGAGAATAATACTTCTTACGGATTTTCGTGAACTGCAATTTTTCAATTTATTTGACATCTATCTCTTTCAATCTTATTCAAATGAGAATGCAATATGATGAGCACTTCGGTAGGACTGAATAAATGAAATGGATAGAATGTAAGCTAATCAAAGTAGAAGACATTGAAATGTTAATAAAATGAAAAATTATCACTGGAACTCAGTGAATGAAGTCTAGTTAAGATCAATTCCACTCATATCTGATCAAAAAGGAAAGAGGTTAATTTGAAAAAAAAAGTCAAAACGTCAAATCAAAAGATATACAGAAAGTGAGAAAATGATCAATTTTTCAAAGCGGAATATTAATGTTTAATAAGGATATCGGATGCTGTCAAATTATCCGTCATCGAATATATTTATTGAATGAACTATCGACATTAAGAATTCTTGCTTCTCTCAGTCCGGTTACTCAGGAACAATACATCCCTTCCCATTAAATATACAGGTTCTCACCCTAGGGTTTTTTTTATTTAGATTTCAAACCGCATCAACCACATAGGGTTATTAGCGGCGGTACATATGAGATACAGTTCATATCGGTATACATTAAATTGAATTAAATATATGGATTCGTTTGACATATTTCATTACATTATTCCATTCTCTATTTAGAATGGTGGATATGTCTCCGGTTAGCTTCAATTCGTTTACCTCTTGTTGGTGCTGTTGACACGTGAATAGGTGTTCCACTGTTAGGTCCATGTTGCAATTTTCACATTTACTTCGAGCTTCCTTTTTTAGTAAATGTTGGTGAGTGAGACGAGTGTGTCCAATTCTTAGACGACTTATGGTTATTTGATTTTTTCGACTAAGGGCAGCATAATTTTTTATTTCCATGTTGGGATTTATTTTGTACAGTTTATTGGCAGTTGAAGATTGCCATTTCTGCTTCCAGATAGCGTTTATGGAAGTTTTTATCTGACGATATATGTCTGTGTGCAGTGTTTTTTCAATTGTCACTGCACTAGTGTTTGAGATGGTGTTACATGCCAGCATGTCGGCTTTCTCATTTCCTGGTATCCCAATGTGTGAAGGTATCCAGATTATCTCGACTCTTTTTACTCAAGCACTAAACCTTACAACTTCTGTTCGAAATCCTATTTCCAGAAATCATGAAGGTAACTCAAGGCAGTTGTTTTATACTCCTCCAAATATACTTCTCTTATTCTTGAGATCCGGGATTCCACCAGTCTCCAGCAGACAATTCCACTTTCTGCTTCGATAAGTTTGCTGGAGGTTTAAATGAACACCAATATTTCTTAAGCACAATCATGTCGCTAGAATTGCAAAAGCCGCTTCTCAAAAGCTTGGAACACTGTTCCGAACCAAAGAACTGTACACACCTCAGCAACTTTTGATGCTTTATAAAGCCCAGATCAGACCTCCTTTGGAGTATTGTTGTTTGGAGTATTGTATGGAGCTCCGCCCCCAAGTATACCCTGAAGCTGCTGGATTCCATCCACAAAAGAGACATCTACCTGATTGGAGACACTAACATCACATGCAACCTTGATAGTTTGGAATATCGAAAAAAAGGTTAGAGATTTGTCTCCCTTCCAGAGTTGGGTAGTATCCGAATACTTCTGTATTCGGATACAGTATCCAGATACTTTATATGTATTCGAAAGCTGTATTCGGATATTTTTCAAATTTTGTATTCAGTATCCGTATCCGTGGCCAAATTTGTAAGTATCCGAATACCGAATACTTTTTTCGATCTACGGATACTTTTAAATTATTCGATGAATAAGAACCAGACCAAACAGCCCCATTTTATGCAGGCGTATCTTGTCACATTTTGTCGGGCATCTTCGAAAACGATGAAATACAATTTCAGCACTTTGCTACCTCGAAAAATGAGTTATTAGAGTGCCTCATATATCAAAAAAGTGCAGTACACCCCACTTGGGGTTTGTTTTCTTCCGTTTACGGGGTTGGGACACCCAAACTCGAAGTTTAGCGTCCTCACTAAAAGATACCAAGTACCAATCAATATCGTTGAATCACAATCTATGTCGTATGTGCGTGGCCATTTTGTATCAATTTTTTAATAACTGTGTATAATTGAAAATAAAATATTCATTTTGATTTTAGTTGTTTTTTAGTTTTCCAATATTACTGTATTTATGACTAAATTGCAATAGGTAGTTTGTTCAATAATTACCTTAAAGTCTTACTATTTTTTTGCATTTTTTCAACAAAGAAATTTAATATTGCTATGTGTGAACTTGAACTACATATCGAACGATGAATGCGAATGTGATTTTTATAATTATTATCGTCTATCGTGCAATTTAGATAGATTATTATTATAGATATAAATGTCACATCTAGCATGTGGTAAAAGATAAAAATATATTTTTTTCACTGAAATTTTCTTTGTTTACAAAATAAATATAAACAGTTTTTTGAGTTTCTTTTATTTTCTATCTTTTTTTATCACTTTTTGTTTTTGATATTCATCCCTAGTATTTTTACTTGTATACATTAAAAACTATTTTAACCAATTCTAAAAGTATCCGTAAAAGTATCCGAATACTTATATCCGAATACATTTCTAGGTGAAAGTATCCGTAATTTTTTAAAAAGTATCCGGATACATTGAAAGTATCCGTATCCGGTATTTGGATCCTTTTTTCCTGTACCCGACCCAACTCTGCTCCCTTCAATAGATACTTTCACGGGAAGTGTTCAAGTGAATTGGCACATTTGATTCTATCAAGAGCGGTTTTTTATGTTCAGATTGTGTCGCAATCAGCATTAAATGAAATATGGAAAAATGAAATGTTACACATCTTCAATGACATTGTCATACATAATTCCTCGACACATCCCTTCAATAGTATAGATGCACTAATCATTAATGAACAGTGGAAATATGAGGGCCCTAATATAGAACCGTGAAGAACTATATGTTATGAATGTTGTTGTAAATCAAACATATCGACAGTTCAGAAATGTTTTTATGAGTTCTGTCAATGAAAAATATTCCTTAAAGTACGATGAAACTGAATTATATGTTTACATATTGATGTTCGGAGTCGCTTCGTAAGTATGTAGGGAATTCAAATAAACACGATTTTAATTGCAATCTCTATGGTTTCTTATGAGAAGCTATTTTATTTATTTATTCATTTATTTAATACATTATTCTACAAAATAAACCCAATTACAGAATAGGGAGAAACAGTGGCATTTACAAATATACAGGGTGTCCCTGGACTTCCTCTTTTCCTCTCGGGAATGTATAGATGGGGTCAAAATATCACCAGTACTTCATATAACTTTTTTTCCTAAAAGTCTTCGTAACCAAGTTACGGGCCCTCGAAGTTACAAAATGAAAAATGTTTTTCTTTGATAACTTTTCAAGTGAATATTCAAAATCATCCAAATTTTGGTAATTGACTAAACAAATGAATTCCGTCGATGAGCTTTCATGCAGGAGTCAGTTGTTTTGCTACAAAGTCAGGAACGAATTATTGGTTTCAAATTCTATTATGATGGATCTGGTCAAATTCTATGAAGAAAAAAATTAATATCAGTGAAATCGGATTGTTCGTGAGCCTGAGAACACAGAATTTCACAAATTGTTCGACAAAGTGTTGAACTGCCCCCTGGACAAGACTAATTAAAAAAGAGCCTAACCCTGTTAATACACTGATACATTACTCTCCCATTCCCAGCTGAACGATATGACACGCCACTTCAATTAAGCAAATTGATAAACATATGTGTGTCAGGAAAATTGAAAATTAATTCCAATTATTAAAAATAGGGTGCTGTGAGGTAGTGTTGCGTTATGACGTATTCGCTGACATTCGTGATGCAATGCCATATCACGTGACATCAACCGATTATTTTTCTGAAACAACGTTTTCAATGGGTAGAGTGGAAAATATATTAAAATAATAGATTCATGAATATTTATTCAAGTGAATGTTGGCTCAACTGCAAAATACAAAATAATAAAATCAGACTGTGACATCCAAGTCATCAAATCAAAATTTTCGGTGATATCATATACCTGCTACCTGCATGTAATCCGGGTCCAGTAGTCGATATAGATGTTAATTTAGCGAATGGATTTGATATAATCAAAAACAAGAAAAATCCATGGACGAAGCACTCAGAAAATATATGCAAACTACAGACACGTGTTTCCAGCTCATTAACTGTCGTCATTACGGTATAGCCAAGTGCAAGGTTAAACAACACTTGGTTTCAGAATTGATAAAAATACACGGAGTCATCAACAGAAGTCAGCTAACCCGAGATGACCTGACCAAAACCACAAAGTGCTGTTGGCTTCTGTTGATGACCCCGTGCATTTGTAGTATTTCTGCAACTAAGTGTTACCTAACCACCTAACCTTGCATTTGGCTATACCGTACTGATGAGAGCTAATGAGCTACTAATACGTGTCTGCGGTTTGTATATATTTTTATATGCAATATAATACGGTTATATACGGCTAGAACAATTAGTGCAGGTATAACCGTATACAATTAAAAAAGAACAAACAAGGAGATAAAACGTTCAGTTTGAGTAGAGCCATGCTATCGAAAGCGCTCGCATGTAATGAGTAGAAATTATTGAAGATTCAAATCGTTTTTGTAAACAACAGGAGCCAACCTCACAATTGTAGTTTCAGTTAGAAGACCTAGCATTCCCAGGTCTTCTAACCCCAGGAAGTATTACGTAGGCAGTAATACTTCCCCCTGTGACATCCGGGTCCAGAATATAAATACAGATGTTATCGAGTGTGTGCAGCCAAGTTCAAGGAAGGGCAACACTTGATAATAAGAAAATAGGAAACAACACATACGCGTTTTTTGGAGTGGTGTGTCCACGAATTGTTCCATTTTTGATTTATATATCAGGGTGTTCCAAATTAAGTCGGCACCATTTCCAACTCCGTTATTATTGATGCTACGAATTCGATTAAATGGGCAGACTAGTAACATTTTTAATGGCCTTCTCGATGCCGAAAACAAAAAAAAAGACAGTCGCATTTTCAATATATTTCATAAAATTATATTTTTTTAAATGAAACACCCTATATTTTATCATGCATTTCGATTCGTAATAACATTCTCAACAAGCTCATATTACCATTTTTTCCTAAAAATGAGCAACTTAGGTGAAAATATTTGTTTCTTTCGCTAGCACAAAACAATGTCTTCGTTTTGGCGAATAAAGAGCTAGAAAATATCGAATAATTATTCAAAAACACCGCCTTCTTATGGAACACATATTTCTCTTAACACTACGTGTTGTTTTCAACACAATTCGGCCATAAATTCTATCAATTAATTATAGTTTCAATATAATTTTTCAGTTCACCTCATTTTTCAGAAATCACCAAAAAATTAAAATCTAGAGTTGTCATGTATGTTAAACGAGGAGGCTACTTGACAGGGCCATTTGAAAATAGATCATTTGACGAGCCTCCAGATCAAAATAATCGAAAAACTCTTTCAACACTCTTGTTAATAAATCAATGTAACGGGTTCCGTTCAAAGAACCATGAAAAACGGACCTATAATTCTGCATCTGAATAGACCACATCAAAAATTAATACTAAATCGTCTTTGCGGATTGTGGGGATGAACTATATGGACTAGAAATGGATTATGTCTACTCCAATAATGAAAATCATTTCTATTATACATCCCATGATTTGAAAAATTAGCCTAATCGCTCCATATCATATTTATATAGAAGTTTGGATCTTGTCTCCATTTATTCATAAACCACCGACAAAACCCCAATCGTCTCTCAGGGTCACCAGGTTCTAGTGTTTGCACTGGTTAGAACTTATAAGGAAAAATCTTATGTTTCTTTAGAATTCGTTGAATAATAGACGGTGGAACAACTATTTCTCTAGATAAATCTCTGATGGAATTATTTGGGTTACCTCAAAGTAGGCTTAAACGCCAATTTATGTATCTTCAGATATTAGAAAACGTTCCGAAAAGATTTGAATTTCTTCATAGAAAATTCTTATCCCGTTCGGTTGATAAATAATATTTTGTTCAATACAACAACATCTCTAGAAAACAATAACTTAACTACCAATTTAACTACCCAACCTATCAATGACAATATAACTAGTGATGATCCAGGCCAATACATATTTACATCCCTACCCTTCATTAAGGAGATCACTCCCAAACTATCTAGGATTTTTCAGAATTTACCTAACATTAAGATAGCCAATAAAACGATACTTACCACAAAATCAATACATAGCAAAGTCAAAGACAAGGTCCCATTAATAAACCAAGTGAATGTTGTTTATAGTATTCCGTGTCAATCATGTGATAAGATATATGTTGACCAAACTTCACGATCATTAGGTGCTAGAATTACTTCGCACAAAAGTGACTATAGATTACATCCAGAAAGATGCTCTTTAGCAGACCATGTGAATAAGTTTGATCACCTTATGGATTATAACTCAATGAAAGTATTAACCACTGAATCAAGCTCAGTTAAGAGGTCCTTTCTAGAAATGTCTTACATTTTTGAAAATAACAATTGTATGAATAAAAGAACAGATTTTAATCACTTAAGTGACATTTATTCCTACTTATTGACTCTAGACAAGAAGTTTCACAAGAATAATATCAATTTGAACAATTCCATTGCATAACAAATCTCAATTTTAATCTATTCATAAAATTTTAACCGAACACAAATATTACATTATAAACTAGAATACACTTGGGACTACTAGTGAATCATTTTAAGCTTTCTATCACTTGTCAGATGTCACTCTGGCATATTTCAACGTTCTATCCTCAGACTCGTTCATTTGAAAACTGCACGCACGAGGTGAATAACGGTCTGACATAAACAATATTTTATTAAAAAAAATGTAATCATTCAGAATTTTATATTGAGTTTCATCTTCACCAATGTCTCATCATTTTTTTCAAACATCAATGTAACCATCCTCACATAAGATGTAAGTCATGAGCATGTAATATTTTTTTATTTTACTGTAAAACTTATATTATTGTAGTCTCCCTGATGATGGAAATAAAATTTTCCGAAAGCTTGGACTAACTTAAAAGAGTACTCATTTACTTGCTGCAATACCCCACTATCCAACGACTAGCCTTTCTCTTATATATATATAAGAGTATATATACAGTGTGACCCACTTAAAATGGAACCACCCCTGTAGAATGTGCATTTTTCAATCAATCTCAATTTTTTTTTATTGAAATATTAAGCATGAAAAACTGTATCTTGACACTAACTTTCACAATTTTAGTTTCATTTCCAAGGCACTCTATGGTTTTTTTTGTTTGTCAAAAACGGCAAAAGTTTATTAGGCAATTTTTGTTTTCAAATTTGACTACACCACTGGATTCGTAGTCGTTATAAATGAAAACTGTCAAATTTTCATTAAAAAATATTT
Source organism: Leptinotarsa decemlineata (assembly GCF_025532065.1). NCBI lineage: Eukaryota > Metazoa > Arthropoda > Insecta > Coleoptera > Chrysomelidae > Leptinotarsa > Leptinotarsa decemlineata. Next base: position 8,202,444 of record NW_027412694.1, on the reverse strand, counting down.
GTTAACAACGAAGTTACAACAACTTCAATTTTGGAAACAAAGTATTTGTTTGTAATTTTTATTCAGATTATAGACATATTTGAGATCTGACAACACTGTCATCACCAAGTAGAACACCAGTGAATTTGTACAGTGAAAATCCGAAGTTAACAGCTCAATGCGTTCTACAGTTATAACTCCTGAAAATATGGTAATGTGAGAGATTTGTGGTGCAAGCGTTTTGTAATAAAAATCTGACTACGCCACTGGATTTGTGGATAATATTCCCTTAAAATCATTCATTTGAGTGTAGGTTACGAGAAGTGAAAATTAAAATAAAAATTGAATAATTGAATAACAGAAAATTAAAAGTTCATTTTCAAGTTACGCAGTAGTAGACCAAGTTCAGAATCTCATGTCATGGGATCTCCCAATTGCGCTTTTACCAAATCTTGATAGAATCTTGAAGTATTAATGGTCATACTTGTAAGCTTTTTGGAAGTTTCCCAATAATAAATAATAGTACTTTTGTAACAGCGCACCTGGAAAATCACATTTTATGAGATTCTGAACTTACTCTACCTTCTTCTATAGCTGATGAAAACAAAATGTATACAAACAAGTTTCAAAGTATTTATTCAACAATTAATTGCCATTAAGAAAAAACTGATACTAAAATAAACATTGATTTAAAACTAAACATTCAAATTTTTGTGACTTCTACCAAACCTCCATTAAGTTCAATACATTTATCGTATCTCTTCCGAATATTGTTTACACTATTTCTTATTTGTTGAACTGTAATTTCGGCACAAGGTTGTCGTATCCTTTGCATGAGTTCAGCTCGATTCGTTGGTCTTGTTCTGTATACTTTTTGTGTCAGAATACCCCACAGAAAAAAGTCTAATATTGTTAGATCAGGCGATCTAGGTGGCCATTCAATTAAGTCACTACCTCGTCCTATCCAATGATTTGGAAACTGGTTATTTAGCCACTCTTTAACAATCCTCGAATTGTGCACGGAACAGCCGTCGAGCTGAAAATATAAATTTACTTGTTCCGCAAGAGGCATTTCATCTATTTCGTCCGATAATTGGTTATTTAGAAATTCCAAAAAATTTTGCCCGTTTATGTTTCCATCAAAAAAATATGGACCTATTATTCTATTTTGTACTATACCACACCAAACGTTAACTTTTTCGGAATATTGACTTTTACAATTTATGATCCAGTGCGGATTTTCCGTAGCCCAATACCGAGCATTTTGCGATGAAACTACCCCATTGGTGCTGAAAGAAGCTTCATCACTAAACATTATGCAATTTAAAAAATTTCTAGTATTCAGGTACTCGCCTTGTGCCCACAAACAAAATTCCATACGTTTCACTTCATCACCTGCCTTTAAAGAGTGAAGAAATTTAGGTTTAAATGCTCTCATTTTGTTTTGTTCAAGACATCGTCGAATAGTATCTCTCGGTAAGTTTAAATCCAAACTGGCGACTCGTAAACTTCTGTTTGGGTGGTTTCTAAAATAATCTAAAACAGCACCTTCGTTTAAATTTCTTCTTCGGTGATTATTTTTTAAAATATGTTTGCTGACTGCACCGGTTTCTTTAAATGTTTTGTTAATTTTACTGACGGTGCTTCTGTCAATGGGAAGTCGATTTGGATGTCTGTGATTAAATATCCTAGCTGCTTCTCTTTCACTATGATAATTGTCCCCAGAAATTCTCACAATTTCAATTCTTTCTTCTAATGATAATTGCAAAGCCATTATTAAATGCACGTAACTAACAACTATTATTTTATTTATGATTAACTGTCAAAATCACAGCCTACTGTTGATTTATTATAAAACCTTTGCATAATGAGTTCAGCTTCCTCAAATTATTGATATCTCCTCTAAAAGATTGTTTTAGCTGAGTTATGAAGAATTTACAGGGAACAATTTTTGTCCTGCTCTCTGTTTTATTATTGAATAAATGATTTCTATGCTTTAAATCAATTTGATTTTAGCGGCTATGCGGAAGAATGTACTAAGTACTGCATAGCTTGAAAATGAATTTTTAATTTTCTGTTATTCTAGAATACACTTCTCGTAACCTACACTCAAATGAATGATTTTAAGGGAATATTATCCACAAATCCAGTGGCGTAGTCAGATTTTTATTACAGAACGCTTGCACCACAAATCTCTCACATTACCATATTTTCAGGAGTTATAACTGTAGAACGCATTGAGCTGTTGACTTCGGATTTTCACTGTACAAATTCACTGGTGTTCTACTTGGTGATGACAGTGTTGTCAGATCTCAAATATGTCTATAATCTGAATAAAAATTACAAACAAATACTTTGTTTCCAAAATTGAAGTTGTTGTAACTTCGTTGTTAACAAATATTTTTTAATGAAAATTTGACAGTTTTGATTTATAACGACTACGAATCCAGTGGTGTAGTCAAATTTGAAAACAAAAATTGCCTAATAAACTTTTGCCGTTTTTGACAAACAAAAAAACCATAGAGTGCCTTGGAAATGAAACTAAAATTGTGAAAGTTAGTGTCAAGATACAGTTTTTCCTGCTTAATATTTCAATAAAAAAAAATTGAGATTGATTAAAAAATGCACATTCTACAGGGGTTCGTGTTCGTGTTCGTGTAATTTTATTATGTTTCAGTTAAAATCAGTCAGTTCAATTATTTTCCTTCTTCTTCCGCCATCATTCACAAAAACACCCCCGTTCATTGTCCATACTTTTCTATTTAAATAATTGTTTGTTGCTGCTTTCACCAACTCGAGTTTTGCTTTGCTTAGATCTCCTCTAATCACCACGCCACTGCCTTTCAATTATCGCCTATTTTCCATAACTTTTTGTCTATCTTTATAATTAGAAAAACGAATGAGTATCGCTGGAGGTTTTGTTTGGTTTCTTTCCTTCAACGTCCAACTCGATAACAATATTCAATGTTCGCAGATATATTAATTTTCAATTTCATGGTCCCTTTTATTAAATTATATATTAGCTTCTCCGTATTCTCATCTTCATATTCTTGAATGCCAAATATAAGTACACAGATCCTTCTCGTGCCTATCTAACTGAGATTGAAGATTTTCATTTTCACTTTGAACTGCTTTCATCTTGAGTTCATATTCTTTCATCTTCTCTTGACTTTTGAACGGAACAAGCTATCGAGGTCGGATGGAATTCAGGTAAAATAGTACTACTTTTACTACTTTTTGGCATAAAAATGATTGTGGTTACATGCCCTAGTGTCGAGAGGGGTACCATCACCTTTGTTTTTATGTAAAGGGGAGTCACGTGGCTCCTGGTTTTGAAGTCCTTCCGAGTCTTCATCCAACATCGCTATGTTTCGGCCATGCCCTTTCAAACGGACAAGCTTTTGAAATCTGCTCCAAATATGTAGCAAATAAATCAAAAACCTAAATAACTTTTAATTACAACAAAATTTTAAGTAACAGTCTCAACTATTTTAAAAAGTACTCGAAATGTTCACCGTTCACTTCTTAACAGAAAAAAAGTCGGTTTTGGAATTCATAGGTGTCACATCAGGTGACCTAGCTGGCCATTCAATGGGGCTACGTCGGCCTATCCACCGTCCCGGAAAATTCTCGTTAGGACATTCCCGCACAGGTCTATAGCAGTGAACAATTGCCTACACTCAAATGAATGATTTTAAGGGAATATTATCCACAAATCCAGTGGCGTAGTCAGATTTTTATTACAGAACGCTTGCACCACAAATCTCTCACATTACCATATTTTCAGGAGTTATAACTGTAGAACGCATTGAGCTGTTGACTTCGGATTTTCACTGTACAAATTCACTGGTGTTCTACTTGGTGATGACAGTGTTGTCAGATCTCAAATATGTCTATAATCTGAATAAAAATTACAAACAAATACTTTGTTTCCAAAATTGAAGTTGTTGTAACTTCGTTGTTAACAAATATTTTTTAATGAAAATTTGACAGTTTTGATTTATAACGACTACGAATCCAGTGGTGTAGTCAAATTTGAAAACAAAAATTGCCTAATAAACTTTTGCCGTTTTTGACAAACAAAAAAACCATAGAGTGCCTTGGAAATGAAACTAAAATTGTGAAAGTTAGTGTCAAGATACAGTTTTTCCTGCTTAATATTTCAATAAAAAAAATTGAGATTGATTAAAAAATGCACATTCTACAGGGGTGGTTCCATTTTAAATGGGTCACACTGTATATATATATATATATATATATATATATATATATATATATATATATATATATATATATACTCGTATATTCGTAATGCCTATAGTATTAGTAATTGGGGCAAAATTCATTTCAAGAATAGGATGAGTTAACTTTCCAAACTTACACAATTACTTCGATTAACTTATCCAGAACAAGATACATCACAAAATGAGTTGGCACGAGCACAATAGATCTGTCCTCGTAGAGAAAGTTATCTCATATACATTGAAGGAATTTAATGAAGACGAGTCTCCACGTTAACAACAGGCAGTTATCTGGGGAATCCGTATCCATAGTCATGAGTTTCAGTTTCACGCGATTTAGATGAGAAAGTAACTGTTTCATTACTGCTATTAGCTGAATACCTTGCGCGAGAAAAAAAGGATTTGAAAATGTCTTTTTTTTAGACAGGTAATCGAATTTTTCATTTTGAGTATGATGTACTTTGCTAATTTATATTACTTCTCAAAAAACTTGAGTATGGCAACCCACCTTCTTAACCTGCGATATTGAAATAAACAGTCGGTAGATGTTATTGAAGTTATTGCGAAAAATATCAAAGGTTCTCGGTTAAGGAAAACTTTTTTGAGAGAGTTCGGTGCATATGGTTATTTTTGTTCTGAAGTATTTTTTCATTCCTTTTGTCAAAATGTGGCCTTGAAAAATGTCCTAGGAACCAATAATAATAAATGTAAAATTGAATTGTTTCACGTTAATATGTTTCTTCATCAGTTTTGTTTATTAAGTGAAAAATATCAATTTCTTTGCCTCATTACTTTCTAATGGAGTTTTCACTTTCTCGTTTTCACTTTCTGACTCAATATTTTTATTCTTCAATAGAAACTATATATTTCAAAATGAACTGTCAGTTTCATTGAGTTCGACGTTTTAGAACATATTTTGAGGTAGGGATTTTTCAAGGCTCACTTGCGATTAAAAATATTCGAAAAACAACAGCTAAATTGCTCATCTGTGAATGGCTTCAAAGTCAATGAATATGGTCAATTGTGATTGGTTCAAGATGTGAGTTGTGTATCATTTTGGTACTTACTCAACAAGAAACAGTAACATAATTGATGTTTTGTTGAATAGTCATAAAACATTTCATATTCCATGTTTTTTTTCCTTTATCTTCCTTCTCTTCTTCCTTTCTGGTGGGACAGTAGCTTGCTTCACTCACTCAATCGACCACTGTGTGAACCGGTGGTTCGAATTGCAAGGAGGGATGATCGATTTTCACTTCCTATCATCCAACCCGTGTTAGGAATCACACGTTAAAAGGTAAGATCTTGTTACTCCTTAACTCGCACAAGTTTCGACTTTTGAGAGTTGTAGTTCGTAGGGGGCGACAGATGGTTAACGGAAAAACAGTGTTTTTGTCTTTCTTTCTCCGCAGTAACAGTTCAGTTGAAGGAAGAGACACATTTATTCGAAATTTAGATGCCCACGATAGGAAAGAACTTCCTCACGTACTGGTTAGGTGAGTTTAGGTTAGGTTAGGTTTCTAATGATTTCCTAGCCATTTTGATTAATTTTTTATCAGAAATATCGAAAAAAAATATGACCTTTTTGCACCTCCAGGACATTTTTTTTGACTCATCATCATCTACTGTGCTGATTTGATCTTGTTTCGACCACGGTCTCGTAAGGAAGTCTTAACCTTTATTCATTTCTTCCAAAGCATTTGTGTCCGTGAAGTATAAAAAAGTCAAATGTCTGTTGAAGTCATGAGAGACGTACACATTTCTGTTATCATCGATCGTTTGTTCGGCTATTGGGTATATATAGATTTATAAATATATAAATATATATGTAACAAAAATATTTTTTTATTTACGAGAAGATCATTACAACATTATAAAAAGCAAAAATTCAGATCGGAATAATTGCCTGTAGTTGTGTTGTATCATCGCGCCTGTTCGTGTAATTTTATTATGTTTCAGTTAAAATCAGTCAGTTCAATTATTTTCCTTCTTCTTCCGCCATCATTCACAAAAACACCCCCGTTCATTGTCCATACTTTTCTATTTAAATAATTGTTTGTTGCTGCTTTCACCAACTCGAGTTTTGCTTTGCTTAGATCTCCTCTAATCACCACGCCACTGCCTTTCAATTATCGCCTATTTTCCATAACTTTTTGTCTATCTTTATAATTAGAAAAACGAATGAGTATCGCTGGAGGTTTTGTTTGGTTTCTTTCCTTCAACGTCCAACTCGATAACAATATTCAATGTTCGCAGATATATTAATTTTCAATTTCATGGTCCCTTTTATTAAATTATATATTAGCTTCTCCGTATTCTCATCTTCATATTCTTGAATGCCAAATATAAGTACACAGATCCTTCTCGTGCCTATCTAACTGAGATTGAAGATTTTCATTTTCACTTTGAACTGCTTTCATCTTGAGTTCATATTCTTTCATCTTCTCTTGACTTTTGAACGGAACAAGCTATCGAGGTCGGATGGAATTCAGGTAAAATAGTACTACTTTTACTACTTTTTGGCATAAAAATGATTGTGGTTACATGCCCTAGTGTCGAGAGGGGTACCATCACCTTTGTTTTTATGTAAAGGGGAGTCACGTGGCTCCTGGTTTTGAAGTCCTTCCGAGTCTTCATCCAACATCGCTATGTTTCGGCCATGCCCTTTCAAACGGACAAGCTTTTGAAATCTGCTCCAAATATGTAGCAAATAAATCAAAAACCTAAATAACTTTTAATTACAACAAAATTTTAAGTAACAGTCTCAACTATTTTAAAAAGTACTCGAAATGTTCACCGTTCACTTCTTAACAGAAAAAAAGTCGGTTTTGGAATTCATAGGTGTCACATCAGGTGACCTAGCTGGCCATTCAATGGGGCTACGTCGGCCTATCCACCGTCCCGGAAAATTCTCGTTAGGACATTCCCGCACAGGTCTATAGCAGTGAACAATTGCACCATTGCACCATTGTTGAAAGGTTACTTCCATGGTAAACTCATTTGGGTTTGCCCAACTACTACTTGAATACTGTAATGGATATGATTTTGAAGCATAGTTAAATACCATAAATATTGGACCTATATGACCCACATTACCATGGTCCAAATTACTATGGATATTTGAGTATGACCCTCCCGAAAACCGTGCGGATATACGTTTAACCAATAACGCACATTTAGAAAAAGAGTAATTTTATCACTAAAACAAATAGAGTTACTGTAACCAGGATTTTGTGTTATGCGGTCAGACATGACTTCTCAAAACTGCAGTCTTCTATACGCGTCGTCTTCTGTTAATTGATGCAGAATTTTTAATTTATATGGGTGAAATTTGTGTTTTTTAAGATATTTTTTCACAGTGGTCGTAAATACGCCACACAATCCGTGGCTACCATTTTCGTCGTTTGTTGCGGAATATTAACAACAGCTGCCAAAACGTCGATTTGATGTTCATTTGAAATAAAGTTTCTACCAGATACGTTTTCCCTCTTTACGCAACCAGTCCTTTGCAATTTACTGATCAATTCTCCAAGTAGATACGAGACATTAGAATATTTGGGCTTCATGGTAATTACACCTAGCTTGAGCGTAAATTAAAATTGCTTCGGTTTTTTTCTTCCAAAGGACGGGGACGAGGCATTTGAAAATTATAAAGAAATGCTGAAACCTATGAAAACTATCAAAAGTATCGATATGGTTAACGTCGATATCAGACTGACATTGAAATGAAATGCTATTTGGAGTCTCCTCAAAAAAATGGCTTTTCGACCTGAATCAGCAACGGAGGTAAAATTCTGCTACAATTAATAGTTGAAATAATGCATTTGTTAAATATTTGGAGCAGATTTCAAACGCTTGTCAGTTTGAAACGGCTTGCCGATTTTCACAAACACAGCGGTGTTGGATAGAGAATCGGAAGGCTTTCAGAACTAGGAGCCACGTGACCCCCTTTACATAAAAAAAAAGTTGATGGTGCCCTCTTGACACTAGGCCACGTGACCACGATCATTTTTATGCCAAAAAGTAGTAGAAGTAGTACCATTTTACCTGACTTTTACCCGACCTCGATAGCTTGTTCCGTTCAAAAGTTAAGGGGGAGGAGGACTTTTCACGTCTCCTCTGTAGATGGATTATATAGCCTTTTTACTTGTTCAGAATTGATCTAGAAAATAGTCGAACTTTCAAAAAATAGAACCTTTGTGGATTCACATAGACATTTTGGGATATTCTACTTGTGTTAAACGTTTGCCGAAAAAAAGGAAAAAAAAACCAATGAAATAGTGTAAAACCAAGCCCCCGTAGACAGAGCCGTTTTTTTTATCGAGCACTTGTTACAAAATCACTGGGACGAAAAGACGTCGTTTATTTATTTGCGTCAATAACATTTACATAAATAAAAGAGAATTTCGGTTTTAGGACCTCAGTAGGGGCGAAACGGCCTCAAAATGAGCATTTTTATTCGCGTATTGTTATTATTCGACGCTTTTCTCGCGATCCAGGAAATTCTAGAGGGTGGCAAGTGCGAATATATGTTTCATTCGTTGGGGGAAGCTAAGATTAATTTGATCACTTCTGCTGGAAGTGCTTTCGGAGATTCACGTGGTTTCGATATATTCCACAGGAATTAGAGGCACTTTAGATTCGAAGTATAATTCCTCTGTATTGATATAATAAATGGAAAAGATACTATTTACATTACTCGATAGAATACAAAATTTAACAACGAGAGTACTAAACAGTGGTACATCATTTGAAAGGACATTTGTACCTCTATTACCTCCGTTAACTTTTTCGAAATTGGTTCATTCGTTATTGAGAAATCAAATGTTGAACGTTTTATTTAAGAAAAAAGAGAATATTCGCTGTCGTTCATTTCAATGAGAAAATCAACAGCAAATAATATCAGTGGAAACAAAGTCAACGGAAAAATTGTTCAAAATGACCTCCACCTAGTTCCATACAATAATACAGTCTACGCTCGAAAGCGTTCTGTACATTATTCAAGACGTCCGGAGTCAGCAATCGGCAGTCCCGAATCCGTGTTAGGAATCACAAGTTAAAAGATAAGACCTCGTTAATCCTAAGCTCGCTCAAGTTTCTACTTCTAAGGGTTGTCGTTCGTAAGGGTGCGACAGCTGGTTAACGAAAAAACATATTTTAAACATATTTTTTTAATTCTCTGTAGCAAGTCTTTTAGATTTTTAGTCTTAGTACAGTACACTTTCGAGTTCAGGTGTCCCAACAGAAAGAAGTCCATCGATGTGAGATCGGATTATCTAGCTGACTACTCTACTAGACCTGGACCCCTTCTGACGATCCAACGCATTGGAAAACATTTGTCCAGAAACTGTTTCACCTGAACATCAAAATGTGGAGGTTAACCATACTGCTGGAATGTTATTTCATTTTCTACTAAACTGTCATCATTTTCTAAAATTTGTGTAATCATAGGACTCAAATGAGGATTCTAATCGTTCCAGTAACGAAAATTATGTCTATTCACTTCAACATTCAACATGAAAGAACTTTCGTCTGAAAAACATATATTGTATAAAATGTTTGGGTTATTGAACACCTCACAAAACTGAAGTCGACGATCAGAATCATCTTCGTTTAATTCTTGAACTAGCCTTATTTTGAAAGGATGGAATTTGTATGCTATCAAAATCTTAAAAACACTCGTAGCTGATACACCAGACGCTCTAGCTACTCGTCTGATAGATTGTCGAATATCCATTTGTACATGTCCTAAAACTGCAACTTCAACTCCGTCATTTCTGGCAGGACGGGATACTTCATGTTCTCTGTTGTGAACAGAACCTGAAGTTCGAAACTTATCCATTAACTGTTCAACGTATTGATGGCTCACCTTGTGGTCTGGATGATTCATTATTTCGATAATAGGTTGCAACAATTTATATTCTTTTTTCCGTAGAATAAACCATGTTGGAACACAGTGAACAAGCATGATTTCTAACTCCGGATATCTTCAATAATGTAAGGAGCGCTTTCGAAAGTAGATTGTATTATTGTATGAAACTAGATGAAGGTCATTTTGAACACTTTATCCATTGATTGTGTTGCCATCGATATTACTTTTGTTTATTTCCCCAATAAAGTGAACGACAACGAATTTTATGTTTTTTTTTAAATGAAACGTTCAACATTTAATTTCTCAATAACGAATGAACCAATTACAAAAAAACAGAAGTAATACAGGAAAAGAAGACATTTCAAATGACGTATCACTCGTCCCCCCATGCCGTTGAAAAAATAGCGGGGGGGGTTGCTGACCACAGAGGGGTGAAGTTTCGGGTATGATTTCCATATCAGAATTAGTCCCCCAAAAAATAAGAACTGACGTGTTCTTTGAAATTTTAGATTACACGTCCATTTCTGACTTACAGGGTCACAGGGGGTCAAATTTTCGTTGGAACGCCCTGTATTCGGCGTGGAAGTTGATTTTCTATCGACAAATTCAAATGACTTGTTGACATTCTCGACAAATTTTTTAACATGACGGATTAATCGTATGAATTGTTTTGATTCACGTAAATTTCAGGTCGTTCAGTAAACTCATGACTAGCCACAACATTGTTCCCAATTTTGAGAGCCGCTGATTGTCGGGTCTTGCGCATCGCATCGACAAACCATGACTATAATTCGTGGCTGCTTCACCACTGATAAAATTTTGAATCGTCTGTATCCAAAGAAACTATTTTTATCAAATGCTGAACCATTAACTATGGAGTTAAATAAATGATTATTGATATTTTTCTTTGATTTGCATTTTGTAAACGTGATGAATTTCATCTTCACCGCTAGACGGTACTTTAATGCAAATCTTTTACTGATTCAAGTAACTTTTACCCGATAAATATTCCTATCGGGTTCATATTCGATGTTTACACGTACATTTCAATCATTTGAGTTATTTCAATTAATTTACAGATAATTTGTTCGAACAGGGAATTCAATTTCCAATGAAACATGGTTTTGCAACGAATTTAATGCATGAGTAAATTCGAACGAGATTATAAATATTGCAAATCATTACAAAATTCAAACGAACAATGCATCATAGATGGACTATAATATCTGACAGGAAATTTCATTGGGGAATGCAATTACTCCAGCTTCAAACTACGCGAGCATGTCACTGACATAGGTTATGTAATTATTCCAATATAGTGTATGGTCATCAAATTGCATTGGGCAAACTTTCTCAATGTCATTGTTATTTATTTGAGAAAATTGGAAAGTGTTATATTCTATACTCATTGACAGAACTTCATAAATATTTGAATACATTACATATCATTGTACCTATACCAAGTATGATGATATACTTATAAATAATGTGTAATGATACAGAATGTAAAAAAAATCAGTTGTAGAAACTTTCATAAAAAAATTGAGCTTGTGTTACTAGTACTTGCCTGTGATATTATTTCTGTGATTTATCAAATACATCAATCAATGTGGGAACACTATTTGACATTCACTTCTTCATCTTTATACAAAAAATTGACGAACGAAAGCAATAAAGTTTAAAATAAACTGTTCACAAATAACTGTCAGCCCCGGATCTTCAATTTTGTTTTGGCGGTGCAAAAACTCAAATATGCCGCCCCCACTCACTTATATTTATTTTTACCTTCATCATATTCAATATTTCAGATGTCCACTAATTGATTGGACATTGGCCTGCCGAAAATAATGCATCCATCACTGTTCTTTCTGTGTTACAGATATATAGGGCGTTCTAGCGAAAACTTGATCTCCCTGTAAGTCAGAAACGAAAATTTCAAAGAACACGTCAAATTTTATCTCTAGGGGGACTAATTCTGATATGGAAATCATACCCGAAACTTGACCCCCTGCGGTCAGTCAGCAACTACCCCCCTATTTTTTTAACGGCATGGGGGTCGAATGATACATCATTTGAAAGGTCTTTTGTCCCTCTATTACTTCTGTATTTTTTTTCGAAATTGCTTTCTTCGTTATTGAGAAATTAAATGTTTCATTCAATAAAAAACAGAAAATTCGCTGTAGCTCATTTTATTGAGGAAGTCAACAAAAGTACTATCAATGGCAACACAATCAAAATGTCCTCCATCCAGTTCCATACAATAATACAGTCTACTTTCGAAAGCGTTCCTTACATTATTGAAGATGTCCGGAGTCAGAAATCGGCATTCGTGAACAATTCTCTGTCGCAAGTCTCCTAGATTTGTAGAATGTATTTAATTAGTAGTAAATGTTTTGAAATGGACGACAGTGTTGGTTTTTTCTGCACTGGTAGTTTTTGTTGAATCTAGATGTTGCAGAAAAAAAGTAGATAGTTGGCCACTGTCACTTCTTCACGAATTATTATTCAGTCATCCTTGTTCACTGTGTTCCAACATGGTTTATTCTACTGAAGAAAAAATAGAAATTGTTGCAACCTATTATCGAAATAATGCATTTGCTTAAGCTGCTGCAAGAATTTATAATATGAATCATCCAGACCACAACGTGAGCCATTAGTACGTTAAACAGGTATTGTTTAAGTTTCGAACTTCAGGTTCGGTTCACAAGTAGCTAGAGCGTCTGAAGTATCTGCTACTAATGTTTTTTGGATTCTGTGAACCATTCTTCATTGAAGGTAACCTCAATGGAGACACATACTTAAATCTATCACAAGACTGTGTAGATCCTATGATTACACAATTTTTAGAAAATGATGACAATTTAGTAGAAAATGAATTAATATTCCAGCAGGATGGTTCACCCCCACATTTTGATGTTCAGATAAGACAGTTTTTGAATAAACATTTTCCAATAAGTTGGATCGGCAGAAGGGGTCCAGTGGAGAGGCCAACTAGATCACCTGATCTCACAGCGATGGACTTCTCTCTGTGGGGACGCCTGAAGTCAAAAGTGTACTCTACTGAATCTACAAATCTAGAAGACCTGAATTGTTCGGGAATGCCGATTGCTGACTCCGGACATTTTGAATAATGTAGGGAATCTATGGCTTTAGCACACGTATTTCGCTAATCCGCCAGCACTCCCTTATCGCCGAGTCGACTGACGTGACGTCAAGCTTGACCACGCCCCGTTTCAGTGAACGCCACATTCAACAATTAATTTTAGGAGGAAGATAAAGAGTGAAAATTCAGATTTTTTGCAGATGTACTATTTGAAACATAAACTTTCAGATTATGAAATAAAAAAAATTGTTAAATGAGCCCATTAGCTTCTGGAGCAAGAAAGTTTGCTCAACTTCTTCTGAGACTTCCGCTACTTCTGGCAAATTATTCAATAGAGCATTCACAGCAACATGTTTTGCGGATCATCTCGTCTGACTACTTTCTTTTAAATTAGTTTTTCAAATCCCCACCTAGTAGCAGAGCCAACAAAACAGCAATATACTTTTTGAATCAGTCCAAATAGGTTAATAGCTTCTTGGCATGATGAGGCAGAATGAACAACTACAAGATTTTAGGAGTGAGTCAAGCACGGTACGAAGTCGGCCAGCTCTTCGGATTCTGCGATCCTGGCATGTACTTTCGGAACAGCTTCAACAACTATGAACATTTGATCACAAAAAATTATGGCACCGTAATAAAAGCATTAGACTACACATACAGGACTATTTTTGAGTTATCATTTGTTAGAGTGTGCTTTTTATTATTATTTGGATACTCTTCGATTTTTTGGTCTTTTGTGTGTGAGGACAAAACATACTCTGAACCTATTTCAGAAACCAGTGAAACTACTTTTTTTCTTCGTGAGTTGAATTTTTGATCAACGAACCCGACGAAATTAGATGGGTAGGTTTCAAGTAAGTGGGTCTATTTGAGCCACCATTGTAATCTGCTAGGCATATACTTTGAACCCGATCAAATGAATCCAGATTCTTTACGAAGCCGATTACTTGATTTGGTGACTGATCTCTCTCGTCAGCTGACAAGAGTGGTACTCTGCCTAACGTTGAAAACCTAATCTATTAGCATCACTGAAAGATGGCACAATGTAAACAATAATGTATATTGTAAATACATTCGAAAACTTCGAAATGCTCTCTATGATGGATTTTCGGAAAATAGTTAGTAACCTAGACAATAAATTCTCCATATATGAAACGCTGAACTGTAAAATGATCAAAGAGGTCTTCGAAACCATCGGTCATATTTAAAGCCAGTGAATTTCGATCCATTAATACTTTGCTCCCAATTGAAAAAAAATCTGGAAGTTGCTGTATATGATCAGTTATTACATCACGTCACTAAAAATTCGATTTTGATAGATAATCAATCGGGTTTCCGTAAAAACTTCTCATGTGAAACAGCATTACAGCTCACAATATGTAATATTAAAACTAACTTGGATAACCAGAAATATGTTATTGCTGTATTTTTAGACTTAAAAAGAGCTTTTGAGACAATTGATAGAGAAATTATGTTGTTGAAATGGGCTCAGTATGGAATAGATGGAAAGGTGTTTTAAGACATTGATGTAGGTGTTTCCCAAGATAGCGTTCTGGGCCCACTTCTTTTTGTTTTATATTTGAACGATATTGAAATTTTCAGAATCTGATTTTATAAACCTATTTGCTGATGATACGTTGCTTATGTGTAGCGATATAAATTTAGATAGAGCTATTCATAAAATGGAGAGGATTTTAGGAGCTAAATGAGTATTTACGCACTAACAAATTGAAGTTAAACGTAACAAAAACAAAAGCAATGATATTCACCAAAACTACAAAAACTACAAAATCGAGGGATGAAAGTAATCTTGAAAATAAATCGCCGTACTCCCATAAAAAGTATGCTTGATTGTTACCAATTGGTTATCAGTTGAAAGTAGACTCTACTATTTTACAATGACTCTAGTATACAAAATTGTAAATGGAATGGCACCAGAATATTTTAAAGATTACATGAAATTCAATTAAACATTCATAATTATAATACAAGAGATTCCAATAATATACATATAAACAGACCGGCATTCGGAAGTAACATTAATTCGTTAATTTTTAAGGGCTTCCACGAGTTCAATGAATTACCTGAAGAAATAAAAAAAATATCCATTTTAAAATATTTTAAAAGAGCACTTGAAGAATTTAAAAAAAAGTAATAGAATAAAAATTGTATAGTTATGTGGAATTATTTGGGACATTATTGGCTATCATTTATTGTTTTTTCATTTATTGTTTTTAATTGTTTTCAATTGTTCACTAGGGTATTTGTGTCTGTAATGAAACCAAATATCACTGTTTTAATAATAATTTAATATATATATATATATATATATATATATATATATATATATATATATATATATATATATGTACCTAAATATATTTCATTAGCTATTTAAATGTTACTTTACATATGATACTGAAATCTTTATATGTAATGTTCACTGTCTGGCTACATGCTAGTTTAAATCTCAAATTGTTTTAAATTTAAAAATTTTTACATATTTTTTTTATATTTCATTGTGCTAGTATTATTATTACACTAATAGATATGTATATTAGGTTTCCTATTTCAATAAAGATTATTATTATTATTATCTTGATTTACGGTCAGTCTGTGACTACCATCGCTAGGTAGATAAGCAACAGAAATATGTGGCTTGGAAGGTAAGTTTTCCGTGACGCATTTCAGCGAGAAGCTACAAGGTACTAATTGCATTCAGCAACCAGAAGACAGACACTATAGCCATTCAGGTTCCAATGTGCAGTCCTATTACCAAGACTGTGGACCATACTCCGAAATATCCTCTACGCCAGACCGAAGAGAGTTCAGTTGATTGCTCATTATTTAGGATGTCGGATGTTCAAGGTGCCGTAACAACCTTTCCATGAGAGTATCTGTACATGATGATACATTAGATTCAGCCATGTAGGGTTTTCCGGTCTCTGGTTTGAGTGAATCGATGTTTGACGACCTGTTCAGGGGAAGTTTGTTTTTTTCTCCCGATGCAGATTCTGCTTCGGCTCGAAAATTTGAAGTTTTCGAGGAAGCAATAAGTCGCTTTGTAACAGTTTGAAAACTGTGTTCTTGTTATTAATATTATAGGGAAGATTGTTGGGGTGTTTTAATCGACGTTCATCTCCTCTGTACACTCTGACAATAAACCCTTGCGAGTTGCAGTCAAAGTTCGAATAGATCCACTCACTTTGAACCTGGACCTCTGTAGACTCAGTGTAGGATTCGCTGGATACTTCATGGTACACGAAAGAAACGACGAGTAACTAGAGAAAATAAATAAATCACGGCAGAGCCCCGCATTACCACGACATAGGTATAGTGAAAATCAACCAGTAAGTCCACTCCCACTACTTTCATTCATGAATTCACAAAGTTCTCGATGACCTTGGAACGAAGTGCGGAGCAAATTTCGTTCTTTTATCATGCGCTCATATAAAAACGAAATTTAAGAATATTATAGAAGATTTTGTGGTAAGTTACTTATAACCAGCTACAAAAACTAAAAACAATAAATACAACAGCGAATACACTAAACAAAATATCAATTTCCGACCGTCCTTTATAACTAATCCGATGCCCGTGGTCCGTCGAATCCCTCGATACTACAGCACTGCTTAGGATGAGATAAGAATCTCATCGAGCGGTTGAAGGTCCCCGGCAACTTGGGCGGATCACGTGGTAAGAGAGCCTACTGGTTGTATTATTCTACTGTGACAAAGGTTTTTACGACGGGAGGATGATCTGTATTTAGAAGGCTCATAGCCACATCCTTTCACCACGGATACCTACACTTGAGGATGAGGCCATCACTCAGAAAAACTATAGCTTACACGGGCGATACCTGAACCGGCAGGTGTATTCTAACGTACTCCACTGCAAGGCGGAAGAAAGTATATAGTATAGATAACTATAGTCTATTTCAAAAGAGTGTAGAGTAATAAATCATGAAGTGTCATAAAATTTGCCTGAATTTCGTTGTCGTCCATGGGCGTAGGCAAATCTCAGGATTATTAAACTTAATAATTAAAGTAAATTAAAAATTACAGATATAGATAATGATAAAAGGCCATTTTTGGGAAGTAATTTGGTCTAAAACTAAGTACCTACATGTATTTAGGTAAGTAAAATTTCTTAAAAAAAGATTAAGATTAATTTTAGTGGTTCTTGTAAACTTATTTAATATGCAATTTGGGTTCATATACTTGAGCATGATTTCTCAAAAAAGGGTTAACACTTAGTTCCGAGGTGCCATGTCATTATAATAATCCCTTTTTGACCCTGCCCACCAATCATGCAATACCTATTAAACCCAGGTAATTAAGAAAAAGGGTTTAAATATATTGTAATGGTGTCTTAAACATTCGAGTTATAATAGTAATTGTTACTACACCAATTAAACGTACAGTGATATTGTGATATAGAAATAGTGAAAAAGTTATAAAATGGGGACATTTACTCCAAAGAAAAGAAGTGTAAAAAATTCTCCGCTATCTGTTTGCGAAAAAGTTATAATTTTAAATGTATATGATTGCATAAAACACGATCACCCTAGTTTGTCTGTGCAAGAAAGTGTTGAGCGATATGCCCGAATGACTGGAATTGGACAGTCCACGATTTTTAAATTATTGCGAGAAAGAAAGATATCAGGCCAGGTAAGTCCATGCAAGAGAAAATCAGGAAGACCAATAAAAATCTTAGATGAAGACACCAAATGTGACATTCGAAGAAAAGTTCATTCGTTTTATTTTAAAAAGGAAATACCCACTCTTGAAAAAATATTTATCGAGATAAGCCAAGATAACGATATTCCTTTGATATCCAGAAAACTTTTATGGAAAACTTTAAAAAGTATGAATTTTGCCTGGGAAAAGCACAATCGAAAGGCACTATTACTGGAAAGTGATGAAATTGTTTGCTGGAGACGAAAATATTTGACAACTATAAAGCAGTACCGCAGAGAGCAAAAGAAAATTTTTTATCTTGATGAGACGTGGATAAACGAAGGTTATATAGTCAAAAAAATGTGGCAAGATAAAAATATAACAAGTTCTCGCCAAGCTTTCATAGAAGGCCTTTCGACGGGTATTAAAGTGCCTTCGGGAAAAGGGAAGAGGCTTATAATTGCTCACATTGGAAGCGAAGACGGATTTTTAAAAGAAGGTTTGTTAAGCTTTGAGTCGTGCCGGACGGGAGATTATCATGAGGACATGAATTCGGATGTCTTCGAAGACTACTTCGGGGAAATGTTAAAATTTCTTTCAGCTGATTCGGTCGTGGTTATGGATAATGCAAGCTACCATTCAAGGCGCTTAGAGAAGGTACCAACTTAAGCTTGGAGAAAGCAAGAAATTATTAACTGGCTGTCAAAAAAAGGTATTCAGTTTGAGACGAATTCAGTAAAGAAGGAACTACTAGCCATAGTAAAACAACATAAATCTCGCTTCATGAAATATGCCGTAGAAGATGTAGCAGAAAAGTATAAAGTAACTGTGCTGCGCCTACCGCCATATCATTGCGAATTAAATCCTATAGAACTTATATGGGCACAAGTTAAAGGATATGTTGCAAGGCACAATACCACATTTAAAATGAAAGATGTCAAGGTATTGTTTGATCAAGCCATTATGGAAATCACATCAGAAAACTGGCAAAAAGTAATCCAGCATGTTTTAAAAGAGGAAGATAAAATGTGGGAACTGGACAACTTGGTCGATCAGGTGGTTGACCCTATAATTATAACACCAGGGGATGATGACAGTTCTTCGGATGAAGACTATACTGATGTAGAATAATTTAATTGAATTGTAAATATACTGTAGCGGGATAAGCAATCTGGACAGAGACCAGTGTATCAGTGACAGTGACACTTTTGCTTAGGTTAGGGTTTAGAATTAAGGGTAGTCTGAATAATTATTTTCTCGGAAGGTTCTCGAAAATTGTACCTAGTAATCTCTAGAACATTCAATTAGGGTATAAATAGAGTGTTGTTAAACGTTAAGGGAAGTTCACAGTTTTAGTATTGTTCAAGTGTCAAATTGTAATAACGTATCCAGTAAAATTCTTGTCGTTTTTGTGAATAAATTGATTTAAAGTCCCCACAAGTGTTTCAATACGTAAAGTTCGTTCGTGTGTGTTTGTGAGTATTTCCCGATTTCGGTTCGTATATATTTTATTGTTACATTTTATATTTTTTTAATAACACTGTTCTGCTGTATTAAATTTTTATTTCCTTTAATATAATTTTTATGAATGCATATTCTTTTGGCAATTATCCCACTAGCGCACCTCTGGCTCAGTATTTATCCGTCGATAACAATGGACAAATCCCTTAAAACAGGGTGATACCTACCTGCTCTTTATGAAACGACATAATTTTGCAATGCGGACTAGGGAAGTGACAGAATTTATTGACGGATCACCCTGTAGCGCTTTTCAATACTTAATGAGATTTTATTACTCTACACTCTTTTGAAATAGACTATATGACTTTTAAACGTTCACAATTATTTTCATTTCGGAATGTGGATAATTTTTTCGTTTAGACAATCTGAAGTTCAAGCTTCTCTGCCACCTCTGAATTAAATGTTTTTTAGAAATGAAATTAATAACAATGGTCAACATATTAATTAGAAAATATAGAATTAAGAAAACGAACAAAAATATATGACACCCGCATTTATTAAAATTTAGTGAAAAAATGGATGTTCCAAAAAACGAAAACAAAAATTCAGTTGCAAAGCGAATCACCAGCGAATCCCAAATGGAAAATGAACAGCAAAAAAAGCATTTACTAATGATCGAAATCAAACCAGTTTATTTTTTTGTATGGTTCGTAAGCCACTTATTCCAGAAACTAGAATCGAAATCGGGGCAAAATAAAGCTTTGAATCAATTTCCCGTTGGGATTGCATGCAATCTTTTAAGCTCCTGGCATATGAATGTATATCAAATTGATTGAAATTTTCATTGAAAAGTGTGATACAAGTGAAACAATGAAATCAAATGGATGTACAGTTTAAGTTTGAACTTTTCGAAATAGTATTATTATAACTATTACCCGGTTAGAATTACAAATTAGACATTGGAACAGACAACTGTGATCAAATGTATCTACTGAAATGTATCAATATCATGTGATCATATGGTATTCATATAAATTACTTGATCGTAGAATTAGTACTACCTATCTACTTGTTTTCTATTAATCTAATAACTTATTTAAATTATCTATTATTTGCCTTCATGACACTGTTACAAGAAAACCGTAAGGGTCGAAGAGAGAAAAAAGTGCGTTAAATTTAGGCCTCAAATTATCGAGAATATATCAGTCTTTACTTTAAAATTATTGTAGATGCTAAGAAACCAACGTCGCGAGGTGGCTTGGTTTGAATTTTTTTCTAGGATAAAAACAGGTACTACAGGAAACTCTTTAAGCCTCTCTTATAGCGGTGCCTGTGCGAAAGTAGTGATTCGCATTGGATTTGACTCGCTGGAGATTAAATCCATTTGAAAGAAATTTCTCAGAAAGTGTATTCCACAAAAACGCTGTTCTCGAAATGAAAGAATTCTTAAACAGCAAAAGTTCGAGGTGTACTGAGTTGAACCTCAAAATGATGAGCAGTCACAGTCCGTCGCGTATTTCTGATATATACCGCTCTTGGTGGAAGCAAATGTGCCAATTAAATCGAACACTTCCCGTGAAAATATCTATAGAAGAGAGACAAATCTACAACCTTTCTTCGATGTTCCAAACTATCAAGGTTGCAAGTGATGTTCGCGCCTCCAATCAGGCGGATGACTCTTTTTTGGATGGAATACAGCAGCTTCAGGGTATGTTTGGGAGCGGAGCTCCATACATGAGAGCAATACTTCAAAGAAGTTCTGATCTGAGCTTTATAAAGCATCAAAAGTTGTTGAGGTGTGTACAGTTTTCTTGTTCGGAACCGTGTTCCAAGCTTTCGAGAAGCAGCCTTTGCAATTCCAGCGACATGATTGTGCCAAGACGTATTGATGTACAATTATGATGACGTTATTATATCCGGTTCGGAAACAATTATCTTTTTGGAAAAAACCGATGCCTTATCACTAGTTTTCCTTTTTCTGCATTTCATTTTATTTCATATAACTGATGCCTTTTCAATTTATTATATTTTTTCAGTTTGTCAAAAAATGACAGCTTGTTAATCGTTAGCTCGCCTATACGCCTATACGACAAATGGTTTTTCAACCCATTTTTATCATCATTGTTCATTTCAACTTTCATTTTTGACTGACTCCTTCGCTGTATGATCCAGTTCTTTCATTGTATTTTATATTTCAATATATTATCTTCTTTCAAATTTCTAACTCATTTTTATACATTAGATAAATCACAATAAAAATACAACTCTATGTCACTGTTTTCTCCGTTATTATTTAGTTCCATACAGTGTACATCTACTTAAAATTATTTTTTCTGTCGTTGTAACTCATGTAACACCACAGACTGTTCTTGAGAACACTACTTTATGTGAACAAAATTCCGTAATTTATTCATCATCACACAAAGACCGTTACACGCTTCGTAGCGTTGTTACACGACAAATAAAAATATAACTCATTATAAATTCTGCAGCCATTCTGAGCCGAACAAACGGTTTCTTGTACAATCTTTGCGTTCCCACCAATAAATCTCCAAAAACGCGCTCTCACACCTCCCGAATCAATTATAATCGTTTATTGAAAACTGAATATCTATTCTCTCCGAGTACAATCAGGGATAGATAATCGAGTAAGAACGATTTATGCATTGAATTATCCAAAGAAATTATTTACGAATATACCAGGCAATCCATTTCATTTTCACCTTTTGTGAAATATGTATTTATAAAATTTTTCAAGAAAATTTGCCTTTCTCTCTATATACTTCTCCATCTTCATAAAAAATTGTGAAAAGCTTCGGATGAAAGAACGAAAGCAATTAAAACTAATAAATACAGTTTATTGTATGATTTTCACTATAAAGGGTTTTTCAAAAACCGTGACACGTGTTTTGCTCAAGCGTTTACGCTTGAGCAAAACACGTGTCAATTATCGGCCAGTTCTACTCAATTAAAGCAATTTACACCTTTCCTGTATTTTGGCTGTGGTCTGTCTGAATAGCTCTTCATGCTTATCGTTTCGTATACTACTGCGGTAGACATGAACATAGGCGAAGAGACAACGAATAAAATGCTAGTTGCCTCACAGCAGACACTACCATTTTTATATTTTTCATATTCGGGTTTCCACCATACCTTGCGATGGTTTCTATAGATTCAAAAAATTTTTTTGAATATACTACCCGTTACTTGGTGAAAAAATTATCACAACAGAGACTCAGTTGGACACCAGTCCATCAATCTAATTGTTTTATTTTCACACTTATTTGGAAGCAATACTCATGTATCACTAGATGAAAATAACTTGCACCTAAATAATGACGTAATTAGAATTGAAAGTAATGCAAAAAATCTTGATTTAATTTTAGATGAGTTATTAAGGTTTAGAGAATATATCAATCAATCAAATCATTTGAAGATCCCCATGAAATGTACCTCAATTTTCCCATATATATATATATATATATATATATATATATATATATATATATATATATATATATATCAAGAGTGTTTGTCGTTTGGGATATGTTATGTTTACAAATCGCGGCAAGTGAAAGTGATTACTAACGTCACTTTCGTTTCACACCTTTCACAATTTGTCAAATAAATATTAAAATCAATTATCAATTCATTGTAGAGTTCCTAATGAAGAGCCAATAAATACTCGAAAGCTAGAACAGAAAAAATAGTTCACTTATTTTACTATCCCCTTGTTGACTGCATATCCGAAAATTATGAAGAGTAGGTTCAAATTTCATTATTCATTATTTCATAAAATTATATTATACTGAAATCCGCCTCATTTATATCGTGAACTAACATTCAGGACAGGACACAACATAAATCTGAAAAACAAAAATGTAATCACATGCCCACA
The DNA here is from genome assembly GCF_025532065.1 of Leptinotarsa decemlineata. Classification (NCBI taxonomy): domain Eukaryota; kingdom Metazoa; phylum Arthropoda; class Insecta; order Coleoptera; family Chrysomelidae; genus Leptinotarsa; species Leptinotarsa decemlineata. The sequence goes on along the minus strand of NW_027412694.1, from coordinate 8,179,211 downwards.
ACACAAGACCTCAATTTTCCTAAGAAACTTTTCGTATTCCATTCTTCATCTTCATAATTCTATTCCCAATTCCTTAAAACAACACAGCAATATTAATAAAGTGATATTGACAAATTCAAAAAATAAGTTAACACAATTTGATGCGTTTCTTTTTCGTATATCCTTCTTTTTTTCCAGCCTGTCTTTGACAAGTATTCAATTTTCCTTATTTTCCATAAAACTTTTTTTCTCTCTTCGTTGTTGTTAATGAATATTCAAGTTATAAATTCGAAATTGTTTAAGGATTATTTAGGTTAGTTTTTCAGGTTATGAGTTATATCGCAATATTGAAAATTGCAAGGGTTCACCCTCAGGTGAACTCCCCCTTGATATTTCTGAGTAGCATAAAGTGAATAACATGTAAAATGTTATTTCTCATCAGAAATAAAGACATCATTATTATTTTTTTACAGTATTATGCGCTGATCTGCATTATCAACCAACGACCCCTCCCCACACCGTGGAATAAGTGATCTTTGGGTCCAAGAATCATGTGCCCCGAGCAAGCGCAGTGGGCCTTTTGCGTTAGTGCGACAAGCCGGTATGATTTTAAGATTCGAGAGTAGAAAGGGCATCATTCCACCAAGGACTCCAATAATCAGAACAACCATCTTGACAGAGTGATCCGGATAGAGTCTGCGGAGTTCGGAAAGAAAATCTCAATGTTTTATCCGTTTTTTCTCCTCTTTTCGGGCGATATTCGTCTCGCCAGAAGCTGAAAACTACACAACAAATAGTGTCTTGTTCTAGTAGTCGAGAAGGACTACACCAGGCGCATTAGTACCTGAGGGTACTTTTCGGTAGTTTTCAGTACTTTTTGTTCCCAACAAGAGAACGTAGTGCAACACCGGTGTCTCGTCAATACCGTAAGAGTGCCGTAGATGGTAATATAGCACTTTTAGGGCCGCGTTATGTCGATGGATGTAGGTCGCGACCGCATATGCTGCACATGTAGGTAGCAAGTGCATTAGGGTCTCGGGCGACTTGCGGCAGGCCCTGCACCTTGTGTCAGGAACCTCTATACCCATCACGCGACTGCGGTAGACTAAGGTGTTGAAGACAACATCCTGGCAAGCCATGATGAACCCCTCAGTTTCCGACTTCAACCCACTCGACCTGAGGAAGGCGCTTTGATATGCCAAATTCTTCAATGTTATTGAAGAAGACCCCATGCATTGGCTTATTCTTGTGTTTCCGCAGAAGTGAGGTGATCTCTGCGGCTTTTATATGAGCTTTTTGCTGAACGGGTTCCGACTCGGTGACAGAGTTGTGATCACCTCGTTCAGTGTCGAAAACTAAACCGAGTTCATCAGCAGCTCGGCATTATTATTATTATTTACGGAAGTTTGCGCTGGTCAGGCCCTATTCCTGGAAGACCTGATACATTCGGGTAGGCGCGACACTATTACTAACCAACAACCACTTCCCACACCGTGGGGTAAGTGATCATCGGTTCATAGAGTCATGAGCCCTGGGTGTGAGCAGCAGTGAGCCAAGAATGACAGCCTTCTTAGTGCGGCAAGCCGGAATGATTTTGAGATTCCAGGGTGAAGATGGCATAGTCAAATTATCAGAACAACTACCTTGACAGAGTGGTCTGGATAGATTCTGCGTAGTTGTTATTATCATTATATTTCCAAATGAGTCAAAATACAGAACAGCAGTGATAAGTAGAGAACAAAATTCTTTTTCCAATGATATTATTCTTTTTGCATCAACGTTTTTTTTCTCGTTAGCGTAGTTTCCATAGTATGAGGATTTTAATGTAGTAAAATAGTGATGGAAACCATACTCACAGATGAACCGTTCACTTTTCGAGGATGAAACATCAAAAAATTACCTGAAACAAAAAGAAAAAATGAATGTTGGCTTTTGAAAGTAAGACAGAGCTTATCGACGAAAAACCTTATTTATTATAGACCCATGCTCACATTACTTTGTCAAATGTTCGTATTGTCATACCGGGATATAATTTCAGCGATTAGTTGAAAATTTGCCCGTGTTCATCAATTGAGCTTGGAGTAAATTACTCACCATAGATGTTGAGGTAATATATTGTCGAGGTAATATAAAACAATTATGACTCTAAATGTATCCAAAATTAAAAAAATGACAAGACGACTTCAGGAATCACGTGACTACGAACAAAACTCACTAAATTGAACCGGTTCAAATGTGCCTTGCGATGACTGTCATGAAAATGTATCGGAGTTTCATCAACTCAAAACACTTCACTTCAGTAGTATTAGTCTTCAAGACTTGTTCAAAATAACATTTTTAGTATTGTGCGATGTATTCAACTCGAGCTGCGTGTTTCCAGTAATGTGATGAATAAAGATATCGATATACGATTTGAGAGAAAATTACTGCTAGATTCGCGAGTGTATAACTAGCTCAAATAACTTCATTATCGAGTCGCTGAAACATGGAAATTCGCAAATTTTAGGTTCACTGGAGTGGAAAATATTTATTGGTTCTGTCTTATGAATATGTCAAATCATCTAAAAGAACAATTCGTTCAGGCCAGTCTCAACACCCTACACAGTAGGTTAATGGACTGACACCTATCAGAAAACAACTACTCCCCTGGCTAATACCACGAAGGGCGTTGGATTATATCCGACAGGTGTCAGTGCAGGATTCTTCACTGAAGTTATTCCTGCATATGCTGTTGGCGACACAACTGCCGCAATAGATTTTCAATTATTGGAACACACTTGCAGACCGGTTTCGGGCTGTTTGGCCACTCGTCAGTGCAAGGTAGTGTACATCATCAACATAAAGTCGATGATTTCCGATAATTGAAAATCGAATTCCGTCAGAGTATCATTCCTCGAACTAAGCTGGAGACTACAACAAACAACAGGTTTGTCGTCGCTCCATCTGCCTATGAACGAGGTAACCAACTGCATATCCAAATTTGCCCAATTCCTCGTAAAAGGAAAGAAATCTTTCACGTATAGTCAGTGGGCATACTTGAAGACTGGCTATAAATCAAATCATCTAAAAGAACAATTCGTTCAGGCCAGTCTCAACACCCTACACAGTAGGTTAATGGACTGACACCTATCAGAAAACAACTACTCCCCTGGCTAATACCACGAAGGGCGTTGGATTATATCCGACAGGTGTCAGTGCAGGATTCTTCACTGAAGTTATTCCTGCATATGCTGTTGGCGACACAACTGCCGCAATAGATTTTCAATTATTGGAACACACTTGCAGACCGGTTTCGGGCTGTTTGGCCACTCGTCAGTGCAAGGTAGTGTACATCATCAACATAAAGTCGATGATTTCCGATAATTGAAAATCGAATTCCGTCAGAGTATCATTCCTCGAACTAAGCTGGAGACTACAACAAACAACAGGTTTGTCGTCGCTCCATCTGCCTATGAACGAGGTAACCAACTGCATATCCAAATTTGCCCAATTCCTCGTAAAAGGAAAGAAATCTTTCACGTATAGTCAGTGGGCATACTTGAAGACTGGCTATAAATCAAATCATCTAAAAGAACAATTCGTTCAGGCCAGTCTCAACACCCTACACAGTAGGTTAATGGACTGACACCTATCAGAAAACAACTACTCCCCTGGCTAATACCACGAAGGGCGTTGGATTATATCCGACAGGTGTCAGTGCAGGATTCTTCACTGAAGTTATTCCTGCATATGCTGTTGGCGACACAACTGCCGCAATAGATTTTCAATTATTGGAACACACTTGCAGACCGGTTTCGGGCTGTTTGGCCACTCGTCAGTGCAAGGTAGTGTACATCATCAACATAAAGTCGATGATTTCCGATAATTGAAAATCGAATTCCGTCAGAGTATCATTCCTCGAACTAAGCTGGAGACTACAACAAACAACAGGTTTGTCGTCGCTCCATCTGCCTATGAACGAGGTAACCAACTGCATATCCAAATTTGCCCAATTCCTCGTAAAAGGAAAGAAATCTTTCACGTATAGTCAGTGGGCATACTTGAAGACTGGCTATAAATCAAATCATCTAAAAGAACAATTCGTTCAGGCCAGTCTCAACACCCTACACAGTAGGTTAATGGACTGACACCTATCAGAAAACAACTACTCCCCTGGCTAATACCACGAAGGGCGTTGGATTATATCCGACAGGTGTCAGTGCAGGATTCTTCACTGAAGTTATTCCTGCATATGCTGTTGGCGACACAACTGCCGCAATAGATTTTCAATTATTGGAACACACTTGCAGACCGGTTTCGGGCTGTTTGGCCACTCGTCAGTGCAAGGTAGTGTACATCATCAACATAAAGTCGATGATTTCCGATAATTGAAAATCGAATTCCGTCAGAGTATCATTCCTCGAACTAAGCTGGAGACTACAACAAACAACAGGTTTGTCGTCGCTCCATCTGCCTATGAACGAGGTAACCAACTGCATATCCAAATTTGCCCAATTCCTCGTAAAAGGAAAGAAATCTTTCACGTATAGTCAGTGGGCATACTTGAAGACTGGCTATAAATCAAATCATCTAAAAGAACAATTCGTTCAGGCCAGTCTCAACACCCTACACAGTAGGTTAATGGACTGACACCTATCAGAAAACAACTACTCCCCTGGCTAATACCACGAAGGGCGTTGGATTATATCCGACAGGTGTCAGTGCAGGATTCTTCACTGAAGTTATTCCTGCATATGCTGTTGGCGATACAACTGCCGCAATAGATTTTCAATTATCGGAACACACTTGCAGACCGGTTTCGGGCTGTTTGGCCACTCGTCAGTGCAAGGTAGTGTATATCATCAACATAAAGTCGATGATTTCCGATAATTGAAAATCGGATTGAAAATTGGAACTCCATTTGAACAAAAGTGGGGCATTTACATATAAAAACTACCTTTTCATCACTTTTTCTCCGAACCGCTATACAGGGTGTAACTAAATAAGTGTAAAACATTTAAGGAGGTGATTCCTCATCGAAAAAAAATATAGGATCTTTCATATAATGAAATTTCACTGGAGCATCCCTTGTTAAGATACATCCCCTTGAAGGTGGTACATAAAATTTGTATAACAATTTTTTTCATGAGCACTAAAAAAGTTACAATATTGAAATTAACCTGACGTTTTGTACTACCAAGTGACAATTAAATTGGTATGATGCTGTCAGTTTGTGAATTTTCGAAATTGAATTAATACTAATTGTGTGTTCTTGTTCTGTTCTTAATTCGTTACTTTAATATTTTACTTGCTATTAAAATGGCATATACAAATGAGGAAATGGCTGATATGCATTACGTTTACGGTCTGTCGCAGGGGAATGGGTTAGAAGCTTCTAGAAGATATGCTGAAATGTATCCTCAACGGCAGCATCCTTTACATATAATATTTGCTTCATCAACGATTACGAGAATATGGTTCATTCGACAAAAAAACGCAGGATTGTGGTCGCCATCGAGAAGTACGAACACCACAGCTCGAGGAAGCAGTACTTAATTTGATTGAAGAACAACCTACTACCAGTACTAGAAAGATTGCTTTCCAGCTAAATGTTGATCATACGATGGTATTTTGAATTTTAAAGGAACACCTCTTATACCCTTACCATCTGCAACGAATACAGGCACTGTTACCGCGAGACTTTAATAACCGTCTTGAATATTGCAATTGATGGAAATGATTGAAAGAAATTGTGACTTTCTGAAGACGATAGAATTCACTGACGAATGTAGTTTTTCTCGGGACAAGATTATTAATTTTCATAATTACCACATATGGGCTGATGAAAACCCTCACGCTATTGTCAAAACTAACCATCAAGAACAGTTTTCTCTTAACGTGTGGCTCGGAGTTATTGGGGATGATTTAATTGAGCCTCATTTTCTAACTCCTCGATTAAATGGTGAGGCATACGTTCAATTTTTAAGAGAAGTGCATCCAGTACTGATGGAGGAAGTTCCTTTGGGCGTTAGAAGGGATATGTTTTTTATGCATGATGGGGCTCCCGCCCATTTTACAAGTAGCACGTCAGCATTTAACTGAAACATATGCAAATCAGTGGATAGGTCGAGGAGGACCACAGAACTGGTCCACTGGATCCCCGGATCTCAATCCTCTCGATTTCTCTATTTGGGGCCATTTACAGCATTTGGTTTATCGTACTGTTGTTCGCGATGTAGAGGACTTAAGAAACCGCATTTACTATGATTTCTACATGTTGTGTGTTTTGTTATTAATAAATTAGTTTTGTTTATTACCCTTTAATCGTTTGATGCAGGTACTACATACAAAATAACAATAAATCCAGTTCCCATTTATGACGATGTAGGTATCTCTGTAGTTGTTCGTAAAATAATTTTTTGCTACGAACTGGTTTATTTTGGGCAAAAAACCCAAGAGACATTTTTTGTTTAAAACGAAACAGGCTATCGGAAATAACTTTTTAAATGGTAAACAAATGATAAGACAAAAAGTTACATTGGAAATAAATTTTAGGGGTTGCGTTTTCCACCCCTTACAACCATGGGGTAAACCAAATAAATTACTGGCTAAGTGTCTTTTTGGTAGTACAAAACGTCAGGTTAAATTCAATATTGTAACTTTTTCAGTGCTTGTGAAAAAAATTGTTATACAAATTTTATGTACCCCTTTAAGGGGCTGTATCTTAACAAGGGATGTTCCAATGAAGTTTCTTTATATGAAAGATCCTATCTTTTTTTCGATGAAGAATCACCTCCTTAAATGTTTTACACTTATTCAGTTACACCCTGTATTTTCGGAAGCTGAAATTCTGAATGCAGATTCGTTTAATATTGTAGATGTGCAATAAAAAATAATTTTTAAATATTTCAACTGAGGAGCCAGCCGCAGAGGAAAGAGGCGCCTTCATAAAATAAAGGTACAGTAAGTGAATTTATATTTAGTATCAACATTGCACCCCTGCGGAGCCAGGCGAGTTGCGAGTATTCACATATGTTCATATTATAAATTGTAATAACTTCAAAGGACAAAAATTCATTTTACAAAAATTCAATATATGAAACTATGAAATATCCATTCACAAGCAGGTAGACTGATCTAGACACCTCAAAAGCATGATAAGAGATACCTATAAACAGAAAATTCAAATTGTTGTGCAGCGTTTACTAAGCTCGTAAGAACAAAATTACAAAATTAAACCGAAGTAATTTCTATGTTAGGTTCCAAGTTAATTCAACAATAAACGCTCCAAATTAGCTCGATTCAATTCCACAAAGACCTTTCATAAAAAGATCGTTTAACTCGCCGGGTCAGTCGAAATTGGTTCGAATGCCGAAACATTCCATTTAACTTCTTTCTTTCCGAGACCGGGTTGCGTGAATTAAATTATATATTTTGAATGATTTGCAAGAGTATTTAAATCAGTAGCAGGATAGTGTTAATTAATTAATAGTGAAAAATTAAAAAGGGTACGATTGATTCGTGAATGGAATTTCAGCTTACTCAAAATAATCGATATTAAACAAATATATTATAATACAATATATAATCCTCTTGTTAACAAAACATTAAAACAAAAAAGTCATATATTTTTGGAAAAGAAAATCTTTAATAAATTACCAATTGAATTAAGAATGCTGAATTGGAAGAATCTTTATTAAAAGAAAATCAAGCAGTGGCTTTTAGAAAATAGTCGAAATATGACAAGTCAATTAATCGAAGTCATCTCTTGAATGTCGAAATTTCATACTTCACAGTACTAAATATACTGAATCGATTTTGCAATTGATTTGAAACGAAACCATCATTTGAAACAAATCTCAGTAAACTAGTATGCCCTTTACTACACTTCAACATATTCTCTATTGATTTAGCTTTATTTTTCAGATTGTAGAAGGTTATGAGGAGAAAGTATTGATAATCTATTTTTAAGTACTTCTTCAAATTATACAAAGTATAAAGTAGTAAAGAAAATAGTTTTTTTAACAAGTAATGTTTCATTATGTAATATTCTTCCATAAATTTTATCGAATGAAATATAAAAACAATTTTGTTTAAAATTCACCATCCCATGCTCAGCAGAAATTCTTTATCGGTGGTTACTTTGCAAAATTTCAAGAGAATAGTTGCGTTCTAGAAAAACAAATTAATCAGGCATAGCTGTTTGTAACCAATAAATTTTAAATATGTTTGTTTACTCCCCACTTTCTAAGTTTCACCTTTCGTGGGTACTTATTTTTCATCTATTATTAACATACTTTTGTTTTTATATATATTTATATTTATTGTGAATTTTGATGAATACATTATTATTATTATGAAAAGAGAAATGAAAATTTCTATGTTTTTACCACTTTTAATTGTAACTAACGTTATTGAGGTTTCGTCCTATATGGACACTCTCAAACTTATAGAATAAACTAACAATGATTCATTACGTTCGCCAATATATACCATTCAGGTACTTGATTGAGTACCAGAATTTACAGTTCACAATACGGATGTGCCAATTTAAAAACTGGAGAGTGAATTGATCATTCATTTGATCATTCAACAGGTTGCAACCACAATGTTTATGCTTGTGAATTTCCAAGGATTCTAAATAATTGAGCTTGCAACCCTTCCTTGCATAGTGCAGAATTTCCGTATCGTTTAGATTCGGAAACTTGTGGTTGCATGCCAAGGAATGGTTTGAAAACGTCGAATAATTTTTTCGTAGTCTGAAGGACCTTTCATGTTCAACATACCGTTTTTGGAAATTTCGTCCGCATTGTCCCACATAAACACTATTACACTCCGGACACTTAAGCTTATAAACTCCAGATTTTTTCAACTTGTCGATCTTATCTTTGGCATTGAAAAGGAAATGAGATAACCTGGCATGTGGTCTGAAAGCTACTTCCACATTGTTTTTTCTGAAGAAACCTGCAATTATTTCTGTTCTTTTCCAAAATATGTTAGCGTTACCCATTTCTTGATTTCTGGTTGTTTGACCTGAGGATATATTAATCTGTAAGTGAATTTCGGGCCTTGTTTCCTGACTAACTTCTGGATACTATCTGCGATGAAACCATTATTATGACCTATCTGTGTAATTGTATCAGTTTCCCTAGCTAGATTGTCTGCAGACAAAGGCAGTGAGAATGCTCTGTGCAACATTGAGTTGTAGGCTGCTAATTTTTGACTGTCTGGATGAAAAGAATTGCTTGGGATGGTGATGTCTGTATAGATAGGTTTTCTGAAATCATTGAACTCGAATTTATTTTGATTGTGTGTAATGGCCAGGTCTAAGAAATTTATCTGTTTCTCTGTTTCGAGTGTGAACTGAATGTTGCTATTGAGATTGTTCATGAATGTCATACATTGGTTCAGCTGTCGTGTAGTACCTCTGAAACAGGCAAGAATATCGTCAACATATCTGTACCAAAAATGAATATGTTTTTTACCCAGAGTCGGAGTTTACTATAGTGCTCTCCAAGTCGTTTATAAATATGTCTGCTAAAAGTGGTAAACCTGAATCCTGTTTATAGAATTTGTTGTTGAACTGTACGTAGCTCTGATTCAGGTACACATCGAAAGCTGTTTAAACTTCAAAGGAAGTGATATGGTCTACTTTGGCTTGATCTAATATGTCTTAAATGAGGGGCTTACACTCGTTGTACGGTATGTTGGAGAAGAGAGTGTAAGCCCCTCATTTTAGACATATTAGAGCAAGCCAAAGTAGACCATATCACTTCACAAAGTAGACCATATCACAAAGGAAGTGATATGGTCTACTTTAGCTTGACCTACTATGTCTAAAATGAGGGGCTTTCACTCGTTGTACGGTATGTTGGAGAAGAGAGTGTAAGCCCCTCATTTTAGACATATTAGATCAAGCCAAAGTAGACCATATTACTTCCTTTGAAGTTTCATCAGCTTTCGATGTGTGCCTGAATCAGAGAGATGCCCTCTCTACACTCGAAGATTCGAGAGTAGAGAGGGCATCAGGACTCCAATAATCAGAACAACCCTATTGAGTGGTCTGGATAGAGTCTGCGGAGTTCGAAGAGAAAATCTCGATATTCTATCCGTTTTTCCTCCTCCACGACAAATATCGTCTTGCTCTGGTCGTCGAGAAGGACTACATCAGACTTATTATTATCATAGTTTGAAGAAAAGCTCGGGGCTGGTACTTAGTCCCTTGATAATTTTGAATAAAAGAATCAAGTCTCTATGTTTTCTGCGTGCCTTGAGAAAAAATATGTTCAATATGCGTTTTAATGCAACATAGTCATAGTATACACGCATGTTGAAGGCAATATATCTCAGTAAATTGTGCTGTACAGTCTTGAGTTTCACCTTATTTGTAATGTAATGGAAGGACCAAGCTGTGGAACAATAATCGGGATGAGATCTACTGGAGAAAAAATAAAGAGATTCAACAGTAACAATGTTAGTGAAGTCGCAGGTAGTTCTCTTCATAAAGTCAAGCATCTACAAGGATTTCTGAATTACAACAGAAATGCCTTATTGATAGCTATGTGTGAGGTCTAGGATTTCACCTATATCTATGGTTTCAAAAGCAGAATGGTACTTTTAGTACCAAACGTTTCCATTGCTATAATGAGGAAGACATCATCAGTAATATATATGCGTTGACTGCGTGTTCATCCCGTTTTCATTATTCATATAATTCGGTTTCAAAAAATTGTGGCCAACAATCAGGATGAATTCGAAAATCCCGTGTTTTCCTACAAGATGGTGCGCTCTCACATTTTTTCAGGCAAGTGAGGGATTGGTTCGATCATTCATACCAATGCATGTGTATTGGTAGATGCTGTCCATTGGAATGGCCTACTCGTTCTACACATTTGACTCCTTCAGATTAATACTTTGGGGCTACATCAAATCGAACGTTTACGTTATGCGACCTTGTACAACCCTAGAACTTAGAGACAGAAACATTTCAAATTGTTAGAAATAAGTTCGAAAATATACTTTTATATTGATGTTCAATGAGAACAGTTGAACATTTGTTCGGAATATTTTTCATATATAGGATGAATAATAATGAGGTTGAAATAAAATGATATCGTTTTATGTCATTGCAAAAGAGGTTACTCGTAGGTATTGGTTGATTTCTCTTTCCAACGGACAATTAATTAATTACAAAAATCTGACATAGGGTGGCGTAATTATGACATTTTCCAGTCCCAAATTCGAATATCAATAACTCTGCAACCGGTTATAAAAATTAAAAATAGTGAAATGTCACAAAATGAAACAGAGAAATTGGTAGCGCCCTCTCGGCGGCAAGTGATGTTATACTATTGTCTTTTTCATTAAAAAAAATTACTGAAAATTATTCCTTTTCATAGAAACTTTGTCGGACTTTGATATCTTTCCCCGTCGAAAGTAAAGAGGGGGAGCTGGGGCGGATCACGAACGTACTGTATTAAGCACAAATTAAGTAAAATTCAGTCAATATGAACACGCCTGAGGTTGGTATTGTATAGCGAAACACGTGTTGCGGTTTTGCAAACTGTTCAGTGGATCGAAAACTATAGTAGAGTCCTATTTGAAATACGTTATGGATTTTCATCAAGTGTTGGCCAATTTCATCACGCATTCTTCTTGAAATAACTATCCATGAGAAATGATGGAATATATTGAAAATATTAAGGGCAACAGCATCTATACATTCGAACTTATTAGTTGAATTCAGCACAAAACTATTGCCCGAAATCTCCAGAAACGTTATCTGGAAAGATGAGTATTGGAACTTTCAAAGTGAATTATTTTATTGGTGAGAAAGTATTAATCTTCCTGTTGAGGCTCCACTTACAACGACAAAGCTATAGAGATAATTAAAGTTTCAAGTTCTGCAAAACTTTGTGCATTAGGTTTGGGACGTGATTGCAATCAATAGTGTGAAGTTCGTTATTGAAGACGACTTGAAACAGTACTGGAATCAAGACGTATTAGATTCACTTCATAATCCATTATTGAAGATGCAATCTGAAACTCTCAAGTCAATATCTCAGGGGAAGACAGTTCCATCAAATTATTTGGTGAGAATTATTCCACATTCAAATTATTATTCCGAATTCGTTGGGTGATGATAGGACCATAATGAAGTTTAATTTCTATTTCATGTAACTTTTCTTACGATAGTCGCTTAAAATTTCAATTTGAAATTATAATATCACTAATTTCTTGGACAAATACACTCCTCCAACTAGATTTTTTTGATTCTTGAAATCCGGAATTCCGGCAGTCTCCGGCAGTAGCCACCCCAAACCTTATGTTTTACAGTGCAGTCAGACACGTCCAAGACGATCCCTCGTTGTGTCCAATTTATTCCTGTTTTTACGCATTTACTTGTTATTATTCTTTCAGTGATTCTTGTATGCTTGTATGCTTGTATGCTTGTATGCTTTTTATGATTTTGTGATTTCGTGATTTTGCTTGGCAGAACGTTGGAATTGATTCTCATGGAGGATCATCCAAATTTCTAATTAAATGATCACTACGTGCTTTCTAGGTGGGTTGGCTGTCCTTATTCATCTTTCACTGCCTGAACCACTGTGCATGCTGTTTTAAGCGAGTGCATTGGCTTGGGATGTGGGGGTTGAGCAAACCGGCCATCGGATGCCTGCTTCCACGTAGCCCCGCTGGATACGGGAATGACAGAATCACGTGTGGTTCTGTTATTTCCTAACTGAGGTGTGTGTATCCGTGCCGAGAAGATGAATGACACTGAGCTTATCAGCTATCTCTACAGAACTTTCGAGATACCGGGCGTCCTCTCGTCGTAGCATCGCCTTGTCACGGTAATGCGGGGCTCTGCAATGATTGATCTTCTTTCCGTATAGCTGCTCATGGGACTTTCATGAACAGAGTAAACTTAAAAAATTTTTCTGACGCTGAGTCTCCAGAGAAGATGGATGTCGAGCTTACGACTCCAACTGACCTCCCTGGCCTCCCTGTGAATTTAGATCAGGAGCAAGTCTACAGAGGAGATGTATGTCGAGCTTACGACTCCAACTGACCTCCCTTTATATTAAGATCAGAAGCGAGAGCTTCTCAACTCTCCAACTCCTGATCCAATAACTGAACCTCAAAAAAAAAACAGGTTTGATGGTGCAGCCAGGAAACGACTGAGTCGTCTCTTCAAGAGCGGGGTACCTTATGAAACCGCCTTGCACCAAATTCTTGAGCGGCATACGCATAATTTGTCTCAGGTGGAGGAACAAACCCCCCATGATCAGGTAAGCAAACGTTTGCGCTCAAGTGATGATTCACCAAAAGCAGAGGCGGTTGAATCTAAGGCATCGTCAGGTGTAGCTGACGTGCAAAGAAATCCTCAAATGGGAAGGTTGTCGCGGGTATCAAGGTGGGAATCTTGCACCTTGACTATCCGACTACCTCATTAACGATGAAACAGAAGAGCATATACTTTGTGCCAGCCCCGCTGGGGACCGAATCAGGTTTATAGAGTTCAACAGAGCCGTACTCTCACCATCCGACCTGAAAGACCAGTCACCATACAAACAAATCGGCTTCGTTAAGAAGCTTGGTTTATTTGGTCGAGTGTGAATAGGTGTGAGCGGTGGACGGTCTAATAGACCCACTCACTTTGGACCCAATCTAACCTAACGTGCTTTCTATATGAAGACAGGCAAAGAAAGACCCTTTTAAAATTTCATCCTGCACACATCGGTTTTAGTTCAGATCCCAGGCAATTTTACTATCTGTTTCATCAATCCCTTCAAAGATATAAACGGAGCCCGACGAAGTGTGAGAAGTAGATATCTCTATCTGTATCTCACTTTTTACTCTACTTTAATGACTATAAAAAACAGGTCTATGACTGAACAAAAGATGAAGAGTACTCGCTTATGTCAATTTGAATACCTAACATTCAATATGAATAAAGATAATCAAAATGAACAATATGGACACTGAATAGGTGTTCAGATTGTCTCACAAACAGTATAAAATGGAGAATGGAATGTTACAATATATAGGGTGTTTATTAAACATGCGGCAAAAAATTTAACGACTATTCTAAAGATATTCGATGATTTTTTATAGGGAGCTTTGTTTCGATGATACGGGGTGAAAAAGAATTTCGACAGTAACAAATATAGTAATTTAAAAATTATTAACGTAGCCGAAATAAAAGTACCTACCAAGTAATAAAAAATCTAACAATTCCGTTGGTACCTATCAACAACATTCCGATTACTACAAACGACTACTGACATTCAATTTGAATATTATGTCTGGTAATTAATCATTTGTATGTGTTGAATAGGTTGAAACTAATTGACTTTGTCTTTGACGTGCATTTTCTGTGTTCTGTGTTCAAAGTCTTGTTAGTGACGTCCTCTATCATGAATGGCTATAATAATGCAGAGATGGCTGACATGCATTTTATTTATGGACTTGCTGGTGGCATTTCATTGGAAGCTAGGCGGTTGTACAGTGAACGATTTCCTAATCGTAATGTGCCTAATAGAAAAACCTTCCAAAGTATACATCAACGACTTCGTAGAAACAGAAGCATTGAAGCGAAATGGAGGACCAGGAAGGAGAATGACAGTAAGAACGGTAGAAGTAGAAGTGAATATGCTAGACATGATAGAAGAAGATCCAGGTACCTCTACTTGAAAAATTGCAAATACTTTAAATGTAAGTAACGAGACGATTTGGAACATTCCTAAACAGTATTTGTTGTACCCATACCACATACAACGAGTTCAGGCACTTCTTCCTGCAGATTTTTTTCCACGTATTGCAGTCTATCAATGGCTTTTGCGCACATTGGTTCAAATCTGTCAACTACTGATGCTTATTTTTTTTACCAATGAAGCCAATTTCTCAAAAAATGCCATAAGGAATTTTCACAATAACCATGTTTAAGCTGAAGAAAATCCACATGAAGTGCTTGAAGATCGCTTTCAACATCAGTTCTCGTTAAACGTTTGGGTGGGAATTGTAGGTGACTTCCTAATTTGTTGGGGTTTATCCCCTTGAATTCGAACTCCAACAAGAACTAAACAAGAAAAACTCCAATGTTTGCTGTCAGTATTAATTATTCACGTTCTTAGATTATTACAACACAACCTTCGTGGACTGTATGCTATTTTACTATGTTTGAATCCCACAAAATGTTATTGTTAACACCACTTCAAATATCTAAAACCCAACATGTGTCAAGGGTCAGAAATCTACCTACATACATAAGGTGATACAGTTGTTCGATAACGAAAAAACATTCGCCTACAAATATAAGACAGTAAATGTCAGATCTTGAACGTCTACACAAAATATAAAAAGTTATGATATTCTGAACATAATTGGACCGGCATTTCTGCTAGAAAACGCTACCTCAGTTTCTGAAAGATGTAACATTAATTATAAGAAATGCACGATGGTACACCAGCGCCATTTTAACATATTGACTCGAGAGTTTTTAACAATAACATACGGAGATCGCTGGATTAGTCGAGGTGGACCTCACTTATGGCCTGCTCGATTACCGGACTTGAACCTCATGGAGTATTTCCTATGGGGCCACCTATAATACGCCAGTGGATGTGAAAATTTTGAGAAATAGGATAATTGCTGGGTGTAACGCAATCAGAAATGATACTGGTGTTTTTGAAAGAGTTCAGGACTCGATGAGGAGACTATTGAATTCTTGCATACGAACGGAGGGTAGTCATTTTCAACAGTTCTTGTAGATAAGGAAACATCACATGTAATTTTTGATAATACATTATTGTTGTCGAAATTCTTTTTCGCTCAGTATTTCGAAACAAAGCACCCTATCAAAAATCATCAAAAGACAACATTTCCTTAGAATAGTCCAAGGAATAGTCTCTCGAATGTTTGCCGCATGTTGAATAAACACCCTGTATAGCATAAAAATTCAATAATGTAGTAATTTCACTATCTTTTCAGGATAGCTTGATATCCATCATAGTGTTGAAAAAACTGGTCACATTTACGAGTATGTGATAATATTAAGACCGAGACCGTTGTGGAATTGGCCGCGGTGGTAGTGCGTCCGACTCACGATCGGAAGGTTGTGTGTTCGATTCCCGCTTCGACCAGATATTTTTCTCAAGAGAATTCATCTGGTTGAAGCTGGAATGATTCTGCAACTGTGTTAGGAATCACACGTTAAGAGGTAAGACCTCGTTAGTCCTTAGCTCGCACAAGTTTCTTAATTTCTGAGAGTTGTCGTTCGTATGGGGGCGGCAGCTGATTAACGAAAAAACAGATTTTAAACAGATTTTTCAAACAGATATGATATAAATACTCATTTTATGCATGCCATGCACATTATAAATGCTATTCACACCATACAATTCAAATTAATATCTTAGGAGCTATCGCAAAATTGAAAATATCGCACGACAAAATAAATTCACGATGTTTTTCTTCACATAGTGAATCACTTTGAGGTTCAAAGTTTCCTTTTTGTTTTGTATTGTCTTTAGGAAGTTAAATACTTGCCTATTTTAAAATTAAAACTATTAGTTGGAAATATATTTAGTTTCACGTATAGTCAGTGGGCATACTTGAAGACTGGCTATAAATCAAATCATCTAAAAGAACAATTCGTTCAGGCCAGCCTCAACACCCTACACAGTAGGTTAATGGACTGACACCTATCAGAAAACAACTACTCCCCTGGCTAATACCACGAAGGGCGTTGGATTATATCCGACAGGTGTCAGTGCAGGATTCTTCACTGAAGTTATTCCTGCATATGCTGTTGGCGATACAACTGCCGCAATAGCTTTTCAATTATTGGAACACACTTGCAGACCGGTTTCGGGCTGTTTGGCCACTCGTCAGTGCAAGGTAGTGTATATCATCAACATAAAGTCGATGATTTCCGATAATTGAAAATCGAATTCCGTCAGAGTATCATTCCTCGAACTAAGCTGAAGACTACAACAAACAACAGGTTTGTCGTCGCTCCATCTGCCTGTGAACGAGGTAACCAACTGCATATCCAAATTTGCCCAATTCCTCGTAAAAGGAAAGAAATCTTTCACGTATAGTCAGTGGGCATACTTGAAGACTGGCTATAAATCAAATCATCTAAAAGAACAATTCGTTCAGGCCAGCCTCAACACCCTACACAGTAGGTTAATGGACTGACACCTATCAGAAAACAACTACTCCCCTGGCTAATACCACGAAGGGCGTTGGATTATATCCGACAGGTGTCAGTGCAGGATTCTTCACTGAAGTTATTCCTGCATATGCTGTTGGCGATACAACTGCCGCAATAGCTTTTCAATTATTGGAACACACTTGCAGACCGGTTTCGGGCTGTTTGGCCACTCGTCAGTGCAAGGTAGTGTATATCATCAACATAAAGTCGATGATTTCCGATAATTGAAAATCGGAATTCGATTTTCAATTATCGGAAATCATCGACTTTATGTTGATGATATACACTACCTTGCACTGACGAGTGGCCAAACAGCCCGAAACCGGTCTGCAAGTGTGTTCCAATAATTGAAAAGCTATTGCGGCAGTTGTATCGCCAACAGCATATGCAGGAATAACTTCAGTGAAGAATCCTGCACTGACACCTGTCGGATATAATCCAACGCCCTTCGTGGTATTAGCCAGGGGAGTAGTTGTTTTCTGATAGGTGTCAGTCCATTAACCTACTGTGTAGGGTGTTGAGGCTGGCCTGAACGAATTGTTCTTTTAGATGATTTGATTTATAGCCAGTCTTCAAGTATGCCCACTGACTATACGTGAAAGATTTCTTTCCTTTTACGAGGAATTGGGCAAATTTGGATATGCAGTTGGTTACCTCGTTCACAGGCAGATGGAGCGACGACAAACCTGTTGTTTGTTGTAGTCTTCAGCTTAGTTCGAGGAATGATACTCTGACGGAATTCGATTTTCAATTATCGGAAATCATCGACTTTATGTTGATGATATACACTACCTTGCACTGACGAGTGGCCAAACAGCCCGAAACCGGTCTGCAAGTGTGTTCCAATAATTGAAAAGCTATTGCGGCAGTTGTATCGCCAACAGCATATGCAGGAATAACTTCAGTGAAGAATCCTGCACTGACACCTGTCGGATATAATCCAACGCCCTTCGTGGTAT
The DNA here is from genome assembly GCF_025532065.1 of Leptinotarsa decemlineata. NCBI lineage: Eukaryota > Metazoa > Arthropoda > Insecta > Coleoptera > Chrysomelidae > Leptinotarsa > Leptinotarsa decemlineata. The sequence goes on along the minus strand of NW_027412694.1, from coordinate 8,161,073 downwards.
TAGCCAGGGGAGTAGTTGTTTTCTGATAGGTGTCAGTCCATTAACCTACTGTGTAGGGTGTTGAGGCTGGCCTGAACGAATTGTTCTTTTAGATGATTTGATATATTTAGTTTGAATGAATTTTATCAAAAGTCTTTATTATTACTTACTATGATCTAGGACTGAGAAAAATGTGTCGCGGGTTTATAATGATTACATCGGATAGATGTAACAGTTGGATATTCATATTTCTGCTTCGTGAATTTTGTTTCACCCTGTATCATTTCATTATCATCCCGTTGTACTGTACATTAGAATCTATATTATTATAATTTTGACAAAATATATCTTGACATTGGCATACAAAACTAAACTCGAAAGTGTGGAGCTACAGATCGGAATTAAACTTCACACTATTACGAAAAGTTATCTGTTAAAAAAAACCATCTCAACAATTTTTTGTACTTTTTCCTAAGTGAACAAGCAGAAGTTAATCTCGGTTTTGTTGAAAATTCATCGAAATTCTTTAGAAATTTTAGTTCCAACTTATCAAGTAAAAAATAAAACATCCATCTTTGGCCTAGAACGCAATTCACCTAAAACTCTATCTCTGCGAATCGGTGTTCCAAGATAATTCCAAATATTCCACGCTTGCCGATGACGTGAAATTTTGACAGGGCGAGTATGGAAAATGGAATAAATCGTACCGAATACATCGAGGAATATAATATTGGGGTGGAATATAGAAAAAAAAATGATACACATCCCATTCGAGACGAATCGATAAATGTGATGGAAACGTCGTTAGAAGTGCGAGGAATGAAAATTATACCGGATGATATGACGAAACATATTTTGTATTTTTTTGTTTATATATGTTAAATAGTAGGTATTATGTGGGTATCTTGGGTATCTTCACCTTCCACAATGAAAATTGTAATGGAGAAAGAACTGTATACACGTGTATAAAGTGTAAAATTTTTAGTTCACCACGATAAGTTAGGTACTGCGTAAATTCAACGTATTTTTCAAAATGTTCTATCCATCAGTAACTAGTCATATTTGATAATTTTGGCTATAAAAAAGCTCAGAAATCATTCAGGTACTTATCTTAATGTTTCGGAGGTTAAAATCTGCGCCCGTCTTCAGAATTGGAAAAAACTAAGTATACTGACAGTTTTTTCACCGCCGCGCCGATTCGCTTTGTTTCTGAACTTACTATACAGATGTCTCAAAAAATCAGCGTATATTCTTATATCGGAATAGAAGGGATATTTCGAACAGTCCTTCGGAAGTAGATCGTACTTGGCTACTCGTCTTGAAGAAAAATATGGATAGCAACACACTTATATCAGAAAACACTTTATATATCAAATGTTCGAGAAATTAATCAACAACATAGATATATTTCACATTTTGAAAGGCCTTTGATATATGTTGGGGAATTTAAGAAATAAATAGAATCAGTGAGGAAAAAACTGCGAATATACTTATATTTTTCCAATTCTGAAGATGTAGGCAGATTTTAGCCTCCGAAACGTTGAGATGAAAATCTGTATAATTTTTCTGCTCTTCAAATATTTGTTAAATATAAGTATGATAGCAACGTCGACGAACTGATGTTTTTCAAATCTGAACAATTTGTTCCAACCACCTTTTTATTTAGAAAACAAATAGACAATGAGAGGTGATCTCTCTGAATTCATTTGGAACGAGGCTGCAACACTTAGGTCTGAAGTGAACGATATTGTGCCGTATTGCAATTTTTTGGAGCCAGAGGAATAAAAAATTATGTTTATTTTTCAGTATTTGTCGCAAGTTTAGCTCTGATTGGTGATCATTTTTCATGGTAACATCCTTCGAAAAATATAGTTGCCTCAATCCAGAAGTGCTGTTTCAGAATAAAGGTTGTCTATTGAAAACGTAACTGGAAGTGAGGAGCTATTTTGATTAAGTGGTGTTGTATTCATACCAGTATTTATATACCTATTGGTGGCAGCCCCCATGCTAATATATCATATGCATTGTATTGTAATAAATTGATGGTCCGCCATTTTTAGCGTTCCCCCATATAAGATTTGAAGTGACGTCATTTTATTTCTCGTTTTCTTTTCAGCAGACCCTAAAAGGGTCTGTTGGGTAACCTGTTGGTTTTGTGGAATACAACATGGCATGGTGAAGATATGTTGGATTTGATGTATTTTATCAGTAATTTTTGCAAGGCCTGGTCTTGGGCAGTCCTATTAAAATATTCAGTATGATTAAAATTTAATGAACAAGGATATTTGCCAAGGTTTTCGGAAAATTGTAAGTTGGAGTTAACATCACCTCGCAACAGGATCGTTGTTCAAGTCACATTGACTACCAGTGACACAATTTCTTCTATATACATTGTCTGATCGATTGATATCTATACGTGCTACGAATAAGTGGCCTACCAGATCAACAGATTTATCTCCGAAAGACTTTTTTTTCAAAGGTATCTGAAAAACTGTGCCTATCGGCGTGTTACATATCTTGATGAATCGAGGGGAACAATTATCCAACTTCGTCCCAGCATTGGGCTGAATGAATTACACGTTAGGGTATTTTGAGTTTTAGAGAACATTTTCAGTCCATTGGCTCTTATGTTTTCATGAAAGAAATTTGTTGTTGCAGTTATCGCAGAACATGGAGCTTCGGCATTGCAAAGTCTCTTTCTTTCTTTCTTTCAAACTGATCGACTCCTATCGCGAACGCCGTACAGCAGATTGCATTGGGATTTGTATGTTCCGATATTCATTTTCCACATCTGTTCAAGTAAAATTGGTTATTTTTATTTTATTATACGTTATAACTATTGATACCCATCATTAATCTATATGTATTTTTACTTGTAAAATAGTGAAATACATGCATTTACCTACTTTAGAGAATTGAGAATATTAGAAAACTATAGAATGAAACCATAATAATGATTTTAATATACTTCGCTTATCCAAAATTGATATAGTATTTCCAATACCAATTGGAACAGCACAGATAAGGAATTCCCGCCTCGACATAGGCGTCGGCATATTATTTTTCAGTTGTAGTTTTTTAGTTACTTATTCTTACAATCATAGCAATTGATCACCCCATGAAAAAGTTATCTCAACTGAATTTTTCCACCATGGGTAATTATGAAAAACTTCGAAATTCAAGGTAGTTGATTTCCGAGTTGAAAACTCTAAAATACAATGAAAACACAAATAATCACATCGAATTCTCGTCAAACATATATTTACAAAATAATAAAGGCCAACAAAAATGCGAGAAAAATCAAAATTCTTCTTCGCTATATTCGGATGAGGTGGAATCATCATCGGGTTGAATAACGATCGGATTTATGGAACTTTGCACATAATATTTGTTCTCTTCTTTTATAACGTGGGCCACACAGTTCTTCCACACATCACTATAACCTTCTTCATTCACCACTCGCCTATTATTGTCAAGCACTACAGCATTAAAAGTCAGTGACTGATTATATTTCCGCAAGCTTTTTTTCATTGTGGCTCAAACTATTTCAGTTGGATTGAACACACAATAGTATGGAGGCAAACGTAAGAGAATATGACCACGTGTTTCATACATCGAATCAATAATATACTCTATTTTGAAATTACATTGTTTTATGGTCGCCAGTAATACCTTTTTCGTTGGAATCTTTTCGGGTATTTCCATGTCATGATTTCGCATGAAATCAACAATATCTGCTTTTTTTGTATTATTGTTTGGTATTGTAGTCAATAACGATGAGATTTGGTGTGAAAGTTGAATAACTTTTTCTAAAATTGATCAATTTTCTTCTCCTGAGGATGCTAACTTTGTTGGCGAAACGCGCGTCGAGTGCAAAAATATCAGTTTTGTGTTAGGGCAATTGATCTCGAAAAAAGTAATTCAATTGTAGTCAATAACCGAGAATGATACGGAGCATTATCCATAACAATAACCGAGTTTGGAGGAATATTTGGGAAAAGCTGCTCACTGAACCATGTTTCGAATAAAGCCGCAGTCGTATCTTCGTGGTAATCAGCAGAAGAATCTTTTATATTTTTGGCCGACAGAAGCAAAGCGTTGGGTACGAAACCACTTTCATTCCCGGCATGCAAAATTATAACACGTTTTCCCCTTGAAGAAGGTGTATTCAAAATAAAATACTTGGTTTCGTCTACCCAGCCATATTTGACAACATCATGGGTGTCAAATCAAGTTTCGTCGAGGTAGATTATATGTCTGCTGGATTCTCGGTAGCTTTTCATTCGCTTCAAATATTCTTGTCGGAATTGAACAATGCGTATCGATTCCATTATGACCATCTGATTGTTCAATTTTTTATATTTGAAACCACAAGACAATAGAGAGACGTAGAGTTTCTAAAGATTTGTAATTGTAATCGGAATGGTCGAGTAATTTATACCAAATCATTTCCAATGTTATTACTTCATTTTTTTGGTATATACCATAAATTGTTCGCCGAATCACATCTTTTGTAGCACCATGAACGTTTGCGAATTTTTCATTCCTTTGTTTTCGTTTCATTGCATAGTCAATGGCATCCCCTATTTTAATGACTCGAAGAACTGTCGAACGAGATAGTTTCGTTAACTCGCATATCCTATTCACAATGACATTCTGTGAAGTGTGACAGTTTTCCTTCTTCAAGCATTCATGAATATTTAAAATTACTCGCTGAACTTGAATATGTAAGTCCTCATTATCAAATTCCGGATCCCTGTCGATCGATACAGATTCCTCACACGTAATGTTATCATTTGTTTCAAAAGGTCTCCAGAAAGCCATATTGATGAAAGTACCCAAAAACACTAAGATTTTCACAAAAATCGGTTTAAACGATGAGATTGGAACCTTTGGTGTAAAAGTTGAGAACTTTTGGAGAACTAGTGGAATCACTACGTGCAAATTAATTTGTCCGCTTTTTAATCTATTGTTGACAAATTACCGAAAAATCAATTAGGATAATCATCATTTAACAAACAAAGTCCACATCGGACCAAAAAACTTTAGGTATATAAACAGCTAACCCTTGTCTTTAGATTCAGTATCAATTTGCTTCTCCTGAATATGCTGACCTTGTTAGCGAAACGCGCGTTGAGTGCAAAAATATCAGTTTGGTGTCAGGATAATTGATCTCTAGAAAAAGTTTTCAAAAATCTGTTTGTAAAACCACTCACTATCTAACCTAACCCCACGAACACACGGCACTGATAAAGAAATATTGTGAAACGGACAAAAAATTAGTATTCAGCCAGTCCAGCTAGCCGAGCGTTTATTCCTCAACTACATTTGATAGCACGTTGTCAAACTATCTGGACGACTAGGGCCACAGGCAAGAAATGTTTATGACTGTACTCTTATTTTTATTGCCGTTCCAATTGGGAATGGATGGACTTTACTGTTACTTTAAAATCTATAATATAATTCATTCATGAAAAATTATAAAGACAGATAGAAAAAAAATTCATGAAAAATGAGAAATAGAACTATATTGTTACTGCAGTTTTATCCTATAAGGACATTGTAATTGTTTGAAAATGTCCTTATACACAAAGAAACTGCAGTAAAAACATTACTAACGAATAAAAATGGTGAAGAAACAGAAAGTTTTATTTCTCATTTTTCATTATTATCTACCACGAAGTAACGGCTACATCCATCAATTTATTGAAATAAAATATCATGCGATACATTCCGTTATGTATTATTACAGTACTCGTTTATATTTCGGACTTGTACTGTGTAATAAGTTATGTAAAATATAATTCTGATTCCGAATACGCAATAGTTCTTTCAGTTAGAATAAAATAATAACTACATACTTTCTTCAACTTTCAGAAATTAACAGACATAATTACTCGTTTGAGTCGTTGAAACTTTGTGAAATAGGTCTACATTGAGCCTGTCACTGCTGGTTTCTGCTGGTCGACTGTCCCGAAAAGAGATAACGTGTTCGTTCTGTCGGTCATTCATCTGTGAAATGCTCTTATCCCTTTATGTCAGCCATCAAATAGCTTTATTTTCTCCCGCTCCAACTGAGGGCGCACACGATAACACGGCTGGTGTTTATTTTCAATACAGCCAACTGTAATGTAAATAGGTGGTCGGGTCAATCAGAAGGATGAAACAAAAAGGAAAAGGAAAATCAAAGCGTAGATGATGGCAGCTGATAAGGAGGGTGAAAAGCTGATTTTATTCCAGGAAGTAATGGAAAAATCAGAAGGAATCAATGGAATGTTTTTCGAATTTCCACAAGGGGATACTTACGTGGACTGTTGAAAAAAATAAGATGAAGATTCAAATTTCGTGAGCTACGTATTTTCGATTAGCGATTTTTTTATGTTAGTATACTCGTCTCGAACATATGTTCACAGTTTCAGCTATTTGACATGTTTAGTTTGTTGGTGACAGTGGCATACGGTGACTGTACCCTGACTCAAAAAAATATTCACAAGTCGCCTTGGACGTCCGGCATATCTGGAGAATGTTGAGAAAGTGGAAAAAATTGTTATAGAGAACCATCGAATCACTATTAGATAATTTTCTGAGGATGTTGGCATGACGGTTGACTCATGCCATGCAATTTTCTTTGAAAATGTTGGGCATGAAGCGTGTGACAACGAAGTTGCTGAATTTTGACTAAAAACCCGTCGCATAAGCATCGCTCAGGGATTGTTGAATGACATCAAAGGCGATCCAGTTTTGTTTGAAGGGTCATAACATGGGTATATGGTTTTGATATCGAAACCAAAGTCCAATCGTTCCAATGGAAGAGCCCGGAAAAGCCAAGACCAAAAAGCACGCCAAGCAGTGGCGGATTAACAAATTTGCCGCTAGTAGGCTATTCAAATTTTGCCGCTCCTTCTGACCTCTGCTTATCGATACCCTACACGGACAAAAGACGGTGGACGAAAATATTTTTGAATTAAAAGACTAAAAAATGATTCTTTGCTTTTAAAAAAATTCATATCTTAAGAAAAATTAAGAGCTGATTACAGTCATTCTAATCCTAACTAACCTAACCTAATAATATTCATTCTAAACCAGTTTAGTAAATTTTCTGAGCTTCTAAATAATGTAATCCATGAAATTAATAAATACTAACATACAGCAGCATACGAATCTCTAGTAAGCAAGGCACTGATATTTAACATCTTTGGATTCCAAAAATAACTGCACAGTTTTTAAACAATTGGTATACTCATCACAATTATTAAACTATATAAGAATACTTGTACCACCAATTTTTGATGAATGGTTGACAAAAAAAGATGAATAGTTTGTAAGTTTTCTAAGCTGTTAATTTCCCACAAAGCTGGATCTTTATTTAGATTGACTGTTGTTTGCACTTGGCCATTACTTGTACTTGACGTGTGAAACTGAGACGCATCTTCAATTGTTATACAAACTCATGATTCCTCTACGCGACTACCGCCTCTCTGTCAGAAAAATACATATCCGTTTTCATAAAAGCAGATTCTTCAACATACCCTAGTTGTTGTTCGGCCGCAGAGTTGAAATCCGTTTCATCTTTTTTAGATTGTAGTGTATCACTGCATGTGGTTGAAGTTCCTGGTCTTACAATACTGTTTCCCCTTACACTTTTAAGAAAACTGTCAATTTTCATCGTTTTTACCGATAACCTGTTCTTGTTCTTTTTTTTTCATTTTGACGTACTGTACTCAGCTTCACTGAGTCGCTTTCATTCATCAATAATTTTCACAATTTCTTATTCAAGAACAGAAAAAAAAATTACGTTAGGAGTCTTATTTCGCGTACATAATTATCAGTATCTTTTGTTCAGATTTCAGATTGAGACTTTGAATAGTTACGTAATATAAGCAACAGAAATACAACAAAATAATAATATACTTAACGAAAAAATCTAAATCTGCAAACCTTCTAAAACAGTGATACGAGTTAAAATAATTACTGAATCGTTATGGATGATTTATACATTAGGATTACTTACCCGCAATAAGTTTGTATTGTGTTGTCTTCACTTATTCGGTGTCCGGTGTTGTTATGTTATAAAAATTATGTATACAACCCACTAAACAATTGCAAGACGCAATTATCCGAGGTGACTTTTGTTTTGACAAAATTTAAATACGGGACGGGACTTTCCAGTTTGTATCGCCGCTGAAGCCGCTCTATATCTTTCTCTCTTGCTCCCGAACTCAATGCTGCCACACGTAACGTGACATTCGGCTCCCTCGGCGACCCGACCGCACCTCGTGCTTTTATTTCGGCCAGACACTCTTAGCGAATGATCGTCATTATTCGTCATTCGTTCCCGCACCGCACTCCAAATAAGACTACTTACACAAATACGTAGTATAAAAAAAAGTATTAAAAGACTGACAAACTTTGACAAGTTCAGTTAAGTGGTGAAATCTAATAACATTTAGGTATTTATTTATTTTTTATTTCTCTAAGACAAAAAAAAATTGGGACAAATTTGCCTACTCAGCCTGCCAGCCGCCACTGACGCCAGTTCGATCAAAAGTGTTGCTCATCGTTTTTTTCGATTGTCGTGGCATAGTGCATCGGAGTTCTTACCACATGGTTGTAACGTCAATGAAGATTATAATCTTGAAGTTATACGCCGCTTGCGAAAAGCAATAAGAAGAAAAGGTCTGATATTGTGGAAAAACAATGACTTTCGCATCACGATAATGCACCTGCTCACTCGTCATTGCTTGTTTGTAATTTTTTGGCCAAAAACAACCCCGTTATCATACCCCAGCCACCGTATTCCTCAGATTTGGTCCCCTGTGACTTTTTGGTGTTCCCAAGATTGAAGAGACCCATGAAAGGACAGGACGGTGTTTGACGTTTTTGCCAGGACATACCAAAAAGTGCATGTCAGAACTAATTCGAGGATTGAAAAAAACCAATCAACTTAACATGCCAACCAGCTGAAACTGTGTTCGAGACGAGTAAAGCAACCTAAAAAACAGACTTATGTTTATCCAAAAAAAGAATTTTTCTCTGAAATGATTTGAAACTTACTTGAATATGCCGTTAACTTGAAAAATCGCTGGCTTCAATATACCCGACATTTTCTGTCGTATTTCTTATATTGTATTTATATTACATTTATTTATTTTTATTTATTTATGATAATTCAAAAGAAGGTTCAGGTTCTGTTCACCACCCAGCATTATTCGATGTTCATTAGAAAATTTGAGGTAATATAATTGTTTTCTGTTACACCAATGACTAAAAAGTGAAGTATCAAAGGATACAATTGTCCTCAACATTGCGAACTCATTTAATTCTACAAATCCATTCCGCTGCAACTTTATTCCCCGAATTAATCCAGTATTATCAGCTCAGAAAGTTCTGGGAACATTTCTATTTCAGCTTGCTTAATTAATTACATTTCGCTCTATACAAATCCATGAATGCAACATGTTAATGCACTCCCTTGGTTTGATATTAATATTGGAAACCATGTTCATCTATTGTGTCATCTAGTTTGGATTTGCCATCAAAATCAATGATCATTCTTTGAGCAATAATTCAATGGGATGGGGAATGCTTTCCTTATTCAATCACATAAGAAGTTCAACGTAATTGATGTTTAGATGACTGAATAACATGTGAACTGTTGATGAAAAGTTACTACATATATTTGTGCAAAATTTCAGATAAAAACTTGTGAGAATTACTAGTTTCAAAGTTAAAAATATATTAGAAAAACATTTTGCCCTTATAATCTAATCGCTAAACATCAAATCGGGTATTAACAATTTGAAAGTAACTGAAAATCGAAATTTGGTCATAATAATGACTATTTCATTCCTTTATACCGCTCATATTCCAAAAAACTGATCGCACAAGGGAAGTTACCCCTCAAATATGTTCTGGAGATGCAAAATACCTTCAGATTGAACGTCTCAAAAAATGTTCCTTCGGAAAATGGTTGTTTTCCGAATTTATCACAATTGGTTCGGTCAATTTTTCATTTCAGTCTCCAATAATTTCGATTTGGTATTAGTTTTAACGAAAAACAGTGTATAATAAATACTATTCATCTCAGTGGCAATTGACGATATTGATGTTGCTTTTTTGTATAGATGATATCACACACAACAACTTGACTACACTGCAAAAGACCCAAACTGATACCTTGAGTTTCAAGAATGGCAGAAATCCCAGCAGATATCAAAGCACTTTGATGATGTGGTCAACATGATGAATTCTACAACTCAAGAGTATGATTTCGCTTTTTGGAAATTTCAATCCCCACAACCACAAGCCATAAAAAGAGGGGTACGAACCATCATTTCAGTAACAACTTCAGGAAATGAAGATTTTGGCTTAAAAAGTTATGTAAGACTTGACAAGCTTTTTGGATAGTCTTTTTTTAGAGGATAATTTTGTGTATTAAAAAACCAGATAGTCAAACCAGTGTAACAAAAATTTCATTTGAATACCTACTTTTGCAGACCACATCACCTCACTGGTTTGAAGTGAAGTTATTTATTCCTGAGATTCAATGGTTTATTGGTTTATTTATTATTATTAACCAAGTAGGCTTTTATTCATGCACACCCTGCCTTTATACCTGCTAAATGTTTAGGCATTAATTTTTCAATGTGAAATTAATAGAAGAGAATTTCGAATTATATTCTATATGTGGTAATATCTGGTAAAACTTCTGTAGGAAGAGATACTTACATTAATAATATATAATCGTTGAATTTAGAATTCATATTTTATCAAAATATGAATATATTTCCAGAAATCTAAAACAAAATAATTTGAAATTAAAATTCAATGAATTCAGCTTATTTACAAATCTGATCGGATATCATTATCAGGAATACCAGATTCTTTTATGTTTCGTAGGTATGTAATCTACGAATAAAAAAGAAGCTGGAACTGATCCAGATGATTCATTATTATTTCCTGTCATTTCAGTTCCACCGTTTCTGCTAATTTTCGACAGATATGAATGAAAGCATGAAAGCAAAGCCGTCATTCAGTGTCTTACATTCCGTCAGATTTGGGCTCACGGTGTGAATAAAACCATTGTTTTTATTCATTATTATTTTTAGGATTTCCGTTGTTGGGTTATTGCTTGTTTTTGAAAAAGTACAGTTAAATATTCGGACTTGACCTACAATCCATACCGACCGTCTTGTTTTCTTTTTGTATTATACAGTTGTGTTCGCTCGTTCCACTTTTTGCTAGAACAGAGTTGAAATAAAGAGTCACCTACAATCCAAACTGCCAATTTATTTTTCTGAAGATAGGCTGTCGTCTGTTTTCACCGTCTGCGCCATCATTTACATCATTATTTATCAGTTCAAGTTTCAAGTTTCGGGATGTATATTCTAAAAACCCTCTTTTCGTCTTCTCGAGTGTTAGTGCAAACTTTCTTGCACAGAACCCTACTTGGGAGGCGTCTGACTTGTCTATTTCTCCCAAGTCTCCGGAAAGCACTGCAGCCTCATGGACTTGTTGCCTTTTCTCCCATCTTCTTCATGACAACCATTTCAACAATCGTGTTCCATGTACTAGTTTGTACAAATCTCTCGTTGGATGTATGTCATATTCTTCTGGACATAATTCGAGTTATCCATTAATTGTTTGCTAACTATTTTCCTCTGTACATTTATAGCATTGTACAGCAGTATTTTGTTCACAGAAGTGTTTTGTTCAGGTGTCACTATCCAGTGAGTAACCTTGTAATTGTTCTGAGCATTGCTTTGGTCAATCTCTTCTTCAGTTCTTTTTTTCCCGGGTGTGTTTTTACAGTACTCTCAATTTTTTATACATATAATTTCCAACCTGGTTCCATATCAAAGACCTTAGTAACCATCAGCGTCCGTCAGTTTTCTCAGTTCTTCACAGCATTACCAGACCAGTCTCCATAGTCACTTTTTGGTTCGTCAATGCCCCGAGTGCAACTTGGCTGTCTGTGAAAATATTGATCTGCTCATTTCTTTCAGATCTCAGATGAATGTTCCTTGCGCCTTGCTAGATTGTATACACCTCAGCCTGAAAGACTATTAGGCTGAAAACTCCAGTGTTCTGAGTGGGTAACTGAAATGAATATTTCTTTCCGTATAGTAAATTCTAGCTCTAGTTTCATGTTCGATTTTTGAACAGTCTGTATACCAGTGTTTCAGTCAAGCATGTTCACAGGATAACTGTTCATTCTCCACTCTTCGCGGTTTGAAACTTCCGCCGCAAAGTTTGTGTCGAATATGTATTTTGGTGTCACGTTGTCCGAGAACTGGTTTGGTGGTCCATATATTTGAAAATTTCTGTTTTGCCCGCTCCCATGTAACTCGGCGAGTTTGCACATCGGCGCTTCCCCCATTATCACTTAATGTAAAGGGGGAAGGATCTAAAGTCTTTCCAATGCTTCTGCAAAAGTAGTTTTCATTGCTCCCGTTATTCCGAAGCATGCACTCTGCTCAGTTTGTTGATGGCGGTCATTTGCATATGCATCTTTAGCCACCAGACCACAGATGCATATGTTATCATGGTGTAGAGCCAAAACATCATGTTTGGTTTCAGCCCCCATCTCTTTCCATAGGTCTGTCTAGCCACCATCTGTGCTACTTTCGCATTTCTTTCAATTCTTACAATTACATCATATAATCCGTAAATGGCAGTCTATGCCCAGCTAGATGGTGAATTTCTGGTTAACAGCGCCAATCCCGAATCATTGAGAACATATTTAAATTATTTATTGTTGGTGGTAGTTTGTCCATTTCTGTTGTTTGAGATTAAGAAATTGTTAAATATGATAACAAAGAATTTTGTGAAATATTTTGTAAATCATTCTTCAATTAATCTTTTAGGAAACACATAATTTACAAAAGTTTGTATTCAGGAAGATATAAACGAAATGCCTTAGACAAATATCTATTAATTGGTATTCAGATATAAACTGCTGAAAATTGTAGCCTAGCAATTGATATTTTGCCTGTTGTCACTATTAACTCACTTCTACGTATCTTCACTGATTGCTATTCGGGAACTGGAGCACCAGTAAAAACTGGCACCAGAGGTTTCGATTTGTGAAGTATCCAGTTTGTGAATCACATGTAACCAATATATTTGTTTGAATTTTGATCCCAGCAAAACCTATTAAATCTCCTTCATAAAATGATGATATCAGCACACAGATGCAGCAACTTACATACTTAACTCAAAAGTTAAACTCAACGTTAACGTCTGATTTTTGGACTTTGAAGTGAAAATAAATAAACAACATGAAAACATCAATTCTTAATGTACTACTGAGGGAACTCGTTATACTTTAACATCGTCCCTCCATTCACTCATTTTGGATTTCTATCTTCGAAATCTCTACTTCAGTATTACTGTTTTATGTGAAACATTTCAGACTTTTTATTGAATTAAAAAAGCTCTCTGTCATCCACGCGTCGCAAGCTCTCCGAACTTTTATCTGTTTACTAGAAACAAAAAAAACCAGAACGTCAACACTTCTGGAAGAGAACAGTTCGAATCGAGTTGTGTCGTCTCGTTTACAAATGACTTGGAGTTGTAAACTTTGTGCCGTCTAAACATTTCTTCCGACGATCTTACGAGGTTTTGATAAATGACTTTCAGTCTGAGAACTTTAATAGTGCCAGGAAGAGGTAACACATGCGCCCGGAATAAAAATTGTTCGAGACGCCTTCCAATGGGGCGATAAAAATTAATAGCTTCGGCAAATTTGGCACAGCTTGTTGCGGGAGAGTAGCCTGCTCATATGACCCGGATTCTGGAAAATAATCCTTGTTCCTACACAAGCGTTACCGGTTATAAAATTTATGTCCGCGGGAGACTTCGCCTCGATATATTGAATCGACAGATTAGTATTCCGTATCCATTGAACCAGACGAAGGAATTTTACGTGAAATTTCTGAGTGGTCGTAAAGTGTCGACATTCAGCTTTTAACTTATTTCACCACAAGAAAGACCTCAAACCTGGACGGACTTGCCAGTGAAACAGAATATCACGTATTTTCAAATTATTGAAAACTCATATGAATGTAACTTCTGTGCAATCACATTAACGGTCTTCAGAACAGTAAAAAAAGTAGTTGGAACAATGATTTCCTTGCTCTACAAAAGACAAACAGTTATCTATGATTTTTGCTAGTAAGTCATTCTTGACATATCGATGATGTGCTGAAAAAATAATAATTTTTTAGATTGCGGTTGCAATTCTTACTTGTTACTTCGCATTTAGGACGATTTCATGTATTCTTACTGAAAAGATACTCTCAACGATATTGCTATCTAGGTATTCAGCTCTATAGGGACTTTGAAGTACTAGAAAAATTCTTTTTTGATTATTTCTAAGCACAGAAATATCTTATTGAAACGATTGGATATTGAAATTACAAGCCATAAAATACAACGTAACAATGAAACTAGTGAATGTATTATAAATTATTAATTGATTTTCCTATCAACATATACATGACTTCCAAGTATATTTTTGACATGAAATTCATGTTTAAAATTTCATTTACAAGAATAAATCTGTGTATGAAAATAACAACTCCACAATTTTTCCTGTTTTTTAAACTAATGCTTCAAAGGTCTCCAAAATTATCATAATTACTCCAATGATCTGAGCTTGGCTTTAAAGGGTATATTTGAAGCTACCAAAAACTTTTTCATTTTTTGTGAAAAATCGCTTTTTGGTGGAAATTTCAAATTTAACTTAATTGTAAATATCGATGAGCGCCATTGAAAATTTTGCTCAATTTTTTTTTCTAGAGTACCTCTAGTTGATTTCAAGAGATCCTGAAATTTTTGAAATGGCGTTTTTTTTTTTCGTTCAAAAGATATAAATTTCTGAAATTCAGGAAAAAATTATTTCTATGCCATTGTCCGAATAAAACAATGATAAATTCACTTGTAATTTTTTATTTTAATGCACAAAAATTTATTTTTTGGCAAAAAACTTAATTAAAAGATAATTAATAATACATTTAAATAATTGAATTATTTCCGATTTGAATCGATCAAAAACACGGCCAGCACAAATTTTGTGACACGAAATCTAAAATCCAAAAATTCTTTGAACAAGTTATGGACAATACTTTTGATACGGCTGAAAGTGACAATTCAATTTCTGATAAAAACCCAGAATCGACCGGAAATGATAGTGCTGTTGAAGAAAAAATCCAAAAATACCAGCAAATTCAATGAAAAGTTTTATCAATTTCACCATCAAGTTGGTCTACGGTAAAAATTGTGAATATTTTTGGAGCAACAACATACATACAACGAGTGAAAGAAGATGGCATCTTGTTCATTCTTGAGCGAAGTAGAGGTTTTGTTGTGTAAAACAATTCAAGAAAAAATTTAAGAATTTTATAGCAATCAAGATGTCAGCAGAAAATTTCCAAGAAAAAAAGAGAACAAATCCGTACCTACATGAAAATGGTCAGCGAGTGTAAAAACAGAAACTTTCAATATCAGGCAACTTAAACGAAATTCATCATATGTTTGAAGAAAAATATCCAGTTGAAAAAGTAGGTTTTTGAAAATGTGTGAGTTTGAGACCACCTGAATGTATTCTTACTGGTAGTCACGTGGTATGTGTTTGTCAAGTGCATGAAAATTTCAAACTCTTGGAGCAAAGCTTGGTTAACCCCAACTCAACTCACCAACAAATGAGTATAATTTCGTATAATGCAACGATTATTTTGCAACACTTATTCATGGATAACTTTTTAGACGAGATTACATACAAGCAGTGGACACAAGTAGATCGATGTTCTCTAGAAACAATTATCAAACCAGCTGACGACTTTGCTGATATTTTTGTAGAATATATATATATATATATATATATATATATATATATATATATATATATATATATATATATATATATATATATATATATATATATATATATATATTTCAAAACTACTTCATCAAGACTTTGTACCTAAAGAACAGGTTAAATATTTTCAAACTATGAAAGAAAATCTTGAAATTGGGTAAGTACTTGATGCTGATTTTTCAGAAAATACTTCAAACTACTGTTCGAAGAGAATACTGGAATAGGTAATGAGCAAGCAACAATCCATCCTTTTGCGTATTATTATTTTTATCCAAATCGAAAGGAGTCGATTCCAACCATTGGTCTATTTGGCATTAAATGATACCTTCCATTGGTATCATAGGAATGAGGGCTGATCGGTTGTCAGTCTGCGACTACCTGCATCAGGAAGGTAAGCACATAAGTGTAGCTTAAGAAGTAGTCTCCTGTGACCTGGTACACCAATTCCACCTACCAGCCAGGACTGGTAACCTGAAGCTATTCAGCTCGGAATGTGCAGCTCTTGAATTGTACCTGTGGATAATGTACTGGAATTTTTTGTAGACCAATCAACTGGAGATATCCAGTTGATCGATCATTATTGAGGTTTTTGTATATTCAAGGTGCCAGATTCTAACCCTAATGACTGAAGTCGTTAACAGATAAGGACATCTGTAAGTAAACTATTCTTGATGATATATTCAACGTAACACCGTAAATGTTAGTGAACAATGGAATGACGTAAGTTCTTGGGCACCCTTGTTAGTTCTTGTAGAGGATATCGTCAATGACCAGAAGGGTGTTGCCATCGACGTTGTCGACGAAGAAAAATGTCAAAAGGACCTTAATACTCCCCGAGGGTTGGGAGAGCCAATGGAATGAATAATAATAAATGAAATTGTTATCGACAAAACTCCAATTCACATATACAGAAAAATTACCTTCAGAACAGATATACATAACGTCAACGTAACTTCTACCGGATCTGCGCTATCTACAATGACAAACCTAAGTCAATGAAACGAGTCACACTTCAGTCCTTTAAAACCTCTTTCAGTTAAATTCTTTCTTCTTCGAAAAGCAGAAATATCCTAGCCGATGAGCTACCTACATGAAATATAATCTATTGTAAAGTAACTTGAGTGAGTATTTTTGTAGTACCTTGCGATATTTGTTCAAGGTTGACCGATATCTTTTCATTGTCTAAATTGAACTTCGCCTTTTATTTATTTTCATTATTATTATAAAACACACTGAAGTAATAACCCAGAAATGTATAATTAATATAACAAGCGTCAAAGATAAACTACGACAAATGATACTCTGATTAGAATAACCCGCGAATCAAAATCTCGTTACACGTCACAGGATCCTCCATAATAAATAACGCTTGGTGCAAGAAGCGTCAACCGTCGTCGTCGACAAGTGAACGCCGCACCAGGGTTTCCATCCATCATTCTCAACGTGTCATGGACATCTGTGTGCATTTATTTTCTGGGTTCTTTGAAATTTACACCCTGGAAGTTGGAGAACAGGATAAATACGAGAACGACATGATGTTATTTACTGTTTGTTTGCATTTAACGAGATGTTTCCTGGGTAGGATGGGCCTTTCCAGGACAATTCAATTTCGAACTGCGTAATATAAATGGAATAATGTTACTTTCAACACTGGAAACTAGTCTTTTATCCCAGGTTTTGTTATTAATAATTTTTTTGACACAAGAAAATTTTTTGGTTCCAAATTAGTTTTCTATAAAGTTATTAGTTATCAGTATTTGATGCTCAAGAAGACAATCATTCATTTGGAAGAAACTTTTTGGCTCTCCACTTTTCCATCAATAAATAAAAAATATGGAAAGCGTCTAAAGAAAGACAAGGAAAAAAACTACAAAAAAACTCCTCATAAAGATATGTAGGGATAGAGGTAAGTTTCTTCCCGATAAGAATATGATAAAAACCTTTACGAGCAAATATACTCGTATTCGAAAAAATGTTTAATTCTTTGAAAGTTTCGTTGTTTGTAAGTCCCCATTACGGAATATCCTCTATATCATTTTCGAACCTTTTCCTAGCTGGGCGTTTATTACAACTCTGATGACTCAATATATGGTTCTGGAGTGAATTACTACCTTTTATTTTATATTCATTGTACCAGGTTTGGCAACTGAAACACATACAAATGAATGTGAAGAACAGAACAACCTGAGAATTAGGAATTAACTGTTTGTCAACACACTACTAACACAAACGGACACAGAAAACAAGATCATCTCCATTCAAGATTATTATTCATGAAACAATATTTAACTATACTGATTATTATTGTTTTTACTGTTCATCAAATGTATAATCTTCCACAATCTGAAAAATAAACAAAAATATGTGAATGAGAATCTGCTGAAGTTGGTAAAATAGTAATCAACATACTATACAGATTCCACAATCATCACAAACCTAACAACATAGGGACATCACAATTAACGTCGTATCTCCTAGTTTCTCTGAAAAAATGAAGGCGAATCGGTTACAAGATAAATGATGCTCATTTACGCTATACAAAGAACCTACCTATATATTTCAATATTCTAGGTTCAGTAGCTTCGGCTGTACGTTAATATAAGAACAGCCTAGTAATTTATATTTTTGACTTTAAAAATACAGTAACTGAAACAATATGCCTACTGTACTAAGTAATGAATAGCTTCGAGAATCGAATTATGTTACCTATAAATAGATTTGCAGAACTAACACAACGGTCAACGACATCTGCCCTCACGAGTCTGCCCGCGTTCGGGTCGCGTTCTCGGCAATGGCGCTTCATTGCTTAGACCGCCCCTCTACCCCCGCGCATAGGCCCCCGTCGTCTTACAGTAGACGCGACGTGTAATGGCTTACTGCGTTGAGTAAAGTTAATTTTATCGTGATAACTTTTGAACAATTCGTCCAAATTATTTAGTGTGAAAGACAAGATGAAATTTATCTATATTAAATACTTGAAACAACAACTGTATCAATTTTTATAAGAATTGCGGTACATTATCTGCACGTAACTCCATCGGTATAGACAGTGCACGCCAAGACAGCTCTCAGGAAGCAAGAATTTTTCCGACTTATTTAATAGTTATCGTTATATTATGACAAAATTACAAAAAACCTTTGTGAATTGTAACCTATATGATGTATAAGCTGTATTTATGTAAAGTTTTATCTAAATCTGTTTAGTCGTTTACGCGTGAAAGAACCACAAAAATAAATATATACATCCATCCTCAAAAACTTCCATATAGTAGTATAGATAGATAGATAGATATATTGTTCCTACGAAAAACACTGCCGATCACCGTTTGTGATGGGTCAGTCTCCACCAGGGTCCTCAAAATCCTCGTCCTGAATTACTATAGGTTGACCACTTCGAGGCTCATTCGAGGCTAAAATCTTCGGAACGAAATTTCGTAAACTAATGTTTGACACTGCGTCCATTAAAATTATCATTGCCAAATACATAGTTGATTTTTCGAGCTGTTTTGGCAGCGCTTTGGTTCAATCTGAATTCGTAGAGAAAAATTGGCCAAAAATCGCTTAATGACATCATACCGTAGTGAGCTGAAAAGAGCCAAAAAATAAAATTTAAAAAAATTAACAGCATCAATGTATAGAGTACAAAATTATTTATCGATCAGTTTTACCACGACACACTAGAATGGATATTTATTGAGGCAGAAAGCTACAAAAACGGATGACATTGAAACGGACGAAATGTTTTAAATAGTTGAGCCGTTTTTGAGATTAGCGCGCGAGATTAAATGTTAATTGATAAAACTAGATTGGATTCACTACTTGAGTAACTGTTATGATCGTCTTGCTTATTATGCCATGCGTCTAAACCAGAGCTTACAATATCATAACTTTAGTTTAAACTCCACTTTATTTTCTTGGATAAACAGGGAATGCAGTGTAGTTGTTTAAAAATTTATGGAAACATGACCGTTCTCATAACGAAACCTGCTGCGGATAGGTTTTCTTACTTCCATTTCGTACACTTTGCATGAATAAAGGTCATTATTTAAGCAGGATTTCCTGTCTGGGAACGTGGAGAGCTCGGAAAAGAGTGACGATATAAAGTTGAATGTGATGGACGAGACGGATTGGAGGAAGTTCCAACGTAACTGATGATGGTGAATAATATATTAGAAAATGTTGTTTGAAAGTGAGGAGAAAAATAAAAAAATCGAATTAGAAAAGTATAGATTCAAGTTTCTACAAACAATAGAAATCTGTTTATGATTTAATAACTTTGTATAAAGATTGTTTCCAAATGTAGTCCAGTTCACAAGTTGAAAATGGTGGAAAATATAAATAATGTTCGAAAAAATACGTGAGGTAATCAGGTATTTGCAAATATTTCCAAAACTATAAAGAATTAGGAAATTAAAAAAAGATACTTAAAGAGGAGGAAACTTCCAAAAAAAGTCCAACCACCCAAATACTATTTCTCTATTATTTATAATTTCAATTTTACTCCGAAAACTAAAGCGAGTATGTCAAAAAAAATGTATCTAATAAATATTAATTTAAATTTATATCAAAATAATTAATTTATATCAAATACAGCGAATGGCTTGTTTAAACATCACAGGAGCCATGAGAACAACACCAACCGCGGCAATGGAATTAATTAAGGGTCTGACCCCTCTGGACCTGTACGTTGGTGTAAACTTCGAAGTAGGAATGGGTCAATTGAGCCTGGGCCTATGGCCAGAAGCGCTGTCTGCGCAACCCCTGCTGCAGGCAATAAATGATGCAATTGAACCCAGGTTTATGTTTAATAAACCTTACAAAATACAAATAAAACGGAACACAGAATCAGATGCTACAAATGCAATACACATATATACAGACGGCTCAAAAACCAAAGAAGGCTCAGGATGTGGAGTGTACTCCAGATCACTTAGCCTAAAAATTAAGTGGGGAATGGGAAAAATACCAGCGTGATACAAACAGAACCGGCTGGTATCTCAATCGCCCCAAAAGAAATAACTAGGAAAGGAATTTCAGGCAAAAACATAACAATTTGCACTGACAGCACACACGCCCTTTTAGCCTTGAACAGACAACGTGTAACCTTAGGGCTAGTACTAGAGTATCATCAATATTTAGCCAAAGCCTCGGTAGATAATAACATTATCCTGAGGTAGGTTAAAGGGTACGACAGGAGTGAAGGTAATCGCATTGCCGAATCTTTAGCCAAGGAAGCGGCTGGACTAAGAATTTTAGGACCCAGTGGCACTTCGACAATTGCGGAACTAACCAAATGTTATACCCATGCTCAATCCCTAAAAATATAGGATAGAATCAAAGGATGCAATCTTGCCAGGATCACCTTGGGCGACCCTGGGAAGCTGGCGCCGTAGAAATATCTGGCGATGACAAGGAAAAATATATGCCTAACAGTGGGATTTCTGACTGGCTACTGTCAACTGAGGAAATACCTCCGTAATATGTGGCTAGTGGACACACCTCTATGCAGGATGTGTGAACAGGAAGATGAGACTGTCAGGCATGTTCTGTGCGAGTGCCCGGAGTTATCGTCAATAAGAGAGTGTGTGTTCGGCGAGTCTTGGCCTACACCTACCGATATAAAGGAGATGTATCCCAGTGACTTGTCCACCTTCCTGAAAAGGACAGGATGGACGATGACCTAGGAGGACAACTCCTCGGGAGGATGTACAATGGGTCACATGTGGCCTAAGTGCTGTGGGTTTTCACTCACCCATCCTACTCTACAGATACAGATATTAATTTGAAAATATATAAAAATTAAAGTGTATTCTGAATACTGCAAAAAATTTAATATCTATGGAAAAAATCTCAAAGTGCAATCTATGATTTTTGTAGGTAACTTGTTTATTCTACTCCAACATTGTATGTTACTTTTGTAATGTGTATTTGTATATTTTTTCAGTGTGAATAAACGTTATAATTATTATTATTATTATTATACTTGCGTCTCCATTGAAGACCACAAAAAATTTTTGAATGGTTTTCCAAAAAAAAATTCGTTTCGTGGTACTCTTTTTATCAGTGTACTCAACAAGATACCGTTATAAACATTTCAAATTTTTTATATTTATTTGTGTCTACATAGTACAACATTTTTTAATTGTTCATATTCGTTTTTCTTTATATTTAAAATGTTTGAATAATTAGTTGATAAACGTTTCATAATTGACATTCCTCTTCGAATTAAAGGATTTTTTTATTAATAATATATAACGCCGGTCGGCGCTGGTCATCGTCAATCAATTGTGACTTGGTCAAGGTGGCGCTCAACTCGACTTGCGCTACACCATCGTTCTAGATGTCGCGTCGCTTCGAAAGACTTTCCTATCGGCTTCCAGAGACTTCCATTACAATATATGAATACTGCCAATGAGCAAATCGAGAAGTTTAGTTAAAAGTGCCTAACGAAGTATCCTTATAAGGCGATAGACATTTGAATATTCGTTGAAATGTTTGTGTTGTATTATCAGTATAGCAAGTGAAATAAAGTTGAGTTAAATTGTACAGTGTAGTTTATCATTGTCAAACCCACGAGGATAACTTAACAATATCATTCCGGAAAGACTGAGCCATCTCACGTATTTTTCCGACTATCATCTATATTGTTTTGGATGGTTTCCGGATTTTGCTGGGTGTCCTTTGGTAACCATCGCCATGCAACTGCGGCAGTCATCTTCAGTGACGTGGTCGAAATACTCTTCTTGACATATCAACTGAGTTTCAGTTGATAAGTTCTTTTGTTTTGTTATTTTTTTACATTGAGCTATAACGTGCTGTAAGTGATTTAATAACAAACAAAGCACATTATCATCATTATTATTATTATTATTATTATTATTATCGTTTTTTCAAAGTTCGCCGAAGGCAGATATTCAAATACTCGAACTCGAGGGTGAGTACCGTTTGACTAATTTTCATCGTTTATACTGAAATGGAGCATTAAATACTTGCGGTTTTTGTCACAAGCTCTCCTCTTAACCCTTCTGACGATACATGATTTATATCAATTTATTTAGTGATCTAAATATTAAAATTATATTGTTTCTATTTCACAAAACTTATATCCTTATTATTTATCTTACCTGTGCGTACAGCTATTGAATTGTGAATGTGTAACATTTAAATGAATGAATGAGATCTCTTCCAAGGAAATATTGTGTGATTCATCTATTCTGTATTACCT
This sequence comes from Leptinotarsa decemlineata, assembly GCF_025532065.1. Classification (NCBI taxonomy): domain Eukaryota; kingdom Metazoa; phylum Arthropoda; class Insecta; order Coleoptera; family Chrysomelidae; genus Leptinotarsa; species Leptinotarsa decemlineata. The sequence continues at coordinate 8,137,989 of NW_027412694.1, read as the reverse complement.
TTCTCCGTAAAAAGGCGAAGAGGAAGATAAACGGGGATGCATCCATCTTCTTAGTCATGCATTATAAAGCAGACGATAAAATATCTCCGTATAAATAAAGCCGAAGGTTTCAGTGATACATATTCTAGTATCTACTCCACATTCGAAACTGTTTCAAGAATAATAGTGTTATATATTCATATACAGTGCATTCCATTTAAAACGAGCCACCCTGAATAACTTTTGGTAGAATGATTTGCAGGATAAATTAAAAAACACGCCAACATATTCATATTTGATGTTACTTCCCCTATCGCAACCCCAGAGCATGTCACCGTTTTTGCCAAATGGATCACCCTATATTGTTTCGCATTATCAGATGCTCCAGGATGAGCAGGTTTCAACAAATTATAAAACATATCTGTTAAAAAAAACATCTGTTTCAAAATCTGTTTTTCCGTTAATCAGCTGTCGCCCCCATACGAACGACAACTCTCAGAAGTTGAAAAACTCGTGCGAGCTAAGGACTAACGAGGTCTTACCTTTTAACGTGTGATTCCTAACGTGTCATTCCTAATATGGTCTGAAGCTCATGGTTTGAAAGCTAAAAATTATTTGAGTGTAAAACGAGTCACCCTGAATGAACTTCTGAACAATCTGTAATCTAGGTTTCATAGGTATTTTTGAGAAGTATACTTCAAAAAAGTCTTATTTTGCCTAGTTAAGTTTGAATTCGTTATTATCTTCATTTTGTATTTGTCTGATTCTACAATAACGATTGCCTACCAGGTGAAGTTACAATTGAAGTTTCTGTTTTGGTGAATTCTTGAGAAGCAATGATTCATGTTCATACGCTTCGAGAACGGATTAAAATAGTAAGTTTGTACTACCAGAATTGAAACAGTGCTAGAGCTGCTGCCCGAATGTTCATTGAACTTAAGCTTATACTTACCCCCCTACACATCAATGAAATAAAATTGCCCCCTCTGAAAAGGCACGCCAAGTCCTAAAAAATGTAACATTTCATAATGAAATCCCGTTATTGTTTACCGAACGACACTCGTGTGGAACAGCAACGAATTGCAATGTATCCATAAATGTGACTCGAGTAGTAATCCTGTCGCATATAACGGCTAGAAGCTCATACATGAGTGACAAACTGTCTCAAATAACCATCGCATTGTACGTTGAGGGCATAATATTTTGTGGAACTTTATTGACATCAATATACATAGGAGGTAAATGTATTCCATTTATCAGTTACACTACTTCTATAAAAACAGATGACTCCACGTATTGATAGTTATTATCATAATAGATGATATCGAGGATTCTATATATTCTCATTCATCTTTGCCTTATTGGTACTGGTAGACTGTATTTATTCAAATTTGAGATTATATTTCAAAAACTAGGAACACCTCACGATTTTTTTATATTATATTATGCAGTAAATTTAATCAATAATTATTTCTGAATTTTTCAAAATCCACTTTTAGATAAATTTCAACACACTACAACACATTACATTCGTAATAAGAACCACCACATTCAAATCACAATTTGAAATAATATGAAACTCCTCTTACAACTATATGAACGTTTCGTTTCCACGAAACCATTTTGGACCTACTGAAATTGTAAAAAGGACCCGCAACAAACTTACCACAACTTTTTTTTTTGGCAAAATAATTTTAACAACAATAAACGAGAATCATTTCTTGTTGAGAAAAAAATTAGTTTTTTATCGACCTTTTTTGTATACTTTCACCTTCCACAATCTGAAAAATATGAAAATTAAAATAGAGAACTTTATACAGGTGTATAAAGGGCAAACTTTTAGTTCACCCCGATAAGTTACTGTGTGAATTCAAAGTATATTAGTCTGTTGCTATGTTAACGTATGGAGCCATTGCATGGGGACCGAAAGTTCTACAAGCAACGCCATCCAAAAATTATATCAAATACAGCGACTGGCTTGTTTAAACATCACAGGAGCCATGAGAACAACACCAACCGCGGCAATGGAAGTAATCACGGGTCTGACCCCTCTGGATCTGTTCGTTAAGGAGGTTGCGTTAATGGCCATGGTACGATTGCACACGGCTGGTGTAAACCTAGGAGTAGGAATGGGTCGATTGAGGCTGGGCCTATGGCGGGAAGCGCTTACTGCGCAACCTCTGCTGCAGGCAACAAATGATGCAATTGAACCCAGGTTTGTGTTTAATAAACCCTACAAAATACAAATTAAGCAGAACACAGAGTCAGATGCTACAAATACAATACGGATTTATACAGATGGCTCAAAAACCAAAGAAGGTTCAGGATGTGGAGTGTACTCCAGATCACTAAGCCTAAGGATCAAATGGGGAATGGGAAGAAATACCAGCGTGGTCCAAACAGAACTGGCTGGTATCTCAATCGCCACAAAAGAAATAACCAAGAAAAGAATTTCGGGCAAAAACATAACAATCTGCACTGATAGCAGACAAGCACTATTAGCCTTGAACAGACCCCGTGTTACTTCAGGGCTAGCACTAGAGTGCCACCAAGATTTAGCCAAAGCCTCGGTAGATAATAACATTATCCTGAGGGCACGAAAGGAGTAAAGGTAATCGCATTGCCGACTCTTTAGCCAAGGAAGCGGCTGGACTAAGAATTTTAGGACCAAGTGGCACCCACGGCCTGATGACTTCGACAATTGCGGAACTTAGTCAAATGTTACACCCATGCTCAATCTTTAAAGAGATGGGATGAAATCAAAGGATGTAATCTTGCCAGGATCACCTTGGGCGACCCTGGGAAGCTGGCGCCGAAGAAATATCTGGCGATGACCAGGAAAAATCTACGCCTTACAGTAGGATTTCTGAGTGGCCACTGTCAGCTAAGGAAACACCTACATAATATGGGGCTAGTGGACACACCTCTATGCAGGATGTGTGAACAGGAAGATGAGACTGTCAGGCATGTCCTGTGCGAGTGCCCGGAGTCAATAAGAGAGTGTGTGTTCGGCGAGTCTTGGCCTACACCTGCCGATATAAAGGAGATGTCTCCCAGCGACCTGTCCACCTTCCTGGAAAGGACAGGATGGACGACGACCTAGGAGGACAACTCCTTGGGAGGATGTACAATGGGTCACATGTGGCCTAAGTGCGTGGGCTTACACTCACCCTCCCTACTTTACAGATACAGATAGTCTGTTGCTATTTTGCCACTAGCCACATTTTTCTTCAAGACGAATAGCAAGTACGATCTGTTTCTAAGGAGCTGTTCGAAATACATTTTTCTCCAGATATGAGAATATACGCCGATTTTTTTAGTCTACGTCTTTTAGAGTGAGATTCATTGGCAATTTTTATATTCGCTAATTGAGCGTTTAAAATGAATTTTACACTTTTATTTTCAAACTGTAGTACATCATATTCACAAATGGAGTCGTCAAGCACTTCCTCCAACATATACTAAGCAATTGTGAAATAAGTTTTCTCATCGATATGCAAAATTTCACATGGGTATGAGTATTGATTTATTTAAAATAGAACTTCCTAGTTCTTCAATAATTTTTTTTAAGTAGTGCCTTATTGAACGTTCTTCTACAAAATATAAATAGAAGTAAAATTTGGTGACAACATCTTATTTTATCTCACTAATATTATCAAGTATAGTGGTTTACGAGATATATTGATTCGAGATTGATGAGAGTACGCTTATACAGATCGTACTTATTTTTTATTCGGGTTTATCGGAATCCAAAATATATTTCATCAAATTCTATGAAAAATTTAAATTTCTATGAAATTTTTAGTTTCATATTGCAACAAAAGGTACTGAATACTTACTTTATGCCTTTATTTGCAAACGGTCTATCATAATTCACTTTAATTTCTGCCGAGTACCCACGTCTTAGTTTTACCATCAATATTCAAAATGTTAATTACAAATATTTCTGAAAACACTATACCTAATCTCATTTCTTACGGAACTATCCATTTTTTGTCTGTTACGAACTTGCAATTTATTTCAAGGAATTAGCTAATCAATTTTCAATGAAAATACTTTCCGTAGAACATCTCTGTCTTCGCACTTTATCAGTATATTCTGCAAACTTTTCCCGCCATATTACGAGAACTAAGCTCGCTCGAGATATTTCAGGCACGAAATAACCAAATGCGAACAAATAGGAATAAATAAAGCGCATGAATTTTGAGGTGCATCTGCAAACTTTTACCCGCATGTTTACATAAATTATAAGTAAATAAGTATATTTTTGTCATTTTTGGTATCCGTCGAATGCAGGAGACGGATAAAGTTCAATAAATTTCAACAAACTCATTTTACTCTCGAACGTGTCTATCTGCGAGGAATAAGTTGGCATTAAAGTATCCAGGGGCGGATTCGTTGAAAACAGAATAGACTAAGAGTTTATAATATATTTACCAAATTCACAAGGCGATACCTTTTGCTATTTCAGGTAGATTGAACCGAAACTGGAATACATAATGAACGTATTCATCAAACACTTTATTGTTAAATTTTCACTACATAATTTTACAAAAACGCAACACGTATTTAGCGAAACACGTGAACAGATTCACAGTTATCAAGTCGGAGTGATTCGCCCTATATGGGATCGTCCATTAATCAAATGAGACTTGAAAGGGTGGGGAGGGGATTTAGCAAAAATCACGAAATATCACAAGAGGGAGGAGGTGTAGTAAGATATCAAGTGCATTTATTTTTTCGCGAAACGCGCGATTCCTAACCGAAAAACGGCGTGTAATGTGACTTTGACTTAGTCGTTGCCAGGCAACGAACGGCTTGCCAGTCGTCAGTTTATATTCTGTAATTTCGGCATTGACTACACGCATACACTGTTACCTCGTACGTTTTTTTATTAAAAAAATTTCTAAACTAGATGATCTGTACAAAAACCTATATGCAGAGTATAAGAAAAGAACGATTTCAAGATTCTTGGTAGGTACTGAAAAATACAGGTGATTTTGGGTGCGGGAGAGGGATTGGTCTTAAACCTCACAACGTATCACCAAGGGGGTTTGGCATTTTCGGATAAGCCAACAGACAGTAACTATTTCCTGTACAATAGATGGCGATAAGCTTCAATACGAGGCGAGAAGTTTCTAGTTTCCATTCTCGAAAGTACTAGGCCCGCCCGCTGAATCATATAGAAGCGCGCGCGCCATTCGGCCAGTAATATCATTCGACGATATTACAAAAACAAGTGAATTTAGTTAGCGACTAGCTAGTTAAGTGCTGTACGTTCGGTGGTGAATACTGTGAGTGGTGTCATAAGCAAGTTTTCAATACTCGATTCTTTACTTCGGCATTTTTGATTACAAAATTATGTCGGAAGCAAAAAAGAAGAAGGACAGTATAGCGCAGAATATATAAAATATGGATTTATTGAAAATCCCACAAATCCATCTTCACCTATGTGCCTTTTTTGTCAAAAAACATTTTCAAATGAAGCGACGAATCCCTTAAGGCTACAAGATCATTTGAATAAAATGCGTTCAGATAAAAAAGACAAAAGTGTGCCAACTGTGTCAAAACTTTTTTCAGCGGCTTCTAAGCAAGACGACGACGGACTCCGAGCTTCCTACAATATCTCCTTGCTAATTGGTCAAACAGGTAAAGCTCACACTATTGGAGAAGATTTAATTTTACCGGCAATAAAAAAAGGAATAACTACTGTGCTCCATAAACCAGCGGCGGATATAATCCGAAAAATTCCTTTGAGCAATAGTTCCGTGTAAAGACGAATTGATGAGATGACTGAATGAAAACATTGAAGGGTCATTGTGCAATCATCTGAAGACTTCTAAATTCTCAATTCAGTTAGATGAGTCGACTTTACCAACCAATGAAGCAATATTGTTGTCATACGTGAGGTTTATTGGAAATAAGAAAATATATCAAGAACTACTATTTGCCAGAAATTTAGAGACGGGTACAAAAAGATAAACCATAAATACACTGAAAAAATTTTGTGATGAGAAAGAAATTCCACTGAAGAATATTATATCAGGTGCTACGGATGGCGCTCCGGCTATGACAGGACGTCACAAAGGCTTCATAGCGTACTTGAAAAATAAAATTCCAGATGTGCTCGCGTCATTCATAGGCAACATTTGGTTGCGAAAAATTTGCGTGAGCGCCTCTCTCAATTACTGCAATATATCATCAAAGCAGTCAATAAAATCCGAAACAGCTCTTTAAATGACAGATTATTTAATCAGCTTTGTGTTGCTAATGATGAAGATTTCACACAGAACTGCTTTGGTTATCAAGAGGTAACTGTCTTACTCGATTTTACAATCTATTTGACTCTGTAATAGAGTTCTTGGAAAACAAAGACAAAGAATTGCACGACAACCTCATCACTTCAAAGAGTAATATTGCTTACTTGACAAACCTGTATAAATTATTAAATGATGTCAATCTCCAACTCCAAGGTGACGACTTGAATTTGATTAAAACAAAAAATGTCATTGTTGCTTTTGTAGCCAAATTGCCCTTATACAAGAATAATATCGGCAGACGTGAGTTTCGCAATTTCCCTAATTTGTCAGCAGTATCCTTCAATAACGACGACTTGCTTTTTTACTGCCAACTGTGGATAGCCTCCACAGTGATTTCGCAGAACGATTCCAGGACATTTTAAAATTGGAAATACCGGACTGGGTGTTGGATCCTTTTTCAAATGTCAACACAGCAGGATCACCCCAGCTGGAAGAAGAACTCATAGAACTGATAACGAACGAGAAAATAAAAATAAAATTCAAAAATGGATACCAAGAATTTTGGCTACAAAAGCCAATCCCGCAATTGTAGCCTGGATTGTGGTTCATCGGTCAACGATTTTTGATAGCATTCCCATCATCGTATTTGTGTGAACATGGATTTAGTGCTGTGGCAACGTTGCTAACTAAAAAGAGAAATCGGTTGCAGATTACCGAACGCGGTGACAAACTTGTTAAAAATCATCAAATTCATTCTTTACATCAGATTAGTTTTGAAATTCAAATTGAAATGTTTGTTTGAATAACATGAATAAAAATGTTCCTATAACAAAATGGTGTTTTACATTACCCTCATCAGAAAGTCTCATTTTCACATGACATACACAATTTAATTGTTAAAATAATGACTGCGATTGTGATTCTCAAGATGTAGTAAAGTAAAAAAAATTGGGGGCGCTAGAAAATAATTAATTCTTGAAGTGGGCGGTAGACAAAAAAAGTTTGAGAACCTCTGGTGTAAATCGTCCCATAGTAAACTTTTCATTACTCCAAAATGAAAAAACGTTGGGATTTGCCGATTACGAGGGTTGCCTTTTATGTTTCGGGATTTGGGCATACGCGCGCTATTTGTGTTGTTTGTGTGTTTACAGTAACTTAAAAGATTCATCTCGGCCCAAAAATGGAATTAAATCGTGAATATTTTCGTGCGATTATTTTTTACAATTTTCGACGTCAAATAACTCAGCAACAGTGCATGGATGAACTTAATTCAATTTTTGGCGATGGAGCTTCAGCTCCATCAAGGACCAGTGTTTATCGATGGTATGGCGAATTCAATCGTGGTCGTAGTTATTTCCAAGACGAATTTCGTGGAGGTCGTCCAAAATCAGTTGTTGTTCCGAAAACCATTGATGCTGTGCGCGAACTGATATTGCAAGATCGTTGTGTGACCTATCGTCAGATTGAGACAACTTTAGGTATTTGACATTTGACTGAAAAAAAATTGTTCGCGTTGGATCCCACACAATTTGTCAATTACTCAAAAAAAGGCTCGATTGGTCAAAGGAAATGCTCAAAAAATACGATCGCGGTACTTCAAAACACGTCTATGACATCGTGACAGGTGATGAATCTTGGATTTACGTATATGAGCCCGAAAGTATACAGCAGTCGACTGTATGGGTGTTTCAGGATAGCCTAATCTAACAAAAGTTCGCGCACGAAATACTTCCAAGCAAATGGTCGGCTGTTTTTTCGGAAAAACTGGATATGTCGCAACCGTACCACTGAAACAACGCAGAACAGCCAATTCTGAGTGGTACACAATCATTTGTTTGCCAGTTGTCTTCCAAGAAATCAGGAAAACCAACTGTCGAAGACGAATCACTCTTCACCACGACAATGCGAGCTCTCACACATCGGCTCAAACAACTGCAATTTTGAGCACCCAAAATATCGTTTTGATGAGTCATCTGCCATATAGTCCTGACTTGGCACCGAATGACTTCTTTTTATTCCCGCACGTAAAAAAAACTGAGGGGTTAACGTTTTTTGACACCTGAAGAAGCGGTTGCTGCATACATAAACTGACCATTTTTTTGTCAACTCAAAACGGGACGTCCATATATAACATACCTATGTATATATGTATGTATGTTCCATACAGTATGGACCATACTCAATTCTGTATGGACTCATTAAAGCACTTTTTAATATTAATAATAATAATTCGTCTTCATTATTTCCAATATTAGGTCATTAACAGTTTAATACAAAAAAATTTATTACAGTAAACTAAAAGGCGAAATTCAGTTTATTTTCATCTGAGGGCGATAAAAATAACCTGTTCTTCTACTTAACCTGGACACTGGTTAATGTGACAGTAATCAAATTATATGCAAAATATTATATTTCTAGTCGTATTCATATTTTTCGAAGGAACAAATTTGCTTCAATAAATATGGTGATGATTTTAAATAAGAGTGAAATTCTTGGCACGTTTTGTTTATATTGATCTTAGTTATCAACATCGCCTTCAGAACTGAAACCTGCAAGTGATTATTTTCAGACGTCCACAATTTATTCATTAAAGAAAATATTCTCTCTACTGGAGCATTTGTACCAGGTAGACATAAAATATATTCAATTAAAATACAAAAATTTTCATGTTGCAGATTGTTGGTGCGAAAGTGTTTGAATACTTCCACCCAACAAGTTTCTGTGTGAACTTCTATATTATTCCAGTCTGTAATTTTTTGTGGAGTGACGTAGTTTACTATTGATGAAAATTCGTCAAATACTTCTGTATCTTCAGTACTCTCAATATATCCCTTTTCAATTAATACATCCAATGCTTTTTGTACATCTTCCCACGCAGCTACTTTTCTTGAATCTGCCCAATAAAATATCTCCATTTCTCTAGTAAAAAAGTTCTTCCAAATATTCACGACTTGTTTTCATGATTAAATTACGAACAGTAAATACAAGAAACTGATTGGTTTCTTTCTGAATCAAATTCTAAATGAGTTGATTGATTTCTTTTGCAGCGTCATTCGCCGATACAGTTTGACCTTCAACCTTCAATACAGCTTGGCGAAAACTTGCTGACTGAGCGTGTAAAAAAACAAAGCCATAAAACAGATGCAAGATCTTCAAAAAAGTCTTTTATTGATTTGGGACATTTCTCAGTGCTCAAAAAATAATTCTTTAACGTCTGGTACATTTTCAAAACTTTCTCCAAAGCAGGCATCAGCGCAAGCTAGCGAGATTTGCTGTAGCCGAGCATTTGGTGATGTTCTATTTCAGCTTCAGCGCAAAATTCCTTCAGAGCTTCAACTCCAACCGTATAAATATAAAAAAAATAATATATTTTTACAATAATGCTTTCGTAATGTAAAAGTAGGCCGTCTGCAGCAGATTTTACAGCATTGTGAAATATATAGCCTCCACATCCGATACCTATCAACGGTTTTTCAGAGATGATTTTTGAAAACGGAACTATTTCCCGTCCCAGATCATTATTTGGGGACAACGGGACAGATGGTCGAATAAAGGGACAGTCCCGTTCAAAACGGGACGTCTGCTCACTTTATGCATACAGAATGCATGTTTTGGAGATACCTCAATCAGAGTGGCAAAAGTGCTTCGACAATTGGTTCAAACGTATATAAATCTTCACAGGCAATATTTTGAAAAAAATTAAGTGATTTTCGATGATTAATATTTGTTTTTGTTCTCTAATCCCGAAATATAAAAGGCAACCCTGGTATAAGAAATTTCACTAAGGTATTTTCAGTAGAAATAAGTGACAAACACTTTATGTTGATTTTTTGGTATAAAGCAGTTATAAATTCCTCAGCTCATTCTGATTCATCTTGATTGCATATTCTCTATGAAGTAAATATACGTTGAAATATTTACCTTCTAGTCTATCCCTTAATGATGTTGACGCAAAGTAACTTTGATCTTCATCACTATTAATGTATAACAGACATATCATATTCACTTTGGACTCGATTATAGCGAACAAAATCAAATGATACATTGAAACTGCATTGTAACAACCACAGAACGTATTTGTATTCACAACCATGGTGGTGAAATATGGTGATTTATTAATATCAGGTACATATTTGAAGTTTCTTAAGGTATATTTTTTTTACAATTTGCAATGATCTATTAAGAAATAAAAACTAGTTCAGTTTCGTTAATTAATTCAAATATTCGACTAGAAGTTAACCTCTTCAAAGATTTTAATTGATTGACTTTTTATCTCAGTTGAATTATGTATTATATAAAGAAGTTATTGGTAAGTTCTAAAATTTGTGCAGAACTGAGATTATCCAGTTTCATTGTGGGAAAAGTACATATTTGTGAACTTTTTCTAGAGGATTGGAGAACCAAAATTGAAAAATCTGTCAAGTTATATTTGATATCATCAAAAAAATTCATTACAACATTACAACTCATCGAAAATGAATTAACAACATTGATTAATTCAATTTCAACGCTGAGGCCAGACCAGAAACTTATAATTTCAGGTGAGCTTATTTCCTTATTTGTAAACTAATTTGCTGTAGCATTGAAGGCGGTCCTGAATAAAGGTAAAAAATGAGAACACAAAGCATGGCCAGATTGGCCAGTGCATGATTTTCAAAACAGAAAAAAATGTGTTTTTTCAGTTGATTTATTGACCAGTTTCGGTACTTTCAGATTCAGTTTCCAATCTTCTAATATTTCCGGCTTTCTATATTCTTGATATTTTTATGTCCTTTCTCTTCAGGGAAAAATCATAGATTGAAAAAAAAGTGTATAATCATCAGAAAACGAAACTTTTATAGTTTCACTTTCAAGATTAGATATAGCAAGCGTCAAACGTGATGGCGAGCGATCGCGCAGGTATAGACACTCCCAACTAAATTACGATTGGATTACAATAAGCCCCTTGCCGGCCAGTGTTGTACCTATAATTAGTTTCAATTAGAGATAATTATTCAGATAATGCCAAACGCCAACAGCAGTGGAGGAAAAGTACGCCCCTGTACAGATCATTTGTATGTCTTGCAAGAGCTATAGTGGGGGTTACATTGAAAAAGAGTTTGCGCGCATAAGGACGGCCTCGCCATCACGTTTGGCGCTTGCTGTACCTACTTCGAGATCTTTTTAAAAATTATCGTCCAACTTAGAGACGTATTTAAGCCAATGAACAAAGGTAGTATACAAACTTTATTACATGAAATGTTTTTTCTTCAATTATACACGCCACACAATTAATCCATTATTCGTTTCGTCACTTTTGAATGCATTTTTTTGTATTTTTTATATTACTTACGCATGTATGTCCGCTGACTCTGCATCTACAACATATGACTACACTTTTCAAGATATGGTCGTATGAAGTCTTTCTTCAACAATTCTTTCTTTACAAATATTTTACATCCTGTTGATCTTACCTGAAACAAATAATATAATGTTGAATAGAGTACCCCAAGAAGCGTAGAGCCATATTAAAGTTGGGTCTTTTCAAATGAAATGACATATACTGCTTTCAATTTTACGTATTTTGTCAGGAACTTCATTCCAGATGCCAACAGTGGCAGACTGACGTCTTTACGCGTTAGGTATTGAAGCGGTTCCCCTCCCATAAGAAGTTATCACTTCAAAAATGTCCATTTGAACGTTTCAGAAAGGACAGATGGAAGTGTACGTTTTCAATAACCAAGTTGAAAATCGTAAATCAGTAAGAATTCAGGATAAAAAATTTCGCGGCCAGTTACCAACCGTTTCAGAACGTATAAACTCGATTTAGATTCAGTTTCACGACCAGTTTAGCAGAGCAGTAACTAATGAAATTATCTTCCCGAATTCTTCCGACAAATTAAGTTGCAAAACCTACGACATTCTCATCACTCTCGTTCTTCTGCTTTAATATTTCTCAAACGGTCCTTCTCAATTCTCCACCCTATTCATCTCGTCTGTCAGAGCTCACGCAGGTTAACTACTTCTCCCTCACCGCCGTACTTTTTATTGCATCCTACAGAATGTGATGGATAGGAAAAAGATGAGGCTTGAAATGAGTAGCCGGGTTAACTTATTCCTAGGACCCCCCGAGAAAAATCATACGAGATAAAGGAATAGAAATGAAAATTCTGAGACCGTGATTGATGGTTTCAGAGTTTGCTTCACGGATCCCGAAATATATTGGTCAGCCATAAGATTAAGGTCACCATTTCGGATGAAATTTGTATCTCAATGAGGAAACATCAGCTATGGTTTTGGATTGTAAAGAGTTTGAAATAAATTCCGACAGAACTTAAGTAAATATCTTATTTCGTAAAGGCATTAATCAAATAATATATTTGATGGAATCGGCGCGTACTTGATGAAAATCCACAAAGTAATAAAAAAACACGCAATGGCATCTTCTGGCGTGTTTTCACTAACTAAATCTACATATTCAGTGCTTCATATATATATATATATATATATATATATATATATATATATATATATATATATATATATATATATATATATATATATATATATATATATATATATATATATATATATATATATATATATATATATATATATATATACATATATATATATATATATATATATATATATATATATATATATATACATATATATATATATATATATATATATATATATATATATATACATATATATATATATATATATATATATATATATATATATACAGAGATATGATATATCTATAATATAGGTCTTCTAATTGAAACCACAAATGTGCGGTTAGCTCCTGTTGGTGACACCGTGCATATGTGATGTTTTTCATTTTTGGTAACCAGTTGTTGTCCATCATTGCAATTGGCTGCACCGCGCTGATGAGGCCAATAACCAGAAACACGTGTCCGCGGTTTGCCCCTATTTTTTGAGTGTTCCGTCCACGAATTTTCCCCTTTTGAGTTTTATATATATATATATATATATATATATATATATATATATATATATATATATATATATATATATATATATATATGTATGCTGTACACCTCGTTTAGGTTTTTGTCTTCTTCTTTTTCATAGCTGTTTATTTTTTGGCTTGTATGTGATGTTGATGTTCAGGGGTTTGAAGATGTTTGTTAGGCCCAACACATAGATGTTGATAGTCTTATTGCATTTACCGTTGAAATTTCATGATATTCTATTCATAAGTTTGTGAGTTATTGTGCTAAGACTGATACTACTTTTGTTTTTTTCAAAACAGTGGGTAAAAACAATTTCGTGTTTGAATGGCTTGAAAAGGACTCCGCTCCATCAGAAACAACAAATAAACGTTAGTTTGCTGACTTCAAACGTGGTCGTAGAGACATCGATGATGCAGAACGCAGTGGAAGTCCAAATAGGGCAGTAATAACAGAAAACATAAGAAAATCTACAAAATCGTTTTGAATGATAGAAAAGTAGAATTGTGTGAATTATCTGACATTGTGAAGATATTAAAAAAACGTGTGGGTAAAAACAATTTCGTGTTTTAATTTCACACTGCTTCTTGATGGGAAAAAATATCGCTGAAACGAAGCAATGGCTTGAAAAGGACTCCGCTCCATCAGAAACAACAAATAAACGTTAGTTTGCTGACTTCAAACGTGGTCGTAGAGACATCGATGATGCAGAACGCAGTGGAAGTCCAAATAGGGCAGTAATAACAGAAAACATAAGAAAATCTACAAAATCGTTTTGAATGATAGAAAAGTAGAATTGTGTGAATTATCTGACATTGTGAAGATATTAAAAAAACGTGTTGGTTTTATATTGCATGAGCATTGACTACAAGAAAGCTCTGTTCAAAGTGGGTGCCGCGCGAACTCATTGACCAAAAACAAGAATGTCTTGATGATTCTGAGCAGTGTTTGGCCGTGTTTGAACATTACAAACCGAAATGTTTGCATCGATGTGTGGAGTGGAGAGCAATTGGTGAACGTCGTCCAAAGCACCCGAAAGCACAATAATCGGCTGGAAAGGTTATGGTCATGATATTTTGGGATGTGCGTGGTGTAATATTCGTCAACTATCTTGAGAAGGAAAATACCATCGACAGTGAATATTATATAACGGTATTGAAACGACCGCATATGTCAAAGAAAAAAAAATTGTTTAATCAGGACAACGCACCGCGTCATAAGTCAATCAAAATAATGGCAAAACTCCATGAATTGAACTTTGAATTGCTCCCACATCCACCGTATTCGCCAGATTTGGCTCCCAGCGACTACTGGGTGTTCGCAGACCTCGAAAATATGCTCAACGGTAAGATATTTTGCTCGAATGAAAAGGTTATTGCCGAAACTGAGGCCTATTTTGAGACAAAAATAAATCGTTCTACAAAAGTGGTATTGGAATGTTGGAGCAGTGCTGGAATTATTGTGTGACTCTTGATCGCTATTAAGTTGATGAATGAAGCCAATTTTGAACAAATAAAACGTGTTTTCTTTGTTAGGCACAGAACTTTTCAGCCCATGTGTTAGAACTTTGAATATGTAGATTTAGTTAGTGAAGACACGCCTGAGGAAGCCATTGAATGGCGAAATACGTATTGTGTTTTTGAAAAACTGTTTAGTGAAAATATCAAAATAAAGTGTTTTTGAAATATATTAATCGAATAACTCAATTTTCCACCCAATAAGTTATTCTTTTACGGATACAGACTTGATGAGGAAAGGTTGCTTTAAAAGTAAATATATAAATATCAATTTGTTCACTTGACTACCGATGTGAAGTCATCCACCAACCATAGATATACGTGTCCAAAAACTTTTGACACCCAAATTTTTGCTATTTTTACACGCTTTATATTAGCTTTACCTGTATGTATGTATGTTTGTTTGTTTGTAACTCTCAAGCTCGGGATCTGTATTTGACAGAATTACCGACATTATTGCTTGATCTATTCGCGGGCACATGGCGGTGTATGTAACCTCATTGATATATCGACATTATTGCTTGATCTGTTCGCAGACAGATGGCGTATTAGGTAACCTCCTTGATATAATTCAAACTCACTTTAAATATACTTCTTCATTTGAAAAAAGTATTTTTTTTTATTAACACGCGCGCCTGCTGCCTTATTTGTAACCCTCCTTTGCGCGCCTGCTGCTTTGGGCTTGGTAGCTGATTTTCAGGCTCCCTCTCCGGATTCGGAAAATATCAATGATCATTTTTCTAAATGATTGATCCCAAAATTTAGATAAAATAAATATAGTTTGAAAAGACCAAAAAAACACGCTTTTATAGCATACGAAACTAAAAAAATGAAAAATAAATATAGTTAAAAAAAACTAAAAAACACGCTTTTGAAGAACATCGAACTATAAAGTTAAAAATATTTTTTTAAATAAGCTTGAAACAATAACGAACGAAAATTACTAGTATTATTGTGAAAAAGGCGTGGGCGCTTTGTGCCATATTTTTTGTCTAGTATTTTAACTTTTTAGTTCGATGTTCTTTCAAAGCGAGTTTTTTACTTTTTTGAACTATATTTATTCCTCAGAATATTATGAAAATATCAATGCTATGTTATTCACCCCAATGAAAAGATTCAACTGAGCAATCCCCCCAGAGACCTGATATCAAGGGTTGGAAAAAATTTGAAAGTAAACATTTTATGGAAAATTAGTGGTAAACTGTATACATGAAATAGTGTGGTATTATGCTTTTAAAATGAGTTTAGGTAGTGGAAAAGAACCCTGATGACACATTCCCTATCGTTTATTAGGTCTTGGAAGGGATTTGATGGATGTAGTTACTCTAAATAACAGAATATACCATTTTAGTAAAATGGTATCGCGTTCATATTTGAAATAGATATTTTTATATTCAAAAATAACTCTGATAATAATCACTGTAAATAATTGATTTTATTTTCAATGAAATAGTACTGCATTCAAATTTCAATATGCTTTCACCGCAAAAAGAATCCCGATGATATATTCCGTATACTTTGTGAGGCCTAGCGTGAGGGTTGGTGAGGGGTAGTTTCTCAAAATAATTGAATAACTTATGATATATAGATGAGTACTATTCCGATAATTCACAATTTGAATTCAATGTAACAGAGCCACCTATAGATATCTGTTTCAGCCTGTTGGGCATCTTGACTGCATGCTTCGCGCACAGCAAGCTCATGTTCATTTACCTCTGTTGGAGACTCTTCTGTTGGTTTGGCCAATGTGAGTTCTGGTGCAGTTGGAATGGTATTTCCTATATGCCCTGTGCCTCAATGCGTTAGGACCCACGGATAACGCGTTCACATAATAAATCAATTAATTGTGCACATAAACTCTCCTTTTGAATCATCAGTCAAAACCGTGTGAAAATCTGTTCGGTAGTTTGACAGTTTATCACGATCAGACATACAGTAACAGACAGATGCGGCAGGTGGGCTTTGTTTAATAAAATATAGTGATATTATTAACTCGATAATGCACTTTAAATAATCAGTTGGGCTACCAAATAACATTTCAATTATAATAGAATTATATAATTGAAGGGAATCTCTCTTTTATAATAAACCCGTACCGGTGTCACCATTACATTGAGGACAATGCCGTTGTTTTTCTCGATGAATGTGTTTTTTATCGCGTTTCCAATATTAGAAACAAGCGCAAACATAATTAGTGGATGATGAATGGAAGCGGAGCGCCCTTGTCTGGATAAAGAAACAAACAGTAATATTAATCGTTCTGGGTAATTTATTTCCAGCCTGGTCACAAATGGCAATGGAAATGCAATTGAACAAAATAAAAATGTACTAGATGAACCAAACGTATAATGTAATCACCATGATTTGTTTTATTTCACACATCAACAAAAATTACTGTACTGAAAATTGAACTCCACTGTGAAAAATAAAAAAAAATTAGTTTCTTGGTGCTGTCATTAGGCAAGGTTTAATTTATGCTGGCATGATTCTAATTGAAATGGTAATATTTTTCTTGCTTTTCCCATTCGTCTAATACCATTTAAAAATTATCTGCTCAGCATTAACTGAGATACTCCGAAAAGTTCAATTTTTTTTTACACTGATCTCATCAATTTGTTACGGGGTTCACAGCTGATGAGCAAGTAGGTTAGTTCAGAACGATCACATCTTTTACGGAACAACCATGCCGGTGTGGAGACAGTATCCAGTTTGAATATAAAATCATCTACAAATGCTCTTCTCCATAGCCTATCTACTGATTATAGCACTAACTCAACATACCATTGACTAGTTAGAGTTTTTTGTATGGACATTCAAAGGAGTTTTTGCCCCCAACGTAATGCCTACTCAAATCATTAACGTTCTTCCTCTACATTTTGAAATGGATCTAGCAGTTCGAAGAGTATATTCAAAGATCTCTTTAACTCAAATTGGATGGTCATCTGATGTGAGAGCTGTCTGATTTCACCTGAAAAAATGATATTTTGTCAGATATCAGTTCAGCCGGTAAATTTTGTTGTCTTGCCTGCTTTAACAATGAGCAGGAAGAGACCTATTTTCATTGAAATTCTCTGCTTCTCGAGACCAATAATTTTACCTTTTTGGACATCTATACTATGATTCCAAAATAGTAGACATTAAATTCTCAGAAATGACTGACGTTTTTGCCTTATTCGGTCTCTTGCAGTGGCGTGCGGAATTTATACTGAACAGATGAGGAAAAATGACGATAAAATATATATAGAATCAGAAACTTGACAACATTGTTTTCGTTTTAATGCAATACTATTTCTGAGAATTTAGTGCCCACTATTATGGAATTGTACTACAGTGAATAACACTCATTTTTTCAATGAATTTTATCGAGGCATCTCTATTGGCAAAGTGGAATTTCACAACTGGAAAAAACTTCTTTAAAATTTCTACAAAAAAGATAATTTTACACTGGTATGCCTATGTTGAGAAAAACATGCATCTTCATTACAATTTTTTTCTCACGAAAATCATTTCCAATAAATACCCAGTGATTCCATAAAGTTTTGTGTAGACAAAGCTGTAGGCTGTAGCAATAGGACGATATGAAATTTTTTTAATCATACAATAGATGATTGCTAAATACTTATTCCATTTCAATGCCTCTTTGATATTCTCTTCGATTTACTGCGTAAACGCAAGCGAAACATTTCTGGCAAAAACATAACAATCTGCACTGATAGCAGACAAGCACTATTAGCCTTGAACAGACGCGTATTACCTCAAGGCTAGTACTAGAGTGCCACCAAGATTTAGCCAAAGCCTTGGTAGATAATAACATTATCCTGAGGTGGGTTAAAGGGCACGACAAGAGTAAAGGTAATCGCATTGCCTACTCTTTAGGCAAGGAAGCGGCTGGACTAAGAATTTTAGGACCCAGTGTCACCCACGGCCTGATGACTTCGACAATTGCGGAACTAGTCAAATGTTACACCCATGCTCAATCCTTAAAGATATGGGATGAAATCAAAGGATGTAATCTTGCCAGGATCACCTTGGGCGACCCTGGGAAGCTGGCGCCGAAGGAATATCTGGCGATGACCAGGAAAAATCTACGCCTTACAGTAGGATTTCTAACTGGCCACTGTCAACTAAGGAAACACCTCCATAATATGGAGCTAGTGGACACACCTCTATGCAGGATGTGTGAACAGGAAGATGAGACTGTCAGGCGTGTCCTGTGCGAGTGCTCGGAGTTATCGTCAATGAGACAGTGTGTGTTCGGCGAATCTTGGCCTACACCTGTCGATATAAAGGAGATGTCTCCCAGCGACCTGCCCACCTTCCTGGAAAGGACAGGTTGGACGATGACCTAGGAGGACAACTCCTCGGGAGGATGTACAATGGGTCACATGTGGCCTAAGTGCGTGGGCTTACACTCACCCTCCCTACTCTACAGATACAGAAGCGAGAAATAAGTGGATCCACCTATTGGTGTGAGACCCAAGTTAACTTGGCAAGTTTTTATGTCGGCGTTAGTGGGTTGACCAATCTAAAACCGACAACTGTGGTAGCAGAAATTTGAGAAATTATCCTGGAATATCATCGGAAAACGAATCCATATGTTTCTAGAAATGATATGAAATCGAGAAAGGTTAATGCAGTCAAGCTGCTAGAAAATTATCCCATGAACATGGGCAGCTGTCGCAGCCCTACGAACGACAACCCTCAAAAGTCGAAACCTGTGCGAGCTAAGGATTAACGAGGTCTTACTTTTCAACGTGTGATTCCTAGATGAATACTATTCTGATTATTCTAATATTGATTTCAATTTGAGAACCACCGGTAGACAGCTGTTTTAGCCTGTTGGCATCGTCAGTACCGGGATAAGATCATCTTTTGATAATTTTGAACTGTAACGTGTTTTTTCAAATATTGGACATGCTTTTCTAATTTTTGTAAAAATATTGTATCAATGTTCATCCAACACTATGTGCCCAATATTTTACATAACCATCGTATGAAACATCTTCAACAAATTTGTAAGTGTAACCATTTAATGAAAATTTGTATTGGATCACCAACTATCCATGAGATTATCATAACATCAATCTTAAAACTGAATGAATTTATCATACTACAGTTTATGTCATTAGACTTCCTCAGACCCAAAAAAATCTCAATAGTAGTAAATATCTGAAAAATCAAATATTCCAGAAGGGACTACTGTCAATCATAATATTTCTAACTGTATGTGTTCATGAAAAATTTCTACAAATGCAATTAAAATCGCTATACAAATTGTAATAATGAAAGGAGTAACCTCAAATAGCCACTCTTTCGAATCTTTAACGATGTCGTGTCGTGAGTCAACTTCATCTAAGAAATTAGATAAGAAGTAAACATTTTCTCACGGCTCAATTTCGACCTATGATCTCTCATTCAACAAGTAAATACCAAAGCAGCCAACTTCAAATATAGTAGTTTTCCCTTTTTTTTATGAACGTGCTTTCTTTCTTTATATTTGATTATAATCAAAACCTATTCAAAGATTATCAGGGATAATTATTGTTGGTTGAGGTCATAATGAAAATTTTTCAGAAAAACTCTTAGAATTGAAAAAACCCATTCCCATTTCACTAGACCAATCAGTTTGAGGTTTCCTTCCAATGCCCCCTAGAAACTTCAAAGAGACCTATAAGATTACTAAAAACTACATTCCCTTCAAAATATAAATACATTTTCTGCCAAGTCTCTGATTTGTGTTCCTAACAGGGTCAGTAAGTTTGGTCCTCGGTTCAATTTTTTTGACACATGGTATTATTGAAAAGTGAATTCTTTGCTGCGAACGCGGTAACTTGAAAAGTATATTTTCAATTCCTCATCCGGAAATTCCACTTCAAGAAAATTCAAGCTAAAATGAATTCTTAGTGTTTGAATAATTTCTAGCAGTGTTTATGTTTACACTATGACCATTCTCCAAGGGATGCTGTATCAGAAATATAAGAAAATTGATATTTCGAAATTTCATTTCGAACTATTCATTTTCCCTCCCAACTACCTACACAGTAAGCTCTGGTAAACGTCTGTCTGAAAACAACTACTTTCCCGGCTAATACCACGCTAAATATTGAATTACATTCCGTTCATTCAGTAGCTTCTGCTACTGGATGCTGAAATTATTCGAATAGATCACCTACAGGCCGCGGTTTCGAGGTATCACCTCTTGTCAGTACAGGAAAGATCTTACCCAGACACTTCTGTCGGCGTCTTGGTACGCCCGACAGAAGTGATAAACTAATCTAAATTCAAGTATTCAATATGGACATTATTCAACTTTAGAAAAGCTTAAGTTATTACCTTAATTTTGTGTATGTTGATATGATAATGTAAGGAAAAGTTATTTATTAATGAAATCTTTTATCGAATATGAAGACAATATCTTCACCTACTACAAAATGACGGAACTTTTAATAATTGCATGAATACATTGTCATTTAACTACATAATATGAGGTAATCAGCTTGAGGTTACTTCAGAAGATGCTAGAAATGGTTGCCTTGAACTTCTTGACATATGAACAGCCTATCCGATATTTCACGTCGAACATTTTCAAACACAGTAACGTCAATATCTCTACAAATATTCATTATTCTCTGCCGTATATCCAATATTGAAGCAGGGTCAGTTTTGTACACCTTTTGCTTCAAATAGCCCCATAAAAAGTACAAAGGTGTCAAATCTGGCGAGCGGGCTAGCCATTCTGTAGGACCTCGACGGCCAATCCAAAAACCGGGAAAAGTAGTATCCAAATAGTTTCTTACTTATACGGAGTAATGTGGTGGTGCTCCATCTTGTTGGAATACAATATGCATATCGAATTCATTAGAATTCGCTTCGACAATTTCAGTGATGAGAGGGTCAACAGTAGTTTCTAGCATATTCAAATACAGTTCCCCTTTTGAATTTTAATCAATGAATAGAGGTCCTACAATATGGTTTCCTAATATTCCTGCCCAAACGTTAATTTTTTCTGTATATTGGGAAAACTGTCATACTGACATTTTTTGTCATTTTTATAAACCAAAAATAACTCAACAAATCTTATCGGGGATTGCCATATGGCAGATATAAAGGAATACTTCTAGAAATATCGATAATTATGTGTTTGTCTTCAGGAAATTATTAAATGTTCCGCCATTTTGTAGTAGGTGAAGATATTGACTTCATATTATAGGGTTGTGAAATATTCGTCAGGAGCTTCAAAATGATGTGTCACAAGACCCCCTTTTCAATGATGGCGCCCAGTCGCCATCTTGAAAATTTCATCTGTCAATTTCACTTCAAAATAAAGTATTCATGCATTAATTTCATCAATCCAAATTTTAATTTTTTGAGTTGACCCGTTCAAAAAATGAAAGAGGGGGAGGGGACATTAAAGAAATGCACTGTATTATAGTTACCATAAGCCAATTGTTACTTTTGTAGGTATGAATAATGATACTAATAATGTACATACACAAAATTGGTATCATCATTTTTGAGCCACGTTTCACATAATAAAAGAATATTACGTACTTGCTGGTTAGATTATTATAATACTGTCAACAGTATATGTCTATCGCACACCAAACACGATCGTATGTCCAAAGAGAAAGGAGGAGGAGCTTGCCTTACGCTGAAAGAAAGGAAGCCAGACCGACAGACAACGTAACACGTTATGTAACAAAGCGGTTTACCCTCCCATAAAAAGTTATTACTCCAAAAATGGGATTGCTAGTGCAACAGATATCCGATCCTGCTGTATTGATGACGCCTCTGGAGTTACCTTTTTGCTCCCAATATTCCTCGTCTCACTGATGATTAAATATAGATGTCCCCTCGTACGTGCTTATGTGGCTCAATCGAACAGCTGAATCGCCAGATCAAACACCGACCTAATCTCCTAATTACCGATGTTGGAGCCATCAATAGTAAACCGTACATCAAGCGCTAGATGTTGTTGACAACTATTGAATATCATTCGGCGTAGGGCGGAGGTGCCAGGTTTGCCGGTCGTGATCGCCTCCTTTAGAGAAAGGATCGGGATAGGATAAACTACCCTATTGACTCTCGGAAACAGAATCCGTTCTATAGAAGGATACTACTTCATAGGGCTTTTGAATATTAAAATACAAGTAGAGAGTATAGAATTCGCTGAAGTTATAATAGAATCCAGTGGGTGACGGTGTATTACAACGTTCTCTAGATGTTATATTTCATAACTCTCCCAACAGAAATTTGATAAAAACACTGACGAATATCGTTTATCACACTTACACTTCTAGTTTGGATAATGAAAAGCCCCCAAGTATTTATTTTCTAGTAGAAGATGATGTTTCAATTGTAATAGCATAAAATGATATTTGGTACCCTATTTTGGGTACCCGACATCAGTAACCCGAGGGACTTGAAGTCTAAATATCAACTCTTTACTTAGATATGGACAGAAAATAATCAAAATCTTGGTTATGAGTTCCAAAAGTAACCAACTGCTGTCATCTTCATGGAAAAGTGGTGATATTTTGAATGTGCTTTCCAGAAAATTGTTGAACCAAATGTCAAGCAAGTCATCGGCAAATATTTTATGGTAAAAAATGCTAAATATCAATGGTGTCATAATGATCATGATAAAAGTAAATATATGATAGATTTGGCCAATACTTGATGAAGATCCATAACGTATTCACGAAACACTTTACTAAATAGCTTACAAAACCACAACACACCTGAGCAAGCTATTGTATAGTGAAAAGCATTTTGCGGTCGGTTTTGTGAACTATTCAGTGAAATATAGGAATTTAGGCTATCACGGCTGGCGTCAATATTTTGGATGGTTTCCGGGTTTTGCCACGGTCTTCTTTCGTTATAACCTCCAGACGTTTCAACTGCAACTGCGGCAGTCATCTCCAGTGGCGTGGTCGAAGTACTCTTTTTGACGTATCAACTGAAACTGAAGCTCTCATTTCTGCCGTGTCATTTATAGTAACGATTTTTCGCGCACTTTCTGTAAGGGCGGTTTCGCGAGTACTTCCCGTGCGATTTGGTTAACTTGGCTTCGTTTTGGCGCTTTTCAAAGCTGTGTGCCAGATCTATGGTAGATATGATCTCTTTTCCTTTCTGTTGAATAATGATTCCACCTAGTATAATATTTTTAATATATTTTTTTTCGATTTCTGTTGGCTTTTCAGGTTTTGTAGATTTATATTTCTGAAATTCTTAATTTTAATACACTGAAAGTACATTACAATAATATTTTGTCCTCGTTGCGGCCTTGTTAAAAAATACTGAAATAATATATTCCATATATATTCAATATATTCCACATTTGTTATTCAATAAAATGAAATTTTGGATAAGTTACAAGGTTCCTTTGCACTTTCTCTTCATTCGAGTACATTTCCAATCGGTATAGTGTTAAGATAGCCATCTCTTTCAGCATAGAATTTAAAACAAATACATTTTTGTACAACTGTCATTAAAAGTGACATTTTTAATGGTTGTGAAGAGTATTGAAAGATGATGTTTACAAAGTAGCGTGTTGAAAATATTTTCAACACTAGTGTTCACACAAAACATAATTAATTATTAAATTTTCAAGGAAGTTTTATTATGAACAATTAATATAGATAAAATTAAATTCTGTTACGCGTGAGCCGTAAACAATATTGTTTGTTGGTAACCAGGTGATTCGGCGTCACCTGACACGGCCACTTCACAGTAACTGCGATAACGTGAAAATATTTAATTGATAAGAGATGTCAAAATGTATATATTGAAAGGGTTATATTTTTAGGAGTGACTAATTTTTGGGAAAGAAAGTTTTTGGCTTTCTAATACTCCATTTTGAAATAACAAAAAAGGGATGTGGGAATCTTCCAAAGAAAGAAAGGAAGCATTCAATTTTAAAATAACTCTATCCATGGATGTGTAGGGCATGTAAAGAAGTAACTTTCAGACACAAACTGGAAGGAAAAGCCTTCCTGAAACAGCAACTTTCATATAAATATTGAATTACAGGAAAGAAAAATTCCTTCGAAACAAATACTTTTATATGAGCACTGAATTATACAGAACTCAGTTTGTATTCCAAACATTCGTTATGAAATAAAATCAGATATCATTCACAGGAATTCTAAACTAAATGAATGATGAAAAAAATTGCACTTACCATTCATTTACTGAAATTGCACAAATTAAAACCTTACTTTCAATACTCATATCATAAATAGCTATTTCGGGAAAATATTTCTGAACGTACTTGTTCAAATATCACATTCACATGTAACCAATTTCTCTACGTATATGTACAATCATTTCAGAAATGTATGTTATTTTACATTTCCTTCTCCTGAAAGTTGTAAGTCATTTCAAAAATGTTTGTTGTATCAGCAAATAATTTTTCTTAAAAACCATCAGCAGCAATCAAAACCAATCTGAATTTCGGAACGAGGAAATCGTTTTTGATCAATTTCAGAATGGGCACGATTATTTCTGTAACTTCCCATTCTCTATTTCTCACATGTTAGCAAAATTATCAAGTTTATTAATTGGGGCACACAATATTCAACATGAGTACTCAGAATAGGAACAGAAATTAACAACCAGCTCGAGGTTATTATTTACCAGCCTAACATCCCCCTCCTTATGTGTCAAATACAAAAATAAAATAAAGTATACATTACAATCATGTTCATATAGGTAGTATGTAACTTATGATCTAATCTGTAACAAATTATTTGGAAATACAAATATTACTTACAAAAAAATGAAAAATACAATAACGGTTTAACTATAAGAATACAGAGCTTACAAATACAAATTTAACAAGTCTAGTCTTTCTGTTTTTTTTTGTTCTACCTGATCTAGTTGTACTAGAGTCAGGTGAATCCATTGGCAAGGAACAAACAGAATTATTTGAATCTTCAACAGCTCTATCTATGTTTACATTATTTGAGACATCAACAGTTTCATCAAAATCAAAATCGTTGTAATGTTTGTCATAATGTGATTCAGCATCCTCTGATGGAGGAGCATTGCATTTCTTAATAAACACTGAATTGCACGTATACATTTTGCCATTAATTCTTACTAAATATGACCTAAAATTAAGCTTTTTATCAATGAGTGCTCTTTACCACAATTAGTAAACTTGTCTTCTACTAAAACAGTATCATGCTCGATAAATTCTACTAATTTACGGCAATGCTGATTATAATAAATCAATTAATAATTTCAATCATAAACTTGTGGATCATCTACAACATGAGACGTCAGACAGTTATCTCTTACAGGAAGTTTTGATCTAAGAATCTACTTTGAAGGAGTTGGGAAGGTGAATATTTTAATCCTGCAACAGGAAAATTTCTGTAATCGAGTAAATATAAATCTAAGTCATTATTTTCATGGGGACATTTTTTTAACACGAATTTCATTAACCCTACTGCTTTTTCTGCAAGATCATTACTTTTGGGATAATGGGGACTCGATGTAGTTCTGACAAAACTCCACTGGTCTAAAAATTTTTCAAATTCAAAAGAGCTGAATGAATTTTTGTCAGTAACTATGATTTTGTGGATTCCATAAGAGACAAAAATTGGTTTTAGACATCTAGACATTTAGGCATCTAGAATAGTAGTCCACTATGACTAACTAGTGGATATTACGAAATTCAAGAATATCCATACCTATTTTATAGAATGGAATGGGTGGTATCTTATGAGGGAACAGGGGTTCTTTAATATTGGACCTTTGGAATCTTTGACAAACAGTGACCTAGTTTTCTGCAACAATGTACCCGGCGTCATGGAAATGTTCAACATAACGTATGAACCAGAGAAATGGAGACTTTTCATCGATTCATCAAAAAGAAGTTTGAAAGCTGTACTTCTTCACAATGGAAACCAATATACTTCTGTGCCTGTTAGACCCTCAGTCCATTTGAAAGAATGCTATGAAAATCTTGAATTTGTTCTTAATAAACTCATCTCCTCTTATCATAAGTGGACCATTTCTGGAGACTTGAAAGTTATTTCAATATTACTAGGTCAACAAAGTGGTTACACTAAGTTTCCAAGTTTCTTATGTGTATGGGATAGCTGTGACAGAAAACAACACTATGTCAAGCAGGTGTGGCCAATAAGAAAGGGTCTTATTCCTGGAGTTGAAAATGTCAAAAAACAGAGTTTAGTGGATCCTAAAAAAATCTTAGTTCCACCACTCCATATCAAATTGGGGCTAATGAAACAGTTTGTGAAAGCATTAGACGAAGAAGGAGATTGTTTAAAGTATCTTTCTGCAAAGTTTCCTGGTCTATTCGATGCTAAACTAAAAAAAGGAGTCTTTGTTGAAGAGATGAAAGCTTTGTCACTAAAATGGCTTTCTTAGAAACAAAAAAGACCCAAACTACAAAACTTTGGTTGCTGAATTGATACAATACTACAAAATGTTGGGCTGCAACATGAGTGTCAAAGTCCATACCCTTCACTCACATCTAGACTACTTTCCCGAAAATCTAGGGGCTGTAAGTGAGAAACATGAATAACGGTTTCATCAAGACATAAAAGAAATGGAACGCAGATACCAAGGTCGGTGGAATGTTAACATGATGGCAGACTACTGTTGGATGTTGAAAAGGGAAAATTCACAAGAACACAGACGAAAAAGTAACGAAAGAAGCTTTGACGGAAAAAGCAAAATTGTAGAAATGTGGAATCACTCACTGGTCTCAAAAACCTTCCAAACTTAAGGAAATCAAGGCTACATTATATCCTTGGAACAATAAATCAACAAACCGCTTCCATCATTTCATAATTACCAGATTACGACTAGGCCACACTCGCCTTACGTATGAACATCTATTGAGGAAAGAACCGCCACCAAAATGTTTCGCGTGTGCAGTGCTTGTGACTGTTGAGCATGTTCTGGTAGAGTGCCCACTATTCACAGTTGAGAGACTGAACAATAAAATTTCCTCCAAACTAAGTGAAATTTTCTAAAATTGCAATACCAACAATATTGTTCAATTTCTTAAAGAATGTAACCTTTTATTTAAACTGTAATGTAAACAACTGCATGTTTCAGATATATTTTATATGTTTGCCGCTAATAGCTACGGCTGATGCGGTTTTTTCTAAATAAAAAAAAATTATTCACTGTCAAGGTCCTGATCGATAAGCGTGAGTGGTTCGTTCTAGTTATTCAATCGACCGTTCTATGAATGTTGGTTCGACCCCAACTCGATGTTCACTACGTTTCGTGGAACTCGTTTAAGGAATAGATAAGAATAGTATCCACCGACAATTTATAAATGAAATGGAAAATTGAGAAACAGTATAAGAAATCGCAATAAAGCTATGGTAAATATTCAACGAGTTTGTTTTAAAAAACTGATATTCTCTTCTATAGATACTTTCACGGGAAGTGTTCAAGTGACTTGACAAATTTGATTCCACCAAGCATATCAAAAATACGCGATGGACTCATCGTTTTGAGGTTCAACTCAGTACACCTCGAACTTCACTGTTCAGGAACTCTTCCATTTGGAGAACTTCGTTTTTGTGGAAGAAACTACTTTCGCTACTTTCGCACAGGTACCGCTCTTTGCGCGCTGTAACGATTTTCCTGTAGTGCTTGTCTTTTGTCCTTTAAAAAATTTTTTTTACACAATGGAATGTTTTGGACCACTTTTCTAACACATTTAATCTCACAAACAAATCTACCAACATATTTCGACTTTTCATGATAAACATTTTTTGGTGCATTCAAATTCCAATAATTTTTTTCTACACCTTCGAAGTGATTTACCAGAAATGACGACTGAAAAATGGAGCATACTCGTATACGAATAATCTCGATGATAAATCCATTCGAAAATAGGTTCAGATGGAAAATATTTCCCGTCTGAAATTTATATTATCGTTTAATTTCCTTCTTCTTTTTGATATACTGCTACGTAGGAAAATCATTCCAATATGAAAATATTCAATGGACTGCCGATTCGAACTCCATATCGATAACAGGAATCTAAGATGTAATATTTCATTGGAAAATTGGTTTTTGTCAAGAAAGAGATATAGATCATTGGGATGAAATGAGTCGTATGGAATTGAAAACACACGTCAAACAGTAATGTATATATTAGAACAGTACAGGGTTATTCAAAAATTATATATATCTGAAAGTGATTCCCACAAAATATTTATTTGCAAACATAAATAAGATATAAGCTACATATTTTCGATATATATTCAAACATGGCGAAGTACTCGGTAATTTTTTGAAAATCGAATTATTGTTACAACAATTCAAGCAAGGTGAACAAACATTGGTATTTCATTTCAAACGGAAAATAACTTCAACATCCATTAAAGAGTATGATAAATCATTCAACTCCGTCTAACTTATCATCAACCTCTAATTTTTTTGTACAGAAGTAACAGAAGTACAGAAAATACTCTAGATTGAAGGACAGATATATTTTTTATTCGACTGGTACACAAATATTCAATTATTTCGGGCTCTAGGTGACAAAAATAATAAAACAATTGCTTTTCGCAACTAATGATCCCGGAGCAATCTCATTTTTCATTCAATCATATATATCTTTATTGCAGTGCAACATCTATTTTTGCTTGGATACCCTCATCTAATTTTTTTTATTATTATTATTTTTTTATTTATTATTTTTTATTCTACCAAAGGGAATATAAGATAGAGTAAAATAAAGTAACATTTCAGAAAAAGGCAGCGTCCCAAACACCTTCTCCCAAGTCAGTGCCTCTCGCTAAATTACACAACATACACACATGTTGATACATTACGAGTACAACATCTAAAATCCCTCCACAATAAGCAAGGTTACCTGTTTGAACACAAGCAGACATTGCATAGGACATCAGTGATGTTCATGACGAAAAAGTGGTTCAAATTTATAATGCTGTGTATACATATGTAAAAATAATTTAGTAAAAAATAACGTAGTAATTTTTATCAAGTACTTTTCTTGGTTATTCACATTTTATCTTCAATCGAGAACCGCCTGCATGGTACTGACGATGCCCAATAGGCTGAAACAGCTGTCTACCCGTGGCTTTTAAATTGAAATCAATATGGAAATTATCTTTTGTTTTTCATGGAATTCTTTTCCAGCAGCTTGACTGTATTAACCTTTATTCCTGTTGTCCTTGAGTTCGGGTTGAATCGCGTCTGGAGTTTTGTATTCGACGTTTCGGCTCTCATTTTGGAGCCGTTTTCAAAAATTTGATGTGTCTTGACGCCAGGGCCTCAATCTGCCTACTCCCCAGGTCTCGTCACGAGTTCTGTCTAAGGTCTCAATCTGCCTACTGCTTAGATTGAACTGGAGTATCGATGGGTGTTCTGTGGTATTTATATCGACGTAAGTTACTGAATTGGAAAGGTGGGGGCAGGGCTTCGGGTGATTAACATTGCCTGACGTCTTGGTGGGTGGTGAGCATCGGGAAATTATGGGTTTCCAGGCAGTTGGAAGTCTCGGATTGTCATCACCTTTGTTCAGGCAGAAAAGTCGCTTTTCGATGGCCTCGCGAATTATGCGAGCTTGTAGTGTAGTGTTTTTGTTGTGGCGATGATCTTAGTGTTCGCAAAGTCTATGTTGTGTTCCTTATCATGATGATATTTGGACATGGCTGAGGATGTGTCTGACTTTCGGACAGCAAGTTAATGTTCGCATACTCTACTTATCACACGTCTGTTGGTATGGCCTACATATGTTCTATCGCAATCGGAGCATGGAATTTTATATATTCCCTGGGATTAATTGACAACTTTGTTCTTGGGAGAACGGAGGAATGTGTAAATTTGATTGTTGGCGGTTAATATCGTTTTTATGTCCTGTTTTTGGAGAATTCGGCCAATTTCGTCAGTAACACATTTGATGTAGGGAAGGAAAGCTTTGTGGAGAACGTTATTGTCTTTTGGATCTTTGGGACTGGACGAAGAAGTTTGTGATGACGGATGGATCTGTCAATTTGATGGTCTGTGAATCCATCTTGACGGAGAGCTGATTTGAGTTGGGCTAGCTCTTGTGGTTTGTTGTGGTAGTCTGTGAGGTTGATAGATCTATGGACGAGAGAATTCAAGACGGAGTTGGTTTGTGCTGGATGATGGCGGGAGTTTGCGTTGAGGTATCTGTTTATGAGTGATGGTTTCCTATAGACCGTGTGAGTGAAGGAGTTATTAAAATCTTTCTCAACACAACACATTTTTAGAACTCGAGATCAACAAAAGAAATCAATCCAATAATTTACTAAATGACCAATTAGACGTCAACCTTTCACCACTCCTTAAGCTCTTCAATAATAATTAATTGCATATATCTGATATAACTGAGGGCAACTTTGTATGGATTTCCTATAGTAAAAAAACTACCTGTTGAATATCAGGCTTTCTATTTAAAATTAATAAGTCCTGCTATTTACCTAATTTTAAACTACTAAATATATGTCTGTACATTTACTGAATACCATTTTTATTTGAGAAATTTATAGGAATAACTAAACGCGTCACATATTACAAGTGGTAATATATTATGGATATTAAAAAAACAAGTGTTTTTTCTTTTTGGGAAAGAAAGTTTTAGGCTTTTTACTACTCCATCTCGATACAAGAAAAAAAAAAGATGAATATCATTACGATGTCATCGATAACATAAGCAGATCAAGCTTATTTAGTGACATTAAAAATCGTAATTCATTAATAAATTGTGTGTATTTTCTATAATGTTATCCAATTTGGTACTGAAGAACCTTAGGGCAAGTGTCTTACGGCGAAACATCGATTTATACCAGTGAGGATGACAGTGTAATTCAATGTTTATATGAAAGTAGCTGGAAGACTTTCTTTCAGTTTGTGTCTGAAAGTTACTTCTTTGCATGATCTACATATCCATGTATAGAGTTACTTATTTTCAAATTGATTACTTCCTTCCTTTCTTTGGAAGATTCCCTCATCTTTTTTTTTTGTATCGAGATAGAGGAGTAGAAAGCCAAAAAACTGTCTTTCCCAAGGATTAATTATTCCCAAAAATATAACCCCTTCAATTCAAAGTGTTTTTCATTTAATACCTAGTAATTATGGATATCCATCAAGTGTCGGTAAATTAATCAAGAAGATAAAGAATTACTTGATATTTATTAATTCATGACAAACTTCAATGTGACATATCTAATTCATACCTTCTAATTCCAACTCAAATTATTTATCAATTCGATAAATTTTTTCTATCGAAATTGATGTGCTTGCCCTTTTGTATATAGACGGTTTGAATTCAGCACAATGGAGAAGGGTTGTCCTTTTATCTGTCTAAAATGTAGGCTGCTGAATTTATGAAATTTAATACTGGTCTAGGAAAAATATTCGTCTATGATCTTCGATAATCGATACAGATAAGATTTTTCTATTTCATTTTGAATTTTAAACCTGGTTATATTCAAGGACAATGAAAATTAAAACCTCCGAGTTTGTTAACGACTTTATTTTGTCCTCGTGTGTAAAAATTCAAGCAATCGTTCCAATGAATTTTTACCTTTCGATTCACTATTCATATCCTTATCAAGTTGTGTGCATCGATATTGTGTTATTGATAATATATCAATTGGAATTGGGCCATGTTGCAATGAAAATCCATTTCAAAATTTAATAAAATGTACACCACATTAATGTGACAGATTTATTCGTCAATTGTACGAATTCATGTTGTCCCGCTCTTCAATTACGCTTCGAAACGTCCGCGGTATTGTAGAAAAACGATCGAAATGACAGAGGTTATGCCTATTATTCAACAACAAAAGTGAACGTTTGACTCGGTAGGAGTCAACTGTGGTTGTTAACCCATAATTTTGGAAAAGTTTTTTCTTCTGGTTGATTTTTCAGGTATAAGTACTAGATATTTTCAGGAAAATGTGAAAAATAGAAGAGTCTTGCGTATTTTTCATTTTCAACTATCTCTTTCCATACGGACCATTCCAAAAATGCACACTCACAGTGAAGGAAAATGTGAAATTAACTATGCATTGTGCTGATAAGCAAGTAATCAATTGTGTTGCGAGCAACCTGGAAACAGGAATTTGAAAAATCCACGTCTATCCATATATTATTGATAGAGTGTGAATCAGTTCCCAGAAGAATGGTTTGAAGTTCCCACAACACAACTGTACTTGATAGTCGAACTTGCGAGCAATTATCGAAAGTTAATTACTTCAATACTAAATTTCATAGATTAACCGTTAGTCAACCTTTGATCTTTCGCGAAATCATGCGAAATGCCTGGAAGTAATGGGAATCAACCTCTGGCGAAGTTAAATGTTTTCACTTTAAAGATATTCGTGCACAGAAAGCTATTCCACGGCTTCAAATGGCTGCATCATGTTGATACCCCATCGAGACATCAAATGCGTTTTCTCCTGATTATACCAATGAATAAAATATGTGCTTCAGTTTGAGACGGATTAAACGTATAATAATTTCTTTTGAGCATCATTTTGTTGATTACATTTACGAACAAGCAGAACCAACAGTTAAAATCAAGAGCTAGAATGCTAGATGTAGGTATTTGATGAAATGATATTGAAGTATCCATATAAGAAGACACTGAAAATTGAATAGTTTTCAAAATACCCTGTAACGATTGAAGAGAACAATATACGGGATGGTGGGCCGTAGACGAACTGAATCTGTTCTCGTAGTCAATGCAAATACCAGTGATGATATCTGTCGCAGTAGCAGACGAAACGTTTGGTAGTTCAGGTTCCATTCGACCACGGGTTACCAGCATGGATGTTTTTAATTGTGTCTCGTTCGTGAAAACAGATGTTCTTATATCGGGAAACGATCTGAAAACTTCCAACCCGTGATTTATTGGATTGATTCTTTTATTAGTAGCATCAACAAATATGTAAATCTTTGGAAATCATTAGAAACATTAGAAACACTCCGATTTGATTATGTTATTTTTTTATTTTTGTTTCATTATATTGTTCGAAATCAGTAACATTTTTAAGCAGGGTTAGGTTGGGTTGGGTCCAAAATGAGTGGATCTATTCGGTTCTCCACCTTTCGGAGAACGGTGGAGAACCGTTCGAAGCTAAAATCTCCACCTTCGAAGTTAAAATCTCCAGAACGAAATTTCGCAAACCAACGTCGAACAGTGCGTTCATTAACACTATTATTGCCAAATGCCTGGTTAATTTTTGGGCTGTTTCGGCAGCGCTTTGATTCAGTTTCAATTCATAGAGAAAAATTGGTCGAAAATCGCTTATCATGAGCTGAAAAGATGCAAAAAATACAATTTGAAGAAAATTAACAGCATCAATGTATAGGGTACAGAATTCTCTATCGATCAGTATATAACACGACACAATAGAATAAATATTCATTGACATATGAAGGTACAAAAACACATGACATTACAAGGGATAGATCTTTTGAAATAACCTTATACTAAGGACATGGAAAAGACTAATTCCCATCTCAAAAATGTGATATAACAGGATATAACAGGATTTGGAAGTCATAGAAAAAGTGTAGTATTCTACTCTCAAAAATTGGCCATTACTTTCTTGACAGATTTACGACGCTCGCGTCGACAAATTTCATTTTTACAAGTAATGATCTTATTTCTTGTTCGTTGAATGGTATTATACTATTATTGAATGAAGCGGTTTCAGTTCTCAGAGAGGTTTGACATTATTATTACTCATTTATTGAGCGACCGTTCGATACTGAATTCAAACCAATGTTTCAATTAGAACTGAACATGTCTGTTGTTCATTTAACAAATCAAATTAGGAGACTAGGACAAATGGATTGATATTTGACAGTTCACTACAAAATTCATCAGATATCCAGGTTGCTCTGTTCCATACAATTTGTTGGATTCTGCTCAGAGTGTATGTATTTTGAAGTATGCAGTTACTAGATACTAGCAATCTGAATTATAATTTCCCGAGTAAACTGAATATTTTGGAAAAGTACGATATGAACCAAGAATTTAAAATTATCATAAATTAACGTTGTCACCAAGACATGAGCGTATCATCTCTCGTCTGGTCTCGAATTAGTCAATGGGAGTTTTTTGTTTTTTAAAAATCGTGTCTCTATAGGATAAGTCTGGAGTAGTATTATGAACATTCGCTTTACTTTTGTTGAACAGCTCTTAAAGAGCAATTCCATTTTCGACACTAAACGAAAATAATAATAACATGTTTGCCTCCATGGTCTATATACTTAAAAATTCCATAACCTGTGAAATACTGACAAGCTATTCGATCGACAGAAATAACAATAGACGCAGTGGAGAATACATATCGATTTTTGAATAAGTGACTCAGTCCTAGCACCCTCTCTATTCCTAATCTATGTGCACGACTCTCCCTCCACTCATAAAATCCTACAATACGCAGATGACACAATCCTTTACTCCTCCGCCACCAGCACCCGCATCCTACAAAAACAATCCCAAATAATGATAAACCACTTTGAGCACTGGTGTAACAAGTGGCACATCAAAATAAACTTCCTTAAAACCTAAACCATCCTATTTAGACATCACTATTACTACCATTACCCGTCCCAAACTGAACCTCAGACTGTTGGGAGAGAACCTCCACCTCCAAGACTTGGAAACCCTGGACAGAGTCCGGAAAAAGGGCTAAGCTCCTTAAAAGCGGTGAGTGGCGCTCGGTAGATGCGACAGTAGGAGTCTCTTATACACTTACAAAATGTTTATAAGATCTACTGCACCTTCTCCCAGAGACAAATCCTCCGTACACTAAGAACCGAGAGAAGAATCCTAAGAAATATCCAAAACCTCCCATACGATATTCCTTCCAAGACTTATATAACCGAATATATATTACCCCAATCAACTTGAGATTTCAGGAACTCCAAAGCCGATACGCATCGAGAACCATGAGAAGCCTCAACACCGCGTCCATCGGCACCCTGACCACCCCCAGGAGCGTTTTGGTAGTGCATGCTAATTACGACAACAAAGCAACTGATTGTTTGACCGATAAAAATCCGGTGAGTGTGCAAGCACCCGCTACCAATAAAATATCGGCCGATTTTATACTGGCCGTCCAAAATCGGTGTGTGTGCAACTAGCGTTACGCAAGTTCCACACCGGTGATCGTCTTGGACACATTCGGGATCACGAAGTTCCACGTGGAATCGCGGCGGAGACCCAGGTTGAGATTCATCGGGATTAGGCCGCACGTGGCGATAGTTTTGCCGTTAGCCGCTGACAGCTCGAATCCAGTTTTCACCTGACGGCCAAGAACAAGTTTACGTGAAAACAATCACAAATCGTCGCCTGTGTCAATTAAAAAATCTACGGCATCCATCTTGACTAAATTTGTGGCCATAAGGAACGAGACTAGTGATGATTTTTCAAGAGTTACTGGGAACACATTTTCTCAGCCTATGCATTCATCCTATTCTGAGATGTCGGCGGCCGAGAAGTCTGTTCAGGGGTTTCGGCCGGGAACTAATCCTAACTCTGGTTCTCCTCGCCACGAGGTTACACTGTTATTTTCTGTTTGTTCATTTGTTGGTGTTATTCATAAATTTTATTATTCGTAAACGCTGTGTCCTTCTGATTAATAATTCACCTATCACGGGTCCCGACATTGGTGATCCCGACATTATTTGAAGATATTTCAAAATAAACATTTGCTTTTGAATCATACATAATAGAAAACGGTGAGATTACTTCTCATATGGATTGAATGACCTTGTTTCCATTTTTCCACAAAACATTGTTGATCTTCAGTATGTGTTTCTACTTCTCCAGTACCTAGTATGTACATATCAGACACAAACGGGAATTTTCTATCTGAAATCACTCATTTTGCGGAAACTGAAAAATAGAATACACTAGACAATATAATAAATTGAACAAATTTTTGGACGCAGGGTTTCAGTTGGGGATACTCATTTTCAACATATCATCAGCGGTTCTTGGAAAGTTTGAATGACGCATTATATCAAACATAATTTTTAACTATTTGACAACAGTGTCTGAACCTTATCTTCTCTTTCACACTGACTATTTGAAAATATTCAACATTCCTCATGATAGAAAGTATTCCTACTTGACACCAGTAACGAAAAATTTTGAAGAACCGTCTAAGAAAAACGACTACCCCAGTACTGGCTGTTCGAAGAACTAAAAAAATGCTCACCGGTAAGAAATTTCGCGCGAATGAAGAAGGGGTTACTGCTCAAACTGAGGCCTATTTTGAGGCAAAAGATAAATGTATATATATATATATATATATATATATATATATATATATATATATATATATATATATATATAATACACTACTTATAACATAGTTCGTGTAAGTAAATGGCATCAATAATAATATACCAATTTAATAATAATATAAGTTACAAATATATAAATAGATTTAGACAAGAGAATACATAAAGTAAGGTGGATTGAAAATTTAAAAGTTACATTACAGTTCGTGGAAATAAATGACATCAATGATATAATATGCTATGCAAACAAAACGGTTTCCTGTAATAAATACCTATATAATCTCTATTCATTTCTTATTTCAAATTAATTGTTACATTCGATCAACCTATGTATTTCCGATCTTTTTGTGTTAAGTAAGTATTTTTTCAAATTTTTCATAATTTTTCATATATTGTTATAGTTTTTATTTCATGAGGCAGAAAGTAAAAGAACCTTGGAACCAAGTGGGTATAACAGCGTAGACCAATAGAATTTGTTCTAAAATGATCCGTCTTCCTTCTCGTATCGTAGGTATATTTTAGTTTGAAACGGTATGATTTATGTTTGAATACAAAGCATGTTGCTTTGAAAAAATAATGATCTCATATATCTTGGATTCGGAATATAAAGTTTCAGAATAGTATCGATCTGGTTTTCTCAGCATAAATTTTAGGAATGTTCTTTGAAGCACTTCTAGATTGTTAATATGCTCTTATATATATATATATATATATATATATATATATATATATATATATATATATATATATATATATATATATATATATGGAGTGGTTTGAAACTCTGGCCATTGAAGAAGCCCACAAGAAGCCCCGAGTCTGGTTGAGATACTCAGACGACACCTTCATAATATGGAACCATGGGAATGCAGAACTAGACACTTTCCTGAAGCACATCGACAACGTAAGTCCTTCCATCACTTTTACAATGTAGAAGAAAGTCCACAACGAATTGCCTATCTTACACGTATTGGTGAAGAGGACTGACACTAAATGGGAAACATCTGTATATCGAAAATCCACTCACACAGGACAGTATCTGAACCAGAAATTCAACCATTATCAATCGACTGAGAGAGGAATCATCGAGACTCTACTAGACCGTGCTTTGGGGCTCTGTAATAGGAAGGCCTTGAGAAGGAACTAGGCATTATCAAAAATGATCTTCACGGAATGGTTACTCCAGAGTGATTGTAGAACAGGCTTTAGCTAGAAGACAGCAAAAGCTCCACAAGGAAGAGAAGCCGCCACAACCAGTACTTGTAGCCCCCCACATCAGAGGATTATCGGAAATGATAAGAAAAATTGGATCCAAGTATAATATCAGGACCTGCTTCAGATCTAGGAACACTATCCGTAGCAGCCTCACGAAAACCAGGCCACTAAACGCGGACTGCGATTCCAAGAATTGCATTTACCGGATACCCTGCGGGTGCGGAGAATCATACATCGGAGAAACTAAGAGGCCATTGAAAGTTCGCATTGCTGAGCACAAGAAACACGCACAGCGAGGAGAAACCAGCAAATCCTGAATAGTAGAGCATGTATGGAGTTATTAACATAACATCAAGTGGGCTCAAGCTGAAATAATCCACAAATAGGAACACTGGTTAAGGAGGAAATTGAAAGAAGCCGCGTATATGTTGTGCAACAACGTATTTAGTCAAGCTAGCGCAGAAATACGAAACATATGGAAACCTCTAATCAAGCGAAAAACGACCAACTCCCGCTAAACGGTCATCTACCGCTAAAACCAATGAAGCGGAGAGAGGGAAGAGGGGATAGGTGAAAGCACTCGAATGACCTATAAATAGTCAGATCTCGGAGGAATAAGTCCAGTTATCACCCGAAGACGATTGTGGATACTAACAATCGAAACGTCGTGACGTAACTTGGTTTGGAATCTTTTAATTTTTCAATTTTTGTTATAATTTTTCAATTTTACAGATTCTTTCAGGGATTCCAAATCAATTTATATAATATTAGACAAAGGAAGTCCGAACTGATGAAATACATGTTCTTTCAGTGCACTGCCCCAGCCAATTATACCATATGTGATTCTGGATTCAACTAGCGCATAATAAATCATTTTAAGATGGTTATCATCGAAGAATTTTCGCAAAAACTTGAATCGATACAAAATACTTCTTAGTGTATTACACAGTTTCAGTATGTGTGTATTCCACTGTCTATTGTAATATCTAGATATTTAATCGATTCAGTTTTTTTTACTTCTAGGTGTTCATCGATCTTGAAGGTGTTATATTGTCGTTTAGAGTTCTTATAGTATGAGTGGTATTGAAGGGTTGTCTTGGTGGAGATATCGTTGATGAATAAAGCCAATTTTGAACAGCCCAGGTGTTAATAAAACTCTTATCAAGAACATAAGCATTAACGAGGTAAATAAAAAATTGTTTCATCAAGACAACACACTGTGTAACTAATCAATCAAAATAATGGCAAAACTACATAAAATTGAACTTCGAATTGCTCCCACATCCACCATATTCGCCAGATTTGGCTCCCAGTGGCTACTGGCTTTTCGCAGACCTCGAAAAAATGCTCACCGGTAAGATATTTCCTTCGAATGAAGAGGTTACTGCTGAAACTGAGGCCTTTTTTGAGGCAAAAACTGAATCGTTCTACAAAAGTGATATTGAAATGTTAGAGCGGCGATGGAATGATTGTCTTGGCCTTGGTGGAGATTACGTTGATAAATGAAGCCAATTTTGAACAATAAATGAGGTTTTTTTTAAGCCCGGGACTTTTCAGCCCATGTGTTATTGTATAACAAACACGTGTTGTAAAACTATACAGCTAGTGAAAAACTCACAATAAAGTGTTACTTGAATTCGAGAGTTAACTGTTTACGTAACAACAAGTAACTTTAACGTCTTTTTCAGCTCGAATAAGGAAACCGTCGGAAACTTTCTACTCAAAAACGACTTTTTACTTTTCCAATCTAACATTCAATTGCAGTCGATTCGAGCCCCAATCAGTTCCCGACAATTACAAGCGAAATACAATCCGAAAGCATCTGCGAAAACTTTACTTTCGAACCTAATTGATTCCTTTAGGAGTATTAACTCCCGAATTTGGCTCCATCCAAACTTCTATTAAGTCGTTACAAATCAGCGTTGTCAGATTCTAGGGGTGAGGTAGTAAATTTTATGGATAAAGTATTAAAACTAAAACGAACATCTCTGGCCTTGGTTTAAGATAAGGTGATGTTTGAAGGGCGAAAAAAAACTGCCCGAAAGACTTCTGGGTCTCGATTCACGACATCATGCCTAAAGGAAAATGTAGATTCGCATGGAGATGATGATTTGTTATTCTACAAATTTTGTGATAAATGAATGCGGACTTCAATTTTTGTATTATTTCCAGAATTTTTACCAGCAAAAAGTTCTTAGATTTATAAAAAAATCGTTTTACAAACTATCAATACGTTAAATCAAAGTTTCAAACAGAATAACGTAAAATGTTTGATGCTGTTCTTCAAGTTCACATAACTTTATTATTTATGACCTAATCGAAATAAACTAAACACTTAACATGTGTGAAGTGTAGTGAAGCTAACCAAAAGCCATTTTTGACATTTTCGAGTACAAACAAATGAACAGACAAACATACATACATTTTTAAATTCAATATTTTGGGCTGATTTCTATTGCGTCAATAAAAATATCTTTTTGTATGGTTCAAGTGAACGATATAGTGCAACCTACCTTCCAACATCCCCCCTTTAATGTTAGGGGGTAACTAATTTCGTTATTCAATAATAATTTCTGATTATATAGTCGTCATTTAAAACAATAATGAATTTATTATCGCCATTAATATGGAAGCGTCCAATCTCCATATAGACTTTTTTAAATAAAATTACTTTTTGTTCCTTCTCTGCTAGTCTTCTTCGGTAATATTGGATACTTCTTCTTTGATTCGTGTATTTTCTTATCAAATTTTGTTTGCAGGCATGTTAGGCGTACACATTATCGAAGCATCAGTCAACCCTTTCGTAACTGTGTCGTCCAAATAAAAACTTTGCCGTTGATCTTGTCTACATTTAGTTATTTGTTACGCAATTCCACTATTCTTCTGCTTTCCATAACTGCTTGACGATTGTTCATTATTTTAAATCTAAATCCTTGTTTCTTTATCCCATTCTGAAGAGTTTTGAATATTACTGAATTTTTTTCCCCAAACACCAAGAGTTTTGTCATAGCAGCTCACGTTATGGCCGGAAGTATTCAATTTCTTCCTTATTATTTCAGCTGTAGGAATCTCATTGCTTTCGAAACAGTCGTATATTGTTTTTTTTTCAATGATTTTATTAGATGAACATCTAAATGTTTTGGTAATTCTATATCACATCGCGTCTTGCATTCATAAGGTTTGTTTTTGACTATTTTACTTACTGTTGAGAAACGAATTTCGGTCAAATCTGATGTTGCTTGTAATAGTTTGTTTCTCTCGAAACCAAACTTGAGATGTAGATTCTTATACATATTGAAACTCTCTGTGTTTCATATTCAAATGCATCCAAAACTTATTCACTGGTATCCATTTTTCGCATTGGATTGCGGTTGTGATAACAACAACTGCGTTGTTATCACAATCGTTATTACTATCCAACTTGTCCAAGGACGCAACTTATGTTTTGCTACACAATAACTTCTTCAGGCGTGTCTATACTAGAATAGATGTCTATACACGCTTCTACAAGAAGCTATTGTATAGCGAAACACATGTTGCGTTTTTGTTAAAACTGTATAGTGAAAATATCACAAAGTGTTTTATTGAATACGTTATGAATGTTCATCAAATATCGTCCGATTCCATAACATATCGAAGAAATGAATGGGCATTCATGTCTTCCTGAAAATTTTTAAAAAACTTTTGGTATTGGTACTTAAACATCTGTATATACACTTTCGTTTTGAGTTTTTCAAACGTGTTGAATGTCCCAAGATAAACAAAAAATATTCTCAAATAAAAAAAACCTTCGAGACATAGCAATAATTACAAATAAAGTTGATGTCAAAGTATCTCAGAAAATCATAATCTGGAACAACAATATCTTGAACTATCAATATCTTGGACTGAAGGAGATATTAAGCAAAAATTCTTCGTACCTATGATGAAATTTTAATACTTATTTAACCCACTTTTTTAACCCAGCAACGTTTTTCCTGAATATTTTTTTTGTATTTACTGCGATATCATTGTAACAAAGTGATTCCACCATCTGGGCATCCAGTGGTCAGAGGGTGGGAAATTAAGACAGATCTTTCTGAATTCCTACTCATTCTAGTTGTCATGCGAAGAAGTAACACATTTCGGAATAAATATCGAAGGAACAATCAAGATGTCTTCTCTCAAAGACAGATCTACAACTATCTTTCGAAAGCCATATTAAATATCATTTGAACCAGTCTTTTCTAGCAACAGAAACTATTGATAATTTATTGTACATCTTCATTTTCAAGCTGATGAGAAATTAAACTAGAGAAAATATATATTCAACAACGCAAATCAATAAAAAAAATTATCGATTGTTATTTATCTACCTACCTCTTTTCGAAAAGCTACCACCAATAAAAAAGAATATATTTGTAGCCAACCCAAATATTTAGGGAGAAACTAGTAGAAACGTGTTAAAAAAATGTTGAAATATGTTTGTCTGTTAGCTAGCTGTCGCCCCTAATGACACACAACCCTCAGAAGGCTAAACTTGAGCGAGTTGAGTATTAATGAGATCTTTTAACGTGTAGGACAGTATACAGTTAAAATCCAAAATCCTACAGTTGAACTCGAACGAACCTGTGGTTGACTTAGTATAACGAACCACCTCGCCAATCAACCGGCTAACAGGTGACCAAAGTTATTTTATGAAAAGCAAATCTACAACATGAACATGCCAAGGAAAATAAGGGTTTTTACTGGCAAGAATATTGCGCCGAATCAACTGTTTATCTCTCCTTAATATCACTAGTAGAAACCAGAATTTCTCATTCAAAATAGGTTTGGAATCAGTTGAATATGATACTCAAATCATCTCATTGTTTTATCTGAAAGACTGAATATCGCACTACATGTGCAGTTCTTTCCAAAATCCGAAAGGAGGTGGATAGGTGCAATTAGAAATGTTGAAGAACGCAATCTTTTAGTCGTTGAACTGGCAATAGTAATTACTGCAGGGAAGGCTCAAATTACATTTCCATTGAGATCTTTACTCAGAGAGAAATATATTCTCGCGAGTAAAATTATTTTTGTGGGTCTTTTTCGCCATAATTATTATTCATTCGCACTTTATGATGCCCGAAGGCGGGTCATAAAGGAACGAGGATAATAAAATGAATAATGAAAATAATAGAGGATGGTGTCACTAATGTGGTTAGTGGGGCTGTAAAACGGATTTATCGTTATCAATCCAAGGGAGAAAATAAAAGCGAATACTGACATGTATATCCAATGACTGCACCATACTCTCATAAGATGGAGTTGGATTGAAAAATAGTTTTTTCATTTGAAAATGGCTTGAATCCCGCCGCCGTATCTGTTGTCGGTTGGTCTATCTGTCTGAACGCGATGAACTCAATTAGGTATCGACGTGAAGTTATCTACATTCAATGTGTTACTGTTAACCAAAGAAACTCTGACTGTCTAACTACGAAACATAGTGTCCCGCAGGGGTCAGTGCTTGGGGCCATTCTTATTTGTCATTTATATAAATGACCTATGCAACTTCCCATCACCCAATAAAAGCGTTTTATTCGCCGATGACACTACTTTGATGAGTACCGGTAAAAACCTTATAGAACTCACTTCTTCTTCTCATAACATTGAAAAACGTGCTGAAAATTGGTTTACTGCGAACAAACTTCAGTTGAACGCAAGCAAATCCCAAAAAATAACATTCTTCTTTAATATGAACTTACAAATGGGAAACACTGTCAAGCTACTCGGAATTGTTATTGATGACAAACTCACATAGTCGAATCACATAGAACAGCTCTGTAACAAATTAGCAAGTACTCTGTTTCTCTTGAGGCAGTTGAAAAAAAGCAATTCAACCTGATACTCAGAATGACATTTCTCTCTGTTTCATTCGCAGATGAACTATGGAATAATTTTATGGTGAAATGCCACTCGTGCAATAACCATCTTTCGACAACAACAAAACCAGTAAGAATCTTAGCTGTAGTTGGATATATAGAGCATTGTCAGCCACACTTCATGAAGTTTGGCATCATGCCTTTACCTTCATTATATATCTACAATTCCTTATTAGAAATACACAGAAATGTCAACCAAACCCAGTCAGATATACATGAACATAATACTAGGTATGCTAAGTTATTAAAATCTCCATATAGTTTGAACAAATCTCAAAATATTTCTCTGAATATCAATCTATATAACTGCTTGCCGGAGAGAATCAAATCAATAACTTTCAATCAGTTCAAAAACGCACAAAAAATATATATTCTTGAACACTGCTTTTACGCCACAGACGAGTTTTTCGTCACAAACAAAGCACCTGAGTCATGCACTCAACACATCGCTTTTCTGAAATGTTCCATTCTGTATACTATACAATACATATTGTATACTATTTATGTATGCCTCACTTGATTATATTT
Organism: Leptinotarsa decemlineata; assembly: GCF_025532065.1. NCBI lineage: Eukaryota > Metazoa > Arthropoda > Insecta > Coleoptera > Chrysomelidae > Leptinotarsa > Leptinotarsa decemlineata. The sequence goes on along the minus strand of NW_027412694.1, from coordinate 8,093,308 downwards.
GTAACACTTCGTGAAGTTGGTTTCGTATTGTTTGGTTCGAAAATCGCGTTCCCGAAGCTTCTATAAGGCGATTTTGCAGTGTTCTAGCAGAATCTGTGCGACCCCTAATTGCCCAAACGCGTAACAAATGATCTTCTCTGCGGGTTGTTGCCCTCTGTCGATTGGGATAAGGGGCTCTTCTTACTATGCCGTAAATTTGGTAGCGATTCCAAGCTCTGGAAATCGCAGAATGACTCATATCAAGCATTTGGGCTACACGACGTCTTGAATACCCTACTTCGATCAATGCCACTGCTCTAGCAACTTGAAATTCGTTGAGGTACACCCCACGTATCCTCCTTCTACCCAATACATCAACATTCATTATTTAAATTTTAAAATTCAATACCTATCACGAACTAAAGTAAAGCGAAACTGAATACAGAATTTTTCATATTAATGATTTTGTAGCTAAAAGTACAAAAAAAAGTTAAAAAGTAAACAACAACCGAATGGAACATGATGAGAATTAGTATGGAGTACACACCAGAAGTTTTTATCAGGAAATAATACATACTTTTTTACTTATTGAATTTTAAGGATGTATCTCTATATTCATTTTGAGTAGTTCATTTCATATAGTTTGAATCAACTCAGGTGGAAGTTGTGGGGGTAGTTACTCTAAAAATCTCGAAAAAAATCTAATAACTTGTGGAATATGTTATAAAAATTAATTATTGTATCTATTAGTTTTCTTTTTGTGAACTTACATATACAGAATAGTGTGTTCCTGAAATGCGTCCAAGTCACATAATTGTGTTGTTCACCTTCCTGACAGGGGAGCGCAAACTAACCGCCAATTAGGATCTCATCAAATTCTGCAAACCTTTAAGGGGATCATGCACCATTAAGAAATTCCGACCCGCCGCGAACTGAATCAAATTTTGAGCGTTTGTCAAAGTCCCACTGAAGCCAAAAAATCTGAATGATCCCCCACCAAAAAAAGTAAACGGATGTATTTGGTCGAGTTAAATAAGTGATAATCTCTCGCCGGTGGCGAGGAGGGGTCGAATACATCCAATCACCTATCTATCTATTTCACTAGTTCGGATTTCCATTGTCTACTATATAAAATGATTTGAAATCCCTGAAACAAGTAAAAAAGAATAATTAAAAAAGGATAGCTGAAAATAACAATTATATTAAGCAACAATAAACCTGAAATGAAATGATAGTGAAATAACCTACAAGTAAAAATTTAATAATTGGATAAATAAAAATTAAAGGAATGAAAAAAGAAAATAATAAAAAAGTGTAGAGATTCCAAGTCACGTTAGTTCACGACGTTTCGATTGTTGGTATCTACAATCGTCTTCGGGTGATGACTGGACTGATTCCTCCGAGAGATGACTATTTATAGGTCGTTGAAATACTTTCACTTTCTCTGCTTTCCATTTCCCGCTTCACTGATTCCGTGAGAGATGACCTTTTTGGCGGGAGTTGGCCATTTTTCGTTTGATGATGGGTTTCCATATGTTTCGTATTTCTACGCTGGCCTGGCTGAATACGTTTTTGGACAACATGTATGCGGCTTCCTTAAATTTTCTCCTAAACCAATGTTCCTCTCTGTGCAAAATCTCAGCTTGGGACCACTCGATGTTGTGTTGATGGGTCCAAACATGGTCTGCTATTCCTGATTTGCTGGTTTCTCCTCGCTGTGTGTGCTTCTAGTGCTCGGCAATGCGAACATTCAATGGCCTCTTAGTTTCGCCAATATAGGATTTTCCGCACTCACAGGGTATCGGGTAAAGGCAATTCTTGGAATCGCAGTCCGCGTTTGGGGGCCTGGTTTTTGTGAGGCTGCTACGGATAGTGTTACCGGATCTGAAACGGGTTCTGATGTTGTACTTGGAACCAATTCTTCTTATCCTCTCCGATAATCCTCTGATGTAGGGAAGTGCAAGCACTGGTTGTGACGGCTTCTCTTCCTTGCGAGGCTCCTGCTGTCTTTTAGCCAAAGTCTTTTCTACCATCGCTTTGGAGTATCCATTCCGCTGAAGATCATTTTTGATGATGTCTAGCTCCTTCTCGAGACCTTCCTTTGTATTACAGAGCCCAAAAGCACGGTCTAATAGAGTCTTGATGATTCCTCTTTTTGTCGATTGATGGTGGTTGGATTCGTGGTTCAATTAGTGTCCCGTATGAGTGGGTTTTCGGTATACAGATGTTTCCCACTTAGTGTCGGTCCTCTTCACCAAAACGTCTAAGAATGGCAATTCGTTGTGGATTTCCTTCTCCATTGTGAAAGTGATAGATGGTCTCACGCTGTTGATGTGTTTCAGGAAGGCGTCTAGTTCAGTATTCCCATGGTTCCATATTAAGAAGGGCATTGTTTCCTCACTAACTTCCCCCACTTTCTGTGGTACGGACGCGGAACCAGCGACTTATTCCGAGGATATGAGAAGACTATGGTCAAGCTTACAAAGGAAGAAACTCACCTCAGTTTTCTGTGCAGAGCCAGAGACAATAACATCATCCCCAAAGGTTTTCTGCTGAAATCGCCAATCCCAGGAGAGAGAGCTAAACGCATATTGGAACGCGCCAGCCGAGCACTGATAAGGTCTCAAACCAATTATCACCGTTGGAAGAGGTCAACTTTGCTGCAGGATGCCACAGAACGATTCGAAGAAATAAGAAGAGAGACATTGGAAGATGATCATGGACCAATCTTTGCCAAGATTGAAAGCACGTGCTTGAAGATCCGGCAAGACATGGAGAATACCCACAACAGAAAGTGGGGGAAGTTAGTGAGGAAACAATGCCCAAATACAGACCGAAAACAGGACAACTATGAAGCCACCAACGTCATCAACATGAGTTCCCGCCCGCTCACGGGAATAGAGGAATCCTTGTTGAGGAAAGGCCTGAATTTTGCCATTACGCCAACATCTGTGCCCACTTTGGAGATAATTACTGCAGTGGAATCCACCAGTTCCCTTATTGACCAGACCGAGGCAGAAGAGTTCAGATGGAAAATTAGAGAACAGTTGGATCGAGAACCAGTTCCAACATCTAACATCAGCAAGGAAGAACGTAGAGCTCTGAACGGCCTACGTAGAGACAACACCTTCAAGATCCTACCTGCAGATAAAGGAAACGCTACTGTGGTAATGAATACCGTTCTCTACGAACAGAAGATCGAAGAGGTTCTGCAGAAGGGACGATACACAAAGATCGTACGGGACCCCACTGCATCAATCGAAAGGAAGTTGTACCAGATTTTGAAAAAACACCAAGTCTATTTTTCGGACAAGGAAAGATCATGGCTAACACCGCACCACAGTAAGCCCCCTCACTTGTATGGTCTACCCAAAATCCACAAGAAGGACGTTCCGCTTAGACCGATCATCAGCTCCAGAGATTCGGCTACTCAAAACTTGTCTAGATTTTTACTTCCCTTAATACAACCATTACAAGGAAAAACGTCTTTTGTGAAGAATTCAAGGCATTTTGTCGAACTACTAGGGTCAATTGAGGTTACACAGGAAGATCAACTAATTAGTTTCGACGTGGAAAGCCTTTACACCAACGTTCCGGTCGAAGAAGCACTCCAAATCATACAGAGAAAGCTATCCGAAGACGGGAACCTGAAAGAGAGAACGAATCTACCTATAGAAGTAATTATGGAATTACTAGGATGCTGTGTACGGAACTGTTATTTCCAACTGAAGGACGAATTCTTTACACAAGATGAGGGACTGCCAATGGGATCGCCACTTTCACCAGTCATAGCCAACATATACATGGAGTGGCTTGAAACTCTGGCCATTGAAGAAGCCCACAAGAAACCTCGAGTCTGGTTGAGATATGTTGACGACACCTTCATAATATGGAACCATGGGAATACTGAACTAGACGCCTTCCTGAAACACATCAACAGCGTGAGACCATCTATCACTTTCACAATGGAGAAGGAAATCCACAACGAATTGCAATTCTTAGACGTTTTGGTGAAGAGGACCGACACTAAGTGGGAAACATCTGTATACCGAAAACCCACTCATACGGGACAGTATCTGAACCACGAATCCAACCACCATCAATCGACAAAAAGAGGAATCATCAAGACTCTATTAGACCGTGCTTTTGGGCTCTGTAATACAAAGGAGGGTCTCGAGAAGGAACTAGACATTCAGCGGAATGGATACTCCAAAGCGATGGTAGAAAAGACTTTGACTAAAAGACAGCAGGAGCCTCGCAAGGAAGAGAAGCCGTCACAACCAGTACTTGCACTTCCCTACATCAGAGGATTATCGGAGAGGATAAGAAGAATTGGTTCCACGTACAACATCAGACACTGTTTCAGATCCGGTAACACTATCCGTAGCAGCCTCACAAAAACCAGGCCCCCAAACGCGGACTGCGATTCCAAGAATTGCATTTACCGGATACCCTGTGACCCGAAGACGATTGTAGATACCAATAATCGAAACGTCGTGAACTAACGTGACTTGGAATCTCTACACTTTTTTATTATTTTCTTTTTTCATTCCTTTAATTTTTATTTAACCAATTATTAAATTTTTACTTGTAGGTTATTTCACTATCATTTCATTTCAGGTTTATTGTTGCTTAATATAATTGTTATTTTCAGCTATCCTTTTTTAATTATTCTTTTTTACTTGTTTCAGGGATTTCAAATCATTTTATATAGTAGACAATGGAAGTCCGAACTAGTGAAATTCATCACGAAACATTGTCAATCACCTTCAAACAAACCTATCTATCTACTCAAGCCTACTCATATAGTGGTATAATCGATAGTGTACTCGTATAGGTGTATTATCCCAATGTACCGAGAGCACATACATGTCTATAGCTGCTACACTTGCATCAGGTTTTACATTTTGTCTTTTAAAAAATTGAAGACCTGATATAAACTTCGAATATTTGATGGAATTGGCCGATACTTGATGAAAACCCATAACGTATTCAAAAAAACACTTCATCGTGAGATTTTCACAAAATAGTTAAACAAAAACGTAACACGTGTTTCGCTATACAATGGCTCCTTCAGGCGTGTCTCTACATAGTAAAAGTGACTTCATTTGAATACATCATCCTTACAGGCAATAATGAACCAATCAGTTTCCGTCTTAAGCCCATCAGACCTAAGAAAAGCATAGATCAGATGTTTTGATAAGTCGAGTGCTTCGATTTTGCCGAAAAACACCCCATGTATTAGCCTATCCTTATCTTACCGTAGGAGTGAAAAGATCTCTGCGGCTTTTATGTGAGCCTTTCAGTTAAACGGAGTTGTGACGATGTCGAAAACTGAACCAACTCCATCGGCCTCTCGAGCTGCCTTTAAAAAGTAGTTACTCCAATTTCTGATCTCTCACGATCCCAAACCATACAGAAAAGGATAAAGGGTGGATTGAAAACAATTCCATTCGTTGCACACAAAAAAAAAACTAAATATTTTTAATTAAGAATTGACAGTTCAGAAAAAATTACAAATACAGATAATCCGATCAGTTCATCAAAAATATCCCGGAACAATTCTGAATATCCAGCAAAGTGAGAGAGTGCAATTAAATTCCACAGGAGATTCGTTTCCATTCTTTTGTTAGAAATACCGAAGGCTCGCTTCTGTGGCACATTGCTGGCCTCGCACAAAGTAAATTGGAAAGCATCGTACAGCATTCCAACACGATTGTGGAATCAATCGCATTTTAAAATTGTTTGTTTCCAGAAGAGTTCGATTCCTAGTGTACGTGTAGGTATTTTCCTTGCATGCCATTTTCCACCCTTTTAAATTCACAATAGAGGCGGCATCTGCATTCCACCAGGGTGTCGTTTGAATAAATAGACTGCCTTAAATCAAATGGAAAAAATCGTAATTTTTCCGAAAGGTTTTCGTTCAGCATTTTCCGTGATTTTTCGGAGCATTAATCTTGATTGCGTTATTTTTCACGCGATATAATCAATTACAGAGGTGGCTTTAAATAATAAAGAACTTAACCGTAAGTTAGTTTCTTGTTATTTTTGGTTGATGCAAAGAACTGGGACGCAAAATATAAAATTTAAACTAAATAACTTCAGATATTAACTATGTCTGCATATTCAATGAACGACTTTTGAAAACTTGAAAAAAATGAAAACTTTTGATAGTACTAACTTGAAGAAAAGGGCAAATGGTGCAAATGTTTGCCACATAGGTTATAGGTTAGGTAGCTAGGACCACCAATAAGGTAATTAAATCAAAGAATCAAACCAACATTGTAGTATCTACTGGGATGAAAAATAAAGCACCTCTTTGATAATATCTACCGCTGTCGTGGACGAAACATCAAGCATAAAAACCTCACGGCTAACAAACCCGAAAATTCCTTTCTACATGATTTTGTCGATTAGCAATTCCAAAAAGTAATGCCATTGTTGAATTGTCATTATTTTCAATTTCTATACCAGCATTTTCAAATAATAGCTTCAACTGTTTAAAAAAAATCTGTTTAAAGTCTGTTTTTCCGTTAACCAGCTGTCGCACCCCTACGAACGATAACCCTCAGAAGTCGAAATTTGTGTGAGCTAAGGACTAACGAGGTCTGACTTTTCAAAGTGTGATTCCTAAATTTACATTTTGGAGCATCTAATGAATTCTGGATTATATACTAGCTTTAGTCCATTTGTATGAGAGTATTAATATAATATTTTCATTAGTATACGTCTAATCTAAACAATTTCCACTGCAACCTCACAGTATAGTCGTATTCTGTTTCCTTTATGGGCAGAGATACTGAACGTTATGTATATCCAACAAAACTAACTAATTGATCCTACATATAACTGATACGGAAAGCCAGATGTGGTTTGCATAAAGCGGAATCACTAACATGATCAAATTTACTGTATGCCTGTGAAGTACTCAATCTTTATTGATAAAATATGTAAAATACTTAATAATTAATTCTATTATATGCCAATGATTGTGTTAGATTGACCACTGCTAGGGCATTGCAGATATAATATTTAACCCTGAACATGAACCTGAACTCTGCTTTGGGGAAGATGTGCCGAAAATGCTAAAGGGATGTACCAGACAATTTTTTCTTGGAATTATTAATAGTATATTATTCAGTGAGCGTATAATGACGGCTATTATTCACGAGGTGAAAAGTTTACGGCCACGGGCCGCAGGCGAATGGCAATAGAATACCATATTTTATCCACGACTAATAACAATGTTTGTTGAAGTTTTATTGTGGATTTTTTTCATAACCACATATTTTTTGAAACAATTTTATTTTATTGTAATGAATATTTCATACAATACATTAATGTTCATCTGTACACGGTACAAAGTTATGATAATCAACTAAAGCAATCTTTAATCACAGAATATAATGAAATAACTATGTAAAAGATTTACCGAATATCTTACTTTTGTTGCTAGGTATTTATCTACAGATGCTTACAAAAAGTTATTGATATATTTTCGCTGAAGTAAGGTGATCGTACTTCTAAGCATTTACTATTTTGCGGATAATTCAGTAAAGTATACTAACAAAGATTCAGAAAATAAAGTGGTTTTCTTTTCCTTTTGCCTTTTCAAAAAAGGTTCATAGGTCGAATTACATACTTTCTTTTGACTGTTTCGGAAATAAATTTAGTGAGGCAACTCAAGCAGATTCTCTAATTTCTGGTGGTGTTAAAGTAAAGTCATTCATTTTCTATTTCCATTTTTATTTCGTCTTTTAACACAACTCAATACAAAATATCAAAACACTGTGAAATCTACGCACACAAACAATAATTTTGACAGGTTCGAGTCAAATTTGTTTTGTTTCAAAAGCCATTTTGATGTATGAAGATGTATATTAAGAAATAAATATGAAACATTCAAAGTTGCTGATAGCTCAGTATAGATGCTTCTTGCCTTTCAACCAGGGATCCCGTTCACTATTTCAATTTTTTCATATGTAGGTACAGAACTGAATTGAAAATATTTGGTGTTTTACACAATAAAATTTGAAAAACCGATTTTTTGTAGCAAAACCATATACTACTATAGCTGAATCAAGGAAGCATGTGACATCAGTGATTATTGACTCATTAATCACTGGTTAAGATCGACCAAATAGACGTATAATGGGTACCTTATACAATAGTCCTGGATGAAGTTATTAATTTATTGTATACACGTCATATATCACTGCATCAGGTTATTGACTTTTGGAAAGTTTTGGGCAAGAATAGATTTTGCTGATTTATCTAAGGTTATGTTTTATCTTTCACCACACTCATTTTATGCTGGTGAGATTGGTATTGTAGTTATATAATGCATTATGATGCATTCCATCGTTCCTGAGAATATTTTCAACTTATTTGTGAAGGAAAACTGTTCCTCAGGCGGTTAATACTTTTTTCACAGTATGAAAATACAGGAACTAGCTTTCACTTCGGTGAGATATGCAGATCGAACGTTATTTTTTTGGATGAATGAGTTCACCAGATGGTTCATCTCTAACAGTTCTTTGATGAAGACTGTGAGAAATGTTTGAACATAACGTTTATTCTAAAGATTTGATTGTTCACTCAAAACTTGAAATGTACCTTTGTTTGCTGACTGAACTTCTGCTTCATCTTCAGGAGTGCATGAAATGAATCCCAATATTTCTACTCCCAGCGATAGAATGAACAAAAAAAAAACAAAGTATTGGAATGAAATACATTGATAATCTTACTAAACCTACTCCAACTAATATTATAAATGCATCAAGTTTGTGAGGATGGATGAATGTAATGTATGTATTTATGTTTCTTAATTTTTCACGCCTGAACAGCTCAACGGACTCAAATGTAAGTTGGTATATGAATAAATTATGACCTGGAATGACACATAGAGTGAGTTCCCAAGGTAACAGCGGGGATATCGAATAAGCGGGTACCTACTGATTGATTGACACTCTTATATCAACGTACAACCGAAGCTACTGAACCTAGAATCTTGAATTATACAGGAAGGTTCTTTGTATAGCGTAAATGAGCATAGAGAAAGGAATTTCCACCCCCAAAGAGGTGGAAATTCCAGTTGGAAATCTCAAGTTTTGGGTTAATAAAAAACTATTGTAACTATTTGTCTAAAATGGTGTGTCACGAAACTTAATGTGACAAATCAAATTCTACGGGGGCGAAGCCGCAAGCAGCAGCTAGTAATTTATATTTTTACTTAAAAATACACAAACTAAAAAAATATGCCAACTGTACTAAGTGATTAATAGCTTGAAGAATCGAATTAAGTTACCTATAAAGAAATATTGCAAAACTAACACGCCCGCGTTCTCGGCGATGGTGCTTCATTGCTTAGACCGTCCCTCTATCCCCGCGCATCATCCGCCGTCGTCTTACAATAGACGCGACGCGTAATGGTTCACTGCGTTGCGTCAAGTTAATCTTATCGTGATGACTTTTGAACGATTCGTCCACATTACTTAGTGTGAAAGATAAAGTTTATCTATATTAAATACTTGAAACAACAATTGTAAAAATTTTCATAAGAATTTGACAGAAGTTCTGAAATGTGCATTGTGAAAAAAGTATTCAATTTAATTGAATATTATAGTGGCTACCATATAAGAGGGAGGATATATGCGGACTTTCATTTAGAACTATTTAACTCCAACAGTATAAGCAGCGCACGCCAGGATAGCTCTCAGGGAGCAATAATTTTTCCGACTTACTAAATAATTTTCGTTATATTATGATCAAAATCACACAAATCCTTCGTAAATTATAGCCTATATGTTATTCTGATGAATGAGCTGTATTTATCTAAAGTTTCATTTAAATCCGTTCAGTCGTTTAGGCGTGAAAGAGCCACAAATATACATACATATATACACATCATTTATCCATCCTCACATACTTCCACATTTATAATATTAGTATAAACTGCAGGTTGGAAGTCAGCAACATTCATTGTAGAGAAAAGCATTTTACACATTTCTCGCAAGAACCATATGTTTTGGTGAAAATTTTCAGGTTACTTTCCAAAGACCAATATTCGAATCATAACACTGTCTTCACACAATAGTTTCATCTTTCAACCATTTTCAAATGAATATATATATATTGGAAATTCGAAACTTGAAAACCAATTTTTGTGTGTGATATGTGTTTTGTTGGCCGAGAATCAACTGTCCACTTATCGGCTTCATCCACATCATTGATTAAATTATTGAGAAGAAAAAAATCCGAGACTAAAAGTCCAAAGTGGATTTAAACTTGGAACTTTGGCTGGAGAAAATATATGACCCTTTTTTGTCTACATACTTCATTTTGCTCTCATCACAAAATTTATTTGTTAGGAATCACACGTTAAAAGGTAAGACCTCGTTAGTCCTTAGCTCGCACAAGTTTCTCAACTTCTGAGAGTTGTTGTTCGTATGGGGGCGACAGCTGATTAACGGAAAAAACAGATTTTGAACAGATTTGTTAGTAAAAATATCACAAAATAGTTATTTATGTATCAAGGGAATTAGGAGGGCCTTAATTACCGATGGCAAAGTTTGCGTCCCGAGGGCCTCTGGCCCGAGAAACAGCAATTGCCTCAGGTTATTAAGGCTCATTAATTCCCGTGGTACATAGATAATTTTATTTCTGACCGATTTCAATAAAATTTTGTTCATTTTTGAAACGGAAAAATGTACCAATTCATTACCTTCCCGGTATATTTGAATCAGGTACCGTTGATTATAGTAGAGTTTTCTTGTTGCCAGGTTGTTGCTATGTTACTTGTTTATAAACAGAACTTTGTTATCAAGCTGTGTTTGCGGTGAAATAGTTATTTATGTATCAAGGGAATTAGGAGGGCCTTAATTACCGATGGCAAAGTTTGCGTCCCGAGGGCCTCTGGCCCGAGGGACAGCAATTGCCTGAGGTTATTAAGGCTCATTAATTCCCGTGGTACATAGATAATTTTATTTCTGACCGATTTCAATAAAATTTTGTTCATTTTTGAAACGGAAAAATGTACCAATTCATTACCTTCCCGGTATATTTGAATCAGGTACCGTTGATTATAGTAGAGTTTTCTTGTTGCTAGGTTGTTGCTATGTTACTTGTTTATAAACAGAACTTTGTTATCAAGCTGTGTTTGCGGTGAAAACGTGTTTTCTACCCCAAATATAATGGAGGATATTTTGAAAAAAGCTGAACAAGCAAGAGAATCATTAATTCCATCGAAAAGTGAAGCCGTATACCAAAAAGAATACAAGATATATCTGGACTGGCTGACACGGAAAAATGTTATGCCAAAAGATGTCACTGAAACTGTATTTCTGGCATATTTTCAAGAACTGGTAAGGAATTTTCTAAGCTCCAGCCATACAAAAGAAGAAATTGTTTCCAGTGGCGGAAGTAATTTTCAGGGAACATTTCAAAATTGTACATTTATTATTTGTAATGACGTGAATAAATAAAATATGGTTCAGTTTTCATTTCTATTTATTTTCACTTGTGAAAGGTAGAGGGAATTATAAAATCTATAATGTCCCAAGGGAGTTATGACCCTCTTTATTGATAGCGTAACTATGACGATATAAGCTTATAATATCCCGGTCAGAAATAAAAGAAGTGAGAGCATCGGTGAAAGTAAATGAAGAAATAATTATGTAATAATTCAATAATGAGCCTTAATCAACACTACCATCCGTTTTCTTAGTTTACGTGTTATACACAGGCAATCTTTTCTACGGTTCATAAATTTTGAGATGCTAGGATCTTTCTACAATTTTACCGCAATGCACTACTTTTCATCAACTTCCGAATATTCTATCATGAAAAATGTGTTTCACTGCGCTGTGTGAAACTTTTTAATAAAACTATCAATTTTCACCTTAACAAAGCCCGTACTGGTTTTGGGAGTTTATTATGAGTTAATATGAGCTATTGAATTTTGAATTACCTGAAATTAATGAAAAATTTAATAATTGCGGAATTCAGAAATCCATGGCCACAGATACTCACAGATTTCTATCAAAATTCATATCAAAACTGTGAATATTACAATTCTTATGTTAAACAAGTTTCACAAAGGAGCTGTATTAGCATCATATCATCATCACTTAAGAAAATGAATATTTCGAATTCGAAACATTCCTACACAGTAGGATCTGGAAAATTCCTGCCGGAAAACACTTCTTCCTTGGCTAGTAAATTATATTCGACAGACCTTTGTGCGAGTTTCTTCACAGATACATTTTTTTCAGCTGTTTCTCGTTCGTCCAGCAGAAAAGCTTTACTGATGAGTAACAGTGAGCACCTACAGACCCGTTTAGTTAGTTTAGGAAAGATCCAACCAAAATAGCGGTTTTCCCGAAGTTCGACTAATTTCATCGAACTTCTACGATAAAACTGTTTAAATGCAATAAAATAGTAACGGATCACCTAGTAAACAGAATCCTATGCGGGGAAGAATCATCTCGTGTACCAAAACTCTTACAAAATTCAAAAAAAAGATGACTGTGTCGAGGAGAAAAATGTTATAAGAAAAAAAAATGTCAAATTGGGATTGAAAAAACTCTTCTTTTCCAATGTCCATCACAGAAGAATCCGGTAATTACCTGCCGAAACAACTACTTCTCTGGCTAATAGCATGTATGACCTTGAAATATATTCGACATTTATGCAAGTTCCATAGTACGTATGTATATCTCCTTGGCACAGTAATTAGACTCATTTTGATACCCCTCAATTGAAAAATTCAAATTGTAACTCATCGTGAATCTGAACTTCAAGTGTAACCTATAGATGGGAATTCTGACAAAGTTTACCTCACACCCAGTAAGTGAATGTAACTAGCCTAGGTGTTTTTCTCGCTGATGAAAATAAAACGCGAAAAGACGGAGGGCCCGAATTGTAAGTAGAGATCGATGCCTGACTCGGATTTCAATCCGTTTTCCACTGGGAAATAGTTACCGAGGAGGCAATCTATGTTTGAGCAATAATCTTAGCTTTAGCGAATGATTCATTCGTGTTCAACAATTCTGATTCATGAATTCATTGAAATAATTAAGAGAAACACATGGTAAGTTCCCCTCTTCGATACTACATATTAAATTGCAACAGGTGAATTTAAGGCCAAAAAAGTGTTTTACAGCAAGACAATTTTCAGTATGAAATAAATGATGATAACAGATGTAGTTTGGATTAATTAATGACAATCAAAGCACGGTTCCTAAATAACTAATATTTTGAATATTGAGGAAGCAGATCATACCTAATCCCATCTGTGATAATAATGGTTTTACCGCGAAGCAACTCGCGACGGGTTCATTATGGCTCATACCTGTTCAAACTCGACCACATAGATCCAGCTTCTCGACGAAGCCGATTACTTTATTTGGTGAGTGATTTTTCACGTTGACAGGTGAGAGTGAAATTCTGCCACAAACTGAAAACCTGATCTGGTCTGTTGCGGGAAGGCACATTGTGCCGCAGGGGAATCCCAGCGACTTGAGACTCATAGGTTTATTCAAGAGTGGGAGAGCCAAGAAGCTCCTCCTCTTGATCCGATATTAGGGTCGTTTATCAAATTTCCATCTCCTATGTCAGTGTTTCTCAAAGTGTGCGCCGCGGCGCTCTGGGGCGCCGTGGAACCTTTACTGGGGAGCCGTGGGCCACGGGTGAGTCTCAAGCTACAATGTTTTACAATATAGATAACTCAGAGTAAAAATAATACGTCGGTACCTATTAATGAAAATCCTCTGATAATATGATAATATCGGTAATTGCAAAATGTAATCCGTTCAGACAGCCACCTACCTACTTTAATTAATTAAATATCTAGTGTTAGGAAGTTAAAAGGTAAGACCTCGTTAGTCCTTAGCTCGCACAAGTTCCTCAACTTCTGAGAGTTGTCGTTCGTATGGGGGCGACAGCTGATTAACGGAAAAACATATTTAAAACAGATTTTTTCTAACAGTGTAGTCTTTACGTTCGGGGCGCCGCGATAACCTTAAAAAAACATAAGGGAGCCGTGAATTCGAAAAGTTTGAGAAACACTGTCCTATGTATACTCCAGCTCAAAAGTTGGAGAACTGAGATCTTTCTCTTGATGCTTTGATACAGGAAGGACAAAAGGAGTCATTCAATCGGCGCCCATTTACTTTGTAAACTCTGGCTATTTGCAGGGCCTGCTCAGTGAGAGGATACTCCTTCTCCTGATACAGATTCTGCTTCTGCTGTTCAAAAATTTTGTGCAAAGCAGATTCATAATACATCCCGCTCATGAGGAGGAGATAAGTCACTACGTGGATTCACCACCTAGCCTCCTATCTATGTCCAAGAGTTGAAGCGCATGATTTTAATCCGATAATACGGGGAGAGATCGTTTGGTCAATCTCCATCTTCTCAGAAGCTAGGTTTACAGAGATTAATGTACATTTCCTCTGTGGACTTGGATTCCGATGTTTTTGGTTACAACTTTGGTTCTTTGACGAGAGGGCACCGGATATCTCAGTCTCACTGAGTCATACATACTTTCGGCATGGGCGTCATTCAGGAAGACTCTTCCTTCCGGTTGACACCTCCGCCGGCAGAGGTATTCTAACAGCCCCTACTTCAGGACGGTCTTGAAAAGATATCATTGATACGTTTTCAATTTCCCTGGCCGAATATAAATTTTCAGCTTGAAAAATGGGCGAAAACGGATCTGTTGATCATCTGCCATTCCTCTAAGGAAGTTATTTCTTCCGAGTTTTCCGAAAACTTTAGTCTACTATTTGAGAGCTATCTGCTTTTTCCAAGTCTAGAAATCTTTTGACACTGCAGCCTGCATGACACTCGTTCCCATAAACCTCCACCCTTCACTAGTTTGAACAGGTTGTTTACTGATGTTTGTCATATTCGGACCTAATTCCGGTTGTCCTTCAATTGACTGCCTGCTGTGATCTAGTGCCTCACATCGCATAAAATTTGACTAATGGTCTCTGTCTCTTCATTGCATTGTCTGTAGCTAGGTGTCCGTTGTACAGGTCTATTTCATCCTCAGTATCTTTGTTATTATTTTCAGCCGATTTTAGGTTTTTTTTGAAACAGTTCTTCAGTTCTCTTTCATGTTTTCCTGTAAGATTTCTCGTGTCGATTGTTTTGTCTTTGGCCACCAGACCATATACGAGTATGCATATGTCATCATGGGTTTTACCACCAAGGTGTCAGCCTTCATAAGTGCCTCTGGCTAACATCAGTGGTATTTTTAGACACTTGGACAGCAAAGGTCGGATGATTCGCACCGAAACAAACGAACACATCGTTTTGAGCCCGTTCTACCATCGTGATCCAGAGCAGAGATCGAACCCATAATCACAATAGTCTTTGTTTTATGAGTGTAACCAATCAGCTACTGTCTGAACAATTATTTTGTAAATTAAAAAGTATGTATAGTTACCAGCTTGAAAGTGGAACCATTTCATAAGGAACATGTACAAACGAACATGAACATATCGAGAAAGAGTGAGAGGTATTAGTTATTATTTGTGTTTTATAGGATTGAAGTGTGAATTTAACCCGCATAATAGTAACATGTCTCAATTTTATATTACTTCCTTGGGGTATCACTATTGTGAGACCTTTTGTTTTGTAAGCATTTGTAACCAAACATGATGAAGGCGAAAACATTATTTGAGCAAATGAGATGCTATTATGAGGCGGCTTCATACGATTTGAGCTATTTATTTGGAACTGTAGCGGTGTTTTCAAATACCAGTCTAATGTTTGACGCTCAATTATTAAATTAGTTTCAGTTCAATGGATGCTTCATCATCGAACAGGTGTTCAATTCGTTGAAAAATAGTAAGTGCGTCAATTTAATGAGTTTCTATCCCAGAAATAATCATAATGTTGTGTGACCTTGACATCCACTCTTTTAATACACTTATTTTTACTTCCCGAGTTCACATCTTCATTCTTGTTGCCAGTCAAATGTTTGACGCTCAATTATTAAATTAGTTTCAGTTCAATGGATGCTTCATCATCGAACAGGTGTTCAATTCGTTGAAAAATAGTAAGTGCGTCAATTTAATGAGTTTCTATCTCAGAAATAATCATAATGTTGTGTGACCTTGACATCCACTCTTTTAATACACTTATTTTTACTTCCCGAGTTCACATCTTCATTCTTGTTGCCAGTCAAATGTTTGACGCTCAATTATTAAATTAGTTTCAGTTCAATGGATGCTTCATCATCGAACAGGTGTTCAATTCGTTGAAAAATAGTAAGTGCGTCAATTTAATGAGTTTCTATCCCAGAAATAATCATAATGTTGTGTGACCTTGACATCCACTCTTTTAATACACTTATTTTTACTTCCCGAGTTCACATCTTCATTCTTGTTGCCGTTAAAAACTATATGTTTGAAAAAAAAAGTCAGTTCAATGATCAAGTTTTAAGTTTGTATATTTCGTAGGAAATTCTCAAGCCTACATACCCATAATGGCTACTTACTCAACAAGAAACGATAAAATAATTTATGCTTTCATCAATAGTCATTTAAAAATGTTTTTTTTAAACTTTTTTACAACTATGCCAATAACTTTCGAAAACTACGTACTGAACTGTTGGATTCTCCATCTCAATATGTTTTATATAATGTAATAAAAATTGTAATACGAGTCATCTGAAATTTTCTGTATTTGAAATGGATGTTACTTGCCAGATATTTGATGGAATTTTTGTTTTCTTTAATTCACCAACAAACAATAGTCCAGTAGATGGCATATACTCGTATTGCATCAATAATTTTGGTAAAACCAGCAAAATATAACATATAACATTCATTGAAATTAATATTTTCGACCGAAATTGAAATTCAATAATCAAATAATTTTCCGAAAGTATTCATTCGAATATCACAACTCAATTATAGAGAATATGTAATATTTTATTTCATTTCATTTTCAGTTCATATCGTGATGTAATTATAACCAATGTAATAACATATTAAACAATACAATATATCAGTTCGACCTACATATCAAATATCAAAACTGACTTTACACTTTTACAATATCCTTGTATTTTTGCAAATATTTTTTGAATATACACAATTTTAAGACAACGATAAAAATAAAATAAATACAACAATAAAAATTACAATAAGTCATAGTTTACGTAAATGATTTATTTAGTTACTAACTGTAATTCATCTTTGACATGTTTTCATGAGAACATGTGAATTGTGCGGAGAAAAGGAAAAATTAAGGTGGAACAATAAGTATAAGTGTCTTGGTGAATGAAATCGTGTATGTCCCAATCATTTTTGGTGCAAAAAAGGTGAAATGTGACCTTCTTTTGTCCTTTATGGGGCCTAATTATTGTAGATGAAGGCAGACCGCCATGTTTGACTGCAGAATCGTGTTCATACTTCCGCTGTATGGGATATCCCAACTCTTAACCGTTCTTTCAACTGTATTATTGAGTTTTGTTAGTATCAGAAGATATCCCAACAACCTCTTCATTCGCGCGAAATTTCTTACCGGGGAGCATTTTTTGTAAGTCTCCGAACTTTCAGTAGTCGCTGGGAGCCAAATCTGGCGAATGTGGTATATGCAGGAGCAATTCGAAGCCCTTTTCATGCAATTTTGCCATTGTTTTCATTGATTTGTGACACTGTCGCTCTAATGACGCTATATAATATTCACTGTATTCCTTTTTCAATATAGTAGACGAATATTACACCAAGCACATCCCACAATACCGGGGCCATAACCTTTCCAGCCGATTGTTGTGCTTTCGGGTTCTTTGGACGGGGTTCTACAGTTTCTTTCCACTCAGATGACGATGGTTTTGTTTCCGAAGTGAAGCGATGGATCCATGTTTCATCCATTGTCACATATCGACGCGAAAATTCCTGTTTGTTATGTTTAAACATAGCCAGACACTGCTCAAACGATTTATTGGATATTTTTCAATGTTTTCTGGTGGTGAAGTCAGCAAACCAACGTTTAACTGTTGTTTCTGATGGAGCAGAGTCCTTATAACACAACACAAGCCATTAGTTCGCGTATTTTCTCCATAAAGATGACTAGCGCCATCTATGTGTTGGCCCAAAACTTTTCAGCCCATGTAGTATATTACGCAGTAACTTTTCGGGGTGAAGTCTTACAGCCACATTCCACTGGAAGTAATAGAACTCATCAAAATCAGAATACGCCTGAAAAGAAGATACCAACGGACACGCGCCCCAATGGACAAAGGATTATGCACAGAGCCGGCAGAATCCTGCAGCAAAATATCGGCGTGCAATTCAAGAACGACAATGGACAACCCGTCTGGAAGAATTGAACACCGAAGACCAATCTGCATGGAGAATGCAGAAAGTTCCTAGGAAGGAACACCGAAAACCATGTCCGCCAATACTCGGACCAAGAGAAAGCGGTAGCATTTGCTGACAACTTCGAAAGGCATTGTAGAGAAAATGATGTCTCGTTCACGGACGAAGTAGAAGAAATCGAAAACGAAGGGACAACATGCAATCCCTGACACCGACATCACCAGAGGCAGTTGAAGACATCTTGAGATGCCTAGCCACTCGGAAAACCCCATGCCAAAAAGCTTAACTCATTCCATAAGCAAAGTGGCAGAACGAGACATCTTGAAAAGACTAGAAGACCAAACTTGCAATCTTACCGGATGAACAGTTCGGTTTCAGATCTAAACACTTGACAGAGTTACAAGTCCTGAGGGTAGTAGACTATGCGACATGTTTCAACCTGGGCAAAGGATACCACACCGGAGCGATTTTCTTAGACGTCTCCCAGGCGTTCGACAGAGTTTGGCATCACGGATTTCTGGCCAAAATGAGCAATTTTGGCTACACGAAACAAATGGTAAGACTAATCGAGTCTTTTTCAGCTGACAGGCGATGCCGCTGCAGGGTGGGACAAGAACTCTCAACCATGCGATTACTGGAAGCAGGGGTCCCACAAGGTGCAGTCCTTTCGCCACACCTCTTCTCGGTATACATAGCAGACGTGTCCAAGCCTGAGAACCACTTTAACAAGTTGGCACTCTAGGCGGACGTTACAGCTCTACTGGCGAGATCAACTAGCCATGCACAAGATACTTGCCACAGGTGACAGATTAGAGGATTGGACCAACCTTTGGAAGATCAGCATAAACCTTGACAAGAGTCAGGCAATACTGTTCACCCGGAGGATGGTACACTCGAAAGGAAACGTGACCTTGAACGGATAAGAGATTCCATGGACCAACGAAGCTAGATACCTGGGAGTCACCCTAGACAAAAGATTAACAGGTACGTACGGCAGAGAATAGGAATGGCAAGATCTACTCGACAAAATCTATTAACAATAATAGGTCGAACAAGCAACATGGGACTGAAAGTGAAGCTGCTGATGATAAAGACCGAGCTACTACTAATATTTCTGTATGCCTGCACTGCCTGGGGCCAGTGCGCAGCGATATACAGAAGACAGATCCAGTCGTTTATGGAATAGGTACATATTCCGGGATCTAAACCTGAACATACACTACATAGACGCATATAATGAGACACCACGCAGAAGACGCGTTTGACAGAATTCGAGCGCATGATAATTCAGCGCTTCGCGATCTACACAATGCACTAAACAGGGATCACCCCAGGTATTCCGAGAGAGGAACAAACACAAGAAACCAACAAAGCAGAACCAGAGACCCCTCGAGAGTCGCTATCAGACGGCTCCGGTAAATATAAAAACTTCTTAACCAGATTTCAAATTCACCGGGAAACAACACTTGCTCGCGACATAAAGACACTCGTTTCCGATTAGTTTTTAGGGACCCCACGCAAGAATTCAGTTAGGAAAGTCACGATAAAATAAAACATTAGATAAGAAAGTAAAAGCACCTAAAGGTTACCTTTCGACTGAAAGAGGTCAGATGTCAATCTTGCTGAAATGCCCATCAGTATGTTGAGGATCGCTTCGGAGGAGCAGGAGTGGATGGATGAGATGGGATGTTCTGCACACTGTAACCGTGTGGGGAAGATTTCAACTCAGGGAGGGGGCATGGGGGGTGAAGTTTTCCAGATTGTGGCAGTTATAGATATAGATTCAAAAAACAGCAACAAACGGATTTATATCACATTCGATTCAAACTGACAACTTTTGCATCAATTTTATTATCGAAAAGGAGAATTCATTATCCTATACTGACAATTCAATTTTATGCAACATGTATTTCATATATAAATATATATATATATATATATATATATATATATATATATATATATATATATATATATATATATATATATATATGGTTTTTGTTAAAACAATCATTTCATTTGGTTTTCCATTAATATTTTTTGTTCACTTCTATACCCACAATAAATTTCGGTGAACGCCAACAACAAAGTAATAAATATTGAAGTTTATGACTGATATTTTGCACGAACCCACTAATAAATTCACCATATCTATTGTTATTCCTAAAGATTTATGCCGTGTCGGACTGGATTTCGAACTTCGGCTGGGAATCGCTTTTCACAGAGTGCAATATTTATTCAAGATTTTCAATAGCATTCGTAGTTCTAGGTTCACGTGATGAATGGCCTAAGTAATTCATTTTGATATAACATAGTGTTAGGTTATCGACCGTACGGAACTACTAAATCTTTGAGATATTCTATGATATCTCTTTTGAAAATTATGGTTTTATATTTCTGGAGTTGAGAAAGAGTGTCAGCCTTATGACGTCAGCATTACAGGAAAATGCCTGTGCCTGTGCAGTGCCTGTGCGAAAATAGCGATTCACAATAGATTTGAATCGCTGGAGATTAAATCCATTTGGAAAAACGTTCCCGGGAAGTTTATTCCACATAAACGCAGCTTTCAAAACGAAAGAGTTCCTAAACAGTGGAGTACGAGGTGAACTGAGTTGAACCTCAAAACGATGAGCAGCCACAGTCCGTCGGGTATTTCTGATATATACCGCTCCTGGTGGAATGAAATGTGCCAAGACACTTGAACACTTTCCGTGAGAGTATCTATAGAGGAGAGACAAATCTCCAATCTTTCTTCGATATTTCAGGCTATCAAGAGTGCACGTGATATTCGCGTCTCCGATCAGGCGGATGGCTCTTTTCTGGATGGAATCCAGCAACTTCGGGGTATGTTATTATATTCGGTTCACAGACATTTTCTTGGAGAAAACCGATGCCTAGGTTTTTGTGGCATTGAATTGAACCTGGTTACTTTCACCCCAATTCGAAATTACTTCTAGATCTTCATTAAGATATGAAACCTCCTGCTACCGGTGAAGATGTGCCTCCATAGCCGATGTCCTGCAATACAAATGGAATACCGAGACAAGTGTGCTGTCATCAGTAAAGCAATGAATTGAATTATTAAGTCGATAAAAAGAGAGTTGGAACACCAGCGTTGCTGGTGAAAGTATTCGAGAGATATCCATCGACGGACACTTGCAGGGAACGTTTTTTCAGAAAGCTGAAGAGTCATACACAAAAATGATAAAACAAGTCATAGCATCGAAGTTTGGCCAGCAAACCCTCATGCAACACATGGTCAAAGGTCTTAGAAATATCGAACGCTAGAGCTCTTTACTCTCCATGTTTGTCGATTGCGTTATTCCAAATATGGGTGACATACGAAAGATGCTAGTCGATACAAAAAATGTATGGCCCCCTTGGATTTTTTTTTATTCTCTGTAAATAGCCTAAATGAAAACAAATATTCTCTGAGATACGACAAATATTTTCGAGTGGGGACCCCCACCTTCTAGAACAAACACATATTTCTTCATTATAAATACAACGCACCCATATTTTCTGCTAACCATTGCTGTTGTCGAGGAGCCAAAAAATGATATTTGGCATAAAACGACATGAAATGAATTACATATACATATGATATTGCGAAATGATTTATTGTAAAAATAAAATGTCTGAAAGGGCACAAAAAGACACGCTTGAAGAAGTCATTGTATAGCAAAACACGTGTTGAGTTTTTGTAAAACTGTAAAAATCTCACAATAAAGTGAAATGCGTAAATGCAAATTTTATCTTTATATAGAAACAGATCACTCACCCCCTTTTCTCAGAGTAACGTGAAACTCAAATACTAATAGTGCTTGCTGTTCATTATAGAAACAAATCTAAATTAATGAACTTTAAACGTTCACGCCAGTCTCGGATATACCTCTACACAGTAGGTTGAATGGACTGACGCCTATCAGAAAACAACTACTCCCCTGGATAATACCACCAAAGGCGTTGGATTATATCCGACAGGCGTCAGTGCAGGAATCTTCACAGAAAATGTATGCAATGGTAATACAACTGGAAGAGTTGACCTACAATTTTGGAACGGGCACACTTGCAGACCGGTTTCGGGCTCATTAGTCACTCTTTAGTGCAAGATAGTGGCCATCAGCGACCTAAGGTCAATGCTATTCCGTAACTGAAAATAGGAATTCTTTCAGAGTATTTCATTTGTCTTCCTAAGTTGGAGCGAACAGCAAAATGTCACTTCATCTAGTGGACAAGGTACTGACCAACTGCATATCCGAAATTTGCCCGAATCCTCTGAATAAGGAAGAAAAACTTTCTTATTAGTCTTATCAGTGGGCTATGCTTGAAGACTGGCAGTAAACAAATCTAAAGAAATGAACTTTAAACGTTCAAAAGTTCAACCTACTGTATAGGTATATCCGAGACTGGCTTGAACGTTTAAAGTTCATTTCTTTAGATTTGTTTTCTTCCAGTCTTCAAGCATAGCCCACTGACTAATAAGAAAACATTATAGAAACATTATTTTAATTCATTATTTAGATGCTCATTCAAATAAAAAATTGAGTAATCCTAAGATCAATAGTTGATTCAGTGGAACTATAATACCGTTATTTTTGTACAACTTACAGCTTGTCAAAAATATAAAGAGACTTAAGAATTCTATCTCACTCTCAAACAGTCTCCTAACGAGTATTTCTTTCATTCCACCCTAATATAAACACGGAAGAATTCAACTTCATACACAAGTCAATAAAAATATTATCAGACAGTCAAACGGAGTTGGAAGCTCTTGGCTCCTACCAAGCAACGTCTAAATTGGTATCAAATTGGCAAAAACGACTCTCCTCGATAGAAAGACTCAACAGATTGTCTCTGGTCTGGATTCCTGGCCATACTGGCCTGGAAGGCAATGAGGCTGCTGATTCCCTTGCAAAGGAGGGTGCTGCAAGCAGCTTCATCGGACTAGAACCTGTCATTCTGGAAGAATCTTCCAGGAGTGGCTCACTCCAACAGTTGTTGGACTACAGTAGGGATGAACTACTATGTCTAACAGGTCTCCTTACAGGTCACTGTCATTTGAATCATCATATGCGGAAACTCGAACTGTCGGAAAACGATGAAACAGCAGAGCAAATACTTTGCGCTTGTCCCACTGGGGACCGAATCAGGTTTTAAGAGTTCGGCAGAGCCTTACTCTTACCGCTTACCGTACAAACTAATCGGCTTCGTTAAGAAAATGAGTTCATTTGGTCTAGGTGTGAGCCACAATAAACCCTTGCTGGTTACAGTGGAGGGTCGAATAGACTCACTCACTTTGGATCTAACCTAACCTAACCTAACCTAAACACTGTATCAACAAAGTCTCTTTGCATTAGACATTTTTTAATCAACTCAACTCATTTAGGCATTGGGCTATAAAAATATATTATCATGTCATTCCCCACGATGACAATAAGATAAACCCTCACGTCAAAATAAATGTTTGAAGATTTGTGGTTTGGAAACAATTTAACGAATATTATTTGTTTCGGTATTCAACACGAGATGTTCAATTTGATATAATATTGGTTTCTTAACATCCTACCCTCTTACCATACAGGTGGTATATCTGCCTATCTGTCTATAGATTCTTACCTGCAAAAAAAAATCGAAATTAGAAATATAATGTGCGATTACAAAAAAAAACATTTGATGAAAGCACTATAAATCCAATACTGCAGATATAAATGATACTTGTGCTCTACAGAAAGAGGTGTGGTTTTCTATCTTGAGAAAAGGAGTGCAAAAAATATTTAACTTCTGCAAGGCAAACTTGGTTAGTATCAGCAAATGACAATTTTTTAAAGTAGTTGACTCAGTAGTGGACCTTGTTAGTAATGCATAATCCAGGAGTACCTAGATTTCTGCTGCTCATAAAACTTAACCTGGCTCAATTTTGTAGTTGATCTTTATTTTATGGTGCTGAAGAGAGTGTTCTCAAGATAATCAGCATTCAATTCATAATACGGATAACAACGTATTTTGTCAGCGTAATGTTCAATGATGAGTGATCAACTTTCAGCAGGTTCAATTCTTGCATTTTTTTCAATAAATATGTCGTAGTCCATTTTGAAATCGTATTTGTTCTCTAAAAGTATAGGTAAAATTGGTATGCTCTAGTAAAACACTTCATTTGTTTTCATTCTCGTTTTGAAATTTCTAGACGTTCATCCTATATACATTTTTGGTCAGGATCCACATATTAGCTTGTTGACTCCTGATTTATTTTACTTGTTACTGTTTGACTTGTTGTTCTATCTATCTGTTGTGTCTATCTAAGGTGTTACCAGGTGTTATATTATTGTTCTCAACTCTTCTTCTGAAGGTCAATGAGAGCTTGTAATTAGCCTGTTCCACAACTTAGGGCCACTGTAATTTCTGTTTCATGTTTGACGTGTGAAGTAAAGTCAAAAACGTTTATTTAGTTTTGGGTTACTATGTAGTTAGGTTATATTGGAAGTGTGAGGGGGCCCTGCCATAGGCTTATGCCTCTTCAGGGTTGGGTTTCGAAACGTCATAACACCAACAAAGAATTATGTATTATCATTATCAACATTATTTTTCAAACCTAAGTTTCCGCTGATTAGTCCCTATCTTTCGAAACCCCGATTCATTCGGAAGAAGAGCCAGTATTATCACCCAACGGCCACTTCCCATACCATGGGGTAGGTGATCATTAGGTCCGAAAATCATGTGCCCTGAGCAAGCGCAGTGAGCCAATAATGACAGCCTTCTGCATCTGTCCGGCTAAGATTTCTGCCTTAGTACGGCAAGCAGGTATGATTTTAAGATTCGAGAGGAGAGAGGGCATCATTCCTCCAAGGACCCCAATAATCGGAACTACCATCATACAGAGTGGTCTGGATAGAGTCTGTGGAGTTTGAAGAGAAAATCTCGATATTTTATTCGTTTCTCTTCCTTTTTTCAGACGATATCCGTCTCACCAGATATTCTGAAAACTCCACGAATAGTTTCAATAAATTCGGCACTTTTCCTTCCCCACAACGGATTCAATATCCCCCGGAGCGTAGGATAACATCGGTATCTCGTCAATACCGTAAGAGTAACGTAGGTGGTAATAAAGCACTTCTAGGGCCGCGTTATATCGATGGATATAGGCCGAGACCGCATATGCTGGACATGCTGACAGCAGGTGCATTAGAGTCTCGGATGCCTCGCGGCAGGTCCTGCACCTGATGTCAGAAACCTCTATCTATACCCATCACACGACTGCGGTAGACTAAGGTGTTGAAGACACCATCCTGGCAGACCATGATGAACCTCAGTTTCCTACTTGAATTCAGCCCACTCGACCTGAGGAAAGCGAAAATCAGGCGCTTTGATAAGCCAAGGTCTTCAATATTATTGAAGAAGACCTCCATGCATTGGCTCATCCTTGTGTTGTGTTATATTATTATTATTGAAATGTGGAAAATAACGATGATAATCTCTATTATCCAGAAGAATAGATGAAAACCCACTGCGAAACAATATTTTTGAGAGTAATTACATGAACTCAGCACATTAGGAAAAACTACATGAAAAAATGCCTCTAGTATCTAGTACGTTACATTTGTGGTGAACCAATATACTGTCGAAAAAAAAAATTGTCATATTTTTGACAAAACATGTCTTTTTTTGTAGACAGTAATGTTTCGTGGAACAAAAAAACTTTCAAAAATACAATATATCACTGTAGGTGTAAGTAACTATACTAGCAAAAATTAAATGATATTTATTTTTTTCGCGTTTTAAAGTTTTATCACCATCGAGTGATGACAATGATTGCAGATGTGTCACATTGTAAGAGACGTGAAGTACAGATAAGAGAACATTTGTATAACTTTTCATTACTACCCACAGTTCAATCGGGCTTCCGAAAAGGTCACAGCTGCACTACAACTTTACTTAATATTGTTGATGATATAATTACTCCCATAGATAAAGGTCAATGTACAATTTTAGCAGAGCTTTTGATACTATAAATACTGACCTGCTACTCAACATTTTGGGTTATATAGGTTTTTCTGATATGGCCACCCTTCTTTTACAAAATTATTTAAGTAATCGTGAACAGTGTGTAAAAATTGGTACAGTTCAATCTGAATATTTGGCATTGAAATCAGGGGTGCCTCAGGGTTCTATCCTGGGCCCTTTGCCTTTTTTCTATATACACTCTCAATTTGATCAAATCTCTGAAGCTATGTAAGATTCACGTATTGCAGATGACACCCAAATCTATTACAGTTTTCCTCCCTCACTAGTAGATAATGCTTGTGAAACTATAAATCAGGAATTAGTAACCTTCACTGATTCAGCTTTTGAACACTGCTTGTTGATTAATTGTTCTAAATCTAAATTGTTGTTGTTTGGTTCTTCTTATATTCGTGCTAAGATGCTGCTTATAAACATTAAAATTAAAAATAATCCGTTAACTATAGTTAAGGAAGCCAAAAATTTAGGAGTCATCTTAGATTCAGATTTAAGATTTGAAAAACATATTAATAAGCTTATTCAACGCGCATATAGCTCACTAAAATTGATTTATGGGAACCGGCAGTTTTTTCCTCAGAGTGTTAAAATAACATTATGTGAAACCTTAGTTTTGTCAAATTTTAATTTTGCAGACTCATTGTATGGCCCAAATTTGACTACTGTCTACATAAATTAAATTCAGAAAATACAGAATTCCTGCTTAATATTGATATATGGCATCAAAAAGTATCACACAAATTGGCTGAAATCAGATGGTTGAATATGGAACATAGAAGAGTTCATCATGCAAATTCATTATATCACAAAAGTATTTTAACAAAAACTCCCATATACCTCTATAGAAAAATAACATTCAGAACGGACGTACACAACTTAAATTTGAGATTCAGAGGTTTGTTGTCTCCACCAGTATTCAAAACTGAAATGTTCAGACGTTCGTTCACTTATCAAATTTATAAGTTGCGGAACTCCGTTCCGGAATCCTTGCAAAATCACAGTATTGAAAGTTTTAAGTCAAAGTATAAAAATATCCTACTTAAAAACCAATGACAATTTGATCTCAACATGCTATCCTGTATTCTCTTGAAACTCAATATAAGTATATGTGTTAATATTTAAATTATCAATCAGAACCTACTACCTTATTGATGTAAGACACACATCTTACATCAATAGTGGAAGAACATTTTCCTGATGGAGTAAGCGATTGCTTCATTAGAGAAAATGAACTCCGTCTTTTATTTTCCAAATTATTAAAAATCATTGTTAATTTTATATATATATATATATATATATATATATATATATATATATACTATATGAGGAAAATAATAAAGACGTATTATTATTATTATTAACATAAGTAATCGAGGTACAATATCTGTGAGAAAATAATATCGAATGACTCTACAGAAATGGATCATGTTACTGGAGAAAGACAGAAAACATTTTGTTCTACATCTAATGTTTCAAAAGTCAATCAACATTCTCCTTTGAAATCTGCCAAAGAAAATGAAAATAAGACGAATTTCACTGATAAATTACACATTCTTCTCAGAGAAAAATAATTTAAGAGATAATTCATTACAAAAATAATTTTTGTTTAATGTTCTGTTAATTTCTTACCTCTCGGGTTAAGATATTTTTCCATACAGATAAATCAATTCAAGAAGACCAATTACGACAAAGCAAAAAAAATAATTTCGTGAAAGTATTCTAAAAACTGGTTTGCTGTAAAGACTGATTCCCCATTTATCTTCTTGCAAATCTAAAATAAATACCCTTGAGAACAATTGATACCGTCTTTTAATATTCATTCATCGAAACAATTTATATCTACGGCCGTTTTATTGGATTCCTTTTACTCGACAACAGTTGTTCCGTAAAACTAATAAATCCCGAGAGACCCTTTTCGCATTCAAATCGAGTTCCGGTTCCGAGAACCACCACAATATTTCGTATATTTCATTGAGTATCGTCTTATTGGTATGGGATTCATTCAAATGGGAACAGACATAGCAGGGTGCTTTTTCACCAACGGTTATACAAACAATATCAAATTTCAGCACAATACTTAATCCAAGTGTTTTGAAGATGAGGTGGAGAACTGTTATACTGAAAAAATTCACCGAAAATTTCATATTCACCTACAGAGGTTGAAGCAAATAGTTATTCTGGATGATAGCAGAGGATTTCAATTCAGGTTTTTATATACATATCGATCCGTATAAACTACCCACAGTGATAGTATTCTTCTGACCAACTGGTATAACTAAGAACTGAACTTCGTTCAGTGGTGCATATGCCCTGCAGAATCCTCTTAAATGACGGCCTCATCATGAGATGTGTATCCGTGCCACTTAGTGTCACCAACGGAAAATTCGAGACACCTTGTCACGTTAATGCGGCACTCTGATTTCTATCCTTAACTACTCTTGAGACATTTTGTGGACCATGGAGTATAATCGAAGAGTCAGATTCTTAGTCTACAGAAGAGATGGGCGTCAAGTAAATCTCCCTAAATGACCTCCTGTTAAAATCGAATCAAGAGCAAGAGCCTCTCTCCAACTCCTGATCCTGTTAACAATCCTAGGAGGCTAGGTGTGTTGCTAGAAAAAAAATTATCGCCTACTCTATCGATCTGCCTTGCATCAACTTCTTGAGCAACAGAAGCAGAATATGAATCAGCAGAGCAAACAAACTTCATTTTAGCAGCTCGACACACGCTCACGCTCAAACGATGAATCCCCCAAAGCAGAGGCGGAACGCCCCTAACTTACAAATGCCTCAACAAAGGAAGACTGTTGTGGTCAAGGTGAAAATCTTACATCCAACAACATCAGAATCGACCAATCAACTTGAATCTCTACAGTACGTCATTATATCTGCCGCAGAGAATATTCCAGAAAATAATCCATACTATTTCAGAACTGCATATTATAACCTGGCTGGCTACAGGTTACTGGATAGGATCGAGGGAGCGTCTACTAGCTAGTGGTTGCAGTAAGTACATTGCAGCCATAGGAGGGCGCGTTTCTTGAATGCAACACAAGAGACCTAGATTCCAAGCCACTCATTGGTGTTGTTCAACTACATGACGAAATAGTCGTAGTTTGA
Organism: Leptinotarsa decemlineata; assembly: GCF_025532065.1. Classification (NCBI taxonomy): domain Eukaryota; kingdom Metazoa; phylum Arthropoda; class Insecta; order Coleoptera; family Chrysomelidae; genus Leptinotarsa; species Leptinotarsa decemlineata. Next base: position 8,063,858 of record NW_027412694.1, on the reverse strand, counting down.
CCACCGATCCTGTTCTCATTAGTTTGAGAACAATGTTTCCATTGCCTGTCAGCCGTAGAGTGTATTGTTATTCATAAAGAAATTTCAGACTCTGATAGCTGGGTAATAAGGAATATGATATTTCATCAACAAAAATAATAATAATAGTTACACCAAGCTGGATCCCATTCAGTAAAGCCTTCAAGCTAGCTTAGCCTAGCTAAGTTGAAGACACCTATCTAGCCTTGGTCTATGAGTATATACAAGCTGATAATCCTGATTCACTCAATCATCAGAGTAAGACGATATTCATCATGGTGTTTTCTCATCCAGGTCAAGTACCCTTCAAACTCCGCAGACTCTACCCATACAGTCCCTCATTTTGCGTAAAGAATTCGTCCTTCAATTGGAAGTAGCAGTTTCGTACACAGCATTCTAGTAATTTCATGATTACTTGTATCAGTAAGTTTGTTCTATTTTTCAGGTCCCCATCTTCGGGTAGTTTCCTCTGCATGATTTGAAGTGCGTCTTTGACAGGGACGTTGGTGTAGAGACTTTCCACGTCGAAACTGATCAGTTGATCCTGCTCTTTTACTTCGATTGCCTCTGGTAGTTCAACAGAATGCCTTGAATTTTTCACAAAAGATGATGTTCACTTGAAAAAGCTAATGCCTTAGCGTAACATGTTGTAATATATTTTTCAAATAAAGTTTGTGGAGATCAAATCGTGAGGTGTAGTTATTGAAATTACTGTGGATCTTCATCAAATAACGTCCGAATCAATCAGAAAAAAAAGATGTTTCTCCTTGCAGTGGTTTAATTATTGGTAATAAAAATCTGGACAAGTTCTGAGTGGCTGAATCTCTGGAGCAGGAGCTGAATTTTGGGTAGTCCATACAAGTGAGTACAAGTGAGGGGGCATACTGTGGTTCGGTGTTAACGATGATCTGTCTTTTTCCGAAAAATAGACTTGGTGTTTTTTCAACGTCCTGTACAATTTTCTTTCAATTGATGCAGTAGGATCCTTTACTGTCTTCGTGTATTTTCTTTTCTGAAGCACCTCTTCGATTTTCTGTTCGTAGAGATCAGTATCCATCACAACAGTAGCGTTTCCCTTATCTGCAGGTAATATCTTCAGCTAATCTTTTCAATTTTTTACAGATTCTTTCAGGGATTTCAAATCATTTGATATCATATTAGATACTGGAAGTCCGATGAAATGCACCACGAAACATTGTCAACCACTTTTAAACAAACGTTAAAAATTAGATGTTTTATAAATGTTGTAAATGTTCAGGTAAGCTTTCAGTCTTTTTTGAAGTTGTTGGCTGTATGAGATAGAAACTTACAGAGTAATTATTTATTATATTGACGTGCATTATACGAGAAGCAGCGTGTAAAGATAAAAAGTTTATGTTTAGAGATGGCTAAATATGTATAAACTGTTTGTTCCGTGTGGGAAGACTATTGATTGTGAAATATTTTTAAAGCTTTTTCAATAAATAATCACGATGACGAGATGACAAGATTTTGTGGATGTTATTGAGTAGGGCATAGCTGAGGATATAAGGTCGTATTTTCGGAACCAAACGATAACGTTAACAACTAATCTGTAAACCTGAAGACGAAGATAATCCGATTGTCCGATTAAGCAGGTCCATAAATAGTGTGACAAAAAGAATGTATTGATATGACCAACAACTCAACTTTGTTGGACGAACTTCACACACCTCAAAAACCTGAATCTTGAACCACTGGCGCAAACAGTCCCCATTCCTCCAGACGCGTTGAAGTAACCCGCCCCCGTCAGTGGTTTTTCGACAGTCCTCTCACGTTTTCAATGAAATAGAAGTTGTTAAGTGAACTTCTATTACGGTTTATTCGACACGCTTGGAAGGCGAGCGGGCCGATCCGAAGGAATGCCGGGACGAAAAATAAGGACGCGTCTCGAAAAAATATGTCCGAAACTGGGAAAACAAGGATTTAATAAAAAAATAAACGGGAATCGCTGCGGTGCTTGTGTGATTTAGATCAGAGCATTTTATTGTGGAAGTTTCGTTTTCAGACTTGGTATTTTTTATGTATGGAACGAGAACTAGAAAGTGACAGAGATCATTATTCATAGCCGACGTAGGGTTGCCGGACTGGCAGCAAGAAACGAGCAAAAAATATACGCCGAACAACTGATGCTTTCAGTAAATAGTTCCAAAGTCCGCATATGTTCCATCAGCAAATATAAATCAATTAGAGGAGGGATTCGGTTTCGCATCCTTTTGAATCTGACTTTCCTTGATAAAAAATGTGTGTTGTTGGAATGTTGACGATTTGAATTAAAACTGTGTTCAACTGGACACGAGGTTATCGAATGTATTGAAATTTTCTGATTAGAAAATTGAAAAACGTAAGGAACTTCAAATTGAGTAGGCCTTCATTTGCTGTAGACAAACCAAGTAGGAAAATGATTATATAATTTTCACAATGAATTTTATTTGAATGAAAGTGAAATTTATTTTGAAAAGTCTATAATTATTCATTACTACCGTCGGGTATTGTTGTTACATGCCACTTTTACACTATAGGCCTTTTCATCACAATTTTTTTGTTCGCATGCGTCAGTATCAGACATCTTTTTCGTACTGTTTTTTGTAAACAACTATATTAAAGAGCCCGCAACTCACCTAAATTGAAGTTTATTAATTGTAAAAGAAGTGAAAAAAAAGTAGTAAGTCAAAATAATCAGAAAAAAAATGTTATACTCCATTGTAATTATGTTATCTGTACGAAAAGGAACAACAAAACGGTGTTGTTATGGAGTATGTAAAAGTGATACACGATACAAATCATTCAAAACCAACACATAATATTTTATAAATTTTCAAAAATAATCAAATCATCAAGCAAATTACATATTAAAGCATGTGCAAAATGTGCCAAATGTGAATTATAGATGAAAAACTGTGGCAGGAGTGACCGATGTTTTAAATCTATTGATGATGTTACCAAGGATACTTTTATTTGTTCACTACATTTCATTGGAGAAAGTGGTCCAACTGTACAAAACCCTGATCCTTTAAGCTATCAGGAATTTCAACATACGTATATTATTCTTTATTACATTTTTTACTGTAAATTTCTTGAATTTCATATATATATTATGTTATATCAAATATTTTCTTCTAATAAAAATTACTAAACATATTCAATTCAGTATTTACATATTTGTCTAATTAATAATGTAATATGTACAGCCTCAAAAGATTAATGGCTTGATTTATTTATTAGTTCCATAAGTAATACTCTTGTCAACTGAAATATATTTTCAATTACATCAAATGAATTGATATTATTAATAAGAATAAAACTGTAAATACTATTTTTTTATATGTTTTTAGATAGTGAACAAATGCTGATACCTAACCTCTCATTCAGCTCACTTTTTTTCCTTTTTGCGGGCGCCCATGACGTTTTTACCACCTTTTTAATTGTTCACAATTATGAGCCTCAACTGAATTATAAACAAGTGAAGCACCATCAATGGTTTTTTCCAATATTTTATTTGTTTGTAGAGATAATATTCCTTGCCCAGCCATTGTCGATTAAAACAGCCATTTCAATATGACGGCTACCCTTGCGCTCGTCTTATGATGAAAAGGTCTATTCATTGCCATTGTGATAATTATCTATTGAAAAATGAATCCGCGCACATCATTCTCCAATAAAAAAAACTAGCAAAGAAATAGAAAATCAACATTTACGTATGTTTGTTGAAAAAAAAAGTCAGGCATAAAAGACAAAGTACATAAAAGTAAAAAAATAGTGTGTACCTTTACCTTTTACTTCAACCTATTCTAGATAAAAGAGATGAGAAGTTGAAAAGACTAGAAGAAAATATATCCTCTCAAAATATTCCTAAAGCTTTATCCAGATTTTAGATTGTAGAAATTGAACTGTTTTGACCCACGATTATTTTATCGTGAGTATGAATGCTTAATGCACACAAGAATTACATTAACCCTTGTGAAAAGATAGGATGAGAAAAATAGATGTACTGTGTACTAGATGTACTGGAGACAAGACAAGATTTATTCCAACTGTACTCCTACAAGGTTTGAAACGTAATGAATGATGTTACAAAATGCAATGTTTCACATCGGGAAATAGACAAGGGGGTCAGATTCGTCATTGTGGAAATAGACAGAGGTTTGGATTAACATAGGTAGGAAAGGTCATAATAGCGGGTAATTCCCAAGATAAGGGATACAAGAAACAATTGAGGAATTGAAAATCTAGCTATTTTTAGGTTACAATATTTACGTGAAATAGACTTAAATATACGGGTTACTTGAGAAAAGATATTCGAGAATATTGAATTTTATGAGGATAAGTGGATTAGAAAAGACCCGTACATTAGAAGACCAATTCAAAAACCTCGATTGGGAAACCCTTGGGAATTATGAAAAATCAAATTATTTAAACAACTGATCAATAGAGTTTATTCTATGATTTTCACTATGAGGGTTTTACAAAAACCGCGACACGTGTTTCGCTATACAATAGCTTCTTCAAGCATAACTTATGGAGTTATGCTTGAAGACTGCTCATTACGGTCACACAGTCTATAAATTTTAGTAAATAATAACATCTCCTGTGCTCCGCTCCTACAAAAAATAATTTTTTTTTGTACCACGCCTCAACTTAAGATACGCGAAAACATTTCATTGTCAGAGTAGTGGAACAAATGTGAATCTCAAAGCACCAGTAAATGTAATGTGTTATAATTTTAATTTAGTATGTAACATGTGCGACATTAATGGAAACTCTTTGAACTTTATCAAATATTATATCTTGCATAGAACCTTTCATTTATAGTTTTTATTATAATTTTCAATCTTTTATGTCAACCTCGTGAAGGCTAATTGATTTATAATATTCTTGAATGTTATATTATGTCATTTATATTATTAATATCATTTGTAATTTGTCAATTGAATATGTAATATGTGAAATGTAATTTTTTTCAGTATATTTTCTTTAACATTTCCTTTAATTGGGTGTACACCAGTTGGATATAAAGTGCTATCTATGTATCTATGCCCTGTATACAATTTGCTTGGATATCAGCTCCGATAAGCATTTCAATTGGTTACGAAGCAATCAAATGAATTGAATTGCTTACAAGTTCTTCCACCAAGCAACCTTCGAAAACTGAAGTAACTCCCGTACAGATTGTGGGTTGATCGAGAGCTTCGAATGAACATCTATAATTATCAACGGCTAATCTAATATTGTAACAATTATGAAATTTTTCAAACGTAATGCCCCTCCAAACAGTGAGTGTTTCATTCGTTGTGTACTTTTTGGTGTGAACCTCATTTTTTCTGCCGTACTCATAAGTACATACGTATCATTTTCACCCTTGATATTTGTTGAAAAACGTGAGTTCTTATGTAATTGGCCAACAATCGATCAAAAAGGGATTGCCATGTATCAAGTTTGAAAAAAGTATACAACTTCAGAAAATCAAACATATTCTCATTAATCAATTAAAATTAATTGTTTTCTGACTCAGTGATTATTCAAAGAAGATTTTACTAAATTGTTTGTAATTTATAATTAATAACTAAATGAAAGCCAGTATATTCCTGTTCCTTGATATATTTTGTAGAGTGTGTAGCTGTTTAGTACGAGTATTGATTGTATAAGTTATGTTATAGTGTGTAGCAGTTTTGTAAACAGTGACAAATTCAATAAAGTTGATAAAAAACTTTTTGGCTTTCACTTCTCCAACTTCATACAAAAAAACTTTGTATTCGAAACTTCTACACATGATATACACATTTCTCTTAAGAGTTTATTTTGAATTTGATTGCTTTCTTCCTTACTTTGGAAGTTTTTCAGATTTTTTTGTATAAAGATGTAGAAGTGGAGAACAAAAAAGATGTAAACATTTGTACATTTTGATACGGTAAAGAGGGGGTTGCATATGAATCTTTTTTGATCAATATTCATTTTCAATTGACCGAACAGACAGATTACCAACAATAATTGGTAAAATAGTTGAATATATAATTTGACTGAAAAAAACAGGCATTATCTTCGAGTTTCCAGTTCGCAATATTCCGAAAATTGCAATGGGACATTTTAGAACCCTTTATAATAATTACTGTTTTCATAATTGAACGGTAAAACTCATTTGAAAAACAAATCAAATACTAATAATAATTCACCTACTTTGTCTTACATTCTGAAAACGATTGCACTTATTTCGATTAATAAAAACCCAAACTCATTTATAATAACCCCCTTCACCTCGTTACAATCGTTTGAGTACATTCAATTCCAATCCCATTTTATTTCCAATATCAATCTTATTCGAATGTTTCAGCACTCGCGCGACATATCACTAAGCGATGCGATGTTTCGAACCGATTTCCGGATCATTAGCTCCAAGGGTTAAATCGAGGCACGGTCCTTTTCCTTCTAACTTGAAATACGCGTTTCTCGATGTTATCTGAAAACCATAACCGGGAGAAAGGTGAATAAATCCCGGATAGCAATTGTTTGGGATCTACGGGACGAACCGGGGCTACAAATTACCGACCGGGGGGATACCCACTGACAGGTGGATTGAACGCAGGGGAATTGACTAATAGGAGACTTCTGCGTGGTTTATGTGGTGCTCTTCTTATTCGGTTTTGATGTGTTGCGCTAAATGGTGTGGCAAATCTTAGAATTTATGTCATTTTCATCTCGGGCGATTCGTTTAAAAAAATGAACGATATCGTTCCTCGCATGTAAAATATCTATGAGCGTTCAGTCATAATATAAATCAAATATATAAAAAAAAATGCCTTCCACTGCACTTACCTGCTAATCAAGAAAGTTGTACTCACATTTTACGAAATAAGTTGTGGGAATTGCGATAAAAAATGAAATCAAGCGGACTTTAATAGCCCTCATACAAGAAATATGTTTCGCATGTTCGTTTTCGTAGCCTAGTGTTCCTCAAAATGCCTTCCAGAACGGTCAATGTCTGAAATTGATGGGACTTGTACATTACAACAAGTTTTAAGATCCCTTCGAAAGTTTAGAAATCGAAAAACATGGAATGAGTTGTATGAACGGTGACAACTTTTTGTTGTCACTCTCCCGTAAATACAGGTAAAAAACAAAAATTAGGTATTCATCAGATACCAAATAACATCAGGAACAATAACAAACTACGAGGAATAAATTTAAAGTGAGGTAATGATTTCCTTACATACACATACAAACATCAACATAGCCGTAAGAATCAGTCTTAGTTATCTCCTCGGCCTGATCCTGATTGACGAAGGTTCTTCCGGTGTGAAAATTCTAGAACTGCTTGAAAAGATGGCAGTCGGTTGGCGAGAGGTCTGGGAAGTATGGTGGGTGGAGCAGAACTTTGACGCTCAATTCGTTCAATTTCCAGACGGTGATTTGTAAAACGTGCGGACGGACGTTGTCGTGAAGCAGAATTGGACCTCTTCTGTTGACCATTGTCGGCTACTGCTGACACAATTTTCGGTATATTTCGTCAATTTCTTCACACTAGAACTCTGCTGTGATGGTTTGGCCTAGTTGCAGAAAGTTATAGTGAATCACACTAGCCGCTGCGCTGACCATCATAAAATAACCATGGTGTGTTTAAGTGAATTCTCGCCATCGGAAAGTGCCTGGGTGACTCCTCGTTGTCACTCCACTGTCCTGAACGACTCCTTTTGTAGTAGAGGATTCACATTCCATCAGACGCGACGATCCGATCAAAAAGATCTGAACCCATGTACTTGGGATTACACCGCAATCGGTGCTGTTAGCAGTACATCGTTCTCAGCTTTCGTGAACACAAAGTGAGGTTATGGCGAACCCCAGCAACTCGAAATGTAAGTAACGATTTTTGTCGGTTTTAGTAAAAATGAAATGTGCAAAGTAACAAGTAGTAAGATTCAGGCTTTCTGGAGTTAGTAGACATACCTAATTGTAATGTCGATAGCTACGTATTTTCTTGGTAAAATCTTATTTTTATTGTGGTCCCGCCGGCTGGACTATCGGTTTCAGTGTGATAAACGTAACCTTTTTTTTACTTTACAAACAGTGCTGCTTACTTGAAAAAACCATTGACTGACAAGGAACTGAGGCAATTTTTGATACAAGATCGATACTCAGAGAGCGAGGAAGATGATGGAAACAAGTACGACGGACTGATCTATTCTACTGATACTATTCAATCTGAAGACGATTCAGACTCCGACGATAATACTATCCCGTATCAAATTGACACTGATTACGTACCACCAGGATATCTCCAATCAAAAAACGTATCTGGGCCTAAACCTATTCCTCCAACTGATGTTAGGAAGTCGTCGAACAAGCATTTACATATGTGCTTTAGAAGACAAAAATTAAATTATGAAATGTCACAAAAACACTACAAAAGAAAAACTCGATATCAATGTGGTACATGTGTATTCAACCACAAGGATATTTTTTTATGAATTTCATTCTTGATATGTTTTGTATTGCTGGTTTTTTCACATAGAAAACTATAATAATTGTCAAACTGGCCCCTGGTGTCCAGCTAGCTGTACTTTGTTGATTTTTGTAAAGAATAATATTTGATTTTTTTCTTCTTTTTTTGAATTGACAATTATTATTTTTTGAGTGAATAATAAAAAATTTCACACACAGAATTTTTTCTGTGTGTGAAAGAATTAATTAATAACAGATTAAATCGAAAACTTCATACCACGTATGCATATTGAAATGCGAATTGAAAAGTGTTAGCTCTTCAATTCGCTATGATCAAGTTCAAATGCTGAGCTTTTTGGAATCATTTTCCCAACAAATAACATGATGTTCATTACAATGTTTTAGTATTTCATAATACCTCAAAACAGCAGTGGTAATGATTCGGTTCTTGCATGAACAGTCACTACCGAGGCAACTGGGGGTGAAAGACGGAGTTCTGATTCCGTTCGAGTAATTTAACAAACAAACGGATTTGAATAATTTAAGTTGTGACGAACGGAAGACTGAAAACGAGGTGTTCGTTAAAGATACAAATTAACCGATGTTTGACGGTGCAAAAACTTTCTATTTCTCCCTTCAACAAGACCAAGTCGATGTAAACAAAGCGAATTAACAGAGAATAATTTTTACGGAAGTGTATATCTATAAGAATTTAAGAGACATCTGCTAATAACTGACGTTGGAGTAGAAGGGTTTTTCTACACTTATGAATGAGATCTATCTTCTACTCTGTTTTCAATAATTTCAAATTATTCTTCAAATCCCTATATGAAAATGGATTTCTCACAGATGAAATAGGTTCAATCAAATATTAGTGGAGTAGTAATAGGTGAAATATTGCTGATCTACAAGAAAGAATATGAAAAAAGGTACCGAAAAAACATTATTAAGTAATACAGAAAATGTATTAGCTCAAATAGTAGAAACTAGTTGAATTTTATTTTAGACAAAACTAAAAAACACATCACGTAGACGAGAATCAGACGAAAAAGAACAGGAGGCAGTCATTGAAATCATTTCAACAAGGAGCATGTGAGTGTTAAATACATTTCTATCATCTAAAAAGACAAAGGTCCATAGCCTCGAAGATAATATCACTATTCAAACCCCTCCGAGTTTTTTTTTCAAGGACAGAACATAAGCACCACAGGAAAATCCTAAAGGCGCTCTAATAGCGGTGCCTATGCGAAAGTATCGATTCACGTTGGATTTGATTGGCTGGAGATTGAATTCATTTGGAGAAACGTTCTCAGGGAGTTCATTCCACATACACACATTTCTATAAATCAAAGAGTTCTCAAGAAGTGAACATCGGGGTACCGCTGATACGTACCGCTCTTAGTGGAATCAAATGTGCCAAGTCACTTGAACACCTCCCGTGAAAGTATCTATATAAGAGAGACAAATCTCCAACTTTCCTTCGATCTTCCAGATTATGAAGGTTGCTGAGTCTCCATCAGACGGATGACTCTTTTCTGGATGGAATCCAGCAGTTTCAGGATATGCTTAGGGGCGAAGCTCCATACATGAGAACAGTACTCCAAAGAAGATCTGATCCGAGCTTTATAAACCATCAAAAGTTGCTGAGGTGTGTAAAGTTTTCTTTTTTTGAAGAAAACCGATGCCTGGGTTTTTGTGGCATTGAATTATTGAACCTATTCACGTTCACCCCAATTAGAAATCACCTCTAGATCCTCATTAGGATATGCAACCTCCTGCTGCCTGGAATACAAATGGAATGACAAGACAAGTGTGCTATCGTCAGCAAATCAATATATTGGATTTTTGGTTTTTTCCAATAAGTTGATATACGATAAAACGAGAGTTGGAGACAATGTGCATTCCTGGGAATCGAGTGATATCCATTGCCGGCCACTCGCAAGGAACCTTTTCTCAGGAAGCTGGAGAGTCATACACAAAAATGATCCGATAAGCCATAGCATCGAAGTTTGGACAGCAAACCCCTATGCCACACACTGTCAAACCTCATAGAAATATCAAGTGCAATAGCTCTTGACTCTCTGTGTTTCTCGATTGCGTTATTCCAAATATGGGTGACATACGATAAAAGGTCGCCTGTTGATTTTTATTTCCAAAAGCCAAATTGATGATCGCTCAAGTTGTTGAAGCCTTCCGAATATTTAATGATATGGTGGTTTACGACTTTCTCCATGATTTTTGATATCACTGATGACTGGTAGATATAAAATCCACAGATGCACTTACGACTATTATTTATTTCTTCAAAAGCATTGGACATTTGTAAGGTGAAATCACCATGCTTATCTGACCACAGAACAGTAAACAATCGGAACTGCTACTCTCAAACGCGGAAAAATTAGAGTGTTTATTTCGCGCAACAATGCCGTCATTTCCTCCGGACGAGTTTCTTATTGGTTGAAACAGACAAACGACACAGGGCAATCGTTTAAGAAATTCAGACTACAGAAGAAGGATCATTCACTATTCTGTGTCACAAATTAGGTACTATGTGAGACACAGAACAGTTCATTGTCGGAGATTCTTCGCCTTGTTTCGTACTCACAAAATAACGGAGGCCACTGAAATTGGCTCTCAGGTTTGGCAAGTCACCTATTTCCAAGAACACTACTTCGCCAGCTGTCAAACGGTCTGTATATCGGAAGTCCCTTCAAAGGGAAAAATTATTAAGGAAAAAAGTTGACGTTTTCATCAAAAACACAAACTGAACAAAAACTTTCCAATCGAGTAACATAGCTACATTCATAGATCTGATATTATAACAAATCTGAACCACAAAGTTGTTTAGCAAAGATTTCTCATGATAAATACAATTTGTAATTTCACCAGAACGAAAATGCTGTGTCACAACGCGCGTTTTGCTTACCTAGTCATCATAATTAAGAAATTAATGAATCTCCATGAACTTCTAGTAATTAGTGCGAACAATAAGCTATTGGGAATGGGACCCTCATCACCGACATGAGAGACAGCATTTTTGTTCTGGTGAGGAAAAAGTGTTATCAATTTGCTCGGTTCATCACAAATATTGTAACAATTAACAACTTCGGGCATAGAGGGTATAATGTCAGTAAAACATATGTTGGAAGTTCCAGTGTTTGATTAATTATCACAACACAGTGTGATTATGATATTCCAGATAAGCGCTTACAGAAGAAAAATAGATGAGGGTAACCAATTGAATGCTGCTTAGACTCCGATGCATCGGTGTTTCGTCATCTCGTTCGTGATACCAGAAAAAATTCGTTTAAAAATTACCAAACTACGATTCATTACGACATGAACGCTCTCACCTTTCGCATTTGTTTAACAAATGAATAATTCAGGACACGAACATCACTTGCGACCCTTATTCTGATAGTCTGGAAAATCGAAGAAAAGTTTGAGATTTGTCACACTTTTATGGATACTTTCACGGGAGGTGTTCAAGTGACTTGGCACATTTGGCACTTATCATCGTTTTGAGGTTTAACTCAGGAGACCTCAAACTTCACTATTTAAGAACTCTTTCATTTGGAGAACGGCGTTCATGTGGAATAAACTTCCTAAGAACGTTTTTCCAGATGAATTTAAGCTCCACCGATTTAAATACGAAGTGAATCACTATTTTCACACAGGCATCGCTCTTAAAGCGCTTTAAGGATTTTTCTGTAGTGCTTGTGTTTGGTCCGACAAAAACCCAATATTCGAATAGATGATGCAACTGTGCGATTCGATACTTCGGCTGAGTTGTCGAAGACGAATGTTCGTAGAGAGAATGACAGTCAAACAGACTGAATATTGAATACATCTGAACGATCTGAACGATAGATTCCAGATGTGTGAGAGAAGAAAAGCGATTAAGTGATATCATGAGATGAAAAATGGAGAAGAAATTGAAAACTGAGAGTTATTACATACAAACTAACATCGTTGATTAAATTCAATTTCAAGTAGTCAACTATTCTGAAAATGAAACAGAAAAGTACATTTTTGCGGTTCAACAAGTATAGTTCAGAATTCAAAGAGATATAAAAAAATACGAAAATATCAATTATAAAGGAAACGAAACATAGTAAAGATTTAGTTCTACAGTGCATTTCTTCAATGTCTCCACACATGAAACTTTCAAGGTGGCGACTGGGCGCCATCTGGGAAAAAAATGGAAAGGGGTGTGTTGTGACACATCTTTATGAAGTTCCTAACAAATGCTTCACAACCCTAGAATATAATGTCAATAACTTCAACTACTACAAAATGGCTGAACTTTTAATAATTGCCTGAATACATTGACATTTAACCACATAATATGAGGTTATAAGCTTGAGTTCAGTTCAGAAGATGCTCGAAATGGTTGCCTTGAACTTTTTGACATATGAACAGCCTATTCGATATTTCACACCGAACATTTTCGAACAAATATTTATTATTCTCTGCCGCATTTCCAATATTGAAGCAGGTTTAGTTTCGTACACATTTTGCCAAACCTTTTGCTTCAAATAGCCCCACAAAAAAAGTCCAAAGGTGTCAGATCTGGCGAGCGGGCAGGTCATTCTGTAGGACCTCGACGGCCAATCCAACGACCGGGAAAGGTAGTATCCAAATAGTTTCTTACTTGTCTGGCGTAATGTAGTGGTGCTCCATCTTGTTTGGAATACAATATCTATAGGTATCGAATTTATTAGGATTCGCTTCGACGATTTCAGTGATGTGAGGGTCAACAGTAGTTTCCAGCATATTCAAATACAGTTCCCCTGTTGAATTCTGATCAATAAATAGAGGTTTCCCAATATTCCCGCCCAAACGGTAATTTTTTCTGGATATTGGGTATGCGTTTCTGGGAAAACGTGAGGGTTGGTGTCACTCCAATAACGGCAATTTTGTCAGTGAACATTGCCGTTTAGAAAAAATGTACATTCGTCACTAAAACAAATATGGTGGAGATAGGTAGGATGCCTTGCAATGCTTTCCGTTATGATTTCGCAGAATTCTGTTCTTCGATCAGGGTCATCTTCAGTTAATTGGTGTACCATTTTCATTTTGTATGGATGATACCTATTCTTCTTCAAAAGTGTCTACACAGGAGATACCTCACAAACATTCGCGACGGAATAAGTAGACTGTTAAGGATATATTACCATCTCGCCAAATATTTGCATTTACAGTTCTTCCGGAATGGACGGATGACCTGGGAGCTTTTCATTATGTACACTACCGGCAGTTGTGAATTTGGATGAAAGCTTCAAAATGATATGTCACAAGACCCCCCTTTCCATTTAATTTTTTTTACCAGATGACGCCCAGTCGCCATCTTGAAAGTGAATCTGTTACTTTCACTTCAAAATAAAGTATTCATGCATTAATTTCATTATCCCCAATTTAAATTTTTTGAGCTGACCCCTTCAAAAAATAAAAGGGGGGACATTAAAAAAATGCACTGTATAAAGAATACACTATGGTTTCCTCCACACGAACGTGTTTTTTATAAAAGTGATGTTCGTTTTCAGACGACATCAAAGAGAAATATGTAGGGAAAATGCACATGGGAAAAATATTTCATTTAACCAGATCGCATTCTTTGATAAAGAATAGGGAAATATAATATCAGGTTCATCAAAGTTATGATTGCGTCACATAAAAGTAATAATCTGAATAATTTAGAAAAAGTTTCCATAATATGAAATTGAAATAGAATACACAAACATATTTTCAAAATGATAGTGTCAAGAAAGGTTTCATGTAAATTACAGAAGGAATAAAGGGAATCACTCTAACGAATGAAATTATTCCTCAAATTGTGATTTCGAATTTTTTTTTAAAGTATTTATATTAACAATATTGAAGCATTTCATTAGTTTGGACTCCTATTGTCTAATATGATATAAAATGATTTGAAATCCCTGAAAGAATCAATAAAATTGAAAAGAATAGCTGAAAATAATAACTATATTAAGCAAAAAACCCTGAACTGAAATTACAATGAAATAAATACAAGCAACAATTGAAAATTCAACAATTAACAGGAAATAAAAAATTTAAATAAAAAAAATGAAAATTAAAAGATTTGAAGCCAAGTTACTTCACGACGTTTCGATTGTTAGTATTAACAATCGTCGTCTTCGGGAGATGACGGGTGATTATTTTTTGCAGATGCTACTATTTCTTTTTATTCCGTTGCAATACAGGGTATTTTTGGATTAGAGTATTGGGAGATAGTCAAATCAAATACCATTTGTCGAAATGCTTGTCAAAATTCTCAATACTTGAGTAATTCTGTTTGTTCTATCAATTCCGGTTATGAACCGAAAAAAACATATCTATCAAATCCTTCACAGAAAATGTATTCAAAAGAATACTGAATTGATCTCATTTTATTTTTACACTATAATTTCTCACGTATCAAACATAATCTACTAGTAAAATATATTGTATCCGACTGAAAAGATGCATATCGCGGTCAAACTACTATTTATCGATTATGTAATCAACATGTATGTAGTCAACCCAAACCTACTGAAAATATCTGATCTTTTCTGGTGATTATAAACGATATGATGATCAAGTTCCACACTTAGCAAATGCGATATTTTCAAGTAATCACCTTACGGTTTTTGGACAATAGTTGGCGGAATATTAAAAGTACTTCCATTTGCGTCAGTCGTCCAATTTCATTACTTTAATGGTGGAGTTTTTAAGCACCGAGAGACTAAAGAAAAAACATAAAACCCAACTCCATTAGCAAGAGAAAAGCCCAAGATAAGATTGGAATACTCGTAACTCCTTCGAATGAATATAATGAAAATTGTTCACACTTTTGTTAACTTAACAATAATATATGAATTTTATATTTACGAATATTTGGTATTTGACCCTCTATGTATGGGTTACCACCTTTTCTATGAATGACTAACAATTCCATTCAAAATTAATTGTGAGATGTCTATACTCATTAACACTTCAATAATTGTAAATAGGATAAAAAATATATAATTGTCCACTCACAAAATCGATTGTTTCAAATATAAACTCTATTTTGCAGGAAACAAAGAAAACATATAGTGAAAAAATTGAATACAGAGCAGCCGAACGGAAACTAGATTTATATTTCATGAAATAGGTACACACATGTCAGGCCAGGTCGATTTTGGATTTTTCTGGTGTTCTCACCACTTCACTGAATTTATTTTCCAATTATACTCTACTTGTTTGTTTTCATTTCGATAATTGATTAAGACACTAGAGAATTTTCAAATTGAAGAACTAATAATTTCCGCCCTCGTACTTAGAATGTATGAACAACTGTTTGAACAAAAATCATATTTCATTCAAATAAGACCTAAGTTAGAATTCGATAGTGACCTATAAATTCACACCTTGTCACACTCGGCCAAATAAAGCCAGTTTCTTAAAGAAACCGATTAGTTTGTATGGTGCGTGGTCTTTCAGGTCAGATGGTAAGAGTACGGCTCTGCCGAACTCTAGAAACCTGATTCGGTCCCTAACGGGACATGCACAAAGTATGTGCTCTGTTGTTTCATCATTTTCCAAACAGAGGCGACACACACTGTCCTTCGACAGTCCAAGTCTCTGCATTTGATGATTCAAATGACAGTGACCAGTAAGAATGCCTGTTAGACATCGTAGTTCATCCCTACTGTAGTCCAACATCTGTTTGGTATCAAGTTTTGAAGGGTGGATAAACGCCTTGAAGTAAGCCAATCCTGGAAGATTCTGCCAGAAGTACATAAATCTACTTGCCAACTAGGTGTTCAATGTTTGTTTGGCAAAACTTGAAGCAATGCCAATGACAGGTTCTGGTCCGATGAAGCCGCTTGGAGCACCCTCCTTTGCAAGAGAGTCAGCAGCTTCATTACCTTCCAGGCCAGTATGGCCAGGAATGAAGACCAAAGACAATCTGTTGAATCTTCCTATCGAGGAGAGTCGTTTTTGGCAATTTGCTACCAATTTAGACGTTGCTCGGAAGCAGCCAATGCCGCTTGACTGTCCGATAATATTTTTATTGACTTGTATGTTAGGTTGCATTTATCCAATCTCTCCGCACACAATTCAATAGCGTAAATTTCCGCTTGAAATACAGTCGCATAAGATCCTAGGCAGGTAGATATTTCTGTCCTGCGTCTGCGACTAAAAACACCTGCACCAGAACCCGAAGGTGTTTTTTATCCATATGTGAACCAACAACTATCTGCTCTTAATATTTCCTTCTTCCGGAGGATCCAGTCCTCTTTACTCGGGAATAGTGCTTTATAAGGCAGTTCGTTGTTGACAGTTAGAGGCATAAAGTCAGAGGTCATTTCCAGAATACTGTGACTTCCAGTGTCAACCAACAGTCTGTTGCACTATGCATTTAATTGATGTGTGCAATTGGCAATGTGCACAAGTCTGTATGTAGTCCATCTAGCCTCTCTCTCCAGACAAATATGGAGAGGAGGTACATCTAGAAGAATCTCCATGGCCGCTGACGGTGTGATACTGATGGCACCAGTGATAGCCAGACAAGCCTGTCTCAGAGAGCTTCGCTTGGACCGTTAAGTGACCATAAGTGATCAATCATCGCATAAATCCAATGGATTTGTTTGGGATCTATGCCCCAAGTTCACCACAAATCCTTCGACATATCCATGGAGACAGTCTGGCTTTGTGTAAAACTTTTTCCAAGTGAGCGTTCCATGTGAGTCTTTTATCAAGACAATGCCAAGATATTTCACCTCCGTTCCAAATGGAATGATCTCACCATTGAGGGAAATTGGCGTTAGATCGTCCAATTTTATCCTGTTGGTGAAGGGGATTAACACAGTTTTGCCAGGGTTGACAGACATCTGCTCCCTCAGGCACCAACTGTGAACAACGTCCAACGTGCTTTGGACGATATTACAAGCTACCTTTCCCGACGTGGACTTTGCCAGGATGACAAGGTCATCTGCATAAGCTTGCAGATCAATTTTTCTTGTCTTAAGTGCATCAAGCAGATTATCCATCAGGAGCGACCTCAGAAGGGGAGATAGTACCCCACCTTAAGGGCAGCTCCTGGTGACCCTGAACCTGATGGCCTCGCCTTGAAGAGTCGTAGTAGCAGTTCTGCTTACTAGCGTGGCATAGATCCAGCCAGTTATGGTCGATTCTATACCCGTGATTGGTAATATTGAAAATAATAATTACTTAGTCAAATAAAAGTTTTTGTCAGATTTTCACTGGACAGTTCACAAAACGTGAACACGTGATCCGTTATATAATTTTCATACTGACTCAAGTCAGCCAAGGAAGCTATTTTATAAGAAAATACGTGTTTCGTTTTTATAAACTGTCCATAGAAAATCTCACAAAGAAACGGTACCTGAATAAATTATGGATTTCCATCAAGTTTCGGCCAATTTCATCTAAAAATATTACTATTTGAAAATAATTCAACAACAACAATGCGTTTTCGAAATAGTTTGAACAAAGTTTCTGATGAGAAAAGTTAAGGACAAGTAATTTTAGTGTTTTTTACATATTCAAAAATAATAATTGAATAAAATGAAAAGCACTCGTTTCGTATATAAACAATAGAAGGTAATTCTGAGTATGCTCAAAAATAAGAAAAATGTATATTTTTCTCAAAAAAATATGCATCTATTCAAAGTATTGCCCCAGATATAATACACTTGTGATAAGGTTTTTCAATCCTAGGAGCAGTTCTGATATGAACTTTTCACGCTGTTTTTTCATGAGTCTCTTCAATTTCGGGAAAAAGTCGCAGGGGACCAAATCTGGCGAATACGTTGGCTAAGGCATAATTACGGCGTTGTTTTAGGCAAAACAATTACGAAAAAGCAATGACGAGTGAGCAGGTGCATTATCGTAAAGCAAAAGCTATGAATTGTTTTTCAACAATACCAGACGTTTTCTTCGTATTTCTTCTCGCAAGCGGCGCATAACTTCAAGAAAATAATCATTATTGACGTCACGACCATGTGGCATGCACTACGCCACGATAATCGAAGAAAAAAGAGACCAAAACCTTGAATGAATTTGGCGTGCTTTTTCGGTTTCGGCTCGCCTGGGCCCTTCCATTGGGAAGATTGGACTTTAGTCCAGATTCGAATATTTCCCACATCAACCACCTTGTTTGATCCAAAAATCCAGTCGAATTTGTACCAGTGTCCAATGGGTAGAGTCTTTCCTTGGTCCCTAATGCAAATATGGGTATCGAAAGTTTCGTTCGAACTATAATTATTCAGTTTAATCATTTCACTCAGCATTTTCATCTTTACTTCAATAAATCCCTCTTTTGTGGCCAGAATTAAAATAGTGTTTTCAATAATCATATAAAATATTCTTGAACGTTCCTTTCATTAAAAAAAATCATCTTTCTCTGTATTTATGTCTCAAGCAGAAGCGAAATGAAATATCAGTTTTTTTTAAATGTTCAAATTAAAACAGAATATTTTTCATCATGCATCGGCCTTTCATTTCAACATCAGCCTCATTTTCATCCGAGAAAAATTATATCTCTAGGTCTGATAGACGGTCATTAATTTCCTGTTTACCCAGCGAAGAGATTTTCTGACTTTTAATAATCATTTGAAACAGGAGATTAATTTGTTCGTCTAGAATATAAGCTGAGCCACTATTCCGTGTAAGAAAGAACATGGATTCATTTTGAGATTACGTGATGAAAAGAAATGTTTTTTTTATAAATGTGGAATATTTTATATTGTGTCACAATTTTTAGCGAGTATACAGGTAATGCTCTGGAATGTGTTTTAAAAAAAATATGTTTTTTCCGTTAACCAGCTACCGCACCCCTACGAACGCACAAGTCTAAAATTGTGCGAACTAAGAACTAACGAGGTCTTACCTTATAACGTGTGATTCCTGACACGGGTTGGACGAAGGCAAGTGAAAATCGAACGTTCAGCCTGGGGCTTGACCCATCGATTCACACATCGGCTGATTGACTGAGTGAAAAAAACACCCACGTCGAACCGCCCGGCTACCGACCGACCAACTATATTAGTCTGAATACAACTAGTATTCAGACTAGGTTAGGTTAGGTCCGAAGTGAGTGGGTCTATACGACACTCCACCGCAACCCGCAAGGGTTTATTGTGGCTCACACCTATTCTCACTCGGCCAAACAAACCCAGCTTCTTAACGAAGCCGATTACTTTGTATGGTGAGTGGTCTTTCAGGTCAGATGGTAAGAGTACGGCTCTGCCGAACTCTTACCATCTGACCTGGTTTGGGTGGAACCTCACTTGAGCGCAAACGTTTTATAACCTGCTCATGGGGGGTTACTTCCCCCACCTGAGACAGATTCTGCGTACGCCGCAGCTCTCGCTCTTGAACTAAATTTACATGGAGGTCAGTTGGAGTCAAACTCGAAACTCGTTAAATTATAATTCAACATACTTCACCGGAAAAATGCTACCCCTACCTTCAGCCCCCGTCGAATGACTGGTACAACCTCTAATTTTTTAAATGGGAAGTATAGGCTTGTGATATATCGTTTGAAAAGTATCTTCATTCTATAATCAAAAATGTTTTCGCTTTCAAGTTTATTGCAACAATTAAACTTTCAAGTTTATTGCAACAATTAAAATAAAATCAATTGAAAGTAAGTAAGAAAGTAGGTTCTTTCTAGATGGTATCCTTTAAAAAACTGTAAATAATTTCCGTGGCAACGTTAGTTTAAAACTACGTGTCAACTTGTTTTGTATGTTACAACATTAGTTGTCAGTATTTTAATTTAAGTTTAAATTTCGGTAACTTCAAGTCTGACAAATGGTTAGATTAACGGAATTACATAAAATAACAGTTTTACAAATGATTGGTTACGGAGATGAAACCCGAACACAACAGGAAGTATCTCGCCTATTTCATGAGAAATTTCCTACCCATATCTCAAGAAACAATAGGCAAAATAGAGAAGTAGTTTCGCGAGCATGGTCATGTAGAGCAGATAAAAAAACAGCCAATGCAATGAGTGATGAACTCAAATTAAATGTGATGCTTGAGTTTGAGAAAAACCCACTTACATCGAGTAGACAGAAATCCATTACATTCAATGTTAGCCATACATCAATAGTAAACACATGAAGAGAAAATAAAATGCAAGACGATTTCAATAGAAGAACATATTTTTGTGAGCAAATGATGGATATGTTGGATAACAATATCATACAATTAGAAGACGTTATGTTTTCTGATGAGTGTACTTTGTCTTTTAACGATCATGCTAATCGGCAAAATTGCCGCTACTGGTCAACGGAAAATCCTCACTGGATGAGAGAAGAACACATGCAATACCCTCAAAAAATTAATGTTTGGCAGGGATTGTATGAAACCATATCATTGTTCCCTTTTTCTTTGAGGGCAACTTGAATGACGATAATTATTTGGCACTACTTCAAAATGATGTCATTCCAAGTTTAGCAAATTTATATCCTGATCCAGGAAACCACCAAGTTCCAATGAATGTGATATGGTTTCAGTAGGATGGAGCACCACCACATTACCAATTTGATTTGCAGCAATACCTCGATACATTTCCCAGCAGCGCGGGCACCTGATCTATCATCATTAGATTTCTTTTTATGGAAATATGTAAAGAGCAATGTGTACAAACCCGAACCTTCAGATTTGAATGAACGAATAACGCTTGCTATTATGTCGTTTACGCCTGTAAATAATGTAAAAAGGCAGTTTTATTTGAAATCATTTTTGAATAGAGAATGAAGAGATTTTTTAAACGATATTACACAAACCTATACTTCCTATTTAAAAATTAGGGGTTGCACCTGTCATTCGAAGGGGGTTGAAAGTACGGGTGGCATTTTTACGTTGGAGAATATCAAATTATAATTTACATTTGACGTGTTTTAGGATTTTGTTAAATATGAACAGTTACTGAAATAATGAATTTATTTCATTTTGCTTTTACACACTGTAGTTTTAAAAATCGTAATTCCTTCAAAAATTCTAAAAAGCGATAGAGCGATAAAGCAATGCCCCATCTCATTCAAACATCGGAATATACCATACAATAAAAATGTAATATTTCGGTGAATGTAATTTCGCAAATTGAAAACGTTCTGAATTAGGAAACTTTCATGTAGACAGAGTTGAACTAAGTGCGCTAAATTGAGTCTGTTGTTTACAGTTTGCAATGTTCAGTTACGTCGATAATGCTGAAATTTAACGGCGTGTTTTTCGTAAATTTTTGCAATTAAGTTGTCCCAGTTTTCCTATAAGCTAGAATAGTTTTCGAAAGTACTTTGAAGTAACGAGGAGCCATGAACGATGCTATCTTTGTAATATAAAGTCGACAAAAAGTACTTATTTTCTATAGAGACTGTTATAAAATTAATACAGGATGTATAATTTTAGGAGGTGCCACTCTGTCAAAAAATTCATATGGACTCGAATTCTAACTGTGTCATTATTTCTAAAAACATTATTTCTTAATGAAACCAACTTTTCATTTATACTACAGGAGAATTTTTGCCGATTATGATGAAATTGTTGAGACAAATTGTCCGATGTTTCCAGGTTTATTAACCATGGTCTGCAGGTTTTTTACCTGCCGTTTGTGCAAACAGAAAATGTTCCCGAACCGACTGCTCTTGTACCTTTAGACCACTGCTAATAAACCAGGAAACATCCTACAATTTGTTAGACACCGGCCGTGAAAGCCTACAACACCATGAAACTTGGTATGCTTAGGTTAGGTTATGTCGAAAGAGAGTGAGCCTATTCGATCCTCCACCGCAGCCCGCAAGGGTTTATTGTGGCTCACACCCATTCACACTCGACCAAATAAACCCAGCTACTTCTTAACGAAGCCGATTAGTTTGTATGGTGAGAGGTCTTTCAGGTCAGATGATAAGAATGCGGCCCTGCCAAACTCTGAAATTCTTATTCGGTTCCCAGCGGGGCAGGCACAAAATATGTACTTTGCTGTTTCATCATTTTTCAAACAGAGGCGACACACACTTGGTACAGTGATTGAATTTGAAATAGTAATTACATTACAGATAATTGTCTATTTAATATTTATGGTGAAAATCATGAACAATATTAGTTTTTAGTAAATTTAGTATCATTATCAGAATGAACAATTAAAAATACTATATATGTAGTTCATTGATTTATGTTCGTTTATTTTCATTTTTTTACATAGGGGCGGCGTATAAGGAATCAGTTTCAATTTTTTCTCTCTAAGCAGGAAACAAATAACACCTAATATTTCGAAAACATATTCTTCAGTTTTCAATAGTTTTCATATAATGATTATTCCTAAGAAGATGAGCATTGTAAACCTCAGCGATGATTTGAAATTATTATTATTTTAGTTGTAATAAGATTAGGAGCAATCATTTGTAGATTTTAAAAACATATGAACAGTTTCAATATAATCTGCTAAATTTTTTAAAGTAATTAATAGTTGACCAAATTTTTTCAAAAATGATGTGCGTGTTGTGAGATGCAGGAATAATAATAATAATGAGATATCTGCTATATCGAGTGCCTTCAACCCCCTAGCGAGGGTGAGTAACAACCCTAAAATTTTAAATGGAAAATGGGGTCGATATTTTTGGTGTTAATGAAAATGCGGAAAAATGGCATTTTTATCACTAATACATTCCTTAATTTCTCTCGTGCGTTTTTCGGTTCAAATAACAACAGCAGGTAAGTGTACAAAAAGAATTTAAGCAAACGTTCATTGATTCAGTTCGGTTGCTTTTGAAATTATTTCAACTTTACTGTAAAAATGGTTCATTCCATTCCTGAACGAGTTGAAATTGTTAAACTTTATTATCAACATAATAGTTTTGCTAGACTTACTGCTCGCCTCTTTAATAACAGTCATCCCGGGAAAAATGTGAATGATTCGTACGTTGTCAAGTTAGTCCAAAAGTTTGTCGATACCGGATCTGTCTGTAATGTGAAACACCAGCCACGGAAACCGATCAGAAATGAAGCAGTGGAAGTCGTTGTTTTGGGACATGTTGAATTGGATCATGCTCAAAGTACCCGTCAGCTTGCTGCAGCCTCAGGTGTCTCCCGTTCGTCCATAATACGGATATTGAAAGCCTATAAATTTCGTCCATACAAAATTAAATCAGTTCAGGGACTCAATGAAGATGATCCTGATAAAAGGCTGCAATTTTGTGAACTGAGCCAGCTACTAATTGATGATCCGCACCTATCATTCAACACGTGCTTTTCCGATGAGAGTACATTTTTTTTGAATGGAGCTGTGAATAAGCATAATTGCCGTTACTGGGATGACAGTAGCCCACTCTTATTCCGAGAGGTCCATACCCAGTACCCTCAAAAAATCAATGTCTGGTGTGGCATATTAGGTAGTCATATCGTAGGGCCACTTTTTATTCCTGGGAATTTAACTGGTGAGGTCTACCTGAACATGCTTGAAGATACAAATGATCCTCTCATAACAGAAATAATTGAAAATGACCAAAATCATAATGATGATCGGCTTCATTTCCAGCAAGATAGAGCACCTCCCCACTATGTTGTTCCGGTAAGAGAGTTTTTAGATGACCGGTAACCTGGACGGTGGATTGGAAGGAGAGGCCCCATCGAATGGCCTGCCAGGTCATCTGATGTATCGCCTTTAGACTTTACAGCAGAGTGCAGAAGTGATATGCTACAGAATTTAAGGAATAGATTTGAACAAAATCTGTATTATTGTATTTCAAAGTACTGGGTTGTAGTTATTTTTCTTCATAATACCAACATGTTTGAGTGAAATACAACAAATTAGGTATCATTGGAAAGATAATGTTGTTCCCTTTCAAATGATATATCACTCGATCCCACTTTCCATTTAAAATTTTAGGGTTGTTACTCACCCTCGCTAGGGGGTTGAAGGCACAGGTAGAAAAATACGTCTAAAATGTGTCCCCCTCGAAAGCAAAATTGACCTGTCCGAGCATTTTTGCAAAAAAAGGAGAAAAGCAAGGAGCATACTTTTCGTTGGACCACTCTGTATATACATGAGTACAGTACACACTCAAGTCATCTTTGAAAGCCGATATTTGATTTTTTGTACAGGCATAAACCTTCGTGAGCCACACTTTTCGCAATACTCAGGCGAACCTATTATTCATTATGAATACCTTTATTTCGACTATTTTATCATTTCTGTAGCTTATTATTCAGTACCATTAATTGAAAATCGCAGTTGAATATGAAAATAAAAAAAATTACGTCCGGGTTGAACGCCTTGTTGTTGTTCGACGTTCCGACTTCGAATTTGAAGCCATTTTGAAGAAGGGAACCTACACTGAGGTCTCATTCTGCCTACTCATCAGGTAGTGACACGCTTCAAGATTTTGTGACTTGACGCCAGGGTTTCAATCTGCTTACTCCCCAGGTATCGTCACTGATCTCCGCGAGGGTCTAAATCTGCCTACTCCTAAGCGTCGACTGGGGGTCCACTTGCTCTGGCTTGGACATGCCACTGGACAAATTTAGGGGCAGACCGGTAGCGAGTTGTGAGATGTAAGGCGTGACTGTAATGATCTCCGGATGATAAGGATGTCTACCTTTTGTTTCATAGAAGAGTAGTGTGAGTTTTCAGATGAGCTATTGAAGATTTAGATTCAGAAAATAATGAGGTTTCTGATTTCATTTTCAACGCCTCTGGAAATTCTCACCAAAAATTACTATAGATTTAATACTCATCATTCGAGAGAATATCAATTAGGGAGATGAGTGTATTTATCATGGAGAATCTAAAGATCCATTTTTCCTATTAAAAAATCAACATAAAACAAAGCAATTTTTCTTCGTTAATATTATGAAATCTTATACTGCAAGAGTAATTCAAGTATCGTCATAATTCTGTTATTTTATAATTAATGGTTCAATTTGAAAACCGCAGCACTAGGTTTTAATGTATTTTCACATCTTTGAGTTCACAACGGTTTCCTTTTGAAATAAAAATGATGGAATAAAACTTGAACGAATGCAAAAATCATTTTCAAAATCAGTTTTTGAGCTGTAACGGTGTACCTGCGAATGCCTTCTCAAGTGCTCTTCCAACTTTCAGTTGCTATTACGAGGTAACAGTTGGGACTAAGACATTTGTAATAAGCAGTTTTCTGGCAACAGGGCATCAATTATTCATTATTGATATGAGATGAGAGTTGACATTATTTGAATATTTGAAATTTGATGAGTGATAAGTTCAATCCATGAAATTAGAAGTGGAAAGCTGGACATTACACAAAATTCATAAAATCAGAAGAAGATAGTTTACTCAGGATGTTAAAAATCTAGAAAGTTCTACAAAGTACTATGGTATAACAGAAGTATGTGTTGAAAAAGTTGAAATTGTGAACAAAAACATTCGAGAATGATTACTGAGAATATAAAAATTAAGTTATCAATTTGTTATGCACTGTTTGGAACCTTTACTGGAATTCTATCCCAAAACCGAACCGTCCTTTTCAACAACTCGACACGTATATCCATCTTCAATTGATCATCTTCAAGAGAAATATTAAACTAAATCTACATCCGAAGTTGTCCTTATTGATATCGTAGATACCTCTGCTAATTGTCATAAAATTAATTTCACAATGTTGCCTTATCTACGAGTCAGGTAAATCTAATAACTATATCAAATCTGATACTGATATTATTTCAACATAATATAGTAAACTATATTATGGTCCACCATCGTTTTTCATAATATTATTATGTTGACATATTTCTCAGCTCTCATATGCTTCTAGATGCCTGTTGTTGTTAACTTGTCTAACTAATATTGATGAACTAAAGTCTATGGAATGATTTTGTTGCAAAACATGATGGGCGACTGCTGATTTTTCTGGTCTTCCAAATTTTAGGTGTGGTAAGTGTTCCTTATAACTTATTTTAATAGATCTTTTGGTCTGTCCATAATATTTTGCATCGCAGTCGTTATTTCTTATTCAATTTCGTGAATTCTAGACTTTTCCGAATTCTCAACTTTGTCCTTTGAATTTCCTAAAAGGCTCTAGTCTATGACTTGTTTCAAATACCACCTTATTACCTAGTTCCTTAAAAATATTTCCAAAGTTCTTCGTGTATTGGTGGTATGGAACTGAGATATATTTATCTTGGTTTTTGTCCTTTCTAAAAGTCGAGATTTCGTTCATTCTAACTTGAACTTTTTCTTCCTTGTAATATCATCTGAAATATCCTCTGAGAAACCGTTACTAACTGCTATTTCCAGTATTGCCACGATGGTTTACTATATAGCTTGTTGAAATAATATTTTCAGTTATAAGATTTACCTGACTAGTAGATAAGGCAACATTGAGAAATTAATTTTAAGACAATTAGCAGAGGTATCTATGGTATAAATTAGGACAACATTGGATGTAATTTTGGTTATTGAAAATAACGTTTTGTTTTCGGAATATACTTCCAGCAATATTCAAAGTTATTGAACAAAATGCTTGGGAATCAAAGAAATTATACAGCGCGTTTCTTTAATGTCCACCCCCTTTTATTTTTTGAACGGTTCAACTCAAAAAATTTAAATTTGAGATAATGTAATTAATGCATGAATACTTTATTTTGAACTGAAATTGACAGATGAAACTTTTAAGATGGCGACTGGGCGCCATCTGGGAATAAAAAAATTGAATGAAAAGGAGGGTCTTTGACACATATTTTTGAACATCCTGACAAATGCTTCAAACCCTAGAATATAATGTTAATGTCTTCAACTACTACAAAATGGCGGGACTTTTAATAATTGCCTGAATACATAAAAAAGTCCAAAGGTGAGAAATCTGGCGAACAGGCTGGCCATTTTGTAGGACCTCGACGGCCATTCCAACGACCTGGAAAAGCAGTATCCAAATAGTTTCTTACTTGTTTGGAGTAATGTGGTGGTGCTCCATCTTGGTGGAATACAATATCCATATCGAATTCATTAGGATTCGCTTCGACGATTTCAGTGATGGGAGAGTCAACGGTAGTTTCCAGCATATTCAAATACAGTTCCCCTGTTGAATTTTGATCAATAAATAGAGGTCCTACAATATGATTTCCCAATATTCCTGCCCAAACGTTATTTTTTTCTGGATATGGGGTATGTGTTTCCCGGAGGGTTGGTGTCACTCCCATTTTTTATGAACAAAAAATGAGTCGACAAACCTCATCGGGTTGTTGGAATTGCCATATGAGAGATAAAAAAGGAATATTTCTAGAAATATCGATATTAATGTGTTTGTCTTCAGGAAATTATTGAATGTTCCGCCATTTTGTTGTAGATGAAGATATTACCTTCATATTCTAAGGTTGTGAAGTATTCGTCAGAAGTTTCAAACTGAAGTGTAACAAGACCTGCCTTTCCATTTAATTTTTTTCCCAGATAGCGCCCAGTTGCCATCTTGAAAGTTTCATCTGTCAATTTCACTTCAAAATAAAGTTTTCATGCATTAATTTCATTATCGCAAATTTTTTGAGTTGACCCTTTCAAAAAATAAAAATTGGGAGGCATTAAAGAAATGCACTGTATAGTGTTAAAACAAATTTGGAAGATTGCGAAATAAATGATGAAAAATTATGTTAATCATTGAGATAATGAGTCATCGCTCAGTGTAGACGTAGACGTTGAGTTCTATGGATAACCATCTAAAATTCAAAATTAACTATCCTGGAGCAGATAATACTCCCAAAACTAACATTCAGCCATTTATGTGAAATACAGTCATTTATAAGGACTCGAGACAGCAGATATAACCGCCCTCATCGCTCATTGTTTATCATCAACTTATCTCCAGCGGGATGGTGTTTCTTACAAACAAACGGATGGTGGCAAACTTTTTCATGGAATATAGGCTTTCACGGCTGGCGTCAATGTTTTGGTTGGTTTCCAGGTTTTATCGAGGTGTTCTTTTGTTACAATCTCTAAACTTTTCAACTGCAACTGCGGCATGCCACTGAAAATGACTGCCGCAGATGAAAATGAAACGTTTGCAGATAGTAACCAAAGAATACCACGGCAAAATCCGGAAACCAACCAAAACATTTTTCATGGAAAAATTTCAAATAACGGGTCTTAGAGCAAGCGGCCGTGAAACCATATTGTTGGCTACGTTATATCTAACCTCTCTCGATTCAAAAATCCAATTCACAACGACGAACCCTAAGGACTCTAGTCTCCTTGGATGTGCTTGTGAACAGACGTGAAAATGGTACATTGGGCTAAAAATTATACAATAAACCAACATACACAGACAGATACCTGAACAATAACTCTAACTACCAGCCACAACAAAAAAAGGGGTAATTAAAACGTTGATTGAGAGAACACAACGTATCTGTGAACCTGATTACAGCAAATGATAATTGAAGCGGGCTGCCATACGACGCACGAGAGAGATAGCCAAAGTATAGAGAGAATCTTAGAAAAATACAATGTGAAACCAATATTTAGGCCAACAAAACCATCATACAAAGTCTAAAACCCCTTCAACAACACTCGACGCATAACGGATTCCTTGTAGCTGCAAGTTGGTCTACATTGGAACCACGAAAAGAAAAATAGGTACCCGCCTGACTGAACACAAGAGAAATAGTCGACTCGGACAAACCGACAAATCAGCTGCAGCCGAATATGCTCTTAAGAAAGAAGGTTCTTCATTGAGGCTCTTGGATATTGATTTTGACTTTTATCGAGTACTACTGTATCTTCGAATGAGACAATGTGAGGGGAGTGGGAGTCATTTTGAGAATCTAAAGTACCTAATTCATCTCCTCTCTAAACCTATTGTCATGTTCGTTCTTGATAGTATTATCTAGTAATATCAATTTTTAACATAAACCATACAAATAATTAATTCTTGATCACTGGTCACTCATTCAATTATATAAATAGCGTTTATTTCTACTTACTCTACCGTGCTTGTACAGCATGAACGTTTCGAAGCTGAATTTGTGGATTTTGATGTATTACAAAACATTGTAGAAGAGCCGAATTCTTGAAGTTCAATGCTGAATATAGTTACTCGATTTCGTCCTTGTCCTTGTAAGCGATCACGATACCCGATAAATCTAACATCCGTGAGATGGATGTGCGGAACACACTGAACCAACAACCAATACTTTGACAATCCAGCCTTCTTTCAATAATATTACCGCTTGGGCACATTCACTACGGGTTAAATTACTTGATTAACGCTCCATAATAAACACAGTTAAACATCGTTACCATCTGAACAGTAACCAAATGAGCACAACTCTCAAAATCGTTCAGATTTGTGAACTCAATTTGCTATATTTCTTGTTTCTCTTTGTATTGTTGCATACAAAAATTATAGCAATAAAAAACATCAGTCACTAAGTACTGGGTTTAAAGATAGCATACATGTGGAGCATACAAAATATAATGTTGTAAATTATGCCCTAAAAAAATTACACCGACCGCCGCTGGTCATTATACATCTATTGTGACGTGCTGAACTCGACGTGCGCTCGCGGCCGTCCTAGACGTGGCTTTGCTTCGAGAATAACGCTACCGGCGTCGTTGGAATTCCAGCGAATTTTCCACAGGCTTCGATTGCCATTTTTCATTTGAGTGACAGTGCGGTACAGGGCGATCTAATAAGGCGATAATCATTTGAATAATAGTTAAGTTTTAGTTGAATTGTTTGGTTGTATTGATAGTGAAATGAAGTTGAATTTGAGTACAGTGTAGCCAATTGTCGGTAGACCCACGGAAAAAACGTAACAATAACATTATACTAGAAAGTTTTATTCATGTCAAAAAAATATTTTACAATTTTAAAGTGATCGAATGATTTGTGTGAGTAGTGTAGCTGGATGTGAATTTCCACTAATTCTTCATAACTATTGTCGCAAGACAATTTTTGTAAATTTACCGATTTCCATAAGTGAAATCTGTTTAAAATCTGTTTTTCCGTTAACCAGCTGTCGCACCCCTACGAACGACAACCCTCAGAAGTCGAAACTTGTGCGAGCTAAGGATTAACGAGGTCTTACCTTTTAACGTGTGATTCCTAACACGGGTTGGACGGTAGCACGTGAAGATCGATAGTTCAGACTAGGGCTTGAACCACCGACCAACACGGCAGTCAATTCGGGTGAGTGAACAAAGCATCCACGCCGAACCGCTTGGCTACCGACTACCGAATAAATTCTGTCATGACAGATAATACGTGACGAAGACTGTGAAGCATACCATCATACAAAACTTATTTGGATTCTCCGATCAACATTATTCACAACAGAAATCTCAATGCTGTGGAACTGTTCGGATTTCATTTACCAAAGGTAACAATCGGCAGCAACCGTCCATTCTGCCTCAAAGATTCGAATCAAAGCAACTAAAGAAATATCAAGACCTTCCAAAATGGAAAACCCGTATTCGTGTTACCACTCTCTAGTGAAACCAATAACATTAAGTTAAATTCTTTAGTAAAACGAGATTTCGTGCTTGGAATCGCATGTGACTATTTCCGTGTGGAATTCCTAAAAATCCCTGCCATGAGTATATGCAAAAGGAGAACAGAGGTTAGATAAGATGAAAAGGTAGAAGGATTATTTCATAAAAATTCTTTCATTCAAATTCGGTCATTGTGAAAAAAGACTGAAATATATTTCAGTCAAGTACAATTTTTCTCTCGGAATGTGTAATAATCTGGGGAAAAAGGACTCATTTGAAATAGCAGAATGTTCGTGAAACACTTGTGAGCATTAAAATGAAAGAAGTTGTACAAAATTTTCAATAAAACGTAATAAACGTTCAATAAACAGAGCCACTAGTACATAAATGAATTATGGAGTGTTTGCGATCAATGATTACACTAGCCAACAGATAAGAAAAAAAATGCGACGAAAAATGCTATACATTTTCCATTACGTAAAGATTTTGAATTATAGTTATTTTTATTTTATTCAAAAATTTTCACATATAGGGAAATATTAAATCAAAACAAGAAAAAACAATATATTTTGAGGATAACAGACTTTATTTACAATACACATGAAAAAACATTCAAATGAAGTCTTTTGTGCATAACCTTTTTGCAAATGTTGAATTTCGTTTATATGTTTCATCGTTTTCATGGTTTGTTGAATCAACAATAATCTCTCATCATTGTTGCATCTCATCTGCTTTGGTAACGTTGCTCCATTATCAGTATATCTTGGTGGAACCTTTCCCCTTGTTCGTCACTGACAGCACCCAAATTATCTGGGAAAAGATTCAAATGGGAGTGCAAGAAATAGATTTTGAGAGACATGCGACATTCCATTCTGCAGTAGTTTTCAAGTAGTTCTTTTACAAGTGTTTCGTAATATTGTACTCTCTTGTTCCCTAAAAACTCCGAAACAATTCTTTTGAAAGAACTCCACGCAGCTTATTCAACATTACTTAATTTTTTATCAAACTGTTGATCACTTAGTATTTTTCTAATTGTGGTCCAACAAATATACCTTCTTTGAGCTTTGCATCACCTAATTTTGGGAAAACGTGTTTGAGATATTTACAAAATTTTTCATTTACCCCAGTTCAATGTATATTGGAGGTAACAAAACGTTTTTGGCGTTAACGTTAACGTTAACTTCACGTTAGCTTGACCTGGAATATATTTATCTCTCGGAGGCCATTCTTTTACTTGATAATGGTTCTGTGTTGCCCTACTGTTCCAAAGGCAAAGAAAACAGTAAAACTTCGTAAATCCGCCCTGAAGACCTAGTAATAGTCCTAAGTCTTTTAGGTCACCACGCATATTTGCCACTTATACGTATTATAACTTATTGCATTTAGAATAAGTGATATACTTTCGTGTGTTTCCTTCATGGCACCTGCATGTGCAAGAGGAATAAGGGGTCTTTTGTTACCATTATGGAGCAGAACGGCTTTTAAACTTGTTTTAAACGAATCTATAAATAAACGCCATTCGTCCGGGTTATAGTTCAAATCCCAATTTTTCCATCACTCTATTTGAATTTACACATTTTATCCAGCAAAGTAAAACACGACGATATAGCTCATGGTTACGGTTCCTAAATATTGTAACTTTTGGAGTATCGTGTTCATTAAATTTTTGTGAAAAAATTCATAACTCAAAAATCTTATATGTTAGGAAATTTTTACTATCATTTTTACATTTAGGGACCAAAAATTAACAAAGGACTGCCTTTGGCAATATACTCGTAAATTGGCTGTAAACTAGTGTTATTAAATGTTTTTGTACTCGAGTTGTTGA
This sequence comes from Leptinotarsa decemlineata, assembly GCF_025532065.1. Taxonomy (NCBI): domain Eukaryota; kingdom Metazoa; phylum Arthropoda; class Insecta; order Coleoptera; family Chrysomelidae; genus Leptinotarsa; species Leptinotarsa decemlineata. Next base: position 8,031,084 of record NW_027412694.1, on the reverse strand, counting down.
CAACTTGGAAATTACAAACCTATTACGAGAACTTGAATGTAATTTAATGCTTAGTTCATTTTCATTTATTTTCTGAATTTGTGAGTAGGAAAATTCTTATTCTCGCAGAAATTTTTCAGTTCATTTTTTCATTTTAAAATTGAAATGCACCAAGTGTTCGGAAACAGTACTTGTTTTGAATTTATTCCACGCCACAGGTTCTAGTTATACCTTTTGTTGCGGATTACTAGCCATATTCTTCTGCTACAAGTATACTGTGAGTATCTAGATAGAATGTTTTGCTATTATACTTTTCCTTCTTCTTGATGATAGTCTTTTAAAATCGTATAGTTTTACGATTGGGATCCAGACTTTATATTGCACGGACTAAGTTGCAGATTCAGTACAAGTCGTTATTCCATTCACGATGATGTAACTCGTGAAGATGAAAACTGTCCTGATGGTATGTCGTTGATATCTTGGAATTTTAATAGACTCACTGTTTGGAATTTCATCTGCATTGGCACTGTTGTCAGTTCCCACGAAAATATCAATATATTTTTACGCGCTGGCTTCTGTAACATTCGGAACTTTTGGTCAACAAACATTAGAATTTCTTGGAGAACTTGGAAGGATAATCTACAATACTTCAATCGATGATAGAGTAAAGTATTCTCTTCAACACATAAATAGATAGTGTAATTCAAAGAAGAAATGCTCCCTCAATTATAGGTACTCTCCCTATTTCGAGAGGATTCAAGAAATTGTCGGCATTTTCTGGAAATAAATCAATACATGGACATCAAATACACATATGCGACAACAAAATATTGACTTTTTCCAAGAAACAAAATCCTCTCTGACTCCATCCATTTCCTTCACAGACAATTATTCTCAAGATATGTCATTCAAAGATTCCAACACGAACAATCTACCTGACAAAGACGAAAATAATTTCCCATTCCACAGTTACAATTATTATTCAGAAGAAGAGATGATCGGGCAGCAGCATTTTCAATAATATTACACAAGTTATAGTGTAATAGTCAAAATCCATGGGATTTGTGGATTGAAAAATATCGGTACTACTTGTTTCATGAACAGTGTAATACAATGCTGATAAATTATCTATTAATTAATTTATTTATTTATTTTATTTATTTATTATTATAAATCCAACAGGTTAAGGCCTATTTAAAAGAATTTAATTAATAGAGCATGTAATTTGTATATAAATGGAATTATAAGTGAACATTTTGGTATTCAGTTAGGAATTAATTTATACAAACTATTTCTAAATTGATTTAGAGTAGAAAAAAATAAATGTATAGAACTATAGAGTATTTATTTATTGACACTTCGGCGCATGAAGGTTACTGGACCGTGGAAATGCTGAGAATTGGGTACATTAATGCGGAATATGGCATTTGACCCGGAATTTTATCGCGGGACATTAAAATTAATTTTGGATAATAGAGTTGGTGAGTTCATAGTACCACTGACCAGTTTATACATGAAAATGAGATTTGCAATTTCTTGTCTTTTTCTCAATGTTACAAAGTTAAATTCATTCGGAAGACAAATGTATTCATAATTTCTAACCGGATAGTTTTCATGTTTCTTATAATAAGCAAACTTGAGAAATTTCTTCGGAACACCTTGCAAAGCATCAATGTAGTTATTTCATTGGGATTCCAAACATAACTATAATACTCTAGTTTACTACGAACCCAAACTATAGTAAACCGACCGAATACATTCAAATGATTAGATCATTTTCATTTGCAATTTTTATTACAAATCTCAGCGACTTAGAAGCTCTCTGAACAGTATTGTCAATATGAGCGTTAAATGTAAGTTTGGTGTCGAATCAGATTCCTAAATCGAGAATGTCATTAACTCTTGGTGAGTCGATATTATCAATTGTATAACTGAACTGGTACGGGTTTGATATTCGAACACAGGTCATAATTTTACATTTTCCAACATTCAGAAAGAGTTTGGAGTGAGTTCAAATCTCTTTGGAGTAACATACAATCAGACGAATCACGCATTTCTCTGAAAAGCTTCAAATCATCAGCAAAAATCAGCTTTTTTGATTGTATCAAAGCGCATATGTCATCTATGAAAAGTAAAAATAACAACAGCACCAAATTAGATCCTTGGGGAACCCCCGACTGTGCGAAAAATACATCTGATATTTTACCTTCATACTCGACATATAGACTACGGATATTCAAATACGATCTTAGTATATTTTGTAGTTTTGAGGAAATATCATATGCACCCAACTTGAATATCAATGGTTGCTGGAATATTTCCAAAATGATAATTTGCTAATGCAAGAAGAAATAACGAAGCACCAAAAATAAATTAGAATGAAGGGTAATGTCAAAATTTTATGACTTCTTCATCTCTTCATTGGGACTATTAGGATATCATGTATATCAACTCGAAATTAATTAAAAAAAAATGTTATCGTAAAAACCGAAACATATTCATAACTGAACTTCAATAAAATTGTAATCATCCATTTAATTAAACTTTGAGAGATTTCTATTCACCACAAGTCAAAAACTGCATTTACCATAAAAACACCTTTAGACAATATCTGATTGTATTGAAAACTGAACGAAAATTTTTCAAAGAGCATGAGATAAAATCTGTATGTGAAAAGTTTTTATTGTTTGCAGAAAACTTATATAAAACTCGTAGTTATAACGAACCGCTGAGGGAAATTATTATATCCAAAAGCAAAAGAAGCTTCGAACGAACTTTCATGGTAGGTAAACTCTAAACTTTTGGTTTGATCAAACATTATATGTAGCCGTTATGGGCTTCACTGACTTTAGTCCTCAAGGGGAGAGCGTTTTGGGTTCAGGATTTGTTGAAATTGAGTTATACAAAACTGTGTAACAGAAACTATTTCTTGAAATGATACTATTGACACTGAATAATATTGGTTTTAAAACATTTTCATTCCATACCGAAAGCGGTAGTTCATTCTTCCGAAATGGACATATTTTTAGTGGGAGTCAAATTAGTTAAATTTTCATTACGTTTGATTTTTAATGTTGAATACATTTAAACGAGTAACCTGGAATATGATTCTTCATAATTCTGGAACCTCTGGCATAAAATGAATCTACTGAATCCATTTTTTCAGAAGAATCTGGTAAGGAAAAAGGTTTTTTTTTCAATATGAAGTAATTTTTGGACATTGGAGATGTATACAAGAGTGTTTTTTATTTTCTAAAGTTATATAATTACTAAAGCACTAAATGAGTGATGTAACGGACTCGTTAGTTATCACAATCACATTTATTTCATTCTAGAGTATCATGTGGTAGATTATCATTTATGAATATAGTCAAAGCATGAATTTTGTGGGAGAAAATTTCATAATTTCTATTTATTTCCATTCATTATGTTTTCTCAACAAATTTTTTACTGCATTGCGACCTGTTCCAATATAACACGTAAAATGGTGAAGGTTTCATTTTATCGAAAACTCTAAATAGTCCTACTATTGCATCCTTAATAAATGAATAGCTGTAACAGCAAATCATTCATTAGACTAATGTAGATGATGGAATATCAGCCTTAGTTGTTTGCAAAAAAATTGAACTTACTGATGTGGGCATATAATGAGCTGAATTTATTTTTTTATTCATGCTAGGGAAGACCAGACTGTTGATTGAGGCCTCTCAGTATTTCACGAAATTCTAGATAAATGTACTCGACTTCATGTCTCCAAATCAAGAAACAAAAACAAATATTATATAGGAATCCTGTGAATTATATCTGATTCGATTCCATTACGAATGTTTGGAATACAAACGGAATAGAAAAATATTTTTCGTATAATTCAGCGTTTATATAACAGTATTTGTTTCGAAAGTATTTTTCTTTCGTGTAATTGTTTATATGAAAATAGCTGTTTCATATTCGAGTTCCAGTTTGTACCTGGAAGTTACTTCTTTGCATGATCTACACATCTTTGTATGGAGTTGATTTTTTGAAATTGGTTGGTTCCGTCCTTTTTTTTTTGGAATATTCCCACATATTTTGTATAAAGATAGAGAAATAGAAAGCCAAAACCATTCTTTCCCAAAAATATTTCCAGTTCATTTTTTGTTCGACACGGTAAAGTGTGTTAAGCGGAAAATTGAAATGCACAAAAAATTGTAGTCATACGAAAATCAGCTTTATTACGAAGAATTCAAAAGCTTGAGACGATTCAGTAAAACTCTCTACACTTGATTTGAAATTCTGGTTGGGATATAAATAGTTTCATTTGCATATTGAACCTCGTATTGAATGAAAGTCCCTTTTGTTGGTTATTTTTGCCATTTCTACACCTGTATAAAGTTTTCCATTACAATTTGTATATCGTTTCAAACCGGGGAAAGTGAGGAAAATACAAAAACCTCGGTTGAAAAGTCTAACTCGTATTGGATTTCTATTATTAATTCAAAAATAACCGCATGCACCGCGAAGGGTTATTAGCGGCGGAACAATTAGGTATAATTATATTTTATGTATTATATGAATAGATTTCAAAAAGGTTAGTAAAGAGTTCAAGTTAACTACGTCTAGGACAGAATTGAGATCAGGAAGTCTTGCTTCTTGTCTTTCATATTCAAAAACTAGGCACTTCAGGATAATGTGTGTCACACTATTGATTACACCACAAATATCACACTCCGCAGCATATTCTTTCTTCATAAGGTGTTGGTGTGTTAGTCTTTTGTGTCCGATTCTGAGGCGAGTAAGAATGTCTTGATGTCTTCGTTGGGCCGATTGGTAGTTCTGGAAGCGCATGTCGGGATTTATCTCACGTAATTTATTTGATTCCATGGCCATCCTTCTTTCTTTCCAAGTGTTTGCTATTAGTTTATTTATGGTATTAAAGTAATCTGTGTGAGAAATTTGTTCAAACAGTGTTGCGGAAAGAGTAACTGTAACATTGCGAGCGACGGCATCGGCTTTCTCATTGCCTCCGATTCCACTATGGAAAGGTATCCAGATTGGAGAATTGTATTAATGGTGAGTGATTCTGGATGAACATATAAGTTGCAATGAAAAAGTTATAACCGTGTTACGATTCACACGCTGAATTAATCCAATACTCGACATAGGAGAGAGATGACAACTGGTCAGATAGGTAGGTCTGAAGTGTGTGGAGCTATTTGACCTTTTGCTGGAACCCGCGAGGATTAATTGTGTCTTACACAAAATCAAACTAAACCAAACAAATCTGTAGTACGTGCTCTGCTCCAAACAGAGACGGTACGCATTGTCTTCCGACAATCAAAGTTTTTTTATATGGTGATTCAGATGACAGTGGCCAGTAAATAGGCCAGATAGAGAACGAAGGTCATCTATGTTGTAATCTGCTGAGATCTACCAACCCTTGTAGACGTTGCCAGAAGTCTAAAACTTTTCCAGATGTTCAGTGTTTGACAGTGTTTGGTCCGATGAAATCATCTGCAGCGCCCTTTCGGCTTCATCATCTTCTAGGCCAGTGTGTACAGTAATCCAGACCAAAGAAAATTTGTTGAATCTTTCTATTGAGGAGAGTACTTTCTGAAAGTTCACTGCTAACTTGTATGTTGCTTGCTAAGAGCCAAGTGAACCAGCAGATGTCTGCCATTTCTTCCTTCTGGAAAATCCATTCATCTCTACTCGAGATTGGAGATGTATATGACAGATCATGGTTGACATAGATAGCATTGAATCCAATTTCATTCTCCGCATCCTTTGTTGACCAGGAGTTTTCTACGCTGGTGTACATAACACCGTTATGTACACAAATTTGTGTTTTGTCCATCTAACCTCTCTCCATATATACTAACTGGAGGTACGTTTAGAAGGATTATCATGACCGCAGACGGTGCGGAGTACCGACGGTACTGAAGATAGTCGGGCAAGTATACCTCAGTACACCGGGAAGCTTCGCTTGTACCTTGTGCTGTAAAGCTTCCGACTATCAGGCAATTGCTCCATTTGTTTCAGGTACAAGCCCCAAAAACTTCCACATATCCATCGATAAGTCTATAGCATAGTCAGGTTTTGTGTGAAAGCTTTTTATGTGAGCGGACCAGGTGAGTTTTTATCAGCTTTTTTGAGTCAACTAATAAAGGCCATTCAATGAGCTAGAAAGGAATACAAACATAATTGAATAAGGAACTTTGAAGATGATGGTAACTTGAACTGTAACTGGTTATTTCAAAATTAGTAGTACTTTCGTCGAACTCTTGCTGTAGATGGAAAGAACGTATTCAAAAAAATAACAATCGCAAGAGGAAACTCAATAACCACTCACCGGCTTCTAACGTCGCTTTTTTCTCATTTCCCTCGTATCAGCCAACTGCTGCGCGTTTCTAATAAAACTCGTAACACATTTAGATTTCCTATCAATAAGCTCCGCTGGTAGAAATCGGCTTCGGCGAGCCTCGAATAAGAAGTGCCAGAGAGATATATTAAAGTTTTTTCTTGCCGAGTGATTTTCCACATGACGTCGAACGTCGGAGCGCTTATACACATCTCGCGCTTCATTTCCTCCGCGAAGTTACGGAGTTACCAACTTCCGCCTTCGCTGATTCATTGCCTGTGTGCGCTGTTCCTACGTCTAATACGGCCATTTATATTAGAACTAGGCTTTCCGCATTCGTCAAACGAGATATGATGATGTGTGAGTCGATAATGGGGTCGTATGTCAAAGGGAGCTTGTTAAGCTGGATGCCTGCGCGGTGTCGGTGGTTGTGTTTATTTACGGTTCTGACGTGCGAGTTCCCCAACTACCTTGGCACACAAAGTAACGAATGAACTTATTCATCTTGTCAACGTATCGTTTTTCCTTCGCAAATTCACAGATTGAAGGGAAAAACATTCAGATCGAGTCGCAAAAGATTGTCCGAAAACTGTTTATGTCAAAAATTTAAAGAAATGTGAATTTTTTGTTACATAAATTGAGTGTTTAGGCTACTAGATTCAACCCATGAAGTTGTAAAATAATACAACCAGAAGGCTGTCTTACCACGTGATCCGCCCGAATTGCCGGGGACCTTCAACCGTTCTTAGGATAAGATTCTCATCCAACGTGTTCAGTGCTGTAGTATCGAAGGATTCGACGGCGCCACGGGCATCAGATTAGTTATAATAAACGGTCGGAAATTGATATTGTGTTTAGTTTATTCGCTGTTGTTATTATTGTTTTTAGTTTTTGTAGTTGGTTATAAGTAACTTACGACAAAATCTTCTACAATATCTTTAAATTTTGTTTTTATATGAGCGCACGCCTATGGTAAAAGAGCGAAATTGGTTCCGCACTTCATTTCGAAGTCACCGAGAACTTTGTCAATGTATGAATGAAAGTAGTGTGAGTAGACTTACTGGTTGATTTTTACTATGATCATGGGTTGACGTTGACGACCTACGTTGTTTTCCCAATCCCATCACCTGCTATCTCGTTTCATATGAGTTTTATCAACAATGTCTCATCCTTTAAAAAAATTTGAAAAATTGATCTATTCATTGAAATGTGAATCAGTTTTTTCAAGTTGAAGTTGGAAGCCCTCGCAAAACGTTATGTTTATGAGGGAAGATTGAACCGAGACAATAAAAATCTCGTGAAGGCATGGGAAACCTGTGAACAACTTTCATCTCTAGTCTATGTGCTGGAATGAGTCGTGACATTTTGATAAACAACTCCTTAAATATATTATGAAACAATCAATGTGCTTTTGGTACCTTCAATAGGTACCTGGTTTAACAAAATGTACCTGTATTATCAATGCCAATACTAAAACAATGACTATTTTACTTTTATAACATATCAAAATTATCAACAAATGATCCAAAAACCTACTTGTGGATTTCTCCATTGATCCATGATGTACTGTTGCACACAAAAAGATGACTCTTGATGTTTCACCAAATTAACTTTTGTCACACGAACTATGTATACTGTAAACGTATATCCCTAGATTTCATAAGCATTAGAAGGGATACTTGTGATGTACTGTTTGGAACCTTTCGTGTATTAATGAATATTACTGGATTTTTTTCCAAACACCAAACCGTTATTTTAAAACATCGACACGTGTTTAGATCACCAAGTGATCATCTTCAAGAGGAAGATTACTCATCTTTGTCTTGAAGATGACCACTTGGTTGAATAGAACTGGCCGATACTTGATGAAAATCCATATTAAAACTAATAAATACAGTTTACTTGATGGTTGGAACAAATATCGAGGTATTAAAATAACGGTTTGGTGTTAGGAAAAAACTCCAGTAATATTCATTAGAAGGGATATTGATATATTAATTATTTTGAAAGTATACCTAACTTTATACTCATATCCAAAATCGGTCGACAACAAAAAAATCATAATAATTACGCAAATTCGTGACACTCAGAAATAAGCAATTTAATGAAAAAGTCGTTATAGTTCCACTATTTATAACTGAAGAACGACTGGATAGATTTTTTTGATTTGATTGATTTGTCTCCGCTCGAAATACCAGAGTGACTATGGAAATCTCAATCAAAACATTAATAACTGAAAAAGGATTGAATATATTGACGACGTTCGTTTTGCTAGATTATGACAGTTGACATGAGCGCGCAAAGGCAAGTGAGTGACAATTGTGATTGTGTCGACAAGAATAATAGTTGTCGGCAATATCCATTGGAGTATTATTCATATCTTTCAAAATATAAAACAAAATCACCGGGAACAGCAGAATAAGTATTGAAAAATTTGAAAACTTAAGAAAAAGCTACAGATTGAACAAACTAACTATATTCGGTTTGTTAGGTTATGACAGTGGTCATGATGTGCGCAAATACAATTAAGGTTATGGCATTTGCCATAACCTCAAATTTGACCGAAACCATAATACAGTTTGAATATTGGAATATCGTAAATGTGTCTACTGAGATGAAGAAGGAATGTATGTAGTATGTATCAATGAAAATTTTTTGTTTGTTTTTGTATCAATCGACTGTCTATAGAATCAACTAAGTAATACTTACGCCTGAAAATAACCTGGCAATTCTGGCCGTGTCAGTAAGACCCAACTCTGTGCTTCACAAATACTATATGATAAAATCCAGCTAACAACTTAGAATGACATATATGTACTATGTCTGAGGCGATAAGAAGTCCGTCGTGAGAGCTGATGGTTCATATAGGAAAATATTGCTGACAATTTCACGATAGGTCAGTTTGAGACTCGATGAAAATGTATACTTATTTTGTAAATATTACAGTTTTCTCACAGATTGTTCCATACGTTCGGGAACCCCTTTTTATTTTTTGTTAATTCCTATTATTTACTGATGCTCTATAACTGCAGGATGTTTGTTTTATATTATTTTTCAACAAGAACGTAGATCTTATAAAAATGTTTGATAAAATTGTGAGTAAAAAATATTGAGCAGAGGTTTCGCTAGTCTTGAAATATTTTATTTTAAAAGCCACCTGCCTAGACTTGCTTGCTCTTTCTTATGTCAATTAAAGTCGACAAAGTTCATTATTGACCATGTAGCACAATGTGACAACAATCTATACAAAAAATGCAGAGTTTATAGTAGGTATACGATGTAGTCAGTATATCGCTCGCGTAAGAGAAACTACCGATTCGTTGAATAAAAGTACTAGAACGGTTTTATGATTGCAATATTTGTTACGATAAACCGTGCACAGTAGTGACGAATTTTACTTCTGCAAACACACCAATAATATATTCCCAATACCTATTAAAACTCACGAAAAGTTATTGTTTCCAATTGTTGGTAATTTTTTTTATCATTTCACTATTTATCAGTTCATTTGCTAACCACATAGTCAAAGTCATCTATAGTCACAAACTTTACTGAAGTTCCATAATAGTAGACACTAAATTCTCTGAAAAATTAACGCATAAAACGAAAACATTGTTGTCAGGTTGTGATTTAGAATATTTTATCATCCGATATAATACATAGGATGATAAAATATATATAGAATCACAACCTGTCAATAATGTTTTCATAAAATGCCATAATATTGCTGAGAAGGTGACTTCAATAACTCCAAAAGTAATTTGCAGTAAATGTATGCATGAAATGACAAACGTAACAGCAATAATTGATGGATTGATTTCTATTTACTAAGTTTCTTACATTTTCAAATTGCCTCTATTCATATTGAACTTCACGAGTATCTCATTAACAGAGTCTATGCTTCAATAAAGTCGTAATATGGAACTTCCTGCCGCTCAAATTTGTGAACATTCACGAGATTAATATTCAAAATGTAATTTTGTAATTTACCTGAAACAGTAACATTTTCATTACTTTTTGATGAGAAAGACAATAGTGTTGGATAACTCGCATCAAGGGTATTGTGAGATTTCGCTATTACCAAGTAATTAGTAGTTTCGTTTCGGGAATTTTAAAACAAACGGTAAATATCATAATGTCAAGAAAAAACTATTAGTAGGGTGCAACTCCATTCATTCCAATAAATATTCAAAATTTATTTACTAACAACAATGAACTCTACTCACAAATTTATTTCCTACATTATGAAATGTTAATGGGGTAATTTCGTTGCAAGCACGTGGATTCTTAGAATAACCGGCTAGATTACCTATTATGACGCCTCTAGATTTTTTGAGGAGATTTGTGGAATTTCACTATATGTTACACAACCGCAGTCAATTGTAGAGCTTATTATTAGAATAAGAGGTGCTCCTAACCAAATTATCCCAGAAATAGTCAAAGATATGAGAAATTTATTTATATTCAAAATTATTATCGTCAGAAAGTGAATGGTGAACATTCCAAACATTCATTGGAATGAACATGAGTAAGTTTTGAAAACAGTTTTTCCTGAAATTATGATATTTATCGTTTGTTCGCAGATTTTCAAATGAATATGAAACCGCTGAATAATCAGAGACTACTGATCTGATTTCCAAAAATTGAAAACTGTTGGATAAAAAAATTGAAATACCTACTAAACGAGGTATCACAAGATCCCTCTTTCCACTCAAAAAAAAGTTGGCGGCGACCTCTCGGTGACGAGTGATGCATCACTATGGTCTTTATTATCAAGAAGTACTAAATGAAAGAGTTCTTAATCAGTGAAGTTTGAGGTGTACTGAGTTGAACCTCAAAACGAAAACGATGAGCAGCCACAGTCCGTCGCGTATTTCTGTATCTATAATATCTGTATCTATGAGTATCTATAATTATCCGAGTATTTTTAAAAGACCATATTTATTTATGGAAATGAAAAGTTAACGGAAAGAACAATAATCTCAAGTCAAGGAGAAACACGAACCTCATTTCTAATATACAGGGTAATTCAGATTTGACCCCACCATTAGGATTTCCTAAACTACAGGTATCCCCTGTAGTCGAAGCCTAAATTGGAGCAAAGTTGCGTTTTTTATACTAAACAAAACACTATTTTGAAACAACTTGAAAAATTCCGAGTATTTCCGGAAAAAAAAAACTGAAAATCAGAATTTTCATTTTTATTTTGTTTCTTGCGTTATTTGAAAATTTAACTCAGAACCATTTAACATTTTCATTGATATTTTTTTTCAACCACATGTTTTTATGTTGATTCAGATTTACTATCCGACGTTTCGTCTTTTGGCAATCATCATCTTTTTTTCTATTATGGGCGCCATATTTTTTTTCATAAAGAAAAATAGGGCTTTTCATTCTTATTTCATTAATGTATAGTTTGTTATGATTTGCTCTTTTGAAACCACAGGTATCAAAACTTCATCTGAGATGGTAAATTTGATAGGAATAATACGAAATCAACAAAGTTATTTTGAATCATATCCGGAAAGAACCTTATTCGTAATTTGGACAAACACTTGGCTGAGTACGCTGTGTTTCAAAAACCAAAAATGAAGTATGGAAGCAGAATGGAACATACATACTAGAAATAACTTATTAGCCGGGTTGAAATAATATTCATTCCATATTCGAAGAAGTATAATTATTTTTGGTACTTTTTTAAATAAATACATATCCTTCCAAATCAACCCATCGAGTATCCGCAGTAATGGATCTGCCACAGACGACCGTTTAGAGGAATTCAAAAAAGTGTTATACGATACATATTTCACAAAAATTACATCCAGGTGATCCTGAGAGAAGGATGGAATTTTGTAGCTAGCTCCTACACACTTCTTGAAAAACCACAGTCAGACCACAAATTCGGTTTCCTTTGAATGTGTTGACTGGAATTTATAACGACCGAATACGTGGACCTCTTTTCTTCTCTTCTTCTACTTTGAACGGAAAAACCTATCTTCGGTTCTTAAGAAACGAATTCGAAGAATATACCTATGGATACGTTTCCTCTTGTTAATTATAACAGCCGCTGGTTTCAGCCTGACGGGGCTTCTCCACACAATAAAAGAGCAGTATGCGAATATTACACCAAAGATTTCTTAAAATGTGGTTAGGAAATTTTGGACCAGTGTAAGGTCACCTGGACTTACAGGTTTGGATATTTTCTTGTGGGGCACTTTAAAGAACATAATCTATGGAGAGCATAAATTTGACACATTGGGTGAACTTAGAGAAAACATTATCACGCAATTCAGGTCTATCAGAAGAAGGAATATTGTTAGGGATGTTCTTAATTTGAGACGACGAGCTCGCTTATGTATTTGTGCATTTTCAACAAGCTCATGTTTCCATTCTAGGATTTTGAAACGCACCGTACTCAGCCAAATGTGTGTCCAAAATACCGAATAATGTTCTATGCGGCTGTTGTCTTTCCGGAAATAATTCAAAATGAATCTTTCTGTTTTCGAACTATTCCTAGCAAATTCATAAAAAGTTTCAACATATTTCATTTTTCTTCATTTGAGAATGAGAATATTTCGACTCAAGTATTTGTGCAAACTTATATTGTCTGATAAGTTCTGACAACTAGTTGGTAGAAAAAAAAGTTGATGATGATTGCCAGAAGACGAAACGTCGGATAGTAACTATGAACATGAAAACGTGTAGCTGTATCAATGAAAATGTATTTTTGGTTTTGAGCTAGAAAAAAATAAAAAAGAAAATTGCGATTTTCAGTTTTTTTCGGATATTTCCGGAAATACTCGGAACTTTCCAACTTTCAATACTATATTTCGTTAAGCACAAAGAAACGCAACTTTGGCCTAATTTAAACTTCGACGTATCTCCTATAGTTTAGGAGATTCCAATGGTAGGGATCGAATTTGAATCCCTCTGTATATTTACTTTACATCTTCTGTTATGAATAAAATCTGGCGATATGATCCTTGGTTAGCATTATCAGTGAAAAATGACAGTAAACAAACTCAGCATAGCACATCGGCCAATAAAGAAGAGAAGAACTCAGCATAGCAATATGTGGAATGACGTTCCAGTTGATGATGTATTGCCCTGGGATCAACTAGTGCATCCATCTACCAAGACTGGAAGTGTATCAATTAGTGCTGTGTACCGTACTGTGTAAAAATATGAAGCATATCTAACGGAACTCTTTATCTCACACTGCACACCACGAATTTTAAAGTGAATAACCCCGCTACCCTTCTCTCACAGGTTCTCACGGCTCACCGGTGAGAATCTGACTTATCTGCAGTTGTTGCATTAAACGATGGGTCTTTAAACGTAAGACAGGTGGGAGGGACTCATTTCCTTCACAAGGACTTCATATAATAGTCTAAGAGCCAGTGAGCGGCTACCTGCATGTATTTGACCAGACTTAGGTTTTTGTACATTGAGGCCCCTATAACCTACCGTGCATGATATGGTACCTCACTAAGCCCAAAATGGTGGACGCGGTGAGTGCGCAGGTAGGACAGGTATCAATTTTTTAGTATTTTTAAATGCATTTGATGACGTTTGCCGTTTTGATATTTTGAAATATATTATTATTGTCAACGGAAAATAATAATGGCTGAACATTACCTCGCGTTCAACATTGTGACATATTTGAAAATGTTAAAAATAAATATTTTTGAAAGTAATTGACGAGATCTGCCATTGATACATTTCACTTATTATAGTTTCAAAAACTTATATTAATTTGGGCAGAAGTATTCAGTGCGTACAAGCATCAGCAAATAACAAAATCTGAGATACTACCCGGCCAGATGTCTATGTATTACGATAACTGTTTTACATCAAAATAATGTATTTATGATTTACTTAATCACTCCAAAGTATTACTATTATACTCATTCTAGTCTATAATATTTTTTCTGATATTTACTACCTGCTATTTGAATAATATAAGATTTGTACCTGAGAGGGCTCTATTATAATCCCAAATCTAATGGTTTCCGTCAGATGTTTTCAGTATATTTGTCAACCTTCATATAGATGCCTCATGTTACGTGAATTTAAAAAAATTGATAGTGTTGCTTCATTTTATTTTATTCATTGGATTATTAATTATTGAATATTTTTGACATTATGTCGAGTGAAATAAATAAAGTGCAGTCTGTTTTTTGTGACACATCAAAAACTGAAAAATTATTAATTTTTTCGAAAGAGTATGATTAAATGTCGAAATATTTTGAGGTTACGAAAACTTCATAAATTAAAGTACAACGATGTAATTTTACCGGAAGATATTTTTGATGCCGGCTATCATTGTAGTTGTTATAAGACGTTTAAAGCTTTAAAAAAAATTTTTGGCAGATGCCAACAAAAAAGTTTCATTACAAAGTACGTCGTCGTCTGCGACTGAACAACCATCAACATCAGTTAATAGTTTAATAATTGATGATGCAATGGTACAAGATTTCGTTTTGAATGACGTGAACGTTCCTGAGGTAGATGTATTTCTAGAAAAAAATATTGACGTCGCAGTAGATCAGCCGTTCGAGGAAAGACAATTGGAAGATTCAGCAGAACCATTAACTGTTCAGAATCCTTAAACTGTGGCTTCAGCAAACCTGAATTTGTGCTTTTTTGTGATAAAAGAAAAAAACAATATGAGTCTAAGAATGAGCCATTACGTACATAAAAAAAATCAATTTCAAATAAATATCTTAATAGACTTTGAACCAGATTCTGAAATTCACAATGAAACTTTGATAAAAATACAAAGTGTTGCCTCTGATGAAGTATACTATCATGATGTTTGTCGACAAAATTTTAGAAATCACAAACGGTCACTGGTGAAAAGTCCTTTCCGTACTTCATGGCATATCTCTCGAGAGACACATGAAACCGTTTATAGAAAAATTTGTAATTTATTTGAGGAGAATGTCATAAAACGGGGACGTTGTTATTTTCTGTCATATTTGCATAAAGAGTATCTCGATATGTTTAAAGAATTGAGTGAAGGCTCCGATGCAGCATCAATATTTGCCGCACATTATTTACAAGAAAAAATTCACAAGAAATTTAATGATAACATTCAAATTTTGATGTAAAAAAAAAGTTGTTGCTCCTAAGGGCGTTTCAACTATTGATGACACATTATTTGCGCACCTAAAAAACCCAGATACCTTGCAAGCAGCTGCTGCTATTTTGAGAGAGGAAATTTTAGAAATAACTAAAACAAAATTACGTGATTATTCAACTAGTCAACGACTAATTGAAGGTGAATGTTCAACACCACCAATGATTTCAGAGTTTTTTTCGCCAATATTCCTGGTAAGTTGATAAAAATCAATTCTTTATCGAATATGTTCAAATCTATATATAAATTATCAATATTTTACAATTTACGTTTAATTTTTACAGAATCTGACTCAATTGATGATGAAGATGATTTACACAACAATGAACATTACCGAGATGATGACGAATGAAGAATAATGAATACTTATAAATACGTATGTTACCTTAATATACCTTGATATTGATATTGAAAAATTTTTCCGTATTTAATCGTCTATTTTTATTGTCAAAATTTTCAAATATTGTATGAACTACATAAAAAATATTAATTTCAATAAATGCAGTGATTAAGTAAATCATAAATACATTATTTTGATGTAAAACAGTTATCGTAATACATAGACATCTGGCCGGGTAGTATTTCAGATTTTGTTATTTTCTGATGCTTGAACGCACTGATTACTTCTGCCCTAATTAATATAAGTTTTCAAAACTATAATAAGTAAAATGTATCAATGGCAAATCTCGTCAATTACTTTTAACATTTTCAAATATGTCTGTCACAATGTTGAACGCGAGGTAATGTTCAGCCATTATTATTTTCCGTTCACAATAATAATATATTTCAAAATATCAAAACGGCAAACCACTTTGGGCTTAGGTCCTATATCATGTACGGTAGTTATAGGGGCCTCAATGTACAAAAACCTAAGTCTGGTGAAATACATGCAGGTAGCCGCTCACTGGCTCTTAGACTATAAGGTTTGTTCTGGTTCTACGAAATTCAGGTCCTAGGAAGTCAGGATCATGCGCAGTTGATATGAATCGTTCTGGTTTCGACTGCGAAATGATTCTGAACTGTCTTGAACCGCCCCGAAACGTTCTTGCTCTCGAAGCTGAACTGTTGAGAACTGTTCCCGTTGCTCATGCGCATTCATGTTTAGGGTTTGTTTGGGCTATTTACTAGGATGTTTTTTTATTTATTTAAAAAATCTGTTTGAAATCTGTTTCAAACAGTAAGTTCGTTTGATTTAGTACCTATATTTCGTACTCGTTCCGTAAATAAGATGTTCAAAGAAATGGAATTGTGATATCTTCAATCGTTTATCAAAGAAAAGAAACGGAATACCCGACATTTTGGAAAATAACGGAAGCTTGTGTATCAAAGCAGAAGAATATTTAACAAAGAAGAGAAAATTCTGTAGAATACATGAGAAGTAAACCACGAGGGCTCAAACAAACGATAGTATACATGTGACACAAGGGAAACATTTGTGAAGCGAAAATGAAAAATGATAATTGAATAAAGTTTCTAATTGTACCATTGCATATTTCACAGGAACAACAGAATCAATTAATCATTCCTTATTTTATTGCCGCTCATTGCAAGACGTCTTTTTAAAACCAATTCATGAATCGTGATAACTTGTAACTTTGAAGTGAGATAAAAATAAGTATTAATTCCAACAGCAAATATAAAAAAGATGTGTTTCTTTTCATGATTTTATTCTAACCAGTATTAAAAAAATCCATCTATCTAGTTTCCTTCACATATATTACAAATATAGCAAAAATACCCAAAATCTATAATTTTGTGGTTCATGTACTCAAATTAACTAAAATAAAAATATTCAATACGAACTTGAAACACTATAAGAGAAAAATATAATTTCTACAAAATAAAAATAGATTACTATACCATCCATATTTGAAGGATCGAAAAGTATCCGTCTGAATATCGTAAAAGAGAAAGAATATGTGGAAAATTTGATGGGTGCTAAATTCAAAGATAAAATCTATAAGTATGTATTATAACATAAAAGTGCGATAACATTCTGTATCTGGGGGTATAAATGATGTTATGAAGGTGATGTGATTCTCAGGACAAAGAGGAAACGTAAAACATTTGAAGAAAATAATGAAATGGAAGTTTTATAGTTTCAATTTCATAAAAATTGAAGTCGAAGACATGTTACTCGTTAGATATCTATGAATGAATAAAGGCAACAAGAACGTTTGGCATAATCCACATTATGTAAAAAAAAAACAATTATCGGTGATGGTACCAGCGGGAGTTTTGTATTCTTTTTTTATCTGAATCATATATGAAGTTACAGTACTTGAAGTAGCTCAGCACCAAATTGTCGCAGAGCATTTTTTACAGATTTGCTGAAAATAAAACGATTGCAGTAAAACAGTTTCATTGACATTCAGAATTTTTTTATCAAATGTTTTAACATAATCAGTGAATCCAAGGTCGGTGTCAAGCATCACCCCCAGTAGAGTCCAGATAGTGTGACCTAAATCTAAGTGGAAATTGTTTTCTGCAAATTAACGATTCTTCTGCAATCCAAAGTGCTTCATCACAGGATTGAGTTTTGAGTTTCAAATCATGTTCACTTGATAGATGATTGATCGAATCTAGATCAGAGTTGAAGAGATTTTGTACTCATCGATTATGAGATGTATACACTGTGTCCAAGATAAGAATGAATAGCATGGGGAAAACATAATGTTCTGTTGTCATAATAATACTTTTATTTGTTAAAATTTTTGACATATTACTTTTCTAATTTTAAATACCGTTACCTACCTAATTTCTGTTAAGAATGGAAAACGGCAGCTTTTCTAATAATATATGTGGTATGTTACATTTTGTACCGAAGAATTTGTGTTGATGCTGGTTAACGGAAAAACATATTTTAAACATATTTTTTCAACGTGCGAACTCTAATAAGTATCCAGAGAGGCGACAACCTGGTAAATCAATATTTAAACGTTTAGTTATTAGGTAAAAAAAAGGATCATTTAAAAAACCTGTGGTTTCCCGACGAAAGCAATCTAATGAAGAAAGTCAGCGTGATGTGTTACAGGCCGTGATGTGTTGAAAATCCTGAGATATCCACTCGCACCACTGAACATTTTTCCGGAGTAGGCAAATCCACTGCTCACTTCATTTGAAGAAAAAATAAATAGCATCCATATAAGTTTAGGATTTATCATAGACTCAGACCAGGTGACGATGCAAGGCGAGCAACCTTTTGTGAATGGTACGAGTACACTAGAAAATGCAAAGACGATGAAAATTTCCCTTTCAAAATAATTTGGTCTGATGAAACTAAGATCACCGACAATGGCATTTTCAATAGGCGGAATGTTCATTTTTGATCACAACAAAATCCGCGTGTACACAAAATGTCCAGACATCAACATACAGACATACATCCTGGCCTGCAAGGTCCCCCGACCTAACCCCACTAGACTTTTTCTTTCGGGGATACATCAAGAATCAAGTACCTTAAGTTTCGGACCATATAAAGATGATGATGTTTTCTAAAAGACGAAACGTCGCAGAAAAATTTTGCTTACGTTATCGTGTAGTCCTTGAAAAGTGGCCATAGCAACGTTCTATTTGTTTTATATTTCCTTTGAGAATGAAGATAGGAGAAAATTAAAATGAAATTCTCAAATATCAGTTTTTCTCGGATATCTCCAAAACTACTCCGAATATTAAAACTTTCTAAATGGCATATTATAAGGCATATAAAAACGCTACTTTTCTCTAATTCAATCGTCCCAGTATCACTTACCGTTTCCGATATATCCAAGCTGTTCAGTCTTATTTTGAACACAGATCTTGAGGGATAAATAATGAATAATAAGTTTCCCAAAATGGAACCCTGTGGTACTCTAGATACAATATCAAGGGATAAGGAGTGGTGACCATCAACAAAAACTTTGAGATCTACCCAGTGAATAAGACCAGATGAGAAACGAGGCAGCACTATCAAAACCAAAATATTTGAGTTTCATGCGAATCATCATGATTGATGGTATCTAATGCTTTCGAAAATTCTAGTAAAATCACAGTACTAATCACTCCCTTATAAAGTCTCTCAAAAATATCCTGTGTAACAGTAGCAAGAGCTGTACCTATACCCTAACTAAAACCACATTTCCATTGTGAGAACAGATTATAAGTATTGAAATATCCATATATTTGTGAATAAGTAACCTTTCCAGAAATTATACTCATGGCCGGATGATATGCGTACCTAATGTATTTATCTATAAACGGGATAAAAAATTTCAACATTCTAATTGAAATATTATCCACTCCTGAAGCTTGGCTTTGAATACCATTCAGGTTTTCATGTGCAGCTTTTTCCGTAGGGAATCGAAATGAAGTTATTTTGTTTGAATTGAGCAAAATACTGGTTTATTTCATCAGGATTCGAGAGGTGATTGGGTGAATATTGTTTTTTTAACGAACATTGAGGTTAGATAGAGCACTCCAGGTTTTGCGTGGTATTTTTTCAAAACAGACAGACATAAGATAAACTTTTTTTTCCAATTCTATTGATCGTTGACAGACTTTGTTTCTTCAAATTTTCGGAAGGC
Organism: Leptinotarsa decemlineata; assembly: GCF_025532065.1. Taxonomy (NCBI): domain Eukaryota; kingdom Metazoa; phylum Arthropoda; class Insecta; order Coleoptera; family Chrysomelidae; genus Leptinotarsa; species Leptinotarsa decemlineata. The sequence continues at coordinate 8,011,064 of NW_027412694.1, read as the reverse complement.
TTTATTACGTTAATTCATAAGAAGTCTGTCGAAAGTAGCGATTTCAAATGAATTAAAACTGTACAACCTTTCATCAATATCATTTCCATTTCGAACTACGGCAACTGATACAAATAAATGAGATAAAAAATTATGCGGTGAGGCATTATCAAAACAGCGGTATGTTACAAATTTGGGTTCTATTTTGAATATCTTCGTTAATAATTCAATACAAACTAGTCTGCGGTCTGAAATGCCTTGGATTAGTAATTACGAGTACCAGATCTTATTTATTACTAACGAATACTATGTCAATGAGCGTAAAATTTTTAAACACTCGTCAATTTCGAAATTAACTCTTTACAAAGAATAAGCCCTCACGAAACAACTATGTTCATATGAAAGTGTGAAATTGATCTTTCCTAAAAATATACCATTTCAATTCCTCTAAACACATTTTAAAATGCAATTGCGACCACCTAGTGAAAATTAATAAGAAGGAGCTACGTTGCATACTATTGTACAGCCGTATAAGTCAATATTTCAAAAAATCTGTTGTTGATTATATCATAACCTGAAAATTCATACATTTAGAGAATACCCAACAATATTTCAAAAAATATGAAAACTGTTATATGCAGATCTACAGGGTAGTTGTTTTATCATTCACTGCTTATACAAGAAAAGTTCAATGTAGTATATCATATAGATTTGAACATGAATAATAAAAAATGATTGATATACAGGCTGATTCACGGTGGATGGCACATTAGACGTTTCTGGTGAACTAGACAACGGATCACTTTGAAAATTTAATGGAGGGCATATTCGGACATTCTCTAGCCAACTAAAATATTTTCGACAATGCGGTGGTGCCGCTTCTATTAGAAAGCAGTAGCAACTTTGATTTTTCAAATGGAACACTGTATATAATATTATTTTTGGAATCTCCAACAATTGCCCGACAACATATTATTTTTGGAATCTCCAACAATTGCCCGACAACTTTTCTTGATATTTCCCTATACCTATCTGTTACCGTTTTCGAAATAGAAATTATTTTCAATTTTTTTCTTCGAAAATCATGACTTCTAAAACTGCCGATATCTTTTAGTTAAGAAGTACTATGATATCGAAATTTGGTTTGGAGTTAGGTGATACTTGGACACTTCCCACACGTCAGCCTAATCTCCGTTACTTCAATACAGGGTGGTAAAAAAATACAGTTTTTTCGTTTGCTTGAAAAAGTTGCTGAAATTTGATTATTTTAAATGGAACACCCTGTATATTATTGAAAATTCGGAAAGCTGCTGAAATTTGCTTTGTTTCTATGTATATCATACCTATACCTAACTAGTCAAGTTTCGGACTTATGAACATTTATTTGTGAAAATGTCCCTTCAGAATGGTATTTCCATTCGGTATTTGGTAAGCAGGCCATGATTACTACCTGACAGTAGCGTTGTGACATTCTCCTAATAATATCGACATTTTCGTCAATTCAGAAGTTGCAAATACCTTCAAAACGATGGAACAAAACTATTCAAACGAAGTTCTTTTGAATTTGTTTATTATTTTTGGACAGTGTGACAAAATTATCAGCAGAACATGTAGAAAGTTCAATGAAATGTATCCGAATCTACCGCCAATGAACCTCAAGAAATTTATACGAATTCAGAACAATTTCAATATGTTTGGATAAACTTTAAAAAAGCACCAAGAAACTTGAAATTGGAAATATTGATATGAATAATTATAAAAAAGTAAAACAATCATGTGGAATATTTCAAAATATGTTCGAATCGCTGGCCGTTCACTTCCAAGCACTAAAATGCGGGTGTTGACTGCTTTCGTGGTGGCAGATCTGATTTCATTGGGATCCAAATCTTCAAATGTTTGGGCAATCCTTTCTAACAATTCACGCACGGGTATTTTGTAAACTTTTTCTTTAAACATTCCCCACAAATAAAAATCTAATGGATTAAGATCGGGTGATCTCGCTGGCCAATTCCATGGTCCCAAGCGCCTCATCCACCGATCGTCAAATAGTCTATCCAGTTCTGCGCTCACTTCTATTGTGCAATGTGCAGGAGCTCCGTCTAGTTGGTACCAACAGTTTCGATAATCTTCGAGTGGCAGATTATCCACGAAACTGTCCACAGTATTCTCCAAAATATTCAGGTAGCTTCTGGATGTTAATGACTCCTCGTATATCACGTACCTCAATTTGTTGTCCATCAACATGCAGAAGACATTAAAACTAAATTTTTCTTGAAATCCGGCTTCTTTTGTGACGTGAGGATTTTCACTGGACCAATAATGACGATTTTTTCTATTGAAAAGCCCTTCTCTCGAAAATTTCGATTCATCAGTCCAAATAATTTTATTTAAAAAAAGTGGATCTTCTTGAATGCGTGTCAACAACATTTCACAAAATTCTACTCTCTGTTGAGGATCTTGAGGCTTCATTGCTTGAATTTTGGTGAATTTATAATCATGCATTTTATGTCTTCGCAAGATTCTTTGAACCGATGAATATTTTATACCCAAATCTTCTTCAGCACTTCTTATCGATGACTCGGGAAATGCGTGAAAATATGCTAAGACATTAATCTGGTTGTCTTCGAAAGTTACGGGTCGAGGCAAGTTTCTTGGTGCTTTTAAAGTTGATCCAAATGCATTGAAATTGTTCTGAATTCGTATAAATTTCTTGAGGTTCATTGGCGGTAGATTCGGATACATTTCATTGAACTTTCTACATGTTCTGCTGATAATTTTGTCACACTGTCCAAAAATAATAAACAAATTCATAAGAACTTCGTTTGAATAGTTTTGTTCCATCGTTTTGAAGGTATTTGCAACTTCTGAAGTGACCAAAATGTCGATATTACTAGGAGAATGTCACAACGCTACTGTCAAATAGTAATCATGGCCTGCTTACCAAATACCGAATGGAAATACCATTCTGAAGGGACATTTTCACAAATAAATGTTCATAAGTCCGAAACTTGACTAGTTAGGTATAGGTATGATATACATAGAAAGAAAGCAAACTTCAGCAGCTTTCCGAATTTTCAATAATATACAGGGTGTTCCATTTAAAATAATCAAATTTCAGCAACTTTTTCAAGCAAACGAAAAAACTGTATTTTTTTACCACCCTGTATTGAAGTAACGGAGATTAGGCTGACGTGTGGGAAGTGTCCAAGTATCACCTAAGTCCAAACCAAATTTCGATATTATAGTACTTCTTAACTAAAAGATATCGGCATTTTTAGAAGTCATGATTTTCGAAGAAAAAAATTGAAATTAATTTTTATTTCGAAAACGGTAACAGATAGGTATAGGGAAATATCAAGAAAATTTGTCGGGCAGTTATTGGAGATTCCAAAAATAATATTACATACAGAGTGTTCCATTTGAAAAATCAAAGTTGCTACTGCTTTCTAATAGAAGCGGCAACACCGCATTGTCGAAAATATTTTAGTTGGCTAGAGAATGTCCGAATATGCCCTCCATTAAATTTTCAAAGTGATTCGTTGTCTGGTTCACCAGAAACGTCTAATGTGCCATCACAGATCAACACTTGTCGAAGATTTCCTAAAGTCCGATAAGCTTGGTTCTCATAATGTTTCTGTATGTTTTATAAATGATGAACTGAATTATTTCTACATTCTCTATGAGTTGTTGTTGGTAAGTAACTTTATCAAATTCAGTTCTTTCTAAAAGTTGCTTTCAGTAAAATTTATTTCAAATGTACCTATCTGTAGTTAATGAATGATACCTAATCTGAACATATTCTGAATAAATGTCAAAACACTATTAAAACTACAAATGATAGTATTTAGTTTTTGGTTACACTTACATCTAAACCAGTGTTTCTCAAAGGGTGCGCTGCGGCGCCTTGGGGAGCCGTGGGACCTTTACTGGGCGCCGTAGACCACGGGTGATCTCGAAGTACAGCGTTTTACAACATAGATAACTGAGAGTAAAGGTAATATGTCTGTACCTATTAAAATCCTCTAATTTATATGATAATATCGGTAATTGCATTAATTAAATATCTAGTTTGTCTTTACGTTCGGGGCGCCGAAATTACCTTAAAAAAAAGGAGCCGTGAATTCGAGAAGTTTGAGAAACACTGATCTAAACCTTTCATGATCTACGGAATCAAATAAAATTTTTGAGTATAAAACAACAATTTTGTACTTGAGCGAAAAGATTAATAATAAAGCAATAATGCAATATCCACCATCATGATGATATCCACCAAAACCTTCCTCAAAAGAATTCTTAGACTTATCTCTGTTCATGCAGAGATTTTGGATAATGAAAGAACTTTATCGAAACCACAAGAATTAATTCGACCACGAAAATAACAGAAAACAGGTTGATTCATCTCGTAATCAATTAAATCATTCATCAATAACAAGTCCAATTTCCTTCAGTTCGAAAACACTGTCGCTAATCTTGATGAAGTAAAAATATATCCGGAACTTTCTGAATAGTTCATTAATTTCCGTCGAAATCTTAAACTTCTTGGCAACTTTTCCGTTCCCGATAAAACTTTAATCTGGAACTATTAATAACCACGTAGCATGTCGTTCGAGTAGGCATATTTTATTTTCGATTCGCGTCGAAATTGATAAATTGAAAGCCACATACACGATATTTTTCTGATTTTCCTACAATTTCCCGCCGGCCGTGCAGCGAGCAAATTCAATATTCTCTGACGATATATTTCTTCAAATTGACATTTCAATATCCACACATTTCGAGTGAGTCAAATAAATTGTAACCAATGCAGAGTAAGTCTGAGTTCAGAATCATTTGTAATCTGTGGGTTCTGCAATAATTCCTGAAAGATGTATAAAGCTTCATCGTGAGCAATGAATGAATTCATTAGCATACATTGAAAAATACTCTAAACCGTTCTAACCGACTTTAAAACAGCGTCAATATTATTGCGTTAAAGACAATTTAGGAAACATGTAGTAGCCTTTAATATTTGAAGAGACTTGCAACGACTTACTGCTTGTTTATGAATAACTGGAGAAACTCTACGATTTGCAATAACAGGGAAGGCATAAGATGCCCAATTTAGATCAAGAACTGCCCAAGTCAGACTGGGAAATTCACCGAGCCACAAGACTCTGGGCAAAACTAAAATTTAGTCGGAAATTTCGGAGTATGTGGAGGAACAATTTTAATATTAAAAAATAACATATCTGTGAAAACTGTTTTGGGTCAGTCCCGTTTGTATTCCCTCTCGATTATACAGTGCTAGTCAAAAGTCCCCTCCCCCCCTCGTATCTTTTGAACGGGTATACTTCTAATAATGAAATTTGGAGGGTGGAAATAAACGGATGTAGGCTTCTTAACTGGTCATAACAAGTGACGCAATAGTCATAAATGACGTCACAAGGCCACTGTGACCAAAAATTTTAAATGGGACCCTATGGCAAGTGACAGCTCGTTTGAAAGGTATTGAAAATACCTATTCAGTCATACCAATTTTGTTTGGGTTTCGGCTGATTTTGATTGATAAATTGAAGAAATACGAAAATTATAGTTTCGCATTTAATCAATAAAGATTTAAGAACCAGTTCTTATAATAAGTGTTCAAAATGTGCTCCATCTACTTCCTGGCAGTAATGCATCCTATTGCTAAACTCTTGTCGTACTCGTCCCAGTGTGTCAGCGGAAATTGCCCTACATTCTTCAACAATTCGTTGTTTCAGAATGGCAATACTGTCAGGTGCTGTAGCGTAAACCTTAGATTTCAAGTACCCCCATAGAAAAAAATCTAATGGTGTAAGGTCCGGTGACCGAGCTGGCCATTCGATCGAACCTCGTCGTCCAATCCATCTACCACGATATTCTTCATCTAGGTAACGTCTTACTGCACCGTAATAGTGTGCAGGAGCACCATCTTGTTGAAACGTTATTTCCAAGTTGTCGAATTCATCTGGATTATCTTCTAGAATTTCAAGAATTAACGCCTCAATATCAGTTTGTAACATCTCCAGATACAATTCACCGGTTAAGTTAGCATTGAGAAAAAGAGGCCCAACTATGTGGTTTCCCAAAATACCTGCCCAAACATTTACTTTTTCTGAAAATTGAGTATGTTTTTCACGAAAGATGTGAGGATTTGTGTCACTCCAATACCTCACATTTTGAGTGTTAACATTTCCATTGAGAAAGAAAGTACTTTCGTCACTAAAACAAATTGTCTGTATGTAGCCTGGTTGTTGGTTCATTTTATCGAACATAGTTTCACAGAATTCTAGTCTTCGGTCGGGGTCATCATCTGAAAGTTGGTGCACCATTTTTAATTTGTATGGATGAAATTTGTTTTTAGCCAACACCCTATGTACTGTCCTTTGACTGACTTCACAGATAGACGCAACTTGGGCTGTGGAAGAAGTAGGGTTCACTACCATTTCTCCAAGTATGTCAATTTTTTTGTCATCACTAATTGTTGGTCGACCAGATCGTTTGGCATCTTGAACACTACCTGATGCTTCAAACTTCCGAAGAAGCTCCCTCAAATAAACCCTCGATATAGGGCGATCGGGGTACCTCTCATTAAACAGTCGTTCCGCTGCATGGAAATTGTTTCTACATTCACCAATTATTAAGATAGCTGCTACTTTGTCGGCTACAGTACGTACCATTTTGCCTATGTAAACACTTAAACGTCTCGTTAAACAATAGCTTAGGTAAATTTTCAAGGTATAAACACTTTTGACAAGTAGATAATTCAAACACGTCAACCTTTTTGACAATGAACCAGAGGCGTACTTTAAAATCTTTATTAATTAAATGCGAAACAATAATTTTCGTATTTCTTCAATTTATCAATCAAAATCAGCCGAAACTCAAACAAAATTGGTATGACTGAATAGGTATTTTCGATACCTTTCAAACGAGCTGTCACTTGCCATAGGGTCCCATTTAAAATTTTTGGTCACAGTGGCCTTGTGACGTCATTTATGACTATTGCGTCACCTGTTATGACCAGTTAAGAAGCCTACATCCGTTTATTTCCACCCTCCAAATTTCATTATTAGAAGTATACCCGTTCAAAAGATACGAGGGGGGGAGGGGACTTTTGACTAGCACTGTATATAGTTTGATAAGTAATTATAGAAGGCGATTCATATAGAAAATCAAATGAACAGTTCTGCAATATCTGTCCGGAAGCACGTTACGATCAGCCTATAGAGAACCACTAGATAGTATATCGATTATACCAGATGCAATCATCAAGAAGGAGAAACAGTTTATAATAACCACTGTTTTTAACAATATTCTGTTACCAGAAGTGAAAAAGCAAAAAAAATAAACCATAGTACATGCTCAAATTTTCCAAGAAAAGGAAATCGAAGTTTTACTCATTCAATTCCGCGAACCACGAAAGAAATACTTTTACTGCTTCGACAAGGAAAAATGTATCGAGATTTCTGTTGAACTATTTGTACCACCTTCAATAAAGAAGAAGTACCTTCGGAACAAGAAGAACTAATCAAAAATTATCACTGAGGCATCAACGAAATTTATAAAGGAATATATCCGTTTTTCGTATAGTATATTTCTGATAAAAAATGTAGTGAAAGGTTGAAACATTTCATACAAATGAAAAAATACAGGGTGTTCCATTTGAAAAAGGTTGAATTATGTCTGTTTGAAAATGAATGAAACTTGATCGGTTTTACCGAGCACCCTATATATTGTTTCCGAAAGTTGAGATTCCTGAAATTGTCATAGTGGAATTGACTAACTATTCTAATTTCTGTAGACATGCGGGTGGTGAATTAAAAAAATATTGTGTGCAAAATAGGTAATTCTGGAATAACTTGCTAATGCCGCAATGGAAATTCGAGAACAAAAATTCCTTAGAGAGCTAAAAAAATATGGAATGGAAAAACGTATTCATATATTGGGTGTTCTATTTAAAAAAAAATATCATTGGTTGGCTACGCTCGGCTGAATCACCCAGTAAGCGAGAACATAATTTTAAAAGATAGTATTTATCGATATGACTGCAAAAAAATTGAGTAATTGGAAAAATTGTTTCCTCTGATAGCAATGGACCGAGGGAATCTTGTTGACTCACCCTGTATATGGGAGATATCACCGTACCTGACGCAAAATAACAGCCACCTTCAATTCTCCAAATCATATGTTACCAAGAATTTATAATGACCTGCCAGAAAACATCAACTGACATCATTACCGATTTTCAAGAATCAACCCACAGGTTTCCAGGTTTAACATAACTTTTATTCGATAGATGATTTCACGAACTGGGAAATTTCGATTAGAAATTTTTAACGTCACTACTTTTCACATTTTGTTTATGACGGACTTTTGACAGGTGTCATGTTCTTATATTTTATTACTATTGCTTTTATTCAAGAAACACTTCATTCCATCATATATTGCTTCAACATTCAACATTTTATATACAGCTTGCACTGCTAAAATGAACAAAATCAATGGCCGTTAGTCAAATCCGGTAGTGAAAGCCTATGGTCTTGAAGCTTGTACCGTCTTAAAGAAATAAATGATATTCTATTCTATTGTAGGTTTTTCTCATTTTTTCCTAACTAGCATTGAATTTTGCAATAGCAGGCGTCATGTCGTTCTCTTTCGACCAATATAGAACATTAACTGATAGGTACGCGAACATGTGAATACAATTCGGAAAAGAACAATGGCTAGGACAGATCTTCAGTACTGATGAATTGGTTCTTTGTAAAACGGTAGTATGCAGATCCTCGTTGTAAAAAATGTTACATATTTGTTTACGTTCCCACCAATAAAAAAATGTGCTCAGTTATTTTTCAGAAATACCCCATATTCGACCATTCTCTTTAGTACTTTCGAAGAAATCTAGTAAAATTATGAAAATATTCAACTATCAAGTGTTTTGCAATAAAATAAAAAATTATTAAAAAGTAATTATTATTAACGGTTTTATTTAGCTTTCCCTGTTTGTTTGTTTGTTTGAATTAAATTTAGTAGTTGAAGTTTGACTCCCTTCCTGTTGACAGATTTTGTTCTGTTTTAAAAATCTGTTTTCCGTTAATTAGCTGTCGCTCCCATACAAATGAACAAGGACTAATGAGGTCTTACCTTTTAACGTGTGATTCCTAACACGATTGATCTGATATTTGGTACACACATTTAGTATTTATGACAATACAATTTAAAAGATTGTGTATCATTGTAAATTCAAGATGACAGTAGTAACACAATGGCGGATTACATATCTTTAGCAACTATAGGATATACACGTTAAGAAGAGAATGACGTCATTTTTGGTAATTTTGCCAACATAACAACGTTAAAATTCCCAATGAAATGCGGTTCGATAGCAATGAAACTAGTAAAATTTCATTTTCTATCTTGTTGAAGAAGCCTAAAATGAGCCTGAATATATTGCAAGTTCCAATTTTCCAAAAAAGAAAGATTTCGATTTAGTTTTGCCAGCTTAACGTGAAGCATTTAACGATTTCTCTCTTCAATGAAGAGAAAAAAATCTGGAATAGATTACAAAATTAGCCTAAAATTATGGCCTAAAAATAAATATATAAAATGAAAGTGGTTCTGTTAGCTTATAGTCTATTTCAAAAGAGTGTAGAGTAATAAAATCTCATTAAGTATTCAAAAGCGCTACAGGGTGATCCGTCAATAAATTCTGTCACTTCCCTAGTCCGCATTGCAAAATTATGTCGTTTCATAAAGAGCAGGTAGGTATCACCCTGTTTTAAGGGATTTGTCCATTGTTATCGACGGATAAATACTGAGCCAGAGGCGCGCTAGTGGGATAATTGCCAAAAGAATATGCATTCATAAAAATTATATTAAAGGAAATAAAAATTTAATACAGCAGAACAGTGTTATTAAAAAAATATAAAATGTAACAATAAAATATATACGAACCGAAATTGGGAAATACTCACAAACATACACGAACGAACTTTACGTATTGAAACACTTGTGGGGACTTTAAATCAATTTATTCACAAAAACGACAAGAACTTTACTGGATACGTTATTACAATTTGACACTTGAACAATACTAAAACTGTGAACTTCCCTTAACGTTTAACAACACTCTATTTATACCCTAATTGAATGTTCTAGAGATTACTAGGTACAATTTTCGAGAACCTTCCGAGAAAATAATTATTCAGACTACCCTTAATTCTAAACCCTAACCTAAGCAAAAGTGTCACTGTCACTGATACACTGGTCTCTGTCCAGATTGCTTATCCCGCTACAGTATATTTACAATTCAATTAAATTATTCTACATCAGTATAGTCTTCATCCGAAGAACTGTCATCATCCCCTGGTGTTATAATTATAGGGTCAACCACCTGATCGACCAAGTTGTCCAGTTCCCACATTTTATCTTCCTCTTTTAAAACATGCTGGATTGCTTTTTGCCAGTTTTCTGATGTGATTTCCATAATGGCTTGATCAAACAATACCTTGACATCTTTCATTTTAAATGTGGTATTGTGCCTTGCAACATATCCTTTAACTTGTGCCCATATAAGTTCTATAGGATTTAATTCGCAATGATATGGCGGTAGGCGCAGCACAGTTACTTTATACTTTTCTGCTACATCTTCTACGGCATATTTCATGAAGCGAGATTTATGTTGTTTTACTATGGCTAGTAGTTCCTTCTTTACTGAATTCGTCTCAAACTGAATACCTTTATTTGACAGCCAGTTAATAATTTCTTGCTTTCTCCAAGCTGAAGTTGGTACCTTCTCTAAGCGCCTTGAATGGTAGCTTGCATTATCCATAACCACGACCGAATCAGCTGAAAGAAATTTTAACATTTCCCCGAAGTAGTCTTCGAAGACATCCGAATTCATGTCCTCATGATAATCTCCCGTCCGGCACGACTCAAAGCTTAACAAACCTTCTTTTAAAAATCCGTCTTCGCTTCCAATGTGAGCAATTATAAGCCTCTTCCCTTTTCCCGAAGGCACTTTAATACCCGTCGAAAGGCCTTCTATGAAAGCTTGGCGAGAACTTGTTATATTTTTATCTTGCCACATTTTTTTGACTATATAACCTTCGTTTATCCACGTCTCACCAAGATAAAAAAATTTCTTTTGCTCTCTGCGGTACTGCTTTATAGTTGTCAAATATTTTCGTCTCCAGCAAACAATTTCATCACTTTCCAGTAATAGTGCCTTTCGATTGTGCTTTTCCCAGGCAAAATTCATACTTTTTAAAGTTTTCCATAAAAGTTTTCTGGATATCAAAGGAATATCGTTATCTTGGCTTATCTCGATAAATATTTTTTCAAGAGTGGGTATTTCCTTTTTAAAATAAAACGAATGAACTTTTCTTCGAATGTCACATTTGGTGTCTTCATCTAAGATTTTTATTGGTCTTCCTGATTTTCTCTTGCATGGACTTACCTGGCCTGATATCTTTCTTTCTCGCAATAATTTAAAAATCGTGGACTGTCCAATTCCAGTCATTCGGGCACATCGCTCAACACTTTCTTGCACAGACAAACTAGGGTGATCGTGTTTTATGCAATCATATACATTTAAAATTATAACTTTTTCGCAAACAGATAGCGGAGAATTTTTTACACTTCTTTTCTTTGGAGTAAATGTCCCCATTTTATAACTTTTTCACTATTTCTATATCACAATATCACTGTACGTTTAATTGGTGTAGTAACAATTACTATTATAACTCGAATGTTTAAGACACCATTACAATATATTTAAACCCTTTTTCTTAATTACCTGGGTTTAATAGGTATTGCATGATTGGTGGGCAGGGTCAAAAAGGGATTATTATAATGACATGGCACCTCGGAACTAAGTGTTAACCCTTTTTTGAGAAATCATGCTCAAGTATATGAACCCAAATTGCATATTAAATAAGTTTACAAGAACCACTAAAATTAATCTTAATCTTTTTTTAAGAAATTTTACTTACCTAAATACATGTAGGTACTTAGTTTTAGACCAAATTACTTCCCAAAAATGGCCTTTTATTATTATCTATGTCTGTAATTTTTAATTTACTTTAATTATTAAGTTTAATAATCCTAAGATTTGCCTACGCCCATGGACGACAACGAAATTCAGGCAAATTTTATGACACTTCATGATTTATTACTCTACACTCTTTTGAAATAGACTATAACAGTTTATTATATTTTATAGAAATCGGACATGTTTTTATCACCTTTGAGATATTCCAGTGTCTTATAATAATTAAAATTACTCTACCAGTCTTCGATTTGAAACAATTCAGAGTCAGTTCCAATTTTCAAGTTTCAGTTCAACTTACAAAAAAATATGTTTTTTTACAAAACTCTACAAGAGGACATTTTAGGATTTATCCAGTTATTTCGAAAATAATGAAATACGGTGTGTTCGTTTAATATTTCCCTTCCTTCTCCTTAATATAAATATAATATCTAATTTTGTCGGTATTCAATAAACATAAAATCTGTTTAAAATCTGTTTTTCCGTTAACCAGCTGTCGCACCCCTACGAACAACAACCCTCAGAAGTCGAAACTTGTGCGAGCTAAGGATTAACGAGGTCTTACCTTTTAACGTGTGATTCCTAACACGGTTAGTTTCCATTTTCTATTTTTTTGTGAGCTCCATGTATGGTTCCAATTTCAAATCTCCATTTTGATTTCTTTTAGAGACAAGTAATAACAATAAGCGCGGAAAAGTCTGAGGGACGGTCAGAATGACAGAAAAAGACATAACAGAACTCATCACAAGTTTATATTTTTCGTTTCTGATCACTTTGTAACGAACCACTAGCTTTCTAACTTGTGAAACAAAAAAGATGATTAAGGTATTGAAATATCTTCAATTACATCTTCTACCAATGAAGATATTATAGAGAACAAAGTCCAGGCTAATAAACCGTGGTCGAATTGTAGTACCAAACGTTTCGCCTGCTACTACGGCAGACATCACCAATGTCATATGCGTTGACTGCGAGAAATAAAGTAATATTTCGAAAGCTCAGCAACGACTGACTGAGGAGCTCCGTGTTCACTTGAATTTATATTTGTACGTAGTGGTGGTTGGGGGTATGCTGCTGGTGGATTGCCCATTGCTGAGATTTTGAAATACCACCTTCGTCATCGTAGACACCGCATATTCCACTGAAGATGTGTGTTGCAGTAGCAGATGAAAAGTTTGGTACTACAAGTTCCATTCGACCACGGACCACGAGACTGAATTCTGTTGTCTCTAATCGTGACTCCGGTCGTTAAATCCCATGTTCTCATGAAGAAAATATTTCCCTTATTTCCGTAAAAAAATGTCAAGGGAAGATGAAAACCAATAATTTACAGGAGTAAATGAAAAAGTGGAAGTTTATCCGCTTTGATCGCTGTAGCTGATTAAAATAAGACCCAAGACTAGTCCATAAAAAAGCGATAATATTATTCGGGAACAGGCAATATATCTGTGTTCTTTTCACAAGCTTTCATGCAATAAAAACCCGCTGAATGAAAATCCTCTTTGCTATTCAAAATGATAAAGGATCACGATAAGATGTAACGAATTCATGAATGGGATATACGAGAGGCGCAAGTTGCAAATCCCGCTATACACCCCAAGGTTTTACACAAGGCTGGAGTATATTAGGTGTAGGAATGATTTTCGCATGTAGGTAGGGGATTGCTTTATCAAAGATTGATTCGAAATAAAATGAAGTTGACCAAGAAGGTATTTAGAGTAAATCTATTTGAAAAATTTTATCTACATATGCGCCGCCAATATTTAATATTTTCGAAGATGATATTTTTTTAAGGAAAAAACACGAGCACTGCATGAAAATCCTTAAGGCGCTCTCAGAGCCGTGCCTGTGCGAACATAGCGATTCACATTGGATTTGAATCGCTGGAGATTGAATCCATTTGGGAAAAGATCTCAGAAAGTTTTTCCACATAGACGCAGGTCTCCAGATGAAATATTTTTTGAACAATAAAGTTCGAGGTGTACTGAGTTGAACCTCAAAACGATGAGCAGCCACGGTCCGTCGCATATTTCTGATATGTACCGCTCTTGGTGGAATCGAATGTGCCAAGTCACTTGAACACCTCCCGTGAAAGTATCTATAGAAGAAAGACAAGTCTCTAGCCTTCCTTCGATGTCCCAGGCTATCAAGGTCGCATGTCATGTTCGCGTCTTCAATCAGGCGGATGGCTCGAAAACATCAAAAGTTGCTGAGGTGCGTATAGTTTTTTGGTTCGGAATAGTGTTCTAAGCTTTTCAAAAGCTGTCTTTGCAATTCCATGATTGTGCCAAGACATATTGGTGTCCATTTTAACTCGCAACAGAGTTATTGTGTGACCTGAAATTAATATATCCGATTCGGAGACATTTATCTTCTTGGAGAAAACCGATGCCTGGGTTTTTGTAGCATTGAATTGAACCTGGTTACTATTACCCCAATTCGAAATCACTTCTAGATCCCCATCAAGATATGCAACCTCCTGCTGTCGGTGCCTCCGTGGCCTCCGTGTGCCTTTCAGGATACTGAAGAGTCATTCACATAAAAGTGATCCGACAAGCCATAGCATCGAAGTTCGTATGAATTCGTATGAAGTTCGTAACATGTGAAAAAATCTACAAACTTGGTCAAACTTTTTAACGTATTTTTAGGTTATCTTCACATTTTACTTTTCCGATGTAACTTTTGAAGTTCAAAATTCACCGGCAAGAGTTGCTCTCTCTAACGAAAATTCCCCTGTTTAACATTAATTATTAAAAAAAAACAATTACTTCCAGATAATGAGACATAAAAACATGGTATTTCACGAAGGTATGTTTTGAGATCACCGCTATTCATTTTATGTTAAATGATATCTGGAAAACCATTGGAAAATGTCAAATTCTATTAATTGCTGATGACACTTCCCCTTGCCCATGTGAGAAGATTTCTGTTAGGCGCTTTTTTCACGATATGGAGCTGCTATTAGTTGACAAATATTTTCCTCAGGCGAAGGTTCTGTATATGTAGTCCAGCTACGATGGATACACTGAAGTTTGGGTTACACTGTTTGGGATACACTGAAGTTTGGGTTACCCTGAAACGGTAATCACTCGATATCCATCGTGGTATTAGCCAGGGAAGTAGTCGTTTCATGGTAGTCATTTACCATATCCGACTGTATAGGAACGTTGGGGAAAAAGGGTTTTTGATTTTCGGCAAGCGAAAAAAAAATTGAAGTAATATAAAAAAGTATTCATGATTCAGATCCATTTTCTAAACTCATTCGACACATAGTTCAACTGTTTCATTTTCATTGGACAAAAATCAAATATAACTTCAACCATAAGATGAACTTGTAGTTAAAAAATACCTAACAAGACAATTTTATACGAAACCAACGAGTGGCTTTTATATCGCATTCTCTATTAGAACTCTCGCCAACCCTGTAGGAAAACCCCTGAAGGAATAGTAAAGAGAACCACAACAGTAAGTACAAGAGAGCTCATCAATTATTAAGAGGCACTTAGAAGTGCTTTCAACGGCGCAGGAACTCGAAAGACCGATTTGCAATTTGAAACGACCCGAAGTTGGGCACGAAATTTAAATGCTTGTTGCGATGGATTCACACGTTGCACATGATCCGACAACTTGATTCTAGAAGTGTTTGACGGTGTTTGAACTGAATTGATAACAATGATTTTATTGCTTTGTAATTCAACAACTGCTGCACACGGGTATCAGAACATATATGATTATTTTCTTTGACATAGTCTCACATCAGCTGTCGGTGTTGAAAGAAGTGAGTGCTTTTGAAAATACAAGGAATAGAAGTTTCACCGTCCAGAAATTTCTAGAAAAGTGCAGGACATTAAAGAGTATTCGAAAGCATTCTATAACATTTCAGAACATCCCGGAACATTCAGGAATATCGTGGAATGCTCGAGAGTAGTTGGAAATATGAAATATTCCAGATCATTTAGAACGACTAAGGGAGATATAGCGTGTGGTATCTATCCCTCATCCGTGAATAAGGTTCTCGCGCTTTTGAAGATATGAAGGTTCGAATTTTGGCCCTCTAGAAAATTCAAGATCGTTCAGAATATTCAAGAGTATTGGTGAGCATTCCAAAACATTCCATGTGGTGGAAAGTTCGGTGATAATCAGGAAAGTTCTGAAATATTCCAGATCGTTGTGAAATGAACAAGAGAGTTGGATGTTATCAATATGCATGTCCCACGGGTAACAGCTCAAGCTTGAGCTTCACTGTTATAAATGATTGTGAAAAACATGGATATATACGTACTGTAATTTTCACAATATTTATAGGGTAACTTCAATTTAACATAATGAAAATCGTGATAATGGAATTCACTGAATAACATATGTGAACCAAAAAGTTTAGTAAAAATACGTTGTGAAATCAAATAAGTCACAGAAGATTCCATGTGAAGTTCAATTTAAGTGATATGTTTTGTGAAATCCACGTGGTACATCAGTGACCTTCCATTTTCAGAACGCTGCGCTGACTTGAATCCCTCTGAAGCCAAGTAAGTATCTAAATCAGTTGGAAAATATAGGTCATAGCGGGCGTTGTATCAAGTGCGGTGCTTGGGAATGCAGGTACACAAAGTTAAGTATCTATATAGTTATACAGATGTATTAATGTCTGCTGTACTCTTTCAAGTGCATATTGATTAATAATAATAATGATAATAGGGATGGAAATTTGAAATAATCTATGTATTTTTTTCAGCTTCTGAGGAAGGGTCAATTTACCATGTGTTTTTTGAGAAGGAGAATAATAATGACGGATATGAGAGCTTTCAAAGTAGCTTTCTCTTTGCACTTCATTATCAATATAAAATACCCAAAAGCGTTAGAAACTTCATTAGAATTTCTTCAGAGAATGTTTTTGAAGATACATCCGGACACAGGATGTCCTGTGTGAAAAAAAGTATTCACAATAAGATAAGAATATGTTTTCATTGATCCCAATAAACGTTTCTATGCTACATGATACATATCTCATGTGTAACTTTATTCATTTAATTTCAGATCGTTTCTTCGTTCTTCGAAATATATTTTGCAGTGTCAACCATATTTTTAAGATCCCCAATTTGGAAACAAATTTATTTTGGCAAATATATTGTCAAAAAGGGAACAGTGATTATTAACAGAATATTTTCAACTTGTCTAATGAAAGAACATATTTTCATAATTTCTCAATTTTTCTTAATAGTGTACAGAGTAAAATTCATAATCACCTTTTTATCCAATTTTCTTCCCAATATTATCTGGGATTTTGAAAACGTAGTGAAATATTTATAATGAAAATAATATTTAATTCCGAAGTACAATGTGATTAATCATACTGCAATCACACAGTATAGATATAATTTCACACAACTGACGATGTGATTCATACATAATAACTCGTGTGAATTTGGGTTTATTTTATGTGATACTACAAATGACAATAACATTATTAATACTGTAATACATTCAAAATGAGTTATGTGATTCCCTGCATTTATGGTCGAAAATTACAAAGGAGATTCTGAAAATTACAGTACTACTATGGTAAAATCACATGAATTAATATGAATATTCACAAGGAGTGTTCAAAGAATTCATTTGGTAATATGACGTTCACAGAAATTCCTGTGATATCACATGAATTTACGTTAGTTACAAAAAGGACAACATAATATTATGTGATTTCACAAGATTAATTTTTGCAGTGTTGGGAAGATATTTTTTCATGTTTTTATTTTCATTGTAAATTTACAGAAAAACGAAATAGGAAACATTTTTATCTTCATTCGGGTTCGAAGGCCGGCGTGATTTGGAACTGTATCCTAACGTTTCTCCAGTAAGAGTGGCTGGCTTCTTCAGAGGTTTACTCATCTTGATGGCCGCAAAAGCCTAAATCATTATTCATTATTCAACAAACTTCAATTATTAGGAGATGTTCAGTCAACAATCACATTTGTGTAATCGAAGTTATATTTTGATTTTCTACCCTTTGATATTCAAGAGGAAGCTAGCAATTCAGTTTTGAAATTTTGGAAGAGACACTCATCGCTAAATAGGTGTAAAGATCACTCATTACTTTCAGCTGAGTACTGATTCCAAAACAAACGCTATTCCCAAACACCAGAACTGCAACTCTTTTTTTGATGTGCGTTTCACCAATCAAGTTGACGCCATTAGAAGATACAGTACACTAACTCCTAACTTTATACCTGGCCTCTATTCATATCTGAAAGTTCTCGCTTAATTCAACAGGGAGATTCACATCAGACAAAAAATAGGATGTTTGGAATGGGACTTTTGTTTCTGTACATAGTTTTCACGCCACACTTTGCTATTTCTAGATTTTTGTAAGCATCCAAGAATCTGGTGCCATGTTACCGATCTCAATACTTTTAGACATTTCATTCTATGGTCGTTCTCCAAGGCGAGTTGAGCGACATTACATTTTTCTGATTTCCAAAATCAAATATCCGCTACGTGTTCTTTGAATCGAGTTTAAGTGGCTCGCTTAGTCTAACCGATATATTTTTTGACACACAGCTCATCTGTATTTTTTGGAAATAGTGTTTGTTTTGAACACATTTTACGTCAGAGGTTTTAGTTCTACCTTTCATTATATCCTGATAATTTTACTCTTATAAGGAATTTGAAAAATGTCTCAACTCAACTCATAACGCAAATAACTTTCTCGTACAAATTTGGCTAATTAGAGTCTTCATAGATACATAAAAAACTACACTTGAAATAATAGGGTATAAATGAGTTTGAAATGGATTTTTCAGTTAACCAGCTATCGTCGTCTTTATACGAAAGACAGTGGCGTAGCGAAGGAATGGGGTCCGGATCCCCCCCCCCGAAATTTTAACACATATCAAAAAATTAATTTAGCATGGAGCAGGTGAAAGACAGAAAAGTAAGCATTACTCTTGTCTACATACATTAAATAATCATACCATTGTTGGTTTATCCTTTTGTTTAAATCATAAATTATCAAACAATAAGTTTGAGCTCGGTCGCTCGTGTAGTGTAATGGCGGTGTTTGTATAGATAGCCGAATTTCTACTAGACTGTCACAGTAAGTCTAGTTCGCACGTCAGCCGCTAGTCTTCGGGTGATTGTGGATACTAACAATCGAAACGTCGTGACGTATCTTGGTTTGGAATCTTTCAATTTTTATTTTTATTTTCAGTTTTGTTAATAATATTTTCTAACATTCAGCTTTTATTAATATTTCAATTTTTTATTTTCTGGTTGCAGCTTGTATGTTATTTCCTTGTAATTTCAGTTTTTTTTGATAAAATCAAAATTTCAAATCAATTCTATTATATTAGACAATGGAAGTCCGAACTGATGAAATACACCACGAAACATTGTCAACCACATTCAAACAAATCTTATGAACGATAAAGCTGAATTCAATAATTCGTCATTATTGAATCTGTTCATTTCCAAGTAAAAATAGTTAGGTATATTGATAAGTATACTTTCGAAAAAAAATTATTGATATAGCTAATGAATTCATACCTGACCTTTTCAGCTAGATTCATTCATTAGGCAGACGATAAGGTAATAGGTAATGGTTGCAATTTAGAAGTAACTTTTAATTCACGCCTGAGGAAGCTATTGTATAGCGAAACACGTGTCGCGGTTTTTGTGAAACCCTTAATTGTGAAAATCATACAATAAATTGTATTAATTAGTTTACTAATTCAATTGATGGCCCTGTTCGAAGTTGCTTCGAAGAGACCAAGGATTTACAAGATCTGCTGAAATTTTCGCAACAAGTTATACTGAATCAATTCCACGAATCTTTTACACTCCCTTATCACTTCATACAATGCATCCCATCTTCTGTAATATTTCACTGAATTGTTAGTTATTCCTCCCCCAAAAATGGATATGCCTGATTCAGTTAATTTTGAAAATATCATGATATATGACTTTTATAATTCATGCAGAGTTCTGTGCAATCTAAAAATAACGAGTAAAATTGAAGCTGCAACACCGAATGAGATCATAAAACCAGGCAAATAGTATGAAAGGGATAACATTCGCTGGCAGGAGAACTAAATCTTCTCAGTAATTAGACAAAAGCGTTGGTGTGCCGTAATTTAATTTGGCGATGCATTATCGTACATATACTGTGAACGGCATCATGGCAAGTATTAATGACCACAGCGATCCGTGCAGTTAAAATTAACGTATGTACACACAAACAGGGGTGCAAATTCGAATATAACGATCTAAAGATTGAATGCCGTTTGTTGTGATGAGATATGGGTTCGACGCTATAATCCATTATTCGACATTGATTAGCTGCTTAAAACACATTGCGGACATTCAATACTAGGTTTACTAAACTATGAACAAGTGTCATTTACATAAACAATATGAATCACTTTCCCGTAGTTTTATTTTAGTTTTTCAGAAGGACTAATGTCGATTTCTTATAATGAATTTCATTAATAACCAGATATTTGATTGATTTATTACTTAGAATATACCAATGAACAATCCAAATCGTCCCCTACTGAGCTTGAAATAATTTAATATATTTTCTTTAGGAATTTAAGAAATAGGTAGAAATATTACCAAACTCACTAGAGGAGAAATAAGAATTTCTAAAACCGTGAAAACAGTGAATGATGTTATTTAGATAGCGAATCATATACCTTTAAGTATGTTTGGATCATGAGTTTTAAATGAAACATTTTATATTTTTCATTTATCCCCTAATAATACTCACACAACACTTTGAATTCTATAATGGTTCCAGAATGACAATTTTGAAAGACAATTTTTCTGTAAAGACTTCTGTCCACTTCAAAGGGATTTGAGGTACGTCTTTTGAATTGATTAAATATTTATGATCCAGGAATGTTTAAGCACCTTTAACTTGCTAGGAATTGTATGTTAAACAAGACCCCAGACAAGTTTTAAATTTTGAGGGTTGTTCATATGCGAACAATTGGGTGAAATAAACCCCCTTAAACAATTTTTTATTAAAAAAATAAGCTATTTTTTTTATTAAGTGGCAGCTGTTTTCATATGTTTACCTTTCTAGATATTTGAAATAGTGGCTAAGGATGACGTGCTGATTTCTTCTTTCGTTTCAGAATCAAAGTGATGTGGATAAACAAATTCAGAATGCAGAACTTGAGACAATAGTGATTTTTTTATTGTTATTTACCAGAATGGCATCTAGTTTTAAAAACTGTATTCATGTAAAATTACTATTAAATCAATCCATTTTCTTGTCTGGGTTGTGATGTTGTTTGTAGGATTCGATTTTATTTTATATGTTAATTTGCTATTTGTCAACAATATGTCACTTTTTTAATATATGTTTTCCGATTGAATATTTATTTCAGTTATGTGTATAACTGTATGATCTCTCAATAGTGTGCAATAGCAAAAAAAAAATTAGTTCTCTATTACATTTTGTTTTTTATCATATGCTTTTTCAGGATAATATTTATGATTTGCAATTGCTTCAAATAAACCAATCATAATATATAATGTATTATTTAATTTCTTCCCTTACCACTTATAGCTGTTCATACTACAGATGAGATACTTTGGATTCACGTAACTAAAGACATCCATATGAGAGGAACAGTTTATAAACAGAAGCATAAGTTCATCTTTGATGAAGTAAATGAGTTCATTTGATGTATGCAAATGGCAGCGTTTGAATGAAAAATGCTTTTCTTCAAAGGAAAATAATTAATTTCTCCTACGGAGGTATTCAAATAGTGTTCCAAGTTAACATACCATTCTTTCAAAACCCAAAACAGTTTTGCTTCGAGATTGATTTTGCTCAGACTAAAAAATGCATACTTACTTCTCTTGAGCAAATGTGATGATTTCTATTAAAATGTATGAACAATCTCGGTGGCATTTGTTTTACTTGAAAGAAGCGTTTATTAATTCAAATTGAAATGATGATTCAAATTCAACTTGAGAGAGTATTTTCGATCACCCAGTGATCATCTTCAAGAGGAAGATCTTCGTCTTGAAGATGATCACTTAGTGATCGAAACACGTGTCGAGGTGTTAAAATAACGGTTTGGTGTTGGGAAAAAACTTCACTGATATTCATTACTACACCAATGATTCCAAACAGTACATCACAAGAATATTCCTCAGTTTATCAAAATATCTCTTCATCAATATAAGAGAGCCAGATTCATTAAAATCGAGGTGATGTTTCTCACTTTGAGATTTTAATTTTCTCTATGCATACAGTGGCTACTACGGGCGTGTCTTTACTGACACGCCCTCATACGCCTCTCACAATAAAGTGTTTTCTGAATTCTATTGAATTTGAAATAATCCTTTAATAACTGAAATGAAATATTTTATGAAAACTTGCAGAGAATATAGCATTATACTGAATAATAAGACGTGAGGTACTAATACCGTGGCCAATACCGACGCTACCGATCATGACACGCGCAACATACAGACTTATGACGTCAACCAATGAAAGGTTGATAGTTTGGAAGAAGCAAGTGAATATGTCCTCATGATAAATGAAAGGGTATCATCGGCATCTCAGCGAAAATAGCATGGCATGGAAGTAGTGTATTGGGTGACCATTTTATCAGTACTGCTTCACGCAAAATCTCACAGGCACTTGTTGATGAAAATTCTTTGACTTACTTGATTCAGTCGTCAATTCAGCATTCAACAAACTTATAAAATAACACTGGTTTGTCCGTGCGATCCTTACCTGAAAATAGAAAATATCAGTGATAATTTTTCATTGTGAAAACATATATGTGCGAGAGTTTTGATACACATTATATTACGTACAGTCACGTCAAATTTGCCAATAAAATTTAAATATTTGAAAATATTAATCGTATTTTGTTGAGAAGTCATTGTGACGTATTCTAAATTTGGCTTAAGGAAACATCAAAAATCGAGTAGAAAAATCGTGTAGAGATTTCTCAACAATTTGTGATACTTCACAAATTTCGACTCCGGAGGGTTGTCGTTCGTGGTGGGGGGAACGACAGCTGGTTAATGTAGAAACATATTTAAACAGATGGAAGTATGCTCCTCGAATAATGTAACATTCAACAGGTAATAATTAGGAGAAGAATGAATAGGAGAATTGATCCAAATGACTATTATACAAACAAATGCGCTTGACGCTATAACAAAAACTGAGATATTCATGAACAACAATCTCAATAACAAACTTTGAATCTCTATAATCATATAAATTATATACACATATAGGTCTATTGGACTAGGTCTAAATAAATGAAAACAATAATAAAACGAAAACAAGTATGAGTTTCGGGACGCCCCACAGAAGTGATAACTAAAACTGATCTAAATTGAACTATTCTATATTGAAATTGTTCAACTTGGGAAAAGCTTAGGTTATTACCTAAATTTTATGTACTTTGATATGATAATGTAAGGAGAGGTTTTTTATTGAACAAATCTTATATTGATTGTTCCATGTATGTAGGTACCTATATTATAGCTACCATAAGCCAATTGTTACTTTTGTAGGATTAAATAATGATAATACTGATGTAAACACACACAATTAGTATCATCATTTTTAGGCCCCGTTTCACATAATGAAAGAATATTACGTATTTGGTGATTAGTTTTTTATACTGTTAACAGTATATGTCTAACGCATACTAAACACTGATCGTCTGTCCGACGGAAGAGGAGGAGCCCACCTTTCTCTGACGTATGCGTGGGAGAACGAGAAGCCAGACAAACCGGCGCCGTTATGCGTTAGGTAACGAAACAGTTTACACTCCCCTAAGAAGTTACCACTTCAAACACTGTTTACAAACTGTTGTGGTTTCTTGTGGTTTCTGTTAGCCAGAAGAGTTAGTTTTAATTATTTATCAGTTTCTCATCTCTTGATAATAATAAAAACATTACTTACACAAATCCACAATTGAACAACTCAGAATACAGCAAACCCCAAAACAATTTATATAACCTATGTTTCGCATTCAGTTTATCAGTAGCTTATCGTCCGTAAAAAAAAATTCGAAAGTAAGAGGACTGACAAGATATCTACTATATAGAATTAACTGTAATGTTAATTTTTGATACAGCTTAAATTTTAAGGGGTGTATTTTTAAAAGACATGAATGTTTGGAAAAGAGAGATTTTGGCTTTCTACTTCTTCTCCTCATTTAGAAAATGTGGAAATCTTCCATTTTTTTGCCTCAAGATGGAGAAGTAAAAAGACAAACCTTTTTTTTTTGACATAGCTGTTTTTACTTTTCAAATATTTAAACTAGAAGACGATTCAATGTTATAACCTTTATTGAAATAGCAACCTGAAAAACATTACCTTCGGTGAAGGAAAGACAGCGCAAGATTCATGGCAAAACATACCTTCTAAGAATTAGAGGAAAAATACCGCTTGACTTTTTTTTTTCACAAGATCATTTATAGAATTTTTTTTGAGACAATCTATTAGTCCAACAGGAATGCTAATAATGAGCTTCGTCTGATCAAACACAATTTAACGAAAAATCAAGCACTTGGTTACAACTTTCCAGAAACTACTGGCAAAAAGCCATGCGGCTTTCAAAATCTCCTGACAATCTCTGGTACTGTATGGCTTGAATTTTCGTTTTTTCAAAATCCTCCTAACGTTTGTTCTTGTTAGGCCTGTTAATGTTTTCAAATCTCGCGTTGACGTTTTGGGATCATTGTCAACACCTCTTGAAACGACTATTTCTTCCAACTCCTTATCCCTATTTGATTCAATCAATTCTGGCCTTTTCTTTTCAAATTGACCACCATCAATTAGGTTGTGTCGCAACCTTGCGAAAATGTCTCTGAAAGGATACCTGGATACCTCTCGTGATACGAATTGCTTGCTGCTTCTGCATTTTCTCCGGGTTATATAAAATAGACAATCATATCTCATATTTCAAAATTCTCATAATTCATTGCGAATATGTTCGAAAGTTGACAAAAATTAGTAATTGAAGAGAGTATTAACTGCTTAAATCAAAATGACAGCTACTAAAGCCTACTTGATCCAATTGTGCGATCCAAAGTCTACATGAAAAATCTAAACGAGCTGTATTTCAAAGAAGACTCCAGCAAAACATATTTGGAAAGGTATTTTCAAGCTCTACTGAAATATTCAGCAACATACAGGGTATCTCATTGAAAAAAATAGTTTTTCATCAAAAACTATTGATATCTTATTTGAAAAAAGTGTTTTACACCAAGGAATTTTTTCAAAAATGCATATTTTCTAAAAACATGCTGTAACTCAGAAAAGAAGATGGATCGACATGCGGTTTTCACCACTAAGTTTGTCATAAAATTTGACCCTAAGAACAGCCATCAGTGTTCATTTATGTAGTTTGAAAACAGAAGGTTCCTTTTGAAAGTGTTCCATATGTCCTACTCTGTAAATGGAATACTTTATGAATTAATATTAGTGCCAAAGAAACGGGAAGAAATAATTTGTTCAGCTTCATCAGCGTTGTTACGTTTTTTACCCAGTACAATGAAATATAATTTTTCTGAGCCTTATAACTTCTTGGTACTCAATTCTAAGATGTTTCCAAGAAGGACCGGAGCATCACGATTTTCTTTGATCTTTATTTCTAAAGAAGTTTTATTGTGCCAATTTTACTAGTCATATATAATAATACTCAAATGCGTGTAAATCAGGTAAAATTTCACAATCCGGGTGCCTTAGATAATCATCAGCTTTGTGATACCAAAGGAATCGTGATTATTGTTGTTGGCTTCCATTAATAGTTCGGAACAACCACTTTTATTCAACAGTAGCCAATAATGAATACTCATTACAGTATTACTACAGTCTACACTGAGAATTATTATTTCAGAATTCAACTGAATATTGTAAGCAGCGTGATAAAATATTCGAGTATCAGCCTCAATGAGATTGTGTTTAGTAATTCCGGTATCTTTACAATCGTACCTCTAGAATCGTATCAGATATCATTCACATTCGTTGTATCAAGATAGAGAAGTAGAAAGCCAAAACCTTTCTTTTCCAAAAATTAATCTCTCCTAAAAATATACCCTTTAAATTTTTTAATAAAATTTAAGATTCAGTTTAATTATTTATTGATTTAATATAATTGGTAGGTGCAGGTGTTTTCAATCAGAGTCAGGATAGAGACAACAACCTGTCTAGGAACCTATGCGACTATTTCAAGTGGAGAGTTTGGGATTCAAGCTTTAGGCTCCTATCAAGCAAATTGGTAGCAAATTCCCAAAAACAACTCTTCTTGGTAGGAATACTTAACATATTGTTTCTGGTCTGGATTCCTGGCTATATTGGCCTGGAAGACAATGAGGCTGCTGACTCCCTTGCAGAGGAGGGTGCTGCCAGCAGCTTCATCGGACCAGAACCTGTCATTGGCATCGCTTTAGGCTTTTTCAAACAAACATTGAACACCTGGGTGGCAAAAAGATTTATAGACTTCTGGCAGAATCTTCCAGAATTGGCTCACTCCACCCTTCGAAGCTTGATACCAAACAGTTGTTGCTCTACAGACAGTAGGGATGAACTACGATGTCTAACAGACCTTCTCACAGGCCACTGTCATTTGAATCATTTTATGCAGGGACTCGGACTATCGGACTCACTATACAAACTAATCGGCTTCGTTAAGGAGCTATGTTTATTTGGTCGAGTGTGAATAGGTTTGAGCCACAATAAACCCTTGCGAGTTGCAGTGTAGTGTCGAATAGACTCACTGACTTTTGACCTATCCTAACCCTACCTCTACAATTGTTTCAACTTGAATACTATAACATTTACACACATCATCATAGCCACCAGAAATAATTCATTCTTGTTAGTGAAACGTACTGTATAACATTTCGACACAGAAGTCTTACTGAGTCGAGCGTATTGTTCTTGTCCAAAATGTTCAAATGTTTTAGGAACTTTGGTGTTGTGCTCTTGAATAACTATTTCACATGTCTTTATATTTTTGGCTCAGCATTTAACAAATGCTATGGCAAATTCACCAAACGTAGCATGTTTAGATAGCTGCAATCGATGTACCACTGTCATTCTATTAAACAAATGCATTTTAGAACTTGAAAAAGAAAATGAAGTCTTCCTTTCTCTTCCAAGCTCTTCCATTAAAACATTTTCAACATATTTTTTATAAAAACTCTTATCAGCAAGAGCTTTTGGATAATTTAATAACTGATATTTTACCAAAAAATTCTAAAGAATCTTTTTGATCACACAACATTAAGAGTTATTGGATATCAATTAATTCCTTGGTTTCTTTTAACACTTTACATATTTCTTAAATATTTTTTAGAACTTTTCGTGGGTCAAAAAGTACCCAAATTTCATATTTTTCGAACCTCTATTTATATCTCCAAAAATAATTTTTTTATCGTGAAAAGTTATAGGACCTTTTTATCTGTACTTCAATACATCTTGGACCACTTTGAAATAACTTTAATAAAACACTACACAAAAATATGTTAATATAAGCAACAGCTTATATTAACATAACAGCTTCTTCAGGAAACATGTGTCATACCAAGGAAAGGCTTTATTCAAACGATTTGGATAGATTCAGAACTATATACACAGAGAAATGGTGTGAATTGTTAGCATCATATCCAGTTAAAGTGATGGTAAAAGGAATGTGTGATACTAATTTACTAATGTGATAGAAATATTCCAAAATTCTAAGATATTTTTTGACGTAATGATGATTTCGAAAGAAGTGAACGCCCGTATAATAATCCGCCCAAACAAATCTAGAAGCTGGCTCCGTTAAAAGCTTTCCAATTGTTCTTTCAGTATGAAAAGCAAGCTTTTTCGGGACACAAAAGGGCCACCAAAGTGACACACAAACAAATATCAAACTTTCCCTCTAAGTCTCATTTTATTAGCGTTTCCGTTGAAAAGGGAAGAATGCATTTGCCCTATAATTCCCATTTTATGGAAAAAACAGACAGGATTTCTCTCTGAATTTCTCCAATATTTTTAGCTACCTTCAAATGAAAGAGGAGTATTTGAAAAATTTGCTTTACTTTGAGAAGAGGAAAAAATTGATCTGAATGAATACCCCTTATTTCAAACTGAAATTCAAATTCTTTAGGAAAAGTAAGGTTTATTGACTTCATTTCACGTAGGCCTTCTGAAAGACCCGAGGGTATTTGGTTAGATATTTGCTGTTTCACTAGAGTT
Organism: Leptinotarsa decemlineata; assembly: GCF_025532065.1. NCBI lineage: Eukaryota > Metazoa > Arthropoda > Insecta > Coleoptera > Chrysomelidae > Leptinotarsa > Leptinotarsa decemlineata. The sequence goes on along the minus strand of NW_027412694.1, from coordinate 7,982,808 downwards.
GTTGAATAAACAGAGTTGAATAAACAAAAACACGTATTCGAAGTGAATATTGTTCGTTATTATACATTTCTAAATATGAAACATTATATCTACCAGTTTATAAATTAAACAACTGAAGAATCCAATCATTTCATGATCCAGGTTGATCGATTACCGTTTTTTGTGGAAAGTGTGTCCTTTTGGATTATTTTTCAGTGCTCAATCTACACTTGGCATTCGAAAAGAATCCTGATTTTGAGTAAGGGAGTTTCACAAAAAGTAAAATTAGTTGAAAAACTAATTATATTAAATCATTAGTTCAACTGAATCTTGATATTTATCGGAATCTGTTTGGAAAAATCAGTTTTTACGGTAACCAGATATCGCATCCCTACGAATGTCAACTCTCAAAAGTCTAAACTTTGGCGAGCTAAGGACTAACGAGGTCTTACCTTTTAACGTGTGATTCCTAGCCCGGGTTGGACGATAGGAAGTGAAAATCGATCGTCCGGACTTGCGGTTCGAACCACCGGTTCAAACAGCGGTTAATTGAATGTGTGGAGGAAACCATTCACGTCAACCCAAGCGGCTACTGTTGTGACTAATGAAAAATAGTTGAATCGTCGGCTACATGTTATAAGCTCGTTTTCATAATGGGTAACAAACATCAACAAAATACTTCGTATACAAATGAGAAAGCTCAACAGAATCATGACTGGTGAATTTGCCTGATATTCATCAAAAAGCATAATGACAAATTCGGTAAACATAAATATATGTAATATATCAGTACATGAATATCGTATTCAGATAATTATTTCATTTAGCTCAATCTTTCAACTTTCCATCATGGGCTTGACACGTCTTCTCATGTTGGGAGAGTTTTAGTTAAGATTTAATAAAATCATTTCAAAATACTTGACTCACTTGATGTTTTATTAACTTCAGAAATTGTAATATTATCACGTAGTGGAATTGCATTAAAAGCAATTGATTTTTTTATTCCTCAACTCCCAGGTGAAATTAACTCCTGTTAACGATTTACCATTAATTGTTTTCCTGCCTGATTTAAAAATTCATCCGAATATTAAGGCACCAGACAAGAAAGTATTGAAGCTGAATATTAGAGAATTTGCTTAGCTTCTTTCGTTTTCCACAACTCTCAATGTGGTTGTCAGTCCAATATGATGTGATATAGCTTTATTCGTGTTTTGAAATGAACGAAACAAATTAATTATACTTTATCAAAGATCCTTTTCGTAAGTCAATATCACAGAGAGACAACTGAATTTCTCGACCGTTCAAAAGTAAAATATTGAAAAAAAGGTTTTGGCTTTCAACTTCTCCTCACAAAGTTATGTGAACCATTCGCAGTAATTTGTTTCTGATACAAGCGGGAAGGAAAAATCCACCCGAAACAACTAAATTCGATTTTGAACATTGAATTACACGGAAATGTCTTCTTTTCACTGCCAGTTGAGGTGTCACTCGTGTATAAGGAACGTTCAAAATATTGGTGCCCTTTAACTATAGAAATTTTTGTCACGATGATGAGAGGCTCTGCAGTGAGAAAGTGCAGAGGAAGAAAGGGTATCACGAGTAGCTAGGTCGCTACTCCTATAGCTACTCCTATAGCTACTCCTAGCTACTCGTGATACCCTTTGTGGACCATGAAGAAACCAAAGAATCCTACCCTGAGTCCTCTCTATTATATTGGATCAAGAGCAAGAGTTCCTTAGTTCTCCAACTCTTGATCCTTCTGAAAAACTTGGGAGGCTAGCTGGTCAGGTGGAAAGCGAGTTATCGCCTCCTGAAGAGCAGGATATCTTATAGGGACCCGCTTTGCGCCAAATCGCCAGAGGCGATAATTTAATCTTTGCATGGCTATATCTGATATATCGTCAGGTATAGCTGACCTACAGACAGTGGAGGCGCAAGACCTAAATTTAATCTGGGCAAGGTATACTTCGCGAAGCTTTCTGATGGTGCAAGAAGAAGGGTTTATAAAGTGAAAAATATTCTTTGAATTTTTATGCATCAACAAACCAAAATTTCTACTTAAGTACCTTTTTTAAATAATAAACAACAAAATTGAAAATAAAAAAAGATTCAAAAATAATAAAAAATCATGTCTAGATCACCGTATTAAAAATCTAGTCAAAGTAACTGACATTGCTATTTACTCACTTTAATTAAAGGAACAAAAATTTTCTTTTTGCTGAACCAGATTCCCATTTTCTTCCTTTATATCTATCTCTTTTAGTGCCCAAACCTGACATGATCAATACATTATGAAAAGTGCACCAATATTGTATCCGTAATTTGTTGAAAAAATAATAATAACATGTTATTTTTTTCTTCACGGTACAATTCGAATTTCTACTTATAATCGTTTTAAAACTGTGTAACACTATTATTTATTCTCACATCAAATACTATAGCAATAGCAAATGCTATTGCATCTCAACGACAATGATTGTTGCCAGACTAAATGATAACGAATGATCAGAAACGATAAAGATGATAATTTTTTTAACTAATTTTATAATATAATATACTTAGTTTATCAAAAAAAAAATTCTCACGAATTTTTCAGTCATATGCTTTCGTGTGCCGAAGAATGAAGTATCTTTAGGTTGAGAATTTTCTAATGTATTATTCATAAAAAAAAACAGAGCGTGTACTTTTTTTGAGATCATTGAGGTAGAAATCTTACACCTCAAACATCCGACCTCATTATCAACCATTATCTTGTCAGTATATCTTTATGGTTGTGTTTCTTGACCGTAGGGTGTTAGAACCCTACAGCCATGAGAGGGTGTTTTTACTTCCCAAGTAATACATTTGGAGTAGATTATTTTTCATAAGAAAAGTCTGGTCCTGGTAGTAGAGCACATAATCTGTGCCTGAGTCCCGCTGCGGACCTGATCAGGTTTTCAGCGTTTCAAAGAGTCTAAGTCTTGCCAGCTGACATGAAAGATTACTCAATCAATGACGTATCCGTCTTCATTAAGATGCTGAATATATTTATCTAGTTTGGATAGGTGTGACCTACAATGAACCTTAGCAGGTTGCAGCGAAACCAAATGAAATTATGGATCTACCTATTGATGAAAAATCACGTAAAAAAACTACAATACAGATGCAGATAATCACAATGAAACAGCCGAAACCAGTGTGTGATAATTTTGAGTTTACTCAGTATTGAAAATGGAAATATAATCGAATACACGGAACCATTCCTCATATTTCAAAAATAATAAAACAAGTTGAGGAGGACATCTGGTTTTTTCAGAAAGACTTGTTTATACAACACGTATAGACACGGCTGAAGAACTTACTGTATAGCGAAACACGTATTGCGTTTTTGTAAAACTGTATTTTGAAAACCTCATGATGAAGTGTTCCTCGTTTGTACCTATAAAATTATCCGAAAAAGGCAATTAAAATATCTGAATAATAGAAGTGCAATTTCGAAACAGGGATAGATACATTCAATATAGCATTTCAAGAAATGTTTTGCTCAGAAAGAGTGAAGTGGTCGATATCAGAAAGTTTCCAGATGACACGGACACAAAGAATATAAAATAAAGGAAAACACGAACTTTGAAACTACCGCACAAATTTCACTAACAGAAAATCAAAACTTCAGGACAAACTTTGTTTCTTCAAAACTGAAAACGAAAAATATTTTATCGAATTCGGTTTACCAGATCTTTCCAAAAACATATATTACAGGTCGTTGATAACTAATCCATTTGTTTGTTTGAAGGTGATTGACAATGTTTCGTGGTGCATTTCATTAGTTCGGACTTCCATTATTCAATATGATATAAATTTATTTGAAATCCCTGAAAGAATCTATACATAACATAACATCATGAAGGCTCAAGCTGAAATCATTCACAAGGAGGAACACTGGTTTAGGAGAAAACTCAAAAAAGCCGCATATATGTTGTCTAACAACCAAACTAGCGTAGAGATACGCAACATATGAAAACCTCTAATCAAGCGGAACACGACCAATTCCCGCCAAACGGTCCTGCTAAAAACCGATGAAGCGGAAAGAGGTGATAGATGAAAGCAATCGAATGACCTAAAAATAGTCAGATCTCGGAGGAATGACTCCAGTTATCACCCGAAGACGTTTGTGGATACTAACAATCGAAACTGAAGTAACTTGGTTTGGAATCTTTTAATTTTTATTTCTTGTTGATATTTTTTTTATTTTCATCTTTTGTTAATAGTTCAATTTTTTTTTATTTTCTCTGGTTGTTGCTTGTATTTCATTTCATTGTAATTTCAGCTAATCTTTTTTGAGTTGAGATCCTTTCAGGGATTTCATTCAAATCAATTTATATCATATTAGACAATGGAATTCCGAACTAATGAAATGTAATCCATTTATAATCGAAAATATCGAAACAGTCGGTACATGTAAGAAATGTGCTTTCAAAGACACGTTTAGTCATTTTGATAGTGACTTCAATCAAATATCAGGTCAATCTGTCAACAGGAAGTGAAACTTCAATTACCAAATTTGACCCAAACAAACAGGGCAAGCTAAATAAAACCGTTTAACAAAGAATTCATTGATTGCCAGTTGTTTCATTAAACATCGCAATTTCCTAACATTGCTAAATCAAAGTTGTGTGAGGATTTACATTTCCCCATAATATGGAACGATGGGAATGCAGAACTAGACGCCTTCCTGAAGCACATCAACAACGTCCTTCCATCACTTTCACAATGGAGAAGGAAGTCCACAACGAATTGCCTTTCTTAGACGTATTGGTGAAGAGGACCGACACTAAATGGGAAACATCTGTATATTGAAAATCCACTCACAAAGGACAGTATCTGAACCAGAAATCCAACCACCATCAATCGACTAAGAGAGGAATCATCAAGACTCTACTGTCCGTGCTTTCGGGCTCTGTAATACAAAGGAAGGCCTCAAAAAGGAACTAGACATCATAAAAAATGACCTTCAATGGAATGGTTACTCCAGAGTGATGGTAGAACAGGCTTTAGCTAGAAGACAGCAAGACCTCCATAAGGAAGAGAAGCCGCCACAACCAGTACTTGTACTTCCCTACATCAGAGGATTATCGGGAAGGATAAGAAGGATTGGGTCCAAGTATAACATAAGGACCTGTTTTCAGATCTGGGAACAGTATCCGTAGCAGCCTCACAAAAACCAAGCCACCAAACGTGATTCCAAGAATTGCATTTACCGGATACCCTGTGAGTGCTGAGAATCATATATCGGTGAAACTAAGGGGCCATTGAAAGTTTGCATTGCTGAGCACAAGAAACACACACAGCGAGGAGAAACCAGCAAATCCGGAATAGCAGAGCATATTTGGACTCATCAACATAACATCAAGTGGGATCAAGCTGGAATCATCCACAAAGAGGAACACTGGTTTAGGAGAAATTTCGAAGACGCGTATATGTTGTCCAACAATGCATTTAGTCAAGCTAGCGTAGATATACGTAACATATGGAAACCTCTAATCAAGCGAAAAAAGACCAACTCCCGCCAAACGGTCATCTCCCGCCAAAACCAATGAAACAGAAAGAGGGAAGAGGGGATAGGTGAAAGCACCCGAATGACCTATAAATAGTCAGATCTCGGAGGAATAAGTCCAGTTATCACCCGACGACGATTGTGGATACTAACAATCGAGACGGCGTGACGTTACTTGGTTTAATATCTTTCAATTTTCATTTTTCGGTTAATAATATTTTTTAATTTTCAGCTTTTATTATTATTTCTCTTTTTTGGTTGTTGTTTGTAAGTTATTTCTGTGTAATTTCAGTTTTTCTTTAATAAAATTGTTATTTTCGGTTAATCTTTATATTTTTTTTTCAGGGATTTCAAATCAATTTATATTATAGTAGGCAATGGAAATCCGAAATGATGAAATATTAAAAAAAAATTTGGATAATTTCGTGTAATTTTCAATAGAAAAACTGGTACCAAGAGTGTTGTCGCTTTTTATTCGCAAATGCCAAATAATCAATAAACCTAAAATTTCTCGAGACATTTTTAGTTCAGTTCTCTTGAATGCACTTTCATTAGTGTCCTTCAAATAATGAAAAAATGCCCGTATTCCTCTTCCGAGTACAATGAAAAAGCAAACAAAATAGAAATATTCATTACTGTTCCGTGCCTTACCTTGTACGAATAATAAGAATTTAATAACTCAGTGGAATAAAGGTCCTTCGCAGAGGGATATTCTTTCTGTAGGTGATTGTAATTCATATTAGGTCGAATGTAGATGGATTTGACGATAAAGAAACAAAGCCGTCGAGATAAGTATCATGGTGAAACGAAACGAAATTACGTAGGCTCAAATTTTGCATAATTCCGAAGCGAGTTTGAAGTGAAATGGGAAAATAATATGCCAGACTGGAAAAGTAAGCACGGAAAAGCTTTTGCATGTAAACTTTTGTGCTTGATATCGAATTGGTTTATTGAATGGAAGATTATGAATAAATTATTCAATATAGCGTAGCATATTTCCTTCATGACAATATTAATACACTGTGAAATATTGCAAAAAGAAAAGGCTCTCATGTAGCATATAGATCAGGAATATTCTCGCATCATATGGAAAGTACTTGATATTTAGATGAGGTGAATTTCAAATGATTTTACTGCATACTGGGTGGGTGGGTCAATGAAAACGAAACAAGGCCGATTTCTCACGCTCTGAAATTCTTTTATTACTGCAAAACTGAAACGTAATGTGACATCAAAATATCTTTCTTTGTTGAAAGATAATTAATTGATAACCTTTTATCACAATTGTTTCAGATTGTATATTGCTTACAAATGAGTACCAACATTGGTAACTACTACTAAAACAGTAAATCAGAAATGTCGCTAATAAATTTGAAAAAATCGAGAAATTCTTATAAATAAAAAAGACAAGTTCATCAAATGAATGAAAGAGCAAAAGGTGATAGAGATAGATGAACGGGTTGTGCTTGCTGACCTTCAGAAAATGTCGACAATACAATACAATAGTTATTCCTTGAAATGATTACTTCACAATAATATAGGAGTCCCTAATGGTAAAAAAAACATAAAATGTATATAAACATTAGTACCACAGTATTACAAAATTCATAAATTCAACACATGAGAGTGCTTGTTTGGAATGAATAATCAAAAGGGTTGATACATGTACATAATAATTGAAATAGGCAATGTCGGACATGATATTAATTGTTGATTGACGAATGTGGATATTCAAAATATTCATTAATATTGTAAAAACAACCATCTACGAGATATTCTCTGATTCTCCGTTTAAATACTAAAATTGATGCTACACTTTTTAGGCCGGAAGGTAGACAATTTGGAACCTGCTAAAGATGGCGAACTTCAAATAATTCTGTATGTAGTACAAAATTATTTGTAGTAGTTTGATTAAATTCCCGTTCCTTATTGCGTAATTATGACATTGGGAGTTGGATTCTATTTCGAGTTCGCGTTTTTTCACAAAGAGCAGCCAGTTATAAATATAGAGAGAAGGTACTGTTAATATCTTCCTTTGCTTGAAAACAGGTCTACATGAATCAGTATGACGTAGATTGTGAAGCATACGAATTATTCGTTTCTGAGTAACAAAGACCCTGTTAATATTTGTTGCGTCTCCCAATAAGATCACATTATAAGATAGAACTATATTCACAAGAGCATATAGTAAACATCTAACAGTTGTTCTTCACTCAGTATTTTTTTAAGCTGCATCAAGGCATAGAAACTGATATCAAGTCTTTTACTCATTGTCAATTCATTGATTGGTCGATGTAAACTCCTAAAAACTTTGTGGATTCTGAAGGGTATATATTCGTGTTATTTATAATAACGTGTATGGGATGTTCCACAGACGAAAAGTCAACTAAGTGCATTATTCATTCGAAATTTGCCATATATGCTGAGGATAAACAAATGGGTGTATTTGAAGTCATTCATAATATTTTTTTTTGAGAAAACCGATGTCTGGGTTTTTGTGGAATGAATATTAACCAAAATCATAATTGGATTGGCTTACTTCTGCTGAAGAGCAAGCTCATCAAAAACTAAAATATTTCATGAAAAACCTTTCAATAAATCGAAGGATGCATGCTAATGGCAGATAACTAACTTAATATAAATGTTTAGAAAAGTTGCCCTGTTGAAAAATTGTAATAGCATGGGGTGGTAAGTGATAGCTCATTTGAAAGGGGGTTTTATTCTATATTGAACCGTGCCTCATCACTGAAACAAATGTGTTTCAAATATTTTGAAAAATATTGCACCATCAGTTCATGCACCATTTTTATTTTGTAGACATGAAATTTATTTTTTTTTAGAACTCTCAATACCATCATCTGCGAAACCTTACAATTCAAGGCAACAGTTCTACTCGATAAGAACGGATTATTTACAAGCTCCCTCATAATGTCTACTTGTTTATCTTCCCCTGTAGTTGATCGCCCAGAAACTGTTTTATTTTAAACAGCTGTTCTCATAAAACTTTTCCATTAACTGTTTGAAATGATTTCTATCAATAGGGCGATCTGGAAAACATTCATTGAACATTCATACAGCCTCATGGTAATTGCGATGAGCCTCACCAAAAATAACAATCGCTTCGTATTTCTCATTCAACGCACGTGGTGCAACCATTGTTTGAAGATGAATAGCAAGCACAACTAATGACTAGAATACACCGACTCGCACTATTCGTGATATCAGTTTCTTGTATTGACCATTTATCTACGTTAATTGTCGCTATTCTTGAACAATTATAATTGAATTAATGTAGCAAATTTCAATTCCTTTGCACGGTTGAATAGAGAATAAAACCCCCTATCAAATGAGTTATCACTCACTAGCCTATGCTGATTAAATTTTTCGAAGAGGTTGCTCCTCTCCAGAGATGATCTGTTCATACTCAAATGTACATTGTAGAAATGAAAAAAAGACGTGTCTTGGCGATTTTCCTAACATGAGTAACGAGTTAGATAGATAATGAGATAGCGCACTGCACAGCCAACAAAGTAATACCAGTAGTCAGCTTTTGATGACGACAATACGATTGATGAAAAGCTTGTTGTATAAGTGTCATATCACCTGATGGGGCTTATCGAATACCATGTAGTCGAGGATATATTTACATTGAAGTCTAAGTACCGGGACCTCTGACAAATATGTAGTTGCGGTACTTGCACTTGGATAAGGTACCAACATTATCGCGTTTGAAGGAACGGAAAGGTTACTATTCAAAACTATATTGAGATACCATAAATACAGAAACACATAATTTCAACGCTAGCCAATACTATTTTCTTCTGAGTAAACACGGATTCACCCCTTCATTGAATCGATGGGATAAGGAATTCGAAGCAAAACTTCCCAAAACTGAATTGGACATTAGTTCTTTTGGGGACCGTGATTTTTGCACATTAAACACTTAATAAAATCATTTTTCTTGTGAATCTGAGCACTTTTATGAATAATTTATCCAGTAAGTTCATCCATAATTAACAAAAAGTTAAAATTGTTTTTTCATTGGAGTTGCTGATAACAAATTATTTTTTATCCGTTATTCCCCTGAACAGTGGACATTTCTTAAAATTATTGGATCTTTTTCTACAATCGAACGGTGCGATCGAATGCATCAAAACAAACAAATCACTTACCTAAGAGCACAGCTTTCCATACCCGTATCATTCATTGGAAGTAGTTGGGAAAAAGTTTCGGGAAATATTAGATTTATGTGTCACGGAGGAAGCTCTAACTTGCCGAATTCCTAACCTCAAATCGCCTTATCTTCGGGACGCGAGATGGTGGAGAACAGTTATAAAGTTAGAAGTATGTGACTCTAATTGTATAGTCAGGACATTGTGGTGAGACTTTGGGTAGTTTCTTTCGATTCTTTGATACGATATTACTAACCGAATATAAACAGGTATTTTCTTTATTATTGACAGTAAATTTATGTATAGTAAGATACATATCTACTTGTGAATACTCAGAAGAATTGATATGAAAAATAATGTTTCAGCATTGCGGATCACTACATTCCTATACACGTTGTCATTTCGAAAACTTCCCACCCTTAATATCTTCCTTCCAGTGAACAATATGAGAAATCAAAGAAACAAGTCAATTTTATTAACAAGGGGGACAATTTCAGGGACTATTTGTAGCCCTAGTGGTTCAAAACCCTAGGAGGGGCTTAGAATCTTAAAAGGTATGGGGGTTAAGTGGCACATCATTTTGATTGGCCTTCAATTCTGCTTCCAATGGTATCCCCTGACATTATTTTTTGATGAGCATTTTCCGAAAAGTAGCGTTCTAAACTTACACTGAACATAATAAATTTTACATGGAGATCATTTTCATTTCTAGTATTAAAACTATGAACATGAGTATTTATTCCAATGAGTTCCAATTGAAATATACATAAAACACACTTCAAAAATATACAAACTTGATAGGTCTACAATATTGATTTTTTCAAAGTGGTATTCACAACTATTTCTACGGGATACAACAAATAATCCGTTTTATTTTGTTTATTAATTATTTGTTTATTATTTTACGATCTCCAAAAACTTAAACCATATATTAGACGCGCTTCAGTTTGTCCGTTATATAATATAATCAATTGTCTTAATTGTCTCAATAATCATATCGCAATACTTTCTCCAATCTATGAGCAGTCCGAGAAATTTAACATATGGAACACTATCTATTTGATCAAAGCAACTATTACGTATGACTGAGAAGACTGACGTAAGACTGAGAAAAAGAGGCAACCTATTTAGTATCTCAAACAATTTGTCTCCTCTTTAGTTAACAAAATGGCGAGGAACTGTGAAATGGATATATTCAGTATTACAGAGGGACAACTCATCCGAATGCTCAAATGTGTCTGAATCTTTCTACGGTCATTTTATTATTTATTGTTTTATATTGTTATACTTTATATCGAATTTAACTGTATCAATGGTACTCAATGAATACTGTATGTAAGGAACTTTTGATAAAACCGTACATCATGTAAGTGGAAACCATTCTGTTTGTTGTTAAATAAATAAACTTCTATTCTATTGTATTCTATTTGATCCACGAAATGTTAAAGAAAAAGGATCTTCAATGAAATTAATATTTAAAAGAAGTGATAGAATAGACATTAGCTTCAAAATGAAAAGAACCTACAGAAGAAAAACCATTACAACCAGTGCTATGGCATTCTTGAGTCAGAGGACATTCATAGTGAATGAGAAGAATTGGGTCAAAAATCTAGGAACCAAGTCATCAAACTTCTACAACGACTTCAAAAATTGTATCTACCAGATACCTTGTGAATTCGACCTATTGACAAGAAACTAGCAAATCGGGAGTAGCGGAAATGTTTGGTCCCACCAATATAACATCAAGTGACCGGAGTTGAAATTTTCTACAAGGAGAATCACTGGTTCGGAAGTTCGAAGAAGCTTCGTGCATTGTGCAAGGCGATGCATTTAGCCAGGCCAGTGTGGAGGTACCAGTTATCAACCTATGACGATTATGGCTGATTGCTATAGAAAATCATGAAGTAGACTTCTAACTGTACATTACTGATACTTTACTTATTGATAATTCCCAACACACTTTCTCATACAATGTCCGTGCCTTCAAGATTCATTGAGTAGAACTGGCCGATTCTTGATGAAAATCCATAATAAAGCTCATTAATACAGTTTATTGTATGATTACTAAGGATACACTATAAAAACACACTTTTTGCCTATTTCCCACAATAGTTCTATATTTGTTGACTAGTTTCGGTCATAATATACACCATTTTCAAAAGAGTTTTGGTGTAATGATTGAAACTAGTCAACAAATATAGAACTATCGTCGAAAATGGACAAAACGTGTGTTTTAGTGTATCCTTAGCGAACATGAATTTCCACAAAATAAACAAGTTGTCAGTCAAATAAGTATTGAATGATTTCCACTATGAAGGGTTTTAGCAGACTAATATCAGAGATCACCTTGTACTAAATCGAATCTTTCAGAAGTCGATCAACAACATTGGCATACTTCACATTTACAAAACTTCTTTGATAGAAATAAAGTGAATCAGCGAAAAAATACAGCGTTTATCTTATGTCGGTTTAATTTCTTAGCTATTTTTTTTGATACGCAAAATTGTCAAATTCGACTAGATCGTATTACGGAGTGAAGTGATGGATTCATGTTTCCGGTTTGTTATGTTTAAACATGGCAAAACACTGCTCAGAATTATCAAGACGTTCTTGTTTTTGATTAACAGTGAGCTCGCGCGGCACCCACTTTGAACAGAACTTTCTCATAGTCAAATGCTCTTGCAATATGAAGCCAACACGTTCTTTTGATATCTTCAAAATGTCAGCTTACTCCCGCAACTTCACTTTTCGATCATTCAAAACGATTTTGTAGATGTTTGTTTTTGTTTTCTGGTGTTACTTTCTCATTTGGACGTCCACTGCGTTGTGTATCATTCTACGACCACGTTTGAAGTCAGCAAACCAATGTTTAATTGATGTTTCTCATAGAGCGGATTCCTTATAACACTTTCCAAGCCATTGCTTCACTTGAACGGTATTTTTTCCCAAGAAGCAGTGTAAAATAAAAACACGAAATTGCAGTCGTGAATGTCAATTCAATTTCATGAATTTAATGAATGCTAACAGACTACTGAACCTCATTTGAACTCTCTTTCATTTGAAATTATTTGCTACAAAATCTGTACTAATTCATTTGAATCGTTCACTATGAATAATTTAAAAAACCAACACTTTCCAGCGGGCTTCCGGACTATTCACACGATAATATAAAACACATACCGTCCTCCGATAACATTCAATTATGATTCGTACATGTTTGGATGCTGTCAATGACATTTTCCGATCTATTGTTTTTCACTGGTCACTGATATCCACAGCAACCACATACCGGCAGGCTTTTGTTGAATCGTGGACCATTATGATTCCGTTTATTTTCTATGCGGACCAAGTTCCAAATTCACAAATAAACTTCGAGGGTGCGTTAGTTTGTCCTGCTTGACATGTCGTGTAAATAAGCAAAGCAAAACAGTTTGAGTACACCTCCAACTGGAGCTATTTCACCCTTTCAATATGTTGATGGAATAGTAAGTTTATACAATGAATGTTTCACCCTCATATCAAGTAGTGTTTCGGCGAGAACTGGAAACATGACAATGTTAATTGTACGGTTTATGGGAAAGCTTTTCTTACATCCTCATAACAACGTTTAATTTAAGCGATCTCTCAGTTACGATATAGTGAGTCATTTTCACTACAAAATATTACAACGTATTGTTACGTCGAACCGTCGTCCTCATCTATGCCCATGATAATCGAGCAAACTGCCCGCCGCCAAGAAGCCCAAAATACAGCGTGAGTGACGTCACCAGATATGCTTTACTGAAATTTACGCGAGCGACAACGAAGGCCTATAGAAGTCCGTTCGAATGAACTAGAAACCAGATATGACCACCATGGTGGTTAAACTCATTATAACATCCGCATGTGAAGTTTGGTGATCAAAGATGAAACAAATGATCGTGATTAACAAACTGAGAACGGTACAAAGACTTGCATGTTCGGGAATAACGCGATCAACGAAAAAAACAGACATACAGCTGCATTGGACAGACTCTTGAGTCTTCCTCCTTTACATTTAGTTGAATCTCAAACAGCGGAGAGTAGAGAACGAACAGTTATCCTGAGAACATGCTCGGCAAAAACACCTGGTACACAGACGGGTCGAATTCACTTCATTTCAGTTGACCACCGGATTAGTACATATCAACGAAATGAGCGGACCAGAGAACCAGGCTAAACCTGAGATACTGACGAACCCAAAAGTGACATCTTACCTGATTTGGCAATGCATTGAAGAAATGAGAGAACTGGCGGACTGAAATAGACTGCCTGGATGACAGGACAGTCAGGCATCGTAGGCAACGAAAAAATTCCATATACCACCTCCATATATCGCGCTAGTTTTATTGAATTCACCGCTTTTTCAGTTAGTACTAACCTTCAAAAGAGAGCTGTTGAAATTTCATAATATTCCACACAAGTTAGTGAGTTATTGGGATAAGAGTGACACTACTTTTGTTATTTTGAAAAAAAATTTACCAATTTCGTTTCGGCTGGAAAGGTTTCGGCCTCGGTATTTTGGGATGTGCATGGTGTGATATTCATAGACTATGTTGAGGAGGGAAATATCATCAACAGTAAATATTCTATAGCGTTATTGAGCATTTGAAGGCCGAAATTGCAAAGACACGATCGCATATGGCAAAAAAAATGTTGTTCCATCAAGACAACGCACCGTGTGACAAACAAGTCAATCAAAACAATAGCAAAATTGCATAAATTAAGCTTCGAATTGCTTCTGCATCCATTGTATTCTCTAGGTCTGGCCTCCAGCGACTTTTCTCTGTTCGCAGACCTCGAAAAAATGCTCACCGGTTCTAAATTTCGCTCGAAAGAAGAGGTTTTTGCAACTGATGCCTATTTTGAGGCAATAGATAAATCGTTCTACAAAAGTAGTATTCTAGTAAAAGTAGTATCATTCCACAACGATTGTGTGGCTCTTGATGTATATTACGTTGATGAATAAAACGCTTTTTTTAGGCTCGCGACTTTTCAGCCCATGTATACACCCTAAACCAGTTGTGGGGGTGCCAAAGTGTTTATAACGGTATAAGATTGAAAAATAGGTCTATGAGAAACAGAAAGTACTGGAAAATGATACTCGGGAATACTCCCGGAAAAATCTTAATAATGGGACCGCCCAAGAAGAGAAATGCTTCAACAAATGAAAGATCGTCTCAGAATAATTACAGGGCTATTATGCGAATGTGAGGCACTGGATCACAGGAAGCAAACAATTTTTAGACAACCCAAATTATGTCCCGGAAAATATCACATTCAACAAAGGACCTGTACAAACTAGTGCAGAATCAAATATTTTTGGGATGGGAGTCATGAAAAAAATGGAAATAAAACGCAATAAGCCCATGAGGCTGCAGTGGAGAACAGTGGGAGAAATGGACAGGTCCCAAGTAGTAGGAAAATAAAACGAAAAACGTATAGAATAGAATCTGTAATAATCAACACGTACGTTTTTCATAAATCGGATCGCATCGGACATACAGAGTTTGGAATCAGTTTCAAATCATTTGAAAGCGAGGAAAGCGATACAGTACAATTGCGATTGAAGTATTGTGTTCATTCAGTGTGATAAAATGAGGTTATTGAATTTAATTCAATTTATCTGTTTATTATTGAACCACGCCTAGACGAAACCTAGTGAAATATCAAGTTTGTTTTAACGAAATGGATGAACACTTTCATCTGATTTCCACTCGTAGTAGTAGCCTACAAAATAAACAAGTCATCCATTTCACAAATTATCAAGTTTGTGATGACATCATTACACAACGTTCCCCCCACCGCGTCTTCTGACTCAAAACATATCGAACGGATTCTAGTACAGTTTTCACCAATGGAGGAAGTGGTGCAAAAGAAAGGTTTATGTGTACAATTCATAAAGGTGTTGTGTAAATTGATTGAATAATGACGATGATATCTGTGCGAAGTCGGAGCGGTGGAGCTAGAAGTTCGAAAACGGAGAGCTTGTACTGAAAGGGCTGCCAAATCGCTTTCAGATATAATAAAATTATCAACTACATATTGTACTTCTTTAATGGACTTACTGAAGAGTTCGCATTAATATATGCCCATGGACGCTGTCAGGATTATTTTTTGGGAGGTGAATATGCATTTACAGACCAGGTAGCATAAAATATACAACTATAAATGTTTCTATATTATAGATATCAATATAATTTCAAATTCAAATAGCCAATTGAAAACATACCTAATCTTTGTAATATTATTGCTTTGTAGCATTATTGTTTTGTATTGTAGTATTACTGCTTTGTTGCACATGTTCGAGAAATATCCGCGGTTGGATGAAATATTTACCAGCTGGCGATTCCAACGCAATGACGTCAGTTCACGTTGTTTCTACCTATTAATAATTGTAGTTTTTTTGTCGATAATACTCAAATCTACAGCAGCAGCTGTTTTTTCTTCATCGGTGGTTATATAACAAACAGGGAATTGATTCAAAACAAAACCTACCATCTACCAAAACAAAACATACCAACAAAATTGAACCAACTGCGACTTAATTCGTAGTCCTTTTTAAACAATTTGTTATGTACTTATTAAATTTTGTTCAAGTTTTGAGTGACATAAGACGTTATTTGTGTAAGAAATACATACAGAAGACAAGATAATAATAAGTCAGTGAAACAACTAACCTTTTTGTTTTCATAATTTGACAGAGAAAATTTCGCGTATTAAGTTCGCCGAGAAAAAAATACCGAGAGTTTTTTTAACTGTCATAAATTATAATTTTATATTGGTTAGCAAGTGCAAATGTAGAATTTTCAAATTTTGTGATATATTCCCAAAAAAAAATCAATATATTTTTAGAATTCCAAAATGCTATAATCCATTACCTATTTTCATTTCATTTCTGTTCGAATTTTACACCTGTCAACAAGCTGTATTGTGGATGGTGGATCGGAATTTTCATTTTAAAATTTGGTATTTGGTTTTTTCCAATACATACTTGCTTAGGTCTACTTCAACTTATTAGAATTTTTGTGCGAATCTAAACCCTCTAAACCTTGATAATTAATAATGTGTAAAAACGGTTATTTGAAATAACCAACAATGTGTTCGTAGTAGTACAATATTTCTTGAGCTATATAAATTCAAAGGCACATATGCCACGATTCACATTACAATTTTCATTATCATTGTAAGCAGCGTGATCTGAATATTATCAACATAAATTTGATAAATCCATTAAGCATATTAAATGTCAAGACTTGATAATCAATTTTCATCACTAATTTCGTATGACATAGAACCGACCTGCCATTAATTTTTATTAAAAAAGTCTTTATAAAAACAGATATGGTGATTAAACTTTAATCGCTTTCGTTCTATTGATTACAAAGAATGTCAAGAAAATTGACATTGAAACATTAGACAATTCTATAGAATTTCTCATCAAATTCCAAATACAGAGTGAATAGTAAGAAGAGATTCAAAAAGGAGTGGTGAAAATTTATATCCAGTAGTCACGAGATGTCCTAAATGGTTCTACAGTGTGTTTCAGGATTGATGTTATAAAAGGTGCAGTAGAGTAAGAATGTTTGTAATGTACATTGAAATTGAGTTCTGCTTGATAAGACATGAATTTTGTAAATGCTTCCAGTTTCTGAAAAACTAATCGGCATAAATAATAAAGCGAAAAATATATTCTTTTCAGGTAACACATCCATTTTGTTCATCATGTGTCAGAGTTTTAAAAGGAAGCGTAATTTTTTAAATTAAATAAAATGAATTGTAGTTACTCACAAATAAAATTTGGAGAACGTAATAATATTGAATTGAAAGGGGTATATTTTTATTAGAGATCACTTTTCGGGAAAAAAAGGGTTTGGCTTTCTACTTCTCCATCTCTCTACGCCGAAATAACTTTAATCGAAGTACCTGGTCAGTATTGTCTGCGATGTCTGAACGGTAGCCGGGCGGTTCGACGTGGGTGCTTCATTCACTCAGTCAAAAGATCGATGTGTAACTCGATGATTCAAGCCCCAGGCTGAACGCTCAATTTTCACTTGCTATCGTCCAACCCGTATTAGGAATCACACGTTAAAAGGTAAGACCTCCTAAGTCCTTATCTTGCACAAGTTTCGACTTCTGAAGGTTGTCATTCGTAGGGGTGCGATAGCTGGTTAACGAAAAAAACATTTTTTCGAACATATTTTCTGGACAAAAAATAATACTCATCAAGAAGAACTTAATTACATAATCTTATAATTGAAACATGTTTAGTGCAACCTAGGACACTGTAGATCAGAAACAGGTCACGGAGATACGTAGAAGATTTAAAAGAACCGACCAAAAGTAATCAGAGCTAATGTCATTTGACAAGCAATCGTTCGGTCAATACTGAAGTGTTGATATGACTTTATCATAATTTCCAGATGCGTGGTCGCATAAAAATCTAACTAGAGGTCTCATTATCGTCGGAATGAATCAGCACCAATAAGATTCATGTTTAAGGAGGGTGTCTAATATTTCTCAAGAGAACAGTTTCTCAAAGTAAAACTCTTTCTCGAAACTCCATGAAATCACACCCCACTCCTCAGTCCTACCTGAAATTTTATAATGAATTTCACTAGTGAAATTCATCATGAAACATTGTCAATCACCTTCAAACAAACGTTGAAATTTTATAGATTTATCGTCCCGGCGGGACGATGACCGGTTGGGTTGGCGCGAGTGGTTTGATCCACTCATTTAATCGGTCGTTGTGTGAACCGGTGGTTCAAGCCTAGAGGTCGGACGATCAATTTTCACCGCCTATTGTCCAACCCGTGCTAGGAATCGTACGTTAAAAGGTGAGACCGCGTTAATCTTCAGCTCGCATCAGTCTCGACTTCGGACAAGGGGGCGACATATGATTAACGGAAAAATAGATTTTAACTGAGAGAAACAATCCCACACCATACCTTAAAGCGGTGTTTTTCGAAGATCGCTTCGCTTACCCAGTTAGCATCACCAGGAAATGATTGAAACTAGTTTATATTCAATAACTCGTAATGTTTCTAACTTTATTCATGATCACAATTATACAGTTTTCACACTATGAATTTCATTTCAAGATGTGTTCCACTACACGGTAGCTTCAACAAATAGGTTCAACAATAGGTTCATCTAACTATTTGACAATGTTTTTTATATAACATCAGGTAGTTAAAAAACTAAATTAGATGAATGATTGATACTGGTGAAACCAGTGTTCTGAAAAAACAATTACAATGCAATATTATTCGTAAACAGGTAATTCTCTACTGCAGTGTATTTCAGTTATTTTTTTAATCAGATATTTGAATTTTGGTACAGGCATAGACCTTCATGAGCCGCACTTATAGCAATACTTAGCCCAAGTGACAGCCCTAAACCCAGCCTAATGCGTTCCTGCGAAAAGGGCAAATTCCCGATATTTTGCTTCGCTTTGACTCAACGTCATTAAATTCAATAAATGCATGAAATCCCATCTTCTTGCTCACTGCTTTTATTCAATCGATGACTACATCTCTACGCTCCATTTGGAACGGAGGTGAAATATCTTGGCATTGTCCTTGATAAAAAACTCACCTGGAACGCTCTCTTGGAAAAAATTGGATACAGATATAAAAAAATGGATTACAATCAATCAAATCTATTTATGAATGTAAAAATGAGAAAATAACACTGAATTTTATTATAACAACGACAAAAATAAAATAAAAACAACAATAAAAATTAATTGGCGCTCCGGGGCGACTTCATTGATTCCAGTGGCGCATTTGCTTTTTCAGCTGCAGGAAAACCCGGAAAAACCTGCAGCACCACATCATCTGAAGATCTTGATCTAACAATGTCCTCTCTCTTATAAAACAAAATGTAGGGTGTCTCCAGAGGCTCCAATAAATTCAATGCATCGCCAGAACACTTCGTGACACGACTATCGTCAAACTTAAACCAGTCTGTTTCGTTTCTTCTTTGACCAAGGCGTAATAATTAATTAATTCACTGAATTAATTTTGAGATTTCAAAAATATCAATTGGCAAAAATTGAATCATTTCTCATTTTGGCAAACTACCCACCCTCATACGGAGCAACAGAACAACATTGTTACAGGACATATTATCAGCTTCAAACTTGGTTTGGTAACGAAATGACAGCAACAGATTGGGACTGGAAGCAACATCAATGTAGCATTATGCCAAAATTCACAGAAAAAGAATTAATTCCGGAAGTATTGCTTAAAACTATTTGCTGCAGCAGTGAAACTGGGTGTAACAGTTTAAAATGTGGCTGTCGGAAACATGGTTTGAAATGCACAAATTTTTGCTCAAATTGTCATGGTTCTGAAAATTGCTCCAATATGGAAAATATGATATTGGGAGACGAAGAAGGTGATGGTCTTGAAGATTTCGAAGATCAACTAGAATTGGAAAGGTTTGAAGAATCTAACAATGAAGAAATACAATTAAGGAGACGAAAATTATTGGACAAGTAATTAAAATTCGAAATAAGTTATTCATAAATATTATGATTACCGTTTTTAAAAATATTATAATTAATAACGTAGTCAGAATGAAGTATCTAAATTCAATACAACGAATTACATGTATATTTATATTTTATAAGATTTTCTATGAAATGAATGTAATTAAAATTTAATAAAGGTACTTTTAAACTGAATGAAATAGCAGCAATCACATTGTTTTGATGAAATTGAATTTAATAATATAGAAAACTTCAAATTCAAGTTTTTTTAGATTTTTTAGCATTTTCTGAGAACATTTACTACAGCAATGTATATTTTTTTACACCATCAGAGAGTACAGATTTCAACGAACAAAAAGCACACCAACTTTTTGAAAAAAGCTGATATTTTGACGCGAGAATTTTCGATTGAAAATTAGGGTGCTTTTTTGATATTAGTCAAAATAAGGTGAAAAAATTAATATTTTGTATCAAATAAATCACACTGTATTTGGAACATAAAAAGGTGAGTTTTTACCAAATTTCGTAGATTTTTTTTTGAAAAGATAAAAATAAAAAACCAAAAACTTGGTTATTTGAATTTTCACATAAATTCTGAGGTTATGTGAAAAAATTGTGAATACAAAAGTTGTAGATCCTTTTATTACCTACAACTTTGCCATTTATTTTTTTCCATAAGACTCGTAGTTTTGCCGGAAATCGAGATAAACTATTTTTTACCCTTGAAAACTCACCTCCTCCCACTTCCCGAACTCAGATCACCCGCAATTCATTTTTCCTTTCATTTTTATCATGTTCCCTTCTTTTCTAATGGGTTTCATCCCACTGTTTTTTTTGTTTCAAAAATTATCAACCCTGGTTTATTTCCACCGCCCTTTTCCACTGGTACCGACTCCTTGTTTTCGTAATACCTGTTGGATGATTAAAATAGCCTAGATGGAATAATTTATTGAAAAAAAATTCCCTTAACACGCAGAACATCTCCCACTTAACCACTAGGTTTTGTTGCCAACGGCAATCCTTTGTAGCCTTTAGCCGTCGACATAAGTTTATTAAACTCGCCTCTCCTCCGAGGGAGGGACGGTTTGAAACATACCTACCATTTTCTAATGTTATCGAAAACTTAGTAACTACTATGGAACTCTTTGAAAATACAGGACATATGAAAAATCCATCAATCTTGAATGAACTAGTTAATGAATTACACCCATTCCTGGGACTCAAATGGGCCGAAGAATCTTCTCTACAAAATAAAATTACTCTAAAAACATTTTCTGTGTGGATGAGAAAAATCGCAATAGCTGCATCAAGTTGTGCTGACTTCAGTAGTTAACACTTTTCCCAAAGAAAAATGAACGAAAATGAGAAATTCCACTTCAGAAAAAACCCTAATATATTTTCAACCAAAAAATATGAGAAGTGCCCGAAATGTCAAAAAAATCATAATTTGACTGACTGCCAAATTTTCAAAAAACTAGATATCGATGAAAAATGGAAAATTGTGACTTTGAAAAAACTTTGTTTTTACTGTTCGAAACCAGGTCATAATATCTACTCATGTATACTGAAACAAAAGTGTGGAATTGAAAATTGCCCAAAATTCCACAACAACATATTACATAACCTTGATTTTACAAAAAAGGAAAACGAAGCCTCAAGTTCTTATTCAAACCCAAATGAAGATGTCGGACCGGAAAGTCAAGTTGAAAAAATACATTTTTTCCAATAAGATAACCCCACAATCCTACTTCGAATAATTCCGGTGAAACTTCAAGGACCTAAAAAAAGAAATTTCTACCTTTGCTCTACTAGACGAGGCAGCTACGACAACAATGATAGACAGCAAAATTGCCCATGAATTAGGACTGGATGGACCGGTTGAGTCACTCTGCTACCAATGGCTTAACAATGTTACCAAAAATGATGAAAACTCCAAAAGAGTGACAGTAGAGGTATCTTCAATGGAAAAGAACTCAAAAACATACAAAATGAATGAATTTCGAACTGTAAGTGGACTCTCACTTCCAAGACGAACCATTGATGTCGAATACCTGAGTAGAATCTATCCATATATCAAAGAAGCACCTGTACTTTCCTTTTATGATGCACAACCAACAATTCTCATCGGTCAGGATCAATGTGCTTTGACTATTGCAAGGAAAATATATCAAAGTTACTGGAATGCACCGTTTTTATCAAAAACATTACTGGGATGGGTAGTACATGGCAGATACATACCCTCAGGGAAAAGTTGCTGATAAATCGTCTTTAATATTGCACGTTTGTTACAAATCCCAAGAACAAATTCATGAAGATATTCAGGATTTAGTGACAGATTCGTTCAAAATTGTCAGTTTTGGCATAAGAAGCCAGGAAGAAAATGGAAGATCTAAAGAAAATGACAGGGCGTTGAGAAAAATGAATGGAAAATACAAATAATCGAGTTGGAAATCACTTTGAAATAGGTCTACTGTGTAAGAATGATGATGACCGATCTTCTAGAGAGCTGGAGATAAAAAAGAAAAAGGAAAAGAAGAAACGTGACAGTATTGAGGGGAAGGTAGCGAAAAAAAGACATCAGAGCTCCGACTCTGAAAAGAAAAAAAATCAAAGAAGGATTCTAATGACAGTGACGTTCCTGCTAAGAAAAAAAAACAAGATAGTTCTGATGAAACTGATTGAGAAAAATCAAAAAAACATAAGAAGGACAATAGCTCTTTGGATAGCGATGAAGATATTTCAAAAAAGAAGAGGCACAAAAAAAGGGAAAGTCGGGAAGCGATTCCGATGATGAAGGGGATACAAAGAAATGGAAAAAAGACAAGAAGCATAAGAAGAAGAAACACTCGAAGAAACATAAAAAACACAAAAAACAAAATCAGGAACCTATAAACGGCCAGTTACAAAGATCTGTAAATTAATTAGTGGTACAGATTCTCAACGGAAATGAATTGAAGAATAATATGTCAAATGCAGTGATTTCATCACGAGGGGGAGAATGTTGTTGCTTTTAATAATTGATCATAGGTTTGTTTATAAAGACGATTTTGACATTGACAATGATTTGAAAGTTATTGAAAAAATAAAGATATTGACTTGAAACATTTGATTCCTGGTTTATTTCGACTTTAAATCAAAGGAAATCACAGTAGGACTGACTAGTCCGAACACCTGGTCTATTTCCATCACCCTTTTCCACTGGCACCGACTCCTTGTTTTCGTTATACCTGTATGATGATTAAAATAGCCTACATGGAATAATTTATTAAAAACAATTTCCCTTTACACGCAGAACATCTCCCACATAACCGCTACGTTTTACTGCCAACGGCAATCCTTTGTAGAGTCTCTTTAGCCGTCGACATAAGTTTATTAAACCCCTTTCATATATAAAGTGTCTTTATCATATGCGCGTTTAGTCTGATGTTGGCGTTCCTACAATCCTTATTGTGATTCGAGCGACAATGCATTCGAGTTCGCTAAGATTTCAATAGCTTACACAGTTGAAACGAAGTTGGGGAGGTAATTTATGCAATATCTGTTTCGAACAATCGAAAGTTGTATTTCATTACAGAACACAACTGACTTTGCGAATCTTTGTCTGACTTATTTAGAGGTAATGACATTTCTAGAAAGAGGTGAGTTTGAGTCAATCAAGTAATCAAAATATCTGAATATTCGCGATGCAACTCAAATAATTGTCCACTGATGTTGGTAATTTGGTTTCGCAAAATGTGACTAAGGTTTTTTCTCCCCAATTCTGGTTAATTGAAAAAAATAACCTAGGAAATTCAAGACAAACACAAATAATTTACATTAAAAATGACATATCATTTTTTTAAAGAGAAAACCACCCGTTGTTCCTTGATTAGGACCATGCGAAAATATCAAATTTTGAGGTTGATATATGACATGTAATTAATTCGTACATGTCTAGTCCCAGCCAATGACACAGCTCAAGTTCTTTTGCCATTCGATGTCAAACATTTATATGATCTGTGACCCGAATCATAGTCCTGTTTCCAAATAACTTGGGTGTTGCTTGGCTGTGGCTACCACATACTCAATTTTTTTTATTAAGTTATGATCCATGCAATGTCCCTTCTTAGGAAGCATGAATTATAACTCAATAAAAATTTCATCCACAGAAAAAACACCAAGAGGCTTTTCTTAGAAATGACCCACATAGCGATTCAAATAAATCCTTAGATAAAAAACCGATTTGAGACACTCAAGTGAAATTTACTCTTATTTCATTTGTTTTGATAATTATAGAAGGAGAGAAAACCATCAGTTTTCTTACACTAGTGTTCATATCTGACATTGAATCTTTCAGATATCTAAACATATCATCAGCAATTTAATAATTTTGTTATATATAAAATTCATTATGATAATTCATCTCAATTCTCTCAATATTGATGTACTTTGCATAATTCATTTTTCACTAATTTACTTTTATATCATTTATATATTTTAACTTTCATTCAGATATCACATTTTTTAAGTGTAATCCTGTCTAAGTATGTGGTAGCTACACCCAAGTTACAAGGCTATGGTTCGGGTGACATATCATATATTTGATTGACATCGGATGTCAAAAGAACTTGAGCTTTGTCATTGGCTGGAACTACACATGTACAAATTAATTACGTGTCAATTGTCAACCTCAAAATTTGATATTTCGACATGGTCCACTTCAAAGAATTGGATTGAACTAAGGAGTAGGCATATTGAGACCTTAGACCTTAGATAGGATTCTGCGGTCAGCAGTATGTTGTCCTTGAGTTCGAGTTGAACCGCGTCTGGAGTTTTGTACTCGACGTTTCGGCACCCATTTTGGACCCCTTTTTAAGAATTTGATGTGACTTGACACTGGGCCTCAATCTGACTACTCCCCAGGTCTTGTCGCGAGTTCTGTCTAAGGTCTTAATCTGCCTACTCCTTAGATTGAAGTGTTCAATCTGAGGAGTGGGTAGATTGATGCGGATTAGATGAATTGCTACTGATTATTTGCCAAGAAATACAATATTTTCAACAGGACGGCGTTTCTCTCAATAATGCAGCAATAGTAAGGGAACATTAAAGATGCAATATTCCCAAGAAAATGGATTGAAAACAATGGACCAATCAACTGGCCAGTTCGATCTTCAGATCTTACTCCTTTAGATTTTTTTGTCTAAGGAAACATACAGGATAAAGTTTTTCGTAACACGAGGTACAGATATCGACCAACTCAAACAAAAAATAAGAGGTGCATATATTAGTATTAAACCAATTATGCTAGAAAATTGCCACAGAAATTGTCTGGACCGACAACTTATGTGCATTCAACAAAGAGGTCGTCAATTCGATTATTTAATGTAGATTGTCATGTATGGCTTTGATTTTTCGTATTGGTTTCATTTTTCCCAAAAGTTCATGATAAAATATGAATAAATTGTTTTTCTGTTTGATTGTTGTAATTGATGATGGTGGTTATTTCAAATGAAACGTTATAAAAATATCGAATGTGATATACCCTAGGGTTGTGAATTTATCGCTTTATCAATATCTGTAATAAAAAGTACAGGTCCGTTTTTAAAACAAAAAAAGTTGATGGTGGCCATGTTGACACGAAACGTTTCATCGAATATCATCTTTTTCTTTTTTCATTGTTTGATATTCTCTGAAATAACAATTTCATTCGAGAAAAACGAAAAACAGCATTTTTGGTTTTTCCCGTATAACTCGAGAAGAGCGAGGGTCCCTGTAAATTTTCTTCGACCATGTATTGTTCCCGATGACAGTTACCTTTTTTCCCATTCAATCGTCTTATTACCTGTTACGGTTTATAATATGGCATTGTTACCACGTGATAAAACAAACGGCCTGTATATAACATTGCAGTTATGAAAAAAAGTTCGCATGATCTCATATGTGAAGTTGAAAGTTCAGATTCGATTAAATAGTCGAACAATAGGAGAAAGCAAGTTTCTAAAACAACGTTTTAGTTATTTATAATATTCAATTATAAAATTACTCTACTGTTTGAAGATTTTTTTTCAGTTTTAAAGTTATCTTCCAGTTGATAATTCCTCTTTGAAATCTCCTTGATAAATAAAATATTAGTGAGAAAAAAGCTTTTACTGAAGCTACTGCTACTTAGCTGAATAAGAAAAACGAAAAAAATTTGTTTCTTTGCTCAGGACGAAAAATTACTTTTAGTAAAATGAATAATAAATACCTACTCACAGAATATCGTTATCATTGCATATACGTTAATATTGTACTTGTATTCAATTTATGGTTTTGCTAAAAGCTTCGCACTCTATATGACTTCGAAGTATGCTATAGAAATAATAATTCTCCATTTCGTGGTGTTCGCCATTTAATTGATTCTTGCGTTGTCAAGAGAACCAAACGTTAAATATCATCTGAATCGTGGTGGTTGGCTTGTAAAATCTGAATGGCAAAAAGCAATGAAATTCATGATCTACAAAAAAAGGGAATCAACTGTTAAAAATCACCTGGGTTGAACTGGCATCAATACATTTTACAAATCTAAACTAGTATCATTAAAGAAAATGTTTGTCACCTACCCGATCATAAAAATCATTCAACCTCTAAAAAGTTACATTATGAACAAGCGACATGGGTTGTATTTCATTAAAAACATAGATTCCTACAAAAACTGTAATGATTGTAACCTAATGCATTAAAACTTAGCCTGTAAAATTCAATTACTTGGCATGAGCGTCGAAAGATTTGCATATTGGTCCATAAACTACTATTTGAAGATTTCTATTGAAAATTGGAATATTCATTTTTTAAGAGCTGCATAGGTACTTCGAGAAAAATTGTCATTATTTTTATTTATGTTGGGACAGTATATCATGAACTGAAATTGACTATACAACAAAAACATCCCTGCTGGAACAGCAAATATGTTTCAGCCCGGGAATAATATGAAAAGGCATCCGTCAAGAACCTAAACCAACATTGATTCAAACTCATATAACAGTCTCTATTTATGAGCGATATGCTGCATAACCTTTTTGTTCGAGATACGTTTGAAATTTCCACTTCAGTCCAATATTTTGGACCTGTGGCCCAAAGCAAATCTTTTTGATATATCTCGGAACAAAATTTGAAGTTACTGGGTGAAAATCAGACCAATGATCGCATATGTACCAATTGACTGGTGGTGAAGTCGAAAACTTTGAAGGAAACGGCATGAGCGAAACTATCTAATTTGAAAAGACAGGCCATACAAATAGTTTTAGAGCTTTCTCCTCCGGACATCTAGAGTCTAAATATTCAACATATTATCAATAGCACAAAACAGACACATTAGACCAGGGTCGATAATTTTTTAAACCAAAAAAAGTAACAGTAGGATGAAACCCAGTAGAAAAGGAGGGGAATATGATAAAAATGAAAGGAAAAATAAATTACGGGTGATCCGAGTCCGGGAAGTGGGAGAGGGTGAGTTTTTAAGGGTAATAAATGGTTCATCTCGATTTCCGAGAAATCTACGAGTCCTATGGGAAAAGTTAAATGGCAAAGTTGTAGGTAATAAAAAGATCTACAACTACAACTACAACGCATTTTTTTCACATAATCCTAAAATTTATGTGAAAAATTCAATCAACCAAGTATTCGGTTAATTTAAAAAAAAATTCTACGAAATTTGGTGAAAACTTAACCTTTTCATGTACCAAATACACTGTCATTTATTTGATTTGAAATTTTTTTTTCACCTTATTTTGACTTAATATCAAAACAGCACCCTAATTTTCAATCGAAAATTCTCGCATCAAAATATCAGCTTCTTTCAAAGAGTCGGTGTGCTTTTTCATTGAAATCTCTACTTTCTGATGGTGTAAAAAATATACATTACCATAGGAAATGTTCTCAGAAAATGCAAAAAATTGAAAATAACTCTAATTAGATTTTTTTTAATCATTATGTACAATTTCATCAAAAGATTGCTGCAATTTTATTCAGTTAATTTATTGAATTCTAATTACGTACATGTCATAGAAAATCTCATAAAATATAAATATACATGGTAAATCAAGATCTTCAGATGATGTGGTGCTGCAGGTTTTTCCGGGTTTTCCTGCAGCTGAAAATGCAAATGCGCCACTGAAATCAATGAAGTCGCCCCGGAGCGCCAATTAATTTTTATTTTTATCGTTGTTTTAATAAATGTTCAATTATTGTAAATCGTTCTATTGCATTTAGATACTTCATTCTGATTGCGTTATTAATTTTAATATTTTCAAAAACGTTAATGTTGTTATTGATAAATACCTTATCTTGAATTTTATTCACTTATTCATTAGCTTTTGTCTGTTTGATGGCATTTCTTCATCGCTGGGTTCGACACATCTTTCCAATTCTAGTTGATATTCGAAATCTTCAAGAATATCACCTTCTTCGTCTCCAATATTATTTCCAGTCTGCTTTGGTTCTTCATCCACAATTTCATCTGAATCATCAACTTCCTCATAGGTTTTTTCTTTCATATTGGAGCAATTTTCAGAACCATAACAATTTGAGCATAAATTTGTGGATTTCAAACCATGTTTTCGACATCCAGTTTCACAGCTGCAGCAAATGGTTTTAAGCAATACTTCCGGAATTAATTCTTTTTCTGTTTATTTGGGCATAATGCCATGTTGATGTTGCTTCCAGCCCCAATCTGTTGCTGTCATTTCGTTACCAAACCAAGTTTGAAGCTGATAATATGTCCTGTAACAATGTTGTTCTGCTGCTCCTTCTGAAATCTTAATTAATTCAATGTTGTTTTTTCATTTTAACATTTATAAAAAGATTTGATTAAGTAATTGTAATCCTTTTTTTATAAGTTCTTTAATTGCATCTTTCTTATAAAAAGCATTGGCCAAATTTGACAAATTTTTAGCGTCTAATAATGAATTTATGATACTTTTTTTCCTTTTCCGGCAAATCCAGATGTTGTATCGCAACCGAAAAAACAATATTTTTGAAGGATTCATATTTGAAACTATTAGACGTGAAAAATAGATCATTTACATTTCCAGAACCTGGTTTGGGAAAATAAATGTCATGATTATTCGAATTCAATTGATTTGAAAGGACCAAAATATCAATATTTCGACCCACAAAAGTTTTATTAGTATATCTGGCAATTTATGTCGAGGACTTGATTATGACAGTATCAGCATCTTCTTCTACTTCTTCACAGAGAACCCTTGTGACTTTAATCTTCTCATTGAAGTTTTTATTATTTTGTCTTTGTTTTTCTCGTCAGATAAAAATGTTTCTTGCAAAAATGATATTTTTATATGGTTTTGATAATCAAACTCTGGAATATTGCCTTGAGGGTTTTCTATGACTACGTTCTCCTCTTTTAGTTGAAGTAGCTGCTGGTACTGTTGTGACTGTTGGTACTGTTGTGACTGATTTTTTAATTTCGGGGTACCCATCAAAGACAATATAGCTGCTTGCTGCGTGATGTTTTTCTACATAGCGCAAATATTCATTCATCATCTCTTCCACCGTTTCATTTTTCTATCAAATTACTTTGTGCAGTGAAATCCACCGCCGACGACATGCACTATACTGAGAGAATGCGTTGGTCTATTCACAGTTACAAAAAATACAAATCTAAAAATACAAAAGACTTCAGAGTAATTAAAGTGTAAATTTTAAAATTGTAGATAATGATTGTACATAATGATTGAAAAAATGTTTGAATTCGTGTTTTTTCAATTTTTTGCATTTTCTGAGAACATTAACTATAGTAATGTATATTTTTTGCACCATCAGAAACTAGAGATTTCAACGAAGAAAAAGCACACCGACTTTTTGAGAAAAGCTGATATTTCCACGCGAGAATTTTAGATTGAAAGTTAGGGTGCTTTTTTGATATTAAGTCAAAATAAGGTGAAAAAATAAATATTTCAAATCAAATAATTACAGTGTGTTTAGGACATAAAAAGGTAAATTTTCATATAATTTCGTATAATTTTTTTTTCAAAGAAATAAAAACCAAAAATCTTATTTGAATTCTTCACATACATTTTGAGGTTATGTCAAAAAAATGTGAATACAAAAGTTGTAGATCTTTTCATTATCTACAAATTTGCCTCGGTAACTTTCTTACATAGGACTTGTAGTTTTGTCGGAAATCGAGATAAACCATTTTTTATTCATGAAAACTCACCCCCTCCCACTTCCGGAACTCATATCGGCCGTAATTTATTTTTCCTTTCATTTTTATCATATTCCCCTCCTTTTCTAATGGGTTTCATTCCACTGTTATTTTTTTTGGTTTCAGAATTGGATAAAAGCAGTTATGGAAAGCAGAAGAATAGTGGAATTGCGTCACAAATATTTAGAACAAATGACTAAATAAAGACAAGAACAACGACAAATTTTCTATTTGGACGAAATTTAATATGATATTCACGACACAGTTACGAAAGGGTGGACTGACGGTTCAAGAAAGTGTACGCCTACCTGCCTGCAAACACGACCAATCATTGTGCATTGCGGAGGAAGTAAAGGATGGGTTCCAAATTCTTCGAAATTATGTGAAAAAAAATTGAAGACTGCAATGTTGACTATCAAAAGAACATGTAAGGTAATATTTTCGAAAAATGGGTTTCGAGTTCTTTGAAATTATTGAAAGTATTGCTGAAATGTATGGACAAATCATACTGAGTTGATTTGATTTTATCTGGTCGAGTCACAATAAACTTTCGCGGGATGCATTTGAGGGTCGAATATACCATTCAATTTGAACCTACCCACCTATGGAGAATTGAAATATTCATTACCTCCAGTTGTATGATTACTTCTAAAAAAGTTGTAAACGTTTTCAATTATGTATATGAATACAGTATATAAATGTTCGAATAAAAAACTTTAATCTTCAGAAAGAACAAAATTATTTCTTATTAATTATTTCAAACCACGAATTTAAACAATGAAAACAGACCCCTGTTACTCCTAGCTGGAAAAGCAAATATGTTTCGTGAATTGCGCCCCAGTTCCCAGAAATAATATGATAAGGCGTTCGCCAAAGACCTAAATCAACATCGATAACGACTCTCATATCAGACCTTTCTAATGAAATGAAATGCATGACCGCCGTGTTCGGGATACGTTTTACATTTCCACTTACAGTCCAGTGACATTTCCAGGCTTCCCACTCTGCCATTCGTCAAAGCTGGAGGACCTGAGGTCCGAAACAGCCCGTTGTGTTATTATCTCTCAAAACAGGATTTGAGGTGACTGAGTATAAATCAACAGATGCCTATCGATACCGAAACGCCAACTGAGACTAACAGATATCGATTACAATAATCGCTGATTGGGCATTGTCGGAGGGACACTATGGAAGCAACAGAGATTAATGATAAGGGAAATACGAGAAGTCGACATTGAATGAGAGTGGATATATAGCAAAATAGATTCGATAGTTCACATGGCACATACCCGTGAACCAGGTTTGACTTCAACTATCGGCAAAGATAAAATATAAAAAATTCAAAGTTGAGGAAATTGATGCAAGCTTCATGGGGTTAGCTGGTCATATGTGTTCGCTTTCAATGAAGTCTCGTTAACTTCAAGAATTAAAAGTATGGGGTGAGTTCAGAATATGAAGTAGACTAGTCTATACCTTATATCCTGAAAACGCCAACTGAATTGATGAAATGAGCCTCGAGAGGGGTGTTTTAGTTCTGCTGTTTGGGACCAGTGCTTGTTTTGGATTTTTGAATATTTTCAATTTTTTTTCGATTTTGGTTGAAGTTCAAATCAAATCATGAACAGTGCGGTCGTTTTTCAAAAGTGTACACTAAACAGGAAGATTGTTACCTACTATATATGTTACCTAGAAGTTTCGAGATTGCCATTTAAAAAAAAAATTCATGCAGATATATTGTTAATGAATATCCGTTTCTCAACATTCTCTGGGTTTAGGAATTCCTGAATGATTCAGTTTTTTGCGAATTTATTACACTTACATCATATATTATCGACTATTATCAATCTATTCATTGTGGAAAAAGGATTTTTCATAGTTCTGCTCAGTTCAAATAAAATTATCGTGGTAGGTAGTACAACTTTCTAAATGAAAATAATTTCCTGTGAAACAACTATTTCATATCAGCTATATATTTTGATTTAACATGTTTGGTACCTTGTCATGAAAACTAAGAAATCATATTTACGTGGTATCAAACATCAGTGAATAACTTTTAACATTCTATTTCTTCATCTTGATACAAAAATTGTGGGAATCTTCCAAAGAATGGGAGGAAGCAATCAATTTAAAAAAATTACCCTTATACATAGATGTGTAGATTATGCAAAGAAGTAATTTTCAGACATAAACTGGAAAAAAAGGCCCCCTCGAAATAGCTATTTTCATATAAATATTGAAAATCACTTTCAAAACAATTACTTTTATATGAACGCTGAATTGTACAAAAAACACTTTTCTCTATTTTGTTTGTATTCCAAACATCTGTAATGGAATCGATTCACATATCATTCACCAGGATTCCTACACAATATAATTAATGAAAGGAATACAATTTCACTTACATGGAACACTGTTATTCTCGCTGTTACACATCCTATGTTTCGGGCAAGAACATAAAAAGTTTTTGAAAATAGAGAAACAACAACAAAATATTAGAAATATCTGACACGAGAAAACAGAAAGTGAATAAATTGCTTTATCGTGCCCGGATCATAAAATTTTATAGTTTTTTTATCGATCTTTATGAAGATTTTCGCATTCCAAAATATGATAAAAAAATTGTAATGGAGTAATTTACACAGGTATTTCACGGAAAGTGTTCAAGTGACTTGATTCCACCAAGAGCGGTACATATCTGAAATAAGCGACGGACTGTGGCTGCTCATCGTTTCAAGGTTCAACTCAGTACACCTCGAACTTCACTGTTTAAGAATTCTTATATGTGGAGACCTGCGTTTATGTGGAATAAACTTCCTGAGAACATTTTTCCAATGTGAATCGTTACTTTCGCACAGGCACCGCTCTGAGAGTGAGATTTTTCTGTAGGGCTTGCGTTTTGTCCTCAAAAAAAAGTTTGCCCTTTCCTTTATTTTTTATGATTGTGAAATGTGAAAATTCCCGATAAGGTCGATGAAAAAAACTCTGATTCCTCCACAAAAAAAGACTATTGTTCAATGTGGAATATCATATTTTAAAAAAATTAAAAAGGGAATCAACATACTGAAAAAAATGGAAAATTAATAAACAAAATATGCATTTCCTTCATTTCTTTTTAGAATCGTCGTCTAGATGTTGTTTCAAATGACCAGAATGTATATTTGAGAAAATATATGAACCATACATATTTTTCCTCATCTGATTTTGAATGTCAACAATATCCGTAACTATCGATAATTATAATGAATGTGGTTAAAAACATTATTCAGTAGCCATATCTTACCTTAGTACCATTCTTTCAGTCAAGTTATCTGTTAAGCGTCTTACCTGAAATAAATAAGAATAGTTAGAAATTATTAAAATGAATAAATGGATCTGGATGGATTATTTATGAAGGTTAGATTTTCCGAACTGATTCCGAAAAATGTTAATGATATTTTTGTTTGATGATGTAAGTTATCAAAAACAGAAAGAAAATGCTTTGGACTCGAAAACACTTGTAAGTATACTCATTTGAAGTGAAGAATACATATTTCTTCACTGTGGATTATTCTACGCTACGACATTTTCATGAATATTTTAGAACTGCTGTTTTGAAAGGAAAATAAATTTTTCGCAATATAGTTGTTGAAAATAGCATTCTCATATTTCAAAAGCATTCGTGAAAGTTGTTGAAATTTAGTCATGACTCATGAAATATGGTAGGCCTGAGATTTGGAATCCAATTGATATTCGGTTATAAAAAATACATTAAATGACTAAACATAACTAGGGAGAATTATCAAAAATCTCCAAGTTACCTCACGATGTTTCGATTGTTAGTATCAATATTCGAGTGCTTTCAACTATCTCCTCTATCATCTATCCGCCCCACCGGTTTAGCTGGAGCTGCAGTGAGACGCAAAGAAAACTTTTCAAAACTTTGTGTGACAGTTTGAACTGTTACTTTTACTCACTGGTGTGGATAGTTCGGATGTCTGCTGCTACTGCAGCAGACATCATCAATAATATGTACGTTGATTGCGAGGACGAAAGTTTCAGCAACGTTGCACAGACTTCGAGATAAAACCTTCGTTATAGATTATACTGAAAGATTCTCAGAGAAATATTTTATAAAAATCATTAACCTCGATTCATAAGAAGAATTTAACAAGACAAGATGTATTCGATTTGCTTCAAATAACTGTACTTCAAGAGTGGACATTCATACCAGAATTTTTTCAGTTATTGAAGGAAACTTGTCCATTATTTCGTATCCATTTTTCATGAATTTTTTCGAAAAACATGAGTTGCTAAATCCAAACCTATTTGTTTTTCGAAAAAATAAATCTACTCTGAAAGCCATTACAAATGTTGTACAGAATATTGTGAATTGTCTTGATAGAGGTGATCACACGTCGCGTCGGTGACAATGTGTGACATTAGTAAAGCATTTGATTGTGTATCGCACGACATACTTTTAGAGAAGCTCGAATTTTATGGAATAAGAGGGGAAACACTGAGAGTCAATGTCGAACATAACTGAAGTATTGGCTCACTGGTAATCAAATTATACTTTTGAATCGCATACATAACGCAAGGAATCAATACTTACCAGAAGATCAATCAACAAATTACCCTCATATAACCCGTACGTATATAAATCTCTTGTTTCGAGATTTATCAACTCCAGAAGTGCACCAGACTCTGAAAAGCTATTATATTTCTGGGCACTTTATACTTTGTTGCACTTTTACAGTCCCCAGTCGCCACAATGTTTTCGCAGATAACATGATATAAATTATTCGACCCATTATCCAGGTCTTTGTGCAATATCCTAGCTAGACTTAACGTCGACAAATTCTCATTAGGAATGCGAACCGAGTATAATAAACATATATTTCTGTAGAATTGGTAAATTAGGTAATTTTTATCTATTTTATTGATGAGTCTTAAACACAACATGACTTCTTTATATTAGAATGTGTGTATGTACTATCAATATTTTTTTGTCTGTATCTAGTGAAAGCACTTTCCCAACCCCAGAACAAAAATTACGGTCTCTCGACGCACGTTTCGCCAAGTAAGCGTCCTCAGGAGATCATTATATCATTTGTCATAATGGAAAAGTGGGAAAGTGTTTTCAATAGATTCATTTTACGCCAGAGGTTCCAGTACGAACTATCAAATTATTGTCTTGGTGTATTTCATTAGTTCGGACTTCCATTGTCTAATATAATATAAATTGATTTGATAACCCTGAAAAAAAACAAAAAGATTAAGCAAAAATAACAATTTTATTAAAACAAAAAACTGAAATTACAAAGAAATAACATACAACAACAACCAAACAAATAAAAATTGAAATATTAAAAAAATCGAAGAGATTAAAAATATTATTAACAAAAAATGAAAAAACTAAAAAAATAAGAATTAAAAGATTTCAAACCAAGTTATGTCACAACGTTTCGGTTGTTAGTATCCACATTCGTCTTCGGGTTATAACTGGACTTATTCCCCCGAGATCTGACTATTTATTGGTCATTAGAATGCTTTCACCTATGCCCTCTTTCCTCTTTCCGCTTCATT
The DNA here is from genome assembly GCF_025532065.1 of Leptinotarsa decemlineata. Taxonomy (NCBI): domain Eukaryota; kingdom Metazoa; phylum Arthropoda; class Insecta; order Coleoptera; family Chrysomelidae; genus Leptinotarsa; species Leptinotarsa decemlineata. The sequence goes on along the minus strand of NW_027412694.1, from coordinate 7,946,860 downwards.
GGTTTTGGCGGGAGATGACCGATTGGCAAGAGTTGGTCGTTTTTCGCTTGATTATGTTACACCATATGTTACGTATCTCTACGCTAGCTTGACTAAATGCGTTGTTGGACAACATATACGCGGCTTCTTTGAATTTTCTCCTTAACCAGTGTTTCGCTTTGTGGATGATTTCAGCTTGAGCCCACTTGATGTTGTATTGATGAGTCCAAACATGCTTTACTATTCCGGATTTGCTGGTTTCTCCTCGCTGTGTGTGTTTCTTGTTCTCAGCAATGCGAACTTTCAATGGCCTCTTAGTTTCACCGATGTATGATTCTCCGCACTCGCAGGGTATCCAGTAAATGCAATTCTTGGAATCGCGTTTGGCGGCGTAATTTTCGTGAGGCTGCTACGGATAGTGTTCCCAGATCTGAAGCAGGTCCTGATGTTATACTTGGACCCAATTCGTCGTATCCTTTCCGATAATCCTTTAATGTAGGGAAGTACAACTACTGGTTGTGGCGGCTTCTCTTCCTTGTGGAGTTCTTGCTATCTTCTAGCTAAGGCCTGTTCTACCATCACTTTGGAGTAACCATTCCGTTGAAGGTCATTTTTGATGATACCCAGTTTCTTTTCGAGACCTTCCTTTGTATTACAGAGCCCAAGGCACGGTCCAGTAGAGTCTTGATGATTCCTCTCTTAGTCGATTGATGGTGGTTGGATTTCTGGTTCAGATACTGTCCTGTGTGAGTGGATTTTCGATATACAGATGTTTCCCATTTAGTGTCGGTCCTCTTCACCAATACGTCTAAGAAAGGCAATTCATTGTGAAAGTGATGGAAGGCCTTACGTTGTTGATGTGCTTCAGGAAAGTGTCTAGTTCTGCATTCCCATGGTTCCATATTATGAAGGTATCGTCTACGTATCTCAACCAGACTCGGGGCTTCTTCTGGACTTCTTCAATGGCCAAAGTTTCAAACCACTCGATATATAAATTGGCTCTAACAGGTGAAAGTGGCGATCCCATTGACAGTCCCGCATCTTGCGTTATTTTCGGTTAATCTTTTTGATTTTTTCAGGGTTATCAAATCAATTTATATTATATTAGTCAATGTAAGTCCGAACTGATGAAATTATTGTCTGTCACCTTTTGAGTTTGGCCAGAAAAAGTAGTTGACATCTGAATGGGCTCATTTAACATTTTTTTTATTTCATTATTTGAAAGTTTTTGTTTCAAATGGTACATCTGCAAAAAATCTGAATTTTCACTCTTTATCTTCCCCCTCAAATTAATAGCTGAATGTGGTAAAGCTTGACGTCACATCAGTCGACTCGGCGACAAGGGAGTGCTGGCGACGCGGCGATGGCAGCGATTCATAATCTCCAACTACAGTGACGTCAAAATGTATCGCGGGCGATCTCATTTTCAATTGCTCTTGCTGAGTTGTTAATTGACATAAAAACCGGAAAATTTTGTGGGATACTTGGGAGATGATTTACTTTTCTCTCCATAAGATTATATTTATGTTTCAGTTATACCTACTTTTTTCACTACTAGGAAACCCGTAGACCAGCTGTTTTCTTCTCCAGAAAACACTGTAACCCCATAAACGATTTGGGTTTCTTCTTCTAAGCTTTGATGACGCCCATTCCAACTATTTTGTTCCCTACACTTTTTTTAAAGGACGAAACACATTGGATTTGAATCACTAGAGATTATATCTATTTGGAAAAACGTTCTCAAGAAGTTTATTGCACATAAACGTAGTTCTCCAAATGATAGAGTTTTCAAACAGTGAAGTTCGAGGTGTAATGAGGTGAACCTCAAAACGACGAGCAACCATAGTCCGTCGCGTAATTCTGATATATACCGCTCTTGGTGGAATCAAATGTGCCAAATCACTTGAACACTCCCCGTGAAAGTGTTTATAGAATGAAGACAAATCTCCAACCTTTCTTCGATGTTCCAGACTCTAGACCATCAATGTTGCAAGGGATGTGTGCATCTCCAATCAGGCGGATGACTCTTTTCTGGATGGAATCCAGCAACTTCAGGGTATGCTTAGAGGTGGAGCTCCATACATGAGAACAATACTCCTCAGAAGATCTGAGCTTTATAAAGCATCAGAAGTTACTGAGTTGTGTATAGTTTTTGGGTTCGGAACAGGGTTCCAAGCTTTTGAGAAGCGGCTTTTGCAATTCCAGCGACAAGATTGTGTCAAAACATATTGGCGTCCATTTCAACCCACAACAAACTGAACGAAGTATTATATTCGGTACGGAAACATTTATCATTCTGGAGAAAACCGAGGCCTGGGTTTTTGTGGCATTGAATTGAACTTGGTTACTTTCACCCCAATTCGAAATTTCTTCTAGGTCCTGATTAAGGTGATGACAAAACAACAAGATGACAAACAAGATGACAAAACAAACAAAGCAATATATTGGATTCATGGCTATAATCACAAAATGGCATTCTTCTGTCAGAGTCATCTTCAATCAAATTCATGTCATATCTTCAATTTTAGGGGTGAAATGTATGTCTTCTGAGGTATCTTTTGACGCTGGTTGTTTAGATATCATTCTCACGCGCAACTGTTGTCGTGGACTGCAGGAAGTTATTCACTACAGACGCAATGATTTCTATCTGCTTCTCATCCCAGCTTCCAGCTCCTTCAGTTACACTTCGTGTTGTTTGAAAATTTTCAACCCTTTTGCTGAGATACTTCTGGTAGATAGGATTACTAGAAAATCTTGCATTGAACATTCCTTCTGCTTCATGAAAATTACAACCGGCTTTGGCGTTAAGAACGGTTGCTTTTGTTCTTTCCTCTGAATATCTGGCCCGGACCATTTACGAAAATTCAAATGGAAAGAAGCTGATTCTCAGTATCAATAGTGACAGCTGTCAAGATAACACAATACTTCATGATATTAAGGTAACACGGTGTAGATTCTCATCTACATAGTCGATCAAGAAAAAATCCCAAATGGGGTTGATAACAAACAGAAAAGGTGATAGTGTCCTCTGTGGCGGGTGACGTCACTTCATTAGCTTTTTCATTAAAAAGTACTGAAAATTATTCCTCTACATACACATTATGGCCGACTTTGCCCCCTTCAAATGTTGAGAAGGGAGGGGCTATTTACTGTATACTCGAACTTCTTCAATCTATCACGTACACCCCAGAAAATTTTGACATCCATTGAATTCAAATTACCATGTCGTTCATATTTCCCTTGACAAAGAAAAATGTTGTTGGTACATTCGTTGTTGAGGAGGCAGTTAACAGTATGAAAATAGATTTGGAGAAGTGGCAACAATTCCTAAGCTAATTGAATAGAACTGGCCGATACAGAGTAATAGAGAATTTCACATAGCTGTAACAGAAAAGACTTCAATAAATTGATGAATTTAGCCGGTACTACGTGGTAGGACATCATTATGAAGAAAAGAGAATTGAAATTTTTCTATGTTTTTTCACCATTTTTATTTATAAATAACGTTACTGCACTTTCGTCCTATAAGGACATTTTCAAACTTATACATTGAACTTCATACATTGTGGTTTGAAAATGTCCTTATAGGACGAAACTGCAGTAACGTTAGTTAGAAATAAAAGTGGTAAAAAACAAGAAAAGTTTCAAATCAATTTTCTTCATCAGAAAAAACCTCAATGGTGTCTGTATTTTAATGAAATGTTCATCTACTTTAAAAATGCATTTACATGAACTCTTCATAAAAAATTAATGAAAAACATTCAATGCTAAAGTCAATAAAATACAGGCTAGTTGACTTTGATCGAATGGAACCTGGAGTAGCAAACTTTTCGTCTGCTACTGCAGCAGACTCTGCATGTGTGTTGCATGAACATCCTAGAATATTCATACAACACATGATCGTTTCATAAATATATTTTATGAAGATTCAGTTTTTACAAAGTGAAAAATTGTTAGTTGGGAGGTCCATTCTTTCTTGAGGGACCGTCTCATCATGTTTCTTCTGATGTTTCAATTTTAATGATTCCTCGCAAGCTATTTCCTATGTACAGTAAATAATAATAAGAAGATTATATCCGCGGAAGTAGTCTATTTCTCCAAGTTTTGTACTAATATAAGTTTTCAATATTTCCACGCGTGAGATGACTGCAATACGAGGTGAAAGGCTTATATAAGGAATTTCCTTCCGTGGAAATTTCAGGCACTTCATTTATAAAGTGAGCGTTGAACGGGAAAATATAGGAGGATAATTTCATGCCATAATAATGATACAAGCCTTGTTCAGTTAAGTTTTTAATTAAAAAGGAAACATTAGTTTCAGTGATAATGTTACCCTGTCAATTTTCAAACAAATTCAACTAGACATTTAGGTTTAATCCGATTTGTGGTTTCTACTGAAATGAATTTCTTGTAATCGGTTCATACGAACAGGATAAATGAATTGAAACAAGACAAAAGTTGATTTTTTTCTAAAAAAATTCGTGTACCGACAAGACAAGAAGCTCGATCAAGTCGGTCAAGTCGGAAAAAGACAAAATAATTTTCTCTCCACGAGTGAGTTTAGGAGAAATCGGGAGAAAATCAACATTAGAATAAGTATAGTTTGAAAAACACGCTTTTAAAGAACATTGAACTTAAAAGTTATATTTTTTTTTAAATAAGCTTTAAACAATAACGAACTAAAAAAACTAGTATTATTGTGAAAAAAGCGACGAGCGCTTGATATACAAAAATATGGCACGAAGCGCCCACGCTTTTTTCAGAATAATACTAGTATTTTTCGTTCTTTATTGTTTTGAACTTATTTAAAAAATATTTTTGGGAAAGAAAGTTTTTTGCTTTCTACTACTCCAACTTGATGCAAAAAAATGGTGAGGGAATCTTCCACGGAAAGGAAGGAAGCAATCAATTTGAAAATAAGTAACTCTATACATGGATGTGTAGATCATTCAAAGAAGTAACTTTCAGATACAAACTGAAAGAAAGTCCTCCTGAAACAGCTACTTTCATATAAACATTGAATTACACAAAAGAAAAAAAATTCTTTCGAAATAAATACTTCTATATGAACACTGAATTATACAGAAGATACTTTTCTCTACTCAGTTTGTATTGTAGCTGTTTCAGGAAGACTTTCTTTCAGTTTGTGTCTGAAAGTTACTTCTTTGCATGATCTACACATGCATGTATAGAGTTACTTATTTTTAAATTGATTACTTCCTTCCTTTCCTTGGAAGATTCCCTCATCCTTTTTTTGTATCAAGATGGAGTAATAGAAAGCCAAAAACTTTCTTTCCCAAAAATTAATCACTCCTAAAAATATAACCCTTTCAATTAAAAAAAAATTTATTTTTAACTTTTTAGTTCGATGTTCTTTAAAAGCATGTTTTCTAAAATATATTTATTTTTCATTTTTTAGTTTCGTTTGCTATAAAAGCGTGTTTTTTAGCCTTTTTAAACTATATTTATTTTATCTAAACTTTGGGATCAATCAGCCGTATATTGTTTAGAAAAATGACCATTGATATTTTCCGATTCCGGAGAGGGAGCCTGAAAATCAGCAACCAAGCCCAAGGCAGCAGGCGTACAAAGTATAGGGTTGCAGATAAGGCAGTAGGCGCGCGTGTTGATAAAAAAAAAATTTTTTTCAAATAAAGAAATTCATGTAAAGTGGGTTCGAATTATATCAAGGAGGTTACGTACCGCGCCATCTGCCCGCGAATAGGTCAAGCAATAATGTCGATAATTCTGTCAAATACAGATCCCGAGCTTGAGAGTTACAAACAAACTGACAAACATACAAACATAAGTACAGGTGAAGCTAATATAAAGCGTGTAAAAACTTTATTTACAATTCACAGCTCGCTAGAAAAATTTTGTTTCTATTTTTGATTTTAAACGAAGAATAATTATATTCTGATTCTAGTAGTTGCTACTTCTCCCAGATCCACCAGGCTGAACCGTTTTGTAACTTCCTTAGATTTAATTTTTTTTTGCTTTTCATGGAGGAAATTTATATTGATCGCAGTTCGACTTCTACAACTAATGAAATATGCTCATGAGCATATTTCTGTATTTTGTGTATGTTTATTATTTTTGTTTATCTATTCGTATAGCAGAATGAAATGATTCAGAGTTATTCACAATTAGCAAGTTGCATTCCTGGCATTCCTGGAAATTATCAAATGGAATATTTGAGTGAAGAATTTTCAGAGATAAACCGAATTACATTTTCGCTAAAGAATGTAGACGCAGCAAGAAGTGGAGTTGAGGGTCCTTCTATTTGGATATCGCCGTAACGAGGTATTACGTTGTTTCAAAATTATTGTGCGTTTTTACGAAACTACTTCAAACTGCAATATCTCAGAAAATACTGAACATTTGTTTTTCCGTCAACCAGCTATCTCACCCCTACAAACGACAACCAAAAGACAACGAGGTCTTACCTTTTACGTGTGATTCCTAACACATGTTCAATTTATTCGAAATAAGAGTCGTTTGAATCAACGCACTTTTATCAATGTACCACAAGTCGATCAATTCCGTCAGCATAAAAATTGTGTGCTCAAAATTTGATGAAGTCGACGAAGGCCGGTTTTTTCTGGTCCTGAATGACGAAGGTTCTACCGGTGAGAGAGTTATCGAAGTGCTTGAAAAGTTGGTAGTCGGTTGGCGAGACATCAGAGGGAGGGTGAGACAAAATTTCAATGCTCAATTCGTTCAATTTTCGGACATTTATTTGTGGAGCAGGATCGGATCTCTTCTATTGACCAGTGCCAGCTGCTGCTGAAGCAATTTTCGGTACATTTCGTCAATTTCCTCACCATAGGACTGCTGTGATGGTTTGGACTGGTTGCGGAAAGTTATAGTGAATCTCACCAGCGGCTCACCACCATACAGTATAACCATGGTCTTTTTTGGTATGTTGTCACCTTTGTAAGTGCCTGTATGGCTTATCGGAACGACCACTGTCTGGAACGTCTCCTGTTGTCGTGTAGGATCCACTTTTCATCACACGTGATGATCCGTTCCGAAAAAGTATTGTTTTGGTTGCGCAAAAACAAAAAAAAAACATTACTCAGAACACGACAATTTCTGTTGATCGTTCACATCGTGGAGCACTCACTTTTCGAGCTTCTTGACCTTTCCAATACGTTTTAAATCATCAAAAACCGCATGGGAGTTGACGCCCATTTCTTCCGTCATCCCACGTGTGATGGGTCACTCCCCACCAGGGCCCTCAAATTCTGGTCCTGGATTACTGTAGGTGGACCACTTCCGGGCTCATTTTCCAGGCTGAAATCTCCGGAATAAATTTTCGCAAAATAACATCGAATAGTTCGTTCACTATTGCCAAATGCCTGGTCAAGTTTTCGGGCTGTTTCGGCAGCGCTTTGGTTCAATTTTGACTCGTAAAGAAATATAGGCTAAAATTCGTTCATCTACATCATATAGCAATAAGCTGAAAGGAGGTAAAATACTTAGAATGTAGAAAAAATTATCAACATCAATGTATACAGTACAAAATATTCTATTAATCAGTATACACAGTATAATAAATATTTACTGAGATACGGAGCTGTAGAAACACGACATTAAAACGGACAAAACTTTTGAAACAACCTAATAAAATTATCGAAGGGTATCTACTTCTGCAATACTTTAGTTGGGTGTGCAACCAATTTGAGTTGTGTTTCTGTGTTAAGTTTCTAATTGGTCTTTATATGTATAGCCTCAATGTAAAGGTTGTTACAGAAAGTATAGGCTTTATGATTGTTTTCTTTAACGTATGTACTTCAAATGGTTAACTAAAACTTTGAGTTGTATCTTTTCATAAAAAGATAAATCTTTAATTATAGTTCAGCCAAACCAAGTGATTATATGATGTTTATTTCAATTTCTTGTACCTAAAGCTCCAGTTTTGAATTTAGAAGGTTAATAACGTATTTATTAGAATTCATCAGATAGTTTAAATTGAATATGATAATGTTGTTTCCTTCTAAAGAAAAGATAATAGAAACTTTCTATGTTTTTTACCACTTTTATTTGTAACTAACGTTACTGCAGTTCAATCCTATAAGGACATTTTCAAACTTATACGTAAAAGTGGTAAAGAACATAGAAAGTTTCTATTCTCTTTTCTTCATTATAATTTCCTACCACGTAGTAACGGTCACATTCATCAATTTATTGTTTCCATTTGTTTGTTAACTTTTCAAGTTCGTTTTTGTTCGATTCTTGCACTTTTAAACATTTTCTATTCAGTAAGAACTCTTTCAGTATATCAGTAATTTGGGTAGTGAACGATTCTATAATTTTTTTTTTATTCTGTTTCCATATGAAAGTGTTCAGTTCTTCGATTTCCACAGCAGTTCATACTTCAACGTTTTGTTCGGGAACTATCTAATTTAGCGAGTTGCAGCAGATATTTGATATTATCATCTCGTTACTTATTTGAATTTTTTAATTGTAACTCCTATTTTCATATCACATGTACTCAATTTGTGTGGTGTGAAATAAAAAAAATCGTTTCAATCTCACTCACTTTTTATTCATTTACAGAGCGCTTCTGTAAAACAGGTACACATGTCCGTTATTTGTTAAAAATAATGAATTTGTAATCTGTGGCATACATTCAATGCAGAAAAACTTGTTTATAATGATCCCAACAGATCATCATAATAAACCAGGATATTTCATACTTCACTCCTGGATGACATGAATATTCGAAAGTAATTATTAAATAATTATTGAGTTCTATTTTTGTTTAACGATTTCCATTTAATGAAATTATGAGGTCAAAAATATGACAGGGAAAATTTTGGAGTAATATTTTTATTTAGAAGTATTATAAGATTGGAAGTTCTTTCTCTACAAAAAGTTTGTACTTTTGGGAACATCACAACGTCATTCTTTTCCTAGTCTGTAACAAACTCCGTATTTAATTTCCAAAACATTTCACAAAAATATTTTCGATATAAGTTCATGTCTCAATTTAAAAATTCCATCCTTGCAACATATTCAGTCAACATTCTTTACGTGATACGTCAGTCTCATGTTCTTTTTCGTGAAAATATTGTTTTCAATACCCATTATTACAATCTCGCACGATTTACCGTGTGTAAAAGTTGTACATTATAATTTCATCAATCACCCAGGGATTGAAGATCGTTAGATTATGGAAAAATATAGTTTTCCGTGTCGCTAAACATTAAAGCGGAAAATTCGGTCGTGAATAACTGGGTAACTGTGTTCTACTATCAATTGATGCAAGTTATTTATTGTTTTCACTCATGGTGTTTCGAAATTTTCGATATACGTGGTCGCGACACTGATGTTTTATTAATTTTCAGTAGCAAAACAATTTGTTTGTGGTACAAAATGGTGAGTCTTCTCATCGTTATAACTATGTACGGTGTTTTCCATATGATTACATTTTACGAGTATTCTAACATTCTTCTGTTCTTCTGTTTAATAATGTATTGCCAAATATGGAGAATTCTTCATAAAATACTTTGAAACATTTCAAGCAAATACATGAATAGACAGATGTTTCAACCTCAACTTCAATATCTTAAAATAGAAACAAACAGTATTCACAATTCCATCTTTTAATATTCCAAATTCATAGACATCAAAATTAATACGATTACAGGATATAGAAATATAAAATATTCCCTAAATACGCAAACTTGCACGGATACGTATTAAGCATTTTACCATAGTGCGGTGACCGGAGTGAAGTTGCAACCTCAGCATATAAATCTCTATAAATATTGAGGGAGGTCAAGATCAAAACAATATGTATTAAGAAATACATTCAGTTTTCATTAATTACTCTTCAGTAACGGTTCCAGACCATTTATAGAATGCTACACATCTCCATTTCATCGATCCTGCTGGGTAACGGTATAATGTAAGTTTTTGGTGATTCTTAGTATTTTTCATTTCACCTGTTCAATGTTGGTGCATTCCTGATCGTATTTTTCAATTTTTTTCAAATGAATATTTTATTAAGTTTTTAAATGAGTTCATCAAAACAATATGTATTAAGAAATTCATTCAGTATTCATTAATTACTCTTCAGTAACGGTTCCAGACCATTTATAGAATGCTACACATCTCCATTTCATCGATCCTGCTGGGTAACGGTATAATGTAAGTTTTTGGTGATTCTTAGTATTTTTCATTTCACCTGTTCAATGTTCAATTTTTTTCAAATGAATATTTTATTAAGTTTTTAAATGAGTTCTTTCATTATTTGGATGAATAAGGGTCGAGTAAAACAGCGATAAATCCTCTCGTAATAAGCAAAGCGAGTACTGAGTTGGAACAGTATCATGCTGGCGTCACATTCATGACCTCCCTTTCAGTTCCTGAGGAAGAGTTCTCTTACTGCAATATCTGGTTATTGGAATAACTTGTCGTATAAGAGTACACTTCCTTTCTACTGATCACCAAAAGATATTTTTATCATTGGAATACTATCACTAATGTTTGTGATCCTTCAATTTGTTGGAGGGGTTCCAATCCTCTTAGAAAATCATTATGACGGCTGACATGACTAAATCGTGTGATATATAATAATATTCAAGGACGCCCATCTGTGACATCAAAATTCAAATTCAGTCCCAATACCATTTTTCACCACGTCGAACGCAACCAAGTTAGGCCAATTAGGCATATGATGTAACTCAATTTTAGGGAGATCTGTCCTGCCGGCTTTCAATCGAGGCCATTTAAAACCTCATATCTGCCAGATACGCATCCACTCATATCCGCGGAAATATGTATCCATTTCCATAAATTCGAAAAAAACCCGTTGAAAGCAGTCGTTGCGTTAGTGGAGTGACGTTTAGAAACATGCAATAAATATACAAAAAAATGGTTTGACATTTTTTCAATAGGGCGTTGGCTATAGACGATTCAATTTAAGTAGTTGGCATGCAAATATAATTTGCTCTACGTTAGTTTATTTAACCTCAGCAACTTTTGCTGCTTCATAAAGCTCAGATCAGACCATTTTTAGAGTATTGTTCTCATGTATGGGGCTCTGCCCCCAAACATGCCCTGATGTTGCTGGATTCCATCCAGAAAAGAGCCACCCGCCTGATTGGAGACGTGACTATCACTTGCAACCTTGATAGTCTGAAACATCAAAGAAAGGCTGGAGATTTGTCTCTCTTTTATAAATACTTTCACGGAAGGTGTTCAAGTAATTTGACACATTTGAATTCACCAAGAGCGGTACATATCAGAAATACGCAACGGACTGTGCCTGCTCATCGTTTTGAGTTTTAACTCAGTACACCTCAAACTCCAGTGATTAAGAACTCTTCCATTTGGAGAACTGCGCTCGAAAGGCATAAACTTCTTGAAATCGGTTTTTCAAATGGATTTAATCTCCAGCAATCCAGATCCAGAGACACCGCTCTTAGAGCGCCTTAAGGATTTTCCTGTAGTGCTTGTGTTTTGTCCGTAAAAAAAATAAAACAAAAAGCACCAATCCGAGAATGAATCTAAACCCAATAAAATGGCAACCAACCCAATTTCTCCAAAACAACTTACTGTTCATTTGGATCACGACGAGGAAATATCCTATCGAAACCAAACCTCCCTGACTTCAGTTAGACTGAAACGTTACCGATTATTACATCAGACATCTCCACTCCCCTTAAAATGAAAAAGCTACCATTGCAGCGTTTATCGGGAAATGTTAGAGAGCTTCATTTCACGTTGATTTTCATGTTTTTCCTGAATTTGAGTGTAGTCTGTAAACTGAAAAAGACCGTAAGCGACATTCTTTGCCATTTCAAGTTTTTTTGTAGATTTTCACAGAAAAATGGTTAAACAATTCGAGGTAGAAGTTAACACATTTTTTTAGAAATGTGTGTGGCAAAATCAGTAATCCTTGGAAATACCTCATTTTCGTTTGTGAACTATTTGTTTCGGAAGTGTTATTCTTTCGTGTAATTCAATGTTTATATGAAAGTAGCTCTTTCAGGGGGCTTTTTCTTCCAGTTTGTGTCTGAAAGTTACTTCTTTGCATGATCGATACATCTTGGTAAAGAGTTGAGTTTTGAAATTGTTTGCTTTCTTCTTTGTTTTGGAAGATTCCCATATTTTTTGTATCAAGATGGTCAAAAACTTTCTTTCCCAAAAATTCACCACCTATCGCGAAAATTGAAAAGAACTGGCCGATATTTAATGAAAATCCATATTAAAACTCATTAATAAAGTTTATTGTATGATTTTCACTATAAAGGGTCGGTAGCCGGGAGGTTCAACGTTGGTGTTTTGTTCACTGAACGCTGAACGCTCGACTTTCACTTGCTACCGTCCAACCAGTGTTAGTAATCACACGTCAAAAGGTAAGACCTCGTTAATCCTTAGCTCTCACAAGTTTCGACTTCTGAGGGTTGTTGTTCGCAGGAGTGCGATAGCTGGTTAAGCGGAAAAACACATTTTAAACAAAAACAACCGCCACACGTGTTTCGCTATACAATAGTTTTCTCAAGCAATAATAATGAATTACTTATAAATTACAACTACTTCATACTTTCAACATATCACCTACTTGTTTGCCTACTTTCTAATGAAAAGGTCAGGTATAACTTGACCTTTTCAAGGTCAAGTTATAATGATCCCAACAGATCATCATAATAAACCAGGACATTTCATACTTTACTCCTGGATGAAATGAATATTCGAAGGTAATTATTAAATAATTATTGATTTCTATTTTTGTTTAACAATTTCCATTTAATGAAATCATGAGGTCAAAAATATGACAGGGAAAATTTTGGAGTAATATTTTTATTTAGAAGCATTATAAGATTGGAAGTTCTTTCTCTACAAAAAGTTTGTACTTTTGGGAACATCACAACGTCATTTTTTTCCCAGTCTGTAACAAACTCCGTATTTAATTCCCAAAACCTTTTACAAAAATATTTCCGATATGAGTTCATGTCTCAATTTAAAAATTCCATCCTTGCAACATATTCAGTCAATATGTTGACTGTTTCAATACCCATTATTATAATCTCTACTCGCTCGCTAGTACTGGCTAACCGCATATTTCTTTCTGGATGTTGCTCATTAAAAATATTTGTAACTTATCTTTTCGCCACACCTGAGAGATTTTCCTGGAGAGGTTTTGTATAAAAGTGTATAATTATAAAATTATTTCAAAGCGCTTTCGACTTTCGTCATCATCAGTACTCACTTGAAAGTAAATGATCTAATTGAAAGGAAAGTTTTTGTAAAATTGAAAGATGCAAAAAAATTTTTGAGAGGTTATGAAATTTGGAAAATTGTTTATGATTATTACTTGTCAGGCAACGGGAAGTATCATCAAAAAGAGTACATGGCACATTTGTAATATTTGACTTATATAAAACAAAATAGGTTGCTAGCCAAGAAAATACATTTTCAAAGTATTATATGAAAGAAGGGCAACTTGAGACAGGATGTGTCAAGTGTTATGGTAAAAATAATGGTACCAACTTAAGGAGTGATTCATTATGGATTTAAAATAATTATGTTGTGGAATAAACAATTTCAGTAAAATTTTATTATTTTAAAATTCATAATCATTTTATGAAGGGAAAGGAAATCTGTTTAAGTTTACTTGGGTATTCAAGCAATGATCATCATTGGATCATTGGATCATTTGGAAATCTCCAACTATTCAAACAAGTCCAGTCTGAGGAAATTTTTATTATCTATTTTATGTAATATTTTGGAATTTCTGTTGGGGCTGGAGTTATGATCGTGAAATTCAATGTGGTGGCCAAATCGGCGCTCTTCCTTATTTAAAAAGTTACGGCCCTTCAAAGTTCAGAAAAGGGCAACTTTTCACTGAATAAACTATTTAAAAACACAAGCATTTATTCACTAGGTCACCTTTACACCTTATTCCTCCTTCTTTAACACTTTTCATTTCAATAATCAACATTTTTCTTATAAAAAACTTAATTTAAAAACGAATGCTTCTCCTGGTGACATTATTCTATTTTTAGGTTAGTTAATAGTGACATTTCAGAAAAAAGCGGTTGGAATTTGCCGTCGTCTACTATTTCAAATTCGTAATACACCACCAAAAACCAATTTACGATCTAAAGAATGAAGGTAAAAAACATTTGAATCACTTCAGGAATATGGACTGCATCAGTCGTACCAACCATATCATTAACCTTAAAAACTTAAAATACAGTGATATGTAACCAAAAAGCAGCTCCGTACATTTTTTAACATTTTTATAAGAAAAATGTTAATTATTGAAGTGAAAAGTGTTAAAGAAGGACGAATAAGGTGTGAAGGTGACCTAGTGAATAAATGCATGTGTTTTTAAATAGTTTATTTAGTGAAAAAGAAGGCTGAAAAGTTGCCCTTTTCTGAACTTTGAAGAGCCGTAACTTTTTAAATAAGGGAGAGCGCCGCTTTTTTCTTTCGGATTCGTAATCTATGCATCAGAATACGTAAGTAAGTACAGTCAAAAGTTTTTTCAAAATCGCCGGGTGTCCGCATAACAAAAATTTACCCAGAAAACAACCCAGGCTGATCATGTCATCCCCTTCAATTCATTTCATCCTATGCAACATAAAATGGCTTCCTTCAATTGTTATGTCAACAGATTGTGAAACATTCCTTTATCACCCTCCAATTTCAATTCAGGATTAAATACATTAAAACAAATTGCTGTCAACAATGGTTATCTACCTTCTATCATTCACAAATTAATTAGTAAATTTAAACACAGGTCAGATAGAAGATTAGCCTTCAACTTTACCACCTTGGTTATTTAACCTGCAGTGAAATATTTTTCTTTACCTCATTTTGATGTGTACTGTTATTCCCAAATTTATAGAAAATACCATACCTGGCACAAAAATTTCTTTTAAATCTCAAAATAACTTAAACAACTTTTTAGTTAATTCCAATGACAAAATTACCAAATTACATGGAAGTGGAGTCTATAAGCTTGACTGCTCTGATTGTTCTGCATCTTACATTGGTAGAACCTGGTAGACCTCTCTTCACTCGCATTAATGAACATTTAAAAAACCCTAAAAAATCTACCTTTGGCCACCACATTAAATTTCACAATCATAACTTTAGCCCCACCAGAAATTCCAAACTATTACAGACTAGACTTGTTTGAAGAGTTGGAGATTTCCAAAGAACTTTCCAATAATGATCACTGTTTGAATACCCAACTAAACTTAGACAGACATTTCCTTTCCCTTCATAAAAGGATTATGAATTTTTGATTAATTAAATTTTATTTAAATTCTTTATTCCAGAGTGGCTTCTCCACAACATATTTATTTTAAATCCATAATGGATCACTCCTTAAGTTGGTACCATTATTTTTAACATGACACTCGACACATCCTGTCTCAAGTTGCCCTTCTTTCATATAATACTTTGACTGAACCACATGGCCTCAATCCAAAAATGTATTTTCCTGGCCATCAGTCTATTTTGTTTTATATAAGTCAAATATATAACAAATGTGCCATGTACTCTTTTTGATACTTCCTGTTACCTGACAAGTAAGTAATCATAAGCAATTTTTTCAATTACATAACCTGTTAAAAATTTTTTTTGCAAATTTTAATTCTCTCAAAAACCTCTCCGATTCATTCATTTGTTCTAGAACCGTTTTGATAGCTTACACCAATGAGACTAGACGTAGTATTCACCGAATAAGTGACCCTTGGCAGAGTTGTACCGCGCTTGTATGTTTGATTTTTTCCTTCCTTACTATGAAAGTTTTCAGTTTTTATATATCGATGTTGTTTCGGATGATTTTTATTAGGTAGTAATATGTTCAATTTATTTCTTCCTCGGCAAGTTTTCTACTTTTTATAAAATTCATAAATAAATCTGAAATATCACTATAAAACTTGTAACTCTATTGATTCGAAAATTCTGTGGCAAAATAAACTCCGGTTGCATACCAGGGGGGGGGTTTGAATATAAAATAATTCAAGAAGAATAAAAAAGCCAAAAAAGTGTTTTTTCCCATAGATAACATTTTATATATTGTCATAAATTTCGATAAAGTTCAAACGGACTTTTTCTATTTTTTCAAATATGCCATGACTGACATTTTTAATGTTTTTTGATCCAAAGTCCAATGCCATATTCATGTGAGTCTATCAATAAAATATCTCATATGTTGTCGTCTCCAATGGTGGTATATACAGGGCTATTCAAATTCTTTTCTGTACATGGGAATCTCGTAAACGATAAGAGATAGAGTGTCAGTTGAATTGTGACAAAGTTGCGTATTTCTGAGACCTATTCAATTATGTAAAAAAAAATCGAATATAGCTCTTTTGGTTCCGGAAATATATAGGAAAAACTTAAAAACCCCAAATCATGTTTTTACCTATATCTTCTTCATTCGCAGAAATATTGAAAATCTGTCAACATTTCGCTATTGACACTTGATGAGGGCTCTCAGAATATGTCCATGAATCTTTTATATAGGGTGTCATATGACTTGGGCTATCGCCATCTTTGAATTTTTAAATACGGACCTGCATTTTTTGTTGTAGTTTTCGGATCATAGATGTTCACTTCATACTGAGAAATTAAATTTTATTTTATAATTCAGGATGTTTCGGAAATATTTGATTATAATTGAGTGAATTATTCCCTTTCAAATTACGGCCCTGGAAATTGGTTGACTGAATAGAATAGGAACACAATAGTAACTTTCACGTCTCCCTATGTACAGTAGTTTCTAGAGAGTTTATTTCATTTTTAGGTACCTATTCATATTTTTCATTGCTTTGAGCGTTTTCTACAATGAACTTCGAATAAGAAAACCTTTTATGATTATCTGAAACATATCTACATCAAAAATGGATTATGAATAAACTATGGTTCATAGTTGAAAAGCCTTTCAATAAAAAATGTACTCAGGATTGAGTACATTTTTGTTATAACACATATAATTCCACAATAGTTCCATACAAATGAAACAATACCAAAGAATATTATTCCATTTTCTTCTATTCACCATTCTTAATCGACTATTTACTGATTATTCTTATACATATTTGGTTCTCGTTGAGTTCACAGGAAATGAAACAGGAAGTTTCGACCCTTTAATCATGATGCACGCTTTCTGAGAGGCAATATGCAAAATGAAAACATTTGAAATTAGTTTGGAAATCAACTCGGTTTCTGCTGAATATTCAGATGTTTCACGCCTTTATACATGAGAGAGGGTACACAACATTAATTTGAAATTGAAAATAAACTAATATATCGGATAATAATAAAAAATCAATAATGGAAGTTATGAATTTCAAATTATTCAATTATTTATAAGCAGCTCAGTGATTTTCTCTTCAGGAAAGAGTTGTTCACTCAACTCATTATTGAAAAATATATGGTGGAATTCAAATTCAAAATTGATTTTCAATATCAATCAATAATAATAATTTCACAAAACTTTCGCAGGGGGAAAGCCAATGGACAAAACACTAAACGAGGTAAACAGTGGACACATCTGTATGGTTTAATTGAGCCTAAAGACGTGCAACCAACTATCCTAAAACTCCTGATGAATTAGGTTTTTTTAATGTGGAATCAGATGATTGCAGCTGCTTCCGTGGCTAGTCTTAAACACATCTGATAAATAATTCCATCTTTTTCAACAAGTTTTTCGACACCTTTGTTTTTATAGGAAGTAATTTTAAAGTATGAATAAAAGAGAAATGAAACTTTCTATGTTTTTCACCACTATTCAAACTTATACAATAAATTACTTACAACAAAAATTGTAAAAGTTTGAAAATGTCCATATAGGACGAAACTGCAGTAACGTTAGTTACAAATAAAAGTGATAAAAAACATAGAAAGTTTCATTTCTCTTTTATTCATTATGATTTCATACCACGTAGTAGTAACGGATACATCCATCAATTTATTGAATTTTAAAGAAAATAATTCAACAACTGCGAAAACTGATACCAAAAAGGCATGAGTAACACTGATGAAATAGGAAAGATGATTTTATAATTATATGGTGAATTACAGATCCAAGAACAACGATAAGGTAGTAGCTCGAGTTGGAGAGGTTAATCGTTTTTAGACTGTTTCATAATGTGTTGTTTTGAAAGGAATTTATTGAAATAATAACTGTTTTGAACCATAAGCAACAACCAAGAAATGATTGTGAAACATTTTTTGATAAACCCGAGAATAATCAAGTCTTCAACATGTCGTGTGGGAGTGAAAACTTACACACGCATCCTCAATTTGTGTATTTGAATTAAAAGTACCAAGTGCTGGGAACAAAACATCTCTGATTCAAATAATTTGACCTCCTGCTTTCATTTATGTATCACAAAAAACGACCTCCTCATTACGATTATGGCTCAGTTTCACAAAATTCGTCAAATGGGTTTTAGAAACACCGATATCTGACAATTTGAATATTCCGGCATGAGGAATAATAGAAGAAGCCATCCCCATTTATGATTATGTTGTTTTAAAATATGTTTTTCCGTTAACCAGCTATCGCACCCCTACGAACGACCACCCTCAGAAGTCTAAATTTGTGCGAGATAAGGACTAACGAGGTCTTAGTTTTTAACGTATGATTCCTGATACGTGTTGGATTATAGCAAGTGAAAATCGAGCGTTCAGCCCAGGGCTTGAACCATCGACTCACACATCGACCGATTGACTGAGTGAACAAAGCACCCACATCGAACCGCCCGACTACCTACCGAATTTAAAATTTATTATTACGAAAAAAAAATACTTACCGTGACAAATGAAACACCCACAGTTCATTAGTTGTTGAAACACCTATTTTTGTAGTATACAGGAATTGAAGCAGTGTAAACTGTGCAATAAACAACATGTAAACAATATAAATTGTCAAAACGGTAGTCATCAATTGCCTGATTTGGACTGAGACTCGTGTTTTTATAGCTTTTTCTCTTCTTCGTACACAGTGCAAGCTATTATCCGAATAAAAGCTCATGCAGATTGATAACAAACCTCAATTGTTCTATCTTCGCTAGGAGAAAAGGATACTACATGAAAGTAGGTGTTTCAATGTACACTTTATTGGTGACGTATGTGTAATCTTTGAGTGTATCGAATGTAGTAGCTGTAGCATGTGTTATTTTGTGTGGTTACAAAAATAAAAGGTCTCGAAAATGTTTTGCCTCTTACTAACATGTAACTAAGAGACTAAAACTGAAGTGATACCTAAATAAGCTAAATGAAGTTGACAGCCTTGATGCTTAGTCACAGTAACCAACCTCAACAGTATTTTATTATTTTCAAACTTGACGTATGTAGAAGTAATTTTCGTAACGCAAACCTTCCTCGCAGACGAAATATTGTACCACGACTCAGACTCTCCGGTTTTTTAACAAGTAAATGTTTCATAAAATACAAATTTCAAAACATATTGAATATTTTCCAGAATCTTCCCCAATTCAGGACGGAAAAATACAACTTGTAAAACAATTATTTTGAAACACGTCATTTCTGAATCATTTTTCAGTAGAATACCCAACTTGTTCTACAACACTGTCTTGTACACATTGTTTCATAACTTGCATAGTCTGAATACGGTAGTTTACTACTCATAAATATCCCAATAATAGAAAAAATGCACAATACAGGATAGGAGAGTAGCCGAGAAAAAAGTCACGACTACATTAATAAACAGAGTTGTTTAGAAGGTTTACAATTGAATATTCAGTCCTAACAGATCAGTTTTGTTTAATTAACACTGACTGGAAGTGATTAACCACTACACTCCACATCACTGGCTTCATACGTTGTTCATTTCATATGACATTACCCGGTATGCGACTTGATAGAAAAGTTGTCAGGAAGTTTTTTCTACATAAACGCCGTTCTCCAAATGAAAGAGTTTTCAAACAGTGAAGTTCGAGGTGTACTGAGTTGAACCTCAAAACGATGAGCAACCAAAGTCCGTCGGGTATTTCTGATATGTACCACTCTTGGTGGAATAAAATGTACCAAGTCACTTGAACACTTTTCTTGGAAATATCTATAGAACAGAGACAAATCTCCAACTCTTCCTCAATGTTCCAGACTACCAAGGTTGCAAGTGATGTTCGCATCTCCAATCAGGTGGATGGCTCTTTCCTGAATGGAATCTAGCAGATTCAGGGTGAGCCTGGGGGCGGAGCCTCATACCTGAGAACAATACTCCAAAGAAGGTCTGATCTGATCTTTATAAAGAATCAAAAGTTGCTAAGGTGGGTACAGTTTTCTGGTTCGGAACTTTATTTCAAGCTTTAGAGTAGCAGCATTTTAGCGATACGATTGTACATAGACATATTGATTTCTATTTTAACCCCTAGCAAAATTATCAAAGCAGAAAGCGGAATTATCTGACCTGACATTATTATATCCGGTTTGGAAACATTTATATTTTTGGAGAAAACCGATGCCTTGGATTTTGTTACACTACATTAAACCTGCTCACTTTTACCCCAATTCGAAATTGCTTCCAGATTCTCATTGAGATATTCAACCTCCTGTTGCCGGTGAAGATGTGCCTCCGTAGCCGATATCCCGGAATCTAAATGGAATGACGAGACAAGTGTGCTGTCGTCAGCAAAGCAATATATTGGATTCTTGTTTTTTTCCAATAAGTCGTTGATATACAATAAAAAAAAGGATTGGAGACAGTATGGATCCTTGGAGAACACCAACGCTGATGGAGATTTCCATCAACGGCCACTTGCAGGGAACGTTCTTTCAGGAAGCTGAATAGCCATACACGAAAATGATCCAACAAGACATAGCATCGAAGTTTGGCCAGCAAACCCTCATGCCAGACACGGCCAAAGACCTTAGAAATATCAAGCGCAACAGCACTTGAATCTCTATGTTTCTCGATTGCGTTATTCCAAATATGAGTGACATACGACAGAAGGTCGCCTGCTGATCGTTGTTTCCGAAAGCTATATTGATGATCGCTCAAGATGTTGAAGCCTTCCAAATATTTGAGGATATGGTGGTTTACGACTTTCTCCATGATTTTCGATATCACTGATTGCAAAGCGACTGGTCTATAGTTATTTGGAAGAGTGCCCTTTTTGGGAATAAGCTGAACGCGAGCAATCTTCCAACAAGAATAATAAACCCTTTTCTTGTAAGACAGATTGAAAAGTTTGCAACAAAACACTGGTGTATTATATCATTCTACTTAGAGCATTAAAATCCAAAATTTTCAATAAATTATAGTAAGCCTGAAGGAAAAGCTATAAACATATGAAATATTCTATACTTCAACTCAGTTAATGAATTTCCTACAATCTGCATTCATTTCAACTCTGATATTTTTCTCGTATTAAGAGGAGAAATATTTTAATCACATTTTCATTGAGAAAATAAAAGGCTGTATTCATCTCACGAGTCAATAAGGTTCTCAAATTGGATTTCTGACCTAATTAAGGGCTTCTGTATCAAGCTGATGGTTTGTGTACACTGTAATTTTGTGCGAGAGTCTGAGGCTAATTTACTTATCAAACTACGTACATGAAGGGAATTCCGAAATACGTTTGATTATAACAATTCTGAAAAAGATGAAATAGGACGATAATATATATAAAAAAACCTTCTTCATTTATAGATTTGAGTAAAAATATAAAAAACTAGCCGATGTGCTGGCATCTTTGTTTGCGTGAACTTGGGTTTTTCCCATATTATTTCACTAACAAAAACTTGTTACTGGATATCGATATATGGAATCCGAAAATGAAAAAGTTATATAATTGGAGAAAATGGTAGTTTTTCGCTGAAATTAAATAACAATACTGACCAAATTACCCCTGCAGTGATGTAATTGGTAATTGTATTCAACAATGATGATTGGCTGATGTATCACTTGGAATTCCATTGAATATTTTGTATAAAAAAAATTGGTGTTTTTTTCATACTACTTTTCGACCTGCATTTTTTGTGGTCATTATATTTATGGAAAATTTTTTCAGTAACTTGTTGTTTATCATAGTTGAGTGATAACTTTACGAGTAACATCTGAAATCGACAAATGAGTTATTTACCTTAACTATTTCAAATATAATATTTTCAATGTTATGAGGTTTAAATTAATATTTTCCTCAATTACCTTTGATATTTACTTGAAAAGTATTGATATAGTTTCAATTTTCCAGCACATTATTCTTTGCCGCTGAGACAGAAATTTTCTCTTATATATCTCATTATACGAAACTTGGTAAAGATGAGGAACGTATGGAATTTGGCTCAAAAAGTAATAATTACTTTTCATCTCACGTGGCGCGATATACGAGGCCTGTTAAAAAAAAGGTGAATTTTCATTTTTCTCAAAATCAATTGATTTATTTGTTGTATCTTTCAAAGTAGTCCCCCCTCAGATATAATATACTTGTACCAGCGTTTCTGCCAATCTCAGAAGTAATTCTGATATACACTTTTTCGTATGTCCTTGGGCTGTCTTAAATATTCGGTTTGTATCTCCACAAAAGTTGCAAAACGCCGTTCTTACATGGGTCTCTTCAATCTTTGGAACAATAAAAAAACGCATGGAGCCAAATCTGGTGAATATGGTGGCTGAAGAATGATTACGGTGTTATTTTCGACCAAAAAATTACGAAAAATCATTGATGAGTGAGTGGGTGCATTAATGTGAAAGTGAAGCCATGAATTGGCTTTAGCCACAATATTGGACGTTTTCTTCGTATTGCTTAACGCAATCGGCGCATAACTTCAAGATAATACTCCATATGGACGGAACGACTATGTGGCAAGAGAACTCCTGAGGCATTACGCCACGGTAATCGAAGAAAACAGCGAGCAAAACCTTGATATTTGACTGAACTTCGTGTGCTTTTTTGGTCTTGCTATCTTGGGCTCCTCTGATGGGACGATTGGACTTAGGTTTCGATGTCATAATCATATATCCATGAATCGTCACCAGTTATGACCCTTTCAAGCAAATCTGAAACGCCGTTGACTCACTCAACAATTCCTGAGTGATGCTCTGGCATCGGTTTTTTTGGTAGAAATTCAGCAATTTTGTAACGAACTTCGCTACCACACGCTTGATGCCCAAAATTTATGAAAAAATTGCATGGCATGAGCGAACCGATATGCTGACATCCTCAGTAACTTTTCTAATAGTGATTCGACGATTCTCCACTTTCTCGATACATTCATGGGTTATTGATGTGATGGGGAGTCCATCACATCATTCACATCTTCTCGAAAGCTTGAAAAGCTTGTACCACTTGTAAATATTTTTTTTGACTCAGAGTACACTCACCGTATGCCACCGATGGATATTCTTTGATCCATTTTTTCGATAGCAGAAAATCGCCGAAGACGCAAAACACTTATAACTTTTATGCCAACAAACTAAACAACAGAAAACCCCAGAAACACCAGTCATAACACTACGATATATTGAAAACCACAGAACAAATCAGCAGAATTTTCCGCCAACACAACAAAGCAACAACATTCGTACCAGAACGTACAATAAGGTCCATGCTCCGTATTCCAATGGATCAGATACCACTGAAAACCCAAGGAGTTCACGAAGTACCATGCCAAGACTGTGATAAGACTTACATCGGCCAGATCAACAGGCGAATCAATATACGTAGGGATGACCACAAATTATCAGCTATAATATCCCAAGGACATTGATAGCTAACGAAAGCACGTTATTTGGTAACATCCCGACGCCGAAGGCGTCGGGATGTTACCAAATAACCAAATAACCAAAACCAAAACCAAAAAACCAAATAACCAAATAACACACAGTTATTAAAAGAACAATTCGTATAATGATTTTCCGTTGAAACTCCATAAATATTTTCCAAGTGTATTTTTTACTATTGACAGTATTTTTTGGTGTATTTTCTTCAATGATTTTGTCACTTGCCGCATCATTTTGAACACCAAAGCGAGGAAGTGACATTTTCGAAATAAATTGAATTACTGAAATGTCAAACAACTTTATTGTGTTGGTTGCTTAGCAATGTCATGACATAAGTGATAACTGCCCGAGAAAACTATCCATGGGTAGTTATCAGTGTAATGATGGTTTCATTGGTTATTTCGACACACATGACTAGAAATAGACAAATTTGATAGGATAATTTTTTTGGCAAAAAATTTTCAGTGAAATGAAATGTCACCACGTCACTCCATTAAACCAAACAGAACGCACAACCCCAAAAGCAAAACTCAGAAAGTGACAATTCAGGTATAACGACAGGCTAAAGCAGGCTGGGCAGCACTGGTAACCGGGCTAACACAGGTAATCGGGGCAAAACAAGCGGTAAAAGAAAAGAAAGATAACTGGTGCCACCCACACCAATAAATTCAGAAAGAGAGTTCGGGTGGATCAGAAAGTAAAAGCACCTAGAGGCTGACTTTCGACCAAAGAAGGTCTGATGTCAATCTGAAGTGGCCACTGAAGTGCCCATCAGTAAGTTGAGGACCGCTCTGGGGGAGCGGGGATGGATGGACGAGATGGGATGTTCTGCACAAATTAACCGTGTGGGGAAGATCTCAACTCAGAGCACTCAACCCGGGAGGGGATATGGGGGGAGTACATCAGTCGAGTTCTTAACTCCAGACATTACCAGATGATGACAAATAAGACTTTGCTGAAACGTTGTGAAAATAATCCTAGTGCAGAAAAATAATATGACATTGATTCCAATATTTCCAAGTTTAATTGTCATCATCAGGGAAACTACAATAATAATGATATATGATAACAATGTTGTTTGAGGTTGTTTGCAAATGGTATATGCACAATAAATAGTGCAGTATACAGACGAGACTTCTATGCATTTGCATTTGCATTTGGTTTGAGGAGTTAGTTAGGTCAATTCGGGACAACTTCCAGATTTGTTGAAACAAAAATAACACTCAAAGGACTCAATACAGGACTGTTTCATTGAATAATATAATACCGGAAAGAAAATCTTTCTATTTTCTTCGGAACTCATACACCGGAAATATTTCTAGAATATATATAAAATACATGCAGCGGGGTGAATATATTATGGTCTTATTGAATTATTATCTCTGAACTTCTTATGCGGTCATAACTCCCTTTCAAGCTGCTCTTTGTTTCTTTCCTCGCAATAAAATGCTGCAGTAAATTTGATGTCGGTTATAAATTGATGGCATTAAGGAATTTTATTACAAAGTTATTGATCTATTATTCCGATATTATCACTAGAGGAATATCTGTCGTTAAAAGTGGGTGGCGCTCCCTTTTGAAATTTTCAGTATTTTAAGGGACAATGAATGTTATAATAAAGAAATCTGTTTGAAATAACAAAATTGAAACAGTGACGAGGGACCTTTTTGTTTCAACTTCATAGGGAGTTACCGGTTATTCATTTGAACACCCAATCACTTGAAAATCCAATAGCGCCGTTTACTTTACAAATTTTGAAAGACGAAATGAATGGTGAGCCGCTTAGTCTAATCAACAAGTTCAAAAACATGAAAAATAGTTTCGTTAATAACTCAAACAATATTAATATTTGAGCAATTTTGAAAAAAGTTCGTTGAAGAGGAGGAAATTTCCGATAAAAAAGTCCGGACTCCCAAAACTCTATCTCCATTATTTATAATTTTAATTTGACGTTGAAAATAGGGTTCCGCGCGGCCGTTACGGCATGCGCGCACTGCCGCTAAAGAGAGTTTATAAAAAAAAATATTTTTTATAGCATGAAATGTCATTTTAAAAATTTGAAAAAAATCAGGTATCTTCTTAACACTTGAATGAATCGAGTCCCGTAGAAAAAAAAAGGTTCAACACCATTTTTCAAAAGTTATTCAATTGTTAACTAACAAATTTTATCCCAATCTCCGTTGGCATAAATAATGGGATAAAAGGTATAAATAATTGGCCTATAATTTTTAAACTTCGTGGAGCCTTTTCAATATATATACTCCGTACGATCCTGCGATAAAAAATCATTAATTTGTTAATTATGATTTTTTATAACTATTGCAAAATGAAATATCTAAAAATTGTTTGTAATTTTTTTTCAATTGATATTTAGCTATTTCTGTTTTCACATTGAACAATGGCAGTTATCAACATAGGATATGAATTTTTTACGTAATTTGTTTATTAAATTGTTTTAAACAAATTATTAACGAAAACCTAAATACCATTTTTTTAAATCTTATTTCGTTAATAACAATTTCAATTTTTTATCTGCACCAAAATCCTTCGAAATTATTTTTCTAGAGGTGATTCCGAATCGAATGAGCTATCGATCATATTTTTAGGACCTTTATCTCTATTTTTCATGTTTTTGAACTTATTGATTAGATTAGCTATCAGTCAGTGGTTCTAGTGCTCCACCGCATTTTTCCAAGTAGCAGGTGAATATTCAAAATATATCATTTGAATCTTCAAAGAACATATTCATATGAACATATGAATTTCATTAGTTCGGACTTCCATTGTCTGATATTATATAAAATGAATTGAAATCCCTAACAGAGCTAATAAAAAAAGAAGAATTAAAAAAGACTGGCTGAAAATAACAATTATAGGTATTAAGAAAAAAAACTGAAATGAAAACAGTTACTTCACGACGTTTCGATTGTTAATATCCACAATCGTCTTCGAGTGATGACTGAACTAATTCTTCGAGAAATGACTATTTATGTGTCATTTGAGTACTTTCACTTATCTCCGCTTTCCTTTTTCCGCTTCACCAGTTTAGTGGGAGATGACCGTTTGGCGGGTGTTGGCCATTTTTCGCTTGATTATGGGTTTTCATATGAAGCGTAAATCTATACACTAGCTTGGCTGCATACATTGTTCGACAACATGTATGCGACTTCTTTGAATTTCCTCCTAAACCAATGTTCCTCCCTGTGTATGATCTCAGCTTGGGACCACTCATGTTATGTTGATGGTTATAAATAGGAATAGCAGAGCTAACTAATGAAATTGAACATTTATATTGAAATTATTATATTCAACGTTTTTTAGCAAACTCTCAAAACGAATATAAAATTGCTAATTCGGTCCTCGGAAACAGCTAGTTCGATTTTCAAAAATCAACCTCTGATGGATAGAAAAAGACTTATCAAACGAGGTTTCACACGATTCCTCTTTCCATTTAAAAAAAACTTGATCGGCAACGAGTATTGCCACACTTTAATTTTACTTACCAAAGAATACTGAAATTCATGAATTTTACGTATACTTTG
Source organism: Leptinotarsa decemlineata (assembly GCF_025532065.1). NCBI lineage: Eukaryota > Metazoa > Arthropoda > Insecta > Coleoptera > Chrysomelidae > Leptinotarsa > Leptinotarsa decemlineata. Next base: position 7,919,611 of record NW_027412694.1, on the reverse strand, counting down.
ACAGACCGTGATATATTGTGTCACCATAAGTAGACAGGTAAAAGAACTTATCAGCCCGCATTGTATGTACACTGTTCACAGAATCTGGCTGCGTCAAATTTTTCTTTTGTATATACTAACCAAGCTGTACTCCCTAATGAAAAACCAACTGAATAAAAATGTAATTATGGAACTTATATATAATGATGAGGAGAGGATCAGGCAAAGAGAGACAATGAAAAAACATTTCGGACGAGTTAATTGTTTGAGTCAGCCTGGATGATCCTCCGAAATCACAGATAAATCGATGCTTTCGCTTGGATTATTGGGAAAGAAATATACTCGTATCTATATTTCATTCACGAAGCAGTTTTTTTATTCGTTCTGAGGGATTTCACTTTCATGTGGGCCTTATTGCAGAATGAAAATATTGGGAATACATTATTTGAAATCAACAGATTTGAAATATTGGATAGATAGATACATAGGTAAATTGAATAATTATAGTAAACGGTATCAAAAAATCAACCATAACAGAAGGGGTTTGTCAAGTGACTCGTGGAGTCATTTTGAGGAAAAAAGTCAAGGTTCCAGGCCGGTATGTGGTTAAACGGAACTTGCAGTACCTACCAAACTTTAGTCAGCTACTGTGGTAGACATCATCAGTGGTGTGTGCGTTAAATAATTTTACTGGTCCTAAAATGGCAGACATACACTTCATTTGCGTATTAGCAATTGGGAATGCGAAAGAAGCACGATTAATTTACCGGGATAGATGATATTCTATCAGAGTAATTCCATGTGCTGAAACATTATGACGATACGAATGAATACATGCAAGATTGATGTGAAAGTTGGTACTTCAATAAGAATGCAGATGATGGAGAACCAGAAACTGTGATAACGCGTGAACTGGAAGATACTATACTTGATGGGGTGGAAGATCATCCAGATAGTACCAGGAATATTGTACTACAGCCTGAAGTCAGTCAAAAAAAATCCTTTGGAAAGTTCCAAAAGGAATCTCCTTTACCCATACCACATACGGTGGGTGCAAACTATATCGCCTCCCAAGATTATTGTTCTGCAGGTGATTGAGGTACACAATAATAGTTTGTTACCAAATATTTTATTTGCGGATGAGGCAGATTTTTCACGTATTGCTACTATGAACTCTTTGAACACAATAGAGTCGGAATTATTCCTGACTATTATGTCAATATTCCGACATGACCTATTATAATTCCAGGAGTGGACGAACAGTACCTCAAAATTGGCCAGCTGATGTGAATTCTCTAGAATTCTATGCATGGGGTGAAGGCTCTTGTTTATAACATTCCTGTAATAGATTTGAATTACTTGAGAAATCAAATAATGGACAATCGTAATGTCATAAAAAATACTCCAAGTATGTTTGAGTGTGTCGGACAATCAATGACAAATCGACTACAGTCGTGTATTTTATAGATAACTATTGTAAATTTTTGTTGTTTGCTTTTCTATTCTATGTGAACATATGGAGAAGATCAAAATTAAAACAAAAACATCTGAAAAGTGTATAACAAAAATAACCAGTGACGTACTTTTTTCTCAACACTATCAGCTGTGGCGCCCACTGGACATAACGATTTCAATATTACTTCGAATACCTCAACAATAGTTCCACTAAACCAGTTTCAGAATATGTATATCATTTTATTACAGCCGAAGAAACTCCGGGCATAAGTATATTTACAGGAACTTTCTTTCTCAAAACGACTTACGGTCATCCTCTGAGTTTCGTACCGTAGTAAGTAAAACACAACCCTTTAACAAAATGAATGAAGAGGAAAAGCAGTCTCGTTACGAGAAAATACTATCAAAGAGAAAAGAACATCAGAACTTTTAGTTTTCTGGATACACAGTCCCTCTCAAACATACGAAGACTAAATAAATGAACTGAGTGAAGGTACTCCAGAAGTTGAGTCTATTACGAATCTAAAATGAACAACCAAAAAGAAAAAAAACTTATAAGTCTTACGTAAAGTCTTATATAAAGGAGAAGAACAGGCAATTGGGACTGTGAAACTCACTGAGCGATACAGAATCGAGCCAAATTGAATCCTGTGGAATTATCACTACTCACATCATAAAAAATATTTGCAACATAGACCCACTGCTGCACCTCATAAATCAGTCATTTCTTAGCGGAGAGTTTCCTGATCTTCTCAAAATAGCTTGTATAATCCCTATTTTCAAAAAAGGCTGCATGAGTGAAGTAGAAAATTATAGACAACTATCCTTGCTAAGTGCATTTTCAAAAATTATAGAAAAAATTCTCTACTGCCGCATTTTAGCATATATTGAAGGGAACAAAATTTTTACAGATTGTCAACATGGATTTAGGCCATCAAAATCAATAGAGACATCATCCGCACATTTTTTCAAAAATGTATATAAAGAGCTAGGTGATGGAAAATATGTTTTAACTCTATTTTTTGACCTATCGAAAGCTTTTGATTCAGTGGACAGGAACATACTGTCTAAAAATTATATAATCGGAATAAGAGGATGTCTCCTAAGCTGTATCGATTCCTACATGGAAAATAGAAAACTAATTGTAAAATGTAATGAATGCCAATCAGACATGCATGACGTAACTCTCGGTGTTCCACAAGGCTCTATTTTAGGCCCACTACTCTTTTTAATTTATGTTAATGATTTACCAAATCATATTCAATATGGTGCCACCACTTTGTATGCTGACGATACCCACTGTTACTGTGTCGGGTGTTACTGAGGAGGAACTTTACCACAAAACTCAGGTAACGCTTGACGTAGTGTATGCATGGTGTCAAAGAAATAAACTTATTTTAAACCATGGGAAAACGGTTTTTATGAACTTTAACCTTAGGAGGCCATTAACACCTGGCTGTAATTTTGCTCTATCTGAAACAACTAAGTTCCTTGGCACCTTTATAGACAGCAAGTTAACATGGGAACCACACATTGACCACGTCTGCAAGCTGCTTAATAAAGCTTATTTTGCCATTTTACAGCTTAAAGACACAATTGCCAAACAGGTTCTTGTAAGTGTGTACTATGCATTAGCTTATTCACATATTTCATTGAATATATTAACCTGGGGACGATCGAGTCATTTACAGCGCGTCTTTGTTGCTCAGAAAAGATTACTGAGACTGATTTTCAATATAAATCGCTTAGATAGCCGTAAAGAAACTTTTATAAATAATAATATTTTTATGGCACCTAGCATTTACATCTATAAATGTCTGGTGTACGAGAAAACTAATATACTTTCTTTCAATACCTCTTCGGAAAGGCACATGTACGATACACGACATAAAAAATTATTGTCGATACCTGGGCATAAAACAGCTGCATTCAAAAACTCTCTATACTATAACTGTATTATTTTGTATAACTGTGTTCCTCAGCCTATGAAAGAAATGACGTTATCTTCATTTAAAAATGCAATAAAAAATATTTGATGCTGAATGCTTTTTATAGTATAGATGAGTTTATAAAAAGAAATAAATGACCTGTCGAAAGGAAAATAGGAGGAATGAGGAATCTAAATTATTTCCTCATTGTGTAAACTTTTTGTGTAGTGTAAGTATTTTGTTTTATACCATATACATCTGACATATATTTTGTTTTGTCTCATATACACCTGTTTTTTTGTGAAATTGATAAGTATAAGTTATATTATACAATCATATTTGTAAATATGTTGAAAATGTGTGAAAATGTGATGATTCAGTTTTTATTCATTTTGTTACATGACTCTACATTTATTTGTGATATTATTTGTGTGTGATATTTAAGTGACGTGCCAAATATACACTATTGTATCAAATATTGGTAAATAAATATTCTATTCTATTCTATTCTATCAAACAAGTAAGCGGACCACATGACATACCCTGTATATTTTCGATTCATACTTCACAGTCATCCCGAATACAAATTCGATAATATATCCTGGAATATAGTCTGGGTCACAAGATCCGCTTTTTGGAACTTCTGTTCAAGGGCACCGAAAATTATGATCCAGGGCTCATTCGATTAGGAATGATATCTAGCAACTTTTTGAAATATATCAAGAGGGACTCGAAAAAATTGCGAAAGTTTAAACTTTTCAGTAAAAAAAGGGAGAGTTTGATGTTTTGCAAATATCTCGGAAAATATGTGTCACCAAACGCAAATATAGAAAAATATTGAAAAATTTGTAAAAAATATAGAAAAATTTTTCTACACAAAAAGTGACACATGGTTGTTTTTGTTTTTTTTTGGTAGTATTTGAAAAAAGTATATCGTATATATTAATTTGTCTGAAACAATTTGTTCATTAAATAAATAAAGAAAATATAAATTGAAAAACATTTTTTGTAGCATATCAAAGAGGAATAGAAATTATGATCAAAAAGATATCGTTCCTTGATATTTATTTTCAGTAGCAAAAAAATTTTAAATCAAAAAATGCGTTTTCAAGTGATATTTTTTTTTAAAGAAACGATTTTGTTTTTCAAAATCATTATATTCATCAGTGATAAAAATTCCCAAAAAATTTCTTATAAACAATACATTTGTTAATAATTTTTTTTTTAATAAATAGAGCTAAAAATTACGAAAAATAATTTTTATTCAACTTTAAATAATAAGAATACAAATAAATTTGAATATTTAAAAAAAAATGTTTTTCATTACTTTAATGTCTCTGATTATTTGTTAATAACAAAGTGGAAAATAATTTTTTTTTAATTTTTCCAACGGGAATCTCTTTTAAAAGCTTTCAAGAAAAGCTTCAAGAAGTGAAAAAAATTTGAGGTTTTTAGTTTAGAAACTAGCAGGGTTCTTATGTAAATTTAAAACTTGTGAAAATTAGTTGATTAACTAATAACCTAATAAAATAATCACTGGATACATTTTTGCCATGGATTTTCATTTATCCAAGTGTCTAGAAGGCATATGAATTTTTTTTCCCAATAATGATTTTCAATGGATTAAATAAATTGTTCCAAGGTTCGTATGGGTCGTCAGCGCGTGCGGGAAGCGAATCGCTCGCATTTAGCGCTGTTTTAATCTTTGAAATAAAATTATAAATATTGGTGAAAGAGTTCCAGGAGGTGGGACTTTTTTTTAATAATTATTTCCTCTTTAATGATCTTTTTAAAAATGTCGGAAACACTTATGGAGAAACCTTGATGAAAATATCGTTTGAGAAAAATTGCAGAGATTCGGATCGAAATAATTGCAGAGACTCTGTCCACTTAGAGAATGTCTTAACTGAATATGGCTGTTTGAGTCAACTTGTATGATCCTCTGAAATCCCAGATGAATCGATATATTCGCTAGGATAGGAAAAAAATTCAACACTGTAGCATATTTACGTAACATTTGCCATTTTCCACCAGATGCTATAAGTTTACCTTCGGAGAAATAATTTTTCTCAACCAGGTTTGGCGACGACGGTTTTGTCTCATTTTTCCGACCTTTCATTGTTGCTTTCAAATTCCATTTTAAGGTATTTCGTTATCGATGAACAAAAATTATAGTCTTTTGATGTGAAATATAATTTGTTGATCATGACAAAGATAATTTTCCATCCTGGTGTTACCTTTGGGAGTCGTTATCGACTGTAGAAAAACTTTTACATCCTGAGAATCATTTACTATTACCCAAAAACCACACAAAAATGTATCCCAGTAAGGACACCGAATACTGTTGTAATCAGAACTTTTTCAGTAATTTAATTCAAGCTGTTTTCTTGATTATTAGAATTTGTATAGTCGTATCATTTCATTTTTCTTGTTGATACCTTTTAATTATTTTTTTATCAAGACTCAGCGTAATTTTGTTTTTCATCTACTTGAAATCATTAGTCATTCTACATTGGCTCACAATAATTAATGAAAATTCGTCTACGGATTTCATTATTTCTAGTTTTTATCACCCTATTTAAATATTCCTACCATAAGACATTTCTATTTTTGATAATTAAGTAGTATTCGTTTTCAAATTTATTAATGTTTTCAAATAAAAAAAGTACTTTACAAAATTAGGACATTCAGCTGTGTATAGATATTGATAGATTATAGATAAACTCATCTTTTGTGAAAAAAACTAATCACCCAAAAGTGAATATCAAGTACTATAGGTGATTAAAACCAAATACCGGGAATCGACTCCTCAGCAAAGTCTCACAATAGTTAAGAAATTGAGGATGTAGTCCATTGAAATGAATCTTTCATGTAGCCAGTGAAGCACACATCCAGTTTCAATTTGTCGAATGTCATTTACAGAAATCCTTCATGATTCAAAGTCGAAAAAACTTCTGCTGCAACCCGGTAAAATTATTTATGGGAAATTTTTGAAGCTATAAAAGGCATGTTTTTCAGTTTCCAATGAAGGCTTAAATACCTGATAAGAAGATTAATTTTGTCATACGAACGTGAAATATGCAAATAACGACTACCAGAATCAACAGACTATGAAAATTCTGTTGAAGTTTAATTAATTCATAAGTCACTGAGAGTTCACAATAACTTAATGCTTATCTAGAGAGTTTTGCAAGGTAAATTGCCTAAGAGGTTACATTTATTTTATGAAAATCCAAATGATCTGAAGATACATCTCACACAATGTGAAATTGCTCTACATGAAAAATGTTCTAAATGCTCACCATCAAATCGTGAGAAATCTACATTATGATGATAAATGTATTTCCACAACACCCTTACTCAAAATATTCATGATACCATGATACCAAAATAAGTCATTATTGATTATCATTTAAACACGTTTCTAGTTTGAATTCATTCACTTTGAATTCATTTCGTTCACTCATGGCAAAATTGGAAGATATCTCACAATGAAATCATCGTGTGTCTATGAGTACTCTTTTTTCCTCTTTTTTCTTTCTTTATCATTTTTTATTTATTATTTTTTTGTCTTTTTCCTTTTTTCTGTTTTTCATATCTTCATATCACACTATACAAACGGATTTACACTCATTACACAAACTCACTGGAATGTTGAATTGTATTTCTTCCTAAGGAAGACTGGATAAAATGCTATAAATTTAATTTATGGGTCCACGAAAACTGTACGAGTTGTGAAAGTACATTACGAGGCTTTGTTTGTGATTTCTGTTCTTATTAGACTATGTTCGTAACTACCCCACAGACTATCCGCAATTACCACACGTGTTGTGGGGTAATCCCGGACTCCAATGTTTTGTTTTTGTATTATCATTTCATTTCATATGGAACATTTATCTACGTTGATTATGAGAACATAAGATTGATTAGTTATAGTTAACTTTTAGTAATAAATATCATTCATAACATTAACTGGTTTTGTTTAATTTTTGTTCTTCCTAAGGTGTTCGCAATTACCCCACTCTCCCCTGATGTGTATGGTCCTATTGATACTAATGGGACAAAAAGTAGAACATTGTTAGCTGCTGCACCATTTGGCATACTTAGGCCAATGAAATTAATTGTATGAAAACATTCATAAAGAAAAAAATATTGTGCTAAAGAAATGGGGGTATTTCAGAGATGATTTGTCACGTGATAATTTTCATGCTGCTATAATTTTGTGTGCCTTTCTAACAGACTCCTGCTTTGGTATATTTGGATAGGTGTCGTCTCAATAACAATAGAATCGAATCTCATAAAACTGACGAATCATCTCTTTTGTGCGGAAAATGAAGATACGAAAACGAGACGCAGAAATTCACTGCAAGTTTTCGAATATAACCTCGGAAATGTCACGAACAATCAACTTCGAAATGGCCCGCTATTTGCTAGGTGAACGTTCAATTAACTGTAAGGTGAGTAGTAATCCCCAGCAGATGCATTATCACAAGGCGACAGACAAACTCTGAGACAATGTCATGTCTAAAATTAATGCAGATATTGTGTACCGATTCGGGATCCTGTTAGACACTCACAGTAAATTACAGAATTTCAGGAGATGGAGACATCAGAGAAGGTGCCGCTAGATTGTAATATTTCACGATTTATTTCCCAAGCGGAGTCACAGAACATTATTGTTTATATTTACAGCTATGAAGTCTTCGAGCGGCAAAGAATAGTTAATATTTCATAGTAGATACTGAGAGTGTAATTTGAGTATTCCAGAATAAAAGTCAATCTCTAAGGATTCTCTCACACGGGAGCTTCACGTCTATCGCTCCTATTCGAGAGCGTTCATCACTCCTACCGAGAGCCTCTTTAGTTCCTGGCTCCTTGAGGTCAGTCGTAGAATCGCATGCGAGCTGTTGTTATATACCTGTTATATACGATTCAAGAGATTGGTAGGTAGGTTCCAAGTGAATGAATATATACACTGTAGCTCATATACCTATTCAAATTCGACCAAATAAGTCCAGAATCTCAAATAAGCTAATTTTTCAGTTTATATGACAAGAATGCAATTATGTCAAACATTGAAAGGGTCCAAGAAACATTGAAGGAAACTTAGGAAGGTTTCCGAAAGATCACATCGCATCGATACGCATATGCGATTCGAGAGTCACGACAGGATATACAAATGATTTTTCAGTTCTTGAAAGAATAGTGAATTGATTTTCGAACAATGGAGTTAACAAGGAAGAAGAAAATATTAGTTTATAGTTAGTCTATCCGTTTGTGTATCTCCCATTTTGGTAAACTGCGTATCCACTTTTTGATCTGGCTGATAGGGATAGTATTTGTATAGTTTGGGTCCAAAATAGGATTAGGTTCTTTGTAGCAAACTTTTCTCATGTTTACCTTCAGTGTAATTGGAGTTACATTTACAACGTGTTTTATAAGAGTGAGTATTTTTTCCAAATTTATGAACGTTTTCATGGAATTGTATTTTTATTCTTAGTGTGCACAGCCGTGTCAAATCGAAGGTTTTGTTTCTTCGTATATTTTGTCTGTTGAAAATAATATATGTTACCGAAATATGATTTTTAAAATATGTCTTCGAATTAATTTATTACATCAATAATTCAGGTATCCCGTGTTATTCCATTTTTGATGGGTGTGGTCTCAAATTAAGGAAAATCACTAGATGGTATTTAAGGTTAGCTAAGAACCCCGAAGGCCCAGCTCTCCGAAAACTGGAGAAATTGTTCCTGGTGCATGCTGACAAATCCGTAGAAGCGTAATATGCACTCAGAGACGATATATACGTTGTCGCATTTAAACATACTCAAGTACGTGATGAAACTCAGGTTACTCCCTATACAGGAAGGCGATAAAAACATCAGAAACACAGAAACAATTTCAACTAAGAGAAAGAGAATTAGCATAAATGAAGTCTGGCTACCTGCACTCAATTTCCCACTTATATTTTAAAACCCGATATTCAAATTATTATTGTAGTATCGTTTGCGAGGACAATAGCACTTTGTTCATCGCCTTTGATGGTCACAGACAGATTTCACTTTTGTTCATCTGTAGTGATGCATATTACAAGATTTGCAAAATCAGAGTTGCATTCAGGAGGAAAATTATAGAATAAACATTGAATTGAAAAACAAATAGTCTAACTCAGCTAGTTTCATTATTTATGAATAGTCCAGTTGATAAATTTTGAATTTGAATTGAACAACCACCCATAATCAGCTTCTAAAAATATCCAGATGAGTATTATGCTATGTTTGTTATTTCAAAAGGTCAGACTTTTTTCATCTAGATCTCGTAAAAATGTTTTGCCGATCATTGTAAAAGGACCGCTAGTTTGCCGTGAAAACGATAAAAAACTAACGAATATTTTTAATATATTATTATTCGTAGATGTAGGAAAATATGTATCGATACTATGTTAGCTTACAACCCGTATATACAGTGTGTTCCAGCTAAAACTTGTCACCCACCCCCCCAATCTGCTTACTAGTGAAAATATCTTCCTTCAAATACATTATCAACCCCTTCACCCCAGCACCCCTACTTCAGAATTTTCAATGCGACTACTATACTTGTGATACATCATTTTGAAGGGAATTCAACTCCAAAAACACCGGTGTACTGAAATTGAGGATCGATCAAGTGTTGTTGAAGTTTTAATGAAAACTAAGTTTTATCAAGATATTGTTATTTTTCATCACCTAAAATGTTATCATCGTAAGAAAGGTTCACTGTGGGTACCGCCACTGTATCTGGTGAAAGTATTCCTCCTTGAAATAAAAATCGACAGGTCTGAGTGATTTTCAAATTTTTTCACGAGTTCGCAGATTAGGGGTGTGGGACACACTGTATGTCGGACAGAAACAAAGTTCTCCTACACCCAACTTCTATAAATTAACGAATGTATTGTTTACTAAGAACTAATTGTACTCCGTATAGTGCATCTGACAGGCTTTATTCTCAGTAGTTTCTGGGTTTCTCTCTTGTAAACCATCTTTGGAGGCTTCACCTCAGTCGAATAACCGGCTTTATGTTACTTTCAGTCTAAGTGAAGCATTATTTCTTTTTCGAAATGGCAACAACTATTATGTATTATATATTAGTAAATTGTTCATTATGTTACTTTTTGTCCTCGAAGCAAAGTTGGAAATCGATTTTTTCAATTGAATATCTACAAATTCCTGAGTTTAACTGAAAAACTGAAATGAAAAATTGATATGAGTTCGAAACGAAATGTCACAGTGAAAAAATTCAATTATAATTAGGTGCATTTATCATTATATTTTACTCAATTTGAACTGATAATTTGTATTTCATCGGACCTTATATGTATTGATACATATTAGGTAATAATCTTTCGAATAACGTAAAATACTGTTACTGTATCCAAATGATCTTTGACGCAGGTTCTAGAAAAAACAATAGACCGTGACATAATAATAATAATAATAATAAAGGTCTTTATTATTTTCAAATAATATACATATAGATTTTAACATTGTATGCAAAAAAAATAAAAACATTTCTGAAAATAAAGGGCGAAGTTCATTTTCTGCAGACAAACGATAGTTTTACTACATTTCTTCTATCTTCTACTACATTTCTTCCATCCGCTCATTGGGAATCCACACTTATATATTCAGGAACAGAAAATGAAGAAAGATACCAGTCAAGCACGTAAGAGAACAATCATGTATTAGAAATATTCCTAGATGGCATAGCAGCGGCAGATGGGATTTGAATGAGATACCAGTCAACTCTAATTTCCAACAGCGAAAGCAAAAACAACTTTTTGTCCAAACCTTGAGGAACACTTACTGCTCATATAGACCATGGTCAAGTATATAATGTGTATATCAAATAAATCGAATAAATTCATTATTTTGGTTACGGTACATATTTTAACAAAATCCAGAAACAGGTCAAATTTAAATTATAATTTGACAAACTTCAACGGAAAAATGCTACTCCGTTGAAGTAGCAACGCCTGTCGAATGACAGGTGGAACCCCCACTTTTTCAAATGGGAAGTATAGGCTTGTTTGAAAGATCTCTTCATTCTCTATGCAAAAAAGTTATTGTAACAATTAGGATAAAATAAATTAAAATCATGTGGTTACCGAAATTCGATAAAATACACTCAAAACTTATTGCAATATACTCGAAACTTATTTCATGTTGAGGTATTCATAATAAGAAAGTAAGCAAAAACCGTAGCAATGTTCTTTTTAGATGGCATTCTTTGAAAAACTGTAAATAATTTACGTGGCAACGTTAGTTTAAAACATCTTTCAACTTGTTTTGTATGTTACAACATTAGTTGTCAGTATTTTAATTAAGGTTCAAAGTTTGTTAACTTCAAGTCTGACAAATGGTTAGATTAATGGAAATGCATAAAATAACAGTTTTACAAATGATTGGTTACGGAGATAAAACCCAAACATAACAGGAAGTATCTCGCCTATTTCATGAGAAATTTCCTAATTTACCACCCATATCTCAAGGAAAAATAAGCAAAATAGAGAAGCAGTTTCGCGAGCTTGGTCATGTGGGGCAGATAAAAAAAGCAGGTGCCAATGCAATGAGTGATGAACTCAAATTAGATGTGATGCTTGAGTTTGAGGAAAACCCACATACATCGAGTATACAGGCATCCACTACATTTAACGTTAGCAATACATCGATAGTAAACATATCGAAAGAAAATAAAATGCATCACTAAAATAATACCTACTCAGGAGCTCATGGAAGACGATTTTGATAGAACTTTTTTTGTGAGCAAATGAAGGACATGTTGGATAACAACAATTAGAAGACGTTATGTTTTCTGACGAGAGTACTTTGTCTCTTAACGGTCATACTAATCGGCAAAATTGGGCAGGGATTGTAGGAAACCATACCATTGGTCCCTTTTTCTTTAAGGGCAACTTGAATGGTAATAATTATTTGAAACTACTTCAAAATGATGTCATTCCAAGTTTAACAAATATATATCCTGATCCAGGAGACCCTAAGTTCCAGTGAATACGATATGGTTTCAGTAATATGGAGCACCACCACATTACCAAGTTAATGTCCGGCAATAATCTCAATGAAGCGAGGATCGATTGAAGGACCAGTGCGATCACCTGATCCCTCATCATTAGATTTCTTTTCATGGAGATATGTTAAGAGCAATGAGTACCAAACTAAACCTTCAGATTTGAATGACACATGTTAAATAATGTTAGAAGACACGTGTCGCGACACGTGTCGCGGTTTTGTGAACTATCAAGTGGAAATCTCACATTGAAGTGGGTTTTTTGAATACATCAATAAATAAAGACCCAGAAAGCCGCAATCAACTTTGAATTTGTTGTTGAAAAAACGAAAATACCTTAAAAAAAATGATGTTTTGTTGTAAGGTTTGGTCTCCCTTGGTTTTCTGACAAATTCAATAATGATTCATGGTTGAATTCTTTCGCAAGATATTTAGAGGACTAAAGTAAGATAAGATAAATTCTACGTAATTGATCAAAAAAGTCAGAAATTCACAAATATGTCAGCATCATTGGGAAATAAATATGGAAGAAAGTATCAAGTTAATGTTTTATGTGATGTCTCCGGAAAAGCCAACAAACTTGATATATAAGCTGCTCTCATTATCAAAAATTTAACTGGAACCACTTGAAACTGATTCTTTTAATTCATTTTACTCTCAAATAGTTGAAAAAATTCAGGAGTCCTGACTGGAAATTCGTTAAATTGAAAGACAACGTAACGTAATGAAATATTTACAGCTTTACTTTGACCAAAATAAGAAAGTTCATCTGTGTGTCTGTAGCGATTCCATCTTCAGAAAAGTTTTCGAAATGGCGAAAGCTGATCAGATCTAAAGCCTACATGGAAATATTCATGAACAGTTTTGAATAATTCAAAACAAAACTTTTGAATAATTTGACCAAAACAAAGATTAGGAAGCTTTTGGAAAATATGTAACATCTGCATATTTGTGCCATACATTTCTCTTATGAGGTAAGAATGATGAACACGCTTATGATAATAATAATAATAATAGTAGTAACAGATAATGAATTTTGGTAACAATGCTCTTCCTAGTAAACCGCAAGAACTGTCGTATGGGTCAAAATAATTGTATACTTGGAGATATACGAGTATTTGTCATTTTATATCCTAACGGCTCAAAATGAGATAAAAAAATTAATCAAGCTTCATTCAGCCAAGGATTCAATACAGTGTTGCAAACGAAAATCTTAACAAGATTTGGTGAATGAAGAAGTCCACAAAAAATGTAAAAAAAATATTTCAAAAAAAATTTGGTCTTACAAAGAACAGAAACAACGTAATATGAGGTGAGAGTGACATCTGACAACACGGTTCCTGCGCTCTGTGCTGATAATATAGAGGTTTTGTTCTCAGTATATTGAAACCAGGATACCTCAGGGTACGGTTCTTGGACCTACTTTATTCAATCTGTACATAAATGAATTATTCCTTCTAGAAAGTAAAGGAAAAATTTTACGATTTGCAAAAAATTGGCAAGAATTAAAATATACCGTAGAATCAGACTTTGATACAATAAAAAACTGGCTTGAACATAAGTTATTAACCATACATTTGGAGACAAACCACTACATGTCATTCAGTTGCAATAGCACGAACAAACTACTCTTTTCATGTATAGACCTAGGCCTAGGCAATCAACACTTGATTCGTCCTAAAAAAAGGTGAAGTATTTGGGGGTAATTATTTATTGATTCACATCTCAAATGGAATGAGCACATAAACTTCATTTGCAAAAAGCTGCGAAGTATTCTATACAAATTCAAAACCTTAAGAGAAATATTCTCTACCCACCATCTGAAAACAGATAGCATGTTGGGGGGGGGGCCTTTCGAACACACCTTCGTCCTCTCGAAGTACTAAAAAACAAGTTTCTAAAATTGATACATTCGAAAAGTTCACGCTTTCCTACAGACATTTTGCTTTGTGAAGCTGGAGTTTTTGATATTCGTCGACTCTTTTATTTCAATATCATTTCAACGTACCACAAGAAGAAAAGCTATCTCTTACCGTCACACAATTATAAAACATGAAAAAAAATCATCATGAGATTCCATAAACACAAAAATCACTTCTACAGCATACAAACACTCACCTAGCCCCAAAAGTATCCAACACTCTTCCCAATACAATAAAAAACATTGATATATTTCACCTCTCAAAAAGTCATTGAGGCAATTTATAGGCAGGCAACCAAGACCAATGATTTCTGATTTTGTTGACAAAAAAAATATTTGAAATAAAGTTTTTATCAATGTTGAAAATGTATGAATGAACAAAATTGTTATTACTTTACGGGTATAATATAATCTCATATTATACAGTGTCAACATTAAAGTGCGCACCATATGGGAAACTTTTATTTTCGAAAACTTTCAATGAAGTTTAACTTCGGCACTTGTTTGTGATTTAAATTTAACTTAAAATGATGCGGCCAACTGCGACCCACTGACGTTCAGTGTTTGTCAAATTCAACTTTTCTTTTTGAAAAAATTTGAAAAAGTGCATTTCTAGATCGAATTTAACAAAAAGTTACTTGAAAAAGTTGTGTCTACGGCAATTTTATATCCATATGCCAAATTTTATTCAACTAGGATGGAGTTAACATTTTGCTTATTTTTGGCAGATATCCCCTTTATTTAAAAAAAAACAAGTTTGGTTGATTGTCATCAATTCATGTATACATAACAAACTCATCGTGGAGTTTAACTTTTCTGATATTATATTATTTACTTATACGGACATTTTTAGAGAGAAATTAAAAATTTGCTATAAAAATTTTAACATGACTGGTGCAAAGTTTCAATCACTTGGCTATTTTCTTAAACAAACCTTTGATTTCCAAAAAGCAGAGGCAACTAAAAAGAAATGCAAATGATTTCCATAGAACTATTATTATTATTAAAAATTTTAAACAACAATAATATTATAGAAAATACAAATGGGTACAAGTAATTAATAAATGAGGTTGTCAAACACTTATAGCCTACATTTCAGTATGTCGTCCTCCACGTTCAATACAAATTATGGTCCTTCTACTGACATCTGTAACTGCATTTTTAATAAATCTGGGATTTATGTTTGCACAGCACTCGCGAATGGTATTTTCCAGATGTTGTATGTCAGTAAATGGTCTACTTCGGTACACTTTTTGTTTCAGGTAACCCCACAAAAAGTCTAATGGCGTCAAGTCGGGTGATCTAGGTGGCCAATAATGTTCCCAGTTACGTCCAATAACTTTGCCTCTGAACATTTGTTGGAGGGACTGTTTTACAGCAACCGTGTGATGTATTGGTGCGCCATCAAGCTGATACCATAGGTCATATTTAATATTTGAAGGTATATTATCTGAAACTTCACTAACCTCATTATTTAAAAGGTTGAGATAACTGACGGATGATAAATTTTCCCTGAAGAAAAATGGCCCAATTATTTGGTGTTAAGTATCCCACACCATACATTAGTTTTAAAGGAATACTGATCACCACATTCAACTGTGAAATTGGGATTTTCTTGGGCCCACCATCGGCAATTTTGAGAACTTACCGTTCCATTTGAAGGGAACGTTGCCTCATCTCTTCATAAAATTTTATACGGAAACTTTACATTTTCTTCTCTCTCTCCTTGAAACCAGAATGAAAACCCCAAAAGCGGACATCAAAATCTCGTTCTTTTAATATGTTAATAAATTTTGGCTTGTGAGGCCAAAATTTATTCTTTAATAAAATGTTTCTAACACTTTCTCTCTTCTAATCGGTATTTTTTATAATATCGGTTATGCTCGTTTGCCCGTGTTCAATAACTTTTAAACAAATGTTAAGTTGGGCCTCCTCATCATATTTACTTGGAGTGTGCTTTTTCTTAAATTGATTTGCTACGGATCCTGTTTCTATGAATTTCAACATTATCCTTGACACAGTAGTATGTTGAACAATTTTTCCTGGGTGCCGTTCATTAAAAATGTTAGCTACTTGCCGGTATGGCGAATTCTAACCACATATTAAAACTATATCTATTCTTTCCTGAAGAGGCAACATTGTTGCAACAATAACTGTTAAAAATTTGACAAGTAAATCAACAACTTGACACTACCATAGCATGCATTTTGTTTGTCAAGACCTAATTAAAAATTTTATTCAACGTGATTAAGCATCCTTGCCGCCCTAGTTAGTGTTTATAAATAATCTGTAAATACTGAATATTGAAATTTTAATGTAATTTCAACTCTAGTAATTTTATTAATACTTACTACAGTTTTTGAGCTGTGTCTGCTTTTTCAAAATTGAAAATTGTCCAAGAAAATAGCCAAGTGATTGAGACTTTGCACCAGTCATGTTAAAATTTTTATAGCACATTTTTAATTTCTCTCTAAAAATGTCCGTGAAAGTAAAAATGTATGAGTTTATTATATGTACATGAATTGATGACAATTAACCGAACTTGTTTTTTAAAATAAAGGGGATATCTGTCAAAAATAAGCAAAACGTTAACTTTATCCTAGTTGCATAAAACTTGGCATATGGATATAAAATTTCCGTAGACACAACTTCTTCAAGTAACTTTTTGTTAAATTCGATCTAGAAATGCACTTTTTCAATTTTTTTCAAAAAAAAGTTGAATTTGACAAACACTGAACGTCAGTGAGTCACAGTTGGCCGCATCATTTTCAGTTAAATTAAAAGCACAAACAAGTGCCGAAGTTAAACTTCATTGAAACATTTCGAAAAAAAAGTTTCCCATATGGTGCGCACTTTAATAGTGACACTGTATATTAGTATATATGATTATCCGTCTTATTTTATTCATTTATTATTATAATTTTTTAACACAACGCTCATCTCTTATAACATTTGTATCATTCAAATATCACACAAACAATCTTATACCATGACACGCATCAACCTTTGTATTGATTATAGTTACACATGTTTATGCGTGTGTGCGAATGGTTTGTAAATATTTATCTTTAGAATTAGACAACTTCGATATTCATTGAATTTTTTCATATTTCCGCAATAGTCAGACAGTATGTTCATTACTCATTAGTTTTACTGCATGTCATTTTCTCGAAAGAAGTATGAAAAACACTTATCGAATACTCATTTATTCACCTATATCTTTTCATTTCATTGTTCTGAATTCTTCTTCCTATATTATTATTATCTCCAATTAATTTATAGTTCAGTATGTACATCGTAATTTCCTTCACACTGCGAAAATGGATTCTCAGTCGAATATAATTCATTAGCAAGTCCCGAAAGTACATCGATTGTAGCACAGAACCCGAAATACTCGAATTTCCCTAATCTCACTCAAGCTACGAACATATCTGTAACGATTAGAACTATAGTTTACTTCAGCTCATGAATGAAGGAAAATATTAATTCAATTAGGAGCTTTCAGGTCTCAGATGATGTTGTGAATATCCAATTATTCAATATACTGGGTTCGTGCACTCCTAGAAATATGACACATATTAATATAGTGGTATCAGGGTGAGTTACATAACTGAAAAGTATCCATACCTTCAACTATTGAACATTACATAAAAATGTATGTTTATACCATCATTATTATTGAATTGATTCGAATTCGAAATGCGATTCAGGGATATATAGATCTGAAAAATAGAATGGTAACAAGTAACATATTTGTATGGTACATCAAAAGTCCCAGAACAGTTAAATATCTCTATTGTCTGTAAAGCTATTTTTTTAATAAGAAAGTATATACAGTAATGAACAAGAAATGTATTGATCCTGATGCCAATTTTTTAGTATAGTCGAAGTAAACGGTATTATGCATACTTAAAGGTATCGGCGCTCTCAAAGGCCAAAAAACCAATACATAGAAACGAACCCGCTGCGAACTAGTCCATGTAGACTAAAGAATTGGCGGTTCGTACTGTCAAAAAATTGAATTTGAAGTCAAATTACGGTGACGAATAGAATGCGTGGATGGTTATAGTCGTCGTGTTGTCAATGTAAAGTTCGGGAACTGATCGCGATTTGAGTGTTGAAATTCGATATTGGTGCAGTTATAATTACTTCAAATTTTTGTTACCTGTTTGAAATGTGGCTTCCTTGGACAAGTACTAATAGTAATAATGGATGTGATAACAACGCAGACTTTTTCCAGTTTAGTGATTCCAATAGCGATGGTGAACAATGCATTTGAATATTGAAACACAGAGAGTATGTTTCAATGCATATAAGAATCTACATCTCCGGTTTCGAGGAAAACAAATTATCAGATTTGATCGAAATTCCTTTCACAACTAGGTAAAATAGTCAAAAACAAACCTTATGAACGCAACACGCGATGTGATACGGGATTACCAAAACCTTCAGATGTTCATCTAATAAAATCATTGAAAAAAACAATATACGACAGTTACAAAAGCAATGAGATTCCTACAACTGAAATCACAAGAAAGAAATTGAAAACTTCCGGCCATAAAGAGAGCTGCTGTGACAAAACTCTTCAGAATTGGATAAAGAAACTAGGATTTAGATTTGAAATAATAAACAAACGTCAACCAGTTATGGAAAGCAGAAGAATAGTGGAATTGTGTAACAAATACTTAGAACAAATAACTAAATATAGACAAGAACGACGGCAAACTTTCTATTTGGACGAAACTTGGTATGACACTCACGACACAGTTACGAAAGGATGGATTGATGTGTACGCCTAACATGCCTGCAAACAAAGGATCGCGACTAATCATTGTGCATTGCAGAGGAAGTAAAGGATGGGTCCAAATTCTTTCAAATTATATGGAAAAAAAACTTGAGGACTGCAATGTTCACTATCGTAAGAACATGGAAGGTAATATTTTTGAGGAATGGTTTGAAAAGACATTGATTTCAAATTTGGATGCGAATATTGTAATAGTTCTTGACAACTCTTCCTATCATTCGCGACCGCTCATCAAAGTACCGAATAAAAATTCGAGGAAAGATGAAACACAAGGGTTTTTAATGGATTACTAGGTACTTGAAGTTTTACAGACAAAAACATTTGAAAAAGTGTATGCCCTTGAGAGTATTGCTGAAAAGTATGGACACACCATACTAAGACGTCCCCCTATTTTTGTGTTTTCAATCCCATCGTGTTGATTTGGGGTAAATTAAAAAAAAAGCATCAGGCGTAAAAATAATTTTCCAAAATTTGATGAAGGTAGTAGAGCTAGATAAAGAAGAAGTATCCAATATTACTGAAGAAGACTGTCAGAAAACGATTAAAAAAGTAATTTTAGTTGAAAAACACTATATGGAGATTGGACACTTCCATATTATTGGTGGAAATAATTTCATTATTAATTTAAATGACGCCAGTGATAGAGAAACAGAGAATATGGAAGATGAATTATCAGAAGCTTTCGAACAAAGTTAGTGTAGTGTTTTTGATCCGTTTTTTGAAGTTTGACTAGAGCCTCGATGACGATAGCACGACCAGCTGTCGAAAGTGCTCGCATATAATAAATATGAGTTATAAAGCTTCAAATCCTTTTTATAACATATATTATAATTATTATTAAAATACTGAAAATAAAGGAAAATTAGTCAAACCACCAACACTGACATAAAAACTTGTCAAGTTGACTTGGGTGTCACACCAATAGGTGGTTCCACTTATGTTTCACTCACGTTTACGCAGCTATTTTTATCAAGTACTTTTCTGGTTTTTGACATTTTGTTTTCAATCGAGGGCCGCCTGTCCGGTACTGACGATGGCCAATAGGCTGAAACAGCTGTCTACCGGTGGCTCTTGAATTGAAATCAATATGGGAATGATCAGAAAGTACTTATCTATTCATATTTTGATTTTTATGGAATTATTTTCCAACAGCTTGACTGCATTAACCTTTCTCGAAGCGAAGCGAGTTACACCTCTCGAAGCGAAGCAGTAACTCGTCTTGATAATGCCATCTGAGATGATGGCGAAACGTCGACTATCGAATAGTACACAACGGATGAACACCCGGAAGAACAACACATCATATATATATATATATATATATATATATATATATATATATATATATATATATATATATATGTAAACGGTCATTTGTCAGCCCGTAGAATATACGATGTGAACTCTGGTCAGCCCTCGGAAACGTCGGTCGTCCCGGTTTCGGGCTCACCAACGTTTCCCACCGTATATAGTATTTTTTGGACATGTTATCATGTGAAATGACGTTTAGCAAATTTTCGGTTGGGCCGACAATTACACCATATACACATAGCTGATACACCACCTACTTTCACAAAACTTCGCCAGGAGGCGTGGCTGTGTAATTGTATACACCTGATGTGAATAGTGTCTTTGTGAGCCCAGGTTTATACGAACACTTTCAATGGATAGCATGTTGGTCAGCCCACAATCGGGCAACGCTGCACTTGCATTTCATGATTCTAACTAGATTGTCGTGGTGCAGAAATTCGATAATAGAAATGGAAAATTTTTTGAGAGATGTAGAATTTTATGAAAAAGTTCCTGTTTTGTATGTTTTTTGTACAAGCGTTCGTGTGCGTGCATCACCCTATATCTATACAAGCAATTTAGATCAGGAATTGTTTCGCATATAAAAGTTTTATCAGAGCTTCGTAACATATTCACTTGTAGAAAAATGCTTGATCTGAACTCATACTTTCCCACATTCGACTACTTACCCGAAATTAGCTTTTTCGGATAACGGTGTCGAGTACGGAAATGTACTGTTTCCGTTCTAGTTAGGATAATAATAATATAATTACTAACAGTGCGTTATTCCATTTAGCTTGTCGAAGCAATTTTAACCTCTGCACTATCTTAGATACAGAAATTTGAATATGTTATAAGTTGAAAATATCAATATAGTGTTTGGAATCACACGTTAAAATGTAAGACCTCGTTAATATATAGCTAGTACAAGTTTATACTTCTGAGGGTTGTCGTTCGTAGGGGTGCGACAGACATATTTTAAACCGTTTCCTGTTTGTATTTTCAAATGTAGATTTTCAAATTCTAATTATTTGGCATGGACGCCTCAACAGAAATCGCGTTGTGTAAATCAATTTTAGACATTAAGCAGGAAACTTCGGATTTGACTTTGAAATTGTAGATTTGAAAACCTGACTGCACAAAAATAATCGAAGTGTGACTGAGTAGAAATGAGTAGATGAAAAATGACATTTTTTTCACAAACGAAAAATCTAAAATGTGATGAATGATCTGGTAATGAATTTATTGAGAAATGAATAGTGAATATCCAGAATGTCTACAGTTTCAATAAATTCTATATAAAAATCCGCAGCAGCACTACGGATTTCCGATATATAATTTAGTTCAAAAATTAGGTAAAAATCGCACTAAGTATGTTTTCTATGACGAAACGAAATTCTGAGTGACTAGCATAAGGTAAGATAT
Source organism: Leptinotarsa decemlineata (assembly GCF_025532065.1). NCBI lineage: Eukaryota > Metazoa > Arthropoda > Insecta > Coleoptera > Chrysomelidae > Leptinotarsa > Leptinotarsa decemlineata. The sequence goes on along the minus strand of NW_027412694.1, from coordinate 7,897,746 downwards.
AATTTGTGAAACAGATATTAGTAATAAGTTTCAATTCTCTTTTTCTTAACAATAGTTTTTTCGAAAACTCCCTTTCAGTTTTTGGAGGTATGATGTTGTTCAGGTTGAACATAATGAAGTGGAGATTAAACCAATGTTTTTTTATTATGTTGACTGTTCATGACGATGAATACGTCATATCATCATCGATTATAACCTGCAGCAGACATTTCAATCAAAATAAAAAAGACTTGGAATATTTCAGCACAGAAAAAATTTGATCAGGTTGAATAAACATTTATTTGAATGGAGTATTATTCTTCAATTTGAGAACTGCTGACAAAAATTGTTCGGTAAACTAATAAACACGTAGTATGAAAAAATAACATAATTTCTAATGAAATGAAACTACAACATGGGTAAAAAAATATCAAATAAAAATTATTAATTTATTTCTTCTTTCTATAACAACAGTAAACGTATTCTTTGATTGCAGCCCAGTTTCTATTTTTTAATAAAGATGAATATTTCTTTTCCTTATATTTTAGATACAAACAAGAACCAATTCAATTCTAGCACTTCTTTTTTTTTTCGGAGCGAAAAACTTTTTGACTATATTTCGTTTTGCTCCTTAGACCAAGTTTGTTTTTGAGAAGGTTTTATTGTTTTCAAAACTGTGCGTGTCTGATGATCTGAAATGAGATCAGTGTGTTGAAAAACTCTATCAAAATATCAAACGGGTTGAAAATGGATCCAAAAATGAATGATAAAAATGAAGAATGGAAGGACGATACTGAAAAGTGATTTGACTCATTTCAAACCTATACTCACAGATAAGGATGATTCCAAAACAGCTCAAAATATAAATAATTGATTGCATATAGGGAATTTTTTTCAAAAGGAGCCACGTTCAATATCTCCATAAATAAGACAGTAATGTAAATTTCCCGAAACACCTAATTTTTGTGAAATAATATAATGTATCGCTAAGATGCGTACACACTCCTCTTCAAAATATCAAACAAAATAACCCCATATATGCCATCTATTGGATAAGTGATTTTATCAGGAATTCAACGATGATTTTTCAGGGTTGATTTCTAATTTACTGTGAAGAAGGACCTTGAAGTATAAGTGAACGACTTTTTAGATTAATTGATACAATCTCTCACAAAAACGTATACAACAATTATTTCTATTGTTAAGTTCCTAACAAGAAACAACTTTTGTCGCGTTGAATTATATCTGTCGGATTTTTGGCAAAGTTTCTCACACAAAACACTTCAAAATACTTTCTAAAACTCACAGCCAAAAATGTTCCACTAAACAGTTTTATAAACACGCGACACGTGTTTCGCCATACAATGGCTTCTTCGGGCGTATCTTTATCTACTATATTTTACAAATTTAATGCTTGGTATACCTAATTTTAAAATTTAAAGTACCTACATTTCAAATACTTGAGTTTGTAATGGATTAAATGACCTGAGCTTATGTCCCAGTCCCCACATTTGAAAAATAATCAGTAACGGTTATTCAATTCTAATTGATCATTTAGTTAGTTACCCGAATTCTTGAATCTATTGATTGCTTGACATTTTAGAAGATTGAATTTCAAACTCTCCTCTTCTAAATATAACATGTCATATTCATGACTGAACTCATGTACTTCTGCTAAAAGGTGGTTTGCAAATGTGAAATTGGTCTTTCTATTCACAAAATTACATCTAAGCTTTTAATTCTTTGGAAAATAATCTCCCTGTTTGGCCATTATACAGTTTTGGGCAAGAGCCACAACTCAGCTGATATACTCCTGATCTATCCGATACCAAAGTTTTGCCTTTATTGTTTTTAATAAATGCACTTACACTATTATTCGGACTATTACTATTTCTGTGAGCTGAGTTTACGCAGTCTTTCTTAAAAAAATATTATTAGTTGGTTCAGCCAAAAATGACAATGTCTCATAACTGACGTTATCGCATCTTGAATTTGGGTAGATATGGTCCATGGCTTGCTTTTGTAGTTTTTGTTTGATTTGTTTGATCAAACTCAGCTCTCTCTGGAAATTATTCAATAGTCTATGAAGAATATTATTGAATGCAGCAACTTTATGCTGGTAAGAGTGCGTAGAGGAATTATGTATGATAATGTCCGTGTAAGATGGTTTGTGGAAAATTGCAAATTCATGTTCATTGTTATTTTTTGTAATGGTTGAGCCAAGGTAATTTAATGAATTATTTACCTTCCTCCCAGTGGTAAATTTTATTGACGGGTGGATGGAATTGACATATTCAACGAACTTGCCTACTTGCTTTTCTGTAATGATTTCATTATTCACTAGTGATAAATGGATATCGTAATGCTTGAAGAAATACATGCATAATGAATATTTAATACAACAGTCCTGAACAAACTGTAACGCCTATTTGATAAAAAAAAATTGATGAGCTTAAGTGAAGTATCATATTTATTCCAATACTTGCTACTTTCTACACACATTCACATCAAATCGATATACCAAATTTGGAACATCCATTCGAACTAAAAATGAAAACACAGGAAAATAATATTTCATTTGAGTTAGGAATTGGAAAACAGTGAATTACTTAAAATTAAGTAGATTCTATGATATTTATTTGTAATCGTCATATACCTATATATTCTTTAATTATTCTCTAAGTATACCAAAATATTGGCAAGCCAATTAACAAAATAGCATTATGACCATTGCAAAAATCGTAACGGTTCTCAAAGATTGTTTGAAGGTGATTGACAATGTTTCGTGATGAATTTCACTAGTTCGGACTTCCATTGTCTATTATATAAAATGATTTGAAATCCCTGAAACAAGTAAAAAAGAATAATTAAAAAGAATAGTTGAAAATAACAATTATATTAAGCAACAATAAACCTGAAATGAAATGATAGTGAAATAACCTACAAGTAAAAATATAATAATTGAATAAATAAAAATTAAAGGAATGCAAAAAGAAAATAATAAAAAATAAAAAAGTGTAGAGATTCCAAGTCACGTTAGTTCACGACGTTTCGATTGTTGGTATCTACAATCGTCTTCTGGTGATGACTGAGGTTCTCAAAGAGTTTCGCGCCAAAATAGTTAACGCGTGTCAAACAATTGCAGATTTCGTAGGAATACTGAAACTTTAATGAAATGAATAAAAACACTTTTGTCTAATTACCTATATTTGATTTTATTTATATGACCGTTTTCGGGTTTGACCCCATGACCAAGTATTACCTTACCTATAAATTTCGTCGCCGCTGATATATACCATTATTTTTTGAAGAGAAATTTTAATGATCATAATATCCTCCATTTCATAAATTTATTATCGGATGAAAAGTGCAATTTTCTATACTTCACTGAATTTGACTTCGATACTAAATTTTCCCATTTTCATGATGTTTTTCTTCAAGCTTTTGATATATCCTTTCCTAAACAGTTTCAAAAAATTAAACAAAATCAAAATTCAAGTAGACACAAACCATGGATTACTAAGGATATCGTTGAAGAAGGTATATTACTCAGAGATATTTATAATTTGAACAAGAGCCAAACCAATGTACATTTATTGGGTCAATATAAGCAACTCTTGAAAAATCATAGACAAAAAATTGTGCTTTCAAAAAGTCAATACTTTAATAATCAATTCCTCAAGGCTCAACATAATCTGAAGCTGCCTGGTCTATCATCAGGAAAAATACTATTATAAACGATTCATCTAAGACATTGGCGATGGTGTACTTGTTGACGATGGTCCCGGTGTATCTCAAGCATTTAGTAGTTATTTTGTCGATTCAGTGGAGTCATCAGTAAAAAATACTGCACCTGGTGGCATTGAAAATCGTTGTGTAAAAACTGAGAGTCTTTTCCTCTATCCAATAGATGAAACTGAACTCGTGGAAATAATTAAATTCGCATGTTCGAAAAATTCCAGTGGGGTTGATGAATTGCCAGGCAATGTTTTAATGAAGGCTGCTTTGAAAATAATGGAACCTCTGATTTATCTAATCAATTTATCTTTCTCTGAAGGTATTTTTCCTTCCCGACTTAAGCAAGCAATGGTCGTCCCAGTCTATAAAAAAAGCGATAAGCATGTAATGTCGAACTACAGAGGTATTGCTTTACTATCTCCATTTTCGAAAATATTTGAAGAATCATATCAAAACTTGTGTCCTTTTTAAATAAATACAATATCGTATCTGACAACCAATATGGGTTTCAAGTGGGCTTGTCAACCCAGGATGCATTCCTTTCTCTACATAATCATGTATTATCAAACTTCGACAACGATGAAAAATCACTTAGTGTTCTTTTCGACTTGACACGAGCGTTTTATATCAGTCATCATGGTCTTCTTCTTGATGAACTGTTTGGCATGGGCGTTCGTGGTCCAAGTCTGAAATGGATTGAAACCTATTCAACTGGTCGTACACAGGTTGTTAAAGTTAGGCTTCAAACTGGGTCATTTTTCTCTGAATTTCGAAACGTTGGTACAGGTGTGCCCCAAGGTAGTGTTTTGGGGCCTACACTATTTATTTTATTTGTTAATGACCTTTCAAAAATTAATCATCCACAGTGCTCTATACAATTTGCTGATGACACATCTTTTACTGTCAGTGGTTCGGAATGTGAAACATTGTCAGTAAGAGCAAATGATGCTGTATTCAACATGCAAAATTATTGTTCTAAGAATGGCTTGATTCTAAATAATCTTAAAACCAACACCATTTTCTTTACAATTCAGGAAACTGATTGTAGTGTATTGGTTAGGTCTGAGATTAAAAATATTGAACAGGTAAACTATAAAAAATTTTTAGGAGTTTTTATTGATTGCCAACTCAATTGGAATCATCATGTTGATTTCATACTGAAGAAATTAGCGACACATTGTTTCGTTATATGGAATCTGCGTAATTTTGTGTCTATTGAAATTCTTAAAAGTTACTATTATGCATATATTTACTCTGCCCTCAATTACTGTATTATTTGTTTTGGCAACTGCAATAGAATCAGTGTCTTATTAATTTTCCAGAAAAAAATATTAGAACAATTTGTTTTAAAAAAAAACTCGATTCCTGTAAACCACTATTTGCAAAGTTGAATATATTAACTGTTACTTGCATGTATATTTTTAATTGCGTAATCTACGTTAAATCAAATTGCACCAAGTTTCAGAACAGAGATTATACATGTCTTCTTTCGGGCTTCACCCTGAGAAAAAACTATAACATTTTAATTCCTAGTCATAAGTTAGCCAAGGTGACTAATGGACCTCATATCATGTCAAAAAACTGTACAACAAGCTCCCAATATCCATTAAAAAATAACTAGTGTAAAGCTCTCTAAACAAAAAGTTCGGAAAGTATTATGTGAAAAGGTATTTTATTTGCTTGATCAATTTTTTCAGTCTGATTTGGAATTTAAAATTTTAATTTTTGTACCCCTTTTATGGTCTGAATGTTATGTAATATATCATATAATTATGTTGTTTTATGATTGTGACCTCATTGTAATTGTACTGAGTTATGTGACTTTTTCCATGCCGTCCCTAGGTCTACGGAAATAAAGATTTTTGATTTGATTTGAAGTATTGAAAAAATACTTAATAATGCGGGGTCAAACCCGAAACTGGTCATATACATAAAATCAACTAGTGGTACTTAGACAAAAGTGTTTTTATTCATTTCATTGAAGTGATCATGAATTACCACAAAATAAACAAGTAATCAATCGTACATAATACAGAAACTATATGAAACATAAATATTCAATAGTAACGGCATCTTTTTCTTTTCCTAATATATTTTTCCGGTAAACTAACACATAGTTTACCTCTGAAAAACTGGATTTGCCAGGATTTTAAAAACACTTGATACCCTCACGATGAAATCCAATGATACACTGAAATGGATCGCGTTCCTGGTCAGCCCTTCGATGTGGCAGCATTGTAGGGCTGACCAAGATGCTCTTCATATAGCGATTTGTATAACTATGGGCTGACCAACAGCATGGGGCTGACAAAGGTTTGAAGGATATGTAAAATTTTTATTTTCAGAAAAAATCTACCCCTCTGATGGGCCTATTAATAAAATCATACCACTGAAGAGTATTCCGAAAAGTATATACCTAAATATATTCGGGAAGTGCTGGGTGGACCAACGCCCCGTTCATATACCGGGCTCACCAATATGCAATGAACAAATATATATATATATATATATATATATATATATATATATATATATATATATATATATATATATATATATATATATCATTTCTGATCATGTAATCAGAAATGATTATTGAATAACGAAATTAGTTAGCTCCCTAACCATATTATTGAAGGTTGCACTATATCGTTTACTTGTACTATATATGCTGGGGAACACCATCAACGCTGGTGTTCCCCAGGGATCCATATCGTCTCCAACCTTATTTTTATTGTATATCAACGACTTATTGGAAAAAATCAAGAATATAATATATTTCTTTGCTGACGACAGCATACTTGTCTCACTTATCATTTCATTTGAATTCCAGGACATCGACTGCGGATGCACATCTTCACCGGCAGCAGGAGGTTGCATATCTTGATGAGGATCTATACAGAGGTGATTTTGAATTGGGGAGGAAGTAACCAGGTTCAATTCAATGCCACGAAAACCCAGGCAACGATTTTCTCCAAGGAGTAGTGCTTGTGTTTTGTCCTTGAAAAAACCATTATATTGATGGATCGATGTAGCCGTTACTACGTGGTAGGAGATCACATGAAAAATGAGAATTAAAACTCCCTATGTTTTCATACCACTTGTATTTGTAGCTAACATTACTGGAGTTTCGTTCTTCAAGGATATTTTAAAACGTGTGTATTTGTTCCAAACGACTGTATTTCTTTGAAAATGTCCTTGTAGGACGAATTTGCAGTAACGGTAGTTACAATTACAAGTGGTATACAAACAAAGGAAGTTTCTATTATCATTGTTCATGACATTTACGTATGTATTCTATGAAGATATGTTGATTCCAGAGTTTTTTGGATGGCAGACCATCTGTTTTCTCAAAAAGCACTAACAAGGGATTTTAGAACGGTGAAAAAAATTGATTATTGATAAATATATTCGAAATAAGTTCTTTCGTGTAATATTTTATTTAATATATTTTTTCTAATTTTATAATGTAACGATAATTTAATCTTTCAAAAAAGCATTAGGATGAATTTTATTACTTTCATGTGCATAATGTGATATTTATAAAAATTATGGAATCAACTGCAATTTGCGAAATCATTATTCTTACTTATTTACAATGCTTGCTATTCCATTTTGGATTCATTATGATTTTTTAATTATTGTCATGGATTTATAAAAATATGGAATCAACTGCAATTTGCGTAATCAAAATTCTTTATTATTTTCCATGCTTTCTATTTCATTTCAGGTTCATTAAGATTTGTTACTTTGCTGAATTGCCACTCTGACAATACCACTTATCTGAATATCTTGGTCTTATATTTTGTCCTTTATTCGTTCAACTTCGCTTATTCCTTTACTTCTAGATTCATTTCATCTCGTTATACAATAAATGTCCGAACCACTACCTTTGAATACACAGGATATCGAATCGTTCCTGCAAAGGAAACAAACATAAACGATATATTTGTTTTATCACCAAAAAAACTTTCTGAAAATGTCAGCTCCTCAAAAACTTTATAAGCCCTAACCAATTTCCCCCTCACCATATTCTATTCTTTCCCGAACTGAAACTTTTTCTAGCTCGGATTCTTCACAGATATGATGAGAAGATATAAAATTCATAGGTGACCTTCTGTCAGGATTATTGTTTTATATTTTCTTTTTTATCTCGGCACTTCATGCTAATGTCGCGTTTGGGTTGGGTGATTTATAAACAAATGAGCCCCTAGGCTGGTCGACTATGTCAGTGGCGGCGTTGAGTTACTTGAATTCATATACAGGGAAACAAACGTTCATTGAACCATCTGAAGTATCAGGAAAACAAATGTAATGTAGACTCAAAAATTTGGTAGTGGCCCTTGTTGAATACGATTTATAGTTCTGAAATATTTTGGGGAATGCAGGATTGCCAGTTTTATAGTCATTTTTGAATCACCTTTATTGTCTCGAATAGAAGTTATTCGTCCGTTTGGAGAATTTTTCCCAAATATAATTATCGATCATTCAAGTACCAACTACACCAACATCTCTACGATAACGTTCACAACCGAAGATTGACTTATTGCAACCGGTTTTTGACTAAATACAGAGAAGATATACGATTTCCATTAAAATTACACAACACAACAAAAAATATTTTTTGAATGTTTCCTACACTAAATTAGTCAATTTCTACTAATTTTGGGGTGATAAAAACGAAAATAACAATGAAAAATTTTTATTAGCTCTGGTTTTTGAGATACACAGTACTTAATCTTAAAGAGTAGTTATACTATACGTGAAACGTGAAAGTACATAAAACAATATTGTTATGTTTCTTTTAGAATATTTTAAGTACAAAATTAATAAAAAAAACATTATTCTTAGTGTTTTGGCAAATAAAAGAAGTTTGTACCATCAAATTTCAATTAAGTCCATCCGATTCATTGTAAGATCGCTGTCGTTTAGCTTGTCTTTTATAAAACACTTCTGGAGCATCCCTACACACAGACCAGCAGTAGTCTGCAAGCATTGCTTCATTCCAACGGCCCTGATATCTCTGTTCCATTGAGGCAATGTCTTGATGGAATCTTTCTCCATGTTCGTCACTCACAGCTCCACAGTTTTGTGGGAAGAAATTAAGATGAGAGTGAAGAAAATGAATTTTTAAGGACATGTTGCATCCAAGTTGGTGGTAAGCTTGAAGAAGCTCTTTAACCAATGCTGTGAAGTTATCATCTCTTTTTTTACCTAAAAACCCATGTACAACCCCCTTAAAGGCTTCCCAGGCTCTTTTTTCATTTCCTGTTAAAATCATGTCAAAAGCAGGATCATTTACGATTTCACGGATTTGAGGCCCAATAAAGATGCTTTCCTTGACTTTAGCATCACTCAACCTGGGAAACTTTGTCTATCCCGACTGTCCCACAGACACAAAAAACAACAGTACTTGGTGAACCCTAATTGCTATACTCATAGCAATGACTTTCAGATCACCGCAGATGTGCCACTTGTGTTGTTCATAATTGATTGATTGGAGAAGTGTTTTCATATTTATATACGTTTCCTTCATGTGAACTGCATGACCTATAGAGAGGGTAGCTGATTTCCATTATGCAGAAGTACAGCTTTTAAGCTTAGTTTTGAAGAGTCTATAAACAGTCTCCATTCAGATGGAGTGTGATCCAAATTCAAGCAGTCCATCAAACCATTAACATCAGAACAAACTACGAGGTTTTCTTTTTTCTCAAAAAAAAAGGAAGCAAATCTTTTTGACGCTGTCTGTACTGAGATATTTTCACATCATGTTTTAGAAGATTCCACTGTTGTAGTCTTGACCCTAACAGCTCAGCCTTTTCCTTAGACAAGCGAAGATCTCTTATAAGGTCACTCAACTCTGCTTGACTAATTCTGTGCGGATCACTAGACCTATCGCTTACCTCAAAATCAGGGTCATAGGATGTAGAAGGATGGGTTGCTCCTTCTAAACAGTCTTCATCACCTTCCTCTAAAATTTCATAGTTTTGGGGTGGAGAAGGGTCTGGCAAATTGTCTGAGTGTGGTACAGGCCGAAGAGCAGATGGGAGATTAGGGTATTTAACCGTTCCTCTTTTCTTCATAGATAAACCTTGCTTAATGGGAGGAGTTAAGCAGAAATAACAGTCGTCTGTATGATTGGTAGGCTCACGCCAAACCATAGGTACTGCAAAAGCCATTGCCTGGTTTTTATTTTTCAGCCACTCTCGCAATATGACGGAACAAGAATTACAACATATATGAGGAGCCCATGATTTATCTTGGTCCCCAACTTTCACACCAAAATAATGTTCACAGGCTGTCTTAACGATAGGTGTCATTTTACGTTTCTGAGCCTTAAATGTTATTTCACCACATATAAAGCAAAAGCTATCGACAGAATTCACACACTTTCGAGGCATTTCAGATCAGCACTTGAATTAATTTAAAAATCAACTTCACACGATAATGTCAATAGCAACCACGTGCGTACAATTGACAAACTCACATAGGTTATGTTTACTACTTAAGAACAGCTGATGAGAGGGGTGTTATCTAAACAAACATGTGTACCAACTGTTGGTGATGAAATATTTCATTTGTTGAAAACTCAATATACATATATATAATATAATGATACTATATCTTGAAAACAAGAGCTAATATATAATTTTTATGGTCACTTTCGGTTTTAACACGTGGAAATACATTAAAATCATCTAATTTCAACTCCGAAACAAAAACTTTGTTGTGTTGTGTTATTCATTCAGATGAAACCCCATTCACCAACTTGAAACTCTTCAATAGGAATACTAAGGTACTGACCACAAACAAATTTACATCTGATGCAAGAAGGAAGTTTTCAAGAGCGATTTGGTTTCAATTGTTGGATGGGTATTATCGGAGAAAAACTTTTGGGGCCAATAATTTTCGACGGACAACTGACTGCCGAATTTACAGTTTCTTAGAAATCAAATTAATGATTACTTCGAAGATTTACCACTGACTAACCAAGTTAATATCTATTTTCAACAAGATGGAGCGCCACCTCACAATTTTCAATTTAGTTTTTAGAGGAAAAAAAATACTCCACAACAAATTATATAATTGAATTCATGACCTAGACCTAGTATAAAGTGATTGAAATAATATATTTTCCTTAGGAAAAACTTATGATAGTCCTGTTGTAGTAGAACTCACCTTATTTCTTAGATGAGTAGCAAATATTTGACAAACCCAAATCAAGTTAAAAGGAACGTCATTAATTACAGCACACGACTGAGTAACAGAGACAGGAAAATAAAATACTATGAAAACACTTCTATGCAGAAAAACAAAATAGAAACAGCACCTGATACATTGAAAACAATAAGCTACATCTGACCCAAAACATTTTTACACCAGAAGACCTCGAAAAGTTTGAGGAGAATAGTGAATTTACCAACAATTCATAATCCCATAAAGATCCGGCAACACCAGCTCCACAGCCATTGTTGGCACCTAATTGTCCCTTCCTAATCTAACTGAAAATTATAACACCAATTTACCTCAAAAACAAGTACAACGAAGAAAACCGTCAAAGACAAATACAAGCCAAATACAAGAAAAAATTCAATTAAGCAGTCAGTGGTATTTAACTCTGGGTCAATAAACATACATAACATTATAATATGAACGCTTTTAGGAAATATACGATGTTGAGGTGGTTAAATTCAAAATTTCAGGAAAAATTTCTGATTTCAATACCCTTAATGACAGTTCAAACAACGCAAATCTTTATTATTTATGAACATGTGAAGTCACTTATATTTTTATTATTTAGTAGGTACACACACGGCGGTGTTGTGTTATAGTTTCAGTCATAAATTTGTTGAGTTACATTCTTCAAAAGCAATTTATCTCGACAATACCAATCTGCAAGAATAACTTACAGTAATAGCAATATATAGATCGTCAAGTAGCACCATTGAACAATTCAACTGTGATCTTTACACATAATTGTCAACACACAAACAAAAACACCATATGATTACAGGTGACATTAATATAAATATTCTAGAAAATCGAGATTCAGGGTATACCGATGAATATAAAAAATATTAAATTCGCTCAATTTTGTAACTCATATAAATGACGTGACTCGCAGAGCAAAGACTACTAGAAGTGGTTAGTCGAAATGACTCCCCAAGGTCGTAGGGTACTACAGTTGTTAACCTTCTCTGAAACGTATTTATAAAATATCTTTCTTTTATTCAAGGAAGTTCTACTGTCGTAGGGTATTCAGCTACAGAGGCGAGTATGGCAATCATGAAAATAATGATCGTAGTTAGAAAAGTGTTTTGCAAGGTGAAATTTCCAAATAAAATTCCTGAAAACATAAGATACATATGACAGTATATACATTATTTTTTTCAGACTTATGCAATTCAAATTCCAAATAGACGTATGTTCTACTGTTAGCAAAAAAGAAAGAAAACTATGTGAATCTTTCGACTACTTCAATTTATTTCGTAACAGGTTTCAGTTACATTCAAATTCATAGTGAGTCAAAATGTAAGGATTTACAATAGATAAACAAAGATGACAAAAAGTTTTATATATAACAGTAGTACTTGTGATGCACTCTTTGGAACCTTTTGTGTAGTAATGAATATTACTGAAGTTTTATCCCAACACCAAACCTTCAATCTCCGACTTGAAGATGATCACTTGGTGATCGAAACACGTGTCGAGGTGTTAAAATTACGGTTTGGTGTTGGGATAAAACTCCAGTGATATTCATTTACTACAGTAGTGGTACCTAACTTGATTGGTCAATAGTAAATGAGATAACAGGTAGAATTTGTAAACCAATGACAATGTCAGTTCTTGGATAGCCGGAAAATTTTGAGATAACAGGTACATTTTTGAATATGGATAAAATTTTTGGCATCATGAAAAAAGGTTCAACAATGGTGAGTGGTCAACCTCCTATTGATCGTTTAACAGAAATTAAGAAAGTTTACCCTTATTTATTTCCAGATACCCCAGCAGGTTCAACTTTTCCAAAAGGTGGCACGCGTAGGTGGAATTAATTTTCTTGATGTCAAAACTTCTTTTTATGTTCGGAGGGATTAATATTAGTAACATTATACAACTTCAATAAATAGTTCAAAATTCAAAATTAATTTATTGAAGTCGGAAAAAGTAAGTTCAACAGGGGAGTATGTAAATGAAATGGTTACCGGTTATCTCTAGCTCCCAAAAATTGAATTTTCTAGAAAAAAAGCTTTTGTCGATTATTATGTATTATAGAAAATAATAATTGAATAAGAAGCATTACCCTTCATATGGACTTACATATGGACATATGGACATCATCCAAGAGTACAAACTCCACCAGGGCCAACACGAAAATATTTTTCTTCTTCCATTAACCGGTATACCTTCAGAAATACCAATACTGAAAAACTTTGCAGACTACTCGGAGGAGTTGATTGGAATCAACACTTCAGCAACCTGAATGGCGTCAATCAAACATGCGTACGGTTTAACGAAGTCATACAAAATATAATAAAAAAGTGTGTACCCATGAAAAAATACTGCTCTCGCAAGTACTCTACCTGGTATTCAATAGACCTTTTAACGTGTGATTCCGTGTTAGGAATCACACGTTAAAAGGTAAGACCTCGTTAGTCCTTAGCTCGCACAAGTTTCTCAACTTCTGAGAGTTGTCGTTCGTATGGGGGCGGCAGCTGATTAACGGCAAAACAGATTTTAAACAGATTTTAAACTAAAAGTAAAAAATTACTACTTGAAAATATATAGACATCACACACTACATTTTATCAAGAAAAGTTCAGAGAGATGAGGCATTCAGTTAAACGCGATTAGATATTTCATATAAACGAACTCTGAACAAAACCTGAGAAAAAATCCCTTCAGTTTATGAGCTATGTGAACTCAAAGAATGATAAATATCAAATTCCAGGACATATGTATTTTAATGATCAAATATTGTCATCACCTTACGCTATAATTTATGCTTTTGCAACAAACTTTCAAAGCGTATATATTTCTAATAATAATTTAAAAAATTCAAACTGGAGTAATGGAGAATGTTTCAACACCAGTAATTACTTACATCTTAGTAAAATCTCGGGAAATGACATCATCTCGGCTTCCAATAAATGGAAAAATAAATTGACAGTTCGACCAGATGGCATTTCAGTCAAACTTTTTAAGAATCATTTTGCTGTTTTTGCGAAGTCTCTCTGTATCATTTACAACTTCGTGATGTAAAATTGTTACTTTTCGAATATATGGAAGCTGTCGAGGGTATGCCCTATCTTTAAAACCGGCAAGAATTCGGAAATAAATTATAGACTGATTACCACAATATCAGTGTACTCGAAATTAGTTGAAATAATTTTATCGGACCTCATTTATAAGCACGTAAAAAACACAATTTTCAAATTCCAACATGGTTTTGTGAAGTGTCGTGGCACTGCATCAAATCTTTGTACTTATTTTTACACAATATGTTTATGACAAACTGGACCAACGTAAACAAGTTGATGTGGTGTATACAGACTTCAGCAAAGCATTTGATCGGGTTTCACATCATCAGTTGCTCATGAAATTATCAAGCTTAAGTATTTACAGAAGCCTTCAATGTCTGCTGAAATCATATCTTAGTGATAGAATAGTATTTGTGGAATTTGAAGAAATTAAATAGTTTATATTTAATGCAACTTCCGGGGTTCCTCAAGGTTCAACTTGGGTCCACTATTATTTCTTCTGTTGGTTAATGACATTTCTGATAATATCAACTCTAAAAAACTACTTTTTGCTGATGATATGAAGATTTTCAGGAAGATCTGTTTAAAAAATCTGTTTAAAATCTGTTTTTCCGTTAACCAGCTGTCGCACCCCTACGAACGACAACCCTCAGAAGTCGAAACTTGTGCGAGCTAAGGATTAACGAGGTCTTACCTTTTAACGTGTGATTCCTAACACGGGTTGGACGGTAGCAAGTGAAGATCGATCGTTCAGACTAGGGCTTGAACCACCGACCAACACGGCAGTCAATTCGAGTGAGTGAACAAAGCACCCACGCCGAACCGCTTGGCTACCGGTCAGCCGGTAGCCAAGCGGTTCGGCGTGGGTGGTAGCGGTAGCCAAGAAGATTGAGAGTAATATGATTGTATATCATTACAAAACGATATTACTGAGTTACATGATTGGTGTCAGAAAAATAAGCTATCATTAAACATAGGCAATTGTAAAATTAGGACTTTTGCAAGGAAATCCTCAGTACAAATATATAAATACAAATTGCAAATATATATCTTTGTATCTATATCCTGGACCCGGAAGTCACGCAGGTAGCTATAGCTGCCTACGTGGTGATGTTAGATGATGCCTAGGAATGCTGGGTCTTCTAATTGAAACCACAAATGTGCGGTTGGCTCCTGTTGGTGACACCGTGCATATGTGATGTTTTTTTTTCATTTTTGGTAACCAGTTGTTGTCCACCTTTGCAATTGGCTGCACCGCGCTGATGAGGCCAATAGCCAGAAACACGTGTCCGCGGTTTGCCTCCATATTTCTTGAGTGTCAGGTCCACGAATTTCCTCCTTTTGATTTATATCATACACACTCAAGAATATCTATATCTTTGTATCTATATCCTGGACCCGGAAGTCACGCAGGTAGCTATAGCTGCCTACGTGGTGATGTTAGATGATGCCTAGGAATGCTGGGTCTTCTAATTGAAACCACAAATGTGCGGTTGGCTCCTGTTGGTGACACCGTGCATATGTGATGTTTTTTTTTTCATTTTTGGTAACCAGTTGTTGTCCACCTTTGCAATTGGGTGTACCGCGCTGATGAGGCCAATAGCCAGAAACACGTGTCCGCGGTTTGCCTCCATATTTCTTGAGTGTCATGTCCACGAATTTCCTCCTTTTGATTTATATATATATATATATATATATATATATATATATATATATATATATATATAACTCACAACATCACTTTCACTGTCCTTTGACATCGATATATTCTTCTTACCCTTATCTCAGTTTAGGAAAGCAATATATACATAACTGATATGTTACATGGTATGTAATGCTAATATAGATTACGTTTTATGCTTAATTTTTCTTTTTCAGGACTAAGCTTTTCATTTTGTATTATGTACTCCTGTAATTGTGTCTCATGACCTGTTGGATGTATTTTCTGAATTGTGGAATTGGCCGCGGTGGTAGTGCGCCCGACTCATAATCGGAAGACCGTGGGTTCGATTCCTGCCTCGACCAGATATTTTTCTCGAGAGAATTTATCTGGTTGAAGCTGGTATGATTCTGCAACCGTGTTAGGAATCACACGTTAAAAGGTAAGACCTTTAAAAGGTAAGACCAAATGCTTTTCATTTTACTTCTTTAAATTTTATCAAGTTTTGGAAGATTCAACAGATTATTATCCACGCGAGCCTATGACGCTTGAATTTAATAGCAATATTAGAAAGAGGTATGTATGTAGGAATCGTTTTTTTTAATAATAAATTGCAGTTGTACAGATTGAGGATTGCAGAATAAATTGAATATGTGAAATGATTCTTTAATCCAGTTTGCTATATTTTTTGATTTTCATAAATATATATTATTAAATGCATCATAGTTTAGGTAAATATTTTGTATGTAAACAAGAAAACAAATTCAACGTATTCAAATCATCTTCTAGAAGAAAATCACATCTTTAATGAAGAATTCGAAATTTTGCACATTGAAAATAAAGGTTTCAAACTGAATCATTTAGAAGCAATGGAAATTAATAAACTTAAAAATTCAAATATTCTAATGAATGACCAATTAGATTTGAATAGATCACCATTATTGAACTTGTTTTCTTAAAAACCCATAAAGAATTATTATTGATGTAGATGGTAGGCAATTTGCTTTAGGTAAGCATAATCGAGCAGGTATGTGATGTAGAGATTCAGGTAATTTCTTACAGGTAGTCTCGATTGTGGTTACCTGTAGTATATAAATATGAATGTAAGGATGCTTGGATGTATTAATCATTTGAAAAAGCTAATGTTTTAGCGAAACATGTTATGATTATTTTCAATAAAGTTAGTGGAGATCAAATCGTTTAAGTGTAGTTTGTGAAATTACTATGGATCTTCATCAAGTAACGGCCGAATCAATCAGAAAAATATTTTGTGATCTTTAGACTTTGTGTACTGATTTTAGATATAGAACTTATTTCCAAACATGATTTTTTGGGTACATTTTACTCCATGTGGAGAATTTTTTATTAATTGAAACGTTAACGGGTTCATATACACTTCCATAATTAAATTGATAATTATAGGCTTCGTAAATTCTACAATTTGGCAAAGTTGATTATTTCTATTATTCCTATTGGTCAATCGAACAAGATGCGGGAATAGGCTCGTGACTTCACCGGCTTACCACATTCGATTTTTAATAATTAATTACGGAAGAACTACGGTACTTAGAGAGCTGAAACAAAGTGCACTGTTTTTCAATTAGAAATTTCTATCAAGTGAACTATAAACCAAAAATCATGAAACAAGCCCATTAACAAGTAACGAATATTATATTGAATTTCAATATTGTTAGTGGATATTCATTATGTTGGCATGTTTCTCACATTTTACTAATAAGATTGTCGACCATTTGCGACATGATGGACTCAAAAAAGATCAAACATAACGACGACAAACGGTCGCTGTACCCATTAAATCAACTCAAGCAGCCGCCTCTGTTTACAACTGTTTTACCTTTCATGTGGTCGGAAAAGAGGAGAGCTCTTCTTGCTATTTTCTGTCGAGGGACGCTTCACATAAAAATTTAAATATCAAAGTAGACCTATGAGACCGGTTCGTTGAAGATATAAATTTCACTTGCAATTTCGAACTTTTTTCATCCAACTTCATTTGCATTTTTTTTTAGTAAAGTGCCAATGTCGGTAATTCTCAAACTTGCCATTTTCTATTGATGCCTGAATGAGTATGAAAGCTCCATTTTGTTCTGTGTCATTCACGAAAGCAACCAATCTTTTTATTAATATTAGGAATACTGAAAGGTCGATTGGATACAAAAGGTGAATAACCAAGAAAAGTACTTGATAAAAATAACATGTCGATTCGCTTTCCGATGGCATTCCATGATAGCTTCCCAAATTTCTACTACCGCAATTATCGGTTGATTGGTCAAACCACCAACACTGAAATAAAAACTTGGCAAGTTGAATTGGGTGTTAGGTGGTCCCACTTATATCTCGCTTGCATTTACGCAGTTATTTTTATCGAATACTTTTCTTGGTTATCCATTTTGTCTTCAATCGTCAGTACCCTGCCCGGTACTGACGATGCCCAATAGGCTGAAACAGCTGTATACCGGTGGCTCTTAAATTGAAATCAATATGGGAATGATCAACATGGTACTTATATATTTAAAGCGTTATAACTTCTATTTATTATATGGGTGTGCTTTTAATAGCTAGCTTTTGAATCTACTCAAACTGAACGTTTCATCCTCTTGTTTGTTCTTTTATGCTGTTAGAACGCCCTGTGCAGGTACTGCAGGTAAATTTGCCTGTATTTGGATTACATCAGATAATATCCTTTGTGTTGAATTTTCTCTAGGTTCACTGTTTCTAGGAATGTGTATTGTGTTGTGTAGTATATTGAATGTTAGGTCTTGTTGTGTTTTGATTTGTATTTGTTCCTCGATAAGTGAATTATGACGTTTAAATTTATGGATGTTTAAGTTTTCCCAGATGTCCATACGGTTTCTTTCATTGACTTGTTTTATGAGTTTTATGTTCTCTGTACAAAACAAACATAACTTTCCCCCACCAGAGAACATAAAACTCATAAAGCATGTCAATAAAGGAAACCGTATGGACACCTGGGAAAACTTAAAGATCCATAAATGTATAAGTCATAATTCACTTATCGAGGAACAAATACAAATCAAAACACAACAAGACCTAACATTCAATAAACTACACAATACAATACACATTCCTAGAAACAGTGAATAATACCTGATGTAACTCAAATACATATGTTGTGACATATGTTAATATTAAAATACTGAAAAAAAGGAAAATTATACTTGAATAATTCGAATATATATATATATATATATATATATATATATATATATATATATATTCGTTGCTGACTAGTTAGGAATGGAGCTAGTAGATAGTGGGGCTTTGCAGCAAATAAAAAAGTATTTTTTAAAGTTTGTCCAAGTTTTCGTCAATTTACTAAATTGTTTCCATCGCCTGGGATGCTACAAAATTATGGGTGTGAGTAATATTAAGATATAATTGGATGGTTTGACTTATAACTTTGTTGAGGATGTTCCATACAATGGTTATGTAAAATATTAGGCACATAGTGTTGGATGAACAGTGGAAAAATATACCTATTTACATATAAGAAGATGTCTGAATTTTGATAAAATACGTTACAGTTCAAAATTATTGAAAAAGGATCTTATCCACAGGTGGAAATTCACAAGTCGCCTCTATTGGTTAGGACTGTCACACAGTTGACATGACATATATCGGTGGCAATAATTAATAACAATAATTGTTACCAACTTTAATATGTGTAGTTAACAGGATAAATAAAAAAAAATGTTTTCTTGCCGACGATTAGAATTTAATTAAATTCTTGTTCAGGGTTCTGCGACAATGAATTTTCATGAATATACCTCCCATACAACTTATAACAGTTATTATCGTTTCAATTCTACGCGTTTCAAGTAAATAGCAACAAGTTCAATCACTCACCACATAGTTATATTGATGGTCAAGGCAAAGCGTAACATGGTCTAAATATTATTTCCACTGATATCATCTGAAGGAATCACAATGACTAAGAGTTGTACTGTACCTGAAAAATAAAGATAGGTTTCAATAATAAATAGGGGAGAATGCATACTTTGAATGAAACAGTATGTATGAACAATAAAAACATATTGAGAATATAGTTCCCAAGAATCATTTCATATAATTTCAGTTTATCTTCATTTTTATTTCACGCTTGTAAGTACATATTCATATTTATTAATTTCATATAATCATCAACTTATATTCTCAAAAAATATTTTCAAAAATTCTAGGCAAACGATGAAATTGTTTTGATCATTCGCAACCCAAATATCTCCAGAAACGGAGGAATTGTATTGATCAGATAATATACAATATAAATAATACTGTAATATAATTTATATCTCCCTGCGTCGATACATTGTATATTCACATATGATTCTGCGTCTTCCAGCTTTCTGCGTCCATATACGGACGTCGAAAACTTTTTCTATGATGGTGTCGTTATAATAACAGTTGAGTTAATTCACGAAAGAGTCTTCTATGATTTTGAATCTCGAGATTTATATTTTATCAGAAAAATTGTTAAAAAGCCCGAGTTCTCATTATCTCATTCGAAAATACAGTGATACTCGATAAAACTCAAAATTACTATCAAAGAGTATATAAAGAGACAATCAAAATTCAAAAAACACTCGGATAATTTCAATAAACAAGAAAAAGCAATTAACATTAATGAAAAGTTGCTACTGGTCCTTGAAGGGTACACAAACAAGTTGAGGTAATCCAATTAAGAGAAACCAAGTCACGCCTACTAATAATAATATAAAAATAGAGCATCAACTCGGGCACTGCGACCCTTACCACATCGCCTTTGATAATATCTACCGCAAAAGTAGACGAAACGTCAGGCATAAAAACCTGCAGACCACGGCCAAAAAACCCGGAAAATAGTTCTCGCACACATGTTTTCATAAATAAGT
Source organism: Leptinotarsa decemlineata (assembly GCF_025532065.1). Classification (NCBI taxonomy): domain Eukaryota; kingdom Metazoa; phylum Arthropoda; class Insecta; order Coleoptera; family Chrysomelidae; genus Leptinotarsa; species Leptinotarsa decemlineata. Next base: position 7,877,203 of record NW_027412694.1, on the reverse strand, counting down.
TTGAGGTTTGACTAAAGACTTTTACTTGTGATGCACTGTTTGGAACATTTGGTGTAGTAATGAATATTACTGGAGTTTTATGTCAACACCAAACCGTTATTTTATCACCCCGACACGTGTTTCGATCACCAAGTGATCATCTTCAAGAGGAAGATTGAACTAAAAATACGTACAATGCTATTTTTATTCATACCATAGACACCTCTTCTAGGTACCTACGTCCTAGCTGTCTCAAATTAATTTCACAATATTGCGTCCTCTCTTAGTCTTAAATTAATTCTACGATGTGTCCTTATGTAATAGTCAGATAAATCTGATAATTATTTTAACAAGCGATATACAGGTATACTACTAGGTATTGGTCCACCATCGTTATACATTATATTATTATGTTTACTTATTTCTACACTCTCATAGACATCTAGATGCCTGTTGTTGTTATCTTGTCTAACTAATCCTTACGAACTAAAGTCTATGGAATGGTTTTTTTGCAAAATATGATGGGCGACTGCTGATTTTTCTGTTCACTCTATCTCCACCCTCTCAGGCGGTCTGGAAAATTCGGAAATAAAAATCATCTTGTTCAAATGCTCACTAGAAATTATATATTCTAATCTTATAGGTGTACAAATACAACTTCAGATGATTCAAGTTTTTCCTTCTATTTCCAGTCTCACAAATTGCCTATCAAACTCGGACTTGACAGGTATTTCAATCACTAGGATTATTTTGTAGGATTATAAATCCAACTGTTGATTTTTTAATTCTGCCCTTCATATTCATCACATTAGACGGCCTGAATATCTTTTTTTTTCATCGAGGATAATACCTAGATATTTTATTTCTGCTACAAATAGAATAACCTCAACATGGGAAGAAAAGAGAGTTGAATGATCCATATTTATCTTTTTGGTGAAGAGGACTATTACAAATTTGCTGGTGTTTTTAGACATCTGCTTCTTTAGACATCAAATTGCGAACATCGTATGACGTTATTGGGAGAATATTCTTTTCTACTCTTTCACAAATTATATTTAGCCAAAATGGCAACCTTTCTCAGTTGGGGCATCAAGCCCAGGAGTATAGTATTCTGGCCTGGAGGCAATCCCTGGTGACCCATAGCCTAATGGCCTTATCTTTATTAGTCGTAGCAAATCTGTTTATGAGCATGGCGAAGATTCAGGCAGTTATATTTGATCCTATGATATTTTTAGCCTAAGCTAATCCAATAGATAATGCACCGTATACTTACAGTGAATTCACCAATTTTACTGAAAAGGCAATCATAAATCATAAATACCCATCGAATGCAGACTCCCACCCGAAGGTTCATTTTCATCGTTCTCTCGAATCGTAAACAATATTGGTCTGCTCTCATTCATTATCTGGCGTCAAATCTAAAATAATAATTGCCTCGAGCATATTTTTTATTATCGAATCCGGCAGTAAATATCCGTAGCGAGATATTCGAGCACTAAATCTAATTGAGAAATACGAAAATAAAATTCGTTCATTATCGGAGAAATACATTTTCGATGGCTTTGCGAACGAGAAAAAAGTGACGCGTCTTCATTTGTCGAATTCAAACACTTTCATTAATGAGAGTGCCATTTGCCGGCGTCATAATTTGCAGAAATCGCAAAGGAAATAAAAAATTAGAAATTAGATTTTGATTAGCTTGAGAATATAAGAGTATGTACCTTGCTATAATTTTTACTTTTCCCGAAAGATTTTATCTTTCCGTAGTTTTGATATTGACAGAGGGTAATGAGCCCCTAATTAAAAATATATTAAGCTCACAAGACAAAATAACTCAGCGAATTATTTCCTCCTCGTGTCTGTCTGTCTGAACGCAATAATGCATTAATGTTTTGTGTGAATTGGTTGAAATATGAGGAAGTTATCCGTGAGAAGACGGAGATATTTATTCCAAAAAGCTGACTAATTCCTTGAAGATATAACACAACAACTCACTGCATACTGTTCTTCTTCTTTCATAGGTGTTCAGAAAATTGGGGAAACCCAATTTATTGTTCAAGAAACGGTCATTTAATGTGGTAACTGGAAAGCTATTGCAGAACCTGTCCTAGTAGAAAACACAGTCTATTTCACCGCAGTAACGCGCACGACTTCATAGGGAGGCCATTGAGATCAATAATAATAATAGCTGCTCGAGCAGCTGAGTTTTCGACTCTGTACGAGGTGACCACAACTCTGTCACCGAGTTGGAACCCATTCAGCAAAAAGCTCAAATGAAAGCCGCAGAGATCACCTTACTTCTGCGGAGACACAAGGATAAGCCAATGCATGGGGTCTTCTTCAATAACATTGGAGACCTTGACTTATCAAAGTGCCTGACGTTCGCTTTTCTCAGGTCGAGTGGGCTGAAGTCGGAAACTGAGGGATTCATCATGGCTTGTCAGAATGGTGTCTTCAACACCTTAGTCTACCGCAGGGTAGACTAAGACTGACACAAGGTGCAGGGCCTGCCGCGAGGCGCCCGATACCCGAATGCACTTGCCTTCAGCATGCCCAGCATGTGCGGTCTCGGCCTATATCCATCGGCCCTAAGAGTGCTATATTACCATCTACGGCACTCTTGCGGTATTGACGAGACACCTGTGTTGCCCTACGCTCCGGGGGATATTGAATCCGTTATGGGGAACGAGAAGTGCCGAATTTATTGCAATATTCGTTTCCTACCCTCAGGCTCATACAAGCTAATAAGTCTGATGTAGTCCTTCTCGACCACCAGAGCAAAACGATATTTGTCGTGGAGTTTTCAGCTCCTGGCGAGACGAATATCGTCAGAAAAGAAGAGGAGAAACGGATAAAATATCGAGATTTTCTCTTCGAACTCCGCAGACTCTATCCAGATCACTCTGTCGAGATGGTTGTTCTGATTATTGGAGTCCTTGGTGGAATGATGTCCTCTCTACTCTCGAATCTTAAAATCATACCGGCTTGCCGCACTAAGGCAGGAATCTTAGCCGGACAGATGCAGGAGGCTGTCATTCTTGGCTCACTGCGCTTGCTCAGGGCACATGATTCTCGGACCCATGATCACTTACCCCACGGTGTGGGGAGTGGTCATTGGTTGATAATGCTGGCGCACCCTTCCGAATGTATCGGGGCTTCGGGGGATAGTGTCAGACCAGCGCACACTATGGTGGAAATAATAATAATATCGTCTTTATTATGTAGATATTATAAATTATTAAATAACTCGAAGAAATAATATAGGAAAATATCTTTCTTGCTTTAGCCTTCGGCTACTCTTACATCTAACCCCCTCTGATGCTCTTCCAGAGTTGATAATACCATATGGCCCTATAAATTACAAAATTGAAAATAATACTAACTAAAAAACCAGACATTACTAAGTTTGGTCGAGCATCAGTTACTTACATTATTCACTGTACGGATAGTAAGGATTCTTTAATGAACGTTTTAAATGCTCTCAAATTTGAGTCCCTGTACTGAATAGGAATAGAATTGAAATTTTTAATAGCAATATAGATAAAGCTCCTCTAGAAAGTAGCTGTCGAATGATGTGACATCGTGAGTAAGCCCTTGTCCCTTACATTAATAGAATGTGTATGAGATCTAGGAAGTAATCTCCTTCGATTAATATCATTTTCATTTCTCATCATTTTATAAACATGCATGGATAGATGAAGTCGTCTACGATTTTCCATATTGAGAGCCATTCTAACTCTCTTAATTTTTAAGATACGAAGTCATACCGACGTAATCAGTAAATGAATCGTACGCAAAAATTCTAAACCTTTTGAGTCTTATATTTAAATTCATTATCAAGACAAGGACCATACAAAAAAATCACTATAGGTAAACTGTGAGAGGACAAGGGTTTCACACAGAGTCTTGAGCAAATTTACATCGAGAATAAACCGGTTGCAGTAAAGAGTTTTCAGTGAAGTGAAAGTTTTTTTAATTATGCTATTTAATTTCAAGTTATGAGAGGCACTATTTTGAAATATAAGTTCAAGATCATCATTCAGCAAATTCTGTGCATCATTCAGGTTTTCTTTAGGAAAACTAATTGATAACTGCGTATCATCGGTATATGTCTGAACATTGCAAGCGGTTATGGATTTTAGAATATCAGCGGTATAGATAATGAAAAATAGTGGACCGAGAATACTTCCTTGTGGTACTCCTGCTTCAATTTCAACGTAGTGAGAGTTTCTTTCATTTTATACTATCTTCTGTTTTCGATTAGTTAAATATGACTTAATCATTGCAAGTGAACTATCAGAAAAACCGTAATATTTGAATTTAGCATATAAAAGACTATGGTTGATAGTATCAAATGCTTTGAAAAAATCTAGAAGCGTTGATTCAGTAATGTTTTTTTATCCAAATTAGCAATCACTGTATCTAGAACCTGAATGAGAGAATTATATGTACTCATTTTTTCTGGAATCCAGATTGACATAAGGGAATTAGTGTAATAAGCATTCCAATTTCAACAGAAAAGAAGGATTCATAAGGGTCAATAGAACCTAGTATCCAGTACTCAAGATGGCCAGTAATGAACTGGAATACAAATCCGATCGACATCTCACCAATAGCAGACCTATCATCAACGTGGACCAATCATGTCAATCCAGTAATGACTCACAACGACCCGGCAACGACCAATTAGAAGTGATCATCGCCATCGCCATCAAATCAATCATCCCAACTACCATCCCCACTTTCACCCTCTGAAATTACAAATACAAGTGAACAAAAACCTTGTCAGTCAGTCGTTTCTGAGACTTCGAAATATAACATTCGTCCTAGCAATTACTGCATATACCACTGATGATGTCTGCGGCGGTAGCAGACGAAACGTTTGGTACCTCAGTTTCCATTCGACCACGGTCTACCAGCCCGGATTTTGTTCTTTCCAATTCTGAATCCGGCCATGGGATAATATATTCTTACAAACTATATTGTCTTCGAAATAAATAACTGCAAAATCTCTAAGAATGAATTTACTTATAAATCAGTTACTTTACGTATGATAAGGAGAACTGTTTTTGTAGAAGGATGTGTACTACTCATGTATGATTTTTATCAAAGAATTGAAACTTATTTCATTGCGATATATTTTATCAATTGGCATGATCACTTCTTGTTCCGTTCTTTTCGAGAAGATACAACGAAAACTAATCCAAATCTTCCCTCATCACCAAATAAACCGATTACGAGAAATCGACTTTTTTTGCCCACCAAGCTCAGCCAAGCTATGGCCAAATCACCGCTATTATTGTGTTTTTCTCTATTTTGCGAGATACAATCCCGAATCGAACAACCGAAGAATGGAAACAGCGACGCGTCAGTCTCGAGATTCCACACTTCAGACGAGTAATGGATTTATAATGACCGTCACGCCGTATATGGAAGTATTACATGATTCAAAGCATTATTATACCCTCCATCACTCACAGACACACATACTATATATACCCGGGAATGATGTTTATTCGCAACATTCGAGAATGCATTCTACTATTTAACTCTCAACATAAAATCAATAACTTGTTTTAACTTCACTCATATATTAGGGGAACGTTTTTACCAATAGATATATAGATAGATAGATAGATATATAGATAGATAGATAGATAGATCTTTATTGTCTAAAATGTAGTATCCGACCGAAACTGGTTTTTACAACCGACACCGAAACCAAAACCGAAACTTCCTTAGTGTTTTGAGGGAAAAATAAAGAAAACGTTATTATAATCAGTCAGTCTTAATTTTTTCATCTTTAAATCACGTTATGCAGTCTTCGACATTTTTACTTTTTGATAATCAACATAACAACCCCTTATTTAAGAAAAAATACTAATTTCACCTTAAAAATACTTAAATTTATTTGAGTAGGTGTAGATTCTTCTTTTGAATATCATTAATGGTTTTTCAAAAATAATAAACATTAAATTACTTGTGATGCACTGTTTAGAACCTTTGGTGTAGTGTTGATGGAGTGTTAAACTGACGGTTTGATATTGGGAAAAAATTCCATAATATTCATAAAATCACTCATTTAAGTTGTTACCTAATATCACAATAGGTACTACATATTTATGTAATAAACAAAGTAAATCACAAATCAAGTCACGAGTCACGACATGATTAAGCACCACGTGCTTAATCATGTTGCGGCAAAATTTCTTCGTCGCTTGTATGAAATTCAACGCGCCGAACATGACCGATCACAGCGCGAGAACTACCGAATGCAGTTTTGGTTTCGGTCGTAGTTTTGGCAGGAAGGACAAAAAAATAAAAAATATCAAAGATAAGAAAAAATGTAAAAATACGTTATCAATAAAACAACATAATTTTGAAATTACATGACATACACTGGAATTCGTAGGCAAAATACTCTTCCAAACTGTAGAAGACTTTCCCAAAACAAGGTTCTTTACTGGTTTTCTAAATTTTTTAAGTTCGTTAATTGATGTAATATATTTTGGTAGATAATAATATATTTGTCTACTTGTTCTATAGACTTGAGATAATAATTTGTATTTCAAGTATTGACACAGTCATGACAAAAAAGAAATGAAAATATAAACAGCAAGTGAAATAAGTGGAAATATAAATATGTGATCTGAAACACAGAATGATGGACATCTCGCACAGAATGCCAAAAGAGGGCGAACTTAAAGAATAAAAATGAAAATACCGAACTTTTTATTGATGAATTTTCGTATCAGGAGGGATTCATTTATAATTACGAACTAAGCAAGAGTGTAATAAAGAGGAAAACAATTTTTATGTGATGGCAGTCAAGCATCATATCTGTTCGTGATCATGAAGAGAGACTTGTGATGAGTGACGTAACCCACGTTCCCAATATTCATTTTCCATTAATGCTAAAGATTTTAGGAATTTATAATGTCACGCCTGAGCCGTTAAGTATGCCTTTATCAAAGAACAAAGTATAATGGCTAGCCGAACCACATACCGTAACGACACATTGAAATTCTGAACGTGGAACGGAGTCGAGAATCGGTTTGGAGCTCTACTGCGTGCATACGAGAATGTTCAAAATGTATGTTTTTTTAAATCGGGTTTGGTAGTCAAAAGTTTATCGAATGGCTATACAATGTCATGAGTAATGCGCAAGCGCATCTCATTACAGTATTGGAAAGAACGCAATAAACCAGTCTATGCCAAGTGTCGATTCAATATAGTTGTCCCCACTATAACATGGCGCAGTCGAATTGGCAGTAGTATAACAATATGTCTGTTGTCAATACAAACGTAAAAATTCCAAGTGAAATGGACTGGAATGGGAACCCAGCAGAAAATTACATATTTTTCAAGCAAAAGTTTGAAATATATTTAGCAGCATCCCGTCAAAAGGAATGCAGTTCTGACTACAAAGGATCCCTGCTTTTGAATACCATTGTGGACAGAGCTGTACGAATATATAATAATTTTCAGTGGCAGGAGGATACGGACAAAGTTGCTTATGAAGAGATAATCAAACAATTTGATTCATATTTCATCCCTCAGAAAAACGATACATATGAACGTTACTTATTTTTTACACGAGATAGAAGTCCAGAAGAAAGTATTGAAGAATACGTTAACATTCTAAGAGGATTGAGTGCATCATGTGGCTTTGGAAACTTAACGGACAGTTTGATCAAAGATCGTCTCATCCTTGCCTTATCGGATATTTCTTTGAAGAACCGACTGATAAGAGAGCCTAACCTGACTTTGTCAAGTGCAGTTTTGGTTTGCAAAACATCAGAACAGGCGGACAAACAGCTTCAACAAATCTCAAAAGGGACAAATCCGTTGGAAATTGATGACTTGGGTGAAACAAGAAACAATTCAAGTAAGCAAAAAATGCCGATTCAAAAAAAAATTGCCGTTACTAAAAACAGATCATTCGTTTCTACACCTGAGCAAGCTACAGAAGCGCACGCATCTACGTCATACCCACGTCACTCTGGTCATCAATATGGCCGTAGCCAAACATCAGCTGTGTTCCAAAACAGTAAACAGAACGAATGCTCAAGATGCGGTTCTACTCATGCTTTTGGAATGTGCCCTGCGAAAGGAGTTAAGTGCAAAGTGTGTGCGAAATTTAATCATTTTGCTAGAATGTGTCAATCGCGGAATTTGAATGCAATTAGTCATGTAGACGAATTCAGTGATGAAAACTCTGATGATTGCTGTAATTCATTTCTAGGAAGTATTGAAATGAATATGTTTTCAATCCAGGCTGATTGGGATGAAAATTTACTTTTGAACAATATTATTGAGGTGTCTTTCAAACTTGATACTGGAGCTCAAATCAATGTTTTACCATATAATTATTTCAGAAGGCTTCAAGTAGATTTAATAACAAATAAAACAGAACTAGGAGTTGTTACCACCTATGGAAATGAAACTTTGAATGTATTGGGCATTTGCTACGTTTCATGTAAATACAAAAACCAAAATGAAAATATTAAATTCCATGTTATCAAAACAAATAAAAGTCCCATTCTCGGTTTATCAACTATTGTTAAACTGCAAATGATAAAAAGAAATGACATAAATGAATTAAAAAAGGAAACAGCTTCTAGTATTTTAAGTAAATACAGTGATGTTTTTGAAGGTGTTCGTTCAATAGGAGAGCATCATATAGTAATTAATCCAAATGTTACACCTGTAATCCATCCTTCTAGAAAGGTTCCATTTAAACTACATAAAAGGCTTCAATCAAAATTAGATGAATTAGAAAGAAATGATATTATAGAAAAATGCACTGAACCAACAAATTGGGTCAACTCCATGGTAATAGTTCAAAAACCTAATAAAGAACTAAGAATATGCATTGATCCCAAGCATTTAAACGTTGCCATCAAAAGGGAACATTTTCACATTCCAACTCTAGATGAGATAACCTATAAGTTGAAGGGGGCCAAATATTTTAGTGTTTTGGACTGTAGTAATGGTTTTCACCAGATAAGATTAGATCATGAAAGCTCTAGAATATGCACTTTCAACACACCATTTGGAAGATATTCTTACAAGCGTCTCCCATATGGTTTATGTTCGGCATCAGAAGTTTTTCAAAAAATCTTAAGGCAGTATTTTGATTCTATTGACGGAGTTGACACATACATAGATGATATATTGATTTGGGGAAATAGTTTAGAAATTCATAATCAAAGATTAGAAAATATTTTAAAAATTTGTAGAAAAAACAATATAAAATTGAACAAAAACAAATGTAAAATAACTACAAACGAAATAAAATACATGGGACATATTTTGTCAGAAGAAGGCATTAAGCCAGATGTCGATAAAATAAAGGCCATTCAATATTATAAAACACCAGAAAACAAAAAAGATTTAGAAATATTCTTAGGAATGATAACGTATTTGGGTAAATTTATCTCTAACTTATCAAAAATAACAGAGCCTTTGAGATTTTATTGAAAAAAGATGTATGTTTTCAATGGAATTTCGAACAACAGCATTCATTTGACACTTTGAAAAAATATTTAATGAACCCTCCCCTTCTCTCATATTATTCAGTAAAATATGATTATGAGGATTTATTTACAAAAAATCATGATAATGAACCAGTAACACACACTGAAAACACCACCACTCGATATGGAAGAAAAATTAAAAGACCAGATTATCTAAATATGAATAGTCAAACTGTAAAGACTTATAGTTGAGCATCATGTAATGAGTGATAGATAGATAAATGATTTTAATCTCGATTATATAGTCTTAAGTGAAAGAACAATATATACATTAGTGTCAATGTTATATTTATAGTTATAATATAGTTCGATTCCTTTGTTGTTTCAAATCTAAATTGTATATATAAAATTTGGCATGAACATTCATGTGAAAACTCTTGTACGTATGAAATTGCAGAATATTATTTGTTCTTAAAATTGTAAAAAATAGGAGATGTCATGAGTAATGCGCAAGCGCATCTCATTACAGTATTGGAAAGAACGCAATAAACCAGTCTATGCCAAGTGTCGTTTCAATATAGTTGTCCCCACTATAACATACAAGAAACACTATCTATTGATCATTCGAGTTTTCCGAAAGTGTAATTTTCTTTTTCCAGAATATGTTATAAAGATAGTTCAAAAAACTAAAAAAAAACGCTTTTACAGAAAATCGAACTGAAAAATTTAAAATATTTTTTTTAAATAAGCTTAAAACAATAACGAACGAAAACTACTAGTTTTATTGTGAAAAAAGCGACAGGCGCTTGATATACAAAAAATATGGCGCAAAGCGCCCACGCTTTTTTCACAAAAATACTAGTATTTTTCGTTCGTTATTGTTTTGAGCTTATTTGAAAAAAATATTTTCAACTTTTTAGTTCCATGTTTTTTGAAACCGTGTTTTTTAGTTTTTTAAAATATATTTATTTTTCATTTTTTAGTTTCGTATGCTATAAAAGCGTATTTTTTAGTATTTTTAAACTTTATTTATTTTATCTAAACTTTGGGATCAATCAGCCGTATATTGTTTAGAAAAATGATCATTGATATTTTCCGATTTCAGAGAGGGAGCCTGAAAATCAGCTACCAAGCCCAAAGCAGCAGGCGCGCGTGTTAATAAAAAAAAATACTTTTTTCAAGCAATAATCGATGTATCAATGAGGTTACGTACAGCCCCATCGGCCGGCAAATAGATGAAGCAATAATGTCGATAATTCAGTCAAATGCAAATCCCGAGCTTGAGAATTACAAACAAACAAACATACATACATACAGGTGAAGCTAATAAAAGCGTGTTAAAAAAATGGAAGCAAACAATCAATTAAAGAACATATGAAAATAACTCACCAAAATGCGGTTTAAAAATGTGAAAAATGTTGAATAATCTGTCATATCACTTAAGAAACTTGATCTGAATATAATTTTGGTCTATAAAGAGTTAACATCAAAATGATTCCTAGTAAAAATGTAGAAATTAAAAAAAATGCAATCATCAGTTGTAACTTCAATTCAGGTATTTTAAAGTTATTATTTCAATCTTTCATTTTTTCATTTAATCAAAAGTTAAATGGCATCATAAATTTTGCTCAAATTTTGCATTTCCGATTTTTTGTTTGAAAATAATTCTGACTTTTACTAATGTGAACCATTTCAAAAAACAATCTTTTGGTTATACAAATAGAATTTCAGTATTGTTATAGTACATAACGTGACCCTCCGAAGATTTGCCTAAATCCGTAATATTCTTTTCATAATAAAGAAAGTCATTGAAATATCTCATTTTTTTCAATCATCCACAATACCCATTCACTCATTATATTTAAGCTATGTAGCTTAACCCATCATCACATCCCAATATTGCACATGTGTTTTTGTAAAAGTGCGTAGTATAGGGTTTTCAAGTTTGTCGTAATCATTTTCCCCTCGGATCAAAATATCATCAAACTGTGAATATATATGTCGAACAGAAGTGGCCCAAATATTGAACCTTGTAGGACACCATGTGTGACATTTCTTGCACTACTTCTTACTTCTTCAACTCCTACAACTTGTTTCCGAAAGATAATTCTTCTTGTTTTACATTTTTGTCATATTTCCAACAGACGTTTACAAAATTCCATCTCAATAGCTCATCTAATGCATCATTAATTTCTGAAGTCAGCTTAAATGTGGCACCTTCAGTATTTCGTCCCTCTCTAAATCCAAATTGATTTTCATACATGTGATTGGTAGAGTGTAGAGTGATTGGAGTATAGTAGGATGAATAGGAAATTCTTCAACATTCCAAATAGATACCTAAGTGATATCTCGATTTATACACTGAAATTTCGCTTTCAGTTCTTGGACCTTTCAGAACAGAACTCCTTTTCTTTTTCACAATTCTAAAAAACAAACAATTGAGTACATCTGAACGGCTAATTCCAATAACAGCGTCAACGCTATTTGACAAGGTAATGAACGAATACCACAGTGGGTTTCCCACACAGTTTCTAGACTTCAGATCCCTCCTGATCCCAGTCACATCTCTTCCGTAAACACATACCAGACATGCTACTAAGCGTTCTACCAACAAACCCCACAATGATGTATACTCCAGAGTCCATCTTGCGGACTGCTAACGACCTGCATCTAATGACGTCAGAGACACTCTCATTTGTCTCGACATGCCAACTTGTACATCCATTAAGTTGGGAGTGGAGCATATTTCGCTACGCGTTACTCCTAGCAAGTAACGCTACTCATTCCTTGGCTGTCACGCCGCGATCCGAAATGCTTTGTCCCGTCTTAATTGCCGTATACCGTATCAAACTTGTCTAGAATAGTGTCATATTGGGTGAGACGTTTTCCTCTCAGAATCAATACAATTATATTTATTAACAACTAATTAATATGTGACGATAAAGGATATAGAGTGATTCAGAACCTAGAGATAACAAATATGATTTTTCTGATCATCCCGGCACTCAAGAAGGAAGGGTGCTAATAAGTTAAAATATCTCATTGAATATTCGTGACTTTAGTTTTAATTGCCGTTTTTTATTTTTACAAAAATATTATAAATAATTTAGTCGCAGACCCAGGACAGAGATATCTATCTGCCTAGGAACTTATGCGACTGTATTTCAAGCGGAAATTTACGCTACCAAGTTGTGTGCGGAGAGATTGGATACATCCAACCTCACACACAAGTCAATAAAAATATTCTCTGACAGTCAAGCGGCGTTGGAAGCTCTTGGCTCCTACCGAGCACGTCTAAATTGGTAGCAAATTGCCAAAAACGACTCTTCTCGATAGGAAGACTTAACAGATTGTCTCTGGTCTGGATTCTTGGCCATTCTGGTCTGGAAGCTAATGAAGCTGCTGACTCTTGCAAAGAAGGGTGTTGCAAACGGCTTCATCGTACCAGAACCTGTCATTGGCATCTCTTTGGGCTTTGCCAAAAAGCCATTGAACATTTGGATTGCAAGAATATTTATGGATTTCTGGCAGCATCTTCCAGGATTGAGTCACTCCGCTCTTCGAAACTTGATATCAAGCAGTTGTTGGACTACAGTAGGGATGAACTACGATATCTAACAGGCCATCTTACTGGTCACTGTCATTTGAATCATCATATGCAGGGATTTGGACTGTCGGAAGACAGTGTGTGTCACCTCTGTTTGGAAAATGATGAAACAGCAGAGCATATACTTTGTGCCTGCCCCGCTGGGGACCGAATCAGATTCTTAGAGTTCGGCAGATCCGTACTCTTAACATCTGACCTGAAATGCCACTTACCATACAAACTAATCGGATTCGTTAAGAAGCTGGGTTTATTTGGCCGAATGTGAATAGGTGTGAGCCACAATAAACCCTTGCCGGTTGCGGTGGAGGGTCGAATAGACCCACTCATTTTAGACCTAACCTAACCTAATATTATGATCGTTATGAACTTTAGCTTCGAGGGATAGTTAGTGGAGTTCGAAGGACGAATCTCACATAATGTTGCTTCATTTTATGAAAGAAAGAGTAGCTTTTCATCACCGACATGGAATCAATTTTTTAGTAAATACTGGAGTTTAGTAAATAGTTGTGCTTCTCAGACCTTTGAAACATCTATCCTCATCTTACGGCTATCATCTTGACAAGGAAAGTACTCAAGTATTAGAAGACTTGAACTTTTTGAATGAAATAAATACTTTCATGAATGGATGTAGCCGTTACTACGTGGTAGGGGATCATAATGAAGAAAAGAGAATTGAAACTTTCCATGTTTTTACCACTTTTATTTGTAACCAACGTTACTGCAGTTTCGTCCTATAAGGACATTTTCAAAATTATTCATTAAACTCATTATACGTAAGTATACATTATACCCATACATTATACATAAGTTTGAAATGTCCTTATAGGACGAAACAACACCAACGTTAGTTACAAATAAAAGTGTTAAAAAACATAGATGATAGATGGTGCAAGAATCGAAATCTGTATTCTGTTCAGATTTTAAAGTCATGTACCATAGCGTTGAAAGATCTTTTACCCAATACTAATCTATTCCCAAATATCCATATTGGAAATTCAAGGGCCAACCTGACAAAATCAAGCATATTGAGAGTATAAGAAGTCAAGCGTTTTCGACAAAATATTTTACATGGGGAAGGGATCCAAGAGATCACACCAGGAAAATTCTTTGCATCTTGGGTCCATTTAACAACAGGAACATAGCACTTTTATATACATCCTCTTCTGGGTGGGTCGAAATTGTGACAGGGCTGTTTAGGCATCTGACAAGATGAAAAAATTATCGAATGGCTACTTTTGATGGACGTTGAATTCGTGAGAAAAATCAATCAATGTCGATGAAGAACGCGGGGGTACAGAATATCCAGTTTATGAGCTATAAAAACTTTACGAAATGGATCATTGAACAAGTATATCGATTTCAAAATGAGAGCTTGCTATGCCATCTGACTTATGTACATTTTTTTCTTACAAGTTCCAGGCATTTCATATTTCATATGTGTTTCCCCCATTACAGTTTTTGATACGCGGTGTTATCAATCAAGTGCAGGTTTTACATAGATGAGTTTTGAAAATCATGTATGAAATAAAGCTGACATTTTATTCAGACACACTTTATAATGAATCCCAATGTAGACATGCGAGACAAATATTTGTTAATAAGATTTTACTTCACGTTAAAGCTAATAAAATCCATCTCATTCCTCATGAATGCAATACCAGAAGAGCTGATGCAATTTTCTTTCCCAGAAGTGAAAAATGTATAGGCCAACAAAGTGCAAATTACCTTGCTCCAAAAATTTATAGTTTGTTGCCAAACGAGGTGAAGAGTATATTTATTTATGAGTTATTTAGACCAATAATCGATATCATTTTCAAGCAAAAACTATAAAAAAACTGAATTACACCTATTACAGTTGATTAGGGGGAATTCACAAGAATCTATGTCTATATGTTGTTCAATACCATATTGTTACTTAAATATAACTGACTAGTTGTTGCCCGTGGCTTCGCCCGCATAGAAATTGGTATGTATTTGTAACTGTATGTTACAAATATTGTAACAAACAGTTACAATATTTTTTATTAACCCGCAACTTCAGGTTTCTAACTTTGGAACTGACGAAATTCAATACAATCTTTGAACCCGTATTTTTCCCCCTTGGAGGCGTACATTCCCGATTCATCTTCTTGATGCTTATTTACGCTATACAAAGAACCTACCTGCATATTTCAAGACTCTAGGTTCAGTAGCTTCGGCTGTATGTTGATATAAGAGCGGGCAATAGCAAGTAATTTATATTTTTACTTTGAAAATACAGTAACTGAAAAAATATGCCAAGTACACTAAGTAATGAATAGCTTTAAGATTCTTCTAAAAATAAATTCGCAAAATTAACACAACCGTCAACGACATCTGCCCTCACGCGCCTGCCCGCGTGAGGGGCAGACGCGTTGGGTCAAGTTAATCTTATCGTGATAACTTTCAAACGATTAGTCCAATTCACTAGTGTAAAAGACAAATTTTAATTATATTAAATACTCAAAACGACAATTCTATCAATTTTTATATGAATTTGACAGATATCCTAAAATGTGCATTGTAAAAAAAGTATCCAATTCAATTGTATTTATGGCTCAGTATTTTGCATATAGCGGCTACCACATTCGATAGCATAGATATATGCTATCGCGGACTTTTATTTAGAATTATTTAAGATAAAAAGTCTTACGTTGCATTATCTGCATGTAACTCCAACGGTATATGCAGCGCAAGCCAAGATAGCTCTCAGGGGGTAAGAATTTTTTCGACTTACTTAATACTTATCGTTATATTATGACCAAAATTACACGAAACCTTTATAAACTGTAGCCTATATGTTATTCTGATGTATAAACTGTAACAGTTGTAACATTTGTAACAGTTGAGAGCAGGTGATGATATTGTTTATGACCATGAATAAAAAAAAAAGGATAATATTTACGCCTCACCTCGAGACTATAAAAATTGTGAGTTACCAGCAAATCATAATAGGGTATTCCTACAGTAGGACACGTGCCTTCAAGTTTGAAAGACATATATTTTAGATATCGCCTCTGTAGGGCTTCTAGTTGATTCATATGAACCTGATAGTAGGGACTCCATACGACAGATGCATATTCTAGCCTATATCGAACAAAAGTGAAATAAAGTAATATCAATGTTGAAGCTTTTTTGGGGTGAGTGGCGGGGGATCACTGTCTCTCTCTTATGGGGGTTTGACAGTCCCCCGGTGCAGACCACACGGCACTCACCCAGTAAAGTTATCGGTCAACCACCCTATCCCGCATCTGCGGGCAACAGACGTTGGCCGATTTCAAGCTAGATGTGTGGGAGAGGTGTCTCGCAAGAGCCCTCGGCGGTTACTCATCCAACGCTGGAAAGGTAACTTTCCTAACATGAGTGCCCCTTGGGGTAACGTAAGGGTATGCGGTGCAGACCACACGGCGTACACCCAAAAGTTGTTGATGAACCGCCCTATCCCGCACCTATACGGGTAATGGGCGCGACATCTTCGACATATGATGTGTGGTAGAGGATGCTCGTGAGAGTCCTCGACGGTTACTCATCAAACGTTGGAAAGGGAACTTTCCTAACATGAGTTCTAGGGGGGAGGTGAGTGCCCGCTCGCGGCTGGAGGCTAGTGAGCCTCATCTCCAACTGGCGTTGGCCTCTTAGGAGCAGCGGCTCCGCTAGCGGGTAAAGGGATACAGGGCTGCGGTAATCCATTCATGGGTGCATTGCAGCCCCATTATGAGGCACTGGACGGCTTATGCTGTTCCGTGATCCTCGCCTGCTTCTGTACGGATCCAAGCGTTCGAGGTGTCGGGGCTTGCGGTCCTTCCGGGCTCTAGTATCCGAGTCTAGCCTTGGAGGGCACCAAGGCAGACGCTTGAGGTGTCGGAACCCGGTTGGACGGAGCTACTAGTATCCGAGCTTAGGACCCCGGCCGGCCACTTCCGGGACCATATTCCCAACTGATTTGGCATGGTTGGCGGGGGCAGGTGTGCGACGCGAGCACTCTCTGGCGAAAGAAGAGCTTAGTTAACTTGTACGAACGTTCGGTCGAACGCTGCCGATGGTCCTGTCTCTTGGTTAGCCACACTAAGTAGATGTAAGGAAGCAATTCCGGGTTCGGTGAGCGGGAGGAAGCCCTGCGAAATCCTGTTGGTGTGGGGTGAGGGGCGGTACCCGCAAGGATTTCCCGAAAATCCACCCCTCCACGCCCGATCGCATCCAACGCCAGGGTACGTCTGGGGGGCCTGACCGGCCCCCCAGGCCCCCCGGTGCGGTCGTAACTATGACTCTCTTAATGGTCTTTTGTATTTCTAACTAAGAATCCTCAAATGCGATAAGCTGCTGTTAGAGTAGTGTCAATATGTTTATTGAAAGAGAGGGATGAATCAAAAGTAACACCTAGATCAGGGAGTGTATCAGGAGACTCCAGAACTTAAAATTGTTTATGACGTAGTTGTGTAAATTCAAGTTCGTTTTCAGTGAGTAAGACATTACATTACATTTGGATAGGTTGAGAGATAGATTATTCTCCCGACACCATATAGCAACGTGATTTAAATTCAGGGCGAGACGTTCGCAATCATTAGAACATTAGAACACAATATATTGTGATAGAGTTTCAAGTCATCTGTGTATAAAAGGAAATTGACATCAATCTCAGCTCCGATATCATTAATAAACATATTGAACAGTAGGGGTCCTAGATTTGATCCTTGTGGTACACCAGATGTGGCTATATATTCGATAGACTTGAGGCCAATGAGTTGAACTTACTGCTTACGGTTGTAAAAATACGATTTGAATATTATAATTAATTCATTGGATAACCCAAACGTCGAAAGCTTGTTGAGCAGGATACTATGGTCAAGTCTGTCGAACGCTTTAGGAAAATCAGTGTAGATGACATCAATCTGAGATTGACAATCAATATCCTCTGCAATACATTGAGTGATTGTTACAAGATTGGTGGTGGTTGAACGCCCTTTCATGAAACCGTGTTGATTGGGGCTAATAATGTTGCTGACATGACAAAAGATTGTCTTCTCAAGAAGCATCTCAAACACTATACAAAAGATGCATACGATAGAGATTGGTCTGTAATTTTTTATATCACTTTTATCTCCTTTTTTGAAAATTGGGCACTTTCGACATTTTCCTTATTGATGGTACAGTTGATGTATTCAGGCATATATTAAACTTATTAATCTCTCATCCTATATTCAATGAAGGACTGTATTTTTGAAAAATATACTAATATGTTGTTAACCTTTTTTATTATTATTAATCACTGAAATAATAGCAGTTTTTTTATTAATAATCACTGGAACAATAGAAGTTTTTTTATTAACTTCACGATATCTGTTGAGAATTATGAGTCTCTTATGATTGTATTTCGTGACCATGAGTTGAGTGAAGCATTTCCAAATAGAAAATATTGATAGTTTTGCCCACAGAATTAAATTTTTATT
This sequence comes from Leptinotarsa decemlineata, assembly GCF_025532065.1. Taxonomy (NCBI): domain Eukaryota; kingdom Metazoa; phylum Arthropoda; class Insecta; order Coleoptera; family Chrysomelidae; genus Leptinotarsa; species Leptinotarsa decemlineata. The sequence continues at coordinate 7,858,673 of NW_027412694.1, read as the reverse complement.
ACTCTTACAAGATTAGTAGAAATCAAAACTAGAGCTAGTTGTATACGTAAATACAGCTAAAACATGTTGACGATCTATTGCAGACATAACATGTTTTCCGACAAAAAATGATTAGTTGAACTATTTTGACAACCTGATGTTTAAACATTTTCAAATTCAGTTTATTATTCAACAACAGAGAAAACTTCGAAGAATAACAAATGATAAAATATCATATTGGTATGTCTGATTTTTCAACTCTGTATGAAAATATCTTGGCGGAAAATTAACCGAATTTAAACTTAATATCAATATTCCTTTATAGACTATGTATTGTAACATCTGCTTTAATTTCGTTAGGACTGTTTTGAGTACAAATAAGAGATTTTGAGTACAAATAAGAGTTTTTGCTCGAATCTGATTATGGGAAAGTAATTTGTCTCCTGGCTCCTCGTAGTACATATTTCAATTCACAATGGGTTTGTTCGTTCAGAAGATTTTTTGCATTCGAATACAAAAACGACATTCTTGTCTTCCCTCAGAACTATTTGAAAAATGTTTTGTCGTGTCATGTTGCCTCATTATACGTTACGCAAACAACCATAAATCAACCTCTAACAGAGGTTTCTTGAAGTGATCCTAACGTCATTAGTCACAGCGAATATACATCACAACACCGACAATAAACATATACATTTCATTTCCCCAACCAGCTACAACCCGTCTACCCCGAAACACTCAGAAACATTGAGAAGCAGCTAGCGCAGCGAGCGGCAATAAACGCAACATTACTCCAATCCCCCAAACCTCCGAACCCATAAAATATTCATAAACACAGGCCAGCGAATTCTGAATAAATTAACTTGTCTCCATCTCCTTTGAATGTGCCAAACTCAACAGCTCGACCACTTGTGAACTGTAATTTGTTTTGGCGACCCCGCGGATATTCCGGACGTGGAAAATAGTTCCGACGCCCAGCGTCCCGTCCTCTTCGGCCACTTTTCATGTCGTTGTTTCGCCACTCTTTTGTTTCCCTCCGAAATTTACATTCTAATAATTCTGAAGTGGAACCTTGTCAGCGATAAGGGTAGTAAACAAAACCGATCAGGTTTATTACCGAAAAACGTTGATTTTGTTGACGGTCTGGGAGGTTTGGGAACGAATGTCAAAGGGGTAGTAGGTCTTCCATGTTTTCTTTATGTTCTGGAAGTGTTTACGAGACTGTGTGTGGTAAATCGAGGAGAAATGATGACACAAGAAGAAGGGTTTGAAAGATGATGGAGAAGAAGGGTTTGAAAACTCTCTCTCTTTCAATTTTAACTCCAAGATTGAGATCAGGAACGAATTCAAAGGGGCAATGGATTGTTTCTTCTCCACATGCTGGATACTTCCGGAAAAACAACAGGAAAGAAATAGGCACGGCAAAAGACAATAAACTGATTGAACATATAGATACATCTCAAAATTGACATATCTTCTTCCCCAAAATAATGTGCTAAATTCGCGCCCGAATTAAACTTACTATACAGCATGTTTAAAATTCGATCCTCACCATTGGGATCTCGGAAACTATGACAGATACGAAGATAGTTGAATTGAGGCAAAGTTGTGCATTTACCTGACTAACAATATGTCGTTGAGAAAGTTTTGAAATTCCGAGAATATCCGGAAACACAGAACAGAACAGAAAAATGGTTTTATTTTTTCTGGCTTCATTTTCCGAAGGATTCGAAAATACATTGCAATTCCACATTGCGACTTTTTCCCTGCTACATGATGATGTTTTCATATTTGCTATCAGACGTTTCGTCTTTCGGCCACCATCATCAACTTAATTTTTTCTTATGGGAGCTATATTGGACTCTTGCTCTTTTGAATAGAACCAGATTTCACCTTCTCAATTATGTATCATAGGTTATCTTTCTTTTTCTAGAAATTGAAGATATTGAAAAATCAATTCTTATTATAAAAGGTTTTGAATATTTGGCGAAAAATGGCTTTCACGAATGAAAAAGAAAGAGATATGATACAAATTGATTACAAATACGATAGAAACAGTGTTAGGACATCGGAAATGTATTTAAACTTGTAACCCGAAAGACGACAACCACATCGAACTATGTTCAAATTGTTGGATCAAAATTTCACCAAGTTTGATTCGTTTGAAAAGCCAATGAGAAATACGGGGACAGAATCAACAATCAAAATTTGATAAATGAGGTATGTTTGAGGTTAATTAGACATTGTGTCCTTTTCAATAAAAATAGAACTTTGAACAAATAACAATGAATAATTAAATGTAAAGACAAAAGTAAATCACAGCAAATGTTCAAAATGCTGACCTTGTTCATGATAACACAACTGGGCCCTTCTTCGAATATTATTCACTTCACGATTAATTGCCCGCCTCCTCAATCTTCCGAACTCTCTAACAATGCTGTGTTGAAGGTCCTCAATATTTTGATATTCCTGACCATAAACTCTATTTTTCAGTGTATCTCATAAGAATGTTTCCAGAGTCTGGAGACCTTGCTGGCCACCTCACCGGCCCATTATTCCCTATCCATTTACCACCAAACCTTTCAGTCGAGTAATTAGATACTCACAAATGAGGACCCAAAATTCTATCTTTGTGAATTCCTGCCCACACGTTAATACTAAATCGCACTTGAGGTCGAATTTTTCGGAACTGCCTAGAGTTGTTTATGCTCCAAATGTGTTCGTTATTTCGGTTGAATATCGTACAATTCGTAAAAGTGCTTTCGTATGTCCAAATTACTGTTTCAACGAAACAGGAAAATTAGGTCTTCTTAGTAGCCAATTACAAAATTCTAATCGCCTTTCGGGATCACCTGGATGCAATTTTTGAGATATGTTAATTTTGTAACATTTTTAACCGCTTTTTTGAAATGTCTCCAAGCACTTGTATGACAAATATTCATTTCGGAGGAAATTTGACGTGTAGGTTTCCTCGGGTTCCTGTTTATCTGCAAATTATTGATTCTCACTGAAAAGGACACAATGTCTAACTTACCTTATAAATACATACCTCATCAAATTTTCTTCAGTTTCATGGTCCATTCTGTCTCCGTATTTTTTTTCTTGGCTTTTCAAATGAACCAAACTCGGTGAGATTATGATCCAATAACCTAGTTCGATGTGGTTGTCGTTTTTCGGGATACAAGTTTAAATACATGGATAATGAATATGAGTGGATCAGAACTCATAAGCAATACATTCAAAACATCCATGTCATGCGATGTTCTCAAACATTTTCGAGCATAATTTGTATGGTATAGTTCCCTTCAATAAAAATATTTCCAAAAGAAATTAATTTATGTAGAGTAGAAGAATTCACTATTGAAAAAACCTTCCAAAATATTCTCCATTGTTATATCCAATTCCAAATTGATTGAAAATTGGTCCCAAAAATCCAATTCACAATGAAACTGCGATCCCAAGAAACCTTAGGCTTCCAGTGTCTAGCGAACAGATGTGGCCAACCATCGGCCACTACAAAACAGGACGGTAAATGAAACTTCAGTGGAGAGGACCAAACGTATCCATGAGTCAGATAGTCTTTCCGAAAAACTCAATCATTTCAGTAGAATCTGTATAGCAAAACTGATCTCAAGCAGGAATGAGACACATGACCTAGGTATGAGAATGACCAGAAAACTCTCAAGTAGGTTTGTCAATGAAAAATCTATATGTCAAAAATTTTGGCAACCAGACGGGAGAGTTCTGGAGAAACACATCATGAAATCGATATTCAGGTCAACAAAAATCACCAAGTATAGTCTAAAGACAGCCAGAAAGCCTGGGATTTACTGGATTCCTTGTACCTAAGAATCGGTTGTCATCGATGAAACTTGGGGTTATCATCAGAAACTATGAAGGGATGCAGAAATAAAAAACAGATCCAATTGAAAACAAGAAGGAATTGACAATAATGACATAATGATAATTGATCGCCAATGGAAAACACTGGAAACACAAACCAGTTATGTAGTATCTGTTTCTAAAGCAACCAGATTATTACTGTCATAACTGATTACTCAGAACTATTTTCACTGAAACAAATAGATGTTTATGACGAAACTGCTGTAGGTAACTTTTTGAACATTTACTCGATTGATATCTATCAGTGTTGGAAATATCATGTCAGTGTTGGAAATATCATGTGTTAAATACATGTCCTATCACCGTTTCTATGGTATTTGCAATAAATTTGTATCATATCTTTTTTTTTCACTCGTGAAAGCCATTTTTTGCCAAACATGCAATGACTTGTACAACAAAAAAATGTCATTGAATGTAACAAATTGAAAGTCAAATTTAGAAACAATAAAGTCAAAGCCTATTATGATAAGATTTAATATTTTTCAATATCTCCAATTATTTGAAAAACAATTATAACTTATAGTCTGTTTATATTCAAAACAGAAAGAATCCAATGTAGCGCCCATAAAAAAAAAAGTTGATGATGGTGGCCGGAAGACGCAACATCGGAAAGCAAATCTGAAAACATCATTATGTAGCAGAAAAAAAGTGGCAATATGGAAGTGCAATTTATTAATTTATTTTCGAATCCAGAAAAAAAAGGCAGAAAAAATAAAAACAATTTTGTCAGTCAGGTAAATGCGCAACTTTGCCCCAATTTAACAATCTTCGTATCTCTTATAGTTTCCGAGATCCCAATGGTGAGGATCGAATTTGAAACACCCAGTATAAATCACCAACCTATGATGTATGGTACAGAGTGGGCCAAATTGAACACTTTTGAAGAGAAACTCTTGTTTTCAAACTAGACAGATGAAATTTGATGGCCGTGTCAGAGGGTCAAATTTTATGACCCTCATTAATGTTTGGAATACAAATGAACTAGAGAGAAGTGTTTCATATAAAAAACTATTCGTTTCTAAAGTATTTTTCTTTCGTGTAATTCAATGTATATATGAAAATAGATGTTTCGAAAAGGTTTTTTCTTCCAGTTTGTGTCTGAAAGTTACTTTTTTGCATGACCTACATATCTTTGGATGTAGTAAATTTTTTGAAATTTATTCCTTCCTTTCTTTGGAATATTTCCATATTTTATGTATCAAGGTGGAGAAGTAGAAGGTCAGAAACTCTCTTTTCCAAAAAAATATTATCTCCTTTCAATTAAGGTTTCAAATACTTTTTCATTAGAAATATTGGCTCCAAAGAATAATTCTTTTTTTTTTTTTCGAATTTCTCTCCTCAGAAACTTGTGAACGGCACCGTGCTCAATAATTTTGTTACCACACGGTATATAATTCTTAGTCCAATATTGCTTTTTCCATAACTGTTCCAATATTGTCACTCCATTATATTTCAATGCATACATTTTTCTGTGTTTTATTATTTTCTGGAAATGTAAACTGTATTCATTTTGTTATTGTTGGTGCAAATTGTCAAGAAAATTTCCTGAAAATAATATTGCTGCATGTAAGTACTCTCAGACTTCAGCTAGATTAGAAACTTTCCGCTACCAGTGTTCATGTTTCAATTCTCTTTAGTAACAACCTCGGTATCAACGTTTACTCCCCTCAGAAACGAGGTTTTCTGGTTTTTGCAGCTCTCTTTAGCAAAAATCCAATTTAATTAAAAAATAGTATATGCTTTCATCTACACCGGGATTCATCAATAATTTGAAAAACCTAAACTCATAACATGCAAACTTGCTAAATCGTAAAAACGTGATAATCAGAACTTTTTGATGGAAAAGTTATTCGATACACAAATGAATTAACAAATACAAAATTATTGATTTTTGTAACTAACAGCTTTCAATATGATAGTTTCTTGTTTCATAGATCGTTGGAAATTTTCAGTTCGATGGGTCGAAAAATTGGAATGTAAAAAGTCGATTTTGTTCACCAGCTATATGGAAATATGTTATAATAAAATTGTAGAATCGCTCGACATTTTCAAGTGATCTGAGAGACTGAATGAATGAGTTTTTTCAACTGTATAGCATTTAAATTTGGTTTTGTGCACTGGTTATATTCAGGATTCGGTATGCTTGGTGGTGGATTCATGAATATTATATCTGCGTCTTCCAGTCCATCAAGAGAACTGAAAATTATAACAAAAAATTGTTTCATGAAATTTATACTTCGCTCACCTATCAAATTGATGTGTCATTTCTGACAGTCCATCATGTTAGGAAGTGAAAATCGAATGGAAAAACCGAAATATTATTCTCAACATTAAAACTTCAGTTTGAACATCTAACAGATTAATTATTTCTGTTTCTTTATTCTATGAAAATGAAATTAAAAATCAACCTATAACTTCGTAATGGAGAAGCTGATTGAACATTATACTGAGTAGCAATTAAAACGGTTGAATTTATCGCAAAAATGAACTCAAGTCCAAGCCAAAATCGCTTTCTGACTTCTCTGATCTTATACCAAACAGCAAATTTTCCCATTTTCCTCATTTCATTAATTCGAACTTCCAATATTATGATATAAGAAAGAATCAATAAAATTAAAACGAATATTTGAAAATAACAATTATATTGAGCAAAAAAAACTGAAATACAAACCCTGAACATAGAATAAAATAAAATACAAGCAACAACTGAAAGTTGAAAAAAAAATTAAAAAATTTCAAGTCAAGTTACTTCACGACGTTCCGATTGTTAGTATCCACAATCGTCTTCGGGTGATAACTGGGACTTATTCCTCTAAGACATGACTATTTATTTATAGATCATTCGAGTGCTTTCACCTATCCCCTCTTTAGCCGAGAGCTGACCGTTTGGCGGGAGTTGGTCGCTTGATTATGGGTTTCCATATGTTCCGTATCTCTGAGCTGGCTTGGCTGAATGCGTTGTTGCACAACATATATGCGGCTTCTTCGAATTTCCTCCTGAACCAGTGTTTCTCTTATAGATGATCTCACCTTGAGACCACTTCATGTTATGTTGATGAGGCCAAACATGCTCTGCTATTCACGATTTGTTGGTTTCTCTTCGTTGTGTGTGTTTCTTGTGCGGACTTTCAATGACCTTTTAGTTTCAGCGATTCTCCGCACTCGCAGGGTATCAGGGAAATGCAATTTTTAGAATGGCAGAGAGTCTGGTATTCCGACAATTCTCTGATGTAGGGAATTTCAAAAACTGGTTGTGACGGCTTCCCTTCCATGCGAGGCTCCTGATGTATTTTGCCAAAGTTCCACTTTGGAGTAACCATCACGGTTGAAGATCATTTTTGGTGATGCCTAGTTCCTTCTCGAGACCTTCCTACGTATAACAGAACCTGAAAGCGCGGTCTCCTAGAGTCTTGATGATTCCTATTTCAGTCGATTAATACTGGCCGGATTCGTGGTTCAGATACTGTCCCATGTGAAATGGTTTTCGATACACAGATGTTTCCCAATTAGTGTCGATCCTCTTCACCAACACGTCTAAGGATGTCCATTCGTTGTGGACTCCTTCTCCATTGTGAAAGTAATGGAGGGTCTTTTCGTGTTTATGTGCTTCAAGAAGGTGTCTAGTTCTTTATTTCCATGGTTCCATATTATGAGGTGTCGCCAACTCATCTCAAACAAACTCGGGGCTTCTGGTGGGCTTTTTCAATGGCCCATATATATGTTGGTTATAACTGGTGAGAGTGGCGATTCTATCAGCAGTTCCTCATTTTGCGTATTTCAGTTGGAAATAGCTTGAAATTCTTTAAATTCAATTTCTTTTCAATTGTTGCTCGTCTTTTTTTTAGTGTAATTTCTTTTCAGGGTTTTCTTTATGCTTAATATACTTGTTATTTTAAACTAGTCATTTCGATTTTATTGATTCTTTCAAATGAAATGCACCATGAAACATTGTCAACCACCTTCAAACAAACGCAGTGAAATGTTAGATAAGTGAAAATTTCAAAATGGAGTGTATCAAGTACGTATATGTATGAGATTGAAGATGGAAGAACTCATATATTCATGACTGGATTCCAAACAGATTTAAAAAAATATATTTGAGAAAAACATATTTCGCGTAAATCGAAATTTTCATTTGTTATAACATATTTTTTCTGACAGTTATACAAACACGAATTTTTGTGCCACTTTTTCTCATCCCATTTCAACGCCCTCGAGCAGTTTGGAAATCGATCGCCAAGAATAGCATATCCACCGTCTAATGTATATAAAGAGATGGTAAAATAGAAAACAGATTCCCAAGAAGGTGCGGATAGTTTATATTTCATAAATCAATTCCTTGGGTTTTTCAAAATATTTTATACACTTCATGAATTTTTACTAAAAATAAATTTACATTTGTATGGGAATAGTCACACACATATTTCCTTCACCTCGGATGGCCTTAAAAAGCCACATTTTTAATTGCAATGAGCAAATTACACTGAATGCTGCTTAGTGTACGAAAGTTGATAGTGAAAAAATTATTGATTTGAAGTTTTTCTCCGTACACTTGGTGAAAGTGGACAACTTCAAACCGGTAGGTAATTTTAACTTTGAGTAAATATAACAAATATATTCAAGAAAAAAGTGTTGATAAGTACTGATTTTTTTATCTGATGAACTGGATTTGTGATTCATAAAAAACCTACCTAGAGTGAATCATGTTTGCATCATTCTGCAAATTACCAAACCGGATGATTCTCTGCAAATGAATGAGATGCTTATCTCATAATCGAACTACATGATTCTTATCAACGAAAGCCAAAATTCTTTTCATTTCTTATATGAATTTGTGAACAATGCTATTAAAGAGATTTTTAAAAGTAAACCACTGCTCTCTCGGTTTTTTCCACTTCCATAACCCGCGTAACTGCCTTACTTTTTCTGCTACCCGGCAGTGAAAGATAAACGGTTTATGTTCTCTCTCCTTAACCCGATGATATTGTTAACGTTTTTCAGTTTATCATATCATACTGAAAATCGTTTCATAGCAGATCCATTTTCGAGGAAACGATAGAATGCTAAAAGTTTTTATATAATTGAATTGTTTTTCATTAATATGCCACTGCTGATATTTTTGACAACATGAACATGATTGAAACTTCAAAGGGGGATATAAACATATGGCTCTAGATTAAGTTGAAGCTTGAAAAAATATAAAAATTGAAATTCAACATTGTCAAATAGCGTTGTAAGCGCAAAAAATGTGTTTATTTACGACATCACATTAGAAACCTCTGAAATGATCAGTGTTTCTCTACTAGGTATATTACGCATGTTATATACATATAGAATTTTGAAGTGAAATTGACAGATGAAACTTTCAAAATGGCGATTGGACGCCATTTAGGGAAAAAAATTAAATGAAAAGGGGGGTCTTGTGATACATCATTTTGAAGCACCTGACGAATACTTCACAACTCTAGAATATGAAGCTAATATCTTCATCTACTACAAAATGGCGGAACATTTAATAATTTCGTTCGGTAGCCAAGCGGTTCGGCGTGGGTGCTTTGTTCACTCACTCGAATTGACTGCCGTGTTGGTCGGTGGTTCAAGCCCTAGTCTGAACGATCGATCTTCACTTGCTACCGTCCAACCCGTGTTAGGAATCACACGTTAAAAGGTAAGATCTCGTTAATCCTTAGCTTGCACAAGTTTCGACTTCTGAGGGTTGTCGTTTGTAGGGGTGCGACAGCTGGTTAACGGAAAAACAGATTTTAAACAGATTTTTTTTTAAACATCAATATCGATATTTCTAGAAATATTCCTTTTTATCTGCCATATGGGAATTCTAACAAACCGATAAGGTTTGTTAAGTTATTTTTTGTTTAAAAAAAACGTCAAAAAATGTCAGTACGCCAATGAACATCATTGTTCAGTAAGAATACACTCATTTAGTTTTCGGTTTTACTAGTAGAAAGGTACCACGTTTGGATACACATATTGTGTATCCAAATTCACAACTACCGGTAGTGTACATAACAAAAAGCCCCCAGGTCATCCGTCCATTCCAGAAGAACAGCAAGTGTAAATAATTGGTTAGATGGTAGTAAATCCTAAACAGTCTACTTATTCCGTCGCGAATGTTTGTGAAGTGTCTCCTTCTACTGTGTGGAGACTTTTGAAGAGGAACAGGTATCATCCATATAAAATTAAAATGGTACACCAATTAACTGAAGATAACCCTGATCGATTCTGCGAAATCATGACGGAAACCATTGCAAGAAAGGCATCCTACTTATCTCCACAATATTTGTTTTAGTGACGAAAATACATTTTTTTAAACGGCAATTTTCACAGACAAAATTGCCGTTATTGGAGTGACTCCAACCCTCACGTTTTCCGGGAAACATACCCAATCTCCAGAAAAAATTAACGTTTGGGCAAGCTTACTTTGCTTACGAGCAAATGGTCCGTAATACTATTTGTGTATATCGACATCACTTCTGAAACAGATTCTGCTTCTTGAATTACCTATTATTAAACAGAGAAGAGTTGCTGTATTATTTGAAATTCTTGTTGGAGTTTCTACTATTTGTTTCAAACAAAAAGACTCTAAGATGGATATAAGTTTTTGAGCTCTTGAGCATTCGTATGTCATTGATGAAAATACATAGGCCACCACCTCTTGTTTCGCGATCAATCCCGAATAATGTAAAACAATTTAGGCTCAGTATGTCATTATAAATATCATGATGAAGCCACGTCTCATAAAAATATCAAATTCTCCTTTTAATATTAGTTGATGAACTTCTTGAAGTATGGAACGCCGTTTTTCTTTTTATTGTCACAAATATTCATTCCTCAATTTATTCAATTAACAATTTATTTGTTTGAATTTAATTGATTCATGCATTTGTTCGACACATTAAAAACGATTGTTCGCAAAATTTGTTCTATTTTAAATGACACTTGATTTGAAATGTTACCTGAATTAATTTGTTTGATGAAAAGTTGCGAACAGTAATAATATAGATTCATTGTTTGAAATTTTTGGAAGTAAATGTTTGTAACTATCGAAAAATTTGCTACAATTTCTGTGAAACATGAAAAAATTGTTTGTTGATAATTATAGTTACATGAATTAAAACGATTGTTGATGATTTTAATTCGGCGCTAGCGTCGAACGGATTCTTGCAGAAGCGGAATTTTTAAATCCAGCAACATGATAGTTTAGTGATAGTAACACAATATTCCGTCCGACCGCAGCACTGAATAAAAATTATCAACAATCAATTGAATTCATGTATCACCTAAAAGCAACAATCAATACAATTCATTTTTACAAAATACCAATAGAAAGTAAAACGGCGTGGCACGCCGTTTTACTTTTTTTTTAATAGTCCTTCAAAATGATTTGAATTATTTTGTTTGTTGAATTTCAGTGATACATGAATTAAATTGATTGTTGATAATTTTTATTCGGCGCCACGGTTGAACGGCGTTTTGTCGAACTAGCATGTTGCCATATGTAACACTTGAAGTTCTTGATAAATCCGCTCGATACCAGCGCCGAATTAAAATTATTAACGATCGTTTTAAATGTATCTTTCAAATACAACAAACTTTTTAAATCATCAAAAAATTTAATTCTTTATTAGAAATTAGCTTTTTAAAAAAATTGATGAAATAAAATGATACTTGCTTGAGAATGTTTTGCACAAAAGTTGTAACTAAATTTTAAATTAAATGCATTAAAGTGAATGTTGGAATATTGAACAATTTCAATAAAATTAAAATATAACAATCTTTATTATTCATAGAAAATTATTTAGTATGGAAAGTTAATTTGCTATATTTGCAGACAAACGAAAGTCTATTTTTATTACCAACAATGTTTCATGGGAAAACTTTGTCAGTCATTCAAATATATTCATTGAAATTTCATTCCCAAACTTACTTTTAGAAAGTGAATTTAAAGTTTCATTATAATTCAACAGTCATATAAATAACTAATATTTTATTCAAAGGTCAAAATTATATATGCGGAATTGAAAGGTTTGTTGAATTTACTTGAATAATACATTCCATTGATTGTTGAAAAAAAATGTTTGTTTATTGCTGAGTTAAACTATATGTATATAGATTATTTTTCAGCATAATATATAGTAAATTGGCGTTCCATTTTCCAATACTCTGAAACAATATTTTTCTTCGGAATCAATAAAAGCTTCAACTTATTTCATTATTCTTTTTTATTCAAATAACAATTTTATTCATGTAACATTTTAAATCAAGTGTCATTAAAAATAGAACAAATTTTGCGAACAATCGTTTTCAATGTTTCGAACAAATGCATGAATCAATTGAATTCAAACAAATAAATTTTTAGTTGAATAAATTGAGAAATGAATATTTTTTACAATAAAAAGTAAAACGGCGTTCCATATTGAAGTGATGGGAGGAACGATCTCACATTCAAACTTCCATGACTGATGCAAATACATATTACTTTGTCACCAATTCTTATCCTGAATAGGTACCTATTTTCAAATAAAAAGAAAAAAAAGTTTAGCTGCTGTAAAAAGAGAAATTGAAAAAGCGATATCTTGAATAGTTCGGATTAGCTGCAAAGAAAAACAACAATGGTTTGTAACATGCAAATGTACTAATTTATTGACCTGATGTGAACACATTTTGAAAAAGGTAATCTACGGATATAAATAACCGTGACCTAGTTCAGGAAAAAAAACAGAACATATTTCAATATAAGTGGAGCGTAATTTTATGCGAAATAAGTTCATAATTCAAAACATCTGCCATTTTGCATATCTTGATGACTGATTGTTCTTGATTTGATATAGTGATTCTTATATAATTTCCGTTCATTCACATACTCTTTCAATCGTATACTAGTTTTTACTACAACTTAAAAGTAACTTTTTCACAGAAAATAATGAAATTTTTACCCACAAGTCACATTGAGGGACGTATAATATTATTGGTTTCAATTCAATTCTGAATCGCTCATATTCAAATCGAGAAAAAGTATTAATCGACAAAATCTTCAACAATTACTTGAAAAATTAATATGACAGTGCCAAGAATAAACACATATTAATGACTACTAAAATAAGCAGTACATTTGTCTCTTGTTGACAACATCGATACTAGAGGGAATATCGCTCACTTTGTTCGTCAGCCGGAGGTTGTATATCTTAATAAGGATCTAGATGTGATTTCAATTTGTGGTGGAAGTAAGCAGGTTCAATTCAATGCCATAAAAACCCAGGCATAGGTTTTCTTCTAGAAGATGAAAGTCTCCGAACCGGATAAAATGTCAGGTCAGACAATTCATCTTTCTGCTTCGAAAAGTTTGTTGGGTTTCAAAATGGACCTTGGAATAATCATGTCGCTAGAATTGCAAAGGCTACTTCTCAAAAGCTTGGAACACTGTTCCGAACCAGGAAACTGCACACACCTCAGCAACTTTTGATGCTTTATGAAGCTCAGATCAGAGCTTCTTTGGAGTATTGTTCTCATGTACGTAGCTCTGCCCCTAAACATACCCTAAAGTTGTTGGATTCCATCCAGAAAAGAGCAATCCGCCTGATTGGAGACGCGAACATCACGTGCAACCTTGATAGCATGGAACATCGACGAGGGGTTGGAAATTTGTCTCTCTTCTATAGATACTTTCACGGGAAGTGTCCAAGTGATTTTGCACATTTGATTCCACCAAGAGCGGTGCATATCAGAAATAAGCGATGGACTGTGGCTGCTCATCGTTTTGAGGTTCAACTCAGTAGACTGTTTGGACAACTGCGTTTACGTGGAATAAACTTCCTGGGAACATTTTTCCAAGTGAATTTAATCTCCAGCGATTCAAATCCAACGTGAATCGCTACTCTTGCACAGGCACCGCTCATAGAGCGCCTTAAGGATTTTCCTGTAGTACTTGTGCCTTGTCCTTGATAAAAATTACCTACTAAAAATGGTCACAGAAATTTATGACGAATTTTTCATTTGGAAATCCCTTCAAATCATCATTTGTATTTGCCAGAATATAAATCTGAAATGTTCGTTAATGTTCTCATCATCAGAACTATTACTTAGTGACAGATATAACAAAAATTGGTATCAATCCACATTTTGAAAAAACAACAGAAATATAATTACAATAAAATGATTAATTTTTCGTTTTGGCAATTTATGTACTTCCAATTCTGTAGTTGTTGAAATAGTTCAATACAGGAAACCTACTGACGGATATGAACGGCAAAAAGCTTCGTTCATTATAAAGCTACTAAATCACAAACTTTAATGAAATTATAACTCAAAAACAGTTTTATAAATCGGCTGCTGCCAAAAGGATATACGAAACAAGCATCGCTGAAAGGATGAAGGCATCCTTGAATTCAGGCAATATTACAGAAGATATTAATCACTTCTAACAACGCGATTCCAGCACAATGATCTCTGTAATTGCCGACATTTTCACACCACGGGATAACTTACGATGTGCCAAGTTTCGACTTGTATCAAGAATTTAGGTCGAAGTCGTTTTCCTTTTCCGTTCCGGAAATTCTGAACGAACGGGAAGGGCAAAATCCAGTGGGAGTTTCGAGAGGCCTTAAACATAATATTATTATATGAAACCTATTTCAGAGTTTTGCCATTGTGAACTATGCTCAGATGGACCCGAATGCGAATTAAAAAAAACAACATTAATTTTTTTTCAATAACCCTTTATACTTAACTGAACGCGGTATGCAAGAAAAATTTATCAATAATTAAGAAATTTAAAGGAATCGATTCAGATAGAGAGAAAAATATACATTGAAAACATGTCAAATAATAAACGGTTCACACATACAAAAATGTCGTTTATGATTTTTCCGCTGTTAGTTGAGTTCAAATGTTTTGCATAATTTTCTTGATAACAGCTTTCACAATTTGGGCACTTCCATGCATTAATGATTTTTTTATTACACTTTTCACAGTTATTTGCTTTGGCAGCACATAAATACGCGTCTTTGTGCGCACCAGCCATGTTGCCATCAATAAGTATAATATGCGATGTACTGATGGCAATAATGTATATCCGTCAACCAGTGTGAAGGTAGCCATGTGTTTTCATCCATGTGTTTGGTGAAAGAGAGGAGAGCGCGCTATTCCGCCATAGGTCGTTTCACCGCAATTATTCACATGGTTAGCCATGGAAATTTTTACATTGATAGACTCATTGCTGGAAACGAACTGACGTGATTGGAAATGATTCAAATGATGATGAAAATCTTTTTTTTATGAAATGAACCGCATTTTATTGAAATTGTACAAACAACTGATGATAATAGAAGCAGAAAAATAATTCCAAAAGGAAATTCGTTGCTAGGAATATTTTTTCTGTCAATTAATTGAATACACCCCCGACTACCCTTAATTCAATTTTCATTAGAAAAAATCATAACTCCTTGCAGAAACACATTGCTGGGAATATTTCTTCATGAAACCATCGAATTTGGCATGCTTATTAACCCCAGATGGGTCAATGATTTTGTGTCACGAAAATACACCCCCTTCTACCCTTAATTCAATTTTAATTAAAAAAATCATAACTCCTTGCAGAAACACATTGCTGGATATATTTCTTCATGAAACCATCGAATTTAGCATGCTTATTAACCCCAGAGGGGTCACTGATTTTGTCTCACGAAAATACACCCCCTTCTACCCTTAATTCAATTTTCATTAGAAAAAATCATAACTCCTTGCAGAAACACATTGCTGGGAATATTTCTTCAAGAAACCATCGAATTTGGCATGCTTATTAACCCCAGATGGGTCAATGATTTTGTCACGCGAAAGAACACCCCCGACTACCCTTAATTCAATTTTCATTAGAAAAAATCATAACTCCTTGCAGAAACACATTGCTGGGAATATTTTTTCATGAAACCATCGAATTTGGCATGCTTATTAACCCCAGATGGGTCAATGATTTTGTGTCACGAAAATACACCCCCTTCTACCCTTAATTCAATTTTAATTAAAAAAATCATAACTCCTTGCAGAAACACATTGCTGGGAATATTTTTCCATGAAACCATCGAATCTGGCATGCTTATTAACCCCAGAGGGGTCACTGATTTTGTCTCACGAAAATACACCCCCTTCTACCCTTAATTCAATTTTCATTAAAAAAAAAATCATAACTCCTCGCAGAAACACATTGCTGGGAATATTTTTTCATGAAACCATCGAATTTGGCATGCTTATTAACCCCAGAAGGGTCGCTGATTTAGTCTCGCGAAAATACACCCTCTTCTACCCTTACTTCAATTTTCATTAGAAAAAATCATAACTCCTTGCAGAAACACATTGCTGG
This sequence comes from Leptinotarsa decemlineata, assembly GCF_025532065.1. Classification (NCBI taxonomy): domain Eukaryota; kingdom Metazoa; phylum Arthropoda; class Insecta; order Coleoptera; family Chrysomelidae; genus Leptinotarsa; species Leptinotarsa decemlineata. Next base: position 7,842,418 of record NW_027412694.1, on the reverse strand, counting down.
GAATATTTCTTCATGAAACCATCGAATTTGGCATGCTTATTAACCCCAGATGGGTCAATGATTTTGTCTCACGAAAATACACCCCCTTCTACCCTTAATTCAATTTTCATTAGAAAAAATAATAACTCCTCGCAGAAACACATTGCTGGAAATATTTTTTCATGAAACCATCGAATTTGGCATGCTTAATAACCCCAGAAGGGTCGCTAATTTAGTCTCGCGAAAATACACCCCCTTCTACCCTTAATTCAATTTTCATTAAAAAAAAATCATAACTCCTTGCAGAAACACATTGCTGGGAATATTTCTTCATGAAACCATCGAATTTGGTATGCTTATTAACCCCAGATGGGTCAATGATTTTGTCTCGCGAAAGAACACCCATGACTACCCTTAATTCAATTTTCATTAGAAAAAATCATAACTCCTTGCAGAAACACATTGCTGGGAATATTTTTTCATGAAACCATCGAATTTGGCATGCTTATTAACCCCAGATGGGTCAATGATTTTGTCTCACGAAAATACACCCCCTTCTACCCTTAATTCAATTTTAATTGAAAAAAATCATAACTCCTTGCAGAAACACATTGCTGGGAATATTTTTCCATGAAACCATCGAATCTGGCATGCTTATTAACCCCAGAGGGGTCACTGATTTTGTCTCACGAAAATACACCCCCTTCTGTAGAAGCGTCAATACTAAATCTATTGGTTGAAATAAACACACCTCCTAACGCTGGCTAATTAGAATCAACTGTAATCGACTGGCGGAATTCGCACCACAGAGTCGGAGTGGTCAGTTGTTTTAACGCCTGAGGTGGTGTGTATATATACGGTATTTTAATGTTAAACATTTTTAAAATGTCAAGTGATGATACGTCTAAAGAAGCTGCTAACTTTTGCTCAACTTAACCTGAAAACACATGAAAAAACTGCAGCTTCAAAAATAAAATTTTGGTCATTCCTTAGTGCGACTCTGTTTTGAAGCACTCCTTTTGTTGGATGGACAGAGTATAGGTGGTTATGAATGAACTTTCAATGTGTTTTCGCGAAGAGTTATAATTTTTTTTAATGAAAATCGAATTGAGGGTAGAAGGGGGTGTATTTTCGTGAGACAAAATCAGCAACCCTTCTGGGGTTAATAAGCATGCCAATTTCGATGGTTTCATGAAAAAAAAATTCCCAGCAATGTGTTTCTGCAAGGAGTTATAATTTTTTCTAATGAAAATTGAATTAAGGGTAGAAGGGGGTGTATTTTCGTGAGACAAAATCAGCGACTCTTCTGGGGTTAATAAGCATGCCAAATTCGATGGTTTCATAAAAAAATATTCCCGGCAATGTGCTTCTGCAAGGAGTTATGATTTTTTTAATTAAAATTGAATTAAGGGTAGAAGGGGGTGTATTTTCGTGAGACAAAATTATTGACCCATCTGGGGTTAATAAGCATGCCAAATTCGATGGTTTCATGAAAAAATATTCCCAGCAATGTGTTTCTGCAAGGAGTTATGATTTTTTCTAATGAAAATTGAAGTAAGGGTAGAAGAGGGTGTATTTTCGCGAGACTAAATCAGCGACCCTTCTGGGGTTAATAAGCATGCCAAATTCGATGGTTTCATGAAAAAATATTCCCAGCAATGTGTTTCTGCAAGGAGTTATGATTTTTTCTAATGAAAATTGAATTAAGGGTAGAAGGGGGTGTATTTTCGTGAGACAAAATCAGCGACTCTTCTGGGGTTAATAAGCATGCCAAATTCGATGGTTTCATAAAAAAATATTCCCGGCAATGTGCTTCTGCAAGGAGTTATGATTTTTTTAATTAAAATTGAATTAAGGGTAGAAGGGGGTGTATTTTCGTGAGACAAAATTATTGACCCATCTGGGGTTAATAAGCATGCCAAATTCGATGGTTTCATGAAAAAATATTCCCAGCAATGTGTTTCTGCAAGGAGTTATGATTTTTTCTAATGAAAATTGAAGTAAGGGTAGAAGAGGGTGTATTTTCGCGAGACTAAATCAGCGACCCTTCTGGGGTTAATAAGCATGCCAAATTCGATGGTTTCATGAAAAAATATTCCCAGCAATGTGTTTCTGCAAGGAGTTATAATTTTTTCTAATGAAAATTGAATTAAGGGTAGAAGGGGGTGTATTTTCGTGAGACAAAATCAGTGACCCTTCTGAGGTTAATAAGCATGCCAAATTCGATGGTTTCATGAAAAAAAATTCCCAGCAATGTGTTTCTGCTAGGAGTTATGATTTTTTCTAATGAAAATTGAATTAAGGGTAGTCGGGGGTGTATTCAATTAATTGACAGAAAAAATATTCCTAGCAACGAATTTCCTTTTGGAATTATTTTTCTGCTTCTATTATTATCAGTTGTTTGTACAATTTCAATAAAATGCGGTTCATTTCATAAAAAAAAAAGATTTTCATCATCATTTGAATCATTTCCAATCACGTCAGTTCGTTTCCAGCAATGAGTCTATCAATGTAAAAATTTCCATGGCTAGCCATGTGAATAATTGCGGTGAAACGACCTATGGCGGAATGGCGCGCTCGCCTCTCTTTCACCAAACACATGGATGAAAACACATGGCTACCTTCACACTGGTTATCCGTCACGTATACAAAAACCGGAGAAGAGACTATTAGAGAGCTTTTTCGAGTACACTTTCCCGGGTCAGAAATTACAAATCCAACACACAGTGCTAAACTGGAACACATACCAAAAATTTGGAGACTGATCAGGGCCTGATCAAATGTACTTACAAAAAGTACTGTGTTCTTGGATATTGAAGGTGCATTTGACAATGCGTCGTTATAATCAATCATCCAGGCGTCGAGGAGAAGAGGGATCAACAAGATAAGCTGTGGACGGATAGACTGCATGCTTGGGGAAAGATTGGTATATACAACCATTGTGGGCCACAGTCGTGGCACGGGTAGCAAGGGGCTGTCTTCAGGGGGGGTTTATCCCCTCTGTTATGGAACCTTATAATGGACGAGCTTATATCTCCTGGACCACAATTGGTGTGAAGCACTGGGCTATGCAGACGACTTAGTCATCTTAGTCCAGGGTGAATACAATAATGTAGTGAAGGGATGCATGCAGCAGGCCCTGAATATTATAACATTATGGACCGAAGAAGAAGGGCTTAAGCCCATCCAAATCAACCATAGTAGCATTCACCAAGAGGACTGAAACGGAGGGTATCGGACCTCTAAAACTTCGAGGAGAAGAAATACAAGTGTCGGGAGATGTTAAATATCTGGGAGTAATTCCAGATTCCAAACTGACCTGGAACCAACACTTGAACAGGATGAAAAGGAAAGCGGAGGTAGCACCGATGCTCGACAGACGCACCTATGGAAAAACATGGGGGCTAAAACCAGACATGGTATATTGGCTATACATGATGGTGGTTACGCATCTCTGGTCTGGTGGCCAAAGATGAAGCAGGCGACCGCTATCAACAAACTAGGCAAGGTGCAAAGACTTGCATGTTTGGGAATGACGGGAGCAATGAGAACTACCTTAACAGCTACATTGGAGACACTCCTGAATCTACCTCCTTTACACTTTGTGGTAATGGGGGAGGCCATAATGGGCCAATTCAGACTGTTAAACTCACCGAACTACAAAAGATCGGACCGAACAGAAATTTCGGAACATGTGGAGAAGCACATATTGAATATGTGAACGGACCACATGACACCGAAGTACACCTTTAACACAAACTTCACAGCCAAAATCATACGCCGTGGAGAGAGCAGATCAATATTTTAACAGACAGCAGGAGCGCACTAGGGGCTCTGACAAACCCGAAGGTGACATCAAAACTGGTCTGGGAATGCCATGAAGAACCGAATGAACTTGCAAACTGGAACAAATTAACTTCGTACTAGGTTCCAGGGCATTCCGGAATCACAGGTAATGAAACCAGATTAGGGCATGGACCAAAAAGAAGCACACATAGTACTGGACATTACGGAACCGTCCGAGAAAAGAACCGAAAAACTACTTCAATGTAGTAGAGATCGGCTCAGAATAATTACAAGGTTACTAACCGATCATTCTCCGCTTAGAGGACACCTGAATAAAATGGGGCTGTACAACGGAGACATCAGCTGCAGATTATGCAACGAAAGGATGGAAACAGCTCTACACATCTTATGCGAATGTGAGGCACTGAATCACAGAAGGCAGGCAATATATGGACGTACAAAATTACGTCCAGAGGAATGTGACGAACATCCAACACGTAACCTGTACAAACTAGGATAGGAAACGAGACTGATGGAATGGTTGTCATGAGAAGATGGAAAAACGCAAGAAGCCCAAGAGGCTGCAGTGTTTTCTAGAGACTTGGACTAAATGGACAAGTCAGACAGCTCCCAAGGGGCCAAAAAAAAAATCCGTCATAGAGCTAAGGTGAACAAAAATGTTGGAGAGATAACATGGGTATCACTATCAATATCCATCTCACAAAATTATGACTCGAATTCAATAAGAATGCTAATTATGACACCAACATATCTCAACTGAAAAATACTAAGTTTCAAAAATTCCAAATTGGAAAAAATAACATCGAAATTGCCTGTCATAAACGTACATTACTCTGCTTAAATCTCTGAAACGTGTTGGCATTGAGAGATTTGTAATAAGAGCTTTAATAACAGAGCGTTTCGAGAAAAACCCCCACAAAACATATGTCTGGCGTGAAAGGACATTACTCAGGATATGATTACGTGGTCGGGGTGATTAATATCAACAAATGAACCGCATGTAACCGGCCATTAACCAGCCGTTTCCTAAATCATATATGATATAATACGAGGGTGTTCTATTTTCGACCTAGATAAGTATTGAAGCGTTATTTTAATTTCATGCATTTTTACATAGGAAGGGACAGATTTTTATTGTTCAGGAAGTTGACATTCCACTCGAATATTCACATTCAATTTCAATATTCTTTCAAACCCGTGGGCTGGGCTACCTATCGGGCGCGTCCCCAGGTGGCGGATAGGAGAACGGCCAGGGGGCTGGAGGCCCTGTCCGGGAAGCCAATGTGGCCTTACGGACGAGGTCGCCGGACTCCTGGTAAGTGGCAGAAATAAGTAGGGTGAGGGGAACTAAAATTCTCCAAAAGTCCTTTCAAAACATGCCACCGTGGACCAGCCTACCCAAGCTGAGGTGTAAGGGTGGTGACGAACGATTCCCTAGAGAAACTGGGCGAAACCTCATTGTGACCAACCTACCTCTAGTAATGTGGGGCTCTGCCAGAGGTGACCAATTTTTCCCTTGCTATTCGTGGGAACACATATGAATGAAAAAAAAACACAAAAACAGAAACAAAAAACCAAAAATCGGTCCCGAGGCGGGAAAGAAGTGCTCACCTCAATTTAAGGCGTTGGCTGGGGATGAATAGAAATGTCCACCCCAATCTACCGTTCGGAATAAAGCTGGACATAGCAGATCACGTCGAGATGTAATACAAAGGCCAAGGCGTAAGGGCATTAGCGGTGCCGAGGCCAAAAGGAGAAAGACAGCGAAAGAGGCAGGAGTGGCAGCAACTATAAGTGCACCCTCCTCCTTCCCCACTCCACCTCCAACAGGCGGAGTGGGGAAGGAGGCGGCGGGCGCCAAGAGCTCCTCCTTAAATAAAGGCAAGGAACCGGCTGCCCTTATAGGAAAGCTCCCTCACTTGTGCACCTCCACGGAGGGAACCCCAAGAAGCTTGAAGAAGCTGCGCAACGGCAGTAATGTCCCTGCACCTTCCAAAACCTTTGCGGAGGCCACCGTGAGACTCCTCAAGGTTGCCAAAGAGAGTGTCTGTTCGGCGAGTCTTGGCCTACACATGCCAATATAAAGGAGGTGTCTCCTAGTGACCTGCCTACCATCCTGGAAAGGACAGGATGAACGATGACCTAGGAGGACAACTCCTTGGGAGAATGTACAATGGGTCACATGAGGCCTGAGTGGTGTGGGTCTACACTCACCCTTCCTACTCTACAGATACAGAGATATCCTGTCAAAATACTGGTGAGATAATTGCACCTAGAACAAATACCGACAGAATAATATATTTCAGAAATTTCAGGTGAGAAAGGTGTCGAGAAAGGTGTCAAAAAATGACAACCAGCCGCCAAAATTGAAATATTATCCTTCTTGAACCATATAAATAAAAAAATCATTCCACCTGTTGGTTCCAGATGAGATGATGAATGAATTTGCAGAAATCAATAAACACATTCAGAAATCAAAAAAGACTGTACTTAGTGGAGGTATATAGAAAGAGAAAGAAACTCCAGAAATAGAAGAAAGTGAGTCAAAGAAAAGACCAATTATAATACATAAATCTGAGGAACCAAAATTAATAAGCGATTTGGCAGAAATCTTTCGAAAATTACCTACTTCATAGTTGGGTAGAAAAAAATAATCGATTGCAGATGATATATAGTCAACGGACTGTCAATGAGGCCGCGACCTATTTTTCTAGAAAAAAAAAAGTGATTAGGTTACACGAAACAATTGGCATTTGGTTTCAGAATTACTAAAACAGTTTTTATGATCATCATATACGAATAAAAAATACACTGTCTTAACATATTACTTTGTGTACGAAGATCACACTTAATAAAAACATTTCAAAGCATCAACTCCTGAGTTATATGCAGTCAAGATCTTCTGAAAAAATGTTTGAACGAATGTTTGAAGTATGCATTGTTTTGATAAAAACTTCCCTTAATGAAAGCTGCATCGGGAACCTCCAGCTTAGAATTAATGCGCGCACAGACACACGCGCACACACATCTAAGAATGACAGCTCGTCATTGTTTTCAATGTCATATGAAATTTTTATATTTGGGATTAGCTGCTAAGAGTCCTTCATCTTGGCTTTCTTGGTGTCAACAAATACAAATGAATTTTTCGACCATTCCATCAATAATGCTAATGTCCTCAATATGTTTTGTGAAGGAAATCTGAGTTTTTTAACGACCTTCTCTGGGTCTTTTTTTCTTGTGGACTATTTAATTCAAATTTATATTCGAGCACTCGTAATACTCAACGTGAGGTTGGCTAAAATGGATTTTAGAGTTCAGCTTCCAGGATAGGCAGCCAGCTGTTAAACAGTGAAGAAGGGCGTGGATAAGATGGAGTGTAGAGCGCCACCCGCTTTATCAACCCTGGAGCTTATAAACATAGCAAACAAGACAAAAAACAGGAAGCATGTCTAAACGGTAAGAAAATAAACCAAACTCGAACTCAGTGAATAGACTTATCATTTCTTTCCTTAACATCTACACTCTTCACAATCGATTCCAAAGTTGTCATCGAATTCTCTAATTTCACTGACAGTTTTATCACACTTTCGAATATAAATCCTAAAGAATACTGATAGGAAGCATTGAGCTCCTGAGGCCACAATATGTCAAATGCGAGAAATTATATTATTCTTAATTGTTCATATGATGTAATACACATATAGCATAAATGATTCAAGAAAGAAGGGTGTCTCTTCAATACCTGATATGTTGGAGTTGCCAAGTTATACTTTACCTTAGATATAGCTAAATCGCCAGCTTACACTAGGTTTAGGGAATGGATTTATATCTAAAGATGTTCAGTGATTTCATCTACATAAACATAAAAGTATCTACCCTACTCTAATATTTTCCTTTTTTGGCAGGTTTGAATAGCATACATCTTTGAGATAATTAAATGAGTATTGAAATGCTAGTCATTGATGAGTTCTTTGTCACTATCTTAATGGCTAGGTTTATCTGTATTTGTTTCCCCAGAGGTGGTTCTAGATTTCCTAGAGTTCCATGCTTAGGTCTGCAATGTTTTGTCGGTACAACAACTACTGTTGCAACTACTGCATTCATACAAGGAAGTCTAGTTCGACAACAATATGAGAAGAGTGCTTCCAATTAAAAAAAGACTTAAAAACGAAATCATTCATATTAGATTGGAGTTGGATCGGTTCACTGGAAGTGCGGTCTAGGACGTGCGTCTGAACAGAATGATCAAGCTCATTCTCTAAATGAATGAGCTGCCTCGTTCATGAATACCAACTCACCATTGATGTCGTATGACCTATTCAAAATCAGTAAGAATCCGTTATCAATAAGGAATTGAATCCAACAAGTGACTTGAATGTTTTATCAGTATCCAAATGCCAAGAATAAAACGGTTTTCTATTCTTACAAAAGATTATCTTACTTTGTTAATTCGAAAAATCAAGAACTTTGGACTTTGGACATAAATTCCAAAATTAGAAAATGTCTACCAAAAGTACCTACCACAAAAAATTGAATATTGGCGGCAAGCCATTCATGGAACGAAAGTGGTCAATTCACCGTTCACAATATACATAGAATCTTAAGGGATTTGAGTGTGCGTTCGAATATAACGAACGCATTCGTATATATGCTTGTATAATTGTTTGCAAGTGAATGGAAACTGAGTGAATGAAGATACTGAAATATCAATAAACCTTCATGGAGGTGTTCATTTAAGGTTAAATTAGTCGTCAACCTCAAAACACAACAAATGGCAAAATGCAAACATAACACTACGATCTGAGAAATATGAAAATTCGGTTAAATTTTTATATTGGAACAAAATGGGGTTGAAATACTTTGAAGTAGGTTTTTTAAATATCAAAATTTGTCCGAGTTAAGGAGTAACAAAATACAATTTTTATAATTCTATAAATTTCAACCTAAACTTCAGTTGACTGCACCGACTTATTAGGCTTGTGCATGGTCTGTATTGGATTTATTCACTATTACGTTTCGAGTTCTTTTGTTATTATTTCGGATTGCAGTAAAACAAAATATGTATGTGATAGCAAAAACTTTTTCGACATCGTATTTTATCTTACGAGACATCTGTTGAATTTTTTTAAAGTGTAAACAAAATTTATTGGAAAATCGTCACAGATTAATGATTCAAACAAGAAATAATCTCTAATTCGATAGAGCTCCTTAAATTTCAAAGAATAATGTATCAGCTAGTAAAACAGAATTGCTTCAACTTCATCTCTGACAATATCATCCGAACGTAGGCGAGAGATAAGGCACGGAACCGTACAGTAAAATATGTCAATGAAAGCACATCGAGAGATTTATCAACGTTGGTATGAGGTAAAACAATAGTGGTAGACGAACTGAATTTGTTTTCGATGTGAAACAATTTGGTTTTATGAGATGACAAGTTCACTTTGCATTACGGAATTAATAGGCCAATGAATGCTTTATTGTTATTTGCTATTAATACTTGTAGTGGAATATTGTAACGAGATGGAACAACAATGAAAATTTCATTTTGTGTCAACTATTTTCCCTTGTTCATTGAATCAGTTAGTGTATCTCAAAATAATGACACTGGCAAACCCTCCACGAGACAGGGATCAGGAAAATAACCTTTCAAGTGAAGTTGTTGGCAGCAAAAAATGGCTCCAATTTGGTATACCAAAACCTCTTGGATATGAATATTGCCGGTATCAGGCGTTTGAGATCACTAACTCATGAATCTGTGTATTAAGCTGCTGATTTATGTTGATGAGGGTGATTAGAACGGTTGTTGATGGCTGTATATGTATGGGTTAGTTAGTGGGGATTCGCAATATCATGTTTGTTGTTGATTTTTGTAATTGGAAGGTTAACAAAGTTTTATCGAATTATTGGTATCTATTTCTATTGTGAGTTTTATGTTTTGTGAATAGTGATGAAACGACTTCAATTGTCGATGTGATCATGTAAAGCAAGATATAACATTGTCTACAACAGACTCTATACCAGAGGTTCTCAAACTGATTTTGAACAAGTTTGTTAATATAAGGCTTGAATTTATTCAAAAATAGCCGTGAGTCACCGCGTTCGGTAATCTGCAACCAATTTCTCGTTTTAGTTAGCAACGTTGCCACAGCACTAAATCCACGTTCACACAAATACGATGATGGGAATGCTATCAAAAATCGTTGAACGATGGACTACAATCCAGGGTACAATTGCGGGGCTGGCTTTTGTAGCCAAAATTCTCGATATTCATTTGTGAATTTTATTTTTATTTCCTCGTTCGTTATCAGTTCTATTAGTTCTTCTTCCAGCCGGGGTGATCATGCTGTGTTGGCATCTGAAAAAGGGTCCAACACCCAGTCCGGTATTTCCAATTTCAAAATGTCCTGGAATCTTTCTGCGAAATCACAGTAGAGGTTTTCCAAATGTTGGCAGTAAACAAGCAAGTCCTCATTGTTGAAGGATACTGTTGACAAATTAGGGAAATTGCGAAATTCACGTCTGACGATATTATTCTTGTATAAGAGCAATTTGGCTACAAAAGCAGCAATGCCATTTTTTGTTTCAATCAAATTCAAGTCGTGACTTTGAAGTTGAAGATTGACATCATTAAATAATTTCTACAGGACTGTCAAGTACGCAATATCATTATTTGAAGTGATGAGGTTGTCGTGCAATTCTTTGTCTTTGTTTTCCAAGAACTCTATTACAGAGTCAAATAGATTGTAAAATCGAGTCAGACAGTTACCTTTTGATAACCGACGCACTTCTGTGTGAAATAGCAATAATCGGTTGAAATCTTCATCATTAGCAACAAAAAGCCGATTAAATAATCTGTCATTCATTCAAAAAGCTGTTTCGGATTTTATTGACTGCTTTGATGATATATTGCAGTGATTGATAGAGGCGCTCACTCAAATTTTTCACAACCAAATGTTTCCTATGAATTATGCAATGTACAGCGAGCACCTCTGGAATTTTATTTTTTAAATACGCTATGAAGCCTTTGTGATGTCCTGTCATAACTGGAGGGTCATCCGTAGCAACTGATATAATATTCTGTCTCATCACAAAATGTTTCCAGTATATTACATATGGTTTCTCTTTCTGTATCCGTCTCTAAATTCCTGACAAATAGTTGTTCGTCATATATTTTCCCATTTTTAATAAACCTCACGTATGACAACAACAATACTTCATTGGTTGGAAAAATGGACTCATCTAACTGAATTGGGAATTTAGAAGACTTCAGATGATTGCACAATGACTCTTCAATGTTTTCAGCCTTCTCTTCAATTCGTCTTTGCAGGGAACTATTGCTCAAAGGAATTTTTCGGATAATATCTGCCGCTGGTTTATGGAGCACAGTTATTACTTCTTTTATTGCCAGTAAAATTAAATCCTCACCAATAGTGTGAGGTTTACCTGTTTGAGCAGTTGGCAAGGAGATATTGTAGGAAGCTCGAAATCCGTCGTCGTCTTGCTTAGAAGCCGCTGAAAAAAGTTTTGACACAGTTGGCTGAGCTAAGTGTTTCTTGTCCACTTCTTGAAAATAAGTCACACTATTGTCCTTTTTATCTGAATGCAGTTTATTCAAAATATCTTGTAGCCTTGAGAATTTCATCGCATCATTCGAATTTTCTTTTTGATTTGTGGGATTTTAAATAAATCCATATTTTATATATTCCGCGCTATACTGCCGTTTTTTTTTGCCGACATAATTTTGTCTTCAAAAATGCCGAAGTGAAGATTCCAGTAATAAAAACTTGCTAATGACACCACTCACAGTATTCACCACCGCACGTACAGCACTTTACCTAGCTAGTCGCTACTTATTTTCGTAATATCGTCGAATGACATTACTGGATGAATGGCGCGCGCTTTTATATGAGGCAACGGCGGGCCTAGTACTTTCGAGAATGGAGACTAGAAACTTCTCGCTTCGCATTGAAGGTTCCCGCCATCTATTGTACTGTTTAACAACTATCGGACAGAAAATAGTTACTGTCTAGTCCCCTAGATGGCGTTACACGCGCATTAAGCGTAAAGGAGCGATAAAATTTGTTTTGAAAGAAAAAACCATTTTTAAATTAGCCATTGCCCTCCTAAACCGCTTCAACGCTTCCCAATCTTCTCTGTGCCCTTTACTGCCCTTCTATAGGCCTCTATTATTATTATCGTTCATTTTGAGAAAGACTAGTCTATACCATTGAATACATTTTTTGAAGTAATAACTTCTTATGGGAAGGTAAACCGCTCCGTTACCTAACGCGTTACAGCACCAGTCTGTCTGGTTTTCCTTTCTCTAACGCATATGTCAGCGGAAGGCAGGCTTCTCCTCTCTCGTCGGACTAACGTCCAGTGTTTAGAGATATACTGTTAACAGTATAACCAGGAAGCACGTAATATTCTTTCATTGTGTGAAACGTGGCTTAAAAATGACGATACTAATTTTGTGTATGCACATTTTTAGTTTCATTATTTATTCCTACAAAAGTAACAATTGGCTTATGCTATAACATATGTACATAAACAAAATAATCAATAATCAGTAATAACCTAAATTTTGATCTTCCTCTTGAAGATGATCACTTGGTGATCGAAACAAAATAACGGTTTGCTGTTGGGAAAAAACTCCAGTAATATTCATTAATACACCGAAGGTTCCAAACATTGCATCACAAATAACCTAAGCTTTTCTGGAGTTGAACACCTTCAATATTGAATTGTTCAACTTAGATTAGTTTAAGTTATCACTTCTGTGGGGCGACCCAAAACGCATGTTTTTTTTTACAAATTGGATGTTTTTGAATGGTTTTTTCATGAGATTTCATGAAAATTTCAGCAAGGAGGGGACTTTTAGTATCACCCTTCTCTGTTGTTATATATGGTGCTACTGAATTCGAAATAATTTTGGTATACACATGCTGAAAACAGTAGGAGGATACCCTAATTAATACATGGAGAAATTTTAGAGAATAAATATTTGTTATCGAAAAAAATAATTAGACCGATGTTAAGAATACAGAAGTTTCCTGCAGGAAAATCTCAAATCGATGCACTTGCTAAAACTGCAATAGACGTTGGTTTTAAAGAGATGTAGATTTTAATAGTATATTATTCAACGACCAAGAAATATGATCATTTATCGTGAGAATGAAGTCTAACGAGCAAGGACTACTTCTCGCGATTGAAATACTATACTTTTTCTATGACTCATATGGGGAACATTTGAAAATAAGTTTCATTCGTGAAGGATATTCGGAATGAAAGCAATATCATTGACTTTTATAACAAATAGCAACCTGAAATAACTTTCAAAAATACTTTCTATTAATTTGAATTTCGAATAGTTTTGTAACCACTGGATGGTAAAAAACTGCTAACCGTCAGTGGAATATGAATCAGAAACTTTTATTTGCAAGTCCCGTATTCTACTAACTATTCTACACAAATGTAAAGAAATTGATTTGATAAAAAACTATTCGAGTTTCAAACTACTCTTAACAAAATTTCCGGTAGAAAGTCGTTCCATTATGTTAGAAAAAACTCCGGGCGATTCATAATGAAAGAATGTGTTGTAACAGGGAAAAGTATAGGTATTGCCGAGTTCACTTCAGAGACCCCTTTAAAAATACTTTGTTTTACTCGTATATTGTTTAGGGTGTCTTGATGAAGCAATGTTAGAGCCAAAACCAAATAAAGTCGCACTACCCCAACAAATCCACAAAAACCGCAAGAATGGGGATAATTCCCTGCAGAACCCCGAATATAACTGAAAGACGTCAAGCCACGTCAAGGCTCGATCCTCAGCGAGAGTGGAGAAAAAACTCACAGAGAATAGTCAGGACGTCTGATATCTGGCAGTGACCACCCCAAGATTAATTGTCGGAAGGATGATGTTGTTTTTCGTAACGTTAGGAGGCCATATTGTACTCTCTCATCCGGCCCTCGGTCGAAGATGAATAAAAGGAAAGCGAAAAATCGTTTCAGGAAGATTGATTAGAATTGTTTCGCAAGTTTTCAATTTGTGTTGGAGTTCTTCAATCAAAAAGGTAGTTGGAAATAAATAATAGCTATAAGATTTCTCTCCGAGGAAACTACGAAGTGGTTTCATCTGAAAGCAATATAATTATTGTATTTTCACTTCCATTTGTCAATAGTGGAATTCGTTAGATAACAAATGAATTTTCGAGTGATCTTGTCGGATGTTTCATCCGAGAAAATGATAGTGATTTTCAACGGGTTGGTGTGAAGGGCATACGGATATATCAAAGAACACCCTTTGACATTTCATGATAATATTATTAATGAACGATTTCATAGATGAAACAAACGAATAAGAAATATAAGCGGATAAAAAAACAAGAATTAGATGATTATACATCTATGTAAATACATCGGAAAAGTCTAGGGATATTTTTAAAAATGGCAATAATTTTTTTTTTAGATCGCTTTAGGGAAAAAAAGTTGACGGGTGATTATTAAACGAATGTAACTTACAAAAAAATTTATTAAATGGTCAAAAATACTGAGTGCGCATATAAGCAAAACTAAAAAAAAATATGGCTCTTCTTTGGCACCCCAAAAAAATCATAATACAAAAAAAATTGGAATCAGTACAAAGTATGGCCTCCACGCTGGTTTATTACGGCCCTACATCTATCGTGTATCGACAAAATGAGATTGTCAATGTCTTGTTGAGGTACATTTGACCATTCAGCGATTAAAAGCTCTCTCAATTGAAACGTTGTGTGAATGTTCCCCATATGCGGAGTAATTCTTCGTTGAAGCATGTCCCACACATGCTCGATGGGATTCAGGTCCGGTGATTGTGCTGGCCATGGCGATACATCAACTCCTTCGTTGGTGAGCCAGTCAGTCACTAGACGCGCGACATGTGGACGAGCATTATCGTGCTTTAGGTGGAAGTTTTCACCAACAGCACCAGCAAACGGACGGACGATAGGTAGAAGAATGGTGTCGAGGTACTGTCGAGCTGTGAAGGAGCGATTTGGAAAAACGAGATCGGTTATGCCGCCGATCATGATTCCGCCCCATATCATTACTGTACCACCTCTTTATGTGTGGATTTCCTGGACGTGTCTCAAACGTTCATTATTTTCAGGTCGTCTCCACAGTCTTACTCGACGAGAATCTGGATGAAATCCAAATCTGGATTCGTCTGTAAACAAAACTGTGGCCCAATCATTTGCATCCCAGTTTTGATGTTCTTGACACCACTCTAATCTTCTACCGCGATTGCCTCTCGACAAAGGTGGATATCTAAGTGGCCTTCTGTTGTGGAGATCTGCTTCATGCAGTCGATTTCTGACAGTATCACGACAAATGGTTACCTGGTGCGTCTGCTGCAACACGTTAACCAACTCAGGTGCTGTGATTGTCGGTTGTCTTCTTGCGGTTAAGACCAAAAATCGGTCTTGAACTGCAGTTGTAGCGCGTCCTCGCCCTGGATGTTGTTCGGCTGGACTGCCAGTTTCACGGAAACGCCGCCACAATCGACTGATAACACTTTGGGAGACCCCCAAACGAAGAGCTACATCATTTTGTCGCATGCCACCTTGAAGAAGCCCTACAGCTCTATTCATCTCAGTCAATGATAAGTGATGGCGTTCCATGTTAAAGCACAATATTTCCAGTTCAATTGCTGAGCAAGAACTGCATAGACACTTTCAGAGTATTCATTGTAGCCGAAAACCTACAGTTTGTAAAAAACTTGATAAAAGATTAGTTACCGTTTTTGCAGGCTTTGTTCAACCCATAGAAATCTACAGGGTGGTCGAGTGTACCAATTTAATCGAAATTAAACGACCTCATGCATTTATTTTTATGATATTTAGTATGTTATAAAAATATCCCTAGACATTTCCGATGTGTGTATATTTTGGAACGTGGCATACTGAAAATATTATCCATTTATAACAATACATGTAACGTTACTGCAAAAATGTTAGGTTACGGCTGGTGGAGAAGAGGTAAACCGGCACAGTATTTCATCTCCATTAGCCGTTACGTTATCGTTCATTCGTTACACATAGTATGGACCTTCAAACTAATCAGGAATCCATGGGATCATATACGAACAAGTATATGATAGAACTAGTAGAACAAGTCATCAGTGATATTCTCCTTTTATTTCCAATATTTTATTTTTAGGTGAAAATTATGAGAAATATGCCCTTTTGTTTGGAAATAGTAAAGACCATTATTATTATTATTATTTCATGTGGTGTGTAGAGTCGGTTTGAAAAAGTAACTTCATTAAGTCCAAATATTCTCTCTCATATTGCAGTAATCTTATGAGAAAGAGAAGAATATTGTTGAATGATGAAATTTACGTACGAAATGGAAAATACTTTATAGCACATCAAAAAGTTTAATGAGAAAAATTTTTCTGAATGCAATTTTTAGCCCGCATGCAAGATTTTAGCTGCATAAGATTTGTTTCTGAAAATTCTTTGAACATTGCAAAATCGAACTCAACGTAACCAATATAGTATTGACAATGACTTATTCCAAACACATTTTTTTGAGAGTTTCGTAATACTAAATTGTGTATATGGTCCAGTAATTTGGTCAGAAAAGGGGGTTACCCAGGAAGTTTTCCGAGAGTTGGTTATTTTGGTTTTGGTTATTTTATGGATTCCGGCGTGCTCTTTTCGAATTTCAACATTGTCACCTGTGCACCAAGTGGTGCCTAATAACAAGTTTCTAAAATATTCTATTGCCTTTGTCATTTGGCATCATGATGAACCATTTTCATCTATTTGAATTAATGTACGTTCGATCGAAATATAAATCCAATTCCATAATTGTATTCGACGGATATCCTGAAGATGTAGCAAACCGTAGTACCAAATACGTGGAGCGATCGCGACGATCACGAATAACTGCTTCAGTAGACATACTTTCTGACGAGAACCGCCTCAATAGAATGTTGAAGACAAAATTTGGAGCTGAAAATTTGATGGTCTCACAACCCAGGGGAGATGCGGATACGCTAATAAAATCAATTCCGCAATAAGTGTTTCACCGTAAAAGTGGTCGGCAAAGATACAGATCTTCTGATCCTTTTCACAGCTCTATAAATGTGATCAAAAGTGTATTTTATCAAACCAGAAAACGGAAAAATTTTCCAACAAATATATTCCAGTAATAGTATCGTAGATAAAACAGCGAACTGAAAGGCAACCTGACTGGTGTGATGACGTCACTGTCTGCCCGAAGCGACGTAAAGAAGAAATACAAAGCAGAAGCTGCCTCAATTTTTGCACATAACCTCAAATTTGTTTTTGCAAAAGAGTGTGTGTGTAAGAGCGGGAGGTTGGGTTTTCATAAGAGTGTGTGTGTAAAAGTGAGAAGGGCCGATTTGTCATAATTGTCAAAGATAACGAACGTAGCGCAAACACTTTGGTATTGTCGGTTGTAAAATAAATCATTGTTTATGGGGACAATGTGACTTATGAGGCCTTGTCGTTTTTTTTAAATTAGGCGTGGGTAGAAAAAAAAAGTCGTCGACGGCGATGGACAGCCTAACGTTTCCAACATGCCAGAAGGGGGCAGTAAAAACTGTCGAAAATAAGGCATTTTTTTTGCGGGCGATGAGACTTAAGAGGCGTTGTCGGTTTTTTGAAAATAAGCGTAGGTAGAAAAAAATGACATTACCAGGAGTTGACGAAGCATGTTGAAACGTTAGGCCCTCCATCGCCGTCATTTTTTTCCTACCCACGCTTAATTTAAACAAACCGATAGCCCCTCAAAAGTCTCATCGTCCCCAAAAACAATGCCTTATTTTCGACAGCTCTTGCTGCCCCCTTCTGGCATGTTGGGTCGCACGTTGAAACGTTAGGCCCTCCATCGCCGTCGACGTCATTTATTTCTACCTACTCCTAATTTTAAGTTTACACGTCAATTTGGACACCTCTTAGTGCCCTTCTGGCATGTAGGATCGCATGTGAAAACGTTAGGCCCTGCATCACCGTTGACGTAATTTTTTTCTACCCACGCCTAATTTAAAAAAAACCGGCAACGCCTCCATCGCCCCCATTAACAATGCTTTATTTCACAACCGACATTCACCGAAGTGTTTGCGCTACGTTCGCTAATAGTAGTGTTAAAAATATTCTCTACAAAAATGCCTTTTATTCACTTGATGAATATTTTCAAACTGGCTGCTTGACATCACGATTGTTTGCTTGTTAATATTCTACTGTTTATACTATGTATTTTTTTAAAAAAATTTTATATAATTATCTCCTACATCTACTATTGATTTGATTTTTTTATGTATGTTCCATATTTTATCACTTGATATTTTTCAATTCCAATCTTTACTGTGTATATGACAATTTCAATGCTTGTAAAAAAGTCTCAGGAAAATGAAGTATTGTATTGTATCTTTGAAACGGATCAGTTCGATGCCATCTCCATCTCTCTCACACTCATATGAAAAATCGGCCCCTCTCACTTTTTCATGCACACTCTTATGAAAACCCATCCTCTCGCTCTGACACACACACACACACACACACACACACACACTATTATGCAAAAACAAATTAGAGGTTATGTGCAAAAATTAGGCAGTTTCTGCAAGGAAAAACAAAACTCCAAAAAAATCCTGATATGAACGAGGTTATTGACGTATTTAAAAATCCAAATGTTGATCTAAAGATCATTGCTGAAGGAGAACGTTCCCTCCTTCAAATACGGTTACAGTGATGTGAAAAGTAAGAAAATATGTCTTTATACGAATATAGATATGTATGCTTCACAAAATCAGCATATAAAAGTAAATTTAATATTGCTTCGCTATATACCACCAACAGAAGCAGCAGCACGACAAAATTCATTTACGAGGATGAAAAAAAAGCAGAACAATGGGGATGGAAAAGAAACAAAAATGGGCTAATTGCTGTTACGATGTTCAAACCCCCAGCTCCTGAATCTTTATTAAAACTTATTTCTTGTAAGTGTAAAACAGGGTGTCAGAAAGCCTGTGGATATTAAGATGGATCAAAATGCTCCGTTATATGCAAAAATTGTAATGGTACTTGTAATAATTCGCAAATTCCATCATATAATTACGATGAAGAGAAAGAAACTGCGACTATTTTCGAAAAAACTTTCGATGAAATCGAAAAACGAAGAATCTGGTGATGAGTCTGATAATCGCATCGCAGATGATGCGAACGAAATTTCGATCGGACCC
This sequence comes from Leptinotarsa decemlineata, assembly GCF_025532065.1. NCBI lineage: Eukaryota > Metazoa > Arthropoda > Insecta > Coleoptera > Chrysomelidae > Leptinotarsa > Leptinotarsa decemlineata. Next base: position 7,823,379 of record NW_027412694.1, on the reverse strand, counting down.
CAAGACGATGTCGTAAAGCCTGGTCCATCAGGAACAACAAATCGAAGGAGATTGCGCTAAATTGTTAACTAAATGCATCACATGTGAATTGGGCCTACAGCGGAAACCACGATAAAAAACGCGCCGCTTACTCTAGCTACCTCCAGATGCTGTGGAAATGAGTTTTTTTTCAAAACGTCTATTGAAATGTACTTTGCGGCGCTCGTACGCCAAAAACTACAGATTTTATTAGAAAAAAATGAATACATAAGGTGTAGGAAATTTTTTCTAGTTTAATTTTGTACATGAGCGTTCTTCTCGTGAAATGCCTGGTAAAAAGGATATTATAACATGTCTCTCTTTTCCAAAATTACCATTTATAGGACGATAATACAATCCCACTTTGACTATTGTGCTAGCTAACTGTACCTGTTGGACAAAATCTGTTTAATGACTTTACAAAAACTTCGAAATAGGGGTATGAGAATTATTCTGCAATGCAATAAATATGTTCCAATTTATCTGATGTTAAGAACTTTGGACTGGTATAACGTGAATAAACGCCTGTTTTTCATGACAATGTGGTAATTTATAAAATAACAAAAAAGTTAGTCCCAAGTTATCTTAATTCATTAATTACATATAATAATAAGATCCACACTTATCCTACAAGAAACGTGAACAATTTCCATATAGCTCGAACTCGAAATGTGAGCTCAATGAAAACATTATTCTTCAAGGGCTCTTGTTTCAATAACCTCTCAAATGGAGTGAAAAATTCACCGTCTTTAACACTTTCAAAATACGTCTAAATGAATTAATTTCACCACTGCACATGTAAAAAGATGAATTATGGAAGGCATGGGTGTGAGTGGGTTGTGATGCTCATGTACATGAGAATAATATGTGTATATTTTGATATCTGATGATTGTGACACTATAGGTGTATTTGTTTATTTAAGCATTCTTTATTCAGCATTGATTATTTGTTCATTGCTAATTACAAATATTATAAATGTATGTAAATTAGCATGTTCCTATTTCAAATTAAATCATACTAAAATCCATGAAATAACCAATTTTCATAACTCCCGAAAAAATTTTCAGGTAAAACTAGAAAATGACTGGACTAATATACAAATTTCAAAAGGAGCTATTGAAATTTGGTCAAAAATGATTCAAAGATTATTTGTTTTCAACTCCGTAGAAGGTAATTTCACAAAATATTTATTTTTCAAACAAAAGTTTGTGTCAGAGTTGAATATTATTATCAAAACAAACAAGTACACATTGTAATCAGTAGGTGAAGTCAGTATTGAGTTGTAAATAAATTGACCTCACTGAATAGAGGTATGCTAAACATGCCATTCAGAAAAAAATTTTTCGTAATTTTATCGAATTCAGATAGACTGAACCACGGTTCAAGTTACATTGTTTTAGTTACAACTTTTTATCGTACAGCAATCAAGAAAATTCGAAACTTACACGATGGAATTTAAGCTAGGAACGTATTCAACAATTATTAGTCAGATACTACTTTCAAAAAAAGTTCTATTTTAATAACTATACTTTCCTTTGAAGTGGTATTGGGTGTCATGTTGTGTTGGCATTGGCAAACTTAAGCAGAAATCCTTCTCATAGCGTACTGAAATTGAAATTCACTTATTGGAATATAATAATCATAGCATGAATGTTGATTCAATATATTTACCTAATATTCCTTATTTGTACTCCGTACTTGCAATTAATTCTTGATTACAAAGGTTTATTCAAACTCTGAGTTCAACTTGCCTCAAGTTCTCTATTAATTTCCAACGGTTTACCACAAAGCTGCGCTAATTCATCTTCCTCTTTGATATGTACCTAGGATTCTCAATATTACCAAACACGTGCATTGGAAGTCATCAGTGGAGAAAATATGCAAAATCAAACACGTTACATGCAACTGATCTATCTCGGGACCTGACGTGCAATTGTATTCAGTAAAATGGGGTCAACCGCATTTTTCCATAAAAACATAAAAACAAAAAAATAATTTTTGAAGCATCTTCTAATGGGAAAACAGCTATTTGATGGTAAACCAATTTATTTATTTCACCCCCGAAAAGATATCTCATATCATTTTTCAAAAATATCCAACTATCAACGAGTTAACATTATAAAAAATTGAGATAAACAAAATAATGGAGAATATCGACCTAGTTATTCAATAAGTCTGGCACTATTATATTTTCAAATAGCTCTGTCCTTAAATTCATTGTTACTGCACCAATCATTTTGTATATTGTATATATATTGGAGCAATTTTATATATATTGCGGTACAATCTATACTTATAATTGCAAAAGATACTCACTCATCACTCACTCATTTACCTATCTCTGTTTCTCCGTACTGGTAATTCCTACATGTGCAGTAGAATGGATTTTCGATTATTCCAACTGGGGATCCCCCGTGGAGGCGCGTTTACATATGAAAATTTACCTATTCATCACTGTTTCTCCATACCGCTATATTTTCGGAGGCTGAAATTTTGTATGTAGATTCGTTTTATGTTGTAGATATGCAATGAAAAAGGATTTTTTAATATTCCTACAAGGGCGTCCCCGCTGGTGATAAAAGGGGCGCGTTTACATATGAAAATTCTCTTTTCATCACTGTTTCTCCGTACTGCTATATTTTCGGAGCCTGAAATGTTTTATGTAGATTCGTTTTATGTTGTAGATGTGCAATAGAAAAGGATTTTTGAATATTTCAACTGGAGCGCCAGCTGCGAGAGAAAGAGGCGCGTAGGCGCGTTCATAAAATGAAGTAACCTCTTCATCATTGTTTCTCCATACTGTTGTATTTTCGAAGGCCAAAATTTCGTATGTAGGTTCGTTTTTTTGTACATGTGCAGCAAGAAAGGATTTTTAAATATTTCAAGTGGGGCGCCAGATACAAGAGAAAGAGACGCGTTCATAAAATAAAGTTACCTTTTCATCACTGTTTGTCCATACCGGTAAATTTTCGGGGGCTGGTATTTTGTATGTAGGGTGGTTTTATGTTGTAGATATGCATGCAATAAAAAAAGATTTTTTGATATTGCTGCAAGGGCGTCCCCGCTGGTGATAAAAGAGGAGCGTTTACATATGAAAATTATCTTGTCATCACTGTTTCTTCGTGCTGCTATATTTTGGAGACTGAAATTTTGTATGTAGGTTGGTTTTTTGTTGTAGATGTGCAATAAAAATGGATTTTCCAATATTCCTACAGAGGCGTCCCCACTGGTGATGAAAAGGGCGCGTTTACATATGAAAATTATCTTTTCATCACTGTTTATTCGTGCTGCTATATTTTGGAGGCTGGAATTTTGTATGTAGGTTGGTTCTATGTTGTAGATATGCAATAAAAAAGGATTTTTCAATATCCCTACAAGGGCGTCTCCGCTGGTGATAAAAGGGGCGCGTTTTCATATGAAAATTATCTTTTCGTCACTATTTCTTCGTGCTGCTATATTTTGGAGGCTGAAATTTTGTATGTAGGTTGGTTTTATGTTGTAGATGTGCAATAAAAAAGGATTTTTGAATATTTCAACTGGGGCGCCAACTGCGAGAGAGAGACGCGTTCATTAAATGAAGTATCTTTTCACCATCGGCCTCCGAAAATATACTGAATAAAAAGGACTTTTTTAAGTAAAAATAAAATAAAGTTACATTTTTATCACTGTTTCTCCATACCAGTATATTTTCGGAGGCTGAAATTTTGTATGTAGGTTCGTTTTGTATAACAGATGTGCAATAAGAAAGGATTTTTGAATATTCCAACTGGGGCACTAGCCGCAGCGGAAAAAAGCGCGGCTATAAAACAAAATTATCTTTTCATCAGTGTTTCTCCATGCCCTCATGTTTCCCGTGGGTGAATTTATATTTAGTATCAGCATTGCACCCGTGCGGAGACGGAGCGGGTTGCTAGTCAATTATAAATTTCGCCATGAAATTATTATCAAATTGATTCTTTCGGGTCTTTCATCAAGCGCTTCCTATATCTATACATTTAAAAGAATAAAAGTGTATGTGATATATCATCGATTTTTTTTATTCGACAATAAAAAGTCTAACGGGGTCATATCGCCCGATCTCGGTGGCCAGTTCACATCACCTCCACGTGAAATGACCATGCTCCCAAATCGTTCACGCAGACTATCCAATGTGGTATGAGCTGTGTGGCACGTATCGTTGATGTCTAGATCATCCAATTCAGGCAATGGTAATCATCAATCTATGGTTGTTTACCTTTAGTCCCTAGGCCAGTTGAGTTTTGTGAGGGTGTAGGTCCAAGTCACGACTCAAAATTCGCCAAGTGAAATCTTGAGAGCGACGGGAAATTGTCTACCTCGAATTATTTTGCACACTCTCACAGACAGCGTCGATGTTTTCAGCAGATCCACTACATTGCGGTTATGGTCACCGTAAAATGGGTGAAGCGCGCGGTACATTGCTCGAATAAAACAATTTTATTATTTGCAAGTGTCGTTAAATCCTATATCTGTCCGAGGTGATTTGGCAAAATATACTGAATGAATGACAATTAATTTGGTAGATGACCTGTATTCAACTCCTCATCAGCACCTGATTGAATTCGAAACTGAACTTGTGAAATCGAAAACACGTAAGATTGAAACTTTATGTCATTAAAAGAGACAATTCTACTGGTGTCACGATAATACTTTCTGAAAACAGTTACAGTTGATTCGTCTCATCCAAGGAATGAGCATTTCGTTTGAATTAAAAGGAGAACATTACAGAGGAGAGGTTTTTGGACAAAACAACGTTTTGGCTACCTATTTACCTATCTTCAAAGAAAAAAAAATGTGAAATTTCCGAAGAATAGAAGAAAAAACCGCTTTCAATAGACTATTCGCCAAAAGGTGCAGATTATGCAGTTTCGTTCAGATACAATTTGGAAGACAAGTTTGATCAAAATAACTATCTTCCTATGACCCGTGAATTACTTCAGATGAGATTAAAATAGGATTATATTATTAAAATTGGTTACAATCGTAATACTCATTCAATAAATACTTTAATATGTGATTTTCACTAAACAGTTTCACAAAAACGCAACACGTGCTTCGCTATATAACAGCTTCTTCAGGCGTGTCTTTAAAGACACACCTAAATACTTGTAAAGATCATTCACTACATTATCACATTCGTCATCTATTCATTCTGAGTATGCGAAAGTACACTACAAAAATTGAGTAGACACATAGTGTTGGTTAAATTTTCAGCACGCCGAAACTTCTAAATAAATTAATTGCTGCATTTTCCAGAAGATGGAAAACCGAAATTCCTATTAGAATCCAAAAGAACTTATTTTTCATCTGAAAATAAGAATAACCCAAATTCTTGAATCAAATTAGCTACAATCCACAAAAAAGAAAGTACTGTAATTAGAGTTGGAATGATTTCAAACAGTTGCGTATTATAAAAATATAGTTAAAAAAAAACTTTAAAACCCGCTTATAAAGAACATCAAACTAAAAAGTTAAAAATATTTTTTTAAATAAGCTTAAAACAATAACGAACTAAAAATTGTGAAAAAAGTGACGGGCGCTTGATTTACAAAAAATATGGCGCAAAGCGCCCACGCTTTTTTTTCACAATAATACTATATTTTTCGTTCGTTATTGTTTGAGGCTTATTTAAAAAAAGATTATCTTAAACTTTTCAGTTCGATGTTCTTTGAAAGCGTGTTTATTAGTTTTTTAACTATATTTATTTTTCATTTTTTAGTTTCGTATGCTGTAAAAACGTGTTTTTTAGTCGTTTTAAATTATATTTATTTCATATAAACTTTGAAATCAATCAGCCGTATATTGTTTAGAAAAATGAGGAAGCGTGAAAATCAGCTACTAAACCTACCAGTTACCAAAAAAAAATACTTTTTTCAAATGAAGAGAAACATGTAAAGTAAGTTGGAGTTATATAAAGGAGGTTAAGTACAGCGCCATCTGGCCGCGAATAGATCAAGCAATAACGTCGATATTTCTGTCAAATACAGATTCCGAGCATTCAAACGGGAATGAAATGAAAATGAGAGTTACAAACAAACACACAAAAAAACAGTTGAAGCTAATAAAAGCGTGATATAAAAATATACTTTTATCAAATGAAGAAATACATGTGAAGTGAGTTCGAATTGTATCAAGGGGGTTACGTACAGCGCCATCTGCCCGCAAATAGATCAAGCAATATTGTTGGAAATTCTGTAGTTACAAACAAACAAACATATATACAGGTGAAGCTAATAAAAGAGAGATAAAAAAACTTCCACACACTTCTCATTTTCTAGCGCGTGGGACTGAGATTTTGTAAAATCATCGTTCATTTAAACTTTATTATAAAATGGAATTCAGAAACCACGAATTCGCCCAGCAGCGAATGCAGCGAGTGACCAAATTTTAATACTTCTAGAAAAATTACGGATCTCTTTACACGTAAGTTTCAGTCGGCAAACAGAGCATAACCGCGTACTCCACACGCCTTCCTCACGAACGTGACCCAAAACAGTTGCTCAACATCCATTAAAAGTGATTCAGGAAGCGTAGCACTTGTCGCAATTACTGGTGTTCTACTCCACGCCACTCTGCACCCGATTCTACAACACTATAAGTTGCTCCATACATATTTTATGTTTACTCTTGCTGCGAGTGTAATACTGAGTGCGGTGTGCAACATCGGATCCAGGAGTCCCGTTCACCCGAGTTGAGGGATGTGTCTGGTGAAAAAAGAGGCTGGGAAAGTGACTCACGGCACATGGTTTGAAGTAACTCTCGAAAAAGTGGTTTTGAAGATGAAAAAAACTTGCTGAAATATTGAAATTTGAATGACAGATTGAAAATGTCTACATCTTCTAACAAAAAATGGTGGAAAACTTTCAAAATAAACTCGTCACAGAGATGTGCAGAGAATGAATAGAAAAGCCCTCCCGAAACAACGACTTTCATTTGAACACTGAATTACACAAAAAGTACTTTCGAAACATCTACTTTCATATGAATATTGAATTCTACGAAAATCATTCTTTTCTATTTGGTTTGTACTTTAAACATTAATTATTGTTTAAATTCAGATGGGTATATTACTAAAAAATATACCCTTTTCAATTTAAACAAGATTCCTATTAATCCAGTCATTTTAGGTTAATTAAACCTCAATCTGCCGAAAAATTCCTACTGAGCTGAATTGTGGTATACACCTTCATTATGGCGTTTTAATTAAAATGTGAAAAATTGACATTGATATCGTGCCGGCTAAAAAGTTATAAGGGTCAAAAGGTCGAAAATCTGTTTTTCGCGAATATCTCGCGACCTATGGCTCGGAGGTCAATAAAGGTCATTATAAAAATTATTCCTCATATGATTATCTACAAAAAATGTCCTTTGCATTTTTATGTGAAGTCAATCGTTTTCAGACTAGAGCGCTGAGAAAGCGAGTAGAATGCACTCACATGCACTTACATTAGTTTAAATAAAAAATTTGAGGAAAATCTTTGTGACTATTTACAATATGAATCAAGTCCATATTCAACAGCACTATTTGATAATGTTGGCATGATAAAAACTCTGGAATCAAAAATATATCAATACTTGAAGCCAATTAATTATCAATTAATTTGTGATAATGCAACATATATAATTGATGGTGGATTTCTTATGCATCGTGTTGTATCGCAAAAAATGATACATTCAATATTATCATTAACAAATATATTAATTATACCAGTAAAAATATCAAAGCGATGGAACAACTAAGACGAACCGCAGCCGTTTCTACATCTTGTGAAGTGCACTTCAATGAATCGATGGAAGTTCCTATCAGTCAAGAAAAATTTTTATTTGATCGATTTGACAAAAAAAATTATTGAAATGCCCATTGAGAATTTCGAAAAAGTTGGTATTTCTACAAGACAATCACGTGATGATGCTGACGTCTTACTAGTTGAAACAGAAATTGAAAAATCAATAAATAATACTACAATTATCATTGGCGAAGACATAGATCTATTGGTACTTCTCATAGCATGCACACAAATACTTCAAATCATGTTTATTCAAATCAAATTTATTTCAATTTTCAATTTCAGTACAGATATGTGAAATTTAGTCAAAACCACTACAAATGGGTGAAATACACCTAGGCATCAGAATGCCTGTTTTTGCTGTTTCACTCCACTCATATATAGTTGGAATATCATCATTTTACAGTACATGCTTACATAATTCAAACAAAAATTATTTTATTTTTTATGGTCAATTTAGAACAAAAGAAACATAAAAGTGACAGTAAATCAAAATTTTGATTGAAATTACAATGGGGGTGAAGGTCGGAAGAAAGTAAACTGTAAGTTACCTCCAGCACTAAATAATGAGTTGTTGATAATTCATTCCAATATATTTTCAGAATATGTCAAGCATTTTAGAATTTTCTAATATATACTTTTTAATAGCAGATTTGAATTTTTCAATTTTTGATATTGTTTTAAGCTCCATAGGAAGCACTTGATCAACCTACATTCATTTTTTAAGAAACCAGGGAAAAACAATGTTCAAACAAAAATATAATCGACTGAGAGCTTCAACAAGTATCTACACTGCAAGAAAAATATTCTGTTTCTACATGCTTTGACCGGATGTGACACAACTTCAACACTTTTTGGGAAAGGAAAAATTAAAGTCATGAAGACGTTTGAAAAAAGACCCAATTTACACAATTCTGCAGAAATATTCCATAAAAAAAATGAGCTCGAGATGCCCTTGTCAATGCTGGAATACATTTTCTACCAGCAATGTACGGTGTTCCAAAATCAGAAAATTCAATTGACGATTACAGATACTGCAGCTTTGCTAAACCAACAAGACAAAGCACATCTGTGAAATTTCAATTATTACCACCCACTTCTTCAGCAGCTCAATAGCATATTTATCGAGTCCATTATTAAATACAAACCCGGCTAGGAAAAAAAATTGATCCGAAACAGTAGGGTTGGGAGTTGAAAAATAATATATTAACAAACAATAAGAACTCTATTGCAACCAACACCCGATGATCTACTAAACACAATCTTTTGTAATTGTACAAAAGGTGAATGTAAAAAAATTGTATTGAGATATTCTAAAGCTTGTAGACATTGTCGTAGTCAGTCGTATGAAGAATAATTTTTATTTTATTGACCTCCGAGCCACAGGTCGCGAGATATTCCCGATAAACTGATTTTCGTGCCCTTTTAATCCTTATAACTTTTTTATCCGAAAAGATATTAATGTCGATTTTTCACATCTTCATTGAAACGCCATAATGAAGGTGTATACCAAAATTCAGCTCAGTATAAATTTTCCGCAGATAAAACCTTAAATGACTGGACTATATAGCTGGGATTGAATACACTTGAGAAAGCTACTGTGCTACCGAAACATGTGATTATATTTTTCAAATAAAGTTTGTGGAGATCAAATCGTGAGGTGTAGTTTTTGAAATTACTATGGATCTTCATCAAGTAATGGCCGAATCAATCAGAAAAAGAAAAAATATTTTGATAATACCTATACTAGGGAAAGTTATCGAGGTAATTGTCAAATGCAGATTAATGAAATACTTGGAAGCTAATTCTCTTTTCTGGTCTGGACAAGTTGCGTATAGAAAGGGTAAGTCTACAATTAATGCTCTTTAGAATATCATATCCAGTGTAGTGGTTAGTCTTGAGGAGAGCAGACATTCATTCATAAAATTGTGGAATCTATCGATGGCATTTGATTGTGTTTCGCACAATATTCTGCTTAAGAAACTTTCCTTTTTTGAGTATCCAGTGAATTGATCAAAGTTCATCGAATCTTTGTATTCCCAAATCTGAAAATATTAAAAATATTTTATAACGTTTTTTTGGGAAAGAAAGTTTTTGGCTTTCTACTACTCCATCTGATACAAAAAAGGGATGAGAGAATCTTCCAAAGAAAGGAAGGAAGTGATCAATTTGAAACTCTATACATGAATGTGTAGATCATGCAAAGAAGTAACTTTCAGACACAAACTGAAAGAAAGTCCTCCTTACACGAAAGAAAATAATTCTTTCGAAACAAATACTTCTATATGAACACTGAATTATACAGAAGATACTTTTCTCTACTCAGTTTGTATTTCAAACATTTGTTGTGGAATAAGAATCAGATATCATTCACATGAGTTCTACTTTGAATGAATGGTAATAAATTAAATTGTACTCACATAGAACACTGTCACCCTCACTGGTATACACCGATGTTTCGCCTCAAGACACTTGCCCTAAGGCTCTTCAGTACCAAATTGGATAACATTATAGAAAATACACAAACTTCATTCATGAATTACGATTTTGAATGTCACGGAATAAGCTTGATCTGCTTATGTCATCGATGACATCGTAATGACATTCATTCACCTATTTGATTTAATCCAATCCGTTTTGGAATAAAGAAACGGGCACTAAACACTATTTCAAAAACTTTCATTTATGTGAAAGCCCATAATAGACCCTGTTTGTCATCGTTGTGGGTCTGTCAAATGCGCTATCAAATACAGAAACAGATGATATTAACTCGGGACTAGATAATAATAATAATAATAATGAAGGGTCTTTATTTACTTGGCGGAGTTAAGCATAGCTATTCTTCCACTCAACCAAGAACAGACATTTGATAAAAGTGTTTGACAATATTCTCATCATATGACGAATAATACAAATAAAGATAGAAAAAAAAGAGAAAAATATTTAATTTTGTTTCATTTCATTTAACTGTTTACTGGAAAAAATTTCTTCGACTTCATTTTTGAATGAAGATAATGATTTTAAAATCTGTTTTACCGTTAATCAGCTGTCGCCCCCTATACGAACGACAATTCTCAGAAGTTGAGAAACTTGTGCAAGCTAAGGGCTAACGAGGTCTTACCTTTAAACGTGTGATTCCTAACACGGTTGCACAATCATCCCAGCTTCAACCAGATAAATTCTCTTGAGAAAAATATCTGGCCGAGGCGGGAATCGAACCCACGGCCTTCCAATCGTTCGTATAATTGTGAAGAAAGAATTTTGAGATTTATGAGACAGAGATTTCTGTCATGTATGTAGTTTCTGGGTACACCTTTATTCATGAGATATTCGGGAGTTTTTCTATCTAGAAGTTTATAAACAAGGTTTTTTAGGGGGTGGCATGGGTTTTGTAGCTCAACCCAAAAATAATTCTGATACAGGAGTTTCGTACTTTTTGCATTGGGGAGAATGCTGTGGTCGATAGGTAATCCTAGAAATTTTACCGCAACTTTTTACTTGCAACTTATATTGTGTTAAAAATGAATATGTACCTGGCGTATACCAACTTCTACCTCGGGTAATATCACGACATACATTCAATTTTATCCAACAAGAAATTGTGGAAGATTTTTCACAGAGTGAATGCTTGCAGATGCTTCTCGTCCAGCAGCTGGATATCACTAAAATCAATCAAGTGATTACCAACAAATCGGTTGCAAAGTATTACTCCTCGTTTGTTCAGGACATATCCAACTGTGATTGGCGGGTGTCCGAGACTCGACTGACTTCATCGTTGCTCCACCGCATATACGAAACCTTCGTCTGAGTTAGGATATGCTTCAACTACGTAAATATCAAAAGTTTCATCTAGTGAACAAAGTCCCAATTGGGAAAAAAGCAACGTCTATACGAAACCCCAACATAAATAAAAAAAACCTTGGTAACCGTGTCGAAGAGCGATTCATTCGTTGATTGATCTCTGCAAGTTCCTGCTCTGGACGAACGAGAAACATCTGCAAGAATTTTAACTTTGTGGAAACTTGTAAAAATGAAAATGTATGGATATAATTTAATGCCCGGTTTGGACGTAGGACCTAGTAATTTTCCGCCATTGGGAGAAGTGAATGTTTTGAATTTCATTAAAAATGAGTATTTTCCTAATAAATATCTGACAGTATGAACGCTATTTTCAGGGTCTGCATGTTTTATGCCTGACGTTTCGTCTACTACTGCGGTAGACATTATCAAAGGCGATGTGGTAACGGTCACTGTGCCTGAGTTGGTGTTTAGAGGGACGGATACAGACACCTCTTTTCGTTGTTCCAACGTAGATCGACCCGGAATCCGGTATACCCGGAATCCGGTATACAAGGAATCCGGTATACCCCGGCAGTTTAGACGACAAGTTTGTTGGAATGGATGTCATTAAGGAATGTCATCAAGAAAGGAATTAACACATTCATTTTCACATTTAAGTAAACGAAGGAAAAACATTAAAATATAAAAAAAATTACAGTTTTACAGTTTCTGGTGTGAACTCAGCCAAAGGCAATATAACAACACCCTATTCTGGGTAATACAAAAAAATTGTATGCTTTCACATGACGCTTATACCGTTGTATAACAGCTAGTTTGTAGAAAGTGGTGATATATTTTCAAAGATATTTGGAGTGGAGAAAAACCCAACGTGATACAGAGATAATCTAGCAATGAAAAGCGCCAGCATTTCTCTCAACAATCCCATTTCCAGTATTGTCACGGAGTGTTTTTCCAGATTTCTCCCGGATCCGGTCATCAATATAAACCTTCTTGGCGGGTAGACCGCAGCAGATGATTATTGTATGTGACGTGGGCGATGGAGAACTTGGACCATGCGAATTTATGGGCCATCACGGTTGGTATTAGGTACACACGTCACGTGACGATTCGGCCGCATCTCACCCGGTGAGGCGATGAAATTATTAGATCAAGGCTAGGATTGTTCCTTGTACTGGGAGAAATAGATCAGTGAATAATTTTTGAAGAGAAAAACATAATAACAGCATAAAAATAGTAATAAGGAATACAAAAAAGGATACTTATTACGGAAAAATAAATTAAAGTCGTTCGATGGTACGGGAGATGAAATGGGGTGGAAAACGATTTTTCAGGATATCAAGAAAAACTTCATCTCCTGAAGACACCAACTTGGTTGGTGGAACGCGCGTCGATAAGAGTATTGCATTTCTGGTGATTGGGAAAAGTGCTTGTTTTGGATTACCATTCGAAGGACTTAGTCTCAGTCATCTTCTGATAATGCTAACTTGGTTAGCATCATCATTTTGATATATCTAATACTCTCTACACGTGGTATATCGTTCTGGAAGGAAAATCTAGTAGCCTCAGGTTTAGAGCGGAGCTCACATTCCAAAGGTTCAATTAGGGCCTTACTAATCATCGAGTTGTTGAGGTGCATAAAACTTTCTAGTTTGAAATGGTAACTCAAGATTCTGAGAAGCTGACCTTTCGATTTCAGTAGTGTTATTGTTTCGAATCATTCGACTCCTAAGAAATTATTTGACGCAGCTAGCGAAATTATGTGCACCGGTTTTATTGTCTCGATCTACTCATTTGTATACCTTCTTATGGCGGGTTTTCACTTGAACGGACAAAACCATAACAAAACCCAATTATGCTAATTACGACAAAACAACAACTTGAGTTGTCAAAATGAAAAATGATTTGAAGAATGTGTCTCGGGTGACTGTTTTTTTCAACAATAACATTTCCCTTCGGCAGGCGGAAAGACCGAAAATTTTCGGTGTTTTTGTCTGTTTGTTGGACAATTGGAGGATAAGAGTACCAGATTATTCGAGGCATATGAAGGAGTTGAAGAAAAATTGTTATTAAAAGCCAACGATGATATTGAATTACAAGAGGAGTACGATGAGGTAAAATATTAGAGACGAACTGATAAAATATATTTGCAAAAGCGAATTCCGATTGAAAGAGACTACGAAGACTCAAGAAAATCGTTTGAGCTGTTCCAATTTCTCTAAAACGAAAAAAATTCAGAGAAATATTAATTAACCAAGACTAGAACTGAAGAAACTCGATGGGATCGTGAAGAACTGGATTGGGTTCTGGGGGTAATTCAAGAATATTCACAACTACCCGGAAATAGATGATGAAGAAAAAAGCGACAGAAGGTGGTTCAGTTGCTCGAGATTTACTAGAAAGTTACCCCCTTCTGGGCCCAATTACATTGAAGCCATTGACTAGTTGAAGACTCGTTTTGCCAGGGACAAATTCCTAATCAAAGTTTACTAAGGGAACTATTACAACTTGTACTGCAACAATCTTCAAAAGTTGAAACAGGTACGTCTCTTTCCAATCTGTTAAGAGCTTTGGAATCCTTAGGAGTTACCAGCAAAAAATATGCGGCTATGTTTTTCCCTCTTATAGAATCGGCTTTGCACTGCAGAAGTTTTAACAACTTGAGAAAGACATCGTGATTTTGAACAACGAAATAAGAAAGATAAGAAAATCAGTTTAATCTTCCTCTTGAATCTGATCACTTGGTGATCAAAACACGTGTAGGGGTGTTAAAAATAACGGTTTGGTGTTGGGCTTGAACTCCAGTTATATTCATTGCTACACCAAAGGTTCCAAACAAAATTATTAATTGTTAAAAAATTCAAAACAAAACTAATCAATACAGTTAATTGTATGATTTTCACTATAAGGGTTTTACAAAAATCGTGACACGTGTTTCGCTATACAATACCTTCTTCAAGCATGAGTTATGAGTTATGGGGAAATACAATCCCGAAGATAATGTAGATCCCTAGCATTACAGAAAAGCCTACAATCAGTATTCTCCACTTCATTGTACAGTGGAGAGAGTGAGTGGGGCTTTTCCTCAAAATTCAACTGCGATTGGTAGCAATTAATTCCGTTTTTCCATCCCTGGTGTAACTTTTCCTTGTCTTACAAATTTATTTATGTAGAAATCAATCACCGATAAGAAATACCAAAAAGCGTTGTAACTGGTTGTGCAGTCTTCTTCTTATTCTTCTCTTTTTTTGGTATTTGCTTACTTTCGGCGCAGTAGACCAGTTATTGTGCAGTCATCACTTTCATTTGTTTCTAATTTATATTTCATGCATGCATTAACAAACTTGGCCATAAAATAGTAGAAGAGATTCTCAGAAGAGACAGCTACTTTAGAAGCTACGCTAGAAGGAATATTCCTATATATATATATATATTATATATATATATATATATATATATATATATATATATATATATATATATATATATATGCATTCACGCAACTTTCCATTTAGCTGATTTGTAGTTACAAGCATTGGTAATTCACTCATAACCATCTCATCAACAATCGGCTCGAAGATTGTTATGGAGATTAGAAACCTAACAAAATGAGTAGGTGGATATCAGAATATACTGAATAAGTCGAAAAAATGTTCAGATGAACGAATAATCAAACTGTCACAAGTTTTGAATTCTGGCGTATTTGTCTGTGACAAAAATGGTATTTCAATGAGAGCTGAAATAGAAAAAAGAAATTATTTTTTCTCTTCCTCCTAACACCGTATAATCTATTCAAGTTGAAGCTATGTATTCCGAAGTATTTTCTTGTTAGGGAAAATCCTCTTTGATAAATTAAATCTATTTACTACTTCGAATGAATATAAGCTTCCTGAACGCAAACATCGGTTGTTAGAATATAACATGCAAATTTTCCCTAATTAATTTAATTATTGGCAAGAGGGCTTTAACGGAATATTAATTAATATTGCTTTCGGCCTTCGAGCTTCGTAAAATATGAGCTTATGAGCTGAACTCTTTCAATTATTAGCCTTAAAATGAATGGCTCGGTTCACGGCTTTTGTTCCTCTAAAAATTGAAGTAGGGGCGATTTAAAATTGTTCATATTTTTTTCTCATCTACCAGAATTATATACTCATCCTCTTATTCAATATAAATTAAGTCATATGAATCAACCGTTTTCCCTGAAAATATTGAATGACACTGGAAAATTTGCTTGTTTCATCCATGTGGAATGAAAACACTCATAACTCACTCCTTCCAACCAATTACAGATTCATAATAACTCATTCGAGGCCAATCACAGACGGGCAAATCCAAAACTTTACATATGTGTAATACAGGGACTTCCTCTTTTCCTCGCGGGAATGTATAGATGGGGTCAAAATATCACCAGTACTTCATATAACTTTTTTTCCTAAAAGTCTTCGTAACCAAGTTACGGGCCCTCGAAGTTACAAAATGAAAAATGTTTTTCTTTGATAACTTTTCAAGTGAATATTCAAAATCATCCAAATTTTGGTAATTGACTAAACAAATGAATTCCGTCTATGAGCTTTCATGCAGGAGTCAGTTGTTTTGCTACAAAGTCAGGAACGGACTACCCCCGATGGTCCACACCCCAAAACTTTGAAATGACAGATATTTTTCAATATTTTTCAACAAATTAAGGTTACTTGGACAATTTTATGAATAAAAGTACTCGTGTGGAAAGTCGATCGGAACAACGAGTCTTGATAAAAATGTAGTTTCACTCGACGACATCAAACTCGCTCGTCCACCATTATTTGAAATGAATAATTATCAAAGCAGAAATAATAATGATAACGTTAATTCAACAACATTTATCCTGAGATGTCTACCATTATTTGAAAATATTAGTTTTTAAGGAAAATGGAAATGATAGGTAAAATGTTCATAACGAATTTTTATAATGCAAACACGTTTAACTAACGAAACTCAAGAGCCTCAAGAGAAAACAGAAATGAAAAATCCGCTACAGAAACTGCTCGATATGACCACCTTCTCTCTCTATACATTTTCTTAGTCTGCGAAGACACCCTCTCTGTACTTGAAATAGCATTCCAGGGTCGTTTCGTATGGCTTCACAATGTAATGTTATTCTATTCAACAATGCATCTCTTGTGTGAATAGGTGTAGCGTAAACAAGGCTTTTTAGATGCCCCCACAGAAAGAAATCCAATGGATTTAAATCCGGAGACCGCGATGGCCATGAATATGGCCCACCTCTACCAATCCATCTATTGTGGAAAATATGGTTCAGATGGTCACGCACAATCAAACTAAAATGAGGAGGAGCGCCATCATGCATAAACCACATATCTCTTCGGGTTTGCAATGGAACATGTTCCAAAAGTCCATTCAAATCATTCTGAATGAACTCCAAATAACGTTCTCCATTCAATCGGTCCTATAGAACGAATGGTCCTATAAGATGGTTTCCTATGATACCAGCCCAAACATTCACGTTGAATTTCCGTTGGTGTTTGGTTTGCAATATCCCATGGGGATTTTCTTCGGCCCATATATGGAGATTATGAGAGTTGATAACTCCATCTCTACTGAAACCTGCTTCATCAGTGAATAAAACTCGATTAATAAAAGCATTACAAAATGCTCGTCCATAAAATACATGCATATCTGCATATTCATTGAATGTAAACTGTTCGGCCATATCAAAAAATTTCAAAATATCCTATAGAATATTGACAATACAATGATAGTCATATGACAACGCACCACTCAACAAAACAAAATCGCATTCCAGTTTCTCATTTTTTATCAAAACTTTCTAAAGGTTTTTTTGTCAACATCTGTGAAAGAAATGGAACATAATTATTCCCTGGATATTTTTCATCTGATCATGTGCAGCCGTTTTTGTAGTTC
This sequence comes from Leptinotarsa decemlineata, assembly GCF_025532065.1. Taxonomy (NCBI): domain Eukaryota; kingdom Metazoa; phylum Arthropoda; class Insecta; order Coleoptera; family Chrysomelidae; genus Leptinotarsa; species Leptinotarsa decemlineata. Next base: position 7,805,832 of record NW_027412694.1, on the reverse strand, counting down.
ATTCGTTTGCTTTTTATTAGTATAGTAAATATTTTTTCCGATGTGCGTTTTTTCAGCTAAATTTAGATTCGTGTTAAAGAATTTCTCCCATAAAATTATAATTATCAGTGAAACTCCTCAACAGTTTAGCTGTGAAGAAGAATTTGAAACATTCGAATGTTGAGTTTCATGAGATTCAGGTAACTGATCAACACGAAACGTGATTATTCCACACGTATTATGTACATACAAAATATGGAATGAATTCGATATTTCATAGTAGAGTAGCTTGTTAGTTCAAAAACACCACGAATCTACAGAACTTGATATTTCTTTTGAAAAAATATCTGCTATCACAATTGTGACTTAAACTTCCATATAGGTAGTGTACTTTTTGTTTACGACTTCATTTTAGCATACTTTGTATTATTCCTGTTATAAATGTTGTTGAATTAACGTTATCATTATTATTTCTGCTTTGATAATTATTCATTTCAAATAATGGTGGACGAGAGGGTTTGATGTCGTCGAGTAGAACTACATTTTTATCAAGACTCGTTGCTCCGATCGACTTTCCACACGAGTACTTTCATTCATAAAATTGTCCAAGTAACCTTATTTTGTTGAAAAATATCTGTCATTTCAAAGTTTTGGGGTGTGGACCATCGGGGGTAGTCCGTTCCTGACTTTGTAGCAAAACAACTGACTCCTGCATGAAAGCTCATCGACGGAATTCATTTGTTTAGTCAATTACCAAAATTTGGATGATTTTGAATATTCACTTGAAAAGTTATCAAAGAAAAACATTTTTCATTTTGTAACTTCGAGGGCCCGTAACTTGGTTACGAAGACTTTTACGAAAAAAAGTTATATGAAGTACTGGTGATATTTTGACCCCATCTATACATTCCCGAGAGGAAAAGAGGAAGTCCAGGGACACCCTGTATATGTATAATACACACATATATATATACATAAATGAATATCATATACAAATATTAACTACAAATATTTATAGTATATTATGCAACGATCATGTAATGATGGTTATTAAGACACGAGCATTAACCGGGATACGAAACGAGCCGAAGGCGAGTTTTGTATGGTATATGCGAGTGTATTAATAACCATTACATGAGAGTTGCATACGCTATTTTTTCTAAACCCGATAAATAATGAAAAACTATAAATATTATATTTGTATTGAACACATTAACAGTAATTAACTCATATTTAAAAAAAAAATACAAACTTAATGGTATTATCATGGATATATGAAAACTATAAAGATTCTAATTATATTTATATTGAATATAACAACTGTAATTAATCTAATCTTTTAAAAATATTGGAGTCGATGGTATTCCTTCTATATCGCTGTTTTCAGACATTTTGATAATATAGGTAGGTAATATGAAAACTGATTTTGACAAATAAAGCAATTAGTTACTTAGGTTAGAATCTAGGAAAAACAAAGGAACAGGATTCTTGATTGTAAAATTATGGGTTTCTATTGGTTGATAATCTGTATCGTTATGAAAAATCTGTATCATAATGGATATCATTATGAAACGGATTATGGTCATAAAGTGTATTGTTAGAGTACGGGCGTAGAAAAAATTTATTATGGGTTTTGATTGATAAATATCATAGTGTGCGCTTGTCAGGCCCTATCCCCCGAAGCCCCGATACATTCGAGAGGGCGCGCCAGCATTATCAAGTGATCATTGGGTCCGAGAATCATGTGCCCTGAGCAAGCGCAGTGAGCCAAGAATGACAGCCTTCTGCATCTGTGCGGCTAAGATTTCTGCCTTAGTGCGGCAAGCCGGTATGACTTTAAGATTCGAGAGTAAAAAGGGCATCATTCCATCAAGGACTCCAATAATCAGAACAACCATCTTGACACAGTGATTATTTTTCAATAGATTTTTTTAATTTCATTTATTATTTTCATTATCGGTAGTTATGATTGATTATAAGATCAAGACTTATGGTATGAGAAATAAAATACATATGTTTTCGAATGAAAATTAAAAAGATATCTGAAGAAAACTGCATCGATTTTTGTTCCATGCCTTGTGGTAGGCTCATTTCGGTTATTATTCAGTTGAAGTTCCAATTTATCGTGTTAGAAAGTTCACCAAGAGTTGTCCCTCTTCAGATATATGATGGAATCGGCCGATACTTGATGAAAATCCATAACTAACGTATTCCAAAAACACTTTATTGTGAGATTTTCACTAAATTGTTTTACAAAAACGCAACACGTGTTTCGCCATACAATGGCTTCATCTGGCGTGTCTTTCAACTAATTCTACACATTCAATACTAAATATATATATAGTTTATGGAGTACCTGAAATCAAAGTACCTGTAAACGAAGTACCTGAATTTTAAGTAGCTGATATTTTACCTGAGTTTCTAACGAATTAAATTACCTGCACTTATGTATATGGAACATATACTTCGAATTAACATTGATATCTCCTGCTTAAATAAGTGGCAACGAATGATAGTTTTCACCTGATTCTTCAGAGCCTACTAACCGTAAATGTGTGCTCGCACATCTCTCTTTCTCTCTGGCACCTACAGTAATATACGAAACGTAACTCTCTCGCTTTCTATCTTCACTTACACCTCCCTCTCAACTTCCGTTCGCTTCGCCTGATCACACTTTGTGATTGTAACGCATTCACTAGCTTACTCTCCAAGTCAAGCGCGCGAAAGGAAGTTTCATATTTTAGAACAAGGATGAAACGTGGATTCGAAAAGTAAAACAAGGTTGCCTCATCAGAAATTTGTAATGTGGTGAAGGAATGTATGTACACCTTTCTGGAATAGTTGATAAAACACAGTACTTGTGAACCCGAATTGTGGGTTCTAGTCCTATTGACAAATGCATGTTTTTCTTTCATTTCATTAGTAATATATTCGCGAGAGATGGTCAATACTCGCTGAAATGATTGACTATGCTTGCTTGCATTTGGTTCACACGAATAAACTTTATTTTAACAAGTAATATCCACATATCGTTTGTTAAATAATATAGTATTTACACTCCTCATCAATAGTATGCTGATATTCTATATGTAGGTATACAGGGTAATTCAAATTCGACCTACATCATTGCGTTTTTTGTGCTTAACAAAATACTGTTTTGAAACTTGGAAAATTCGGATTTTTCGTTTTTTATTTTTTTCTAGCGTTATTTGACAACATAGCTCAAAACCATCACATTTTCATTGATATTTTTTTCAGCTACATGTTTTCATGTTCAAATTTACTCTCAGACGTTTCATATTCTGGCAATCATCATCAAATTTTTTTCTATTACAGGCACCATATCGTTTTTTATACAGAAAAATAGTGCTTCTCGTTCTGATTTCATTGTTCTTTTGAAACTGCAGCTATTTAAAAAAAACAATAATTGAATAGAACAGGCCGATACTTGATGAAAATCCATATTTAAAAAACTAATCAATATAGTTTATTCTATGGTTTTCACTATAAGGTTGCTTGAAGAAGCTATTCTGTAGCGAAACACGTGTCGCGGTTTTTGTAAAATCCTTATAGTGAAAATCATAGAATAAACTCTATTGATTAGTTTAAAAAAAACAACTTCATCTGAGATTGTCGTAACTCCATCGAAAACTTTTGTTTGATAAACACTACTTAGTTGTCAGAACTAATCAAACATCAGTTGAAACGTCCTTATTCTCAAATGAAGAAAAACGAGAAATGTTGAAACTTTATTATAAATTTGATAGGAATAGTACAAAAACACCTCAAATTTATTTTGAATTATATCCGGAAGACAACAGCCGGATAGACCATTATTTGGAATTTTGGACAAACGCTTGGCTGAGTACGGTGCGTTTCAAAAACCAAGAATGAAATATAGAAGCAGAATGGAACCACATTCTATAACTTATTAGCCATGGTGAAACAATTGTTCTTTCCATATTCTAAGAAGTATAATTATTTTGGTACTTTTTTGGATAAATGCAGATCCTTCCAAATCAACGCATAAAGTCTCGGCAGAAATGGAAGTGCCATAGACGAGCTTTGGATGAAACTAAAAAAAAAACAGGTTTGAAATGTTATACGATATATATTTCACAAAAATTACATCCAGGTGATCCTGAGAGAATGACAGAATTTTGTAGCTAGCTCTCGAATAGGGTAAACCCTATAAATTACTTGAAAAACATTATTTGGATCGACGAAAGCACTTTTTCGAACTGTGGTGCTTTCAACAGAAATAATGAGCACGTTTGGAGTGAAAACAATACACTTCAAAGAAGTCAGACCACAAGTTTAGTTTCGTTTGAATGTTTGAGCAGGAATTTATAAGGACCGAATACTTGGACCTCATTTCTTCCCTAATACTTTGAACGGGGAAACCTATCTTCGGTTCTTGAGAAACGAATTCGAAGAATATATGGATACGTTTCCTCTTGTTAATTATAACAGCTGCTGGTTTCAGCATGACTGGGCTCCTCCACACAATAAAAGAGCAGTTCGCAAATATTTACACCAAAGATTTCCTAAAAGGTGGTTAGGAAATTATGTTTTTGGTTTTGAGCTACGTTGTCAAATAAAGCTAGAAAGAAATAAAAAACGAAAATCCCGATTTTTATGTTTTTTCTCGAAATTTCCGGAAATACTGGGAATTTTCCAAGTTTCAAAACAGTATTTTGTTGAGCACAACAAAACGTAACTTTGGCCCAATTTCGAAGTATCTGCTTCGATGTATCTTCTGCAGTTTAAGAGATATCAATGGTGGGGGTCAAATTTGAATTACCCTGTATATAAAGCTACATTACCAGGGAGTAACATGAGTTGTATTTTATTCTAAACGTATTGAAGATCCCTACAAAAATAACAATAATGGCTCACGGTATCAAAATGTTTTATAAAAGTCAATTATTTGGCGTGTGAGCCAGGGTGAGTGTGAGTACCCATAGTAATTCCTGATTTCACATATTCCAATTGATCGTGCTCCGGATGTAATCATCATCCTTCAATTAGAGTAATTTTAAATAATTATTACTGTCAATCAGTAGAATTTCAATTAACATGTATGATATTATGAGAAGCAGGAATTATAAATGGTATCCCTAGAACCTTCACCAAAATTAAACTCGTTTCGGCACTTTGTCTTGAGGAAAGATTTAAATTAAAAAATCCCTCAAGGTGTTGGCTTGGTTAACTTTAAGGCAGGTACAAGTCAGCTGATGGTCAATAATTTCTTGTAGGATTCTCCAGTAACTCTTCAAAGAAGACGACCATGGCTTGTTCGCCATAATTGCATTGGAGAGCGAAACTAAACTGAAAAGAGAATCTCGGGGTATACACTCTACAAGCGTAAACGTGTTTGACTAAGTAATATAAAAAACTGATTCGTGAAGGATTGTTCTGAAAGGGTCAAATTTTAAAAAACTTGCCTTTCGAAAGCACAGACATACGCAAAAAAACATTTCAGATTTTTCTGTCGAAGTCATCAGGCCTAAAATTCTTAGTCGAGCCCTTCCTTGGCTAAAAAGTCAAATATGCGGTTACCTTTACTCATGTCGTGCCCTTTAACCCACCTCAGAATAATGCTATTACCTATCGAGTCTTTGGCTAAATCTTGTTGGCACTCTAGTACTAGCCCTGAGGTAACACGTTGTCTGTTCAAGGCTAATAGAGCTTGTCTACTATCAGTGCAGATTGTTATGTTTTTGCCAGAAATTCCTTTCCGCGTTATTTCTTTTATGGCGATTGAGATACCAGCCAGATTTGTTTGAACCACGCTGTTATTTTTTTCCATTCGCCACTTAATCCTTAGGCTTAGTGATCTAGAGTAAACTCCACATCCTGAGCCTTCTTTGGTTTTTGAGCCGTCTTTATTTTGATGGGTTTATTGAACACAAACCTGGGTTCAACTGCATCACTGGCTGCCTGCTGCAGAGGTTGCGCAGTAAGCGCTTCTCGCAAGCCGTGCGCAATCGTAACATGATTATTAACGCAACCTGCTTAACGTACAGGTCCAGAGGGATCAGATCAGTCATTAAATTGCCATTGCCGCGATTGTTGTTGTTCTCATGGCTCCTGTGATGTTTAAACAAGTCAATCACTGTTTTTGATATAATTTTTGGATGGCCGTTGCTTGTAGAACTTTCGGTCCCCTTGCAATGGCTCCGTATTTCAACATAGCCACATATGCTCTTTTTATTCAACTCTGTAGATGAGAGTTCCATGTTAGCTTCCTGTCGATGATAGTACCAAGATATTTCATCTCTTCAGAGAAGTTTTAATTTGCTTTTGAATATATCGGGAGGTTATAAGACCAATAAACTTCTTTTCCTATGAGTGTTCCTTACATCATGTTTCTATTAATTTGAGTCGATCCTGCGCTCTATCGCACAGTGTTTTCACAAATTTGCCGATCTGCAAGATCGGCAAGATCTGCATAAGCAATTGTGTAGAATCCAATATTGTTGAGGTGATTAATCAGGGTATCTAGAATGTTCCGAAGAAGGGGTCATAAGACCCCTCCCTGTGGACATCCCCTCATGACCAGTCCTCTCACTGTGATGTCTTCTACATTGATACTCATTGCTCTACTAGAGAGCATCTCGAGTGTTCATTCTCCTACTACCAGAGGTACATTCATGGAGTTGAGTTGATGGGTAATTGTTGTTTTATCAAACGCTCCCTCGATATCTATGAATATACCCAGTGTAGATTCTGCCAACCACATTGTGAAGGGCCGAATCAGTAGTGCGTTGTGAACTAGTACTTTATCTTTTATGCACTGCTCACATATTCTCTTCATAGTTTTTAAACAATGTAGAGGCGATGCCAGTTGACTAAGAGAAAACTTGAAAAGTTTTGTATTTATTTTTGCCAAGTTCATTCTTCTTCTGGAAATACTGTCAAATATGGAAAATAGTCATGAAATAATTCAAATTCATTCAAGCAAATACATGAATTGAAAGATGTTTCAACCTCAACTTTAATATTCTAAAACAAAAACACTCAGTATCCACAATTCCATCTTTTAATATTTCAAGTTGCTAGACATGAAAATTGATACGATTACAGAATATAGAAATATAAAACAATCTCCAAATACGCAACGTTTCACGGATGCTTATTAAGCTTTTCACCTTAGTATGGTGACCCGAGCAAGGTTGCAACCTCAGCATATGAATATTTATAAATATTAAGGGATGTCAAGATGACAAAGAGAAAATATTGAGTATTCAGTATTCATTGATCACTCTTCAGAAACGGTCGCAGGGTCTTTGTAGAATGCAGCATTTTTTCTTTTCTTCGATTCTGCTGCGTAACAGTATAATGTATGTTTTTGGTGATTATTTTATATATTTTTTAACTATTTAATGTTAGTTAATTCCTGAGCGTATTTTTTTGGTTCATTCAATAATGAATATTTTATTAAGTTTTTAAATGAGTTCTTTTTATTATTTGGATGAATGAGGGTCGGATGAAACAACGATGAATCCTCTCGTAATAAGCAAAGCGAGTAGTGAGTTGCGACAATTCACGATGAATCTATCTCTACATAAATTACTATTAACATCTGATAGAAGTCCAATGGAGTGCAGATTTGCGAGAAATAAAACTCAAAGTCGTCTCCACAATTTAATGTCACCATCGGATGTTAGTGCGGTAAAACCATCAATTATAACATGTTTTGAACCTATATAGGTTAATCATCAGCTAATAGAACAAGGATTATTGTTAAACTCTTTTTATCTTACTCAAAAAGTCAAAGGTATAGTTGTACCACCTAATTCTATTCTGTTGTCTTTCGATACTATTAATTTGTTCCCTAGTATCCCTCCGGAAGATTGCATTAGATTAGTTAGAGAGTTACTATTTGAAACAGATATTTATCATTCCATGCCCTCAATTTATGTTCTCTCTTAAATATCGTTTTACAACAAAATTTCTTTCAGTTCAATAATGAATATTTTTCACAGAATTCCGGTCTAGCTATGGATAGCAATTTGTCCCCTCTTTTAGTAGAGATTTTCATGGCTGATTTAGAACATAACCTCCAAGCTTTTCCTTTATACAATCGATTATTGAGAGAATATGGACGCTTTTATTGTACTTTTTAACGATAATTATCAAGAAGTTAACCTTCTATTAGATTTTATTAACACCTTGCACCCTTCTATAAGTTTTGCTATGGAATTAGCAAAAGACAACTCTCTTCCTTTCTTAGATTCATTGATCAACATTAATGTTTCCAAACTTCCCTTTTCTCCTTGCCACCCATATTCTCATAAATTTGCTGCTTTTAATTCATTATTCTACAGACTATTTAATTTTCCAATATCATCTGAGTTGAATATCACTAGACAAATAGGTCATAATAATGGTTTCCTTGCTCATCTAATTAATATAATCTATAACAAACACAGAACTGAATTTTTAATTGTAGTTTAATCTCTACTAATACCTCCAATAAATATTGTTCCATTCCCTTTTTAGGTAAAGTTTCACATGATATTTCAAATATTCTCAGACGTTATTGTAATGATACTAATATTTCATTTTATACTATGAATCCTATTTCTAAATTGTTAGTCAATACTGAAGATAAAATACCAATCTCTCACAAATCAGGCGTTTACAGAATTTCGTGTTCAAAACCAAATTGTTTTGCTCAGTATGTCGGACAAAGTGGTAGGAAATTGAAAACAAGACTTCTTGAACATGTTAAATTAACTGAAAATTTTAGAAACCCATACTCAGATGATTATAACACTATAAGTTCATTCTATAACCACATTCTCATTTACAACCATAGTTCGATATTGACTCTGATCTAGATATTTTACATGTCTGCCAAAAAGGATCTTCACTTAATTTACTAGAAATATTTGAAACTAATTCTGCTAATAATAACCCTAATGCTATATCTCTTAATGAACGAGTACACTTTGACTGTCAAAAGTTTTTCAATTCTCTTAATTTTAACTAAATTTCTCCTCTTGCTGTGTTCCGTGTTTGTGGATCTCTAGTCACTGTTCTGTGTCAACCCTATTTTATTTGCTTAATATAATTTTGACAGTTGATTCTCTTTTCTCGTTCAATTAATTTCTGATAGTTTCTTACTTTTCATATACCGGTTGATGTATTTGATGTTAATGAGTGGGTATCAAGGCTTCAAGCCGCTCATAGTTCAATTATTGAGAAATATGATTGTTCCATTCTCAACCATAAAAAATTTTCATTATTTTATTAATACGTCATTGTGGTCATTCCTTTCAGTAACAACACGTGATAATTCCTTTTCTTATCCATTATGAAATAAAAAATATTTGCTTCTCCAGGTAAGTTCTTTATACTGCATTGTATCAACTATTGTTACATTGTTCTTTCTTTTATTGTAGAAGTTCAGATATTAGCTGATGATGAACCTATATAGGTTCGAAACATGTTCTAATTGATGGTTTTACCGCACTAACATCCGATGGTGACATTAAATTGTGGAGACGTCTTTGAGTTTTATTCCTTGCAAATAAATTGCTATTGCAAAACTCGCTATATCTATTTTGGTCAATATCCTAGCCAACAGAGAATTCTGAATCGATGCAATGCTTGTTGCTGCACAAAATTTCATAGATTTCTGAAATTCAAAAGAACGGATATACTGAATTTGTATGTAAAAATAATGTTGACGTTATGTTTGTCATTTTATTTGTTTGTTTAATTTTCATGCCAAGTAAAATTTCAGCGTAAAAAGGGTTTAGTCTTGTAAAATGTAGATTTACGCAACGTGGATAATGAACAAATAATTATTCTAGAGTATAAACAAGTGAATGAAAGAACAATGAGAAACCGGACAACGGGAATTTTATATGTTTCTCAAATGATTATAATAACGTTCATAAATTAGGGTGGATTCAGAGTGCTGGTCTAGAATTAAGTAATTGAAAGACGTTACTGTAAAACATGGAGGATAATTGAAATGCCGACCTAAATATTTCGTGTTTGTATTCGGTATTTGTTTGTGTGAAATTTAATAATTATCGAATGGAACATTTCCGCAAAAAGTGAGAGCTAAGTTCCTCTTCATTTTTGAACTCATATTGAACTCAATATTTCTTCCTAAAATAATATCATTCTACCACAATTGTGGAGTACAAATTTATAACATATACGTTTCGAAAAGTTATAATGAAATGATCATTATGAACAGATACACGATTGGATGTAGTCCTCGATAAAGAATCAATTTTTTTACCTGGATATTATAAAAGTTGAAGTAGATATACTCTATGACTTTTTTTATTTTTCATGTTATTTTTTCCTTCATCAGTATTATATTCCAAAGTGAAAGTTGTAACATACCTTATTATTCTGATTATTCTACTGCTCACATACCTGAAACAAAAATAAAAGTATTGGTACACTCATAAGCAAACTTAGCAGACTAGGTCGTATGATATGGATGACAATTCGAACATTTTGAGGTACATTGATTGAAAGAAAGGAACCAGAAGAATAGGTAAAAATATTACACAATGGGATAAAATTTACGTAAAAACGCAGCATTTCTAATCAGAAAAACAATAGCGTTGCATTACTCTTTCACGCAGAAAACACACGAGTGTATATACCCATCAGTCACCCACTTTATTTTATATTACGTGCTTCCAGCGACCACGAACATATTGACTTCAGTTTTTGGGTTATTCCAGATTCTCTAGCAGCAAAATTCTCATGTATCTGCTTATCTTTGATTTAGCAGAAAATCTTTTTGAAAACTGAACAGTATTTTTATACAATTCTTGAAGTGATTCTTTAAATTGACATAACTTTTCTTCCACCACCCAAAAATTATCTGTCTGAAATCAATTAAAATTGAAACAATTTACTCCCTAATATTCAAGTTAATTTTCATGCTTGGAAGAAAGTCTAATGTAAGCATTTATTTTCTATTTTAAGAGTTGAATTCGTTCCAGATGTCTCAAACAGTTTGATAAACTGCATTTAAAGTCAGTATGGAATTGCTATCTCTCATTTACACCTGCCGTAGCTGAAACTTTTTCATTTTTGAGTGCAATCAATACCTAGTCGCCGCGCCGATACACTTTCAATGAAAAAGTGGTTATTCACTCAGAAACCCGTATCGATACTATAATTGTATATGATAATATCAGATATACATACTCAACTAACTAGAATAATGTTACTGGAGAAAAGAAGTATACAGGGTCCTGCAACAGTGGCGCGGTGTTCCATATCTCTATATAGGAAGCAGATAGGAATCTAATTTTCTATAATATTACCTTATTGCTCGAGCTCGACAAAATAAAAATATTGGCGGTCACACAGGGTGTTCGATTTTTTCTGGGCGGATCCCAACTGTGTCTTTTTAAATGGCAACCTATATTTTTTATCGCTTTTTCGGTTTCTTCATAGAAAATAAAATAAACTTTATGTATATCTGCACTTCGAAAATATTGATGGTTTTCGAGATATCTAGCATGACAGGTTTTTTTTTTCCAATATTCGTCACTCAGAATATTTGAAATTATAAAGTGGTGCCAAGTCCAGTTGAAATTTTTTTTTGGTCGAATATTCTACATTGGTAACTCTCTCAAACGATATATCTGAAATCGACCTGTGATATACAGGGTATGAAAAACCGCTTGCCAAATATTGTAAATGAAAATTTGCAAAATCTTCCTTATATTAAATGGAACACCCTGTATATTATTGATCCATAAGAAGCGCCAACGAAACCTCCACAAATTTCATTAAGTATTCCCTATGGCTAAGTTCAATAGTTTTTCTTAAATGAGCATTTCTTTCGAAAAATGGTCATTTTTTCAAAGCGAAATCCATTTGACGACTGATAAAAGTATACGAAAGATATCTTGTTTCAATTTTGTACATTAGAAGGTGTCCAAACAAATATTTTTTAACGAAATAAATGTATGTACCTATCACTTTTTGCTAAATGGAAAATTATTTTTTCATTGGATGCAGAATTTCACTCATAAATCGTGCAATATGAAACCAAACAAGTTAAAAGAAAGAAACATTATAAATAACTATTTTTTTCATGTTATTATATTCATTCAGAGCTTGAGTTCTAGATATTCAAATTTGTCAACTGGCAAATTACAAAACTACAAAAGGGAGAGTTTAATTAAGGTTGATAATGAAACTTTTATAAAATATGTTCAACATGTCTTCCATTTTCTTGAATGCAGACCTGAAGTCTATGTTTGAAAGACTGTTCTACCCTGCGCAAGACAGCTGGTGTAATGCTGCGAAAAGCATTCGTTATTCTAAGTCGCATATTTTCGGGAGAAGTTGGTGGCTCAACGTAAACCATATTTTTTATGTATCCCCATAAGAAAAAATCTAGTTTCGTCAAATCTGGTGATCTAGCGGGCCACCGTACAGGCCCATTCCGTCCTATCCATTTATTGGGAAATACTTCATTTAGATGATCTCTCACTTCTGCCGAATAATGAGCAGGTGCACCATCATGTTGTAACCACATTCTATTGCGGAGGTCAAGAAGAATATCATCTAACAAATCTGGTAAATCATTTCGTAAGAAATTGAGATACATTGCACCATTCATATGTCCCTCAAAAAAGTATGGACCAATTACATATTCTCCAATGATGCCTCCCCAGACATTTATCGACCACCTATGTTGATAATCCACCTGTCTCAATAAGTGAGGATTTTCTGTCGCATAATAATGGTAATTATGTCGATTTACAAATCCATTTTTATGGAATGTCGATTCATCCGACCATAAAAATATTCGTTTCGACGAATTTTGTTCATGGCCCAATTGCAAAATCTCACTCTTTTCTCGAAATCAGCATACAGTAGTTCTTGATGTAACTGAACGTGGTATGGATGCAAGCGATGTTTCTTCAATACTCGTTGCACTGATCTCTCACTTATATCCACTATTTCCCCAATTTGTCGTTGACTCCTACTAGGATCTTCTTCAACAGCAAGAAGAACTTGCAATTCATTATCTTCATTAGTAGCTGGCTTGATGCGCTCATGTTTGGAATAATTAATAGATCCAGTTTCAACGAATCGTCCCAAGACCTTTCGGAAAGATCTTTCATCTGGATGCCTTCTATCTGGATACCGTTGAGAATAAATTCTACTTGCCAATAAACAATTCCTGTCTGATTCACCTAATATGAAAATCATATCAATCAAATCACTTTTTGATAACAACATTCTGATGAAATTATACCGACAGTTCAACTTCACGATTGACTAAAAATTTCAATATTCATTTGCAGCCAAATATTTTGTTCTGTCATTTGCCAGACTACTTGATTTCCAATAAATATTTCATTCGCTGAAAGGTTGTTTTAGACCGAAAGAATATGGCACAAATTCCGAGATTTTTGAAATTATTGTAACTATTCAAGAACGTCCATTTTGTGGTGTAATTCGCAACTTGTTTATCTAGCAACAGGTAATTTTAGGAATGGGCGATATTTTAAGGAAAGGGTATTTTTTGTATATTCTTATCAGTCGTCAAATGGATTTCGCTTTGAAAAAATGACCATTTTTCGAAAGAAATGCTCATTTAAGAAAAACTATTGAACTTAGCCATAGGGAATACTTAATGAAATTTGTAGAGGTTTCGTTGGCACTTCTTATGGATCAATAATATACAGGGTGTTCCATTTAATATAAGGAAGATTTTGCAAATTTTCATTTACAATATTTGGCAAGCGGTTTTTTATACCCTGTATATCACAGGTCGATTTCAGATATATCGTTTGAGAGAGTTACCAATGTAGAATATTCGACCAAAAAAAAATTTCAACTGGACTTGGCACCACTTTATAATTTCAAATATTCTGAGTGACGAATATTGGAAAAAAAAACCTGTCATGCTAGATATCTCGAAAACCATCAATATTTTCGAAGTGCAGATATACATAAAGTTTATTTTATTTTCTATGAAGAAACCGAAAAAGCGATAAAAAATATAGGTTGCCATTTAAAAAGACACAGTTGGGATCCGCCCAGAAAAAATCGAACACCCTGTGTGACCGCCAATATTTTTATTTTGTCGAGCTCGAGCAATAAGGTAATATTATAGAAAATTAGATTCCTATCTGCTTCCTATATAGAGATATGGAACACCGCGCCACTGTTGCAGGACCCTGTATATGGTCTAATGCATTGGTGATTATTTGAATATTTTGCCTTTTTGATTGGTTTAGTCTATGACGAAATATTAGATGAGTCTTGAAAAACTAAAGAGTAACTAATGCATCATCAACAATAATAATTATTATTCATATTGTCGTATATAAAACGATCTGCCAGAAAGCATAGTGATATTACTAAAATTTGAATGAAATTTTAGATGTTTTTGCTTCAAATCGATGCGATGTTGTTCAGTTCAAAAAGTTATTTGAATAATCATCATACATCATACCGAATAAAATATGAAAATAAATAACATTTTCTACCCTAATTGAAACTAATTATAGGTACGACACTGGCCGGCAAGGGGTTTATCGTAATACAATAGGAATTTAGTTGGAAGAGTATATGCCTCAGCGATCACTGGCTATCACGTTTGGCGCTTGCTATACGTCGTTGCAAATCAGTACAACCAGGTTCAGTTTGTATGTCAACAAACGAATCTTTCATTGTTTTTTTTTCCAATCTGAATTCGATAATTTAAGGAGCCGCAAACCAAATGAGATTGGGAACCTCTGAGCTAGACAAAAACCTCAACTGCATCTAATATCCATCCAACAAATAAAGATAGCATGATCACCACGCACATTTGCAACTATTGGGTAAAATAAACAAGGCTTCTGTCGCCGGCCAATCGGATTTAACTGCAATCGGCTGGCGAAATTCATTGTTACATTGTCGGAATGGTCAGTTACGTTTTAACGCCTGTGATGTGTACATATACGGCATTTCAAAGTTTTATACGACAGAAAAAACTGCTAATTTGTGTACCTACACTTCACCTAAAAAAATTCTTTACCCAGCCGCATATTATTAAAAAAAACGGTCGTTCCATAGTGCGACTCTGTACAAGCAACCTTGTCTGGGAGATCACGTGCACTATGCATGATAATGTTTAAGAGCACTTCATTGCTCAGATGGACAGGATATAATTCCATAGTGTAACTTTTTGAACATAACCGAACCCTTCATATTTCAGAACAACACCTGCATCTCTGACAGGTGTTTTTGCCGACGACCGTAAACCGTACGATGTCGGTTGTGCTTTTAGTAGCTATTTCAATTCAGAGTACAAACTGTATCCTGCCATAAAACTATTATACATTAACATAAAACCGACTAATTGCAGTCTCAAGACGCTAACAGGAATTCACGTCTCGACCCCTAATTGTTTAAGTGACAACTTTGCAAATCTCACTCATTACATGATATCTAGCAATTAGTTACAAAGCGGAGAGAAATAGAATATGGGTTGTGAATGGTGAAGATGAACTTAAGATTGCAATGTTTGTTTTACAAAGGTTAATATTTTATGTTGAATGAGATAGCTTCTTACTTCCATTAACTCACAATTATAATTAGAATTTTCATCTAACAAAACGGTGGTGAAAGAAAATATAAAAAGGGGGAAGAAAGCTGACTTGAAATTGTTAATTTAAAAAAAAAATATTATTAACAATCAGTTTTGATACAAAGTGTCATAGTGGGTAATTTCATGCTAAAGTATGGTAATTAGGTAGTCATTTTGTTAGCAATTTGCACGACAAGATTTTGAGATAACTGTGAATTAAATAGAAGTACCTAATATACTGAGTATCAAATTATATTAAATATCAAATTTTACATCATAAAATTTCTGCCAATAGGTATATCATTATTACAGAATGACTTATGCTGATCGTTTTCCGTTCACCAAACACTATCATTTGATCTCTATATCATAAATGGTACTATGGAAATATTAAATCACCATTTTCCGCCATATTAAATTGCTTAGTTCAACTGGTCATTTTCAAGATATGTCATCAAATAACTTACATACTAACAGGTCGAATTGAATGAAAGCATGTGATCATATTAAAAATAATAGAAACATGAAGTGAGAATTTTTTTTTATTCATAGTATCGGCGTAAACAGATGTTATTGAAGAAACATTTCTCTTCACCAGTACAAAAATGCTGTCTGTCGACACACGTTTCGTTAACTTAGTCAATCAAAAAATGAACTAGTTATACTATGAAGTAAGTCTGGGTCATAAATTGAAAAAAAAAAACAAAAAGACGTATGATAAAAGGCAAGATAGTTCAGAGACTCGAAACTGATGCAGTGGTTGGATGCTCCAATCATTTCCAAATAGCTTAACTTAAATTGTTGTAAACTGTATAAAATTGACCTGTTGTTCTACAGTTTCGGCTTTCAATATGTGTAAATCAATTTTAATTGAAAGGGTAGGGTGAAAATAAAACTTCACAATTTACAAAACACTATCATTTAATGCTAACAGCTGTTTAGAGACACTTTGTCATCTTCTATTAATTATAGGAGCTAGCAACGTTTTCAATAGAGAATTTCAGAACAGTTGGTTTTTTGATATGCTGCCTTTCTTGCTTTTTCGGTTAGAGTCCGGGTTACCTGGACGGCAGTAGTGGTTGCGTTTATTAATGCGCATCTTACCTGCACAGGTAAAAATCCTTGACTTCAAAAGAATTTTTTAAAGCGTAGTTTTTAATTTTTTGCCTTCAGATAGATCCAACAGACATCACTTTTTCATTGCCAGGCATTTTTATTGTTGTTAATTACGTGCCATATGCAATTTTTATTTTTTTAAAATAAAAAATTCAAAGTGTTGTTGAATTACTGTAATTTTTATATTATGTTCTTTAAATATAAAATAATCTGAAATTAATTTGACAGACGTTAATTCCATTGATAAGTATTAAACATAAATTAAAAAGTAATGAAAAGTATTGCTGTATAATGCTTATGGTTAGAGAGAGACAGTTTGAAGTGCAAGACAGATAGAAAGCGACGGCAGCGCATCGACAAATGGACAACATGGCGTCAGTCTGAAGTCACATGTTTGTTTTGTGTTTACGTTATTTGTGATGTTTATTTATTAATTTTGTTACAATGGCCAGCATTTTTTAGAAAAGGCAAAGTAAGACCTTTCAAAATGTTGGAAAAATCGAACAAATATCAACTAGCTTTTCAAAATATTATTATGAATGACGAAGAAATACTTGAAACTACCTTTGTAAACCTTCAGAAGTTTATTTGTCAAATGTATGGAGTTGAAAATCCTTCTAGACTGGAAAATCCTTTCCAGTCTAGAAAATCCGATGAAAACTTTGAAAAAAAAATTCGAAACATCGACTCATCCAGTTTGCCACCCTGTGCTCCAACATTTATTGAGGGTTCGTTATGTGTCTAAGCAAATGCGCACTGAAAACATCCGACATCTTCATCCCCAGTTGCTTCCGATTCGACAATCAACGATGATAAATATGTTTTTGTTTAAAGTAAGTATTGAATAGAACATTAATCAATAAAAACTGAATTATTTTATAAGGAACAAAAACAATTACAGGAATTTCAATTCTTTTGTTACAGATGATGGAATATTGGAAGACAATGACAATTCCCAAAACGATGATTTGAATAATTCTGACAGTGAGAGGGAAGATCATGATGATGATTTTTTAACTTTCCTTGATATAGTTTTTATTCCAATCTTCTCAATTTATGTTTATTTAAATTATATTTTCATTTTTATGTTGACATTTTTTCATTCCAACATGTACTTACAAGAACAAGGGTAAGTAATGTATTTTTGCAATTATTTCCTATCTCATTCTTAAAATTTTCTGTTATACACTAGCCGATACGCTGCCATCGCTTTCTATCTCTCTTGCACTTTAAACTGTCTCTCTCTTACCACAAGCATTTTACCTCAATACTTTTTATTACTTTTTTATTTATATTTAATACTTATCAATCGAATTAACGTCTGGCAAATTAATTTCAGATTATTTTATGTTTAAAGAACATAATATAAAAATTACATACATTCAATAATACTTTGAATTTTTTTTTAAAAAAAATCGTGTATGGCACATAATTAACAACAATAAAAATGTTTGGCAATAAAAAATTGATGTCTGGTGGATCTATCTAAAGGCAAAAAATTAAAAAGTAAGCTTTAAAAAATTCTTCTAAAATTAAGGATTTTTACCTATGCAGGTAAAATGCACATTAATAAACGCAACCACTACCGCCAGCCAGACAGCCCGGACTCTAACCGAAAGAGCAAGAAAGAGAGCATATCAAAAAACCAACTGTTCTAAAATTCTTGTTTTCCAAAAGTTACTAGCTCCCATACTATTCTGAGCGAGTTATAAACTCGCAACTTCCATTAAATTTAACTGGATTGGTTTCTCCAAATACCGAAAAATATACTGTACCTATTCTTACCTGTTCCAGTTGTTTGATCATTCGTTGTATTTTTTCCTAAATCTTTCCGTGCAATACATGTGTTTAACTTGCCAATCGATATTCAGAGCAGGATTCGAATCCGAATTCAAAATGACATTGATCTAATGGTTGGAACTCACTAAGAACCGATTACTAACTGACAACAGGCCTCGAATGAGGTGGGCTGAAAAGTTCGTTGGCTAACACACAGATAGCGCTACTACTGTGCACGTGTACAAATTTCACAGCAGTCGGACTATTAGTTCATGGGATAGAGCATTTTCAGTGAAGCAACTTTCGTTCGTTTTATTTTTTATTTAGTTTATGAGATATTAACAAAAATACTTTTTTTTAAACTCAGTTAATAATAACTTCTGCAATTTTTGCCACCCTTACTACAAAATTCAAAGTCTTGGAGATCGATGAAATAGCACTTGTGTATTAGACTAAATTATATTCAATAATGTACTTCTAACAAAGTTTTCACAAAAATCACTTTAAAAATGTAATGAAGCACCATATTTCAGTTTGTACGATATACACTTCTTCTGGCAATAATTTTTTGTGAATACTGTACGGCATCATGTATTGAGAACGTAAATTCCCAGGTGCGGAACACAGCGACAGCATCTTCATAATCTCCTAGCATGAAAAACAAAAGAAGGCGGTACGTTAAAAGCGAGGAAGGGCTTACTATGATTGTACGCGTCATCTATCCGCTTTTATCTACTTTGCAATATCCCGTTAATTATTTTTAATGAGTAGGGACAGACAGGGTAGAGTCGAGTTTTAATGAGGAGATCAGACGAGGGGGCGGGTTTTTAGCGTTTTTAGCTTTGGCGGTTGTTGGAAGGAGTCGCAGAGTGCGCGTACGAGTACAACTTCAAATTCCTGTGTAATTAACTCGTGAGATTCTCGCATTATCCAAATAAAGAAATTGTTTTGATTTCTGAATTTCTGAATATTATGATATAATATCATCAAGATAGGAAAATATTCACAAAACCAACGTATCGATAGGATGTCTACAATATACGTCAGCTGTTCAAAAATGAGGTGAATGCTCAAATTTCAGGGGCTACGTACATTCGGTTAGCGATTTTTTTATTTTTAATGTTGGTACAGTCGTCTCAAACATATATTCACAGTTTCAGCTATTTAGTATATTTAGTATGTTGGTGAGAGGCATAAAAGTTAGAAGTTCGACAATTTTCTACTATTGAAAAAAATGGTTCGAATAATTTGAATGAAATTTAGTATAGAAAATGGATTTGAGGGCTCAAAAACTTTGCAATTTTGACAGAGGCATACGATAATGTGATGTGATGAGTGTAAGCTTCTGATATCGAAACCAAATCCAGTGGTAGTAATGAAAAAGAATATCAAACTGTTTGATGTTCTTCTTGAAGATGACCGATTGGTGATGGAAACACGTGTCGAGGTGTTGAAATAAGGGTTTGGTGTTGGGAAAAAGCTACAGTAATATTCATTGAATTACAGGAAAAACACTGTGTTCAAATTAATGTATTCAATGAGCTACACAAAGTAGCAGCGTATACTAGCATGATTCACAGAATAGTCAATGTTCCTCTTTCAATAGATAATTTCAATAAAGAACTCAATATCATCAAGCAAATTGCGGTTAACAATGGGTTTAAAGACGAATTAATTAAGAAAATAATTGCCAAGAAAGTCTACGCAAAAGCGATTCGAGACGTTTTTCCTATTGATAAGGTAGATAATCAAAATTATAGAGCTTTAGCGTATTTTGGACAACCAACTTGAAAAGTGGCTTCATTTTTGAGGAAACGAGATATTAAAATTGCATATAGAACAAGTAATACGTTGGGAAAGTTAGTTGAAAATAATAAAGACAAGACATCCAAATTCGAGAAATCAGGAGTATATAAATTAAAGTATGGAACGTGCCCTAAGGTATATATTGGTCAAACGGGCAAATCATTTAGGAATCGAATCCAGGAACATCATACGAGCTATATGAATGAGAAAACAAATTCAACATATTCGAATCATCTTCTAAAAGAAAATCATATATTTTATGAAGAGTTCGAAATTTTGCACATAGAAAATAAAGGTTTGAAACTGAATCAGTTGAAAGCAATGGAAATTAATAAACTTAAAAATTCAAACATTCTAATGAATAACCAACTGAATTCGAATAGATCACCATTATTGAACTTGTTTTCTTAAGAATCCCAGAAGAAGAATAGTCAAAAACAAACCTTATGAACGCAAGACGAGATTTGATGCGGGATTACCAAAACCTTTAGATGTTCATCTAATAAAATCATTAAAAAACAATATATGACTGTATATTATACGAACTATACCACCGAAAGCATGACAAAAACAAAGAGTTTTCTTTGAATTGCACTCAAAACCTGACTGCAACCCCAAAATACTGTTCTTTATATTTCTATATATATATATATATATATATATATATATATATATATATATATATATATATATGTATATGTATATATATATATATGTATATGTTGCGTGGATGCACATATATATATATATCTTCAGTAAAGAAGTTTTACTCCAGTCATGTGATCCAAAGCACACTCGCGTTTTTTATTTACTCCAACTTTCCAAAAAATTCGAATTCTATTGAGCCATCACAGCAGAAAAGGGTTGATTATAAAGTATAATTCCATAGCCTTAGCACCGCGATGAAAGGCAACTTTTAATTAATGAAGACAAATTTTTGACGGGAGGTTGAAAAGTTTCAGTAGAACAATTACTGGATAAATGGTGTACACTTGAGTGATCAAGAACTGTCTAATTGAATATAAATGAGGATCCAATGGATCGAGTCGATATAAGTTTACATAATCGATGGAGCGGAAAAAATTAATGAATATTTCGAATTTGATAAATTCTTTCACGTTTATTGAAGAATTGACCTTTTCAGTAGATTTGTGGAGAATGTGGAAAAACAATTATATTTCGCATCGATCACCATAACTGAATGAATTGAACGAACTAAATACAAAAAACATTTTTTTCTTCGTGACTCAAAGAGCGTGCTTCGTGAATAGTGTAATTTTCTTCAATTTTGCAATGACACTTTTACATTGGTAGATATTGGGAGCCACGAATCGAATAAATACAAAAAAAAATTGTCAGACAATTGTGCCTTCGAAGTTCTTACATTATGAATTGAATTCAAAAGTATATTTTGATATTATTCCCCATCACTAGAAAATTGAGAATAATATTGGTCCTGTTAACACTTTGATAGGGTTCAGATGAATGGTAGACAAAATTTGGACATAGGCGTTTTCACTCCCTAGACACATAGTTTTACACAGTGAAGTTCGAGGTGTACTGAGATGAACTTCAAAACGATGAGCAGCCACACTTCGTGGCGTATTTTTGATATGTACTGCTTTTGGTGGAATCAAATGTGCCAAGTCACTTGAACACTTCCCGTGAAAGAATCTATAGAAAAGAGATCAATCTCCAACCTTTTTTCGATGTTTCAGGCTATCAAGGTTGCACGTGATGTTCGCGTCTCCAATCAGGCGGATGGCTCATTTCTGAATGAAATCCAGCAACTTCAGGGTATGTTTGGAGGGCAAGAATGTGTTAAAAGGTAAGTCCTCGTTAGTTCTCAGCTCGCACAAGTTTCGACTTCTGAGGGTTGTCGTTCGTAGAGGTGCGACAACTGGTTAACAGAAAAACAGATTTTTAAACAGAGCTCCATACATGAAAACAAGACTTCAAAGAAGGTCTGATCTGAGCTTTATAAAGCATCAAAACTTGCTGAGGTGTGTACAGTTTTCTTGTTCAGAACAGGGTTCCAAGTTTTTGAGAAGCAGTCTTTGCAATTCCAGTAACATGATTGTGCCAAGACATATTGGTGTCCATTTTAACCCCCAACAAACTTATCGAAGCAGAAAGAGGAATTGTCTGACCTGACATTATCATATCCGGTTCGGAGACATTTATCTACTTAGAGAAAACCGATGCTTGGTTTTTGTGACATTGAATCAAATCTGGGTCCTGGATAAAAAACTCTGACTCCCTCCAAATGAAACACTTTTGTTAAATTTTAGAAGTGTGAATAAATTCAATGATACCACTACAAAAAAATTCTCATCCTTGAGAAATGCAATTAATTGCACTAGATTGATTTACCTCATTACCACATATATGATTGGTCGATGTGTAGACGAATTGGTTCGTTATCATTCAACGTTAACGAACATGAATGATCCCCAAGATATTTTTTCAGTTTCAAACCCTAGTTCCTGACAACACAACAAACGAAATCAATTATGGAATAATAGATGGTTAACTATATAAAGTGCTAATAATTTCTACCTGGAAGATACAATTCACCAGAGCGTATTGCCAAAATAACCAATGAACTATGATCAGAATATTTGTCAGATATAGTGGTAGTAGCAATAAGTAATGGCTTCTTTTAATGGGACCTTTGTCTATGTTTATAGTGCTCGTGCTACATACATTTCCAGAAGTACACTTCCACGGAGCGCTAGAAGACCCCGAACTTTTTTGTTATATTTTTTGTATCAGTCACCATTGCTTGTTTCAAAACTCCCAGACTTGTGAATTTTTATCGTATAATCTTAAGGGGTTGCCAAATACTTGTTGTGTTTTGAAAATGTCATTCAAATCATTAATATAGCTTATTGCATATTGAATGAACTTTGATTCATCGACTTTTTGAAAAGTTGGGGATTTACGAGGATACAACTACTTCCAGTTATATACGTGATAAATATTTTTCAATATCGTATCTTTATTTATTCAAGATCAACATACTAAGCTTACATTCAAGAAAGTGTTAATTCATCTAATATAATTTATCACACTACACTTCACTACACAGTGTAAAACACCTTCCTCACCTCCCTATGTATGCTTAGATCTTATAGTGCGCCCTTACACGAGCCACATTTCGCGGTCGGATCGACCACACAGTTGCAGTCGCGTTCCAGCGAACTCAAGCCGCCTATAAGAAATACTTACTACACGTACACGGACGTTCACAAAGTCAAAACGGGCGTCTGCTGTCAACTTGCTGCTGATCTCCGCCGAGATGTCATCGCGGCATTCGCCGTACACGAACCACAAACTTGCAGTCGTACCCAACCGCGTACACCGTCCTGTACTTTTTCTCATATTGGTCTCACAGCATTCAATTTTTGATTTCAAATTCTAATAAATTCATCAAAAGAACTAATGGACATTCTGAAGTAATTAACATTTTTTTTTCGTCTATTTCGCAGAGTTTACTGGTTGTTGCTTGTATGTTATTTCATTGTAATTTCACTTTTTTGCATAATAAAATTGTTTTTTACCCTAATCTTTTTAATTTCTTTACAGATTCTGTCAGGGATTTCAAATCAATTTATATCATACTAGACAATGTAAGTCCGAACTGATGAAATGCACCACGAAACATTGTCAACCACCTTCAAACAAAATATAAAAAAATTCCTTTCTGTTGTCGCTCAACCAGAAGTGGATGTACCCAAAACGATCGTACGTTCCTACGTCTTCTCCTTCTCCTCAAAATAAGAAGTAGTAGTGCTTCTTCTTCGAAATCCATATTGAAACTGGCACTAAACTCTGTCACCACAAAATATAGATGTCAGTTGCTTCAACTGCAAGTGCGGTTTATATGACCGCAAGCCGACCACAAAAATGTGGTGGGTCAACCGCGAAGTGCAGTCAACGTGGCCACAATGTTGTGGTTGCCTCAACTGCAAATATGTGGTCCGTGTACGGCCGGACTTAAACTACGCAACGGATTTTGTTGCGGGGTTTTTAATAGATAGGGTGAATCAAGAGAAAGGTTTATATGTATTTTTACGGTAATAAAATTCGTAACTCTAAATATTTCTGGTTATAATCTCGAAATGCTATTGATTGCCTTTAGCATGACTAGTGTCTAACAGGACACACCAATCCTTTGTATTGGCGTAGTTGGTAATATGTGATTTCAACCAAATAAACGAAGTCATTGGTTGAACGGTATTCGCGAAGCGATACCATCTAGAGGTGTTGTTTGTAGAACGTACCTTAACTGCAATGTTACCGGTTGGCAGGACTGCGCTGCAGTCTCAAAGTCGATTGTCAAGTCCATTAGAGTAGATAAGGTCCGGACTAACTCTTGATGTGATTTGTTATTTCATATGTGATGAAAATCATATTTAATGAGATGTTTCCTGATAGGAAATTGTTAGTAAAAAAAGGTTGTTTAGTATACTGTAAATAGGAATCGAATCATAGAGTAAAGCATGATTTAGAATTGTTTTAAAAAACAGGTTTTGTGATTTATCGCTAATTACGTTCCTATATATTCATTTTTAGTGTTGTTGTTTTAGTAGACATTGACAAAAAAAACGTCAGGGTCAGGGATCACTTCCGGGAGGATTGCTTGATTTCGAGAGAGAAGGTGGTAAAGATATAGGTCGCCGGTGAGAACAGTTAACTGGTCTAACGTTAGGGTAATACCACTTTGGAGTGTCCGTTGGTAGATGCGGGTTTCACCCTTCGTGGAAACAATTCGTTCATTGTGTTTGGAAGCAGTCAGTGGAAATAGGATTGAGGAAGGTTTGTTTTACATGCCTGTTTCCGGTAACTAGTTCACGTGGCCATCTTCTCAATACAAA
The DNA here is from genome assembly GCF_025532065.1 of Leptinotarsa decemlineata. NCBI lineage: Eukaryota > Metazoa > Arthropoda > Insecta > Coleoptera > Chrysomelidae > Leptinotarsa > Leptinotarsa decemlineata. Next base: position 7,780,680 of record NW_027412694.1, on the reverse strand, counting down.
AAAAATCTCGACCCTGTCGAGGTAAGTTAATTTGGTGTTATAAATTTCACTATCATGAGAGTTTTCTCTTTTGTTTCACAGATTTTTTTTGGTTGTATGGATCAACCTAGTCAAATCAAATCCAGATGTGAGGTTCATGTAAGAGATTCCAAGATTTTTTTTGATCTCATGAAAGGACCATGCGGCTATCCCTTTAGGAGGTTAGTCAATCTGGAGATGGTGGATTCTTTTCATCTTTCTTTCATTCTCCACCTTTTGCTGGTACTGGTAGTCGTCTAGGGAATATTGTATTACTTACCCTTGGAAAGGAAAACAGAAGGCTGAAGTTGAGGTCGAAGCAATGGCATGGTATCATCAGCTAAGTATTCATTGTCAAGGTAACCTCTTTGCAGTGTTGAATATGACTATTTGGAGTGTTTATCATAATCTGAATGTTCTTGGATATTAAGAAAGTGTTTATACATTAGTTCCCCCAAGACTAACTGTACGCTTTCAGCAAGTGTCTACTCAGTCTAGTATTGACAAAGATACCAAATAAGAATCCTAAGATTTAGACAAAAGGATTGAGAATCTAGTCAAATTTAATGTATATATTGCAACAAATTAAAGAATTTACTGTCTTAAACAAATTTATTTCTAACAATATTTCACTATCAAAAACTAATTTATATTCAACACTTAACAACTAATGCTCAATTTATTTCCACTATTCGAATTCTTTGTTTAACCGTTCGATTTACTTTCTTAACTCAACTGCCCTCTCTGGACGTGAACCGGCATGTTATAACGGTAAAGGTCCATCGTAGAATTTTGTAGTCTGTTCGGTACTCGCCTAGACTTTTCCCGGCGGCTATAGATTCGTTAAAATATGTAGACACACAAATAGTATAGTTTTCAAGATTCGAGCTATTTTAAGAGATAACTTTAGAGTTTATTTTTATGTACAGTATTAAACGTTCAATTTTATTTTATGGTAACAAACCATCAAGCTCCGGCCTAGGTAGCAAATAAAGTTCTGATCACCTGATCACCTTTTTTTTGTTTGATCTTCTTTCACATACAATAGATCTTCATTTATCAGCTAGTAAAGTAATTTTCATTATTAATTTGGTTTAGTGGGATACCTTCCTCATGCCCCCCATATAGCCATCCTTAACCGGGTAGGTAAAAAACTCTGACATCTCCATCCTAGTTTGAGTTACCGAATACAGGATAGAAAGGTCTGCTGAATTGATATCTCGATACAGGTATGTTCATTCTTTGTGGAGACTGAGTTAGCCGAAGAGTCTTCTACACTATAACAGGTTTGATAATACTCGTAGCGACGTAGCAGTATATAATAAGCATAATATAGTAGAGAAACATTGATAATTTCAAAGGTTTCTAATATGATGTAGGAAATAAACACATTTTTTTGCGCTCACATTGCAACCCTACGAGATAGATCAAAAAATGTACTACAGTAGTGTAAGGTGTACTCTACTGTAGTACAAAAAATCCGCGATGGTATATGTCTATCTTTCGAAGATAACCTACAATAACAATATTTTATCCTTTACTTTTTTACGCAGCGATTTTAAGCCATGCAGCATTGATCCCAATCCGATTAAGTATCTTCAAAACATTGTGAATTTAAGATGTCACTAATAGTATCATTTTTCCAATTCAGACAGTACTTGTGATGTACCTACTGTTTGGAACCTTTGGTGTAGTAATGAATATTACTTGAGTTTTTTCCCAACACCAAATCGTTATTTTTACACCTCGACACGTGTTTCGATCACCAAGTGATCATCTTCAAGAGGAAGATAAAACTAAAAACTACTCAAAACTAAAACAAGTCATACACTGCAGAGCCTTTTGGGAAGTCCAAAAGACAAAGTCGAGACGGAAAAGTCTGGAATTTACGAAATTGAATGTAAGGACTGCAATGCAAAATATTATGGACAGACAAAAATATCTATTAAAGTGAGATATAATTAACACATAGCACACTTAAAATATGGAAGACCTGAAAAATCAGCAGTCGTCCATCATATTTTGCAACAAAACCATTCCATAGACTTCAGTTCTTTAAAATTATTTAGACAAGTTAAAAACAACAGGCAACTAAATGCCTATGAGAGTGTAGAAATAAGTAAACATAATAATATTATGAATAACGATAGCGGACCAATACCAAATAGCATACTATATAGCTTGTTGAAATAATATTGTTGGGTTTACTGATTACTGCAAAAAGACACATTGTAAATATATTTAGATAGGCAATATTGTGAAACTAACTTTATATAGCTGAAAATTGTTCTATATATAGCTGTAACATTTATACATACATAAGGACATATTGTAAATATAGAAAGGCCAATTGTAAAATTAATTTAGGGTGGTACACTTGTATGGGTGGTATTACTGATTACCTACCTGTATGATGTACCTGATTAGTATAAGTAGCTTTAGTTTTGAGTAGTTTTTAGTTTTATCTTCCTCTTGAAGATGATCACTTGGTGATCGAAACACGTGTCGAGGTGTAAAAATAACGATTTGGTTTTGGGAAAAAACTCCAGTAATATTAATTCAGACAGTGTCCACAATCCTTTATATTTATATCAGTTAACATTCCTGGATTTGAAAAATTCTAAAAAATGTCAATATAAACAATTACTTAATTTTGGATCGAGTCCTATACCAGTAATATCTGATAAGCTCCAACTGTAATATTTTCAAGTCACCATACTGAGATAAAAAGTCATATACAAGCCATTCGGATTCTATGTAATAACCAAGCAAGAACGTACGATCTCTTTCTGAACGTCATATGAAAATTTTCTTCGTCAAAAACTAAAATATTCTCTTTCATTTCGACTATACACGTCTTTATTTTTCCGACTAAATGAAATGTTTCAAGGAAATATAAAGAGGGTTATTCAAGCAAGAATCTGGGGTTTTTTAATCTCCGCTCCTTTTTTGTGTTTCGGTGTGCATTCGTCCTTATTAAGAGAAGGTGTGCGACCTAATTCAGAAACTGAAAAACGCCAATTTCATTAGAAGGCAGACGTTCAACTGAACATTAATATTTCAGAACGTGAATTATGAAAAATGGCGAACATAATTCAAAGGAAATTAAATCGCTGAAAGAATGGAAAAATGGTTTTATTATAATGTGTACTTGGTGAAAACTTCTTACGTACTTTCAGTATTATTCAAAGCAGTTGTAGTCCAACATTTGCCATTATTTTATTGCGAAAAATGCAATCAAATATTTCTATATCTTCGTCAAGTCAGTTCAAACGATTGTTAAAAAAAGCTGTCAAATGATTATACAAATTGATTCAAAATATGAAAGCATTCAAAATAAATTTATTAATAATCAACAACAGTTGAAAAAACTCCACAACACAGATGAATCGGCCCGAAAATGTGCTGCGTCATTCTTCGTATGTAGCAATTTCGAAATAATGAAGCTGGAAATTGAGAACCGTTTGTTGAAATCAAGTAATAGTGAATTTTCATAAACTTTAAGTACACATTGAGGACTTTTCTTCAAATTCACTGAGAGTATTGTACTGCTACTATCTGTTCGATTGGCTTTTATGATAGCCTTTGCCATTCACAAAGTATTCCCGGCCGCTAACTTCAGGTTCATTCAACTTTTCATTCAGTTCATATTCAGTTGATATAATATGTACTCAAAAAATAAGACATTTCATTCCATTCGAACTTCATGAGCACTAAACTATATCCATCCAACAAACAAAGCAACCCAAACAACGATAGATGCGTGATCAAAGCATGATTAATACGCACATTTGCATCTATTGGGTAAAATCAGATTTAACTGCGATCGGCTGGCGAAATTCATTGTTCACGTACATCGCTACAGTGGTCAGTTACGTTTTAACGCTTCGCCTGTAGCGTGTGTATATATATATATATATATATATATATATATATATATATATATATATATACGGTATTTCAAAGTTTACAATCATAAAAATGTCAAGTACTGATTTGTCCGAAGAAACTGCTAATTTGTGTGCCTGCACTCCAACTAAAAAAAGAACAAAGAACTGCACCTCAATATTAATGAAAAAAATTTATCTATGAACATTTACAAAAATCAAATTGAAACAAATCCTTTATTGTTCGTTGATGAAATCGTGAGAAAAGTAGGAAACATTGTCCTTCAAGTGTCTATAGAATTATGAGAAAATATAAACAAAATCATTCTTTTTCGGTTCCAAACCGATATCCCTCACGAAAAAAAAAATTGATACGGTGGACGATTTTGATTTAAACGCTATTAGAAGGAAAGCACATCTTTTTTGTTTTTTCGAAACGAAATGGCAACAATACATTCAGTTCTAAAAGTTGTAAGAGATGATACTGATCCAACAAATTAGCTTTTGAATTTAAAAAAAAGAAGAAATAGTTTGTTGCTCGATAAATTAGAAAGAGTATTGTGAAGACGACAATATTTAATGAAAATAAGAACTTACGGAAGAGAGAACAGAAAAACATATTACCTGGATGGAATGTAGTAAACGCAGTCCAAAATTTGGTTTGATGAATCCAATATCTTTTTCAAGACAAGCCTCTTTAGATGGCCTCTCAACTGGCTTGAAGAATCCTTCAGATAAGAATTACCTTATTATACTCTCAAGAAGCCGCGTATGTATGTGAACAAAATGACTTATTATTATGTGATGTTGTGTATGAATAGAAGCGCTTTTCCTATTTCAACTGAAACAAAATCAATCCTTTTTCAGGAAATGGAAAAAGGTTGATAGTATGTCACATAGGAGGCGAAACCGGTTTTGTCCCTGACGCCTTGTGGGCCTTCGAGCCGACAAAAACGTGTGACTATTGGCATATGTTTTGAGAACATAATTCCGATACTAGAAGGGAATTGTGTAACTGTTTCAGACAACTCTCCATATCATTCCATAAAAGCTGAAAAAATCCTACTTCAGCCACAATAAGCTGTAATTCATGACTGAATGCGTTTGAAAAGGATACCATTCGAGGATGACATGATGAAAGCATAACTTGTAAGGATAGTGAATGAACATAAAACCAAATATAATAAATACATTGCTAAAGCACATAATATTACGTCTTTCCCCTCACCACCGCGAGCTCAACTCAATAGAACTCATTTGGGCGGACATAAAAAACTATGTCGCAAAGAAATACTACTTTCAAATTAAAAATATTTTTAGTGAAGCAGTTTCGTCTATTACCGCTGAAAAATGGTATAATTGCGTAGGGGATGTGAAAGATGAAGCAGAAATGTTAAGATTAGACTATCTAATGGATGACTTAGCTGACAAAAATCCGTTGTTAATTGGTCTTAATGATGATTCTTCAGAATCTGAGTAATCGGTCTCAAATGACAAAAGGATTTATTTTATATATTTTTCAATCTGTATGCTAAAACGTCATTTTGATATCAAAAACTGTTTACCCGTTTGTCCTGCTGAAATAAAATGACCCCAGGCTTTTGGAGTTTCTTAAATGTTGAATACACAAAATTGTTTTTGTTTTCTTCTATAATTAAAATTTGGATGATTTTTCTATAACCAGTTGTATATTCCTAAAAAAATAAAATAAAATTTCGGTCATTCCTTGGTGAGGCTCTGAACAAGCAGCCTAGTCTGGGAGATCACGTACAATATGCATGATAATGTTTTGGAGCACTCTGTTGTTTGAGAGGACAGAGTATATACTTAAAAAACATTTTGAAAATGTTTATAGTCAATGTATAGAAGGCCAGAAATCAAGAAAAGATGCGTAAGTTTGTATGCCTTTGTGCATTTTAACCAATCTTTGTTGTAGGGTGGTACATTTACAATATTTTTCTTCATTACAGTAGAGAAACTCCAACGACTAATCAACAAAGAAAGGTTGTTATCTGGAGATGACCTTCAACTTGCTTACTGAAACGCGCGTCGAGAAGAGTGTTGTAGTTCTGATATCAAGGTAGACAATTATTTGACATTTCAATTCCTGTCACCGTTAGTGTTTATAGCGGTATTCTTCAGAATTTTGTGACAAAACCTGGTATTCTGAGGTGCTTTTTGGCTTTATCATTGCGGAGGTAACAAGTGAAACTGATATGTTTAAAAAAATCTGTTTTTCCGTTAACCAGCTGTCGCATCCTTACGAACGACAACCCTCAGAAGTCGAAACTTGTGCGAGCTAAGGATTAACGAGGTCTTACCTTTCAACGTGTGATTCCTAACACGGGTTGAATGCGTAAACAAAATAATATGAGAATTTTCAATTCCCATCTGAAAATAAAATAATTTCAGTGGGTAAAGGAAATAGATAGTTGACTTCTGGATCAAATATCTGCAATGAAAAACCCATACAAGCGATCATCTTTAAAAAATATGTTTTTCCGTTAACCAGCTGTCGCACCCCTACAACAACCCTCAGAAGATGAAACTTGTGCGAGCTAAGGATTAACGAGGCTTTACTTTTTAACGTGTGATTCCTATTCCAATATACTTTGAAATAATCTTAAATGCGGACCCGTGAATCCTTGTGCGATGTGTACCGAAATAACTCATTGTCCAGTATTTCAAACAAGTTGAATCATAGAATTCTCTGATGATACATTTGAAAGGTAATATGAGCAGAATGGATAAAAAAGTAACCCACATTTTATTCCCCTTCTTCATTTACCTGGATATACAAAAAATATATAAAAGAATAATAAAATTATTTATAAGTGGCCCAATCTACAGAACATCTTTCTGACAACCTAAAGGTTTTGATGTAGAACTATTATTTAGAACTGAAATATGATACATTGGGAAATTTGCTTCTTAAACCATTACATAATTTTGAAGTTTACAGTAAATTCGAAGTAAAGTATCATAACATTATTTAACAAGAAAAACATTTTGTGACATGTTTAAATTTGAAATCTTATGTCTAACAGTTATGCTCTACTGCTGACTAGTTTTAATTCGAGACTGTTCAATAACATCAATCGGTTCTGATAATATTACAAAACAACAAAAGATGAAATAGAAAGTTGCATAGCATTCACGAAGCCTTGAAATCAATCAGTCTTATATTATTTGCAGTGAAAACAGAAAAAAGTATTGCATTCGACGTGAGTATATGAACGAAAGCGGCTACACATCGGTTTACAGAAAAAACACAAGGGACTACTTTAACTTGCTTTATTTCATATTGATAGTCAAGGTCCCAAGAACCATACATTTTTACAAACAGCCAGATTGCAGTCAAGAACCTGAACTAAAAGTGACATGGACAATGTCGAAGAATGCTGAAGAAACTGGCGAATAGAAATTGATTGACTTTATATTGGTATGGTACTGATCCAAAAAATAGGTCAGTAACAGTATAATTTATCTTAGAGTGGTTGTCTGTCTGTTTCGCATATTTGATAAATTATATCAAAGTCATTGTTCTGCAAAATTCGCAACTAGGTACGTTTCTCGATGTCTCGTCAACTTTAAATATCGCTCCGCATCAAGCACCGACAATTAGGTGCCAAATTAGATGTAATATTCTCATGCGTGGGACAAAGAAGTTCTACAATGATATTAATTATTTTGATTCGTGAACGGGAGCCTAGACCCTTTTCAACATTTTGAAATTCGAATCAGTATTTTCATTGCTATAACCCACGATTGGGTTCCATTTTTAACAACTAGTGCTGTGAGCTTAGTTGTTATTACCTCTTTTAAAGGGGATACAAAGCTGAAATCAGACTCTAAGGCCACCCTTCATCGAAGGCCTTTCTAGTTTTATGCCGTTGGATAACGTAATAAAGGAATTTCTGAAATTCGAAAGCCTGACAGTTCCGCTACTTCCTGGAAGTTGGGGGAGTGCAGTTTCAACTTCCCAGGTTGCAGCCAAACGGGGAGGAAAGCTAATGAATCGGATGAGTACTAACATTATTTCTTTGATTATTGCCTTTTTCTTCTGACACCCAATTTCGTCATCAGCCAAGTTATTTGTAGTTATCCTCAAGCTAACTTGTTTAACTATATAAATAAATTAGACTTGTTTCAACCCCTAGTACTTACATTGCTAGGTATTAGTATATTAGATAGTGAGTTTGTAAATTCACGTAATATAGACATAGACGTTCTCTCTCTCTCTCTCTCTCTCTCTCTCTCTTTCTCTCTCTTCAAAGAAAAAGGTTGAATTAATTGGACTACTTAGGAAATACGAACCATCCACTGAGCTAACCAGTGCTCTACCCTACCTCAATACTGGCTTTCGGTAGAGCACTATAAAATTTTGATGCGGTTTCACCCTTCAGAGTAATAACTAATAAAACTCTTATACATTATATAAAGACTCCTTCTGAGCCAGGAAAAAGCCCGTAACAAATACAGAATGAATATACCTGAACTCTTGTCTATCCAAGCAAAGGAGTGCTCCAAAACATTATCATGAATAGTGCACGTAATCTCCCAGACAAGGCTGCTTGTACAGAGCCGTACTAAGGAATGACCGATTTTTTTTTAATAATTTGCGGCTGGTTATAAGAAAATTATTCAAAGTTTAACTAATGAAGGAAACAAAAACAAGTTTAGTTTGTGTATTTAACATTAAATGTTAAACATTTAATGTTAAATACACAAACTTTCGGAAAAATACTGTCTTTCTGTGAATGTCAACAAATCGTTTGTCATGCTTTTTGGGAGGTCAGCAACTAGAAAAAAGTGCTTGAATAATATAAGCATCACTGTCGATAACGTGTCGTTACCAATAAAAGGCGAAGATGACAATATAAAAAACCTTGGTTTGCTGATAAATCCGTCGCTAAGATTTTCATCGCATGTTTCACTGATTTTGAAAAGAGGGTATTGTAACCTCAAAACAATCTATCGTAACCGTGAAATACTGAATCGCCAATCTAAACAAATTCTTTGCGATGCACTTGTTTTATCCCATGCGAACTATGCTGATGTGGTGTATGGTCCTTATCTGTTACAAACCGATAAGAGAAGACTGCAAGTATTACAGAATTCATGCGTCAGGTTGATCACTGGTTCGCGAAGACGGGATCATGTAACACATCACTTACCAAAATTGGGTTGGTTGAATATGGAAAATCGGCGTATCTTACATGCATGTACATTATTTCACAAAATAATAAATCACATGAAGCCTGCTTATCTTTACAACAAACTCAGGTTTCGGACCGACGTTCATAATCTTAATTTGAGATTCAAGAACTTGCTCACGCCCCCTCACCACAAAACTTCCCATTATCGTGGATCGTTTTCTTATTACATAACCTGGCTCTTCAACAAAGTACCTAACGAACTAAAGAATTCAAATTGTATTATATTCAAGAAAAAAATTAAACATCTTTTGCTTATGAATGAAATTCCTAGCATGCTGAATTTCAAGTGCTAGTATATATTTTCTTTTTTTTTCCTTTTAAATTATAGTATTATACATATGTTCAATGTGTCTTGCATACCGTTTTATGAAGTATATTTTCAATCGTGTTGTCTGGTGTTATGTTTGCTTGTGTGCACTTGTGTTTATGTTTACATAGGTGCACACGTTTTTTGGTTGGATGGAAGAGCAAGGTCTGCTCATGTTGCGATTTCTCCGTAGCATGGTCAGAAATTGAATCCTGCCATTTGATAGGAGGTTATATTTTTGTTTATATATATATATTTTTTTCTTTGTATTTGTTCCTGTCAATAAAAGCAATTATTATTATTATTATTATTAAATGAACTAAAAAAAAGAGGTCATTTTATTTCAGCAGGACAAACGGGTAAACAGTTTTTGATTTCAAAATGACGATTAAGCGCATGAATTGAAAAAATAATAATAAAATAATAAATCCTTTTGCCATTTTAGATCGATTACTCAGATGCTGAAGAACTGCTACCAGAAGAATCATCATTAAGATCAATTATCAACAGATTTATGTTAATTAAGTCATCCATCAGATGGTGTAATGCAACATTTTCATTTCTACTTCATCTTTCACATGCCCTATGGAATTATTCCATTTTTCAGCGTTAATAGACGGAACAGCTTCACTGAATTTTTTTTCATCACGAATCTTTGGCAAAATGATTTTTTATGTCCGGCCAAATAAGCTCTATTGGGTTGACTTCCCAGTGGTGAGGGGAACGACGTAAATCTATTCTATTATGTGATGATTCAGCAATGGCGTCAACAATGTATTATATTTGGGTTTATGTTCATTCAGTATCCTTAAAAGTTCTGCTTTTATCATGTAACTGATTTCGCTTCTTATGTGGCATACTATCAACCTTTTTCCTTTTTCTGAAAAAGAATTCATTTTGTTTTAGTTGCAACAAGGAGAAGCATTTACTTTCATAACAATAACATCACATAATAATAAGTTATATTGTTCACGAACATACACGGCCTTTTGAGAGAATAATAAGGTAATTTTTATCTGAAAGGTTTTTCAAGCCAGTTGAGAGGCCATTTATTATGGCTTGTTTTGAAGAAGTTATTGATTCATCAACTCAAATTTTGGACTTGCGTTAACCCACGTTTCTTCCAGGTAATATTGATATATATTGATATATTGATATATTGAAGTACAGTTTATATATTTACATGTAATACATCGTGTTTTTCAAAAGTCTCAGATCCAGTAACTTGGCCTAGATATGTTTATCTGTTCTGCCATGTACTAGATCTATAGACTTTCTAAAAAAGTGTACATTTTATGATAATAACTAAGCAGTGAGTAGAGAAAAAATTTAGTAGAAAAATTAACATGATAGATTCAATGAATTTTTTTCTTTTTTCAAAAAATAACAAATAATTATATAATATAAGTTGCAAATGGTGAGGATTCCAAACCGTTTCAAGCGGGGTCAGTTACAGAGGAGAACAGATAGTTTTTAAAGGTAAGGTTCATATTAAATTATTATTCATTATATTATAAAATTTGTTTGAAAATTGTAGAATATGTTTCTTTGTTTCTTTTTTGAATTGTTCTAGTTTTCAAATACATTTCAATTCAATCGGAATGCAGTTGAAGAATTTAGGGCCGAAGAAAAAGAAAGATCTTTGCGTTAAAGATTTTCTGAAAAGTTGTATACTGAGATTCAAATTACTAGTGGATCTGGTTATTCCAGTTTTTCTCTGGTTAGATGTTTCGTGTCTGATGTACATTCTTTCTAAACACTGGTGAGTAAATAACAGTTTTATATTCAAGACCTGTGATTCTTGGTATAGTATGTCAGTGGAATAGCGTTTATTTTTTTTCAGAATAGTTCTTAGAAGAATATTTTGTGTTTTTTGCAGAGAATCAAGTGTAGTATTGAAGGCCCCACCCCATGCTATAATACAGTAGGTCATTACAGATTCAGCTAGGGAATTGTAAAGTAAAAGGAGATTTCTTCTGGTAAGTACGTCTCTCAGGATATAAAAACTGTGCATCAAGACTCTTAAACGGTTATTAACATTTGTGATGTGATCTGACCAGCGCGTGCATTGATCTAAGACTACTCCTAAATATTTGATTTTTTCCACTTTTTTTACTATGGAACATGTGCAATCGATCTTATGACAGTTTGTGATGTGTAATTGTATCAGAATATTTTTTGGTTGGGTAGTGACTGTTGGCGTAAATGTGAGAAATTTTGTTTTTTCAATATTCAGGGTGACTTTGTTTAAGTTTAGCCTGTCGTATATTTTTTGCAAGTCAGTCTCAGTAGTTTCTTTTACTTCCTCCCAAGTTTCTCCTGTGAAGATCAGAGCTGTATCATCTGCATAACAAAAATAGTGTCCTTTGAATCCATTAATTCTTGTAATATCATTCATGTACACAAGGAACAGTATCTTTCCTCTGTAGGCTCTTTTTTTTTCATTGAATATTGTCGTTTCCACAATACTGTTTCTAATTTCTGGAGCAAGAAACTATTTCTCCCTTTTTTTTCATTCAAAACTCTTTTTCTTTTAATTTGTGGATTGTCGACCTTTTGAAATTTCGTAGATTCGGAATTTCATTTACGACTTTTAGAACGGATTCTATTATTGACATTTTGTTTCGAAAAAAAATTAAATCAAAATCTTCTATCTTATTAATAATTTTCTTTCGAAAGGAATATGGTTTTAGAGCCGAAAAATAATACTTTTGTTGATATTCTCTCATAACTCATACTTTTCTCACGATTTTATCAACGGATAATGAAGGATTTGCTTCGATTTGATTTCTGTAATTGTTCATAATTAAATTTTTTCATTAGTATTAAGGTGCAGTTTTTTTATCTTTCAAGGGGGAATCTATGGACAAAAATTTGCAATTTCTTTAGCCGTATACGTTACTTGATATTTTGAAACTTTTATATTTTAAAATACCGCACACCAATACACACCATACGCAATATTCACGCAACTGACCACACCGGCACTGTAGCGATATACCTGAAACAATGAATTCCGACAGCCGATTGCAGTTAAATTTGATTGGCTATCGTGAAGAGGCTTGTTCATTTCACCCAATAGATGCAAATGTGGATGGTGATCAAGCTTTGATCACGCATCTGTCGTTGTTTGGGTTGCTTTGTTTGTTGGATGGATATAGGAACGCACACGAAAAAATCTTCAGAGAAGTACCTTGAGTTACTTTAAAGTACAGAGTAATTTAAATAGGGATATGAATCCGAGACCTCAGTTGCAACAAAATTGTATGGATATTATGAAAATACGATTGTTCCACAGAGTTCTTTAAGTTGGTTGTTGAAACGTGCGTACAGTGATGGTTTACAAGATAAGTATATTTATGTGACTGTAAAACAATATTATAGTGCGTTCAATGAAAAATATATTCGTCGCGATTGAATAATTGTTTCATATTGATTTGAATATGTGAATAAGTAAAACATGTTCCTTGAAATGCGTTATTACAGTTCGCTTAGTCTGACCAACAAACTTTATGTCGCATTTCTCACAGCTCATTTCGTGAATTCTGGACTTTTCTTTTTCCATCACCCCGACCTTCGGATTACCCAACTAGTAATTGATTTATTGAACGTCATTACATCAAGGAATGACGCCTGTCTTAGAATCATAGTCATGTTCATCTCCTGGTGATGGTAAGTAACTTCAAAAAACTTACTTAGCATCACCAAACTTACTTATATATTTGTTCTGGAAAAAAGCGATTAGATTCATTTTCTCCATCATAAAAATGAAAACAAATTCCATTTTACTTTTCGGTATATAAAAATGCACTCATCATACCTACTTATCCAACAGTCAGCACCGCAACAAAAACTCTGAAAATCCATCTTGTTTCATTTCCACGTAGATGATGTTATAGAGCCGTCATCCCTAGACGTGAACTTTTCTATAATAACTACCGTAAAAAGTATAGATAGAAAGATATATTAAGAGGCAACCCGGCTCGTAGGGCGGATCGAAGAATAAAAAGGGTTAAAGTAAGGATTTGCTGCCTGAACGAAAATCTTTGAAAGGTTTCGGAAATCTTTGCAAAGTGAATATTCTTGTAGCGAAAGCTTTCGGGACGTGTTGATAAATCAATAATGTGGCAACAGAGAGGATACCTGAAACAACACAGGTTTGCTTATTTTTCAAATTGTCATGATTGGGTAAAAGAGCGGTGTTGGATGTGTGTACGATACATAGAAAATAAATAATAAATAGAAACAATATTTGAGCAACATGATACATTTGGAGTTACCATGATTCATTCATGTCACTCGAATTTACGAATTCAATATAAGCATGACACATTTACTGATGTAACATTTCAATTATATACTCATAATGTACATGTGTTATGTGTACATGCAAGTATGAGAGTAAACTACAATAAATCAATAATCACTGTGAACTATAATTGTAATTGTTTGTAAAATTGAATTGAAATTCTTACTTCAATATTATCCGTAATAGGAAAGGATTGGATAGAGTAAACCGTATGTGTTCCATTGAACCGTGTGATCCATTGAAAGTTTCCAATAATATACCTCAATCTTTGATATTCGTTGAAATCTGTTGCGATCTCATACATGGCGTTTTCGTAAGGGAAAATGTCATCGCGTGTTCTCACTTTTGGCTTGCCCTTTAAGGGAATAAACATATCGGTTCTCTCTCTCTCTATAGGTTTTCTTGGCCTTTGCCAAAGACTACAGAATACTATATTCGGTAAACTTTGCCTTTGCTTTCGTACGGCGCATTTAGCTAAAACCTATCGATTTCACAGTTCCTTCAATTTTCAATGTAAAGTATTTTATTGAGCACTGTGAAAAATATTAGTGATGATTGAAGAGAATTTGAGGTTAGAGTACAAAATTTGGAAAAACGAAGTTGCGAGGTCCAAATCAAAACGAAAATAACGACGACCGAGCAATGGCGCCTGCAGGGCGATGAGGAGAAGTATCTCGCATAGGCACGAAACGCCACCACTCCCTCGTTTCCTGCGCGTCACCTATATTGTCGAAGTTGTTGTATGTATCACCACCGTTCCGCCATCGCATTGCCTAGCCTTCGCTTGGCCGTCGCTATTTTCGTGCCCGCAGCCTAAAAGCTTCTAACGTTTATTCATGTGGAAGTAACTTGTTAATAAATATGATATGATGAAAATATGACCTAATCGAATATGATATTTGATCAGGACAATCAAAACTCAGTTACATATTGAAAAACATAACGTTCATCATAACATCTATATAAATAATCATGCCAAGAAAACCCATAAATAATTATTTAGAGAAAACATACAGACTGGTATGCCGTGGTTGCCTTGATATATTTTCTATTGATTGTGATTATATTCATTCCTAACAATGAGCTAGTTTTCAAATTTTGCAAGGGGATCTATATACAGAGCGTAATCATTCAGGAAAGAAAAAAGCGCATCTCAAGCAACTGATGGAGCAGCTTTGACCGCTAGAAGCTACTGGACGTAAAAATTGTCAGGATAACTTTTTCCAAAATAATACCACAAGACTTCAGAATTATACGTTATGAAAAAAAAACGTTGTTTTGTAATACCATGAGGGCAAACAGTATAATAAAACTACGAACTCGTAGGATGCATGGTATCATCTATTACTGGTTGCTTATTTGTATTGCTCAAAAAACAACAAACAATTATTGGAGAAAAGTTTTAGGTCGAGTGGTATTCGTTAAGACCTATCATGAAATGAGGCCGCAGATTCGGCGCCCGACCTACTCGACGCGGCTTTTCAATTTCATTGAATTTCGAAATAACGCTTCTATTTGAATAAAAATGTCCTTATGAATACCTTTCGATTATCATCTTGTGATCTGCATATCATATATAAATTGTTGGTATTCAAGGTGGAGTTTGTATTGAAGGATTGTAGTATCATTTTCGTAAGGTACGGTAAATCAGTGACGTGTTTCGATTCGTTTTTCATTTCGGTCTATTGTATATGTTCATTATTGGTGAGTTTTATTTCATTCACATATTCATTTGAGCTGTCAGAGTATAGTTTGACTTCAGTTACTGTCATAATGATAATATCAAATCGAACCTAACTACTACCAGTTAGTATTAGTCATAATGATCTTCTGAGGACGCTAACTTGGTTAGGGAAACGCGCGTCGAGAGAACGTAATTTTTGTTCTGGTGTTGAGAAAGTGTTATCAATAGACCCATGTGATGATCACTTCAAAGTTATTCTCCCAATTTGTTCCCATCATTAATTTTTCTCAAAATATATTATTTTGTCGATATTGAATGTCACGCGAGAATATAATGTCTGAAAACGATAATTTTGACACATTATTGAGAACTTTGAAAGTTGCGACTGAGTTCCGAAGGAAAATTAATGAGATTTATAGACGTCATGTTCCAGAAGAGTGAAGAAAATGAGTCTTTCGATTCCCCACTCGTAATTAAGATCTCTCGTTAACTTTTCTCGTTAGCCAAGCGATTACTTCAAAGTAACTATTCATTCACTTCATAATTATATCTACGGTACTGTCGAATCAATGTTTGACGCTCAATAGGGGTTATCTAATTATAACCTCGTAAAGGAAAGTGTTTTCCGAAGGTACAATTTGTTTGATTTGAAAATTCAGGATGGTCTCAGGAATAACGCCTCTGGAGTATTGAGGACACTCAAAAAAAACATTACTGTTGAAAATTAACACTTGTGAGGTTTGAAAATGCTACGATGTTCAGCAGTTATTTGACGGGTAAAAATAGTGAACGATCTCAGTTGTCCATTAATTTGAAGATCAGAGCAATCAGTCCAATCCAAAGTAAGTCAGATCCTACTTTGCGAGGTTGTTCATCATAAAAAAAACCTCAGTTTCAAGCCAGAAATGCCAAAATGCAGAAAACAGTATTTAATGACCATCGACGTGAAGTGTATGGTGATCTTGGTATATGGTATCACGAATTATTTGAGTAGCTAGTTTTTACCTTCTTACTCGTTCCATTTCATTATAACTATAGTCCGAGTCTGAGTAAGAAGGTCTGTTAGACATCGTAGATCATCCCTACTGCAGTCCAACAACTGTTTGGTATCAAGCTTCGAAGTGTCAATAAACGCTTTGTACTGAGCCAATCCTGGAAGATTTTGCAAGAAGTCCATAAATCTTCTTGCCATCCAGGTGTTCAATTTTTGTTTGGCAAAGCCGAAAGCTTTTTCATAAACTACACCTCATAAACTACACCATGAAATTACTATGAATCTTCATCAAGGAACGGCCAAATCAATCAGAAAAAAAAAACCTGAAGCGATACCAATGACAGGTTCTGGTCCGATGAAGCTGCTTGCAGCACCCTCCTTTGCAAGGGAGTCAGCAGCCTCATTGCCTTCCAGGCCGGTATGGCCAGGAATCCAGACCAGAGACAATCTGTTAAGTCTTCCTATTAAGGAGAGTTGTTTTTGGCAATTTTCTACCAATTTAGATGTTGCTCTGTAGGAGCCAAGAGCTTCCAATGCCGCTTGACTCTCCGAGAATAGGTTCCTAGGCAGGTTGATATCTCTGTCCTGGGTCTGCGACTGAAAACATCTGCACAGGAACAGGAAGGTGTTTCTGATCCATTTGTGAACCAACAACTATCTGCTCTTAATATTTTCTTCTCGCGGAGGATCCAGTCCTCTCTGCTCGGGGACAGAAAATTATAAGGCATTTCGTACTTGTCAGTTGGAGGCATAAAGTCAGAGGTCATTTCCAAAATGATGTGACTTCCAGTGTCAACCAACAGTCCATCTAGCCTCTCTCTCCAGAAAAATGTGGAGAGGAGGTAGATCTAAAAAGATCTCCAAGGCCGCTGACGGTGTGCTAGTGATGGTACCACTGATGGCAAGACAAGCCTGTCTCTGTAAGCCAGAGAGCTGCGCCTGGGCCGTTTTCTGTGAAGCATTCGGCCACCAGGAAATTGCACCATGAGTGATCATTGGTCTGACATTCATCACATAAATCCAATGGATTTTTTCCAGTCCAAAAGATGTGTCAGCTTGTACATCACAGAACACTCCTTTGCTATCAGTGCCACAACTGATTTCCTGATAATGATCTTCTGAGCGCCGATTTACACCCACGCCTTGCCCGTCTGACGGGCAAGGCGTGGAAGTTTCCTCTTCCGCATCTTTCCTAAGTAAAAAAATGGTTCAGTTTACATAAAAGCGAAGTGGCGCCACGTTGTTTCCAGGCACTTTGAGTGTGTAACGACGCTACAGATGTAATATGTAGCTTGTTTCGTCCCCGTTACGCCTGCATGATTCTATGTACGTATTACCGAAGACGCTTTCCATGTTCAATGAACTTTATAGCAGTTGAATGATAAAATAGAAAAATTGTCCATCATTCAGCAAAGACGAACGTGATCATAAAAACCAAGTTCTAATTCAATTTGAATAATAATAAATATCTATGGGCGTTATCATACCTTTTTTAGATTTATGGGGTATAACAAAACGTAAAGCGTTTTCTACCACAGTATCTTTAGAAGTCAAACCGACAATGATCAACGAAAGTGGTGATAATGAAAAAATGATAATGATAACAATAGTGATAATGAAAAACAAATAGCATCGATAATTTCATCGTTTACAGAGTAATGTTAGAACAGTTCCAGAATAAATTAAAAAAAAAAACTTTATTTTGAAGTATCTCGCTACACAAAACGAAACTTTTCTTAACTGATCACTTGAAAAGTTATTTACGCTGAATATGTCACGATGAAATTTCAATAAACATCGAAAAGTCACGATTACAAAGCATCGCTACAAAAAATTGTTCATTCAATTCAGACAATTGTTGGCTCTTTGGAAATAAAGTTTTCATAATCCTACCATTCGTGGATGATGTAGTCACGATTGTAGAAGAAAGCACAATGCCATCTAAAGCATAAAAAGAAAACACGACCTCGCAAAACATCAACAACACCCACTTGAACTTCCATTGGGAATGCCATTATACAAAATCGCGAACTTCAAGGGAAACACTTCTGTAACTCTTATCCACTGGCGACCTTTTCTTGAAACAGTTCAGAGTTTCCAATTAAACAGAAGTCTCACAAAACTTTGCCCAATTAAAACTCGAAACCTATTTTGACTTTTTTGTCGCTTTCGGTGGAGTTTCGGCTATTTTAAATATCTGGAGACCCATTAATTGCTTTACAGGATTCGAATTTTTCAAATTAAAGTTAAATCCTTCTTGTCATTTTCGTTTTGATGAAAATATGGTTGAATACATGGATCAATGAAACATCAAATATTTGATTCGAAGTGGTTGACAATGTTTCATAGTAAATTTTATTAGTTCGGACTTCCATAATTTAATGTGATTTGAAGTTTCTGACAGAACAAACAAAATTAAAAACGAAATTGAAAAGAGGTTTGCTAAGTTTGAA
Source organism: Leptinotarsa decemlineata (assembly GCF_025532065.1). NCBI lineage: Eukaryota > Metazoa > Arthropoda > Insecta > Coleoptera > Chrysomelidae > Leptinotarsa > Leptinotarsa decemlineata. The sequence continues at coordinate 7,761,809 of NW_027412694.1, read as the reverse complement.
CCAGGTGAAAGGACCACTACCAAGGGCTATGCACGCAGTGGATGGCCAAAGAGGCTGTTACCGACGAAAACATAGTCCACAAAATAATTTTTGGTGACCGCAAAGTGAAGTTGATCGTGATAGCTGAGGCCCTAAAGCTATCAAAGGAACTTGTTGGACTTATCGTGCATGAATATTTGAGTATACGAAAGCTTTCTTCAAAGTGGATGCCGCGTGAGTTCACAATCTATCAAAAACAACAAGGAATTGATGATTCTGAGCAGTGTTCGAAGGTATTCCATCACATCACTACCACCAGAATCAAAACCAACGTAATTTGAGTGGACTACACGGGTTGAATCGAATCTAAAGCGTGCAAAGACGTAACAGTAGACTGGTAAGTCGACCGATACAGTGTTTTGGGATGCGCATGGTATCGACTGTCTTGAAAAGGCAAAACCATCTACAGCGATTAGAACATAAAGACAGTGGAGCGTTGTTTCATCGAAACAATGCACCATGCTAGAAATCAATGAAAACGATGACAAAATTGGATGAATTGGGCTTCAAATCGCTTCCGCCACCACTGTATTTTCCAGATCTGTCCCCCAGCGACTTATTTCTGTCCTCAGATCCCAAGAAAATGTTTGCTGGAAAACAATTCAACGCCGATGAGGCTGAAAGAAAATCGTGCAATAAAAATTGTATCAAAAAATTGTATGACCGCTATATTGAATAATAAAATCAAATTTTAACAAAATTTTATTTATATATCAGCCTACGAGTTTTTCAGCCCAACTTTTATGTGGACATTATAATAGTAATTTCACTGACAAATTGGATAAATATTTAAAATTAATTCAGAGGCAGTAACATTTTTCGCAAACTTAGTAATTTGTTGTTCATATTGGATTTATTTCAAAAAATTTCCTGATATCGAAGAAGTGAAAACCAGGGACGGTAATAGATTGTGTTGGCGTGAGTGATTTGTCCCATGCATTCAATTAACCGCTTTGTTAACCGGTGGTTCGATCCCAGAGGCCGGAAAGTCGATTTTCGAAGGGTAAAAGGTAAAACCTCGTTAATCCTTAGCTCGTATAAGTTTCGACTTCTGATGATTGTCATTCGTAGGGGGAACGACAGCTGGTTAACGGAAAAACATATTTTGAACAGATAAATGCCGGGATTAACTTGTATACCTCTCCAAATGACAATTGGCCATTTTTAATTAAAAGTATCTTCTTCCTATTCGCATTCGGCAAACTCAAAAATATAATGAAAATCAAATGGACATTACAGTGATGCCTGAAGTTCCAAGAAGTCCAAAATTATTTCAAGGCCTCCTCAGATTAGTCATACTTGATATCAACATTATTACAAATATCGTTGCAATATGCTCAGTAATAGTATACAGGGTGTTCCAAATTAAGTCGGCACCATTGTCAACTCTGTTATTATTGATGCTACGATGTCTTCTTCATCCCAAAAACAAAAAAAGACAGTCGCGTTTTCAAAATATTTCATAAAATGATATTTTTTGAATGGAACACCCTATAGTTCATCATGCATTCTCGATAACAAAGTTCGTATCACCTTTCTTCGTAATGTTTAAAACGAACGAGTTATGTGGAAATATTTATTTCTTTCACTAGTACAAAATATGTCTTTGTTTTGGCGAATAAAGAGCTATAAAATATCGAGTATATATTCAAAAACACCGCCTTCGTGTTGAATACATATTTCGGCCCTTTTCTTGACACAACGTGTTGCTTTCAACATAATTCGGCCATAAATTCTATTAGTTATAGTTTCGATACAATTTTTCAATTCATCTAGATTATTATGTTTCATTTTGTACACCTCATTTGTCAGAAATTCCCAAAAATACAAATCTAGAGGTGTTATGTCTGATGAACGAAGAGGCCACTTAACATGACCATTTGTAGCAATCCATCTGTTTCCAAAACAGTTTCGAAACATTCTTTTTACGCCACTGAAATTATGTGCTTGTGCTCCATCCTCCTTAAGATAGAATATTCTGATGAGCCTCCAGATCAAGATCATCGAAAAACTCTTCCGACACTCTTGTTGATAAATTAATATAACGGGGTCCGTTCAAAGAACCATTTTAGAAAAATTGACCGATAATTCTGCCTCTAAATAGACCACACCAAATATTAATACTAAATCGTCTTTTGCGGATTGTGGGGATGGACTACTCCACTAATGAAAATCCTTTCTATTATACATCTCACAATTTAAAAAATTAGCCTCATCGCTCCATATAATAATTCTATAGAAGTTTGGATCTTGTCTGCATTTATTCACAAACCACCAACAAAACCCCAATCGTCTCGCAGGGTTAACAGGTTCTAGTGTTTGCAATGGTCTTAACTTATAAGGAGAAATCTTATGTTTCTTCAGAATTCGTTGAATAACAGACGGTGCAACAGCTATTTCTCTAGATAAATCTGTGATGGAATTATTTGGATTCACCTCAAAGTAGGCTAAAACGTCAATTTCTGTATATTCAGATATTACACGTTTTTTAGTTCTCCTCTTCTCAAAAACTTTCTCATTGTTCCTACATCGACAATGAAGCACAGAAAAAAAATGCCGACTAGGTTAATCACGATCGGTAACGAATTGGTAGTGTTGGAGTGCTTTTACGTTATTTTTCTGGCAAAATAAGTAGCATGCTAACATATCACATTTTTCTTGATGGGAAAACGGCATTTCGAATAACATCCAGACAGTAGTTGATAGTTATAATAATTTATTACATTGTCATGATATACTTGAGAATATTTGACAAATAGTATTTCAACAAAGTTTCCAGGCAACTTGATTACTCATAACAATTCAGTTTTATCGAATCAAACATATTTTTTTCCAACCGCATTATATGACGCTCCAATATTTTCTGTTCTGAACAACAGCTTGAATATTATCATTAGGTATGGCAGATATATTTTAATTCACAAAATCAATACGGCTAGTGGAATGTCTTTAAGATGGAAATTATCGTTTTGTAAATTAATACCAAATAGCTCAGTGGTGTTTAGTGCGACATGATGATCACGGGTTTCACGAATTTGAATCCCGGCCCAGTTTTTACTTTTTGCTGTTAGTAACAAAATATTGTCATTCGCATGAGTACCAAAACTGGGTGTTTGGTCAATCATGAGGTTTCATTTGCCAAAACATAGAACATTTTTGTACTAATGAAAAAAGGTGATATGAGCTTTGTTGTTGAAAATGTTTTTACAAATCGAAATGCATGATAAAATATAGGGTGTTTCATTAAAAAAAATATCATTTTATGGAATATTTTGAAAACTCGACTGTCATTTTTTTTGTTTTCGACATCAAGGAACCCATTGGAAATGCTACTAGTTTTCCCATTCAACCGAATTTGTATATACGTATATGCACCCTGCATATGCATTTTACATTAATGAATAATTATATCAAAAATCCAATAAAAAACTCACCCGGGTTAAACAAACAGAAAAGTATCCACATGAAATTTTACCAACCTGAAAAAAAAAATCTTTCATTAGTCACCAAGTATACGAAAGGTAAAACGGATAATATATTGTCCATGATATTAATCAACCAATTTTCACACAAACATTTTTAAATCCTAAATGCGTTTCGCTTACACCATAGCTCTATCGGTAGAACTCATTTTATTACCACTGATGAGGCTCAGTGTTAGCGAAACGCGTCTAGAATTGATAAAATATTTCGACGTTTGTAGTCGAAACACAGCAATTTTTCAACATTGAGGCTAAGGTCGCACTACGGTCATAGTAAAAATCAACCAGTAAGTCCACTCCCACTATTTTCATCCATAAATTCACAAAGTTCTCGAAGACCTCAAAACGAATTGTGAAGCCAATTTCGTTCTTTTGCCATAGGCGTGCGCTCATATAAAAATGAAATTCAGGGTTATTATAGAATATTTTGTGATGAATATAACAAAATATAACTACAAAAACTAAAAACAATAATAACAGCGAATAAACTAAACACAGTATCAATTTCTGACCGTTTATTATCTATAACTAATCCAATATCCGTGGTATCGTTAAACCCTTCGATACTACAGTACTGAACGCGTTGGATGAGAATCTCATCCTAAGAGCGGAGCGGTTGACGGTCCTCGGTAACTCGGACGGATCACGTGGTAAGAGAGCCTACTGGTTGTATTATTCTAAGCTGCCAAACCGCTCGAGACGCACACACTACGGTTGAAAACCGCGAAACTGGTCACGATTTTCAGTTTGAAGATGGATTTCAAGTATCTACGTGTTGTTGATCTAATACTACGAAGCAGAAAAAGAAAACGTCATGAAAAATCGCAAATATTTGATCCATCCACTGACTAGCCGAAGATTTAAAAAAAAAATTCTTTCAAAAAATGTATCAAGATTTGAAAAAACATCCTGAGAAATGTTTCAACTACTATCGGCTTTCAGTGGCGAGTTTCGATTAAATTTTCCATATTGTACGTCCACACATTACCTACATTTTTTTGGGCTGTCGGGCGCATAGTCCATAATAGCCAGCAACTAAATTTTTTTTCTCAATTTTCGAAAACAAGGGAACGGGTTACTTTTCACACCCAGGGGTCGATCAGGGTGACTTTGCATAGATTAGGTAGACCGCGGAAAGAAAGGATTTCAAGGATAGGACATGTGCACATAGAAATCACATCAAGTCTCCTCTACCACAACGGTGGTATTATGTTCTCCCGTCTTAATGCTTCCATGAAATCTTTGGTTTGTTCCTGATATTTAGAACAGTTAAAAAATATATGATTAATATCAGATATTACGTTACATGTGGCACATTTGTTTGAATAAACGATTCCTATTTTGTAAAGATGAACTGTATAGCATGCATGTCCGAATTTCAGTCGGGTTATTGTGACAATTATTTTTCGTCCGTACTTCATTTTTTGTGCCATATTTCCGCTGGGATTTTTGGTACTAAACGGGTATACTCTGTAGCAGAGTTTTTACAATTTTGCTTGAACCTATTCTTTGCTAAGATTAGACATTCTTCAGCGCCACTTTCATTTTCAATGCGTTGTCCTGTTCTGATGCCTGCCTTTGCCAGTTCATCAACTTTCTCGTTGCCTATTAAGCCTACGTCTTTGACCACACATTAATTAGATATCAAAATTAGCTTCATGGACCCTGCATGAATACAACATTTCGCCTATGTCTTTCACCACAAGAGCGGCGACTCTTCATGACGGTGTGCCGAATAATGTTAGAACCTCCCGCGGTTGCCGCGTCCAATATGTACGCTCAAATATGAGTTTTATGAACTACAAATTTTGGCGCGGTTTTTTCCCGCCCCATGCGAGTTCACAATCGACCAAAAACAACAACAAATTTTTGTTTCTGAGCAGTGTTTGAAGCTGTTTCACCATAAAAACCCGAATTTATGCTTCGTTATGTGACAATGGATGAAACACGGCTCCGTCATTTCACAACAGAATCAAAACGATCGTCATCTGAGTGAACTGTAGGTACGTGGTGAACGGACTTCAAAGCGTATAAAGACGCAACAGTCGGCTGGCAAAGTTATGGTATCAGTATTTTGGGATACGCATGGTATAATATTCAAAGACTATCTTCCCTGGAAAGGGAGTATTGTTCTGCGAGCCTGAAAATAATGTTGAAAACAAAAAATATTTGCAAAACTGTGAAAGAAGACCTCATTTCTATTACAAAAAATATAGATATACACTGTGTCCAAAATAAGAATGAACAGCATGGGGATATCGGAACGGTAAGTGATACGGCGTCGATTCAATTAGAGAAAAGTAGCGCATTTACGTGCCTATTAATATGCTATTTATAAAGTTTCAATATTCCGAGGTAGCTTCGGAGATATCCGAGAAAAACAGAAATATGAGAATTTCGTTTTTATTTTCTCTTAGCTTTATTTTCGCAGGACATATAAAACAAACAGTACTTTGGCCACTTCTTAAGGACTACAAGGAAACGTAAGCAGAATTTTTCTGCAACGGTTCGTCTTTTAGAAAACATCAACTTTGTGCATTGAAGGGGTTATATATATATATATATATATATATATATATATATATATATATATATATATATATATATATATATATATATATTGAGAGAATCTTCCAAAGAAAGGAAGGGAAGTAATCAATTTGAAAATACACAGTATTTGTGTGTATTTTCTATAATGTTATCCAATTTGGTAATGGAGAGCTTTAGGGCAAGTGTCTTAAGGCGAAACATCGGTGTATACCAGTGAGGGTGACAGTGTTCTATGTGAGTACAATTTATTACCATTCATTCAAAGTAGAACTCATGTGAATGATATCTGATTCTTATTCCACAACAAATGTTTGAAATACAAACTGAGTAGAGAAAAGTATCTTCTGTATAATTCAGTGTTCATATAGAAGTATTTGTTTCGAAAGAATTATTTTCTTTCGTGTAATTCAATGTTTATATGAAAGGACTTTCTTTCAGTTTGTGTCTGAAAGTTACTTCTTTGCATGATCTATACATTCATGTATAGAGTTTCAAATTGATTACTTCCTTCCTTTCTTTGGAAGATTCCCTCATCCCCTTTTTTGTATCAGATGGAGTAGTAGAAAGCCAAAAACTTTCCCAAAAAAAAATCAACTTTGTATTTTTATATGGGCTGAAACTAAAATATATCCTGTATGTATCACACAATATGATGTCATAACCATTTCTCGAGCAAAATGAAGTGATTACTTAACCTGCTTTTTTTAATTTTAGATAGTACGCGCTGGAAAAAACGTCATATTTTGATACATGAAGTAAATTGATTAGTCTCATTTATAATGAATTTTAACTCACCACTTGCGTTGTTGAATACAAAGATGAGTCGCAATATAAAAAGTTTAGTTTATAAAATGTAATTGTAATGTTATAAGAAGCTAATATGTATTATAGGAAATAAACAGAAACTTATAACAAGTGTTCAAATAATCTGCCGTTATTTTCTGAGCACAAGTACGCTCGTTTCACATACGAATTTAAAACTTGGGTTAACATATTCGGAACAATATTGTTAAAGAATGCAGTAACCAATCTTAGCAAATCTTCTTCATTTTGAAAATTATGAGAGTACACTTGATTCTTGATGAATCTCCAAAGGAAAAAGTCTAGTGGGGTTAGGTCGAAGGACCTTGCAGGCCAAGATGTACCTATCACTATGAGAAACAATCTACTGTCCTGGGAAGCGACGGTCCAAATAATGACAAACAATTCATGCGTTATGTGCTGGAGCACCATCATGTTGAATCCAACAGCTGAAAGTAACCGCTAAACCGTCTTCCAAATCATTTACTAATAAATTTATGTACCGCTCTTTTGTTGAATTGTTTTGGTAGATAAAAGGCCCAATTAAATTTGTACCGAGAATCCCAACCCACATGACACTTTGTGTACACGCGCATTTTGTTGTGACCGATAATGAATATTCCACCTATTAAAAATGCCATTGTTGGTGATCTTAGTTTCATCTGACGAAATTATTTTGAAAGGGACATTATAATTGTCTTGGCATTTTCCAGTGTACCATTCACAAAAGGTTGTTCGCCTTGCATCGTCACCTGGTCTGAGTCCATGACAAATCCTAAATGTATACGGATGATATTTATTTTTTCTTAAAATGAAGTGAGCGGTGGATTTGACTACTCCGTTATTATTCAATGGTGCGTGTGGATATCTCAGGATTTTCAACAACGGCCTGTAACACATCACGCTGACTTTCTTCATTAGATTGCTTTCGTCGGAAAACCACAGGTTTTTTAAATGATCCATATTCTTTTAAATCAAGAACTAAACGTCTAAATACTAATTTATCAGGTCGTCGCCTCTCTGGAGTACGCACGTTCGGCATCAACACAATTTCTTTGGCACAAAATGTAACATGACAACATATTAAATTTTTCAGTATTCGAGAAGCAGCCGTTTTTCATTTTTAATAAACTATAGGTAGGCAACGAGATGTAAAAGTAGGAACGGTAATATGTCAAAATTTCTACCAAACAACAATATTATTATGACAACAGAATATTATGTGTCATTTTTTTCGAGCGCGTACTATCTAAAATTGAAGAAAAGCAGGTTAAATAATCACTTTTCATTTTGCGCTAGAAATGGTTATGAAATCATATTGTGTGATACGTTGCTGTATCCACAATGAAAAATGGAGTCGTATACAGGATACACTTTAGTTTCGGCCCATATAAAAATACAAATTTGATGATATTTTCTAAAAGACGAAACGTCGCAGAAAAATTCTGCTTACGTTATCGTGTATCAAGTGGCCATGATAAAGTGCTACTTGTTTTACATTTTCTTTGAAAATAGAAGAAAATAAAAGAAAATAGAAGAAAATAAAAACGAAATTCTTAAATTTCGGTTTTTCTCGGATATCTCCGAAACTCTGAATGGCATACTGTTAGGCACATAAATGCGCTACTTTTTTTCTAATTCAATCGACCCCGCATCAATTACCGTTTCCGATATTCCCATGCTGTTCATTCTTATCTTAGACACAGTGTATACGAGTACCTATGTATAAAATTTTGTAAAATAACAATACATTAGCGTCAAATGAACATTTAATAAAAAATCATTCATATCGAAGGAGAAGCAAACTGAAACTCTAAAATTTATCGTCAACATTCTCTAAGAAATATTCAAAAGAGAAAGAAGAAGCAATGGATGTTGAAATCATCTTCATAATATTTCTAAAGCATTTAGTTGAAGTTTACTGAGAATAAGGAGTTCAAGTGAAGAATGTTGCTGATGTTGAAGCTCAATTCAAAAATAGGAAAGGTGGTCTCATGGTGAAATCGTATAATGAAATGAATCAATTATTTGGAATAACTACCCAATACCACACCCCTCCTAAGTCCCAACGTTTATAAAAAAAACAATGTGGTACTATTCATATCGTAGAATTATCACTAATTCTCTCCCCCTTGATGTCAGGTCTCTGGATGGATCACCCTGTTGAATGTTTTCATGATGTTTAATAACATAGCATTGATATTTTTGCAATAATCTGTTATAAAAGGCAAAAATTTGAGTTTTTTTCCGTCACGTGTATGTGTGGATATACATAACTTCACGTCGGTTGTCATTTATACCACATTATAAGCGAAATTATTTGATCTTGTTATTTATCAAGGACTTCTACTTACATAAATTTATTAAGTAGGTAAAATATAAAAAATACAATCTGCCGGTACACACGAATATAAAGACGAGATAAAGAGTGAATCCTCATCCTAATTAGTTCATACTGATAGATTAGTTGAGTAAAATCCTCCATATTGGTTGAAAAGGCTTAAAATGGGATTTGGTACAAGAGAGTTTCATTTCATAATCTACTCATATCTACTTCCTGAATAATTTTTATTCACTCAGAACCAATGAGTCAGTGAACCAGGCGGTTCAACGATTGATTTTCACTTGCTATCGTTCAACCCGTGTTAGGAATCACACATTAAAAGGTAAGACCTCGTTAATCCTTAGCTCGCACAAGTTTCTTCTACTGAGGGTTGTCGTTCGTAGGGGTGCGACAGCTGGTTAACCGTAAAACAGATTTCAAAACAGAAAACAAATTTTTCAAACAGAATTATGTCACTTTGTAATAGAAATAATACAGCATTCCAAAACTATGCCCTTCTTTGTAACTTTTTTTCAAATGTTCACTCCCCGAAACTCAATAATAGCCAAAGTAAGAGGAAGCAGTATCCAGGGAAGCACTTCAAATGACTGGCCTCTATAATGCAGTATAACCGAACCATTGAAATATTCATACACCAGGTTCAGATCCATATCGTAAGACGCAAAACTTGTTACACAAAGATTTAAGTATACCGCTGCAAAGACAACTTTGAAATTCTCGTGTTCACGCTACTTGGAACTATCGAACTAATACCCTGAGTAGCATGATATTCTCTTTTCGGTCCCCGCCTCACAGTGATTGTATAGAATATAATTAGCAGATTAATTCAATTCACTTTCCAATACCTTAGCAAGTTGATAAGGCGCCTGTCGAGTCCCGTCGCCTCCAATTTCCCATTCAATCGGACTTGGAGGAACGTTATACATTGAAACGATTAGAGAACTATCGATCAGGTTGAAGGCGAATACGATTTCGCTTGAAGTAACATATATCGAAAATTAGGTATAGAGTAACTATTTACTGCACCCATGGTTTGATATACAGTACGATGCATTTGTATGGAATAAAATCGATGTCTTTTGGAAGAAATTCAAAAAAAAAAATCTGTTTAAAATCTGTTTTTCCGTTAACCAGCTGTCGCACCCCTACGAACGACAACCCTCAGAAGTAGAAACTTGTGCGAGCTAAGGATTAACGAGGTCTTACCTTTTAACGTGTGATTCCTAACACGGGTTGGACGGTAGCAAGTGAAGATCGATCGTTCAGACTAGGGCTTGAACCACCGACCAACACGGTAGTCAATTCGAGTGAGTGAACAAAGCACCCACGCCGAACCGCTTGGCTACCGACTGACCTTTAACGACGACTTTAACGACAACTTTAATTTTTGCCGGCCCATAATATACATATGAGAGACATTTCGAACACCGGTGTTGGCGTGATGACGTAATCGACAATTTTTTTAAATGCAAATAGGGGTCATGTGTAACTTGGGTTCCAATAAAACGCCTTTACCAGCTCGAGGCAAGTCGCCCTGGATAATAATTTACACTAATCGACTATTGTTGGACGTATCGATACTGGGCAAGAGAAAGTCCATTATGAAATTGAGGAGCATAGCACACAATATCCACAAAAATTTAATGCTTGGGACGAAATCAACAACCAGATAATAGGATCATAATTTTTTTGAGGAAAGCGTAACTGGTGCTCCATATCTACACTTCCTTTGGAGTTATCTGATGCCACAACTGAATCAGGTATTTCCAAATACAAATGATTTGTGTTTCCAGCAGGATGGGGCATCTCACATTATGCGTTGATGTACGATTCTACTTTCACAGTAAGTAGATAAGAAGAAGACGACCAAACGAATGGACACCAAGGTCTCCGGATTTGACCCTGTTAAGTTAAAGGATAGTTAAAGAGCAAAGTTTACTAAAATCGACCCGAAGTTGTCAAAAACGTTAGAAAGGAATTCATTGCCAGGCTTTCACATTGCATCATCTCTGAAAGTCACTTATTTGAACGTTTATAATAATTTTATTGAATTGTAATGAATAAAAAGTTCACCTTGTATAAATGTATATTGGAATAATTATACCGATGAATAAGTAGACGATTAGTAGACCTTTAGAATGAGATGCCACATGACGCAAACATTTAAAAAATTGTTGATTACGTCATCACGCCAGCACTGGTGATGAACCGTCTCTCATGTGTATATTATGGGATGGGCCGTCAAAAATTGAAGTTGACGTGTTAATATCGAATTAATTAAATATATTTATGTATTTAATAGCGCTACTACAGTAGCGCTACCTTTAACAGCGCTACCCCAGTATTTTCAGAGCGAAAACATTATCGTATGATCAACCGGATAGGCTTTGATCTTCTATCAAGAAGTGACAAAAATATAAGAACGCATTGGATTTACAAGTTATTGGAGTATTATATGTCATTGGAAGTCATCAATACATTTTCATTCTTAAAAGAGCTTTGTCATTGATTTTAACTTATTCTTGCAGTCATCACACCACTCTCCTTAGCAATCCACGGTATTGATCAGATGAAATAATAAAATGGTTGGGCGTAGCGTAACCTGAGTGTAAATATGTAAATATTACACCCAATTATTTTATAATTTTTTTATCTGATCAATACCGTAGATTTCTGAGGAGAGTGGTGTGACGACTGCTACCTAGAACCTTCCGAATAATTTTTTAGTTTTCAGTACATTATCTACATCATTATTTTTTTCAATAAAATTGTTCAACATATTCTTTACCTATTTTATTTTCAAGTTTTCAGTTTTTAATTTTGCTTCTCAATTTTTCTCATTCTGTTAAGTTCATTTAGTGCCTCAGTATTTGAAGGTAATATGTAATCCGCCATTTTGTAGCTGCGGCTATCTTGAATTCGCGTCTTTTTCAAAGTATACTACTATTCGACTAGTCAAGCCCTTTCATTTGATACCCATTTTGGGGTAGTTGTGAAAAAATATGTAATCCGCCATTTTGTAGCTGCGCTCAATTTGAATATGCATCTTTTTCAAAGTCTACTTCTATTCTACTAGTCAAGCCCTGTCATTTGATACCCATATTGAGGTAGTTGTAAAAAATATGTAATCCGCCATTTTATAGCTTCGGCCATCTTGAATTTGCATCTTTTTCAAAGTGTATTGCTATTCTACTAATCAGGCCCTGCCATTTGATACCCATATTGAAGTAGTTGTGGTACCATATAATAATAATAATAATAAAGGTCTTTTATTAATTTTCAGTTATATTCATTCATACATGTGAACTAAAAAAGTAAATAGGCGAGATTCAGCATGAAAATCGGCACCGAAAGGTGCAGATTTCCATCTGTTCTTCCACCAAATTCGCCATTTTGTAGCTGCGGCTACCTTGGATTTACAAATAGACAGAATCTTTAAATTGTATTATTATCAACACTAAATGTGTGTACTTAAAATCAGATCAATCTGTCAACAGGAAGGGGATCAAACTTCAATTACTAAATTTGACCTAAACAAATAAACAAATAGGGCAAGCTAAATAAAACCGTCCAAAAACAGTAGCAATCCCTATTTAAGCAGCGGACGGCCGTAATTTTCATGAGGCAGAAAAGACATTCGACGCAAGATTTATTGATAATCCGATTTGTCGACAATATTAACATTGTACTGGAGAACTGTATACAGGTGTAGATTAATACGAAAGATAATATAATTTTTCTTATTCATTTGTAATTCTTTATAGTTCTGTTTCAACATTTTTGTGATATTCTATATTTTTCAAGAATGTCTTTTTCCTTTTGTATTTTATATTTCACATTAATAAACTCACAATTAAAATTAAATTAAATGAATTACCGAAGTTCACTTGGAATAGTGAAGAGAGATGATGATTACTACTCTAGTTGTGTAATAGATTTAGAAGTCCATGCAACAAATCAACTTTTCACATTCAGAATTGCAAAGTTTCGAAAAGTTTACAGGATTATAAATAAATTCGTCGTTTTCTGACAGTAAAACCTGCTGCAGTTTGAGAAATAAGTGTTTCTTGTAGTTTGTTGAGTGCCATCATGAAGCTCATAATTGTTTTGTTTTCACGCTGTGAAAAGTATTTTTCACTCATAGCCAATTATTGAGCTGAGTTATGAATAATTCTCTCAGAGTCAAACAAAGTGAAGAAATGCAACTCGCATAAACTTGCATTTTGTTCGATGATGCAGGTGTTGATATTGTGTAAATGTATTTCCAACATGATGAGGCTTCACCTCATGATATAATGATATTGAAATAAGTATCAAATGAAATTATTCCGATTCAATAGGCAGGTTTTAATTAATCACTTTGTTCAGGGATATTAAAATAATGAATTTTGCTAACAGTATCATAATTTCATTACACATATAGGATGTTTGTTGTAAATCAGTCATTGAAATTAACGTTTTCCTGAAATATGAATTTTGCTTCAAGATTATGACCCACAAATTGAGAGAATCATAGAAACATTGATAATTTTCTGTTATAAAAATAATGTTCCACCTGTCAAAATATTTACATTTGACTCATATTAATTAGTGATGATTGTATTCAAATGTCAATATCAAATTGTATCAAGCTACTTGCATGTATTTCTATTTTCAGTCAAATGTCCCTGAAACCCTTCTATACTGATCGATAAAAAAATATATTCATTTGTTTTATACAAACGACCGTTTGTTTATAACATAGGATCACATATAGGCTACAATTTACAAAGGCTTTGTGTAATTTTCGTCATAATATAACGATTGAGTACGTCGAAAAAATTCTTGCTTCCTGGGAGCTAGCTATCATGCTTTCATGGAGCTAGCTCCTATACCGTTGGAGTTACATGCAGATAATGTACCGTAATATTGTTAATCTTCAATAGTTCAAAATAAGTCCGCTATAGCATATATCTAGCTCTTATGTGATAGCTACTATATGCAAAATACTGAACCATAAATACAATCAAATTGGATAGTTATTTTACAATGTACATTTAAGTATATCTGTCAAATTCTTATAAATACATTTCTTATGAATAAAATTGTCGCTTTAGGTATTCAATATAGTTAAACTTTGTCTTTTACACTAAGTAATTTGGACGAATCCTTTAAAATTTATCATGATAAGATTAACTTGACGTAACGCAGTAAGCCATTACCCGTCACGTCTACTGTAAAAGGGCGTTCTGAGCAATGAAGCGCCATCGCCGAGAACGCGACCCAAACGCCGGCAGACGCGTGAGGGCAGACGTCGTTGACGGCTGTGTTAGTTTTGCGAAGATTGTATTGAATTTCGTCAGTTTTGAAGTTGGAAACCTGAAATTTTGGGTAAAAAAAATATTGCAACTATTTGTTTAAAATGATGTCACGAAATTTAATGTGACAAACCAAATTATACGCGGGCGAAGCCGCGGGCAACAACTAATACAATATAAAAATATAATTAACTTACTGATGACTTGATAGTGTGTTGTAGTGTGATTTTGCTTTCTTTGTAGGAGGCTGCTCACTTTCACTTTCTGAATTATCAGACATGTTTTATTTTTAAGAAGTATTCATTTAGTAAAACACAGGTTATGTATACTGCATTAAACACAACTGTATGCATTTTAGGTATCCGAGTTCAGTGTGGTGAGAGATATAGCGTAACGCCGAAGAGAATCGCACAGTCGCTTGCGCATGGCAACCCGTTGCCACGCCAGCAATCGGTTTTACGTGCTGCTATAGATGCTTCACATCAAAAACATTGGGGGTAACCAGAAATATATTTAGAATGTCAGGCTCCTTCATTATCTACAATTTCGAAGAACATAATGTAGAATCATTTTTTGTAGGCAAATGGACGTAAATGATTACAAATTGAATAAAATATAGATTTGTTCCTTCATATAAATACTTTAGTAATGAGGGATATCGAGAGGAAAGTAGCTACAAAATTCGGGCTAGTAATATGTGGTCGAATCGAACTTCAGTGTCACTGTTTTTCGAGTTTGAAAGCCGTGGATTTTTGGAATTTCTTCCTGACGTTTCGCTGGCGCGAGTGGCTAGCTTCTTCAGAGGTTCAACCATCATGGCTTGCTGTCCGATGACTAACTTTTAGGCTTCGTAGAGTTGTATTGGTACCTGTATTGGTACCTGTATTTGTACCTGTACTTGTACCTAGTACAAATGCAAACTCGAGAAACAGTGACACTGAAAACCTCCGCCGCGAAAGTCTAAACCATTTTGTCGAATCGAACATCTTCTCAGCAACGACTAAATGTCATGAAAGCCTATGTTCTGAGAGTATTTAAAATGTTTCAATATGTGTCTCCGATCATGAAAAACACCATATAGAAATTGAAAGATTATGTATGCGTATGCGTATGAAACATGTAACATAACCTCAAATACTCCCATATCACCGACATAAAGATTGAGTTGATTCATCACATAAAATCAGTAAAGGGCAGCAAACGAATTCGAAGAAATCATCCAATCAACACAAACACGGGTATTCCATTTCGGAACCGCCGGATGTGTATTTAAAGAGAAACCCGTTTTCCTTTTTCTAACGACCTGTTAAAATATTTATATTTCTTCGCACGCATCTGCAATATCAATTGTTTTGCAAGGGGCGTTTGTGTTTAGACAGCCCCGGGATCCTAATTAATTAGCTTGATTCCCTTGTAATTTCGTTGGGGCCTAGATGTCTCGACGAACGAAAAAGATATCAGGAACTTGCTCGTAGAAGGCAGACAGAAACAAAACGAAACAAAGCGGCTGGCTAATTCCGTTTCATCATTTCCAAATATGTATGATGATTATGGCTTGGAGGGTTTATGGAGGTAAATATGGAAGGTTCGATGTGGAGTATTTTCACAGTGCTCATATACGTTTATATATGCGTATTTTCTTGATTCCACAGCTGTTTCTGAGCATTCTGAAACGTGAACGTGTTCCGTTGCCTTAACATTCACTCTCAAGAGTATCTTGTTGTTGAAAGATCATATTAAATATTTGAATTGAAGGGGTTATAATTTTAGGAGTGATTAATTTTTGGGAAAAAAAATATAACCACTTCAATTCAAATAAGATTCCTCTTGACTGGGATTAAATCAAATAGGTGAATGAATGTCATTACGATGTCATCGATGACATATAAGCAGATCAAGCTTATTCCGTGATATTAAAAAATCGTAATTCATGAATGAAGTGTGTGTATTTTCTATAATGTTATCCAATTTGGTACTGAAAAGCCTTAAGGCAAGTGTCTTAAGGCGAAACATCGTTGTATACCAGTGAGGATGGCAGTGTTCTATGTAAGTGCAATTTGTTACCATTCATTTAAAGTAGAACTCATGTGAATGATATCTGATTTTTATTCCACAATGAATGTTTGAAATAGAAACTGAGTAGAGAAAAGTATCTTCTGTATAATTCAGTGTTCATACAGAAGTATTTGTTTCGAAAGAATTTTATCTTTCGTATAAGTAGCGAAAGTAGCTGTTTCAGGAGGACTTTCTTTCAGTTTGTGTCTGAAAGTTACTTCTTTGCATGATCTACACATCCAAGTATAGAGTTACTTCCTTCCTTTCTTTGGAAGACTCCCTCATCCTTCTTGTTTTTTGTATCAAGATGGAGTAGTAGAAAGCCAAAAACTTTCTTTCCCAAACATATTAAATACTTTCATATAAAAAGTATAGATTTTCTTCCTCATATTCCAAATGGGTTTCGTTTCATGTCATGCATCATTTAACACTGTTTTCCATATAAATATATTGTGACGAATGGATCACTCTTTCATATACTTTTGGACTCAACATATAATTCAGCTTTGATATGCCCAAAATTCAGAGCATGACAATCCACCAAGCAGTGGGATTGCCAATTCTATGAACGATTTTTTTCGATCTGCCAAACAGAATAGACAGAAAACGGCCCAGAAGAAGCGCTCTTGCTTACAGAGACAGGCTTGTCTGGCCATTAGTGGTGCCATCAGTACCACACTGTCAGCGGCCATGGAGATCCTTCTAGATCAACCTTCTCTCCAAATTATATATATATATATATATATATATATATATATATATATATATATATATATATATATATATATATATATATATATATACAAATATGAAATTTATTGAGTGTCTTGATATAGAAACAGAAGTCAATATCGGACATAGCACTCATGAAAGTGGCAAACCATAGACACGTGTTTCGGGCTTTTGGCCCATCATCAGTATGGTGCAGCCAAGTGTAAGGATGGGCAACACTTGGTTACCAAAAGATAGAAATATAGAAATACAAATGCACGGAGCCACCAACAGGAGCCAACCGCACATTTGTGGTTTCAGTTGATAGATCTCGTGTTCACAAGAGGTATAGCAGGTAGCTATAGCTGCCTCCGTGGTGATTTTGATAGTTTTCTTGTGAACACGAGATCTATCAACTGAAACCACAAATGTGCGGTTGACTCCTGTTGGTGGCTCCGTGCATTTGTATTTCTATCTTTTGGTAACCAAGTGTTGCCCATCCTTACACTTGGCTTCACCATACTGATGATGGGCCAAAAGCCCGAAACACGTGTCTATGGTTTGCCACTTTCATGAGTGCTATGTCCGATATTGACTTCTGTTTCTATAACTCCTTCAATTCAAGCATATATAGACTTGTGCACATTGCCAATAACACCAATCAATTTAATGCAGAATGCAACAGACTGTTGGTTGACACTGGAAGTCACAGTATTCTGAAAATGACTCTGCCTCCAACTGTCAACTACGAACTGTCTTATGAAAAACTGTTCCCGAGTAGAGAGGACTGAATCCTACGGGAGAAGGAAATATAAAGAGCAGATAGTTGTTGGTTCACAGATGGATCAAAAACATCTTCCGGTTCTGGTGCAGGTGTTTTCAGTCGCAGACCCAGGACAGAGATATCAACCTGCCTAGGAACTTATGCGACTGTATTTCAAGCGGAAATTTACGCAACTGAATTGCGTGCTGAGAGATTGGAAAAATATAAACTCATACACAAGTCAATAAAAATATTCTCGGACAGTCAAGCGACGTTAGAAGCTCTTAGCTTCTTCCGAGAAACGTCTAAATTGGTAGCAAATTGCTAAAAACGACTCTCCTCGATAGGAAGACTTGAGGCTGCTAACTCCCTTGCAGAGTAGGGTGCTGCAAGCAGCTTCAAACTTCAAGCTGCAAACAGCTTTGTTTTGCCAAACAAATATTGAACACCTGGATGGCAAGAAGATTTATGAACTTCTGGCAGAATCTTCTAGGATTGGCTCACTCTAAGGCGTTTATTCACCCTTCGAAGATTGATATCAAACAGTTGTTGCACTACAGTAGGAATGAACAACGAGTGCTAACAGGCCTTCACACAGGTCAGTGTCATTTGCATCATCATATGCAGAGACTCGGACTGTCGGAAGGGTGTGTGTCGCCTCTGTTTGAAAAATGATGAAACAATAGATCACATACTTTGTGCCTGCCCCGCTGGGGATTGTATCAGGTTTTTAGAGGTCGGCAGAGCCGTACTCTTACTATCTGACCTGAAAGACCAACCACCTCACAAACTAATCGGCTTCGTTAAGAAGCAGCTGGGTTTATTTGGTCGAATGAGAATAGGTGTGAGCCACAATAAACCCTTGCGGGTTACGGTGGAGGGTCGAAGAGACTCGCTCACTTTCCTAACCTAACCCAACCTGAAGTGAATGACCTGATAAACGATATTGGAATATCTCAAGATACAGCGAAACTTCTTTAGAAAAAAACAATTTGCAGTTTGGTTACTCTCTAGCAGTTTTTTTAGTGGAAGAACAGATGTCAGTCTGTACCTTCCGGTATTGGTGATTCGGTAGATAAATTTGACATCAAACACTGCCCAATGGAGGTAACTTTTTATATACTTCCTAAAAAAGGTTTAAAAGTGGTTTCCTTTCGCGTAGGTAATGAATTTACCTCAATCGGTTCATCTTGAAACAAATTTAAACATCTGTCAAAGAAAGTGAACGTGTAACAATTTATTTTGTTTTCTGAACTCAATTAGTAGACTATATATAACCTAGTGGAGTTGTAACATGCCTTGTAGCGCTAATAAACAATTTGGTTGATGCGTTTATTTTTTAATAAAGAATATACACCGAAGATGAAATGGTCACTTTGTCGTGATTTGAAAAACATAAGCATCTTGGTCAACAATACGATTATACAAAATTGGAATTTGATTGAATCCGACAAAATATTGGTTTCACCAACTGATATTGGATCAAATTTGATGAAAATGGTCCGCCAGAAAATGGAATAATGAAGATTATGAGGCAAAATGCTTGGTACCTATGTTTGAAAACATAAAACTTTCAAATTTTTATGAAATAGAAAATATAAAGAGTATTATCAGCAATAATATCACAGTTTTCGAAAGCACGTTATTTGGTAACATCCCGACGCCGAAGGCGGAGGGATGTTACCTAAAATAACGTGCTTGAGGAAGTTGTGATAAAATTATGAGTTATTTTTCAATGTTCGAGGGATATTCGGTGAGAAAATTTTTTGCAATTCGAACAAAATTATTTATTGAACACACAGTTATTAAAAGAACAATTCGTATAATGATATTCCGTTGATCTTGCTGTATTTGCCTCGGTTACTGCATAGGTGTTTCCACGCATACTATTGATTATTTGGTTATGATGTTCCTGATCAATATTCAAATGTGAACACCAAAGCCAGGAAGTGACATTTTCGAAATGAATTGAATTACTGAAATGTCAAACAACTTTATTGTGTTGGTTGCTTAGCAATGTCATGACATAAGTGATAACTACCCGTGAAAACTATCCATGGGTAGTTATCAGTGTAATGATGGTTTCATTGGTTATTTCGACACACATGACTAGAAATAGACAAATTTGATAGGATAATTTTTTTGGCAAAAAATTTTCGTATAAATTTCAAAATATAAGCGATTACAGTTAGGAACAGAGTGAACTGTTCCATAAATATGAAAAAATATTGTTGGATGTTTATTAGAAAAGCTAAAAAAATCATTATTTATGAATTTTTCACCATTTCACATCACAATGGAATATTTGTGAATTTATTTCTCTTACTATTATGTCAATTTTATTATTGTTTTGCACTTATTTGTGTCCAAACACATTGTCCACTTCAAAGTTGACAACATGTTTTTGAAAATCAGGTGAATATGACCTGAAAAGTAGGTATGTACAAATGTCCTATATTAGCAGGATTTTATGCTCATTTTTGGAAAAATTCAATTTTTTGAATATATATGGCCTTCCAAACTTTGACAATTGATAACGACCATCTTGTTAAAGCTACATCTGTCAAATTCGTTGTCATTTATTCAGTATGTTTTGCCAAATCACAATGAATGGATATATCATTCAACAAAATGGGTAAATAATAAAATTGTTTGTACAAAATGGTTGTTGTTCGGACAACGTACCGCGCGCTTCGCACATTTTGTGCCCGTAATCGGCATACCGAACGATAGACCAACACCTGCAAGTCGACGAAACGCAAGATCTGTCGAATACATCGCCCCTGTCTGTGAAAGTGTACAGGAGAATCCGAGTCAACTGACCCATGAACTGAATATCACTGGAGTTTTTTTCCCAACACCAAACCGTTATTTTAACACCTCGACACGTGTTTCGATCACCAAGTGATCATCTTCAAGAGGAAGAGTAAGTTTAATCTTCCTCTTGAAGATGATCACTTGGCGATGGAAACACGTGTCGAGTTGTTAAAATAACGGTTTGGTGTTGGGAAAAAACTCCAGTAATATTCATTACTACACCAAACGTTACAAACAGTGCATCACAAGTATATGAACTGAAGCTAAACTACCAAAGACAACAACGTGTGTTCGCTTAATGGGCCTAGAAGCAGTTGGCAACTGACCCTAATTTCCATAGAAAAATCATCTTCGGCAATGAGGCCCATTTCTGGATGAATGAGTACGTGAACAAACGAAATTGTCGAATTTGGCACGATACCAATCCACATGAGATCCAAGAGCGTCCAAACATCTCTAAAAAGTTTCTGAATGGTGTGGATTTTGTGCTGGCCGGGTCTGAACGGGTCTAAAGATAGAATAAACATGGGAAGTGAATCAGTTTCTCGTTTATCTCTGAAGACATAAGAAAGCAGCTCCAATGGGTCTACATTTTATTCAACAGTAGAATTTAAAGAATAATTTTTCAATTATTTAAAGAACCCGAGGATGGCCAGAAATGCTCACTTCAATCTATGGCAGTGGTTGGGGATGAACAGAAATGTCCACCCCAATGTATCGATTGGAATGAGGCTAGACATGGCAGATCACCTCGTGATATAATACAAAGGCCAAGGCGTAAGCGCATTTGCAGCGCCGAGGCCAAAAGAAGAAAGAGGACGATAGAGGCAGAAGTGGCAGCAACTATAAGTGCACTCTTCTCCTCCCCCACTCCACCTCCAACAGCAAGAGCACTTCCAGCGGCGGGCGCCAAGAACTCCACTTTGAATAAAGGCAAAGAACCGGCTACCCCTGCAGTAAAGCGCCCTTACTTGAGCACCTCTACGGAGGGAATCCCAAGAAGGTTGAAGAAGCCGCGCAACAACAGTAATGTCGCTGCACCTTCCAAAACCTTCACGAAGGCCGCCGTGAGACACCTCAAGGTTGTCAAAGAGAGTGTGTGTTCGGCGAGTCTTAGCCTTCACCTGTCGATATGAAGGAGATGTCTCCTAGTGACCTGTGCACCTTCCTGAAAAGGACAGAATGGACGATGACCTAGGAGGACAACTCCTCGGTAGAAGTACAATGAGTCACATGTGGCCAAGTGCTGTGGGTCTACACTCACCCTCCCTACTCTACACACATACACACAGATTATTTAAAGAAAACTACTGATTGATTAATTTAATGAATTTTTTATCAATTCAAAGAAAACAACTAATTGCTGAATTTAACGAATTTTCTATAAACCAATTCACTTTCTTAGTTCATGATAATGTTACTTATTTCCTGTAGTGAAACTGGCTGAACAAAGATTAAATGAGTATCGATTTTATGAGTGATAATCTGAACACGATATCCTAGGTTACGTCAATAATATCGCAGTTTATTAGGTACCGAATGAAAATTTGACGTATATTCTTAGCAGAAAAATTATGATAGTAGTTGTGAAAACAAGCAATCCACGAATTTATCAATTCATAGTGTTACGATTTAATACAGGTAGAATGTAGAAAACAACAAGCATTACATAACAGTTAATTTGATATAACCAGAGTAAATATACTCCTATCCACATTAAAATTATTGCTAGAAGAATTATTGGCCAATTTTACATAATAGCTTATATATAAAGACCAGAACATTCTACGCGCTGACCTTATTCACAAATATTCAAATCAAGCTGAATCTATAGGATCTTTTCAAGAGGAACTTCCGAACTTTGACAATTGATAACGGCCATCTTGTTGAAGCTACATTTATCAAATTAGTTTTCATTTATTCAGTATGTTTTGCCAAATCACAATGAATGGATATAGCATTCAACAAAATGTGCAAATATCAAAATTGTTTGTTCAAAATGGGTGTTGTTCGGGCAACGTATCACGCGCTTCGCCCATTTTGTGTGTCCGAGAGGACTATTTGCAAAGTGGTTGATAAATTGAAGTCGACGGGTTCAGTAAATGATCGAACACCCGTACGTTGACGTAACGCAAGATCCGTTGAGAACATCGCTGCTGTCTGTGAAAGTGTAGGAGAATACAAGTCGATTTTGCGACGCTCACAAGAACTCGGCCTTTCGCAGACAACTTGGCGGATATTGCATCGTGACTTGGGCCTGCACCCGTACAAAATTCAACTGACCCAGGAACTGAAGGTAAACGACCATAGACAACGACGTGTGTTCGCTGAAGTAGTTGGCATCTGACCCTAATTTTCATCGAAAAATCATGTTCAGCGATGAGGCTCATTTCTGGGTGAATGGGTATGTCAAAGTTGTCGATATCAATCCACAAGATATCCAAGAGCGGACAATGCATTCCAAAAAAGTCACTGTTTGGGGTGGATTTGGGGCTGGCGACGTGGTCCGTCCATATTTCTATGAGAACGAAGCTGGCCCAGGCCATCACTGTCAACGGCGAACTCTATAGGTCGATAACTACCAACTTCTTTTGGCCTGAATTGGATGATCTGGACACCAGCGACATGTGGTTTCAACATGACGGCGCTACGTGCCACACAGCTCATGCCACATTGGATATTTTGCACAAGCGATTTGGGAACATGGTTTTCTCACGTGGAGGTGATGTGAACTGGTCACCGAAATCGGTGGGGTTTTCTTTCAACATAACTTATTCTACCTGAATTTAAAGATTAGAAAGCGCTTAATGAAAGACCCTATACTCCTCCATCATTGAACAAAAAAGCACACATGCATATTGTATTACACGAAAGAACAAACTCCTTTCGAAACAACTACGTTCATATGAACATTGTCAACTCTATGTCACCGGAAGAGACAAACGTAATGTTATGGAAGAAATGAGTGCTTCGTCTTGTGTAAAGTTTTCCAAAACGGTGCTAATAAGGTGATAACACAAGTGTCTTGTACCAAAACTTCGAAGTACACCATTCAAGATAATAATGTTTCATTTGACATTTATATCAGTTTCATTTTCATAACGAATGTTCATAGTAGGTTTTTTTCATTCATGCAATTCAAAATTCCTGTGAAAGGAGTTATTTCGAAAGGGTATTTTCAACCAGTTTGTATCTGAAACAAAATAATTTTCAATCAATTTATTTTTTTCTTCCTACTTACGGAAATTCTCCACATGTTTTGTTTACTGATGGAGAATTAGGGAGCCAAAAACCTATTTCCTCGAAAAATTAACATCTCCTAAAACCATTGCCCTTTAAATTCTACTACTGGCAAACATTTTTCGCTGATTTGGGTTGAAGAAAAGTATACTTCAAAATAACGTGGAGAACATTTTCGTTGAAAAACAACATTAGCAAGATCCAATTATAGATTCGGTACAGGATCCGGTAAAACGATACAAAGACCACAAAAACAAGAGCGAAACATGTACCATCAGTCGCCAGAATATTAACACCAAATCAGGCCGTTGTTTTTGTCCTTATCCCAATGCGGAATCCACAATAAATTCCCCAAAATCAGACCGACACAGAGCACAGAGCAGTTAGAAGCGTGGATTGGCTTATTCCCCCGGGTAAGGTGAACCCTAATAGCTTTAATCTATTTTATTAATGACCCTGCGATAGCGGATCTGTTGATTCAGTCAGATTTGGACATGCATCAACGTCATAAATGCCGAGAATGGGGAACAAAGAGAAATCGAGAAAAAAATAGATAAAGAAATTGAGTTATTTGCATCGGGTGGAAAAATTCCGGGCGGAGGATATTGTTGTTATACATCACCGGAAATGAATGGATTCTCATTTGTTTCTTCTCGTAGAGGATGAAATACGGTTATAGAGTTCTTTATTTACAAGTTGCTATATTTTCTTAAGTTGGTGTGATATTCAGCACTTTACATCGGATTTTTTTTATCACGACTATTTTTTTCACTTTCTTTTAGACACAACAGATGATATTACAAATTGGACAAGGAGTACTTATGGTCAATTAACTGATGAAAACATATTGAATATATCTAGAGTATACACGTATACACGCTTTGTTTATTGATGGGTTCCCAAAAGATGGTATGGTGATTGGCTTATTGGTTAGAAATTATGTCACGACTTCCCATGCATGTAGTTATTATAGCAATTGTTTTCTAAAGCTTCGTTTCTACTGAAATTTGAATTTGAATATTGTTTCATTTACTATTCGTTTCGGACAGAAAATGTGTCAACAACTTGTTAAGAAAATAAGGACCATTTTCTGTCTACTATTAAAAATATTCGACACGCCCAACGGGCTTTTAAAGTTGTTGAAATGAACAAATTAGAAATTTTTAATGTTGCTTTAGATAGATACGGACATGGTTATTGGAAAAAAAAGTTTTTTACATTTCTCATTGTTTCATTTACCTGAAAAATCATTCGATCCAATCAAAGAAAAACTTTTGTACTATATATTTTCAGACTAGCGAGCCGCACGTCTCCGCACGGGTGCAATGCTGATATCAAATATAAATTCACACACCGGAAATTTAAGGGCATGAAGAAACAGTAATGAAAAATTAACTTTGTGAACGCGCCTTTCTTCCCCCGCGGCTGGTGTCCCAGTGCGAATATTTGAAATGCATTCCTTACTGCACATCTACAACATAAAACAAACCCACATAAAAAATTTCAGCCTCCGAAAATATAGCGGTACAAAGAAATAGTGATAAAAAGGAAATTTTCATGTGTAAATATGCCCCTTTATGCCTAGTGTGGGGGAGCTCCAGATAAAATATTCAAAAATCCTTTCTTAGTGCGCATCTACAACATAAAACGAACCTACAAAAAAAATTTCAGCCTCCGAAAATATAGCGGTGCGGAGAAACAATGATGAGAAGGTAACTTTATTTTATGAGTGCGCCTTTTTCCCCGCAACTGGCTCCCCAGATAGAATATTCAAAAGTTATTTCTTATTACACATCTACAACATATCAGTCTCCGAAAATATAGTGGTACAGGAAAACAGTGGCTTCCTAGGACTCACCAGTATGGAAATAGGGATGAATAAATATTTAGTGAGTGACTTTCACATGTATAAGTATAGATTTTGATAGCTATTGAACGAAGCCACAATTTTGGAATTATAATAGACCTTCAAAACTGTCAACAATAATAATGTTTGATTTTTTTTCATTGGTTATTCGCTAAAATTCGATCAACAAAACAATCGGCTTTGAAAAAAGCTGCTTTCAGTAGCTGAATTATGATTTTTTCCCCATTTCCATTTCATGTACCGAAAATATTAATGATCTGAGTCTCGATATAAGTTGATTTTATCATTACCTAAGGAAGGACAATTCAAATGGAACATCGATTTTCACATTTTGAATAGTAAATAACTCCTAAACTATTGAATTGTTTAGGAATAAGGGTTGAACTGCTTGCCAATCCCAACGGGTCTAGATCCTTCTGGTCGGCATATGAAGCTAATAATTAAAACTTGATGAAATCCACAATTCTACCAATAACACAAGCGGATAGTTAAATTGCAACAGCAGTCATAGAAAAAGCAAATCTACCAGCTGAACAATTGGCGTCCCAATCCACAATCGATTTTCTGGGATAGGCACCACTATTCCCACACTAGAAATCCACAATGCCGGAAATTACTTTTTGACAACTTCTAGTCAGGCGAATTTTGAAATAGCTCAATATCAACAAGGCATCAGGTCCTGAAGAAATGCCCGTCATCGTACTTAAAAAGTGCGAAAATGAACTTGTACCAGTAGTTTGCAGACTTTTCAACCTGGAAGATTGCTCGCTTTCAACCTATTCCCAAAAAGGGCAAAAAAAATGTTTTCAAATAACTATAGACCAATCGCTTTGCTATCAGCAATATCAAAAATCATGGAGAAAGCCGTAAACCGTCATATCCTTGAATATTTGGAAAGCTTTAACATCTTGAGCTACCATCGATATGGCTTTCGGAAACAAAGATCAACAGGCGACCTTCTATCATATGTCACCCATATTTGGAATAGGGCAATCGCGTTTGACCGTGTGTGGCATAAGGGTTTGCTGGCCAAACTTCGATGCTATGGCTAGTCGCGCTGGTGTTCCCCAGAGATCCATATTGTCTCCAACCCTTTTTTTTGTATATCAACGACTTTTGCACAAAAACAAGAAACCAATATTTTGCTTTGCTGACGAGAGTCTCATGACGAATGGTCTCGTTATTCAATTTGCACTTCACTACATCGGCTTGCACATCTTCACCGGCAGCAGGAGGTTGCATATCTTAATTAAAATCTAGGAGTGATTTCGAATTGGGGTGGAAGTAACCAGGTTCAATTCAATGCCACGAAAATCCAGGCATCGGTTTCCTCCATAAAAGATAAATGTCTTCGAACCGGATTTGATAATTCCCCTTTCTGCTTTGATAAGTTTGTTAGGTTTAAAATGGACACCAATGTCTTGGCACAATCATGTCCCTAGAAATGCAAAGGCTGCTTCTCAGAATCTTGGAATACTGTTCCGAACCAGAAATATGTACACACCTCAGTAACTTTCACGGGAAGTGTTCAAGTGACTTGTTTTCACCAAGAGCGGTACATATCAGAAATACGCGACGGGCTGTGGCTGTTCATCGTTTTGAGGATCAACTCAGTACACCTCTAACTTCACTGTTGAGAACTCTTTCATTTGGAGAACTGCATTTATGTGAAATAAACTTCCTGAGAACGTTTTTCCAAATGGATTTAATCTCCAGCGATTCAAATCTAATGTGAATCGCTGTAGTGCTTGTGTTTTGTCCTTACAAAAAAAGGAAAATGTAAGGATTGTTTTTTGATGAGATTTATATTTTTTGACAAAATTACTTCCAACTTGAAGAAATAAACTATAATATAATAATAATAATAATAATAATAATAATAATAATAATTTATTTATTTCCACAAATCAGTTTGCACATCAGCATTGTGATAATGAAAATAAAAAAGTGAAAAACGTCAGTAAATTCAAGTAGAGAAATGATATAAGAAAATTTATATACATATGAAATGACTAGAATAATTAAATATCTCTGGATGTGTATAGGACATCCACGTCACAAACAATTACTTTTGTATAAATAAAAAAGGTGTATAATGGAAATAATGTTACGGTTGAAACTCCTCAACAGTGTAGCAGTTTTTTGACAATAAGAGTTGCCTAACTTTTCTCTTGAAAATATGGACATTTCCAGAAACTTTTACGTCGTCGGGAAGTTTGTTATGTAGTTTGCATCTCTGATATTCAAAACTTTTTTGGTATAGAGCAGTTCGATGTTGACTGGGTAGAAGTAAGTTGCCATTTCGTGTCAAATGGGTATTTGAGGGTCTGTTGACAGCCAATTTGTTTTTATTGCGGTATACATATGTACATATGTATATTCCTGCAACTGTTGATATTTTTAAATTCTGAAATGCGCCCCTACAGGACTCCCTAAATCCTAACTTAGCAATGATCCTTACTGCATACTTCTGTATCATGAACACTCGATCCACAGAGGAACTTGTGCCCCAGCTCAGTATTCCATACCTGAGGTGACAATTAAAATTCGCATTATAAAGCGTAAGTAGAGTCTCTTGACTGCAGTGAGTGGAGAGATACCTGGGAGAATAACAGGAATTTCTGAGCTTTTTACACAAATTATCTACGTGTGGCTTCCATTGCAAGTTGTTATCAAAGGTAACTAACTCGTAACAATTTAGTTGTTGTGTTATCCAATTGTAATTCGGTATTCTGGTATAGACTCACCTCATGGTGTTGTCGTCGTACCATGAATTGCAACATACTAGTTTTTGTTTTATTCATTATCAAGTTGTTTTTTTCACACGAAGTGATAACTCTACTGAAAGTGCTTTCAGCTATATTTATAACAGTGTTTAGGTCATCTTCAATAACCAGTATATTCGTGTCATCAGTGTAACATATACAGTGAGTGGCAGAATTTCCATTTAGATACACTAATAGATCGTTTGCAAATACTAAATTCAGAAAAGGTCCCAAAATGGATCCCTGAGGCACACCATCAGCAATATGATTTTTTTTTCAGAACTTATATTCTCTCCCAGTTTTCACTAATTGTCTCCTATTTTTAAGATATGAGGTCAATAAATTGAGTGGCAGTCCTCTCACCCCATATCTCGAGAGTTTTTCCAGCAAGAGGCTGTGATTAACACAATCAAACGCACGTGAAAAATCAATGAACAATCCTAGCACATATTTTTTTTTGTCCAAGGCCATTATTATGTGACTATGAAAGTCGCAAACAGCTGTATCAGTGCTTTTGTTAATCGTGAAACCATGTTGTGATGGTGATAATAATTTCATCGCAGTAAAATAACCATTCAACTGCTCTTTTAGATTCATTTCATATAGTTCAGAAATGCTACAATTCATTTTTATAAAATTGTTTTCTTTGTCGTAAGATGAAATATACTTTCCTATGGAATACCATAGTTTTTTGCAACAGGGTTTCAACGGCTTGGTGGCAAAAAAGGATAGTATTTATCTGCCAAAATGCTTATTTTACGCACCATTTTATGAAAATGAAAAATTTTAGAAATATAAAACAAATTACAATGAGTTTTATGACCCACGTACATATGTTACTTTCATATTTCCATATAATTATCGACAGATGAAACTTACATTGATTGTTACACTGACGTCAAGTAGCAGATGAAAAAATCAAAATTATTAAATTAGATTATAAGATATCTGAATCATTATTAAACACAAATAATTCTTTGGGAAAGAAAGTTTTTGGCTTTCTACTACTCCATCTGATACAAAAAAATGGATGAGAGAATCTTCCAAAGAAAGGAAGGAATAATCAATTTGAAAATAAATAACTCTATACTGTTTCAGGAGGACTTTCTTTCAGTTTGTGTCTGAAAGTTACTTCTTTGCATGATCTACACATCCATGTATAGAGTTATTTATTTTCAAATTGATTATTCCTTCCTTTCTTTGGAAGATTCTCTCATCCATTTTTTTGTATCAGATGGAGTAGTAGAAAGCCAAAAACTTTCTTTCCCAAAAAATTAATCACTCCTAAAAATATAACCCTTTCAAACACAAATAATTCATTGTGAATGTTGTATTTTATAAAAAAATCTGTTTTTAAAATCTGTTTTTCCGTCGCACCCCTACGAACGACAACCCTCAGAATTCGAAACTTGTGCGAGCTAAGGATTAACGAGGTCTTACCTTTTAACGTGTGATTCCTAACACGTGTGTGATGAAATACTCTATGAACAATGAAAAATATCCGTCATCCAACAAGAATGAAAAAATATAATCGTGAATATAATCGGGTGTAGATGATATTTCAATCACATTCTCGTTTGTACCCCTCTTACCAAAAGACATGGAACCAACTTTCTTATCATTAAAAAGAGCATTCAAGTTATTTTTCTGATTCATAGCTTTCATCCACAATTACTTCACACTATAACTTCCGATTTTTTAAAAAACGATTCGTTGTCGAAGGATAAAAATTGAATATCTACCGCAATTGTCACTTTTTATTCCGAGAACAGCATGGAACAAATTACGCTACGTCGACGTGATGAAGTGAAACTAGAAGTTTCAACTAATAATTTGTGAGCTTTCAATCCAGTTAACAGTGAATTTTAGGTCGGACTCCATCCACACTAAACGGATTTGAATGTATATATGTAACGAAATTAATCTCTCCAAAATATTTAGCACACTGTAGGGAGTGCTAGACGCGAGGAGAATGTAATCCGACGGATTCAGCATTGTTTACTTATGGCGATAGGGTCAGCAAACTTTGAATCTGCATGTGAAAGAGTGCATTGAGTTGTAGATTACTCTCAACTCGTCCATAATTAGTAAACACGAATGTGAAAAAAGTAGTACAGTTGCTATTATATTTAAAATACGTGGACTGATCGAAATATAAGGTGAATGTTCAAATTTCGCTGGCTATACAGTGCGGTCCACTAAGTGTGTAACAAATGGGAAACTTGTTTATTATCGATTTCTTCGAAAATTTTATTCTTGACAAAAGTTGGTGCGTGTTCCAAAACTATACCAAGTGTACCTGATATGGCTTTATGACAAACACCATACAGAATAGGCCAAAAAATATAAAGTTCGTTCAAGAGTAAAGTACTTCTATTTCAAAAAATAAAGAAATATGTTGAAGAGAAAAGTTGCTTATAATTAAAAGTTATGTTCAGATACGAAGTCATGGCCTGCTATTCGATTTTTTTTTGGAAAATTTTGAATTACCCCCGTATGATACATATTTTTACTATTTTGATTCAATATGAATTTGAAGTAGCCACAATCAAATCAGTTTGGAGTAGTTTTTATCAAATTCAAGTGTATTTATAAAATTTACTTGGATTTGTATTTTTTTATGTGACCGTCGACTTCATGTTTGTTGCAACGATATTTAACAGAACTCTAGAATAAAACAAATACTCTTTTTAACGAGGCAAATACTTTACTAAGTATTATGTTCATATGAATAAACTGTCAAAATCTATCGCGGATAGCCATGAACAAAAAAGGACCAATAAGCGATAGTACAGAAAAATACAGTAGGTAACTTAACAACTTAACAGGTGCTAACAATAAAAATTATCGAAGCGTCTCTGTATGTCCACCTTCTCTTTCGATGCATCTAATTGTTCGCTCGTAAAATTCGTTCAATGTAGATCGCAACACATTAGCGGGAATATTTCTGCAATGAACTCGTATTGAAGTTACAAGCTCATCAACATTATTAAAGGGGCGATCTCTGTAGACTTTTTGTTTTAAGTATCCTCATAAGAAATAATCTAGAGGTGTAAGGTCTGAAGAACGAGGAGGCCATCGAGGAGCGGTATTTCGTCCTAACATTTTATTAGGAAATGTCCTATTCAGCCACTGAGAAACATTTTTAGTAGAATGGACAGGACCTCCGTCATGTTGGAACTATATCTTTTGCTGTTCTTCTAATACCATATCATTCAAAAACTCTCCTATTTCAGTTTCCAAAAAGTTCAAGTACCTGTCACCATTCAAATTCTCGCGAAAAAAAAACCTTGTAATTTATCATTTAATATACCACACCAAACGTTTGTTTTCTGATAGTATTGATTTTTGTTGTCAATAATAAAATTTGGGTTGACATCTGACGCCCATCTGCAATTTTGTGATGATAGAACCCCATTTGTTGTAAAAGTAGATTCATCTCCAAACAGAAAATGAATGTACAAATGAATGTAGGTTTGTAAGCATGGTACTTATGTTTCTTAAGAATACGCTTCACAGAGGTTTTTTTATGCCCGTATAATCACTAATTGAGTGGATCTTCTAGGATTTTCTATATACTACTGCTTGAAGTACGTCAAGCTGGTTTTCTTCTGTACATACAGGTTTCGTACGCTCCGTATTATGTTTATATTCTAGTGAGCCGGTCTGTTTGAAATTCTTTAAAATTCTACTTACACTTGAATAGTAAATTTGTTTGTCTGGATGCCGCTCGTTGAAAATATTTGCAGCTTCGCGCATTGTTCTATAACCATCACCACATATTAAAACCAATTCTACCTTTTCAGTTAACGTTAATAATACTGGGCGAGGCATTTTTAATTAAGGACAAATATGATATCGTTTTACAGGCAAATTTTAAGAAGCCACACTATCAAACTACAGTATTATTTTAGGGCGTAAGTATGTGTTTTTTGTTTATGACTATCCGCGATAGATTTTGGATTGTTTTTTAATATCTGTTCTAGTTGAGGCATTGTTGTCAGAATAAAAGAAATTTTATACTTTTATTGACAGTTTATTCATATGAACATTTAGTTAGTAAAGTAGTTGCCTCGTTAAAAAGAGTATTTGTTTTATTCTAGAGTTCTGTTAAATATTGTTGTAACAAACATGAAGTTGACGGTCACATAAAAAAATACAAATACAAGTAAATTTTACAAATACACTTTAATTTGATAAAAAATACTCCAAACTGTTTAGATTGTGGCTATTTCAAATACATATTAAATCAAAATAGTAAAAATATGTATCATACGAGGGTGATTCAAAATTTTCCAAAAGAAAAAAATTCGAACAGCAGGTCATGAACATAACTTTCAATGCCAAGCAACTTTTCTCTTCAGTATATTTCTTTATTTTTTGAAATAAGGGTACTTTACTTTTGAACGAACTTCATATATGTTTGTCATAAAGCCATTTCAGGTACACTTGGTATAGTTTTGAAACATGCACCAACTTTTGTCAAGAATAAAATTTTCTGAGAAATCGATAATAAAAAAGTTTCCCATTTGTTGCAGACTTAGTGGACGCTGTATACATTCGATTAGTAATTTTTTTTAAATTTATGTTGGTACACTTGCCTCGTTTCAGGTATTTCATGTTATCGCAAAAAATGGATCGAAGAATTTGAAAGCTCAAAATATTTGAAATGTTGACAACGGCATATGGTGAACGTACTGTGAATCAGAAAAATGTTTACGAGCGTTGCAAGCTTACAGCTATCGATGACCTTGTTCGATTGATGACCTAGGTACTTATTTAGTTTGTAGAAATTCACATCGAATACAGGATAAAGATAATAATTTGTTACGACCGGTTTTTAAACCATTCTCGAGTAAAAAAGTAAACAATATCGTAGGATGAACGAAATAACTTTTATCCACTCCCTCCATTTTAAACTAATCATTAGGCGTTTGACAACAGGTAAGTAATGGATCATTTAGAATACACATGTATTCAAAATTAATGGCGGTCACTTCTATGAGAAATTATTAAAAATGATGAGATATATAACATTTACTCTGATAAATATGATATTAACAGTGAATTTATTGTTCAACAGTTTGGACTGGTAATGAATCTAGTTATATCCGTGTATCAACAATCATTTGTTTTAATTGCGAGCTGTCTTTCAGGATCTCTTGGAAATTCAAAAGGAGTGATAATGATCAAGAAATTTGTGCTACCCCATTAGATATTACCGAGCAAGCAGATATTGCGATGAATAATTTGCCAGCAAAATCAAGAGAAAAATAAGAATATAATTTCGAAAATTTTATGAGTTGTAGAGAGAAGAAAAACATAACTTCGTTTTCCGAAAACGTTCTTCTTGTTTATTTCGAAGATTTAGCAAAAACTTTGAAACCATCGTCATTATGGGCAATTTACTCAATGCTGAGAAGTGCCCTGAATATTAAGAAAAATGTGGACATCTGCAAATATTCCACCAATGAACAAATAATTCAATTCATTAAGGAAGCTCCAGGTGGCAAATATTTGTTTTTGAAGGTAACGCAACTCCGCTTTTTCCTTCCAGTAATTTTTATGAAATTTTCGCAATAATTTTTGAATTACTAAGACACAACATAAAGGTTAAAACTGGATTATTCAACCTCACCAGCCAACATCCAATCATATTTCATTTCTCAGACGTCTCTGAAGCAAATCCTACTTCCGTTAATTCTATGAAGTAGAACAGCCAACCAAACGGATTTGCAAATATTTTACAGATTAAAAAATAAGCCCTACCAGGCTAGCCTGACGAATCCAGCAAAATTGGCAGAAAATACATCAATTTGTAGCTAAATAGTTAGCAAATAATGCTATCGTGAGATAAAGGTAGCAAAGTATCTCAATAAATTATATACTTTTCCTTTGATCTTTACAGAATATTTAGTTACTATTTAGTTGTTAAACCTTAGATATAGCGAAAAATGTTTAAATATTTTTTTTTTCTAATCTTGCTATCTTGAAACTGGTTTTTCCTGGAATTAAAGATGTTCTAAATGTGTTGCTCACCAAGAGTAAACTTAAGTACATTTTGAGTATTAGCAACAAAATAGTTGAAACCGATCGGCCGATTTAAATTTTTTTTTATTTTTCACGATCTTGCTATCTTGAAACTGGTTTTCCTTAGAATAAAAAGTATTTCAAATTTATTGTTCACCAGGAGTATACTCAAATACACCTTGAGTATCAGCAACAAAATAGTTGAAACCGATCGGCCGATTTTTATTTAATTTTTTTTTCATTTTCCTCGTTCTTGCTATCTTGAAACTGGTTTTCCTGGAAAAGGGAAGTGTCTTAAATTTGTTGCTCATCAGGAGGGTACTCAAATACACTCCGAGAATCAGCAATAATATAGTTGGTTTTGATCGGCTGATTTTTAATATTTTTTTAAAATTCTTCCTGTTCTTGCTATCTTGAAACTGATTTTTTCTAGAATACAGTGTTTTTTTAATTTGTTGTTTACCAGGAGTATACCCGAATACACCTTAGGTATCAGCAACAAAAGCAGCAAGAAAAACCAGTTTCAAGATAGCAAGATCAGAAAGAATTAAAAAAAAATATTTAAATTTTTTTCGCTATATCCAAAGTTCAGTAACCGAATAATAACTAAATCTTCTGTAAAGATCTAAGGAAAAGTATATAATTTTTTGAGTTACCTAGCTACATTTATATCATGATAGCATTATTTGTGATTTCTAGGGAACGGCACGAGCAACAAAATCGTTGTTTTAGCAACTAATTAGCAACTATTTAGCTACAAATTGATGTAGTTTTTTGCAATTTTGCTGGATTCGCCATGCTAGCCTGATAGGGCTCTCAGTTACTGCGTTCAAAACGTAAACAACAACTCAAGCAACAACTTGGGCATTGCGACCGTTACCACATCGCCTTTGATAATGTCTACCGCAGTAGTAGACGAAACGTCAGGCATAGAAACTGCATATTACGGCCGAAAAACCCGACAAATAGCTTTCACACAACAACCCTAATTATGTTGGGAAGATTATGATGAAAATCCAATAAGGGATATGTACTAAATAGTAATGAGGAAAAACTAAATTTGAGCTTATAAGGCTGCAGTGTTTTCTGGAGACTTGAATGAAGTGGACGGTACACAAGCAGAAAAAAATTCACAAGTCTTTGTTGCATTAGTTAGAGTCAAAATCCACGGTGAAACAAAAATAAGGAAATACTGAAAATAAATGATTATTTTTTTGCATATGATGCTAGATGACACCAGAAAAATATTGCTGAAAAACAGTCAGCGTCAGTGTGGAATATGAAAATAGAATATCTGTGTATGAGAAATTACGTGATGTGTTTCCATGATAATTTTTCATCGGGTCTCATTTACTGCACTCGCTCGATATTTTCCTCGGCTGCGAGAGTCAACAATACATAAACAAGGGCGAATAATTACATTTTCTATTCATTTATACATCAAAACACATGACATAAATAACATCAAAGTCATGTAAATGATGTATGCATTTATTATTCAAATAATAGTGACTCTTGGTAAGAGGGTGGACAGCCTGGAGACTAGATTTACATAAAACACATCTGAAAGCACGACGCTCAAATGGGAGGTTATATTATGCGAGGAAAGTTGGAAGTAACTGGTGTTATGGCAATATAAATTCAACACTTGAGACGATCCCCGATTGATGATTGAATTATTGAAAATGTATGCGGAGGATATGGAAAACTGTTCGGAAACTCGAATCAAATTTTCAGTACAAACTTTCGGTGAAACCATTTCTCAGAAAACTTTAAAAGTCGATGAGATGTACTGAGAGGTGTGACGATGGATCGATATGAAATCATGGAATACAATTTTGATTAGATTACACAGTCAACACTATATGTTTATGAAAATTTATTGAAATAGTACTGAACAATTACGTCCTTAACGACGTTAAATTTGGGATATCATATAAGAATGAATTTTTTTCATGCGATTTTCAGTAAATGAGAAACCATCTTTGAAACCATATTTCTGCAAATAAATAAAAACGTAATAGACAGAATGTTTCATTTCCATAATAGTACCAACAAAAATAAAAAAGTACAACGATTTGAAAATTATGTTATTTTCTGATTCATTCGGCCGTTACTTGATGAAGATCCATAGTAATTTCATAAATGACTTTTTACGATTTGATTTCCACGAACTTTAAAGTTTGTGGAGATCAATCGAAGATTTGAATCGCTGAAAATTAAATCCATTTGGAAAAACGTTCTCAGGAGGTTTATTTTACATAAACGTCGTTCTCCAAATGAAAGAGTTCTTACTTACATAGTGAAGATCGAGGTGTACTGAGTTGAACCTCAAAACGATGAGCAGCCACAGTCCGTAGCGTATTTTTGATATGTACCGCTCTTGGTAGAATCAAATATGCCTCGATGTTCCATACTATCAAGGTTGCAAGTGATGTTCGCGTCTCCAATCAGGCGAATGGCTTTTTTCTGGATGGAATACAGCAGCTTCAGGATATTTTTGGGGGGAAGCTCCAAACATGAGAACAATACTCCAAAGAAGGTGTGATCTGAGCTTCATAAAGCATCAGAAGTTGCTGAGGTGTGTAGTTTTCTGGTTCGGAACAGTGTTCCAAGCTTTTGAGAAGCAGCCTTTCCAATTCCAGTGACATGATTGTGCCAAGACATCTTCTAGGCACTCCTCAAAATGAACTTGTCATCCTGTCGTCTGCTTCTTCATACGGTCAGAACGTCTCAACTCAGGTATTACAGGTACTTTAGGTAAATTTGCCTGTATTTGTACTGCATCAGGTACTCTTTTTTGTGTTAGATCTTCTCTAGGAATGTGTATGGTTTTGTTTAATATATTGAATGTAAGGTCTTGTTGTGTTTTGATTTGTACTTGTTCCTCGATAAGTGATTTATGACTGTTGAATTTATGGATGTTCAAGTTTTCCCAAATGTCCATGCGGTTTCCCTTGTTGACTTGTTTTTTGAGTTTTGTGTTCTCTGGTGGGGGGAATTTATGTTTGTTTTGTATGGCGTGTGTTGCGAGGTTTGATTTATATACTATTAGATTTATGTATGCCTTTTTGTGCTCATTGTACCTTAGGATCAGTTTTTTCTTGGTTTGGCCGATATAGAATTTGTTACAGTCCGAGCATTGTATACTGTATTTCCCGTTTTGGTCTTTGTCTTCTTCTTTTTGATTGTTGTTTATTTTTTGTGTTATCTTTGTGTTTGGCTTGTATGTGATGTTGATGTTCAGTGGTTTGAAGACGTTTGTTAGTTTTTTGGTTTGGTGTCCTACGTACGTAAATGCTGTCCAATCGTTGTGTTGTTTTGTCTGTTGGGGTGGCTTGATCCTTGTTCTGTATTTTTTGTTTGATTCTGTTTTCTAGTTTATCTATTGTCTTTTGGGTGTGTCCGTTTTCGTTCGCTATTTGGTATATGATTTTCCGTTCTTTGTTTCGGGCTTCATTGCTGAGTGGTATCCTTAACATTCTATATATGAATACGTTATAGGCAGCCATTTTGTGTGATGGTGGATGGTTTGAACTTGCGGGTATGGTGGAGCTTGTTTGTGTAGGTTTCCTGTATATTGCCATTTGAAAATGTGTTTTGTTGTGGTTATATCCTATGGTTATGTCCAGGTAGTTAAGTTTTGAATTGTGTTCTTCCTCAATGCTGAAACATACTTTCTGATTTATTTCGTTAATTTCTTTTTTTATTTGTTCTATTCTTATTCCATTGTTTTGTGATATGTACAGTCCATCGTCAACGTATCTAAACCATTCTCCTTTTTCATCATGTGTTTTCATTATTGTTAAGATTTTCTCATCTATGGTTTGCATAGTATATCCGAAATATACCTGCAAATAACTGATTTCACATGAACATTGAATTACAAGGAAGTGAAAGTACTTTCAAAATATCTACTTTCATATGAATATTAAATAAAACGAAAATTGGGAGGTCTTTTTTCCCGATTTGTATCTGAAGGTAACTCCTATGCAGGATCTTCACATCTTTGTAAAAAGTTTTAGAATTAAATTGCTTTATGAAGATGTAGAAGTAGAAAGCCAAAAGCCTTCCTTCTCAAATATAAATTTCATTTCAGTAGTTGAATTAGTCAATTTTCAGAAATGTAAAATGTTCTAAACTTCACTAGAATTGCTCTGTATTAATAGAGTGCCTCTGAAGAGTATTTCCACCTGTGGTTTAAAATATAATTTTTCCATAATGAAGGGTTTCAAAAAATCCTGAAGATCACTGTATTTCAATCAACCGGAATGAAACTCCAACTTCCAGCTCTTCTGCCCGAAATTTCTCACGAAATTGTCCAAACCCTGTTAGACTTCCAATAGAGAGAGGAATAGATATGTCGGTGTCTTAAATTGAATTGAGGCGCTATTCTTATTTATCTCTTCGTTCTTTTCGACTTTTCCGTTATACAGTCGAGATCCTTTGATTTATTGGATTGCTTTTTGGTAAATTGTCCATAAAATATGGAGGAGCGATTTTCCTTTGTCTCGGACTGTGCTGAAACCTACCATTCCGATTCAGTTATCCTCATACGTATGACCTATCGAGTTCCTCGAAAACAAAGGAATAAATAAACGACGACATGAGGTGTATTGATGGTCGAATGAAATTTGGATGAATAGAAAATAGATGTGAAGAAAAAAACAGTATCTTTGTTTCACTCTTTCGAAGGCCTAATGGTAATTACGATTGAAAACGGTAAGCAAACTTGAAATGTTTCTATCACCTCTGCCTTCAAACTGAAATTAAATTGGTGAATAAAAGGTAATTCTTTGACTTGAATAATTCTTGAATGAACTTAATATAATCAGTTAACAGGGTGCTATTGTTGCCACCAAAACAAAAAATCTTGCTTAATTGAAAGGAGTATATTATTGCGAGAGGTTAATCTTTTGGGAAAGAAAGGTTTTCGCTTCCTACTTCATCTTGATAGAAAAAAAAATGAAAATCTTCCAGAGAAAGAAAGAAAGCAATCAATTTGAAAAAGTAATTATATACAAAGCTGCACGCTGCATATATACATGCAAAGAAGTAACTTTAAGACACAAACTGGAAGAAAAAGCCTTCTCGAAACAGCTACTTTCATATAAACATTGAATTACACGAAGAAAAAAAACTTTCGAAACAAATACTTTTATATGATCAGCTATCATTCACAAGATCCCTACACAATATATTGAATGAAAGACGTGAAATTCCACTTACATGGAATACTGTAATCCTCACTAGTAGACATCTGATGTTTACCAGTAAGGATGACAGTGTTCCATGTAAGTGACGTTTCACCTCTTTCATTTAATATATTGTGTAGGAATCCTGTTAATGATATATGATTCTATTCCATAAGACATGTGTGGAATACAAACTGAATAGAGAAAAGTGTTTCTGATATTTTGTGTTCATATAAAAGTATTTGTTTCTAAAGTATTTTTCTTTCGTGTAATTCAATGTTTATTCGAAAGTAACTGTTTCTAAAAGGCTTTTTCTTTCAGTTTGTGTCTGAAAGTTACCTCTTTGTATGATCTACAGAGCTTTGTATACAAAAACTACTTCTTTGAAATTGATGGGTTGCTTCCTTCTCTCGTATCAAGATGGAGAAGTAGAGAGCCAACACCTTTCTTTCCCGAAAAATTTTCGTCACTTGTCTCAAACGAGACAATATGAAAGATTGAGATTAGGTCATTTTGATCAA
Organism: Leptinotarsa decemlineata; assembly: GCF_025532065.1. NCBI lineage: Eukaryota > Metazoa > Arthropoda > Insecta > Coleoptera > Chrysomelidae > Leptinotarsa > Leptinotarsa decemlineata. Next base: position 7,721,332 of record NW_027412694.1, on the reverse strand, counting down.
GACGAAACAAGATGAGAGAAACATCTCCCAACAAGAGAGGACATAGCTCGAGAAAAGTTTACTAAATTTAAAATGATTATTATATTTTGAAATTTTCTGCGGTAGGTATATCATTTGATGCTTCTACTTTGGTAGTCGTAAGGCTCTTAGATTCACTAGGAACTTGTTTGTTTATTCAATGAATTCAAAATGTATTCAAACTTCTATAACCGCCAAAATGCTGACAAGCTATTTAGGCGACTGAAACAGTAACTAGACACACTGATAGCAAAACTCAGTAGAATGCAAAGGAGTCTCTTAGGTATAATCAATATTACTATGATTGCTGTCGAGTTTTATCATTAAGGTTTGAAATGATAATTCGGTGGATCTATCAGAACACAACCTATAACTGCTACGCTTCGAAAGTTATCCATTTTTAGCTTCTCTCGAAAACACTCCACTACATTTGTTTTTTGCTTTTTTGTTTTCATCTTCTGTCAGTGTTAGATGTTCCTCATATTCTTCCAGACGTCCTTCACGAATTGCCTCTGTGATTCAGTCGCATAAAACATGACGGCACACTTCTGTATTTTTGTGTCTCTGTACTCATTCTCAACCGATTCCTGTAAAGTGATACGACTGTATATGCCAAATCTGCTACCTCGAATAGTGCACCGAAGAAGGTGCAGATGCTGAAAAAAAAATGATGGAGAAGAAGATAAGCCCTTTTCTGAAGTAGATCTTCAGTTTAACCCTGGTAAATTTTTCCAGTTTTCATTATTCTTTTTATTCATTTACTAATCCCGTTCCTCATCAGCTTTTTCTTTGAATGTGATTTCCGAGGCTTCTGGCATCCACTGAAGGGCCGATCTCTTCCTGTCCACCAGTTGCTTCACCCATTCACGGATTTCCCAAACTAGTCATTCTCGAGTTCATTATTACCGATTTGGATACGAAAATCATTCAATATCTGGTGAGTAACAAAATTTTCCCCAATTCGGCAAAAAAGAACACGTTAATTGTATTGACAAATTCACGAATTTGAAGACCTTCCTGTCGGTCCACTCGCAAGCCCGGTGTAACAATATTGTACGTGAGTAGATATTTTGTCTATGATATAAAGATTTACTTTTTTACAATCTCCAAAAATACTAATTTCACTACAAATGACCTAGTCATCTTGACAAGGTCCACGTCGGAAAGGGTAGCTGGTAATATTATCCAAAGCACGATGACCAGTGTGAAGGTGGCCATGCGTTTTCATCCATGTGTTTGGTGAAAGAGAGGCGAGCGCGCTATTCCGCCATAGGTCGTTTCACCTCAATTATTCACATGGCTAGCCATGGAAATTTTTACATTGATAGACTCATTGCTGGAAACGAACTGATGTGATTGGAAATGATTCAAATGATGATGAAAATCCTTTTTTTATGAAATGAACCGCATTTTATTGAAATTGTACAAACAACTGATAATAATAGAAGCAGAAAAATAATTTCAAATAGAAATTCGTTGCTAGGAATATTTTTTCTGTCAATTAATTGAATACACCCCCGACTACCCTTAATTCAATTTTCATTAAAAAAAATCATAAGTCCTTGCAAAAACACATTGCTGAGAGTATTTTTTCATAAAACCATCGAATTTGGCATGCTTATTGACCCCAGAGGGGTCACTGATTTTGTCTCACGAAAATACACCCCCTTCTACCCTTAATTCAATTTTAATTTAAAAAATCATAACTCCTTGCAGAAACACATTGCTGGGAATATTTTTTCATGAAACCATAGAATTTGGCATGCTTATTAACCCCAGAGGGGTCACTGATTTTGTCTCACGAAAATACACCCCCTTCTACCCTTAATTCAATTTTCATTAGAAAAAATTATAACTCCTTGCAGAAACACATTGTTGGGAATATTTTTTCATGAAACCATCGAATTTGGCATGCTCATCAACCCCAGAGGGGTCAATGATTTTGTCTCACGAAAATACACCCCCTTCTACCCTTAATTCAATTTTTATTAGAAAAAATGATAACTCCTTGCAGAAAGACATTGCTGGGAATATTTTCTCATGAAACCATCGAATTTGGCATGCTTATCAACCCCCGAGGGGTCACTGATTTTGTCTCACGAAAATACACCCCCTTCTACCCTTAATTCAATTTTCATTAAAAAAAATCATAACTCCTTGCAGAAATACATTGCTGGGAAAATTTTTCCATGAAACCATCCAATTTGGCATGCTTATTAACCCCAGAAGGCCCTTCCACCCTTAATTCAATTTTCATTAAAAAAAATTATAACTCTTCGCGAAAACACATTGACAGTTCATTCATAACCGTAACTTTCTGTCAATAACTGAAACAGATTATCATTTTTTTCGAGAATCATATTATTCGCAGCATTCACAATGGGTTTCCAATGATAGTGTTGAATAAGGTTCGAAAACCAAATCCATTGATCTAAGTTTTAGTCGTAGTATTCACACGTAGAAAAAAATCATCTATTTCGAAACCACTATGCTCTTCAACTTGTAGATAGAAGGTGTTTGAGTTAACTTTCTTGGAGATCATTCCAGCAATGTGTTTCTGCAAGGAGTTATGATTTTTTCTAATGAAAATTGAATTAAGGGTAGAAGGGGGTGTATTTTCGTGAGACAAAATCAGTGACCCCTCTGGGGTTAATGAGCATGCCAAATTCGATGGTTTCATGAAAAAATATTCCCAGCAATGTGTTTCTGCAAGGAGTTATGATTTTTTTTAATTAAAATTGAATTAAGGGTAGAAGGGGGTGTATTTTCGTGAGACAAAATCAGTGACCCATCTGGGGTTAATGAGCATGCCAAATTCGATGGTTTCATGAAAAAATATTCCCAGCAATGTGTTTCTGCAAGGAGTTATGATTTTTTTTTAATTAAAATTGAATTAAGGGTAGAAGGGGGTGTATTTTCGTGAGACAAAATCAGTGACCCATCTGGGGTTAATGAGCATGCCAAATTCGATGGTTTCATGAAAAAATATTCCCAGCAATGTGTTTCTGCAAGGAGTTATGAATTTTTCTAATGAAAATTGAATTAAGGGTAGAAGGGGGTGTATTTTCGTGAGACAAAATCAGTGACACCTCTGGGGTTAATAATCATGCCAAATTCGATGGTTGCAAGGAAAAATATTCCCAGCAATGTATTTCTGCAAGGAGTTATGATTAATGAAAATTGAATAAAAGGTAGAAGGGGATGTATTTTCGTGAGACAAAATCAGCGACCCATCTGGGGTTAACAAGCTTGCTAAATTCGATTGGTTTCTTGAAAAAATACTCCCAGCAATGTGTTTTTGCAAGGACTTATTCTTTTTTTAATGAAAAGTGAATTAGGGGTAGTTGGGGGTGTTCTCTCGCGAGACCAAATCAGCGACCCTTCTGGGGTTAATAACCATGCCAAATTCGATGGTTTCATGAAAAAAAATTCCCAGCAATGTGTTTCTGCAAGGAGTTATGATATTTTTTAATGAAAATTGAATTAAGGGTACTCGGGGGTGTATTTAATTAATTGACAGAAAAAATATTCCTAGCAACGAATTTCCTTTTGGAATTATTTTTCTGCTTCTATTATTATCAGTTGTTGTACAATTTCAATAAAATGCGGTTCATTTCATAAAAAAAAAGGATTTTCATCATCATTTGAATCATTTTCAATCACATCAGTTCGTTTCCAGCAATGAGTCTATCAATGTAAAAATTTCCATGGCTAGCCATGTGAATAATTGAGGTGAAACGACCTATGGCGGAATAGCGCGCTCGCCTCTCTTTCACCAAACATATGGATGAAAACGCATGGCCACCTTCACACTGGTAGCACGATGGACGTTGTTCACATCCGGTGCCTGAGGGAGCAGATGTCTGTCAACCCCAGCAAAACTGTGATAATACCCTTCACCAGGAGAAAATTGGACGATTCACCGCCACTTTCCCTCAATGATGAGGTCATTCCATTTGGTGAAATATCTTGACATTTGTCATCGATAAAAAACTCACCTGGAATGTTCACTTGGAAAAAGTTTTACACAAAGCCAAACTGTCCCTATGGACATGAATAAGGATTTGTGGTAAAACTTGGGGTTTACGTCGCAAACAAATCCATTGAATTTATGTGATAATTATCAGACCAATGATCATTTATCGAGCAATTGCCTAGTGGCCGAAGGCTTTACAGAAAATGGCAAAACGGCCCAGGCGAATCTTTCTGGCTTACAAAGACAGGTTTGTCTGGCCATCAGTGGTGCCATCAGTACCACACCGTCAGTGGTCATGGAGATCCGTCTAGATCTACCTCCTCTACACATTTTTCTGGAGAGGGAGGCTAGATGGACTGCATACAGACTTGTGCACATTGCCAATTGCACAAATCAATTTAATGCAGTGTGCAACACTGTTGGTTGACACTGGAAGTCACAGCATTCTGGAAATGACCTCTGACTTTATGCCTCTAACTGTCAACTACGAACTGCGTCAAAAAGTACTGTTCCCGAGTAGAGAGGACTGGATCCTCGAGGAAAACAAAATATAAAGAGCAGATAGTTGTTGGTTCTTAGATGGATCGAAAACACCTTCAGGTTCTGGTGCAGGTGTTTTCAGTCGCAGACCCAGGACAGAGATATCAACCTGCCTAGGAACCTATGCGACTGTATTTCAAGCGGAAATTTACGATATTAAATTATTGTGATGAGATTGCAAGATGCCAATCTCATCAAGTCAATAAAAATACATTCAAGCGGCTTTGGAAGCTCTTGCTCTTGACCGAGCAACTTCTAAATTTGCCTTCGATAGGAAGACTTAACAGATTATCTCTGGTCCGGATTCCATACTGGCTTGGAAGGCAATGAGGCTGCTAACTACTTTGCAAAAGAGGGTGCTGCAAGCTGCTTTATTGCACCAGAACCTGTCATTGGCGTCGCTTTAGGCTTTGCCAAACCAACATGGCAAGAAAATTTATGGAATTCTGGTAGAATATTCCAGAATTGGCCCTCTCCAAGGCGTTCATTCATATTTCGCAGCTTGAAACCAAAAAGTTGTTGGACTGCAGTAGGGATGAACTACGATGTCTAACAGGCCTTCTCATAGGTCATTGTCATTTGAAATACCATATGCAGAAGCTCGAACTCCCGGAAGACAGTGTATGTCGCCTTTGTTTGAAAAATGATGAAACAGCAGAGTACATACTTTGTAAGCCTGCCCCGCAGGGATTCAGAGTTTGGCAAAGCCGTTGTCTTACCATCACACCTGGAATTCAAATTACCATATAAACTAAAAGGCTTCGTTTAGAAGCTGGGTTTATTTGGCCGAGTATGGAAAGATGTGAGCCACAATAAACCCTTGCGTGTTGCGGTGAGGAGTCGAATAGACCCACTCAGTTCTGACCTAACCTAACCCAACGAATGTTCTTATGTATGTTGGAATAACTCTCTGTCCCAATTCAATTAATATGACCTTTTCACCTCACTTACTTAACTTTCTTAACATTTCATTAAAAAAAACAGTAAACCTTCGCCAATGAAATACGTCGTTTTATTCTTTTATGATTCCGGAATTTTATAACCTTATTTCATATTTTCATGCGTTTCCTTTCCATCGCGAGTGGTTTCCTTCGTATATTTCACACCACATTTAATTTATTTGAGAGAATCCCGTTCACTAGCTGTTAACATTCTCTTTTCTCATAGCATGGTAGAACGTTGAAAATTGAGATTATTTCCATGAACGACTTCGGTGAAAACTTTGTAATTGGTTCGAAGTTTCGGATGATCAGAGTGGAAAAAGTTTATTATGCCGGTTTTGCATTTTTTTCTCAGCACCGCACAATTTTTTATGAAAACTCTATCTTTTTCAGCTGATAAGAAATGACTGTTCTTGGTAGTGATGAAATGTTTATTCTATGTGGTTGTTCGTCTTCGAAAAACAGCTACCCGGTGATTGAAAACGTTTAATATGGTGTTGGAATAGCTTCAAAGTAAGACAAGAATCAACTGAAACGTTCTGGTTAATTATGACAATCTTGAAGTTACAAAATATCCAATATGACATATCAACTTTATCTATTATAGTGAATGATCCATTATTATATTAATATAATCATTTGCTTCATTCTTTCGAAATACGGCTTTCTTGAAGAAAATAATGTTTATATCAAAAACGATATTCATAACAATATGTTATTTAACTAGTACTGTTTGAATCTATACAGTGTGTAAAAGCCAAATGGAATAAATTCATTATTTCGGTTACGGTACATATTTCAACAAAATCTCGAAACACGTCAAATTTATTTTATAATTTGACATACTTCAACGGAAAAACACTACCCAATGGTTGGATTACCGGAAATACATAAAATAACTGTTTTACTAAATTAGATGTTATGCTTGAGTTTGAGGAAAACCCACATACATCGAGTAGTCAGGCATCCACTACATTCAATGTTAGCCATACATCGATAGTAAAAATATTAAAAGCAAATAAAATGCATCCCTATAAAATGATACCTACTTAGGAGCTCATAGAAGACTATTTTGATAGAAGAACTTATTGTTGGATAACAATATCATCCAATTAGAAGACGTTATGTTTTCTGATGAGTGTACCTCATGAATGTCTCTTAACGGTCATGCTAATCGGCAAAATTGCCGCTACTGGTCAACAGATGGATGAGAGAAGAACACACGCAATACCCTCAAAAGGTTAATGTTTGGTCAGGGATTGTAGGAAACCATATGATTGGTACCTTTTTCATTGAGGGCAACTTGAATGGCGATGATTATTTGGCACAACTTCAAAATGATTTATATCTTGATCCAAGAAACCCTCAAGTTCCAGTGAATACAATATGGTTTCAGCAGGATGGAGCACCACCACATTACCATTTTAATATCAGGCAATACCTCGATACATCTCCCAATCGATAGATAGGGAGAGTCGAGGATCGATTGAATTGCCAGCGCGATGACCTGATCGTTCATCATTAGATTTCTTTTTATGGGTACATGTAAAGAGCAATGTGTACAAAACTAAACCTTCAGATTTGAATGACTTAAAAGAACGAATAACGTTTGCGATTAGGTCGGTCACGCCTGATGTTAAATAATGTTAGAAGACATTTTATTTGAGATTAGGAGCCAAGACGTTTGCGGTGAACATTTTGAACACCTATTTCGTTAACATTCATAGTTCTTTTTCGTATTCTACATTTCATTACGTTTTAGAGTGTATTTTATCGAATTTAATGATTTTAATTTATTTTATCTTAATTGTTCGATAAACTTGAGAACGATAACATTTTCGAATAGAGAATGAAGAGACCTGTCATTCGAAGAGGGTTGAAGGTAGGGGTGGCATTTTTATATTGAAGAATGTCAAATTATAATTTACATTTGACGTGTTTCGGAATTTTTCAAAAATATGTACAGTACCTAACCGAAATAATGAATTTATTCCATTTGGCTTTTACACACTGTATATGTATGTAATATGTATTCTAGTTCGGGTCAAATCGCTGTTGCCAGATCGACCATGCAACAAATTAAATGAAAGCAATTAATGAAAAGTAAAAATAAATTTGTAAATCACGCAACAGGTATTGATATCATATGAATTGTGCAATATAATAAACTAATGAACGTTATTCAAATTGAAGTTAATTTTTTAGAGCTGGTAAATGCTTGTACTTGAAAATGTTTTCTTATTTCAATTTATTTTTAAAATTGAGACAATTTAAGAACTTCATCATAAGTTATGGTGAAGGATCTCCTAGAAATATCAGTGAGAATTTGCGCCTTCGTCAAAATTCAAAAATAGGAACAGAAGAAACGATAGGAAATTATTTATTTATCTAGTGAATTCTGGAAAATTAACGTGCTGATTAACAGAAAAACAGATTTTAAACAGATCTTTTCTGAAGTCTATTCATATGAAATACAGTGATCAAATTCATTGTGACTTCTTAATGAGGGACTAAACAGCATACAACTTACTTTGAAAATATTTATTCGCCTCCCCTACCATGTCGAAATGGTCCCCTTATCATAATATATAGTTTATTATGTAAAAAATGCATTAATACAGTTGAAGTTCTTCCTTTTTTTTTCAATCACCAAAGTACCCGTACCTGAAACTCTGGATATTCTGTGAGCTCTTTTCGATACGAATATCATCAAAATGTTAAAAGAAAGTGCTGACGTCGACCTATTTCAATTAGAATGATACATTCTACGAACTTCTGGACACCATGGGTGTGAGTATTTGGAAAAAAGGGTACCTCCTGATTATGTCATTCACCTCCTGATTATATCATTTACCGAAGTGTGAAATTTACTCTATATGTAACTTATCAAAAAATTAAAATATGACTTTACCTGGACGTGTCATTATATTACGTAAAAGCAGTTTGAACTGCTTCTGTGATGTTTCTGTTCATTTGTTTTTTACATGTGTTACATTGTTTTGTAAGATTTTATTTAATCAAGCAAATAAACATGATTGTTATTGTTGTTGTTGGTAATCATCATGCATGTCAGAACAGAGCTATTCTCAAGTATGTCACTCAACAAGACGAACGAATTTGTGAACCAATGCACTGAAAGGTAACATCTGCTTCAGGTTTTACAAGCCAACGGATACAATAAACAAGATATTATTAGAGCAACTATGTCAAGGAAATCCAACAAGCAAATGTGCACCCAAACACCCATCGTTGACTCAGCTTGCCTGAATATATCCACAAGGTTACTGACAGGGTATGAAAAACTCTTGAAAAAACACCAAGTAAAAACAATATTAGAGCCAACTCGAAAACTATCTATGTGCCTCAGCTCGCTTAAGGACCATAAAGATCCCCCTTTCAATCCAAGTTGATTCCGGGTTCCACGCTACTGCTGTTCGGTGAACGTCTGTACGACTCTGAGAAATGTGAGATTCCGTTTAACGGAACTTGAAAGATTTCGACAATTTGGTGAGTTGGAAAAATCCGCAGACGGTGAACACGCCTTTCAAGAAGACAATGTGATGAAAATCCAAAAAAACAGAGCCTCTACACACCACTCACCACTATTACACGCTTCTAAACATCCATAGATATTCATAGACACCGGAACAACGTCAATAGAAAAGAAGAAATCACGAAGAACGACAAAGCGTGGTATCCAGGTCTATGCCAATGTTTGATCAAACTCCAATCAGGACTTTCTATAAATATCAATGACTTACAACAAAGAATTTTTAAACAGATCTCTTCGATATGATCAGGCCGGCTGGTTGTCAGATACTGCTACCCAATTATGTTGGTAACCACATTAAATATCGACATCGTACTGCTATCGCTTTCTGCTGGTAAAGGTAGCTACAATGAATTTCAGGATACACTGAAATCGTACTTATGAGCTTCTATGGGCTTTGTATTCTTTAACAATGTAATTGTAGGAAGTAAAGTATTAGCTGGCTGTTAATTTGTCGTGGTTTTTGCTTTCCACTCCCAACATTTCAATATTCAATAATTCATAACTGAATTTGTATTCTGTTGCAAAAGAACTTTTCAAAACTTAATCACGAAGTGGAAGTAAGATACGATAATATGAAAGTTAATAAAAAAATGATCAAACAAAGGAAGTTTACTCAAGAAACCCTCAAATACAAAATTGTTCGCGTCACGGAAATGATTCAAAATGAAAATTTGCTAGTATGGACTTTCCATGAGCTTATTGCGAATCTGAAAACTCATATTTCATGGTTCTTTTGGCATTTTATACAACGCATTGTCAAAAGCCTGGATATGGGTCAAGACAGAAATTTTTCGGCTTCGCGGGACATTTACCCTCTTCAAAGTAAGCGGAGAAAATTTATTACATTGTAAGATATCATGTTGCGTTGGCCAAAGGAAAATCGGAACTCGGCTTAGAAATAATTCTTTATTTCGTCGTCCTTACTTTCTTGAATTTCCTTATCAATATGTATGAATACATAATAGTTATGAAGTGTCGCTCGATGCTCAAGTTTCTGGAAAAGTGATGGAGATCTGATGGAGATCTCTGAAACATTCCAATTGAAGGGTAACTATGTATTGAAAAACCATGGGCGGTCAACCGTATGATTATTTCATGCTTTGAAACTCAATGCAAAAAAGTCCCCAGGAAGAAAAAAAAGCTAAGCTTTCGATTTGATCATCAGTTCACAAACTTTTAGATTTGAAGTGGAGAATAACAGGTGCGTGTAGAGAACTTCAACGGAAGTTTTTCGAAATATTACAGAGGACTTTGAGAGCAGACCACGGTTTAAAAAATGAACGACATTTCGAACATGAGAACTCTTTATTTTATTGCAGAATACTCGATACTTAGTTATTTTCATGATTTTATATAACTTCTTCGAAAGCATGGATTATTTCTGAAAGGAAACTGAACGATTTTTTTCTAGTTTTTACAATGATGATCTGCACAATACTTGTAAACTAGAGACCTGTTTTACAAAGGACCGATTGTTTATTAGTTCTGACGATCCATGCAAGCCATTGTTCTATTACTAGTTCTATTAATATGTTCGCATCAGCTGTCATATTCGCTATCAGTCAATTTTCCAAATTTGTCAGAAGAGTTTGTTCATTTAAATAGTGCAAGCTATACAGTGTATCCGCAAAGTATGGAATAAATTCGATATTTCCAATACCAAAACTCGTTTTAGAAAAACCTGAAACTCGTCGATTTTTAATTTCAATATTCTACATTTTACAACAAAATTTCATTATACAGGGTGATCCATTTTAATGCGATGACGTCATCGGTAATTTTTTTAAATGCTACACCCTGTATTTGGTGTCAGTTTGATAACGAGTTGATTACGAAAAGGTATGATACTTGGGGTCTAACGGACAGAATTTGAAAGATCTACGCTCAGAAAATAAATTTTATCGATATCTAATAAAAGTAGAAATTGATTAATTACTTTATTATTTTTTTCTAATGAATTATTCAACAATGGAAAAGTGATCTAGTAATAAATACATGACTTTATTTTAAATGTTCGAACTGTAGTTCTTGATGTAGTTGACAGTAATCGTGCTAACAAGTATTTCTTATTGATTTCAAAAAACTAGGTGGCTAATTTTTTTGTTATTTTGAAATGTCACTGTTTCGATTAACTTTCAGTAACTGTTAAATAGAACAGTAGTATTAATTCGTGAATTTTCTGTAGTATTGCTTTGAATTAATTTGAAGTATTGTAATGAATTTAAGTGTAAAGCAAAGACTTGAAATACTTATGATGATTGGCAATAGAGACAGATCGCGAACTCAGATTGAAGTGTGTAACTTATTTAATAAAAAATATCCAGAAAGACGCATAACGCAGTCAGCAGTAAGTAATATTGAAAAGAAATTTCGAGAAACTGGCACAGTTGAAAATGCACGCAAATCAGGTCGTCCTTCTGTAAATGATGATACAAAACTAGATGTTCTACTTGCTTTTCAAGAAGATGTGCACACTTCTGTCCGTTAGACCCGAAGTATCATACCTTTTCGGAATCAGCTCGTTACGGATTATCTAAAATTGACAATACAGGGTGTTGCATTTAAAAAATTATCGATGACGTCATCACATTAATATGGATCACCTTGTATAATGAAATTTTGTTGTAAAATGTAGAATATTAAAACTAAAAATCGACGATTTCAGGTTTTTGTAAAACGACCTTTTGGAAATATCGAATTTATTCCATACTTTGCGGACACACTGTATAGAAAATGTTGAATGTCACAACTAAAAAATAAAAGCAATATATGATGGAATCGTATTCAAGAAACAGTTTATCGTAAGATTGTAGTGAAAATCTCAAAATGAAGTGTTTCTTGAATAAAAGCAATAGTGATACAATATAAAAATATGACACCTATCAAAAGTAACTCATAAACAAATTGTGAATAGTAGTGCTGTTGTAAATTCTGGATCAAAATTTTCCCTTCATGAAATCATCTATCGAATAGAAGTTACCTATCATAAGCGAGGAAATTTGTGGGTTGAATCTTGAAAATCAGTAATGAATAAGTATGCTTGATATCTCCCATATATGTATCCGGGTAATAAATAAGTACAATTGTCCAATATACTCATGAAAAAGAAGGCAAAAAAATGTTCAGTCTTTAGAATGAATCCTGATTAAAGGATTATGCGTTTTTGAGAAAAAAAAAACGTTACGCGCTGAAGCTGATGGTCTTAATCTACTTTCAACCTGTGCATAATAGAGCTGTAACAATTGACTTGAAATTCAGAATCTCTCTATAATTCTAAATTGAAAAGCTATTGTTTGTAGCGTAAAAATGAGGTTTGAAGGTGATTGACAATGTTTCATGATGAATTTCATCAGTTCGGACTTCCGTTGTCTGATATTTTATAAAATGATTTGAAATCCCTGAAAGAACTAATAAAAAAAAGAATTAAAAATGAATAGCTGAACATAACAATTATATTAAGTAAAAAAAACTGAAATGAAATGATATCGAAATGAAATACAAGCAACAAAAAAATATATATAAAGTTAAAAAATTCCAAACCAATTTACTTCACGACGTTTCGATTGTTAGTATCCACAATCGTCTTCGGGTGATTCTAGTACTTCCACTTATCTTCGCTTTTCTTTTTCCGCTTCACCGGTTTAGTGGGAGATGACCGTTTGGTGGGAGTGTCATTTTTTGCTTTATTATGGGTTTCCATATGTTGCGAATCTTTACGCTAGCTTGGCTGAATACATTGTTGGACAACATGCATGCGGATTCTTTGAATTTCCTCCTAAACCAGTGTTTCTCCATGTTTGTAATCTCAGCTTGGAATCACTTGATGTTATGTTGATGGGTCCAAATATGCTCTGCTATTTGGTTTCCCCTCGGTATGTGTTTCTTGTGCTCGGCAATGCGAACATTTAATGGCCTTTTAGTTTCATTGATATAGGATTTTCCGCACTCACAAGGTATCCGGCAAATGCTATTCTTGGAATCGCAGTCCGCGTTTGGTGGCCTGGTTTTCGTGAGTCATCAACCGATCCACGATTGTGGATATTAACAATCGAAACGTCGAGAAGTATCTTGGCTTGGAATCTCTCAACTTTTTTGTTCTATTTTTACTTGTATTTTTGATTCTTTTTTTTCATAAATGTTTCAGTGATTTCAAATCATTTTATATAATATCAGACAATGAGAGTCCGAACTAATGAAATTCATTAGAAGTGAGGGTTTCACAATAGAGTTTCCAATTTAGATATGTATCTATTTGTAATCCTAGAAATTTCACAATTTGTTCACTTTCTTTGGTAGGACGAACTAAGTGAAATTCCGTCACAATATTTTAGTGGAGTCTGAAATCGTGAGTACCGAGTTTTGCTGTTGTTAAGATTTGAGATTGAACTTATTAATCACCCGTTATTTTTTTTCAGAAATATAAAGTTTTCAGGTATGATAGATATATACCCTAACTACAGAAGAGGTTTTCAAAAATTCGTTATCAAGCCCACCTGAATAGATGAAATCTGTTAAGAATAATTTCTACCCCTGCGTCAGCCTTCTTCTAATTCGACACATTCCTTCCACATCTGGTTGATTTTGGATTGAAAAAATGGTGATATATAATCAATTTTGATGTCCAATTTAACGGCATCAGTTATTGAAGGGTTAAATTTAATAATCACCAAATAGCAAAATTGGATTAGATTTTTACGATGGCCGTCATAAAATCAAAGTAATAAACTTTTCAATACCATTATCAAAGATTTTATAGTCGTTAGACATTGATTACCTGAATTCTTTGAAATTTTCTGAAAGTATAACCATCAACTAGAAATACAGGAAAAACAGAAGCAACTTCAATGTTTATACTTTTAGAGCGTGCACTATTTGTGTTCAATGTTATAGCACATGAGTATTCATTCAACTATAATTGTGTCCAATCTATTTTCCGGGTTTTTTTACCGTCTACGTTTCGTCTACTACTGGGGTATGAGAAGAAACGTTAGGCATGAAAACCTGCAGACCACGGCCAAAAAATCCGGAAAACAGCATCAACACAGTTATCTCCGGCCGTAAAAGTTTAGATTCTGTAATTGTATTATTTCCTGTTTTGCGAAAAGCAATTTTGTTGTCACTATGACTTGTCAGTACAATTACTTAAAATAATATACAATATAACATAATATCACAACTGATGAAAATATCTCGTTACAATTGATTACTTACTTAAATGTCGAAGAATATTTGACAATGTAGGCGCAAACATTTTCAACAACAAATTCGATTACACGTACTGTTCTCTGAAAAAGTTGCCTCCACGACAGTCTGTACATACGAGTAAACATATTTTAATAAGAAATACAGTATACTTTGTTTGCATTATTTAGCGTGGATAGGATAGTATCTACATCGTTACGTGCATCTGCGAAACGGTCATTTAATTATATTGGTACATTGGGTAGCAAGTAGTTTTTCCTGAACTATTTCGGGCTGAGCGTATCAATTGTTTTTTTATTAATAAATTATTTTCAACAACACAGAAAATACTTCCTTGATATGATCAAGTAGTGTCATATATCTTGACTTCATTTTACATCAGTGAATGTACCAATTTAATATTTGCATTTTCGATTGTTTTTGGCGAATTACGAATGTAGTTTCTTTCATATTCAGTTTCGTTTTTATGGATGGTGTTCAATTTTCCCAGAATACACATAGTGACAGCCGTAAGAATTGTACATTGAAGCAATAGAGGTTGGCATGTGTCCATGTTCATATTTTTAAAGCTGGCAATACTTATAACAGCTGAAACCTTAATTTCCAAATTATAAATTGAAATACATATACCTAAGAATTTTTCTGAAAAATTTCTGATACTTCATATAGAATGTATAATGACGAGCACTGTGTAATCGCCAATATGGCATGGTATTAAATTTTGGTCTTAATTTGAATATGTTACAATTTTTTGCTTGTTCTGCGAAGACGAGTCTCAATTCATTCATCTTGAAGGGTGAAAGGTAAATACCATAAAAGTCTATTTTCCCCAATGAGAATAACAATATTCAGACTCTGAGACATTTTCCATTTCAAATGAAGAGAATAAATGATGAGTATTCATATAGAAATCTCTTAATTCGTGGATATCAAATATCACCCTAAGTATAATACTTGATTAAAAAAAAATTAAAAATATAATACTGGCGTTTATTGTGAGCACTTTTCTCAGAGGGACATAATAGGATTATTATAAAGTTTGACAAAATGTTTTCGTTTCATATAATAAGACTATCTGATTGGTCATTCAGGATAATGCTTTAACTAATGCGGTAATTTCACATTATGCAAAAACAATACCAGCAAGTTTCGATGCAAAACTATCCCACATTACTCATAATTTATATCGTATTTCTGGCATATTCCAATAGACATGACGGCAGTATCAAATAACTGTCAATTTAATGGTTTAAGGGGGAAATTCATTTTAAAAAAAATCAAAACGCAGCTTCAGTTAGATTCAAAAAATTCAGATTATTAAGATTTTCAATAAAATAAAACATTAAAATACTGCATTCGTCCTTTTCGACTGAAACACCAATCACAGCATATGACGTCACGCTTAGGTAAACTCCGCTGTCAATACTATCATTCACTGTGTTTAATTGTTGTGATTACTACTGATTAGGCATTTGGATTGATTTTTGATCATTTAACATGTGATTCATCGACTCCACTCTACTATAACAATGGAACCAAGCTTTGTTGAGGCAAGTAGCTCAAATTTGCCCAGGATTGATGTATTAATGTTAGGTGATTTCTTCGTAATTAATAAATGTTTCTCGTCTTAGTTTAAAAATATGAAAACTTCGTTGTAAGTGAATTTTGTATTTATCTTTACCCTAAATACAACCAATTCAAATATAATCAAACTCGTTTTGAACTCATGCGAGTTTATTTTACTTAAATAGGTTATTTTTACAGTAACCCTGTCATTGCTCATGTTTGAGGTTAGCTCCACCACACCTTGTAAGTTGATATTTAACAATTGATACCATATCAATATCCGATAAAAGTTAACGATTAAAATTGATAATAAGAATGATAGCCAAGACCAAAACAAACATGACCTCAATGAATTAGTTATTCCATAGCCTCAATATTTCAACTATTTCACGTCAAACAAACATTTTAAGTATAAAACCTATCATATCAAATAGGTCTTCACAGAAATAAAATGGCGAATTCGTTACTACGTCGTTCAGGTTTCTCCGTGCGAGCTTCAACCACTTACAGCTTGTCAAATGTAGGAATAGCTTTCTAAATTTTGTTATGGTCCCGCGTACTGGATGTGCATTCTTTAACAGACTATGAGAGCGAGTGAGAGAGAATTCTCACGTCTCTTCCTGGATTTAAGAAGCTGTATCTCTTATTATTTTCTTGTTTGGAACATGTTCAAACACTTTGTTGGGTGTTCTTATTGATGTGTTTTTACATTGCAGTTCTGCCACACCACTTATAAACTTTGAAATTCATGTTTATCACAGGAATTAATTTAATGTTTTGTTTACTTTCTTCGCTACGCATACACAAAATGGTATGTTTATCTAAGCGTGGCGTCAGAGCCGAAGCCATGTCACCTGCGAGCTGTTTTCGCACACTATTGAAAAACTATTAGAGAAATGGCCTAAAACTTTGTCAAATTTAAGTTTTTTAACGAAATAAAGGTTTTCTCGTAAATAGTAAATGTGTACCCACATTATGGAAGACTACTTTAAACTCTTTCGTCATGCCTATTGATATTTTCCGCGGCATTTGTCATTACCAACATTGGTAAACAATTCATGTGGTTTTACTTCATACAGAATACTCAGCTACGATGCATATATTAATTGGAACACGGTTAAACACAGTTAAAACTGGAAATTTGAAAGGATGCAAGCACTGAAACATTACTGATTTTCGTTCAAAATTGCTAGACTTAAATCCATCTTGTTCATATATCGTTCAATACAGAAGCACTGCGAGTATTGGAATGTTTCAATTCGTTAGAATTACTTACGTCATACTGGCCACCAAATGAGTAATTTACAAGGAATGCACCATACCTGCAACAAATAATAATAGGTGATTATTATAGGCATTGAAAATTGTAAAATATATGAATGAGATCGCGAAAGATAGGTATAAATGTTTCGCGAGTAAAATGCACCAATGACTTCAAGCCAAACGCTACCACTATCTATCACGTTTTAATTTTTGTACAGAGTGAGTGAAATTTAAGACGATGCATCGATACGATACAGATTACAGAGAAAATGAAAATTTGCATGTAATGTAGCTAATCAATGTGATATTGAACTTCGGAACTTCACTCTTATATTCAAATTTATACAAAAACAAAAAATCGTTGGCACAATATATCATACAAAACATTTTTATAACGGAACTACGGAACTGGTATGGAAGATATTGCTCACCGTTTAGTAGAGATTTGATCATATCTGATGAATTAAAAGTTGAAAAGGAAATGGAGAATTGGAAACTGTTAATTAAATATAGGATAGAGAAAATAACTTTTATCGAATTTCCGCCGATATTTTCATTTGTTACAACCGGTTTCGGCATTCTCAAAATTTCTTAACAAATGAAAATGTTAGTAGGAATCAGACGACAGTTGTTTTCTCTATCCTATATTTAATGTGAATTTCCACAAAATGAATAGGTCATCAATTGAACAAGTTAAATTATGAATTTTTCAACATAGGTAAAAGTTGTAAATTACCGGTATTTTAGATTTCAATTCATGTCATTTTGATTTTTAGTAACTTTCGACTACCGATGATAAAATACTTTTAAAATAGAACTATGTGATTGCTGAAGCATTAACACCTTCACCTTCAGGTTCTAATGCAGGTGTTTTCAGTCGCAGACCCAAGACAGAGATTTCAACCTGCCTAGAAACCTATGCGACTGGATTTCAAGCGGAAATTCACGCTATTGGATTGTGTGCACAGATATTGGAAGAATTCAACCTCATACACAAGTCAATAAAAATATTCTCAGACAGTCGAGTGGCGTTGGAAGCTCTTGGTTCCTACCGAGCAACATCTAAATTGGTAGCAAATTGCCAAAAACGACTCTCCTTGATAGGAAGACTTGACAGATTGTCTCTGGTCTGGATTCCTGACCATACTGGCCTGGAAAGCACTGATGCTGCTGACTCCGTTGCAAAGAATGGTGCTGCAAGCAGCTTCATCGGACCACAACCTGGAGGGCAAGAAGATTTATGGATTGCGGACAGAATCTTCTAGGATTGGCTCACTCCAAGGCGTTAATTCACCCTTCGAAGCTTGATACCAAACATATGTTGGACTAACAAGCCTTCTCACAGGTCACTGTCATTTGAATCATCATATGCAAAGAATCGGACAGTCGGAAGATAGTGTGTGTCGCCTCTGTTTGAAAAATGATGAAACAACAGAGCACATTCTTTATGCCTGCCCCGCTAGGAACCGAATCAGGTTTTGGAATTCTGCAGAGCCGAACTCTTAGCATCTGACCTGAAAGACCACTCACCATACAAACTAATCAGCTTCGGTAAGAAGCTGGGTTTGTTTGGTCGAGTGTGAATAGGTGTGAGCCACAATAAACCCTTGCGGGTTGCGGTGGAGACCCACTCACTTTTGACTTTACCTAACCCAACCCCATTTCTCTTCAATCATGTATGTGCAACGTATCATCAACATCGATAGCTTCGCTCAACATTTAGGGTTAGGTATATTCTTTTCAATTGGTTCATAAATAGAACAGTCATGTCCATTTGAGAAAATCATTTCAACAATCTGCATACTACTAAGTGAAAAAATTATGGATTTGGCTGAAACTTTGGGTCACTGATATTTATAATTTGAAAAATGATTTTCTCATGAATCAAATGTAGGCAAATACATGAGAACCAAAAACTGAAGTCCATGCAAAAGATGTCCCGAGCAATAGCTACTTAATAATGACTGTGGAACTAGGTAAAAATCAGATTATTTTCTACATCCAAAGACCAGAAAAAAGAAAATTTTTCAATTCACCCCTGCCAGGAAACGCACGTTTCATCGATCTTTAGCTCGCACAAATTACAAGTTTTGAGGGTTGTCATTTGTAGGAGGGCAACAGCTGGTTAACCAAAAAATTTTTGTTTCACAGATCCAGATAGGTTATTGTTTTTTTCGTATATCGTTTTTAAAAATTGACATTGTATTCCAAATAGTATCTATTCAAGGCTGATTCATAGATCAAACATTCAGTTTTCAATTTACTATAATAATGAAACAAATTGTGACAAATTTTCTCAAAAATATGTTAAAAATAACAATAGTTTGGTCTATTAACCACTCATCAATTTTTAATAATGCATTCCAAATTTTTTTTTTCAATTGATCTCAGGCGTTCTAGTATGAAGCTAATATCCATTTTTTAGATTTTGTAACTAATATCAAGACTTTCAAATAATTAAAAAAAAACATCATATTCATGTGGAACAAACTAGACAATTCACCACTGAATGATATCTGAATTCTGTTGAGCTTTGATGTTGGGAGTGTATACCTGTAAAATCATAAATTATCTTTTCTTTTTAGGTTGGAAACTGACTTGACTCTAATGCTTCGTATAAAACTGGATCATCTAAATAAATTTGGAGAAGAAAAACAACCGCTACTCATTATTAATCTAGTTTTTCATTGATATACAAAATGGAATACTATGATAAATAATATATTCATCAGTATTATTGTTCATAAAATAATTTATAGTTGTGTATTAGAATTATGTAATTTCACCACATTTATGAAATTCTCTATTACAGTATTGATTTTCTACAAATCCTGAGGGGTAAAAATACACACAACAATATCAAGACTTTCTTTCAATGCAAATATCAGCTTCTTTATTTATTTTCTTATAGACAACAGAGTTTTCGATGTCAGGTTTGTATTATAGATATAAAGAACTGCGCTCATGAACATGTGACTCACATTCTATACAGAACCTAAAGTTATTCAACTTCGATATATCCGCGGGACGATCCATTAGTCAGCATTCCATTCGAATGACTCAGCAAATGCAGTTAATCGTCACTGTGATATTCCAACGCATCCTTTGTATATTTCATCGCATGAAAATCAATACATCATTTTATAATTCATGCCAATTTCTTTAGACAGACCTTGTACAACTTCGTTTCATATTTCTAAAGTTATGTAAAATGTGGCTCCGATTTCGGAATTTGTTGTATGACATTCCCATTTTTCATTCAGAACATTGAAAATATCTTGATTAAATCAATTTACTGCACCCATGTGAAGGCACAAAAATCGATACATTTTTATATTTTTATCGTTACATACATTACTAATGATTGTTCGATAACCAAAGCTAAGTATCTGTATTTCTCGACTTAAGTGAATGATTATATTAGCACATTGAAAACGAGTTTTTATTATGAACACTTCAAGGCCAGTTTGAAACGTACGTGAAAATTATTACAACATACAGTGCATTCCAGTTGAGACGAGGCATCCTAAATGAGTAATTCGATGTTGATACTTTGAAAAAATCGTTAAATACATCGACTTCAGTTTTAAGGATATATTTTTAGTAGTCTACAACACCTGGTTATTTCTTCGCGTATATCATCTATAGTAGTTGGCTACGTCTTGTAGACTTTAAATTTCAACTATCTCCACAGAAAACATCCAGTGGAGTCAACTCGGGAATGTGGATGGCCATTCTGTAGAAAATGTCCTTCCAATCCTGGAAAGTTATTCTAGAGGAACCGTGGCACTGATACTACGTAACCCATCTTGTTGAAGGATCTATCTGGATGACGTAGTTAATGCTCGATATAACTTGATTCAGGTTTGATTCCAAAAATGATGGTCCTATGATATGTCTACTCAAAATTCCTGACCAAAAGTCTGGTTTTTGTAGAATGTGCATTTGGTGTTTCAAATTCTAAAGAATATCTGATGCCAGAAGTCTACAGCATCTGGTAATTTATTCCCGTAAATCATCTACAGTATTTGGCTACTCTCGTAGATTCCAATCGTTACCATAGAAAAAATCCAACGGGGTCAAACCAGGGGATCTGGGTGGCCATTCTGTTGAATCTCTCTTTTCAATTTGTATCGGACTAGAAAATTATTATCGAGGACCTGTGACACTGGTACTACGTAACCCATTTTGCTGAAAAAGTACCCAATTCCACAATGAAGGATCTGACTGGAAGGCGTTCTTAATGTTCGATATAACTTGATTGAGGTTTGCTTCCATGAAGGATGGTCCTATAACATGGTTACTCAAAATACCTGACCGATCGTTTGGTTGTTATGGGATGTGAATTTGACATACAATATTGGGATTTTAATAACTTCAATTTCGGAAATTTTACGATTCACTTATCCATTCGCATAAAAGGTACACTGAGAAACATGTGGTGTACAATAAAGCTGGATTATGGCTGACAAGCCATAATCGAAAACCATGCCACCAAACGCGGACTGCGATTCCAAGAATTGCATTTACCGGATACCCTGTGAGTGCGGAAAATCCTATGTTGGTGAAACCAAGAGGCCTTTGAATGTTCGCATTGTCGAGCACAAGAAACACACACAGCGAGGGAAAACCAGCAAATCCGGAATAGCAGAGCATGTTTGGACCCATCAACATAACATCGAGTGGTCCCAAGCTGAGATCTTACACAGAGAGGAACATTGGTTTAGGAGAAAATTTAAGGAAGCCGTATACATACTGTCCAACAACGTATTCAGCCAAGCCAGCTTAGAAATACGCAACATATGGAAACCCATCATCAAGCAAAAAATGGCCAACTCCCGCCAAACGGTCATCTCCCTCTGAACCAGTGAAGCGGAAAAAATGATAAGCGGGGATAAGTGAAAGTAAATAGTCACCTCTCGGAGGAATCAGTTCAGTCATCACCCGAAGACGATTGTGGATACTGACAATCGAAACGTCGTGAACTAACTTGGCTTGAAATCTCTCAACTTTTTTATTTTTATCTTTATTTTCATTTTGTACTTCTTTATTTTATTTTTTGTTCAATTGTTTTATTTTTTACTGGTATTTTATTTCACTATTATTTCATTTATTATTTATTTACAGCTACTCATTTTTAATTCTTCTTTTTTAGATGTTTCAGGGATTTCTAATCATTTTATATATTAGACAACGGAAGTCCGAACTAGTGAAATTCAGCTTAAGAAAGCTATTGTATAGCGAAACACGTGTTGTCCTGCACCTCTCCTACCGGTGAAAGTGTCGTTATTATTATAATCAATATTGAACTGAAAAAACACATATGAGTGGGTGAATAATGAATTTATCCATTCAATTATTTCGACATTTAATTCGACGGACGGTTCCTTTGTTTCATTTTTATATAGCTGTAAAACAACAATCAGCAGTATTGACACGATCTTTTTTTTAAAATAAATGTAACTTTAGCAGAGCTTTTAGTTGACAACTGAAACAATCTGTATTCAGGGGTGTGCCAAAAAACGTGTTTAGAGTTCACTGCATATGGCGCACCTTTCTAGGGTTCGAAGATAGCATGCATGTTGGCGTTATAATAATTAGTAATTATCGTGTCAACATGTCAAATTCACCATTCCATTATAAATATAACGTGAGGGAGAGTTTCACGTTTTTTTTTTAATATTAATAAGTGTGTACACGCCTATTTTCGTGTAAGGTGCATATCCTTGCAGGTAATTTTTTTGTGTTTTGAGAAGATACAGGAAGCACTTTCTGAAACGTTGGTATAGTATATAAGTTTGATTTTTTCCATAGATTATTCAATTCGTAGGGAAAATTTCTGAATACGACAAATTACTGGCTAATTGGACTCTTCAATGGTTTGTACTAGGCAGTTACTTTTTGGAGTGAACTTTTCAGTTTGCCCTTCAATACACTCAAGCTTTGTTTGTTTCTCATTTTTTTAAACAATCACAAACCTAAGTGCCTTTTCATTAACAGTTTTTAATAAATTCAAAGAGACATTAGTATTATCATTTCATACTACTTTACTTTGATGTCATTTTCAAGTATACATTTTCAAATGAGGATCTGATTCTTTCTCCAAATCTTTATCGCTCTTTCCTGAAAATTCTTCTATATGTTTTGGCTGGGAAAATAAGGGATGAAAAAAAAACAAACTATTATTAGTTGCAGATGCAGTTTTCATTTATATTTTAAGCATCACCATTCAAGATTTTTGATCCAATTCTTCTTCTATTTGCAAAAAAAAACTAAAAGTTGATTTAGAATTTGAAAGGCATAATATTTCTAATCAAAAATATGATTTTGTTCAATTAAGGAAAATGGAAATAGAAAAAACCTAATTTCGAAATAATTCAACATACCCTCCAAACTCGAGTATTATACTGAAAAAAGTCAAAAGAGAGAAAACGTCTCTTCTATTAGGCATAAGAGTTATTATTGGGCAATCAAACAATCACAAAAAACTGAGTCAATTCTGTCTTATCAAGATTTTACAGTTTTTAACACAGAAGCAGTAACTTTTCAGAAATTTTTTGTCCGATCAAGACCTATAAAAGGAACTGATGCCTCTTTTATGCCGCTGAATTTTTTCGTTTGTCGTATTGCGATGAAAATCACGACGTTTTCTGAAAGAATGGTCTTATTTACGCAGACGTTTTGAAACTGCACCAGTTGAAATTGCCTATTTTACAGTATGTTTGTTATCTTGATAACATCATTCGTTCTGGTTCAAATGCAAAGCCAAAGAAATCTGGTTCATAAGTGATGGAGTCGACCGATACTTGGTAAAAGTCTATAACTATTCAGTTCACAATGAAGTGTTTCTTAAATAAGTCTGGTTCAAATTTGGTGTAAAGAAATCCACATTTCTTGTCAGTAAAATTTACATAACAAAAATACCTTTAGTATATAAAACAAATACTTATAAAAGATAATCTTTGAACATAGGTTGACAACGTGGGTAATTGAATGCTACACGTCCACCTTGGGCCGGTAACACACTTCGCGATTTCCAGGCGGTTTTTTCCAGGACGGTTTCCCGATCGGTTTTTTATTTTCATGCCAACTCCTGCATTTGAATGGAATATGAAAGTGTTTGCGATTTTTAACAGCGGCGATTTTTTACAACCAGCCGGTAGTCGGATTCCGAGCAACAATCGAAGGGCAAGGGCAACCCGGTAGACGGAGAACCCAGGTAAACGAATGAGACAGTGTTGGCTGTTTCCGAGCGATTTTTCAGTTGCGATATGGGCATGAAAGTAAGAACTTTAATTCGTAGCGCAGACAATCACCCTTGTTTGTGGGATAAAAGCGAGTATGCACTACAAGTATGTATTTTGTTCTTACGGTACAATATTTCTGTAGCACAGGTTGAACAATTGTCACAAGATCATCGAACAACCTTATGGACATTCGATAATAGGTGAGAAACTGGTCTGCGTGTTCGCTGATTTTTCTGTAGAAAACAAAAAACCTTTCTTCTATGTTTCATTTGCGGTGGTACGGGTGCACGTCGTACCTCTTTGGGTGGCGTACGGAAAGAGAGCCTTCTGCTTCCAAAACGCAAAGGAATACCACCATTCAATGGTGAAATATCGCAGCAGCAACAGACTTCATAGTTGCTTTGAAGCCGCGAACGATACTAGAGCACGACAAGGAAATATTTTTTCTCCAGTTTGGAACTCGGAACAGCCAAGAAATCGCTCGGAAATCGCGGACACTGTCAGGTACTCACTGTAGCGATTTTTACCCAGCAATTTCCACCCGGAAATCGCGCTGAAAAAAATCGCTCGAAAATCGCGAAGTGTGTCACCGATCTTAATTTTATCATTATCGCAATGTTATATAGACCCGTTCATATTCAGCTTCAAAAAAATGTTATAACGTACACTCGTAACAACCTATTCAATTTTGTTTGATTTCTCCATCCTAAAAAACCCAGCAGTCAAGTGTACATTGTTTTATCTGCTAACAAAAAACCTTCATACCTACCAATAGGTTTGTTCTGGTTTTCAGTTTGAACTGTTTCGAATCGTCCAATATCAGTGAGTCATTTGTGGAGTGAAAAGGATTACGCAACAAAATGTTCAGTATTCAGTTGGGTGACTGTTTTCTGATTGTTAGGAACAGTCCCGGTAGAGAACCAGAACAAGCTTAATGTGAACGAACCCAAAGTCAACAATCCTATCGGTCTCGCTATTTGAATCGAAACCGCTTACTTGGAATCGAACAATTTAAAGTGTATCGTAATGATAGTGAAGGACGGTTGGTAATCTGAGCAAAAAAAAGTTATTCCAAATAGTAGTAGTTAATAAAATTACAGGCGAGGAAGGTTCGCATTCTTTCAAGCAGGTGAAAGTACAGCGTGACACTAGAAGGGACTCTTATAATACAGGAGGCCTTGAAAATTAGGTTAGGTTATGTCCCCCCCAACAGACAGCGATCAATTGCAGATTTATTATACAGTACGGGCGTAAATAATCCCCTACTCCTATTAACGTTTGAACGGGGCAAGATATCAAAGTCGGGCAAAAGCTGTATATGAAAAGGGATCTATTATTACTTTTTGATAAAAAAAAAACAATGGTGTAACATCTCTCCCCGCAGAGAGACCACTATCAACTTTTTTTTTTCAAATAGAAAAGGGGGATTTCAATTCTCTATAAGTACTCTATACAACCTCTATTGCTTTGAATTTGAGAGACCGGTTGCGGAGTTATTGGTTCATGATAATTTGTAACGTTGCAACAAAAAAAAGGAACGAAACAAATCTATAATCAGTCCTCACAGGTTAAACAAAGTTTGTAATATGCGAGAGAAAGAAATTGCTCACAAAAACAGATCGTTTTTAGAAAAAAAATTAAGCAAAGTATTTGACAAAATATGCATTTCTGTTTAATCCGATTTAAGAACTGACTATATAGATAAAAATCCACACCATGTTACCCTGGTAATAGAGAGTGTTATGTTAGCTTGACAGCTGTCACTATTGATACTGAGAAGTCGCTTTATTCCATTTTGCTTGAATTTACAAAAATGATTCGCTCCAGATCTTAGAGGAAAAATTAGAAGCAGTTCCTATTTACGCTGAAGCCGGCTGTTATTTTCATGAGCCAGTAAAGATGTTCAACGCAAAATTTCTTGATAATCCAACCAGCCGAAAATGTCTCAGAGAATTGGTTGACAGATTTAACGGGAATTGTAGCTTTAGATGCAGGTAGAAATCGTTGCGTCTGTAATGAATAACCCCCTGTAGTCCATGATAAAAGTTTCTCATGAGAAGGATGCCTCAACAATCACTGTCGGGAAATGCCTCAGAAGACATGAGTTTTACTACTATAAACTGAAGATATTACATGAAATGAATGAAGAATAGCCTGACAGAATAATAATATAAGAATGCAGTTTAGGGGATTAATGTCCAAATTTTTTGATTAAAAATTGAAACTGCATAAAAAGTATTTATTAGCCCTATCAGGCAACAGGCATACATCAATTTGTAGCTAAATATTGATAATTAGTTGCCAAAACAACGATTTGGTTGCTCGTGCCGATCCGCTGGAGCTAGCTGTTGGGATTATTCTTTCAGCAATAGCCTTTTTATAAGAAATAGATTGATCGATGTAATTCTCAGCTACTGTTGTAGACTTCCATCCTCCGTGCTTCTTAATATCCGTTATATTTGCTCCTGAATCTGCTAGCAAAGAAGCAGAAGACCTTCTGAAACAGTGACCTGTATATTCTTTTGGTTCAGAAACTAATAATGTTTTTTTTGTAACATTTTTCTAACATTTTTCAGCCCTGTCCAAAAATTACGACCAAGATGTCATTCGATTCGTATTTTTGCTTAGAAAGTTCAAGGAAAGGTCCGAAAACGCGCCGATAAAAATTTCAAAAGTTATAAACAATTGAGTGAAAAAAAAATGGGGCTTCAGTTTTTTCGTAATATCCCGGAAAATTTTCAAAATTTTGGAAATTTGAAAAAAGATTTGAAATGATCAATGAATTTGCGTAAAAAAAATTCAGACTCCCGAAACTGTATCTCGATTATTTATAATTTTTACAGAGCCCTGAAAATAGAGCCAAAAGCGGGTAGTCTGGCTTCCGCGCGCCTTTCGTCACATAAAAACAAAAAAATATTTAAACATATTAAATGTTAATATTAAAGAATAAAAAAATTCATGTAATGTTGTAATAATCCGCAGTCAAAACATTTTTATCCCAATTTTAACGTTAATTATAAGTTTGTTAATTAATAACTTTTTCTGAATTGAAAATTAATATAAAAATCCCTATAATTATTAAACCTAAACCCTGGCATTTTTTCCTTTGGTGAAGTTATCCTTGAAAGGCAAAAAAATAGATTACCGTTGCCAAAATAAAAAAATTGTTATTTTCTATTTTTTATTGACAATTTATTTTTTATTGACAATTTGTTTTTTATTGTTTCAATGTCTCATGGCTAAAAACTAATCAATATTTTTTTTTATTTTCTACAGCTATTGTTAATAAATTTATTATAAACAAATACATTGTTTATAAGCAATTCGAAATTTTTTTTTCATCATGTTAATTGAAAAAAATCATGATTTTAAAAAAAAATGGTTTCTTGAAAAAATTTCTTAATTGCTAAAAAATGCGTTTGTTAATTTTAAAATCATGGATTATATTGTTCTTTGAGGTTATGAAAAAACTTTTTTTATTCTTTTTTTAATTGTTTATTTTATGAATAAATTATTTTTTTTTTGAAAAAAAAATGTTTTTAACATTTTTTTTAAATAAACAATTAAAAAAAGAATAAAAAAAGGTTTTTTTCAAAACCTTAAAGAACAATAGAATTTATGATTTAAAAAAAACGGTTCCTTAATTTTAATATTTAGTTGCAAAAAACGAATGTTGATTAACAAACGCATTCTTTAGCAACAAAGATAAGAAACCATTTTTTTTAATTCATGATTTTTTTCATTAACGTAATGCAAAAAAAAATCGAATTGCTTATAAACAATGAATTTGTTTATAATAAATGTATTAACAATAGCTGTAAAAAAAAAAAAATATTAATTAGTTTTAAGCCATGAGACATTGAAACATTGAAAAATAAAAAAAAAATTGTAATGTATTTTTTATAAAATTATAATTTTCAATTGTTAATAAAAATATAGAAAATGACAATTTCTTTATTTCGGCAACGGTAATCTATTTTTTTGTCTATTAAGGATAACTTCACCAAAGGAAAAAAATGCCAGGGTTTTAGTTTAATAATTATAGGGATATTTATATCAACTTTCAATTCAGAAAAAGTTATTAATTAACAAATTTATAATTAACGTTGAAATTGGGATAAAAATGTTTTGACTGCGGATTATTGTTCATTGATGTATCCCAACATTACATGAATTTTTTCATTCCTTAACATTTACATTTAATATGTTTAAATAATTTTGTTTGTTTTTATGTCAGAGTGACGAAAGGTGCGCGGAAGCTAGCTTTTGGCTCTATTTTCAGGGCTCTGTAAAAATTATAAATAATCGAGATACAGTTTCGGGAGTGGAGACTTTTTTTACGCAAATTCATTGATCTTTTCAAATCTTTTTTCAAATTTCCAAATTTTTGAAAGTTTTCCGAGATATTACGAAAAAGCTAAAGCACTATTTTTTTTACTTAATTGTTTATAACTTTTGTAATTTTTATCGGCGCGGTTTCGGACCTTTCCTTAACCTTTCTAGGCAAAAATACGAATCGAATGACAAGTTGGTAGTAATTTTTGGACAGGGCTGAAAAATGTCACCAAAAAGAGCTAAATCGAGTACATGTGAACCAGACTATAAGCAATGATAGAGGGCATTTTCCCAAACGTGTTTATACCAACTGGGTTGCCACTGCATTTATAATTTGAGTATTTCAGAAAATACGTTGATGATTGATAACAGAACGGCGTAATGCAACGTATTTATTAAAATAGTCAATGTTTTTTCAACAATGCAAAAAGAACGACCTACTTTCATTTTTATACTTGGAATTTGAACAATCAATGATATATTCATTGATTTAATGTCCTCTATTAATAAATGGCACAGCTCTTCACGACGGCAGGCTCCATATATTTCGAAAATGTAGCAACTTTTATCATCAAATATTTTTCATCTGGCGCCCCATTTATAAACCTCTGACCTTGTTCAAACGTGAGAATGTTTTATTTTTTGGGGCTATAACTTTCATTTTTGCGCTTTAAGAATGCTATTACCTTGAAATATTCGCTTGTATTAACACCACTTTTAACGAGCGAACTCGTCTTTATCAATGAAAACTTGCTCCACAAAGTTGACCAGTTCCATATTTTTTATTTCTCTTCTAGATAGGCTAAGAAGACGGTTTCGCTGAATTTCCTTCGACGATTTTTAGACACCAGCTAAGAAAATTAGAATATGCGATGTCGTACTGCAGAGCCGATTTTTTTGATAACAATTCAATTGAAGCTCTTTTTGCAGCCTCATCAAAACCGTCAGGACGCACAATTCCTCACTATTGTTCTTCATTATGCAAGACATTAAACAGCAGCAAGAAATTTAAATGTGACTTTAAATAAAACCCGTGAGCTGTAAACAATACTGTTTGTTGGTAACCAGGTGATTCGGCGTCACCTGACACGGCCACTTCACAGCAAATGCGATAATATGAAAATAGTTAACTGATAAGATATGTCAAAATGTGTTTTTATAGAAATATTAAATTTATCTATGTTATTTAAAAAAAAACAGGACAGTTGAACAAATAACTTTGTATAATATTTGTGTTAAAAGTAAGTTTTATTTTGTTCGTAAAATTGCTCAACTCGCTACGCTCACTCACGAAATAAAACCTATTTTTAACAGTCATATCATAAATAGATATTATTCTGATTTCAGACTTATTAAAAGTCATTAGTTACATCAAGCCATAGGACATATTATCTATGTTGAACACAATCGTAAATTACTTTTGAATCATTTTTTATTGAAACTGAAACTATTATTTACTGTGTTTCTATGAGTGTTAGTTCGTGGATTTCTCAAACGACTGATTTCAATATGAAGTGAGTTTGTACATTAAAGATTCACTTTCAGGCATGTGTAAGTTAAAACAACGTCGTAAACTTTTTTTTATAATAATAAAACTTACACACGATAATATATCTACCATTAACACCTATACTTCCTAATTGATTTTCAAGTTGACCCACGACGCGACGTACACTAATTATATTCATATCATCTCCCGACTCTCTCCCACGTAACAACAAGACAATGAAAATGAATTTACCCCGAGTTCAACGAGTTGCATCGACGATGAAAATAATCCAAAAAAGCAAAAACCCAACGTAGACAGGTATATTATTTTATGGTTGGTAGATCAGAATAAAAGAAAGAACGTAATTTTTTATTTGAGCAGCGTTCCCGTTTTTTCAGGTACAGTTTAACTGAATGTAGCCAACAAATATCAGAATAAAGTGATATTGTTGCGAGTTAAATTCGAACAAGGAAATGTTTTAAATATTCAAATGAGATTTCAAAATAATGGCGTACTTTCACGAGTATGTTTTTTATTTTTCGTTGGTATTTTGGCAATGTTGCAAACAATTGTAGGTCAACCAATCTATACAGGTAATAGTTGTTAAAGAGCAAATAAAAATTTCAGAATGGTTTCAAAGTTTTTCGAAACATTATTATACCTCCATTTACAGTGAGTTTCAAAAAGTTTGCACCATATGGGAAACTTTTTTGTTATCCATTTGTCAGACAATTTCATTCAGGTTTAAATTTTTAGTAGTTTTTTGGTGCAAAATTGATATTTCACTCTGTATGTGTATGTATGTCCATAATAACTATCAGTATGATTTAATGACTAAATTAAATAATGCTTCACAATTAAGTACTATAAATCTGTAAGTTTACGACTACCTCAAAGGGTAATCCTAATTTACATATGTATTAAACATAAATGAAAACCAAATTACAAAAACATTCAAAAACCTGAATAATCAATCGCTAAATCCTTAAATTTCCACATGCCTTTCTTCCATCGCTAATCATTTCATTGTTCCTTCACAAAATTTTTTATTGACATTTTCTAAAATAGATTTTCAACAAAGATCGATGTACTAGTTCAAATAATGAATTGGACTAAATTTCGCATTGAAATATTATTATAGTAATGAGGGAGGCGCCTAAGGTGTATATGAGATACTAATACTCTTTATGAGACAAGAATCATAATAAATGATTTTTTCACTACTAACCTGAGAAATTGCTATTATTCACTCCATTCTCCATTAATATTTCTCACCCTTGGTAAATAATGATAATAAAAAAAACACCTAAGTAAATAATGAGAACAATTCTATAATTTTTTAAAGATATTCACAGAAACTTTTGTTAACTTAATTATCAACTAGAAGTAGGAAACTGAGCATTGGAAATTCGCTTGAAAATTATTTGAAATTATTAATTATTCCTGTATTAATGGAACTAACATTTGGACCAGGTAAATTCAAACCTGTGTTACAAACAATCCTCGTATTTTGAACGCATTCATTACCTTTTTCCACTAAATTATCTTCAACATGGACGTTTTCTAAGACAGCATCATGACTTGCAGAAGCAGTTATATTTGAAGCTTCATTGGGTAAATTACATTTTTGCACTAATTCGGCGATTCTCTTCTTATCAGCTATTGATTCCTCAATATATCCTTCAGCCACTGCAGCCGACTTCCACCCACCGTGCCGTTTCAGGCTTAGTAAGTCTCCTCCGTTTTCTGTGAGAAGTGTTGCCGAGCTACGTCTTTGAGAATGACCAGTATAACACTCATGATTTTCTAATTTGAGATAATTAGCCACGACATATGGTACTTTACTACTAGTATTGTGTCCAATATTTTGTTTAATACGTTTACCTTTACGGTATAAAATAAATAGTTTTGTAATGTCAGTTGGCCTATTAGCTAAGTATTTTTTAATAACATTAACCCATTGTAAGCTCAACAACAAAAAACTTCTTTGATGTTATGTTCTTTGAATTAAGAACTACCATAAGGTCTGTTAAGTTATTTTTTGTTTATAAAAACGACAAAAAATGTCAGTACGGCAAAGAACATCATTGTTCAGTTACAATATTCTCAATGAACAATGATGTTCATTGTCGTACTGACATTTTTTATCGTTTTTATAAAAAAAATAACACAACAAACCTATTCGTGTTGTTGGAATTGCCATATGGCAGATAAAAAGGAATATTTCTAGACATATCGATATTAATGTGTTCGTCTTCAGGAAATTAATAAATGTTCCGCCATTTTGTAGTAGAAGAAGATATTGACTTCATATTGTAGAGTTGTCAAGTATTCGTCATGAGCTTCAAAATGATGTGTCACAAGACTCCATTTTCCATTTGATTTTTTTTCCCAGATGGCGCCCAGTCGTCATCTTGAAAGTTTCATCTGTCAAATTCACCAAATTTCAATATTTGAGTTGAACCGTTCAAAAAAATAAAAGGGGAGGAACATTAAAGAAATACACTGTATAGAACTCTTATGAGTAATATAACACAATACAGGCATTCCAATGCTGAGGTGCAAGTTATTCATTCAAGATAATTGAATTATAATAACAATGTTATACAATGAATTGTATATTTCATTGGAAATACATTTGATTTGGTTGTTGTCACAATAATATCTGGTAATTGTTAATAATAAACTTTGATAGTTTACTCAACGAAGTAAGTTCACCTATCTAAGTCCTATCTAAGTAAGTACCTATTTAATTAAGTACCTATCTACCTAGAGACAACGCAAAAGAAAATGCGATTTGACCTTTAAAGTGATTAACTACGTAAAATGATACCAATCCAATAGCAACTTCTTTTTATTACGCGCGCCGCATCGTTTTGTGAGAATGTGGAAATTCAAAAGATTTTCTGAAAACATTCACTTTTTTTATAAATAAAACGTGCCCCATTCTAATATTCTGTCTAAATGAAAAAATATCAACCCCCCTTTGAATAATTTAGACCATTAATTGTCAAAGTATATTCTATTGAGCAATGAAAAATATATCAATAAAATTCCACAAATTAGTTTTTTGTTATCCACAATTCAATTAATAACTTCAACAAATAAATACATTCTAAAATCTTGCTAAGCAGTTTGAAACTATTTGAAAAACCGACACCTAAAAATTTAATCTAGCTCTAAACGAAACACTGAAAATAAAAAAATATATTAATTCAAATAAGTACTCAATTTGCATGATACTCTCATTACCCTAGCTAGAATTTGTCTGAAAAAAGTCAGCGACAACTAGATTGCGAACCAGACCAAATGACACATTTAGCCATGCTCTGCACAAAATGACGGGATTTAATAATTTTATGCTAATCCGTCCCTTGAAAGACATGCAAAATTATTATACGAGAGTTTTTGTCGGCTGCAGAAAGAACGCGCTAATGTTCCGATGGCCAAAGGCGTATAAAATAAATGAAATTTGTACTCTTCTAGAGATGTTCATTAACGTTCTACTGATGACAATAAAATAAGTCAGAATGTATAATGGAAATTAAATAACTTGCATGAACGGTACTTTATATATTTTGTTCCGTTTATGTTTTCGAGGTCGATTAAATGGTCTTTTTTTATTCAGTTATTCATACCTTTTGTAATCGTATTTTTGATGGACATGGACTTCATAAAGCTTGTCGCCCACTTGTCCGGGACAGCACAGCACGACGCTGTCCGTCGCCTGATGACGACGGGTAATACCATCGCCCATTTGTTCAGCTACAACCAGCATACTACAGGTGCCGTTTGTTCGATTTCAAGGGAATTTCAGTTGACATCGAGCGGTGACAGAAACATGTCTATCATTAGCACTTCTGACGAAGAAGTCGTCATTATGGTAGCCGCATGAAGAATCAAGCTTGTCGCCTACTTGTCTGGCAGAGCACAGCACGGCCCGTCCCGTCAAAATACGTTTAGGATTGGGACAATGAAAATTAATGGACAACCGCCCACCAGCCCGGCAAGGCACAGCCAAGAGCGTTCACCGCCGGAGAAGATTCCAGCTCTCCGATCCTGACCGGCAAATAACGGAACGTGCTGTGACGGACTGGCCAAGTGAGCGCGTCGCCGGCCAGCGCTTACCAGCATCAACTTGTCCAAACGTGTCTGGAAAGTTTCTGTCTCTCTGTTTTGCTATTCCATCAGTTGGCAGCACGGTGTCAGACGGTATCCATGAAAATGGACGAGGGAAAATTCAGTTGCTTGTTAAGACAGGCTCTAGAATATCCAGAAGTTCTGAAAATTTGCCTGTAGTCATTCGGAATTACTGGAAAAATTTCTCCTCGTCTTTGCCCTCTTTTGATTGATGGAATGGACCCACATCCGTCTTTTTCGTTACTATTTTCTTTCACATTCAATAATGCGGCCACTATAATGACGACTTCTTCGTCAAGACTGCTAGTGTTGCTGCTGCTGCTAGACATGTTTCTGTCACCGGACCATGTCAACTGAAATTCCCTTGATATCGGACAAACAACACCTTCAGTATGATGGTTGTAGTTGAACAAGTAGGCTACTACCCGTCGCCATGCGACGGACAGCGCCGTGCTGTGCTGTGCCGGTCAAGTGGGCGACAAGCTTTCGAGAGCTGGAATCCTTTCCGGCGGCGGACACTCTTGGCTGTGCCGTGCCGGGCTAGAGGGCGTCAAGCTTAAAGCTTGGAATTTCAGGGGAATTTTAGTTGTCATCGAGCGGTGTCAGAAAGATGTCTATCACTACCAGTTCTGACGAAGTAATCGTCATTATAGTGGCAGCATTATTGAATGTAGAAAAAACAGTTACAAAAAAGAATGTTGTGGGTCCATTCCATTAATCAAAAGAGGGCAAATTTGGGAGATTAATTGTTCCAATCTTATCCGTATTTTGACGGGACGGGCCGTGCCGTGCTGTGCCGGACAAGTGGGCGATAAACTCAAGTGTCATCCTGTATTGAAACAATAGGCAAGAAATGTACGCAAAAAAAGATTTGAATTCTTAAAAATCTCTCGAATTTCTACTGAACATTTGAATACAAAATATTTATCAACTTGACAAACCCAATCCAATATAGCGGACCGACCACAGGGCTAGTTATTTTCATGCACTCCTATGACATGTGTATCGAATGAAAAGTTTTGATTGAAATACTACGAGAAATGAAGTTACGTTATTCTAAATCCACTTATCGCAAAAAAACTTCATAGATTACTCTCTGTACAATATTTTGCCCCAAGATTTCATAGAACTCAGTCTGAACACTAAGAACACTAAGAAAATTGAAAAATTATTTGTTGAGGCATTGCTTCCATTCTGTTGATGACTTCAGATAGCTGTAAAAAATTTAAAAAAACTATTATTAATTAGTTTTTAGCCATGAGACATTAGAACAATAAAAAATTAGAAAAAAAAAATTTAATGTATTTTTTATAGAATTATAATTTTCAATTGTCAATAAAAAAATAGAAAATAACATTTTTTTTACTTTGCCAACAGTAGTCTATTTTTTTGCCTATTAAAGATAACTTCACCAAAGGAAAAAAATGCCAGGGTTTTAGTTTAATAATTATAGGGATTTTTATATTAACTTTCAATTCAGAAAAAGTTATTAATTAACAAGTTTATAATTAACGTTAAAATTGGGATAAAAATTTTTTGACTGCGGATTATTGTTCATTGATGTATTCCAACTTTACATGAATTTTTTCATTCCTTAATATTTACATTTAATATGTTTGAATATTTTTTTTTGTTTTTATGTCAGAGTGACGAAAGGCGCGCGGAAGACAGACTAACCGCTTTTGGCTCTATTTTCAGGGCTCTGTAATAATTATAAATAATCGAGATACAATTTCGGGAGTCGGGACTTTTTTTACGCAAATTCATTGATCTTTCCAAATCTTTTTTCAAATTTCCAAAATTTTTAAAATTTTCCGAGATATTAAGAAAAAACTAAAGCCCCATTTTTTTCACTTAATTGTTTATAACTTTTGTAATTTTTATCGGCGCGTTTTCGGACCTTTCCTCAACTTTCTAGGCAAAAATACGAATCGAATGACACCTCGGTCGTAATTTTTGGACAGGGTTGAAAAATGTTACAAAAAAAGTGCATGTGAACTAGACTATATATCTTCAAATTATTTTAATGTGTTACCATATGACTTTCAGACTTTGGATATGAGTAGGTATAAACACTTTCAAAGTGAAAATTAAGAATATTCTTTTACAAAATGCTTTTTACACATTCGAAGGATATTTTAATTGTTTTGACTCCTCAACTAGTTTGTTGCCGGTCTAATAATAAATAAATTTTTGTACGTAGGACTGACTTCGTTTCTCAAGATACCAAGAATTGCTTATAGACTGTATTGTATTACATTGATTTTAATTTATGCTACTATTTATCCCATTTGACGTATGCGAACACTATTTATATATGCATTGCACAAATTAATTATATTCTATTCTATTGTAAATCAAAAGTAGGTATGAAACTTTTTTCATCAACATGATTGGGTATTATGAAAAAAATAGTTATACTGGAGAATTTTCTACAGGTTTAGAAAGGGCAAACTTATTAGTTCATTCCGATGAGTTTATACGTAAATTCAAAATATTTTTCACAACAGTATTTTCCAACAGTAACTTAATGTTTCAGAGGCAAAAATCTGCCTGCGTTTTCAGAATTCAAAAAAATTATTTAACTTGCAGTTTTTTATTTGGTTTCCTTATTTTCAAACGTCCTTGACAAATGTTAAAGGGGTTTTGAAATGTAAAATATATGAATGTTTTTGAAACCTTCGATGTAGCTATTCTGTGATATTAGTATGTTGCAATGAACCCGATGATCACCATCTGGTTTCAAAATGGTTTTTGATAATTTTGATAATCTTCAATACCACTCTCATGCACTTCCAATCGTTTTCAATTTTCACCATTATAACTTTTACCACAAGAAAATGTATCTTATAAATGCAATTTCTCGTTCTTTCTTCTGTGTTGTTGAATTTTGTATAAGTGGGTATAGATATCAGCGTTTTTGTTGTTTTATAAGAAGTTCTACTAATATCTATTTTTAATTCATCTTATCTTTTCTGACAGATAGTGGTAATTGGACCGGTAACTTTTGAGTTGATTGTTGTTGAATTGGTGATGTTGTTTGTAGGGTCATTTGGTTTTTAATTGACTGTTTCTATTCTATCGCATTTCTTGTTGAATTTACGAAAAACTCTTGATAAGCGTTTCTCTGTCGAAACAGATTTTGTTAATGATACTTTTTCATCAAAATTTCCAGCTGAATTGTAAATCGTTTTTGTTTTGTTATAAGACAATTTATTATATATTTGTATTATTCTTATGATTGAATGATGTATAGAGGTAGCAGGTATGGGTTTTTTTGTGTGGAAGAAATCAGACATTTGTCAGATAAAAAAACGAATTTCGTTCAACACTATGAAACTATTATTTGCCACACTTGAGTTTCATTCCAAAACTTGTACACATAGGTTACAATTTAGTGATACAAACTTTCAATTTTTCAATTCCAATTTTATTTTCAATTCAATTTAACAAGATAAATAGATAAACATACATTATTATAACAGTTATCCTTTATTATCCCAAGAGTTCTCCTAAGCACTCGAGGCGCTTGTTTTGTGCATCCCCTTGGAATAATTTGGGAGTTTCATTAGGTAAATAAAATGAATAGTAATCATATTATACATATTGATATACTGATATCAAAGAAAATATACAATCTATATAGTGGAATTCTTATATGAAATGATACAATTTAATCAATGAATAATTCTTTTTCCTATGGGATTGTTTTTTTTTATTCTACCTTATTTTCTCTTCCTTGTTCCGCCTTCTCTAATTTATGATTTATTATTTGTTTTATTTTTTTTCTCTAATCTTACATTTCAGTCTATGGAGCGGTTGATGTGGCAAGGATCCATGTCTTTATTCATATTTATATTACAATGATGGGGTTCGTTCATATGAACGTATATACATACCCAAGATACACACGTACAAACATATATGTCAATCATCATCCATATACACAACTGACTTTTAATCAGCCATATATATTTTTCATAGTAACTTCACTAGTGTTAGACAGTTAAGGTTGATAAATTGTTTTATATCAGTTTTATATTTGTTAAATGAGAGGTTTTCTTTCAAACTGCGATCTAGTATATTGTAAAACTTAGGACCGAAATAGAAAATTGTTTGTTGTGTATGAGTTTTTTAAAAATGGGAATTACTACATTTAAATTTTCGATAGATCTAGTATTTTTTATCTTTTCGCTATAGTAAAGATGTTTATTATTATACATCCATATAAGACAGTGATGAATATAAGTATACATCTTATGTTATACAACTTGGTTTCTTTATAGAGCTGTTCTGTTGAGTAGAGTTTTTTTTTCTAAGAATTATTTTGATTATGGTATTTTGTATACCTTGGAGACTGTACAGGTTGCAGTCAAATGTGCCACCCCACCCGGAGATACAATACCTTATTACTGATTCTGCTATAGTTCTTTATACCGTCATTAGATTCTTAATGTTTAAGATTCCTCTCAAATTATACATTTTGTGGGTGAGCTGGCGGAATCGCTTTGTAACATATATGGTATGTTCGTCCCATCTCATATGCTGATCCAGAACTACACCAAGATATTTTAACTTTGATTCTTTTTTATCGAAGGGCAATCACATTGCTTCTTTTGTGGACATTCAGAGGTATGTATTTTTAGCGCAGTGTCAATTGGTTGGTCTTTTTTGAGAAGCGTGAAACAAACGAATTTGGTTTTATTCAGATTGAAACTGAGAAGATTGTAGTTCAGCCATATCTGGATATCCTTCAAACCATTTACTGCTGTTTGATATACTTGTTGCCATGTTTTGTCAGGAAAAGTGATCACCGTGTCGTCTGCATATGAAATAAGATTATCAACCGATTTTATACAGCCAATACTATTTATGTGAACTGA
Source organism: Leptinotarsa decemlineata (assembly GCF_025532065.1). NCBI lineage: Eukaryota > Metazoa > Arthropoda > Insecta > Coleoptera > Chrysomelidae > Leptinotarsa > Leptinotarsa decemlineata. The sequence goes on along the minus strand of NW_027412694.1, from coordinate 7,682,179 downwards.
AAATAAAATCGGCCCCAATACTGTGCCTTGTGGAACATCAATTGTGATTTCATTTGAAGAACTGAGTTCACTGTCAATTTTAACAGTTTGTTTTCTGTTCGATAAATAATTTTGCAAAATGTTTAACGCTGGGCCACGAATGCCGTACCTATATAGTTTGTTCAGTAGTTCGCCATGTGCTACCGTGTCGAAAGCTTTAGCCAAGTCTAGAAAAACTGCAAGGCACTCATCAGAATTTTCCAAAGAGTCGGTTTCGGTTTTCGTAAAATGAATGACAGCTTTTTCAGTGTTCGAGTTACTGATGAAACCAAATTGTTTTTTGTTATCACATGACGGAATTCGAAAAACTCAACCAACCGATTTTTTAAGGTATGTTCAAAAATGTTTGCAAACTTACTTATTACAGAGATGGGTCGGTAATTCTGAAATTCGTTTTTACTCCCTGCTTTATAAACTGGCAAAAATGTTTCAACATTTGAAAATAAAACGTGCATAACTACCTTCAATTTTTCTCCTACTTTGAAAAAAATCACGGATCTTTGAATCTTTCTGAAAATGTCTTAAACGCATTAACATTTTTTGAACTAATATGTATTCCTGAATGAAAGCGATCATTCCTGAGTTCGTATTTCAATATTAATTACCAAGATAATAATTTCTCTCTCAGGCCACCTCATTAGTAACTGTATCAATTAAAATTAATTTTTACTTTCACCCAGTGAAAATAATTTTTGCTAGATTATGTGGATTGAATCTGACTGAATAACCAGTAAATGAACAATGAAAGCTAGTTGACCAAGAAGAATTTTCATATGAAATTTCAGTGTATAAAGAAAGTCATAGAACGATCACAAAATTCACACAAATGAAAAGCGATTTTCCTTTTAGAATAAGTTTATCTAAATATCATACGCTTATTATTTGTTCAAAACCCCGAAGCGACGGAATTATCTCTCAGACGAATATAAAAGGACGTAGCTTGAGGGGTCACCGCAAAACTTCCAGTTCTGGGGTTTTAACTTTATCCAGTCTAGCACGCTCACACACTGCCGATGCCGGTCGAGTTTGAGTGAGTTGCTTGCCGTGGTATAGCGAGTTCGTGAAAGTCTGCTTTTGACAATATTGAACATTCGAATGAGGAATTGGCCGGAATTCAATTAAACACATGGAAAATGGATTTCTATTGAGAGCCTCTCCATTGAAACATATTTACACGATTAAAAATTTTAAGTATTCTATAAGTAACGACATTGTAATACGATGTTATAACCAGAATATATGACAAATAAATAAAATATTTGGCAGGGCAGATTGGCAGGGCCTTTTTGAACGGTCTTATATAGCTTGCCCTGTTTTTTGGCTCAAATTTAGTATACTTCATTGGGTAAGATAAGATAAATCAAGATATATATTTCATCTTTTCAGGTACACATGGTATACATAAGACATGTCAATATAAAAACATAAAAGCTGAAAATAATTATGGAAACATATACTAATGCAGTCACATTAATTTTAAAAGTAAAACATAACTCACTTTTCTTTATGATTCAAAAATTTACCAACTGAATAAAAATTATCCAATAAAATTTCTTCTATTGTTTTTTAAACTTTTTGTGATCGGGAATATCTTTAATTTTTCCTGGAAGGTGGTTGAAAGCCATTGCCTTGGCGATTTTTTGTATTCCTTAAGATTACATTTTTTAACATGAATTTTATGGTTTTGTCTAGTGGGTAATCGTGTATTTCGTGAGATCTAGTGAACGATGTAAGACAGTAACTTATAAAGATAGATACCAAATACCGTCAGAATTTTAGATCGAAGATTAATCTTACAAATTTTTTTTTGATAACAAAAACTCTTACTACTTCCACTGATTGTCGCCAAACCGTTATGTTCATACACAGAGTTGAATATACGAGAGAATTATTTGTATTGAATATACAAATCTAGCAAATGCCTTTTATTGAAGTTATTTTTCAGAGCCGCAAATGCAAAGAAAGTTTTACTGAGTTTTTTGTAGAGGAATTCGATGTGTTTTTTGAAGTCAATTTTACTGTCTAGTTGTGTTCCTAAACATTTTGTAAGGGGTGAGGTTGTCAAGGAAACCGAATCTATACTTAGATTCAAGTCACTAGACTTATCCAGCTTGCTGATGAATTCAACGCAAACTGCTTTATACATATTGTTAATGAGATGGTTTTTTGGCACCATACTATGAATCTGCTAATTACATGGGTTAATTTTTCTTTCAGGAGGGATATGTTCTCCGCTATTACTATTACACTTGTTTCGTCGGCATACATAAATGGCCTACCATGTTCAATAAAACGGGGCAAGTCATTAACATAAAGAAGGAAAAGAAGAGGTCCCAGTATTCCTCCCTGCGGCGTACCGATTTCGGTTTGCCGTTCTTCTAAGCACGTCTTATTTATTTTTACTTTAATTATTCTTTTAGTCATGTATGAATGAATCCAACTGTCGATGGGTCCTCGTATGCCTATTTTACATAATGTTTCACACAAGAATTTAGGATTTACGGTTTCGAATGCTCGTTTGAGGTCAAAAAAGATACCACAAACATTCATTTGAGTTTTCATGAATATATTGTATCATTTTGGCCGAGACAGTCTCGATCGAGAAATTCCTACGAAATCCACGTTGTTGGAGAGAGATGATATTATTTTTAGTTCGGATTTCCATTGTCTTCCAAATCAATTTATATCATATTAGACAATGGAAGTCTGAACTATTAAAATGCACCAGGAAACATTGTCAACCACCTTCAAATCAAATTTAGTATTTGAAGTTAGACCCCTTTCCTGTTGACAGATTGATCTAATATTTGGTACATACATTTAGTTTTGATGACAATGCAATTTAATAAATTATGTATCATTATATGTCCAAAATGGGTGCGGCTAAAAATGGCGGATCTTATATTATTTCAGAACTACCTCAATATGGGTATCAAATGACAAGGCTTGCCTAGAAGAATAGAAGTACACTTGCAAATTCAAGATGGCCGCCGCTACAAAATGGAAGATCTTATATTATTTCACAACTAGCTTAATATGGGTATCAAATGACAGGGCTTGTCTAGAAGAATAGAAGTACACTTGCAAATTCAAGATGGCCGCCGCTACAAAATGGCGGATTACTTTTTTTTTTCACAACTGCCTCAATATGGGTAACAAATGTACACAATGATGATCATGCGATTCCAATATAATCTATACAGACAATTTTGTCACCTCAGAATCGGGATACAAGCATGGATCTCCCTAAAGTATTGATCAGATAAAAAATAATAACATCGTTACTACGCATAAATATTTTATTATTTTTTATCTGATCAATAACGTAGACTGGTGAAGAGGATGGTGTTATGACTGCTACTTAGGACCTTCCGAATTAATTTTTTTAGTGTTTAGTACATTTGGTTGTATGCTGTACACAATATACATAATGCACACCCAATGTAAACAATATATCTTTACCCGACAAGCGAATTCGAGATCCTGGAAATAATAGAATCAAAACCAAAAAAGTCACCGGGTGTGATGACATCCGATCAGAAACTTTGAGGGATGTAGCCAATGAAAGCTCTCCACTATTATTTTTATATACTTAACGAATGTTTCAACTCTGGGTGCTTTCCAGAGGTTTCAAAATATGGAATAATGAAACCACTATATATAAATGGAAAAAAATTAAAAATATGTAATTATAGACCAATTTCCTTGCTTTCTGATATTTCGAAGATTTTGGAAAGATTAAAAATTAGACTAAAAAAGAAATTCAATATACTCGTATTGTTAGAATATCAGTACGGCTTTAGAGAATGCAGGTCAAACAAAGACGCCCTTTATAAACTAACTTCGATCATATCATTTATACTGATTTAGATGGAAAAATGCCGATACGTGGTATACTAATAGACTTTTCCAGAACTTTTGACACCGTATATCACAACAATCTATTGAGAAAACTAAACAAATATGACTTCCGAGGAAAGAAATACGATATTCCGCCAGTTATTTATCAGAGCTCGAACAGGGTGTGGATATTGATGGTGTACTGAGAATGCCCAAAACTGTGACTCATGGTGTTCCGCAAAGTACTGTACTGGGTCCACTTCTCTTTACTATCTACAGCTGCCGAACTGAGTCATGCCCCCTCCTTCAAGATGTGCAGTAGATGTGTAGAAATATGTTATTCGTTTGTTAGATTATTCGAGCCACAAACGTAAAATTTCAAATGAAAGTTTGTATTCGTTTATTCCTAATACTTTCTTTGTCATAAACCGACTCAAAGTTCACGCAGATACGATTTCTCCCAACGGCCATGACTCAGTCCGGTAGCTGTACATGATTAGTTTGTCCTGAAAATATCCCCTTTTCAAGCGCAACCTCTGCTGAAGACAATTAGTGATGGAATTGAACCCAGGTTTGTGTTTAATAAACCCTACAAAATACAACACAGAGTCAGATGCCACAAATTCAATACGCATATACACAGACGGCTCAAAAACTAAAGAAGGCTAAGGATGTGAAATGTACTCCAGATCACTAAGCCTAAGGATTACGTGGGAATGGAATATCAGTGTGGTTCAAACAGATCTGGCTGGTATCTCAATCGCCACAAAATATTTATTTTCCTTTCCTGGCTATTTAGCCAGGAAAGGAATTTCTGGCAAAACCTAACAATCTGTACTGACAGCAGACAAGTCCTATTAGCCTTGAACAAACAACGTGTTACCTCAGGGCTAGTACTAGAGTGCCACCAAGATTTAGCCAAAGCCTCGGTAGATAACAACATTATCCTGAGGTGGATTAAAGGGCACGACAGGAGTAAAGGTAATCGCATTGCCGACTCTTTAGCCCAGAAAGCTACTGGAATAAGAATTTTAGGAACCAGTGGCACCTACGGCCTAATGACTTCGACAATTACGGAACCAGACAAACATCACACCCATGCTCAATCCCTAAAGAGATGGGATGAAATCAAAGGATACAATCTTGCCAGGATCACCCTAGGCGAACCTGGGAAGCTGGCGCTGAAGAAATATCTGGCGATGACCAGGAAAAATCTACGCTCAAAAGTAGGATTTCTGACTGGCCATTGTCAACTATGGGAACACCTCAACAATATGGGGCTAGTGGACACACCTCTATGCAGGATGTGTAAACAGGAAGATGAAACTGTCAGGAATGTCATATGCGAATGTCCAGAGTTATCGTCAATGAGACAGTGTGTGTTCGGCGAGTCTTGGCCTACACCTGCCGATATAAAGGAGATGTCTCCCAGAGACCTGTCCACCTTCCTGGAAAGGACAGGATGGACGATGACTTAGGAGGACAACTCCTCGGGAGGATGTACAATGGGTCACATGTGGCCCAAGTGCTGTGGGCCTACACTCACCCTCCCTACTTCACAGATACAGAGAATCTGTATATTGTGATGCGATTTCGGAAGTGATGATAAATAAATTACTTTGTAAGTGAAGTAGCCTTCATACAGATTTATATAAGATTTAAATTAAATGAACTTTATTTCATCAACTAGGATGTGTGATTTTATTAATTCTGTATTATATGCAATTAATCTTCATTTTATTTGAATTATGAAAATTGTAATCGATAAATCTAATTGATCATTACCTACTAGATGTATGTATAAAATATCTTGCAATCATCTAGGTCTCTTAAAAGTGCCACATAATCGATTTTCAAAACACGCAGATTCTTGATACAGAAATTATCACAGAGGAAAGAATATTATGGATATTGTATCAAATCGTGACAAACAATTGAAACTAAAACACTTCAGGCAATTCCTCCGGAAATTCCCGTTAATCATCAGTGATTTTATGGTTGCCACTGTAGGTGGCACTAACTCCTTAACATCCTCTGGGGTGAATGTAACCCTCATCATTCTGTTCGACTAACAACTGCGTAGATTTACCAGCACGTGTATCTAATGCTCATGAAATATACTCCAAAATATGGAATATATACGGAAATATCTAGGGACTGATGGAGTATGAAGATAGAATGAACATGGGAAAAGTAAATCAGTTTCTCATTTATCAGTAAGGATACAAGAAAGTAGCTGCAATGGGTCTAAATTTTATTCAACAGTAGAATTTATTTAAAGAAAACCATTGATTAATTTAATGAATTTTTTATCAACACAAAGAAAAGTACCAATAGAAGAATTTACTGAATTGTCCATCAACCAATTTACTTTCTTAGTTCATGGTAATGTTATTCATTTCCTGTAGTGAAAATGGCCGATCAAAGATTGAATGAGTATTGATTTTATGAGTGATGATCTGATAATTTAGGTCACGTCAGTAAATTGGCGTATATTGACGTATATTCTCAGCAGAGAAATGATGATAGTAGTTCTGAGAATAAAGCAATCCACGAATTTATCAATTCATAGTTTTACGATATAATATAGGTAGAATGTAAAAAACAACAATTATAACATTATAGTTAATTTGGTACAACCAGAGTAAATAAACTCCTATCCACATTGAAGATAATTTCTGCTGAAAGAATTAAATTTGCCATAATAGCTTATATATGAACACGAGAACTTTCTACGTGCTCACCTACAGGATTCTTATTCATAAATATTCAAACCAAGCTGAATCTATAGAATCTTCCAACGGGAACTTCCTAACTTTGACAATTAATAACGGCCATCTTGTTGAAGCTACATTTATAAAATTAGTTTTCATTTATTCAGTATGTTTTGCCAAATCACAATGAATGAATATAACATTCAACAAAATGTGCAAATAAGAAAATTGTTTGTTCAAAATGGGTGTTCTGATCGAGCAACGTACCGCGCGCTTCACCCGAGAGGATTATTCACAATGTGGTAGATGAATTGGAGTCCACTGGTTCAGTGAATGATGGGACACCACCGGTACGTTGACGAAACGCAAGATCTGCCTCGAACATCGCCGGTGTCTGTAAGGGTGTGTCGAACATAGGACCGCCAAATATTGTAATGTATAATATACCAAGTATAAAAACTAATACGTAGATAAGGTATACTATACATTTATTAATTGAAGTAATATTTTTAAGCCACATGGAATTCAACTAAGGATTTACTTATTTTATTTCAAGTTGCCTAGTCAACCTGTGTTACAGGTACCTACAACCGATATGGTTTTATTAGTTTCCTATCTATCGCGTGTGTATGTGTGTGTGTGTGTGTGTTTGTGCGCGTTTGCCACTATTTTGTTTTGTTGAAACAAGCGCGAGCCAGTATCAAAATCGGGGGTGCGGACGTGTGGGCGGGGGAAGCAGACTGTTGGTCGTATCGCAAACCGCAGAGCAACCATGCATTTGTTTTGTGATTTTTAGAGTTTTCATAATATTTTCTTACCTATGCTAATATGGATTCTAAAAAGCGTGAAGTGGACAGTGGAAATAAGAGGTTTCTGACAGAATGAACTGAACAATATTGTTTTACGCTGCCTAATAGGCCTCAAGCGGTCCAGTGTGCCTTATATGCAATAGAAATGTCGCTATTGTTAAGAGTGGTAATTTTAAGCGACACTACAAAACAACTCATCAGCAATTTCACAAAAACTTTCCTCTTGACAGTAAGGCTCGTAAAGAAAAACTTCAATCTCAGTTCTCACAAAAAAAGCACAAAATTACTAGTTCGTTGCATAACCGAGCAAGAAAAATACACAGAAATAGCGCTACGTGTGTGCTGGACGCTTAATAAACAGCAGAAACCATTTTCAGATCCTGAAAAAATGTATGTTAGAAGTAGTCACGGTACTTTTTGAAGTAAACAAGATGTTGTCGCTGCATTTCAAAGTATTTCATCATCAGCGAGAAGTAATACACGAAAAACTGAAGTTTTTGCTGTTGATATTAAAAACACTCTTCTTGAACTTCTGTTAAAGGCACCTTGCTACGTAATAGCATTTGATGAATCATGTGACATTGTTGATATTGAGTGTCAGAATATTAGGGAAAAGTTGCTAGTAGTATTGCTCGAGAAGAAGATTTGTTCAAGGTCATTGATGAATTTATTCGGAATTTAACATTAGTTAGGATAAAATGGTGTCACTTTCAACTGACGGGGTCCCAGCAATGATTGATAATGAAAAAGGTGTAGTAAAGAGAATCAGGGATAAAAATTCAGGTCTAATATCGTATCAGTGCATAATTCATCAGGCGGCCCTTTGTGGAAAACTTCACTGAAAGAAATGTTGGAGAGCTTGATCAAGTTGATTAATTTTATGAGATCTTCTTCAGCACCGATATTTCGAAGAGTTTCTTTCATGACAGCGTATTCTGACTTAACTGCAACACGACAAAATGTTTGTTGGCAAAGTAAAGGTCAAGTTATTGAATGTTTATGGCTGATGAAAGAAGAAGTAACCTCATTCTCGCAAAACTTAGATACGGAGGGAGCCAGAAAGCACAAACAAGCGTAATATGCTGGTCGTGGCTTTTTTAAAAGATATTTTGAAATATTCAAATGCGCTCAACACAGAATCACAAGGAAATGAAAGATTAATATGTGATCTGTTACAAAACGTGTCTGCTTTTCGTCGCAAGCTTGATATCTTTGAAAAAGATATTGCAAGACAAGAATTGATTCATATTCAGATAATTCTTTAATATTAAACGAACTCTGTAGAAGACATTGCAGTATATGTAAAATTTCTGGCCGATCATAGGAACGAATTTGCTACAAGATTCCAAGACTTTGCAGAGATAGGTAAGCTATCTCCGTTTCTTAAATCGTCATTTGAAGTTGATAGCAGCAGAATGGACAAATGAGGCTGCCAGAGGGAACACTTCAAATAGAAAATAGAGATAATAGATTTGCAACAAGATGTGTCTTTGCACATATATAAAACGGTATCCACTGAAGAATTTTGGAACAAACATGTTCCAGAAAAATATGAAAATTGCAAGAACCTAGCTGTAAATTTGGCCATTATGTTTGGCTCGGCATATGTATGTGAAACATATTTCTCGAAGATGAATTTTTTGAAAAACAAATATCGTTCGAGATTAACGGACATCCACCTAGAATACACATTTCGAATTTGCTGTTCCTCTCGAGAACCAAACTATAAAAAACTGGTGTAATTTCTCACATTAATTTTCGATCTTGTGTTTTATAATTCAGAATTTAATTTGAAACCAAAATAATACATAAGTAGAACTTAATTTTTATCAGTTGTTTTTTTCTGGACCTCAAAAAATGTTCCCACAGTTACCGGACCCAATCTAAAACTACTTGCCGACCCCTGTTCTAGTGTTTGGGAAAAGTGTTTATTTAGAATTTATTCTACGCCAGAGGTTCCAATTTGACCTTTAATTTTTTCGTTGATTATATAATTTGTAGGCAAAATGTACGAATACGACAAGTTACTGAATAACTGAACGTTTCAATGGTTTATGACTTACTTTTTTATTTTTCAGATCGTGGAAGATTAAAAACCCAGATAGGCAGCGAGAAATAATAATATATAACAGCAAAATATACCAGTTTAGTTGTGTAGTTCAGTGTATACAACTTTGGAGTTTATAAGACAGAAATCCTTGTGGGTGTGACAAATCCACCCATGTTTGAACTAAAATCAAACTTCTTGACCCAAGGTATAGAAAGGAAATATCAAAAAAATATTCTCCAGTTCCGTAACTATAAAAGTAACCAAAATCTCTCACATCATGAGTATAACTGCCACTAAATTTTCTCCCAGTTGTTTTTACACTCGTGTAGCCTGTAAACCTACAATAAATTACTGTTATTTCAACAAGTTCACCTAGCGATGAAAATGATCAACTGTTTGAAAATAAACAGAGTCTGAAGATAAACAAACATAAAGAACCTGTTATATTCATTGAAATATCGCCCAGTCTCCTTAGACTTACATGAATTACGACTGCAAGTTTCTAGAATGTATGTTTAGTACAAGAGCTGATGAGACATTCATTACTGAAATCCGGAAATCAATTCTACAATATTTACCCAACTTGAATATACAGGGTATATCTTGACGAGTTAACGCAATCTATATATAGAAAACTGGGAGTAGGGCGATTCTGAAAATTGGTAGGATGGGTGAAGAACTAATGAAGAATTCAACTGAAATATTATCGTTGAGGTGACGTTTCGGGTTTCACCGGAACTGACGTCACGTCAAGTGACGAGTGTGATAACAATGCAAACTTTTTCCAATGCAGTGATTCCAATAGCGATGCACGGAAAAAAAAGATTTGTTACTTCAAAGAAATTTATTTAGTCTAATTTATTTCATCACTTTGATTAAATATCATTCATTCCAAACGACGTGTGTATTGTATCGATTAGATGATAATTTTGCGGAGACAAAATGAAATTCTCATTTTAATTTCTCTAATATTTCAATTCAAGAGGTCTTTCACTTAGTCAAATGAATTGTGGATCATTTCAAGGATAACATTTATTGAGTTCTCAAAATAATTCGGTTGAGTCAAAAAATATAATTTCATCAAATCAAAAGTACGTCTGTTGAATGAAAACTTTCCAATTCAGTTTAGCACTATGGGGTGCTGTTTTGACACTAATATATAATTGAATCAACTGAATATGTATTTTCACTTCAACCATACATATGAATACCTTTAACTAATTTTGGAAATAATTTCAAGACTATGGATAATTTCATTTCAATATTTTTATTATTTGTTGGTTTAAAAAATTAAGTTGTTTCCTTGAAAGAAATGGTATAGTTGAAATACTTCTAAGGAATAGAGTGCCGGTCGGCACCATTTGCATTTTCGCAAGAACCGTAAACTAATCACGAATGGAATAAGAATTAAAAATGTGTTTGTGTTTTTTAAGGAAATGACGAATAGGTTTACAGTTTCTTTTTGATTATACGTGGATTGAAGTTTTTCAGTGTTTTCACAGGTATGTTGATAATATACTTTCTTTAATTCCATATTTTGAAATAATTATGAATAGCATGTATTGGATAAACGGACATCTTTTTTTGAAGCCTATACATTTTTCTCGACAGCTATCTATAAAAGTTGCTTGAAGTAAATACAATTAAGGTGTTTGCCACAGAAATAGGTGTAGGTATACAATGTCAGCGAAGAGCTGTACATTCACTTCGAATTCTGAATTTCTTGCATCATAAATAATTGAATGGTGCCGTAAACAATGATTTCATTTTCATCATGATAGTATATACTGAATTCTTGAAGGAACCTCTTTTTAAGAATTTTCTTCCAAACAACATTGTGAAATAATCATAGTTTTCTCTTGTATTACTTTATTAAAATCAGTAATACCGAAAAAGGAAAGTTATTTGTAACATATTTACAGAAATGATGACATCCAACAAAACTGCACGAAATCAAAACATGCAATATAATCTCTATTATTTTTAGACATGGAGGAACTTCTTAATAACTTGGGATTAAATGATCTGATTGGCATTTTTAAAGGTAAAAAAAATACACATATTATTTTTCTCCTACTAATATACTTAAAACACATACTTTTCAAACAGAAAATGATGTAACCTTAGGCATAGCTAAAAGGCTCACTGATGAAGAAATGATTCTCCCAATTGGCAAAAGAAAAATATTCAATCAAGGAAGCAATTGATGGAATAAATTGAGAATCATATATAACAGAGGTATGTCTTTCATTCATAACTTTAATAATAAATATGTATACCATTACAATTAAAAACATATTGAGTTTTCTCAAATAACTATATATTTTTGCGATTTGCTGTAAATACTTATTATTATTCAAGTCTGTACCTAAGTAATTAAATGCTAGAATTCTCAAATTTAATATATTTGAAGGCCTGAAAGTTATGATTGGAGACCAAGGTAAATTTTGTCATCACAGTCATATTTCTAATCAAATTTTTCTGTGATGAAGTACGTCATTGTTTTTTTCCTATTATCAAAAAATAAGGGTATCTCCGTTTGTTAAATTGGATTTGTACAAAAAAAAAACGATTATATTTTTATATTTCAATGAGATAATATCCAAGCTAGTTAGTAGAAATTGATCCAATAGTATTATTGCGAAAATGTAACTATCACTAATCTCTGTTCTCTTTCATTTTAGATCATTACTTCAGTGAAAGGTTTCGAAATCAATTCTAATTGTTTTTTAGTAGATATCACCAATAATAATGATAAATAATAAAACATGTTAATGTTTTAGATTAGGATTAACCATTTGTGAAAAATTTATATTTTTATTTAAATATTTGTAGAAGTCTATTATAATTTATTAATTGTTTGAATAAATTTGTTACTGAAATTTCTCGATTTTTATTTATATTCTGCTCATTCTCACGTTGAACAATTTTCCATGGCATTTACATAATCAGTATTGAATATGAAATATTATCCGCAAGACTCCCATCAGCAGCTGATTAAAAAATCGTGATACGTAAGTAGATCAATAATCCTGTTGAGAAAATGATACAAAGTGTATTTCATGTATTGAGAAATCGGGTAGTTGAACAAACTATAATATATTCTCACAATTATTCAATAACTTGATCTATTTTGATTGGAGATTCATGTAAATTCAATCGCTGACTCTGTATTTCTCATTCTGTATTTCTACAAACTTAAAAAACATATTGAAGTTTTAGAGAAGAGAAAAGTAATTTTCAGTAGAACTGATCTGAAACTCCATTACTATCGACGAGATGCTGGTACTCAGATTAGTATGATATTTGGTTAATTGAATCCAATAACCAAATTCAAACAAGAGGTAAGGATTTTGATTTGTAACTTTATTTCATTTAGTTCATCATTATTCATACTTATTTTGAACTTTCGAAATGATTTACTCTATCAGCAAGATACTCACAATGAGGTATAAATATTGTTCGTTCAACTACTATTCATTATTTGTTCAACAAAATCATTACTTTAGTGGAAATTTTCCCATTATCAAAACAAGCAAAGTTCTCCATCATCCTGCAGATATATTATGTTTCTTCAACATAACTTTTACTCAAATAGAAAATACATTTGATTATTTCAATCAGATCCACTATTTCACCCATCTTTAAGTTTTGTTTGTTCAATAGAATATTCGAATTACTCTAAATCATTCTCGCTATCGATTAGACAAAATATTACTTGAATTCAATTCTTCTTTGAATTGAAATAACTAATGGATGTGATTGTTTCAATCAAATATTTGTTTGATACAATGGAAATATGCTTGAAGAAATAGTCGGGACTCAAGAATTCTTTTTACTTGCATCAACAAAATATTTTGTCGTGCATATATGACACTTTTATTTCTTTGAATGAAGTGAATTTTCTTTCATTCAACAAATCTTTTTTTTCCGTGTGGTGAACAATGCGAAAAAGAGATACCAGTGAATAAGATTTGGATAAGTTTGAATAATGAAACACAAAGAGTATGTTTCAATGTATATAAGAATCTACATCTCAAGTTTGGTTTCGAGGGAAACAAACTATTGAAATCCACATCAGATTTGACCGAAATTCCATTCTCAACTGTACGTAAAATAGTCAAAAACAAACCTTATTACCACCAGGATTACCAAAACCTTTAGATGTTCATCTAATAAAATCATTGAAAAAACAATATAAGACTATTATAAAAGCAATGAGATTCCTACAACTGAAATTGAATATTGAATACTAAAATTGAATACTACCGGTCATAACGTGAGCTGCTGTGATAAAACTCTCCAGAATTGGATAAAGAAACAAGGATTTATATTTAAAATAATAAACAAACGTCAAGCAGTTATGGAAAGCAGAAGAATAGTGGAATTGCGTAACAAATACTTATAATAAATAACTAAATATCGACAAGAACAACGGCAAATTTTTTATTTGGTCGAAACTTGGTATGACACTCACGATACAGTTTCGAAAGGGCGGACTGATGGTTCGAGAATGTGTACGCCTAACATCGCGACTAATCATTGTGCATTGCGGAAAAAGTAAAAGATGGGTTCCGAATTCTTTGAAATTATGTGGATAAAAACTTGAGGGCTGCAATGTTGACTAACATAAGAATATGGAAGCTAATATTTTCGAGGAATGGTTTGAAAACACATTGATCCCAAATATGGATACGAATAGTGTAATAGTTCTTGACAACGCTTCCTATCATTCGAGACAGCTCATCAGAGTACCGAATAAAAATTCGAGGAAAGATGAAATACAAAGTTTTTTAGTGGATAACAATTTGTATTTTGAATATTACTATCCCAAAAACCAACTAAGTTTTACAGACAAAAACATTTGAAAAAATGTATGGCCTTGAGAGTATGGACACACCACACTTTTGTGTTTTCAATCCCATCGAGCTGATTTGGGGAAAATTTAAACAAAGCGTCAGGCGTAAAAATAATTTTCCAAAATTTGATAAGAAGGTAATAGAGCTAATTAATGAAGAAGTATCTAATATTACCGAAGAAGACTGGCAGAAAAGGATTAAAAAAGTAATTTTAGTTGAAAAAGACTATATGAAGATTGAACACTTCCATATGAATTGTGGAAATAAATTCATTATTGATTAAAATGACAACAGTGATAGTGAAACAGAGAATATGGAAGAGGAATTATCAGAAGCTTTCGAAGAAAGTTAGTGAAGTGTTTTTTCACTGCCTGAACCACTGTGCATGCTGTTTTTGACGGGTGCATTGGCTTGGGATGTGGGGGATGCTCACTTACTCTATAAGGTCGAAATTGGTTACTATTCACATTTGGATTTTATTTTATGATATAAAGAAAACACAAGCGACGGAAAACTTGTATTTTCAGTTGCTTAATCTAAAAAATAAAAATGACAAAGTCAGTGGCGTTATTTCTTTTCTCAATATTGTTGGCTGTGGCGCCCACTGAGACGCCACTGGACCTAATAATTTCAATATAGTTCGGGTTAAATAAGCGCTTTATTACTTCAAATAACTATAGCAAATTTGAACCAAATCGCTGTAGGGATATTTATATTTCATAAATATATTTTTCTAACTTCAAATCCTTTATTTCAGAAACGAACCAACTCCGGACATATGTTCATAGTATGTTTTTTCCTAAAACGACCTAAAGAATCACCCTCTGAAATTTCGTATCGTAGATAGGAAACACCCTGTATAAAATCCACAATCTTGACAACATTGTTTTCGTTTCAATAAAATAATATATACAATCGAAGAAGTATTCAATTCATTTGAAATCGAATTCTGAAAAATATGGAGATTATAATGGAGAACTTTATACAGGTGTAGAAAGGAAAAACTTTTTACTTCAGAACAATTAGTTACTGCGTAAATTCAAAGAATTCATCACAAAGAAAACTGTTACATTTATCAGTTTATACGCAGTTTTTTCTTTGCTGTTTTTTTATTTCTCAACTTCATCGACAGATGTCAAAGGAGTTTCTAAACTCCTTTTACTCCGAAAAGTTGAGATAAGTGTTGTATAGTTTCTTTTTTTTTTTTTTGATAGGCAAAAGTATTTAATATGACAAGTTACTGAATATAACAGGAGTTTTTTCCGCAACACTAAACCGTTATTTTAACACCTCGGCACGTGTTTACCACGTGATCACCAAGTGATCATCTTCAAGAGGAAGATCAAACTGATCAAACTCTTGAAGATCACTTGGTGATCGAAACACATGTCGAGGTGTTAAAATAACAGTTTGGTGTTGGGGAAAAAACTCCAGTAATATCCATTACTATCTTCACCAAAGGTTCCAAACAGTGCATCACAAGTACGAAGAGTAACTGATAATAAAAATAATAACAAAATATACATTCATTCACATTGAAAAAATATACATGTACATATTACAAAAGTTACATACAATGTTGGTGTAGAATAAACAAGTTACTCACAAAAATAATAGATTGCGCTGGAATAACTAGAAAAGTTTTATTTTTGACAAATAGTTTGAATTGACGCAGTAAATTATTGGGTTAACTAGAAAATTTGCCTTTTCTACACGGGTATAAAATTCTCCATTACAATTTTCATATTTTTCAGATTGTGAAATTGAAAACACCCAAAGGTTGATGAAAACTGATTTTCCTCCACAAAAATGACTTTCGTTCATTAAGTATTTGAAAAATACGCAAATTTAAATTCTATGTTCGTTATTCGTTCTAATTCAGATTCTGGTAGACACACAGAGATTATGTTACTACACAGTGCTAATTTCAAAAAATGTTACAACATTGTTTACGTCAAGTTATATAGATCTATGATTGATCTATGATCAATGATTCGTTTTCTTCAATTTTTTGATGGTATCGTGAAATCTTCAGAAATCATGTAAAGTAAAATAGTTCATTATCTTCAATAACATTCCTAAACCATCAAAACGCTTACACGGTGGAGATTCAGATCTTTATACATGTCACTTAAGGATGACTCTATATACCCACTTAGTTTTGATGCCAAGTTGATCACAAAAATCTATGAACTCAGCCATTAGAAATAACCACATTAATCAGCGATAAAAAAGATACCGAAAGTTGCCAAGAACAATGAATTCAATTCTATCATCAGAATCAACTGTCGATTATATTCCGAACGATTAGATCCACCGAATTAGAAATCATTGAGTCATAAACTTATATTGTTCAGTCATCTGAAGAAAATGTATAATGGCTGCGGTTAAGTGTGTCAACGGACAGAAAAATATGGATTTACCGGTTTCGAGAAAGGAAATCGCGGCGAGAACGAACCCGGTTTGCGACTATGAATTATCGTCGTTATTACAAGTTACTGTGAACCGTTTGAAGACATTTAAATCCACTTCAATACACACCTGAACTACGTTCATGTGGGTTCGTCTACGTCTTTTGCTCTAATATACAATGTCAATAAAACAGTTTCGTTTGTTTGGCAACTTCACTGATAATCGAGAAAGTGCCGTTCAATCCATGCGGATTATAGACTACACTTCAGCTTCAACTATTCTATTCTGAGGCCGAGTATTCCTCTTCTTCTATATCTTGGTTATCTTTCAGTGCGTTCTAGCTAATTCAGTTATTGTTGCCATGCGGTAGCAAGGCGGTTCGACGTGAGTGTTTTGTTTCACTCAATCGGCAGATGTGTCTGTCGATGGTTCAAGCCGCAGCGCAGGCTGAACGATCGATTTTCACGTGCTATCGTCCAACCCGTGTTAGGAATCACGTGTTCAAAGTTAAGACCTCGTTAGTCCTTAGCTCGCACAAGTTTCGACTTTTGAAGGTTGTCGTTCGTAGGGGTGCGATAGCTGGTTAACGGAAAAACATATTTTAAACATATATTTAAATATACGCTCGTATTTTAGCGTTTCTCTTTCCATCGTTTCATTTTCCATGCTTGTAGGTTTTTCTCTACGTCGCGTCGATCTTCCTGGTCTCATATATTATTTGATGTCTTTTTAACTATATTCTTCTCCAGTGATGTCAGATCTTATAATGATTTTAATTATTTTTTTTTCGGCTTCTCAAGTTTTCTTTCCATTTTTTGTTCATCGCTCTTGTTTCCATTGTATTTATATTTCATATATCAATGATTTTTGGAGTTTTGTTATAGAATTGTTTGATGTGAAACAACTATAGCCGCAAGTAAAACCGATTGCTCGCGTGGCGACGGGCGATTATGTGATTCTCTTTCCAATGATTCCGCACAATGAGCTCGGACACCTATAGTGTATACAATTGTGTTTACTACAGTATACATAATCTATGTCTTAAGGGCGCTTTACACGCAACGATAAGTTGTAGCAATTTATCGTAACGATCAGATTGTTACAATTTATCGTTGTGTATAAACGGGAGATTGTAGCGATTTATTGGGATTGGAGTTGGACTGGATGGTTGAAGCCGGCCGGTATCAATTTCTAGGAATCGTAACGATGTGTTGGAACGTCTAACAGTTGCACCAATTTATCGCTACGATTTCGCTCAGTGTCCAATCTGCTTTTGCACTGTAAGAATGTTTCATGACATAGTGTTGTAGGTAAACATGGCAGAAAATGCAAGTAAACAAACACCTCGTGAGTTTTTAATTGAATTTATAGAACTTTATAGAAGTTTTACCTGTTTGTGGCTCGTTGAGAGCAAGGAATACTCCAACAGGAACAAGAAAGACCTAGCTTATATTGAGCTAGTCAAAAAGTTCAAAGAATTTTTAAAATTCTGTTTTAAAATATGTTTATACGTTAATCAGCTGTCGCCACCATACGAACGACAACTCTCGAAACTTGAGAAACTTGTGCGAGCTAAGGACTAACGAGGTCTTACCTTTCAACGTGTGATTCCTAACGCGGTTGCAGAATCATCCCAGCTTCAACCAATTCTCTCGAGAAAAATATTTGGTCGAGGCGGGAATCGAATCCACGGCCTTCCGATCGTGAATCGGGCGCACTACCACCGCAGCCAATTCCGTCTGCAGATAGGAACACTGTCGTAAAAAAATTAAAGCATTGCGTACGGTTTATAAGGAAGAACTTTTGAAAGTTAAGAGTTCGGAGAAATCTGGAGCTGGTGCGGATGACATCTACAAACTTAGTTTGTGGTATTTCGACCGTCTTCATTTCTTGAACGACAAATACTTTGCAAAACCAAGTAAGTGACATATGACCAGAAATCGTTACAATTTATCGTATCGTGTAAACAGTGCTCTACTCTTTCGATTTGTTGGAGCGATAAATTGTTCAATCAATTGTTATGATTTATCGTAGCGTGTAAAGCCCCCTTTACTGAATAAATAATGTCTGACAGTGATAATTTAAAAAGTAAAGTGCAAAGAAAGCAAAATCACACTACAACACAATCAAGTCATCAGAAGGTTAATTAAATTTTTATATTTTATAATTGAAGTTTGCATTTATCTGTGTATTAAGCCGGCGTATATTTGGTCTGTCTTAAGGGTCAGTAAATGTAAAATCTACTCTTTTGCTAGATTAAAATTCCACACAATTTTCATATTTTTAAATTAATTGTTAGTTAATTTTAATTTCATTCTTATGAATGAAAAGTAATGCACTAAAACACTTGCTTGTATAATACGTTTCATAACGACTGACAAAATTGTATTTCACAATCAGCTGATAGCGAGTAGCGCACAAATGTTTTTCTTATTTTTTATTAACGGGAACATACAAAAATTAAGTAATTAATTATTTTCTAATGATGGTGGAATTTATATTGAAACAGTTATTATTGATATTTATAATTTGAGATCTTTGGTAATATACTGCGTAACAAGATAAGATTCTCGAGTTTACTGGCGTATTGAAGCCAAATGTTTTCATGTATATTTTAATTACATATTTTTTATGAACATTTCAATTCCCAACAATCATCACAGAGTCACAAAATATTATTATTGACGTTCCACATCTGCCAGGCGTCCCGTTACGGCTCACAATTTGTTTTTATTTATTCGTTCATTTTTTAATTCATTATTTTCCAATTGTTGTCATTATCATTACAATATAGTTGAAAGTGCCTGTCAAATTTGTAGTTGTCCGTTTACCAGTATCCCTATTTTTTGTTTTTCACTGTCTACCATATATCTAAAGGGTGTCCTTATAAAACTCCGCGAGCAAATATCTAGAAAATGAAAGAGAATATCCATATTTCGTGAAAACAGATGATTTTGATGTCAAAGGGTCCTCTTATTTACGTAGAGATCCAGCAATAGGCGTCATTCGTTAGGGTGTCGTGACACCGACGCCAATTTTTTTAAATGGTAACCCAGATTTTTCAATTTGTTTTTGAATTCCGCATCAAATTCTGAATTCAGCCATATAGCACACTTGTAGTTTCCCTTGAATATTGATGAAAAAAATCAATTTTATTGCATATTATAAAGAGGGGCATGAAGAAGTAAAAATAAATGCAATAATACGAGTAAATAGGCATTGCATTGCCTATTTACTTCCATCTAGTTGTGTGTTTCTGTGAAATCGCAGACAATACAAACTAAAATAAATGTTCCGAATTACCAAAAAATATTTTACTCTGACCAAAACTCGACCAACATGATAATAACGAAAACAATTAGTGATAACATGAATCATTCTAGTAAGTGTTCCAGTTGCCTTCCTTCACGTAGAATACACATTTTCCTTTTTTTTTAAGCTTTTATTTAACTTGACTTGTATGTATGTTAACAAATCTTGCAAGTTTAATTTGACCCACTACCCGGTATCCGATTGACCTGAAATTTTGCATTCTGGTCCAGAACCGATGACAATGCACGTTAATCATAAACGTGACCTGATGCTGCTGCCAGGATCGGCTCCGTACGAGAGATTTCGTCAGCGGTAAATAGCAGGGACACGAAATTTTGTATACGCATTCGTTTATGATAGGCAGCTGGTAGGCCCACCATGAAACAGATGCCACATCCAGGGTTGGCTTCAATAAAAAAATATATTTCTAGAAAAAAAATAAATCGAACTTTCACCTTTGAATACGGTCTTTATAAACAGTGTAGTAGGTTGTAAGACCATATTTATATGCATTGTAAAAATATATTATTATCTACCACTCTCTAAGTTCCCAGAGTAAAAGGGTCCATCACGCAATGTGAGCAACAGGCACAAGAGGCATACCATGACTTGTGTAATTTGGTGAGATGGGCGTCATAAGCATTGGTTTGCAACCCGTCTAGGAGAAGGAAAACTCCCAAAATCAAACCCGGAACGGTATTTCGTCAGACACGAGTAAGCTCTAAGCTGAAAAAAGTGGCGCATCTTTCACCAAATTACCACCCAAGTCAAGCTGAGGCTGTGCCGAGGAATGAGTGGCATCAGGGTGTAAAATGATGTCGTGAACCCTCAGGACACTGAAGTGCACCCTGTTGTATATTATTATTATTATTATATATTAGCTCTTCTCCTGCTAAACGAAGCTTTGGGAGGGTTGACAAATATTTCTTCGGTACTGGTGGGAACACTATGGGAAATAAAGAAACATCAACACAAAGGAAAAGAAAGTTAGAGAAAGAGAAATTGAAACGAAATGAAAAACTTGCCAATGAAAGCGTTAACTTGAAACGCTAAAGGCCTCCTGATAGAAGAATCAGATTGTTCGAAATTAACTGGGACTCGGTCATGTAATAATGATGCCATCAATGAAATGAATAGACTAAGAAATATAACAAGCTAATTCTTCTATAAGGTATGCCGGAGGAGTAGGTACCTACCTACTTCTATAGAATATAGTTTATCCTAATAATAGTTTTCCCCGTTACTCAAGTTTTTCTGTTGAAGGACTCTCCGTTTTATAGATGGACTTTCGTATTGATCGATAACTATCGATTGAAAATAAAAAATATAAAATAAAATAATGATAAAAAACTTTCAAAACAAGCTTCTATTCAAGTGCCCTAAAAAGATCAAAATAAAATTTTAAATCACATTAACTACATTCATTTATGACTTTACAGAACTGAAATTATAATAAAAGCTTGTCGAGATAATTGCAATTTGTAATTGAAATTTTGTAATTAGATAGGCACCTACTAAAATTGTAAGCAATTCATAATGGTTGTAATTGAATAAAACTGCCGTGAATGTTTGAAATGTGGAACTTTCACCTTGAATAACTTTTTAGCACACATAGGATTTATCGGGTTTGAAATTTATCGCAATTCCTAGTTGATCTGTCAGAACGATTCTTAATTTAAATTTCATCTGATTGAATATGTAGAGATTTCTTATAGACATCGCGATAAGCTTTTATTATAAATTTTATTTTGATCTTTTTAGGGCACTTTTATCATTATTGTATTAGTAATTCTCGATTCGTGACAGCTGAAAGCGTCTCTTGCGATATGGAAGCACAAACATTTGTGATACTATTTTTTAAATCAAATACGTGGACGTCTTCAATACATCCCCACAAAAAGAAATCTAGTGGAGTAATATCTGGACTTCGTATTGGCCATGGCCATGGTATTGGACCCTTACTTACAATCCATTTCTCATCCAGCACTAGGCGTCATCCTAATGGATGAGGCCTAGTGCTGGATCTCTATGTAAATGAGAGGACCCTTTGACACCAAAATCATCTGCTTTCACAAAATGTGGATATTCTCTTTCATTTTCCAGATATTTTCCCGCGAAGTTTTTTATGAGACACCCTGTATATAGTCATTTTTTCAATTTTATTCGATGTACGTATATTGCTTTGTTTCAGTTTTTGATTCGTTAACTTTTTTTACTGAATAGTTTTCCTCGTTCTATTACTAGATTGAACAGAGTTGGGGAATTGGGGACTCGTTGCTTTGCTCTTTCGTTCGTATTGCATTTCTCTGCATTTCTTCTTGAAATTTAACTCTTGCTTTTGTTTCTCCAGTGTTACTAGTAATTTTGCCAACTGTTCTGATGTTTTTTTTTTGACCTAGAACATTTACTCAGAAGATTTCATTATTTTATAATGATCATTCTTCCTAGGTTACATTTAATTCTTCTTTCCTTTTTCAGGTTGTGTCAGGTATTGTCAGGTGGTATTTGCTTATTTTTAGTCTTGAAACTGATATTTTTTTACAGGTTTGATGAAATTCATTATTCTAGTCAACAACATCCAGTATACATTCGTGATTTCAAATGCAAGTGAGATTACATGCAAATGTTTAAGCTTTATATGTGCAACATCCGTTTCTGAATTGAATACGACAAACATATAGAGTGCAAATTTGTACGATATAAAAAAAGTGAAAGTTAATGTGTAGAGCACTGGAAGCTAGCCGCATATTTGCTGTTTTAACAAGAAGACCTTGTGATTTGAATGAGTCGAGACGTGTTTAAAAAAAAAATCTGTTTAAAATCTGTTTTTCCGTTAACCAGCTGTCGCACCCCTACGAACGACAACCCTCAGAAGTCGAAACTTGTGCGAGCTAAGGATTAACGAGGTCTTACCTTTTAACGTGTGATTCCTAACATGTTTGGTTTGATCTTCTTTTGAGTTTGAGTGAATTTTGAATAGCCAATGAAGACAATTGTTTGATTATGAAATATTAAAGTTTTTTACAAAAAAATTTAAATCGAATCAAAATAACACAGTTTGAAACTTGTCTCATCTTTTGAAGAAAATAATAGATATGGGTTAAAGGGTATGAACTGTGTGACCATTCCATATGAAACAATTTTTTTTCCTGATTGATTCGGCCGTTACTAAATCACTTGAAAAAGCTAATGTTTTAGCGAAGCATGTTGTGATATATATTTTTCAAATAAAGTTTGTGGAGATCAAATCGTCAGGTGTAGTTTTTAAAAAAAGAAACAAATTTTGTCTGTCGCATAATTTCAGAAAGACTCCCAACAATATTTATTTTCAAAAGAAAAAGGATTTGGTCACCTTAAGAAAAAAATTAATGAGACTCATGTCTGAGAGTTTGAAAAGAAATGATATATTTCATGAAGAATAGCTGAATGCAAAAAAATATGGGGTGGTCATCTCATTTCATTTATGTTATATCAAAATCATAAGTGACCAACCATTTTTCAAGGAAATAAGTGAAATTTAATCATCTTAATATGTATCGTTCTGGCTTCCCATCAAAAATTTCGTTACTCTTCTGCCCTCGGATCGATAAGCATCGTCCGTTTTTATCATATAGCAATAATCTGCTACAATAATATAATTTACTTTACCTGATGTCATTCGATTTCTTTTATATCTTGATGAAAATCTTTGTCTTGTTTCGAAGCGTCATCGCCAAGACTTTCTAGTACTTAGTGATATTTTAAGTCATGAACCAGCCTGAATTCTTTAAGGTTCACAAACATTTTTGCTACTATATATCCTCTTTGTGTCCAGTTATAGTTCAAGTAAAAGATATAGTGCAACCCACCTTCCAACAGCTACCCTTTAATAATATAGTTAGGGAGCTAACTAATTTCGTTATTCAACAATCATTTCTGATTATATAAAAATCACAATAACTATATAATATATATATATAATAAATATTTTGTTTATATAGGTGAGTGGGAAAGTAGTAATTCAAATAACAGGGTGATAATTGAAAAAAAATTTGAATACTACAACATCAGCTACTCGTGAAGAACTGGAGTAAAGTAAGGGTGGCATTCCAGAACGTCACCGAAAAACAACAAATCAATGTAATGCACGCAACAATTGAAAAAGTTGAACTTGGCTGTGATCAAGGGGAGGCCATTTTGAAAATGTATAACCTTATTGGCTAATTTGTGACTATTTTACAACTATCCAGAAAAATAGAGAAAAAAAAGTGAAAGTGTGTGGCATCAATTATTAGTAAGAAAATGATCTTTCACAAAAATCCGACAAGCATTTTACATTTGAAAAAACAAAGTTAACTGGAAAAATTAATATTTGCGACTGTAAAATAATTCTTGAAAGGACTGTGAAGTCATAAGCTCCAAAGTCGTAATTTTCCCATTTTAATTAATCAAGAATGAAGCGATTTACAGGAAAATGGCATTCTTGATCAAAAAATAATAATTGAATTAAAATGATTTTATTTGTCAAATATTGACAAGTGAAGTACTGTTGGATTTAGAATGTTATTCTCGATCAAAATAAGTAAAAATAATTGGGATGTCCCATTTAAAAATCGAAAGTTAGGGTCATTTAAACCGGAAGTACGGCAAAGCAAGTGAATATGTCAAAAAATGTTAATTGAACTATAATACACAACACCCAAATTTCGTTTTTCTGTCTCCAATAATAAAAAAAGTTATAAGGGTAAGCCATAGAAGAGAATCACCCGGTATTCAATCTATCGCTTCAAAAACAGTTCACTATCTTTTCCCGAAAGCTTCTGATAATTCCTGTCGTCATTGAAATCAATAATGAATTTATTTCCACCATTAATATGGAAGTGTCTAATCTCCATATAGTCGTTTTCAAATAAAATTACTTTTTTAATCCTTTTCTGCCAGTCTTCTTCGGTAATATTAGATACTTCTTCTTTGATTAGCTCTATTACCTTCATATAAAATTTTGGAAAATTATTTATATGCCTGATGCTTTGTTTCAATTTTCCCCAAATCAACTCGATGGGATTGAAAACACAAAAATAGGGGGGAAGTCTCAGTATGGTGTGTCCATACTTTTCAGCAATACTCTCAAGGCCATACACTTTTTCAAATGTTTTTATCTGTAAAACTTCAAGTAGTTGGTTTTTGGTATAGTAATCTTCAAAATACAAATTGTTATCCATTAAAAAACTTTGTATTTCATCTTTACTCGAATTTTTATTCGGTAGTTTGATGAGCTGTAGCTGAATGATAGGAAGCGAAGTGTTTTCAAATCATTCCTCGAAAATATTAGCTTCCATGTTCTTATGACAGTCAACATTGCAGTCCTAAATTTTTTTCCACATAATTTCAAGCCCATCCTTTATTTCCTCCGCAATGCACAATGATTAGTCGCGATCCTTTGTTTGCAGGCATGTTAGGTGTACACATTCTCGAACCATTAGTTCACCCTTTCGTAACTGTGTCATGGGAGTTATACCAAGACTCGTCCAAATAGAAAATTTGCTACTGTTCTTGTCTATATTTAGTTATTTGTTCTGAGTATTTGTTACGTAATTCAACTATTCCTCTGCTTTCCATAACTGCTTGACGTTTGTTTAATTATTTTAAATATAAATCCTAGTTTCTTTATCCAATTCTGAAGAGTTTTGTCACAGCAGCTCACGTTATGGCCGGAAGTATTCAATTTCTTCCTTATGATTTCAGTTGTAGGAATCTCGTTGCTTATTAAGAGTCGTATATTGTTTTCTTCAATGATTTCATTAGATGAACACCGTAAGGTTTTGGTAATTCTGAATCACATCGCGTCTTGCGTTCATAAGGTTCGTTTTTGACTATTTCACGTATAGTTGAGAAAGGAATTTCGGTCTAATCTGATGCTGCTTTTAATAGTTTGTTACCCTCGAAACCAAACTTGAGATGTAGATTCTTATATACATTGAAACATACTCTCTGTCTTTCAATGTTCAAATGCATCCAAATCTTATTCACTGGTATCTCTTTTTCGCATTGTTCATCATCGCTATTGAAATCACTGCACTGGAAAAAGTCTGCGTTGTTATCACACTCGTTATTACTATTAATACTTGTCCAAGGACGCCACATTTTGAACAAATAACAAAAATTTTAAGTTATTATAACTCTACCAATATCGAATTTCAACACTCAACTCGCGATCAGTTCCTGAACTGAACATTGACAATACGACGGCTCGCATTCTATTTGTCACCGTAACATGACTTCAAATTTAATTTTATGACTCTTCAGCCAATAATAAAACTCGGTTAGTTAAAATTATCCAATACGAACCACCAATTCTACAATCCACGTGGACTTTTTCGCAGACGGTTCATTTCTATGTATTGGTTTTTTTGGCCTTTGAGAGTGCCGCCAACTTCAAGTATTCACAATATCGTTTACTTCGACTATACAAGTTCGAAATATACCCATGCTGCAAACGTTTCCGAATGTCACATCCAATAACTTCTCCTTCTCTTAATTTCGCCTCAGGTTAACCAATGAAGTAGTTACAAATAATGCGGCCTAATAAACGAATTGTTTTATCAAACCAAATTTGATGTGGAGTGGAGTGAGCAAACTTTTTTGGGCTCTACAAATCTCACCCTCTTAGGGCAAGCGCACACTACAGACTTTTTATCGGCTGATAGTTTAGTTGGATGCATATTAGTATAGAATCGTAATGTGAGTCCGCACATCTGAGCGATTCCAGTCGGCCGACTGAATAATCGGAAACAAGTTGGATAGGCTTCCCAATTCTGATTCAATCACAAAGTTGGACAACTATCGGCCGAGTTCTAATCAGACTGTGTGTTTGTGAGAGTGCGCAGTCTCACCAACTGAACAATCGGTGCCTGCAGACTCCCCACTATACATTCTATTGGTGATATCTGATATCAAATATTATCTAGTACCTACTTTATCTTTGAATATATTTACGTTTTCATCACATTTTTTTTTTCATAATTATGTCAAATATTGCCGAATGTTCAGTAGAAAATTTAATTGCGTAAGTTGTGCGCACAGGTATTGGGCGTCTTAAATTTGAATCTTTCTTCATAATTAATGGTCCGACTAGTCTATCAAGTTCATTGAAGCTGGTTATCCTCATTTTATAGTAAGCGAAGAACATTTTTGGATATTTCAGCAGCTTTAGTCTCTGATCAAATCATTCAAATCAAAGAAAGGTGTAGGGTCGCTTGTAACAATATAACCTTATTATTTTTCAAGTAGAAACTTCACTTACACATTTACGATAACTGAAAATATCAATTATTTGTGTTGTTTTTCGAGTCCCTTTACACCATAGGGATTAGAGATTCAAAACACATTGATTTTGCATTTGAAACCACTGGTTCAGTTCCTCAATAGACTTTGTGTAAGGCCCAAGGTTTATCTTGATGTAATCGTAATCTGAGTAAAATCGCCGATCGATTTAATTATTTTTTTATCTGATCAATACCGTAGATTGCTGAGGAGAGTGGTGAAATGAAACCGTTCAACCTTAAATATTTCTTTACTTACTTCATTCTCAAGTTTTCAGTTCTTTCAAATTCAATGTGAATCGCTTCTTTCGTACAGGCACCACTTTTAGAGCGCCTTAAGGATGTTCCTATGGTGCTTGTGTTTTGTCCTTGAAAAATTTCACCCTAATGCAACACAGTTCTCGGCACGTTTTAACATTTACCTTAACGTCACACATTCCTCGACACGATACAAAATCTTGACTTGGGTGGGAGATCCATGCTTGTATCCTGATTCTGAGTTGACAAAGTTTTTTGTATAGATTATATTGGATTTGCATCTGTCATTTGATACCCATATTGAGGTACTTGCGAAACAATATGTAATCCGCCATTTTGTATATGCGACCATCTTGAATTTTCATCTTTTTCAAATTTGTAGTACTATTCTACTAGTCAAGCCCTGTCATTTGATACCCATATTGAGGTGATTGTGAAAAAATATGTAATTCGCCATTTTGTAGCTGCGGCCATCTTGAATTGGCATATTTTTCAAAGTGTACTACTATACTACTAGTCGAACCCTGTCATTTGATACCCAATGTATGAATATGAAATATGTAATCCGCCATTTTGTAGCTGCGGCCATCTTGGATTTACAATGATACATAATTTATTAAATTGTATTGTTATCGAAACTAAATGTGTGTACCAATATGAGATCAATCTGTCAACAAAAAGGGTGTCAAACTTCAATTAATAAATTCGACTTGAATAAACAAATAAACAGGGCAAGCTAAATAAAACCGTTTAGAAATATTAAGTTCTCAAAGCTACTTCAGCTGAAAGTACGAGGAGATGGTCTGACGAAGAGTAACTGAATAATTACGAATACCTGGTTTCCAAATGGATGGTTTTCTCTTTGAAGCTTAACCAAAACAAGTATCTATCACTTCGTCGCAAAAAGGTTAGAGGTTCGACTCCTAATTGACTTTAAGCATTTCAGAGTTTGCCCAGAATATTCCATTGAAATGTCGTTCGAGTGAGCAGAAAAGTTTTGAAATGCGTTTTAGAATGCCGAATAAAGAAATCCTTCGGGCATAAGGTGGAAAACGGAAATAATAAGCATGATAAAAGTACGTATTTTTCAAAGAGAAAAGTTCCGTTATGCAAAACTACTGAGCACAGTGAATAGAAATAGAAAATTGCGTCAAAGCAGTCCAACATATTCTCTTACTTAATTAATGTCTGGTTTTTCCGAGAGAGCTGCGATTTTTTTTTTCAGAAAAAATAATGAGTATATTTACAAGAGTAAAGTGTGGGTTTACGACATTTTTGTTTGAAATATTATGTTTGAAAGCGCAATATATAACAATATTTGCAGATTAGAATATATCACAAATGATATTATTTTTTATGAAATAACAAAGACTATGTTTTTTGGATAACATTTTTTCAGTTATAGAAGACTCCTAATATAGTTCCTCCGGATCAATTTAAATCAAATGTTTGTGAGGGAGCATTAAGCTTGTTATGAAGAAATATCAAATTAACGTAGACACATTTTTTCTCTTGATGTAACGTAAAAGAAAGTTTCAGATGCCAATTCTTGAATTCATCGCATACAAATATCACTGCCTGACTAATGGGTAGTAATATTTCCTTAAGGGGAGCGTCCCAGGAATACCACGCTATGGAAAACTACAAAGCGCGATTTAAATTAGATCTATTGAGGGTAGGGTGTCGAATAAAATAATATTACAAGGAAATAAGGTTAAGAAGAAAAATAAATAGATTCTTACCCTTGTTCTATTTCATTTCTATAATCTTCGGTTAACATACATACCTGAAAAAAAATAAAATAAAATTGACCTATTTGAATATTTCAAAAAAAGAGGTAAACTTCAAAATCCATCAAATTTTGCGATTCTGCAACATGCATTCTGTTAGTTTTTGAAATGTTATTTGTGGTTATTGTTATAAATCATGCCCTAAAGAAAATAACGCAGGCCGCCACTGGTAACCATAAACCAATTGTGACGTAGCGACGAGCGCGCGAATGTTCGATGTTCGCTGCCTTTCCAAATGTATCGAGAATAATGCTACCGGCTTTGATAGAATTCCGAGGAATGTTCTAGGATTCTAGCGCCTTCGATTGCCAAATGTAAGCGCCATCCACTCGCCCATCGACAGTCTAGTAGGGGCAGTTACAGTGCGGTGCGCAGAGCGATCTAGTAAGGCGATAGACATTCGAGTATCAGTTGAAGTTGTAGTTTGAGTGTTGGTTGTTTTTAAAGGAGCAATGTATTAGATTTTTGATTATTGTTCAGTGGAATTTCAGGTGGAAAAACAATCATCCTCAGGATTAACACATTGCTTGAAAATTTCATGTCCATCGAGGTGTTGGTGTTCTCTATAGACTCCTTCGAAAAATAATTGTCGAAATGGGAGTTAACTTCAATTTACTAGGGATAAATTGAGTCATGCATCCGGTTTATGGTTCACTGTATTTTTGGGACTGTTCGATTATCATCCATTTTTTTTCAATATTTCACAAACTCCAGTATTTGGTATCTTTAGGAATATTAAAGCCTTTTATCTCTCACTCAAAATGTTTTTATGTATAAACTCAGGGAGGTAAAAAACCATTTTTTATACTCATACATATACCATCGAGTCGGGGTGGAATGGAACATTCAAACGAATGACGGTTAACAATTCAAAAAACCACAATACTGAAGACGCCTTCATTGCAATCAAAAACCATTACTGAAGGCATATATGATGAGACAAGAACAAAGTATGCTGTAGCTAGTGAGTTGAATTTTTTCCAGTATGGTTTAGGTATAAACCAAGAGTATAAAAAATATATAGTTCAAGGAGTGAACTTATTTGTCGAGTTATTTTTCCAGTCATCAGATTAGCAACATATACAGTAATGAACACACAACATATTGATCAAAATGCAAATGTTTTAGTACTTCTGATTTGCAGGATTGAGCCATTTATTTTCATATTCATATATATTTTTTTTATTTTGAAAACTTTTTTTCATTATTATAAATACAGAAAGCCAGTTTTTTAATGTATTGAAAAAAGTATTACACTGGTTTGAGAAAAAACGGTTTTTTTTAAATGAAGTATTGCTAGGTAAATATAAAAAATCACTTTGCAGACATTTTGACCCGCCCAAAATTACGTATCTTATCTTCGGCGGCAGAGCTATATAGCTCCTTCCCAGTCTGCTAACGAAGTGGTAGGAGTGACAGTTCTACCACCCGTTGACACGGCTGAAGAGGGGACTTGCATCATACCACCAATGGAGTCAATCAGAACACGCAGAGCACTCCACAAAATTAGGCCCCTTAAGCCACTGACAGAATGGTACTGGATATAGCCTGTAAAATCGTCAGGAGTTCGGATCTCCTTCTCTGCAGGGTCCGTGACCATGAGAGAGCAGGAATTGGAGCATTTCTCTTTAGGGCAGCTGTTAGAGCAGCTGATGAACTCGGTTTAGTTTTCGACACTGAACGAGATGACCACAACTCTGTCACCGAATTGAAACCCGTTCAGCAAAAATTTCATATAAAAGCCGCAGAGATCACCTCACTTCTGCGGAAACACAAGGATAAGCCAAGGCACGGAGTCTTCTTCAATAACATTGAAGACCTTGGCTTATCAAAGTGCCCGACTTTCGCTTTTCCCATGTCGAGTGGGCTGAAGTCGGAAACTGAGGGGTTCATCATGGCTTGCCAAGATTTCACCACCTTAGACTACCGAGTCTGCCACGAGGCAGGCCCTGCACCTTGCGTCAGGCAGGCAGTATGTCCAGCATATGCTGTCTCGGCCTATATCCATCGACATAACGCGGCCCTAATAGTGCATCTTACGGTATTGACGAGACACCGGTGTTGCCCTACGCTCCAGGGGATATTGAATCCGTTGTGGGGAACGAGAAGTGCCGAATTTATTGGAACTATTCGTTTCCCAATTTCAGACTCATACAAGCTAATGAGCCTGATGTAGTCCTTCTCGACCACCAGAGCAAAACGATAATTGTCGTGGAGTTTTCAGCTCCTGGCGAGACGGATATCGTCCGGAAAGAGGAGGAAAAACGGTAAAATATCGAGATTTTCTCTTTGAACTCCACAAACTCTATCCAGACCACTCTATCAATATGTTTGTTCTGATTATTGGAGTCCTTGGTAGAATGATGCCAGCTCAATTTTTAAATATTGAAATCATACCGGCTTGCCGCAGTAAGGCAGAAATCTTAGCCGGACAACTGCAGAAGGCTGTCATTATTGGCTCACTTCGCTTGCTCAGGGCACATAATTCTCGGACCCAATGATCACTCACCCCAAGGTGTGGGGAGTGGTCGTTGGTTGATTATGCTGGCGCGCCGTCCTGAATGTATCGGGACTTCGGAAGATAGGGCCTGACCAGCTCACACTACGGTGATAATAATAATAATGTTTATTCATGATACAGTGCATGATGCGTGATACGAAATACAAAATTACTGTACATATAAATACAGAAAAATAATCAGTGGCATCACGGAAGTAA
Source organism: Leptinotarsa decemlineata (assembly GCF_025532065.1). Taxonomy (NCBI): domain Eukaryota; kingdom Metazoa; phylum Arthropoda; class Insecta; order Coleoptera; family Chrysomelidae; genus Leptinotarsa; species Leptinotarsa decemlineata. The sequence goes on along the minus strand of NW_027412694.1, from coordinate 7,650,076 downwards.
TACTTGTGTGTGATGTTGCCAAAATTACAGTATATACCTAAAAGTAACATAATCACATAATAATATTATATTATTTATGTATTTGATATAACAGGTCGAGTACAGTGTATTGAAATAGTTCCACCAGCATTCGATAAAATACACATACCAGTGATAAATGTCAAAATCAGAAATATTATCATTAGATAAATATGACAGATGAGTGAGATATGCCATATTCAGGAGGGTAGAAAAGTCAAATATGAGAATAAGGTCAAAACTAATTAATAGAGTTTATTGTATCAAACGTAACCTACGTTTAAGAAAGCTATTGTATAGCAAAATACGTGCCGCGGTTGTTGTAAAACCCTTTATAATGAAAATCATAGTATAAACTGTATTAGTTTTAATATGGATTTTCATCAAGAATCGGTCAGTTCTATTCAATTAGTATAAGTTTAACTCTGAAAAGTAAGTTTGAAGGTGATTGACAATGTTTCGTGATGAATTTCACTAGTTCGGACTTCCATTGTCTATTATATAAAATGATTTGAAATCCCTGAAACAAGTAAAAAAGAATAATTAAAAAGAATAGTTGAAAATAACAATTATATTAAGCAACAATAAACCTGAAATGAAATGATAGTGAAATAACCTACAAGTAAAAATATAATAATTGAATAAATAAAAATTAAAGGAATGCAAAAAGAAAATAATAAAAAAATGAAAAAATAATAAAAAATAAAAAAGTGTAGAGATTCCAAGTCACGTTAGTTCACGACGTTTCGATTGTTGGTATCTACAATCGTCTTCTGGTGATGACTGGACTGATTCCTCCGAGAGATGACTATTTTATAGGTCGTTGAAATACTTTCACTTTCTCTACTTTCCGTTTTCCGCTTCACTGATTCCGTGAGAGATGACCGATTTGGCGGGAGTTGGTCATTTTTCGTTTGATGATGGGTTTCCATATGTTTCGTATATCTACGCTGGCCTGGCTGAATACGTTGTTGGACAACATGTATGCGGCTTCCTTAAATTTTCTCCTGAACCAATGTTCCTCTCTGTGCAAGATCTCAGCTTGGGACCACTCGATGTTGTGTTGATGGGTCCAAACATGGTCTGCTATTCCTGATTTGCTGGTTTCTCCTCGCTGTGTGTGCTTCTTGTGCTCGGCAATGCGAACATTCAATGGCCTCTTAGTTTCACCAATATAGGATTTTCCGCACTCACAGGGTATCCGGTAAATGCAATTCTTGGAATCACAGTCCGCGCTTGGGGGCCTGGTTTTCGTGAGGCTGCTACGGATAGTGTTACCGGATCTGAAACAGGTTCTAATGTTGTACTTGGAACCAATTCTTCTTATCCTCTCCGATAATCCTCTTGATGTAGGGAAGTGCAAGCACTGGTTGTGACGGCTTCTCTTCCTTGCGAGGCTCCTGCTGTCTTTTAGCCAAAGTCTTTTCTACCATCGCTTTGGAGTATCCATTCCGCTGAAGATCATTTTTGATGATGTCTAGTTCCTTCTCGAGACCTTCCTTTGTATTACAGAGCCCAAAAGCACGGTCTAATAGAGTCTTGATGATTCCTCTTTTTGTCGATTGATGGTGGTTGGATTCGTGGTTCAGATACTGTCCCGTATGAGTGGGTTTTCGGTATACAGATGTTTCCCACTTAGTGTCGGTCCTCTTCACCAAAACGTCTAAGAATGGCAATTCATTGTGGATTTCCTTCTCCATTGTGAAAGTGATGGAAGGTCTCACGCTGTTGATGTGTTTCAGAAAAATAGTCATCTCTCGGAGGAATCAGTCCAGTCATCACCAGAAGACGATTGTAGATACCAACAATCGAAACGTCGTGAACTAACGTGACTTGGAATCTCTACACTTTTTTATTTTTAATTATTTTTTTATTTTTTATTATTTTCTTTTTGCATTCCTTTAATTTTTATTTATTCAATTATTATATTTTTACTTGTAGGTTATTTCACTATCATTTCATTTCAGGTTTATTGTTGCTTAATATAATTGTTATTTTCAACTATTCTTTTTAATTATTCTTTTTTACTTGTTTCAGGGATTTCAAATCATTTTATATAATAGACAATGGAAGTCTGAACTAGTGAAATTCTGAAAAGTAAGTCACACCAAAGCATCAATTATGTGACTGGTTCCTGTTGGGTACTTAATTAGGCCAATTGATCCACATTTTCGAATGAATCATAGATGTGCAAATTCCCACGATTTACTTTAATTCAATTACTTCAATTATTTTCGATCGGGAGTGAAATATGTTCTTAAACATTAAACTTAATCATTAAACTATATTTCGTTTCGAAATAAATAGTTCCTAATGAAAAACAGGAATGAAACCATAAACCACACCAAAAATTTGTAATATGACTAAAAAATTGATAATTTTCAAAAGTTAGTCATTTGATAAAAAATGGGAGTTACTAGGAACTCGTTTTATGTTACACTAATTTGTGTGTTCCTAGTTTTTGGCGTACCTTATATGCACTGACAGATCTCGTCGAACCTATAAACAAAAAAATCATTAGCTATACAATCATGTATAGAAGTAAGTACATATTTCATCAGAAATAGTCGTTATTTTACCTCCGCCCATGATCCACAAGATTCTCAGAACCGTCCGCTTCGGCTGTATTCTTTCAACTAACGGTTCATCTTTGGGTTTGTCGGACTTCTTAACTGTTAACATTCATTGCATAAGCCAAAAACGTATCATTTTGTTAGGAATGCAGGAAATGAATGAAATCCTGCCAATTCGACAGTCATTCAATAAATGAGTTTGACGAGTCTGGAAGTTTTGGAACTCTCATTATTTTTATTATAAAATAATGTTTTGCAAAAAATAATGCAAAGATATATCACCTTTTCCTTTCTCCTTCTTTAGAATACTTTTTGTAGTTTTCTATGAATAATATCAGTTTCAATTTCCGTATTTGATAGACACACTGTGAAGATAAAAGTTATGTAAGTGGAAATGAATTATAGAACAACCTCATGAAATACATTAAAAAAAATTCAATACATACTGTTTTTCATGTCAATATCTGATACTAGAAAAGCTGTAATGTTATTAACGGTAACGGCTTAATATCTCTACTGTATACATTTTTTAATAGAGGCAAATTTTGTTGGGAAAAGATATAAATCTTTCATCGAAGTTACGTTACTGCATGTAAGTGTACCAGAAAAATTCTGTAATGAATTATTTTTTTCTTCAAAAGTATGAAAAATACCGTTTCCAAATTGAAGAACCCATCAATTTGTGAGTCTTTATTAAGTTATAAATGGAAATATTAGTGAGGAATCACCATAACAATCGTTAATGTAAAATAATGAAAAATATTTCAAATGAAATTATATTACTCGAGACAAAGAGAAAGTTTCACATTTGCAGGAAAATTAACCGTTTCTGTTTCTACAGCTCAACGAAGTAGGTAACTGGGAAATAAAACAATTATGATTATTGTCATTGTTTCATGTCTTTGTGGTCTGAAACTTATAACGGTACTTTAAAGTCTCCGAGTTAGTCATTGAACTCAAATGAATTTAATAATATCAAAAGGTTGGTGAACTGAAATGTAATTGAAATGATTCTATACCGTTTCCTAATAGTAAAGAGTAATAAAAGCACACAATAAATGCAAAACGCTTACAAAATCTCAAACAAAACTGTGATACCATTTTGATTTGCCAAACCGATATAGGTTTATAATACTTTACCAGTTCCGCCAAATTTTTCTAACACAAACGGGTCGCAAATAAAATATTTCATTGGTGTTCGGGTTATTTTATAACCTGCAGTGGCGTGCATTTGGGTACCACCCGTGATATATTATTATCATATACCATTTTATTTCAAAACATTCACTTAATAATGAATAGGTAAGATTGTTCTTTGTTGAAGGACTCCACCCACCTAAGTCATATTTCGCCAATGTACTACTGACATCAGTTTGTGTGACCAATAGCAGCAATATTCCAGGGCGGGTACAGTTTGGTTTTAAATGAGCATCAAAATCTGATCTTAGATGGCGTATACCAAGTATATGCTAAATAAAGAAGATATAAGCAAAAATCATATGCGTCCCATAAATCTTCGTCGAATATTATGATTGAAGGTTCTACATTTTCCTCAATTGAATGGTCTAATTTCAACATTTGGTTTTCTTCTTTTATAACATGTTCAATACATTTTTGTTATTTTTCGAAATCGACATTTTTCAAGGACTTTTTTCAAAAGTGTAACAATGAACTCTTGTTTAAATTGAAAGGAGTACTTCTCCATCTTTATACAAAAATGTGGAAAACTCCCATTGTCTTCAAATATCACCATGAAGATGCCGAAATAGTACGTAAGTTCTTGAAACAAATGTTTTTAATTCACCGTACAAAACGTATTGGAAATCACCTTTTTTGAGTAGAATTATTTTTTCTGATATAAAACAGCATGTTTCATTATAAATACGTTATTATACTGTTAAAAATGTATGTAAAATTACAAATGTATTACAAAACAAATGATCAGTTAAATTACAAATCAAAGTGTTGCCAATACAATATTCAACACGATTTGAGTAATTTACCAAAAAATATTTGGAATCCTACTAAACTGAGTCGTGATTTTACAATCATCATCAAATAACCCTAAACTTATTGTAATTTTACCAAACCGTAAGTCAGTTCCGAAAGAAAGTTTTTCGAATTCACAAATATTATTTGTGAATTGATTCACTTTAATTTTTTGTAAAATTATAAAAAAAGTTGGAATTGGAACTAAAATGAAGTCATAAGAATTTTACAAAAACTTTTAGTATTTTCAAAATTTGCTTTGTAACTGGGCCAATAGTTTGCATTTTTCTCACACGTATTGTAATTATACTGAATCGTTATTAAATTTTTCATAAAAAGTTTTCGAAATGTACAAATATTATTTGTAAATTGAATCACTTAAATTTTTTGTTAATCAATAAAATATTTCTGTAACTGGAATAACTATGAAGTCATCAAAATTTCACAAATACTTTCACTATTTCAACAACTTTTGTTTGCAAATTATACAGTGCTTTATAATTTGGCCAATAATTTTCATTTTTCTCACACGTATTGTGATTATACTGAAGCGTTATTAAATATTTCATAAAAAGTTTTCGAAATGTACAAATATCATTTGTAAATTGAATCACTCACATTTTTTGTAAATTAATAAAATATTTTTGAAACTGGATTAACTATGAAGTCATCAAAATTTTACAAATACTTTCAGTATTTTAACAACTTTTGTTTGCAAATAATATAGTGCTTTGTAATTTGACCAAAAATTTTCATTTTCATTACACTTATTGTAATTATACTGAACCGTTATTAAATTTTTCATAAAAATTTCTTGATATTTACAAATATCATTTGTAAGTTTTCCACTGTAAGTTTTTGTGAATTGATAAAATATTTTTTTAACTGGAATTACTATGAAATCATTGAAATTTTACAAATACTTTCAGTATTTTAACAACTTTCATTTGCTAATTATATAGTGCTTTATGATTTCACAAAAAATTTTCATCTTTCTCAAACATATTGTAATTACACTAAGTCATTAGTCAATTTTCCACAAAACGTTTTCTAAATTCACAAATTTTATTTGTAGAATTATTTACATTTACTTTGATTTTTTTGTAAAATTATGAAATATTTTTCAAACTGAGATTATACTATGAATTAACTTGAATTTTACAAATATTTTTAGTGATTTTACAACTTTCTTGTACAAAATTTCATATTACTTCATAATTCGGCTAAAAATGTTTATTTGTCCCACACGTATTGTAATTAAACTATAATTTAGCCATTTTTATGAGAAGTTTTCAAAATGTACATCGTTTATGGTGTAATATACTAAAATTTTTTGTAAAATTATAAATAATTGTTAGAATGGAAAGTACTATGAAGTAACGAAAATTTTACTAATGTTTTCATTACAATTTTCAGATTGCAAAAAAGTATATATCATTTATTGGTCACAATGCGATAATCAGAGTTGAGATAGAAATGTGAGTTAGTATATAGTTATATACCTGAGTGGTTAATCACTAATGATTTTTGGTGTCAATTGAATCATGTATACTCGAATGAATAGAGATTCGGTTATCACTCGAAACAAATGAATATTTATGAATTTTAGGGAATTTCCACTGATTCATGCGTTTATATATCAGAAAAAAATCATCGCGAATTTGATTGGCGACAATTTTGAATTTTGTTATCACTAACAATCATTTGAGGAAATGGATACGATGAATGGAAGTTTAGCCTTGAATGAAAGTTTTGAATATGAATTTTCAACATCAATCATTGGGGCATTGCGATAGCTTGGGGGTCTTGACTTTAGTCGCAAGTTGAAATCGTAATCACGGTTAATTTTTTTTGTATCGAAAATCATTCGATCCTAATTTCTATCATTGTTGATAAAGCAATTTTTGTTCCATCCATTGGATTGTAATCATTTTTTTTTAAACTTTACTATCCTAGCAATTCTGATTTTATAGAAAGAACTAGATATCTCCTCATTTCTGATGAATAACTTTGTGGTGATGGAAATTAAATGCATTATCATTAGTGTATTGTTTTATGTAAACATATATTTTAACGCGTGTTAGGGATCACACGTTAGGGCACTGCGTACGCTGTCATTATTTATTTCAAATTGCCTTAACTTTTTTAACAGTATACTTTTGGTTCTTTTATCGAAAAAGCCTTATTCCCACACCCTTTCCAAGTGAAAAAGGTACACTTCCTCAACAACGCTGGAGGTTATCGTTTTCTAAATATTTACAGTTTTCTATATCGATGGATATTACTTAGCTCCTAAGGCGCTTAATGAAGTTGGTGAGAACATTACAAGAACTATGAATATGTGGTGGATTTCGTCAAAATAAACAACTTTTTCCTATAAAATGTTTATCGAAAAATCATTTGTTTAGTTTGTCATAAGCTTTTTGCAATTTTAGTCACTTTCATCAAACTTTATAGGCAGTATACCCGGACAGACTTCTCCTAAACTGATCATTATTGAAATGCCTAATCAATCCAAACTGAAAGAGATTCAAATATAATTATTCAATTAGAAAGTGCTTCATTTCGGAGTTTGTGGAAATAACAATTCAGAGAAGTCCTGTGTTATTTATTAGGCAAATAAACATATAAAAATTAAACGAAACACCTATTACAACAACTGTTCAAAGTGACGACCTCCAACAGCAATACAAGCTTCTCCTCTCCTCATCAAATAATTCCGTACCCGTTGGAAAATGCCGGGAGTGTTTCGTAGTACCTATAAGCTATGATGCTATATGCGATCCCTCAACATTTTCTTGTTTTCAATGAGACTGGCATAAATTGGTAATTTGAGGTGTCCCCAAAAAAATTGACGGCATTGAGATCCGTAGACCTCGGGGACCAATACTGAATGCCTCCTCTTCCTATCAATCATTGGGGATATGCTACGTCTGAGACATTTCTTGCTATCACACTGAAATGAGCAGAGGCTCCATCGTGCATAAACCAAGAGTGATTTCAGAGGCCAATGGGAACATCTTCCATGAGCAGGGAAAGCTCGCATTCCAAAAAATTTAGGCAAACATCTCCATTCAAACGTGAGGGAAGAAAATAGGGCCCAATTTAATGATCCCCAAGTATGCCTACCCATACATTGAAAGAGAATCTGTTTTGGAAATTAATTTGCGTTATCGCATGTGGGTAATTCCCATTTCTTGAAAAATTAGCCTCATCTGTGAAGAGGATTTTCGATTAAATTTGGGGATGTTGTTCAATTTTTCTATAGAGCCATTGAGGAAGTTCGATACGTGGTTGGAAATCACGTAACGTAAGTGCCTGAATACGCTCAATATGATAAGGTTATATAATTGCTGCTCCTTTAAAATTCTGTAAACGGTCATGTGACTCACATTTAAAGTTTGACTGATTTTTTTGTACTTGTCTTTGAATGTTCATTAATTTCTTCGAGAACCACCTCCCCCTATTCCATACATCTTGTTGTCTGTGGCCGTCCTACCACAAAATTTCTTTCAAAGCTTCCTGTTTCGGAAAGTCGCCGGAAAAGATTCGCAAATAACCCTGCACAAGAAGTCACGCGTTGGAGATGCAAAAACCAAATCAGCCACTTCAGCATTCGTAAAGTCAGACATGGTACCAAAAAATCACTTTATAAATTTCGAAGTGTGAATTTATCAATGAATAGTTGAAAATGTGACGGCGAACAATAAACAAACGTTCATAGACTCCTCGATTTGATTAACTCAAGATTATATATACTTTTTCTCTTGAAAGCGTCTCAGGAATACGTCACTTGAATATTATTTTAACGTACTTATGTTAAATAAATACTTATGTTATGATAAATAAATAAGTACCATTCTGATCATTCCCATATTGATTTCAATTTAGGAGCCACCAGTAGACAGCTGTTTCAGCCTATTGGGCATCGTCAGTACCGGGCAGGCGGTTCTCGATAGGAGACAAAATGTGAAAAACCAAGAAAAGTACTTAATAGAAATAACTGCGTAAACGCAAGCGAGACATAAGTGAAACCACCTATTGGTGTGAAACCCAATAGGTGAAACAGCTGTCTTTTGATTGTCATGGAATTATTTTCCAGCAGCTTGACTGCATTTTCTCGTTCCGGACTCTTTGTACAAGTGTTTTATTATTTGACTTCTGTTACAGTATAATTTTATGTATAAACACATAATTTTAATATGTTCCTTATGAAATGTTTTTTCATAAAATCATATCTAACCATAATAATTGAATAATAATCAATAATCATTTCTATTATTATCATTATCAGTGTTATTATACTCAGGGTAATTATTCCCTGAACACATCCTCGTTGCAGGCCCCATTAATATTTCAAGACGATTGGGTGTCAATACTGTTTTGTTTTGGCGGTTACGCGTCCAGCCCCGCCAGAAATTGTCTAGACACTTTTTTTTTACATTTCAGGAGTACAGGAGTAGGTATGTATTATAACATATTCAGTGTCAAGTGTAACAGTGACGAGAGAGGAAGGATCCAGACACATATAAGTCGAAGTTGTAAGAAGCATTGCTTGAAGAATTACATTTATTTGATTTCTGTGAATTAAAACTGTCTCTTTTGTTTTCCCGTGAATAGTGCGTGTGAACCTTTTACTCAAGTAAAGTATCAATTATAATCAATAGTTGGTAAACATTTGAATCAATAAAATATAAAACTCTTCAAGATCTTTTAGAAATAAAGTCATTCCATGTAATTATTAAATAATATGTTTCAGATTGTTATGGTATCCATCAGTTTTCAATTTTAGCGTAAGTTTACTAACTTAAGTTACAAATACTATACTTTATGTTAACAAATTGATGAATTTATAGAAATATGATTTTCTAAAAAGTTTTTTGATTTTTTCGGCAGGAGGAATTAACTGATGTTTCAAGTCCCGTATTGATGGTAATAGATGCGTTACAATTCCATATTTCTATAAAGTTAGTTCCTTTTAACTATCAAGTGAGTTTTATCAAAATTAATGTATGTTTGAAGATGTTTCACAATGTTTCATTGTGAATTTCATCAGTTCGGACTTCCACTGTCTAATATGATATAAAATGATTTGAAATCCCTGAAAGAACAAATAAGAATGAAAATTAAAATAAATAGCTGAAAATAACAATTATATTGAGCAAAAAACCATGGAATGGAATTACAATAAAATAAAATACAAGCAACAATTGAAAATTGAACCATTAATATAAAATGAAAAATTCAAAGATTTCAAGCCAAGTTACTTCACGACGTTTCGAATGTCAGTATGCACAATCGATTTCGGCTAATGAGTCATCACCCAAAGACGATTGTTGATACTGACAATCGAAACTTCGTGAAGTAAATTGGCTTGAAATCTTTCAATTTTTATTTTTTCAATTGTTCAATTTTCAATTTGTTGCCTAATTTTTATTTTATTGTAATCTGCTTTCAGGTTTTTTTTTATTTGTTCTTTCAGGGATTTCAAATGATTTTATATCATATTAGACAATGGAAGTATGAAGTAATGAAATTCAAAACTATTGTACTTGATATTTCATAAAATTCACATATTTTCAGAAATAATTTGTATATGAAAAAGTTGAATTCATTTGATTAAACATAATAAATAACAATGATAATGTAACAATAATTGTTTGAAATATTTTATATATATTTATCAAATATTTTTTTTCAGGAAAAGATTTACATGACAGTGGAAATATATACATGTGGTATTTGAAATAAAAATGCATGCTCCTTCATTTCTTGATGGATATTGGCTACATTCCTGTGCTATCACATCTTTGGCTTCGCATATCCCCCATAAATTGGGGGAACAATTGAAGCAGTTTAACGGTGAGTGTTAAAAACTGCTTTCTCTAGATTTTTGATAATTCCAATACTCTCTTTTGTAAACAACTAAAAAAAGTTTGAAATCTGTTTTATTTTTCATTTTTGGATTAATTAAACTCTACATTTCAAATGCTCTTACTATTGACAATTGATTTCAAAGATAATTCATTTTCGCTATCTGAATAATTGAAGTTTTCAATCTAAAGCGATCAATAATTTGTTTGTACATATTTCTTGCGAAAAAGCTTTATATAAGACTTTATAGATACTGCACTGATAAAAAGTGTCACTTGAATCATGTTAATTTTGTCTCAGGACAATTTATATTATTCAATTTTGTTTTCTCTTTTGCTTGCGATTGATTTGTAAATGACTTCGATTTTAGATTTTTTCTGGAAATTTGTCTTCCCAAACGTACAAAGCGGGACGGAAAAAGGAAAGCAACCAATATCCATCCTAAAGTCAGCACAATATCCATCCTAAAGTCAGCAAGCTGATGAAGCAATCGAGTCATGTATTGCTGATGAATCGCATTAAATTGTTATTTTAATATAATTATGTACTTTTTATGTTATACATACCTACATACTACATAATTATCATTCATTAATACGATGTGATTTCCATTTTGTATAATACTTATTATAATCTTTAATTTTTTACTATATATATTATTACTATTCGACTGCATTACTCACTTACCTTGATTTTTACTTTGTACCTAATGTATATTACGTTAAGTTTGAATTATAATACAATATAATCAAGTATGAGTTTTATTTATATAATATAGACTAAATATCCTACATTGAATAAAATTTCATTTGTTGATTTTAAAGTGATTTTATTCAATAAACTGTTTTTTTGATCCAGAAAATGATAAATTATTGTTTGGTATCTTGATAAGAAGCCTATAAATCGCACTTCTCATTCAACAACTGAATTATTTTTAATATTATAGTGTTAAGTTAAAACTTTGGATATATCCACTATTAATAAACATCTCCAATTAAATTGTTTAAGATGTTCAATTAGAGCACTACTATAAGTCCTGCAGTACAATAATATGCTTTATTTGTAAATCAGTAAAGAATTTAAAGAAAACTTATTTTAGAAAATCACAGTGTTCATATTTAGTGAATTCGCAATGCAGCATTTCAAAATTACAAAATTTTCCACTGAATTTGTTTAACAAAATCACAAAGTTTGTATTGTGATATTACAAAACAAACGTTCAATATATATTTACTAAAAATGCAACCGATGTTTTATAATTTTTCAAAACTATGTTGAATTGAATGCGTAGTAAATTTGGGATGCAGTATTTTAAAATTACAATTTAATTTTTACCGAATTTGCTTAACAAATTCACAAATTTTGTGTTGTAATAATAGAAAACAAACTCCCATCAAATGTTTACAAAAAAGCAACAAATTTTTTGTAATTTTCTGAAACTGTGTTGGACTGAATGCGTAGTAAATTTGCAATGCAGTTTCTTGAAATTACAAATCGACTTTTTCGAAATTTGTTTAACAAATTTACAAAGATTGTGTTGTATTAATACAAAACAATTGTCCACAAAATGTTTACCAAAAAAACAACAAATATGTTGTAATTTTTCAAAACAAAGTTCAATTCATTTCGGTAGTAAATTTACAATGCAGCTTCTTGAAATTGAAAATCATTTTCTACCAAATTTGCTTCACAAAAATACATAGTTTGTATTGTAATATAATAATACAAACGTCACGTGAAAGCTTACTAAAAATTCAAAAATGTTTTGTAATTTTTCTAAATTGAGTTGAAATAAATCGTGTAGTAAATTTACAAAATGTGATTTTATTATTCAAAAAAATGTTATGCGTTAAAACTTCCAAAGCATTTTTTGTAAAATCAGTATAGAAATTTTTAACAGTGTACGTATACGTTTATATATAACGTTTATATATACGTTTCATTATAAATACGATATTTCAAATGTTATTTTCTGCTACAAAAAGAATCACAAGCATTGGAAAAGATATATTTCCTTTGAGAAATTATAAAAAATGTAGTCAATAGTTTTTACCCTGAATAAGTGAAAAATCTACCTGTAAATCAAGGTAAATCACCCTTTCAGATGAATACTTAGTATAAACTAGTTTGACAAAGCATTTTAGATTCAGTACGGTGAAATGCATACTTTTTATAGCCACAGTAGAATGTCTTTTGAACGACAAGCTAATTTAATTTTGATTGGGGTTTGGTTTTGAAAGATAATTATAACTTATAACTGGGGTATTGAAATTTGATTCAGAATAACGAAATTATATGGCTGTTATTTTAAATTATAAACTGTGAATCCATGAATTAGTTCATCATTCATTCGTTTCGAAGGACGTTAATTATGATTTTAGTCAACTGTAAATTAGTTCAAAAATGTAAGTTATGGATCATTTTACCCACTCACCGAACAAGAATCCGTTGCATAATTGACGCTTTTCTCAATAGTCAAAAAAAAATTCAATTGTTCATAACATTTAATTAATTTCAAGGAATTTCCGGTTTATAAAAATGTATTCACTTGAATCTAGTTGTGAAACAAAATATGCTTGTCTCTGAGTCTGCATTTTTATTACTTGGATGACCTTGTCATCTCAATGTCAATAGATTTTAAACCGAGTTTGAAATTTTTGTCATTGGAAAAACAAGTTTAGAAATAAATTTTCATCTCAGTCAGCAGTTGCTGGGTATATGAGTTATTCATACCTTCCTGACCGATGGGAAATGTTGTGTAATGCGACGATAACGTATATCGAGAATCACGTACCTACATTGCCAAATCCGACTAATACCAAAAATTTCAATTTCAAAGTCGACATCAGCCGATCACTTCTCGCAATTGAAATAAAAAGATTGGGTTCAATCGCGTCATACATAAAATTGCGATTTAATATTCATGAGTCATTGTACTCTGTGAAGGAGGTAAGAACGGAAGAAAGTCATTGGCGTTCGGATAGTATTTTGCGGATACAAGGCATTACATACGATTTCCAAATCTCCGTCTTGCAGTCCCTAAATTTAGTAAAAACATGAAAAAGTAACTATGCTCTCCAGGAGTTGATGGAATATAGAAAATATTATACAAGGCTACGTACATTCTATTAGCGATTTTTTGAATTTTTTATGTTGGTATGTTCACTTTCAGCAGTTTGGCATGCTCAGTTTGTTACAAGTGGTACAGTATTTTCCAGACCCCTCTTTCCCAATGGGCACTTTGGGCAAGTGCTCAGGGCCCCGCGATCGATAGGGGCTCTCCTCAGATCGAATAAAAAATTATATCATATAATATATTATATATTATATTATATCATATATTATATTATATCATATATCATAAATAACTCCATGAAATTTGGCATCTTTCCTTCCAGACTGAAACTATTCCTAGTGAAACCTATTTATAAAAAGGAGGATTCTGAACTTATGGAAAACCATCGACCTATGAATATTCTACCAAGTTTTGCAAAATTATTTGAGTTAGCTAACATTACAAATTTTCTATATAAATGTAATATAATTAGCAATAACCAACACGGATACTTACGAGAGAGATCAACAAACAGTGCAATATTTCAATTTACTCAAAATATAACAAACTTAATGGAAAGAAAATACTTAGCATTTGGTATGTTCTTAGATCTGTCAAAGGCATTTGACTGCTTGAATCACGAGATGCTTATAAAAAAAACTAGAACTAAATGGTATAAGAGGAAACTCACTGAAATGCACCTAACAGATCGCCAACAAATAGTAACTATTATAGTCTATTTCAAAAGAGTGTAGAGTAATAAAATCTCATTAAGTATTCAAAAGCGCTACAGGGTGATCCGTCAATAAATTCTGTCACTTCCCTAGTCCGCATTGCAAAATTATGTCGTTTCATAAAGAACAGGTAGGTATCACCCTGTTTAAAGGGATTTGTCCATTGTTATCGACGGATAAATACTGAGCCAGAGGCGCGCTAGTGGGATAATTGCCAAAAGAATATGCATTCATAAAAATTATATTAAAGGAAATAAAAATTTAATACAGCAGAATAGTGTTATTAAAAAAATATAAAATGTAACAATAAAATATATACGAACCGAAATCGGGAAATACAAACACACACGAACGAACTTTACGTATTGAAACACTTGTGGGGACTTTAAATCAATTTATTCACAAAAACGACAAGAACTTTACTGGATACGTTATTACAATTTGACACTTGAACAATACTAAAACTGTGAACTTCCCTTAACGTTTAACAACACTCTATTTATACCCTAATTGAATGTTCTAGAGATTACTAGGTACAATTTTCGAGAACCTTCCGAGAACATAATTATTCAGACTACCCTTAATTCTAAACCCTAACCTAAGCAAAAGTGTCACTGTCACTGATACACTGGTCTCTGTCCAGATTGCTTATCCCGCTACAGTATATTTACAATTCAATTAAATTATTCTACATCAGTATAGTCTTCATCCGAAGAACTGTCATCATCCCCTGGTGTTATAATTATAGGGTCAACCACCTGATCGACCAAGTTGTCCAGTTCCCACATTTTATCTTCCTCTTTTAAAACATGCTGGATTGCTTTTTGCCAGTTTTCTGATGTGATTTCCATAATGGCTTGATCAAACAATACCTTGACATCTTTCATTTTAAATGTGGTATTGTGTCTTGCAACATATCCTTTAACTTGTGCCCATATAAGTTCTATAGGATTTAATTCGCAATGATATGGCGGTAGGCGCAGCACAGTTACTTTATACTTTTCTGCTACATCTTCTACGGCATATTTCATGAAGCGAGATTTATGTTGTTTTACTATGGCTAGTAGTTCCTTCTTTACTGAATTCGTCTCAAACTGAATACCTTTATTTGACAGCCAGTTAATAATTTCTTGCTTTCTCCAAGCTGAAGTTGGTACCTTCTCTAAGCGCCTTGAATGGTAGCTTGCATTATCCATAACCACGACCGAATCAGCTGAAAGAAATTTTAACATTTCCCCGAAGTAGTCTTCGAAGACATCCGAATTCATGTCCTCATGATAATCTCCCGTCCGGCACGACTCAAAGCTTAACAAACCTTCTTTTAAAAATCCGTCTTCGCTTCCAATGTGAGCAATTATAAGCCTCTTCCCTTTTCCCGAAGGCACTTTAATACCCGTCGAAAGGCCTTCTATGAAAGCTTGGCGAGAACTTGTTATATTTTTATCTTGCCACATTTTTTTGACTATATAACCTTCGTTTATCCACGTCTCATCAAGATAAAAAATTTTCTTTTGCTCTCTGCGGTACTGCTTTATAGTTGTCAAATATTTTCGTCTCCAGCAAACAATTTCATCACTTTCCAGTAATAGTGCCTTTCGATTGTGCTTTTCCCAGGCAAAATTCATACTTTTTAAAGTTTTCCATAAAAGTTTTCTGGATATCAAAGGAATATCGTTATCTTGGCTTATCTCGATAAATATTTTTTCAAGAGTGGGTATTTCCTTTTTAAAATAAAACGAATGAACTTTTCTTCGAATGTCACATTTGGTGTCTTCATCTAAGATTTTTATTGGTCTTCCTGATTTTCTCTTGCATGGACTTACCTGGCCTGATATCTTTCTTTCTCGCAATAATTTAAAAATCGTGGACTGTCCAATTCCAGTCATTCGGGCACATCGCTCAACACTTTCTTGCACAGACAAACTAGGGTGATCGTGTTTTATGCAATCATATACATTTAAAATTATAACTTTTTCGCAAACAGATAGCGGAGAATTTTTTACACTTCTTTTCTTTGGAGTAAATGTCCCCATTTTATAACTTTTTCACTATTTCTATATCACAATATCACTGTACGTTTAATTGGTGTAGTAACAATTACTATTATAACTCGAATGTTTAAGACACCATTACAATATATTTAAACCCTTTTTCTTAATTACCTGGGTTTAATAGGTATTGCATGATTGGTGGGCAGGGTCAAAAAGGGATTATTATAATGACATGGCACCTCGGAACTAAGTGTTAACCCTTTTTTGAGAAATCATGCTCAAGTATATGAACCCAAATTGCATATTAAATAAGTTTACAAGAACCACTAAAATTAATCTTAATCTTTTTTTAAGAAATTTTACTTACCTAAATACATGTAGGTACTTAGTTTTAGACCAAATTACTTCCCAAAAATGGCCTTTTATTATTATCTATGTCTGTAATTTTTAATTTACTTTAATTATTAAGTTTAATAATCCTAAGATTTGCCTACGCCCATGGACGACAACGAAATTCAGGCAAATTTTATGACACTTCATGATTTATTACTCTACACTCTTTTGAAATAGACTATAACTAACATGGTCGAACATACAAATCTGAGAATGCGGCAGTGAAAGTAAGAATACCCCAAGGAAGCATTGCAGGCCCCTTGTTATTTATTATCTACATAAACGATTTATGTTATCATTCAAACACACACAATTCAATTAGTCTTTGTTGATGACACTAATTTATTAATATCCCGTGAAACATACCCTGAAGTAGTAAAAACAAGTATGGAAACGTTTAATGATACAAAAGAATGGTTCACTAGAAATAGATTAATTTTGAATGAATCTAAAACTAATCTTATACTTTTTAGAACTAATCAACTACAGATAGAACGACCTCAAAAATTTTTATATTTTTCCAATTTTGAGTCTGTAGCTAGATATGGAATCATATTTTGGGGAAGCAATAGTAATATAAATAAAATATTTATAATTCAGAAAAGGTCAATCAGAATGATGAGTAATTTGAAGTAAAATCAATCGTGTAGAAATGTCTTCAAGAATAACGGGATAAAGACGATATATGCTCTTTATATTTATGAATGCTTAATGTTTGTGTTAAAAGATAGGCATCTGTTCTTCAAGAATATTAATCAACAGTCCAATGGAACAAGAAAAAATTATTTCGTGCTCCCTATACATAGGTTAACCATAACAGAAAAAACTCCTCGTTACATGTCAATGAAGCTGTACAATAAACTGCCTAATCGAATCAAAGATTTGAGGAGCATAAAGAAATCTAAGAAAGAAATAAAAAAATATTTAATAGATTTAGAACCATCTAGTGTTAATGACTTTTTAGACCAAACAGAATTATAGAAATGTATATATTTATGAGTATATGTAGTCTTTTTCTTTTTTTTTGTTGTTGACATTATTTCATTCTATGTTGTCTGTGTACAAGCTGTAATAGTCGGCATATTTTTGAAATAAAGATTATTATTATTATTAAAATCTCTAGTTCCTGTCAGATCACCAAACGATAACCAATATTTATTACAAAAAAACTTATATAATTCGAAGAAATCGAACCAAAATTACTGACTACAATACCAACTTACTAGATTTTACATGCGCGAAGCTATTCTACTCTCGCCCAAAAATTAGGCTTGCTTAGATAAATTTGAATATATAATGGTATACTAAGCATATACACATTTTAAAGAAAAATCATCAGTAGTACATTCATCAGTGTGACTCACTCCATTTTAATTGAGCGAACGAAGTGATGTATGAAGTTCCAAGTTTGAATCAACCAATAAATTCAATTGAGAAATTACATAGAAAATTGAAACCAAACTCTCCAAACCAGCTTTCCAACCTAACTGACTAAAATCTACGAGGCCTCCACTTCTTATACTCTCGTCCAACAGTCCTCCCAGCCATTCACTACAACCACGCAACCCTACCTGCAAAAAATGGGGATCGGACCGACTCACTAGAGACTCCTGTTACCGACCGCGATTTCTCTTATTCACTATTATAAAATACAATTAAATATATAAATATGTTTTTATCTCTAGTGCAATCTCTAATGGAACAATATTTAATTCTTACTTAATTGTATTCGTTTTATAAATAAAATTTAATAAAATATTTGTTAAAGAAACTTTTCCACACCGCTACGTTACTTTTGTGGACTATACAGGGCTTTTCATGATGTGCGTTAATTAGCCGTTTCTGACAAACTGATTAACGGATCAACCTGAAAATTTCACAGTATGCATAAATCAATATGACCTACACGCCTAAAATATTTTAGACGAAGCGGTGTTGTCGCTTCTACTATAAAGTGGGGGCTTCTTTGATTTTTCAAATGGAACACCTCGTATATAATATCATATTATGATTTATTATCACTTTGTCAACAAATTCATATACTATTTACCTTTACTTATCTATTACCGTTTAGAAGATATAAATTAATTTCGATATTGTTTTTACCAAACATGAACTTTTATAAATGCTGATAATCTTGAACTCTCTTGCACTAAAACGATCAAATTTGAAATGGAACATCCTGTATATTTCAACATTTTTGAGTTCTACATCCAATTTTAGATTAACTTTGTTCAGATAATACTATTTCTATTTTGAACCGTTTTCGAGATAAACTGTTTCAAACGGAAACTGACGTGGTTTTCTTGCTCGTTTTTTTTGAATTCATCACTTATTTTGGATATTCATTTTTTTATACTTAGTAATATTTCTTTTTGATCCAGTTTTTTAACTGTCTCAGATCAGTCAATTCAAAATTGGTATGTCCCTACTTTAGAAAAAGTTACAATTTGTATACAATACATGTATATACAATTTGTTGCATAACGTACAACAGTACACATTAATATTTTTTAATAGTGTGTTTTGGAAAACTAAATAAACCAATTATTCAACGTCAGACTTTTGTTGGTGGTTTTGACTGATTGTGATAGCTACCAATTATAATAGAATAATGTCAAGATTAGGTTACAGTAATGAAGATTTCTTGAATTTATTAATAATTTATGGTGAGTGCAATAGAATTGCAAGTAGAACATGCCGAGTATTTCATGAAAGATATCCACAACTTCCGAAGCCGAATAATAATGTGATAAATCGACTACTAAAAAACTGTAGTTTGAATGGAACCTTCCGTCCAAAAATCATTCGTAAGAAGACTAAAGTGGATGATGATGACAATGGTATAACAGTTTTGAGATACTTTCATGCATTTCCAAATGCTTCTCTACACGAGGCTGAAAGGGAGATAGGTATACCCTACGTGACAATTTGTCGAATTCTTAATAAGCATAAATGGCATCCCTATAAGTTCTACTGTGTCCAACATTTGAAAGAGACTGATTTATCTCGTAGAGTGGAATTCTTTGAATGGTTACTCGTCAAGACTCAAAAGGATGAACATTTCCTTGACAATATCATATGGACAGATGAGGCCAAGTTCACAAAAAATGGAGTTTTCAATAGACACAACAGTCATTATTGGGCGCCAGAAAATCTCCATGTTGTTCGCCAAAGGGGTTTTCAAGAAAGATGGCAATTCAATGTATTTTGTGCCATAAAGAATGAGTCAATTTTTTATATCGAGTTTTATGATGATAATTTGAATGCATCAAAATATGAAGATTTAGTGAGTAATGGAATAATAGACCAGGAAGAGAACGTGTATGGTACCAAATGGATGGTGCTCCACCCCATAATTCTCATTCAGTCAGCGAAGCTTTAACCGAAATCTTCGAAGACAGATGGATTGGTAACAATGGACCTTTTTGTTGGCCTCCTAGAACACCAGATGGCAATCCATTAGATTATTTCGTGTGGGGTTTCATTAAAAATATGGTTTACTCTACTCCAATAACAACAATGGAAGATATGAAATCGAGAGTTACAACTGCTTTCAATAGTTTGACTCCAGACTTGATCAGAAGCGCTACACATGACAATCT
The DNA here is from genome assembly GCF_025532065.1 of Leptinotarsa decemlineata. Lineage (NCBI taxonomy): Eukaryota > Metazoa > Arthropoda > Insecta > Coleoptera > Chrysomelidae > Leptinotarsa > Leptinotarsa decemlineata. Next base: position 7,629,844 of record NW_027412694.1, on the reverse strand, counting down.
TTTGAAGAGATTACATGTTTGTTTAAGTAGAGGTGAAGATGTGTTTGAACATATTCTGGAACACACTGACGATCAAATTAACTCATTAATTTATGGGTTTATTATTTTCAGTTCGTGTTTCAGCGTTAATAAAACTATTGTTTGAAGAGAAGTTCCATTCGATAGTTGGGGAGTATTTTAATAATTATCTTTTCATTGTATCTGTGACAAATTGAGAAACATCAAACGAAATCTGTTTTACAAAAATGAGTGATGAACAAGGAAACCATGTCAATTTCCGTTTGAAACAGTTTATCTCGAAAACGGTTCAAAATAGAAATAATATTATCTGAACAAAGTTGATCTAAAATTAGATGTAGAGCTCAAAAATGTTGAAATATACAGGGTGTTCCATTTGAAAAAATTGAGGTTCACTCATTTTTTCATGAGATCAAAGTATCTGCATTTTTTGAAGACTCTGTATGAGGCAGATGAAAATATGACTCGGAGTGAAGATCCTCATAGTATCACTCCACTCCATTTCAAATTTGATCGTTTTAGTGCAAGAGAGTTCAAGACTATCAGCATTTATAAAAGTTCATGTTTGGTAAAAAAAATATCGAAATTAATTTATATCTTCTAAACGGTAATAGATAAGTAAAGGGAAATAGTATATGAATTTGTTGACAAAGTGATAATGAATCATAATATGATATTATATACGGGGTGTTCCATTTGAAAAATCAAAGAAGCCGCTACTTTATAGTAGAAGCGACAACGCCGCTTCGTCTAAAATATTTTAGGCGTGTAGGATATATTGACTTATGCATACTGTGAAATTTTCAGGTTGATCGGTTGAATAGTTTGCCAGAAACGGCTAATTAACGCTCATTATGAAAAGCCCTGTATATATTACATTCATCTATTCGTTTCATGTGATGGTTGATAAAAATAAATATTTAACCTTGTTTATCTACTTTCTTCGTCTATTCTAATAAAATAGTGTTCTTAGTGTCGTTGCTTTTCGAGTTTGAAAGCCGTGGGTTTTTGGAATTTCTTCCTGACGTTTCGCTGGCGCGAGTGGCTAGCTTCTTCAGAGGTTTAACCATCATGGCTTGCTGTCCGATGACTCATAATTTGTTGATTATGATTTTTTATAACCTATTGCAAAATGAAATATCTAAAAATTATTGATAAACATTTTTTCAATTGATATTTAGCTATGTCTGTTTTCACATTAAACAATGGCAGTTATTAATATAGGATATAAATTGTTTACGTAATTTGTTCATTAAATTGTTTTAAACAAATAGAGAAATTCAATATTTTTGAATTTTTTATTTTGCTATTTTGTTGTCTAGAGATAATTATCTCTATCTCAAATGATTATGATTTTTTTTCTTAATTTCAATTTTTAATTGTTTAAAATCGATTTTTTTATATTTCGATATAATAGATATTAGAAAGTATTATAATAAATGAAACAAAAATTTTTATGGCACTTTTTCATATATAGCTGTTTTAATAATTTTTTTCTGCTTCAGAAAAAAATATAACGTTGGTCAATATTTGTTTGTAACAAATTGTTAAACTAATAAACAATTAAATAATATTTGCAAAACTATTTAAAAGTGTAAATTATGATTTTCAAAAGCAAAATTATTACCTAACTAATTATTTAAACAATCGAAATATAAAAAAAACGATTTTAAACAATTAAAAATTAAAATTTGAAAACAAAAATTTTAAATCATAATTATCTCTAGACAACAAAATAGCAAAAAAATATTTGTTTAAAACAATTTAATGAACAAATTACGTAACAAATTCATATCCTATGTTAATAACTGCCATTGTTTAATGTGAAAACAGTCATACTTAGCTAAATATCATTTGAAAAAAAATCTTTATCAACACTTTTTAGATATTTCATTTTGCAATAGTTATAAAAAATCATAATTAACAAATTAATAAATTTTTATGAACTTTCATCGCATGAAGTATATGTATCAAAAGGGCTCCAGGATGTTTAAAATTTATTGGCCAATTATTTATACCTTTTATCCCATTATTTATGCCAACGGAGATAGGGAAAAATTTGTTAGTTAACAATTGTATAACTTTTTGAAAAAGGGTGATAAAACTTTTTTCTATGGGACTCGATTCATTCAAGTGTTAAGAAGATACTATAATTTTTTCAAATTTTTAAAATGACATTTCATGTTATAAAAAAAATATTTCTTTCAATAAACTCTCTTTAGCGGCAGCGCGCACATGCCGTAACAGCCGCGCGGAACCCTATTTTCAAAGTCAAATTAAAATTATAAATAATGGAGATAGAGTTTCGGGAGTCGGGACTTTTTTATCGGAAAGTTTCTCCTCTTTAACGAGTTTTTTTCAAAATTGCTTAAATATTATTATTTTTTGAGTTATTAACGAATAACTAAATACCATTTTTTAATCTTATTTTAATAACAATTGCAATTTTTTACCTGCACCAAAATCCTTCAAAAACATTTTTCTAGAGGTGATTCCGAATCGAATGAGCTATCGCTCATATTTTTAGGACCTTTATCTCTATTTTTCATGTTTTTGAACTTGTTGATTAGACTATACAAATGAGTTGTGAAGCTGAAATTGCTGACCCTGTATTTTTTGAAATGGGCTTTTTTCTTGTCATTCAATACTTATTTATGCACTCTGTAACTAAGACTACGAATTCATTTTAATTTCTGTGTGAAATGGGTTTTTGATATATTCAAGACCTTCGGTCTTAATTCAAAATTTCAAGTTCATCACACCGCTATTCAAATTTTCAAATCTGTCTGATCAATGATTTACGATGAATCCTTTCAACTGAATTATTCCCGTTGTCCAATGTTTTTTGTACACGTTAGAACAAAAAAACAGAAAAGGATACCCATGCAAGACCGCTATTTTTCAAGTACGTGTCAGGTGACTCAGGTGTTCCTATTTTTTGTGGAGGGTAGAATTGACGAGGGTTGTACCTTTCCTGGTTTTATTTCTATACACACACCGGTTCGGATTTGCCTTTTCTTCTTGTTGGGGGTAATAAAATGGCTTGTCTGATAGTTGTCCTTGTTATTTACCGTCGGTAAATTGTCAACTCGTCTAGTTGTGGAATATAGTTACAATTTCATGGTATTGGTATTGAAATGTAAAGCAGAATTAATTGTTTCTAGTTTCTTAGAGTGGTCGAAAACCCGAAATAAAATATGCAAGCGATTTACCTATTAAAAAGCTATGGTTATTATCTTCTATCGATCACAATTAAGAAGTACACCAAAGATGCTCTTTTTAAATGTAACGGCCAGAGATATTAACCTCAATTGCAGATTAGCACTCGCTATTGAACTAAATTAGGGAATTTCTTGCTCCAAAACAACTACCTTTCTGAAATACCTTCTTCGAGTTCAACTAGTTCTTGTACAACTTACTTCAGTGAAAAAAGTTTATATAAACAATACACTTTTAATGAATCTACATTCCCCGAGACATTTACATATCAACGATCTTAACACAACCATGCATCTTCATTATCATTCTATTCATACTTTGATTTGCAAGATGTTAGAAAAGAGAGTCCTTCGAATAGAATACTTTTCAAAGAAAGATTATCTATGATATATTGAAAATCAACATATTCTGAAGACCAATTTTTTGTCGCAAACATTACAAAAAATTAAAAGCAATATAGATAAGGTTCTACAAATCAAATTGAAAAAAGTTCAGGGTTAGATCGGAAGTTGTAAATTTGACTTAAAAACTCCAAATATGACCAAATATTAATATCAATATTTCATAAGAATTTTGATCTAAAGGTTACATTGAAATGGCAAAGTTTTATACTTTAGGAAACATTAACTTGAAATATGAAATGGCTAGACTGACAGTTTTAGGAGAACATCTCATAGTATCAAAATCCTCAACAAGATCGTTTTCACCACATCAAAAAGTTGTTGTCCTTGAACAAGTTTTTCTATCACAACGCCGTGAAAATGAAAAGTAAATAGATAAATACTATTCTGACCATTCACAATTTGATTTCAATTCAAGAGCCGCCGGTAGACGGCTGTTTCAGCCTGTTGGGCATCATCAGTACCAGGTAGGCGGTCCTCGATTGAAAACCAAATGTGAAATACCAAAGCTAGCACTTGATGAAGATCGTTGCGACACTCAAGTGGAATCACCTATTGGTAGATAAGATACCATTGCAACGGCTTAGACAGCTTTTGGGTTAACGTTTCGTTGCTGTGCCGGCTGTTTCCGGTTTCAAGGGTGAGATTATAAGGAAAAATTGCATGATGACGCTCCCGAGATAAAATACTCCGGAGGTAAAATAGCTCGCCAATCATCCTGCAGAAGTTTTTCGAAAACCACTATTTCTGACAGTCAGCAGGGGCTTCTAACATCAGTCCACAGGGGAATAGCATGGTAACTGCAGCTGCTAAAAGGTCCACTAGCAACTTCAAACTCGATTTCTGCAACATCAGAGGACTCATCTCAAATATAAACTCAGTGCACCAGCATCTGCAAAACGAATGGTCCTCATATTCTTGCACTCACACAAACCAAAGTCGGCGCTTCAACAAACCCCGGAAAGTGTTCAAGTGACTTGGCACATCTGACTCCACCAAGAGCGGTACATATCAGAAATACGCGACAGACTGTGGCTGCCAATCGAGGCTCAACTCAGTACATTTTGAACTTCACTGTTTAAGAACTCTTTCATTTGGAGAACTTTATTTGAAATAAACTTCATGAGAACGGTTTATCAGATGAATTTGATCTCCACCGATTCAAATCCAACGGTGCACAGGCACCGCTCTTAGAGCGCCATAAGGACTTTCATGTAGTGCTTGTGTTTTGTCATTTCAAAAAAACCTAAGTTTGCTTGCCAAGTTTTTAATGTCGGCGTTGTTGGCGTTATCAATTTTTGAAACCGACAACAGCGTTGGCAAAAATTTAGGTAGTTATCCTGGAATGCCATTGGAAAACGAATCCACAGTCAAGAGAAATTAATGCTGATCGAAAATAATTCCATGAAAACGAAAAGATAAGTATTTTTCTGAATATTCACAGTTTGATTTCAGTTCCGAGAACTACCGGTAGGCATCTGTTTCAGCCCGTTGTGCATCATCAATACTCGGCAAGCTAACCTGGGTGTCATACCAATAGGTGGTTCCACTTATCTATCACTTGCTTTTACGCAGTGATTTTCGTCAAGTACTTGTCTTGATTTTTCACATTTTGTATTTAATCTGCTCAGTACTGATGATGTCCAACAGGCTAAAACAGCTATCTAACGGTAGCTCCTGAATTGAATTCAAATTGTGAATGATCTTTTTATCTTTCGTATGTTAAGTGGAGTATTCATTCCTCTCAATTTCTGTTAAATCTTATTGTTTGTAGTACCTATTGAAATATATTTTTCAATTCCGGAGATACCCCTCGTGACAGTTTGAAGTATGTTATGTTATCAAAATCGAATCAAACCGAATTCCGGTTTGATTCGAAAGCTTCAAGAGGAATATTTCCAGATAATTTGTAGGCCCTTCTTCAATCTGATTATGAATGATATATACATGATAAATAGTCCTCAAGAACCAAATAAAAATAGACTTTATTAACTTAAGCGATATAAAGCAACCCTGTACAAAAACATATTGAACATTATGGTGATCACTGTTATTCACAATGCGCAAAGTACTATTAATCAAAACATGATTCTACATTCCCCTGATTTCCTCGTAGGCAGTGAAATCATAAAGATAACTAAAACAGGGTGTTCAAAAATCTACAGTCAACACCGGGCAATTCACTTACAAAAAGTTCTTACTTTCGGGATGAAATATTTAGTTCCTGATGAATTGAATGTGTTGAACATGAATGCAAGAAAGAAACAGCTGAATTGGCTACGATTTTTCATTATTTTGTACGCACAATTGCGAATTTTCATCCAAAAAGTACATCAGAAGTACCAAAAGAAGAACATCAAAAAAAAGCAATATACTCTGACGATTGAAATTTTGAAGTGAATGTTCCGCTCAGTCGCTTTATTATGGAAGAAATGGTGCACATGATTATTTCAAAGAAAGCTTTCCAGATTATGCTGAAAAAATAACAAAAGAAACTATAGCAATAGCCTAAGTTGCCATAAGAAGTCATAGCTAGGAATCCTATGTATTGCAAATAACAGACTACAAAATTAACAGAACAGCCCTGTAACTAATCCTTTCATTTACTGTGGTACCTACTGAGAAATCCAGGTAATTTTCTAAATTAATTTTGACTGTGCGAAGGTATTTTTTATTGGACAAGGGGAATTTAGAATCTCCGTATTATCACCTGACAGTCAATGCACGCCACAAACCGAAACAGGTGGTTGTTTCCCCTGAAGGTATCGAAAAACGATCGTGTATGAGTAGAATACTCGGTAAGTGTATACTTCTACAACCATGTATATCATGCACGTGAAGTTGGAGGGATGGATATCTACAAACAAAGAAACAGTTGAAATTTATTTTCTATGCTTCAAAATTTATTGGATTGGGGAATAAACAAGTTAAGTAATGAATGAAGAGTGATTCTTATAAATTTGATTCACACTTGTATCTCAAAAATTTTAGTTGATCGTTAATTTTCAAAAAACTAACATTGCTGGAGGAGAATCTGATGTGTCTTCAAAAGATTGATCTCAAAATCAATTTTAGAAAGCCATTTGCATAAATATTTGCTTCCGAAAAAAAAGTTGCTTCTTCTGTATTTTTCAGTGCATTTTAATATGCTCGTGATTAAGCAAATGATGTCCATATGACTTGACATGTAATCACGTGAAGTCGACTCAAGAAATCAAAACCTATTTAGTTTAGTGTTTAGTAACAACAAAGTTTCTGAACCTGATGAAGTCAATGCATCGAGGAACTCTAGCACCAGCTTTTTTGTAAGCTCTTCAATCTGTTTTTTCGAAGGGGTTTTTCTCTTTTTGCTGTAAGAACGCTAAAGTTCAATCTTCACCCTAAGTGAACCTAAACATTTTCCAAATTATCAGCTACAGTTGTAGCTATACTACCAGTGATATCGAAAACTATGGTGAAAGCTGTAAATGAATGCAACTTTGAATGGTTTGAAGTTGAATATACTTCAGCAACTTAGAGTGGTCCTTTATATAACTTAGATCTTTTTTGTGCATTCCTCACACCTTGAGCCTAATGAATTATCTCAGAAAAAAGTCATAAAGAACGGCTCAGCGTTCTTAAAGAATAAACTCCTTCGATAGCTTTTAAGTTGAATATAATCCATCACTACATATTAGAAAGTCCCCTCACCTTTTCTATCTGTCTGACCGCGATTAACTCGACTACAAAACTGACTTTCATACCGTTCATATATACAAAATATTTTTATTTTTTGTTTGAAGGTGATTGACAATGTTTCATGATGATTTTCATTAGTTCGAACTTCCATTGTCTGATATTATATAAAATGATTTGAAATCCCTGAAAAACTAATAAAAAGAACTGAAAAAGAATAGCTGCTAATAACAATTATATTAAGCGAAAAAACCTGAAATAAAATAACAGTGAAATAAAATACAAGTAAAAATAGAACAATTGAACAATAAAATAAAAATGAATAGTTAATTCTTGAAATTTTCTTAACAGTATTTGATGGTTTTTTTTCGGAAATCGGGTCGCACATGTATCACATGCCCTTCAAATAACTTTATCACATTCTCCGTAAATAGTAAATAAATTCAAATTATTTTCGTTTGCATAATTTAATTGTCCTAGCATGATTTATTATTGACAATTTGCAAATGACAAGTAGTGACATTATCGTATAAATTGATTGTTTTCCGCGCTGTCATGGCCAACTGACAGAATTTAAAAACCGTATAGTAAGTAAGTATTCTGTCAATAAATATTAAATTGCAAATATTTAAAAACTACTTTATACAAATTTACTCTTATTTTCAGTGCTTAATATGTTCAAATCATAAATATGGGGTTTTCTATTAGAAAAAATTCATTTTAGAGGGTTTATTAAATTTCATTTATGTTCTTTTTTTTTACAACCCTGTATTGATGAATATCGAAATTTCATAGAAAGTCCTATTGAATTTGCCTCTACTCTACAAAACATATAGGAAAGATTGATAATTATAGGGTCTGCTCACATCATTTTTGACATATAAACTCAAATATGTCAAAAACGGTCAGACCTAAATATAGAACTTTAGTATATTGCCAAATGTTCAGATTCATTATAATTATTGTTTTCCCACAATCGATCGATGTAATTCTTGGAGAGTCACCCTGTATGTGTAGTTGTCAACACTTGTCGAATTTAGTCAAGCCAAATTTCTTTTCCCGATTGTACTTCCTGATTAAACTTGGTAGTGGACAATTATCATTTCTCTTTTATCGTTCGCGTTTCTCAGACGCATGGCTAGATTTGTCAGGCTATAAATTCCATCGATTACCAACCGAATCATCCCTGTATTTGACTCGTTAGATCTTTCATCATTAGCAAAGAGAAACCAGAAATACGTTGCGTAACCAAGATTTGCAAACATAACGAAATACTTGTTATTTATCAAAGGTTATTAGAACCATGAGTACGCATTTAGACGATAATCATTTTCTTTTAATGGTCATTGTTATGGCACCCACGACATGTTCGTAAATGAAAGATGAGAATTCTTGCATCCTTGAATTATATTCTGATAAATGCATTTTTACAAAGGTACGTTTCATTAGCGGTTTCGTTTCGGTTAATTGTTTGAATTTACTTATCTAATTCTATCGAATTATCTTAGACTTATTTGTCTATCGTTGAAGAAAGATGGTAAAAGGAAACATAAATAAGGTCAAAAGTATTGTAATCAATATTGGAGAAAATTTGTTAGATTGACGACCTATTTAATTTGTAGAAATTCATATTGAATATTGAATATAGAAGAAACCACTATCGACATGGGTGGAAAAAAACGCGGTACCCGAAAAAACGCGGGGCCCAAGAGATTGGATAAGAATTAGTCAGTCATAGTCAGTCAACTCGAGCGAGCCAGACAAGAGCATTGTTATTCATTTAGCTGTTTATATCCAGGTCATAGAAATCTGTCCAGATCGGAAAAGGGGTGATGGTTTATTTGTTAAGTTCAATTGTGAATTGATGTATCTTTGGGTACAATATATTTATACGATTATTATAGCTGCTTTTCTTATAGAAAATAACTGTAGCCTAATTTCTTATAAGTTTATTATTTGTTACAGGTTTCGGTTCATTAGACCATTTTCAAGTAACTAATACATCAGGCCAAGACAACTGCACGTCGTCTTGAGTTCATTCAGGTTGGGGCCCAGCTGCCTTACCCTTTTAGCTGATTTTTGTCGAAGAAGGACAAATGGGTTCATGACTGAGGGGATATTGGCAGTATGAAGTCCTCAGACTTTCTGTTGATCAGAGGGTACAGACTAGCTATCCGACCATCGATCTTTGATTTAACGCACACAATGTGCGGGTTTCAAGTGAGCCTACGGTCTATTAGAAGGCCGAGGTACTTTACCCGCGCTTGCCAGTCAGTCTCCCTTCCAGAGATTCTCACTTTTCTGGCCGGAGAAGATAGCAATCTTCCCATGGTTATCGCCAGAGTCTTGTACGGGTTCACTCGAATCTTCCAATCGAGGTATCAGCTCTCGAGGTCGTCCAATTCACGTTGCATGTAGAAGACGCCGAGCTCCCGACCCATGGAAGATAGCAGGGGAGCCCACGATGCAAAATGGGGATTTACTCGAGCGTCATTGGGACATATTATGTTGCAAAGCTTAGATGATAAGAAGAAACATTTTTTTTATAATATATACCTTTTCATCGGTGGGGGAAACGGCTATAGATTTTCAAATATGTAAAAAAATACTGTTGCATGGACATACTCGAGCGCGTCAGATGTTGACAGCATCAATGTCCTACGTATTTTTAATATTGTTGGTATGTTAATCTGATCGTTTGCATGATGTGCTCGTCAGATTATATATTTTTCGTTATCCTCGAATTATTTCCTTCAAAATAAAAAGGAATAAGCTACGCTCGAGAATGTCGAAATGACGTTATTTTTTGACAACTTTGCTGCCCTCCCCTTTCTCTACGTCACTCTCAAATTGTCAGATAACTGGAATATACACTTTTTAGCAGGTAATTAACTCACCCTACCTTAATCTGACGCGCTCGAGAATTTCTGACGATCAATTTTTTTTACTAATCTGATCCCTTATCCCTCACAGGTGGCCTTATGGGGCTCATATGTGGTGAAAGTACTTAACCGGGTACAAGGTATCCCTCTGTATATTAATCTGCCGCGCTTTAGTTAATCCCGAAATCCCCGCTTGGGCTCCCCTATTAAGACGAGAGGAGAGCCGTGTCATCGGCGTATAGAGATATCTTCACACGCTCGGGCCTCGGAAGGTCACTGGTATAAAGTGAATACAACGTCGCAGAGATCACGGTTTCCTGTGGCACTCCAACGAGGATCTCTCTGTTGTCAGACAGAGAGCCCTCCATTCTAACCTGAAATGTTCTGTCTTTCAGGAAAGACCCAATCCACCGGATCAGGCCCCGAGGCAGGTCGGACGCGATTAATTGGTGCAGAAGGCCTTCGTGCCATACACGGTCGAAGGCCTTTGAGATATCTAATAGAACAATGTGCACTTTTTTGTTGGTGTTTAACTCGTGGATGGTGTTTTCGACCAGCCTTAGAGCCTGTAACTCAGTGGAGTGTTCTCTCCTGAAGCCAAATTGTTCATCAGAGGCCAAGACAAGTACTTGAATATACATTTATGAGGCCAGGTACCTGTAAATAGGTACCTGAATAATCAATACCAATACTACAATAACTAATTATCTTCTATAATACATTACGATAACCAACCTTGAATGGATCTCAAACTAGATGTTTAATTCACAAATTCAAAAGAAGCGAGCTGCATAGTTTTAGTTGATCATTGCATAACATACTCTGCTTGTAACTATAAAGCTTTCTAGTGTTTCTAACAGAATAGTGAACAGCCAAGTTCTGACCTTTTCTTGAACATTTCATATAAGTTGATGACTTTGAGTTCGGACGGTAACTCATTAAAAAGTTTTGGTCCCAAAATAGTGTAGCATTTCTGCCCTTTCGTTTTTTCAGTTCTAGGTATCACAGCGTTGGCTTTCTGCCTTGTGTTGTAATGGTACTAATACCTACCAACGACGATTTATGTCTATACTGCCTCTAGAGGATTGCAAAAACAAATATCTGACTTACAGTCGTTATCGTCATTTCTCGATACAGGCTACAGGATGGATATTCTCGCCGTTTTTTATAAATCGTTTTAAGAATGCACATTTGAATTTTCTGTAGATTATTGATTAGTGTTTTTGAGGCTCCTCCTCATGCAATGACTCCATAGGAAAGATGACTTTCCACCAAAGCATAGTAGATTATTTTTAGATATTTTATATTAATGATGTGAGATATGTTTTTGAATCTATAGACCATGAATGGCAACTTTTTATTTAAATAATTAAATTGATCTTCCTATTTCAAATGAGAATCCTTATACAGGGTGTAACTTAAGTACGTTAAAATATTCAAATGACGTATTCCTGAGACAATTTTAAGAAAAAAGTTATATTCTATACAAAAAATAAGTTATTTGCAGGAATTTGACGTGGGAAATCATAATTTCGTATTAATTTTCATGTAATATCTAGAGGGCGCTGCGTATTCTGCGTATTTCAAATTGCCCTAACTTTTTTGACAGTAAACTTTTGGTACTTTTCATGAAAAAACCCAATTCCCGCACCTTTTTCAAGTAAAAAAAGGTACACCTCCTCGACAACGCTGAAGGTGATCGTTTTCGAGATATTTACAATCTTCTATATCGGTGCATATTACTTAGCTCCTAGGGCGCTAAGTGAAGTTGCTGAGAACATTACAAAAAATAAGTATATGGTGGATCTCCTCAAAATAAACAACTTTTTCTATAAAATGTTTAACGAAGAATGATTCGTTTTCGAAATACAGATTGTTGACATTTTTCAAAACATGGTAGGTTTTTGTCATAAGTTTTTTGCAATTTTAGTTATTTTCATCAAATTGTATACGCAGTATACCCGTACAGACTTCTTCTAAACTAAGCATTATCGAACTACTTATTCATTCCAAATAAAAAAAAATGTCAGGATTAATTATTCATTTAGAAAGTGCTACATTTCGGAGTTTGTAAAAAAATAATTCGGAGAAGTACTATGTTATTTATTAGGAAAATAAACATATAAAAATTGAGCGAAACAACTATTACAACAACTGTTCAAAGTGATGACCTCCAACAGTAATACAAGCTTCTGCTCTCCTCATCAAAGAATTCCGCACCCGTTGAAAAATGCCCGGAGTGTTTCTTATCGTTTCGCAGCAAGCTATGATGCGATCCCTCAACATTTCCTCGTTTTCAATTAGAGATTTTAGGTGTCTCCAAAAGAAAAAATCGACGGGATTGAGGTCCGGTGACCTCGTGGGCCAATGCTCAGTGCCTCCTCTTCTTATCCATCGTTGTGGATATGCTACGTCTAAAATATTTCTTGCTATCACACTAAAATGAGCAGGAGCTCCATCGTGCATTAACCAAGAGTGATTTCGGAGACCAATGGGAACATCTTCCATAAATTTGGGAAGCTCGTGTTCCAAAAAATGTAGGTAAGCATCTCCATTCAAACGTAAGGGGAGAAAATAGGGCCCAATTGAATAATCCCCAATTATGCCTACCCAAACATTAAATGAGAATCTGTCTTGGAAATGAGTTTGCGTTATCCGCATGTGGGTTATCTTCCGCCCAGGTGTGCTTCCAGATTTGGAAAGTCGCCGGAAAAGATTCGCAAATGTCGCTGCACAAAGAGTCACGCGTTGGGGATACCTGATAGATGCGTCTGACCTCGCTTGAATTTCCATCAGCCAAGCCGTATGCAAAAACCATATCAGCCATTTCAGCATTCGTAAAGTCGGGCATGGTACCAAAAAATCACTTTATAAACTCCGAACTGTGAATTTGTCAATTAATAGTTAAAAATGTGACAGCGAACTTTCATTTTTATAGCCTACTCAATTTAATTAACTTAATTTGCAAGCGGAGAGTGACAAAAATTATTGAAATCAAATTTCGATATAGAAAATTGTAAACATCTCGAAAACGATCAACTCCAGCGTTGTTGAGGAGGTGTACCTTTTTTACTTGGAAAAGGTGTGGGAATTAGGTTTTTTCATGAAAAGTACCAAAAGTTTACTGTCAAAAAAGTTAGGGTAATTTGAAATAAATAATGACAGCGTACGCTAGATGTTACATGGAAATTAATACGAAATTATAATTTCCCACGTCAAAAAAACCCCGGGTACCGAATTTCGTGCAAATAACTTATTTTTTGCAAGAGTTATTTTCAAAAAGCGAACAAAAAATTCAATTTCAACACCCCGTATCTCCGAAACGAACCATTTTCGGACACAAGTTCATATAGACTTTTTTCTTAAAATTGTCTCAGGAATACGTAACTTGAATATTTCAACGTACTTATGTTACACTCTGTATATGCCTAGGTATTTAAGCTTATCGACGGAATCTATTCTCAGAGGGGTTCCGTCATGATGTTGTATTTCCAGTTCTTCATATGGTGGTAAATTTGTAGAGTAGTTTTTTAAAAATTGGTTGTCAGTATTCTATCGTTGAAGAAATTTATTATATTTTGGAAGTCAATCTCAATGTTACTTTTGGGAGTGGTCCCTGTCAGTTCCTTCGCAGAAAGAGGCAATGTCGTCCGCGAAAATCACTTCTCCACACGTATCTTGTTCGAAAAGGTATTGTAATAAATATTGAAGAGAGTTGGCCCCAAAACAGTACCTTGCGTATACAAAATTCGTCAGATATTCCTCTAGAATCATTTGTTGTGAAAAAACATTGCTCATAGAAGATAATTAGTTATTATATTATTGGTAATAATTATACAGATAACATTTGTTATTTCAGGTACCTATTACAGGTATCTGACCTTATCAGTGTAAAACAATAAAATAGAGAAACAGTATACAGTGTGTCCAAGATAAGGATCCTAAGCATGGGTTAAATTAGGAAAAAGTTGTGTTCTTTAAAGCTTATTTTCATGCCGTTTAGAAACTTGAAGAATTTTCATGGCCTGCTGAGATATTTGGGAAAAACGGGAATTTGACAATATCAATTTTATTTTTTTCTGACTTTATTTGAAAAGATATCAAAAAACGAATAACACTTTCAAGGTACTACACGATGGTATTTTTAGTTTTTATATCCGACGTTTCGTTTTCAAAAAACCATCATAAACTTTATTTTTTAAATAGCCCGAAAAAAAAGTACACCCTGTATCTGATTCCATTTTTTATTACGAATTCAACGATGTAACACATGCCATTGTTTTCTTTTTAGTTTAAGGAAAAATTGCATTTTTTCTATTTTTAAAATGTATTTTCAAGTAGGTTAATAATGATTTTTTTAAAGTAATGAAAACAACAAAGAAATTAACGCATTTTTTATTTATTTCAAAGGAGGTGTTTAAACAGGTTTCCGTTATTTTCCAAACATAAGTATGATCTTCTAACTGTAGAACTTAAAACATCACGTAACATCTCTGGTGTAATACTGTTAAATGCGACAGTTACACATTCTCGTAACTGCTGTTCAGTTTCAAAAGAATGTTGGTAAACCCGGTTTTTAACAAAACCCCATATGAGGAAGTCCAGAGGAGTTAAGTCAGGGGATCGCGCTGGCCAAGACACTTCACTAAAGGTTCCAATCCACCTTCCAGGAAATCGCTGCGAAAGATACTCTCGAACTTGTCTAGAATTATGTGCAGGAGCACCGTCTTGTTGAAACCAACAGTTATTGATCTGTGCCAGAGGTAAATTATCTAAACAGTCTTCTACATAGTTTTGCAATAAATGATGGTATCGTTCGGCGGTCAAAGAATTATAGTAAAAAAACGGACCTAGTATTTTACTTCCTAAAATTGCACACCACATATTAAACCCAAAACGTTCTTGATGTCTTGATATTTTCTTAACACGCGGATTTTGCTGAGCCCCAGTAATGCGTATTGCGGCGGTTGAAGATACCATTATTAGTGACCATACTTTCGTCAGACCATATTATTTTTGAAGGAAAATTATAATTTTCTTCAGACGCGCGTGTATACCATTCGCAAAAATTTCGGCGCCGTTCGAAATCCCCTGGTTTAAGTCCTTGGCAAATCCTAAATTTATAGGGGTGATATCTATTTTTACGCAAAATAAATTGAGCTGTGGATTTGGCTACTCCTACATTATTTTCGATTTGCCTAGTTGATATTTCAGGGTTCTCAACAACTGCTTGTAAAACATTATTTTGGGCTTCTTCTGAAGATTCCTTTTTTCGAGATAAAACAGGCTTTTTAAATCAACCATATTCTTTTAAATTTCGAGCCAGCTCTAAGAAAATGGACTTACATGGCTGCTTTCTTTCTGGATATGTATTAAGATACATTGCTGCTGTATTTACAGTATTTTTGTGGCACAAAATGTAGCACGTTAACATGTCAAACTTTTCTTCATGACTATAATGCTCACCCGGCATATTCGACGATAATATCACAATATTATCTATTCAACAATAAACAATAATAACGACAACAGTAACAATAACTCTAAAAACAACAACTCGACAAACAGGCTAACAACAACGACAGTTACTATTTTATCGTGTAATTAAATAATATTTGACAGGCTCGATGACAGGTATTTACGTCAAAGCATTTCTTTGCAACACCTACTTAAAGATTTTTTTTAAATAAAAAAAATGTAATTTTCCTTTAAACTAAAAAGAAAACAATGGCATGTGATACATCGTTGAATTCGTAATAAAAAATGGAATCAGATACAGGGTGTACTTTTGTTTCGGGTCATATAAAAAAATAAAGTTGATGATGGTTTCTTGAAAACGAAACGTCGGATATAAAATCTAAAAATACCATCGTGTAGTACCTTAAAAGTGCCAATGAAAAAGTGTTATCCGTTTTTTGATATCTTTTCAAATAAAGTCAGAAAAAAATAAAATTGATATTGTCAAATTCTCGTTTTTCCCAAATATCTCAGCAGGCCATGAAAATTCTTCAAGTTTCTAAACGGCATGTAAATAAGCTTTAAAGAACACAACTTTTTCCTAATTCAACCTAAGCTGTATCTCCAACAGGTACTGAGATTCCCATGCTTAGGATCCTTATCTTGGACATACTGTATATAGAAAATTTTAATGTCACCAATTTGATCAAATATCTCTTAGAAGAATGTAGAGAATTGATTTCACTTGAAATTATACCTATTTATCATGCCCTATTTGTTACTTTGAAAGGAAAACCTCAACTTACGTTTTTTTTTTTTAATTTTTTTGTAAAAATCAAGTACATTCATCTCAATAATAGTATTTGCTTCAATCTCTATTCAATTTTATATTCTTATTAATATTATGGATAAAATCTCAAAACCCCTCAGTGCTTTCGAGTTTTATTACAAAAGATATTGCCTCACTACCTTGACAAAATTGATTTCAACTCTGAAAGGGCTTGTCTATCTACATTCATTTAGGAGTGTCGTCTCATTCGCAATAGCTGCGTCTATAATCTGGATAGCTGATCAGTTCATGAAAGAGCTCACGATGATATATCCTACTAGGAACCACATATTGAAGTTCTATATGTAAATCAAAAAATAAATTTGAAATTTCGCACTGAATTCTGTTTTGCATATGAAGTTCTGACTTTTTTGAACATTACTATTTACTTGCAATCAACCATAATTTTCTGCAGGATCCATACTGATAATTAACCCCTACTTCAAACTTCAATTGAATTAACCCCATGAATTCATCTGACCCTTCATCCAAAACATACTCCTCATTGAATATTGCAGTAATATTCAGAGGAGCTGATGAACTTGAACCCAATTTGAATACCATTTTTATGAACGAATTTATGTTGCATTCCGAATCGTCATTCTGAAAGCAGTCGAACCTTTGGCCTCCAGCAATTGTACCATATTTGTAGGGTGATCTAATTTCTAATTGTAGGATATTAGCACTAACTGTAAATAATCGTCAATGTCGTTCATGAATTACCGCATTGCTCAATTGTACTGAATGAGTTATTCTTGTTGAGTGTTGCATACGGCATACAAGACAGTTGCTAATTTATTAGCAAATTTTACAAATATTTTTGTTAATACTCAATAGTCTGCATGTTATTTGGGAGGGTACACGGGTTATTACGGCATTGCATGGCAAACACTTTTCAAAATGAATTATTTGTGAAGACACAATGACTAAATTTGACCCGAAATGGTACTGGGTTTAATAAAATTCAGGTAGGATTTTATCGTACATGTCAAATGACCACCATAAGACTATTGGCATCCTGACGAGGGAAAATGGCGACAAAGCCGCCAACCTCCAGGAGAGTGCTGAGATTCTTATGGAAACTCACTTCCCAGGTTCTGTCTTTCTTGGAACGGCGAACTGGACGGATGTATCAATAACACCCTCACAATATGACTGGCAATATGCTAGTACAGTAATTGATGAGGACAAAATAAGATGGGCTATATCGAGCTTTTCCCCCTTCAAGTCACCAGGGCCTGACGGTATAAGACCAGCCCTACTTCAGTGGGGACTGGACACGCTTATGCCACACCTGGTTGGAATATTCAGAGCCTCTCTAGCTCTGAGGTATATTCCCAGTAAGTGGAGAGAAGTAAGAGTAGTATTTATACCCAAACCAGGTAGGATGGACTACACCCTTCCAAAAGCATTCCGACCAATTAGTCTCACATCGTTTTTCTTAAAAACCATGGAGAGGCTATGTGAGCGGTACATAAGAGATGAAGTACTTGTTAACAACCCACTTCATCCGAATCAGCATGCATATACCCCGGGAAGGTCTACTGATTCGGCCCTTCACCATGTGGTTGGCAGAATCGAGAGATCATTGGACAACAAAGAATCCACCCTAGGTATATTCATAGATATTGAGGGAGCGTTTGATAAAACAACCTTTCCAACAATTACCCAGCAACTACACTCCAGGAATGTACCCCTGGTAGTAGGAGAATGGATACTCCAGATGCTCTCTAGCAGAGCAATAAGTATTAATGTAGAAGATATCACAGTTAAAGGATTGGTCATGAGGGGATGTCCACAGGGAGGGGTCTTATCACCCCTTCTCTGGAACATAGTTCTGGATACCCTAATTAATCACCTTAACAAAAATGGATTCTACACAATTGCATACGCAGATGACATAGTTATCTTGCAGACCGGCAAATTTGTAAACACACTGTGCGATAGAGCGCAGGATGGGCTCAAATTGATAGAAACATGGTGTAAGGAACACTCACTGTCGATCAATCCCAAGAAGACTGAGATGGTCCTTTTCACCAGGAAAAGAAGTTTAACGGGCTTAAAACCTCCCGAAATCTTCAAAAGCCAACTAAACTTCTCTGAAGAGGTGAAATACCTTGGTATTATCCTCGACAAGAAGCTAACATGGAACTCTCATCTACAGAGTAGAGCAAAAAGAGCATACGTGGCTTATGAGCAATGTCGGAGGACAGTGGGACGCGCATGGGGTCTTTCACCCCGTGTAGTCGCCTGGATCTACACTGCAATAATAAGACCTATGTTAACGTATGGAGCCATTGCATGGGGATCGAAAGTTCTACAAGCAACGGCCATCCAAAAATTATATCAAATACAGCGACTGGCTTGTTTAAACATCACAGGAGCCATGAGAACAACACCAACCGCGGCAATGGAAGTAATCACGGGTCTGACCCCTCTGGATCTGTTCGTTAAGGAGGTTGCGTGGCCATGGTACGATTGCACACGGCTGGTGTAAACCTAGAAGTAGGAATGGGTCGATTGAGGCTGGGCCTATGGCGGGAAGCGCTTACTGCGCAACCTCTGCTGCAGGCAACAAGTGATGCAATTGAACCCAGGTTTGTGTTTAATAAACCCTACAAAATACAAATTAAGCAGAACACAGAGTCAGATGCTACAAATGCAATACGGATTTATACAGATGGCTCAAAAACCAAAGAAGGTTCAGGATGTGGAGTGTACTCCAGATCACTAAGCCTAAGGATCAAATGGGGAATGGGAAGAAATACCAGCGTGGTCCAAACAGAACTGGCTGGTATCTCAATCGCCACAAAAGAAATAACCAAGAAAAGAATTTCGGGCAAAAACATAACAATCTGCACTGATAGCAGACAAGCACTATTAGCCTTGAACAGACACCGTGTTACTTCAGGGCTAGCACTAGAGTGCCACCAAGATTTAGCCAAAGCCTCGGTAGATAATAACATTATCCTGAGGTGGATTAAAGGGCACGAAAGGAGTAAAGGTAATCGCATTGCCGACTCTTTAGCCAAGGAAGCGGCTGGACTAAGAATTTTAGGACCAAGTGGCACCCACGGCCTGATGACTTCGACAATTGCGGAACTAGTCAAATGTTACACCCATGCTCAATCTTTAAAGAGATGGGATGAAATCAAAGGATGTAATCTTGCCAGGATCACCTTGGGCGACCCTGGGAAGCTGGCGCCGAAGAAATATCTGGCGATGACCAGGAAAAATTTACGCCTTACAGTAGGATTTCTGACTGGCCACTGTCAGCTAAGGAAACACCTACACAATATGGGGCTAGTGGACACACCTCTATGCAGGATGTGTGAACAGGAAGATGAGACTGTCAGGCATGTCCTGTGCGAGTGCCCGGAGTTATCGTCAATAAGAGAGTGTGTGTTCGGCGAGTCTTGGCCTACACCTGCCGATATAAAGGAGATGTCTCCCAGCGACCTGTCCACCTTCCTGGAAAGGACAGGATGGACGACGACCTAGGAGGACAACTCCTTGGGAGGATGTACAATGGGTCACATGTGGCCTAAGTGCGTGGGCTTACACTCACCCTCCCTACTCTACAGATACAGATCGTACATGTCAGTCAACTTCTATTATAATAAAACAAATAATCTTCATGATGAAATCTAATGACCGAAACGTCGCACTGCAAATTAATTTATATCAGAGTATAACAAATATGAACCAGAATTTAATGTTCCTATGCCTTTTTTACATAATTTGAAATGAGGCGCTGAAGCCCAAAAACGAAATTCGAGAATTTTAGAATTTTTCAAAAACAACCACTGATATTCTTGATCCGAAGAGATTTTTCTTAATTCCACAAAATAGGAAACTTTCGTCCAATTTAATCGACCTACAAGGTGGATTAAATTTGACAAAAAAGAAATTTGAAAAATTAAAAAATATCTCAAATCAAGTTACTTCACGACGTTTCGATTGCTGATATCCGCAATGGTCTTCAGGTGATGACGATTGTGGATACTAACAATCGAAACGTGAAGTAACTTGGTTTGAAATCTTTTCGATTTTGTTTCAATTATTAAATTTTACTTATTTTATTATGATTCTTTTTATCATTTCATTTTTTTTTTTCATTCTGTGATCTCCTTCATCTTGATTATTTTATTCGTTTTCTTGTATTTTCATTTCACGTTTTATTGCTTATAGATACAGGATGGGGAACTGAAAACGAAACAGATGGAATATCTTCAAAACACGTTTTCTGGAAAAAAAAAATGCAAAACACGTCAATTTATAATCCAATGAAATGAAAAGTAAGGTAGCGAACACTCACATGTCTGAATTCCTTATGGAATTACCTTTTCAATGCTGTGTCACACTTAGTAGTTTACCTATTCATATTGTATGAGCGACCAAGGGGTGTGGAGAGGAATGACAGTTGAGGTTACGACAAAAAGATGTCCTCTTGGATTTAAAATCATTGCATTGTTATCACAACATATGCGTTAAGAAGAATTCGTTTTCGGTGCCGGGTCGAATCGAACAATAATTACAAATTTTGCCCGACATCTTGTTTTTTGTATCGACAAATCATAATTTCCGACCCTAAAAATCCCCACTTACTAATTCTCATTCGAATCAGGCCATAATAACAAATTTCGTCCGCCATCATGGAGCCACCATACTGTTTTTTTCCATTGACAAACACTTATTAATTTTGAATCAAATCGGGCCATAATTGCAAATCTTGTTCGCCATTGTGGAGCCGCCATTTCATTTTTCCTTTAGAAAAATTCCATAATGCATTGTCACCGAATTTATGTCAAATTATCTTGCAAATGAAGTATCATAATTTGGAATACGTAACAGTTTTTTTCGCAAAAGGGCGCCAAAATAGAAAGTTGGTAGCGAAAATTGACATGACATTGTTAACCACTTTCAAATAAATAACATTTGTGTTATGAAGTGCGGTATCCATGTCTGGTTGATGTTTGAGCTCTATTCCTTGCGATTGAAATTATTCTTATGTATTTCTATTGCCGCTATGGTTAGCCTCGGATAGCACCTCCTGTTTTTCTCAAAAACTTGGATGCGTTCGCAGGCAATGCCCTCTGAGAGTGCGTACTCTGCAACTGCCGATTTGTCTGTTTGGCAATAGCGGCAACTTCTGGCTAATGAATCCGGAAACATCGCACAATTTGTTAAGACACCGGCCGTGAAAATCTACACACTATTTTAATATTTTTGAAAATTGTCACCTGAAAAAAAATAATGCCGTATAACACTGATCTTCGTTCGTCGGCGACTTGGTCAAGGTCACGCTCAGCCCTAACTCTCTCTCGATTTTTCTGGAAAGTATCTTCGAAAATTGTTTCACCGGGCTTTCGAAGACTTCCATCGAGATATACAGTGCCTTTATTTCAAAACTTCCCACCCCTAGTACTTCGTTTAGAAGGGAGAATTTGCCGTAGGCAAAAAACACGTCAATTTAGATATCTAGGGGGGAGTTTAAAACCAGTGCCAGTGGTATTTTAGGTTTTACCCCCTTACCCCTAGCTACCCCCACTTAATAAATTTGATATTTTAATATTGTAACACATCATTTTAAAGATCTTAAAAATCCTCACTCAACCCCGTTTAGAAAACTGAAATTGGTTGATCCCTTCTCGTAAAATAGGGCAAAATAAAAATGAATTATAACAAAATGCAAAAATTTATGGAACTGCTACCACTGACTCAATAACGGTATGTTTATGTCTCATTTTTACACAGAGTTTTTTGCTTTAGCTGAAAGTGAGATAAGGGCACACAGTTGCTTCTTGGCGTCAGTTACAATTGAATAGTGAAAATATTTATCAGAATTAGTTATTCCTGATTTTAAACTGTTTGTCAAGTGGTGTCAGTTGCACTGACAGTACTACAAATTGTAATGGTGTACACTTTACAAGAAAGAACTGAAATTATTTTTATTTATGGTTCTGAAGATAGGTGTGCTCGTAGGACAGCTCGGGTTTTTAATGAAAGGCATGCAGGCCAAAATGTGAGTCACTACCTCAATTTCGAAAGTCGCTAAGTTAGTAAATATTTCAGTTGATTCTATACACAAAATTTTAAAACTAAACAAGTTCTTTCCTTACAAAATGAGTATTTTTCAGCAACTCAGTGAGGATGACTATGATAGGAGAATTGAATTTTGTGAAATAATGACTGCGATAATTCAAAATGACCCGAATTTAATAAAAAATATTTGCTTCAGTGATGAATCAACTTTTTCTCTTAATGGCTTTGTTAATAAGCATAACTGTTGGGATAATGAAAATACACACTTGTTTCGAGAGGATGATACGCAATACCCACAAAAAATAAACGTCTGGGCTGGAATTCTGGGAAACGAAATAATTGGCCCTATTTTTATTGAAGAAAATTCAACTGGTTAATTAAATTGAAGCTTATTGGAAAATGTAATCGATCCACTCATAACACAGTCCTTAGAACGCCAAGTTGATGAAGAAGACAATCCGCTCTTTGATGAACAAAATTTACATTTTCAATCTGGGAAACGAAATAATTGGCCCTATTTTCATTGAAGAAAATTTTAATGGTCAATTGCATTTAAACTTATTGAAAAATGTAATCGATCCACTCATAACACATCAGTCCTAGAAAGCCAAGTTGATGAAGAAGACAACCCGCTCTTTGATGAACAACATTTACATTTTCAACAGGATGGCGCACCGCCACACTACGCATTGCCTGTCCGACAGTGGCTCGATCAACGGTATCCTGACAAATGGATTGGCAAAAGAGGCGCTCTGGAATGGCCGGCTAGATCTCTGGATTTAACGCCATTGGATTTTTTTCTCTGGGGTTATTTGAAGACAATTGTATACAAAACTCCCCTGCAGGACATTCAGAATCTAAGACACACGATTACTAACACATGCAGACAAATTAATAACGAAACATTTACAAAAGTCCGACAGGCATTCGAGAATAGATTGTACTTTTGCTTAGCTACCAATGGTGAACATTTTGAACACCTAATAGCTATTATTTTATTTTTTATTATAATTAATTCTCTTTTTGCTCTATTTTACGAGAACGAATCAACCAATTTCAGTTTTCTAAACGGGCTTGAGTGAGGATTTTTAAGATCTTTAAAATGATGTGTTACAAGATAGGGGGTGCCATTTGAAATTATTAAGTTTGGGTAGGTAGGGGTATGGGGGTTTAACCTAAAATACCACTGGCACTGGTTTTAAACTTCTCTCTCAATATCTAAATTGACGTGTTTTTTGCCTAAGGCAAATTCTCCCTGCTAAACGAAGTACTAGGGGTGGGAAGTTTTGAAATGAAGGCACTGTATAAACATCATAACAATGCGATCTAATTCAGAAAGTGCAATGCGAATTGAGCTAATGAGGTGATAGACATTTGAGCAGTGGTCTGAAGTTTAGTTTGAGTTTTTGTGTTGCAGTCAGTGTAGTAGTAAAATAAAGTTGAAGTTGAAATAATTGAACAGTGTGGTCATTCCATGTAAAGCCCACGGGAAAAACATTACAATATTTTGGTAGGATACCGTGTTCCATGAACTTCGATTTGAAGTTCACGACTTACCAATGATAATTCAGGAAAAACAAGGCATATTGTGTATTTCATCCAGTGAAAGATGAGAAATACATATTAACTGTTATCCTAGAAATGATATCGTAATAATTTGTACTTTCTGAATCTACCTGTTTTGCCAGAGTTAATCATTCATCTACTTAATCAAGTTCTAATGAAGTTCCCAAAACTTGTTGAATATGAAAAAAAATCTATTTAAAATCTGTTTTTTCGTTAATCAGCTATCGCCCCCATATGAACGACAACTCTCAGAAGTTGAGAAACTTATGCGAGCTAAGGACTAACGAGGTCGTAACTTTTAACGTGTGATTCCTAACACGTTTGCAGAATCATTCCAGCTTCAACCAGATGAATTCTCTCGAGAAAAATATCTGATCGAGGCGGGAATCGAACCCACCGTTTTCCGATCGTGAGTCGGGCGCAGTACCACCGCGGCCAATTCCACAAGCTTTATTATTCAAATATAAACCTGGTAGGAGCGAATTCTTAAAACACCCAAACTAGAGACATCCCCCCTAATGGTGTTGCTTTAAAATATGGCAATAGTTCTCTTATTAACAACTAAATATCCACAAGACTGATTTTTAGAACTTTGTTTCTTGAAATGACAAAATTATGCAGTCCCCAATTGTTAACAGATATGTAAGAAAATGTATAAAGGAAGCTCTAGAGCTATTCTAATATTTTTGGTAACATATAACATGGCATCAAAATGTGTACTCGTATAACTCACACTCATTTCTTATGTGTATATTTCTCTTTTCAGTCTGTTCATTTTTCTCGTTTGTGTATAGACTTAACGTATTGAAATATATTGCAAGAAAACTAAATGTACTGTGATATATGGTCCAAAACAATTCCCATCACATCAATTTTCGTTAGGTTAACTGTTTCCTTTCAAGAAAAGACGATTCATATTATAATGTGATTTATTTGCTGTTCTGGGACTTGTCTTCCGCTAGAAAACATCTTTTTATGCATGTTCGTAAATTTTATTAAGACTTTTTGGGATTTTCTTTATTCCTTCTTGTGGTATATGGACTATTATCGTTTTCTATCTTTTGATCCTATACGACTAGCACTCGTACATTTGGGCTCATAAACTATAGTGAAGGTGAATTTTCATTTCAAATTGGAAATGGAAGTGTACAACCATTTCATTACCCTAATGCAAAATTAATTTTGTCATTAGATTTATTCTAGGACAGACAATGGGTGTCTTCGTGTTAATCGTTTTTAATAAGCTCAGATTGCTTACTTTTTCCCGACTTTGAAAACCTAAAAATGTTAGCTTATTCGACCCGGGATGAGCTCTAGAAAAATGTATTCGAATGATTTTACAGTAGACAAAACATTACGATTGTTATAAACAAAATAATCGAGGAAAAATGAGCTATTCCGTTTTTCGATAACAAAAAGTCCCAACTACCGGAAGGGATCCGCGGGCCTGTTTCACCACAGACTCGACGCCGTTGAAGATAGCGTGTCACCGAAAATTTTATTTTTCATGACAATGTTTATAAGAAAATAAATATTTCGAAATAAAATCACAAAACATCCATCTCGCCCAACATAACTACATTGTAGGTTATGATAAATGCCTGCCGGAAAACAAATACTTCCCCGGCTAATACCGCGCTGGACATTGCATTATATCCGACAGACATTTATGTAAGATACATCACAGAGATTAGTCTTAGAGATGTTTCTCGTTCATTCAGCAACAAGACCATGCTGAAATCAGTCGAGTAGATCACCTACAGACCGGTTTCAAAGTTATACCTATCGTCAGTACAGGAACTATCCTACTCAGACCACAAAATGCCTGGGGCTCGATTAATTTAAATAGGGTTTCGCTACATATACAACAGTGCATTTCTTCAATGTCTCCCTCCCTTTTTATTTTTGAACGGATCAACTCAAAATATTGAAATTGGGGATAAGGAAATTAATGCATGAATACTCTATTTTTAAGTAGAATTGACAAATGAAACTTTCAAGATGGCGACTGGGCGCCATCTGAGAAAAAAAAATTGAAAAGTAGTGTCTTGTGACATCATTTTGAAGCTCCTGACGAATACTTCACAACCCTTGAATATAAAGTCAATATCTCCACCTAATACAAAATGGCGGAACATTTAATAATTTCTTGAAGACAAACACATTAATATGGATATTTCTAGAAATATTCCTTTGTATCCAACAACCCAATGAGGTTTGATTAGTTATTTTTTGCTATAAAAACGACAAAAAATGTCAGTATGACAATGAACATCATTGTTCAGTTAGAATATTCTCATTTAGTTTTCGGTTTTACTAGTAGGAAGGTACCACGTCAACAATCTCTAAAATGGTCAATTCTCGTCCATTGAAAGAAAAAAATGAAGCGAATTTTATTCACGGTGCGACGCGTTACTTTCACGAGACCGAAATCGAAAAACAGAATTCTGCGAAATCATGACGGAAACCATTGCAAGACATCCTACCTATCTACACAATATTTCACTTCTTCGATTGACGACTTGTTTACTATTAAATAATAGTCCTCTCCTGAACCTATAATCCAGATTCCAAAACCTACATTATATTGAAAGCTTTGTTATGTTCATGGATTTTACAGGTATATAAAACGCAGGTACCGGGTATCAGGTATATCAGGTATATCAAATCATTTATGATAGAATAAGCAACATAGGTATAAATTACTCAGATTTAAATGTAATCAGTTAGTTTTGAAAATGGTATAATAGCCGAAACCGGTCAGCAATAAAGAAATATAGTGGAAAATAGACAAAAGTGTGTTTTTGTAGTGTATCCTCAGCCCACAATATTTGTTTTAGTTATAAATGTATATTTTTTTGAACGGCAATGTTCACAGACAAAATTGCCATAACTGAAGTGACACCAATCCTCACGTTTCCGAAACACATACCCAATATCCAGAAAAAATTATAGTTTCGGCAGAAATATTGAAAAACCATATTGTAGGACCTCTATTTATTGATCGGAATTTAACAGGGGAACTGGATTTGAATATGCTGCAAACTACTTTGACCCTCTCATCACTGAAATCGTCTAAGCGAATCCTAATGAATTTGATATGGATATTGTATTCCAACAAGATGGAGCACCACCACATTACTTCAGACAAGTAAGAAACTATTTGGATACTACTTTTTCCCGTCGTTGGATTGGCCGTCGAGGTCCTACAGAATGGCCAGGCCGCTCCCCAGATTTGACACCTTTGGACTTTCTCTTGTGTGGTTATTTGAAACAAAAGAATTACGAAACTGAACCTGCTTCAATATTGGATATTCGGCAGAGAATAATAAATTTTTGTAGAGATATTGACGTTACTGTGTTCGAAAATGTTCGGCGTGAAATATCGGATAGGCTGTTCATATTACAAGAAGTTCAAAGCAATCATTTCGAGCATCTTCTGAACTGACCTCGAACTTATTACCTCATATTACGTAGTTAAATGTCAATGTATTCAGGCAATTATTAAAAGTTCCGCCATTTGTAGTAGTTGAAGATATTGACATTATATTCTAGGGTTGTGAAGCATTTGTCAGGAGCTTCAAAAAAATGTGTCACAAGATCCCCCTTTCCATTTAATTTTTTTTCCTAGATGGCGTCCAGTCGCCATCTTGAAAGTTTCATCCAATTTCACTTGAAAATACAGTATTCATGCATGAATTTCATTATCCCAAATTTCAATTTTTTTTTAGTTGACCCGTTCAGAAAATGAAAGGGGGGCATTAAAGAAATGCACTGTATGAAACCTTCGTCTAAGATAAAGACTGTCACCTAGTAACAGCTCCATCTCGTGAACAAAGCCCCAAGCGGGGAAGAAACATCCCATGTATAGTATGTTTCACTCCAAATGGTATTGGCTTTTCAACTGCAATAAACTACCTGATTTAATTGCATTGTGTAGTGTAATGTAATGTGATTCTCTTCCATTTATTTGAATCGGGTTTCACAACTTAAGGATCTTATTGGCTTTATTATAAACGTTTTGCCAATATCATATACCGTGTAACCTACTATATATACCAATAATCCGCCTTATCTGTGTGATGAACTCATTTCACCATCTTTCGATAATACTAGTCGCAATCAGCACCTCCTACTCATATCAAATCACAATTCAGCTGCTTTTTATACTCATAATTTTTTCAGACATGGCAGCTAAATCGAATAACACCTTATCGGTAGATTTCAAAGAGTTACCTCTCAAAAACTTCACAGAAGACTTGAAGATCTAATCTTAACGAGAAAATAATTTAACTTTATATTACTTTTCTCAGACTGTCATTGGGGTTTTTTTTCTTCGTACCATGGTTGTAGGAATTTTTATTTCTCATTTTGTAGCTTATTTTTGGTTTTCTATTTTGCTTTCAAATAAGTTATTTTGCACTTTTTTGTCTTGTCTTTGAAAGGTTAGCTTCAAAAGCAGCTAACTCGCCCGTTCATCACACTTTGCTCGCTATTGTTTATTTCTCATTATGATGAATAAAGACCTGTTATTATTATTATCATTATTATTATACGCTATCTTCAGCGGTGGTAAAACGAGCGCGCGGAGCCCTATTTTCAGCGTTAAAATGAAATTATAAATAATGGAGGTAGGTACATTTCTGAGAGTTGGACTTTCTTATCGCAAATTCCTCATCTTCAGGAATCCTTTTGTCTCATTCCTTAAATAATCATAGTTTTAATATTATTAACCAAAAAACTGAAAACATTATTCCTTCATAACAATCGTAATGTTTTATCCTTCGAATACATTTTTCTGGAGCTCATTCCAAGTTTAAGTTATTGTTCATATTTTTAGTTGCTACATCTTTATTTTGCACGTCTTTCAACTTGTTCATTAGGCTATATCTCTGAATTTAAATGGAAATTCCAGATAGAAATATAGCCTTTTCTATCCACACGTGCATTAAAGCACACTCAAATAGAGACCCAGTCAAAGCTGGTTTTCCTAATATAATCCACTTGCCAACAATTGCAATAGTTTCACATACTTCAAATATTATGCAGCATGTCATCAGTTTGCCTCATTTTACAAATCATGTGCAATGGTCAAAGAGGAATATTTGTTCTACTGTAGTGGCATTGTTCAGAATCTAAGAAAAATATGTGTTAATGTCTCTGGTAAAACAAGATACCATGTTCACCTATATTTGATGCCACTTCAAAGACTATTGATGAAATAAAAAGGTGATGAATATCTTAATAACAAAATGAAAATCATGTGCACTTGTGTTTTATTAAATATGTCGATAACCGAATTATAGAAGGGGAGCCCACGTTGCAAAATGGGGATTTACTCGAGTTAGGTTGCAAAGCTTAGATGAAAAGAAGAAAAAAAATGTTATATAATATATACCTTATCATCGGTGGGTGGAGCGGCTATAGATTTTTAAATATGTAAAAAAAACTGTTGCATGGACATACTCGAGCGTGTCAGATATTGATAGCATCAATGTCCTACGTATTTTTAATAATGTTCGTATGTTAATCTGATCGTTTGCATGATGCGGGTGGTTGTAAGTAAGGGTTAAAAGTGAAAAGAAAAAAATTTAATCGAACGAGTCAGATTTTCTAAGGGGGTGTTAAGTGCAACAAAAAAAAGCTCCCATTCAATAATCTGACGATTTCGATCTGACGCAAACCCGCGGCCATTATTATAATGTGCAAAAAAATTCGCCATTTTGAAATACTCAAGCGCATCAGATTAAGATATATATGGTTCATCTTTATGTTCTAGACGAGCTATATCATAATCTGACGATTATCTATAGGGATTCGCCTAATTTGACAAAAAAAAAAAATTTTAAATTTTTTTTAAATCATTGAACTTAAATAATTGAAACGCTCAGGAAATTGCATGCAAATAAATAAGTGTATGTTTTTTTAAGTGGAATACTTGTATTTATAACAAAATAATTTGTTTTAAATGCTCAAAAAAATTCAATTCTTCATCATCAATTGATTAATTAGTCTTCATCTTCATCACGAACGAGTCTCTTTGATCAGCTGTGATGGCAACAGAATTCAGAGTGGGGACGGAGTGATTGAGTAATAGATAGAGAAAAAGTGAAAGAGGAATAGAAACTCGGAGAGGGAAATATAGGTATCACACAGCTGCACGCATTAAAATTTATCGACGAATTTTTGTTATTTCGGCTTGCGGAAATCGTCAGATTATATATTTTTCGTTATCCTTGAATCATTTCCTTCAAAATAAAAAAAAATTAGCTACGCTCGAGAATGTCGAAATGACGTTATTTTTTACAACTTTGCTACCCTCCCCTTTCTTTACGTCACTCTCAAACTGTCAGATTACTGGAATATACACTTTTTAGCATGTAATTAACTCACTCTACCTCAATCTGACGCGCTGGAGAATTTCTGATGATCAATTTGTTTTTACTAATCTGATCCTTTATCCTTCACGGGCGGCCTTATATATGGGGCTCATATTTGGTGGAGGTACTTAACCGGGTACAAGGTATCCCTCTGTATATTAATCTGCCGCGCTTTAGTAAATCCCGAAATCCCCGCTTGGTCTCCCCTATTATTAGTACCACGCTACCAGTTCTAGACGAGAAAAAAGGTACTTCTCAATTAAAAGTTTCATCAGCAAATGTATAGGTTATTTATTTTTTTCGGAAACCATTTCGGTAATACCCATTAACCAAAGCTTTATTTACATAAGTGGTTTTTTTCCGTTGCAGAAGCATTGC
The DNA here is from genome assembly GCF_025532065.1 of Leptinotarsa decemlineata. Lineage (NCBI taxonomy): Eukaryota > Metazoa > Arthropoda > Insecta > Coleoptera > Chrysomelidae > Leptinotarsa > Leptinotarsa decemlineata. The sequence continues at coordinate 7,598,994 of NW_027412694.1, read as the reverse complement.
AGCTAAACTGCCCTAAAAAACAAAATTTATAAAACAAAGTTATCTTTATTTTTGCCAAATGAATACAACAAATATTATCGGTTTCTTATGAAGTAGTTTTATCCCAATGGTCGAAAGAGGTGGCAGTTATAAAACATCTCATCCCTATGAAGGTGAAAGTTACCATCTTAGTATCGAAAGTTTTGAAGTATCCTAAGTTTCCGAAGACAATTGTATTTCTTGAAAAGAACCTGAGTTCTTTGTTTCGTAACCACCTGTTCCTAAGAAGTCTAGGAGTTCATTACAAAAATCAAACAATACAAGTATTTAATGATGAACGTAATTATTTTCAAACGATTTATTAAATTTTAATCCAGGCAGCAATAATTATTGAGTTAGGCGATAACTGTAGACAGATCGAACTGACCATAAATCCATCATACAAATGAAAATAAATGCATTTCAACCACAAAAGATTAGGAGAAAGTTTTGAAATTCGAAAAGTAATATGTATTTTCATGTTTAACAAATATGTTGTAAAGAACACTGTTAGTAAATTAAAAAAAGGAAATGTTCAATTCGTGAGCAGGAAAACAACTCTGAATTGAATGATTCTGTATAGTCTATCTCGTGGTGTGTTGGTAGATCTTTTGCTGGAAAAATCCTCACTAATTTACTTTGTAGTACATGTTCAAGAGGTAGCAAAAACTTATGTGACTTTTTGGAACTTCAACTAGCGTTTCCTACTATGACTGATAACCAATCCGTGCAAAGCTCATTGTTAAATCATATGAAAATAGAACTTTTAACGGGTGATGATCAATTGTATTGCCAAATATGCGCCAAACTAACCGACTATTATAAGACAAGTATAGCTGAGGCACCAGTTAATCTAATATTAACAGTGATGATCTTCAAACATGACTCAACCTTTGTCGGAAGCACCAAAAGATATGGAAATGAAGAGGCTACGGGTGTTATTATATAGATATAGAAACCCACATAGTCAAAATGCTAGGACCATTCAAAAGTCGTTAAATGAAAATCCAAGAAGAGTTAATGCGTACCCCAAATGTGTAAAAGGTCTGGTGAATAAATGTTGAGGTTCCATTTTAACCGATTCTGAGAACATTTAAATCTTAGGTCTACAGTGTTCTTTCTGTGTGCCACATTTTTAACAAGTTTCATAAACTGAACAAGAGCCAACTTAAAGCTAATAGTATGTTATGAACCATAGATAAAAGTATGAATGGAAGGAAACTAGAAATAAAATCATCGTGCTTCAACTGTACAGCGAATTTACAAACCTCCATGAAGTTAGCAAGGCAACTTGCAGTAAAATTATTGAAATATACTTTTTTAATTGTCGAATAATTGTCGAGTATTTGTCGTGAAAGAAAAATAATTGTCGCGCATCTTCTTTTTTTTTAAAGGGATAGCCCTGCTAACTTGATATAAAGTTAGCACAGCACCTGTAGTAAAATTTTTAATATAACTGAATTTTTAAAACTTTAGTAGTATTTGTCGAATAATTGTCGTAACCCACTCCATATCAAAAAATATCCTGAAACGTATTTTTTTGTAAAATATTGCGTTTTTCATGTCATACCTTGTACTATATGGATATTTTGAACCATATGGCAACACCGCTACAGGCGTATTTGATTTCTTGATATATTTTGTAAAAGGATCATCAGTGGAAAGTGCTAAAATAAATTTGTAATGTATCTACGTGGAAATTATCGATACATTTTTTTGTTTTATCAATTTTTGTAATCCTATAATCATGTCGAATATTTTTTGCAATTAGCAACCTACTGATCAATTGTATCTGTTTCGACAATGGTTTATAAATAAAGATCAATAAAAAACAAAAGTATTGTTCAATTGTTGAAAAAGCTAAATTGATATATCGTATTTATTAAAGAAGAATGATGAATTTCGCCCAGCAGGCAAAGTGATCTGTTTTTCTGTTAATTATTTTTTTTTAAAGACAACTTATTGATCAATTGTCGTATCTCTTTCGACAATTGTTAATGAATGAAAAACAATTGTCGCTCTTCAACATTTTTTTAAATAGGTGGCTCTGCTAACTTGATATCAAGTTAGCCAACCATTTAAAAAAACAATTGTCAAAAGAGATACGACAATTACTCGACAAATATTAATAACAAAAATTTCGACATTTGAGAATTATTCAGACCTGTACTGGGATGATCGTGCTAACTTTCTATAAAGTTAGCAGAGCCACCTATTCGAAAAAAAATGTTAAAGGGCGACAATTGGTTTTTCATTCATAAACAATTGTCGAAAGAGATTCGACAATTGATCAATGATTTTTTTTCTGCAAAAAAAATTATTAACAGAAAAACAGATCACTTTGTCTGCTGGGAGAAATTCATAATTATTCTTTAATATACCTACATACGAAAATGTATTTTTCTGTACGTTATATTTTAAGAGTTTGCGCTAGATGACAACGCCGCAATCAAAATATCTTATTCGTTCATTAGTTTTCTCTAGAGATATTCAAAAAGTAAAGTATTGATGAATTGTAGAAATATCAGAATTGATTTGTCGTACTTATGTATTCCTGTTGAAAAAGTCGATTATATTAAAGAGTAATTATGAATTTCTCCCAGCGGGCAACGTGATCGTGTTTTTCTGTTGATAATTTTTTTTTAACAAAAGATACCTTATCTATGAATTGTCGTATCTCTTTCGAGACCTGTACTGGGTCTGACCCTGCTAACTTTATATCAAGTTAGCAGAGCCACCTATTTAAAAAAATGTTGAAGAGCGACAATTGTTTTTCATTCATTAACAATTGTCGAAAGAGATACGACAATTGATCAATAAGTTGTCTTAAAAAAATAATTAACAGAAAAACAGATCACTTTGCCTGCTGGGCGAAATTCATAATTCTTCTTTAATACATACGATATATCAATTCTGCTGTTTCGACAATTAAACAATACTTTTGTTTTTGATTGATCTTTATTTATAAACGATTGTCGAAAGAGATACAACTGGTCAATAGGTTGCTAATTGCTAGGTGATTTTCGGTATAATGCTTAGGCATATTGCTACTTCAAGTCAGTAGCCAAGAGATGATCGATTCTTTAAAAAAAATCTGTTCTTTTCACTATTGGACCCATCACATATTATATGATTTTAATATACGATGAGAAATAAGTATTTTGTGTCATGTATGAAATGAATCAATAAGAACATAATTACATAAATGATTTCAATGAAATAAAAAACAGGTATTCTAATTCTGAACAACTGAACCATTTCTCTTCAGTGGTAGATATGTTTCATTTCATTAACATTGATATTGGCATATCTGTAATAATAATAATTCATATTTGAATACAATTGGGTACAATATGTACTTATGGTAAGTCAATTAAAAACAGAAAGCATATAATTACGCTAATTAGACTTATTAGGAAAATAACAAAAAAAAACTACATTCAATTATCGTTCAGGTATTCCTGTCGCCTATAGTAACACTTATCAATAAAAAAAGATTTAACACGGTTACAGAACACATTTTCAGATTTCAAAGATCAATTCGAAGTTGTCAGTTTATTATACAGGACGATTACAGAGGGTTGATTTCTAGGTGGTATTCCCGATTGATCGCCATGACGAGTATAAAAATTGTCAAAGGATTCATTAGTTGTGAGAGTTGTAAGATTTTTCCTGATAAAGACTATACACATTTGAAGATAAACAGTGCTGGGACAGACAACAGTTTCATTCTTATCAATACCGGTTTACAACTTTTACGATATTTCTTATCAAAAATTAGTTTCAGAATGCCCTATGAGAACCGCACCCCCCAAAACATGATATTCAGGAAAATATTTGAGAAAGCCATTGCATAACAGATGCTCATCAGACTTTTGATCCACACAATTTTTCATTTCATATATAGTCAGTGGGCATACTTAAAGACTGGCTATAAATCAAATCACTTAAAGGAACAATTCGTTCAGGCCAGAGTCAACTCCCACACTATAGGTTAATAGACTGACACCTATCAGAAAACAACTACTCCCCTGGCTAATACCACGAAGGGAGTTGAATTACATCCGACAGGTGTCAGTGCAGGACTCTTCACTGAAGTTATCTCTGCTTGAGCTGTGTGGCATGTTACACCGGGAAAAATGATTGAAATTTACCTCGGAATTTTCATTTCGAACGAAGAAAATTACTCCAGTTTTATTGAAAATATACTCTTTCTATTGAGTAATTCACATCCCCGAGCGTAATTTCAGTAGGCAATGTACTTTTCATTGAGAATTAAATATTCGTCTAATATATGTGTGAAATCATAACGTATTATTTCATGTGAAGAGAATTACTAACTGGACGATGGGTATTCCCCCTTAGTGAAATGTAAATTTTCGCCATCTCTTTATCGAATGTAAAATTACGCTTGTATTTGTGAGTATTTATTGTATTGTTCATTCTTGTCTACAGAAGCGCATCGGTTTGTCTGACGTGTGCATTAGAATATTTTTGTTGTTGGTGAAAATAAATAAAGAAAGTGAGTACATTTCTTGTAGAATTTCAATAACTAGTCCAATAAACAGATGAATTCATTGAGTTTTCTCGTTATGCATTATAGAGTGTTTTTTTTTATTACAACCTAACCTCACATCGCGAATTATTTCATACTGTATGGAATAGTACAACATATTTTAACTGATTTTCAAATAATTACAGAACATATATTTGAAAATGTTTGTGATAATTACTGACTGGTATTGAGAAGAAGAGAAAAAAAGATATACTCGATAGCAGTGGCGTGACTCATCAGTGACGCCGTATGCACGATCCATTTTAAAAATGAATTTTGATGAGGAATAAAGTTTCGTATTGGTGGTTGCAAATATCGGACAATGTTAAATCGTAATTTCATTCACCTAAAAAATATCTGAATGTTTTATTCGTATCTCTCATAATTTTGGATAAATTTGAGGATTTGTGATTCTTATTATTGAACTTGAAAACATTTTTGTGATGGGAGGCAAGTTGGAACTCAAAATTGAAGGAATCGAGAAACACTTTAGGACCTTTTTGTTTCTGTTGAAGAGGTGAACAAAACTCTTCATCACCACTTTATACCATATCATTATAGCTATATTTGCTATATTTCAGAAAATGTTGGAAAACATTTGGAAAAATCTAATTTTTTATTTAAACGGTTGAATATGTATCAAAAATTTTTGAGAAATATTAATATTGAATTCAAACTAGTAGTAGTTTCTCTATAGGGATGTGTGTTCGTCAACTTACTGTGTTTTTAGATTTCTAAACCTATTCATTTGATGATATTTCATTTCTCTTTTAGGATAATAACAGCAATTGAGGAAAAAAGAAAAAGAAATATTACTTTCATTTCTCTTTTCGAATAATACCACCTTGAGCAAGAAAGAAAATGTGTTAATTTGAAGAATGGTTTTTTTATTTTGTACTGTTATTTGACTTTTTTGAAAATGAAAAAAAAAATGTTTTGTAGAATTTCATTTCAAGAATGTATATGAACTTATTTTGTATATACACATTTTTTTTAATATATCAATGTGTAATATGTCTTGTGCATTCAATTATCTAAATTATGAGGAAAAATGGCCACTTAAGAGTCAAGAGTCAACATCCGATTGAGGTATCATTATCTTCAAAACTACTCTGAATACGGACCTTCTTACAACGGAATATCCCTAGGTAATATAACCCGTAAATGAATAATTACAATGTTAAATTTTATCAGAGTATAGAATTCCACTGTGAAATTATATAAGAGTGTAAAATTCTACTGTAAAATTCTGTCGAGTGTAATATCTCGATATAAATTTATATCCCAAATTTACCCTATAAAGTTTTATTCCAACACAAAATTACACTCAAAATGAAAAATTACACTGAAAAATTCCACACTTGTCTTCGGGGTAGAATTACAAAATAATATTCCGCATGGAATGTGAGATCACACGCGAAAGTAATTTCTCGCTAATGTGGGCGGTAATTAAATTGCCACCGGTACCGGTGGAAAAATTTTTACCAGTGTACGCTAGCCTGTTGAAACCATATGTCGTTGGTATCCATATCATCCAATTGAGGCTGAAAGAAGTTGGTAATCATCATCCGCTGACTCGCCGTTGACAGTGATGGCCTGGCCAACGAAATATGGATCGATGACGCCGCCAATCCAAAATCCACACCAAACAGTGATTTTTTGGGATGTATTGGAACTTCTTAGATCTCATGTAGATTGGTATCGTCCCAAATTCGACAATTTTGTTTGGTCACTCGCCCATTCATACAGATATGGGCCTCATCGCTGACGATGATTTTTAGATGAAAATTAGTGTCAGATGCCAACTGCTTCAGATCCCATTCAGCGAACACGCGTCGTTATCTATGGTCGTTTACCTTCACTTCCTGGGTCATTTGAATTTGGTACGCGTGCAGGTCCAAGTCACGACGCAAAATTCGCCAAATTGTGGTCTGCGAAAGGTCGAGTTCTTGTGAGCGACGCGAAATTGACTGCCTCAGATTCTCCTGCACACTCTCACAGACAGCGACGATGTTTTCGGCAGATCCTGCGTTTTGTCGACGTACGGATGTTGGTCGATCGTTTACTAAACCAGTGGACTCAAATTTATCCAGCACATTGCGAGTAGTCCTCTCGATAGAACGATTATGACGACTGTAAAATGGGCGGAGCGCGCGGTACGTTGCACGAATAAAACAATGTTATTATTTGCATATATTGTTCAATGCTATATACGTCCATGGTGATTTGGCAAAACAGATTGAATAAATGACAACTAAATTGACACGGCCGTTATCAATTGTCAAAGTTCGGAAGTCCCTGATGGATTAACTTTTGAAAATTGTATATAGCCTAGAGTGTGTATTATTAATTCCTACCGAGAAAACTACGGTGTTAGTGAAGCGCGTCCAGAAATGAAAAATGTTTGTGAAAATTGAGTAATTATCATAATGGATATAATTCTAATGCAATTTCGTCATAATTAACCTGTTCAACATATCCAGTACCTACAATGATCAACGATTTATTTATCTGAAAAATTGGGTCGATCTGCCTACGTGTTTCCATGAACCATTTTGTAGCTCAGTTTATTGCCCGGTAGTAGTTAGTTTAAGCCGATTTCAGAACCTCCCCCCACCACTTTTAACCTTGAAATGACCTCTACGTCACACGAAGTAGTGAAGGTGACTTTGATGAGGTATTATGAGTTTGACCTTCAACGACCTTGACCTACGTCATATGGCAACGCAGACAAGGTGACATTGAAGTGCTGTTTTGGGTTTAACCTTGAATGACCTTCATTCTTTCCCTATATTTTCGACAAGGTGACTTTGACTTCAAATCTTTTCCTATATTTTCGACAAGGTGACTTTGACTTCAAATGAATTCGAACTAGTGAGTTCGACCTTCAGCAACGTTGACCTACGTCAGACAGCAACGCAGACAAGGTGACATTGAGGTGCTGTTTTGGATTAACCTTGAATGACCTTCATTCTTTCCTTATATTTTCGACATGGTGACTTTGACTTCAAATGAATTCGAGCTAGTTTTGCATCACACGATCTAACGTAACCAAGGTGACTTTGAACGATTGTTTTGAGTTTGACCTTGTTCAACGTTACATAACGCAGGCAAGGTGACTTTGAGGCAGTGTTTTGTGTCTGACCTTGAATGACCTACAACTACGTCACGCGAGAGAGACAATATTATTTTGGAATAGTGTTTTCGGACGCCCAGCTTGTGGTAAAGAAGTACCCCCCTCTTCTTCAACCACGTTCTATAAATGTTCGGAGGATCACCATTTCACATCAGTTTGAATAACCCAACGTACTCGAATAGATTAGTGCTGCAAAGTGACAGAGAGTATTACGTTAGGAGTATACACAGCAATCCAGGTGAATATATTTTATATTTCTATACCATAATTCCACTATATTCGAAATGGATCATTTGAAATTCAATATCGAAAAAATCAATTCTGCAATAATTCAACAAACTGTGGCTATGGAGCAGAAACCTTTGATATCTTTGACTATCGATAAAGGTTATAAAATTGAGAAGATGTCGATGCTATCCACACGATTTGGTAAATCCATTCAAGTAGTTTTGTTGGACGAGGAAAATAATACTTCTTTTAAATCATGGCTTCCAAAACGTGTCACAGAACATTTTACCGAAGAAATGATTCACGAAGTGAATTCATCCAAAGCCAAATTCGTTTTTACATATATGGGTCAAAGTTCTCAGGATTATCCTGGTGCCAAAACCCGCTCACTAGTCAAATTTGATATTTTAGATTAAATATAACTTCAATATCTTTGTAAATAGTAGAAATATGGTATATTAATGTAAAATATGGATTAGCTCCCGTGCTTCAAATATGATCAAATTTCAAGTGAGTGCTTTTTGTTTGCAACATAATTTCCAAACTAATGAATGCATTTTCTGTATTTTCAGAATACGAACATGTGGATGCAATATTCAGCCGAAGAGTGGCCAGAAGCAGTCAATTTGGATTCTGCAATAAGAAGGTTAGCTTGGGAATTAGCCGACTTGAGTTTTGACGCTCTTCACTCATCAAACTATGATTTAAGTGTATGTTATGATGCTGAAGAGGTACGAAAACTTTTGGAGCTCAGCGAGAAATATGAGCTTGGTGTGGCACTGTGCCATAAATATTCGTATGGAAGCAGGAATTTGGATGAGTTCTGTGAGCTAATGATTGAAGCAGACTTGAAGCCTTTCCTTCACAGCATATCCGTTTACCTACCACAGAATATCATAGGGAAATATCAATTGGAACCACAGAATCCCAACCTACAACCGGAAGAATCTTTAAATAATGGTGTTGTGAATATTTGAAATCTATTGTGTACGTTATAAATAAAATAATGTTTCAATCCATGTTTGTCTATATCTAATTGTGTGGTAAATAAAATGCAGAAGATAATTATTGAGTGTTTTATTATTTATCAATATTGAATACTCCATGGTGAATTACATGTCAATTTTATTACAATCCAGTCTGAACAGAGCCATTTAGGGCATTATAGGACAAAACAGCATCGTGTAGGATGAGTGCATATACTTTGGTGTTTGCTGGAAACTTCACTTTGCGTGTTTCGAATTCTATTTTGATATCGACAGTAGATGACTTCATAGCATCGGGTTGGTGGGAGCAGTCGATGATAAATAGTGGATTGTTGCGAAAGCTACCAATATCCATCATCGGCTCACTCATAGCTTTATCGTAGTAGCTGCGTTGGAAGTTTTCATATGCATAGTAGGCTGACGAGTCTAACTTCTTATCAAAATCCAGATTCCAACGCTCATATGGGTATACTTCAGAGTTTAGAGATAGTCGAATATTATTAATATTCGCATGTATGAATTTCGTCACATCTTTTGATATATTTTCAGATTGGTCGGTGCTTTGAAAGCCGATGATGATGTATCGAGGTCTTTCAAGGCTGTTGGTTGTCTTCACGGCCCAAATATCTGAGGATGTATCACGAAGTGTGGGTAATTCATAGAGGTCCCATATACGATAAGCCACCTTTACTTTTGAATTATTCGCATTTTTATTGATGCGGTTCAATAGCTTCAGTTTCTGACGATCTTCCGGCACAATGTGTCTGATTCTCCATTCTATTTTGTTGATTTCCAAATGAGCATCGACTTCTCCAATAAAGGAATTTTTGAATGAGCGTGCAATAATCAAAATGAGCTCTTGTTTAACATTCAATACTCCTCTGTTGTAATCTTCAGCAAAACCCATGAGATACTTCAAGGGTAATTTACCGCTGAATACATTGCTGACGGAATCCAATATATCTTGTTTATTCACATCAAGACCCCATCCTATTGGTAGTAGGGAATTTGCATGTGTTTGTCCAAATGATATCATTGTTTTCATTGTGGTTGTTATGCCGGGTTTTCGAACAACGGCCACTTGCTCTCCACCCATTTCATAGCGAATTTCGTCGAAGAGGAAGGCGAGGGCGTTATTGGATAGGTAGCACTGCTTTGCGGCATCAGATGGTGTGAACTTCCCCTCGATATAAATGTAGCTGTCTGCAATATCGAGTATAAGATCTTGAAAATTGATTGGGATTCGGATTTCATCTGAATTTTTGTAATATGGTGATCCATACGGTTTATATGTATGCTCGTGAAGACTGATTAGAGAATGATCAAACATGGGCTCCTCGAATACCTCCAGCTTATCACTCGTGGTGATGGTCGCCATGTTATTACTATTTTTTATATCGCACCTTCAAGCCAATAGATTTGAGAAAGTTTAAACTACTAGCGCTTAGCCTATATCTTGACCGTTTGGCGGGCATACGTGGAATGAATCGACTTTTAGATTTTCTCTTCTTTAAATGCACATGATCATAGTCTCCACCAAATGCATTACGCTGATTCATCTGCTGCCGCTGCTGTAATCGCTGGCTATTGAAGCACAACCCCATTTTTTAGAAACAATTATGGTGAAATCAATAGCTTTATCAATTATTATCATCTGCTCAGCGTTAGGTAATGATAAATACTGAGTAAAAATTTTGTCAACTCCTGCTTTATACTGATTTTTTACAGATGATAATCGCTCACCATCGTTTTTGCTCTATTGTTTGAATGCTTATCGAGGGTTGTTTTCTCATATCAGATTGCATCGATTTGATATCCTTTTCCATATGTTCACACTTTTTTACAATTTCCACTAATTTCAGCCCAAGCGTAATGAGATCTTCCCTGACTGATGCGGAATATATTTCTACTCCATCTAATCTCAAATTGATTTTATCAATATCAGAATCTAATTCTCCTCTGATCTTTGAGATGTAAAAACCAACATATTCCCGATTAACACAATCCGTACTCTCTTCAGGCTCGGCTATATTTTTCAAACGTTTATTTTCCATATCAAAGTTTCCATCGGAAGTCAATTTAAAACCAATTCCAGGTTGTCCTCGTAAAACAGTATTTGAAGTTGTCTTACTTCTGCGACCAAACTTATCGATGCTTCCACCACTCATTTTTGTGATACACTTATGACGGTCGTCGATATTGTGAATCAACATATGAGAAATGATGATCGTTATAGCCTAATCAGTTCCAATTTAACTATTATTTTTTCACCATTGAAATTGATTAGATTGCCATTATCATCCAATATGCGTAAAGTGATATTGTCGAGGTACTTACGACCGCCAGGCTGGATTGGCATATAAATAATATTTTGCGGTTCCTTGGTGAGTTTGTAACCGGGCTCTACATCAATATCAAATTCAAAGATGCTATGGATTTCATCACCATTTGAATATGCTCCAGCTGTGACATTACAATCCACACGAATAATTCTCACCTTATTGATATTTACGGGCAATGTTGATTCATGAGTTTCATCGATGCCAAACACATCGGCTTCGAACCCTAGAAGTTCGGCAATAGTGTTTTCATGTTTGAGATGTATGTAATATTTCGACCTCATTTCACATTTCAGAGTGTTGTTGTTTGCGTGTAGGAGAAATACTCCATCGATATTCTCCTCAGCTCCATTTTCCAATTGCATTTCTTTGGATTTGATGAATTTTTGAATCACCTTATTGATTTCATCAATTTCATATGCTCCAGGTGGAATTTTTATAATGATAGGAGGTGAGTTAGCTTCTTTAGAATAGGCGATAATATTATTTTTCACATCCACATTGAATATGGAGTTGTAGGAATAGAAACCGTGTAAGCCCAGACCATAATTAGCACCACTATCCAATTCGATGGGTGGGTAGAAGTTGGCACTCAACTCGCTAGAGTGTCCCGACAATGAAAACGTGCGTGACATGACTGATGAATTTTTACTGATTCATGTCTTTTTATTGTTGACAGCAGAAATTGTGCCGTAATCGTCGTTTTCTAGGTGGTCTGTCCAGATGATCAATCCCATTATGTGTGACTACATTCACATCATTCACTTTACAATAACAACAGAAAATTTTTCTTGTAGGTGGCCCATCATTCACATCGGAATTATTGCTGTTGCCTCTGGAATTATTCTGATGGTCTTCGCAGTACTGATACTTTAAGACATCAATATCATTTTGTAGATTTTGTGGTAACTTATCCCATACAGATGCAATTTCATGCGATGCACACCCAATCAACACCTCTTTCGGCATATCAGCGAGTTGTTCTTTACTCATTTCTCGTAAAGTGTGTACTCTGGAATAGGCGATCAATGAATGACTCATCCTCTTGATACTTTCCCTGTCCTGCGCTGGTGTTATCTCCATGTCTTGCTCTGTAGAAATTCCAAACACAAATGACCACACCATACTGTGTTGAATTGTTGTTTACGCTCATAATTATATGTGATAATATTGATCGGATTTGAACCCCTATAAAAATAGTGAATCAATTCTTTTGGAGGGGGTAAATCACCGAAACTATCAAAATATTTCACTGAAGTGTCACTTTTTCTGTATGCTACCCAATGTGTCCCTTGACCATGTCGACTATCCAAATTTACTATGGCAGATTCAAATCGGAGTGGACCCGATTTTGGCAAATCGTCACGCATATATACCCCCCGAAAATATGGAATCATCATTTTCTTAGCATGATAGTTGAGGTCGATGTTGGAGAGAGCTCTTTGAGGTAGCAAATCTATGAGTTTTTTGAAATTTGAGGTTTCAAATAGACTCCTAATCCTTTACGGTAAGGCTTCAAGTAGATACCGCTTCCTCGTTTACCTAGAGCGATTGCCTCCATGTTTTTATTATGTCGATTTGCCTCACTCAATTGCTCCCTACTCGCTTTCGCTGCTTGTACTGCTTTTGTTATGCCAGCTGTAGCACCGGCTAAACTACCTAACGCCGATAAACCAGCAAAAATTGGAATGAGTGGTAGTATTCCACCAATTTTAGGAATTGGTATGATTCGCGGTGTGCGAATTTTCTTTTTCCCACCCGCAGCCCTCGTATATTTGCGTGCTGCTTTCAGTGCAATTTCAGCTGCTCTTTTAGAATTTTTAACAACAAATTCACTTCCGCCCGCTTTGTGTAGAACATCACGCACTTTCTTAACGATTCCAGAACCAAAAGCTATCACCTTAGAATCTTTCAATAGTTTTTTTGATTTTTTTTTCTTGGTAGGACCCTTTTTTTTCTGTATTCGTGACTGCTTGGATGGTGACTCGCAACCCATACCAAATCGCCGTTTTGCTTTCATTATATTCGTTATTAGCCAAGCGGCTCCTTTCTCTCCAATAGATGCGTCTTTTGCCTTGAATCGATTCCAAGCACTTTCTGCAAGCTCCTGATCCGCTATATGTCTAGCTGGAAGATTGTTAGGATTCTGTGAATATGCAATATCGTGTTTTCGACATGCAGAATCCAGTTGATTGACACCCGGATCACCTCTCGCCAATCTTTTCTGCAATTTGGTGCCAGGGCCGCAATACTGATAGCCAGGTAAGTGTAATTCGAAAGGTAGACTATTGATAAGGGAATTGACCAATCCCCTACCAGATTTATTTAAATGCCACTCAGGAGATCTGCATCGGCTCATAACCCCCATTTAAATAAAGGAATTGATATGGAGACCTGCTTATATAGTCTCCAACTGTCATACAATGCGCATACTGAAGCAGAAGTACCAATTTTCCATCGATAATTTCGATGAAAAAGTGGGTGGCGGATCGGAAAGCGGTGTGAAACAACGTCATGGATCCTTACTTCCACTATCCATCCGTGGTCTGATTATCGGACCTTCCAATTGCGGCAAGACAAATGTTATGATTTCTTTACTGACTCATCCTCTAGGATTACGATTTGCAAATGTTTATCTTTATTCAAAGTCCCTTTATCAACCCAAATATGAGTATTTACGTGAAGTATTAGCTCCAATTGAAGGATTGGGATTTTACACTTTCGCCAATAATGCAGCTGAAATAGTAGAGCCTTCAGATGCCAAAACCGATTCAATATTCATTTTCGATGATGTGATGTGTGAGAAACAGGATGTTATACGATCATATTTCAGTATGGGTCGTCACAAAAATGTGGATTGCTTCTATCTAGCCCAAACATATTCACGAGTCCCGAAACAATTGATTCGAGATAATGCAAATTTTATTGTGCTATTCAAACAAGATGATATGAATCTCAATCATATTTTTTCTGACCACGTGTCACCAGATGTGACATACAAGCAATTCAAAGATATGTGTGCGAGATGTTGGGAGGATAAATATGGATTTTTAGTAATTGATAAGGATCGAGAAGTGCTAGATGGACGTTATCGAAAAGGATTTGATGCTTTCATATATCCTTGACGTTCTTGAAACAATTGAATCATTCAAGTGCTAGATAGTGTGGACGACGCTTCATTGTACACATATTTGAAGTGAATACATTATGGAGGGAAAAAATGATGATGAAATGTGTTTGAAAAGAAAGTTAATTGAAGCAACAGATGCCGTTCGGAAGAAATTCAATTATATCAAGAATAGTCGCTTGGATGATCAATCAGCACTCGAAAGAATCTATGAGCCAATAATAACACCTTTGAAAGCAATATCTGCCAATACTGGAGGAGCATCTCAGATAAATCAGGTGATGCAGACAACAAAGAGTGTTACACCACACACCGCCAAAAATATAGTTAAAAGTGAGGTAAAACCGAAATTTGAAGAGGCTTTCTCGAAGGATCTTCAAGCTTCTCCATCGACAACTTCAGATTTAGAATCATCTAATGTGCTTGATAATGGTGATGAGGTACAAAAGCACATACAAAAGTTACTATCAGGAAATCCCTCATACGATACCGTCTTTGGAGTACACATGAACACTGAAACGGGAAATTTACAAATGGGTGTAGCTGATGTGGAGTTCATCGATGAGAAAATTATGTTCAAGAAAAATGGTAAAACTATTGCCACTTATCAGGGTACCCCAAAACTATATAAATTGTTATTCATGAAAGTACCATCGGGAAATATCCCCTCTTCCGATATGACCGCTTATGGTGATATACTCAAATTAACGAAGGCAGCATATAAATATAATGAGAGAAAACAGGGTCTACTATCAAATAATTGGAAGAAATATCGAGAAATAATCCTACCACTATTATCCAATGGAGACCCACTGCAGAACCTCAGTAGAGAAGGTGCCGGCATAATCAAAATACCCACTCAAAAGAAATATATCAGAAATAAGCATATAGATTATGTTTATTGGAATAAACTCGAAGAATTGGTTGATCGCCTTCGATTGCTTTGGAGTTCACGAATGGCTGGACATACCGGGCACGATAATGAAATATTGGCCATAATTGAGGAATTACGTGAAGAAGGATTAGTTTATTGACCGTAATATAATGAACAAGATGTATGAAGCTGACTCAGTTACTCACAGACGATCTAACTATGCATACCACAATTGATAAATTTGGGCGTAGAAGGGGTGGTGTTAGTAAACCACTTGTTGGAAGATCGGGTGTTGGATTCATTCTCACACCACATGGTGATTATGACATTCAGAATAAGCGGTTGCAGAATATTGGTGAACCTTTAGACGGTGAAGACTCTGTCACTAAAAGATATGTTGACGATCACATTAAAGAAGCCAAGGAATCAACCCTGAACTATTTCCAAGAATTCATTGCACCAGCGTTACGATACGTCAAAAAAAACATTGATTCAAAAAATACCGAACTGCGAATCATCATTGACAAAAATGCACTCATCACTTCAGCATTAGCTGATCGATTGAGTAATGTGGAGAAGAAAATTGGTGTTATAACCGAGTTGGTTGATACTTTTACTGAGCGAGTTATTGAAGTTGAACAGTCAGTCGTTAAACCTGCACGTGAACAGTAGCGAACTGAATCCTCAACTTCATCACTTCGAAGAAGCCATATAGCAGTAATATGAGTGATGCAAAATGGCAGGTTGTGAAGGAAATACATAAGCCGGCGCGTCGAAATTTTCCCCGTCGAAAGACAGTAATAAAGGGATTTTATGACCTGTGGCAGATGGATCTGATGGAAATGCAACCATATGCTAAAGAAAATGACGGTCATAAGTACATCCTCATAGTAATCAACTGTTATTCGAAGTATGTATGGTCAAGACCATTGAGAAATAAAACCGCTGATTCAGTTACTGCAGCTATGGCGAGTGTGTTGAAAGATGCGAAGCATGTCCCAAGAAATTTACAATCTGATCACGGTACCGAATTTTATAATTCAAAATTTTCATCGCTAATGAGAGAGCACCGTATCAATCATTACTCAACATTCAGCACAAAAAAGGCTGCAATTGCGGAAAGAGTCATCAGGACGTTGAAAAGTTGGTTGTATAGACAATTTTCACTTCAAGGCCATTACAGTTGGTTGAATATTCTTCATAAAATTACCAGTCAATATAACAACAAAGTTCATCGTACCATTGGCATGAAGCCTGCAGACGTAAAACCATCCACAAAATTGTCAGTTTTTGCAAGATCGAAGAAGCAGCGTGGAAAACTTGAAAAAAAAGAATTTAAAATTGGAGATATGGTGCGAATCAGTAAGTTTAAAGGCGTATTCGAAAAAGGTTATACGGCAAACTTTACAACTGAGCTTTTCAAAGTTGTAAAAGTAAATAGAACGTATCCTATAACTTATGCGCTCGAAGATGTGAACGGACAGCCAATTAAAGGCTCCTTCTATGGTATGGAATTGAATAAAACCCATGATCCCAATACATATTTGGTGGAGCGAGTTTTGAAACGAAAAGGACGTCGTTTATATGTAAAATGGCTCGGATTCTCCGAAAATCACAACTCGTGGATCAATGAAAATTCATTAGTGTAATAGCATTATTATTGTACTTGATGAAAAATAAAGTGGAATGTAATAAATTTGAATTTCATTATACATTTTCTAAAACTGTGGAATCTTTTATTCTTCGCTGTATAAATAGTTTCGAAATACCAAAAATTATACAAGTAATATTGTAGCAATGGATTTATTTATTTTATAAATCAACATACACTAAAATGATTTACATGAACAAAATGGAGTTTAAATCAACAGGTCTGCCCAGGGCCTATCTGGGTGTATGTCGATGTACGATTACCATGGATTCCTCGTCTCCTGATCTGCACCTCTCGTGAATTCGACTGGGCTGCCATATGCCCCTCTCTTAATCGTATAGAGCGAGAAGTGGGAGTAGTGTGGGGGGCGCTACTACGACCACAACCGAATCATATAAAAGTCGAGTCCCGATCCTGAACCTCACTCAGTATATGAGAGCATATCGAGATGAATTCCGAAAAAATTGCCGCTGTATTAGCTAGGATATCACTTGATGATGAGAATAATTGGACGGATGAAGAGTCATTGAATGGGGATGAAATGGCTCCCAACATAGAGGGAATTGTAGAAGAGGAAGTTGAAATTATTGGAGGCGAGGCAAATATTGTAGTCGACGAAGATGCTAATGATTTGGAGCACGAGGAGATTGTTGAAGGGGATGTCATCGAGGATGACCTGAGTGATGAAGGTATTGTGGCTGATTCATCTGAAGATGATGGTGCCTTAATGATCGGCGTCCGATGGCTCAACGTCACCGACACATTAGAAGATCGACTGGATCTGTATTGTGTGACAGATGCCCACGTAAATATCAGAACGATCGATGGCGGTATCCAGAAGTTATGTTGGTGCTGTTTTCGATTTTACTCGATACGTAACAATAACGGTGGCTGGTATCAACATGTAAACACCCATGATACGGTCTCTATGATGCAGCTGGGTCAGTATTGGTGTGAGGCATGTGAAAGGCCGCTCACAAATTTCACAAGAGTATCAGCATGCATAATATGCAATAGTGTCAAACCTGTGACACACTAACCGTGGGCCTTCTGGTCAAAAAAAACAGCCCTTTTCAGGGCTACATTATTCATACAAACAGTAGTAGTAGTAGTACACCGGGGAATATCGTCTCGCGACATGAGATTCTTCTTCTCAGGTCTGAAAGTTGGAAAATTTCCACTTAGTAGTAGAATATGAAACTGGTTTACAGCTGAAAATATACATTTTCATTGAATAACTAGTATATTTTCGATTTTACACGGAAAAAAGTTATGACGAAAGTTGTATGAAATTGGATTTTTTACAATTGAGAATGAATATCAACTACACCCTGCCCCAAATATCATGATCCGCGTAGCAAATTACACGGCTGCCGCTGAAATAATGAAGCAGCAACCGCGAATCAACGGCTGTGACAGAATAAATAAATTGATCCACGGATTAATCGCCACTGTCGCGGGCCCGCGAATAGTAAGCGGATCCATGATAATCCGCGGAATAGATGAAAGTTTACGATGTAGGTGAGAAATTAAATACACTCTGTTTTAAAGTTATGACGCGGTTTCAACCGCGGATCCGCGACTGCGGCGGAATGAATCACGACTCAATCCGTTGAATGAATCATAATTCGCGGGATGAAGATAGGAAACAGATGTGGTCCGCTTCGCTCCGCTTCGCTCCGCTCCGCTTCAAAAATTTTTCGACACGCGAATTGAATTAATTCGTGACCGCCGTTGAAATTATTCTGCGGATTAAATCGCGGATTCGCGGTCACGGTCGCGGATCCGCGGATAATTCGCAGATAAAACCGCGGATCCGCGGCCATGGCCGCGGATTCGCGGTTTTATCCGCGGATTACCCGCGGATTCGCGGCCGCGGCCGCGAATCCGCGATTTAATCCGCGGATTATTTTAATTCGCGGCCGCGAATTAATTTAATTCGCGGGTCGAAAAATTTTTTGACCCCAACCGCTCAGTTAACAATACCTCAGAAGTTGAGGATATGTAGTTTATTCCCAGATATCATAGCTTGAAGCCCAACCGCTCAATTGTAGGTGCCTTAGAAGTTGGAGATATAAAGATTACTCCTAACTTGAGATTACTACTCAGATTCTATCATCACGCATTAGTATTATCACTCTCAGATATCATCCGTCACATATATATAAAGTGAAATACACTATAATTGCAAGTCTATCTTCTCTATGAACCATCATCAATTGGTTCTCTTTGCAGGCAACTCAGGAGGAAAATTTTGCTTTGATCAGCTAACCAAATAAATGTGCGTTCTACTATAATTGAAAGGTGAATACCTGATAGGTATTTCATTTCAAACAGACTAATTTGTAGTTATGTCAGCATAATAGTTGGAAAAAAACAGGAGCAGAATTTTTTTTGTCAGAATTTATTTTTTAAATTAGAAAAAACAAACAAACAAATTATTATTATTTTCATTACATTTTCAAATACAGATATAACATTTCGAAATCAATTTTAAACTATAAATATAATTTATTCTACATATTGAATATGACTAGAACATGATTGGATTGGAAGTATAAATGCTGCCACAACCCGTATATAGCAACCAGAGTATATATTTTCAAATAAAGCAAAATATTTACAACAATTTTGAATAGGCTTCAGTATGTATACTTCAAGAGAATGAGCGATGAAGATAGGATGACCATCGTCTGTGTGATTGTACAATTATTTGTGAATGATGAGATTTAGGGAAGAGTAGACACTGCCCCAACCACGCAGTGCCCTGTGTACACCAACCAACAGTATGTGTACTCCTAGGAAAGGAATAGGAATGAGGAATAGAAATTAGGATTATTCTATAAGGATAGGGGATGGTGGTGGACTATCCTCGATGGGGATTGGTGGGTCAGGAGGAATATCTTCATCGTCCGAATCAGAATCATCCGTCTCCCTAGGAAATAGGTCCCACATCACTGATGGCGCGTCATAGTCCACCTCGTCGTCATCCCACAGGCCATCATACAGGTCAGCGTCAGAATCAGTATCCACGTTGGGATCCAGGAACTCGTTTTCGGAGACGTCCGCATCATCGGTGCTGGTAACTTGCATCACCTGCAGTCTGGTATCGTGCCATGCTCCGGGCTGCTCGTAGTGATGATGCCCTGTGGTGGAATGTACCTCACCTTCTTCGACGGTCCAGTTGTCAGGTGACCTTCTGGGCTCCAAAAATGCGTGTGGCTCGGTGGTGGAATCCGCTTGTTGATAAGTAACTGCCATGTTGAAGATAGCTTAGCAACTGAATGTTCCATCGGAGACTCTCTACTTTTATACTTTCGAGAGGGAGTGGGAAGGAGTGGGGGAGGAGTGGGGATGATGTGGAATGAAGCGTTCATAAGATATTTTTTCCGGGATGAAAAGAAGAGAGGGAAGTGGACACTGCCCCAACCACGCAGTGCCCTGTGTACACCAACCAACTCACGTGTACTCCATGAAAAAAAAAAGGATCTAGGGAAAGGAAATAGATGGAGGTTATGTCCCAACAACGTCAACTTTCTTCCTGATCCGCTCCCTGAGAGCCTTAACACGCTCGGCCATTTCGTCGACCTCCATGCGGTACCGATTTGTTGAATCTGCCTCAACACGGTACTCCTCATCGACCCCATTGATGCTGATTTCCACCTCAGCAATTTCAGCCAACAAACGCCGTTTCTGTTCGACTAGCTGCGCCTGTCGAACTTCAAATCGTCGTTTACGTGATGCAATTTCCGCCAATTTTGCATCGCTGCCCTGGATCGTCACCAGCTTCACCTTCCTCTCTTGGCATATTCTGTCAAGCTCAAGCACGTCCTCGACTAAGCTAGAGGTTCTCTGCGATGACGGTAACTCCAGGTGGCGGCCAGAGGGTTGGGCAGAAGTTACCTGCTGAACACTTGGCGTCGGTGGCGGAGGTGCTATGGGGCCGGCTGGTGGCTGATGAGATGGCTCGGTCGTGGCCTCCGAAGATGCCGTGATGGCTGGCTCAATGTCGCCCGCAGCAGTTAACATCTGCGGAGCCGTCGGTGACTGCTTTCTCGTCTTGGTCGCCTTAGACGTCGAGATGGTAGTATCTGACGTGGAAGGGGCCCGCCAGAGGGTCGAGGTCATAGGCGGCCGTCGATAGGGGTTGGACTCGTCCCACATCTTCATGTACTTCTGCAGCTCCGTCTGCTTTGGCTTCACCGACGACGCCACCTGTTTTGGCTTAGCGGAGGGCCTCCTCTTCTTAACGGGTTCGGGAGCAGCAAAGTCCTCATCACTACCGCTCGGAGCCGCTCTCTTACCGACAATCTTCGACCCCTTCTTCGCAACTTTGGCGGTGCTCTTCGTTTCAGAAGAAGGGGTGGTCGAAGGAACATCCTCCATCCAGCTGCTTCCGGGTCTTGGATCCGCCGTTACCAACACAACTTCTTCTGGAAGGGGGCTAAGTGGAGGTCCAAGTTGGAATTCAGTCAAGAAGTCCACTATATCCTGTGGTAGCTCCGATTGCTGCACCACCACGTCCTGCAGGATGTTGACCTTACCCTCCACGGATTTATCAGCGTCAATGATTGAAGACATACTGCACACTAGAAATTCACAAAATATTAGAATAAAGCATAATAATCAACATTACTTATATACTCACAGTTTTTATTCGAAGAAGATGAACACAGCTAGAGACCCAACTAAATTCGGTAGATATTCGAAGGCTAGAAGAAGCAGTTCGAATGATGAGTGCTCCTGAGCAGTCCCGCTTTTGTTACCTAAGCCACTCCTCCTCAACCCCCCTCCACTTACCACCTCCACTTTATCTAATACGGGGACTAAATGATGAGTCTGGCAACACTGTTATATTATATTCTCGCAGATTATGTGGATAGCTTGATATTATATATTCCAATATTATGAAAAATAGTTTATACCTCTTCAATACTTTGTGTTGGAATTGTAATGAAACAAGATGTATCACTGATATATTTTATTTCATAATCTATATCATAATTGATATTTACAATGGGAATAATATATATTATAATTTCAGAGCTTCGTAGGTATAGATTTACCACATTGAACTAACTAATCATCTGATTGTTCCTCCAATAATCTTATGAGTTGATCCAATTTTTCATCAGAATCCGCCTCATGATTAGGCACAGTTTTGAGGG
The DNA here is from genome assembly GCF_025532065.1 of Leptinotarsa decemlineata. Classification (NCBI taxonomy): domain Eukaryota; kingdom Metazoa; phylum Arthropoda; class Insecta; order Coleoptera; family Chrysomelidae; genus Leptinotarsa; species Leptinotarsa decemlineata. The sequence goes on along the minus strand of NW_027412694.1, from coordinate 7,576,912 downwards.
CGTCGATAAGGAATTTGAAATTTACCTCAGGGCTGGTTTGGTAGAACTCAATATCCTTATGCCCCCACGGTAATGTTTTTGTGGTATTGGGGATGATGAATCGCTTATCATCCTTGTATGATAGCGCAACTTTATTACACATTAGAGTATACACATCGTGTAACTCACTTCGAAAAGTGCTCATCTTACGCAATATGGTACCACCTGATTCGACTATTTTCCTATAATCGTCAAGTGACATTTGATTTTGTATGACCGACTTTTTTATCCCTTTTGCCTTCTTCAATTCATCACTAACGGACTTGACATGATATGCTTTTGCGCCGGTACCATAAAAACTGATAATTGGATCATTAGGAAATTCGTCTTTCATATTTCCCAATATTGGTTCAGTTATAGGCATAGCAAACTGATTTTCAACTTTGTAGTTGGATGTATCGAATTTCTCTACATTGTCCCTCATGAAATCATAAAAGTTCTCCGTGAAAATTTTAAGAATGAGAGAGTCGGTATCGGTGTAGAGGAGAGAAGCATTTGACCCATAATGTTTTTTTATGAATTTATAAAAAAACTCATACATAACTGTTTTAGATAAATCAAGAATACTGAATCCAAGATATAGCGGTTTATTGTAATTTATTTTCACTTTACCCATATGAATGGCGACAAAGTCCTCTGAGAAAATTGAAAGCGTTTTAAAATTTGGCCGAGCGATGAGAGCATTTGCACCAGTTGTACGCTTTATAGACTCCCAATGAGTCACAAGCCGAATGTCATTTCTATTATCAACGTTTTCCATTGTTTTTCCAAAGACAGCATTTGTTCTTGTCTTGAAAATATTTTTATGATAAACATTTGTAGCTTGATTTCTCATTAGGGTATTAAGGTCTACATATTTCTTCAACCATGGTGATTGATTGAATGAGAGAACTCTGTGAGTCCTCATCACTATCAGTCCATTTTCAATTGCCTGCCTCAAAGCCCTATAATGAACAATGTATTTTCTCTTATCATTCAGATTAGGTATTAATTTGGGTATTTTTGAATTTGAACCGGGTGGAATTACGCTCTCTACAAGGAATGGCAGATCCGAATGTGCATCGTGAAGTTCTTCAGGGTAATGGACATCTACTTCCAGAACATAACCCTTAGGACCATCGTCTGGAACACCCATGATATCTAGTTGAAGAATTTCTTGTTCGGATAGCCATGTAAACCCATCTGTCGGTAATGGTTGGGACATACTGTGACCATAGAGGTTCGTAGCGTCCAAATAAGTGATGAATGATGATGCTTCATTTTCATCATAATCGGGTAGAAAACGATTATTAGCAACATGCTTTCTTTCAGAACACTGACTAATACCCCCACGAATACCCTTTTGGAAAAAAGTTATCATGTCAATATCCGTAAGCAATTCCAGCTCTACACCGGTGTATTTGAGCATGGCATCCCAAGAATGGCCAGGAGAAGTAAAATAGTGGGCTGGATCTAATTTATATTTATCCAGACATATATTACGGAAATTTTCGAAAATATCACATAAAATCAATACATCTGATTTCAAATACAAATCTGAATAGTCTCCTAACGTTTCACACTCGAACAAGGACCATACACGTTTTGCCCTCTCATAATCATCCTCAGATATGTGTTTCTCGTTCAATTGATCATAAAAATCGGATTTTGATGGTAGCTCAGTACAATCTAACGTGGTCAAATTTTTAACAAAACTGTAGGGAAAAACTCCTTTCTGTCTCATCAAAAGAAATTTTTCATTTTCCGGAAAACACTTTCGTGTTTCATAACATTGCTCATCTGACAAGCTCTCCCCTAACTGCTGCAGTGATGACGCCATGAATCTAAAGCTATCGATAAATCTCAGCTTTAGGAATTGTTTTTTCAATTTACCAAATTTATCTATTGTGGTACCCATCAATAGATGCTTAGTGAAAGAAATGTAATTTTCCTTTGTTTGACCGATAACCTCCACCTTGTTCTTATTAGTGCATAACTCTTTTATGAACAAGTGGCAGTCATAGCCGCTCAAGTTATGGAAAATTATTGGAACGAAATTCGGTAACTTGTAATTCAAATTACATCGAGAATGTGCAGCTCCATATCTTTTCTTTCCCGTCAAGTGACAATGATCTCTCACTTTGACGTCACCCAATTCGAAGGGTTTCTCACAAATACCGCAACTATCAGCAATTAAAAATTCATTCTCCTCTGATGCTGTTAATGGCTTCATTGGCACGATACGATTCAAATATGTATAGTAGATGGCCCTCAGGTCAGACTCCAGCCTGGCTACAAATACTTTGGCAGCGTCCTCCCCACGATAAAGAACAAATTTGGAGGCTGAATCATCGAAAGAACAACGAATTCGGTATGAGAATGAGTATGGCTCGTGAATAAATGATTTATTTGTGAAGGAACGTATTGGATCCGGTTCATTTGTATGTATAGGCTTCAGAATTGATTCAAAATCAGCGTATACCACGAAGGGGACTTTCAACTGCCTTTCAAAATTTTCAAATTTTAATATATTTTCCGGTATGGCCCTACCACATTTATCAATTTTGATTTGCGTTGTGGGAATGGTGGTACAAATAAAATTGCAATCATTCAACTGATGTCGTAATAATTTGCGTTCGTCTGAAAAATACATCAAACAACCATCACAAAAATACATTCTATGCCCGTGGGATGAAATTTGTGATGAAACTAACCTCGATAGATCCTTTATCCAGCAATAGTGGCTATTACTAGATTCATCGGTGATGTTCAATAAATTTACATGGCGACCGAGTTTCCGCCGTGCGTAATAAAGAGGACCCACAATTTCATATTTCGGTTTGTTGTTTTCAAAAGTTGTTTCTAACCCATAAACATTGACTGAACAATCATTCATATTCTCAAATTGTGGAATATCACGTAATTTCATGGGAAAATCTATACCTTCAACATTAAGTACATCTCTGAAGTCTGGATATGAGCCTACTTCAGAAGTTCTAGTTTGCGCTGGTCGCAGAGCTGATGTCACCGCCCAAGCGAAGCAAAAATGGTCTTCATTTCTCACATTAACTACTGCCCTCTTCAAAGCGATGAATTCTGGAAGCTTGATGTAGGAGGATCCACTGAGAGGACTATATTTGTTGATGTTTACTTCGATAAAAACAACTTTCTCCAGAGTCCAACCTGTAAACACATTATTCGTTTAATGACTGAAATCTTTCATATTTATGTAGATAATATACCTGAGTCGCGTTCTTGAAATTCCACAGCTTTTGCAGACAACGTGTCGACGAATGTCCTATAAACCTCTTCAAGGTTGTTTGATTGATCAACAATTTGGTTTTGGCTGTTGAAAGACTTCACCTCTAATATTTCCTGCGTCTGAAGTACGTACCTCCCAAACAACTCCATGTTCACTTTCAAGATGTTATGAACTTGCACCATTCGATCAATCAAAGTCACAACTTTATGCCTCACTTCATTAAAGAAAGATTGATAGTCTGAATGTGGATTCTTACTTTCGACCCTGTAGCTAACAATCCTATATTTAAATGCGCTGTTGATGATTTTCACACCATCCTCAAATTCCGTACAGGAATTTGTTCTATGCTCCAATGTTTTGAGGTGTGAATTCATCCTATTCACAGGTACCATTCTATTGCAATAGTTGCACAATTCCTGAACTGCACTTGGTTGGGCAGAATCCACTCTGGGCCGTTTTGCTGGAGGACCTGCATCATTATCCGGCCTGCAGGACTGCATTTGATGACGACGCATGTTATCTTTACGGCTGAAACTTTTACCACACCTATCACAGTGAAACATATTTGTAGATATATTCAATACGCGCGATATCAAACTAACTCCTGTGAATGAGTAGCACCTCTTTTATATGTTCATTCAAAAAGTGGGGGAGGGAAGGAGAATACACGAGCGCCCTCAAATTTACATCAGCAAAGACATATGATATTGTAGAAGGTCACTCAAAGTCAAACTGAAAACGCACTCCAAAAGTCTCTTCGTCCATGCGGCTGAAGGTCGTTCAAAGTCGAATATTCTAAATAACAACGTGGATCAATTAAGGTCGTTCAAGGTCAAACTTGAAACATTACCTCAAAGTCACCTTGCTTTTGTCGCGTGATGTGTGTCAGGGTCGTTCAAAGGCACTGCCTCAAAGTCACCTTGCCTGCCTTGTGTAACGTTGATCAAGGTCGTTCAAGGGCAAACTCAAAACAATCGTTCAAAGTCACCTTGGTTGCGTTAAATCGTGTAGGTGCAAAACTGGCTCGAATTCATTGGAAGTCAAAGTCACCTTGTCGAAAATATGGGAAAAGAATGAAGGTCATTCAAGGTTAAACCCAAAACAGCACCTCAAAGTCACCTTGTCTGCGTTGCCGTATGACGCATGCCAAGGTCGTTCAAGGTCAAACTCATAACACCTCCTCAAAGTCACCTTCGCAACTTCGTGTGACGTAGAGGTCATTTCAAGGTTGAAAGTGGTGGGGGGAGGTTCTGAAATCGGCTTAAACTAACTACTCCCGGTTTCATGTTCAAAGGTATTCACTTAGAAAATCTTAAGTTGAACAAAGTGAAACGAGAAACTTCAGAATTGGTTTTTTTTCGCTTTTGGGAGTAAGTATTTTTTTCTTGAATTTAGATTTTAGATATGAATAACAATTGAATATATTTGACACATCAGTTGCTGTGTTGAAAAAAACCTTTAGGAAAGTTAACTATTCTTACAACACACCTAATTAGTAATAAATTTAACTAGTTCTTGTTACAGATGTTAACTTTGTTTTATCTGAATAATTGATCTTGACAGTGATGAACCTGTTCAATATAAATGACTAGGGAAATGAGTGTCTGCAAATTTCCTTCTGTTCTATTTTGAGCAGGATTCTTTATTCAGTTTTTAACATTTCTTCGCATCAACGAACACTACTATATTCTTTGAAAATGAGGATATTCGCCTTCCGGTTTTGATATGACAAAATAAACATTACGTCTGAAAAATATCATCGCATAGTGATTTCGAAAAATTCAATTTATTAAACTACAGTTTGACATGTCTCAAATTTTTTTTGACAGAAACGTTCAATTAACGGTGAGAAAATTCTCTATTCTTACCCATATTCATGTTTCAAACCGAACCTACCGAAATTATTAACCTAACAGCAAATAAAATAATAAAAAATCCAATATACTCTCCTTATCAGAAAACAAATATTAGCTGAAAAACTTCCAACTTGTCGGAAGTTCAATTCAGCAGCTAAACAATCTTCAAGGGAAAGCTTTCAAGAGCGATTTTGTTTGTGAAAATTCAAAAATAAATGAACATCCCCGAAGTTGAACTTTTCAAAATGAAATCTGAGTTATCTAATTGTCTATTCTTCCGGGAAAGCTTTCCAAACTTTGAAATTGATTTTCAGAGTGCTGTTCAGTTCAGCTGGACATTCGTATATAAAACCGATAATAGATGAAAACAGTTTAAGGGAATTTCAAAACGTTCCCAAAGGTAAAAAATGTTTACTATAATAGATATAGTTTATTGTAATTGAAAATGTTCTTATAGGACGAAACTTAACTAATATTAGTTACAAATAAAATTGGTAAAAACACAAAGAAAGTTTATTTTCTCATTTTTCATAATAGAAGGGAACGTTCACACAGAAAAAAATATCATTCTTACAAACTACTCCGTTGGTTATATCTAATTAATACGAATTAACTGTCCTAAAATAAGTGTCCAATCCAGTTTATTTTCTTTCAATTAACACTAAACTCGTCAGTGTTGTATTTCTTGCAAACAAAGTTTTCATAAAATTTGTTTTGAATACGAGTCTCGATTGCAAATCCAGATGCTTGCATTTCTGGACCGCTCCCTCCAGCAGAGGAAGTGACAATAAACATCCAATAAAAATAAACATTTCGACCTTCATTTCATGTAGTTTACAATTATCATTAATTGATTTAATTTTGAGTGAAAGTGGATTTCTGCAGAAGGCTGTAATTTCTAACAGAAGACGTACAAACTTTCATTACCTATCAGAACTTGTAATTTTGGACATTTTGCTTTTTTATAGTTATTTCATTGCAAACAAATACCAATGTTTCTCTAACTGTAGACTGTTGAATATGAATTAACCAGTATTTTGTTATACGAGATATCGAAACTTTCAATAACTTTGAAGATAATTTAATTAAAAAGTATAATAAAGATTCTAAAAAATGAAAAAAAGAACAAACCTTGTTCAATGTTTCAGCAAAATTAGAAGGCCATTGCTTCACTGGTGCATTACAATGATACAGAGGTATATTTCTGAATTATTTTATGTGATAGAATTGGCCGATACTTGATAAAAATCCATGACATCTTAAGGCAACACTTTATTGTGTTCATGTCACAGGCACAGTAGAATAATACAACCAGTAGACTATCTTACCACGTGATCCGCCCGAGTTGCCGGGGACCTTCAACCGCTCTTAGGATGAGATTCTCATCCAACGCATTCAGTGCTGTAGTATTGAAGGATTCGACGGGCCACGGACATCAGATTAGTTATAATGAACTGTCAGAAATTGATATTGTGTTTAGTTTATTTGCTGTTGTTATTATTGTTTTTAGGTTTTGTAGTAATTTACCACAAAATACTCTATAATAACCTTAAATTTCGTTTTTATATGAGCGCACGCCTATGGTAAAAGAACGAAATTGGCTCTATACTTCGTTTCGAGGTCACCGAGAACTTTGTGAATTTATGAATGAAAGTAGTGGGAGTGGACTTACTGTTTGATTTTTACTATGTCACAGGCGTGTTCATATTAAAGCTTCTTCAAGCCTATGAACACGCCTGAGGAAGCTATTGCATATGAAAACACGTGTTGCGGTTTTGTAAAGTGCTCAGTGATAATCTCACAATAAAGTGTCACTTAAATACCTGATATATATAGTACGTCTGATATAGTATACTACGTTGTTCAAAAAACTATTTATTTACGCACCAAATTCTATTTTATCTCTTTCAAAGTAGTCCCCCTCCTCGAAGCAGTTCTGATATGGTATGTCGCTCTCTCAGCGATTCGATTTTCATCTCTTCAACGCAAAACACCGTCCTTTCTTGGGAAAAGTAGAGAGTTTTAGAGGGGCAAATCTGGTGAATACGGTGGCTGAGGCATGTTTACGGTGTTGTTTTTGGCCAAAAAATTATGAACAAGCACTAATGAGTGAGCAGGCGCATTATCGTATTGTTTCTAGCCAGCAGCGCATAATTCAAGATAATACTCCTTATTGACCGTACTCCTGATGCACTACGCCACGGTAATCGAAGAAAAAAGTGAGGAAAACCTTAATGTTTGATCGATCTTGGCCTGCATGTTTGGCCTTGGCTATCCTTGGTTCTTCCATTGGGACAATTGAACTTTGGTTTCGATGTCATAACCATATGCTCATGACTCGTCAACAGTTATAACTCATTTAAGTTACTCTGGATTGTCGTTGACGTCATTCAAAAATTACTGAGCGATGCTCATGCGACTGTTTTTTTTTGGTCGAAATTCAGCAATTTTGAAACGAACTTCGCTGCCACGTCACACGCTTCATGCCCAAAATGTTCGAAAAATTGCATGACATGACCCAAACAATATGCCGACATCCTCAGCAACCTCTCTAATAGAGATTCGACGATTCTACATAACAATTTGCTTCACTTTCTCAACATTTTCATCGGTTGTTGATGTGCTGGGGCGTCAAGGGCGAGCGTCGTCATTGACATCTTCTCGACCTTATGTGGAAAGCTTGTACCACTTATAGGCATCTTTCTGGCTCAGAATAAATTGCCGTATGCCACTGTCAACATTTCAAGTGTTTTTTAACACTTGATACAACTTTTTGTACAGCTCGATTATATTTTCATTAGTATTTGACTATTATACAGCCAAACCAATGAAACAAGAAATACATTGAAGAAGTCTTGAATGTTTCAATTATTGTGTTGGTGAAGCTTCTCTTTCTGTAAATATTTTTGATGGTTGACAAAAAACGAAAAACTGGTAATGAACATTCTATTAATTTATTTATAGAAGAGGAAAATCTAGAGTTTCCATACTTAAGTAAAAAAAATATTTTTAGAAAAAATGTTTAATAGAGGGAAAGTATTCAATATTATTTGGCTATTCAGTAAATCTTCAGAGTTCTGAAAACTTGATTTTCAAACATTCTATTCTCTTTTATTCTTTGGGCAAATGTTCTCCCCGTCTGACCAATATAAAGTACTCGATCTGATGACTTCACACACACCTCACAAAATTTCATAAAGCCCTCAGTTCCCAACAATTACACCAATCATTCTACATTCAACATATAACATATTTGAACAACAATGATAAATATAGTGATTACAGGTTGATAATACTAACCGGCTTTCCTGCATATCAAAAGATGATTCATAATGTATTAATCAGCTAATAAATTGAATGAACTCAGATATCACAGCTCGTTATGAAAAATAGTTGTCGGAATATCAACTAAGATAATCACATATATGTGAACTTCAATAGGTAGGTATTTTTGATTAAAGAAAAGTGCATGCATGGATTAACGACGCTCATATTATATTGGGTATATGTATTAGATGTTTTGTTCAAAAATATTTGCTTCCAGTTAAGGTGCGTATTCACCAAAAAAGCGAGCAAGAGCGCGCATTCGTGTATGTTTGCTCGTGTTCGCTCATGTTCGCTCTTGTTTGCTCGACATATTGATGTATCGTCCACACCAGAGCGAATATCTTCAAGTTCGTAGTACCGCCTTCTTCCCGATCTTTTCTGAACGCGAACAAGCATACGTTCGCTCGCTCGCTAGCCCGTACTCACCAGACGATTATTGATGCAGAATGTTGTTCACTCTTGTTCGCTCGTGCTCGCTTTTTTGGTGAATACGCACCTTTAGTAGAACACAATGAGCAACATACGTTACGATCACAATCAAGCAATGAAGACCAAAGTGTCTTTGAACATTTTTAACAGACAGCAATGCTAGTAGATATATATTTTTATTTTATTTTTATATTTCCTTAGAGCTAGAGAGTCCCTTCATTTTTCGACTATTATGAAGGTATGTGCTGAAAAGAAACAACAAAAAAAGAAAAATGGAAATTTTCAAAGGTGAAGGAATATATATATATATATATATATATATATATATATATATATATATATATATATATATATATATATATATATATATAGGAATATATATTGTGTGGAATTGGCCGCGGTGGTAGTGCGTCCGACTCACGATCGGCAGGTCGTGTGTTCGATTCCCGCCTCGACCAGATATTTTTCTCGAGAGAATTTATCTGGTTGAAGCTGGAATGATTCTGTAACCGTGTTAGGAATCACACGTTAAAAGGTAAGACCTCGTTAGTCCTTATCTCGCACAAGTTTCTCAACTTCTGAGAGTTGTCGTTCGTATGGGGGCGGCAGCTGAATAACGGAAAAACAGATTTTAAACAGATTTCAAACAGATATATATATATATATATATATATATATATATATATATATATATATATATATATATCAATGTCCCCCCTTTTACTTTTTGAACGGGTCAGTGGCCCAGTCGTTGGCGACTAGGTGCCATCTGGGAAAAAAAATTGAATGGAAAGGGAAGTCTTGTGGCACGTCTTTTTGAAGCTCCTGAAAAATGCTTCACAACCCTAGAATATGATGTCAATATCTTCAACTACTACAAAATGGAGAATTTTTCAATAATTGCCTGAATACATTGACATTCAACTACATAATATGAGATGATAAGCTTGAGGTCAGTTCAGAAGATGCTCGAAATGGTTGCCTTGAACTTCTTGACATATCTCTACAAATATTCATTATTCTCCGCCGTAGATCCCATACTGAAGCAGGTTCAGTTTCGAACAACTTTTGCTTCAAATAGCCTCATAAAAAAGTCCAAAGGTGTCAACTCTGGCGAGCGGGCTGGCCATCCAGTAGGACCTCGACGGCCAATCCAACGACAGGGAAAAGTAGTATCCAAATAGTTTCTTACTTGTCTGGAGTAATGTGGTAGTGCTCCATCTTGTTGGAATACAATAGCCATATCGCATTTATTAGGATTCGCTTCGAAGATTTCAGTGATGAGAGGGTCAACAGTAGTTTCCAGCATATTCAATAGATTCCTCACTGAAACAAATATTGTGGAGATAGGTAGGATATAGGTTCGATCAGGGTCATCTTCAGTTAATTGGTGTACCATTTTACTTTGTATGAATGATACCTATTCTTCTTCAAAAGTCTCCAAATCTCCACACAGTAGAAGGAGACACCTCACAAACATTCGCGACGGAATAAGTACACTGTTCAGGATTTACTACCATCTCACCAATTATATGCACTTGCTGTTCTTCCGGAATGGACGGAATAAGTAGACTGTTCAGGATTTACTATCATCTCACGAATTATTTGAACTTGCTGTTCTTCCGGATTGGACGGATGACCTGGGGGCTTTTTGTTATGTACACTACCGGTAATTGTAAATTTGGATACAAGTTCCCTCAAATATTTTCTACAGATAGGACGATTCGAAAAACGTTCATTGAAAATCCTTTCGGTCTAATGAAAGTTGCGCGTCGCACTGCGCCTTCAATAGACGAGAATTGACCATTTGAGATTGTTGACGTGGTATCTTTCTACTAGTAAAACCGAAAACTAAATGAGAATATTCTAACTGAACAATGATGTTCATTGTCGTACTGACATTTTTTGTCGTTTTCATAACCAACGAATAGCTTAACAAACCTTATCAGGTTGATGGAATTGTCATATAGCAGGTAAAAAGGAATATTTCTAGAAATATCGATATTAATGTGTTTGTCTTCATGAAATTATTAAATGATCCGCAATTTTGTAGTTAATGAAGATATTGGCTTCATATTCTAGGGTTGTGAAGTATTCGTCAGGAGCTTCAAAATGATGTGTCACAAGACCCCCCCCTCAATTTTTTTTACTCAGATGGCGCCCAGTCGCCATCTTGAATGTTTCATCTGTCAATTTCACTTCAAAATAAAGTATTCATGCATTAATTTCATTATTCCAAATTCAATTTTTTGAGCTGATCCGTTCAAAAATAGAAGGGGGGGCATTAAAGAAATGCAATGTATATAAAGAAACTGTTGTACGGCATATAATTGAACAGTATACAGTTCCATTGACACACATTTTCTCTAAAGTTATTTTCCAAGCAATTAAAAATGATACATTGACACTCACACCGAACATTTAATGCACATTCAAAAGCACAAACGCAGCAGTATCATACCTGAAATAGAAAGTTGCTTAAGTGTATATCATTTGGCATTTCAACAGTAAACAGGGCATTAATTAATGAACACTACCATGCGGATAACATTAATCTTAACAGTGTTTTAACCTTCTATAAGGTTCCCATGATTGTATTAGGCATGTAAGTACCGAGATATTTTCTACAGATACGAAAAGTATAAAAATTGCATTGTTTCGCGTTTTGCGTTAATTTTTGACAGTGTAAACAACTCAATATCAACAAAGCTTGTAGAGACTTCTCGCCTTATAGAGGGACTAGTTTCGTTTTCAAAAACAGAAACAAAAACATGTTTTAGTTTCGAAAACTAACTCGAAACTTGAATTCCACCGAATAGACAAAAATTAGTCTGACACAACATTATTTGTTGTGAAATGTTTTTTGTCGTTTCCACTAGTCGTGCCTTCTCTAGACTATGTTTTTATAACACCGAAAACGGGACATTTCATTGTTGGAAAAAACAGTCGTCCGCGATACAAAGTCTTCAAAATGTTTCTTATTCTGACAATTCAATTTTTGTTTTGACTAAATCGACACAGTTGACGTTTTGTTGTGATTTTGTTCACTTAGTGGCGTTTATCGTAATTTATTCTGAAATATTGTTGCAGCATTATCGGCCTCTTCTATTTCATACATATTCTCCCAGTTTTTTGTCAATAGGTGTTACTTATGTTTTTAATTGTTGGTGAATTTTTTTTGGTCCCACTTGTTCATTGATGTCTGTCTCATCCAAATCAAGTGTTATGGCAATTGTGTAGTGATCGGTCATACTCATTTTAAAGATATAAGAACCAATTTTTAATACACTATCACTTTCGACAAAAATGTGGCCTGAACAACCAACTATTTGGTCTAGTTACTTCATTAATATATGAAATGAATCCTTCTGTTTTTAATATATTAGTATATTCTTCACTATCAGAAAGAAGATCTAAGTTTATGTCACCTATAATTATATGAGTACATTTGTTTTTTGCTTTCTGTAAATAACCAGTAAGTTCACTAATGAATTGTTTGGCACATGTACTGGGGAATCTATAAATGGCAGTGATTTTTATTTTGTGCTGTTTCATTGTTAAATTCATTTCTGAAACTTTGATATTTCAAATGTTTTGCACTTCGCATACATATTTAATAATTTCGTTGATATACATTATGACGCCATCATTTTTACTAATTTCTCCCTTATAATAAAATTAAAATAACTCTTCATATGATACTTGACTTATTTATTGATATACACACGCATTCTTAAATTGTTACAATTTTCACATTTCATAAATTTTTATAATATTTTGTATTTTGACATTTCTTCTAAATGTTACATGCATATGTTTTTTTGTACATAATACCATTCATACATAATATGTATGTATGTATGTCAATTTTTATAGGAAACAAGTGCTTTGCATTTATCCTCAAATCACTTTATTCATTCATTCTTAGTTGTAACTCATTTGTATCTGTATTTATGAATAAAGTTATATTATTATTATAAAATTGCGTAGAATAAATTCATTGTAAATACTTAATTTCTGTAATGATTAAGTTCGTCTTATTTGAATAAAGATGCAAAAATATGCAATCGAAAGCAGTAAGTACTTTAAAAATATTTAAATATTTTACTCTGAGACGCTTGCGCACAGTGCTCTTGCGCTCATCTTCTCGGCTGAATAATTTTTTTGTTTAGAGGATGTTTGGTTACTACAGTTTGTAGTACAGTTTGTAACTGTAATAGTTATAGTTGAAGTAAACGGTATTGTGCATACTTGAAGGTGTAGGCGTTCTTAAAGGTAAAAAATAATACAGAGAAGTAAAGCTGCTTCCAACTAGTCCACGTGGACTGAAAAATTGGCGGTTCATAATGGATAATTTTTACTAACCGAGTTTTATGATTGGTTGAAGAGTCATAAAAGTAAATTTGAAGTCATGTTACGGTGACGAATAGAATGCGAGGATGGTTATAGCAGTCGTATTGTCAATGTTCAGTTCAGGAACTGATCGCGATTTGAGTATTGAAATTCGATATTGGTGCAGTTATAATTAATTAAAACTTTTGTTCTCCGTTCAAAATGTGGCGTCCTTGGACAAGTACTAATAATAACGAGTGTGATAACAACGCAGACTTTTTCCTGTGTAGTGATTCCAATTGCGATGGTGAACAATGCGAAAAAAAATACCAGCAATGAATAAGATTCAGATGTATTTGAATATTGAAACACAGAGAGGATATTACAAGCAACATCAGTTTTGACCGAAATTCCTTTCTCAACTGTACGTTAAATTGTCAAAAACAAACCTTATGAACGTAAGACGCAATGGGATACTTGTTTATCAAAACTTTTAGATGTTCATCTGATAAAATCATTGAAAAAAAACAATATACGACTGTTACAAAAGCACTGATATTCTCACAACTGAAATCATAAGGAAGAAATTGAATACTTCCGGCCATAAAGTGAGCTGCTGTGACAAAACTCTTCAGAATTGGATAAAGAAACTAAAATTTAGATTCAGAATAATAAACAAACCTCAAGCAGTTATGGAAAGCAGAAGAATACCGAAATCGCGTGACAAATACTTTGAAAAAATAACTAAATATAGACAAGAACAACGGCAAATTTTCTATTTGGGCGAAACTTGGTATGACACACACGATACAGTTACGAAAGGGTGGACTGATAGTTCGAGAATGTGTACGCCTAACATGCCTGCAAACAAAGGATCGCGACCAATCATTGTGCATTGCGGAGGAAGTAAAGTATGGGTTTCAAATTCTTTGAAATTATGTGGAGAAAAACTTTTGACAACGCTTCCTATTAGTCGCGATAGCTCATCAAAGTAAGTACCGAATAAAAATTCGAGGAAAGATGAAATACAAAGTCTCTAATGGATAGCAATGTGTATTTTGAAGATAACTATACCAAAAACCAACAACTTGAAAATTTACAGACAAAAACATTTGAAAAAAGTGTATGCCCTTGAGAGTATTGCTGAAAAGTATGGACACACCATACTGAGACTTCCCCCTATTATAGTGTTTTTAATCCCATCAATTTGATTTGGGGAAAATTGAAAGAAAGCATTAGGCGTAAAAATAATTTATCAAAATTTCATAAGATGGTAGTAGAGCTAATTGAAGAAGTATCTAATATTACCGAAGACTGGCAGAAAAGGATTAAAAAAGTAATTTTATTTTTGAAAAAGACTATATGGAGATTGGACACAATATATATGTATGTGTGTGTTCGGAGAGGTTTCCGTGGTCAGTAATTTGATGTAATGTTGTCCGGGTTGAACCGCTTCTGTAATTTTCATCTTTTCCGACGTTTCAACTCCTGCTTGGGAACAATTTTCACGAATCACTTGGAACTGTACTTACATGACTCGAGGACAAGGTCCCAATCTCTCTTGCTCCCAAGTTTCGTCACTAGCTCTATGCTTGCTGTGTTCAGCTCTAAGTGATTCTTGTATTATCAGAAATGATTATTCAATAACGAAATTAGTTAGCTCCCTAACTATATTATTAAAGGGGAGCTGTTGTAAGGAGGTTGCACTATATCATCGTTTACTTGAACTATACACTCTTCTTCACTTTCCGCATTCATAAAAGCTTATTGAAACGTTCAACGTTTCAATTGATAGCTTCCTAAATTTAAAAAAATGGTGAAGTGGTTGAAGTCCTAAAATTGGGATAACCTCGGGATACAATCCAAATGCACCCTTAAGGAGGACATCCAGATTCCAAATCTTTAACGACAATACCTGTATACGAGTCTAGACCTATCTTAACAGAATCTATTGTTATGGTTTATGATTAGGGCCCGAATCACACTTCAACTTTATAAAGCCGACATTATCACATTCTGATGGATTATACTTTGTTTCGATAGCAGGTAGATAAACCTCTATCATAGATAAGAGGTAGAAAAGGAACTCACTCAGTCTCCAGTGGAGATATTGTCAAGCGAAGCGACTTTAGCTGCATGGGAGTGTAATTTGATAACAATATAGAAGGTACCTGCGCTACCTGTTACTCATGTTTTTTTTATGACTTGTGCATGGTCAACGTTATTCGGTTTGCGTGATGCATGAATCGAGGCATGAATTGTTATTTAAATCTTGTATTTCCATTTATAACTATTGAACACGTACTTATGTAAGAATAGAAAAACGTTAGAAAATGTAGTTACAATGTTTTTTCATGTGTTTCCAAAATGGCGTTTCTTTAATATTTTCATGGACGTATAACACTAGTTAATCAAAATGCAGCATCCTGATATTTTAAAATCTTTTAAAAAACTCCAATTTAACCAACCTTCATAAACTGTTGAATAGATACTCAAGTACGTTTATAGATAATAAACTGATCTCAATATATTCAATTTTCTCTTAGATGAAGATGAGTTTCATTCTTTTGGGTATGTCGCGTTTTGTGTTGAACTTTTATGTGTTTTCCCCCCTAAAATAACTTTAAATTGAATCACTGACTATGAATACACTTTATCCGTTACTCGATGAAAATTAATAACACTATCTATGATAATAATACAATTTTTGCAGAAGACACGTTTTCCAACACTTCCAAACTCTTCCAAAAGCAAATTATTTTGAATTGAAGCTACAATTGCTGCATATTTTCATTTTTTTTTTCATATAATTTCGAAATCTTGAATAATATAATTTATAAAATTCGTTCCAGTGTATCAATTCCAAGGTAGATTCAATACTCGATACAATGAATATTACTGGAGTTTTTTCCCAACACTAAATCGTCATTTTTAACACCTCGACACGTGTTTCGATCACCAAGTGATCATCTTCAAGAGAAAGATAAAACAACAGTTTAATCTTCAAGAGGAAGAATAAACAACAGATTAATCTTCCTCTTGAAGATGATCACTTGGTGATCGAAACACGTGTCGAGGTGTTGAAAATAACGATTTGGTGTTGGGAGAAAACTACAGTCAGTTTAATCTTCCTCTTGAAGATGATCACGTGGTGATCGAAACACGTGTCGAGGTGTTAAAAATAACGATTTGGTGTTGGGAAAAAACTCCAGTAATATTCATTACTACACCAAAGGTTCCAAACAGTGTAAGAGTAAAACAAGTGAAAAATAAAACTCGATACAATATTAAAAAAATATTCTTCAAGATTTGAATGATTCGAGAAAACTAACAGAAGTGATACGCAGAACATAACTAATATCCAAAAGAATTATAGGTACTTCAAAATCAAAATTCTTTCTTTTGTAGTGAAACAACTTGACACAATTTCAATAGTTAGATAAATGTATTTTATGTTAATTTTACTCGCAATTTTAAACAAAAGGGGTAACAATTCTTGGTGAGTTTAAAAGTTATTCCAAGAATTTGTAGTTGTTTCAACTCAAAAACTAATTTTTTGGATAAGTAGGTATATACAATTTTGAATTGTACTGGAGTGGCTCAATCAAATAAAATCGTTTTCATAGTAAATAGAAATGTTTTTTTCTGAATTTCAGATTATATCCCATCCAAATTATCACGTTTCAAATAGCCCTCTGAATTGTTTTATTATTGGCCCTGTCCTCCTGATTAAATGTTGTAATGTTGAATTTGACAGGGGTATATTTATGACATCGAAAGATACTGATAGGTAGGTATAGTTTTTCCCATCTAACAAACATGCATTCTTTTATTCAATATTTGTTTAATGTTATGATGCCTTTACTATCAAACCAAGTAGTGTTCGTCCAATTACCATTTACCTATATGTAACAAGGAACTAAATAAAAAATCAATTCACTTTGTATTTTCCGTTTTTTTCATCTCAACTCTCAGATAGATAACCTGTACAGTTACAAGTAAAAAAAATCTTGAATCATAACGTAGTTTACAGCGAGTAGGTACTTAGTTTTCTACCTGTTGCTTTAAAAAAAAGATCGTCCATGATGAATCTGATTAATGAAAATACCTACTTCAAAAAATTACACATTATCGGAATATTCTTCAATTTTTTAAATGTAAAGTAACTCTGACGTAACGCCTTAGTAGGTAATTTCTGAATCTTTTGTAGTTTCTAAAGGAGTTTCTTATCATCATGTAAATGACGGAAAATTTTGAATAGCAAACCCTTTTTTTTAACTTTCAAAACATTATTTTTATTTCATAGATATATTCATAATTTTTTTTTTCAGACACTTACTCCATCGGTCTTACTATATTTCAAATTATGGAAAGTTCACACAAAAATATCAAAATCCACCGATTCCTTCACAAACACCCGATAGTAAATTTCAAAAATAATAAACAGGTCCTGTACTATTTTGCAATTTTTTTTCTTATCAATTACTGCTATTGGTAGTTTTTTAATTAAAATTACTGAGTACCTACGTAATAGGCAGCGCCATCTTACTAAGTTTTGGTCATATCAAACCACTCGTCAAGCAGTTTTTTTGAAGTGTCTACTGTTTTTAGAGGTTCTAATGAGAATTTATAAAAATTAAGTGAAAAGAAAACTCGAATTCGAATTTCCACCGAAGCAATAACCGAAGCAATATTTATGAATTGTTATAAAAATTCAATTATGAGAGCACTTGCATACACCTATTCATTATGCATCATGTTAATTTTCGTTACACTTGCTGGTTTGCAGTTTAAAACTTCTGTATCAATTATATTCATGGGAAAACAATCCAGTTCCCGTCATTGTTATGATACCTTTTACATTCTAATGCAAGCAAGATCGCGAAAGAAGTATTAAAAGTTTTAAAACTTTTCCCAGCCCGATGCGTTCAAAACCAAGCCAAACCGAAGTCATTCTTCATTCCACCTTATAAAAATACCGGTACCCACCTTTAGACAATCCGAGGAGGATTAAAACAACTACAGTCGTCTTCAGCATCTCGAAAACTCGTTTGGAGAAAGTATTTTCACAAAAACCAAATTCTGTTCACACAATTGTATCACCAAACACGAACTCAGTGCACTTTTAGAACATATTTTTCACTTTCAACAACTTTTGTTCACTTTGTGGAAGCGTCTGACAAAGTACAGTCAAATAATGCCCTATGGCCAAGTCGTCCGCGACAGAGAAACAGGTGGGCGCGATATTCAAGCCAGGCAACTTTGATCAGAGCTGCGTACGTAGAACTGAATTCAGTAAATTCTAAACTAGCCGCGCCAAGGTCTTCGGGCGTAAACGACACTACTCGGAAGTGATCGTTTGCTTATCCTTTTATCATCTGATAAATGAAAAAACGATAATATTGCAAACACAATGTTTTATTGACGTGGGACACACCTACCCTAGATACATGTAGTTTCAATTTTTGCAATTGTAGATAGATCTCAAATCAACAGTCATTGCACTCCGTAAAATAATGAAAATTACTCAGGAGGCATCGGGCTGTGAAGTTTATTGTCCTCTTCTCATTCAAATGCCGATATATGTTCATTTTTTCACGGTGGTGACATTGAAAGAAATTCATACAGAATGATGTATATTCAAACAAATGTATATTTTCATTTGAATTGAAAGTGTATATTTTTGGGAGAGATTAATTTTTGGGAAAGATAGTTTTTGACCTTCTACTTCTACATCGTGATACAAAAAAATGTCAGTATCTTTCAAAGGAAGCAATCAATAAAAACACTCTATACAAAAATGTGTATATCATGCAGAGAAGTAACAAATGGAAGAAATAATATTTCGCTTACACTGGTAGATATCCGATGTTTCGTCGTAAGAAAATTACGCTGATTTATATCACATTATTGAAAAAACTTCTCGAAATCCCCCAGTTAAAAACAATTTATTATGGATTAGTACAATCAAAACTCAATTATGGAATGATAGCAAGGGTCGGTGTGAACGATAAACACTTAAACAGTTGAACGTAATACAGAAACATATCTTGAAAATTATACAGGGTCCTGCAACAGTGGCGCGGTGTTCCATATCTCTATATAGGAAGCAGATAGGAATCTAATTTTCTATAATATTACCTTATTGCTCGAGCTCGACAAAATAAAAATATTGGCGGTCACACAGGGTGTTCGATTTTTTCTGGGCGGATCCCAACTGTGTCTTTTTAAATGGCAACCTATATTTTTTATCGCTTTTTCGGTTTCTTCATAGAAAATAAAATAAACTTTATGTATATCTGCACTTCGAAAATATTGATGGTTTTCGAGATATCTAGCATGACAGGTTTTTTTTTCCAATATTCGTCACTCAGAATATTTGAAATTATAAAGTGGTGCCAAGTCCAGTTGAAATTTTTTTTTGTTCGAATATTCTACATTAGTAACTCTCTCAAACGATATATCTGAAATCGACCTGTGATATACAGGGTATGAAAAACCGCTTGCCAAATATTGTAAATGAAAATTTGCAAAATCTTCCTTATATTAAATGGAACACCCTGTATATTATTGATCCATAAGAAGCGCCAACGAAACCTCTACAAATTTTATTAAGTATTCCCTATGGCTAAGTTCAATAGTTTTTCTTAAATGAGCATTTCTTTCGAAAAATGGTCATTTTTTCAAAGCGAAATCCATTTGATGACTGATAAGAATATACAAAAAATACCCTTTCCTTAAAATATCGCCCATTCCTGAAATTACCTGTTGCTAGATAAACAAGTTGCGAATTACACCACAAAATGGACGTTCTTGAATAGTTACAATAATTTCAAAAATCTCGGAATTTGTGCCATATTCTTTCGGTCTAAAACAACCTTTCAGCGAATGAAATATTTATTGGAAATCAAGTAGTCTGGCAAATGACAAAACAAAATATTTGGCTGCAAATGAATATTGAAATTTTTAGTCAATCGTGAAGTTGAACTGTCGGTATAATTTCATCAGAATGTTGTTATCAAAAAGTGATTTGATTGATATGATTTTCATATTAGGTGAATCAGACAAGAATTGTTTATTGGCAAGTAGAATTTATTCTCAACGGTATCCAAATAGAAGGCATCCAGATGAAAGATCTTTCCGAAAGGTCTTGGGACGATTCGTTGAAACTGGATCTATTAATTATTCCAAACATGAGCGCATCAAGCCAGCTACTAATGAAGATAATGAATTGCAAGTTCTTCTTGCTGTTGAAGAAGATCCTAGTAGGAGTCAACGACAAATTGGGGAAATAGTGGATATAAGTGAGAGATCAGTGCAACGAGTATTGAAGAAACATCGCTTGCATCCATACCACGTTCAGTTACATCAAGAACTACTGTATGCTGATTTCGAGAAAAGAGTGAGATTTTGCAATTGGGCCATGAACAAAATTCGTCAAAACGAATATTTTTTCAATAATATTTTATGGTCGGATGAATCGACATTCCATAAAAATGGATTTGTAAATCGACATAATTACCATTATTATGTATTAGGTGGTCGATAAATGTCTGGGGAGGCATCATTGGAGAATATGTAATTGGTCCATACTTTTTTGAGGGACATATGAATGGTGCAATGTATCTCAATTTCTTACGAAATGATTTACCAGGTTTGTTAGATGATATTCCTCTTGACCTCCGCAATAGAATGTGGTTACAACATGATGGTGCACCTGCTCACTATTCGGCAGAAGTGAGAGATCATCTAAATGAAGTATTTCCCAATAAATGGATAGGACGGAATGGGCCTGTACGGTGGCCCGCTAGATCACCAGATTTGACGAAACTAGATTTTTTCTTATGGGGATACATAAAAAATATGGTTTACGTTGAGCCACCAACTTCTCCCGAAAATATGCGACTTAGAATAACGAATGCTTTTCGCAGCATTACACCATCTGTCTTGCGCAGGGTAGAACAGTCTTTCAAACATAGACTTCAGCTCTGCATTCAAGAAAATGGAAGACATGTTGAACATATTTTATAAAAGTTTCATTATCAACCTTAATTAAACTCTCCCTTTTGTAGTTTTGTAATTTGCCAGTTGACAAATTTGAATATCTAGAACTCAAGCTCTGAATGAATATAATAACATGAAAAAAATAGTTATTTATAATGTTTCTTTCTTTTAACTTGTTTGGTTTGATATTGCACGATTTATGAGTGAAATTCTGCATCCAATGAAAAAATAATTTCCCATTTAGCAAAAAGTGATAGGTACATACATTTATTTCGTTAAAAAATATTTGTTTGGACACCTTCTAATGTACAAAATTGAAACAAGATATCTTTCGTATATTTTTATCAGTCGTCAAATGGATTTCGCTTTGAAAAAATGACCATTTTTCGAAAGAAATGCTCATTTAAGAAAAACTATTGAACTTAGCCATAGGGAATACTCAATGAAATTTGTAGAGGTTTCGTTGGCGCTTCTTATGGATCAATAATATACAGGGTGTTCCATTTAATCTAAGGAAGATTTTGCAAATTTTCATTTACAATATTTGGCAAGCGGTTTTTCATACCCTGTATATCACAGGTCGATTTCAGATATATCGTTTGAGAGAGTTACCAATGTAGAATATTCGACCAAAAAAAAATTTCAACTGGACTTGGCACCACTTTATAATTTCAAATATTCTGAGTGACGAATATTGGAAAAAAAAACCTGTCATGCTAGATATCTCGAAAACCGTCAATATTTTCGAAGTGCAGATATACATAAAGTTTATTTTATTTTCTATGAAGAAACCGAAAAAGCGATAAAAAATATAGGTTGCCATTCAAAAAGACACAGTTGGGATCCGCCCAGAAAAAATCGAACATCCTGTGTGACCGCCAATATTTTTATTTTGTCGAGCTCGAGCAATAAGGTAATATTATAGAAAATTAGATTCCTATCTGCTTCCTATATAGAGATATGGAACACCGCGTCACTGTTGCAGGACCCTGTATATGGTAAGAAAAGGACTTATTGCAGTAGAAATATGTTCTTGGAGAGCGGGGTTTTTCATATCAAACAGTTATTTTACTTGAAAATCATTTCCAAAATTCATGAGGGCAAAATATCACTGAACAAACTTCAACACCCATATAGTTCTAGAAACAAATAACATGCCGCATTGGTACCAAGATGTAAATAAATATAGTTTAAAACACTAAAAAAACACGCTTTTAAAGAACATCAAACTAAAAAGTAGAAAATATTTTTTTTTAAATAAGCTTAAAACAATAACGAACGAAATATACTAGTATTATTGTGAAAAAAGCGACGGTCGCTCAATATACAAACTGCTCATCGTCTTGAGTTCATTCAGGTTGGACCCTAGCTCCCTTAACCTTTCAGCTGATTTTTGTCGAAGGACAAATGGGTTCATGACTGTGGGGATATTCACGGTATGAAGTCCTCAGACATCAGTACCGCCCTTCACGGGGTACCCCTACCTGGCTGGGGTGGGATGATGAAAAATCTTTTCGTCCTTTAACGGGGGACATGAGGGCCTCATTCGACAGAGTGTCGGGGCCTTCTATATCGGAAGGGGTCGTCTACAGCATAATC
This sequence comes from Leptinotarsa decemlineata, assembly GCF_025532065.1. Taxonomy (NCBI): domain Eukaryota; kingdom Metazoa; phylum Arthropoda; class Insecta; order Coleoptera; family Chrysomelidae; genus Leptinotarsa; species Leptinotarsa decemlineata. The sequence goes on along the minus strand of NW_027412694.1, from coordinate 7,554,085 downwards.
TAGAGCTTCCCTAACTAACAGATTTTCGTGAATTTACGCGCTATCAAAAACTCGCCGATTCCTCGACTGAATGGACTTCCGAATGGAAGGCAGCTGCAAATCTCTGCGGGTGGCTTCATTCCGCACGAACCAAGGAGCATTCACAATCATCCTCATTAGCTTATTTTGCAATACCTCCAGAATGGGGATATTATATTTTGCCGCTTGTCCCCAGACGCCTGAAGCATACATGATAACAGGCTTGAACATCGTATTGTAGATGGTAATCTTGTTCTTCAAACTCATTTTAGATTTTCTGTTGATCAGAGGGTACAGACTTGCTATCCGACCCTCGGTCTTTGACTTAACGCACATAATATGCGGGTTCCAAGTGAGCCTACGGTCTATTAAAAGGCTGAGGTATTTTACCCGCGCTTGCCAGTCAATCTTCCTTCCAGAGATTCTCACTTTTGTGGCCGGAGAATATAGCAATCTTTTCATGGTTATCGCCTGAGTCTTGTTCGGGTTCACTCGGATCTTCCAATCGAGGTACCAGCGCTCGAGGTCGTCCAATGCACGTTGGATATAGACGACGCCGAGTTCTCGACCCATGGAATACGAGAGGAGAGCCGTGTCATCGGCGTATAGGGATATCTTCACACGCTCGGGCGTCGGAAGTTCACTGGTGTAAAGTGAATACAACTTCGGAGAGAGCACGGCCCCCGGTGGCACTCCAGCGAGGATCTCTCTGTTGTCAGACAGAAAGCCCTCTGCTCTATCCTGAAATGTTCTGTCTTTCAGGAAAGACCCAATCCACCGGATCACGCCCCGAGGCAGGTCGAACGCGATTAATTTGTGCAGAAGGCCTTCGTGCTATACACGGTCGAAGGCCGTCGAGATGTTTAACTGTACAATGTGCACTTTTTTTTTATTATTCAACTCTTTCATGGTGTTTTCGACCAACCTTAGAGCCTGTTACTCAGTGGAGTGTTCTCTCCTGGAGCCAAATTGTTCATCAGGCAGAACATTTCGATCCTCAACTTCTTCGTTGAGCCTTTGGAGAACAACTCTTTCAGCTAGCTTAGCCGCCGACGAGAGTAGACTGATCGGGCGATAGTTCTGTGGGAACAGCGGGTTCTGGACCTTTTTTGGGATCATGACGACGATCGCATGCTTCCACCTTCTGGGGACGTGTCTGAGGGTCAGCGAACTGTTCATAATATGAAAAAGGCATTCGAAGCAGTTGTCCGGGAGCCTCTTCAATAACTTGGCCTTTGCAGCCCTGACGTAACCCTTCAGTTCTTCCACAGAAGCTGGACGGATGTTATCATCGTCATCTCCTCTGAGGATACAGTGAGCCCGGTCTTCCAACATTGATATACAAAAAAAATATATGGCACAAAGCGCCCACGCTTTTTTCACAATAATACTAGTATTTTTCATTCGTTGTTTTAAGCTTATTTAAAAAAAATGTTTACTTTTCAGTTCGATGTTCTTTAAAAGCGTGTTTTTTAGTATTTTTAACTATTTTCATTTCTAATTTTTTAGGTTAATATGCTATAAAAGCGTATTTTTTAATCTTTTTGAACTATATCTATTTTATCTAAACTTTGGGATCAATCAGCCATATATTGTTTAGAAAAATGACCATTGATATTTTCCGATTCCGGCCTGAAAATCAGCTACTAATCCCAAAGAAGGCAGCAGCCGCGCAAAGGAGGGTTACCAATAAAGCAGCAGGCACGCGTGTTAATGAAAAAATACTTTTTTCAAATGAAGAAATACATGTAAAGTGAATTCGAATTATGTCAAGGAGGTTACGTACAGCGCCATCTACCCGTGAATAGATCAAGCAATAATATCGATAATTCTGTCAAATACAGATTCCGAGCATTCAAACAGGAATAAATATGAAAATGATTTGAAATCCCTGGAACAACTAAAAAAGACGAATTAAAAATGAATAGCTGAAAAAAACAATTATATTAAGCAAAAACCTAAAATGAAATAATAGTGAAATAAAATAAAAGTGAAAATAGAACAAAAAATATATAAAAATAAAGTAATGAAAAAGAAAATAAAATAAAAAGTTGAGAGATTCCAAGCCACGTTAGTTCACGACGTTTCGATTGTTAGTATCTACAATCGTTTTCGGGTGATGACTGGACTGATTCCTCCGAGAGATGACTATTTATAGGTCGTTCAAGTACTTTCACTTATCCCCGCTTTCCATTTTCCGCTTCACTGCTTCACTGGTTCCGTGGTTTCCATATTCCATATAAAGAATTCGTCCTTCAGTTTACACAGGATGAGGGACTGCCAATGGGATCGCCACTTTCACCATTCATAGCCAACATATATATGGAGTGGTTTGACACTCTGGCCATTGAAGAAGCCCACAACAAACCTCGAGTCTGGTTGAGATATGTTGACGACACCTTCATAATATGGAACCATGGTAATATTGAACTAGACGCCTTCCTGAAAAACATCAACAGCGTGAGACCTTCCATCACTTTCACAATGAAGAATTAAATCCACAACGAATTGCCATTCTTAGACGTTTTGGTGAAGAGGACCGACACTAAGTGGGAAACATCTATATACCGAAAACCCACTCATACGGGACAGTATCTGAACCACGAATCCAACCATCATCAATCGACTAAAAGAAGAATCATCAAGACTCTATTAGACCGTGCTTTTGGGCTCTGTAATACGAAGGAAGGTCTCGAGAAAAAACTAGACATCATCAAAAATGATCTTCAACGGAATGGCTACTCCAAAGCGATAGTAGAAAAGACTTTGGCTGAAAGACAGCAGGAGCCTCGCAAGGAAGAGAAGCCGTCACAACCGGTGCTTGCACTTCTCTACATCAGAGGATTATCGGAGAGGATAGGAAGAATTGGTTCCAATTACAACATCAGAACCTGCTTCAGATCCAGTAACACTATCCGTAACACTCACCGGATTCCCTGTGAGTGCGGAAAATCCTATATTGGTGAAACTAAGATGCCATTGAATGTTCGCATTGCCGAGCACAAGAAACACACACAGCGAGAGGAAACCAGCAAATCAGGAATAGCAGACCATGTTTGAACCCATCAACACAACATCGAGTGGTCCCAAGCTGAGATCTTACACAGAGAGGAACATTGGTTTAGGTGAAAATTCAAGGAAGCCGTATACATGTTGTCCAACAACGTATACAGCCAAGCCAGCGTAGAAATACGCAACATATGAAAACCCATCATCAAGCAAAAAATGGCCAACTCCCGCCAAACGGTCATCTCTCACGGAACCAGTGAAGCGGAAAATGGAAAGCGGGGATAAGTGAAAGTACTTGAACGACCTATAAATAGTCATCTCTCGGAGGAATCAGTCCAGTCATCACCCGAAGACGATTGTAGATACTAACAATCGAAACGTCGTGAACTAACGTGGCTTGGAATCTCTCAACTTTTTATTTTATTTCCTTTTTCATTTCTTTATTTTTATATATTTTTTGTTCTATCTTCACTTGTATTTTATTTTGACTATTATTTCATTTTAGGTTTTTGCTTAATATAATTTTTTTTCAGGTATTCATTTTTAATTCGTCTTTTTTAGTTGTTCCAGGGATTTCAAATCATTTTATATAGTAGACGATGGAAGTCCGAACTAGTGAAATTCAAAACAAACATACATACAGGTGAAGCTAATAAAAGCCTGTTAATAAAAATTAGTCGGTCGAAGGCATTGCATGGTCCCGAAAATTTGGGATTCTGTACCAGATACAATAAAAACCGTTAGAAATAAAAATAAATTCAAAAAACAGATTGAAAACTGGTTGAGAAACTGAAGTGATGATATATTCCGTGAAACCATCAACTAGTAAAATTTAAACAACACTACACTTGCCTGTTAACTTGCCAATTATTTTCAAAATTGACAATTTTTCCGCACAATGTTATTTGTCTATTTTTTTTTTATTCTTTCCTTTATTCAATTGTCTATGCACGAGTCGATTCAATATTATAATTTGTTTTATGTTTACATTACCAATTCCATTATCAATAGGTTGGCTATACCACACACAAGAAACTCTTTTGAATTATCTTCCGTGGTGTCTTGTTTATTTTTTTTTCTCAGTGATGTAATATTAGCAAAAGGTGACTTGAAATTTTATATTATGAGTAAAATAAACTTTATTATTATTATAATAAGACACTTGCCTTATCGGCTCTTCAGTACCAAATACGGATAACATTATAAGACAAAACACTCAATTCGTTCATGAAATTAGGACTTTTTGTCACGAAATGAGTTGAATCCACATGACATTTATTCGCTTATTTGATCAAATCCCACCCATAGGAATCTTGTTTAAATTGAAAGGGTATATACTTCTTCATTTTGGTACAATGTGGGAATCTTCCAAGAAAGAGAAGAAAGCCATCAATTTACAAAAATAACTCTTTACAAAAATGTGTAGATCATGCAAAGAAGTATAATTTTATGATACATCACACTTGGTTATGTCTGATATTTAATGTGACACATCTATAGCCGCACATAAAACCGATTGCTGGTATGGCGACGTGTTCCGTGGCGACGGGTCGCCATGCGCAAGCGACTGCGAGATTCTTTTCCCACTGGTTTGGCATTACGTTATCTCTCTCACTACACTGAGTTCGGATACCTATAGTGTATACATTTGTGTTTACAACAGTATACATAACCTGTGTTTTACTAAATGAATAATTTTTAAAAATAATTAAAAATGAAATATGTCTGACAGTAATAATTTAGAATGTGAAAGTGAAGGCGTTTTTTGTTTTTTGCTGGAGAATGTCTTGGTTACTACTGGAGTTATTTTCACATTTGAGTCACATAGAATAACAATGGTCTAACTCCAAACAAGTTAATTTCTAATGATTAGGCTAATTATAAAAATTCGAATAAAAAATTCAAAAAAATTTTTGAACATAACGTGAATGTTCATTCTTAACCAATACAGTAAAACATGAGTAGGTTTTATAACAAATCGAGAATTTTTGCAAAAAAAACACCTTAAAACTAGGAGGCTAACAAAAAAATGTGGACTTAGACCACTATAAAGCTGAACGATTTTGTTTAAGTTGGTCTAATCATAAATCATTTCATCGTCAGAAGATCTATCTTCCAGGTTTTGTTGAGCAGAACCATGAGTGACTGTCTCAGTGGGCAAGTTTTTATAAAAAATATTGTGTACGGGTGGTATGTAGGGCAGCAAGTCCGACACTTTTCTTTTTGGAAAGATCCACAATATAAAATTCCATTTCGGGATTTAGAGTTTCCGTAAATTGAAATTGAAGGGGTAGATCTCTCTGAAATCGAAGCCATCTTATTTTAAGCCAGCTAAAGTGATATTCGTAGTGGTTTTCTGATTGGTAATCAAATTTTCTAAATTTTTTGTGCTTAAAAACTCTTCATGTTGAATTTCAGACACTACAAACCTAGGTGCCTTTCGCTTGGAGTTTTTAATTATATCTATCCACTCATCTGGATGATAAATCATGCCATGGCGCCTGCTTTCAAACTATTATACCAAATTTGCCATCGTTAGGAAGAAAAGAATGTCCAGATACCAAAAATTTAAGATCCATGACGTTGATTTCAACTTCTGGATCTTGTACAAGTTTTAGCAGAGATAAACTCATCTTTATATTCCGATTCTGACCTGTACAAGAATCTGAATAAGCAATGACATGTTAATGATTCCCAGCAAAAAGCTTTAAATGCTTTACTAAACAAGTTACAATGTCTTGAGAACCGCGCCCACCCTATGTTTCATTCCATACGTACATGTAACCAGTATTGCTGTTGAAGGAATGTATTCCCAGATTATACAAATACAGATTTCTTTTGTAGTAAGCCACAGAAGTTGTAAGCTTAGGAAATCAAATGTTACTATCTATGGGAAAGAAAGTTTTTGGCTTTCTACTACTCCATCTGATACAAAAAAATGGATGAGAGAATCTTCCAAAGAAAGGAAGGAAGTAATCAATTTGAAAATATGTAACTCTATACATGGATGTGTAGATCATGCAAAGAAGTAACTTTCAGACACAAACTGAAAGAAAGTCCTCCTGAAACAGCTACTTTCATATAAACATTGAATTACACGAAAGAAAAAAAATCTTTCGAAACAAATACTTCTATATGAACACTGAATTATACAGAAGATACTTTTCTCTATTCAGTTTGTTTATCGAACATTTGTTGAGGAATAAGAATCAGATATCATTCACATGAGTTCTACTTTGAATGAATGGTAATAAATTGTACTCACATGGAACACTCTCACTCTAACTGGTATACACGTGTTTCGCCTTAAGACACTTGCCTTAAGGCTCTTCAGTACCAAATTGGATAACATTAAAGAAAATACACACACTTCATTCATGAATTACGATTTTGAATGTCACGGAATAAGCTTGATCTGCTTATGTCATCGATGACATCGTAATGACATTCATTCACCTATTTGATTTAATCCCAGCCATGAGGAATCTTATTTGATTTGAAAGGGATATATTTTTAGGAGTGATTAATTTTTGGGAAAGAAAGTTTTTGGCTTTCTCCTACTCCATCTGATACAAAAAATGGATGAGAGAATCTTCCAAAGAAAGGAAGGAAGTAATCAATTTGAAAATATGTAACTCTATACATGGATGTGTAGATCATGCAAAGAAGTAACTTTCAGACACAAACTTTCAGAACACAACAGTGTTCCATGTGAGTACAATTTATTACCATTCATTCAAAGTAGAACTCATGTGAATGATATCTGATTCTTATTCCTCAACAAATGTTCGATATACAAACTGAATAGAGAAAAGTATCTTCTCTGTATAATTCAGTGTTCATATAGAAGTATTTGTTTCGAAAGAATTTTTTTCTTTCGTGTAATTCAATGTTTATATGAAAGTAGCTGTTTCAGGAGGACTTTCTTTCAGTTTGTGTCTGAAAGTTACTTCTTTGCATGATCTACACATCCATGTATAGAGTTACATATTTTCAAATTGATTACTTCCTTCCTTTCTTTGGAAGATTCACTCATCCATTTTTCTGTATCAGATGGAGTAGTAGAAAGCCAAAAACTTTCTTTCCCAAAAATTAATCACTCCTAAAAATATATCCCTTTCAAATCAAATTACTATCTATGCTTCTACAGCTTTCTTTGAATCGTTTCGTAAAGATTCTCTCGCCGATTCTGCTTTCCGTAAATGCAACTCCTCTCAAGCTGAAGGATTTTTTTTGATATCTTCGTTGTCGGCACCTTTTAGTTTTAACTCTAGATCATCGCACAACTTGCAGGTGTCTTTTGGTTCAATATTGTCGGTTTGACATTCCTCTACATATAGATCATACATCTTCTTGACAGTTAGACCGCTGTTTGAATACTTTATATTTGGATTTTTAATTCTAGAATAATGGCTTTGATAAGCCGGAAATGTTTTTATACGCCTCACAATATCAGAATCGTCCAACTTTCTAGAGCCTGTAGTAGCTCTTAGCTCTTTGCAATCTGAGGCTTCTCGTTTCGAAATGCATCTGTGCAGACGGCCGTTACTTATTTTTAATGTATCAAGAAAATATTTCTTGCAAACTCTATGTGTTTCATTATTAGTCTTCAGCACATATTGAAAATGGGTATGCTTTTCTAAACGAGATCCATCTTTTGGGCGTTTTCTATTTACAGGTGAAGCTTTTACTAAACCAAAAATGTAACTATTTTGCGCCACATAATCGCCAAGCTTCCAAAATGTTTCAAACGCGTTTTGTCTTTCGGTAAATAAAAATAAATCAATACACTCCTTTCTGCAGTTGCAGTCAATGTTTTCGAATTGTTTTGCGTTTATTTTCAACCCTCTTTTAGAAATGTACTCTTTTACAGTATTTCTCAGTATTTTTTTGTATTAATTTTCCAATTTTTCTCGTTCCTCGATCGTTTTCTGCTTTTGATTTTTGCAAGGCCACCTGTAAATATTTTGAAACCTGTATAATACGTATTATTTGAGATATAAAACATTTCCCATACTTGTGGATGGTTGTGGGTCCTGCTCAACAACGTCAAATCTCTCGTCAACCCCTAACTGTTCTTCATGCGAAGATTCTGCATCTATAATACTAAAAACATGCATTAAAATCGGTTTGACAGTTTTAATACTTATCTTAGGTTATGTTAATTCAAAATTGACTTAAATTATGAAAATAAGACTTACCAGAAGATTCTCCGCTTTCGCTGGGTATATATTCAGACCCAGAGTCACTGAAATCACTAAATTCGTCCATTATAAAACTTTTATTCCACCATAAACACACAAAACGTTCTGCAACGTCCGGTTATTGCACGTAATAATGGTCTAACTCCAAAGCTGTTCCAGTATGATTCTGAATGATCAGAATGTCATCTTCAATTCTTTCAGGTTTGGAGGCCAGCTCCCCTAGATTCTGAATGTAATAGTTGTACCATTTTTATACTGAACTATAATAAATTTCAATCACAATAAGAGTAAGATAGTGCCATCTATTGACCAGAAACTGAAGTATGGAGTTAGACCACCTATATAATGACAGATCAAGATATACTGATACTCTTTAAATGACTGGCGCCAATTTTCAAATTATTGGAGTTAGACCATTATTATTCTATGTGCCTCATTTGTCGTAGTTGATGTGTTTTTTTGTTTGTTATAAATGAGATTTTTCAAGAATAAATTTTGTATATTTATTTATTCAATTCGTTGAGAGTAAATGATTTGAATGCAGTACGCCACGGATTTCAGTGAATACAAATATTTTCAATCCAAATGAACGACATTATCGACGGGAGAACTCTGGATTTCAGTAGGTAACATTCGGAAATTCGAGCTCTTAATAAAAAATGATAGTGATGATATGGTTTCGGGAAGAAACGTCGGAAAATATAGATGTTGGGATATATCAACGAATTTGCAATTATAATGACTACGAAAATGTATAAAACAATATACAGGTCCGTATTTAAAAAAATATATTGATGATGGAATTCAATCAACGAAACGTTGCATTGAAAAATGAGTTCACCCAAATCATAAAGCACATGAAATAAAGCAAAAAGTTTCCTTGTCATTTTTTCATATTATTGAAAATGGAGGTGGTATTGCAAAAAAATAAAATCTGTCATTTTCAGATTTTTCAAATATCTCAGAAACCGTTGATGATTTTATAAATCTGAAAATACCAGTGTGTTGCATCCGTAAATAGGCAACTTTTGTTCCATACAACAATCCTTGTAGGATGTACCGTTTCCAAGATAACAATAGCGGTATCAGCTAAAAAACCCTGGAACCCTGCTTTGAATCGCACGTTTTAAGGTAAGATCTCGTGGAACCTCAGCTTGCACACGTTTTGTTTTCTGAGGGTTGTCGTTCGTAGAGGTTAGCTGGTTAACGAAAAAACAGGTATTTTTTCAATATCTTAGAGGGCAAGTTATGGCAAAAAATAGCCTGAGAGTAAAATCAGGTACCATTTGTTTATGTTATTTTGCAAGTTTAAGGGTCCTCGAAGTTTTTAAAATCACCTGGGATTTATAGAATATGTATTCAAGTAACTCTTTATCATGAGACATTCACTGAACACTTTTCAAAATCGCAACACGTCTTTCGCTTCACAGAGGTATCAAAATACTGAATACAAAATTTCAGTATCGGATAGATTTGAAGTTTAAAAGTTAGCTTGTGGGTCTAGCCTAGAATTTTATATCGACCAAACGGGAAGAACCTTTTTCAAAAAAATAGAAGAACATATCAGTAGTTTCTTGAATGTGAAGACCAATGTTACATTTGCAAATCATCTTTTGATAGAGGGGCATGAGTTATTTCACGATTATGAAGTATTTATCACATTTGAAAGAAAAAGGTTCGAAACTGAATCTTTCGGAACGCTTGGAAATCAATAAATTAAAAAATTTTGAAAATTCTCTGGATGGACAAATAAAATTGAACGCTTCAGGTCTCTCAATTTTAAATATAAAAACTGTTTATTAGTTCATCATAAGGTCATTTGATGACTTAGATGAATTTCTACCTATATGTTTATACTTTTAATTTGTTCATACCTGAACTCAGGTTTCATAAGTCATTATGTAGGTAGAAAGTCATATAATTAAGTAGAATTAAATTTGTATAGCAAAATACCCTTTTCCATTTTGAAAACTGTCCAGTAAATATCTCACAATGAAATGTTATTTAAATAAGTTTATGGATTTTCATCAAGTATCGGCCAATTTCGCCACATGTCCACAGAATATATTTCAACTAGTGATTTTCAATTCCAAATCGAAAATGTTACCTTGCCGTGCTCCATCTTGAAATTTTTAATATCGATAAATATTTTCGTACTTTACTGTAATTTTAGAGAGGTAATTATTGAAGTGAAACTTTACACGCCCTCGACTTGGGAAGTAAGCTGGTGAAAGATTAACGGGTGCGTTACGAAAAGTGTGATCGGGCGAGGCGAACGCAAGTTGAGAGGAAGGTATAAGTTAGTGAAGATAGAAAGAGAGCGAGTTACGTTACGTAAATTATATTTCTCGTTCACACAAAAGGGTTTTTAAAACTTTTTATTTGAACAGAGTAACAACTAATAACTATGAAATATAAGTACTGGCTATTACAAATCAATTGCACCTATTTATATATAAATTATTGCCGACTTTGCAGATATCAGCAAAATAATTTATGTCGTCTTCGGGTCATCGAACAATATCCTGCTGATGTAAGGGGTTATCGAACTGTAACTTCTCCATCCGCTGGGGAAGTCTTGTAAGGGACGAACAAGACTGAAGATGATGCTTCGTGTTCGGGAACTGGTGGATCATCATTGGATGGTTCTTTCTTCGTTTGCCTTTTCAATCTGTAAATTACGTATAGAATGAAGATGGTGATTGAAATCTAAATGGGAGTCATCCAGAAATGGCTATTATCAGATTGTCTGGTTTCTTCTGGGATAAGTTGTAACCTCTCTTCTTCTAGGGTCAGATGTTGTAGTTTATCTAGGGGAATCTTATCTAATTTCAATGGTTTGAATTTCAGCGAGGAATTGATGTGAGCTGTCTTGATATTTGGTAAAGTGAGTGGTTCGTCTAATATGACACTTTTGGAGTTTATGAAGGCTTCGTTGTTGGTTTTGAATTCACAACCTGGTGGAAGTTTAATCAGATGCACTCCTTCCAGAACCATAACTTTCGTACTGGAACAATGTGTAGATATCTTCGTGGCCTGTGGAAATATTCCTATGTAATGGGCTTCTGACATTTCCAGAATCAGTGTTGCATTCATCGAAACTGGAACGTGTTCATATCTTGCTTCCTCATCTGTTATTTCCAACATCTGGGTAACACAGTCAGGGGATCTGCCAGTATCTTGGAGGAAATTTTCTTGGCAAAGTTAATCCAGGCCAATTCGTTCACAAGGTGAATTTAGGTATTGGTAGAGGTAGGGACTGACTGTTAGGTAAGGAGTTGGTGGAATGATTATTGTCGAATTTTGGGTAGGAATGGGAAATAAATGGAAGTAGGTGAATGTATCAGGGAATATTAAGGGAACATGAAGGATGAATACGATTTTATGATCCGTGTGGTAGGCGTCTATTTTGATGACGTCGTAGTATTTATGGATGTCGTCCTCCTGGTTATAGAGTAACTGGTTTTCTGAGTGGTAGGTGAGCAGTATCCTTACGATCCAACTCAAATCTTCGCTTTTGAGGACGCTGTTATGGACTGTATTGATCCTTGCCAGGGATACTGCCATTTCTAAGTCATTCAGTGTTTGTAAAATAACTTGAAGTATCAGGTTGATTTGATCCAATACGTTTCTGATTTCTCAAGATTCTGCACATGCTGGGGTAGAGTTCTTCATCTTCGAACATCAAAACGTATTTCTTTCCCGGACTGATATATTCTTTGAAAAAGTTGAAAACATTTTCGTCCATATTGTCGTTTCCCAACTGAGCATGGTATCTTCTTTTGTTCGGGAATATTTCTTCTATCACCGTTCTTGCTGGGTTATAGCTTACTCGTTTGAAGATGACTTGGTTATTGAAGATATTGAGAGGTTTCTCTGATATTGGTATTTCTAATATTGGACTTTCTCTGGCTGTATGGTTGGTGATGCCACTAGTATCTTCGTCTGGGGTAACTTCCGGGTTCAGGTTCACGCATTCCTTGTCTCCTTCGGTTGGGGATTCATTCTGAATTTCTTGTTCTTGCGGTATGGGGTCCTTATCTTCAGGAAAATGATGATGAAAGCAATGTTTAAACAGATCGTTGATGATGTCATCTGCAGACTCAAGAACTTCTGATGGAGGATGGTTGAATAGAGATGCCTTGTCGTCGTCGTAGTTTGCTTCATGGAGCTCCTTTGTATGTATCTCTATTCTGATGAGCGCATCGGCGTTGGTATTGCTTGTGCCTTTTATGTAGAATACTTCGTAGTCATAATCTTCTAGCTTTAGGTGCCATCGGACCAGTTTTGAGTTTGGATCCTTCAAGGAGAAGAGCCACTGGAGGGGGCTGTGATCTGACAGAATTTTGAATTTTCTGCCGAAAAGATACGGTCGGAAATATTTGGTGGCCCAAACTATTGCTAGCATTTCCTTTTCAATGGTAGAGTACTTCATTTCAGTTTCGTTCAGGGTCCTGGATGCATAAGCTATTGGCTTGTCTTTTCCTATGGGTCCTTGGACAGAACGGCTCCTATGGCGAAATTGCTGGCATCTGTGGTCAGATTAAAGGGTTTTGTGAAGTCCGGATACTGTAGTAGTGGTTCATTGGTAAGCAGGTTTTTACAAGATTGAACACATTTTAGGAATTCTGGCGTATGCTCTATACGGGCATCTTTCTTGAGACAGGAGGTTAACGGTTTGGTAATCTTGGCGAAGTCCTTGATGAACTTCCTGTAGTACCCTAGGAGTCCTAGGAATCCTCTGATCTCTTTGACAGTTCGAGGTACAGGATAGTCCATGATTGCTTTGATTTTTGCTGGGTTTGGTTTTATCCCCTTTGGAGTGACGATGTGTCCTAGAAAGCTGACTTCTTCTTTCAGGTATTCGCACTTGTCTACTTGTATTTTGAAACTAGTTTCTCGTAGACGTTGGAAAACTTTTGTGAGGTTGACCATATGCTCCTGCAGAGATGTAGAGAAGATGATTATGTCATCCATATAAACCAAGCAGATAGTCCCTTGTAGAACCTTTAGGACATTCTCCATAACCCTTTGAAAGGTCGCCGGAGCATTTTTCAGTCCAAACGGCATACGCAGGTACTCGTAGTGTCCGTTTTCGAGGTTGAATGCGGTCTTAGGGATGTCCTCCTCTGCCATCTCTATTTGGTGGAATCCGTTTGCCAAATCCAGGGTAGTGAAATATTGACACCTTCCCAGTTTGTCGAGGATGTCAGAAATGTTCGGAATAGGGTAGCGGTTGTCTATTGTCTTCTCGTTGACTTTGCGGAAATCCACAACGATACGCCATTTTGCTTTTCCAGAGGCGTCCAGTTTTTTTGGAACGACCCAAATCGGTGAGGACCAGGGAGAGTTATTTGCTTCTTGACTCCTTCCTTGTGTACATACGGATATCGGTATGATTTTGTGTAGACTGGGATTTCGTGTCTGGTTTTTATATGGTGTTTGACCTGATTGGTGAATGTGAGTGAGGAATCTGGATGGTGAAAAATATCAGCATATCTTCCGCATAATTTTCTGATATGCATCTCCTCTTCTGGATTCAGGTGGTCTGTTCTGATTAGATCATCCATGTTGTTGATTGGGTCTCTGTTTCCTGATGGGATTATGTCAGCAGAATAGATATGATACTCTTGAAGATTTATTGGGCTGCTGCGTACTGGTTCGACTAGAACGATTTGGAGTTTATCTGGACTGAAGTTGACAATTTCCGTCCAGGCTAGATGATCACGGGCATCAGTGAGAGCTTCACGGATGTAAGCGCTTTGCAGTTCCTGTCTTGGTATCATGATAGTTCCATTCTTCTCCTTCACCGGTAGTCGTACTTGGGTCACGCTGTCTGGCTCCAATTGAATAGAGTAGAACTGGGTCTTATTGGTTTCGTAGTACTGGATTGGGAGAGAGGAGTATTCGGTTAAAAGGGAGGATTCAGGAAAGTTCAGTTCAGCTTTGAGAAATTTCAGGTTGTCGAGTCCAATGAGGCCATCAAAAGTTTTGTGGAATTTGAAGAGGTAGAATTTCAGAATGCCGTTTGAGTTGAACTCAGGAAATATGGGAATTTCTGCACTGTAATCTTGAGAATAGTTTTGAAAAATGGAAGTGACGACGAATGGATCTTTTTTGATGCAATCTTTGTAATATTGGAAAGCTAATTCAGGATTGAGAAAGGATTTTGTTTATCCGGTGTCAATGAGGAGTTTGAGGGGAGGATTTGCAATGGTTATATAAGGAAGTTCTCTCTTATCGTCGAATGTATGCAGTTCCACTATATTTATTGGTTTTGTCCTGGATCCAATGGAAAATTTACATCTAGTTCCTGTTGGTCTTCCTGAACCTGGAATTCTTCAGTTGGTTCTTGATTGGGATAAGAGCAGGTGTCTTCAATGTAATAAGGGTTTGCTTCATATCCAAAGTCTTCGTCATGTTGCTCAATGTTGAACATGGGAGCTGGATTGAAATTTGGTCTTGCCTGAGGTTGGGTTCTCATGCTCCTCGTTGGTGCTCCATAAGTATTTCTGGTACTGATGCTCATTGGTGGTGGTTCTTGTCCGTTCTGCCTGTTTGGTTGATTCTGTCCAAAACGTTGTGGTTGGACTGAAGGCCACATCTGTCTCTGTTGAGTATTTGGTTGCCAATGTGGTCTGAAGGTCGGTTGTTGAAATTGTGGTTGGAGTCCCATTGCCTGATGAGGTTGTTGTTGTCCGGGTCGTTGAAAGTGTTGCATGGGTTGGTACATCCGCTGTGTTATTGATTTTTGGGCATATTGGTGATTTGCAGTTCTTTGCTGGGTCTGGAGTGGTTTCTTGGAGGCTTGTGGGGGTCCAAACGTCCTTTGTAGATAACTGATATTGTTTTCTTCTTGGATGTACTGCATTGCTGTTGCCAAGTCTATTGGTTTCATTGCTCTTATGGTGGATCCCATGGGCTCTCGTAGTCCGGCTAGGAATTTTGTTAGAGCTTGTTGTTGGAAAAAGCTTTTCTTGCTGATTTTTATCGTATCATCGGCGGTGTGTAGTTCGATATAGTTTGATATTGTGTTTAAAAGTCCCATGACTTTTTCGTAAAAACGTTGTGGTGTTTCGTTCTGGTCTTGTCGCAGGTTTACCAAATCTCTTGTTGAAGAATTTTCATTCCGTTGGTCGCCGAAGTTTTGGATTAGAGTTCCTTTGATGCTGTTCCACTCACTACATGCATAAACTGAGATGACGTCTTTGTCTCTGCCTCGTAGCTTGTTGAGTAGTCCTTGTATCAATATATGGTTCTGAAAACAACCGGGGTCTTGAGCATTCCAATATTCGTTCAGAATCATTGTTGATACGTTGATGAACTGGTATAATTCATTTGGCCTTCCATCGTATTCGTATTGTTTGAGGAATAATGGATGGGCGAGAATTGGTATTTGAAGGTGAATTTGGTAAAACTAAGGTAGAGGGACGTAAAATATTATTTGCAATTGATGAAGTTGAGTTCATTTGTGCTTACAGGACGATGATGGC
The DNA here is from genome assembly GCF_025532065.1 of Leptinotarsa decemlineata. Lineage (NCBI taxonomy): Eukaryota > Metazoa > Arthropoda > Insecta > Coleoptera > Chrysomelidae > Leptinotarsa > Leptinotarsa decemlineata. The sequence continues at coordinate 7,538,361 of NW_027412694.1, read as the reverse complement.
TCGTTGCATATTCTGTCACCAAAAACCTATTTCTATGTAGATATTCCTTGACGGACGATAGTGAAGAGGTATTCTTGTCTACGGCCGGAATTTTTCCTGGAGTACTTGCTTCTCGGTGGAACTTGGTTCGGGAGAATAGTAGATAAACGTTTGAGAACGACGAGGATCTTCTAAGGACTCTTCCACTATCCTATCGACTGCGCCAATTATATTTCTCGTTCACACAAAAGGGTTTTTAAAACTTTTTATTTGAACAGAGTAACAACTAATAACTATGAAATATAAGTACTGGCTATTACAAATCAATTGCACCTATTTATATATAAATTATTGCCGACTTTGCAGTCAGCAAAATAATTGATGTCGTCTTCGGGTCATCGAACAGTTTCCTGCTGATGTAAGGGGTTATCGAACTGTAACTCGTATATTACTGTAGGGGCAAGAGAGACAGGTGCGAGCAAATATTTACGGTTGAGTAGGCTCTGAAGAATTAGGGGAAATTATCATACTTTGCCAATTATTTTAGCAGGAGATTTCAATGTTATTTTAACGTCCGGAGATGGACAACTTTTGGTAACCTACAAGATAAATTAGAACTGCAAATGAATAACAACCGAAATGAGCCTACCACAAGAGATGAAACAACAATCGATGCAGGTTTCTCTAGATACCTTTCTAATTTTCATTCGAAAATATATGTATCTTGTTTCTCATACCTTAAGCCTATTATCTTGGTCTAACACAGTACAGTGATGTATCCGATATTGAAAATAAAGAAAATAATGAATAAAAATAAAAAATCAATTCAAAAATGTTAATCTATCAATGAACACCCATAATAAATTCAAATATTGGTAGAAAATTAATATGTGCGTATATACATACATGTGTATATTATACATATATCCATACTGAAACAACTTATGAGGATCATGTGACAAAAAAAGATGAAGATAACTCTTCACCAAAAAAATTAAAAATATTCTGGCAGAGAACATTGAAAAATTCGATACTCGAGAACTACAAAAGTCCCATAAAATACGTGGGGTGATTCTGATAACTTCTTGTAGATTGTTTCCTCCTGAAAATTATTTTATTGGTTTAATAATTAAATTTATCATGAGAAATTTAAGTTTGAAAAAGACATACTGTAATATAGCAAATGTACATCGATTTTAATAATAAACAAACCACAAAAATTTAGCCAAATTGGTATCGATGGGAAAACAAAGTAACATTCATTTGGCAAAATCAACAACTAATCAAGTAAGACTTTACTCGTTTCTTAGTACCCACAATTATTTAGAAAAATTCTGTCTGTAGGAAAATAATTAATTGGTGATTCAAAATGATATTTTGTTGAACAATGGTTTATAAATGTTCATTTCGAAATGTGAAAGGAAAATTCGAAAACTTCAAGATTGAAATATTAGGGTCATTTGTGCATAGAAGAAATACAAGAAAATAGAAGAAAACAAGATGAAAAAATGAAAAATGGCAGATAACACTTCTTATGTTCTTTTGCCACTTATATTTGTAACTATCGTAGCTATCTCATTTTCCATGATGACATCCTATCATGCGTAGTAGAAAGAAAAATATAGAATTACATAAAAAAACGTTGGCAATTAGTTGCCAACGTTATATTATGTACTTTTACATTCGATTCGGTATAATACACACTTGATGTGAATTTCATTACATGATACTTTATATTTATATGCTCATTAAATTCGTACCTAATGCTTGTAAGGGTATGAAATTACACAAAAAATGTAAATTCACAAATAAAATTTCTATATAGAGAACATTTTCAATTTTTAAATTTCAGAAGTGAGTTCCAGTTTGATATGTAATTCCTCTTCCACCTTCTGATGTTCCACTCAACCCCAAAATAATTAAATTTTCATAACTTCAATTGAATGTCCATATCTTGGATGAATTGCATTTCATCAGTTCGGACTTCCATTGTCTAATAACTCTAATATGATATATATTGATTTGAAATCCCTGAAAGAATCTTTAAAAAAAATAAAAAGGTTAGCTGAAAAAACAATTTCTTTAAAAAAAACTGTATGCTATACAAGCAACAACCAAAAAAAACAAAAAAATTGAACTATTAACACGAGCTGAAAAAATTAAAAAATTATTAACAAGAAAAAAAAAGTAAAAATATAAAATTGAAAGATTCCAAACCAAGTTATTTACCGGTTGTTGCTTGTATGTTATTTTATTGTAATTTCAGTTTTTTGCTTGATAAAATTATTTTTTCAGCTAATCTTTTGAATTTTTTCAATTTTTTCCACAGATTCTTTCAGGGATTTCAAATCAATTTATATCATATTAGACAATGGAAGTCCGAACTGATGAAATACACCACGAAACATTCTCAACCACCTTCAAACAAACGTTGGATGAATTGATTCCTACTTCTACCAGAATGAGATTCAAGATGAACATGTGATTAAAAAAATCAGCGGGGCCTTCATTCACATTGTTTGATAATATTGAAATATTCAACTAGTTCATAATAGTTATGAGTAAATCTAGAAAAACCTCACCAAATCTGTTACTTCTAGTAGGTGAGGCAATGTAAATATTGAATTGTATTTGAGAATTTTTTATATCCCTATCAAATTTCAATTTTTGTCCATTACTGTTCAATAATGAAATCATTGGGGCACTAACATTTTCATCATGGAATAAAAAACTGGTATATATATATATATATATACATAGATATAGATTATTATCGAGTGCGTATGATACACATCAAAAGGGGAAAATTCGCGGACAGAACACTCAAGAAATATGGAGGCAAACCGCGGACACGTGTTTCTGGCTATTGGCCTCATCATATATATATATATATATATATATATATATATATATATATATATATAGTAGTGTTTACTCTCAATATATTCATTTATTTTTGAGAAACATTTTGATTTTATATCTAGTATGATAAATATGATCATAATAATTATTATTTTCATCATTTTTAACAAGTTGAATTATTATTCCGTGAACAAATAAACAACATCAAATGTTTTATATTTTTTTATGAAGAAAATCAAATAGATCCGATCATATTGAGTTTAACTTTCTTTTTATGTAGAATTAATGTGAACACTTGTGTGAATAGTCGAATCATTAACATTATTTAATTAAATTATTTCATGAATTATCTTTGAGGTTAGTGGAATTGAAAATCATCGTCTTATAGTTCATTAATCATTTTAATGATATGAAAAAAGACACTCAATAGTTTACTCATTTATCTTAGTAATTTCTGACAGGGAATGATGCAAATAATATATAAAATAAGAAAAATTATTATTTTGAGTTTTTCTAGAATTGTTAATTCTGAAAAAGGCTTGACATAACAAGTCAGCATAGAATGAGTTCGAAACAAAGAATATTTCACGTCAATATTACATTTTTGTTTATTTTGTTCATGAGGTTTATTATTCTTTTTGAGCCAGCCCTAGTTGAGAATATGTTTACAGAGATACTTTGAATTTAAAGTAAAGTAAAGAAAAAATAACACTCAGAATGCGTCAATGGAAGTAATGAATCCACGTTGGCTCATCGTTTCTTTTTCGTGGAACACGAAAAATTTGTTGTTTTCTTCATTACCTGAAACAGTTAGGAGATTACTAATACTGAGCCTGTGATAAATGTTTAGAGTTTAGATGATCAAATGTTCAGTGTTACAGGTTCGGACTTGTCTTGTGTTGTTGAGTGTTGACAGATTTGAAAACTATGAAGAATTTGAATAACATATAGAAATATTATGAATACTAATAATAATAATACTGAAAATAACAGGATCCAAAAATACGGAAGAGCTAGATGAGAAAAAATGATTACCAAAAATGAGAAAAGAATAAGAAAATGGTATGAAATTTAAACAAAAATGAGAACGCTAATTTGTAAAGGAAACGAATTATTGTGACCAGAAATGAAAATTAAATAATCAATGGGTTTATCAATAATTGGTCTGATTTCTATGTATTATGTAAAATTTATATTTATGGTCATCATCATGGCATCTTCATTTTCATCAGGTTGGAAATTTTTTCCCTTACCCTTTCAACTGAGATTCGTTAGATCGTCAGGAGGACGAATGGTTCATAACGTAAGGTGTTTTGGTGGCGACATAAAGGTCAATGACCTCTATGCCGCTCTGGCCTTGTGTACCCCTTCCTGACTGGGAAATTTGGTGAACAAACTGTTCATTTTAACAGACGTCGTGGAGCCTTTACTAAACCGAGCGACGGAGCCTTCTGAATCGAGTGGGGTCGTCTATAGTGTAATCTACAGCTTTCCTAACGAATAGGTTATCATTAGTTTCCGTTGACTCGAAAACTCTCTGATTCCTCGACTGAATGGACTGCCGTATGGTTAACAGCTTCAAATCTCTGCGGATGGCTTAATTCCGCACGAACCATGGAGCATTCACCAGCATCCAGAGAATTGTTTTGCAACCTTTCCAAAATGGAGAGGTTTGACGGGGCAGTTTGTCCCCAATTACCTGAAGCATACATGATGGCAGGCTTGAACATCGTGTTGTATAGTAAAATTTAATTTTTAAGATTGAGTTTTGAATTTCTATTGACCAGAGGATAGAGTTTAGCTATCCTCATCTGCACTCTGCTCTTGATATATAAATGTAATTTGCCCAGGTGAGTCGGCGGTCTACCCAAAGACCTAGGTATACTTGACTCGCGTTTGCCATTCGATCTCCCTACCTGAAATCGTGACCGTTGCGTCTGGAGAAACTTTACGTCTCCCCAAGTCTATCGCTTGAGTTTTTGCTGGATTCACTCAAATCTTCCAGTCAAGGTACCAGCGTTCGAGGTCGTCCAATGCGCTCTGCATGTAGACGACCGCCAACGCCCGACCCATGGAAGAAGCGAGGAGTGCCGTATCGTCGGCATAAAGGGAAACCTTCACGTGATCGAACCTCGGAAGGTCGCTCACTTCAGGGCTGTACAGTGGTGGAGACAGCACAGCTCCCTGAGGCACTCCAGCTTCGATTTTCCTGCCGGGAGACAGGGTTTCTTCAACTCGGAACTAAAATGTTCTGCCTTTCAGAAAGGACCCAATCCTCCGGACCAGACCCCGAGGCAAATCGAAATCGTGCCAGACTCGGTTGGAGGTTTTCGAAATATCCAGGAGGACGAGATGGATTTTCTTCCTGTTGTTCAGCTCTGAAATGGAATTTTCGACCAGTCTCAGGGCCTGCAGCTCGGTGGAGTGTGCCCTCCTGAAGCTGAATTGTTCGTCAGGCAGAACATTTCGGTCTTCAACTTCTTCTGTTGGCCTTTGCAGCACAACACGTTCAGCCAACTTAGCCGTTGAGCAAAGCAGACTAATCGGACGATGATTCTGGGGAAACAGCTGGATCTGGCCCTGTTTCGGAATCATGACAACTACGACATGCCTCCATCTATATTTATTATGTGTTGTTATGTGTGCTCCCCAACCTTGTCTAATAAAAACAAATTTTTTCTTTGGCATATTCCAATTAATGAAAATATGTTTAATAATCAATCGTATTCTTCTTATCTTCTCCAAATATAAAAAAATGGAAATTTTTGGTGTTTTCCTAGATACACATAATTTTTTATGTTTGATAATAAAGTTCATAAAATATCAGTGAATATATACCATTATGAAATATGTAGTTATTGTGCCATTTCAAACCATTTTTTTCATTGTGTAGTAACGGCTAAATCCATCAATATATTATAAGATGAAAAAAATCAATATTTTCCAACCTGGCTATCAAATTTAACATAACGAAAACACATATTGTGAAATGAAAAAAATAACAACTGAATTTTTCTTTCGAAAAACTGACTGTTAAATTTGAAATTACGAAAACATTTATTGTGAAATATTAAAAAAAATAGCAACTAAATATCTTCAGAAGTTATAATAATAAAACAGACTAGGTTACCAAATTGAAACAAGTTCGATGGAGTACCCTGAAACAAATTTGATTGTAAAATATATTCAAAGTTACCAAGGTATTGGTTATGTTGTAGGTATGTAATGTTCCATTGGAATTCATTTTATTGGGTACCTATATTTTTTAGAGTTCAAGTGCCATTAAAAATCTGTATATGGTTCATGAATTGTTGCTGAGGAGGCTCTAAAAGAAACAAATTAAAAATCTTTATAGTTGCATAGCAATCAACACCAAGTATTTATTAGCATAGTTCTTGAAACTTAACGATTCAATTGTCAATAATCCTAACATTAGTATGCAGTCAAGAAGACTTAGGTATCAACCCCATTAAAAATTCTACCTGGATTGTATTTTATGGCATTCAAAGAAGTCGTTTATTCCAATAATTCCATTTCATACAGAAAATGTCACTAATGTTTACGAATTTTTGTGTTAGTAATACAGTTAGTGAAGTTATTATTAGACAAATTCAATTGCAAGTATAGAACAATAACACTTGTAACTGATTCATTTTATCCAATGGCAAGTCAGAGCTGTGCAGATGAAAAAGAAGTACTTATTGTACATATCAAAGTCAAACATGCTAACATTCACCACGAGAAGCAGAACAAAAAGTTCAAATCCTCGGAAATTTTTTCATAAAACATATCAATATTTTTAAAGCTTCTGATTATATTGCTCAAAAAATGAAAAATTTATTTTTCTGAACGTGCCAAAATTTTTTCAAATAATTAATTCACTTTGTGCCATTGAATAGAGAACATTTTTCTGCAAATGACAATATACTGAAATCGGAATGACACATCACAATTTTAGAGGAAAACATACATTCCATGAGATTGTAAGTCTATTCTACAATATTTTTTATAAATTGTTGGGCCTAATCAGAAGCAACGGATGTTAGGTTTCCCTTCATCATTTTCTTGTACTAATAATAAGTAATAAATAACTTCTTCATGAATATCTAGTTATAAATTATTTCTGTCTATCTTTTTATATTTGTAGCTCTTGAATTTGAAACATTTGACGTTTATGGTACGTCGTTTCTTATTTGATATAACATAAATATTATATCATTCATATAAGCCATAGAAATTTTAACAAACAGTACGTATATTGAACGTTTGTTCGATGGTGATTGACAATATTTCACGATGAACCGTTTGGCAGGAGTTGGCCATTTTTTCGTATGAATATGGGTTTCCATATGTTTATCTCTACTCTAGCTTGGCTGAATACATTGTTGGACAACATGTATGCGGCTTCTTTGAATTTCCTCCTAAAACAGTGTTCCTCCCTGTGTATGATCTAAGCTTGGCAACACTCGATGTTATGTTGATGGGCCCAAACATGCTCTGCTATTCCTGATTTGCTGGTTTCCCCTCGCTGTGTGTGTTTCTTGTGCTCGGCAATGTGAACTTTCAATGGCCCCTTAGAGCCGATATAGGATTTTTCGCTGGTGCAAGGTATCCGGTAAATGCAATTCTTGGAATAGCATTCCGCGTTTGGTGGTTTTCGTGAGGCTGCTACATATAGTGTTTCCGGATTTGAAGTAGGTTCTGATTTTCATTAGTTCGGAGTTCCATTATCTGATATTATATAAAGTGATATGAAATCTTTGAAAGAACTGAAAAAAGAATAAATAAAAATGAATAGCTGAAAATAACAATTATAGTGAGCAAAAAACCTGGAATGAAAAGTTAAGTAAAATACAAGTAAAAATAGAACAATTGAACGAAAAATGAAAATAAAATTAAAAAAGTTAAGAGATTCCAAGCCAAGTTACTTCACGACGTTTCGATTGTTAGTATCCACAATCGTCTTCGTGTGATGACTATTATCACCCGAATATAATTATTTTCATGCAGCTATTTGATCATTTTGTTGGTTTTGTGTTGGAGATTGTGGTAATATCATATAACTGTCATCGTTCAAAATGTGTGTAGCCTTTTCAAGAAATTCTCTTTTATTCATCATAACCCTCGAGTTATTTTTGCCTACTTTGGTTACAATTATGTGAGGGTTGACTTTCAGAAATACATGAGTGGCTATAATATCCCCAAAAGGTTTTTTTTTTAGTTTTCTCAGTCTCTATCAAATTTTTATGTCGTGAAATGTTTCGAAACGTTTACAGCCTTGTTTCTTTTCTCTGTCTCATCTTTCTCTTTCATTTGTGATGTAAAATTTACATGTTCAACATCTATGAGGATATCTTTCGAAAGAAAATCTTTCTTGTCATATAGTAAATTGAATTTTTCACCAATACTCAATAAATAATAAATATGATTTGGTGAAATACCTGAATAATTCCCCTTTTTTCATTCTAATATTTTCTGTCATTGATAAAGACAGACACGATCTTATCAGTTTCATAGATAAATCCATTCGTTTGTTTATGTCTTCGTGTGGTGTTTTTGTCTCGAGAATTTCATCATTTCAGTGTTTATTATTTTTATCATGTACCTAATATATATGATTATTTGAAGTAGTTGCCTTTTCGGTGAGTAGTTTGATTGTGAATTCATGATTCCTCGTAACATTGAAATGATAACAGTTTTGTAGGAGGCATGTATAATGAAAATTCATTGTTACAGAGCCCCGAAGAAAAATTTGATGAAATTCAAAACGTTGCAAGAAAACAATGGCTTATAAAGAAAGGTTGACACCGTTACCCAACTAACCCTTCTTGTTTTGTTAATCTTCGATATTCGTGAATTGAGTCTTCTCTCAATCTCATACATTTATTTGTTCACCCTAACAGACCTCATAGGTCTGATCACAAGGATAACCTTTTTACTTACAATGTAATACACAATAATATACTATAATAATAATACAATAAGTCAGTTACTGACGGGGTCGATTAATAAGTGTGATGATCTCAATGATATCAGAAATTTTGTATATGAAACATCGTATTTAATCTTGTCCTTCTGGTTGGAACGTGAAATTTGATCAACGATAATAAATGATATGAGTAAAGTTTATTATTAAGAAGCCGGTAAAGAAATGATACACATATTTACACATATTTTGCGCCCATTTTGGAGAGACAGTATCCTGAATTCATTCGTTAAATGAGCTGTTACTAAATGGTAGTCTGGCCATACCTTTTTTTGTAGTAAAGATATCCTGAAAATTTGTTCTGAAGTTTTTCTAATTCATATATTCGATCCAAATTCCAATTTACTTCTAACCAATATACAGTACAGCAGTTTGCTCTAATGGATAGTGCTGAAATGTCTAGTTTGCCTGATAATAAACTATCACATTTCATTTGCATTCCTTGTAATATTTCTTGTGTGTTTTTATTCCAGATCATTTATGAAAAGAACAACAAATAAGGGACCTAAATTTGATCCTTGTGGGACTCCAGAAGTAACTTAAAACTGTCTTGAATATGAACCATGATATTTCATGAGTGAATATATGTTTTCCAAGTAGCTTTTGAACAATTTGAGAGTATTTTCAGTTAACCCATAACGACAGCGTCAACAATGAAATGTCATGATCTAATTTATATAAAGCTTTTTGGAAGTCTGCATAGATAGTATCCAGTTGAGATTTGTTTTCAAGTACCTTGTATGCTTTGTGAGTGAAAGTAAACAAGTTTGACTCTACAGTTTTATTTCTTACAATACCGTTTTGCTCTGCACTGATAGGCTTTTCAACAAACTGATATAATCTGTTGAATGTAATATGTTCAAATAATTTAGCTGGGGCACACGTAATAGATATTGGCCTATAATTGACGTTTTATTGCCAGATTTGAAAATTGGAGATATATACCTACTAAGTTTCGTCACTACCTACGATTATGTAAGACATAACTGATGTAAGACAGTAACTGATGAAGTTGCAGTGTAGCGAAACGCGTTTCAAATAAAATTCATGGAAGTAACTGATCAGTGTATTCATAACTTTTTGATTTTTCATTTTGAAGATTTCACTATCGAAAAATGTAATTGACCACTGAGCACAAAAATTGGATCAATTTGTTGATATCCTCACTGAAAGAGGGCTGTGCCAATAATTCAAAATCTCGAGTTTTGCTAGATTACGTTTTCCGCTAAGTGCCACTCTACCGAATAAGAGAAACCGCCAAAGTTAAAACTTTTTAGGTGGGTATTTATATACATTCATCAAGTAAACTCCGTACTCTTGGCATGGACGCGATTTTCTTCAGAAACTTTCCCAGTGTTCGTTTCGTCTTTTGATTTTTTTTTAAGGAAGCGTTAGCAAGGAATCCACTGCAATAAAATTCAATTTTGCTGGCTTCATCCTTACGGTAAAAATAACCCGAGCTTTCATTGAAATTAAAACTCAGGGCTCAGATAACGTACACTAATTGTTCTTTACAGTTGAAAGGTTACAGATCATAGTTTTTATTCGGTTCTCTGTTTCAACTGTTTATGTATCTTTTCATTGTCTAATTGTTAACTCCTTAGACAAAAAATAATGTTCATGAGATTTTTAATTGCAAAATGATCCAAGTCATTTTTGAAACATGTGGACATATAGTTTTAAACCTTGTAAATACTTCTCTTCAAACTTCTAAAATTTCCAATCCTTTAAAAGTTAGTACTATAGTTCCCATTCAAAAGGTAAACAATACAATCAAAGCCAGTGAACATAGACCTATAAATACATTATCATCAATAGAAAAAATGCTTGAACTAGCTGTTTATAAGCAGGTATTTGATCATGTCGAAAAAAAATAAATTTTAATAAATAATCAATCTGGATTTCTTAAAAAGTATTCATGTGAATCCGCATTACAACTCACTTTATCTAAATTCAGAAAAGAAGTTGATAACAATACATTTGTAGTAGCTGTTTTCCTTCATCTGAAGAGGGCGTTTGAAACAATTGATCGTAATATTCTTCTAATAAAATTAAGAGGTTATGGAATTGATGGTGATGTTTACCAATGGTTATTTGACTATGTATTCCATAGAAAGCAAAAAGTCAGAGTTCAAGATAATATCTCACATGAATTGGATATACATATAGGTGTGCCTCAGGGTAGCATTTTAGAACCTCTGCTTTTTATCTTATACTTAAATGACATAAACTTGTTTATAAATGTTGATTTTATAAATTTATTTGCAGATGATACACTATTGGCATGCTATGATACAAGCTTAGATAAAGCTATTGATAAAATGAATGCCACATTAAAGGATGTAAATGAGTATCCCATGGCGAATAAATTAAAACTGAATAAATTGAAAACTAAAGGAATGATCATTACAACAAAATATAGATGGAACAACCTCGATTTGAATGAAATGAATCTACAAATCGATAATTAAAACATTGAAATTGTGTAATGTATCAAATATCTTGGATTCCAGTTAGATAATTTATTACTTTTTGGCAATGATTTCGATTAAATATGTAAAAAAATATCTGAAAAACTATATTTCTTTGCAAGAATTTTTGGTAATTTATCCATTCAGCCTGAAATTACTGTGTACAACCACATTTTGATTACTGTGCTTCTACACTTTTTTTATTTACTCTAAATCAAACATCTCAATTACAAAAACTTCAAAATCGCGGTATGCGAATTGTTCTTAAAGTGAATAGATTCACTGAAATCGGAATTATGTTACAAACTTTGCAGTGGCTACCAGTTTCTTTACGGTTGTATTACATAACTATGACATTTATATATAAAATTGTGAATAACTTATCACCTTCATATTTTTCTGAATTTGTTAGTTTAAATTCAGAAGTGCACAAATATTCCACAAGAAATCATTATTATTTGAATTTATGCAGAACAAATAGGAGAAGTGCCATGAATTCTTCATTTTTCAAAGGATTTGATGCATACAATAAATTACCAAATGAAATTGAATCTAGTCCATCATTAAGTATTTTAAAAAAAACATTTATTGAAATTCATCCACAATGCTATATAGAATAATACTTGGTGAGATAATATTAATAAATACAATATTTGTATGTTGTTTTCTCCTTTTTATCATCGTATTGGAGCTGCACCTATATTGCAATGTATTTTCAATAGCATATGTTGTTATTTTTCAAATTAAACATATTTATTTTCAATTTTAAAATATACCTACATTTTGAGTTTTTTTATATAATTATTTTCAATTTCTATGTTAGTAATATGTTTTATATAATATTGTGTATTAGGATTACCTATTTCAATAAATATATTCTTGTTCTTGTAATCTTTTCAACGACCCCCGGATCATGAATATATTCATAAACCTGTCTCGAATCTATAAATCAATAATACCTTGTGTATCACATCGACATTCCATCAGAAATTTGAGATGAAGAAGTTACGTTATTCAAAAACATTTTGTATGAAAGATTTAGAGATAAGTTAATTGGGCTCTTTCAAATTATTCATCACTTCACTAGTTGAAGAATATCATACTGAATTATTTGAGTTGAAATATCACATTTCACATATATACATGGGTAACTATATATAATACAGGCATCACTTCCAATATCATTGAAAAAAAGAAAGTAATACAAATTATGGAATCATGAAAAAAACAACAAAAATTAAATGGGGCTCCGGGGCGACTTGATTGATTTCAGTGGCGCATTTGTTTTTTCAGCAGCAGAAAAACCCGGAAAAATCTCCAGCCCCACATCATCTGAAAATCTTGATCTGCCAATATCATCTCTTCCATAGAATAAAATGTAGGGTGTCTCCAAAGGCTCCAATAAATTCAGTACATCGCCAGAACACTTAGTGACACGACTATCGTCAAACTTAAAACAGTCCGTTTCCTCTTTGGTCAAGGCGTAATAATGACCAGATTCAACGCCAGAACCACAGTGAACAATGACTGCATGAAGATTGTAATAGTGCTCTGCTAGATTGACTGATTAACTGGTACCTCAGCTATAATTGTTGTCTTATAAGTGTCAGTTAGTTTGGAACATATTCGGCATAACAGTTTATCATCACCCGTTAAAAGTATTATTTTCAGATGATTCAACAATAAGCTTTGCACCCACTGGTTATAAGTCATATTAGGAAACGCTAGTTGAAGTTCCAGAAAGTCACATACGTTTTTGCTACCTCTTGAACATGTACTACATAGTAAACTAGTGAGAATTTTTCCAGCAAAAGATCTAGAAACACAAGACGAGATAGACTGTACGGAATCATTCAATCCAGAGCGGTCAGAAGTATTTCTGTTATTTTCCTGCTCACGAAGATTATTCAACAAGAGCCCCAAGAATTCAGAATAATCCTCTTGTTGTCCTAATGAGTATCTAGTGGACTTCAAAAACTCCAGGAAATCGGTTGATGGGAAAGATGATAATGATAATTATATGAAAACATTTCTTACTCACTATCGTGAGAATGAATGAAAAATGGATTTATACAAAAACAGTCAAAACAGCATAGATAAAAAAGTGACATACGATACCAAAAATGTTCAATCAGATGCTTCCACTACGGGTTGGGGAGTTTTTTGTGGAACAACCGCGGCTTGGAGCTTCTGGGACAAACACATCACAGTAATTATTTTGGAGCTAAGAGCGGCTTTTTCTGGCTTGAAGTGTCCTGTCCAAAATTTAAAAAATGTATTGATGCGTCTTGATAATACAACAGTTATAGAATATATTTCAAAAATTAGAATTACTGAATTCAAACATCTAAATGATTCACCAAAGGACATTTGGGAATGGTGTGACCTAATCCAACAAATGGCAGAACTAAACATTTGCACATGATACATCAAGTCAGCTATTGCTCTTCCATTCAACCATAAAAAAAATGCAAGTTCAACCATCAAAAAATGCAATAGCGGATGAATGTCTACAAGGAAATCTATCGATGCCGAATACGAACACAATAGTGCAATTCTCAATATAATCATGAAACAGTTTGGTCAACTGGATATCGATTATTTTGCTTCACGCGTTGATGAAAAATGTGACAACTACATATCTTGAGGTCCAGACTAAGACTCGGACCTCAGAGATGCATTCACCTTTGATTGGACGTTTCTTTATTTTCATGCCTTCCCATTTTTTGTAATAATTAGAAAAGTTTTGGACAAAATTATCCAGGATTGAGTTACGGGTATTGTCGTGATACCAAGCAACGTCCACCGAGCAACGTGTAAATTGGTAACAAATTGCCAGAAACGTCTCTCCTCTATAGGAAGACATAACAGACTGTCTTTGGTCTGGATTCCTGGCCATACTGTCATGGAAGGCATTAAGGCTGCTGACTGCCTTGCAAAGGAGGGTGCTGCAAGCAGCTTCATCGGACCAGAACCTGTCATTAGCATCGCTTTAGACTTTGCTGAACAAAGATCGAACACCTAGATGGCAAGAAGATGTATGGACTTCTGGCAGAAACTTCCATGAATGGCTCACTCCAAGGCGTTTATTCACCCTTCGAAGCTTGATACCAAACAGTTGGACTACAGTAGGGATGAACTACGATGTCCAACAGGCCTTATTACAGCTCACTGTCATTTGAATCATCATATGCAGAGACTCGGACTGTTGGAAGACAGTCGCCTCCGTTAGGAAAATGATGAAACAGCAGAGCACATACTTTGTAACAAATTTGTATGGATGTAGCCGTTACTACGTGGTAGGAAATCATAATGAAGAATAGGGAATTGAAATTTTCAATGTTTTTTACCACGAAAACTAGCTTAATGTATAAACTAGTTCAAACTAGTTTAATGTATACGTTTTAACTGCAGTAACGTTAATTACAAGTGGAAGTGTTAAAAAACATAGAAAGTGTCAATTCCCTCCTCTCAACTTACTTGGTGCCTGCCCGCTGGGGACCGAATCAGGTTTTTAGAGTTCGGCAGAGCCGTACTCTCACCATCTGACCTGAAAGACCACTCATCATACAAACTAATCAGCTTCGTTAGGAAGCTGGGTTTATTTGGTCGAATGTGAATAGGTGTCACCGAAAATAAACTCTTGCGGGTTGCGGTGGAGGGTAGAATAGACCCACTCACTTTGGAGCTAATCTAACCAAACATTAGGTACCAAATTGGTCAACAAAGGCATGGTACCTATAATTCTGTAAGTTATTATTTGACAAACCCACAGTTCTCTCACCTTTTGAATGATTACCTTCATCTCCATTCGGAGAACATCTGGTAGGAAAGTATCGCATGAAATAAATCCCATAATGATGGCTTCTCTTAATGAAAAAAACATGAAACAATAATGAATTTCATTAGTTCGGACTTCCATTGTCTAATATTAAATGATATGATTTGAAATCCCTGAAATAACTGAAAAGAAGAATAAAAAATTTAAATTAGAGGAATAAAAATGAATAGCTGAAATAACAATTATATTAAGCAAAAAATCGGAAATAAAAATTAGTGAAGTAAAATATACAAGTAAAAATGAAACAAATTGAAAAAAAAATATAAAATTAAAAAGTTAAGAGATTCCAAGTCAAGTTAATTCACGAAGTTTCGATTGTAAGGTGTCCACAATCGTCTTCGGGTGATCACTGGACCGATTCCTCCGGGAGCTGATTATTTGTAGGTCATTTGAGTACTTTCACTTATCTCCTTTTTCCGTTTCACTGGCTCAGTGGGAGATGACCGTTTGGCGGGGGTTAGCCATTTTTCGCCTGATGATGGGTTTCCATATGTTGTGTACCTCTACGCTAGCCGAATACATTGTTGGATAGCATGTATGCGGCTTCTTTGAATTTCCTCCTAAACCAATGTTCCTCTTTGTGTATGATCTCAGCTTGGGACCATTCGATGTTATGTTGATGGGTCCAAACATGCTCTGCTATTCCTGATTTGCTGGTTTCCCCTCGCTGGCCTCTTAGTTTCACCAATATAGGATTTCCCGCACTCACAGGGTATTCGGTAAATGCAATTCTTGGAATCGTAGTTCTCGTTTGGTGGCCTAGTTTTCGTGAGGCTGCTACGGATAGTGTTTCCCGACCTGAAGCAGGTTCTGATGTTGTACTTGGATCCAATTCTTCGTATCTTCTCCGATAATCCTCTGATGAAGGGAGGTGCAAGCACTGGTTGTGACAGCTTCTCATCCTTTCGAGGCTCCTGCTGTCTTTTAGCTAAAGTTTGTTCCACCATCACTTTAGAGTAGCCATTTCGTTGAAGATCATTTTTGATGATGTCTAGTTCTTTCTCGAGACCTTCCTTCGTATTACAAAGTCCGAAAGCACTGTCTAATAGAGTTTTGATGATTCCTCTTTTATTCGATTGATGGTGGTTGGATTCGTGGTTCAGATACTGTTCCGTGTGAGTTGGTTTTCGGTATACAGATGTTTCCCACTTAGTGTCGGTCCTCTTCACCAATACGTCTAAGAATGGCAATTCGTTGTGGGCTTCCTTCTCCATTGTGAAAGTGATGGAAGGTCTTACGCTGTTGATGTGTTTCAGGAAGGCGTCTAGTTCAGTATTCCCATGGTTCCATAATATGAAGGTGTCATCAACGTATCTCAGCCAGACACGAGGTTTCTTGTGGGCTTTTTCAATGGCCAGAGTTTCAAACCACTCCATATATATGTTGGCTATGACTGGTGAAAGTGGCGAGTCCATTGGCAGTCTCTCATCTTGTGTAAAGAATTCGTCCTTCAGTTGGAAATAACAGTTTCGTACACAGCATCCTAGTAATTCCATAATTACTTCTGTAGGTAAATACGTTCCATCTTTTTTTTCACTTTGTTTCATTTTTACTCGTATTTCACTTCACTTATTTTCATTTCAGGTTTAATGCCTAATATAATTGTTTTTTCAGCTATTTATTTTTATTCCTCTTCTTTAATTTTTTAATTCTTCTTTTCAGTTATTTCAGGGATTTCAAATCATTTTATATAATATTAGACAATGGAAGTCCGAACTAATGAAATTCATCATGAAACATTGTCAATCACCTTCAAACGACATGAAACAATAATCTTCGTCCTTAAGAGTATCGTGGGATTTTCGAAAATATCAAAAGTAAGATACTCTAGAATGTGATATGAACATAATACTTAATTCCTTTTGGATATGGTAAACTACCAAAATCGTTTTCATCCCAGAATAATGCATGATCAGCATTATTTTAATTTAAAACCGTCGCGTCCCAATTATTCTTTCACTTGAGATCCGAACCCAGTGCTACAAACTTAGGCAAAAATGTTTCCTCTAGATGAAATTACGCTTAAAAATCTCACACTAAAATTAACTACATCATGAGCGTTAAAAACAGACCAGAGAACACAAACTCTCTCTAAAATTTTTTAATAATATACTTAACAGAATCTGGAAAAGGTTTGGAAATGAAAATTTCTGATTTCATTGAATCCTCAGGGCCAAACATAAAACAATCTGTACTGATCTTCTCATATTTTCGAGTCACCTTTTATAACAAACCTATTATTCAATACCCTGAAGATTCAAATAAACATTAGATGAAGGGAATGTATTTCAGATTTGTTAGTTAAAGTATTGTTGTAATGCATGCCCTAAAGTGGCCGGCTGCCACTGGTAGCCATAAACTAATTGTGACGTAGCTTAGCGCGCGCGAATGTATAATTCGCTGCGGCTCCAGATGTAGCGAGAATAATGCTACCGACTTCGATGGAATTCCGGCGAATTTTCCACCGCATTCGATTACGATATATAAACGCTAGCCACGAGCATATCGACACAGTAAAGTGGAAGTTACAGTACGGTGCGCGAAGCGATCTAGTAAGGCGATAGACATTCGAGTAATAGTTAAAAAGTTTGTTGTATTCAAAGTGAAATAAAGTTGAGTTTGATTATTGTTCAGTGTAGTCAATTATTGGTCAACCCACGGAAATATTCACACTTTCTACCTTACCTCTTTAATTATCACTAGCCAACAAATAAAAAATGCGACCAATGGCTATACATGAGAGTTTAAAGCATCCTGACTGCGACTTCAACATCAATAATTTTCCGTCAGGTAAAGATTTTGAGTTATAGTTATTTTCATTTCATACAAAAATTTTCACATATTATAGGGAACTATAAAATCAAAACAAGAAAAAAACAATATGTTTTGAGGATAACAGACTTTATTTACATTTAACATGAAAAAATATTCAAATGAAGTCTTTTGTGCATAACCTTTTTGCAAATGTTCACTTTCGTTTATATGTTTCATCGTTTTCCCTCATAAGGAACCAACAATAATCCTCCATCATTGCTGCATCCCATCCGCCTTGGTAACGTTGCTCCATTGTCAGCATGTCTCGGAACCCAAATTTTCTGGGAAAATATTCAAATGGGAGTGCGAGAAATGGATTTTGAGAGACATCTCATTCTGTAGTAGTTTTCAAGTAGTTCTTCTACAAGTATTTCGTAATTTTCTACTTTCTTGTTCCCTAAAAACTCCGAAACTATTCTTTTGAAAGAACTCCACGCAGCTAATTCAACATTATACTTGATTTTTTATCAAACTGTAGTTCACTTAGTAGTTTTCTTATTTGTGGTCCAACAAATATGCCTTCCTTGAGCTTTCCATCACTTAATTTTGTAAAAACGTGTTTAAGATATTCAAACGCATCACCTTCTTTGTCTAATGCTTTTACAAACTTTTTCATTAACCCCAGTTTAATGTGTAATGGAGGTAACAAAACGTTTTTGGGATTGACAAGAGTTATATTCTTCACGTTAGCTTGACCTGGAATATATTTATCTCTCGGAGGCCATTTTTTCACTTGATAATGGATATGTGTTGACCTACTGTTCCAAAGGCAAAGAAAACAACAAAACTCCGTAAATCCGCTCTGAAGACCTAGTAATAGTCCTATGACTTTTAGGTCACCACATATTTGCCACTTATAGGTATTATAACTTATTGCATTTAGAATACGTGACATACTTTCGTGTGTTTCCTTCATGGCAACTGCATGTGCAAGAGGAATAGAGGGACTTCTGTTAACATTTTGTGAAAAAACGGCTTTTAAACTTCTTTTAGACGCTGTGTTACCAGATTTCAAACAATTTCCTCAATTTAGGGGAAAAGCATATTTGGCGTGTCGCGTTCATTAAATTTTTGTGAAAAATATCATAACTCAAAAATCTTTCGTGTTAGAAAATTTTCACTATCATTTTTGCATTCAGGTACCTACCAACAATTAAAAAAGAATTGCCTTTGACATAACAGTCGTAAATTGGCTGTAAACTAGTGTTATTTCTCTAAATGTCTATCAACGTCCAACGTCCAAGTTCACTTGGATGACGGTGTATCATTGCAAACTATTCTACAATTACGATGATATACGACTTTCATCAGTTAATGTGAAATCAAAACTGAAAATTTTCTAGAATCCCCAACCGTACCCAATACTCGTTGATTGTACTAAATTCGACAGTACTTTCCTGGACCGTAAATGTGCATCACTTCACTAATAACGTTACAAATAATCGTACCTAGCAATGGGGAATGTTCCTCAATTTAGGTTATTAGAGCAAATGCAAGTTTGAACAAAATAAAGTTGAGTTTAATTCATGAGTTTTTCAAATTCCCTTCGAAAAGTATTCAAATTGATGTTTCAATTGTTGGGTTTTGATTTTTAAAGGGATTTGTTTCTAATTCACATATTGGCAACAGCGCCTATATCAAGTTGAAATAATTTTTACGTACCTAGATATTCTAATTAAAAAAAGGAAAATTATCTTTATAAATCAACAATTGAGGTAAAATATAAATTATAGCTGAATACTACATCTACAAGCCACATAAACAACAGTTGTTTTGTTATTCATTTATAAAGAAGAAGATAGGTTAGGTGCACAAAATGTAATATGTCACAGAATGTCTCGGAACTCGGGACATATGTTAACAGAACAGCACGCCTCTTAAATATGTCATCTTTATTTGTCTTATACAGATAACCGATTCATTATCCTTTATTAGCTATACGGATGTTGCCAAATGGTGGAATAGAAACGAATCCCTTTAAATGTTGAATGCATTATTTCATTCCTCTTTTATAAGTATTTAAATATTTTTTTAAAGAAAAAGGTTGAAATGATAAGTTAAAAATGCGTTGTTTTAGAGCTCTTTTATGAAAACTATTTTATTTTACGGTTGTTAGAATACTGAAGACCAGTCTGCATGGAGAATGCAGAAAGTACTCAGGAATGGACCTCGACAACCATACCCACCAATACACGACGAGCAAGGAATCGTCTACACTGACAAGGAGAAGGCAGAAGCATTCGCGGACAACTTCGAAAGACAGTGCAAAGAAAACGACGTCCCGTTCACGGACGAGGTAGATGAAATCGAGAGACAGGTGGAAAGTACGGTACGAAGAATAAGACAAAGAACTGACAACGCGCAACCCTGGTCCCGACATCTCCAGAGGAAGTGAAAGACATCCTTACACGTCTATCCACTCGGGAAGCACCAGGCCCGGACCGAATAACAAACCGGGCACTGACAGTCCTACCACGCAAGGGTATAGCAGCCGTAACCAACATCATAAATGCTATACTCAGATTGCAGCACTTCCCGTACCCGTTCAAAGAGGCAACGGTTATCCACATCGCGAAGCCCAAGAAGAACCACCTGTTTCCAGACAATCATAGGCCAATTAGCTTACTGCCTTCCATAAGCAAAGTGGCGGAACGTATCATCTTGAAGAGACTCGAAGAACAAACCAGATAACTGGGAATCCTCCCGAACGAACAATTCGGTTTCAGATCAGAACACTCAACAGAGCTACAAGTCCTGAGGGTAGTAGACTTTGCGACCGAAGGCTTCAACCTCGGCAAAGGACACAACACCAGAGCTATCTTCCTAGACGTCTCCAAGGCGTTCGACAGAGTGTGGCATGACGGACCACTGGCCAAGATGAGCGATTTTGGATACACAAAATTAATGTTAAGATTAATTCAGTCTTTTCTAGCTGACAGGCGATGCCTGAGAGTAGGAGACGAATTATCAACAATTCGACTACTTGAAGCAGGGGTCCCGCAAGGAGCAGTCCTTTCGCCATATCTCTTCTCCGAATACATAGCGGACGTGCCCAAGCCAGAGAACAACTTCAACAAGTTGGCGCTCTACGCGGACGACACGGCCCTGCTGGCGAGATCAACGAGTCAAGCGCATGTCACGAGATATTTGCAGCAACAGACAGACAGATTAGAGGAGTGGGCCAACCTGTCGAAAATCAGTATAAACCCTGACAGTATCTCCCTGAGTCAGGAGATACTGTTAACTCGTAGGCTTGTACAACCGGAAGGTAACGTCACCTTCAACGGACAAGAGATTCCGTGGACCAACAAAGCGACATACCTGGGGGTCATCTTAGACAGGAAATTAACATTCAGTCTAACGTACGGCAGAGAATCGGAATGGCCAGACCCCAGGTTCCGAGAAAGGAACCTGGGGTCATCAACCTTCATTGAGGAATGCTCGACGATAGCAACTATAGCCGCCGGTTAGTTTTTGGGGGCTCCCATGCAAAAATTCATTTAGGAATAGTCACGACAAAACAATACAACCGATCGCGAAAGAATAGCACCTAAAGGCTGACTTTCGACCAAAGGAGGTCAGATGTCAATCTTGCTGAAGTTGCCCATCAGCAAGTTGAGGACCGCTCGGAGAGCGGGGGTGGATGGAGTGTTGTATTAGATTCTCCTCGCAAATTAGTTGTGGGGCGAAGCTTTTACTTTAAGGCACTCAACCCGGGAGGGGGCATGGGGGGAGGAAAGTTGTCCATTAGTCATTGGGCCCCACTGAAATTATTTCCGTGTAGCCTTCACGAAAAGTCTTTGGTCTATCATTTCAAATTTCATTTCTATCGGTCGTAGGGGGCTGAGATGAAACTGATGTTTGATTTCAAAGTTCAGAAACGTATGAGCTCTGTATACATACAGAACATAAGTACACCGAATTTTGGGGATACAGGACCGGATTTGTCCAATGTTTCTGAAAGCCGGGATGACATATGCACCTCAGTTTTAAATTCTGTAATATCGGAATAAGTAACATATAAACCATCATCGAAGTGAACTTGATTAACAATTGAATTTCGATTTATCCAACAGACATAAACCGTAACTCTCACGTTTCTGAATTTTGAATCAAAGATCAGTTCCATCACAGCCCCCAACGACTAGCAGAAATGAAATTTCCAAAGATATACCGAAGATCTTTCTAGAGTCCAACTTTCGAGTCGGCAAGCTTCAAATTATCAAGCGTATTTCCAAATTAAAAGTATTTGTACGCCATTCGCGGGACGCAGAAGGAAACAAATTCCTGCCATTCAATCATAATGTTATGCTCATGTGGATTTGTTCGTGATATTGAATAAATAATGTTGGATAAAATGTCTTTTCTGTATTACCCTGTAGTGGAGATGATCCAGATTCGATTAGGTGTTGTGAAAGAAATGAGACCTTAGGACTTCATCACGAGTTGTTGTTTACTCTTGATTTATAATAAATATATTTCAAAGTTTTTTTTTAAATCGATAGTTTTCATTTGTTTTCCTGACAATGATTTTTTTTCTAATTCTGGAATATTCGAATAATTTACCACAGCTACTATAGTAAGTAAGCTGTGAATTTACCATCATCCAAGTGAACTTAATTAATAATTGTATTTTGATTATTATCCACCGGACCTAAATCGGACTGCCTTCAAGGCTCGATCTGCCAGTCTTACACCTGAGGTGCATATATCATCCCGGCTTTCAGAAACATTGGACGAATCCACCCGGTTCTGTATCCCCAGAGCATCCCCAAAGTACGGTGTACTTATGGTGTTATGTTCTGTGTATATACAGAACTCATCACGTTTCTGAACTTTGAATCAAACATCAATTTCATCACAGCCCCACCCTTAGACCGATAGAAATGAAATTTGAAGTGATAGACCAAAGACTTTTCGTGAAGGCTACACGGAAATAAATCCAATGGGGTCCAATGACTAATGGACAACTTTCGAGTCGACAACGTTCAGAATATCAAGAATATTTCCAAATTTAAAGTATCTGCATGTAACTGCTGCCATCTGCAATGACGAATCTACCCCAACTACGCTTCTGCGTCGCGAGACGCGTAGGGAACAATTTGTAATCATTCAATCAAAATGTTATGCTCAGAGGTGATGGTTTGTGATTATGAAATAGTGATGATGTTGGACAAAATGTTATTTTCTGTATTACCCTGAACAAGAGACGATAGAAAATTTGATTAGGTGTTCTGAAAGTAAAGGGACCTTTGGACTTCAGCAGGAATGGTTGTTCACTTGATTTAAAATGAATATATTCTGTAGAACTGCAACACTCATAGTTTCCATTTGTCTTCCTGTTGCTTCGACATTGAATATAGCTAGCTCCGAGATTTCGTTCTTTTTTACCTAGAAAAAGTATGTTAACAAACTTGAACTTGAAGTGAGTTGAAACCCAGCTAATTCTAGTGATGTTCTTTCTAAAAGTTTTCTGGAAATTGTACAGTTGGAAGACCACGAAAAAGAAGTAAATCGTTGTTAAAATAACGTATATATCAATGCTGGAAAATTGAATCTACAAATTGGACTTTAAACAACTCAAATATTTTTTGATATTAAACTACCATGCCTCAAAACGAATTGACTACAAGGGAGTTGTATGATTTACTTATAAAGTCGCTAGAAGAACAGACGGCAAAACTTACCTTAGAAATAAACAGAAACAGAACAGAGTACGAGAAGAAACTACTGGAAACTCGAAAACAAAAAATAACTGTCCTACAAGAAAATAATATGGCCATAGAGAGACAAGTCAGAAAGAATAATATTATTTTATTTGGGTTTTTATGATGCACTGTTTGGAACCTTTGGTGTAGTAATGAATATTACTATAGTTTTTTCCCAACACCAAATCGTTATTTTTAACACCTCGATACGTGTTTCGATCACCTAGTGATCATCATCAAACAGGAGTTTTATCATCCTCTTTGAAGATGATCACTTGGTGATCGAAACAAGTGTTGAGGTGTTAAAAATAACGATTTGGTGTTGGGAAAAAACTCCAGTAATATTTATTTGAGTTTGACCAATATCCAGATAATTTATTGAAACAAACTCTTCAAAAACTCAATTCTTTGTTGGGACTGAATCTTACACAATCGGATGCCAATAATATATTCCAAATTGGCAAAATACTGAAATAGCAGAAACCGACCGCTGGGACCTTCATGCTAATTCTATGACAAAAAAAATAAGAGGACTGATTGGTAGACTCAGGTATTTAGCGAACTTTCTGGATATTCGTCACTCAAAAACAGTTCATTTTGCATTAATTGAATCTCACTTGTCTTACGGTATCCTGGGTTGGGGAGGTATTCTTGAATGTCACCTAGAAAAAGTTAATGATTTACAAAGGTGGGTTTTGGGAAAAATCCAGAATAAAAAAAATCATCTTTCCCTGTGATGAACTTTTTTCATTGAGCAAAATACTCGACATAAGACAGTTATACTGCCAAAGAATAATTCTGAGTATTCACCGATCATTAATTGAGCTCAAACCTATAGAACATAATCACGCCACTCATGGTAAAAACGAAATGGTGAAAATCCCAATATGTGACAAAAAAAAATTGGACAGAGAAGTGTGTTATATCTAGGCCCCAAATTATATAACAACTTACCTCCACAATTGAAATTGATAAGTAATGAAAATTCATTTAAACATAATTTGAAAAAATGGATTCTTTATACAAATAGAATATTCTTTAGTGACCTAGTGAACAATAAAATGTAATTAATAATAAAAAACTACCATTTCCGGATTATGACATGAGTACCGATAGTGAGTATAACACACCTATTGTGACTAACCTCCTGAATGTGAAATATTCAGCATGGCTGACCTATAATGATTAATTTCTAGATTATGAAAAATGAAAACAGTATTGCAGCATCCCTAATTCTAATTGCCCAGTAGATTTTCTCTCACGTACAAGCAATCACTTACTTTTGTGAGTACCTATGTTTATTTAATGGAATTTATGTAATGTTTCATTGCTTTTTGTTATTTTCTTGTTGTTGAATAAACAACAAACACATCAGAGCATAACATTTTCAATAAATGATAAATAATGTTTCCCCTCTACTTCACGCAACGCAGAAGCGTAGTTAGCGTAGATTTGTCATTGCAGATGGCAGCAGTTACATACAGATACTTTGAATTTATAAAAGTGCTTGAAATTACGAACGTTGTCGGCATTAGTCCCCATGTGCGTAAGGGCCGCTCTAAACGCACCCAGATACATGCCCAACAGGTACATCAACAGAGACCTGGACCAGGACCCCCATTACGTGGACACATACCTGAGCCTTGAAAATAGTCCGGTTTATGTCCGGTGGAAAATAATCAAAATACAATTTTCAATGAAGTTCACTTGGATGGTAGGTTATATGTAAATTATTCGAAAATTCCAGAAATTGAAAAATAAAATCAACTTGACAAATCCTATTGATTTGAAAAAACCTTGAAATATATTGAAAATCAAGAGTGAACACCAATTCATGATGAAGTCCCATGTTCCTCACAACACCTAATTGAATCTGGAATCACTGGGATCATCTCCATTGCGGGGTAATACGGAAAATACATTTTATTAAAATTATTTATTCAACATCAGCACGAACAAATCCATATGAAGATAACATTTTGATTAAATGGCAGGAAATTGTTTCCCTCTGCGTCCCGCGAGGGGTAGAATAATGATAAGTGTAAATTCGTCATTGTAATAACAGCGGTTACATACATACAAATACTTTTAATTTGGAAATACGCTTGATATTTTGAACGTTGCCGACTCGAAAGTTGTCCATCAGTCATTGGACTCAATGGGGACTCTTTCCATATAGCCTCTAGAAAGATATTCGGTATATCTTTCAAAATTTCATTCCTATTAGTCGTTGGGGGCTGTGATGTAACTGATGTTTGATTAAAAGTTCAGAAACGTGTCAGTTCCGGTTTATGTCTGGTAGATAAATCGAAATACAATTGTTAATCAAGTTCACTTCGAAGATGGTTTATATATAACTTATTCCGAAATTACAGAAATAAAAAAACATTTTCAGGAAAACAAATGAAAACTATGGATTTTTAACCTTGGGAATTCATCAGGAATGGTTGTTTGCTATTGAATACAATAAATATATTTTGAAGTTCTCCAAAATCCTTAGTTTTCATTCATTTTTCTGACTATGATTTTTTTTTAATTCTGTAATTTCGGAATAAGTTTGCAGACCATCATCAAAGTGAACTTGACTGAAAATTAAATTTTGATTATTATCCACCGGACATAAACCGAACAATTACTCATTTTTTCAAAATGCATTGTCAGAAACACACATGGAAACAATGGACAATTTTACAGAATAAATTTATTTTGAATCAAGAGTGAACCAACCATTCCTGATAAAGTCCATAGGTCCCTGTTCTTTCAGAACACCTGTCGCCTGACGGCGACTCGCGCGGGCGGCCTGTTGTTCTGGTCTCTATCGGTCTTTTGTATTTATCCCGTTCTCTGAACCTGGGGTCGTCCCTGTTCAGCGCTTCGTGCAGGTCTCGAAACGCAGGGTTATCGTGCGCTCTGATTCTTTTAAACACGCTTTCTGCGTGTTTTCTCAGGTATGTGTCCACGTAATGGGGGTCCTGGTCCAAGTCTCTGTTGATGTACCTGTTGGGGTATCTGGGTACGTTTAGGGCGGCCCTTACGCACGCGTTCATAAACCATTGTATGCTGTTTCTGTACGTCTGCGTACAGAAACAGCATACAGCCAGCTGCGCTGGCGTACAGTATCATTGGGAGGATTATTGTTCTGATCATTAGCAGGTTAACTTTCAGCCCCATGTTGGATTTGAGGCCTATAATTGGTGCTTGCCTGTGTCTAGCTGATCTCGCCATCCCGATTCTCTCCCTTAAGTGAGCACGGAATGTCAGTCTTTGGACAACTTTCGAGTTGAATGAATGAATGAATGAATGAAAATCGTATATTACAAGTTTTTTACAGTTTTTTACAATTTTTGTGTGTGTATGTGTTTGTGTAGGACTCTGCTATAGCCTTATGCCTCTTCAGGGTGAGTGAGTTGTGTGTGTGTTTTGTGTTTTATGTTGGTGTTTGTGTTGTGTTGTTTTTGTGTTCCAGTTTTCTTCGTTGGTTTTTATGTTGATCCGTGTGGTAGTCCGGGTTCGTTGCGATGGTCGGTGGTCCAGATGTTGTGACTCGGTACGGGTTTTTGGGCCGGGGTTGTGCGTGTTTAGGATTTCGGTACTTTCCGGGGCGCTGCTGTCAGGTATCCGCTATCTGTATCCCAGTGGGAAATCCTCTAGGATGTCCTGGATCAGCTCCGGTGGGTCTTCCATCGCTCCCAGGAGTCTGGCTGGGAGAAAGGGGAGCTTTTTCCTAGGTTTCCTTCGGGATCTTCCACGGGGAATCCATGGCGATGTGAGCGTGTCGAAGGCATCGGTGTTGTTGCTGCTCATCGTCCTGGTTGCATATCGTCCTCGGAGTTCCTGAAATCTTTGGTCGATTGGTGTAGTATTTATGAGGTTGTATAAGTGTAGGGAAGGGTATCGGTAGTGCAGGTTGTGTATGTTGCGTAGTATTCTTCTTTCGGTCGTAAGGATGCGGTGGGACAGTCTCGGAGGAAGCGTACAGTATATCATTGCTTTGTAGTCGAGGACTGGTCTTATAAAGGTATTATAGGTATGAAGCACAGTTCTACTGTCGCATCCCCCAAGCTTTCCTCTCAGAGCTTTTAGAAGGTTAGCTCTCTTCCGGACTTTGTCCAGTGTCTCTCTCAGGTCGATTTCCCAGTTGAGGGTCCTCGTGAAGGTGACCCCCAAGTAGGAAACCGAGTCCTGGAGTATGAGGTTTTCCCCCAAAAGTCTGAGATTCAAGTTGTCCGGGTTTAGTTTGGGACGGGTAGAGGTGTTAGGATGTCGGAAGAGGATTGTTTGGGTTTTTGTGGGGTTGATTTTGATACGCCATTTGTTGCACCACTGCTCGAAATGGTCGATCATATTTTGGGCTTGAATTTGCAAGCGGCGGGTGTTGGGGGCGGAGGAGTATAGGATGGTGTCATCGGCGTATTGGAGGATTTTATGGGTTGTGGGAACATCATGTGCATAGATGAGGAATAGGGAAGGGGCGAGGACTGATCCCTGGGGGACTCCGGCTTTTGGGGAGAAAGGGGTGGATAAGGCTTCACCGACTTTGACGCGGATATGTCGGTTGGATAAATAGGAAGCTACTAGTCGGATAAAATGATGAGGCAGATTGATTTGGATAAGCTTCCAGATCAGGCCCGCGTGCCAGACCTTGTCGAAAGCCTTTTGGATGTCTAGGGAGATTGCAATGGTGCAAAAAGATGCGTTGATATTTTGGGATATGTGGGTGTGTAGTTCGACTAGTGCGTTCTGGGTAGAATGTTCGGTCCTGAAACCATGTTGATAGGGAGGGATAATGTTGTGGAGTGTGAGGAAGTCGTTTAAACGGTTAGTCATCAATCGTTCCAGCAGTTTTCCAAGGCAGCTAAGCAAGCTGATGGATCTGTAGGAGTCGGGATTAGTAGGATCCTTGTGGGGTTTAGGGATTAGAATTGTGTTAGCCTGTTTTCAGGCGTTTGGAAAGTAGGCGTGTGCGAGACACGCATCTAGGATGTGTTTGATGAATGGGATTGCTGAGGCGGGGAGGTTTTTCAGAACACGGCGGTTAACCGAGTCTGGTCCAGGAGCGGTATTTCTACCACTGTGGATGGTGTTGAGGATATCTTCCTCGCTGAATGGGGATCTTAAGGGACAGTTGGCGTCGAGGGGGATTTGACCTGGGTGCCTGCCCAACTGCGCTGGCACCTGTTGGTGAATGAGGAAGGTTTTTTCGAGATTTTCACGGAAGGCTTCGGCTTTGTCGGGAGGGGTGGAAATGATGTTACCGTCAATCACCAGGTGACTGTCGGTTTTCCGTTTTTGTCCTGTCAGGACTTTGAATTTGTTCCAGAAAGCCATTCCATCTCGGTAATCTAGTTTTTTAGTCTCCTCTATCCACCTTTTCTGGGTGAATTGGTTGATGAGGAGGCGTATACGAGCGTTAAGACGGTTCCACTCGGTTTTAAGGACAGGATCCCTGGTACGGACAAAAGTTCTATATAGTTTGCGTTTATTTTTTATGAGGTAAGGGGGAAGTGGGGATTGATCTATTCGTCGGATGGTAGTAGGAGTGGATAAGTCGTCGGACTCTGAAATAATTTTTTGAATTGATTCAATTTGGGAGTCAATTTGTCTAGAGTGGTTAAGTGGAGGATTGTCAAAAGTAGATAGTTTTTGGTTAACGAGAAGTTGGAATTGTTTGACGTCTGTGTATCTATGGTTTTTGTATGAAATGGTTTCAGGAGTGGAAGGAGTAGGGAAGTTTAAGGAGGTTTTGATTTTCAGGGGGAGGTGATCTGACGTGATAGTGTCTCCGATATAGGCCAGCTCATCGACCATCTCTATCAGGCTCTCAGAGCACAAGATGTGGTCGATGATAGAGGCCCCCCGGTGACTCAGAAACGTCGGGTCGGGGCAGGGAATTCTATAAAGGCTGTATTCTAGAAGTAGGTTAGCTAGTAGACGGCCATTGGCATTGGAGTTAGAATCTCCGAATTGGGTGTGGCGAGAGTTGAAATCGCCTATTAGGAATGCTTTAGGGAGAGAAGATGCATATTCAATTAAGTCTCTGGAAAGAGTTTGTGTTGGATGATTGTAATGGGCTATGACAGTTATGTTGCCGGTGTTAGATAGAAGATCTATCGCTAGGCAGTCGAGTTCGGTTAGGTTAGGAGGAAAGGTGTGTTGTTTGTGGGGAAGTCCTCGTTTTGTTAGGATAGCGATGCCTCGAGAGTGAGGGTCTTTTGGACGGTGGGTTGTATTGAAACCGGAGAAGTTGGGAGGATTTTTGGTCAGTGTATCGGCAATACATAGGATATGGATTTTATGGATATGGAGCAGTGTTTTTGTGTGGTATCTTTTTCTGTTGAGGCCCTGGGCGTTTACTGTACCAAGGATTAAACGCCCATTATCCCGTATTATTTGAGACTCAGCCATCGAGTTCAGCCATCAAATCGGTGAACGTATAGTCCACTTTATTGCCACTACCCGTGGCGAAGAGTGAGTGTCCCAAAATGGTTTTACATAGCTCGTTGGTGAGAGCTAGGATTTTGGATCTCATGGTGGGCATGAGATTGAGAAGGAGCGTGGTCTGGATTTTTATAACTTCTTGGATTTGCTTTCGTGTTGGCAACGTTCAAAATATCAAGCGTATTTCCAAATTTGAAGTATCTGTATGTAACTGCTGCCATCTACAATGACAAATTTACACTAAGCAGAGGGGAAATATTTTCAATCATTTATACAAAATGTTATGCTCAGCTGAACAATTACTCATTTTTTTTCATAGTCAGAAACACAAATGTAAATAAACAATGGATTTTGAAATTTCTGAATTCCTGAACACCCAATCAAATTTTCTATCGTCTCTTCTACAGGGTAATGAAAATCATTTCCCTACGCGTCTCACGACGCAGAAGCGTAGTTAGTGTAGATTCGTCGTTGCAGATGGCAGCAGTTTTATGCAAATTCTTTAAATTTGGAAATACGCTTGATATTTTGAACGTTGCCATTTCGAAATTTGTCCATTAGTCATTGGACCCCACTGAACTTATTTCCGTGAAGCCTTCATAAAAAGGCTTTGATCTATCATTTCAAAGTTCATTTCTATAGGTCGTAGGGGCTGTGATGAAAATGATGTTTGATTCAAAGATCAGAAACGTATGAGTTTTGTATACACACAGAAAGTATACCGTACTTCGGGATACTCTGATGATACAGGACCGGGTGGTTCGTCCAACGCTTCTGAAAGCCGGTATGACATTGTACTTCTCGTGCAAGACTGGCAGATCGAGCCTTGAAGGTAGTCCGGTTTATGTCCGGTGGAAAATAATCAAAATACAATGGTTAATCGAGTTCACTTGGATGGTAGTTCATATGTAAATTATTGGAAAACTCCAGAATTTGAAAAAAAACATTGTCAGAAAAACAAATGAAAACTATTGATTTTGAAAAACTTTTAAATGTATTTATTGTAAATCAAGAGTGAACAAAAATTCGTGATGAAGTCCAAGGTCCCATGACCATCTCAACACTTAATTGAATCTGGAAACATCTCCGTTGCGGGGTAATACGGAAAATACATTTCATAAAAATTATTTATTGAACTTCAGCACGAACAAATCCATATGAGTATAACATTATGAATAAATGGCAGGAAGGAGATTCTTTCCCTCTGCGTCCCGCGAGGGGTAAAATCGTGTTAAGTGTAGACTCGTGATAAGTGTAGACTCGTCATTGTAGATGACACCGGTTACATATATATAAATACATTATAATTTGGAAATACGCTTGATATTTTGAACATTGCCGACTCGAAAGTTGCCCATTAGTCATTGGACTCAACTGGACTCATTTCCATAAAGCCTCAGAAAGATCATTTGAAATTCCATTCCTATCAGTCGTTGGGTGCTGTGATGGAACTGATGTTTGATTAAAAGTTCAGAAACGTGTCAGTTCCGGTTTATGTCTGGTGGATAAATCGAAATACGATTGTTAATCAAGTTCACTTCGAAGATGGTTTATATGTAACTTATTCCGAAATTACAGAAATAAAAAAACATTTTCAGGAAAACAAATGAAAACTATGGATTTTTAACCTTGGGAATTCATCAGGAATGGTTGTTTGCTATTGAATACAATAAATATATTTTGAAGTTCTCCAAAATCCTTAGTTTTCATTCATTTTTCTGACTATGATTTTTTTTAATTCTGTAATTTTGGAATAAGTTTTCAGACCATCATCAAAGTGAACTTGATTGAAAATCAAATTTTGATTATTATCCACCGGACATAAACCGAACAATTACTCATTTTTTTCAAAATGCATTGTCAGAAACACAAATGGAAACAATGGACAATTTTTACAGAATAAATTTATTTTGAATCAAGAGTGAACCAACCATTCATGATAAAGTCCATAGGTCCCTGTTCTTTCAGAACACCTAATCAAATTTTCTATCTATCGTCTCTTCTACAGGGTAATACAGAAAATAACATTTTATCCAACATTATTATTCCAAAGACATAAGCACTTCTGACCATAACATTTTGAATCAATGATGAAAATCATTTCCCTACGCGTCCCACGAAACAGAAGCGTAAGTGAACTTAATTAACAATTGTATTTCGATTATTATCCACCGGACATAAACCGGACTACCTTCAAGGCTCGATCTGCCAGTCTTGCACCTGAAGTGCAATGTCACCCCGGCTCTCAGAAACGTTGGACGAATCAACCTGGTCCTGTATCCCCAGGTGAACTTATGTTCTGTATGTATATAGAACTCACACGTTTCTCAACTTTGAATCAAACTTCAGTTTCATAACAGGCCCCCTACGACCGATAGAAATGAAATATGAAATGATAGACCAAAGACTTTTCGTGAAGGCTACACGGAAATAAGCCCAGTGGGGTCCAATGACTAATGGACAACTTTCGAGCCAGCAACGTTCAAAATATCAAGCGTATTTCCAAATTTGAAGTATCTGTATGTAACTGCTGCCATCTGCAATGACGAATCTACACTAACTACACTTCTGCGTCGCGGGACGCGAAGGGAAATAATTTTCATCATATAATCAAAATGTTATGCTCAGAGATGTTTGTTCTTGATTTTGGAATAGAAATGTTGGACAAAATTTTATTTTCTGTATTATCCTGTAAAGGAACGATGGAAAATTTGATTGGGTGCAGTGACGTAACTATACCGTTCGAGGCCCGTGGCAAATCAGATGGGCCCCCTCTATCCAATATAAAGGAGCTGAACCAACAATAATACTATTTTTTTATAATACTTATTATACACTTTAACTTGTGAGAGTACTTTAATAAATCACTATGTTAAATAGGTACATACAAACTTTATAATTATACTTAGGTACTTAATTTTCTGATAATTCACTTTAAATTAAAAGTACCTAATTTAAAGTACCGTCAGCATCTAATTGATATGGGCACATAGAGTAGTCAAAATGATTTGAAAAACGAAAAAGCTATTTGATATAGGCAGTCCGAATCATCATATTGTTGTGAGCACACAAGGTGTTCAAAATATAAAATGTTAATCAATAAAACTCCTTCCTTCGGACTTTTTGTTCAGCAAAAGTGGTAATGACATCATCAAAGTTAAAATTTCGAGCCATAGAATTTTCGATGGATAGAATAGCCAAGTTGCTTAACCTGTCTTGTCCCATAGAATGTCTCAAATAAGTTTTTATCAATTTCGGTTTCGAAAATGATCGATCGGCAGTATCGGCACTAACTGTAGTCACAGGAATGGTGAGAAATAATAGAAATGAAGTGCACACTCCAGGAAAGCTTGAAGACATAGAATGATTTTTTTATTATTAATTAGTGAGCAAGTTCTCTTATAGAAGATGAAGTTTCTATTTCGTGTCTAAAAGAGGATCGAAAACTGAGAATTTCTTTGGAAAACGAGATGGATATATCTTCTTTATATAGATGGACAAATGCTAAAACCATTTTCAATAAATTTTGCAAGTGGCAGGTTGCAAGACACTGAAACAATTTCATTCATTCCAAGGAAACGCGATTTCAGTTGATTAATGATAATGTCTAATACACGATAGATTACGTTCACTTCAAACAAGCTTTCAGGTTCTAAGAGACGTTCATCCTCACAAATTCATCTAACGAGTTTTAGGAAATTCAAAGTTTCCAATCATCATAGCCTTCCATCCAAATATGTTGTATATTTTTAGATGCCTTATTTGTGAATAACCAACATGGTTCACAAAATGCTTTTTAAGGCAATAGGGAATAGTACGGCCACGTACGTTCTAACTTCACGCCAGATTTAGTAATATTGTAATAATATCTATCCAAGAAAGGTATTTTGTTTCTATCCCTTAAAAAAGAGCCTTTTGGTTCACAGGGTTCGATTTCGATCACAAATCGTTTTATATTGAGTTCTTTGAAGTTACCTTTATCAGTAAAGTACGGTAAAGATTCCAATTTTACTATATCCAAAAATGATTCGTTTGAAGATTTGCTCGTACCGGGTTGTGGTTGCTCTGAATCTAAATATTCAATGTTATCGGGCTCTGCGATATTGCCACTTATGACGACATCATTTTCTGCCCTTCCCATGCGCTGTTCATTTGATTCTTCTTCTATACTATCTTGATTCTTGAAGTACTGATGTATTTTAGGTATCTTTTTGTTTTGTTCTTCAGACTCCTTCTTTCGCTTTCATTTTTCGCTACCAGTCTGATACTTTCTAGAACAACACCGTAAACAGTTTGTAATGATACTATAGTTTTTATTAAATGAAAAATCTGATTGCTAAGAAGTGCCAAAGAAGCGGCCGAAAAAATATATGTAACGAAAGTCCACCTTTTTGTTCAATGCCTAATTCAAGCGTACAATTTTATAATTATTGAAAGAACGATAAACATAGGTGAATAGTTTTGGTGGTTACATTTTGTCAAAATAGTGTTTGTGCTTTTCAAATAGGTACTATCGATACCTACCGACGATGTAAATGATTATTTTTATTGGTAGATTAAAAATTAAAATGATTGTTATCTTATAAATTATTTTAAATATCAGAATAAAATTCTAACCGAGTTGACATTGTCAACCTATTTTCACAATTGACAAATTAAATATATCCTTATTAGGAACAAACACCCAATTCTTACAACTATAAACTGCTTACTACTTCAGTGCTTGCGTAACATGTATAATAAATAATAAATGTTTGGAGTTCTCCTCTGACCGGGGGCCCCTTCCGGCTGGGGACCCGTGGCATTTTGCCGACTTGCCACCCTGTAGTTACGCCACTGATTGGGTGACACACAGAAAGTACACCGTACCAGGTAACACGGCAAAATATCCCCAGCCTGTTGTCAGGACCGGGTTTCTGAAAGACGACATGTGGCATGTACACCTCAGGCGTGCCATTCCCAGGACTGGTATATCGAGCATTGAAGGAGATTCAGTTCAAGATATTTCTTGAAATGATTCTTAACATCTTCGTTTTCCTTTGGTCGTTGATAGATCATTTAATCTAACACCCTTGTATACGTTCCAGCACAAATTTCAGATTCAAAAACTACAAACGTTTTCATTTGTGATGTACTTATCTCTCTTCTGCCCCGCTTAGTCATTCTTTAGTTTTGTTGCATTGATGATAGGGCTCTTACGTCTCAATCAGTGTTGTTATTAATACATATTATTGCATATAAGGATAACACTTCCAAAATACAAATCATGGAATTATAAAACAACAAAAATTAACTGGCGCTCTGGGGCGACTGTGACGATTCCGGTGTATATATGGTTAGATAGATGTAAATTTCGAGCAGTCATTTTATAAGTTCAACAAAAGTTAAACTTTATACAGCAGGTAGCACAGATCTTAAATATGGGTGTGATGTGTCACTTGGTTAGGAATAGAAAACATTTTTTATTTTATTTATTTTTTTGTAGTTTAATATATATGGCTATATTATGCGTTTACATTGATGCACAATCTAAGAGAACACAAATACGTTCAGTACATGAGGCATGAAACATTTCACAGGAGTATCAGTTATATCACATTACAAGTCTATTACCATCGAACTTTCGGAGCACATCAACTTTATAAATTCCGCACTTTTCAGGAATCTCCAATTGAATATCTATTCAAATGGTTCACCTTGGGTCTCGAAACTACCCTCTTACTATTTATAGCTGCATGGCTATTTAACTGAATCTAGACTCTAATCTAGTTCCGACTCTGAATCTGACTCTCTGAACTCTCTTTGTCTGATTCTCTCTGATCTGAACGGTATTGGCATATTTATACATCTCTCCCTGCCATCAAAGTTGACCTAATTATCCCCACTCATGTCTTGGTGTTCGTGAGAAGGTCACTGGCTTACAATATCTAATTGTTTATAGATATTTCGCAACAGGATGAAACACTAAGAAATTGCTGAGTAACCATCTGTATATTGTGCAATACCCATTAATTTTAACGAGTTTCTCGTGTCGTTTATGGTCCAAAACTGGACACTCGTGTGACCTCGTTTACATGACCTTCCACGTGTCGAACTATTGCAAGATCAGATATGTGGAAATTTCCCTCTCTTCTGACTGAGTCACGTTTCAGTTTTCAAGATTTGATAATTCAATTTTCTTTCTTGCTGAGCTCCGTGGTTCGAATGTCTAGGGCTAGGTGAGTGCACTTTTGATTGAATATTAACTTTGATTTTGGAAACTTTATTTATTGATATACATCTTTATCGCGGTTGAATTCAAATATGATTTTATCTTGATCTCAAATAGTTCATGGATCATTTCAAAATTATTTATGAGGTTGGCACACGACTTCATTGATTCCAGTGGCGCATTTGCTTTTTCAGCTGCAGGAGAACCCGGAAAAACCTGCCGCACCACTTGTAGGTTGTCTCCAGAGGCTATAATAAATTCAATACAACACCAGAACACTTAATGACACGACTAGCGTCAAATTTAAACCAGACCGTTTCGTCTTTGGTTAAGGCGTAATGATGACCAGATTCAACGCCAAAACCACGCTGAACAATGAATGCATGAAGATTATAATAGTGGTCTGCTAGATTGGAGTGTTCATCAATTTCGAACCTTCGTAAGAGGTTGGTGCTTCCGTCAGAGGTTAAGTCATATTTGAAGATAATCAGTATCATTATTAGATTAACTGGTGCCTCAGCAATACTTTTTTCTTATAACAGTCAGTTAGTTTGGCGCATGTTTGGCAATACAGTCAATCATCACCTGTTGGAAGTTCCATTTTCAGATGATTTAACAAATTTAATCATTTATGCATCACTTTTCTCTCCAGTGAAACGAATGAGCAAATGTGATTTTTCTGTTAACAAAAAAATTATCATTTTTAATGTATATGATGCTCTCATACACCAAAATCCTTCGTAAACCATTCATACTCTGGTATTCGCAAATGACTCGACTTTCAAAATCATCGATATGAATTCAATAATCAGAGAAGAAATGAAGCTGTGAAATCATCAAAACCATCTTCAAGGAAAAAAAACTGTGCTTTTTCATGAAAATTTAAAATTTACAATTAGAAGAATAGTACATTCACTTTTTTAAGATAGAAATGCCGATCCTCGACAAATTAAAGGGAACCTTTAAAGAATACCAAAGTAAGTCTCCAATGATAAGAGGCCAGACCTTGGGAAAAACTTCAAAGAATTGAATTTCAGTTGAGAATAACGTAACAGAAAATCGCTCCTAAACGAGAATGATGACATTACCTAAGGCAAATAAGAGAGTTTCGAAGTGGGAAAAGGAAGATTTATTATCTGGGCGAAACTTGGTCCAACAAAGGATATGCCGTTGGAAAGATGTGGCCAAATAAAAACATCATTTCACGTCAAGCATTTTTAGAAGGCTGTCTACCGAATTGAAGTAGCTTTCTGGAAAAGTGAAGCGACTGATTATCACCCACAACCGTGTTAGGAATCACACGTTAAAAGGTAAGACCTCGTTAGTCCTTGACTGGCACAAGTTTCGACTTCTGAGAGTTGTAGTTCGTAGGGGTGCGATAGCTGGTTAACGGAAAAAACTTATTTTTAAACATATTTTTTTAATGGAAGTGTTGTATCTTACTCGAGATTATTTCTGAAATTACCACATATGAAATTCCTATCAGTCAAAATAGGGTTAGTGATGTAGCTATGAAAAATATATATATATATATATATATATATATATATATATATATATCCATATATCATATATATATATATATATATATATATATCAAATCCAACTGCACAAAAGGTGTTTCATTCAAATTCATCGAGGTACATCAGAATTGTGTCACGGATTCAACTGACTGAGACTGGCTCAAGAGTAAGAGTACGATCCTAGAGTGAGACCCTTGAGTAAGACCCTAGAATGCACAATAAAATAAATTGAAACCTATTACTTAATTACTAATAAGAGTAAAACTACCTCTTTTGATGAGGGTCTACGATCATATATGAAATTCGGCAGCTTCTCGATTTTGTTGGAAAGTGCTGCCTGAAAACGTTCGGTTTCGAGTTGCAAGAAAATTGTGTATGAAAATCTTCGACTTACGATTTTACAGGAACAAGCAGCGAATGTAAATACCTCTCAAGGTACTAGTTTTCAACCAAATGTCAGGAATACGTTTATAACGTATCTACACAAGAAAACATGAAAACTAGTGTAACATAAGATTCAGCAACGAAAAATCTCTAAACTTGGATGAAAAAAAATCACTTCAAA
Source organism: Leptinotarsa decemlineata (assembly GCF_025532065.1). NCBI lineage: Eukaryota > Metazoa > Arthropoda > Insecta > Coleoptera > Chrysomelidae > Leptinotarsa > Leptinotarsa decemlineata. The sequence continues at coordinate 7,499,963 of NW_027412694.1, read as the reverse complement.
TTCTTCGTGAACCGTTCGCTACCTTTTCGACTTATTCTATCGTCCAAACTTCGAGAATCCGTTTTGTTTTTTTTAATCCCCTGGCATTTAACACTTTTTGTGGAGTGCGTAGAATGTTTTGCTTGCCGAACTTCCTACAATCTTTAACTGTCAGTAGACAACCACAAATTCATTTTGTTCAATGGCTAGTACAGGGTGTTCCCGAATAGCCATGCCCATTTTGTTGTAACGCTAAACTAGCCGTTACAAATTCCACCTGAACCTATTGAAAAAAAATATAAAAAAATGACTCTAACTTGTTAAGGTGACGCCTTCAAGTCTTTGGCGTGCCAAGTTCCCCTGAATCTTTCATCAGAGTCCTTCAGCTCATATGTCCAGGTTGAGACCTCCTTTGAAATGATAAATGGCCCCAGGTATTTTGGTGCCAATTTGGCCGAATAATTCTTCGCCGCATCTGATAGGACATAATTTTTTCGATAAACACGATCCCCACAATTATAGGTAACATAACGATGACGTAAATCATAAAGACGTTTATTCTTCTCTGCCGCTCTAACCAATCTTTTCTTGATATCTGCATAGAGTTCCTGAAACATTTTACTCCTATCCCGCATTAATGTGTTTCCTTTCGTTTGGCAGATGGGTGGCTGCTCACCCTGTTGGGAAAATAAGTTCGATGGCATTTCTCGTCCAAAAATAGTGAAATACGGCGTATGTCTCATGGATTGAAGAACTTGCGTACGTAATGCACAAGCCAGTTTGAAAATATGCTTGTCCCATTCTCGGTGGTTTTCAGAGATATAACACCGGATCATTGTTTCTAATGTCTTATTGACACGCTCTGTAGGGTTCGCCTGAGCATGATAGAAAGCAGTAAAAGACTGTCGAACTTTATATGACTCAAGTAAGTTGTGGAACTCCTTAGATTTGAATTGGGGGCCATTATCACTTATGAGTACTTCCGGTTGCCCGAACATTAAGAGAAGATTCTCTTCGATTGCCATACATACCAACTTTGAAGTAGCATTACGAAGTGGAACTATAATGGTAAACTTACTTAGATTGTCTACTATAACTAAAATAAATTTAAATCCGCGACTCGACCTAGGTAACGGTCCTTTGAGATCGCAAGACACGATTTGAAAAGGCTTGTCAGCCACCTTGAGGGGAACCAGTAAACCAGCAGGTTTTTTTTGTTCCGGTTTATTTTGACAACAAATTACACATTCTCGGAAATACTTAGAAATATCCGATTTCATTTTGAGCCAATAGAAATACTGCGCAACTCTTCGAAGAGTTTTGAATACAACAGGATGACCAGAGGTTCGTCGTGGCACTTCTTCAACACTGATTTCCTACTATTTTTGGGTAACACGCGCTTTCATCTGTCTCCTTTATCTACTAGTTCCGAAGATTTACACTTGGCATCAACAGCCTTATAAAGGTTTGAACACACGATACGCCAGGCTGGGAATCTAAGAGGATTTTTTGAAACATTATCGAGCATTTTTAAGTACCACTTATCAGTTCTGATGTTAGATTCTTCGACGGTATCTGCAACTGGAACAGATCGCGAAAGCATATCTGGGACAACGTGCTCCTTTCCCTTTCTGTGTACTAACGTGAAATTATATTGTTGAAGTTTCAGCGCCCATCTCGCTAAAAGTCCCGTCGGATCCTTAAGATTATTCAACCAACACAATGACCAATGATCGGTGATCACTGTAAAATGAGAGCCCTCGATATATGGTCGCAACTTCTCGATGCTCCACAACACGGCCAGGCATTCACGCTCTGTCGTGGAATACTTTCTTTCCTGCTTAGTTAGAGACCTCGAAAGGTAGCACACGACTTTTTCACCTTCTTCAGGATATGTTTGAGTTAGGACAGCTCCAATTCCATAGGCACTGGCATCGGTCTGAATGACGAATTCCAAATCGAAATTAGGACATGACAACACAGGAGCTGATATCAGTCGTTCCTTTATAAGTTTTAACGCATCCTCCTGTCGGTCTGTCCAGCAAAATTTTACATTCCTTTTCAAAAGTACCGTCAAAGGTTGAATTAGAGAGGAAAAATTCGGTATGAACCTGCGGTACCATGAGGCAGTACCAATGATACTACACTACGAACATCAGACACTTTAGTGGGCGAAGGAATATTCAAAATTGCTTGCACTTTCGCAGGATCTACGTGAAGTCCATTCACATCAACAACATATCCAAGGTAATGTAGTTCTGGGCGACAAAATTGACATTTCTCCTTACTTAGTGTTAAACCAGCGGACATAAGCCTATTAAAAATCTTAGAAAGTATTTCTACATGTTTCTCAAACGTTTCAGAGACAACAACGATATCGTCCAGATGAACGAGAGCATATAGTTCGAGATCCACTCCTACAACCCTATCTATAAGTCGTTGCCAAGTAGCTGGTGCAGTATGGAGACCAAACGGTAGTCGTTTGAATTGGAAAAGTCCTCTTCCCGGTACAGTGAAAGCCGTATATTGCCGAGATGCCTTGGCAACTGGTATTTGCCAGTAGACTGATTTAAGGTCCAAACTTGATAGAAATCTGGCATCCCTGAGGCGATCCAAAATAGTTGATACGAACGGGAGCGGCTATGCATCACGCTTTGTAACACTATTTACCTTCCGGTAGTCCACACAAAATCGATATGAATTATCCTTCTTTCGCACCATGACTGCTGGGCTGCTCCAAGGACTATTTGACGGCTCGATAATATCCTGCTCAAGCATTTTCTGTAATTCTTGATCCATGTACTTCATCAGAGTTGGAGATACTGGATAAAAGCGTTGCTTTATTGGCTGTACGTTATTGAGAATTTCGATATTGTGTTCCACAGCATCGGTACATCCTCTACCATCACCCATCTTTTCAAAGGTGTCTTCAATCAATTTGTTCAAAATATTATATTGCTCCGGAGTCAAACAACCAAGTGGGCGTAAAGTTTCTTGAGATGGATTAGTATCAACAGCGTCAATAATACCAAATTTCCATTCATTTGATCGTAGATCAGGAATAATTCCCATGCGAACCCAAAAGTCTATCCCAAGAATTAGAGTGTGATTCAAATCGGGAACCACCAAAACATCTATAATTTTTTAAACTTCCCGAAGTTTAATAGGAACCCTAAGGACTCCATGATAATTGCCAATGTTTCCGTTTGCCACGGTTACTGATTGTAACTCAGCAGGCTGTATATCAATTAAGCCAATGCTTTTGAGTAATTGCCACCCTTTATCCCCTACAATTGTTCTGCTTGCTCCAGAGTCCAGTAACCCAAAGAAATTATTTCCAAAAATTGAAACATTCACATAAGGTCGGTCATCACCATTAGCATGAGATAAAACAAAATCTAAAACGAACTTGACCGAATTACACGAATCATCGACCAACTTTTCTCTTCGAGGCGTGGCTTGGTCAGTACCAAGCGCCTTGATTGATCGTTTCCCTGCAATTTATTACAACGTGGGCAATTGCGCACCGTGACGTTTTGGTAACCACACTTGTAACAGTATCGTTTTTGTTGTTGTCGGCATGTAGTCGAAAGGTGCCCTAATTCACTACAATTCCAACAACGTTTTCCGTCAGTTCTTGAAACATCTGTACTTTCTATGCTGTTCTTCGTTGATTCATATCTTCGCATAGTACTCTCAGCTGGGGAAGAATGGTGCTCACTGGTGGAAGCATATGCTAGGTCTGGGATGAGACTTCTATTCTTATGCGGTGGTGAAGTATATGATTTGGCTAACTGTCTTTTTGCATCCAACTTCCGATAAGATTCTAGTAGATCAGCTATGAAGGTTATATTACCGAAAGCTAAGAATGGATGATAATATGGATCAATTCTGTTGTATCCTGAAAGTTTTCAGGATCAGACCAAGGTGTGGAAATTATAACACCGCTACGTTATTTAAACTGTTTAATGTTGCACTCCAATTGTTAACTGCCCATGTGTCCTACTTATTGCAGGTCGACCGAAAAGGTACAAAAAAGGATACTGTTTTTATATGTAAAGATAAATGAGCAAACCAATATATGACATCCCTTTCCTTAATTTCTTATTATACAAATTAATAATCTAATTATATATATATATATATATATATATATATATATATATATATATATATATATATATATATATAAACACATATATACATTTTCACATTGACTAACCTATAACATAGCACATCTACAGATCAGGCGCCTTGATTTGACTACGCCTCCTCAATAATCTACCCTCAGTACTAGTTATGTCTTGTTCTTCCGTATCTACATTTACACTATTACTAACTACATTTTCATTTGGTGACACGGAATGTTGTGGAAAGCAATTTCTAGGAGCCATATCCCTTTTCATTTGGTCGATGTGCCTTTTCCATATTAATCCACCTTCGGTTTTGATCAAGAAAGTTTTTCTGCCCAAATCTTGTATAATTTTTCCTGGACACCATTTTTCAACATTTGCACGGTAGTCCCTGGCATATACCCAATCGTTTTCGCAAAATTTTTGATTTTTTTGTTTTCCGTAATAATTTCGTTGATAATTTTGCTTGGATTCCACCACCCTTTCCGTGGAAGGCAACAAAAGATCAATTTGGTTCTCAAATTTCGTCCTAAAAGTAATTTATATGGTTTTTCACCAGTAGTTGAATGTGGTGTGTTTCTGTATTGAAATAAAAATCTATGAATTATGAGATGTGTATCTAAAGATGGATTTTCAATTTTACTCTTTATAATGGTATTTTTCAGTAATTTAACTGCATTTACGGCCTGCCCGTTTGTACGTGGATAATACGGTGCCCCCGTGAGATGTTTAATGCCGCTTTGCTTCAAAAAATTCTGAAATTCGCCACCTGTAAATGTTTTTGCATTATCCGTACATATCTCTAAAGGTAAACCAAATTTCGAAAATAACTCTGAAAATTTTTATTGTGGCTGAAGCTGAAATATTAGACATTTCGGAACATTCTATCCATTTGGATGAGGTATCTTCAATGACCAAAAACCATTTATTGTAGCACGGTCCAAAGAAATCAGCATGCAATCGAGTCCATGGAGAGCTAGGCCATTTCCAGACTGACAAAGATGACCTTGTTGAGTTCGAAGAAATTGCACAGCAAACTGTGCAAGAGCTTGCTATACTTTCGATTTGACTATTTATTGAAGGCCACCATACATAAGCTCGTGCAAACTGTTTCATTTTTACCATACCCATGTGGGCGATATGCAATTCATCCAAGATAGAATTCCAGAATTTTTTTGGTATTATTATTCTATAACCCCACATGAGACAATCTTGTTCAATTGTGATTTCATTTTTTCGTGTGAAAAATGGTCTGAAAATATCAGATGGAGATTTCTTAGGCCATCCATATTGCACATAAAAAAATATTTTACTGAGAATGGGGTCTACTGCGACTTCTTTTCTAATCCGTTTAACATCTATCGGTAAATTAGATTCTTCTACATAATTTATATACGAAAATTCCGTTTTCAATTTGAAATCCATTGTATTCGATTTTGAATCTGATATTGGTAAGCGAGATAAAAAATCGGAATAATTTTTATCCGAATTTACAAATTTGATATCGAAATCAAATGCTGACAAAGTGTAGGCCCACCGTTGGAGCCGATTTGCAGCAAACATGGGTAAACCCCGTTTATTTCCAAAAATAGCCAACAATGGCTTATGATCGGTTACTAATATGAATCTTTGGCAAAATAAATATTGATAAAATTTGTTCATTCCAAAGATGATAGCTGCCGCCTCCTTTTCGATTTGTGAGTATTTAATTTCAGATGAATTTAGTAGTCTGGAAGCTAAAGCTATTGGTCTTTCAGTATTGTTTTCAAAAATATGTGAAATGGTAGCCCCTAATGCAAACTGAGAGGCATCGACACTTAGTTGAATTTTTTTGTTGGGGTCAAAATGCATGAGAACAGAATTTGAGAGTAGCAATTTTTTTGCTTGCTTTTCCAAAACTTACCTGGCATTCATCAGACCATATCCATTTAGTATCTTTTTTTAGTAACCTATACAGAGGCTCCAAGATTTGCGAGATATTTGGTAAGAATTTACAGTAAAAATTTATCGCACCCAAAAATGATTTCAGTTCAGTTACCGTGGATGGTACAGCTGCCTCTGTTATTGCCCGAACCCGGTCTTTGGAGGTGTGTAACTCATCCCTATCAATAACGTGTCCTAAATAGTTGACAGAATTTTTAAAAAATGAACATTTTTTCTTTTTTACTTCAAGACCGGAGTTTTGTAAAATTCTGAATACAGATGATAAACGCTCTAAATGCTCTTGGTCATTTTTGCCAGTGATTAAAATGTCATCAAGAAAGCATACTATGCCAGGCTTATTAAACATTTGTTCCATTATATTTTGGAAAATAGCAGGAGCACATGTAATTCCATATGGTAAGCGAGTATAGGAAAATAAACCTTTATGGGTTGTAATAGTAACTAACTTTTGAGATTCAGGCGTTAAAACAATCTGTTGATAAGCTTCTGATAAGTCAATTTTCGAAAATTTTTGTCCACCCTGTATTTGGCTGAAAATATATTCAATACTAGGTAGAGGAAAATGTTGATTTTCTAGTTGTGGATTAAGGGTGACTTTAAAATCGCCACATAGTCTAACGCCTCCATTGGACTTTAATATTGGAACAACAGGTGTTGCCCATTCCGAAAACTCCACCGGAATTAAAACTCCATTTTGTACCAACCTATTTAATTCCGCTTCAATTTTTGGTTTAATTGCGAAAGGGACCGGTCTAGCCTTAAAAAATTTTGGACTAGCGGTCGGTTTCAATTTTAAAGATACTTTAAATTTATTGAAAGTTCCCAAATTGTTATCAAAAATTTCTTTATAAGAGTTTAGCAAAAAACTCATTTTGTCAGAAAAACTTTCTTGAACTGAAACTACCTGTTCGTTGACATTAATTTTACATATTCCTATATTGAACATTTTCATTCCGTTCCTGCCGAGCAACGGGGGTCCCCCATTTCGAATGACGTAGGTGCAGTTCAATATGAAATTTATTATTTCCAAAGAGTACGTTCAACTTCAAAAACCCCAACGGTTTGAAACTTAAGCCAATATAATCCCTCAGTGTTAAATCATTGTCATGAAGAATTTTATTCGTAAAATGTTTTTTTTAACAATTTTTCCGAGATAGCTGAATGAGCAAAACCTGAATCTATTTCAAAATTAATGGGAATATCTTCCACCAATAATTTTACGAAAGCAGGCTTGACATTTCCCAGAGTATTATTATGATCAAATTTGAAATTTAAAAAGTCATCATTATCCTCAGTATTTTTATCAACTGAATACTCTTGTTTTTCCCGTAAACAAAACATAGAGTCATTTTTGAGTTCATCAGAAATACAATCATCTACTAAAAAATTATGCTCAAATCGTCGACACTGTGGTGCCAAATGACCACATCTGTGACATATGCAATCTTTGTATGAACACACTTTAGCAGAGTGATTTAACCTGCCACAAACTGTGCACTTACTTGTTTTCGTTTTGTGGCTTACCCCTGTCGATTGTTTCTGTACTCCCTGGATGGGCCTGCGGACGCTCCGCCAATGGAATTTTCTGGCCCCCGAGTTGTGATAGAGACTTTGCACTCACCGGTTTTTGGGAATGATAACTATAATGACCGAAATTTACTTCTGATTCTTCTTTCACTTTCATCACCTCCGATTTTACACCAAAACTTTCCCGAGCTGCTCTTTCTTTCAGCGCGGACTCTTTGGATGATCCCATTGTTACCAGAGATTGTAATCTAACTGTTTTCAACGACGCATCTTCTTCAAATAATCTTTCCATAATTTTTTCGTTGTTGATGCCAACCACAAACACGTCACGCATAACTACTTTTAATTCGGAACCAAAACCACAAGTTGAAGCCAAGTTTTTTACTCTAGCTTCCCATTCGGAAACACTTTCGTTCAAATTCCGCTGCGCTGAATAAAATTTTAGACGTTCTGCAAAATAGGACTTGACCGTGGAAAAATTATTTTTGAGCAATTTAAGTAGCTCACTATAACTTTTTTTTTTCTGGCAAGTCAGGAACACACAAATTTCTCAATAAAATGTAACACGATTCTGATAAAGTATTGAGAAGAATAGCTTTTTTACGTCCTTCATCGTCTACTGCATTTGCTATGAAAAACTGTGCCAACCTTTTACTGAACACTGAGAAATCCGATGATTTTGGATCGAAGGTGTTTAATGTTCCCAGCAATCCAGAACTGGATGCCATTTTATTGGAAATACAGTCACTTATTTCGATAACTTGATCGAAAAAAAAAATTTGAACCACACGGCTCGTAGGTTTTGAAGAAATATCCTCGCCGCCACTTGTTGTATCCTGAAAGTTTTCAGGATCAGACCAAGGTGTGGAAATTATAACACCGCTACGTTATTTAAACTGTTTAATGTTGCACTCCAATTGTCAACTGCCCATGTGTCCTGCTTATCGCAGCTCGACCGAAAAGGTACAAAAAAGGATACTGTTTTTATATGTAAAGATAAATGAGCAAACCAATATATGACAAATTCTTTCAAGAATGATTTCCAGCTGGGATTCTTCTGAAATAGGATTTCTCATTTTCTTGAAAAACCCCTTCATACTTGCGATATACAGACCGATATTTTCGTTTGTTCCCTGCGTACATCGTTTAATCTCCTCAAATAGATCACGATCACAATTATCGGGAAGAAACTGTTCGCGCATCAAATCTACTTGTGATTCCCAATCAGTGGCCCAGTCCTTCACCATATTGAACCAAATATAAGCGTCTCCCTCGAATAAATCAACAGCATATCGGAATAATACAGCTTGGGAAATACCACGAGAACGTCTCCTCTCGTCGACTTTCTCCAAAAATGTACTCAATAACATATCTCCTTTATTTCCTGTGAATCTCAGTCCCCAGTCGCGTACTGGTACGGGTTTTATCCGGGTGATAATATCGTCTTCCTCACTTGAATCTCCGTCCAGATCAACAGTAAAGCTCTGAGCTCCAGGATCACCAACAGTACCTCGTATGACCGATAAGTCAGACACAGTTGAGTCCCTACCTTTCCGAAATTTCTTGCTCTTCTCCTGTAATTTATCAAAAGCCAGAAGCAATTTGAGCCTTATGTCTGAAATGCATTTCTTTTCAACTTCACTTTCTGGGTGAGCACTGTTCAGTCGGCCTAGAGAGTGCGCAATTTTAGAGGTGATACTTTTATATTTTCCATCTTGCTCAGTACCTTCGAATTCGTTGATAGCCAATTCTATACTATCCAAGTTACTCTTCAGTGACTGCGAACCCTCCGAGAAAGCATAAGGGTATATAGGGTTCTTGATAGCTAGAGAAGTCTTCTCCAAATGTAAAGCATTGCGAAGTACCACTCTCAACTCCGTAACGACAAAATTTGTACCATCCAGGCCTCGGACTATCAATTCATACAGCAGTTCTTCTTTGATGAGACGGTTTGGATCAATCTTGATCTTTGTAGTTGCCATAGTAGGATAATTTGTATTAAAAAAATCTTATGTGTGGTAAGTTCAAGCACAACAAAAAAAATGAGTGAGAAATTGAAATAACTTAGGAATAAACTGAAATAACAAAAGAATACTCGGCGTCGGTAGGCGTCGTAGCACTAAAATGCGTTCAAATCAATTGGGGAATTGAAATAACTCAAAAATCAACAAAAATAACAAAAGGACGCGTGGCGTCGGTGCGAAAATTCAAGGGTCAATTCCATACACACAAAATATTGAGACGTCTCAGACAAAGCGAAGCCCCACGTTGGGCACCAAATTTGCAACGGCTAAATTTTCAACAGCTTTCCCAGGACGAAATGCGTTAACGCGCTGCAAAACCAAAAAACGGCGCGCAGTCGGAGAGTAGGCTGGGTTTAAAAAAAATTATACACACACACACACACACACACACATATATATATATATAAAAAGGAAAAAATAAAAAATGCTAGGGGCGCCACCACTTTATTTTCGCAGGTTCAAACTGGGGAACCTTCAGTTCTTTTGGATTTCGTCCTGTACTATACTTTGAAAACTTGGATATAAGTACAATTATGCTTATTTGGTTTGGAAAGACTATGATGATTTGTCGAGAGAGACAGATAGCAAGCTTCACCTTGAACCACTTATTTATTAAGAAAATGAAAAAAAAAAGGATATATGTTTGGATGACAAAAAAATAGGTATAATAATATTCTTGATAAGTACACTAAAATTCTTTAAGGTTTTAATTTATGAGTGAGTTGAGTGAAGAAGTTTAATTACTATAGTCTATTTCAAAAGAGTGTAGAGTAATAAATCATGAAGTGTCATAAAATTTGCCTGAATTTCGTTGTCGTCCATGGGCGTAGGCAAATCTTAGGATTATTAAACTTAATAATTAAAGTAAATTAAAAATTACAGACATAGATAATAATAAAAGGCCATTTTTGGGAAGTAATTTGGTCTAAAACTAAGTACCTACATGTATTTAGGTAAGTAAAATTTCTTAAAAAAAGAATAAGATTAATTTTAGTGGTTCTTGTAAACTTATTTAATATGCAATTTGGGTTCATATACTTGAGCATGATTTCTCAAAAAAGGGTTAACACTAAGTTCCGAGGTGCCATGTCATTATAATAATTCCTTTTTGACCCTGCCCACCAATCATGCAATACCTATTAAACCCAGGTAATTAAGAAAAAGGGTTTAAATATATTGTAATGGTGTCTTAAACATTCGAGTTATAATAGTAATTGTTACTACACCAATTAAACGTACAGTGATATTGTGATATAGAAATAGTGAAAAAGTTATAAAATGGGGACATTTACTCCAAAGAAAAGAAGTGTAAAAAATTCTCCGCTATCTGTTTGCGAAAAAGTTATAATTTTAAATGTATATGATTGCATAAAACACAATAACCCTAGTTTGTCTGTGCAAGAAAGTGTTGAGCGATGTGCCCGAATGACTGGAATTGGACAGTCCACGATTTTTAAATTATTGCGAGAAAGAAAGATATCAGGCCAGGTAAGTCCATGCAAGAGAAAATCAGGAAGACCAATAAAAATCTTAGATGAAGACACCAAATGTGACATTCGAAGAAAAGTTCATTCGTTTTATTTTAAAAAGGAAATACCCACTCTTGAAAAAATATTTATCGAGATAAGCCAAGATAACGATATTCCTTTGATATCCAGAAAACTTTTATGGAAAACTTTAAAAAGTATGAATTTTGCCTGGGAAAAGCACAATCGAAAGGCACTATTACTGGAAAGTGATGAAATTGTTTGCTGGAGACGAAAATATTTGACAACTATAAAGCAGTACCGCAGAGAGCAAAAGAAAATTTTTTATCTTGATGAGACGTGGATAAACGAAGGTTATATAGTCAAAAAAATGTGGCAAGATAAAAATATAACAAGTTCTCGCCAAGCTTTCATAGAAGGCCTTTCGACGGGTATTAAAGTGCCTTCGGGAAAAGGGAAGAGGCTTATAATTGCTCACATTGGAAGCGAAGACGGATTTTTAAAAGAAGGTTTGTTAAGCTTTGAGTCGTGCCGGGCGGGAGATTATCATGAGGACATGAATTCGGATGTCTTCGAAGACTACTTCGGGGAAATGTTAAAATTTCTTTCAGCTGATTAGGTCGTGGTTATGGATAATGCAAGCTACCATTCAAGGCGCTTAGAGAAGGTACCAACTTCAGCTTGGAGAAAGCAAGAAATTATTAACTGGCTGTCAAATAAAGGTATTCAGTTTGAGACGAATTCAGTAAAGAAGGAACTACTAGCCATAGTAAAACAACATAAATCTCGCTTCATGAAATATGCCGTAGATGTAGCAGAAAAGTATAAAGTAACTGTGCTGCGCCTACCGCCATATCATTGCGAATTAAATCCTATAGAACTTATATGGGCACAAGTTAAAGGATATGTTGCAAGGCACAATACCACATTTAAAATGAAAGATGTCAAGGTATTGTTTGATCAAGCCATTATGGAAATCACATCAGAAAACTGGCAAAGAGCAATCCAGCATGTTTTAAAAGAGGAAGATAAAATGTGGGAACTGGACAACTTGGTCGATCAGGTGGTTGACCCTATAATTATAACACCAGGGGATGATGACAGTTCTTCGGATGAAGACTATACTGATGTAGAATAATTTAATTGAATTGTAAATATACTGTAGCGGGATAAGCAATCTGGACAGAGACCAGTGTATCAGTGACAGTGACACTTTTGCTTAGGTTAGGGTTTAGAATTAAGGGTAGTCTGAATAATTATTTTCTCGGAAGGTTCTCGAAAATTGTACCTATATAGTAATCTCTAGAACATTCAATTAGGGTATAAATAGAGTGTTGTTAAACGTTAAGGGCAGTTCACAGTTTTAGTATTGTTCAAGTGTCAAATTGTAATAACGTATCCAGTAAAGTTCTTGTCGTTTTTGTGAATAAATTGATTTAAAGTCCCCACAAGTGTTTCAATACGTAAAGTTCGTTCGTGTGTGTTTGTGAGTATTTCCCGATTTCGGTTCGTATATATTTTATTGTTACATTTTATATTTTTTTAATAACACTGTTCTGCTGTATTAAATTTTCATTTCCTTTAATATAATTTTTATGAATGCATATTCTTTTGGCAATTATCCCACTAGCGCGCCTCTGGCTCAGTATTTATCCGTCGATAACAATGGACAAATCCCTTAAAACAGGGTGATACCTACCTGCTCTTTATGAAACGACATAATTTTGCAATGCGGACTAGGGAAGTGACAGAATTTATTGACGGATCACCCTGTAGCGCTTTTGAATACTTAATGAGATTTTATTACTCTACACTCTTTTGAAATAGACTATAATAGTAACGAGTAAATACTGATTTCAGCATTGTATCATACTTGAGATTACTTCTGAGTTTACCACATATGAAATTCCTATCAGTCAAAATAGGGTTAGTGATGTAGCTATAAAAAAAAATATTTATATATATATATATATATATATATATATATGTATATATATATATATATATATATATATATATATATATATATATATATATATATATATATATATATATATATCGATCGATTTAATTCGTGAGGTTGCAGTCAATAGCTGGGCTGTTACAAAGAAAACTCTTTGTTATATGTCAAACTTTCGGTATATTTCACACCTTCGTCAGGACAACTACAATAATAAGATTATATATCTTGTAAAAAATATATAAATATGGAGAACTTACTAACGTGAGAATAAAATATAAAATGGTTCAAAAACAGATAGAAAAACATTAATAAATGACAGTTGATAAAAATTTTTGGCTGACAATGTCAAGTGGGAAAATTCTGAATGATACTCGATGCGACTACTTAGAGGTCTAGATGTTTGTCCTATATATGTTTTAGACTTCCCATAAGTGGGAAGTGATGCGACTACTTAGAGGTCTAGATGTTTGTCCTATATATGTTTCAGACTTCCCATAAGAGCGACTGTAGACGAAATGTTAATTCTTGTGCATTAACAGAACATGTTAATTCGGAGGATCATAAAATGAATTTTGAAAATCCAAATATTTTAGATAGAGAAACCAACACAAATAAAAGAATATTTTTGGAAATGATACATATTAATAACGAAGAACATTCAATGAATAAACGAACTGATATTGATAGACTTAGCAAAATTTACTCGTACCTACTGAAATATGATAAAGAAAATAAAAGATCTAGTAATTCGAGTATCATTCAGAATTTTCCCACTTGACATTGTCAGCCAAAAATTTGTATCAAGTGTCATTTATTAATGTTTTTCTATCTGTCTATTTATAGTTAATCCAGTCACTAATCATTCTGTTATATATATATATATATATATATATATATATATATATATATATATATATATATATATATATATAGATATAGATTATTATCGAGTGTGTATGATATACATCAAAAGGGGGAAATTCGTGGACAGAACACTCAAGAAATATGGAGGCAAACCGCGGACACGTGTTTCTGGCTATTGATATATATATATGAAGCTTACACTTTAAGGCTAATTCGTAATGAGTGGTAAGATGTCGTATAGTTGAATATGGAGAATTATATAATAGATATAGATGTAAGTATCATAAATACATATGTTTTCTCTACAGTCACAAACAAATATCATGCATCTTATCTGTCACATAATTCAGGATTCAGGTTCAGATGTAACTTGGTAATCGGCGGGTGAACAGCATTACTGCACTCTCCAATCCAACTGCACAAAAGGTATTTCATTCAAATTCATCGAGGTACATCAGAATTGTGTCACGGATTCAACTGACTGAGACTGGCTCAAGACTAAGAGTAAGAGTACGATCCTAGAGTGAGACCCTTGAGTAAGACCCTAGAATGCACAACAAAATAAATTGAAACCTATTACTTAATTACTAATAAGAGTAAAACTACCTCTTTTGATGAGGGTCTACGATCATATATGAAATTCGGCAGCTTCTCGATTTTATTGGAAAGTGCTGCCTGAAAACGTTCGGTTTCGAGTTGCAAGAAAATTTTGTATGAAAATCTTCGACTTACGATTTTGCAGAAACAGCAGCGAATGTAAATCCCTCTCAAGGTACTAGTTTTCAACCAAATGTCACAAATACGTTTATAACGTATCTACACAAGAAAACATGAAAACTAGTGTAACATAAGATTCAGCAAAGAAAAATCCCAAAATTTGGATGAAAAAAAATCACTTCAAATTCTTCGTGAACCGTTCGCTACTTTTTCGACTTATTCTATCGTCCAAACTTCGAGTACCCGTTTTGTTTTGTTTTAATCCCCTGGCATTTAACACGTTTTGTGGAGTGCGTAGAATGTTTTGCTTGCCGAACTTCCTACAATCTTTAGCTTTCAGTACACAACTACAAATTCATTTTGTTCAATGGCTAGTACAGGGTGTTCCTGAACAGCCATGCTCATTTTGTTGTAACGCTAAACTAGCCGTTACAAAATGTATTGTTAAAAAAATACTAATTTTCATACTATGTTCAAATGAAGCTCGCTTCACAGAATATGTAGTTGACAAAAAGGCACAGAAACGACATATTATTATACTGCCCCCTTATCATTGCTAACCTAATCCCATTGAACTAGTTGGGTTCAAGAAAAGGATTTCGTTGCAAGAAAAAACCAGTCATTTAAAAATGAATATGTCAAAATAATTTTCAAGGAATCCTTAAAAACTGCCGATTCCAAAAAATGGCGAAAATATTCTAAACATGTTATAAAAAATAAGGATTCCATGCGGAAATTAGACCATTCAGTTGAGGAAATTGTAGAACCCTAATTCATAATATTCGGCGAAGATCCATCGGACTTATCTAATGATAACACACCATAATTTTTGCTCAAATCTAATATTTTCTTGAATGAGCATATCCATTCATCATTATGTAATAATTCGAAATGTTATAACAAAATTGATGGTATATAAATTAGGTAATAAATATAGACATCAGTTTCAATAACTATTTTAGTTAAAATGCCAAAACGCACGTTACTGCAGGTAGAAAACGGCCCGAACACTCATAAAATCCTTTATTTGCTATCCGTTCCGCATTGGTCATTAGCCTCGTGTCCTGGGTAGGCACTGTTAATAACTCCCTGAGCCACCTAGGGAGCATCATGGCTATTCACAGTCCGTCAGTCAGCTTCAACTAGATAAATTCTCTCGAGAAAAATATCTGGTCGAGTTCGATTCCAACAATTATATGAAAGACGGACTGTGAATAGCTATGATGGTCCTAGGTGGCTCGGGGAGTTATTAACATTGCCTACCCAGGACACGAGACTAATGACTAGAGCCGCCTATATCAGCTGTAGCAAATCATATAACGAAATCGAAAAATATTGTTGGAGCACTCTGTTATCGTTTTACATTCATAATGGATAATTATCACTTTTTAAAATTCATAAACAGTATAATTATGTTGAAAATTTTAAATAATAGCTGCTTTCCTAAGGAATTTATAGATGGGGTCAAAATATCACCAGTACTTCATATAACTTTTTTTCCTAAAATCCTTCGTTATCAAGTTACGGGCCCTCAAAGTTACGTAATGAAAAATGTTTACCTTGATAACTTTTCGAGTCAATATTCAAAATCAACCAAATTTTGGTGATTCACTCAACATATGAATTGCTTCGATGAGCTCTCATGCAGGAGTCAGTGGTTAACGGACTACCTCGGATGGTCCACACCCCAAAACTTTGAAAAGACTGATATTTTTCAATATTTTTCAACAAAATCAGGTTACTTAGACAATTTCATGAATAAAAGTACTCGTGTGAAAAATCGATCGGAGCAACGATTTTTTGTAAAAACGCACTTTTGTTCGACATCCAAGCTGAGATGTCCATCATTATTTGAAATGAAAAATTTCACAGCAGAAATAATTATGATAACGGTAATGCAACAAAATAACAGAGATAAAACAAATGAAATATCAAGTTCTGTAGATAAGTGTAGTTTTTGAACTAACAAGCTACGCGAATATCGAATTCAGTCCATATTTTGTATATACGTGTAGAATAATTACGTTTCGTGAATAATTACGTTGGCAGTATTTAAAAAAATATATCGTAAAAATCATTTTATTCAAAACAAATTATTTAATTGATAAATAAAGAAAATATAAACTAAAAAAATTATTTTTTTCAGAATTCTTTCAAGAAAACCTCCAAAGATTGAACAAAAAATGAGGTTTTCAGTTTGAAAATTATCAGGGTTTTATGTAAATTTAAAACTTGTAAATATAAGATAAATAACTGAAGTATATCTAATAAAATAATTACGGGAAAAAATTTTTTCCAATAGATTTTCGTTTATGCAAGTGTCTAGAAAGTATGTGATTTTTTTTCTCAATAATGATATTTAATGGGTTGAAATAATTTTTATTGTTCAAAGATCCATATCGGTCAGAGCGTGCGGAACGCGCATTGCTCGCTTTTAGCGTTACTTTCGCTTCTAAATTAAA
This sequence comes from Leptinotarsa decemlineata, assembly GCF_025532065.1. NCBI lineage: Eukaryota > Metazoa > Arthropoda > Insecta > Coleoptera > Chrysomelidae > Leptinotarsa > Leptinotarsa decemlineata. The sequence continues at coordinate 7,482,863 of NW_027412694.1, read as the reverse complement.
ATTATAAATATTGGTGATAGAGTTCGGAAGGTAGGACTTTTTTTTGTAAATTTCCCCCTCTTTGAAGATCGTTTTCCAAATTTCGGATATCTTTAATATTTTCCGAGATATTTCCAAAAAAACCAAACCCCCCTTTTTTTACTAAATTGTTTATAACTTTTGCAATGTTTTCGACCCCCTCTTGAAATTTTTCAAAAAGTTGCTGGAGGTCATTTCTAATCGAATGAGCCCTGGATCATAATTTTCAGTGCCTTGGACAGAAGTTCCAAAAAAAGGATCTTGTGAACCACAATATATGTCATCCCGGCTTTCAGAAACATTGGCCGAATACACCCGGTCTTGTACCACTAGAGTATCACCAAAGTATGGTATACTCATTTTCTGTGTGTACTATGTGGCTACATGGGAAAAAGTCCAGTGGGGTCCAATGACTAATGGACAAATTTGAAGTATCTGTATGTAACTGCTGCCATCTATAATGACGAATGAATATTCGCTAACTTAGATTATTTCCCTCGCAGGAGGCAAATGACAAGAATTTCGTGTCATTTAATCAAAATGTTATGCTCATATATATATATATATATATATATATATATATATATATATATATATATATATATATATATATATATATATCGTTATAAATCAAAACTGTCAAATTTTCATCAAAACATATTTGTTAACAACGAAGTTACAACAACTTCAATTTTGGAAACAAAGTATTTGTTTGTAATTTTTATTCAGATTATAGACATATTTGAGATCTGACAACACTGTCATCACCAAGTAGAACACCAGTGAATTTGTACAGTGAAAATCCGAAGTCAACAGCTCAATGCGTTCTACAGTTATAACTCCTGAAAATATGGTAATGTGAGAGATTTGTGGTGCAAGCGTTTTGTAATAAAAATCTGACTACGCCACTGGATTTGTGGATAATATTCCCTTAAAATCATTCATTTGAGTGTAGGTTACGAGAAGTGAAAATTAAAATAAAAATTGAATAATTGAATAACAGAAAATTAAAAGTTCATTTTCAAGTTACGCAGTAGTAGACCAAGTTCAGAATCTCATGTCATGGGATCTCCCAATTGCGCTTTTACCAAATCTTGATAGAATCTTGAAGTATTAATGGTCATACTTGTAAGCTTTTTGGAAGTTTCCCAATAATAAATAATAGTACTTTTGTAACAGCGCACCTGGAAAATCACATTTTATGAGATTCTGAACTTACTCTACCTTCTTCTATAGCTGATGAAAACAAAATGTATACAAACAAGTTTCAAAGTATTTATTCAACAATTAATTGCCATTAAGAAAAAACTGATACTAAAATAAACATTGATTTAAAACTAAACATTCAAATTTTTGTGGCTTCTACCAAACCTCCATTAAGTTCAATACATTTATCGTATCTCTTCCGAATATTGTTTACACTATTTCTTATTTGTTGAACTGTAATTTCGGCACAAGCTTGTCGTATCCTTTGCATGAGTTCAGCTCGATTCGTTGGTCTTGTTCTGTATACTTTTTGTGTCAGAATACCCCACAGAAAAAAGTCTAATATTGTTAGATCAGGCGATCTAGGTGGCCATTCAATTAAGTCACTACCTCGTCCTATCCAATGATTTGGAAACTGGTTATTTAGCCACTCTTTAACAATCCTCGAATTGTGCACGGAACAGCGGTCGAGCTGAAAATATAAATTTACTTGTTCCGCAAGAGGCATTTCATCTATTTCGTCTGATAATTGGTTATTTAGAAATTCCAAAAAATTTTGCCCGTTTATGTTTCCATCAAAAAAATATGGACCTATTATTATATTTTGTACTATACCACACCAAACGTTAACTTTTTCGGAATATTGACTTTTACAATTTATGATCCAGTGCGGATTTTCCGTAGCCCAATACCGAGCATTTTGCGATGAAACTACCCCATTGGTGCTGAAAGAAGCTTCATTACTAAACATTATGCAGTTTAAAAAATTTCTTGTATTCAGGTACTCGCCTTGTGCCCACAAACAAAATTCCATATGTTTCACTTCATCACCTGCCTTTAAAGAGTGAAGAAATTTAGGTTTAAATGCTCTCATTTTGTTTTGTTTAAGACATCGTCGAATAGTCTCTCTCGGTAAGTTTAAATCCAAACTGGCGACTCGTAAACTTCTGTTTGGGTGGTTTCTAAAATAATCTAAAACAGCACCTTCGTTTAAATTTCTTCTTCGGTGATTATTTTTTTAAATATGTTTGCTGACTGCACCGGTTTCTTTAAATGTTTTGTTAATTTTACTGACGGTGCTTCTGTCAATGGGAAGTCGATTTGGATGTCTGTGATTGAATATCCTAGCTGCTTCTCTTTCACTATGATAATTGTCCCCAGAAATTCTCACAATTTCAATTCTTTCTTCTAATGATAATTGCAAAGCCATTATTAAATGCACGTAACTAACAACTATTATTTTATTTATGATTAACTGTCAAAATCACAGCCTACTGTTGATTTATTATAAAACCTTTGCATAATGAGTTCAGCTTCCTTAAATTATTGATATCTCCTCTAAAAGATTGTTTTAGCTGAGTTATGAAGAATTTACAGGGAACAATTTTTGTCCTGCTCTTTGTTTTATTATTGAATAAATGATTTCCATGCTTTAAATCAATTTGATTTTAGCGGCTATGCGGAAGAATGTACTAAGTACTGCATAACTTGAAAATGAATTTTTAATTTTCTGTTATTCTAGAATACACTTCTCGTAACCTACACTCAAATGAATGATTTTAAGGGAATATTATCCACAAATCCAGTGGCGTAGTCAGATTTTTATTACAAAACGCTTGCACCACAAATCTCTCACATTACCATATTTTCAGGAGTTATAACTGTAGAACGCATTGAGCTGTTGACTTCGGATTTTCACTGTACAAATTCACTGGTGTTCTACTTGGTGATGACAGTGTTGTCAGATCTCAAATATGTCTATAATCTGAATAAAAATTACAAACAAATACTTTGTTTCCAAAATTGAAGTTGTTGTAACTTCGTTGGTAACAAATATTTTTTAATGAAAATTTGACAGTTTTGATTTATAACGACTACGAATCCAGTGGTGTAGTCAAATTTGAAAACAAAAATTGCCTAATAAACTTTTGCCGTTTTTGACAAACAAAAAAAACCATAGAGTGCCTTGGAAATGAAACTAAAATTGTGAAAGTTAGTGTCAAGATACAGTTTTTCATGCTTAATATTTCAATAAAAAAAATTGAGATTGATTGAAAAATGCACATTCTACAGGGGTGGTTCCATTTTAAATGGGTCACACTGTATATATATATATATATATATATATATATATATATATATATATATATATATATATATGTATATATATATATATATATATATATATATATATATGTATATATATATATATATATATATATATATATATATATATATATATATATATAGATATCTGTTCGTGATATTGTATGAATAACGTTAGAGAAAATGTTTACTGTAGTTCAAAATTGGATTTGATGTACTTGAATTGAAATAAATATAATTTGAAGTTCTCCAGAATCCAAAGTTTTCATTGGTATACCTGAAATGAATTCAAAGAAAAAATCAGTAATTGTGGAATAGGTCACATATAGACCATCAACAAAGAGAACTTGATCAACAATTGTATTTTGATTATCATCCACCGGACATAAACCAGTTTACAGTCCACGCCACAGCTGAAGGCGAGCGATCGCGCAGGAATTGACTCTTCAACTAAATTACTATTGGATTACGATAAGACCCAATGCCGGCCAGTGTCGTGACTATAATTAGTATTGATTAGGATAGCAACCGGGACATGACTTGTTTGTAATTTCATTTCATATTTTATTCAGTATTATAGTTAGTGGTACAGTTCATTATGATGTTATATAATGATACACTTATCCAAAAATGAAGTTTAATCGGTCACTATCTGAATATAATTTTTTTTATCTTCACTTCTGCTTGTGCTTGAGCTGCTATCGTCATTTAAATTTATAATCACTGGATTTACCTTTATTTGAACGTATGTGAATGTTTAATTTTCTCAATATTTCCGCTCTATATCTACTACATGTCGGCAATGCGTTTGCCTTTCTTCGGAAATGATTTGATCAAACTTGATTAACAATTGTATTTCGATTATTATCCACCGGACTACTTTCAAGGCTCGATCTGCCTATTTTGCAGCTGAGGTGCATATGTCAAACTATATAGATTTTGAAGTTCGACAGAATATATTTATTTTAAATCAAGAGTGAACAACCATTCCTGATAAAGTCCAAAGGTCCCTTTTCTTTTCAGAAGACCTAATCAAACTTTCTATTGTCTCTTCTACAGGGTAATACAGAAAATAACATTTTGTACATTACCATTCCAAAATCATGAAAAAGCACCTCTGAGCATAACATTTTGATCGAATGATGAAAATTCTTTCCCTACGCGTCCCGCGACGCGGAAGCGTAGCTAGTATAGATTCGTCATTGCAGATGGCAGCAGTTACATGCAGATACTTGAAATTTGGAAATACTCTTGATATTTTGAACGTTGCCGATTCGTAATTTGTCCATTAGTCATTGGACCCCACTGGACTTATTTCCGTGAAACCTTCACTAAAAGACTTTGGTCTATCATTTCAAATTTCATTTTTATCGATCGTAGGAGACTGTGATGAAACTGATGTTTGATTTAAAGTTCAGAAACGTGTGAGTTCTGTATACACGCAGAAAGTATACCATACTTCAGGATACTCTGGTATACAGGACCGGGTGGATTCGTCCAATGTTTCTGAAAGCCGGGATGAAGCCGGGATGACATTGCACCTCAGGTGCAAGACTGGCAGATCAAGCCTTGAAGGTAGTCTGGTTAATGTCCGGTGGAAAATAATCAAAATACAATTGTTAATCGAGTTCACTTGGGTGTTAGTAAATTATTGGAAAATTCCAGAATTTGAAAAAAAAATCATTGTCAGAAAAACAAATGAAAACTATTGATTTTGACAAACCTTGAAATTTATTTATTGTAAATCAAGAGTAAACAACAATTCGTGATGAAGTCTAAGATCCCATGTCCTTCACAACACCTAAATGAATCTGGAACCATCTCCATTGCGGGGTAAATACATTTCATTAAAATTATTTATTCAATATCAGCACGAACAAGTCCATATGAGCATAACATTATGATTAAAAGACAGGAAGGACATACTCTTTCTCTCTATTGCAGGGTAATACGGAAAATACATTTCATTAAAATTATTGATTCAATATCAGCACGAACAAATCCATTCTTTCTCTCTATTGCGGGGTAATACGGAAAATACATTTCATTAAAATTATTGATTCAATATCAGCACGAACAAATCCATATGAGCATAACATTATGATTAAAAGACAGGAAGGACATTCTTTCCCTCTGCGTCCCGCGAGGGGCGTGGTAAGTGTAGACTCGTCATTGATGACAGCGGTTATAATCGAAGTAACCGATATAGTAATCTTAATGACAGCGGTTATAATCGAAGTAACCGATATAGTAATCTTAAAGGTGTCGGCGAAGTCAAAGGCCAAAAAAACCAATACAAAGGAATTATGCCGCAACGAATTAGTCCATGTGGACTGAAGAATTGGTGGTTCGTATTGGATAATTTTTACTAACCGAGTTTTATGATTGGCTGAAAAGTCATAAAATTAAATTTGAAGTCATGTTACGGTGACCAACAGAATGTAGCGATGAGTACCGCGTTGTGTGTTATTAAAGGGGAACTGCTGAAAGGTAGGGGGCACTATCTTTTACTTGAACTATACAGACATACAAATACTTTTAATTTGGAAATACGCTCGATATTTTGGACCTTGCCGACTCGATAGTTGTCCATTAGTCATTGGACCCCACTGGACTCATTCACACTCCCATGTAGCCTCTATAATAAAAAGTCAAATTTCCTTTCATTCCTATTATTGGTTTGATTAAAAGTTCAGAAACGTGTGAGTTCTGGTTTATGTGTGGTGGATAAATCGAAATACAATTGTTAATTAAATTCACTTCGAAGATTGTTTATATGTAACTTATTCCAAAACTACAGAAATAAAAAATAATTTCAGGAAAACAAATGAAAACTATGGATTTTGAACTTTGGGAATTCATCAGGAATGATTGTTCAGTATTGATTTACAACAAATATATTTTGAAGTTCTTCAAAATCCTTAGTTTTCAATAATTTTTTTGACTATGATTTTTTATTAAATTCTGTAATTTCTGAATAGGTTACATTACAGACCATCATGAAAGTGAACTTGATTGAAAACTGTATTTTGATTATTATCCACAGGACATAAACCGGACTGCCTTCAAGGCTCGATCTGCCAATCTTGCACCTGAGGTGCAATGCCATCCTGGCTTTCAGAAACATTGGACGAATCCACCCGGTTTTGTATCCCCAGAGCATCCCCAAAGTACGGTGTACTTATGTTGTTATGTTCTGTGTATATACAGAACTCAAATGATTCTGAACTTTAAATCAAACATCAGTTTCATCACAGCCCCCCCCTAAGACCGATAGAAATGAAATTTGAAATGATAGACCAAAGACTTTTCGTGAAGGCTACACGGAAATACATCCAGTGGGGTCCAATGACTAATGGACAACTTTTGAGTCGGCAACGTTTAAAATATCAAGAATATTTCCAAATTTAAAGTATCTGCATGTAACTGCTGCCATCTGCAATGACGAATCTACCCCAACTATGCTTCTGCGTCGTCGCGAGACGCGTAGGGAACAATTTTTAATCATTCAATCTGTTATGCTCAGAGGATAGCAGACGATAGAAAATTTGATTAGGTGTTCTGAAAGAAAAGGGACCTTTGGACTTCAGCAGAAATGGTTGTTCACTCTTGATTTAAAATTAATATATTCTGTAGAACTGCAACATTTGTAGTTTCCATTTGTGTTCCTGTTGCTTCGACATTGAATATAGCTAGCTCCGAGATTTTGTTCTTTTTTACCTAGAAAAAGTATGTTAACAAACTTGAACTTGAAGTGAGTTGTAACCCAGCTAATTCTAGTGATGTTCTTTCTAAAAGTTTTCTGGAAATTGTACAGTTGGAAGACCACGAAAAAGAAGTAAATCGTTGTTAAAATAACCTATATATCAATGCTGGAAAATTGAATCTACAAATTGGACTTTAAACCAGGTGCACTCAAATATTTTTCTTTGATATTAAACTACCATGCCTCAAAACGAATTGACTACAAGGGAGTTGTATGATTTACTTATAAAGTCGCTAGAAGAACAGACGGCAAAACTTACCTTAGAAATAAACAGAAACAGAACAGAGTACGAGAAGAAACTACTGGAAACTCGAAAACAAAAAATAACTGTCCTACAAGAAAATAATATGGCCATAGAGAGACAAGTCAGAAAGAATATTATTTTATTTGGGTTTTTATGATGCACTGTTTGCAACCTTTGGTGTAGTAATGAATATTACTTGAGTTTTTTCCCAACACAAAATCGTTATTTTTAACACCTCGACACGTGTTTCGATCACCAAGCGATCATCATCAATCAGGAGTTTTATCATCCTCTTTGAAGATGATCACTTGGTGATCGAAACACGTGTCGAGGTGTTAAAAATAACGATTTGCTGTTGGGAAAAAACTCCAGTAATATTTATTTTGGTTTGACCAATATCCAGATAATTTGTCAATAATATATTCCAAATTGGCAAAATACTGAAATAGCAGAAACCGAGTCCGATAAGTATCTTGGCATTATTATGGACAGCTATTTACGCTAGGAACTTCATGCTAATTCTATGACAAAAAAATAAAAGGACTGATTGGTAGACTCAGGTATTTAGCAAACTTTATGGATATTCGTCACTCAAAAACAGTTTATTTTGCATTAATTGAATCTCACTTGTCTTACGGTATCCTGGGTTGCGGAGGTATTCTTGACTGTCACCTAGAAAAAGTTAATGATTTAAAAACGTGGGTTTTGAGAAAAATCCAGAATAAAAAAATCATCTTTCCTTTTGATGAACTTTTTTCATTGAGCAAAATACTCGACATAAGAATAATTCTGAGTATTCATCGATCATTAATTGAGCTCAAACCTATAGAACATAATCACGCCACTCATGGTAAAAACGGAACGGTAAAAATTCCAATATGTGACAAAAAAAAATTGGACAGAGAAGTGTGTTATATCTAGGCCACAAATTATATAACAACTTACCTCCACAATTGAAATTGATAAGTAATGAAAATTCATTTAAACATAATTTGAAAAAATGGATTCTTTATACGAATATAATAGATATTTTTTAGTGACCTAGTGAACAATAAAATGTAATTAATAATAAAAAACTACCATTTTCTGATTCTGACATGAGTACCGATAGTGAATATAACACACCTATTATGACTAACCTCCCGAATGTGAAATATTCAGCGTGGCTGACCAATAATGATTAATTTCCAGATTATGAAAAATAAAAACAGTATTGCAGCATCCCTGCATTCTAATTACCCAGTAGATTTTCTCTCACGTACAAGCAAACACTTACTTCTGTGCGTACCTATGTTTATTTCATGGTATTTATGTAATGTTTCATTGCCTTTTGTTATTTTCTTGTTGTTGAATGAACATTATTATTATTATTATGAATTTAAAAAAAGGAACTGTTAATCATTATTATTCCAATAAAAGATAAATAATTTTTCCCCTATATTTCTCGCAACGCAGAAGCGTAGTTAGTGTAGATTTGTCATTGCAGATGGCAGCAGTTACTTAAAGATACTTTGAATTTGTAAATGTGCTTGAAATTTCGAACGTTGTCGACTCAAAAGTTGTCCATTAGTCATTGTACCCGACTGGACTTATATCCGAGTAGCCTTTACGGCTACGGTTTTGCCTAGTGTATCATTTCGAATTTCATATCTATCGGTCGTATGGGACTGTGATGAAACTGATGTTTGATTCAAAGATCAGAAACGTGTGAGTTATGTATACACACAGAAAGTATACCGTACTTCGGGATACACTAGTGATACAGGACCGTATGGATTCGGCCAATGTTTCTGAATGCCGGGATAACATATGCACCTCAGGTGTGTAAGACTGGCAGATCGAGTTTTGAAGGTAGACCGGTGGAAAATAATCAAAATACAATTTTTAATCAAGTTCACTTGGATGGTAGGTTATATGTAAATTATTCGAAAATTCCAGAAATTGAAAAAAATAATCAGGAAAACAAATGAAAACTATTGATTTAAAAAAACTTTGAAATATATTTATTGTAAATCAAGAGTTAACACCAATTCATGATCATCATGATGAAGTCCCATGTTCTTCACGACACCTAATTGAATCTGGAATCATCTCCATTGCGGGGTAATACGGAAAATACATTTCATCAAAATTATTCATTCAACTTCAGCACGAAAAAATCCATATCAACGTATAACATTATGAATAAATGGCAGGAAGGAAATTATTTCCCTCTGCGTCCCGCGAGGGGTAGAATCGTGATAAGTGTAGACTCGTCATTGTAGATGACAGCGGTTACATTATATACAAATAATTTTAATTTGGAAATACGCTTGATATTTTGAACCTTGCCGACTCGAAAGTTGCCCATTAGTCATTGGACTAAACTGGACTCATTTCCATATAGCCTCTAGAAAGATCATTTGAAATTTCATTCCTATTAGTCGTTGGGGGCTGTGATGGAACTGATGTTTGATTAAAAGTTCAGAAACGTGTCAGTTCCGGTTTATGTCTGGTTGATAAATCGAAATACAATTGTTAATCAAGTTCACTTCGAAGATGGTTTATATGTAACTTATTCCGAAATTAACGTAATAAAAAAACATTTTCAGGAAAACAAATGAAAACTATGGATGTTTAACCTTGGGAATTCATCAGGAATGGTTGTTCGCTACTGAATTACAATAAATATATTTTGAAGTTCTTCAAAATCCTTAGTTTTCATTAATTTTTTTGACTATGATTTTAAATTACATTTACATTACAGACCATCATCAAAGTGAACTTGATTGAAGAACTTTTAAATTTTGATTATTATCCACCGGACATAAACCGGACTGCCTTCAAAGCTCGATCTGCCAATCTTGCACTTGAGATGCATATGTCATTCCGGCTTTCAGAAACATTTTCCGAATCCATCCGGTCCTGACAACGGACTGGGGATACTTTGCCTCGTTCCCTGGTACAGCTTACTTATGTTCTGTGTGTATATACAACTCATACGTTTCTGAACTTTGGATTGAACATTAGTTCCATCACAGTTCCCTACGACCGATAGAAATGAAATTTGAAATGATAGACCAAAGACCTGTCGTAAAGGCTACACGGAAATAAGTCCGTTAGGGTCCAATGAATAATGGACATCTTTCGAGTCAGCAACGTTCAAAATTTTAAGCTCATTTACAAATTCAAAGTATCTGTATGTATAATGTACAGTTCAAGTAAACGATATAGTGCACCCTATCTTCTATATATATATATATATATATATATATATATATATATATATATATATATATATGGAAAGATAAAGGTAGTCTTTTTGCTGACTAGTCAGAAAATAGGTGAAACAATATTTGGGTATGCAGCAGGCCAAAATTTAGTGTACTCTTATAACACAGATTTGATAATCTTTATTGTCATCATCAGGGATGCTACAATAAGGGTAAAAGACAGTCATATTTATAAAATACTAATTCAAAACAACTTACAGTGTATGTGAGGTTATATGACAGGTTGAGATCGGATCACAGCACACAAAAGTGACAGTAGGTTACACCGGAAAGATGTGCTTTGAGTGAACATGTCTCTAAACAAGGACACTATATGGATTATAATTCAATTAAAATTTTATCAACCGAAAAAAAAACACTACCAAGAGCCTTTTCCTAGAAATGGTACATATAGCACATTCACAAAACTCCATGAATAAAAAAACCGACTTGAATCACCTAAATGAAATTTACTCTTATTTAATTTGTATGGATAATCACAAAATGAGAAATCACCAAATTTCATATAATGGCATTCTTCTCACAGATTGAATCTTCCAGATATAATACATGATCATCCTTTTTCATTATTATTGTTCAATATAAAATCCATTAGAATAAGTTTTCTCAAAAATTGTTCCAGATATTGTTTAAATACAAAATTACTTGACTTTAAAGTGTAATGGAATTTGAACATGCGATGTCTACAGCCAGATATTGCCAAAAGTCATTTGGCAACAGGGTTAAGGTTTCATGCCACAGATCAAACAATTTTGTTGATGTCGAATGTCAATTCGTTTTGAGCCCCGTAATTGGCTTATACAGCGCATACGTGTTTGGATTACATGTCATATGTCTTTTTTGAATCATGCACGTGGTTTCCTCTTCAAGGAACAGGTGGTTTTTAATTTGATAATATATCAATAAATCTACTATATATTGTTTGTCTGTAACGTCCTGAATGTCACCATAGTGATTTTTCATATATATTACGTCCATATTTCATTCAACCTGCCATATAACCTCACATACACTGTTAGTTGTTTTGAATTAGTATTTTATAAATATGACTGTCTTTAAGCCTTATTGTAGCATCCCTGATGATGATAATAAAGATTATCGAAAGCTTGGAATCTGTGTTATTAGAGTACACTAAATTTTGGCCTGCTGCATACCCAAATATTGTTATATATATATATATATATATATATATATATAACAGAATAATTAGTGACTGGATTAACTATAAATCGATTCAATTCGTAAGGTTGCAGTCAATAGCTGGGCTGTTACAAAGAAAACTCTTTGTTATATGTCAAGCTTTCGGTATATTTCACACCTTCGTCAGGACAACTACAATAATAAGATTATATATCTTGTAAAAAATATATAAATATGGAGAACTTACTAACGTGAGAATAAAATATAAAATGGTTCAATTGAATTCAATCAATTGAATTCAATTCAATTCAATTCAATCGAATTGAATCGATTTATATATATATATATATATATATATATATATATATATATATATATATATATATATATATATATATATATATATATATATTTATATATATATATATATATATATATATATATATATATATATATATATATATATATATATATATATTAACTCGAAGATTCTCACGGATAAAGTATGATGAGCTGTTTTCTCGGATTTCGCTCCGTGTTCTGTGTATTTTCTCCCCATAAGGATTATTTTCACAACGTTTCGGCAAAGTCTCATTTGCCATTTTCTGGTGATGTCTGGTTTACAGAACATGGAGCGAAACCCGAGAAAACAGCTCATCAGTCTAGTTGAAAAAACCAGATATCACCAGAAGATGGCAAATGAGACTTTGCCGAAACGTTGTGAAAATAATCCTTGTGGGGAGAAAATACACAGAACACGGAGCGAAACATATGTATATATATATATATATATATATATATATATATATATATATATATATATATATGTATATATATATATACATAAAGATTTTATCGAGTGGAACAATTCGTGGACCCAACACTCCAAAAAGGGGGCAAACCGCGGACACGTGTTTCTGGCCTCATCAGCCTCATGCAGCCAAGTGTAAAGATGGGCAACACTTGTTTGCTGACAGCAGGAAATAATACATTCGCACGGAGTCAACAGCAGAAGCCAACCACACATTTACGGCTCCAGTTAGAAGACTTAGAATTCCCAGGCTATATCTAACATGACCACGTAGGCAGCTATAGCTTCCTGCGTGACATCCCGGTCCAGGATATATATACAGATAGAGAATTTATCGATTGTGTATGATACAAATCAAGAATGAAACAATTTGTGGACACGACACTCCAAAAAAGGGGTCAAACCGCAGCACTGCGCTGATGAGGCTATTGGCCTCATCAGCGCAGACACGTAAAGGCGTAAGATACTTGTCCTAAGGCAAGTGTCTCACGGCGAAACATCGATGTCTACCAGTGAGGATGACAGTGTTTCATGTAAGTGCAATTTGTTACCATTCCATAACGAATGTTTGGAATACAAACTGAGAAAGTATCTACTGTATAATTCAATGTTCATATGAGAATTTTTTCATTCGTGTAATTCAATGTTTATATGAAAGTAACTGTTTCAGGAGGGATTTCTTCCAGTTTGTGACTGAAAAGTTGCTTTTTTGCATGATCTATACATTCATGTATAGAGTTACTTATTTTCAAATTGACTACTTGCTTCCTCTCTTTCGAAGATTACCACTTTTTTTTTGTATCAATATGGAGAAGTAGAAAGCTAATTTTTTTTAGTTTAGTTATGGTTTTGAATTTGGCAATATCACGCACGAGGAATATTTTTTCTAAAATGTTGCTTCTGTGATGCCTACGTTCATTTACCCAATCTCTGTGGTATACATGTGATCAATATGGTGAATAAACATTATTATTATTTTTATCCTCTTCGTCTCGCGAGGACAAGAATCGTGGTTAGTGTAGATTTGTAATTGCAGATGGCAGCAGTTACATACAGATACGTTGAATTTGTAAAAGCGCTTGAAATTTTGAACGTTGCCGACTCGAAAGATGTACCGCTCCGACAAATCTCTCCATTCTGGAGAGATTGCAAAACAAACTCATTAGGATGCTGGTGAATGCTCCATGGTTCGTGCGGAATGAAACCATCCGCAGAGATTTGAAGCTGTTAACAATACAGCAATCCATTCAGTTGAGGAATCAGAGAGTTTTTCGAATCAGCGGAAACTCATGATAACCCACTAGTTAGGGAAGCTGTAGATTACACTATAGACGACCCCACTCGATTCAGAAGGCCCCGTCGCTCAGTTGAGTGAAGGCCCCACGACGTCCGCTATAAATGAACAGTTTGTTCATCAATACCCCAGTCAGGAAGGGGTACACAAGGCCAGAGCGGCATAGATGTCATTGACCTCTATGCCGTTAGCAAACAACACCGCTTAGTTATGAACCACTCGTCCTCATGACGAGAGACAGTTAAAAGGGTACGGGAAGAGATTTTCAACCTGATCAAAGTCAAGATGGATTTAGTCGAAAGATGTCCATTAGTTATTGGACCCCACTGGGCTTATTTCCGTGTAGCCTTCACGAAAGGTATTTGGTCTATTATTTCAAATTTCATTTCTATCGGTTGTAGGGGACTGCCTTGGAACTGATGTTTGATCCAAAGTTTAGAAACATATGAGTTCTATATACACACAGAACATAAGTACACAGTACCTGGGAACGCGGCAATTTATCCCCAGCCCATTGTCAGGACCGGATGGATTCGGCCAATGTTTCTGAAAGCCGGGATTACATATGCACCTCAGGTGGAAGACTGGCTGATCGAGCCTTGAAGGTAGTCCGGTTTATGTCCGGTGGATAATAATCGAAATATAATTGTTATTCAAGATCACTTGAATGATGGTCCATACTTTGCCTATTCCTCAATTACTGACCCGATACTTTGAGTTTGGAAATACGTTTGATATTTTGAACCTTGCCGACTCAAAAGTTGTCCATTAGTCATTAGACCCCACTGGACTTATTTCCGTGTAGCCTTTACGAAAGGTCTTCGGTCTAACATTTCAAATTTCATTTCTATCGGTCTTAGGGGACTGTGATGGAACTTGATCCAAAGTTTGGAAACGTTTATGAGTTCTATATGCATACAGAAATTAAGTACACCGTACTTTGAGGATAGAAGACTGGGTGGATTCAGCCAATATTTCTGAGAGCCGGGATGTCTAAGGGAATCATGCATGTGTCTCAGTTTTATATTTTTATTTTACAAGTACATCATCCCCAATAAAGCTATGAAATCTATTTGAAATTACAAATAAAACTTAATTTCTTCATAATTCAAAATTGAAAATTCCAAAAAACGCGGTGTCTGGTGAACACACGGATCGCTATTTCCCTCAATCCCAATATATTTCAGATGTTGTGAACCTACCTCAAGTTTTGGAGAGTGTGTGTTCGATGGCCGGGATGTTTGTGAACTGGCTTATAGAAGTCAAGATTTCGGAATAAAAGTATGTCTTCAAGAATGCGTGTTTTATTGTCAAATAAATGAAAATACACAGCATTATTGGCGACGAGGGAAGTTGAATCCACTAGTCGGAAGTTTCGTGTCAGTAACAGTAAGTTCAGTCCTCATAGTCATTACTCGGGTCAATAACCTCGATGAGTAGTCAAATCAAAGTCTATAGTCCGTTCATAATTTGTTGATAGCTCACTGCAAGTTTGACCCTCATTAGAGAACTGAAATACTGAGAGGACAGCTAATATGATATAATAACAAAATCCAAAATAAAACTGGCAGTTTAAGATGTTTTCGACTAACCCACCTTGTATCTGAAGAAATACAATACAGCTATAAAACTTTTAATCCGATTATGTAGGTATTTTGAGTGGAAATGAGTGACCAGTGTCGTAGAGCATATGATTAAAACATTAGTTACTTTAAATAAATAAATATATTAATATTCTTAAACTGTAGGTACTGTAAACTGTATTTTTATTTTAAAAAAAATTTCTTTATTTTATTCAAAAATAATAAGTTACTTACAATTTGTAAAAGATACATTTATTCAATTAATACCTATTTTTAAATGATATAAACTACGATTACTTACAAAACTATTCAAATTCAAAATAAACAGGATCATCTTCGGAATCCGAGTCGTCTTGCAGGTTAATAATTAGCGGTTGTGTCTCTACAGTCGCATCAATTATATTGTCAAGATCCCACATTTTTTGTTCTTCTTCTATTGCATGTCTTACTGCATCTCGCCAATTTTGTTCTGTTATATGTTGTAAAGACTCATATAACAATTCACGTACAGCTTGTATTTTATATGATGTATTTTTTCTAGCCACATAGCTTTTCATTTGTGCCCAAATGAGTTCAATTGGATTTAATTCGCAGTGGTAGGGTGGAAGTCTAAGGACTGTGATGTTTCGTCTTTCCGCCATTTTGTCAACTACGTATTTCTTGAACTTAGATTTGTGTTGCCGGGCAATTTTTAAAAGTTCTGCTTTAACCATTCCATCTTCGTAAGGCAGGGACTTATTCCGCAGCCAGTCAATGATATCCTGTTTCTTCCACGCAGTCGTTGGAAGTCTTTCAACTAGTCGTGAATGATAAGGTGCATTATCTAATACTATAATTGAGTTTGGTGGTATATATTCAATCATCTGCTCAAAATAATCTTCGAAAACATCAGCTGTCATCTCCTCGTGATAGTCTTTTGTGCTTTTGGATTCAAATTCCAACAAACCATGCTTAGCAAATCCTTTTTCACTGCCAATGTGAGAAACTATTAATCTACTGCCTTTACCAGAGGGTGGGGAAATACCAGTAGACCAACCTTCCATAAAGGCTTGCCTGAAGCTTGATATATTTTTATCTGTCCAAATTTTTGTGAAAGTATGACCTGCGTTTACCCATGTTTCGTCCTGATAGTAAATTGGTCTTCCTTCAGCCCGAAATTTTCGTATAGATCTTAGATACTTTCTTCTCCAACATATTATCTCTTCCCGGTCAATCAAAAGTGA
Source organism: Leptinotarsa decemlineata (assembly GCF_025532065.1). Taxonomy (NCBI): domain Eukaryota; kingdom Metazoa; phylum Arthropoda; class Insecta; order Coleoptera; family Chrysomelidae; genus Leptinotarsa; species Leptinotarsa decemlineata. The sequence goes on along the minus strand of NW_027412694.1, from coordinate 7,466,200 downwards.
TTTTCGGTCTGATTTCTCCCACCGGAAATTTAATTCTTTTAAAACTTGCCACAATTTGGTTCGTCCGACATGAGGCAAATCCGGGTCGTCTCTAACTTCTTGTAAAATTTTGTTTAAGTTGGGTATTTCTTTTTTGTAAAAAAATTCGTGAATTTTCCTTCGAATACCATTTTTGGCAAATTCATCAATTTCAATAGGTTTTCTCCCCCTCTTTAAGTATTCGTTTGTATTTGGGTTAGCTATACCTTTTTTTTTCTTTCTGATAGGAATCTATATATTGTTGACTCCCCTACGCCCGTCATGTTGGCACAACTCTTGATTATGTTCTGAGCAGTGTTTGTGGGATTCTGAGAAACCAGAGCATCGTGAACGTTCAAAACAATAGTCTTCCCTCTTGGTGAATAGAGAGACTTACTGACTGTACACAACAGTACCGGTGTAAAACTTGATGATGTTGATGATGATGACGAAGCCATCGCAAGCAATCAAACAAAACAAGCAGGAACGAAAGGTACGTATATGTTTGTAGGAATATGAAAAAAAGTTACTCACGCACTGCACAAAATTCGCAAAATAAATATTAGAGACGTTAATTACTGCCGTAGACGCCGAAACACCAACGAGCCGTAAATTAAATGCGATTAAAAAATGTACTAAACCAAAAATTATTTTCGTTCGTAACAACTTCACCCTTTCAAGGCAAGTTTAGAATATAAACTGAAGCTTTATATTTAATGAATAAACACCTCAGGAACCTCCGCCTATGATTTTACGAGTTTTACGACCGTTTTATGACTTGGGCCCTCATTTTGTGCTATCGACAAATTATGAACGGACTATAGTTGAAGATGTCTTTTATTGGGAGTATTGAGCCTTTTAACCGTAGCGAGTCAGATATTTCGTCGTATATGGAAAGGATGGAGCAACTGTTTGTATGTAACAGTGTTACTGACTGTTCCTGACCTCAATTGGTGCGGAAGCATACGGCGCTTTAAAAGATCTATTGTCCCCGGATTTTCCCAGCTCTAAATCGTTCGATGAATTGAAAACAACATTAGTCATTTCAACCCAAGAAGGTTAGTCATTGCATAAAGATATAAACTTTATAGTGCCCACAGGAGCAAGAAGAGGATATCAAGTCACAAAATTGAAGAACTTATCACAATGTTGTGAGTTTAACACTTTTTTTAAATGAGGCATTGAAAGATAAATTTGTATGTGGTTTGCGTTCAGAGGTCATAAAGCGTAAATTGTTGTCAGAAGATGGATTAACCTGGGCAAATGCTTTTAAAACAGCGGTAGCTATGGAGCTAGCTGAAAGACAAATGAGCAATGGGCTATGAAACATCAATAAAATGAGTTACAGAAAGCTACAAAGCAAAGGTTCTGTCAAATTTGAAAAGAAATTATAGTCACAAGCAATACCTGGTGAGTCGTACAAAGAAGTAAAACCTTGCTTCAGATGTGGGAGAAAACATGACCCTGAAAATTGTCCAGCAGAAGTATGGGAGTGCTTCAAATGTCACAAAAAAGGCCACACAAGTAGAGTTTATCGCATTGCAGTTGTTACATTATTAAATGAAGATGTCGAGTTAGGTGCGGAGTCTCAAAACGAAGAAAACTCCTTAGAACTGGGATTTAGTTGCTGACATCAAAAGTAAATTTTCAGAAGTGTTTGAAGAGCAACGTAACTCATATATACAAAGGTTTTTAGTCGAGTTAAAAGTCAAGGAAGATACCCAACCTATCTTTCATCGGGCCTGTAACATGCCATTTGCCTTGCGTGCAAAAGTGGAAGCTGAGTTTTCAAAAACGGAAAATCAAGGTGTCATTTCTAAAGTGAGTTTCAGTAACTGGTCAAGTCCAATAGTCATTGTTCCTAAAAAGAATTCAGAAAATATAAGAATTTGTGTAGACTTTAAAAATACACTAAATATCATTTTGGAATCAGATCATTGTACATTGCCCATCCCTGAGGACATTTATGCTTGTTTGAGTGGGCAAAAATGTTTTTGTGTAATAGATCTCAAAGGAGCTTATCAACAGCTCCGAGTCAGTGAAAAATCTAAAGAGTTGTTAACTATAAACACTCATGTAGGTCTCTATTCTTATAACAGGTTGACCTATAGTATTAGTACTGCCCCAGGAATTTTTCAGAATGTCATGGATACCATCTTGGCAGAATTACGAAACTGTAAGGCTTATCTTGATGATGTCCTGGTTTTTGGAGAAACTGTAGAACATTGTTACAAAAATTCAATTAAAGTATTTAAGCGTTTTCAAGAATATAACGTTAAGTTTAATAAAAACAAATGTAAATATTTTGAAGATCATGTAGAGTTTCTAGGGCATATTATAGATTATAGATCAACAGGGAATCCACCCTACTGACGAAAAAATTTTGTGTTTGGAAATGGAAACACCAACCAACGTACCAGAACTCAAATCGTATTTAGTTCTACTTAATTACTATGTAAAATGTATACCCATGTTATCCATACAGGTTAAGCCGTTATATGATTTATGTAAAGGAGTCATTTTTGAGTCAAACTGTTCGGCAGAATGTCAGAAGCCTTTTAACTTGAGCAAAGAACTCGTGACATCTGATAGTGTGCTGATTCACTATGACCCAAAACTACCCTTATATTTAACTTGCGATAGCAGTGGATATGGAGTGGGTGTGGTGCTTAGTCATAGAATAAACAAGGAAGAAAGACCTATTATGTTTGTTTCAAGTACTTTATCACCAACGGAAAAAAAATTTCAAATTTAGAAAGAGAGAGTTTAGCAATTATGTTTGGCTTTAAAAAATTTCACAAGTATATTTTTGCAAGAAAGTTTGTTTTAATCACCGATCATCAGCCACTTCAATTTATATTTGGGCGTAACAAAGGCATTCCAATATCAGCGGCAGCCAGAATTACCAGATGACCTATAACTTTGGCTGGTTATGACTACACAATAGAATACAGAAAAGGTTCCTCAATAGATAACGCAGATGGGTTGTCCAGATTACCTATGGACAGTAGTAACACGATATCACAGATTCTCTGTTCTTTTTCAACTTGTTAGATAAAATACCCCTCAATGTAGGTGATATTGCTTATGAGACTAAGTAGGACCGGATTTTAGTTAAAATTTTAGATTTTACCCGATTAGGGTTTCCTAGCAAAGTAGAAGATGAATTCACAACTTATTTCGGAAAAAAAAACAAGAACTCTCAATTGAACAAAAAATTGTCTAATGTTAGGTAGTCGAATTGTCACCCCAGAAAAATTAAGTAACAGGGTTCTGGAACTTTTTCATGAACAGCATACTGGCATAATTCGTACAAAAATGTTGATAAGACCATATTGTTGGTGGCCAGGCATTAGTTGTGATGCTGAAAAGTTCATTAGTTGCTGTGATGTTTGCCAACAAAATCAAAACCTGAGTAATACTAATCCTCTTGTTCTTGTTCATGGCCTTCTTCTCCCATTAACTTTTATCGGGCATTTATCAATTTCTTCCCAAAAAACGGCCGAACATTTTTGATTTTATTAGATCAGAAGTCAAAATGGCTCGATATAAAATACATGAAAAACGGCACTTCTGCTAAAGAAACAATTTCAATGTTGAAAGAGATTGTTTGCACAATTGGGCTGCCATGCGAATTAGTATCAGATAATGGCCCACCCTATAACGCGAATAAATTTGTAAGTTTTTGTCAAGCTAATGGCATTAATAGTATCAAAACCCCTCCTTTTTACCCCCAAAGTAATGGCTCTGCAGAAGTCAGTTCAGACAGTAAAGAAATATTTGAACAAGTATTTATTTTCTCTAAATAAGGGAGATATCAGAAAATTTAATGCTGCATAAAATAAGTAATTTCTTATTCTCTTATCGAAATACTCCATTGACAGTCACTGGCCTCACTCCTGCAGAATGTATTCTGAAGATAAAACCTAGAACAATATTTGAAAACCTAATTACCAGAAGATTAAATCTCAACCAGTCTTCAACGGTACAAACTGTTATAGACTATATAAATTAAATAGGTATCAGATTTATATTAAGAATACTCAGACAAAGTTATGGAATAATACAAAATTTTTAAAAATTCTCAGTCATTCGACATATTTGGCTTTAACAGAAAATTAAACAGTTAAAAAGGTGCATGCTGATAGTATTCGTTTAGCTTTTCATAAAACTAATACTGGAACACAACCAAATATGACGAAATCATCCATCTTACCCAATTGTATCCCTGTAGATATTAACGTTCCTGACCCTAATCCATTGAGCAACTCAAGTTGTAGTAGTTACACGAACATAGCTGGAAGTTCTTCAAATAGACCTGTAGATGTTGCTGGTGCTAGTAGAAAAAGGGCAGTTAGTGCTGACCGTTCTCCTTCGGAAGTTGTGAAATCTGAAAATGTTCTGACTACACGATCTGGTAGATTAGTTAAACAACCCAGCCGATTAACCTGTAAATTATGTATAACATTGTTTCTCAAAAAGGAAGAAAGTGTTGTGAACCTACCTTAAGTTTTGGAGAGTGTGTGTTCGATGGCCGGGATGATTTGTTAACTGGCTTACGGAAGTCAAGATTTCGGAATAAAAGTATGTCCTTAAGAATGCGTTTTATTGTGAAATAAATGAAAATACACAGCATCAGAGAGGGTGTTTTTTTGTCAAAAATTGAAGTATTCGGTACTATTGTTGATCAAGAGGTAGAAATTTCAATAATTTATCTATCATTAGCGATAATTCATTATGACTGCAGTCGATTGTATAATTATTGATAATTGATTATGGTTGAAGTAGGGATTTTTAAATGTTAATATTATAATCAAGAGTAGTGCTAGTCACCCGAAACTAATTCCAAATTTAAAGAAAGGAGTTAGGAAAAATGTCTTTTACTGCTTGTGATTTCTGAGAACCACATCAGTTATGTATTTGAAATAATGCTTTCTTCACATTCTTTCTTCACTGAACTTGAATAGTAAACAAGTTCATTGGTTCATTGGCCTCTTGCCTAAAGGGGATTTGACACCCCGGTGTCGAAGTTGTGACGAGAGAAAAATACATCGTTTATGGTAGTAGTGTTTATTTTTGTTGAACTTATGTTAATTGTTCTAGTGAATTGGAGAAGATTCTGTCGATTATCACCTTTTGTCGATTTAAATATGAGCGATTCAGAAATAAGTTGAAACTATCAATACTATACTTACCTCAGAGTGACTTGTGGGCAAAATGATTTTGATGCTGTGATCAACTTTCATTATTTTCCTCAGAAAAGCGACTCAAAGTTTTGTTAAATATATTAAAATTAAAAGAGTATTTGAAAATATGATGAAAATTCAGAAAATTTTCTATAATATTTCAGCCACTTTACATATGATTGGAAAAAGTCATAAATCATAAGCAACTATAAAAATAATAATACAAATCAACGTAAGACATCAACAAAAACCAAGTTTCGAAAATCCAAACTAGTTTTGAGAAGTTGGGAGTTTGTATCATTCCTGCGAAAGATTTAAGCACCTTCAAAATTCCACATAATTCGAAAAAAATTTTCGCTCAACACCAAGATGTAGATGTTAGTAAATAACATACCGAAACATTTTTTGCACGAATTACATGAACAGTCACCAAGAAAAAATCCAAGAAAAACAGTTGAACTATTTCAAAATAGAGTCACAAAACACACTGGTTTGCGAATAGATTTGAATGTATAATCTAGATCTAATGTAGAAATTTGTGTTCTGCACTTTCGTTTCTATAGTGCTTGCATCTGATTTTGGATTCCCACTTCCTATTCAAGAAGATTAAGTATTTAGCAAAAACGCCTTAATGAATGTGAATACTATTCACAAATATTAATATAAAATATAAATAAAATATAAAATATAAATACTATTTGATGTAAATACAATTTACATTCATATGTCAAATGTCGTACTTTCTTAACTCCTGAATGGGCAATCTATCTTTTGACAGGTGGCCCCAGTAACTTAGGCGCTCAGACCATTACATGAATAAAAGAAGAAGAAGAAGACGAAAAGTTATTTTTTGTTAGGATTTGGCCTTAAATTGATAGATTGACTTTTGCATGGTAATTGGTGTCACTTGTAGTTTGTGTACTATTATTTTTTCTATAAAGTGCTCTTATTTTACATGCATACGTTGTACGCTTCAATAACATTTTGTGCATTTTCAAAATAATCACGACAGTTCAAGTGCCGTAAAAGAATTTGAAAATGACAGAGGAACGCCTCCATATAGTAAGTTGTCACTTATATATTATCTACAATGATTTTGTTTGGGAAAACTCGTATTTCACTTTTGCAACCAACCAAATCAAAGTTGCAATTGAGGCACCCTTAACAGTAGCAATTTGTTTTTTAGGATTGGGGTAATGATAAGCTCCATAGAACTCAAAAGCAGGTGGAGCGAAACCCATATGATCTGGAAGCCTGGTCACTTCTACTCAGGGAGGCTCAAAATAAACATATATCGGAAGTCCGCTCTCTGTACGAACACCTGATAACCATTTTTCCCAGTGCTTCAAGATATTGGCGCATATACATAGAACATGAAGTGAGTAAGATGAAAGATAGATAAAGCTTTTTTTGACCTCATAATAAATAAAAGGGAACTTCTAAAGTTGCTAGGTAGTATTGGAACCTCTGGCATAAAATAAAAATTCTATAAAATAAAAATTCTATACCAAAACAAAAATACTGTCGAAATGCACCTCAAACAGTATTTTTGTTCTAGTGTGGTGAAAGTGTATTCAATAAATATTTCTAAAGAAAAAACAATTTCAATGCAAACGTTTTCGCAAAGGAACAGATCATCCCCAAATGACTTATCAGATACAAGCCAATAGAAAACCTCTTTCAAAATATCTGCTTTCCCTTTGTAATTATGTTACACCGATATCACTTTTTCTCAATTTCTACATCAGTCACAATTCTGCAAGTATGCCTGTTTAGTAGCACATACATTCAAACATTATTGAATAAAATCAATTGTTTTATTTCAGTTTCGTCTAATGTTAAAAATAGAATACATTCATGTTTGCTTCATTAATATTTATCTGACCTGTTGTTAATATTTATCTAACCTGTTGGGGGACATCTGTTTGCAACCTAAACAAATGATATAGTCTGCTGGGTGATTGGCAGAATATACTATTCTGAATGAAAGTTGAAACAAATATATTGAACTATAAGCAACACGAATATACCGTACTACTTATATAAATTGTAAGTTGCCAAATGTTTTGTTCTTGGCGTCTGGGTTTATCAAGTTGCCTTGAAATGAAACCTGCAATGAAAGACGAAAGTCAGAGCACTAATCTCATTCGGTGGTTGATGATGAGGTTTGGCATTGCAAATGCCTGTGATATTTCTAGATTGTTGATCCCATAGATCAGGGGTTCCCAACCTTTTTGAACCTGCGTATCACTTGACTTTTTGAGAAATATTGGCATACCACCAGACCTAAATATTTTAATAAACATATAATATTTAATGAAAAGAGAAATGAAAATTTCTGTTTTTTACTCTTCTAAAAGTGTTCAAAGGCTTTTTTAATTTAATTCCTGGGAAAACTTAATATTTAATGGTTAGATATTTGTTTATTTATAACATGCCTATAATAAAGGAGGGATAAAAAGATTAAAATGGTATTAATTTACAGTTTTATTTATTACCCATAGGTCTAAAAACATAAATAAAAAATTATTAAAAACTCAGCAAAAAATGAATCATCATACAAAATATACTTTTATAGTCTTCAGTGCGAAACTTGTTGTTTGCCTGTGATTAAGATATCAACATTAGGAGTAATGGAACTTATCTTTACTCTTAAGTTCTCTTCAACACTTATTCTGCTTCTATATTTATTTTTTATGTACAAGGGTTCAGAAAATCCACTCTCACACAAGTAACTCGTAACAAATGGAATAAAAAATAGCAGAGCTTGCCGGAAGAGCAAAGGGTACTCCAGAAATTAGTTAAAGATTTCTCTTTAAAATAATATTTCATCGCTGTGAAAGCTGTTGAGTTTGTCGGCTAGGTAAGCCAATCTTGACGTCCATTCTTCATTAGCAAACAATTTTTTCATGTCATTATTTTTTCACTGAAAAACATGAACTCTTCTGATCTCAGTTCAAAGAGATGGTTAAAAATTTTCCCACGAGATAACCATCTCACTTTTGCATGTAGGAGTAAAGTTTTGAATTTGCCAACCAATTCTTCACACATCAAGGAGAATAATCTTGTGTTTAGAGCCCTAGCCTTTATGAACTTACTAACTTTCACAGCATCTGATAGAACAGTTAAGATTTTTCGGCATACCTTTAGCAGCTAATGCTTCTTGATGGATGACACAATGCGTACTTTTACATTCAGGAACAACTCTCTTCATTTTTGCTGTTTGCTGTAGCCCTGTCAATATTCTTGACATAGCTTTTACCCCATCTGTACACAAGCCAATACACTTGGACTAGGGAATGCCTACTTTGAGCACATATTAATCAATTACCTTAAAAATGAGTTCCGCTGTTGTGTTTGATTCAAGTGGTTTGCAGAAAAAAACTCTTCTATCACCACTTCATTATAATCAAATCACACGAACACAATTAGCTGCACTATATTTGTAACACCAGTGCTTTCGTCAAGTGCATTCTTGGAGTTTTAAAGTCACTTGTTCTCAATATTAACAGACATATCGTCAATTCGTCTTTTTACTGTGTTATTTGACAGTGGTATTTTTTTAATTTCTTTGGCTGCCTTTTCTCCTTTTCTTGAACTATATCCACAGCGGCCGGCAGTAAAAGCGTCTCACCTATTATGTAAGGCTTTCTATCTTTTGCAATTCTTAAACTAGCAAGATATGACGCTTTTATCAAGTTAGTATCAGTATTGACAAACTTCATCAAACATTGGGTTTCTTTCTTCAAAAAATCAGATTTTCTTTCAAAAAATTCAATGGGCTTACCAATCAAATCAAGGTGCTTAGTATTTTGGTGTCGCATCAGTAAAGAAGGCTTCATGGATTGGTTCGAAAGTGTTTCAAGACATTTAATACATTGAGGAATAGGAATGTCACTGGTTTCAGTTCCTGGCTTCAGTATAAAACGGAACTGTAAGTAGCTTTCATCGTATTTACGATTGGCCGGTAATTTAGGTTTTTTAGCACGATCCTTTGAAGTAGAAGAGGACGTCAGAAATCGTTTTATAGTTCAGTTTTCTTATACGAAATCAGAATTAATAATTACAACACCCACAACGAACCTGTAATGCCAAGTGAAAGTAAAAGACAATCCTTTTAAAGACCCACAGGTAAAAAATGAGACACTCTTTATTTAGCAATTGTACTATCTGGGGATTCCTAGGTAAAATTCCTAAAGTGTTTTATTGTTTTATTACCTAGGAATTATAAATTCCAATGTAATAAAAAAACAAAGCGTTTTCTAGCGAGCGGTGAGCTGAGTCATGTTTGCCATTAACAGCATGTTGCTCACATAACTCGAACGTACCACCTGAAACGTTCCCATGTACCACTGGTGGTACGCGTACCATCGGTTGGGAACCACTGCCATAGATGACATCTTAGTGAGGAGATTGAGCATCAATGATTGCACTCATGATTCAGGGTAGCACCACCAATGACAGCTATGGTGGGTTAAAACAACGCTGTATTGTGTTGGATTAGAATGCTTTGTTTTTAAGGTCTTGTGTTATCAATAAGTTGACGGATGTAGCCGTTACTACCACATAGTAGCGGCTACATGGTATGTTTTTATACAAATTGTATTTGTAACTAATGTCCTGCAGTTTCGTTCTATAAGAACATTTTCAAATGAATACAATAAACTGAAATAATTAACAATGTTAACCCTTATATGTCTATACACCACTGTAGGTAATAACAGGCGGTCCTTAACTGAGTATCTTTTTTTTGTTTACCTGTGACAATGTGGGTAGGCTAATCTAAAACCTGATGAGTAGACCAAGTCGATTTGATCATTTAGTAGGTTACTTCCTGATTGCTTATGCTTATCAATTTCGGAGGATTCCAAATTATTGAGTTTCCAATGCTTACTTGCATAGTGCAAAATTTCCGTATCGTTTAGATTCCGTAACTTGTGGTTGCTTCCAAGAAATGGTTTGAAAACGTCGAATCATTTTCACTTCGTCGGTAGGACGAAGAAATTTTGGCCACATTGTCCTGCAAACACTGGGGCTTATTAACTCCAGATTTCTCCATCTTGTCCACTTTATCTTTGGCATTAAAAAGGAAATTAGATAACTTGGCATGTGGCCTGAATGCCATTTCCACATTGTTTTTTCTAAAAAATCCTACTATTGTCTCTGTTCTTTCACCAAAATATGTTAAAGTTGAAGATTTTTTGATTTCTGATTGTTTGTTTGATTGTTTAATCTGTATGTAAATTTGAAGCTTTGATTTTTGACTAACTTTTGGATTGTGTCTGCGTTGAAACTATTATTATGTTCTATCTGTATAATCATTTTAATTTCCCTATCTAGATTGTTAGCAGACAAAGGTAACACAGAATGCTCTGTGTAATATCGAATTGTAGGTTGCTAACTTATGACTGTCGTGATGGAAAGAATCACTTGGGATTGTAATGTCTGTAAAGATCAGTTTTCTGAATACATTGACCTCAAATTTATTATGATTTTGTGTGATGGTCAGGTCTAAGGTCATAATATTAATTTATTTTCAAAAGTAAACATTGAAATGTCAACTTGACATTGTCAAGCAATGTTACTTGGTGTGCCACAGCGCCTCTATTATCTTTTCATTGAGAATTTCGTAGATCGAGTGTTTTTAACAAATTATTTTACATAGGGAAGGGGACACTAATCATAACATATTTTTATAGAATTTTTTCATAGCTTCATTAGTTGGACTGAAAGAATTCAGGGAACCAATCAAACAATCCAAAACACTTCTCTGGCAAGGAGTTGAGCACAAATATTTTTATTGAACCCTTGTGTATAAACCCATTTATATTAATTTTATATCACTACCCTTTCGTTTATTATATTGTGTTCATTATCTCTGAATGATATATGATTTTCCATTAAAATTTTGAAAGAAATGGTCTTTTCCGTGTTTCTCAGATTCTGAAGATTCTGTTCGACAAGTTATTGTCGAAGCTTGGCATTTCAACAGCTTATGATCCTTAGGATTTTTTCAATAATTTGTGGGTATTAATATTGAGCTATTTTTTCTCTATTCCCACAATTTTTGCTTTTTATTCAATTTAGATATAATGGATTCTGCTAGTTTAATGTTAGGCTAGCAAAACTTACCTCATCTCCATTAGAGACAAAGCACAAAGTCATCAAATGGCATGTCAGAATTGACAGGATTTTAAATTATAAATATGACAATGTATTTTGATGTATTTCATCGTATTAAGCATTAAAAATAAAGGTAGCTTTTTATAGGGATACCTATTCCAAAAATTAGTAGTTTTTGAAATATTTGTAATTTAATACTTTTTTATCGACAAAATACTCACTATACGGTTTCTAAATCTGTCAGGTGGCCAAGACGGCGCGGCGTTAGAAAACAATGAATTGGTATGATAATGTCACTACTTGTCATTTGCAAATTGTCAATATTAAATCATGCCTGGACGATTAAATTACACAAGGAATATTTAAATTTATTTATTGTTTATGAAGAATGTGATAAAGTTATTTAAAGGACATGTAATACATTTACAACATGATTTCCAGAAAAATAAAGAAACCATTACCAAATACTGTCAAGAAAATTATAACAACACTTTAAGAATTTTAATAATAATAATAAATGCTTTTATTGAAAGGTTACTCAGTACAAGGGATACTAATCTAACCTAACAAATGGCAGAATTCAACGTCTGCGCATGACGAATCAAGGCAGAAATTGCTCTTCCATCCAACCAGTAAGAGATAACTTATAATAATACACATTGTTTGCTTAATTAAAACTAGAAAGAAGAAAAAAAAAAAAAAAAGGAAAAAAAGGGAGAGAAGCAGAAGAAAAGAGAGGCAATAAACGAATAAATGAAAATTATATGTTCTATGTGTGGAAAATCATGTTACAAATATGATGATAAATTTGATGATTTCTTCATATTTATTGTAAAAACATATGTATAGGTGTCAACTGATAACTGTTATAAAAGAAGAGAACCGGATTGTAGCATGAATCTCTTCAAATTTTTCTTGAAACTAAGTGGTGATAGGGATTTGAATTCAATGGGTAGCCGATTATATAAGTGTGCAATGTTATAAGAAAAAGATCCTCGAAAAAAGAAGTTTTATGTTTAGGTGCAGTCAAGAGATGTTTAAATCTCAAATTTAGATTATGTACATCGGTTCTAAAGGACAGTTTCGTGAATAGGTAGGCAGGTTTCCCAGTGGATATGACCTTATGGAATAAACTAGCAGAATGTAGTGTGCGCCTAGCATCCATGTTCAGCCACCCGAGTTGTTTCAAGTATTGAGACACATGCTCACGTCTCCTTACGCCCGTGACGAGTCTTATGCACGAATTCTGCAGTTTTTGAAGTCTCTGCCTGTCAGATTTCAAGAGTCCTGGACCATAAACAGTATCAGCATAGTTTGCATGAGATAGTACCAGTGCGTCGCAGAGTAATATTTTATTTGTTTTGTTCAAAAGATTTTTATTCGAGTATACTAATTTTAGATTCATATAACCCTTCATAAGAATCTGAGAAACATGCGTAGTGAAACGCAGAGAATTATCGAGATAAAGGCCTAAATTATTCGTGACGTCACTTTTTGGTAATTGAACCCCATCGATGGAAATGTTAATCAACTCGGTGCAACGATTCTTTGCATTTGGCCTACCGAAGAGCATGACACAAGATTTAGTTGGGTTTACAGAGAGACAATATTTACTTGATTCAGTTATCAGAGAGTGCAGATCATGACTCATTTGTTCTAGCGCAATATTGAGTAAGTTTTCATCGAATTGTAAATACAACTGTGTATCGTCGGCGTAACAATGCATTGGATGGATTGGATCCATAAGAGGCAATGTGCAGAAAAATTGAATAGTTATCAAAGAAAATATTGAAATACAATGAATAGATACAAAAATATTATTTTAATAAATGTTCAGGTTTATGCCACTGAAGTTCTAGACTTTTCTCGCACCTACTTAGTAATTCTTCGTGGGTGGCGTTTCAGATGGTTCATTACATTTCATTTGATTTTTTTTCTTTGACCACCCTGTATTAATAATTATCGAAATTTCGAAGATCGGAAATTTCGGTTTTGCAAAACACTTGGTAAATTGGTTTGGTAGTTTTTTGGCTGGTCGTTCACAACAGGTTAAAATTGGTGGATGCAAATCGAGTGATATATTAGTAATATCTGTAGTGCCACAAGGTTCACATTGTTCACCACTGTTATTTAATATTTTTGTGAATGACGTAGGATGCTGTTTTGAGAACAGTGAATTTTTAATGTTTGCAGATGACCTGAAGCTTTTCAGACCGATAAAGTCTTACAATGACCAAATTCTCCTTCAAGATGATCTAAATAAAGTTTATGAATGGTGTGTTACAAATAACTTATTTCTTAATGTAAATAAATGCCATTTTATTACTTTCTCAAGAGTTTGTAGGAAATTCGATACATCATACAACATAAATGGTCAGCACTTAGAATACACTTCCTCCATAAAAGATTTGGGGGTCATTTTTGACGAACAACTCAAATTTGTAAACCATATTAACCAAGTGAGTGTGAAATCATCCAAAACACTGGGTCTTATTTTACGTCATTGTTCAGGATTTTCCATTGAAGCATTAAAAAGGATCTATTTAGCTCTAGTGGTGTCTAAGTTAGAATATGCATGTATCATTTGGTCTCCATTTTACAATGTGCATTGTGTGTCTATTAAGAGTGCAAAACAATATTTTGAGATTTTGTTCTTTCAAGTTGGGTCTTCAAATACAGTACCATGACTATTCGGGTATATTACAAGAAATGGAGCTGAAACTATTGCAAACCAGATGAATTCATGCAGATCTATGCTATGCATTCAAGCTGCTCAATGGACGAATAACTTGTCCTGAATTACTTGAATCTGTCAACATTCATGTTCTGAACAGGAATCTTAGACACAGCCATTTATTTCATATACCCTTCCATCATACAAATTATGGCAAACATACACCCTTGGAAAGAACCCTAAAGTTAGTAGATGACAAAAACATCAGTATTTTTGGTGTCTCTTATGGTCGTTTTAAACAATCATTGAATAATTTAAGTTGGTAATTGTTTACATAAGGTAGTAACAAGTTTAATTTTAATTCTATATCCTATAGTATTTTATAATGTTATATAGTTGTGTGCTGCAGAAACATTCCGTAGCGTTTTAGTTTATATTTTACATTTTTATATTGTACTTTTTTTTTCTGTGAAATTTTTACACTGTAATGGGGTTTATCCCGTATAAATAAATAAAATAAATAAATTTCACATAAAGTCTATTACATTTGGTTTCTATTACATTTGGTTCCCCTCTACAAGGAACCCGACCAAAATATACATGTGTATACATAATGTGGTCAAATGAAATATCTATCTATTTATTCTTTTTTTTTCAGATGAAATCAAGAAATTTTGAGAAGGTTGAGAAGGTATGGAATCATTCTTGTGTAAAAGATGTTTTTTCAAATAAATATCCAATAAAATTTTCTACATGCAGAAATCATGATTTTCTTACTTTTCACTGTTGTGTTTAAAAATCGGGAGGACACTTTTTTGAACCACTGCTAAAAAATCGTAATCACCATAGGTATAGGCAAGTAAGCAAATAATTCTCAATTGGTCTATGTGAAAGATATTCGTTTCACTTTGGTTGATTTTAGATGTGCTGTGAACATCATTGAATCTTGAGACATGTAGATGCAATTGTCTTGTCCGATGATATATAGGTATATTTCATATTAAAAGTGTATTTGTAGGTGGTATGAAAGGTCTCTTTCTGATTTAATTTTACCTCATGAAAATTGTTTGAAAAGAAATTTCAGTGTTAATAACATTTGCTAAAGACTGGATGAACATTGTGTGTTTTATTTTTTAAACCTACATCCATTCCTATTTCCTTTTCTGTAATCTTACCTTGGTCTTTCAAATAAATGACTAAATTATTCATTTGTAGTTTTATATCTTCTTTGAATGTTTTTCTAGTCTTTACCCAATGTTCGAATCTGAAAGAAAATATATTTGATTAGGAAATGAAAATTGAGTGGAACGTTTAAAAGAAGGAAACAATGTTTTAAAATATCAAGATTTACTTAATTTCACTTCAAAATATCTGTTATTCTTGATCATGCAACAGTGGTTATGATTTTTTGTGTTTGAAAATAGTTGATGTTTTTGCAGGACTTTGAGAAGTCTTGTTGCGGTCACATATAAGTGGACTGTTGAAAAAATAAGGTGAATGTTCAAAATTTCGCGGGCTACGTACATTCCATTAGCGACTTTTTGATTTTTTTATGTTAGTACACTCGTCTCGAACATATGTTCATAGTTTCAGCTTTTAGTACGCTTAGTTTGTTGGTGAGAAGCTTGAAAGTTGAAGTGTTTTGCGTGTTCGGCAATTTTCAGCTATCGAAAAAAATTGATCAAAGAATTTGCGTCAAATTTTGTCTGAAAAATGGAATGAAGTGGTCAAAAACACTTGAAATGTTGACAGTGGTATATGGTGATTGTACTCTGAGTCAGAAAGATGACTACGAGTAGTACAAGCTTTTCACAGAAGGTCAACAACCGATGAAAATTTTGAGAAAGCGAAGAAAATTGTTATGGAGAATACTCGAGTCACTATTGAAGAAGTTGCTGAGGAGGTCGGCATATCGGTTGGCTCATGCCATGCAATTTTTTCGGAAATTTTGGACATGAAGCGTGTGACAGTGAAGTTCGTTTCAAAATTGCTGAATTTTGACCTAAAAAACCATCGCATTAGCATCGCTCAGGAATTGTTGAATGACGTCAACGACGATCCAGATTTGCCTTAAAGGATTATAACTGGTGATGAATCATGGGTATATGGTTATGATATCGAAACCAAAGTTCCAATGGAAGAGCTCAGGACAGCCAAGACCAAACAAAGCATGCCAAGTTCGATCAAATTTCAAGGTTTTGCCCACTGTTTTTTTTAGTTACCGTGGCGTAGTGTATCAGGAATTCTTGCCACATGGTCATATGGTCAATAAGGAGTAGTATCTTGTTTTTAAGAAATATTCAAAGGAATCTATGATTTTTTTGTGGAAAAACAATTGATGGCTTTCGCATCACGATAATGCATCTGCTCACTCGTCACTTATATTGTTCGTAATTTTTTGCCCAAAAAAAACACCGTAATCATGCCTCAGCCACCGTATTCATCAGATTTGTCTCCGTTCGACTTTTTCCTGTTCCCGAAAATAAAGAGACCCATGAGGAGATGAAAATCGAATCGCTGAGAGAGCTCAAGGACATATCAGAACTGCTTCAAGGATTGGAAAAAACTCTGGCGCAAGTTTATTATACTCGAGAGGGCCTACTTTGAAGGAGACAAAATAGAAATTCATTGATAAATAAATAACGTATTCAAAAAGACTATTGTGATTTTCACCAAACAATTTTACAAAAACGCAACACGTGTTTCGCTATACGGGCGCTCGAAGAAGCCATTGTATGGCGAAACACGTGTTCCGTTTTTGTAAAATTGCTTAGTGAAAATCTCATAATAAAGTGTTTTTTGAATACGTTAGTTATGGATTTTCATCAAGTATCGTCCAATTCCATCATATAGAATAAATATTTTACCTTATTTTTTGAACAGACAGCGACTGGAATGTATCTTGGAAGTTTATTTTCGTGTAGTAGCTTGAGCATTTCAGTTTGTGGTGAAAAAGTATCAATTGAACACATACTTGATGAATTATTTGTTAGTAATTAAAATCTATCATTTTTGGAATATTTTTCTTTGTTTTAAACGCAAAAACCAATTACTCATTTTCTTAAAAAGAACTTCGATATATTATATATGTAATACAAATTTGTTGACAGCTATTTCAAAGATGCTTAATGAAGATTCTGAATATCGAATTGTGGAAGTTGTATCTTACTTATGTTAAAGAAACTAAAGCTTCTCTGCCAACGTACAAGTAAGTATGGCAAGTGTATAATTTGGTTGAAGGTAACTTTTTGAGATCCTCTTTGTTTTTAAGAAATATTCAAACACTATTCAAAGGCATCTATGATTTTTAGAGAAAAGATGGCTCAGGCTTATGATTTTGCGCTAGATCGTATAGGAATGGATATCCACTCCTACTCTATATGGAATGATTATGTAAACTTTTTGAAAGGAGTAGAAGCTGTTGGTTCATACGCAGAAAATCAAAAAATATCAGCAGTTCGAAAAGTTTATCAGAGAGGTATAATTACCCCAATGACAGGCATGGAGACGTTTTGGAAAGATTATATTGCGTTTGAACAGGTATGATGAGTTAATTATCTTTCCAAAGTGTTTACATAAACGGTATTAGAAATCAATATAAAAATGAGTTTTCAGAATATTAATGCTATTATTGCTGAAAAAATGAGCATTGAACGAAGCAGGGATTACATGAATGCTAGAAGGGTTGCGAAAGAACTAGAAGTACAGATACGCGGTATAAATAGAAATGCACCAAGTATTCCTCCTGGTGGTGCTCAAGAAGAAAGAAAACAGGTAAATAGTTGGTATTCAGGATATCTCAAAAAATGTATATCTATCCCAATAAATTATGTTTATATTTAAAAATATATAAAAACATTAAAAATTCAAGGAATCTAGTTGAATTAAAAATTATTCAAATATGTGTTTGGATTAGTCAGTCCTACTGTGAATGTATGTGATTTAAAGACGAAATAAACCAGGAATCAAAAGTTTCAAGTCAAGATTTTTATTTTATATCTTTTCAAATTATTTCCAATATCAGAATCGTCTTTTTTATAAATATGGCAATGAAAAGTTATTTAAACATACCAAGTGATCAAAATTAACTAATAACAACCGAGTGAAAAAAAATGAACTAAAAGTATTTAGTAAATTATTATGTAGGTAGTTTAAAACTACTAAAATAAATTGTTTGTTGATATTTGAAACCAATAGATAAATGAAATAATGATAAATTCATATCTATCTAGGTGGTTTTATAGTTATTGTTGATTTTATTGTGGAATTTAATGAACTATTTCAAGATGATAGAAGACAATTTGTAGTAATAAACATGAATATAGATTATTCATAAAGATGATTTGTTGTGCTTTCAAAAATGAATTTCGATATATTGTTCAGTTCCTATATTTAAGAATGTCTGTTCTGCAGGTCGAGCTTTGGCAAAAATACATTGCATGGGAAAAAAGTAATCCTTTGCGTACAGAAGACACAGCCTTGCTCACTAAAAGAGTAGTATTTGCTCTTGAGCAGTGCTTATTATGTCTTGGACATCACCCAGACATATGGTATCAAGCTGCACAGTTCTTAGAATACAGTTGCAAAATTTTAGCTGAAAAGGGGGTAAGTCAATAAATGCAAAATGTTTTTAACTTTTGAATTGACCTGAAATGAAAGGTTTGGTGCTGTGATGTGGAAAGTATTTCAACTCACCTACTGTCATTCCATATTACGGAAGCGCAGAACGGCCACATATTTTTATTATTTGTTTCTTGAAAATTACGACTTTGAATCTCGAAATTTCGACTTTGATCTCGAAATTTCGACTTTTATCTGGAAATTTCGACATTTATCGCGAAATTTCGACTTTTATCTCGAAATTTCGACACTTATCTCGAAATTTCGACTTTTATCTCGAAATTTCGACTTTGATCTCGAAATTTCGACATTTATTTCGAAATTTCGACTTTTATCTCGAAATATCGACTTTGATCTCGAAATTTCGACTTTTATCTCGAAATTTTGGGTATTGAAGTCGTAATTTCCCAGAAACAAATAATAAAAATATGTGGCCCTTCTGCGCTTTCGTACCATATAAAGTGTGTTTCTGGATTGATATTACAATAAATGCGACAGTCCAAAATTTTTGATTGCTGGAAGGTATTTTGAATGAATATATTGTGCATAGAGTAATGATATTACATTCTGTGAATTCTACTTGTTAGTGAATACAATTCATTTTGTTTAACATAAATAATATAAGTAGATGAATCTTTTTGGAATTCAGTCCAGAGCCATAATTTCTCAACTTGAAAAAGTGAGTGTGCTTTAGACCACACACATATAGTATGCATTCCATTTGAAACGAGTCACCCTGAATAACTTTTGGTACAATGATTTTCAGGAAATGTTGAAAAAATACGTCAACAATACTATACAGGGGGACACATTTTGACATATTCACATTTGATGTTACTTCCCCTATTGCACCCCCAGAGCATGTAACCAATTTTTTTAAACGGATCACCCTATATTGTTTCGCATTATTAGATGCTCCATGTTGGGCAGATTTCAACAAAGTATAAAACATATGGTCTGAAGCTTATGGTTCGGGAGCTGCAAATTATTTGAGTTGAAAACGAGCCACCTTGAATAACTTTTGGAACAATGATTTTCAGGAAAAATAAAAAATACCTCAACAATAGTATACATGGAGACACATTTTGACATATTCATATTTGATCTTACTTTCCCTGTCGCACCTCTCGAGCATGTCACCATGTTTTTTTTAAATAGATCAATTGTTTTGCATTATCAGATGTTCCATGATGAACAGATTTCAACAAAGTAGAATACATTATGGCCTAAAGCTCATAGTTTGGAAGCTAAAAATTATCTGAGATGAAACCAAGCCACCCTGAATGAACTTCTGTACAACCTGTTACCTAGGTTTCATAGGTGTATTAAAAAAAAGTATTATTTTACCTAGTTAAGTTTGAATTCTATATTATCTTCATTTTGTAATTGTCTCATGGTGCATCACTTCATTATGCAGCTCCAGTGCGACAATTTTTGGATGATAATTTTACTGATCGCTGGATTGGCAGAAGAGGTCCTACAGAATGACCACTAAGGTCTCCGGACCTCACTCATGTAGATTTCTTTCTATGGGGTCATTTGAAGTTTAAAGTGTATGAGATAGAATCAACAACGTTAGAAGATTTGAGAGAGAATATCATGAGGCATTGTAGAGAAATAACTCCCGAGATTCTCAATCATGTGAGGGTGGAAACTCGTTTGTATGAAATTTGGTGGAAACGTTTTTTGTACATTTACTATGGAACATTTTTTTCTTCTCATTGTCCTGTCATCAGATTTTGATTCAAGAATTGATAAAAAATCTCTTTATCTGATTTATTGCCTCCATTTGTCTGTAGACGAATATTTCAAAATGTGGCCTCCTTTATAATTGTTGAACTTTTTTTTTTTTCCTACAAATCATTGTTTCAAAAGTTATTCAGGGTGGCTCGTTTTCAACTCAAATAATTTGGTGCTCTCGAACCATAATCTTCAAACCATATGTTTTATACTTTGTTGAAATCTGCTCATCATGGAGCATCTGATAATGCGAAACAATATAGAGTGATCCATTTATAGTAGTATTTGTTTACTTTGTATACTTTGACTTTGAGTATGGCCATTCGCCAGCTTACTCCTCAAGTCAAGCTCTCGTAAAGAAGTTCTACTTCAACAATTATTTTCAGTTGTATTTGGAATCGTCATGATCAAAAATAATACATTATCTAAGTTGGTTTTCAACTTCACTATCAAGGCAACTTGTTTCTCAATTTTTGGAAATATTTCAACATTCATTTTTCACTTTTTCGAAATAAAATTGAAAAAATTTTATTCTATCACATCTCTTACAGTATCAGTCTTTTAACATATTGTCAAAACTACAAAACTTTTTAAATGATTTATTTTAGGATGTGAATGCCTCAAAATTGTTCAGTGAAGAGGCAGCTAATATGTTCGAAAGAGCCACCAGCACTTTATTGAGTAAAAATATGCTGTTATACTTTGCTTATGCAGACTACGAGGAAGGAAGACTGAAATATGAAAAAGTACACCAAATTTATTCTAAATATTTGGAAATCAAGGATATCGATCCTACACTGGTAATTATAAATTCATATACTTTTAACAATGTTACCTGAACTACATGAGTCCTCATCATAAAAACCCTTTTTGAAGATACCTGAAATGTTCAAAAATATTCAAAATACCTTTGAAAACTAGTATGCAAACACAATACATATTGTCGCATTGTTGATTTACTCATTTATTAGAAACCTATTTAAATTTGAAATTGGAATATTCTAGGCATACATTCAGTACATGAAGTTTGCAAGACGAGCAGAAGGAATCAAATCAGCCAGAGCAGTCTTTAAAAAGGCCAGAGAAGACAACCGTTCCAAATACCATTTGTTTGTCTGCGCCGCTCTTATGGAGTACTACTGCAGTAAAGACAAAAACATTGCTTTTAGGATTTTCGAACTTGGACTGAAAAAATTTGGAGCTATTCCTGAGTATATTACTTGCTATATAGACTATTTGTCTCACTTGAATGAAGATAACAATACGAGGGTTTTGTTTGAAAGAGTTCTATCATCCGGAAGTTTAGAACCAGAAAAGTCTGTGTAAGTCTCTTTACCGAATTATTTTTCAGTTTTTTTCATACTCATTTGAGTTTGACCAAAGTAAGCGTGGTAGTTTTTTTGATTTATCATAGGATTTCGACTGTTTAGATCATGGGATACTATGGCAAAGACTTCAGCATTATGGAAATTGAGATTGTAATGTCAGCTGGTTAGAATCGTCTAAGCCAGCTCCAGAGAACTGATCTGGATCTATCTTGTTTCTCTTATACTTTAATGTTCTCAATGTCAACGATATTTTCATCTCTTTTCTTGCTCTACTGTCTCTAGCCAAATTAATCAAAGACGCACGTCCCTGCTGGCGAGTAGCGGAAGTAAGCACTCGAAATAATTGCGACGAGAATAAAGTTCAGCATTTCTTATTGAATGCTCACATTCGCCTGTTCATCACTTTGCAACGCTGACAAGGGTTCAAATACGAAAATGATGTGCAAATTTTCACTTATTTTAGGTTTCTCTTGTTTGCAGTTAAGTTTGTGATTCCACAGAATGTAGCTTTGTGAAAAAAGATGAAATGTCTATTTTGTATCAGAATAGGTTTGTGAAATTAGTATATTTGATGCATTTTATGCTTGGTCATACTTCTAGATAGTTATTTATGTAAAGAGTTACGAAAAAGTTTAATTTTGTGTAACGAGCGCGAGTAGCGCAAGTTACAAAAAATGAAATCCTATCGTGTTACGTACAAGATTTTTTCTAATTTCATTAAAACAGTTTTTTCATTATTTTTCAATGATAAAGTATTGAATCTACAAGAGTAGATGAACAACACCGATTCTGGCTCAAACGGGAGTGGGGGAAACGTCGTCGACCCAGGATGGAACGAGTATCGTAGCGATTTAAGCGTGGACCCCCTTGCCCTCGGCCCCTTAGGGACTCCGCATCACCGCTCAGGCGCTCTTGCGACTCTTCCTCACCCCGGGCCCCCTTGTCACGTTCCAGTCACGTGATTTTAATTAAAAAAAGTTTATAGTTATGAGATTCGAACCTGGATCGTCCGCGTGGTAGACATTGTCCTTAGCATCTACACCAACGTAAGATATTGAAGTTAACTGCGAATGTTGGGTATTTACAGCGTTAGTTTTATCGGGACCGAAATTGACTCATTCATTATACTCGACAGCATTTTTTTTTATTTCCGTAGAATGTAATCATCATTATCATATTGAAGATAGGAAAATATACTTAGATTTGGGAAATAATTAATATTTCATATAAAAATATGTATGTGTGTGTAAGAGCCCCCATGGTGTTCCGTATGAATTTACGTGGCGTTGCGTATAGGATTTTGAGAGATTCATTTGAATAATTTATCGTACGGAATTGTTTTCATGTCCTGTTATCAGTAACCACACAAAGATAAGCGCTCGATTCATCGATACAAAAGTATATGAAAACAATAAAAGTTATAGAACACACAGAGTCATCTATGAGTCACTAACTGAACTATCTATTGGTTGAAGAAAGACACTGTAAACACTAGACTCGTAAGACTGCATCTGTCAAATGTCAATACATGCCAGCATGGCAGGTTCGGCGTTGCCGGTTGTAAAATTTATCGTTGTTTATGGGGCAATGTTGCGTTGCCTGTTTTGTAATTAATCGTGAACGACTCGATGAAAATTGGAAGCGCGAAAGTGATATATTAATAATAATGAATCAGATTTAAGAAAAAATATTACAGAATAATGAGGCTGTATCGTTTCAAAGTGCGATCCCTCAATGTTACAAGGTATCTCAAAATACATCATTGAAAACAAACATGGCGTCGAAGTGTACAGGGTGCGTCAAAATACATCATTTAAGAAAAAACATAACAGTTCCACGAGGCGGCAAGTTTTCAACGTGCGTTCCCTCAATGTGTACAAGGTATCTCAAAATACATCATTGAAAAACAAATATGACGTCGAAGTGTACAGGGTGCGTCAAAATATATCATTTAAGGAAAAAAACATGTCGATTTAAAATATGATATTAATGTGTATACAGGGCGTTTCAAAATACATCATTTAAAAAAAACATGTCGATTCAACAGAAGTCTAGCGTTCCAACATGTCGGAAGTCTCGTATCTTTGTTAACCTAGTTAGCATCATCAGGAGAAGAAGGAGATGACACCAAAAGTGTCGAGGAGTTACGTATTGAGGAGTTAACGTTTGAAAATGGGAAAAGCGAGCGTTTTACAAACGTTTCGACTGTTTTTCGTGCCACCGTTTTGCGTGCGACCGTTTTACGTGCGTTTTCGATCGTTTTTCGTGCGTTTTCGATCGTTTTTCGTGCGTTTTCGATCGTTTTTCGTGCGTTTTCGATCGTTTTCCGTGCGTTTTCGACCGTTTTTCGTGCGTTTATTCGTTATCGTTTCATCGTTATTGTCGTAACGGTTTTTCGTGTTTCAATATGACAGTTATTTATCATTTAACGCGTTCCGCTAACCAAGTAAGCATCATCAGGAAATGACTAAAGTCCATGCTTTGTCATATGAAGATTCATTTTGCGAATTTTCAGACTCTTGAACGGAACCTTGTGGAACACTCAACCTAACTTCTGTTACAGAGTAGTGTCGGCCAGCTAATCAGAATGGAGAAATCAAATATCGCTCGATTGATTGTGCTAGATGAAATTGCACTGGAGAATGTGGGTCGAATAATAATAATAATAGTGATAAAACATTGAAACCTTGAAAGTGACGTAGTCAGCGTGGGAGGTGATGGTGTGTGTGATAATTTGTGGAAAGTAATGAGTTATTACAAGAAATAATAGCACACCTGTCAGAAGGGCTCTAACTTGTATATTCGCTAATAATGATCGGATCGTCGCGTACAGCACGTCAAATGAAAGGATAAGAAATGCGGAAGTCAACGACGAAGAAAAATCGAAGATGGCGCAACATGTCATAAGGGCACTAAGCCAAATCTTTGTTAATGATAGTTGAATCTCAACGTGTAGTACATCAAATGGAAGGGAAACGAATACAGAGTGTACCGACAGAGAAAAACAAAGATGGTGTAATGAATATAATATCCAACGCCTAATGTGAAATAGCATAGGAAGAATTGCAAATTCAACAAAAATCATAGAAAAAACTTGGAATTGAAAAGTGTTGGGTTATGAACAACTATAAGTTTATTCCAATTGCAGAAGCTTGATGCAAAACGCAGAATTTATTGACAAAGAAAATGAAAAAATCATTGTATACTGAATCATATGATATATTTGGATTCCTTAGGGTGAGAAGGATTCGAATCCATCAAAAAACGACCACTTCCGGTAGTCCGATTCCGATGATTTTGACATCAATGCATTCTTTTAGATGTCAAAAAACATAATTAATCATTTTACGAAGTCAAAAGGACCGTATAATCTATTTTCATTATTCTAGCAGCAACAGACCGGTGTGGGTTCTCATTTCAAATGATTTCATTTGTAGATTATGAAAAGTATAATATACAGTATAAATTGACATGTTTTTTTCCTTAAATGATATATTTTGACGCACCCTGTATACTTCGACGTCATATTTGTTTTTCAATGATGTATTTTGAGATACCTTGTACACATTGAGGGATCGCACGTTGAAAACTTACAGCCTCGTGGAACTGTTATGTTTTTTCTTAAATAATGTATTTTGACGCACCCTGTACACTTCGATGCCATGTTTGTTTTCAATGATGTATTTTGAGTTACCTTGTAACATTGAGGGATCACACTTTGAAACGATACAGCCTCATTATTCTGTAATGTTTTTTCTTAAATCTGATTCATTATTATTAATATATCACTTTCGCGCTTCCAATTTTCATCGAGTCGTTCACTATTAATTACAAAACCGGCAACGCTACATTGCCCCATAAACAACGATAAATTTTACAACCGGCAACGCCGAACCTGCCATGCTGGCATGTATTGACATTTGACAGATGCAGTCTTACGAGTCTAGTGTTTACAGTGTCCTTCTTCAACCAATAGATAGTTCAGCTAGTGACTCATAGATGACTCTGTGTGTTCTATAACTTTTTATTGTTTTCATATACTTTTGTATCGATGAATCGAGCGCTTATCTTTGTGTGGTTACTGATAACAGGACATGAAAACAATTCCGTACGATAAATTATTCAAATGAATTTCTCAAAATCCTATACGCAAAGCCACGTAAATTCATACGGAACGCCATGGGGGCTCTTACACACACATACACATCTTTATATGAAATATTAATTATCTCCCAAATCTAAGTATATTTTCCTATCTTCAATATGATAATGACGATTACATTATACGGAAATCAAAAAAAAAATTCTGTCGAGTATAATGAATGAGTCAATTTCGGTCCCAATAAAACTAATACTGTAAATACCCAACATTCGCAGTTAACTACAATATCTTACGTTGGTGTAGAGGCTAAGGACAATGTCTACCACGCGGACGATCCAGGTTCGAATCTCATAACTATAAACTTTTTTTAATTAAAATCACGTGACTGGAACGTGACAAGGGGGCCCGGGGCGAGGAAGAGTCGCAAGAGGGCCTGAGCGGTGATGCGGAGTCCCTAGGGGGCCGAGGGCAAGGGGGTCCACGCTTAAATCGCTACGATACTCGTTCCATCCTGCGTCGATGACGTTTCCCCCCACTCCCGTTTGAGCCAGAATCGGTGTTGTTCATCTACTTCCAGGTATTTTCAGTAATCAAGGATGCTATTCATCACATAGCTTGTCACTTTGGCGTCTTCTATACATTCATTTTGCTCCATTTACTTTGAGTGATTTCATAGAGGCAGAAGAGATAGAGTAATGACTGATCAGAGTTCTGAATGGAAATTTGTTCTTGTGTTGTGTGATTTCCGAGTTGAAGAGTAGGTATGATAAAATCACTGAACCGAGACAAGAATTAGCGAATGGTATAAAAATATAGTTATAACAGGTACATTCGGTAATCATTTACAAAAAATAAAACATGTCATGATAGTTACAAGAAGTGAGGCGTTTTGTTTTCGTTAATTTCATAAATATATTTTTTATATCATTCGGTTATTCTAAGCAAGGTTCAATCATTCTTCCTTACTTTTCAACTTGGAAATCACTCAACACAAGTACAAATTCTGATTCAAGACTAGATCCAGTAATTTTTTTTTTTACATTTCAAAATCACTCGGAACGAGTTGAATAAATTTATAGAAGACGTCAAATCGACAAGTTATGTGATAAACATAATTGTTTAATGGAAATGAACTGTGAGTAATACTCAGAAAGTTTCATTGAAAACAATAAAATATAACGTTGAATGAGCGAAAAGTAAAATAAATCACATTTCTATGAAACATGTATTTTATTTTTATGAAATACAATAAACTATAACACTAAAAAAATTAAATGAAACTTAGAGAATCTTAAAAAGATGGAACACCAATATTTTTGGAAACTTATTCATTATCAATTTCAATAGAAATAAAATAGCAGATAGAAAAAGTGATGATGATCGACTTTATTCATGTGAAGTTGACAAATGGAAAATAAAAATGTGATACTAACTTTCTGAACAAAAGAGTGGAGTTCAACTTATACGAAGAATAAATTAAAATAGGTAACATGTATTTGTGAAGATATAGAAATGACCGAATTGATTAAACGAGATTGGATGGTGTAAAAGTTGAATCTTGTAGAGACCAATTACCCTAACATAAAACTGATATTATTTGCACTTGACGCGTGTTTCGCTAACAGCGATGTTGCCAAACCCTTCTCTGCTCTAATATGGGTTCAGTTTTTACCAGATGGCAGCACTTGACGGGTGAAAATTCATTGAATAAAGAAAACTCGTTTTATAAATTAATCAAACATTATTTCATATTTTATTTTGTGAAGAAGTTAACTATATTCAATCGTACAATGTCGCTAAAGTAAAAATTTTGAAATTCGTCAAAGGAATAAAAAGTTAAAAATGTTTGAATAAATAAATGTAAAAAAATGAGTTAGCGACATTCTTCGTTACATCATCGATAACTTTCTCATATACATATTTTTTATGTAACATCTCATTTCTTCACAAAGTGTTTTCGCGATTTTCGATATGGCGCTGCCACTCCATAGGACTCTTAAGAATCGTGCTACATCAATTGACTGTCTTTCATTATTAGAACTTCAACATTTTAATGTGTATTACCGGATACGACCTTAGGAACTGAAACTATTTCTTTATTTGACAGACCACTTTTTCACTTCAAGTTTGCACCCCAAGATGCTTTTCTGAAGGATCACCTTATAAAGTTATATCTCTGAACTTAGCGGGTCATAGGTGTACTAAGACCATAACACGTGTTTTATATTGTGAATAAACTAGAAAACTAGGAACACCAGTACAAGTCAATCCTCTCACATAAAACAAGTTGTTCTAATCGATATACGTAGTTTAGTAAAGGTTACAAGTGTTTCATTTACCAAAAATAAGTCAGTTGGACAATTAATAGATAGCAACAAATTTGGTCACTGCTATCATACTTTTCATACCGTATCGAGGTAATCTTGGAAACGGTATGTCTAGTATAAAAAAATTAAGCTTGATGTGACTTGGTTATTGGTTTTAATCTCCTACATAATAACTTTTAGAGTGCCCGATCCTCCATCCAATCTGAACAAGAATTTCACTTACACTTTTCAAACTTGCAGTAGAAAATTATACTTTTTCTGAATTATGGAAGGTGCAAGGTTTGAGTTTGTACAACATTGATTGATTGATTTCAAGTAAACTCCTTCATGTAAATATGTACTTGACCCTTTTAATGGATAATAATGAACGCACTTCAAGAAACTATTGTATAGTGAAAAACGTTGTGGTTTTATAAACTGTTCAGTGAAAATTCAACAATTAAGTGTTACTTGAGTATGTCAATAATTAATATTTCTCGTTGAAGATAGGTTGATTCTGTAAAGAAACATGGCCGATAAACTGAGAATAGTAAATTGATGGATGTAGCCGTTACTAAGTGGTAGGAAATCGTCATGAAAAATTAGAAATAAAAATTCCTGTTTTTATACCAGTTGTATTTGTAACTAGTGTACTGCGATAAACAGTTTATTGTATTTGTTTGAAAATGTCCTTACGAGACAAAACTTCAGTAACGTTAGTTACAAATACAAATGGTATAAAAACATAGGAAGTTTATTTCTCATTTTTCTCAATAGCCATAGTGTTCTTGGAACACAAGTCAAATGATCAAAGCAATCGTTGCTCGAAATCAAGGAACTAAAATATTTAATATGTTATTTTTTTCTTTGAAATCAATAAAATCAGAACGGAAATGATGTAATAATTGGTGAATCATACTGATGAATATTAATTTTCCTACCTCATAAAACTTCTTCAAAAAGTGTTCGCCACTGAAGTTTCGTGTAACATTCAGTTGGGTAAAACATTTGAAAATGAACCTTTCTCTGTTTTGCTCATGTAGCTTTCTTTGTTTTACAGAAAAGAACGAAAAGCTAATAAAAACAACTAGTGTGTCATGATTTGATCACACTGTTTCTTGGAAACAAGGCATAAAATTAGCTCCTGAGTATGCTCTTACATTTTTTACCGCAATTAGGAATCATTTTGTATAAATATTCATTTAATATCATTTTAATTTTTACAGGGATATATGGAATAAATTTTTGGAGTTTGAGTGTAATATTGGAGACCTGCAGTCAATTGTGAAAGTAGAGAAGCGTCGTTCAGAAGTTTTGTCAAAGATCAAAGAGTTTGAAGGAAAAGAAACTGCTCAACTTGTTGACAGATACCGTTTCTTGGATCTGTTTCCATGTACTGCCCAAGAGTTGAAAAGTATTGGGTAGGTGAATATTTTAATCTATATTAGGGGTTATCTTCAATTTATTAGTCAGTTCGCTGACACAAAGTCTGATGTTCTATTGAGATCGAAATATCTCTGGATATGGACGCTTATCAGATTTGCCTCAGTGTACATAGATTGAACTTTCTCCAGAATGCTCCATTTATCCAAAAGGTGATAATAATAATATTAAAAAATTCAACTATTTGAATACTTTTCTATTTTTTAATTTTTTTTCATTTTCTTTGCAATTACCTCTCTTTCATGGAAAGATTAATATTATTCGTATTCTGAAAATACAAGTTCAATATTATTTATATTCTTGAAATAAATATGTTCAGTAAAAGTGTTATAGAGTTAGCAAAATGATCTCAACACAAACGACTATTTTTGTTTAGTCAATTTCTGCCCATTTTCAACGAGAAAGTGGCGAAAGTGCAGAAAATGGTAGCAGAAAGGAGAGAATGGGGAGAACAGACGTGAATTGTATGGAAAAAAGGCCATTGTATAGAAAACGAGGAAAACAGAAGCACATAAGGGAAGTATCAGAGGGAACATGTCACAAGGGAGATAGAGAGGGACGGGTGTACTAGATAGAAGAGAAAGTGAATTAAAGAAAGGATAATAGGAGATTGGTTGCGAGTAGGATGAAAGAGTAACTGGAAGACTTCACTACATATTTTGAGGAAATGTCTGGAATGATATGGTGGCTCTGACGCAAAAGAATATTCAAACGGTGTTTGGTGACTATCTTTCAAGGTTTTTATTTAGTTCTGAACCATGGCCGTGCATATGGGATGAGTCTGAAACCGTAAAGCACATCATTGAAATATTCAAGTAACACTTTATTGTGAAACACGTGTTACGGTTTTGTAAACTGTTCAGTGGAAATCGCACAATAAAGTGTTACTTGAATACGTTATTAATTTTCATCACATACATCATCGATAGCCGTGTGGAGCGAGTTAGAGAGAATGGAAGCGGAAAAAGGGATTTGTAGTCTGAGAGCGTTGAATAAAATAGACAACAAATGAATTGCTTTCTTTATTGAATAAGCAGAGTGTATGGTGGAGGATGAAAGAATAGGGCAGAAAAGTTCTCCAAAGAGTAATCGACATGTGTACTGTAGTGGGCTAATCTGTATAAAAAATAAAGGTCTTCTTTCTCCTTTGGTGGATCAACTCTTGATTCATTTGATTAGAACACATGGATTGAGGCTCGGTTTGGTTAAGCGAAGGAATAGAGCTTCACTGTTGGTGATGATAGAGGAAATTTGCTCACATTAATGCCTGGCAAGGCATGTGCATGGGGGTATTTACTGTCCATTTGCCAAACTTTTTTTGTATATCTTGTTTCCTAGAGCAATAAAGAAGGATAATTCACAATGTGAAACACTTTTCTTTATATTTCACATTTTTTACTGATATCGATATTTTCCATAATGAGGTAAATACTTATATCGTGTGCTATTGAATTATTTATATATACAGACATCTTCTCTAGAAAGATCTTCGAACTGGATATATTTATAAAAAACTGAAACTTCGTGATAGGTATGATGGAAAATATAACTCTGAACCAACCTCTGCTTTCATAAGATATTCTTGAAGAATATAAGACATCTACAAAAGATCTTACAATGTCTTTTGGATACTCTCGATGATATCCTTTAGTTGTACATGTTGATTTGTTTCTAATATCTATTGAGTGTACATAATACACCCTTTGGATATTTCTTATACCAACAATATCTGGAGTGGATAAAAATTATTCTGAGTTGATAAGGAATATTAAGAATTCTCCATCAGAAGATTAGGCTATTCAGAGCACTAGCCATGTCGATTCGATTTCATAACTTTGTCAATTCATTTTGGATACACAAATTAACTGTGACTTGGTATAATTTCAGAGATTGTTTGAGTATATTATATAAACTATTGGAACTAATAGTTAGAAACTAACAGTCATTATTTTAATTGTCTTAGTAAAAATGTATTACACTGCAACAGTGAATCAATCAATATGATGACCACACTAATCAAGCTGAGTTTTTGTTTACAGGTACACTGAGGT
The DNA here is from genome assembly GCF_025532065.1 of Leptinotarsa decemlineata. NCBI lineage: Eukaryota > Metazoa > Arthropoda > Insecta > Coleoptera > Chrysomelidae > Leptinotarsa > Leptinotarsa decemlineata. The sequence goes on along the minus strand of NW_027412694.1, from coordinate 7,434,609 downwards.
TTTGAACATTACAGGCGCCGGTAGGAATCATGTTCTGCAATCAATAATAGAAAGTGAAACAGAAGCACCGTTACCTGTTCCAGACTACTCACAGATGATTCCTTACAAACCTAAATCTAATCCTTTGCCTGGCGAACATCCAGTTCCAGGTAATCTGTGCAAACATAAATATTTTCAATTATTTCTATACTGGATTTAAAAATATTAAGCATTTCATCTATAGAAATTTCAAATTTTTTGAGATATAAATTTTTCTGCAACAAACTTTATTCTGTTATAAAAAAATATTGGAGGGAAATTCACTTTGAAATAATCAACATATAATTTTATTTCAAATCTTTTATTTGGAACGTGTTCTAGAGACACCTAACAGTTTATATTTTATTGTTAATTGAACTAAGGGACAATGAAAACGTTGGTTTTTTTTCACAGGTGGTACTTTTCCTCTTCCACCTACAGCAGCTCATTTATGTACACTTCTACCCCCTCCAAACTGCTTCCGTGGTCCATTTGTTCATATTGATATTCTCATGGACATTTTCAGTAGAATTCATCTGCCGGACACCTGTAAGTATTCATAACATTAATGACTCTTATTAAATTGAAAGAAATGCTCTTGATGAAAACATTTACTTATCATCAATTCAATTTATGAATTGACAGAATACACTTTTCCGCACTCGATCATAATGAATGGAAAACATTGAACTATGCAATGTACATAATCATTTAACAAGGCTAATCAAGGCTGTTTACAAGGAATCTCACATCTGTTTTACCCAGAAAATCTTAAATTCACAAAAGAAAAATTACCTATAATCAATTATCAAAATAAATTTAACGTTTTTTCATTATAGCAAAATTCTGGTTGGCATAAAATATTTTTTCCTTCATAGCCAAATTTGAATTTGCTTCAAATAATTTTTTTGGTATCAGTGCCATCGACTGTTACGAACATTAGCCTCGTGTTTTGGGGAGGTTATGTAAATAACTCCATGAGCCAATTAGGGCATTTCGCACTCTCGTCAGTCATTTGAAGTAGCAGAATCAACCGAACCTCTACTAGAAAAAATCTCGCTGTGGGAATCTCCCCACATTTTTTATACGAAGATGGAGAAGTGGAAAGTCAAAACCTTTCTTTCCGGAAAAAAACCTATGGTTTGTGCAGTTTGACTTCGATAGCACTTCAGATTCAAGAAATACAATTATTTCACTAAATCACTCTCGCTTTGCTTGTGCATTTTAACTCACTTCTTATAAGTAAACTACATGTTCTTGCGACATAACCATAAAAATATCCGGATGGCAACAAATAGTACTTATTCACTGTTTCCTATGGAATCATCTGTAATCATGATAAGTAAACAGAGATGGACAAATTTCAATTCATATATGTTTCTGACAATAATCAAGGATGAATAAATATAATGATATCTAAAGCGTCCCTCAGATTCCTCTATAGGATAAGCTGAAGAATAATGACCAATCTTGTTGACATGTCTGAAAAAAATATAGCAATTTAATATACAGAAGTTGTCCCAAAGATGTTGGTTTGACTGTTGAAGTTGAAGATGACGATGGATTTTTGTCTTTTTTTTTATTGTGCTTGGAATCACATGTTTCAAGACATTTTTATTGCTTCCAAAGTTCTTTTGAAATACATTATTAATCATCTGGAAAACTCTTAAGTACTCTCAACTTTAACACTTTTTTCAAAATTTTGATTGGTGTACCAAAAGCTAACACGTGATCATGTGAATGGGACTATTTAAGTACTTATGTCCTGCTATCAATCTTCTTCTATAGTAATAATTCACTTGATAAATGTGTAATGTATTATTATATTATGAGTGTTAGAATACTTGAGAATGATGTAAAAACCGAAACCTTGGTCGAATTAATATCAATACATTTTAAGTAAGTGGAAATTAGACAAAGTATTTTATTTCTATATCTATATCATTTAATTGAAGATGAATTTCCACAAAATATATAAGTTATCAATATCACAAAAATGAAAAAATATAGTATCTAAGAATGCATATAATTCATATCTATAAAGACAATAGAAGTTTCTTTCAATATTGGTAGATCGAAATGGGACTGAAAAGGTAATGAACCATGTCACAATGAAAATCAATAGGATTGTTCATTCAATACACTTCTACTCTTCATTTACCTGTGAGAAAAGTAGTCTGAATAAAAGTAGGTATTCTAAAAACTGATGAAAAAATTGTTTTTATTCATTGAAAAGGGAAAAAACTTCCTTCTAGCAGGTACTCTTCAATGTTCATAACTGAAAGTAGTTGTTTCTGGTGATTTCAAAAATGTATTTTCCAGTAATTTCATTTTGTGCATGAAGCAGAACTATTTTTTTTATTTATATCGAATTTTAAAATAGTTGATAGTTAATTTTGGTATAAATAAAGTAAAAAAAAATTATTTTTGATATGAAAATAGAAAAATTCTTCAACGCAATAGATATCAAGACGCTAAATAAAATTGTATGGGTTGTAGATTTCATTATTACATATCTATTCATCATTTACAAATTTCACAGTTTGATGAGAGGATGCCATGAAATTTTAATTTTTCATTTTTTCTAGTTCCAGCACCTTCTGAGAGTGGTGGGGATGTAAGGTTATTTGATCTAGCAAAATCAGTTCACTGGATTGTGGAAGAAGGTGGTGGAATCGGTTTGAAGAGAAGGAAGAGAATTGGGTTAGGCCTTGATGGATCTGATGATGAGGATATGACCTTACCCCCTTCAAATGATATCTACAGGCAAAGACAGCAAAAGAGGGTCAAATGAAGAGTGGTCATTGGCCTTATGAAGTTGTTAATTAAAATTAATAATCAGAATATATTTGCAACAAGAGTATGAAATACTGATTCTTGAACTTGGCATATTTTTGTAAAAATACAAAACCTCATATTTTTCAAAAGACCAAGTTGAAGAATCTTTAATTTAGAGTTATATTTGATTTCTCCATTTTGTAAGTCTTTGCAAGTGAATACAATTTGTAAAAATATGGAAATAAAATTTTATTGTGATATTTTTGGGGATTCATCCAAATAATATCGAATATTGTTTTTCTACTCAGAGTTGATAATTAGAAAAGCATTTTTTCAGATGAGTGTTTTGTTTCTAATTGTTGATTTGTTCCAGATAATCTGATTTTCGAAAAAGAACTGCTCTTGTATACATTAATGTTCAAGATTTGACAAATATATCCATCTCGAAACACTTAGTTTCACATAAACATTAAATTACCCAAAAGAAAAAAAGCACTTTTTCCATTTGATCTATTCCCCAAACATTCATTATGGAATTGAATCAGATATCATTCACAGGGAAACTACAAAACATGATAAATGAAAGAGCATTTTTATACAATTTCATTTACTTAGAAATCTAGCATCCAAACTGCGTTTAATTTTTTTGCTGCTCCATCTTCCAACAAAAAAAACTGGAAACCCTTGAAAACAAGTGTTTTCAATCCGAATCTTTGAGAAGTACACCTTGAGGATGCTAGATTTTCATAAAATGTGTCATAGTTCAGGATATAATTGTTCAACATATAAAATGCTTTTCAGATAAAGTTTTTTAAAAGATTGTTGATAAAGTTTTGAGGTTTATGATTCAATGTTTTCAGGTAAAAAGTCATATTAGTATGCCCCAGGCGACTTTATCTGTTATGATGTGTGTAATGCAAATGAAAAGCAATTTTTTTTATCATATTTTTGGTACTCACTATTTCTGTTTTTAGAAAAGATATAAGCCAGCATTATTTACAAATGAATAGATATGAATGTTGAAATATTACCAGTGTATGTGCTCCTTCACGATTATTTGTAGTCTAAACCAAATATCACATTGATATTTTTTGTATTATAAAGACTCTAGAAGTAACTGTGGACCTTCCCCATATAATAATATGCTTTATTGCCCAAAGAACATTATGTCTTATTGACAAAGCTACAAATTTCCATCAGTCATCATAAACATAAGCATATATGTATGTGTATATATATATATATATATATATATATATATATATATATATATTAAAAACAATATATGGCGTCTGCACAAGATGACCAGCTATTTACTCCGCAAGAAAACGTGAATTCTATATGTAAACACTGCTCGAAAAAAGTCAAAAATAAAGTTACCTGTATAAAGTGTTGTGAAAGTTTCCACCCAGCTTGTCTGAAACAAGCTAGTGAACTCAAAAGGGCTGAATGTAAACACGAACCCGATCAACAAACCACTGATACAGAAATGACAGAAGAAACGTACCTCAAAGAAGAAAACAAATTATTGCGACAAATTCTGATGGACAAAGATATCATAATCTCGGACAAGTGCCTAGTGATTCAGCTACTTGAAGAGAAAATCGTATTCCTTGAAGAAAAATTGTTACCAACGAACGGGAACAATCGAGCTGCAAACAATAAACAATCATCAACATGTGCTGTAAAAACAGGAATAGTAGATAAGGCAGACAAAACAATGAGTGAACAACACAAAAAAAATAACCATGACAACTATAGTAAAAACAATGAAAGTTCATTATCTATGAATGTGGGGAATACCAACCTACAGGGTGATACAAACATGCACGTAAACCAAGTGGCAGCGGAAATTATGAGAATTCAAACCAAACAAAAAGTAAATGAGATAATAAATCTCACTAGTGACTTAGACAACAATAACAGACCCTCAAGTTCTGCTACCAACAAAGCAAATACCCCGAATGATGCTGACGGATTTATCCCAGTAATGAGAAAGAGAAAGATGAAAAATAGCAACATAGGAAGTGGTAAAGGTGATAACGAATTCCATGGAATCGGAAAATCAGATAAAAAAATTTGGCTATTTTTATCAAGAGTACCGGATGCAGTAACAGAAGGCAATATCAAAAATTATATCAAAAAACGCACCGACTCGCAAGACATCCACGTGAAAAAACTCGCAACACACTTCGCTGGCATCAACAACCAAGCTTTTATGATAGGTGTCGAGCAGTGCTTGCAGCAAAAAGTCTACGAATCCGACTTCTGGCCTGAAAACATATACTTCGACCGCTTCAACTTCAAACTAGGGCAGCGATTTCTGGACAATCCACGAAGCCACCAACCCCGAGAGAACCAGTGCAAACAAACCACCGAAAATTTTCGGAATCCAGCCTCACCCAGGATTACCATGACAAGATAAGAAACACACTTAAATTTAAGCTAGTTCATCTGAATAGTCAAAGCTTAGCAAACAAAATTAACATTCTAGAATTATTCTGTAACATCCACGACCCAAGCTTCCTCTGTATATCCGAGCACTGGATGAGCGAAGATCAAATGAGATCCACCATCATATCAGGCTACCAACTTATCTCTAGTTACTGTAGGACGAAAATTACACATGGGGGCACAGCAATATTTGCTAAATCCGAAATCAGCAAGAATTGTGCCAATATCCAATGTCTAGTAGACTCATCCTCGGAATTTCACTTTGAGTGTTCGGCTATTAGCATCCAAAAAAGTACATGTATCATCACCCTATACCGTAGTTCATCAATAGACTCAGACCCACAAGCCTTCCTTGACAAATTGAGCAGTACCTTGAATTACGTAACAGCTAAGTATACATACATCATTCTCTGTGGTGACTTCAATATGAATTTCATGGGGAATTGTCAATATAAAAAACAACTCTTTGATATATTTGAAATGTACAATCTGAAACTACCATATGATGGACCAACACGTGTTGCACAATATGGTAATAAAACATGCTCTAGCGGACTAGATTATATCGTAAGTAATATTGAAAATATCTTTTGTAAAGTAACCTGCCTGGGCGCCTCTGATCATCTAGCACAACTCATGTCTTGGTCTTCGGAAAAAACACCAGACCGAAGGGAACAAAACATTGTACAAAGGAAAGTTAAACAAACTCTTGCCCAATTCAAAAACCTTTATGAAAATACAATGACAGAAAATCCCCATGAAGTAGATGTTGACAGCATATTCAATAACTTCATGGTGAACTTCCAGTGGTGTTTTGACAAAGCATTCCCAAAACAAATAATATTACAAAAACAATTAAAACCAGAAAAAATACCCTTTTCTGCAGTACTACATTCCGAACTAAGACAGCTGAGAGATCTGAACTGGCTTAAGAAAAGAGTTAATGACCCTACTATATCAGAACATTATAAAAATGTAAAAAAATCTGTGGATATAAAAATTTGCAAAGAAAAAAAACAATATCACTCTGACTTAATTAACAAATCAAATAATAAAGCCAAATCTCTCTGGAGATTAGTTATTGAAAAAATGGGCAGGATCAATCAGAAAAAAGAAATCACCCTTACTGTGAATGGGACGAACTTGACAAAGAATACCGATATAGCAAACCACTTTGGGGATTTTTTCGCAAATTCTGTCAGTAACACCATACAAAGCCTCAATTTACCAAGAAATATGTGTACAACTAACGACATACGAAGCGCAAAATCTATGTTTTTTGCGCCAGTCAACGAACATGAAATAAAACAAATAATACTAACAATGAAAAAGAAATACTCTGTAGGAATTGATGAAATACCAGCTATTGTACTAGAAGAATGTGTTGATAAAATCTCCATTCAATTATCTGAGATCACTAACTTATCTGTCACCCAAGGTGTGTTTCCAAATAAATTAAAAACTACCAAGACCATCCCTGTGTTCAAAAAGGATGATCCCCAATCTGTCGAAAACTATAGGATGATATGTATACTTAGCTGCTTTTCCAAAATCATTGGAACAGCCGTGTATAATCAGATGATCAACTACCTCAATCAAAATAATATAATAACCCCATCCCAACACGGCTTCCGCCGCAATTACTCGATAGAAACCGCTTCAATAGAACTGACACAATACATCCACGAAAATATCGACCAGAACAAATATGTGGCAGGAATCTTCTTCGATCTGACTCGCGCCTTCGATACAATCAACCCTGAATATCTAAAAATTAAATTAGAAGCGATGGGCATCAGAGGACCAATCCAGTCATGGATCCAATCTTATATGACGGGCAGGAAACTCAAGGTTCAGATTGAGGATGAGTTTTCTAGTGAATTCGATACCTTCATTGGTACCCTCAAGGGGGGTGTTTGACCCACTTTTATTCCTACTATATGTGAACGACTTACCCTCATATATAAATCATAGACGCGTATTCATTTACGCAGACGACACAACAATTATAGTTGCAGCTGATGGCCTATCTGAGCTGGAAATTTCAACACAGGCAGTCATGAGTAACTTCGCACAATGGTGCAAAAGAAACCATCTTATTATAAACGAGAATAAAACTGTGATGATCGAATTTACTGCACCGCTGAAGAATGAAAACAATTTAAAACTATTAACTAGCACTAACACTATAATTTACTCATCCAAATGCACCAAATTTCTTGGAATAAAACTTGACCATAAATTGAACTTCAACAAACAAATTGACTGCCTATGTAAAAAATTGAATAAACTTTACTTCGCGATGAATAGTGTGAAATCGAATTTTTACCGATGTCAGCTGATTAACTTATACTATGCCTTAGTCTACTCAGCGATCAGCTGCAACATAATCGTGTGGGGCAGGGCGACCGAGATAACGAGAGTATTCATTCTGCAAAAGCGATTTATTCACCTGATATTCAAATTGGACTATAGGGAATCATGTAGAGAGACTTTTAGGACAAATAGCTTGATGACTTGTACAAGCATTTACCTCTACAAGCTATTAAATTATACCCACCAGCACAAAAATAAGTTTCAAAAAAATAGTGATGTCCACCAATACAACACTCGAAACAAAAACAATGTCTACTTAAGCAAATTCAACCGTCTGCACCTGAAAAAATCTCCACTCTATGCAGGAGGATATTTCTATAACCTGCTACCAGATGAAATAAAAGCAAATGAAAATATAATCAAATTCAAATCCACCTTGAAATCATTTTTGATTGACAACTGTTTTTATTCCCTAACAGAGTTTACTGAACAATTACTAAAATGAAATAACATATTCTCATCCCCTACATAGCACCAGGCATTTTATTCCCAACTCTACATGTACGAACTTTTAAAAAATATGTATTGTATTATTGTATTGTTAGTATTTTTAGGTGTATTTTTCGTTTTTTATTAAGATGTATTGTAATTTTATCCTGATTCGCAACCGAACACGGTTATTAGACTTATCTCATGTCATGTAAATGATTCGAAGAGATCAATAAATCTATCTATCTATATATATATATATATATATATATATATATATATATATATATATATATATATATATATATAAATATATATATAGGTATATATATATATATATATATATATATATATATATATATATATATATATATATATATATATATATATATATATATATATATATATATATATATAATTGATAGTGTAACGACCGTATGTATGTTGTATGGGCAGCTAAAAAGAGTAAATATTTATTCTAATCAGACCGAATCCCCGAAAAACTACTATTCTATATATATATATATATATATATATATATATATATATATATATATATATATATATATATATATATATATATATATATATATAGAGAGAGATATAGATATTATTGAGTGTGTATGATATAAATCAAAAGGAGGAAATTCGTGGACATGACACTCAAGAAATATGGAGGCAAACCGCGGACACGTGTTTCTGGCTATTGGCCTCATCAGCGCGGTGCAGCCAATTGTAAAGGTGGACAACAACTGGTTACCAAAAATGGAAAAAAAAAACATCACATATGCACGGTGTCACCAACAGGAGCCAACCGCACATTTGTGGTTTCAATTAGAAGACCCAGCATTCCCAGGCATCATCTAACATCACCACGTAGGCAGCTATAGCTACCTGCGTGACTTCCGGGTCCAGGATATAGATACAGAGATATAGATATTATTGAGTGTGTATGATATAAATCAAAAGGAGGAAATTCGTGGACATGACACTCAAGAAATATGGAGGCAAACCGCGGACACGTGTTTCTGGCTATTGGCCTCATCAGCGCGGTGCAGCCAATTGCAAAGGTGGACAACAACTGGTTACCAAAAATGGAAAAAAAAAACATCACATATGCACGGTGTCACCAACAGGAGCCAACCGCACATTTGTGGTTTCAATTAGAAGACCCAGCATTCCCAGGCATCATCTAACATCACCACGTAGGCAGCTATAGCTACCTGCGTGACTTCCGGGTCCAGGATATAGATACAGAGATATAGATATTATTGAGTGTGTATGATATAAATCAAAAGGAGGAAATTCGTATATAGGTATATATATATATAAATATATATATAGGTATATATATATATATATATATATATATATATATATATATATATATATATATATATATATATATATATATATATATATATATATATACAGGGTCCTGCAACAGTGGCGCGGTGTTCCATATCTCTATATAGGAAGCAGATAGGATTCTAATTTTCTATAATATTACCTTATTGCTCGAGCTCGACAAAATAAAAATATTGGCGGTCACACAGGGTGTTCGATTTTTTCTGGGCGGATCCCAACTGTGTCTTTTTAAATGGCAACCTATATTTTTTATCGCTTTTTCGGTTTCTTCATAGAAAATAAAATAAACTTTATGTATATCTGCACTTCGAAAATATTGACGGTTTTCGAGATATCTAGCATGACAAGTTTTTTTTTCCAATATTCGTCACTCAGAATATTTGAAATTATAAAGTGGTGCCAAGTCCAGTTGAAATTTTTTTTTGGTCGAATATTCTACATTGGTAACTCTCTCTAACGATATATCTGAAATCGACCTGTGATATACAGGGTATGAAAAACCGCTTGCCAAATATTGTAAATGAAAATTTGCAAAATCTTCCTTATATTAAATGGAACACCCTGTATATTATTGATCCATAAGAAGCGCCAACGAAACCTCTACAAATTTCATTAAGTATTCCCTATGGCTAAGTTCAATAGTTTTTCTTAAATGAGCATTTCTTTCGAAAAATGGTCATTTTTTCAAAGCGAAATCCATTTGACGACTGATAAAAATATACGAAAGATATCTTGTTTCAATTTTGTACATTAGAAGGTGTCCAAACAAATATTTTTTAACGAAATAAATGTATGTACCTATCACTTTTTGCTAAATGGATAATTATTTTTTCATTGGATGCAGAATTTCACTCATAAATCGTGCAATATCAAACCAAACAAGTTAAAAGAAAGAAACATTATAAATAACTATTTTTTTCATGTTATTATATTCATTCAGAGCTTGAGTTCTAGATATTCAAATTTGTCAACTGGCAAATTACAAAACTACAAAAGGGAGAGTTTAATTAAGGTTGATAATGAAACTTTTATAAAATATGTTCAACATGTCTTCCATTTTCTTGAATGCAGAGCTGAAGTCTATGTTTGAAAGACTGTTCTACCCTGCGCAAGACAGCTGGTGTAATGCTGCGAAAAGCATTCGTTATTCTAAGTCGCATATTTTCAGTAGAAGTTGGTGGCTCAACGTAAACCATATTTTTTATGTATCCCCATAAGAAAAAATCTAGTTTCGTCAAATCTGGTGATCTAGCGGGCCACCGTACAGGGCCATTCCGTCCTATCCATTTATTGGGAAATACTTCATTTAGATGATCTCTCACTTCTGCCGAATAGTGAGCAGGTGCACCATCATGTTGTAACCACATTCTATTGCGGAGGTCAAGAGGAATATCATCTAACAAACCTGGTAAATCATTTCGTAAGAAATTGAGATACATTGCACCATTCATATGTCCCTCAAAAAAGTATGGACCAATTACATATTCTCCAATGATGCCTCCCCAGACATTTATCGACCACCTATGTTGATAATCCACCTGTCTCAATAAGTGAGGATTTTCTGTCGCATAATAATGGTAATTATGTCGATTTACAAATCCATTTTTATGGAATGTCGATTCATCCGACCATAAAATATTATTGAAAAAATATTCGTTTCGACGAATTTTGTTCATGGCCCAATTGCAAAATCTCACTCTTTTCTCGAAATCAGCATACAGTAGTTCTTGATGTAACTGAACGTGGTATGGATGCAAGCGATGTTTCTTCAATACTCGTTGCACTGATCTCTCACTTATATCCACTATTTCCCCAATTTGTCGTTGACTCCTACTAGGATCTTCTTCAACAGCAAGAAGAACTTGCAATTCATTATCTTCATTAGTAGCTGGCTTGATGCGCTCATGTTTGGAATAATTAATAGATCCAGTTTCAACGAATCGTCCCAAGACCTTTCGGAAAGATCTTTCATCTGGATGCCTTCTATCTGGATACCGTTGAGAATAAATTCTACTTGCCAATAAACAATTCCTGTCTGATTCACCTAATATGAAAATCATATCAATCAAATCACTTTTTGATAACAACATTCTGATGAAATTATACCGACAGTTCAACTTCACGATTGACTAAAAATTTCAATATTCATTTGCAGCCAAATATTTTGTTCTGTCATTTGCCAGACTACTTGATTTCCAATAAATATTTCATTCGCTGAAAGGTTGTTTTAGACCGAAAGAATATGGCACAAATTCCGAGATTTTTGAAATTATTGTAACTATTCAAGAACGTCCATTTTGTGGTGTAATTCGCAACTTGTTTATCTAGCAACAGGTAATTTTAGGAATGGGCGATATTTTAAGGAAAGGGTATTTTTTGTATATTCTTATCAGTCGTCGAATGGATTTCGCTTTGAAAAAATGACCATTTTTCGAAAGAAATGCTCATTTAAGAAAAACTATTGAACTTAGCCATAGGGAATACTTAATGAAATTTGTAGAGGTTTCGTTGGCGCTTCTTATGGATCAATAATATACAGGGTGTTCCATTTAATATAAGGAAGATTTTGCAAATTTTCATTTACAATATTTGGCAAGCGGTTTTTCATACCCTGTATATCACAGGTCGATTTCAGATATATCGTTTGAGAGAGTTACCAATGTAGAATATTCGACCAAAAAAAAATTTCAACTGGACTTGGCACCACTTTATAATTTCAAATATTCTGAGTGACGAATATTGGAAAAAAAAACTTGTCATGCTAGATATCTCGAAAACCGTCAATATTTTCGAAGTGCAGATATACATAAAGTTTATTTTATTTTCTATGAAGAAACCGAAAAAGCGATAAAAAATATAGGTTACCATTTAAAAAGACACAGTTGGGATCCGCCCAGAAAAAATCGAACACCCTGTGTGACCGCCAATATTTTTATTTTGTCGAGCTCGAGCAATAAGGTAATATTATAGAAAATTAGATTCCTATCTGCTTCCTATATAGAGATATGGAACACCGCGCCACTGTTGCAGGACCCTGTATATATATATATATATATATATATATATATATATATATATATATATATATATATATATATATATATATATATATATATATATATATATACAGGTATATATATATATATATATATATATATATATATATATATATATATATATATATATATATATATATATATATATATTTATATATATATATATATATATATATATATATATATATATATAATTCGACGGACAAACTTATACCACGTCATTCCTCTTGCAAAATGATGAAAAATGAGTTAGGACATGTGTGTCCGGAAATGAGCCGTTTCAGAAATACAGGGCGTTGAAGTTGCAAAATAAAAAGACCCCTTTCGTCGTAGCTCCCGGACTAAAAGGAATAAATTAATGAAACTCAGCAAATCGATTACGAGCTAGAATGTGCTTCCTCCAGTGGTATGTTTGCTTCAGTATCAGTAGCCAGTGGCGTTCCAGCTGGGTAATAGCTTATATTTCCCCCCTTATTTTTTACGCCACTGACTTTATATCCACAACCGTCTTTTTTTGAATTCCTTGATCAATTTTACGTAAAAACCAAATAAACATTCACTATGAAAAAACCAGTAGTTTTCGAGAAAAATTGAGTTGAACTGATAGGTGCATTCTTATATGGGAATAATCGATTAAAATAATCGAAATTCCAAAACCATTAATTTAGCGCTTGCAAGTGATGGTAATTATTGTGGGTTTTCTATCATCGTACCAATTTTTGTTATGTTTAGCATATTGTAATGACAAATCATAACTCTTGAGGCTTATTTTCGTGCTTGTCAATAGATTTCATTGTTGAAATGTTTTCATTGTTCTCAGATCTTCGAGTGACTTTGTGATCTGAAAAAAAGTGACCCCAAATAAAATTTGCGATCATTCGGAATCTCGACTGAGTTAGGCTCCAATAATCCTAAAATAACACCATTATTCTGGATTTTGGGAAAATTATTTTTTGTTCACAATTATCCTGTCTTTCCCATTCGTGAAATCACACTTCTCTTTGTAGAATCGTAAATATCTTGAAGAATATTCATTAATAAGAAAATGAAAAACATTCTCAAAGTATACAGTGTTTTCAAATTTTCACAGATGAAGCCGAAAAACAAAATTTTACCAGTAGACTCTAATTATACGCCTGAAAAAAAGAAATGTATTTGGAAGAAGTCAATTTATTTGAATAACCATCCGATAAGATCTTCGCTAACTCTAGTCAGTAAATGAAGTTTTTTAAATAAATGAAGAAATGGAAGTTGTCTATTTACAGCTAATTACATAACTCTTAGTTGGATGTCGGTACTCATAATTCATCTTTGAGTAGAAATATCATGTTCAAAATATACCTTCTCTACACATATTTTAGATAATGTGATAAGAAACAATACTGTTGAAATTCTAGAACAGTGAGTCATAAAGACGAATTTCTTTTTGAAATTTACATTGAAAATTCAAATGTGCTTTTGAATAATAATGAGAACATCTGATGAATAATCAATAGGGTAATTGTTCGAATTTTTTTCCGTCAACACTTATACACGATCTGCAACGGCGCAACATAGAAATTCGCTGAATTGTGTGCTGAAACCACATTCCATTCCGGATATTCAGAGGAACATCTTCTAACAATTCAGGCAAGAAAGTGCTATAATTGTCCCCATTCAAATTATCTGGTAAAAGATAAGGACCAACTAAACGGTTTTCTACTATTCCTGCCCAAACATTCAATGAAAATTTTGTTTGATGGCCATGAGGATGAATAGCAAAAGGATTTTCCTCGGCCCAAATATGGCTATTGCGAGAATTGAAAATACCTTCCCGTGTGAATTTTGCCTCATCAGTGTATAACACTTGCTTGATAAATTTCGGATTATTTCTCCACATACTTAAAAACCATCGAGAAAATTCAATTCGATCTGGATAGTCCTCTGGTTTCAGTGCCTGAACTTTTCTCAGTCGATATGGGTATAACTGCTGTTCATGCAAAGTCCTCCAAACAGATGATGAAGACATATGCAGCACTCTAGCTATAGATCTACTACTTTCAGACGGATGTTCAGCAGCATAGTTCAATATCTCCTCTTCTGTGATATAATTTCTTACAGTTCTCTGTATACCTGCATTCCTTCTGGTAATTAAAAAACTTCCTTTTTCCCTGAGTCTTTTGTCCACGTTTTCGAACGTTTTCCAATTAGGAATTCTATTTCTTCCAGGAAAATTTTCACGATACATTCTTTGTGCCAACCTTCCATTTCGTCCCGATTTTCCATAAATAAGGTGCATGTCCGTTAACTCTTCGAATGTAAAATTCATTTTTATTATACGAAATACACAATCAAACACTTTCTGACAGCTACGTTAACTTGGAAGTGTCATACGAATCTCATTTCATTTCCACAGCCCCCTAACAAATTTATTGTTGTCAATGAATAAAGTAATCCTCATTGCTTAGGTGGATCAAAGATTGTTATAAGTCACGATAATGTATTCTGAAACTATTCAACCAGTGGCTGAAGAACTCGAGAATATCGGTACAGTTATCTAACAAAACTATAATAGATATGCCCAGGAAACATTGTAGATGGCTAAGGTTGAAACAAGTAATGGTATTTTGGTTAATCGATAAAACTTGGATTTTTACCCAGTGAGAGAAGATAATTCGATAAAACATTCTGAGTTCAGTTTTGCCAACTATTCGTAATTGTCTTCGAAAATCGTTTGGATGGAACATTTTATTAAAAAATAAATCTCGAGGTAAAGCCATTCAGTAGGTCTGCGGGCTCACAACATATCTGCAAAAAAAGTTGGTAAAATGGTAGAAAATCCGCAATATGTTGCCGAAGTGAATAATTTTTCAAGCACACAATGAATGGTAGAATGATGAAAGAGTTCAAATAATTTCGGTTTTGGAATTTCGATTATTTTACTCGATTATTAATATTCCCATATGAGAATGCACCTATCAGTTCAACTCAATTTTTCTCGAAAACTACTGGTTTTTTCATAGTGAATGTTTATTTGGTTTTTACGTAAAATTGATCAAGGAATTCAAAAAAAAGACGGTTGTGGATATAAAGTCAGTGGCGTAAAAAATAAGGGGGGAAATATAAGCTATTACCCCGCTGGAACGCCACTGGCTACTGATACTGAAGCAAACATACCACTGTAGGAAGCACATTCTAGCTCGTAATCGATTTGCTGAGTTTCATTAATTTATTCCTTTTAGTCCGGGAGCTACGACGAAAAGGGTCTTTTTATTTTGCAACTTCAACGCCCTGTATTTCTGAAACGGCTCATTTCCGGACACACATGTCCTACCTCATTTTTCATCATTTTGCAAGAGGAATATATAGGTATATATATATATATATATATATATATATATATATATATATATATATATATATATATATATATATATATATATATATATCTGTATATATGTGTGTATATATATTTATATATATATATATATTTATATATATATATATATATATATATATATATATATATATATATATATATATATATATATACATATATATATACAGTGTGTCAATTTGAAAACTTCCCACCCTCAATATCTCCCTTCCAGTACATAATATGAAAAAATGGTCAGACAGGTCAACTTTATTTGCAAGGGGGACACTCTGAATGAATATTTTCAACCCTCGGGGTTCAACCCCCTAGGAGGGGTGGATGTTACCCTCAGAATTTCAAATGGAAAGGGGGGTCAAGTGGCACATCATTTTGAAGGGCATTCAATTCGCTTGCCGACGGTGCCCTCATTTATTATTTTCCGATCAGCAGTATCCGAAAATGTAGTTCTAAACTAATAGAAGTAATTAGAATTGGCCTATACTAAAATGCCTGGTTATCAAGTTAGTATGCAAAGAAATACAATTTATTGACTCTCTTATAAGTAAAACTTGTGATGACGGGTCAGCTTTTCAACTTTCCATCAGGGGTAAAATTAGACAAGCCTCAAAAAATTTACATTAATTAGTTATCTGATTTCGGTGACTTTCATTTGGGTTTATTATCGGATTTAAAACTCTTATCCCTTTTTTGTTACTTCTGCTATAAAAAGTATCGTTTTTTGAGCAAAAAAGGTGTTCATCGCATTCAAGCCATTTGGTAGTACTATCATTTCAGTTTCATTTGTTGAGCTGATCAGCGATACCTTAGAAAGTGTATAAATTGTAAGAATGGTTTACACTATCCAAGACCGAATTGAAATAATTTTTATTTATGGAGAGGTGGGCAAGTGCGCACGAAGGGCGGCATCTCTTTTTAATGAAAGAAATCCAAATCTTAATATAAGTCACCGGTATGTGCTTGATTTGGTGACAAAGTTTTCCGAAACTGGTTCGGTGAAGAATAAAAAAAGGAATAACCCCAGAGTACTGAATGAGGATGCTCAAATTGAGGTGTTGGGAACATTTGCTGCAGAGCCGACTAGCTCCTTACGATCAGTAGCAGAACAGACGGGAATGTCACACGAGACTGTAAGGAAAGCACTGAAAATGCACAAATTTCATCCATATAAAATGCAGATTCTCCACGAGCTCCATGAGGATGATTATGACAGAAGAATAGAATTCTGTGAAATCATGACTCTTCGAATCAATGCTTTACCTAATCTTCTGTTCAATATCTGTTTCAGTGATGAATGTTCATTTTTCCTGAATGGCAATGTTAATAGGCAAAATTGTCGCTATTGGAGTGACGAAAACCCTCACAATTTTCGAGAAGGACATACACAACACCCCCAAAAAGTTAATGTTTGGGCTGGTATTCTTGGAAATGCCATTATCGGACCTTTATTTTTTGAAGAAAACTTGAATGGTGATCTGTACCTAGATATGCTTCAAGCACCTATCGATCCACTTATAACTCACGAGCTCGAAACTCAAATTGATGCACACGGTAATTTACTGTTGCAGGAAGATTTGTTACATTTTCAACAGGACGGTGCGCCACCTCATTATTTTCGCCCCGTCCGACAATGGTTGAACGAGCGATTCCGGGAGAGATGGATTGGCAGAAGGGGATCAATTGAGTGGCCACCGAGATCACCGGATTTGACTCCATTAGATTTTTTTCTTTGGGGATATCTCAAATCTGTCGTTTATAAAACACAGCCCACTGATATGGATGACCTCAAAGGACGAATTACAGCAGCATGCCGGTCAATTAGTGGTGAAGTTTTCCAAAATGTTCGAGAGGAGTTCGAAAACAGACTGTATTACTGTTTAGAGCAGAATGGACAACATTTTGAACATATTATCAGATAAAGCGTAACAAGATGGTTGAAATTTGTTTTTTGCAATTTAGTATTTTTTGTTTGCACTCGATGCGTATTTCGTTAACTAAGTAGTTCTACATTCCTCTCACATCCACGAATTCGAATATTACTCAAGGGTTGGAACGATGCTACCTAGTACGATGCTCACCTTTTCCAATAGTCCATTACAATCATTTGTTTTGAATACCAACCTGAATACCAAACATCTAGTGCGGGCGAGTTTTAATCATTTATTCTTATTCACTTCTAATCACCGTTCGTTTGGAACGTTATTGTTCAAAAACTGCTCATCAAAAACTAATGAAAAAGGTATCATTGGCAAGAGAATTGAATGCCCTTCAAAATGATGTGCCACTTGACCCCCCTTTCCATTTGAAATTCTGAGGGTAACATCCACCCCTCCTAGGGGGTTGAACCCCGAGGGTTGAAAATATTCATTCAGAGTGTCCCCCTTGCAAATAAAGTTGACCTGTCTGACCATTTTTTCATATTATGTACTGGAAGGGAGATATTGAGGGTGGGAAGTTTTCAAATTGACACACTGTCTATATATATATATATATATATATATATATATATATATATATATATATATATATATATATATATATATATATATATATACATACACACACATATATATATATATATATATATATATATATATATATATATATATATATATATATATATATAGATATATATATATATATATATATATATATATATATATACAGGGTCCTGCAACAGTGGCGCGGTGTTCCATATCTCTATATAGGAAGCAGATAGGAATCTAATTTTCTATAATATTACCTTATTGCTCGAGCTCGACAAAATAAAAATATTGGCGGTCACACAGGGTGTTCGATTTTTTCTGGGCGGATCCCAACTGTGTCTTTTTAAATGGCAACCTATATTTTTTATCGCTTTTTCGGTTTCTTCATAGAGAATAAAATAAACTTTATGTATATCTGCACTTCGAAAATATTGATGGTTTTCGAGATATCTAGCATGACAGGTTTTTTTTTCCAATATTCGTCACTCAGAATATTTGAAATTATAAAGTGGTGCCAAGTCCAGTTGAAATTTTTTTTTGGTCGAATATTCTACATTGGTAACTCTCTCAAACGATATATCTGAAATCGACCTGTGATATACAGGGTATGAAAAACCGCTTGCCAAATATTGTAAATGAAAATTTGCAAAATCTTCCTTATATTAAATGGAACACCTTGTATATTATTGATCCATAAGAAGCGCCAACGAAACCTCTACAAATTTCATTGAGTATTCCCTATGGCTAAGATCAATAGTTTTTCTTAAATGAGCATTTCTTTCGAAAAATTGTCATTTTTTCAAAGCGAAATCCATTTGACGACTGATAAAAATATACGAAAGATATCTTGTTTCAATTTTGTACATTAGAAGGTGTCCAAACAAATATTTTTTAACGAAATAAATGTATGTACCTATCACTTTTTGCTAAATGGAAAATTATTTTTTCATTGGATGCAGAATTTCACTCATAAATCGTGCAATATCAAACCAAACAAGTTAAAAGAAAGAAACATTATAAATAACTATTTTTTTCATGTTATTATATTCATTCAGAGCTTGAGTTCTAGATATTCAAATTTGTCAACTGGCAAATTACAAAACTACAAAAGGGAGAGTTTAATTAAGGTTGATAACGAAACTTTTATAAAATATGTTCAACATGTCTTCCATTTTCTTGAATGCAGAGCTGAAGTCTATGTTTGAAAGACTGTTCTACCCTGCGCAAGACAGCTGTTGTAATGCTGCGAAAAGCATTCGTTATTCTAAGTCGCATATTTTCGGGAGAAGTTGGTAGCTCAACGTAAACCATATTTTTTATGTATCCCCATAAGAAAAAATCTAGTTTCGTCAAATCTGGTGATCTAGCGGGCCACCGTACAGGCCCATTCCGTCCTATCCATTTATTGGGAAATACTTCATTTAGATGATCTCTCACTTCTGCCGAATAGTGAGCAGGTGCATCATCATGTTGTAACCACATTCTATTGCGGAGGTCAAGAGGAATATCATCTAACAAACCTGGTAAATCATTTCGTAAGAAATTGAGATACATTGCACCATTCATATGTCCCTCAAAAAAGTATGGACCAATTACATATTCTCCAATGATGCCTCCCCAGACATTTATCGACCACCTATGTTGATAATCCACCTGTCTCAATAAGTGAGGATTTTCTGTCGCATAATAATGGTAATTATGTCGATTTACAAATCCATTTTTATGGAATGTCGATTCATCCGACCATAAAATATTATTGAAAAAATATTCGTTTCGACGAATTTTGTTCATGGCCCAATTGCAAAATCTCACTCTTTTCTCGAAATCAGCATACAGTAGTTCTTGATGTAACTGAACGTGGTATGGATGCAAGCGATGTTTCTTCAATACTCGTTGCACTGATCTCTCACTTATATCCACTATTTCCCCAATTTGTCGTTGACTCCTACTAGGATCTTCTTCAACAGCAAGAAGAACTTGCAATTCATTATCTTCATTAGTAGCTGGCTTGATGCGCTCATGTTTGGAATAATTAATAGATCCAGTTTCAACGAATCGTCCCAAGACCTTTCGGAAAGATCTTTCATCTGGATGCCTTCTATCTGGATACCGTTGAGAATAAATTCTACTTGCCAATAAACAATTCCTGTCTGATTCACCTAATATGAAAATCATATCAATCACATCACTTTTTGATAACAACATTCTGATGAAATTATACCGACAGTTCAACTTCACGATTGACTAAAAATTTCAATATTCATTTGCAGCCAAATATTTTGTTCTGTCATTTGCCAGACTACTTGATTTCCAATAAATATTTCATTCGCTGAAAGGTTGTTTTAGACCGAAAGAATATGGCACAAATTCCGAGATTTTTGAAATTATTGTAACTATTCAAGAACGTCCATTTTGTGGTGTAATTCGCAACTTGTTTATCTAGCAACAGGTAATTTTAGGAATGGGCGATATTTTAAGGAAAGGGTATTTTTTGTATATTCTTATCAGTCGTCAAATGGATTTCGCTTTGAAAAAATGACCATTTTTCGAAAGAAATGCTCATTTAAGAAAAACTATTGAACTTAGCCATAGGGAATACTTAATGAAATTTGTAGAGGTTTCGTTGGCGCTTCTTATGGATCAATAATATACAGGGTGTTCCATTTAATATAAGGAAGATTTTGCAAATTTTCATTTACAATATTTGGCAAGCGGTTTTTCATACCCTGTATATCACAGGTCGATTTCAGATATATCGTTTGAGAGAGTTACCAATGTAGAATATTCGACCAAAAAAAAATTTCAACTGGACTTGACACCACTTTATAATTTCAAATATTCTGAGTGACGAATATTGGAAAAAAAAACCTGTCATGCTAGATATCTCGAAAACCATCAATATTTTCGAAGTGCAGATATACATAAAGTTTATTTTATTTTCTATGAAGAAACCGAAAAAGCGATAAAAAATATAGGTTGCCATTTAAAAAGACACAGTTGGGATCCGCCCAGAAAAAATCGAACACCCTGTGTGACCGCCAATATTTTTATTTTGTCGAGCTCGAGCAATAAGGTAATATTATAGAAAATTAGATTCCTATCTGATTCCTATATAGAGATATGGAACACCGCGCCACTGTTGCAGGACCCTGTATATATATATATATATATATATATATATATATATATATATATATATATATATATATATATATATATATATGTATGTATATATATATATATATATATATATATATGTATGTATATATATATATATATATATATATATATATATATATATATATATATATATATATATATATATATATATGTATGTATATATATATATATATATATATATATATATATATATATATACACACACATACATATATAAGGTACAAATTATGTTAAAATACTCAAACACATAAAATTGATTAAAGATATACAATAAAAAATTCCAAAAAAGTTTAAAATGTTTAAATGCAGTATACCATACTTTGTTCAATAAAAAATACAGTTGATAAAATAAATTAGAGAAAGCGGTTCTCATAAAACTCTTCTAAACTATAATAGGGTCTACCACATAATAAGTCTTTTACTGATTTTCGAAATACCCAGCTATCCTCTAAAATTTTAATATGGTCAGGTAAATGATTAAACATCTTGAGATCATTACAATATATAGTCTTTGACTAGAGTAGAGGCTGGTATGGGTAATCTTAGGTTGTTAGATTGACTAAGGGCATAATAATTGGAGTAACCGCTAAATATCAATTTATGTTTGTTAATCAAACATACTGTTTCTAAAATAAATATTCCAAAAACTGTCAAGATTTTATGTAATTCAAATAGGGGTTTGCAGGAGTCTCGACTTTTGGCATTAAACATGAATTTTATAGCCCTTTTCTGAATGATGAACACCGTCTGCATTTGAGTTTTGCAACATAATCCCCAGAAAGGAATTCCATACCTCAAATATGACTCAACAAGTGAGAAATAAGCCGATTTAGCGGCAGACAAACCAAAATCCTTATATGTTATTCTCACTGCAAAACACCCTGAAGCTAGCTTTATTATTGTGATCAGCGAATTTGAGTTTATTGTCAATTATTACCCCCAAAAATTTAGTACTAGGTCTGTTTTCAATATTAAATTTGTTTTGGAAACATTGAAAGACAGCAGATTACGAGTCGTACCACTTTTTTATTTTTTTTATATCTGCACTTATATTCTCGTGTAGATTACATGAAGTTTTATCATGCCACAATATTGTGGTGTCATCAGAAAATATGGTAAATTTTCCTTTTATATCGATAGATGCTAAATCGTTTATGTATAGCAGGGAAAGTGTCGGTCCCAGTATTGAACATTGTGGTACGCCATTTTTTATTTCGCCTTCTGATGAGGATGATGAGGTTTTCACAATCTGACTTCTTCCTGTGAGATAATTTTCGAACCACTTGTGAGTAATTCCACGGATGCTATAGTGATATAGTTTTTTCAGCAGTATTCCATGATCTACACTAATGATGCCATACCAGTGCAAATATAAATTTATCACGTAAGGACTTAGTGTATAGAA
Organism: Leptinotarsa decemlineata; assembly: GCF_025532065.1. NCBI lineage: Eukaryota > Metazoa > Arthropoda > Insecta > Coleoptera > Chrysomelidae > Leptinotarsa > Leptinotarsa decemlineata. The sequence goes on along the minus strand of NW_027412694.1, from coordinate 7,411,686 downwards.
AGCAATATTAGCCTCTATCTGGTTGTTGAATGAAATGTTATAGTCAAGTTTCAGACCTAAGTACAATGCTGTTAGTGATGTGCTCATTTCTATGTCACCAATATTCATTTAACAGTAGTAACATCTGCGTAGATGTCAGCTTGATGTCAATGGGCACATTATTTACAAAGCATGAATCATATGATCCAATTGATTCCAGTGTTCTGTTAATTTTTCTGCATACTACTGGGAAATTTGAAAAAAATAAATCAATTGAATTTGTTAAAAAAATATTTATTCTTTGATTAGGCTGCTAAAGTATTCATCTAAAAAAAACGAACTTTATAAACTTAACAAAAATAAATTCTCTGTGTTTGATTAAAAAAAGTACATGTTTTTGTGCTGACATATTTTATTAATCTTCATTTAATAACGCTTCTCCATTTATCAATTGTTACTTTCATTTTCCTCAAATATAGTTCTCATTATAGTTTCATACAGAAATCCAACGTTTAACAAAGGTACATTGAATAAAAGTTCTATGGACCCATTTCTCTTGAAGCTTTTCTCTCAAAGAATTTTTTGACAGCCTCCTCAAACTTTTCTCCAACAGTTCTCTTTTTCCAAATATCAACTTTTGGTTTCTTTGGCTTCACCTCTATTACTTTTTCTTCCTCACCTTTTGGAAGAACTTGTTTCTCCTCTTTAACTGAATTTTCATTGGGAGACTTATCATCTGTAGTTTTGACCTCGGGAACTTCTTTGGTTTTGTTAGATTTTTCTTCTTCATTCTCACTATCTGAAGAATCAATGCTGAAATCCGAGTCCGCATCTAAGTTGGAAGACAAATGGCCTTTTTTCACGACAGGCTCATCTTCACTTTCATTTTGGGAATCTCTACGTGCTCTATATTTTCTTTTCTTCACCGATTCTGTTGATTTGACTTTTACCCTATTGGGTTCTGAAACTTTTTCAGGTATATGTTCTGACAAATTACTTTCATTCGCTACATTATCACTTTCTGGTTCTTCTTTGATTTCTTCTTTTATTATCGGCTTTTCTTCCTTCTCTTCATAATTCAGTTTTTGATCATATAAATGCCGATAGAAACCATCTAAATTGCCTTGCTTGCGAACATCTCCAATACCTTCAAGATATTCCTCTCGTTTTTCTTGCTCTTCTAGCTCTCGCATTTCTTCTAACTTCTTTTTATAGGCTGATGTGATGAAAGATTCTTTGTCCTTGAACATGTCACCTGGAAATTTGAATTTTTAGTTGTTTATTTTAGAGCGAATAAAGAAGGGTAGTTGAAAATAGAAACTACCAATAATTTCAGGGAAAAACCATTTTTACATTCTACTTTTTCATCAATGTATGAGGATTAGACAACTCTCAAATAAATCAATAAAAAACTCTACACAGGGATGTGTGTACCATTAACAGTAGATTCTTTAATTTTTGAAAACAGTAATGATATAAAATTTAACTTACAAGAAAAGATTTCAACCTTTGGCTGGACCTCCATAAGTATCAGGTGAAGACACCTGTCTTTAACTCCATTACAAATGTTTGGTATATGAACTTGGTAGGAAGAGTTCAATGATAATAATTAAAAGTAGTTATATTTAATGAATTTTTTTGGTCGGTATTTTCTGTGCATGATCTACTTATCTTTATGAAAAGTTTTTAATAATTCATGTAATTTTTTCTTTACTATATGGGAGTTCCCCTCTATACATAATAATTTAGAAATAAAAAAAAAAGTTTTTTCACAAAAAGTAATCTCTACTAAAAGTACTTTCTTTTTGATAATATTTGTACTGGATCTATAAAAATTAAGTTCACAAATAATATTTGATGAATTCATGTGTTTTCATGGTCATGTACGTTTCCAAATTTATTGCCTACATTGCCAATAGTGAGGCTTCAGGTTCAGGGAACCTGTCCTTGACAAACGTTTTGCAAGCGTTCATTCGTGTTTGGTAGTTCACTGTCACTGATACATGATATTGCCGTTTGCAATATTATGACAATTCTTTTGAGATTTGGGGACTGTGAGCCAACAAAAGCTGATTTGTCATAAAGGACAAAATCTTTCAAGCATATTTTCAACCTCAAATGATATCTTGTATGAAAAGTCATTGATTTTTTTTTTCAACACTACCCACCATTTTGAATTTGATAAGTAGGTATCGAGTTACAATTGTGTGAAAACGAACAAAATAAAGATGGAAGGCTTTTGATGATTTGCATAAAACTGAAAATATGTACAGGTCTTAAATACACGGTCATTAATGAAATACAAAATGTCCCTATTATTTTGAAAATTTTACTGATCTGAGGTCGAAAATATTTTGGTTTGCATTTTTCTCGTTAATGCTAAATGATGTCAGAAAAGTAGGTACCCCTTCCTGGGGGGTGTGAATTTATCTCTAGTCCCTTCCGTTGCTAAAAATTGTTTCAGATGTATCACTAAAATCTTTGATAATCGACCAGGATTTTTAGGCAGTTTCACATTTGCCATGTGACGTGAAAGTTCAGTCACTAAATAAGCTGATTGGCTTCGTCAAGAAGCTGAGCTAATATTTAATATTCCATGAAAGGAATATGGAAACTGCAAACCAAGATGAAATAGCTTCAAAATCTATTCTACAAGACAGAAAACACTAGTCGATTTGAGCGATTTCATAAGATATTCTGCCATTAGAATTTCCAACCGAAGAAAACTCTTGTAGGTTGCAGTGGAGGATAGAATAGATTCTCTGACTTTGAACCTAACCTACTCTTTTTTATTTTCGGTGTCAACAACATCGACGCTGGATTATAAGAAAAAACACTTTTTTCTATTCTGTTTGTACCTATTCCCAACATTTTTGTATCAAGATGGAGGAGTAGAACGCCAAAAACTTTCCCAATAATTTCTTTGGAAACAGATCAGAGCATACATCAACAGAAACATACCTTCTTCTTCTCGTTCCTTCTGTACTTGCCTCTCAATTCTCCTTTCATTTTCCCTTTTTCTTTTTTCCGCAGTAACCAATAGTTTATTTATATATTTTGGTTTTCTATCTAAATCTTTCCTAGCAAGTTTTGATTGCTTTCGTTTTTGGTCCATCTCATCAAAAATTTCGTCATACTGGTAAACTGTTGGGTCCTCAGTAACTGCTTTTTCTTGGTTGATTTTATCCTGCTTTTTTAGAGTTTTAGAGGAACCTGTCGGTTTGATATCTGGTGTATCAGAATCTGAATCAACAAAAATGGAAGGTCTAGCTGTTATTTGTCCAATTTTATGTCCTTTATTAGGAATAATCAAACCATATCTGCAATATCAAAAAAAAAACAAATAATGATAAACACTGACTACACATAAGCACTTCGAAAATCAAATAGAAAAATAATTTTGTTTCAAATTATACTTACTGCTTTGCCATATTTCTTTCAGCAAGTTATCTTTGCCATCCACTTCAAAATTCAAAATTGAATTAAACAATCATAAATATTATTATTATTATTATGAATAATAAACAGTGATGCCGTCTCTGAAATGTCTATTTGTCATTTGTACTAGTGTTGCCAACACATTGGAGACGTAAGTCGCATGCGAGTCAAAAAAATCCGTTAGATTTCTAGAATTATATTATAATGCTAATAGAGGGAAATCGACGTACGTATGTGTGTATTTCGATTTTTGTCATACTCTCAAGATATCGTTGCCAATGGAAAATTATGAAATTCCTCAATGTTTACAATCAAATTCTCCAACACAATTCGATATTCCTCGGGCCATTCTCCACACATGAAAGGTATCAATTCCATAGTTCCGGTAGAGAAGGTAACACTGGATGTCAACGTCACGTGGCAAGAAAAAAGATGACACTTCAGTACATGAAAAATCAAGAGGAATGTAGGAATTTCATGGATTTGAAGAGAATAAAATGAATTTTCCATTCTCCACCACATAGGTTATTACCATTTGATGCTAATTATTCACAAACAAATTCATTTAGTCATTTAAAGTTTCCGCTACGCCGCCATGGTGTGTGAAATTCTGCTACCGTAACGGAATTCCGCTACGGTTGGTAACACTGTTTGTACTAGATTCGTAAATAAATGGCATGAATTTGTATACTTCTTCTTCTTATCGGAAAATAAGACACACGAATGTCTGGTTATACCAGACTGAAACTGTATTTAACCATAGTATAAAAATAATTCTACTATGATTAAACCTATGAATTATGGTTGAATATATGAATAAATATATAAAGATTTTGGTCCTCTCTTCAACATGTTTTTGATTTACTGTTTCTGAGTACTTCACTGGAAAAGACTTCGTTTATTCGACTAATTATTTTCCATTACAATACTATGACGGGCATTTGATTCGATATCATTCGATAAATTCGATATCATTACGAAACCCTTTTAATGAACTTGAATTCGGTAGATTACCGACGAACGCAAGAGACAATCAAATCAAAACAGTATTTGCAGATTTTCAGAATGAAATAAAGAAATGAAGTAAAATTGTTAAATACAGACTATGTTTAAAAGCGGTGGAGGTAATTTTAAGGTCTTTTTCGACACTCGTTTCGTTAACAAAGGTAATATCACCAGGAGATGACTTAGACTGAATCCTACAGCTATGTCAGATGATTTTCACGGCTTCAGTAGGAAAGGAAAAAACTGTTATCGTAACCAAGGTTATGAAAACTATAGTAATTCATGGCAGTAATAGTTGATAATTATCAGATAATTCTAGTGCAATTTTTTGATCTTGTTATGAAATTATAAGTGGTTACCACAGTTCGTGTAACTTCGACAATGTTTTACCATAAATGAAAAACAAAGATAGTTTTCAGTGGTTACTGGCAATCAGTTGGTTTCCCTGTTTACCTATCTATAATGACGTTCAATCAATATAGCGATGAAGAATTAGAAACATATATTATTTACAATTTAAGAGCTCTTTGTCATTTACTTCACATCAATCGAAATCAATTTTTGTAAGAAAATAATATAATGTAACGAATCTGAATCCGTCCCAGACCGATATGCCGGTCAGCGAAGAAACACATGACATCACCGCAAAAGGAATGCAGTCGGCAACCGCCGGTAAAACTCTAGTCGAGTATTGAACCGACTACAGATTTCCATAAAAAACCGTTACGCTATATAAGTCCGGCTTCCCGACTCAAGGGAGAGTTCAGAAAGTGAATCGAGCGGTTAAACAAGTAATTCAAATAGTGGAAATAAATTAAGCGTTAGTTGCTAAGTGTTGTAAATAAATTAGTTTGTGATAAGTGAAATATTGAAAATAAATTTGTTTAAGACAGTTAATTAATTAATTTGTTACAATAACTTTGTACGAAAAAGATGATGAAGATGACAAATCTATTAAGATTAGCGATGAGGATTGAAGGAAATACTTAGTTACAATGCAATAATATGTTCTATAGTACAGTTCCAATATAGTAGGCACGAAATTCCCAGAAATATTATTGCATGGAAACGAAAACATTGTTTGTCAAGGGTTGTTATTCTTTATATATTATTATAATTTTTCCTCATCTTCTTTGTAATTTCCGTATGCAACTCTAAGAGACAGATTAAGGCAAAAACATCACAGTCATTTCTGAGGATTTAGTGCCTACTATTTTGGATATAGTATATATAATCATAAGATATGAAAATGTATGCAAAACAAGATCAATGAAATATTTCGTACCTATATAGGTAATAATTTGAATTTAAAAAGGAATAGAGCTTCCTGGAGGTCTAACTGTTTTGCAGGTCTGCAATTTTGTCTCAGTAAACATTGCTCTCGTAATCTTGTAGGAAGGCAGAAATTATTGCAGGTTGGGTCTCCCCGACATGAATCTCAACCAGGTTATTCATTTTCAACAAAAAAAATTTCAACCCCTACCCTTCGTGTATGAAAAATTTTCACAATTCTGATGAAATTGAAAATAAATTTTGCAGGTCGGCATAAATTATTGTAGAATTTCACAAGTTCGGACTTCCATTGTCAATTATATAAAATGATTTGAAATCCCTGAAACAAATAAATAAGAAGAATTGAAAATGAATAGCTTAAAATAACAATTATATTAACCAAAATAAACCTGAAATGAAATAATAGTGAAATAAAATACAAGTAAAAATAGAACAATTGAATAAATTAAAATAAAGAAATAAAAAAGAAAATAAAAATAAAAAGTGGAGAGATTCCAAGTCACGTTAGTTCACGACGTTTCGATTGTCAGTATCTACAATCGTCTTCGGGTGATGACTGGACTGATTCCTCCAAGAGATGACTATTTATAGGTCGTTCGAGTACTTTCACTTATATTTTCCGCTTCACTGGTTCCGTGGGAGATGACCGTTTTGGCGGAAGTTGGCCATTTTTCGCTTGATGATGGGTTTCCATATGTTGCGTATTTCTACGCTGGCTTGGCTGAATACGTTGTTGGACAACATGTATGCGGCTTCCTTGAATTTTCTCCTAAACCAATGTTCCTCTCTGTGCAAGATCTCAGCTTGGGACCACTCGATGTTGTGTTGATGGGTCCAAACGTGGTCTGCTATTCCTGATTTGCTGGTCTCCCCTCGCTGTGTGTGTTTCTTGTGCTCGCATTGCCGAGCACAACCATTTTATCACATTTAAAGACGGTTCAGTCACATTGAATAAAAACGGGCACCATGTTTATTCAACAAAGTAATTTATTTTGTAAAAAAGAGATTTATAGATTTTAATGTTAGGATTTATAATATTTAGAGTGAGCTTTAGGGCATAGGTAACGGTTGCACCGTGGTGATCGTCAAATAACTCGGAAGAAAATTGAGCTTTGTAAGATAAAGTTGACCGTGTTCATTTTTGAAACCAACTATGGGGTAAGTAGAGACTTTCAATTGCAATACTTTCGATACAGTAGAATATCACTATCGTTTATTTTGAAGTATTCTTACTTTTTTAAAAGTTTTATCTAGGTATCAGGCATCAACTATTTCTTTACATGAATCAAAAATTATTGATAATTAACGCAAAATTTAAAGCTTATCAGATTTTCATTTCTATGATTTACATTTAATGAAACTATCAGTGAAAAAATATTAGCTTTGTTGAAATTGGTTCAAAATTCAATGGTGACAATACTTTGAAATATCCAGTACAATCTAGATGAATGATTTTAAATAATTTGGATTTTACTGAATCGCTAAAAAAACCCTTTCATATTTTTTAATTCCTTGAATACCATCATTTGAGCATTTTGTTGTTTGTTGTGACATCTATCCATTGATGTTTTAAACGATCCATTTTTCCGATGTACCGGCAACGACGAAATCCTCTTCAAAGTACGGGCTTTATTTCAAATATTGTTGATAGATGGCAGGACATACCTCAAATTATTTATGGGCAGACATATTTATGTCTGTAGGGAAAGTAAATGTTCTTATGTACCAGCATTTGAATTCTTAGCCTTAGACAATGGTACGAGTACCTACTCTAAAACTTATTTTTCGAATTACTATTCCGAGTACTGCTGATCACGAATTGTAGGTACAAGGAATTCTCTTACACATGTCAAGTTCTTAATTTCTAAGTATTCCTTTTTGTGTTTTAAGTTGTAATGGTAATGGTAATAGCAAGGCGAAGTATATTTCATTTATTATGATGAACAAGGGCGTCGCCAGCTTATGACCAAGGGGGGCAATGGGGCAATATTATGGATAGCATGAAGCGTTACATTTTGGAAGTCTCTGCCTTGATGACGATTGTAATAAGAACGGTTCTGATATCATTGTATAAAACTTAACAAGCCCTCGACAGCATAATAACTAAATCAAACTTTTTAACACAGTAATAATTATTTATTTTAACAAAAATAATATTTAATTAAAACATAACCTGCGGGGATTTTTTGCAAAACTTTCAACCACTTTATCATTAAAATTATTTAGGTTTTTATTTATTACCTATAGCTCTGTGTACACTCATCGTGGCCAGACCATTAACGCGATCTTCTGCCATGGTGCTTCTGCATGTTCTCAGTCTTCTGAGGCTGCTAAAGGATCGCTCTGCTGTACAGGTTGTGCATGGTAAAGCCATCAAAATTTTCAATGCTTTTTCCGTTTTGGGAAAGAAGGAATTTGTTTCTTTTAGGACATCAACTGTAATATTTATTAGATTAAGCCTATCGTGTCGCAATTGCTGCCAAAGTTCGATTTCATTCTTTATGTTCGGTAATTCATAAAACTGGGCAATAGATTCACAAGTTTGTTTCAGATTTTCAGTTGTCATCTTTTGCATCTGCGCCGGGTGTAACTTAGATAACTTAGATAATGCGAATTATGGCGTGTTTTCTTCAGCAAAACGTACTTCAAGGGAGGTGATAATTGAATCCAAGTATGGTATTACTAAAGACCTCTTCCAGTCAGTGCCGTAGGGAAATAAAAAACCATGGGGGAAGGGAATCCAAATTTTCCCAACTCCACCAGAAAAAAATTCCCAACTTTCGAAAAAATGAAAGCCGAGGGATTAGTTACTACTATAATATATTACTTTTTCACTTAGATTGGCTGAACGCTTATGCCCGTTAATGTATGCACAAACAAAAATAAGTTTTGGTAATTATAAAAATGATAATGGGAATTATTCTACTTTGGACCAAGGTTCTTGGTCTTCCACCATATCTACCATGTATGAGAATATTCAATACAAATAAAAGGAAACAACACTTAAATAATATCGTGCTTATCGTTTTTTACTACTATTTTTTCTATCTTCACGGCCCGAAATCTCCCAACTAATAATTAAAAATGAAAGAAATTTTGGAAGTAGCCGCATGCAGTTGGAAGGCACTTTTCCGAGATGCACTATTTCCTTCCTGAGATAATATTTGTAAGGCTTTCAGAATTATTGGAAGATTTTTTTAAAAACTCTGATGGTTTTGTGTTTCTCACTCCATCTTGTCTCGCAAAGTCTGGAAATATTAAATATCAACTTCCTCCTCTAAACTGATTCCCAAAAAAAGTTTATAGTATCTTTGGTGGTTCTCTTGACATTTTTAATTTCAGGAAGTAAATTTAGATCATTAATAACTAGATTCAGTTTGTGGGACGAGCAATGAAAGTAGAGGGCTTTGGTGTACTTTTTGCGTAAGATCGCTTGTACCTCTCCGAAGGCACACCTTCGAGAAAAGATTTAGCAGCTTTCAGTGCCTCTTTATGGAAATGGGTTTCAATGTGCTTTTTGCAATGCTCGTGAATATCTTTGAACTTACAAAAGAGCCATATAGTAAATAATTCCAATACGCCTGAATTTGGAACAACGTGCAATATTTACAAAATGCTCCTTTTTGGCGCCTGGAATATACCAACCATGGAGAGTATGTTTCCAACCAAGAATTCTTACATTTTCTCTTTAAATGTTTTGCATCTTCCGCAAAGTTATAGGTCGCGGAAGGCGACCAACAGTTTTCAATCACTCCCTTCTTCATTTCGGTTGAAAACATATGTGCCCGTCCAACATATCGCCCGATATCATTTTCATTGCAGTCATCCTCATCCATCAATGAATCAGGATTCGGCGCTAGAGCCAGATATCTAGAGGAACTTGGTCTAGGTAGTTCCTGCGGCTGAATATAACCTTTTGTGGTTGTGGTGACCGATGAAGACACATGCGATATTGTCGTTACACTGCATGTTCTGTTCATCGCTGTTGCTAATTGATCCATCAGTTTTTTTCGTTCCAAACTTCCTGCAAAACAAAACGTTTTGATAAAATTTTATGTAATTAATTAAATTTTTACGGGAGAGCAGTTTTGTTCAATTACTTATAAACATTAGCTCAGGAAGCTTTTTAGCCTTATTTATATCAAGGATCTGTTTTAATTTGTATTTAATTAAACCACAAATATACCTTATGTTTTGTTTTCATAATTATTTACTGAAAACGAATCCACTGTTGAGTTAACGTTAAATTCATAGAAATTGAATCAATAACTCGTTTTTACTAAAATAATAGTATTTCTTAACATTTCCCTTTCACATAATCGATCTTTTTTTCCACATCAAAAATATGCCAGATAAAATTAAAAATGATATTCTTAACGATTAGTATACGTCTCTAGCTAGTATATCTTTTGCTAAAGCTATTAGCTAAAAGAAATAAAATAAAAATACTAGCTCTAAGTCCAAGATTAAAGCAGTACATAACTTATCAGAAACTTTCTGATGATGAATGGAGACACACTCAGAAACTTCACAATTCAACACTGAGATGATGAGATCTTATGATATTTAATAAATATAAATCAATATTGACTAACACAGGCAAGCCGGTAGTCTTATAATTGCTTTCTAATTCGCTTGTTTAGCTTGTTTCGTTGATCGCTTCCAATGAACCTTTTTCCTGAAGTACGAAAAATCACTCTCTAGCAACGCTAGTAGTTCGGTAGGGACAAACACTGCCTAATCCTCATATAAAAATATGGTAAAGAACAATTAAGAAAGAATGTTTTTAACACAAGAAGATGTTCCTGGAGCAAAACTAAAATTTGGAACTGTGAAGGATAACAATGTTGTGACATTAAAACGGTGGCTTGCATGCCGTAATCTAAAAGTAACTGGAAAAAAAGTTAATTAATAGACATGTTAGTATACAGACTCTAGTAAAAGAGTAGGTAGCGATAGATTCAAACTGTAATAAATGAAATTGAAAATAATTATGAATTTCAGATTTATTTTCGAGTGAAATATGAATCAAATATAGATGGTAATGAATTAAATTTAATTAAATATAATAAATGAATATAGTTTAATAAACGATTGAGGTTAAATATCATTCTAATCAATGGTAATTTACTATGAAAAATTTACTCTTCATTTTTTGTTTAGAGCATACATATGAATATTTATTTATTTTAAATCCATTCTTCTCGAAGCATGTATCCATTTCTTACATCTAACCTTATTAATATAAGGTTTTATAAATGGTATAAAAAACACGTTTTCTTTAGGATATCGATTATCCGACGTACAATTCGCAAAACAGCAATGCTTTGTTGGCGTTATACTAGCACAAAATAATTTTTTATATCAGATTTATATTTTTAAATAATAAATTGATATTACGTAAATAACACTGTTTTACATATGAATAGTTTATGTTTGTCCCTACTACTAGTGCTGCCTCTCGTGACACGTTCGCTGTACTATTCTCTGGAAAAAGGGTCATTAAAAAGTGACTCGCTCACAGCGGCTCACGTCTTTATTTACCCAAACGAACATCATACTAGAATGTACGGTAACATTATTCTACCCGGTCTAGAAACTGCTACCAAATTTCAGAGAGTTCATTGAACAAGCGCCGTCTAGCGTCGAGTAGCAATACAAGGTTTTACAAGGATTGTAGTCGATTTATTCAACTGAAGGCTGTAGGTGTTTCTTATGAACACTTACACTTACAGATGGCATTGTCCACAAAACCAATTAAACTTGTATGTTCGTAACAATAACTTCTACTTCAGGTATGCCGCATACAAATTATACAAAACTAACGTGAATGCTGGTGAACGGCTGTCGTAGAAAGAAATGCAATGCACACAACACACACACACACACACACCATACCTATCTTTTTACATTGTTTAATGGCAAATCTGATATAGTCGTGATGATAATGGATGTGATTTTAAAAACGGATGTCAAAATCTTAATGTTATTTTGAATATTTCAATACTTTCTACAATATACATCAAACCTTGTGAATTTATTTACGTTTTGTCACGCGATGCGGAATTTATTAATAGGTAATAGGTCAATTGCTCGCACTTTGGTTGCTTTGCAGCTAGCTACATTTGATCTCTAGGGTGGGGGCAACTGTCCCCCCTGCCCCCCGTTAGCTACACCCTTGATGATGAACACTTCTTCGCCCTTTTTATTATTTATCAAAGTTACAAAAACGTTTTTTGAATGAGTCTTTCATTTTTCCCTCATTTTAAATTCTCTACAAAAAAACTGTTTTAATTTTTTGTACGTCAAAAGTACTGTTTATAAAAAGCTGCTTCAGATACACCGGTCATAACAACCACACTACCATATATTGCAGGAACAACAGATAAAATCAGCAGAATTCTTCACCGACATAACATATCAACTTCGTTCGTACCAGAACGGACAATAAGGTCCATGCTTCGTAATCCCAAAGATCAGATACCACTGGAATCACAAGGATTGTATGAAGTACCATGCCATGATTGTGACAGGACTTACATCGGCCAGACCAACAGACGAATCAACATTCGCAAAGATGAACACAAACTAGCAGTGAAGGGAAAAGTCACCACGTCTTCTCTCTTCCAACACGTACTACAAACAGGACATAACATCAATTTCGATAACACAAAAATGCTAGCAAGCAACGAAAACTTTTACTCACGAACAATCAGAGAGGCTATCGAAATTGAAAAACGACCTAATAATATGAACAAGAGGGATGAAGCGCAAAGATTACCATCAACATGGATATCCGTTTTATCGCTTCGCACAAGAAATCAGACTGCTCAACTCCAGAGGCAAAACTCGGTACATGACAATACAGGTACAATAACAGAGACAGGAGAGGCAGCTCAGGTAATAAGACCAAAAAACAGGTAGTCGAGCAAACACAGGTAGTGGCAGCAACGCAGGTAAAGGGAAACATCCATCCCTATAAATTGAGACACAGAGTTCGAATTAATCAGTCACCAGAAGATGGCAAATGAGACTTTGCCGAAACGTTGTGAAAATAATATTTATGGGGAGAAAATACACAGAACACGGAGCGAAACCCGAGAAAACAGCTCATCATACTTTATCCGTGAAAATCTTCGAGTTAACATATATATATATATATATATATATATATATATATATATATATATATATATATATATATATATATATATATATATATATATATATATATATATATATATATACAAAGATTTTATCGAGTGTGTATGATGTACAAATCAAAAATGAAACAATTAGCGGACATAACACTCCAAAAAGGGGGGCAAACCGCGGTCACGTGTTTCTGGCTATTGGCCTCATCAGCACGGTGCAGCCAAGTGTAAAGGTGGGCAACACTTGTTTGCCGAAAGCAGGAAACAACACATATGCACGGAGTCAACAACAGGAGCCAACCGCACATTTGTGGTTCCAGTTAGAAGACCTAGAATTCCCAGGCTACATCTAACATGACCACGTAGGCAGCTATAGCTACCTGCGTGACATCCGGGTCCAAGATATGAATACATACAAAGATTTTATCGAGTGTGTATGATGTACAAATCAAAAATGAAACAATTAGTGGACATAACACTCCAAAAAGGGGGGCAAACCGCGGACACGTGTTTCTGGCTATTGGCCTCATCAGCGCGGTGCAGCCAAGTGTAAAGGTGGGCAACACTTGTTTGCCGAAAGCAGGAAACAACACATATGCACGGAGTCAACAACAGGAGCCAACCGCACATTTGTGGTTCTAGTTGAGGCCAATAGCCAGAAACACGTGTCCGCGGTTTGCCCCCCTTTTTGGAGTGTTATGTCCACTAATTGTTTCATTTTTGATTTGTACATCATACACACTCGATAAAATCTTTGTATGTATTTATATCTTGGACCCGGATGTCACGCAGGTAGCTATAGCTGCCTACGTGGTCATGTTAGATGTAGCCTGGGAATTCTAGGTCTTCTAACTGGAAATTTTGCAAAATTCACACGTACCTACTGAAATATGATAAAGAAAATAAAAAATCTAGTAATTCGAGTATCATTCAGAATTTTCCCACTTGACATTGTCAGCCAAAATTTTTATTAACTGTCATTTATTAATGTTTTTCTATCTGTTTTTGAACCATTTTATATTTTATTCTCACGTTAGTAAGTTCTCCATATTTATATATTTTTTACAAGATATATAATCTTATTATTGTAGTTGTCCTGACGAAGGTGTGAAATATACCGAAAGCTTGACATATAACAAAGAGTTTTCTTTGTAACAGCCCAGCTATTGACTGCAACCTCACGAATTAAATCGATTTATATATATATATATATATATATATATATATATATATATATATATATATATATATATATATATATATACATTACAGGATTTACAAAATGATATGATTTACATTTTACATTTTTTCGAAAAATAATATGTAATACATGATATTTTTTAGTCAATTCTGTTTCAACTTCTTGCATTGCGTCCCTACCTGCAGAATCAAAGTCGACCCCGTATAAAGAATGACTCACAGAGCTCAGATGCAGATATTTCGATTATTTTCCACCAGTCTTTCACCCTCAATTCTATTTTCCTCCGCAGGCCATTGATAAATTCTTTTCTGAAACATTAAACAAGTATTTCATTGAGGAAACAAATTCGACGATCATTGAATTCTGCAGGTGATTTGGGTAGAACTGTTGAAATTACTCGTATTACTAAAATGAAAATGCCTACGTAAACGATTTTCATGTATTTCATTTCGTTTATCAAACGCTTTCAAAAAGTATATTCAATGGTGTTTAAAGGGGTTTGAATTATAATAAAGATAATAAATATGGATCTTCCTGAAATTATTCTCCTTCATTTGGTTTCCCATATTAAAATGAAAATAGATCTGAATTAGGAACTTAAGGAACTTATAACCATCATGTATTCTATCTTCCTACTAAATTCGCTTTTGATAATAAAACAAACAATAAAGTTTTCTTCAACATTTCGACCGTATTACCGCCAAATTGACAATCGAAATTTGATAATAATATTGTTATACATATTACATATGTCCTCTTGTAATTAACTGGGATAACCGCTTTTTTAATTATTGAGCTAAGTTCCTTGAAATGAAGTTAGATGTATCTGTTTGCCACAGAAAAAACTTTTGGTTCTATGAATACTCATATTTTTATAACGTAATTACTTTAATCTTTAATTTTATTTTAATTTTATGAACGAACTTTATCAGGTTTGTGATCACTGCGAATTTTTTGAAGTTATTGGTTTAAAAAAATGTTTAAAATATGTTTTTTCCGTTAACCGTTATTGAAGCTACTTCACATAAAATTCAATGGTGATCGTAGCATAACACTTGTGCGTGATGCTTCGCAATATAATTTCAGATTGTTTCGTCCCTCACTTTTTGTCAAAGAACCGTATTGTCAATATTGTTGTTTGGTAATTTATGCAGGAATTTATTAATAATAATAGTAATAAAGTATACTTTATTGTCGAAAGATGAACATCTCGTAGACAAAGCAATTATAAATAAATTGCAGGAGCTATTAAAAATCAACATGAGCAGTGATTGAACAGGGAATAATTTTATATCAGAATTCCATCCATATCTTTATCAAAGTACTCTTTAACACTATAAAGCACCTGATCAATGAGAACTTGCTTTACAGACTTCTTGAACTGATAAGGTGATTGGATATCTTTAAAACTTGTCGGTAGGTGGTTACATATTTTAGCTGCATTATAGATCAATGAGTAAGTTTTTGCCATTTCTGTAAATGAATCCAAGCATCCTATTGGCATCAGTAGTCATATTCCTGATATGTGTTGTAAATGTTATTTTACTGTCGTATGTTATACCAAGATCTTTTATCTCATGTACGCGGTTGATTGTAGTATTTATTGTTGATTGAATTATCGTACAATAAATTTCACTTTTTTGTTGTAAATTATTTTTTTTCATTTGGATACGTTCAGTTGTAGACGATTATTATTACACCGAAGTTTGATTACATTTAATTCATGTTGTACACGTTGGCAGTTAGTAATGTCGTCAGTTTTATAATATAGTTTCAGGTAATATGCAAATAGATAGCTAGGAATATTCAAAGAGGTTGCCAAGTCACTAATAAAAATAAAAGATGTCCAAGATTAGAACCTTGTGGTACTCCAGATGTAACTACGTACTGAGCCGATTAAAGAATTGAAACAAGATAAGAAAAATGAAAAGTGGGAAATACAGAGGAAAAAGCGATAAAACAGAAAAAATATAGTTCGATGGTGCAACGCGGATTTTATGGTTATATCTATATAAAGTGTCACAAGACGTGACTGAAACAAATATAACAGAGTATCTGAAAAGAAAAACTAATGCTGAAGAAGAATTCATGGTTGAGGATTTAAATGAAAATAAAATACTGACAATCTTTGTAGTTGTTGGTGATTTCGAATACAAAAACCTTTTCTATAGTCCCACTTTCTGGCCACGTGGAGTTAACTATAGAAGGTTTGACTTCAACTGGCATTATGAGAAATATAAAACGAGAAATGTGTTTGCAGATGAAGATGAAAAAACACCAACTTCTTTTTTAGACATTTCTCAAACAAATTATGAAAATTCGAAACAAAAAATGTGAAAGTTGATAAAACGAAAAAAACTCAATATAATGCATTCCAATGTACATATGTGACAAATCTGGGGATCTGGAAATTATTTTTGACTTACATATTTGCTGTATTGGCTCAAATCAGAGGATGCCATTCAAATTATATGATGTTTCCATGGTAAGTAGCTTCTGCCGTGAAGATTTTCAACACGGTGGAGTTGGTATATTTGTGATAACAAAATATGGTCCAAATTGTGAACCAATAGCCCATGATCACGATGTTGAGAGAAACATTTTGAAACAACAGTAATATCTATAAATAAAACTTTCAGCAGTAGCAAATTATATGTCATCACAGTTTATAGGACACCAAATAGTGACAGTCGGATTTTTATTGAAAAAATGTATGACATGCTCAACCCAGTATGTGATGATTTCAATATAAATTTATTTGCTGACAATAATAATTCTAGAGAATTGACCAATCTGTTCAATGCATTTGGCATGGAAACATGTATAGAATAAGCCACACGAATTACCAACGAAAGCTCTACATGTATTGATCTTATGGTTTCAAATAATTGTAATATGCTCAAAATTGGTGAAAGATAACCACATATCGTATCATACATTCCAAATATGTCTAGATGTGGGAAAAAAATGGAAGAACAGAAAAACAATATGAACGGGATTACACTGAAAATAATTTGATGAACTTCAAAAATCTGGTTCAGAAAAAACAATGGGTAGATGTTTATTCTTCTGCAACAGTGGATGAATTCAGTAATTTCAAATCCCACCACGATATATCATTTCCATTTGAAATAATTCAAATAAAGAAACGTTGTAAAGTCTGGTATACCAAAGAACTGAAAAAACTTCATAATATGCTCTGTGATATTAAAAATAAATTTGATAAATTGAAAAAAGTATATAAAGAAAAATTGAAGCAAGAAAAGTAAAATTACAATGATGAAAGAATAAAAAGTGCTTCGAACATGATGAAAGAAAGTCGGAAAATTAGTAATGAATCTAAAAATCATAGTCAAAATAAGTCAATGAAAAAAGCTCAATTATAATGGCGAATGTGTGACAGATTTGAGTGAAATTTGTAATATATTCATTTATCACTTCAATGATCTACAATGTCCCCAATAATAACAAACTAATTTCTGATTTCCACCATACATTATATGTCTCTAATGCATATGAAATTGAGAATTATATTATGAAAACCACCAAGAAATCAGCTGAAGGTATTGATGAAATTTCTGGAAGACTGCTGAGAAATGTCATCAGAGAATTAACATATAAAAAAAGCCTCTAGCACACTCAATCAATGAAACGTTCATTACAGGTCATTACCCAACAAATTTGAAAACTTCAATATATATATATATATATATATATATATATATATATATATATATATATATAAAGGATCCAAATATGACGTTAATAATTATAGAAACATCTGCTTGCAAAGTCAGCTACTCGTACCAGAAACTCTCGACTTTTCTTTCAATTGCCGCCTCACAAAATTTCTAGAACACCATAATTTACTGTTGAACCATCAGTACGGTTCTAG
This sequence comes from Leptinotarsa decemlineata, assembly GCF_025532065.1. NCBI lineage: Eukaryota > Metazoa > Arthropoda > Insecta > Coleoptera > Chrysomelidae > Leptinotarsa > Leptinotarsa decemlineata. The sequence goes on along the minus strand of NW_027412694.1, from coordinate 7,393,721 downwards.
GCAAAATAAATCAACAGCAGTAGCAGAACTCTGTGAAAATATTTATAACTATTTAAACAACAAACAAAACACAATAGCTTTATACTTCGATTCGAGCAGATCATTTGATACTTTGAGTCATGATACTTTGAAAGAAAAATTATATCAAAAGAAAAAACAATTAATATGGGTGTTCCACAGGGTTCTATAATGGTCCTAGTACTCTCCATCATCTTTATGAATGACATGATTAATTCATGTCTAAGTGCGCAAAATATGCCGATGATACCAACTTTCTTATCTCAGAAAAAAATATATGTGATATGGTAGCCAGATACTGTAGCAAATAAGTTCCATGACTGGTGTACTAACAGTGAGCTATTGGTGAATTTGAAAAAAAAGTGTCATGCAGTTTCTAAAGAAAAATCTGAATAGGAAATCTTGCTCAATAATGAGAGTAAATCATAGTTACCATCGAACAGATTTATGTTGGTCGTTTTCTGGGAGTTACGGTCTAATGTTTTGGGGTAGGTCAACCTACCTAAATCATAAATCATATGTTATAAAAAAATCATTAGGCGCATGGTTGGATCTTGTAATTACATTGTTTCAACATATATATATATATATATATATATATATATATATATATATATATATATATATATATATAAATATATCTTTCTATCAATGATGCATCCATCAATTTGCAATTTACATCTGATGCTGCGTCCACCGTACTATTGCGTCCGTATACCGGACGCAGCAGTACAATCTTTCAATTTCCATCTCCTTCCATTGCATTACCTCATATAACGCATTTTTCTGTTGGAGGATTGGTTATCGGAACTATCCCTTTCGTTCGGACCATTTTCCAACAGCTAATCAGAAAACATTGCTGCATATTGATATAACATTCGGACGCAGAATTCAAGGAAGTTTGAAAGAAAATAAATATTTTCAGTTGGAAGGAATACCGCCAGAGGCGCTCATAAATATTCGTTTTCAATATTTAAATTTCAATTTAATAATAATGCTGCGTCCATCAATTTGGCAACACTGCAGATTGTCTACGGAAGGCAGTTGTTAGTATTTGAATTCACATTTAATATCTGTTCGTGTATGTACATTTTTGATAAAAAATGAGTACATGTGGTCGGGGTGTCAGAATACTGAAAATGCTTGATGAGTGGAAGATCCTTTTTTGAATACATGCATTTTGGAAGGTAACTATGTATAAACAATTACCGAGCTGGTGGCTCAACCACAGCAGCGGTAATGGATATAATGAGTGACATAGTCGATAGCCTTGAACAACGGAATCATACAGCTATCACGTTGCGCGACCTCTCGAAAGCCTTCGACTGTGTCGATAATGACATTCTACTGAAAAACTATTTTTATGAAATAAGAGGAGTTGCATTTTCACTTTTTAAATCCTACCTGAAAGATCAATTTCAGGCAGTTCGTTTCAATAATATTACATCGGATTTTGAGGAAATGAATCATGGTGTACCCCAAGGATCTGTCCTGGGGTCACTTTCATTTATTATTTATGTTAATGAGCTAAGTAACTTCATAACACCCTTTAAATGTGTTCTTTTTGCCGATGATACGTCATTTATATGTTCAAGTCCAGATAACCACGTCTTATTAGATCGATCTAAAGGAATTGAAGAAAAAGTTGGAACATGGTTTAGAGCCGACAATCTGAAACTTAATGAGGACAATTCTCAGAGGCTACTCGTAACGGCCTGTCAGTGTGAACAACTAGACCAGAATGTGAAGCTACTTGGTCTAACTTTAGACTCTAAACTGAATTGGAATGCTCATATTGATCAATTAAAACATAAACTGTCGGGCATATTATTTCTTCTGCGACAGCTCAGGCATATTTCAAACTACGAAACTTTGAGAACAGTTTATTTCTCACTGTTTCAGTCTCATATGGGTTCCGCCATTTTACTGTGGGGAAAATCCTCGGCTACTAATGTTATTTCCATTCAACAAAAAAAGGCAATAAGAATATTGGGTAATCTAGGGTATAGAAATACGTGTAGACCTTTATTCATCAAACTCAGAATCATGACTCTTTCGTCCCTATACATTTATAATTCACTCCTTGAAATACACAAAACATCGTCCAACCTCACTACACATGCTGACATCTACCATCATAACACTAGAAACTCTGACAAGATTAGACTTCCTACATATAAGCTTTCTATTTCACAAAAAAATTCTTTAGATTTTAGTCTCAACAATTCACTGCCTCATCAAATCAAAATGATGAGTGTGAATAAGTTTAAACGAACCATCAAATCTTATTTGATAAAAAACAGTTTTTACTCAATCAATGAGTAGGTACTTGGAAGATATTCAAGGTGTGACCTTTAGCCTCTGAGAACATACTTACCGTTTATGTACTGTTTGTTTAACTGTTTCTTATATTTTTCTTATATTTTTGTATGTTTATGTGATGTGATATTTGCAATTACTTTTGAAAGTGTAGTAGTGTATTAACTAAATAGTTTACTCGATATCTTTTGAGACCAAATGACTTGCTATGAATATGCATATGTATATGATATAGTCAAGTAAACTGTCTATCTACCTATCCCTGTCTTTCGATTCTTGAGTTTTTGAGACCATTCATAGTCAACGTATTTGAAAAACATTTTATTGTGAGATTTTCACTAAGCAATTTTACCAAATCGCAACACGTGTTTGGCCATGCAATGGTTTTTTCGGGTGTGTCTTTACTAACAATATTCTACATATTCAATGCTTAATATATCTAGTTTTACAATTAGAAGTAGGTACCTGACTTTTACCTAAGTTTGTAATGTAATTCATCTCCCAATTTTCACATTTGAAAAATATTCAGTAACGGGGAGTTATTGAATTCCAATTGATCATTCAGTAAATTACCCGAATTCCTGATTCTATTGATTTCAGAATATTCTAGAAGATTGAGTTTCAAACTCTTCTCTTCTAAATATACCACGTCGTATTCATGATTGAACTCATGTCCTTCTGCTAAAAGGTGGTTTGCAAATGTGGAATTGGTTTTTCTATTCTGAAGAGCATATAAGTAGTTTTGTAAATAGAAAGACCAATTCCACATTTGCAAACCACCTTTTGGTAGAAGGACATAAGTTCAATCATGAAAGCGACGTGTTACAGTTAGAAGAGAAGAGTTTGAAACTCAATCTTCTAGAATGTTTAGAAATCAATAGAATCAGGAATTCGAATAATTTACTGAATGAACAAATAGAATTGAATTACTCCCCTTTACTAAATATTTTTTCAAATGTGGAAACTGGGACATAAGCTCAGAAATTTTCATTCATCACAAACTTAGGTACTTGAAATGTAGGTACGTCTAATTGTAAAACTAGATAGATGTTAAGCATTGAATATGTAGAATATTGTTAGTAAAGATACGCCCGAAGAAGCCATTGTATGGCGAAACACGTGTTGCGTTTTCGTTAAATTTTTAAGTGAAAATCTCACAATAAAGTGTTATGGATTTTCATCAAGTATCGGCCAATTCCATCGTATACATCTGTAGTCAATTTTATATCGATTTGATATTTCAGAGGAAACCGGTTAAATTTATAGAATGTCCTTCAAAAATTAAGAGAAGGTGGTTTTGTAGAAAACCCTTGGAAGAAGTAACGGTTGCTGATAAAAATGAGCATGCCGAAATGGAAATGTGCCGAGAAAATTGTATTTCTAACAAAAATTTTAAACTGTTGGAGATTACTAGTATCGACGAAAAAGAGAACTCATTGCCAAATGATCTAGATAAGGTAAAGAGTCTTCCTTCGGATAAGATAGAAAAATCATGTATTCTGAAATGTGATAGAACTTTTGGAAATAATCAGGAATGTTCGGGCGCATCCCACGATAAAGGGAGATAATTATATGATGTGGTAATTCTCTATCCCTAATCCATGAAAAAACTTCTCGTTTTTATCTGGATAACTTGCTTGTGAAGAGATGAGGAAGTTTTACCATGAGCATTCCAGAACATACCGGTGTATTCTGGAATGTTTTGAGAATAGTGTGAAACGTTCGGAAATATTCCGAAACATACCAGATCATTGTGAAGCATGTCAGAACAGTCTTCATTACTGTGGGATGTTTTGGAACATTGTGGTCCATTCCAACTCCTTTTAGTGTGGATGAGGATCCCAATTGATAAAGATATACAGAGCAAGTTCCGTTGACCCCTTATGATTCAAAATGTATACTCTCATTTCAACTATATTATCTCATTTGAACTCTTTGAACAAAGGCCTTTTGATAAAATTCGCTTGACCAAAGTATGCTTGAAAAAGGTGAAAATATATCTACTTATAGACAACAAAAAGTAAAGATACACCTCAACCTTCAAAATATGTCTGTCTGTTTAAAATCTGTTCACTAAGATAAACAAAACCAATGCATTAGGAACCTTTCTTCATCAGATCTGTCGCAATGGTTTGTCAGGCCGCCTAAAATCATTTTCTTGTGTGATAGTTTCAATTTTGCAACAACTTTTAAAGAATTCATTTGAATGACATGGCAAAAGGTAACTAATATAATGTGTATAAAATGCTTAAGGCAAGTAACGCATTTATTTAATGATAAATTATATCATCTCCGTCTAAATAGTTCTCCAATTACTTACCAATTTATATGTTACCAGTATTACAAACACTGAAATGCACCTCATAAGCATCCATTGAAAGATATGCATATGACATCGCGAATTTTTTTTGTAAACTCATAAAATAACAATATCTAGTGAATTGTTTTGTTATATGTTAAAGCGTTTTCTATGCAAGCTCTCAGTCTGAAGTCATCACTCGAGGGTCACCCTGTACATAACAGAAAGTGATAATAAACAACAAGGTCGGATATGACATAATAAAATGTAAAAATATGAAGTCTGGTAACAGTGACCAAAAACTTAGTTACTAGAAACTGTCCACGTCGAACTGTCCATGTCAGTTTCCGTGAAATTATACAAAATCTAATTCAAAAGTCAAACTCTAGAGGTTCAATTTATAGTAAAGACAAGCACTTTTGCAAATCGTAAACCAATCGGAAAAACAAAGAAATGATCTATAACTTTGAATGAAGTAAGAATCTCCACTTCAGCAATAATCTCAATAATCACACACTGGAGGCTTCTGGCAAAAGTATGAGTTATCTTTGATAATAAATATGGCAACAAGGCAGATGCAGGATTGTTGAATAATTGAAACTGAATATTCATGTAGGACGCATGAATAACTTCAATGTATACAATTAATATACAATGTATTCAACAAACATAGACCAATAAAAGGTATCGCGAATGATAAAAAAATGAAAGTGAAATGAATATTTCAGATTCACTGAAAAATACTTTTGTGATATCATGCCCCACCTATATATATACACATACATATATATATATATATATATATATATATATATATATATATATATATATATATATATATATATATATATATATATATATACATACAATATATACATATATATATACAATCCATAAGGATTATTTTCACAACGTTTCGGCAAAGTCTCATTTGCCATCTTCTGGTGATGTCTGTTTTTTTTCAACTAGACTGATTAATTCGAACTCTGTGTCTCAATTTATAGGAATGGATGTTTCCCTTTACCTGCGTTGCTGCCAATACCTGTGTTTGCTCGACTACCTGTTTTGGTCTTATTACCTGAGCTGCCTCTCCTGTCTCTGTTATTGTACCTGTATTGTCATGTACCGAGTTTTGCCTCTGGAGTTGAGCAGTCTGATTGCTTGTGCGAAGTGATAAAACGGATCTCCATGTTGATGGTAATCTTTGCGCATCATCCCTCTTGTTCATATTATTAGGTCGTTTTTCAATTTCGATTGCCTCTCTGATTGTTCGTGAGTAAAAGTTTTCGTTGCTTGCTAGCATTTTTGTGTTGTCGAAATTGATGTTATGTCCTGTTTGAAGTACGTGTTGGAAGAGAGAAGACGTGGTGACTTTTCCCTTCACTGCTAGTTTGTGTTCATCTTTGCGAATGTTGATTCGTCTGTTGGTCTGGCCGATGTAAGTCCTGTCACAATCATGGCATGGTACTTCATACACTCCTTGTGATTCCAGTGGTATCTGATCCTTGGGATTACGAAGCATGGACCTTATTGTTCGTTCTGGTACGAACGAAGTTGATATGTTATGTTGGTGAAGAATTCTGCTGATTTTATCTGTTGTTCCTGCAATATATGGTAGTGTGGTTATTATGACCGGTGTATCTCGAGTTTTTTGTTGTTTCCGTATATATATATATATATATATATATATATATATATATATATATATATATATATATATATATATATATATATATATATATATATATATATATATATATATATATATATATCAAGAAAGAAATAATTCGTGGACACAACACTCAAAAAATACTATTTCTTCTTCGATTATTATCTAATTTGAACAAATGAGTATAAATTTGACTGAGACCATTCAAGTCAGTTCTTTTATTCATGGATTTTAATTTTTCATTTATGTGTATCATTTTTAGAAACGAACGTTTGTAGGAATTTTGTTCAATTTCTAAAATACTAGCATTAGTATCCATTTGGTGGTCTAATGAATTTACATGTTCTGATAATGCACATGATAAAACATTTCTTCTGCAATCACTTTTATGAGACGTAATTCGACCTTTCAGAAGTCTTGAGGTCTGTCCAATATACACTTTATCACAATCTTTGCAAGGTATCTTATAAACGATATTATAATTTTGATCGGTATTAACAGGTGTTTTTAATTTTGAAAAGAATTGATTTGTTGTTTTAACATTTTTGTGAGCAATTCTGAGATTTGTTTTCTTCAGAACATTAATTAATTTTGAAGTTAAATCTTTTACGTATGGAAGGCTACGGAATTTTTTGTTTGAATCTTGTTTTCTTGGTTTGTATTAGAGGTTGTCTGAATTAAATTTGTTTTAGTACTAAAAAGTAAAGTGTTCACAAGTTTTTCTGGATAAGAATTCTTTGTAAAGTAATAAGGCAATCATCTTTTTCTACAGTAAATTGAATATTAGCATTATAATTATTAAAAGATCTCCTCTATAAAAAAATGCGGTTCAACCTGACAACATTATAATATATATATATATATATATATATATATATATATATATATATATATATATATATATATATATATATAATTCTATCAATGATAATAATAATAATAATAATAATAATTTTTCACTACAGTTACCTCACAAGAGGTAACTGCGCGGCAAGTATCAGCACAAACTTCGACAGATCTGGTCATCGGAACTGTCGGGGAAGAACAAAGTAGCTGCAACAAATATGCTTGCCGTTCCAATCTTACTCGACTCGTTTGGAGTAGTGAAGTGAACTCGGGAGGAGCTGTATCAACTCGACGTAAGGACCCGAAAAATGATGCTCGGTATAGTTTTCGACTCTGAACGAGGTGACTACAACTCTGTCACCGAGTTTGAACCCGTTCAGCAAAAAGCTCAAATAAAAGCCGCAGAGATCACCTTACTTCTGCGGAGACACAGGGATAAGCCAATGCATGGGGTCTTCTTCAATAACATTGAAGACCTTGGCTTATCAAAGCGCCTGACGTTCGCTTTTCTCAGGTCGAGTGGGCTGAAGTCGGAAACTGAGGGGTTCATCATGGCTTGCCAGGATGGTGTCTTCAACACCTTACTCTACCGCAGCCGCGTGATGGGTATAGAGGTTCCTGACACAAGGTGCAGGGCCTGCCGCGAGGCGCCCGGGACCCTAATGCACTTGCTATCAGCATGTCCAGCATATGCGGTCTCGGCCTATATCCATCGACATAACGCGGCCCTAAGAGTGCTATATTACCATCTACGGCACTCTTACGGTATTGACGAGACACCGGTGTTGCCCTACGCTCGGGGGATATTGAATCCGTTGTGGGGAACGAGAAGTGCCGAATTTATTGGAACTATTCGTTCCTCACCCTCAGGCTCATACAAGCTAATAAGCCTGATATAGTCCTTCTCGACCACCAAACCAAAATGATATTTGTCGTGGAGTTTTCAGCTCCTGGCGAGACGAATATCGTCAGAAAAGAGTAGGAAAAGCGGATAAAATATCGAGATTTTCTCTTCGAACTCCGCAGACTCTATCCAGATCACTCTGTCAAGATGGTCGTTCTGATTGTTGGAGTCCTTGGTGGAATGATGTCTTCTCTACTCTCGAATCTAAAAATCATACCGGCTTGCCGCACTAAGGCAGAAATCTTAGCCGCACAGATGCAGAAGGCTGTCATTCTTGGCTCACTGCGTTTGCTCAGGGCACATGATTCTCGGACTCAATGATCACTTACCCCACGGTGTGGGGAGTGGTCATTGGTTGATTATGCTGGCGCGCCCTCCCGAATGTATCGGGGCTTCGGGGGATAGGGCCTGACCAGCACACACTACGGTAAAAAAATAATATTCATTTTTCATAAGACATGAACATGTATTGGAATAGTCAGTTATATGAATGAATACAATCAAGAAGATCATACAGTCACATTAAAAAATTCTTGCACGGTATAAAAACTATAATTCAATAAAAACATTTTCAAATTGAATTTAAAAACATGGATTCTGTCAATTTCTCTGAGAAAAGAAGATAACTTGTTGAACATTTTCAATCCCAAATAAAAAGGGGACCGGCCAGTTAGGTTGTATTTATAGGGTTTCACATAGAAATTATTACGATTTCTTGTGTCAATACTATGATAGGAGCTATGTCGTTCGAACTTTAATTGATTTATTTAAATATAAACACACATTTCAAATATAAATATATCCGCAAGAGTTAATATTTTGTATTGCTTGAAAAGGTTTCTACATGATGTTTGAGGTTCAACTCCTGCCAAGATTCGGAGAATTTTTTTGTGCGACAAAAACACTTTGCGCTGATGAAGAACCACCCCAGAGAGAAATGCCATATCTAATTCGCGATTCTACATGAGCATGGTAATAATTCAGTATTTGATCACTGGTTAAAATCATTTTGAGGTTTCTCATTAAATATGTGGTAGATGATAATTTGGAGGTAAGTTGGCTACAATGTCCTTTCCAGTTCAGACAGTGGTCTAATATAAGCCCTAGAAATTTACGTTCAGTGACATTAGAAAGTATCCTGTTATTGGCATTTATTTTGATGTCAGAACAAGTTTTTTGTCGATGGTGAAATCGAATAGAAAAGGTTTTCTCAGAGTTAAGAAACAGAGAATTGGAATTGCACCATAAAACTAAATTATTTAGTGACCGGTTACACTTCTCCTTCAAAGAAATGTCGCATTTATCAGACACTAATAATGACGTATCATCCGCATACATAATGCATGTATACTCAGCGACTGCAGTATTCATATCATTACAATATAATATAAATAATAAAGGTGCCAAAACAGAACCTTGAGGGACCCCAATTTCCATAGTTTGAGTTTCAGATTTGAATATACGCTGGTGATCGGTAAATGAGATAAACTGTCTTCTGTTTTTAGAAAAGGACTCGATCCAATTGAAGGCATTACCTCTAATGCCGTATAAATACATTTTTTTTAACAGGATCATGTGGTCGACGCAGTCAATCTACTTATCTATCCTTAAAGGAAATAAAGTCAGAAATAGAATAGAATTTTGGAAAAGGAAAGGTTGTTTTGTGCTTTCTACGTTACAATCCAACGCTGTTCGTGGTTTTCGCCAGTGGAGTAGTTGTTTTCTGATAGGCGTCAGTTCATTTAACCTACTGTGTAGGTATATCCGAGACGTGCTTGAACATTTGAAGTTCATTTCTTTATATTTGTTGACTGCCAGTCTTCAAACATAGCCCACTGACTAATAAGAAATTTTTATTGAAATTATGATATTTACAGTGTTTGTGGGGAATTCAAGAAAATTAAATCGCTGATAATTCAAAAACGGCTAGTCTGATTTCAAAAAATGAATCAGGTCTATGGAAAGAGACATCGAAGGTCCCAACTTTTCACTTGGAAAAGAGTTGATGCCCCCTCTTGTTACGAGTGCACAGCACTACTGTTTTCTATCAGAAATTATTAAAAGTGATTTATTTTTGGGTACACTTAGTCTGACCTTGATATCCCGTCCTTATAAGATGAGATCAGGGACTTTTTGCGTCCGTTCTGTGTAAAATTCTGATAGTTTGCAAAATATTACATTTTTCATTATCTCCAATGAAGTCATCAACTTTTTAAAAACTAAATATTTATTTCGATATATCCAACATTGCCTCTTCATCATATTCTTCCACATTGAAGTCTTCCACAGCGATTTATTCTTTCGGTGTACATCCGCCGTTTCCGAACACAATACATCGTCCTCGAGGCGGAATCCCTTATCTCTGGTCCCAGAGGAGTCGGTGAATCTCCTCATGTGTACTCTGAGCTGCATATCAGCTTCTGACAGAGCTAGGGCTCCACCCCATCATCCAGCCCTGTGCCCTTCTTGCTTCGATTGCGATACCATCTGTGTTAACGGCCGATCGACGGTGCTGATATCATTTTAATGCCGATTTGATTTATATTGTTGCTTTGCTGGCGTTCCTGTGTTTCAGGTTCTGATGGAAGTACAGTTGGCATGGATGTGAGCATTGACAATGCAAAGTAATGATATTTGAAAATCTAGAAATATTCAGAATTAGTCAATTCAGGCAGTCCATAGAAGCACGGCAGAACATATTTGTGATAGTTTTTACCTACTACATCGGTTGTGACTGTGTTTGAAATATTTCAAAAAATATACTGCAACTATATTAGGTAAATTAGGTAGAAAAAGATTTTAGAATAGGAATATTTTTTTAGGAGAGATTCGTGTTTGACAAAAAAACTTTTGGTTTTTCTTCTTCATCATTATACAGACAGTGGGAATCTTCCGATGGAAAGAAGAAAGTAATTGAATGCATCAATGAAAACTTTTCACACAGTTGTGCAGATCATGCGCATTATTTTCTTACAGATACTTTTTCAGTCACTTTGTACTCCAATGGGATCGAAACAGATACACAGGAACACTACACAACATTATATATGGAAAAGTATTGATATGAATTTTCATTTACATGGAAAATTTTAATTTTTAGTGGCTTGAAATTTGTACTTAAAAAATCTAACAAATATCTGAATCATTATTTCAGAATACACAACATCGTTATGTTTCTCCAAATTACGACTTTAATTAATGCCAAATTTTTTTTCGCAAGGATTGAATGCGTCTTTTTTCAAGTTATACAAAGAAATGATAATGAGAAAGCTGAGTGTTTCGATCCGAAACTTTGAAGTACACCCAGATATTGAAAGTTTTTCATGCAAGTGGAATTTCTGATCAGCACTGTCTTACGTTGTATGCTACCTGTTTCAATCTAATCACGAATTTTTGTGTAATTCAATGTTCATAATCGAAAGTAGTTGTTTCCGATGGATTTTTTCCATCAGTTTGAATCTGGAATAAACTTCAAATACTTTTTTCCATTCTCCGGAAGTTTCCCACTTTCTGTATGATAATAGAGAAGTGGAAAAACGAAAGATTATTCCCAAAAATTATTTTTACCTAAGGAAATATCAAGCTTCCATCAAATGATCGAATTAACATTCATACGATAAAATGTTTTTCACAATCCGTTTTGTGACAAGAGTAGGTCTGTCTATTCTGGTGACATGAAGTCGTAACTTTCTGCAAGGATTTGGAATGTCATTCCTCAAAGTTATCAAAAAAAGTACTGATGATAAATTTTTTCACCCGAAACTTCGAAATATACCAATACATTTTCATATTGTAACGAATTTAAGAATTAACTGTCTTAAACAAATTTATTTTTAACAATATTTCACTATCACAACTAATTTATTTACACCACTCAGCAACTAACGCTTAATTTATCTTCACTGTTTGTTAACCGCTCGATTCGCTTTCTTGGTACAGACTACTGCTCGGGAATGAATGAAAATCGTTTATTCAAATTTTGGTTAATTACACTTCATTTGTTGGGTATGTTTGTGTGGGGCCCTGCTATACGTTAATGCCTCTTCAGGGTAATACTGCTGCTGCTCGGGACGGAGAGCGGCCTTTTTATATCGTCAACGAACGCTCCTGATCTCTCTAGGAATTTCGGCACTGGCCTAGATTATTCGCGGTGGCTTATCGAGTGCATTCCCGATGAGTAATGCGTTTGTTCGCTGAGATATCCGGCTTCAGATTCATTAAAATATATCACGTTTTATAGAGTTCTTGGGTACAACAGTAGGGTGCTAATGCCGACTGAACGCCTCCCCCCACCCCTTTTGACCTTGAGACGTCACACGACCTTGAATGACGTCACCTAACCTTGAACGTCGTACACGTAGTATGAGTTTGAATGCGGTGTTTGACCTTGAGTGTGGGGTTTGACCTTGACGTTCGACACTTCGACTACCTTGAGCTTGCTCCATGGCATTGAATGTTGACCTTGAATGAAATCGTGACGTGTACAGAATATAACCTTGAACAGTGGGCGTTCGGCGTTGTCCACTCCCTTGTTGGTAATTCCTATATAAGTTCAGAATATCGTATGACGTCACCTAACCTTGAACGTCGTACACATAGTATGAGATTGAATGCGGTGTTTGACCTTGAGTGTGGGGTTTGACCTTGACGTTCGACACTTCGACTACCTTGAGCTTGCTCCATGGCATTGAATGTTGACCTTGAATGAAATCGTGACGTGTACAGAATATACAGTGGGATTAGGCGTTGCGGTGTTTGACCTTGAGTGTGGGGTTTGACATTGACGTTCGTCACTTCGACTACCTTGAGCTTGCTCTGTGGCATTGAATGTTGACCTTGTAGCTCTCATTTGGGTTATGGTGGGGGGGAGGAGTTGGGCTTTTATAAGGAGTGTGGTGTGAACGTTTCACTCATTTCAAATTCTCCTTATCGTACGGTATATATTTCTATATACAAGATGTATTCGTGCGTTGATTGTAAAAAAAGTTTCACTCGTAGTGACAACCTACGTCGTCATCAGCGGGATTCCTGCACACCCGCAAATGGTGATGGACCTCCAACATCGAAGAGGCAACGGTTGACACCCCCAGCACTTCCAACACTGCAAACATGCGTTTGCTGCAATTTGACTATTGCAAGCGATCAGATGAATGTACATCGGAGGACGTTGCAGCACAGAACAAATGCATGTGTTCAATATGGGGAAGGTGTGAAAATTGTCAATACAGCTTTCAAGTGTCGAATTGTGAGCTACCGAGTGGACAGTGAAAACCACCACATGGATTACCCAACATTCTTCAATGAAATTAAGCAGAAAGTAGTGAAACTACTCGAAGAAGTGTTGGATATCCATAAATGCATGAAAGTGAACATGGAAGTGTTTGGGCGGTACAGTCTGCAAACTAAGGATCTTTCAGACATCAAATCATTTAATAGTCCCAATGAAGTAATTGATCAATCGAATGATTTGGATGTGGTTTATAGCAGTTTTGCAGATAGTTTAACTGTTAAAGCAGCGGAATTTCAAGATCGGGATTCAGGTATGTGATCTAGTCAAAATGTTGATGATGATGGACTTATAGAGAAAACCCATATTTTCAGGTTGGACCATTGAGAAAATTTTGTACTTGGAGGTGAATATCAACAAGTATAGCCCCTTCGGAGGGTCTTCATACATCAAATTGCCAAGGTTCATCGAATTGAAGAAAAGTGTGGTGAATGTTCTTAATCAAGATCAGTGCTGCTTTGCGTGGGCTGTGACTTCAGCTTTATACCCTGCCAGTCAGAAACTTAATGAAATTTCATCATATCCCCACTTCTCAACCGTCTTGAATGTAGCAGGTATGGAATTTCCAGTTAAGTTGAAAGATATTCCTAAGTTTGAGGTTATGAACGATTGCTCTATCAATGTTTATGGGTTGGAAAATGTTTTTAAAAATGGTAGAATTGAATATGAAGTTGTGGGTCCGTTACACTATTCTAAACGTAGATTAAATAGTCATGTTAATCTGTTGATTATTACAGATGATTCTGGTAATAGTCATTATTGTTGGATTAAGGATTTATCGAGACTAGTATCATCACAAATATCTGCCCGTGGTCATAAAAAGTATTTTTGTGATGGTTGTTTATTGTACTTTGATAATGAACGAACTTTATTGCGACATCAGTTGAATGATTGTAATCACATATCGACAACGACACCATCCACAAATTTCAGGGTTGATAAATTTGGTAAAAGGGTACCTGAGAATATTTTGAAATTTGAAAATATCGAGAAACAGTTGAGGGTTCCATTCGTTGTATATGCTGATTTCGAATCTATTCTGAAACCAGTGCATACTAATGAGCCAAATCCTGCTAACTCTTATACAAATCGAACATATCTTCATGAACCATATGCTTTTTCTTACCTCATAAAGTGCTCTTTTGATGATTCTATATCTAAATTTGTACTATATAGAGGTGCTGATGCAGCTAAAGTGTTTGTGTCAAACTTGGAGGCTGATGTCACCAATATTTATCACAAATATTTGAAGAAAGTCATTCCAATGAGTCCATTGACTGATGAGGAAGAGCATGATTTCAATATTGCCGCCACATGTGGTATATGTGGAGAACCATTTGGTGATGGTGATATTAAGGTGCGTGACCACTGCCATCTAACGGGGAAAAAAAGAAATGGAGCTGCACATAGTATTTGTAACCTCAATTTCAAATTGCCCAACTTTATACCCATAATTTTTCATAATCTCAGTGGGTATGACTGTCATTTGTTCATAAAAGAGTTATGCACAAACAAAACAAAAGTTGATGTCATTGCTCAAACTAAAGAAAAGTATGTTTCCTTCACGAAACATATAATTATGGAGAGAATAGTAGATCACAATGGAGTGACGAAAAATAAGTTTTTGAAATTGAGGTTCATCGATAGTTTTAAATTTATGGCTGCTTCCCTTCAAGAGTTAGGTGACAATTTAGATGAAAAACATTTTGTGGAAACAAGAAAATATTTTCCGGAACAGGATAAATTCAAACTTATGAGGCAGAAAGGTGTTTTTCCGTACAGTTTTATCGATTCTTTAGATAAATTAAATTATTCTAGTATACCATCAAAGGTGGACTTTTATGATAAATTAAATGAAAAACATGTTTCTGATGAGGATTATGATAGAGTAAAGCAGGTATGGAACACATTCAATTGTCAAGATTTGGGTGAATATTCTGACATATACCTAAAATCTGATGTTCTACTGTTGTGCGATATTTTTGAAAATTTTAGAAATATGAGTTTAGATACATATAAATTGGATCCTGCTCACTATTTCACTTCTCCAGGTCTTTCTTGGGATGCTATGTTGAAGTATACGGGTGTCAACTTGGAATTATTAACTGATATCGATATGGTGCATTTTCTCCAAAACGGTATACGTGGTGGTGTAAGCCAGTGTTCGGAGAGAAAGCATATTGCAAACAATCAGTTTCTTCCAAATTATAATCCCGAAGAACCTTCATCTTTCATAATGTATTTGGATGCAACAAATCTGTATGGTCATAGCATGTCTCAATCATTACCTTTTGGTGGGTTCACTTGGTTGACCGCCAGTGAAATATGTCAGTTGGATATCAATAGTATTCCAGATGATAGCCCCCAAGGATACATACTTGAAGTAGATGTGCATTATCCTGTCGAGTTACACGATCTACATTCGGATTTACCATTTTTGGTTGAAAGTATTATACCACCTGGTTCAAAGTCCAAAATACCCAAACTTATTCCTAATTTGAATGATAAAAAGAAATATATCGTTCATTATAGGAATTTGAAACAAGCGGTCCGTAATGGTTTGATGGTGATGAAAACTCATAGAATTCTCAGATTCAATCAGTCACCGTGGCTGAAAAAATATATCGATTTAAATACAAATTTGAGAAATAAGGCTACCAATAAGTTTGAGAAGGGTTACTTCAAATTGAATATAAATTCCATATTTGGCAAAACGATGGAAAATGTAAACAATAGAAGAGACATTCGAATTGTCACACATTGGGAATCCATAAGAAGAGGTATGGGTGCCAATGCTTTGATAGCTCGTCCCAATTTCAAAACATTATCCATATTTTCGGAAGACTTTGTCGTCATACATATGGATAAAGTTAAGGTTTGTTATAATAAACCATTGTATTTGGGGTTCAGTATATTGGATATGTCGAAAACAGTCATTTATGATTTTTTCTATGATGTCATCAAAAAACATTACGGACCACAAGCTTCTCTTCTCTATACCGATACGGATTCTTTGATACTGAAAATAATGACGGATAATTTTTATAATTTTATGATTGCAAATGTTGACAAATTTGACACTTCTAACTATAGGTTGGGTAATAAATTCAATGTGCCAGTTAGCAAATCGGTGATTGGAAATATGAAGGATGAACTTCCGAGTGATCCCATCATCAGTTTCCATGGCACCGGTGCGAAAGCATATCATGTACAAAGTGTGTCTGATGAAATAAAGAAAGCAAAAGGTATTAAAAAATCCGTTATAAAAAATCAAATTTCAATTGAAGATTACATTAGGATTGTTGAAACAGGCGGTATAATATTTAGAAAGATGAATGTATTCAGGAGTGATTTACATGATATTTACACGTTGATGTGCAATAAAGTCGCGCTATCACATAATGATGATAAGCGATTCATCATTCCTAATACCACCAAGACATTACCTTGGGGCCACAACGATATTGAATTCTATCAGACAAGTTCCGAACAAAATTTAAGAATTCTTTTGAATGTACTGAAAGATGAAAACAGTATAAGTGACAAGAAATTAAATTTACTCATTGCCTTATTGGAAGAGCAATCGAGTAATTGAATTTTTTCACTCATTACCTGGTTTGTTCAACAAATTGTAAAATTCATACTTGTCGAATATTTCAAACGAATTATCCTACCCCACTTCCACCCCCACTCCCATTCCCACCCGAAGTGGTAGGGAGCATACGGCTATAAAACATGAGGAGGAGGCCACAGTTCATCATTCGATTGCAGTCTTCCTTCGAAAGAAGCAGCCAACCTGAGATACCTGCCAGCCAACTTAGTTGAAAATTCCAAGCAGCTTGATGTAAGTACACACTTCCATACTATTTATATTATATTGTCTAATATTTTCATTTTCTCTTTCTAGAATCATGTCTTTTCTGAGGAATGCTCTGATGACCCCGATTACCACTCTCAGTGAGAGACAGTTGGAGGATGTAGAGCGGAGGAGGGTGGTTGTCCTACAGGACATCATGGTACAACCACCAGCTGCAACACCAGCTGCAGCTCCCATTCCACCACCGGGGATGACTTCCACCCAGGAAGTGGCGGCTCCTGACTTGAAGTTCTTTTTCGAGGACTTCAAACCAACCCCCGAGGAGGAGGAGATTGACCCCCCACCAACTTTGTCGACATTCAGTGGACCAACTTCTTCGTCAGCACCCCAAATTGAAGATTTACTGAATGTCTACAACCCGGACCTGGACGAGTCTCTGGCGGATTTATCGCATCTTCAAAGCTTCTTATCGCCCATCGAACCATTATCCCCCATCGATTCAGGGGATGAGTTCGAGAAACCGGTGAAGAGGGCCAAGAAGATGAAGAAGTCCGCACCTGTGAAGAAGTCCGCACCTGTGAAGAAGTCCGCACCTGTGAAGGCATCCAAAGCCAAAGGTGGGAGGGGTGGTAAGTTGAGTGCTTTTCGCAAAAAGTGTGAAAAGAACTCACCTTACGGTGGTTGGCCTACAGCACCCCTTCCAGTGATGGAGGTGCAGAACTTGGTGGAAGTCGTCGCCCAGGTCCATCGGGATGCGTCACCCCCTCCAGCCACCCCCCAGGTCCATCGGAATGCGTCACCCCCTCCAGTCACCCCCCAGGTACGTGTTGAGCATTCCGAACAAGAGGTTGGCCCGGAAAATGTCCTTTCACAGACTGTGGTAGAGGGTAATAAACTCAAAGAGTCTATTACCTATGCACAGTCTGTGAAAAAGAGATATTTGAGGGAAAAGAAGGTTGTGGATGGTTCTGATTCCAGAAAAAGGGCCTTGATGGCGGATATTTCCACCATCGAGGCCCAGAAACTGGAATTAGAGAAGCGACTCTCTTTGCTTAGGGCGAAACTTCAAGAAGAAGATTCGCAACAAGGAAAGAGTTTGGCTTACATCCAAAAATATGGACCTCTTGTTCAGGAATGGGATGCCATGTGCCAGGGGTTCCTTAATACCTAACCCCTTTTGTAAATATATTTTTGTTTAGTTTAAGTTAGATGTATGTTTAGAATAAAAAAATTGTAATTTTAGGAATATAATAAAAACTTGCATGTTAATTTTAAGGTTATGAATGTTATGAATGAAAAAATAAAATAAGGAATATTGGAGTGCATATCTATTTTGGTTGTTGCACACAAAATACTGCGTGGTTGGGGCAGTATTTATTCCTTCATTCTAGTCATTTTCTAGTCACATGTAGTATATAGAATAAAATTAGTTAAATAGAATAATTGTATAGAATTTCCATCATTTGAAAGTGTGTGAATTGTAAAATAGTTATTTTTTCTAGAGAATAAATAAAGGTGATTCTAGTAATGCTCTGAGTATAATTCCAAAACCTTTTGACACTTCTCTCATCATTACTTCTCTCAACAATATTCAAACAAATTTCATTTATGTGAATGTGTAAAAATGAAATCATGAATCTAATGAATATTATATTGGATTTATTCCCCAATTCTCACATCAATACTTGAATAAATAACCTAGTGGGTCTTTATTTTTCACATATTCCCCTTCCCTTACTCTACCCCACTTTCTTCAAATCATATAAATAAGATTGTATTCTCAATATTCTTCAACTTGTTCGTTCATCATGAATCAAGCAACACCAATTATTCGGGAAGCTGATTCCACCAGTGAACCTCATTTTGCCCCACCAGAGAATTGGTCCTATGGTGACATTCAAGTTGCTGTAGTTGATTCAACATCTCCCGATGATGAATTCGATGGGTATTCAGATACAACAATAGAGCTGAATGAAGAACAAGATGTAACCTCAGACGA
This sequence comes from Leptinotarsa decemlineata, assembly GCF_025532065.1. Classification (NCBI taxonomy): domain Eukaryota; kingdom Metazoa; phylum Arthropoda; class Insecta; order Coleoptera; family Chrysomelidae; genus Leptinotarsa; species Leptinotarsa decemlineata. The sequence continues at coordinate 7,374,563 of NW_027412694.1, read as the reverse complement.
AGATGAGTTTGAACATGATGAATTTGCCAGCCCAGAACTTGTGGATCAACTGTGGCTTGAAGATCATCAAATCGCTCCACCAAATATCATCGTGGTGGTTGATTCTCCCGAACCTGACATCATCATTATAGATGATGATGATGATGATCAGGTAGGTTAGGTTAGGTTTTCCTCGGAGTGCACATAGTACCTGGTTGGTGCACACGGAATGCTGCGTGGGTGGGGCAGCATTCAACCTAACCACTCTATTTGGTAGTAGTGAAAAAAATAGGGCTATATCGGTACACCCTTGCGGTGAAACGTTAGTTGTTTCGCTATAAAATGAACTAATTAGAAAATGGAAACAGTTAATCATTATCTTTGAATATCTTTGGAACATTATTTCAATAATGTTGATAAAAATTCGTATCATAAAGAAATTTCAAGCAATGTATATTCGGATAAGTAACGAAGGGAAAGGTTGTATAGGCGATCGCGAAGCGATCGCTCAGCAGGCCGCTTCGCGGCCTGGGGCGCTCAACATCCGCCACTTGCATCCGGGGCGCGTTTTTTGCGACCCCCACCTCCCCCCCACTCCGCCTCCCACTATACCCCCTCCTGTGCAAGAGTATAAATGTAGGAGTTCCTCAATGTAATCTTCAGTTGAGTAGCTATCGTCAGCATGTCAACATACCAGGAAGCCGATTCCACGACCGGACCCCAGGCGGAAGAACCTACAGCGCCACTCCCGGATCTTCAGTTGGAGGATTCCGATATGGAGAATCCAGATATGGAGGCCGATTCAACCACCACGCCTCATCACCCTTCCACATCTTCGGTCCAGGTACTGCATGTGACCAGTACCGAAGACCACTCCGAAGACTCTTGCAGCTCGGATGATGATGATGACGATCTCTGGGACGACGACGCATTTGCGGAGGAAATGGCGTTTTCTGAGGGTTCGGTGATGTGGCAGTACTTCCCCCGACCCGATGACAGCGACGACGACGACGACTTGTAATCCTTTCCTTTTTTTTCCCTATTTTTTTCCCTATTTCACCCATCCTTTATCCTTCCTCGGAGTACACATTTTGTTTGGTTGGTGTACACGAGACACTGCGTGGTTGGGGCAGTGTCTACCTCCCTCTCTCCTTTCCACCTTTGAAATAAATATTCTGAATTACAATACCAATTACTCTTATTGACTACTCTGAATAAACACCCCTCGAATTTGAAATATTGTCTTATGAAAATTATATTTCCAAATCTTGACATGAATTCTGCAATTTTTCAGATAAGAGAGAGCTAGTATGTTATCAAACAGATTCAAATCCACTCGGACGCTTAAACAATCATTTTTCAATGTGATTTATTTTACAAAGATAAGATATTCAGAGAACTTACATATTCTATAACACATTTGTGCATACCTCATATGTATATGGATGTACATTTTAGAGGTATATCCATATATTACAAACTACTCTTCGTATGATTATGTGACACTCAAAATATTCTATTTCTTTGACTGAGTGATCAATCTTATTATTAGATATCTACACTTTGTTTGTAGCTCTGAAAAGAGCTGTATTTTTGTTGACCCGAAAGTCCACGGTAACTGCTCCGCAGATGGGGTGTTGTTGCAATCTCATTATGAGATATCTACTCTTTGTTTAAATAATGTAGCCCTGAAAAGGGCTGTTTTTTTTTGTTGACCCGAAGGTCCACGGTTACATCTCCAGAGGTGGGGTGTTGTTACATATGATACAGACGGCTATTCTCCTAAAGTTGGTCAAAGGCCTATCACATGCTTTACACCATGTTTGCCCCATCTCCATGAAGCGGGCGGTGTAATGAATGTCGACGTGCTCATAATACCCTCCATTGTTATTCCGCACAGAATAAAAGCGGAAGCAACACCAACACAACTTCTCTATTTCACCGTCAATCGTTTTGATCCTGACATGGCTATCCGTTACACAATACAAATCTAACGGATCATCCAATGTCTCAGTGATATTCAACCACTCAACATTGCCAATAACTACTCCGCTGTCGTCAGTCTCGTGAGTCGAATCTGTTGCGATACCTTCATCTTCTTCTTCAACAAGACCTTCTTCATCATCATCAATGTCTAAATCCCCAACACCTTGCTCAATTGCCTCATCGTCTTCGATATTTAAGCCACCTTCTGCACCTTGCTCATTCACCTCATACTGCATATCTCCACCATCATTTTCTTCGTCAACACCCACTATCTGTCCAACGTCTTCAAACTCTTCCACCAGCTCATGGTTATTAATATCTCTCTGAGATAATAATGCTAACACAGCAGCTCTCTGGGCAGACATATTAATGTATTCTTGTGGTGATACTTGAATACTGACTGAAGTTTACAATCACTCACCGATTTTTATATGATTTTTGACAGTGGTGGTGGTAGCTCCCTCCACTCTACCCCACTCTTCACGGTACCTGTTTATAAGAGGGAAACATGGGAGCGTGAGAGTGTAGTTAAATTCATCGATTGAATATTTGTACATCTATCAGTGAATATGTCTTTCCCTAAAGAGTGGGATACAAAACCGACAATACGCGGCTTTCCAATCAAAATTGGCAAACATATAGTGTGTTACAACTGCCATGGGTATTGGCCTGAAACATATATCAACCCATGTACCGGCCTGTGTCGTAGATGTGTTGTGGCAAGGAATCCAGACCCACTTCGGAAGAGGATAAATGGTTCAACTCTAGAAGTAAGTGACTACCGCCAGCAGTGCAGAGAATGTTCGAAAGAGATTATGTGTAATAATATGGGCATTTCAAGGAATATATGCATAAATTGTGTAGCGACTTGCGATACATTAGTCCAGCGATGTCTACAATGTGGTGAATATAGTGTGGATTGTTGGAACAATTTATGCAGTGCTTGTAGAAATGATTGGCAATTGTGTGAGAATGTCGGCCAATTTCACCCCAACAGAGATGTCCACTTTCGAGAGTGCTGGTGTCTAACCCATGAAGAGCGGATAGAGAGACGGAGGATTCATGGAAATCTTATGCTAACATACACATCTTGAAGTGATTTCAATATGTTGAATTTATGAAAAATAAAACCAATAGTTTACATATTACTTGCATCATTTCTAAGGTTATTATTCTATTTAGTTTTTAATAAATAAAACAATTTTAATACACTATTTTTTTATTTTTTATCTAATATTGAGTACAATCATGATAATGTCATTACACTAAAGAATTTTCATCGATCCATGAGTTGTGATCTTCAGAGAACCCCAGCCACTTTACATAGAGGCGATGTCCTTTTCTTTTTAAAACTCGCTCCACCAAATACGTATTGGGATCTTTCGTTTTATTCAACTCCAGCCCATAAAAACAGCCTTTGATTGGTTGCCCATTCACATCTTCTAATGCATAAGTTATAGGTTCTGTATTATTAACTTTCACAACTTTGAATATTTCAGCTGTAAAATTTGCTGTATAACCTTTATCGAATGCATTTTTATATTTGCTGATTCGAACACTATCCCCAATTTTAAACGTATTTTTTTTACGTTTCACATGTGGACTCTTAGATTCGGCATACATTGACAATTTAGTAGACTGTTTCACATCTGCAGGTTTCATACCAATCGTACGATGAACTTTGTTGTTATACTGACGAGTAATTCTAGGAAGAATGTTCAACCACTTGTAATGACCTTGAAGTGAAAACTCCTTATAAAGCCAACTCTTCAATGTTCTGATTACTCGTTCTGCAATTGCAGCTTTTTTTGTGCTGAATGTTGAGTAATGATTGATGCTGTGTTTCTTCATTAACGATGAGAATTTCGAATTATAGAACTCAGTACCATGATCAGATTGTAAATTTTTTGGAGTATATTTAGCATCTTTCAACACGCTTGCCATAGCTGCAGTAACTGAATCACCAGTTTTATTCTTCAACGGCCTTGACCATACAAACTTTGAATAACAGTTGATAACTATAAGGATGTACCTACATCCCTCATTTTCTTTAGAATATGGTTGCATTTCCATCAAATCCATCTGCCACAAGTCAGAAAAACCCTTTATTATTGTCTTCCGACGGGGGAAATTTCGACGCGCCGGCTTGTGTATTTCTTTCACAACCTGCCATTTTGCATTACTCATATTACTGCTCTAAGACTTCTTCAAGATGATAAAATTGAGGAATCACTTTTCTACTGTTCAGGTGCAAGTGTAACGATTGACTATTAAACTTCAATGACTCGCTCAGTAAAAGTATCAACCAACTTAGCTATTACGTCAGTTCGCTTTTCCACATTACTCAATTGATCAGCTAATGCAGAAGTGATGAGTGCATTTTTGTCAATGATTATTTGCACCTCATTATGTTTTGAATCAATATGTTTTCCGATGTTACGTAGCGTTGATGCAATGAATTCTTGGAAATACTTCAGAGTTGTCTCATTGACTTTTCTAATGTGATCGTCAACATATCCTTTAGTAACAGAATCTTTACTGTCTACAGGTTCACCAACATTTTGAAACCGCTTATTCTGAATATCATAATCACCATTTGGTGTGAGAATGAATCCAACACCAGATCTTCCAACTATTGGTTTACTAACACCACCTCTTCTACGACCAAATTTATCAATTGTGGTATGCATAGTTAGATCGTTTGTGATCGACTGAGCCAGTTTCACACATCATATTCATGATATTGCGATCAATAGACTAATCCTTCTTCACGTAATTCCTCAATTATGGCTAATATTTCATTATCATGTCCGGTATGTCCAGCCAGTCGTGAACTCCAAAGTAGTCGAAGGCGATCAATCAATTCTTCGAGTTCATTCCAATAAACATAATCTGTATGCTTATTTCTGATATATTTTTTCTGGGTGGGTATTTTGATCATGCCAGCACCTTCTCTACTAGGGTTTCCATTGGATAATAATGGTAGGATTATTTCTCTATATTTCTTCCAATTATTCGATAGAAGACCTTGTTTTCTCTCATTGTATTTATATGCAGCCTTTGTTAATTTGAGTATATCACCATATGTGGTCATATCGGAAGAGGGGATATTTCTCGATGGTACTTTCATGAATATCAAGTTATATAGTTTTGGAGTGCCCTGATAAGAGCCAATAGTTTTACCATTTTTCATAAACACAATTTTCTCATCGATAAATTCCACATCAGCTACTCCCATTTGTAAATTTCCCGTTTCAGTGTTCATGTGTACTCCAAAGACTGTATCGTAAGAGGGATTTCCTGATAGTAACTTTTTTATATGCTTTTGTACTTCATCACCATCATCGAATACATTAGGTGATTGTGAATCTAAAGTTGTCAATTGAGAGGTTTGAAGATCCTTCGAGGAAGCCCCTTCAAATTTCGGTTTCCACTCACTTTCAATTATAGTTTTGGCTGTTAATGGTGTAGCAGGCTTTGTTTTCTGCATCACTTGATTCATTTGAGATGCTCCTTCAGTATTGGCAGATATTACTTTCAAAGGTGTTATTATTGGCTCATAGATCCTCTCGAGTGCTGATTGATCACCTAGACGACTACTTTTGATATAATTGAATTTCTTCCGAACGGCATCCGTTGCTTCAATTAACTTTCTTTTTAAACATATTTCATCATCATTTTTTCCCTCCATAATTCACTCCAAGAATTTGTATAATGAAGTGTTATCTCCACTATCTAGCACTCAAGTGATTCAATTCTTCAAGAACGTCAAGGATATATGAAAGCGTCGAATCCTTTTCGATAACGTCCATTTACCACTTCTCGATCCTTATCAATTACTAAAAATCCATATTTATCTTCCCAACATCTCGCACACATATCTTGAAATTGCTTATATGTTACATCTGGTGATACATGGTCGGAAAAAATATGATTGAGATTCATATCATCTTGTTTGAACATTACGATAAAATTTGCATTATCTCGTATCAATTGTTTCGGAACTCGTGAATATGTTTGGGCTAAATAGAAACAATCCACATTTTTATGACGACCCATACTGAAATATGATCGTATAACATCCTGTTTCTCGCACATAACATCATCAAAAATGAATATCGAATCAGGTTTGGCGTCTGAAGGCTCTACTATTTCACCTGCATTATTGGCAAAAGTGTAAAAACCCAACCCTTCGATTGGAGATAATACTTCACGTAAATACTCGTATTTAGGTTGATAAAGAGACTTTGAATAAAGATAAACATTTGCGAATCGTAATCCTAGAGGATGCGTTAGCAAAGAAATCATAACATTTGTCTTGCCACAGTTAGAAGGTCCAATAATCAGGCCGCGAATAGAAAGTGGAAGTAAAGATCCGTGACGTTGTTTGACACCGCTTCCCGATCCACCACCCACTTTTTCATCGAAATTATCGATGGAAAATTGCTGCTTCTGCTTCAATATGCGCATTGTATGACAGTTGGAGACTATATAAGCAGGGTTCCACATCGATTCCTTTATTTAAATAGGGGTTATGAGTCGATGCAGATCTACTGAATTGCATTCAAATAAAACTGGTAGAGGATTGATCAATTCCCTCATCAATAATCTACCATTTGAATTACACTTACCTGGCTATCAGTATTGCGGTCCGGGCACCAAATTGCAGAAAAGATTGTTGAGAGGTGATTCGGGTGTCAATCAGCTGGATTTTGCATGCAAAAAACACGATATTGCATATTCACAGAACCCTGATAATCTTGCAGCTAGACACATAGCGGATAAGGAGCTTGCAGAAAGTGCTTGGAATCGTGTCAAAGCAAAAGACGCTACTATTGGAGAAAAAGGAGCTGCTTGGCTAGTTACGAATATAATGAAAGGGAAACGCCGATTTGGTATGGGTTGTGACTCATCTCCCAAGCAGTCACACATTCCGAAGAAAAAGCGTTCTATTAAGAAAAAAAAAGTTAAAAAAATATTGAAAGCTTCTAAGGTGATAGCTTTTGGTTCTGGGATCGTTCAGAAAGTGCGTGATGTTCTACACAAAGCGGGTGGAAGTGAATTTGTTGTCAAAAATTCTAAAAGAGCAGCTGAAATTGCACTCAAAGCAGCACGCAAATATATGAGGGCTGCAGGTGGGAAAAAGAAAATTCGCACACCGCGAATCATACCGATTCCTAAAATTGGTGGAATACTACCACTCATTCCAATTTTTGCTGGTTTATCAGCACTAGGTAGTTTAGCCGGTGCTACTGCTGGTATAACGAAAGCAGTTCAAGCAGCAAAAGCGAGTAGGGAGCAGTTGAGTGAGACAAATCGCCATAATAAACACATGGAGGCAATTGCTATAGGTAAACAAGGAAGTGGTATCTACTTGAAGCCTTACCGCAAAGGATTAGGAGTCTATTTGAAACCTCAAAATTCAAAAAACTCATAAATTTGCTACCTAAAAGAGCTCTCTCCAATATCGACCTCAACTATTACGCTAAGAAAATGACGATTCCATATTTTCGGGGGGTATATATGCGTGACGATTTACCAAAATCAGGACCACTCCGATATGAATCTGCCATAGTAAATTTGGATAGTCGACATGGTCAAGGGACACATTGGGTAGCATATAGAAAAAGGGGAACTTCGATAAAATATTTTGATAGTTTTGGCGATTTACCCCCTCCCAAAGAACTGATTCACTATTTTTATATGGGTTCGAATCCTATCAATACTATCACATATAACTATAAGCGTGAACAACGATTCAACACAGTATGGTGTGGCCATTTGTGTTTGAAGTTTCTTCAGAACAAGACATGGAGTTAACACCAGTACAGGATAGGGAGAGTATCAAGAGGATGAGTCATTCATTGATCGCATATTCCAGAGTACGCACTTTACAAAAAATGAGTAAAGAACAACTCGCTGATATGCCGAAAGAGGTGTTGATTGGGTGTGCATCACATGAAATTGCATCTGTATGGGATAAGTTACCACAAAACCTACAAAATGATATTGATGTCTTGAAGTATCAGTACTGTCAAGAGCATTACAATGATTCCAGCGGTAGCAGTAGTAATTCCGATATGAATGATGGTCCACCTACAAGAAAAATTTTTTGTTGTTATTGTAAAGTGAATGATGTGAATGTAGTCACACATAATGATATGGATAGACCACCGAAAAAGCGACGATTGGTCCACAATTTCTGCTGTCAGCAATAAAAAGACATGAATCATCGAAAATTCGTCAGTCATGTCACGCACGTTTTCATTGTCGGGATTCTCTAGCGAGTTGAGTGCCAACTTCTACCCACCCATCGAATTGGATACCAATAGTAATTATGGTCTGGGATTACATGGTTTCTACTCCTACAATTCCATATTCAATGTAGATGCTAAGAATAATGTTATCGGCTATTCGAAGACAATTATCTCACCCCCCACTATTATAAAAATTCCACCTGGGGCATATGAAATTGATGAAATTAATAAGGTGATTCAAAGATTCATGAAATCCAAAGAAGTGCAACTAGAAAATGGAATTGAAGAAAATATCGACGAAGTATTTCTCCTACGTGCAAACAACAACACTCTGAAATGTGAAATGCGATCGAAATATTACATTCATCTCAAACATGAAAACAGCATTGCTGAACTTCTAGGGTTCGATGACAATGTTTTCAATTGTGGTGAAATACATGAATCAACATTGCCCGTGAATATCAATAAGGTGAGGATTATTCGTGTGGATTGTAATGTCACAGCTGGAGCATATTCGAATGGCGATGAAATCCATAGCATCTTTGAATTTGATATTGATGTAGAGCCCGGTTACAAACTCACCAAGGAGCCACAAAATATTATTTATATGCCAATCCGACCTGGTGGTCGTCAGTACCTCGACAATATCACTCTTCGCATATTGGATGATAATGGTAATCTGATCAATTTCAATGGTGAAAAAATAATAGTCAAATTGGAATTGATAAAGCTATAATAATCATCATTTCTCATATATTTATTCACAACATCGACGACAGTCATTAGTAACAATCATCGTTTCTCATACGTTGATTCAGAACATCGATGACTGTCATTAGTGTATCATAAAGAAAATGAGTAAAGGAAGCATCGATAAGTTTGGTCGCAGAAGTAAGGCAGTTTCAAATACTGTTTTGCGTGGGCAGCCTGGAGTTGGTTTCAAATTAACAACCGATGGAAACTTTGATATGGAAAATAAACGTTTGAAAAATATAGCAGAGCCTGAAGAGAGTACGGATTGTGTTAATCGAGGATATGTCGGTTTTTACATCTCAAAGATGAGAGGAGAATTAGATACTGATATTGACAAAATTAATTTGAAATTAGATGGAGTAGAAAAATATTCCGTATCAGTGAGGGAAGATCTCATTACGCTTGGACTGAAATTAGTAGAATTTGTAAAAAAGTATGAGCATATGGATAAGGATATCAAATCGCTGCAATCTGATTTGAAAAAACAACCCTCGATAAGCATTCAAACGATCGAGCAAAAACGATGGTGAGCGATGATCATCTTTGAAAAAAGTCAATATAAAGCTGAAGTTGATCAAATTGTTACTCAGTATTTGTTACTTCCTAACGCTGAGCAGGTGATATTCATTGATGGAACTATAAATTCTGCGATTATCGTTTCTAAAAATGGGGTTGTGCTTCAATAGTCAGCGATTGCCGCAGCGGCAGCAGTTGAGTCAGCATAATGTATTTGGTGGAGGCTATGATCATGTGCATTTAAAGAAGCGAAAATCCAGCAGTCGATTCATTCCACGTATATCTGCCAAACGGTCAAGATATAGAATAAGTGCTAGTAGCCTGAACTTTCTCAAATCTATTGGCTTGAAGGTGCGATATAAAAAATAGTAATAACATGGCGACAATCACCACAAGTGATAAATTGGAAGTGTTCGAGGAGCCCATGTTCGACCATTCCCTCATCAGCCTTCATGAGCATACATATAAGCCGTATGGTTCACCATATTACAAAAATTCAGATGAAATACGAATTCCAATCAATTATCAAGATCTCATACTCGATATTGCAGATAGTTACATTTATATCGAGGGGAAGTTCACACCATCTGATGCCACAAAGCGGTGCTACCTATCCAATAATGCTCTCGCCTTTCTCTTCGACGAAATTCGCTATGAAATGGGTGGTGAGCAAGTGGTTGTTGTTCGAAAACCCGGCATAACTACCACAATGAAAACGATGATATCATTCGGAAAAACGCATGCAAATTCGCTACTACCGATAGGATGGGGACTCGATGTGAATAAACAAGATATATTCGATCCCGTTAGCAATGTATTTAGTGGTAAATTACCCTTGAAGTATCTCATGGGTTTTGCTGAAGATTACAATAAGGGGATAATGAATGTGAAGCAGGAGCTCATTTTGATTATAGCTCGCTCATTCAAAAATTCATTCATTGGGGAAGTCGATGCAGATTTGGAAATCAATAAAATAGAATGGAGAATCAGGCACATTGTGCCGGAAGATCGACAGAAACTGAAACTATTGAATCGCATAAATAAAAATGGTAATAATGCTAAAGTGAAGGTGGCTTATCGTATGTGGGACCTTTATGAATTACCCACACTTCGTGATACATCCTCGGATATATGGGCGGTGAAGACAACCAGCAGCCTCGAAAGACCACGATATATCATCATCGGCTTTCAAAACACCGACCAATCCGAAAATATGTCAAAAGATGTAACGAAATTCACACATGTGAATATTAATAATATTCGACTATCTCTGAACTCTGAAGTATACCCATATGAGCGTTGGAATCTGGATTTCGACAAGAAGTTAGACTCATCAGCTTACTATGCATATGAAAACTTCCAACGTAGCTACTATTATAAAACTATGAGTGAACCGATGATGGATATTGGTAGCTTTCGCAACAACCCACTATTCATTATCGACTGCTCCCATCAACCCGAAGCTATGAAGTCATCCACTGTCGACATCAAAATAGAATTCGAAACACGCAAGGTGAAGTTTCCAGCAAACACCAAAGTATATGCACTCATCCTCCACGATGCTGTTCTATCATATAATGCTCTTAATGGCTCTGTTCAAACTGGATTGTAATAAGATTGACATGTAATATGCTATGAAATATTCGATATTGATGAATAATAAAACACTCAATAATTATGTTATATCTTTTATTCACCAAACAATTAGATACAAACAAATATGGATTGAAACATTATTTTATTCACAAACATATACAACAGATTTCAAATATTTACAACACCATCATTTATCGCTTCTTCCAGTTGCGGGTTGGGACTCTGTGGTTCCAATTGATATTTCTCTATGATATTTTGCGGTAGGTAGGTGCATATGTCTTGAAGAAAATGTTTCAAGTCTGCTTCAATTATTAACTCACAGAACTCATCCAAATTTCTACTCCCATATGAATATTTATGACACAATGCCACACCGAGTTCATACTTCTCACTAAGCTCCAAAAGTTTTCGCACCTCTTCAGCATCGTAACATACACTCAAATCATAATTTGATGAATGTAGAGCATCAAAACTCAGATCAGCCATCTCCCAAGCCATTTTTCTTATGGCGGAATCCAAATCCACTGCTTCCGGCCACTCTTGGGCTGAATATTGCATCCACATATTTATAGAATGGTGAGTTCTGGAAATTCATAAATGGCATTCATTAGTTTGCAAATAATATAAAAAAAATACTCACTTGAAATCTGACTATGTCTATGAAGTGACCAAGTTGATACATATTTTATATTAATCTACCATATTTTCACTATTTACAAAAAAAAATCATAATTTCAAAATGTTCAATCTAAAACATTGAATTTCATCAATGATCGGGTTTTAGCACCAGGATAATCCTGCGAACTTTGACCCATATAAGTAAGTGTGAATTTGGCTTTGGATGAATTCACTTCACGAATGAAGTCTTCTGGTAATTGCTCTGTGACACGTTTTGGAAGCCATGCTTTAAAAGGAGTATCACTTTCCTCATCCAATAAAACTACTTGAATTGATTTACCATATCGTGTGGAATACATTGACATTTTTTCAATTTTATATTCTTTATCAATAACCAGAGCGTTTATAGGTTTCTGCTCTAAAGCTTCACTTTGTTGAATTATAGAAAAATTAATTTTTTCAATGTCAAATTTCAAATTATCCATATTCATAAATATAGTGAAATTACGGTTAATTAAAATAAAATATATATTCACCTCACTGACGAAAACGCCCTCTCGGATGGGTTGATACTCGTTGTCTTCACTTTGGAATTCGACAAGTACTTCTGTTTACCTATTTGGGTATTTTAGAGTGTCTAAACTGAATGTGGAAGCATGATATTCTGAACTTATATAGGAATTACCAACAAGGGAGGGGGCAACGCCGAACCCCACTGTTCAAGGTTATATTCTGTGCACGTCACGATTTCATTCAAGGTCAACATGCAATGCCACAGAGCAAGCTCAAGGTAGTCGAAGTGTCGAACGTCAAGGTCAAACCCCACACTCAAGGTAAAACACCGCATTCAATCTCATACTATGTGTACGACGTTCAAGGTTAGGTGACGTCATACGATATTCTGAACTTATATAGGAATTACCAACAAGGGAGTGGACAACGCCGAACGCCCACTGTTCAAGGTTATATTCTGTACACGTCACGATTTCATTCAAGGTCAACATTCAATGCCATGGAGCAAGCTCAAGGTAGTCGAAGTGTCGAACGTCAAGGTCAAACCCCACACTCAAGGTCAAACACCGCATTCAAGCTCATACTACGTGTACGACGTTCAAGGTTAGGTGACGTCATTCAAGGTCGTGTGACGTCTCAAGGTCAAAAGGGGTGGGGGGAGGCGTTCAGTCGGCATTAGCACCCTACTTACAACACCCATTTCAATCTCATTACGAATTTCTGTGTGAATCAGTATTCATAATTGAAAGTAGTTGTTTTGGATAGATTTTTTTCCAGTTTGCATCCGAAAGGAACTTCTTTGCTTGAAGGTGATTGACAATGTTTCGTGATGAATTTCACTAGTTCGGACTTCCATTGTCTATTATATAAAATGATTTGAAATCCCTGAAACAAGTAAAAAAGAATAATTGAAAAGAGAATAGTTGAAAATAACAATTATATTAAGCAACAATAAACCTGAAATGAAATGATAGTGAAATAACCTACAAGTAAAAATATAATAATTGAATAAATAAAAATTAAAGGAATGCAAAAAGAAAATAATAAAAAATAAAAAAATAAAAAGTGTAGAGATTCCAAGTCACGTTAGTTCACGACGTTTCGATTGTTGGTATCTACAATCGTCTTCTGGTGATGACTGGACTGATTCCTCCGAGAGATGACTATTTTATAGGTCGTTGAAATACTTTCACTTCCTCTACTTTCCATTTTCCGCTTCACTGATTCCGTGAGAGATGACCGATTTGGCGGAGTTGGTCATTTTTCGTTTGATGATGGGTTTCCATATGTTTCGTATATCTACGCTGGCCTGGCTGAATACGTTGTTGGACAACATGTATGCGGCTTCCTTAAATTTTCTCCTGAACCAATGTTCCTCTCTGTGCAAGATCTCAGCTTGGGACCACTCGATGTTGTGTTGATGGGTCCAAACATGGTCTGCTATTCCTGATTTGCTGGTTTCTCCTCGCTGTGTGTGCTTCTTGTGCTCGGCAATGCGAACATTCAATGGCCTCTTAGTTTCACCAATATAGGATTTTCCGCACTCACAGGGTATCCGGTAAATGCAATTCTTGGAATCGCAGTCCGCGTTTGGGGGCTGGTTTTCGTGAGGCTGCTACGGATAGTGTTACCGGATCTGAAACAGGTTCTAATGTTGTACTTGGAACCAATTCTTCTTATCCTCTCCGATAATCCTCTGATGTAGGAAAGTGTAAGCACTGGTTGTGACGGCTTCTCTTCCTTGCGAGGCTCCTGCTGTCTTTTAGCCAAAGTCTTTTCTACCATCGCTTTGGAGTATCCATTCCGCTGAAGATCATTTTTGATGATGTCTAGTTCCTTCTCGAGACCTTCCTTTGTATTACAGAGCCCAAAAGCACGGTCTAATAGAGTCTTGATGATTCCTCTTTTTGTCGATTGATGGTGGTTGGATTCGTGGTTCAGATACTGTCCCGTATGAGTGGGTTTTCGGTATACAGATGTTTCCCACTTAGTGTCGGTCCTCTTCACCAAAACGTCTAAGAATGGCAATTCATTGTGGATTTCCTTCTCCATTGTGAAAGTGATGGAGTGGTTTGAACCACTGGCCATTGAAGAAACCCACAAGAAACCTCGAGTCTGGTTGAGATATGTTGACGACACCTTCATAATATGGAACCATGGGAATACTGAACTAGACGCCTTTCTGAAACACATCAACAGCGTGAGACCTTCCATCACTTTCACAATGGAGAAGGAAATCCACAATGAATTGCCATTCTTAGACGTTTTGGTGAAGAGGACCGACACTAAGTGGGAAACATCTGTATACCGAAAACCCACTCATACGGGACAGTATCTGAACCACGAATCCACCACCATCAATCGACAAAAAGAGGAATCATCAAGACTCTATTAGACCGTGCTTTTGGGCTCTGTAATACAAAGGAAGGTCTCGAGAAGGAACTAGACATCATCAAAAATGATCTTCAGCGGAATGGATACTTCAAAGCGATGGTAGAAAAGACTTTGGCTAAAAGACAGCAGGAGCCTCGCAAGGAAGAGAAGCCGTCACAACCAGTGCTTGCACTTCCCTACATCAGAGGATTATCGGAGAGGATAAGAAGAATTGGTTCCAAGTACAACATTAGAACCTGTTTCAGATCCGGTAACACTATCCGTAGCAGCCTCACGAAAATCAGGCCCCAAACGCGGACTGCGATTCCAAGAATTGCATTTACCGGATACCCTGTGAGTGCGGAAAATCCTATATTGGTGAAACTAAGAGGCCATTGAATGGTCGCATTGCCGAGCACAAGAAGCACACACAGCGAGGAGAAACCAGCAAATGAGGAATAGCAGACCATGTTTGGACCCATCAATACAACATCGATTGGTCCCAAGCTGAGATCTTGCACAGAGAGGAACATTGTTCAGGAGAAAATTTAAGGAAGCCGCATACATGTTGTCCAACAACGTATTCAGCCAGGCCAGCGTAGATATACGAAACATATGGAAAACCATCATCAAACGAAAAATGACCAACTCCCGCCAAATCAGTCATCTCTCACGGAATCAGTGAAGCGGAAAATGGAAAGTAGAGGAAGTGAAAGTATTTCAACGACCTATAAAATAGTCATCTCTCGGAGGAATCAGTCCAGTCATCACCAGAAGACGATTGTAGATACCAACAATCGAAACGTCGTGAACTAACGTGACTTGGAATCTCTACACTTTTTTATTTTTTTATTTTTTATTATTTTCTTTTTGCATTCCTTTAATTTTTATTTATTCAATTATTATATTTTTACTTGTAGGTTATTTCACTATCATTTCATTTCAGGTTTATTGTTGCTTAATATAATTGTTATTTTCAACTATTCTCTTTTTAATTATTCTTTTTTACTTGTTTCAGGGATTTCAAATCATTTTATATAATAGACAATGGAAGTCCGAACTAGTGAAATTCGAACTTCTTTGCATTACCTTCTTATATTTGGTAAGTTTTTACGGATGTATTCAAATGCTTTTTTTTGTTCCTTGGAGGGTTTCCACTTATTGAAGAGAAACAAAAAATCGAAAGATTTTTGTAAAAGAATTTTTAATTAGAAGATTATGGAGGATTCACGAAGAGGAAAAGGATATTAGAACCTGCTTTGAATTCGGACGATTAGGTTGTATCAGTTTAGTTAATTTTTTTAAATTTCAATTTTTTGCCTCTTTTCAGCGTATTACGTATGATGTGATTGATAGATTTCCGGCCATCTTTGCAAGCACTTTGATAACTTCCTCAAAGGTAGAACCTTCGCCAATTGTGACCACGCAAAAACAGCCTTCGTTGACTTCATCGAATCCCGAACACACATTTTTATGCTGACGGAATTATTCGAGAAACAATCTTTAGAGTCGTAGGTGTCTGTAGAGAATCAATCATTCCTCAGAGCCGTAGGGGACTACGTGGTATGGTCAGTTTGTTAGAAACTCAAGTTTCTAAATACACAAAAAGGGAATTATTATGTAAAAGTGCATTGATTCAAATGGCGCTTGTTTCGATTGAATTGAATGAGTATCCATTGAAATATTACAGTTTGAAGTACTCATAGACGGACACAACTTCTGAACAATCTACTACAATTTGCTGCATCCTCACGATGCACGTTCCTACTCAAAGAATTACATCTACTCGATTCAAAGTGGATGTGACAAATTTTACTTAAGTAGAGTTGATGATAAAGTTGAAGTTTCAATGTCTCAGACTTTACGTTATTGTTATTTTGCTACATTGTTAATATTATTTTCATGTAACGTTTATTGGGAATCAGAATTACTATACAATGCTAGTGCTTGAATTCCACATCAGGTTAATTTAAAATACATTTCTCTAATTGCAGCTTCTTCCTTTATTGAATTGATAGCTTTCAATTTCATTTTTCAGTTTTCTCTTAAACTGTATTGTTCACTCTTATGCTTTTGTGAGACTTTGAGAAAACCAATTTAACATGTCTTTATAGTTCTTCAATATTCGTCATGCCATAGTCTAAAACAGGAGTCTCAAACTTGGAAGCCTTCGGGCCATAATGATTTTTTTCAGTTTGTTCCAACGGCCAATTTCTACCCTTAACTATATTTCTAGACTAGGATAGTCGCAAAGCAAACTTACGTTTGTTTTTGCATTTCAATTATTATTGCGTATTGTGACACTTAACGACAACTAGTGGCGAGTAGTGGTACTATGTACTATCTTTTTCAGTTACTCGCTAGGTGGCATTAGGCGTAATTAAATATTTGGAATTACCGCGTTGGTTCGAGAAAGTTCTGGTTTTAGCTAGTGTATTTCGATCACCTCGAGATGGCAGTAATAATTGCATATAAAAAGGCTAGCGGCGCAACTTCGACTTAGTCTGTGTAGGAAAGGCGAAGGAAGCGAAACTGTCTGTTGTGAAATAAAGTAATACCGTCAATAAAAGTATTTTGATTTGACTTATTGTTTTTATGTGTGATTTGTTAGTATGGAAAAGAAGCGAAAAATCGACAGAATGCAGAACGTTCCAAGAAAAATGGATCTTTCAGTATTTTGTGATGTTTGTGATGTTTAATTTGTAATGAAACCATAGCTGTTCTCAAAGACTATAACATTAAACGACACTATGAATCGAAACATCTTCAAAGTTACTCCAAGTATACAGGAAGTTTGCGGAAGGAAAAATTTGAAGCTTTGAAACGCGGACTCAAATCGCAGCAATCTTTGTTTACCAAAGCGAATACTGAACAAGAGTCTGCAACTCGCGCCAGCTTTCGTGTGGCTCTTGAAATCGGAGAACGTAGCAAACCATTCACCGATGGAAAAATGATAAAAGAATGCTTGATTGCAGTAGCCGAAGAAATATGCTCCGAAAAGGTAAATTTATTTGAAAGTGTCAGTTTGTCAGCAAACACCGTGCCTTGGAGGGTGCAAAACATCGCAGAAAATATATCATCTCAACTGTCTGACAAAAATGGACATCATGAGTGGTTTTCTCTAGCATTGGATGAGTTAACGGATGTGTCAGATACTGCTCAGATGTTGATTTTTATTCGCGGAGTAGATAAAAGCTATGAAGTGTATGTAGAACTTCTTGATATTGATAGTATTCACGGCACGACAACTGGGGCAGATATTTTTAAGGGAGTTGAAAATGCCATTAATAAAAAGAACCTTTGATAGAGAAATTTGAAATATATAACAACTGATGGAGGCAAAAATATGTATGATAAAAATAAAGGAGTGGTTGCACTTGTGTCAAAGGCTGTAGAAAATGTGTTACGTTTCAATTTAGCACTAGATCAATACTGCTCTTATGTGACCTTTCAAAACACTACCTTACCTTTTAAGATCTTTATTCAGAGGATATTAACAATGTAATTCAGTTACAAGTTGATTTTATTCATTTACATCATAGTAATGGGAATCTTCCGTTCCATATAAAACCATACCTGAAATGTACAAGAATATATGTATGCTCCCTGACTAACTGCTTTGACCAGTACTTACACATTCTGCTCTTGCCAATCGACGTTGGAGATCCGAAAATTCCTCGCTAGGTTGAAATAGTTGTTATTGTTTGTTTCTCAGTTTACTTCGCCTATCATTTTTCAGCCGTTGCCTGCCTAATTCTCTATACCTTTCCGAGAATATTTCTTGCATATATTGTTATTCATCACTTCCAGAAGGTTTACTGACATATTAGAGCCATATCGCCTGAAAAACAATATTAGTTAGCTCTGGTTTCTGAATACTGTTTGATATTTTCGGTAAATATTCTGCATAAGATGAATGTTCAAATATTTGTACTGAAAGGGAAAGATGTGGCGACTTACCTTATATGTTTCTATTCCATCGCATGAATAAGGATTGGTAAATAGTTGAAAATAGGTTGGAACAATATTTTTGTAAACGTTAGATAACAAGGTTAAGAGACAGCTGTTGGTTGACATCTGCCGAACTTTCGTAGTGTCGTTCCGTCGACTTACACCGAACTAGTTCTACAGTTGTTCACGGGTGAGGGATTGATCGGTTACTCAAGTTGTCAAGGGTTGTTTTAGGGTTGCATTGCTTTGAGAAGGAGTTTTGATGGGTCATGGACTTGTTGATGATGTCTCAAGTGGCTGTGGAGGAATTGATAGATTTATGATGTTGTGCACAGCGCCCCCTTGGTGCTTGTAGGTAGATTGGACGCACTGTGGCAACAACTGGTTAGCTGTCAGATGTGGCAGTCTTTTAGTATTCGGAAGTTGGCCTTCGATGAGCTTGGTTCGGAGTTCAAAGGTAGCATCAGACTGATTGTAGGATATATATGGTTGTATTTGTGCCATCCTTCACGGGGATTATTTCTACAAGTCAGGATTGTATAGTGGAAGACTGATTGGTCATTTTGGTGTGGATATTTGCAGTCTGAAACTTAATCTCTTTTGAGGATTTGTGGTGGTTACCGAACTCGTGCCAGGTGGAAGGATTTCCGAAATTAGGTATGTCTGAATCACTGTCGCATCTCTCATGTGGTCTTAGCTATGATATCACCTCTTCAATTCTACAACCTTCGTTTCTCGTCTCTAGATTCATAAGAAACAGAAGGCCCTTAGTCACTCATCAAGTCCCAGTAGGACTTCCGTGCAGAGCACCGCACACGAAGAAACGTATAGAAAACCCTTGGCCAGGGTAAGAATTTTACCATTAAATGTGTTTTTGATGATTTTAGTAATTTCTGATTCCATCGTTATATCTCAACTGAATATTAGTATTGAAGAGAGGTTTCAACATTCATTCAATTTTCTTGATTTTTTTTACGGGTTATATGGTTATACAGGGCACCCAGTATACCAGGGGTATTGATTAGTCAAATAGTCCCTATTGAATGGGGGTTGAATCTCACCTTGTTTTTATCTGATTCTGATTGAGAATTTTCTTCCGTAGGGTTTTTTCTTCTTCAAGGGTTTTTTTTTCCTGTTTTCCGGTTTTCCTGTTTTCCTGGTTTCCTTTTTTTTCTTCTTTCCTTTGTTTATTTATCTTTCTGGATCTTATTTGGTGATCCATTACTGGTCCAGCTTGTCGTGCCCTACAGGGTGATCTATCTTGGTGGTGCTACAGGGTGATCCATCTCCGCCGTACTACAGGGTGATCCACCTCCGTCAAACCACGGGGTAGCCTGACACCATATACCGGGTGGCCCAAAAGGAGCACGCAAGTTATAATTGATTTAATTGAATATTTGTGATATACTGAGATATTTGAATAATTGTTGCCCTTATGTTCATTGATACCTGTTGATATAGTGTTTGTTTATCGTTTATTGATAAAGAGTTTGTATATTGATACCAGATTGATATAGTGATTCATCTGTGAAACGGAAATTGAGGTATATTCTTCCTTTCACGATTGCTGATTGACACCGATGCGCCTACGCCTGAGTTCACGCGACGCCAACGAATTTGTCTCAACCTTCCAATACTAGTATTTACGAATTCCCTTACTCAATTTTCGTAGTAGTTTTACTTGACGTATTGTAGTTTCTTTTGAGCGTCGTTACTACCGTAATTTATGGCTGATTGAATTCGTGGTATAACACCGCGCTCTTGTATTGACATTTGAACATCGCGTAGTAGTGTGAATATTGCATTGTTGTCTTAGAAGCGTTGTTGGTTAATCCATGTAAGTTAGGATTACTGAATAAATCATATTGGGGATCTTTATCTTTTATTTCCAATATTAATTGGTAAGTTATTGATATTGTGAGTTATTTAGGGTATCTGGAGGATTAAATTTACCTGGCGCCCATTAAGATCTATTTGAAATTTGCTAAGTTGTTTAACCCACTCCCGTCTCCACTGTTTAGCTTAGCCGCGGATACCCATCTGTCTTATTTGTTACCGACAGATGATTTAGTCTCCTCTTGTGGTTTGTGAGGTGACAAATGATGGTGGTTCAAAACCATTAGTCTTACATTGTATCATTCATCAACAGTCCTTGTGCGGAAAATGTTTGGATATGTCTGAAATTCTAAAACCAGTCATATCAGTTGTTAACTTCATCAGATCCACTGGGCTGAATCACCGACAATTCCGCGAGTTTATTCAACAGATTGGAGAAAATGATTTACCATATCATACTGACGTTCGCTGGCTTAGTTGCAGAAAAGTCCTTAAGCGCTATTTTGAACTTCGAGCAGAGATCGAAATTTTTTTAAATGAGAAGCAGCGCCCTTTTGTCGATTTAGAAAATAGTGAATGGATGTGGAAGTTAGTCTTCTATGACAAATCATATGAACGAACTAAATTTGAGATTGCAAGGAGAAAATCAGCTTCTCCCTGATTTATACACCAATATCAAATCCTTCAGGCAGAAAATAATACTATTTCAATCGCAATTACGTAAAAAATGTTTCACACATTTTGAAACATGTGAAATATTCAGCCACACTACAGAGACTGAATTTTCCGTCAATTTTGCAATCGAAACTTTGAGTGCTTTGAAGTTAAATTTTGATACTCGTTTTTCAGATTTTGATGTCATTGCGAATGAAATTATGCTTTTTCAAAATCCTTTTGATTCTGACATTGAAACCCTGGCTCCGGAAGTCCAAATGGAAATTATTGATTTACGGTGCAGTGATATGCTCAAGAACAAATATCAAAATTCATCTTTGTTGGAATTTTATAAGAGTCTTCCACTGGAACAATTTGATAATTTGCATAAATTTGTTCGTGGGCTGTTTTCTGTTTTTGGTACTACTTACTTGTGTGAGAAAACGTTTTCCAAGATGAACTACACAAAAAATGTTTACAGATCTCAATTAACCGATGACTATCTTAAATCTCTTTTGATAATTGGTACAAGTAAAATTGATCCACAACTACAAAGTATTTTCGGTGGAAAATCACAATTACATAAATCTCATTAGTGTTTTTGTTTTACTGTGATTCATTTCAATTATTTGTTAGTTATTAATATTAATATGATTAAACTTAGATATTTAAGTTAAGTTTTCTGTGTCATCATTTCTGTCGTTTTTACCTTGCAAGTAAATAAAACCTAGTAATTATCCTTCTGTATTTTCTTCCTCAACTTATCACAGCAATAGTAACAACAATTAGGTCATCATTGGCTGTCGCGGGCCAGATTGATGACAGTAATTCATTGGCTCTCGCGGGCCGGATTGATGACACTGGCGGGCCGGATTTGGCCCGCGGGCCGTAGTTTGGAGACCCCTGGTCTAAAACATGAAGATCAGGAGTATCTGTGAAGGTGCTAAAAGGCAAATTAGAATATTTTTCTGCTTTTTTGCAGAAATCTTGGTCTTCAAATTAACGTTTATAAATGCCACTTCAACGCCACTGTGGGCGTTGTGGGCAAAACTAAACCGATGTTTCAGGCTCTTCTATTTCGATTTCTTTCTATATATTATACTTTTTTATACATATATTATTCCAAAACAAAAATCTTTCGGATGGCAGTCGTAAACACATAATATGTAAGGAAATCAATTGATGTCTTCAATATGGTTTCGAAATAACGTTATTTCGGATTACTAATAACATTCAGCTTATTTTCTGTTTGTAATGATACGGAAATGAATGATTATCTTTATAACTGGGGTTCCCAACCTTTTTGCACCTGCGTACCACTTGACTTTTTGAGAAATATTGGCGTACCACTAGACCTAACTATTTTAATAAACATAAAATACTTACTTCTCTAAACGTGTTCGAAGGCTTTTATCATTAAATTCCTGAGAAAACTTCATATTTAATGGTTAGATATTTGTTTATTCATTACGTGCTTATAATAAAGGAGGAATAAAAAGATTAAAATGGTATTTATTCACAGTTTTATTTATTACCCATACCTAGGTCAGAAAACATACAAATAAAAAATTATTAAAAAGTCAGCAAAAAATTAATCATCATACAAAATATACTTTTATAGTCTTCAGTGGGAAACTTGTTGTTTGCCTGTGATTAAAATATCAACATTAAAAGTAATGGAACTTATCTTCACTCTTAAATTCTCTTCAACACTTATTCTGCTTCTATATTTATTTTTTATGTACAAGCGTTCAGAAAATCCACTCTCACACAAGTAACTCGTAACAAATGGCATCAAAAATAGCAGAACTTGCTGGAAGAGCAAAGGGTACTCGGTTTTACATCCGATCCAGAAATTAGTTAAAGATTTTTTTAATTTCTTTGGCTGCCTTTCTTCTAACACGGCTTGAACCATATCCACAGCGGCTGGCATTAAAAGCGTCTCACCTATTATGTGAGGCTTTCCGTCTTTTGCAATTCTCAAACTAGCAAGGTATGACGCCTTTATCAAGTTAGTGTCAGTATAGACAAACTTGGATTTTTTTAAAAAATTTAATGGGCTCACCAATCAGATCAGGGTGGTTATTATTTTGGTGTCGCATCAGTAAAGAAGGTTTTATGGATTGGTTCGAGAAAGTTTCAGGACATAGGAATAGGAATGTCACTGGTTCAGTCCCTGGCTTCACTATAAAACCGTACTGTAGGTAGTTTTCATCGTATTCATGATTGGCCGGTAATTTAGGTTTTTTAGCACAATCCTTTGAAGTAGAAGAGGACGTCAGAAATCTTTTCATAGTTCAGTTTTTTATACGAAATCAGAATTAATAATTACAACACCCACAACGAACCTGTAACGCCAAGTGAAAGTAAAAGACATTCCTTTTAAAGACCCACAGGTAAAAAATGAAACACCTTTTGTTTACCAATTGTACTATCTGGGGATTCCTAGGTGAAATTCTTAAAGTGTTTTATTGTTTTATTTCCTAGGAATTATAAATTCCAATGTAATAGAAAAACATAGTTGTCAGGTCGTTCAGTGGGTTATGTGTAGCGACCCGTGAGCTGAGTCATGTTTGCTATTAACAGCATGTTGCTCACATCACTCACATGTACCACCTGTAACGTTCCCGCGTACCACTGGTGGTACGGGTACCTCCGTTTGGGATTCTCATCAGCTTCAAAGAAAATCATCTATTATGAGACATCCTATCCAACTATCCTGTGATCGATATATTGCTAATACAATTTTCTGAGGGTTTTTTCATCGAGTCACTACCGCTGTATACAACTTAGGTTTGAGCGTGAAGTAGATCAACTATGTTGAAATAATGTCATTCCCAAAATAGGACAGATGACAGTGTCAAGGAATAACATTTCAATGGTAAGTTATCCTGAATGGTAGAAAAATTATTTGAGAAAATAATTTATAGAGGGACGCCGGACTGAAGATTCGTAGAGCTTCAGAAGGAAGATTATTGATTACGGAATATTTTCCGTAGATTGAACGAAAACACTTTTGAGACACATTAGCACTGCAACGCATATCTTAAAGTGTATTTCGCCGATCACGTTGGTGTTATATAATCTTGTCGCGATGACGCCAAAGTTGTTGGTGAAACACGCGTCTAAAATAGTTTTGTATCTCTTTTTCATAAGGATAAAACACAAGTACTACAGAAAAATCCTCAAGGCGCTCTAAGAGCGGTGCCTGTGTGAAAGTAGCGATTCACGTTGGATTTGAATCGCTGCCGCTGGAGATTGAATTCATTTGGAAAAACGTTCTCAGGTAGTTTATTTCATATAAACGCACTTCTCCAGATGAAAGAGTTTTCAAAGGGTGAAGTTCGTGAAATACTGAGTTGAACCTCAAAATGATGATCAGCCAAAATCCGTTTCGTATTTCTCCCGTGAAAGAGAGACACATCTCCAACTTTTCTTCGATGATTCTGACTATCAAGGTTGCAAGTGATGTTCATGTGTCCAATCAGGCGGATGGCTCTTTTCTGGATGGAATCCAGCACCTGCAGTGTATACTTAGTGGCGGAGCTCCATACATGTGAACAATACTTCAAAAATGGTCTGATCTGAGCTTTATAAAGCATCGAAAGTTGCTGGGGTTTGTACAGTTTTCTGGTTTGGAACAGTTTTCAAACTTTTGAAAAGTAGCCTTTGCAATGACAGCGATATGATTGTGCCAAGATATATTGGTGTCCATTTTAACCCCCAAGATATATTGGTGTCCATTTTAACCCCCAACAAACTTATCGAAGCAGAAATATCCGGTTCGGAGACATTTTGAAATCACCTTTGGATCCTCATTAAGATATGCAACCTCCTACTGCCGGTGAAGATGTGCATTCACAGCCGATGTCCTGGAATCCAAATGGAATGACGAGACAAGTGTGCTGTCGTTAGCAAAGCTATATATTGTATTCCATGGTTGGCTCGTTTATAATCTGAGTAAGCCCGCTGCTTATTGCAAAAGTCTTAGCTTCGCAACCTTGTTCGTCGTTGATATTTCAAAATTTGTGGCCATTCGATATTGTGGATCTTAAATTCTCCGAATATGGAAATTTCGGCACTGGAATCATTGATATGCAGAAAGTCAATGACTCTTTGCGAATAAAGAGGATAGTGCCCTATACTGTCGTGCTAAAGGAAGAAGGTCGTAACTGACAGTTTGATCATTTTGAGGTAATCGCATTTCAAGACTTATTTCAATGCCATCCACATTTCTGATAGGAAATTGATTATTCTCGGGGTGGAAGTACATATTGGTGGATGCTATTTTTTCAGTTGTATTTCGTTGTGATATTTTAAAAAAGTCAAAAATAAATGCAGATACGACTTTTCTTTATAAAAAAAATCGAAAAGTACAATACAAAATGTCGTAAACATAAATATATAGGGGATAAAATGGAACATAAATATTATATTATTGTCTTATTATTATATGCATATATGAATAAAAACTAGTGAGAGGATGCAATTTCGGTTATCATGGAGTTATTCATCATCAATAATACTACTCTCCTCCTCGTCGTCGTTCACTTCAGGAAAATTTTTCCAGAACTGTCGCCTGGCGATTGGTAGAATTGGTAACAGCTTTTGCAGACGAGTATACTTCCCTTTTTTTGATATTCCTCTTAGCTTTTTTGGGAGAGGGACAACTCAGATCACTTTTCATTTGATTAGCTTTCAGAAAGTTCAATGTGATGAAATCATCTGCAAAAGAATTTCGGTATTGTAAGGTCTTCTCACCCCTTTTTAGCTTCAAATGTACGATATCAGATATATATGGTCTAGGATTCGAATTTTTCAGCTTTGTTAAAGATGTGTGATCTGGCCAGTCGAAAAAGTTTTCAATACTTCTACTCATGTCGATCACTTTTGCTTTGGGATGAGCATTTTGTACACACTCTTTGAAGTCTTGCAAATCATAGATCTTTCTTTTTCTTTTCAATTGGGTCTCAACTGCATGATGAAAATAATCAGCCGACATGAAAGTGTGGCCTGGCTCGAAATATTTTATTTCCAGGTCATTTAAGTTAACCAAGTCACAGTTCACCACATAAATGAAAAAACAAAATAAGGCCCAATTTTTGTTTTGACCAGAACAATTATCAAGCCATAGAGTAATTTTTTTGCAATCACCCATTTCGGGAAAAAATGCATAAAACGTGGAAATTATATCTTCCTTTTTCCTACCAGTTATTCCCTCATGCCAAATACAAGCAATAGGATAACAAAATTATTTTGTTTGTTTGCTCTTTTGCCTACAGAAACAAACGATTCGTGAAAAGCAATAATTCGAGGCACGAATATGATTTCTTTATACATATCGCACTTTGGCAGCATAATAACCTGAAAGATTTTGACATGTTAAAATTTGATTAAAAAAATATATATTTCAAATACCTTCTGAAGGTCAGCAGAAAAACAAATATCCTGATTCTGAGGGTCTGAATCTGATGAGTATTCGATTCTAGACGAATCATATTTCTTTTTATGTTGCATGTAGGATTTGCATACATCACAACTTGTGTTGGGTTCCAGCAAATTTGAATGGCTTGAACTTTTCTGATGCATTAAAAAAGTTTCGCAAGCAAAACATTCCTCATGGCCCAGTTTACAGAAAGAAATATTTTTTTTGCCACCTCCCGTCTATAAAGTTCATATGAAATATGATGTTGGGTATAATCAGTACAGAATTTCTCATACATTAATTGTATTGTTATATCACTAGGCAAATATAACCATTTCGGTGCATGTTCTCGGAGATAATGCGAAATTGTTGGTTTGAATGATTCAATGTGGCTAATAATAATATGGGTATTGAATTTATGATGAGCCTCTCTCCTGCCACGACGCTAATTTTTTGGAATTATTTTTCCTATAGTTTTATGAACAACTAAATTCCTCAGAATTTGGAGAATTATCTCCAGATGTTCGTCTTTTCACAGGACTGTCAGTTATGTTGTGCATTATGAATACTCTCCCTTCAATATCGTTTGTTTGTCAAAATTGTTGGTTTATTTGGATTTGTCTGTTTTTACTGATTTTTTCTGAATTCTTTCGACAACTCTCCTTCAAAGCATGCTTTTGCCGTTTTCGTTTTCTGCTGTCATTCGCCTCTTCAGAGTCCCCATGTACCACTTCATTTTCAAAATTAATGTTTTCTTTATTTTGTTGAGAATTTATTTTTCTAATTTAATATTTTAGGTCAGCAAGAAGAATAGATTTATCACTCTCATAACCATCTGATGAATTTTCTGGAAGATAATCCTTGTCTTTCACCGAATCATCGCTATCAAATAATAACTCTCCATCGGTGGGTGTCATTCCCTCATCAATATGTTCCCTCATCTTTCTGTTCAAATAATGACACTTTTTTAGGATTTCATGAAGTCACACGTATAAACAACAATAAACTCCTACACATAACCTCAAAATGTGAGTGATGGATCAATTTTTCCTAGTGAATTACTAAGCAAAATTGTCGTATCTGCCAATGTACTCCAAGATTACTAAACGAAATTGTCGTTTCTGCCAATGTTATCGTAGATACGATAATTTTGCTTAGTAATGTCAGATACGACATTTTTGCATTGTGAAGTCAGTAATAATTTGTAGATACGACAAATTTCAAACTGAATTTGTGTCTTCAGCTGAATAGCTACGGTATCCAACATTTCTTAGAAGTTGCGTTGGTGGTTGCAGATGCCAAAAATAGCAATAACTCAATGTTGATGAAATTGCCAGTTACGTACGACCTTCTTCCTTAGCACGGCAGTATAATGTGTATCGCTTGGTTGTCGATACACGCAGCATTTGAGTTTAGTGATCTACTATAGTGTCATTTTAAACAACATAACTTCAAAGTTTTGGGGTTCCAACATTTCCTCTCGTTGACAGAGGAGATCGCTTCGGATAAAAAGAGATATTCCAAAGTTACGTTTGAATCGGGAGTGGATCATAGCCGGGATATAAAAAATTGATGGGGTTTATTGAAGCACTGACATTGGTTTCTGTGAGTGAGTGCAGATGTTGGTGAACTGATTTTATATCTGAGTTGAGTCCTCTGATGTTGCAGAAATTGATTTTGAAGTTGCTTGTGGGCCTCTTAGTAACTGCAGTTTCTGAGAGGTCCATGCTATTTCGCTGTGGTCTGATGTTAGAAAGACCCTGCTGACTGTCAGAAATAGTGGTTTTTGAATAACTTCTGCAGCATGATTCCCTCAAATCAGCCCTCACCTGGATATCCGTTAGGGGAGTTATTTTACCTCCTGAGTATTTTGACCCTAGGAGCGCTGTCATGGTGTCTAAAAGTGTTTTCGCCAGAAAGATTAATGCTGACCAGCACAGTTTATATTAAATTTTCCTCCGAGAGTAAACGTATTTTTGTATTGAATTGAAAATGCAATAAGAGAGAATAGAACAAATATGACTCAGTTCGTGTCTATTTTCACGAAAATCCAATGAAATTATTCATTCCTCGCGAAACCGCAACACAAAATCAAATCGTGACTTGTTAACGAAGCGAAAAAGTTTGACGGGCAGGTGTCAGGCGATATCATGTTTTATTCAAGTCGTGCAAAATGTACACTACTTTATATCACTTTTCTGCATCTACTCAGAGCTTCGAGGATTTTGTGGGATCGGTTTGAAAACAGGATAATCCTATACAGGGTAGGTTTTTTCAAGTTCTTGAATTATTAGTAACGAATTCCTCATTTGAGGAGTTTAATATTCCACCTTTTTCTCTGTCATAATACAAAACAAATGTGGAGAAATAAGAAAATAGTAGATTCTATAAAAAAAAACTCTTTACAAAAATATGTTGATTATACACAGATATATCTTTCAAAGCAATTGTCAGTCAGCTAGGAGAAACGTAGAAATGCTCTTCTAGAAACTTCGTTGTTATCACGCTAATCATCTTTCAAAAAATTATTCTCTACTTCAGTTTTTAACATGACACCCTCAAAAAATATACACCCTATTATTTGAGTCTCCACGTCATTGTTGATATTGTCGAAATGTTGATCAAAATTTTCGCTCAAATAAATAATAATCTCATCAGCAATAAAAAACCTTCGGATGTACAAGAAATTCCGTTATCCACAATTAATCGAACATCATCTTATGTACTTCACTATGGTTGACACAGATTGAAATAGAGTTTAAATAGAATTTTTGACATTGACCTCTAACGACTATGTTGATTTGTTGCTTATGTATGGAAAATTTCGGAGAAATTCTCACAATTCAGCTTGATTATATTATGAGCGTTTTCCTTATCGTCATCTACCATCACATGTAACTTTTCGTAGAGTAGAAAAAATAATCTAGATTAGCATCAGCCAGAAGGGAAGAACATGAAATTATTATGCTAGATAAATCCACTTGTTTTACTCTGAGTGTTAGCAGAACTTACGGTTAGTAAGGGAAAATTTAATGAAATAAGAAAAAAATTATGTTAAATTATTAAAAAAAGATAATACATATATGGATAATGTACTTGAAACTGAAAAATTATTCGGAAGGCCCTAGGTAGAAGTCATCACACCACTCTCCTCAGCAATCTGCTGTATTGAACACATAAACAAATAATAAAATCGTTGGGCTTAGCGTAACCTGAGTAAATACTATACACAACGATTTTATTATTTTCTCATCTGATCAATACCGTAGATTCCTAAGGAGAATGGTGTGATGACTACTACCTAGGAACTTCCGAATAATTTTTAGTACATTACATCATTATTATCATTTATTTTTCCAATAAAACCGTTCAACATCATTTTTTTTACTTACTTTATTTTCAAGTTTTTGGTTTCTTATTTTGTTACTCAATTCTTCTCATTCTGTTTAGTTTGTTTAGTGCCTCAGTATTACAAGGTAGGTAATATATTAATCGCTATTTTGTGGCTGCGGCAATTTTGAATTTGTATCTTCTTCAAAGTGTACTACTATTCTACTAGTCATGTCGTGTTATTAGATACCCATTTTGAGGTGGTTGTGAAACAACATGCAATCCGCCATTTTGTAGCTGCGGTCATCTTGGATTTACAATGTTACAGAATTTATTAAATTGTATTGTCATCGAAACTAAATGTGTGTACCAAATTTCAGATCAATCTGTCAACCGGAAGGGGGTCAATCTTCAATCACTAAATTTGACCCAAACGAATAAACGAACAAACAGAGCAACCTAAATGAAACCATTTAAAAAAACAGGTATCACGCTTGGAACTTCATTTGTCGCACATTTCGGCTCTGAGTAATGTTTCATGATGATCGATATATCCTAATGATGCTGGAGTAATGAAAGCTGATTTCAGAATAATGGTGTCGTCAACACACATAACGCACCTTACTAGTCTAATTACATTGGATAGCCGAATCTCCAAACAAAATGGAGGGTGAACGTGTGATATGAACTTTACAATGGATACGTCATTGGGAAATATTTTTACACTGGTAATTTAACAGGACTACGACATCAAGATTTCCTGCTGAAAACCTGCTTGAACTATTAGAACATAACCCACTATGATGATATGGCAACAATATGGTCTCCTCCCTACAATTTGTACATGATTACCCAACATTTCAATGATACATATGATCAGTGATGGAGGATCTCAATAATCGAATCTGCCGTGTATTCCATACCGACTCACCAGCCATGATTACAATTGTTTACACTAGGGAACTCGTGCGAGACGATCGATGTGAAGTTAAGTTGAGTTTGTGAAATATTCTCTATTTCATGGAGGAAAATAACATTTTTGGGATATTTGGTTGAAAATAACAAATTGGAGTATTTCACTAGTTCGGACTTCCATTGTCTACTATATAAAATGATTTGAAATCCCTGAAACAACTAAAAAAGAATAATTAAAAATGAATAGCTGGAAATAACAATTATATTTATCAAAAGAACCTGAAATGAAATAATAGTGAAAAAAAATACAAGTAAAAATAGAACAAAAAAAATAAAAATGAAGAAATGAAAAAAGAAAATGAAAATAAAAAGTTGTGAGATTCCAAGTCACGTTAGTTTACGTTTCGATTGTTAATATCTACAATCGTCTTCGGGTGATGACTGGACTGATTCCTCCGAGAGATGACTATTTATAGGTCGTTCGAGTACTTTCACTTATCCCCGCTTTCCATTTTCCGCTTCACTGGTTCCGTGGGAGATGACCGTTTTGATGGGAGTTGGCCATTTTTCGCTTGATGGTGGGTTTCCATATGTTGTGTATTTCTACGCTGGCTTGGCTGAATACGTTGTTGGACAACATGTATGCGGCTTCCTTGAATTTTCTCCTAAACCAATGTTCCTCTCTGTGCAAGATCTCAGCTTGGGACCAGTCGATGTTGTGTTGATGGGTCCAAACATGGTCTGCTATTCCTGATTTGCTGGTTTCCCCTCGCTGTGTGTGTTTCTTGTGCTCGGCAATGCGAACATTCAATGGCCTCTTAGTTTCACCAATATAGGATTTTCCGCACTCACAGGGTATCCGGTAAATGCAATTCTTGGAATCGAGTCCGCGTTTGGTGGCCTGGTTTTCGTGAGGCTGCTACGGATAGTGTTACCGGATCTGAAGCAGGTTCTGATGTTGTACTTGGAACCAATTCTTCTTATCCTCTCCGATAATCCGCTGATGTAGGGAAGTGCAAGCACTGGTTGTGACGGCTTCTCTTCCTTGCGAGGCTCCTATTGTCTTTTAGCCAAAGTCTTTTCTACCATCGCTTTGGAGTAGCCATTCCGTTGAAGATCATTTTTGATAATGTCTAGTTCCTTCTCGAGACCTTCCTTCGTATTACAGAGCCCAAAAGCACGGTCTGATAGAGTCTTGATGATTCCTCTTTTAGTCGATTGATGGTGGTTGGATTTGTGGTTCAGATACTGCCCCGTATGAGTGGGTTTTCGTTTTCGGATCGCATAAAAGGACAAACAAGAGGTTGACATGTTCAGTTTGAGTAGAGCCTTGATGATGATAGCACGACCAGCTGTCGAAAGCTGGTCATAATCAGTATATATATATATATATATATATATATATATATATATATATATATATATATATATATATATATATATATATATATATATATATATATATATATATATATGATGAGCTGTTTTCTCGGGTTTCGCTCCGTGTTCCGTGTATTTTCTCCCCATAAGGATTATTTTCACAACGGCAAAGTCTCATTTGCCATCTTCTGGTGATGTCTGGTTTTTTCAACTAGACTGATTAATTCGAACTCTGTGTCTCAATTTATAGGGATGGATGTTTCCCTTTACCTGCGTTGCTGCCACTACCTGTGTTTGCTCGACTACCTGTTTTGCTCGACTACCATGTTGATGGTAATCTTTGCGCATCATCCCTCTTGTTCATATTATTAGGTCGTTTTTCAATTTCGATTGCCTCTCTGATTGTTCGTGAGTAAAAGTTTTCGTTGCTTGCTAGTATTTTTGTGTTGTCGAAATTGATGTTATGTCCTGTTTGAAGTACGTGTTGGAAGAGAGAAGACGTGGTGACTTTTCCCTTCACTACTAGTTTGTGTTCATCTTTGCGAATGTTGATTCGTCTGTTGGTCTGGCCGATGTAAGTCCTGTCACAATCATGGCATGGTACTTCATACACTCCTTGTGATTCCAGTGGTATCTGATCCTTGGGATTACGAAGCATGGACCTTATTGTTCGTTCTGGTACGAACGAAGTTGATATGTTATGTCGGTGAAGAATTCTGCTGATTTTATCTGTTGTTCCTGCAATATATGGTAGTGTGGTTGTTATGACCGGTGTATCTCGAGTTTTTTGTTGTTTCCGTGTGGTCTTGGCAGCCGCTTTTATACTTCTTTCTGAGTAGTTATTCATTTGTAGCGTTGTTTCGATGGTGTTCAACTCTTGTTGTCTGTGAACGTTGTCTGCCAGCCTCCTCGAACGTGTAATGAGTGTTTTTGCCACCGCGTGAATTTGTTTTGGGTGGTGGTGTGAATTTGCGTTTAGGTACCTGTTCGTGTGTGTTGGCTTTCGATATACCGTGTGACCTAATGTTCCGACATCGAGAAATGCGAGCTGGTTGCCTTCTTCAACTTCTTTCGTGAATTTAATGCGTGGATGGATTTCATTCAAATGATTAAAAAACCTGGAAAGTTCCTGGTGACCATGAGACCAAATCACGAAGATGTCATCGACATACCTCAGCCAGAGTTTAGGTTTCAAGGGTGACGTTGCTATTGCTTCGGTTTCGATTTCTTCCATAAAGAGATTGGCAACAACGGGTGATAGTGGCGAGCCCATTGGTGCCCCTTCAATTTGTCTGTATCGTTGGTCGTTATAGATGAAGTAAGTGTTTTTGATGCAATGTTCCGCCAATGTGATGATATGCTCTTCCGGTTTGTATTTCTTTTTGATTATTTCTAGTGCCTCTCCGGTGGGTACCTGGGTAAATAACGGGGTTACATCAAAGCTGACAAGGATGTCGTCCGGACTAACGGTTTGTGTTTTCAATATGTCTATGAGGTGGTCGGCATTGCGCACATATGAATCGACCTTTTCCGCATGTGGTTGAAGTACATGAGCAACGTGTTTCGCTAATTGATGCACTGGTGAACCTACCGAGCTCACGATTGGCCTGAGTGGTGCCCCTTCCTTGTGGACTTTGGGGAGTCCATAAAGTTTAGGGCACTTGGATGATTTCTCTCTTGGAATCAGATGTCTTTTGATTTCGTCGTCGATAGGAGAATTATTGATGGCAGTTTTTGTGGTTTTCTCTAGATAGGTAGTTGGATCTCTAACTATTTTCTTGTAGGCTGGATCCTCTAGTAGTTTCATCATTTTGGATTCATAATCTATGGTGTTTAACACTACTGTTGCATTGCCTTTGTCTGCTGGTAGGATGATGATATCCTCATTCTCTCGTAGATTTTTCAGTGCTTGGTATTCCTTATGGGGTATATTTCTGGTCGGCGGTTTTGCATTTTTGAGTACGTGTGCAATGTCCTGTCTAATTGACTCTTGCGTCTCCTTGTCGTCTATTCTATTCAGGGCTGATTCTACATTGCTAATTATATTTTCAACCGGTATGCGGCCTGGTGCGACCGCGAAGTTGAAACCTTTAGCTAGCGCCTCAGTGGATGCCTCATCTAGGTGCTGGCTCGAATAGTTGTAAACCACTCTGGTGGCCTCAATCCTTGGTATGTTGTTTTTCCTTGTTTGTGTCAGACTGAGACGGTTGAACTTGTCCTTCTGTTTCTCTGTTGTGATATCGAAGTCATTTTCCGCTCGAAATTCCGCTAGTGTGTCAATCTTATCCCATATTAGTGGATGAATTATGTTGCTTAAAGTTGTGTGCAGTCTAAGCCGGTGTGTGTCTGTTTCGTTTAGTTGTCTTCTGGCGTCATGGATGTTGGCTCGTAAGAGTGCAAAACTTGTTCTTCTCATGATGTTTTCTGTGGCCTGGGTCTTGAGGTGATAATTTATTTTTACGCAGTTTGGAATGATTTTTACACGTTCATTACACGTTCGAGGAGGCTGGCAGACAACGATCACAGACAACAAGAGTTGAACACCATCGAAACAACGCTACAAATGAATAACTACTCAGAAAGAAGTATAAAAGCGGCTGCCAAGACCACACGGAAACAACAAAAAACTCGAGATACACCGGTCATAACAACCACACTACCATATATTGCAGGAACAACAGATAAAATCAGCAGAATTCTTCACCGACATAACATATCAACTTCGTTCGTACCAGAACGAACAATAAGGTCCATGCTTCGTAATCCCAAGGATCAGATACTACTGGCATCACAAGGAGTGTATGAAGTACCATGCCATGATTGTGACAGGACTTACATCGGCCAGACCAACAGACGAATCAACATTCGCAAAGATGAACACAAACTAGCAGTGAAGGGAAAAGTCACCACGTCTTCTCTCTTCCAACACGTACTTCAAACAGGACATAACATCAATTTCGACAACACAAAAATGCTAGCAAGCAACGAAAACTTTTACTCACGAACAATCAGAGAGGCAATCGAAATTGAAAAACGATTAATATATAGTGCTATATAATTTGTGCAAAAGTTTGAATGGTTTTTCAGATTGAAATATATATATATATATATATATATATATATATATATATATATATATATATATATAAGATAAATAGATTAGTACTTTTTGATCAATACCATATTGATTTCAATTTAAGAGCCACCGGTATACAGCTGTTTCAGCCTATTGGGCATCGTCAGTACCGGGCAGGCGGTACTTTCGTACTTTCTTGGTTTTTTCTCATTTTGTCTTCAATCGAGGACCGCCTGCCCAGTACTGACGATGCCCAATAGGCTGAAACAGCTGTATACCGGTGGCTCTTAAATTGAAATTAATATGGGAATGATCAAAACGTATTATTCTATTTATCTTTTGATTTTCATGGAATTATTTTCCATTCCGGGTGTACATCCGTTGTGTACTATTTACTGTTTCGCTTCGAGAGGTGTAACTCGTCTTGATAATGCCATCTGAGATGATGGCGAAACGTCGACTATCGAATATTACACAACGGATGAACACCCGGAAACCGGAAAAACAACACATCATATATATATATATATATATATATATATATATATATATATATATATATATATATATATATATAAGCCGAAACCGGTCGTAACGAATAAATAAACACAGTAGAAATTAGACAAAAGGATTTTCTTTATTCTATATTCAACATGAATTTCTACATAATAAATAAGTCATCAATCGAACGACTATATATTACTTATGAAGAAATTTAATAGTAACATTGTATGATATTGAGCAAACTCTGTATGACAATATTTCTACACCCACAGAAAGCATCATGCCATACATAAAAGGTCCATTGCACATTTCCACGTGGCGAAATATTTCACTTTTAGATGAACGAGCTTCACGTATGAGGGTCGTGTTACGATCCTGTCTCTTACAGATATGCTGCCAGAAGCACCACATTCACGCGTCACTTGCTTAACGCCACGTCACTGGGGACAACTACTACAGATCGTAGGCGAAAGAGAAAATCGGAAAATCGAAGTTGCTTGTAAATGCAATAAAGTAAGACGAAAGGATTCACTTTCTTACAAGGTTTGTAGATTTCAGATATGAACGTTAAGAAATCAAACAAAAACTATTCTGAAAACTATCTTTTGAATTTCATGGAATTATTTCCCAGCAGCTCGACTGCATTAACCTTTCTTGATTTTATATTTTTCCTACAAACATGTGGATTCGTTCACCGATGACATTCCAGAAGAGCTGCCAATGTAGTTGTCAGTTGATTGGTCAAACCACCAACGCCGACATAAAAACTTGTCAAGTTAACTTGGGTGTCACATCTATAGGTGGTTCCACTTATGTCTCGCTTATTTTTACGCAGTTATTTTTATCAAGTACTGTTCTTGATTTTTCACATTTCTTCATTCGAGGACCGCCTGCGCGGTAATGACGATGCACAATAGGCTGAAACAGTTGTCTAATGGTGGCTCTCAAATGAAATCCAATTGGTAATGATCAGAATAGTACTCATATTATTTTTTTGGATTTCATGAAATTATTTTCCAGCAGCTCGACTGCATTAACCATTTTTGTATTTTCATCATTTCTTGAAACATGTTGATTCGTTTTTCGATGACATTCCAGGAAAGCTTCCCAAATTTTTGCTAATGCAGTTATCAGTTGATTGGTTAATCCACCAACGCCGACATAAAAACTTGGCAAGCTTGGCAAGATGGGCAACACCTGGTTATCGAAAATGAAAAACATCACATATGCTACAGGAGCCAACCGCACATTTCTGGTTTCAGTTAGGAGTGATAGGTCCTCTTACAGAGCGAAAATTCAAAAATATTGCGTTGTCTTTTCACACAAAATACAAAAACTATTTCAAAATATGTCCGAATACATTTCCGTCAATTTCCAACCATTCATCAATTCACTTCATCAAATTGTTATTTACAGCACGACAGATTTCTTCGGCATCTAGGGGATTGGATGAAATATTCTTTTTATCATGAAGAAACGAGAATTGAACTTTTCTATGTTTTTTACTACTTTTATAAAAGTGGTAAAAATCTTCATTATGATTTCTTACCACGTGATAACGGCTACATTCATCAATTTATTGAAAGAAGCAAGTACTCTTTATATCGTTCGTACTATTTCGTTTAATACGATTGGAATGCTATGAAAACAAATGAAAGTAGTTGTTGATTTATTGATGTTGTCATTTGTAAAGTTTATTTTATGAATTCGTGAGCCAAATACTGATCTATGGTGAAGATTTTGACTCTCTACTTTTTCATCTTTTATACACAAAAATTTGGGAATCTTTTAAAGAAAGGAAGCAGGTAATTTTGAAATACACTTTTCACAAAGATGTGTAGATCATGCAAATGAGTAACTATCAAACACAAATTGGAAAAAAAACTCTCTGGAAACAACTACCTCTATATGAACTTTGAATTATACGAAAACACTTTTTTCTATCCAGCTTGCACTCCAAACATTCGTTATAGAATTGAATCAGGTATTATTCACAGGATTGCTACACAATATGGTTAGTACGCACGATGTTGTTTTTTCGAAAAAAACAGTTTTAGCCATATTTTCCATTTATGCTTATATTCTCATCATAACGCCCCAACTTCCCCATGACTCTCAAAAACTATGTACTACAATCTAATAATCAAAATTGGCAATTACTTGTCAAAATACGCGAGGATTCTCTCGTCCACCCCCGCTTGTAGATCAAGTTGGGTAACAATCCGGCCACCCTCGTTTGTTTTTTCTAGCATAGCCTAAGTTGATTAGTTACCAAAAGTCATCGACGTGCTGTTTCCCTCTTCAAAATTGAGAATTAGTGGTAGAATCACAGCCAGTCATTATTTTGTAGGGGTTTATTAGTATATTTGTCGAGGGTGACATATTATTCCACATGACTGGGTGCGAGAAATTTTATGAAGATATTAATGAATGTTCTGATGGGTTTATTCAACAGAGGGTCGAGATGTGTTGCTAGAAAAGTTTCTTTCATTTCATTATTTCTCTTGATTATTTCGAAATTACCTGTAATCTAAATTATATTTTGAAATTTCCTTTACGTATATACTTCTATAAAACGATTCTAATCAAGTTTTAAGATAATCATATACAGGCCGTTTCTTTTAACATGTGGTAACATTGCTATATTCTAAACCGTAACAGATATGAAGACGATTAAATGGGAAAAAAGTAACTGTCATCGAAAACAATACAATGGTCGAATAAAATTTACGGGGACTCTCGCCCTTCTCGAGTTATAAGGGGAATACCAAAAATGCTGTTTTTCGTTTTTTTCGAATGGACTTGTTATTTCGGAGAATATAAAAAATGGAAAAGGAAAATGTTATTGTATTCCAAGTGTACTATGACGAAGTAATAATAAATATTCGATAATGGCTACCATCAACATTTTTTTAAATACGGCCTGTCTTTTTTATTACAGATATTGATCAAGCGATAAATTCACAATCCAAGGGTATATCACACCTGATATTTTTATAGCGTTTCATTTGAAATAACCACCCTCATCAGTGACAACAATCAAACAGAAAAACAATTTACTTTATCATGAACTTTTAGAAAAATTGAAACCAATACGGAAAATCCAAACTACATGGCAATCTACATTAAATGCTCAAATTGACGACCTCTTTGATGAATGCACATAAAGTGTCGATCCAGATAATTTCTGTGGCAATTTTCTAGCATAATAGGTGTAATATTAATAAATGCATCTCTCATTATTTTTTTGAGATGGTCGATATCTGAACTTGTCTGTATCCTTTATCTATCCCCTGACAAAAAAAATCTGAAGGGTGTGATCTGGGGATCGATTTGACCAGTTAATTGGTCCATTTTTTCCAATCCATTTTCTTGGGAATATTGCATCTAAATGTTCCTTTACTATTGCTGCATTATGGGGAGGAGCGCCGTTCTGTATTTCATGGCGGATATTCGGTGCCAATTCATCTGAAGCCATCGAATTCATTGAATAAAAAAATGAAGGTACATTCCACTATTCAATTGATCATCGTAAAAGAAAGGGCCAAGGATATTTGTTCCCATAATTCCCAATCAAACATTTATTCCGAACCTTGCTTGGAAATTAGTTTCCCTATGTGAATATCCACTTGTTTTATTCTACCTATAATGAATATTCCTGTTAAACCAACCATTGTTGGTGAATTTTGATTCGTCTGTCCATATTATTTTTTTACAAACATTTCCAACTTCCCTATTTCTACGTGTCATCCACTTCGCAAATCATACTATCCTTCCGTAATCCCTTTAATTGAAGTGATGAACTCTGCATATCCTGTAGAATTTATATTTGTTCTTTTTCAAAATAGTTCTGGTGGATTCCCATTTCATGGGCAATTTCTCTTAAAGAACAATCTTGATTAGCATAATTTTTGTAACTGTCCAATCCTAAATAAAAAAAGATGTTTCACTATGTAGATTTTTATATGGTAATATTTTCTTACCCATAATATTTATTTGATTCCTCACACTGTCAAATGCACCATAATCACTTAAATTTCTTTCTAATCGTCTAAACATTTGGATGTTCGAAAAACGACGATTCAGGTATAACTCAACATACATATTCCTTGCCAAAAGAGGATTTCTATTCGATTTTGCATAACCAAATAGCATGTCAGTCCTTTCATCATTTGCATACATCTTTGTTATATTCATAAACGTCTTACATTTCTCAACAAATATCAACAACGCATTCATTTTTCCTGTCATAGAAATCCAGCAAAGCCTAAGAGTTTGAGATGGTAAATGAATTGAGATGCTATTTGATCATAACAAACTATAAAACAATCGAATTTTGACCAAAAACTGATGGTTTTGGTTACTTCCAGGATTGATTAGGGAGAAATAATCCTTGAGAGAAGGATTACGGCAATACAAAAATTTCCAAAACCAAAAAGTATGAATTTTCATTGTGTTAGGGTACCTATCTGTCAAATTTATTGGGTTGTCTGAATTATATTTCGAATAAATCGAAATAATTTACAAAAGAAGTAACGACAGAATCGTAATTTAAAATTGTTGTCACTGATGATGATAGTTATTTCAAATGAAACGTTACAAAAATATCAAATGTGATATACCCTTGGATTGTAATTCAATTGCTCTATCAATATCTGTTATAAAAAAGGCAGGTCCGTATTTAAAAAAAAGTTGATATTGGCCATGTTGACACGAAACGTTTAATCGAATATTCATTATTACATCGTCATAGTACACTTCGAATACAATAACATTTTTGTTTTCCATTTTTTGATATTCTCCGAAATAATAATTCCATTGAAAAAAAGGGAAAATAGCATTTTTGTTTTCCTCGTATAACTCGAGAAGGGCGAGAGTCCCTGTAAATGTATTTCGACCATTGTATTATTTCCGATGACAGTTACCTTTTTTCCCATTTAATCGTCTTCGTATCTGTTACGGTTTAGAATATAGCAATGTAACCACATGATAAAAAAAACTGCCTGTATACCGAGTGCCGAAAATTTAATTGCACACTATTGCCATCTCGGTTACGGTAGAAAAATGATGTTGGTTAAATTAGACGGAATGAGATGCATTTGACTTTCTCGAAATTTCTGAGTTGAATAATGAACTTTTAAAATTTTTTCAGGCACAATTGATTTTTGAATATTTATAACAGGCTTCAAGTTCATTTTTCACTTCGTAATAACAAATTAAGTACTTACCTAGATATTGAATTTCAGATACAATCAACTTAGTTATGATGAATATAATGTGGATGACCCTGAGTAAATGAAACGTCAAATGAAATTTAAATTGGGTTACTTTCGTAGCCTTCAATGAATTCAGTCAAAAACATTCACATATTTTTTCATATATTGTGAAATAAAAATAGATACCAGAGCAGAAAAAGTGAAATCTATAAATGCAATTCGTTTAGTCATGTATACATTCAAGAAAAAATTAATTTAAGTTGATCGATAAAATGGTACAGGGTTTTTGGAAACGCTGGAGGATGGAATATTTGACGAGTCTACAAATGCGTTCGAAATGGACTAAAGATATTCCTAATATAACTGTGGGTTCAGTTGTTATCCTGAAAACTGATAACGCTCCATCCACCCTTACATTGGCCCTAAGCCGTGATTTCAGACTTACATCCAGGAAAGGATGGCAGGGTGCGGAATGCCACTTTAAAAACCACCAAAGGAAAATTTAAACGTCCTGTTGTAAAGATATGTCCTTTGTCCACCCAAAAGGGGGGCCAAAGGACATATCTGGGCTGGGTGATAGGGGTAAGTGAAAAATTTAAAATTTTAGGCTGGGAGAAAAAAAAAAGTGATTTCGACGCTCTGTATGTTAAAGTGAGGTTGAGAAAAATAGTAATCGCTCTTTTTGTAGTTCATTTTCCTCCGAAATCAGCTGTTGAAAATTACAAATGATTTTTGATTTTTATGAACAAATGGTCGATGATAACAGAAATGTGTACGTCGCTGGTGACTTCAACCTACCAAATTTGACATCCCAGTTAACGGTGCGAACAAGCTTGGATGACAGACATTTGACTTTTTTATAATTCACGGACTTAAATGCTTTGGAACAAATGAATGAAGTTCTCAATAATAATAATCGAAAACTTGATCTCGTGCTAACAGCTAATGAAAATTGTGAATTTCTAAAAGTATCTAGATCTGACTTTCCATTGATAGAAGAGAATGCAAACCACCCTGCATTATTAATTGATATTGAACAAGAAAATAGTAAATGTAATAGGGAGAATACCTACTTTGGAACAGAAACTGTATATAATTTTCTTACAGCTTTCGTATAAAATCAGAGATATTGACTGGACCGCATTGTTTGAGATAGAAAATGTTAATGACGCGGTGAATTTTTTCTATAGTAAAATATATGACGTTCTCAATGAATTAGTACCTCGAGTGAAAAATAAAAAAAGAAAGTTTCCTGTTTGGTTTACCTATAAAGTAAAAAAAAAGTTTGAAATGGAAAAATGAACTGAGAAAATTGAAAAATCTATCCAACTATTTATATGCAGCTATATGTTGAGGAAGACGAACATTGAAAAAACTAATTGATACGTGCTATAAAGAATACATAAAAAATATAGAAAATGCCATTGATAATGATTCAAAACACTTCTGGTCATATACGAAAAGCAACAAAAAAACTAATAATTCTTCCCTCATATTCAAGCTACAGGGCTCCCGAGTGAAGGAAAGTGAGTCTGCAGATTCTTTTGGCAAATATTTTCAATTTGTCTACAGTAATGACCAGGCGACTTACAGCATCAACTTTGCAGGTGATATTGAAACCCGTCTCACAATCGATGAAGTAACCGACAGCGATTACTTTGAAGCTTTAAAGAAACTCAAGGCAAAAAAATCTGCAGGAAGTGATAAAATACCACCCTATATTATTAAAGGATGTGGAGTATGGCTAAAGCAACCTCTTATTTATATCTATAATTCATCAATAAAATCAAATACATTTCCAGACTTATGGAAGGAAGCATTAGTGACACGTATCCATAAGTCTGGCAGGGTTTCTGATATTGAAAACTATAGGCCAATAGGAGTGCTGTGTGCTATTGCGAAACTGTTTGAACAGATCATCTATATGAAAGTGTTAAGGGGTTTTGGCGAAAACATTTGTGATGAACAGCACGGATTTGTTCCAAAAAAGTCGACGTCTACAAATCTACTAACTTTCACCCATCATGTTCTCAATCATCTAGATAACAATAAACAGGTTGATGTTAATACTACAGATTTTCAAAAAGCATTTGATAAAGTTAATCATGATTTGATACTGGAAAAGTTACATAGAAATGGTGCTGATACCCAAGCACTCAAATTGCTGGCATCGTATTTGAATAATCGACACTTCAGAGTCAAATATGAAGGTAATTGTACAGGGAAATTTTGCGCAAACTCTGGAGTTCCTCAAGGATCAAAATTGAATGTCTGCAGCCGTTTGTAGTAATCGGAATATTGTTGATAGGTAGCAACGGAATTGTTAGATTTTTTATTACTTGATAGATCCAGTGAAGTATGCTATGCTTTTATTTCGGCTACGTTGATAATTTTAAAATCACCAACAAAACGAAACAAAGCTCCCTATCAAAAATTCATAAAAGGACAAAATATCCTTAGAATGGTCCAAGGAATAGTCCCTTAATTTCTTCCGCACGTTTAATGAACACCCTGTATATTAAATATTGGTAGATGAGTGAATTTTCATATTACTTTCTTTAGAAAGTTTATTGAAGTTTTGGTAGTGTTGATTTCTATATAAAATTTATTGATAGCATTCTGTAGTCAAACCAGTCTTTCTGGAGAGATCATTCATATCTGGAGAAAACAGGATTGATATAGAAACGA
Source organism: Leptinotarsa decemlineata (assembly GCF_025532065.1). Classification (NCBI taxonomy): domain Eukaryota; kingdom Metazoa; phylum Arthropoda; class Insecta; order Coleoptera; family Chrysomelidae; genus Leptinotarsa; species Leptinotarsa decemlineata. Next base: position 7,330,997 of record NW_027412694.1, on the reverse strand, counting down.
AGCCTAGTTTATGCAAAAATAGTTATTAACTAATACAGTGCATTTCTTTAATGCCCCCCCCTTTATTTTTGGAATAGATCAACTAAAAAAATTTAAATTCAGGATAATGAAATTAATGCATGAATACTTTATTTTAAAGTGATATTGACAGATGAAACTTTCAAGATGGCGACTGGGCGCCATCTGGGGAAAAATTTAAAGGAAAGGGGGGTCTTGTGACACATCATTTTGAAGCTCTTGTCGAATACTTCATAATCCTAGAATATACAGTCAATATCTTCACCTACTACAAAATGGGGGAACATTTAATAATTTCCTAATGACAAACACATTAATATCGATATTTCTAGAAATATTCTTTTTTATCTGCCATATGGCAATTCCAACAAACGATAGTTATTTTTTTGTTTATAAAAACGTCAAAAAATATCAGTACGACCATGAACATCATTGTTCAGTTAGAATATTCTCATTTAGTTTTCGGTTTTACTAGTAGAAAGGGACCATGTCAAAAATCTCTAAAATGGTCAATTCTCGTCCATTGGAAGAAACAATTGAAGGGATTTTCATTTACGGTGAGACGCGTATCTATGACGAGACCAAAAAAATTTTTCAATGAACGTTTTCCGAATCGTCCTATCTGCAGAAAATATTCGAGGGAACTTGAATTCAAATTCACAATTACCGGTAGTGTACATAACAAAAAGCCCCCAGGTCATCCGTCCATTCCAGAAGAACAGAAAGTGCAAATAATTGGTGAGATGGTAGTAAATCCCGAACAGTCTACTTATTCCGTCACGAATGTTTGTGAGGTGTCTCCTTCTACTGTGTGGAGACTTTTGAAAAGGAATATGTATCATTCATACAAAATTAAAATGATACATTAATTAAATGAAGATGACCCTTATCGAAGAACAAAATTGTGCGAAATCATGACGGAAACCATTGCAAGGCATCCTACCTATCTCCACAATATTTGATTTAGTGACGATTTTTTTTTCAACGGTAATGTTCACAGACAAAATTTGCCGTTATTGGAGTGACACCAACCCTCACGTTTTCCGGGAAACGCATTCCCAATATACAGAAAAAATTAACTTTTGAGCAGGAATATTGGGAAACCATATTGTAGGATCTCTGCTTATTGATCAGAATTTATCAGGGGACTGTATTTGAAGATGCTGCTGGAAATTACTGTTGACCCTCTCATCACTGAAATCGTCGAAGCGAATCCTAATGAATTCGATATGGATATTGTATTCCAACAAGATGGAGCACCACCACATCACTCCAGACAAGTAAGAATCTATTTGGATACTACTTTTCCCGGTCGTTGGATTGTCAGTCGAGGTCTTACAGAATAGCCAGCCCGCTCGCCAGAAATGACACCTTTGGATTTTTTTATGGGGCTATTTGAAAGAAAAGGTATACATAACTGAACCTGCTTCAATATTGGATATACGTCAGAGAATAATGACGTTACTGTGTTCGAAAATGTTCGGTATGAAATGTCGGATAGGCTGTTCATATGTCAAGAAGTTCAACTCAACCATTTCGAGCATCTTCTGAACTGACCTCAAGCTTATTACCTCATATTATGTAGTTAAATGTCAATGCATTCAGGCAATTATTAAAAGTTTCGCCATTTTGCAGTGGTTGAAGATATTGACATTATATTCTAGGATTGTGAAAGCATTGGTCAGTAGCTTCAAACAGATGTATCACAGTCATCTTCTTGAAAGTTTCATCTGTCAATTTCACTTACAAAGTATTCATGCATTAATTTCATTATCACTAATTTAAATTTTTTGAGTTCAAAAAATAAAAGGGTGGGGGGAAATTAAAGAAATGCACTGTATATTAGTAACTATTAATGTATCTGTAATAAATAAGTTTCAATCGGTACCTGTAAATAGTTGAGACAGACTTCAATGTGGATTTATTTCAAATAATAAAACAGTCATCGTATCGATTTCCTCCAAGTAACTGGCAGGTGACAATGGAAAAAATTAACAGCGATCTACAAAAGTTACTGGATATCTATAGCCCATAACCTGAAATCGAATTCTAAAAAATCTCAGCTGATACTTTTTGGCCCGAAACACAAAAGATGGTAAATTGAAGGAAGAATTGAAATCCAACTTGGACAAGACTTACTACACACAATTACAGAAAGCAAGAACTTGGGTTTATGGCTAGATGCTGATCTGAGATTTCACAAACATATAAATTCACTTCGTCGTAGCTCATTCAGATCTTACGTCAACTCTATCAAAGTATAGATATCATGACTTCCAAACTGAAGTTGAAACTTTACGAAACCCTCATATTGTCTAGATTAGCATATTGCGATATAATCTACGGGCCTGCTTTGATACAAACTAATGTAAATCGCTTACAAAAACTACAAAACAATTGCATTCGTCTTTCTTATGGTCTGAGAAAATTCGATCATATATCTCCCAAGTTCGAGGAGTCAGGTTGGTTACCGACTGCTAAAACCTGTCAGTTCCACCTACTCGTCAATACACATACATTCCTCATTTACAAAAAGCCAAATTATATTTATGAAAGATAAAAAACTTTCAAATCACAGAATAATTCGAGGACACGAAACCGTCACAAATTTATTATTCCATAACACTCGACAGCCTGCTTTTCTCGTAGTTTTATTTACAACTCTATCAAACAATATAATGCTCTGCCCAGTGAATTTGGACACTACTCCATATATAATTTCAAAAAAAGTAATCAATCCTAAAAAAAATATAACCCCTTCAATTCATATCTGAAGTCTTCTGGATAGATAATATATGGTTTTCCCTTTGTCTCACCTTTGTGTATGTTTTGCTATATATTTCACCTTATTTAGCTAAATAGATTTTTAATATTTACTTTGGAATTTATAACCTATGTTTTTACTTAGTTTCACAAAGATTCATGAACTACTCACTTACCAATGTATACTAGGTAATTATTTTTATATTTCTATATAAAACATGCTGTCCCCAGGTTAAGTTGTAAAACAGCCTCGGCTGAAATTTGACCTTTCATTAATTTTTTTTATATTTACTTCTTCTTTATAAACAATGTATGTCAATGAATAAAGCCCATTTATTATTGTTATTATTATTATTAAAAGAGAAAGTGTATCAATGTTACATTGAATTATTTAAACGGCAATTGTTTCACAGTCATAAATATATAGTGAATTTATTATGGCTATGGACAGTAGTGGAATTTTTTAATACCAAGAAATAGACATGATATAATTCATATCCAAATCAAGTGATGTGAAAATTGATTTTTTCAGAAGACTTTTCGGCGGTTTTGTGGCCGGAATCACATCAAAGAGAAACCGATCCAAACTTGGAATTATTCGTGGTGGCCTGTGGTTAGTTAATATGAATGACAATCTAGACGTCAGTTGATGGCCCAAAGCCAACTTGCGGTCGTTGCCGCCCTAGAATTCAGCATCCGAAACCAACCCAAAACTCAAATAGTAGAAATAAACGGAACATGTAACGGGAAATGATTCACACAAAAACAATAACTTATTTTATCAAAAAAAGTGTCTTTTGCGGCGAGTTTCTCCAATATATACAGTGTTACCTATTTAAAATTGAGGTATCCCGTTGGAGTTTACTTAATTTATTCAATTTGAATTTTTCACATACTCTATAATTATATTTGATGCTTTGTTAAACTTTGATGTCATCTATAAATTAGATGTGATGTTAGAAAAAATAATAATGAGAGTTATTAACAGAAAAAGTTTGGATTTTTATCGATCTCGGCTCCGCACGGGTGCAATGCGGTTACTGAATATAAATTCACCCACCGGCAATTTAAGGGCGTGGATAAACAGTGATTTAAAGGTTATATTATTTAATGAACGCGCCTTTACCCCCCACGGCTGGCGCCCCTGTTGGAATATTCAAAAATCATTTCTTATTGCACATCTACAACGTAAAACGAACCTATGTAAACGGACATGGCGGTAAACGCGCCACTTTTATCCCCAGTGGGGGCACCCAAGTCGGAATATTAAAAAATCTTTTTTTAATGCACATGTACAACATAAAACAAACCTACATACAAAATTTCAGCCTCCGAAATCATAGTGGTACGGAGATATAGAGATGAAAAGGTAATTTTCATATGTGAACTCTCCCTTTTTACCCTCACGGGGGGATCTTCAGTTGGAATATTTGAAAACCCTTTCTTAGTGCACATTTTAGCACTCAAGAAGCACCTTTATACCAAATTTCAGCTTCGTAGGACTCAGCAGTACGGAGAAACAGGGATCAATGAGAAAAAGTGAGTGACTTTATATACAACGTTCATAGTTTTTTTGTCAGTAGACGGTAGTCGCACGGTTCGACGTGGGTGCTTTGTTCTCTCACTCAAATCGATCGCTATGTTGGTCGCTGGTTCAAGCCCCAGGCTGAATGATAGATTTTCACTTGTTATCGTCCAACTCGTGTTAGGAATAACACGTTGAAAGGTAAGACCTCGTTAGTCCATAGCTCGCACAAGTTTCGACTTCTGAGGGTTGTCGTTTATAGGGGTCCGACAGCTGGTTAACGGAAAAACAGATTTTGAACAGATTTTTTTTAAACAGACCATACCAAAATATTTTCTTCAGAGGTTACTCTTGAAAAAGCGACCTATAATTGGCCCGGTACCGCCGCAACCGCTATTTTCCTGAATTTCAAATATGTAATATCTTCGACAATATCAATTCAAATTACATGCTGCAAGGGCCATATTGATCACATCATGGACAGATAAGATGAAGGATATATTAAAGATAATTTTATAAACACGCCTTTTTCCCCTGCGGCTGGCGTCTTATTTGGAATATTTTTAAATCCTTTTTTATTGCACATTCAGAACAAAAAAAGAACCTACATACAAAATTTCAGCCTCCGAAAATATAGCGGTGCAGTGAAACCGTGATGAAAAATTAATTTTTACATGTAAACGCGCCCCTTTTACCCCCACGGGGGCTCCTGAGTTGGAATGTTCAAAAACTCTTTATCGGTACGCATTCAAGATTTAATAAGCACTTACATACCAAATTTTAGATTCCTAGGGATCAGCAGTACGGAGAGAAAGAGATGAATGAATGAAAGTTAAGTGAGTGACTTTCGCATTTATACGTATGGATATCTCTGTGTCTGTAGAGTAGGGAGGGTGAGTGTAGGCCCACAACAATTAGGCCACATGTGACCCATTGTACATCCTCCCAAGGAGTTGTTCTCCTAGGTCATCGTCCATCCTGTCCTTTCCATGTCTCTGGAAGACATCTCCTTTATATCGGCAGGTGTAGGTCAAGACTCGCCGAACACACACTCTCTTATTGACGATAACTCCGGACATTCGCATAGGACATGCCTGAAAGTTTCATCTTCCTGTTCACACATCCTGCACTAGCCCTATATTGTGGAAGTGTTTCCTTAGTTGACGGTGGCCAGTCAGAAATCCTACTGTAAGGCGTAGATTTTTCCTGGTCATCGCCAGATATTTCTTCGGCCCAGGGTCGCCAAGGGTGATCCTGGCAAGATTGCCTCCTTTGATTTCGTCCCATATCTTTAGGGATTGAGCATGGGTGTGACGTTTGGCTAGTTCCGCAATTGTCGAAGTCATCAGGCCGTTGGTGCCACTGGGTCCTGAAATTCTTAGTCCAGCCGCATTCTTGGCTGAAGAGTCGACAATGCGAATACCTTTACTCCTGTTGTGCCCTTTAATATACCTCAGGAAAATGTTATTATCTACCGAGGCTTTGGCTAAATCTTGCTGGCACTCTAGTACTAGCCCTGAGGTAACACATTGTCTGTTCCATCCTAATAGGGCTTGTTGCTGATTGTTATATTTTTGCCAGAAACTCCTTTCCTGGTTATTTCCTTTGTGGCGATTGAGATATCATACAGTTCTGTTTGAACCACGCTGGTATTTTTTCCCATATTCCACTTAATCCTTAGGCTCAGTGATCTGACGTATACTCTACATTCTGAGCCTTCTCTGTTTTTTGAGCCGTCTGTATATATGCGTATTGCATTTGTAGCATATGACTCTGTGTTCTGTTTCATTTGTACTTTGTAGGGTATATTAAACACAAACCTGGGTTCAATTTCATCCCTGGTTGCCTGCAGCAGAGGTTGCGCAGTAAGCACTTCTCGCCATAGCCTCAGCATCAATTGACCCATTCCTACTTCGATGTTTACACCAGCCGTGCCCAATCGTAACATGGCCATTAATACTACCTCCTTCACGTACAGGTCCAGAGGGCTCAGACCAGTAATTAATTCCATTGCCGCGGTTGGTGTTGGTCTCATGGCTCCTGTGATATTCAATCAAGCCAAGTTGAATTTGATATAATTTTTGGATGGCTGTTGCTTGTAGAACTTTCGGTCCCTATGCAATGGCTCCGTACGTCAACATAGGTCTTATTGTTGCAGTGTAGATCCAGGTGACCACACGGGGTGTTAGACTCCATGCACGTCCCACTGTCCTCCGACATTGCTCATAAGCCACATATGCTCTACTTGTCCTACTCTGTAGGTGAGAGTTCCATGTTAGTACCAAGGTATTTCACCTCTTCAGAGAAGTTTGATTTGCTTTTGAAGATTTCGGGAGGTTTTAAGCCCGATAAATTTCTTTTCCTGGTGAAAAGGAGCATCTCAGTCTTCTTGGGATTGATCAACAGTAAGTGTTCCTTACACCATGTTTCTATTAATTTGAGCCCATTCTGCGCTCTATCGCACAGTGTGTTCACAAATTTGCCGGTCTGCAAGATAACTATGTCATCTGCATATGCCACTGTGTAGAATCCGTTATTGTTGAGATGATTAATCAGGGTATCCAGAACTATGTTCCAAAGAAGGGGTGACAAGACCCCTCCCTGTGGACATCCCCTCATTGATACTTATTGCTCTACTAGAAAGCATCTTGAGTATCCATTTTCCTACTACCAGAGGTACATTCCTGGAGTGTAGTTGCTGGGTAATTGTTGGGAAGGTTGTTTTATCAAACGCTCTCTCGATATCTATGAATATACCCAGAGTGGATTCTTTGTTATCCAATGATCTTTCGATTCTGTCAGCAGTAGACCTTCTCGGAGTATACGCATGTAAACGCGCCCCGTTTACCTCCATGGGGGCTCCCCAGTTAGAATATTTAAAAATTCTTTATCGGTACTCATTTAAGATCTAATAAGTACCTAGATACCAAATTTTAGCTTCCTAGGGCTCAACAGTACGGAGAAAAAGCGATGAATGGGTTAGTGTTAAGTGAGTCCTCGATTGAAGAGAAAATGTGAATAACCAAGAAAAGTACTTAATAAGAATAACTGCCTAAACACAAGCGAGATATAAGTAGAACTACCCATTGATGTGACACCCAAGTCAACTTGCCAAGTTTTTATGTCAGTGTTGGTGGTTTGACCAACCAACCGACAACTGCAGTAGCTGAAAATTGGGAAACTATCCTATTATGCCATCGAAAATCGAATACACATGTTTCTAGAAATGAAATGAAATAGAGAAAGGTTAATGCTGTCAAGCTGCTGAAAAATAATTCCATGAAAATAAAAAAATAGAAAGATAAGATAAGTACTTATGTTATCTCAAAGAGAATTTTTGAAACTGATATTGACTAAACCACCTGGTTATTCGAGTGATATGTTACATAAACATTCAGGAGTATTCGATCCTAGACAGCTGTTCTACAAGTCACTGTAATTGAATAAAAATAAGGAAAAATCAACATTGTGTAGGCCATCCATAACTACAACACTCGAAATGAAAAGAGCTACAAAGCATCATTTGTATACAAGTCGATACGGCAAATATCTTACCATTTCTTGGGCCCCGTTATGTATAATTCTTTGAGAAAACATAAAAATTCTTGTGTCGCATAATCGCCTGAAACATTCATATAAATGAATACAAACGCAGCATAGCACGCACAAAAATCAGTGAAATATTTGATCAGAGTAATTAGGCGTCAACTTCATACACATCTTATATAAAAATCAGTAAAATGATTGAACAGAGCAATTTGGTATCAATTAGAAAGTCAAGAAATATAATGTGCGATAGAAATATTTCAATTTTATGATAAATGAAAAATGAAATTTTACATGTTTTCACTGCTTTCATTTGTAACTAACGTTACTGTAGTTTCGTCCTATGAGGATATTTTCTAACTTATGTATTGAACTAAAAATTATTGATTACATTACATTACTCTGTAGGTAATCAATATACCTGAATTTTGTTTACCTGTGACAATGTGGGTAAGCTAGTTTGAAAGTCAGTGAGTAAATTAGATGGATTTGATTATTTGGTCGGACGGTAGTCGGTCGGTTCGACCGCTGTGTTAGGTTAGGTGTGTTCGACCGCCGTATTGGTCGCTGGTTCAAGCCTCACGCTGAACGATCAACCCGCTACCTTGCTACCATCCAACCCGTGTTAGGAATCACACGTTAAAAGATAAGACCTTGTTAGTCCTTAGCTTGCACAAGTTTCGACTTCTGAGGGTTGTCGTTAGAAGGGGTGCGACATCTGACTGACGGAAAAACAGAGATTAAACAGATTCAAAAGGTTGCAACCCCAATGCTTATGCTTATGAATTTCCAATTTTCAGAAGCATAAAGAATTGCGAGTACAACCTGTTACATGATGAAATGGATCTAGTTTACTCTCTGGTTTTTAAATTAGTATATCCACATTGTCACAGGAAACAAGTAAACAAAATTCAGGTATCTTGATCACCTACAGAGTAATGTAATGTAATCAATAATTGTTAGTTTAATGTATAAGTTTGAAATTGTACTTATAGGACGAAAAGTGGTAAAACCAGTTTAATTTTTCAGGATGATTTCCTACCATGTAGTAACGGCTACATCCATCAATTTATTTCAACTTTAATTATGTGTTACTGGGATCTTTCATTTACCCCCAAATTTCATTCTGTATATTGTATATATTTTGGATTAAGCTTTTGCTTTACGAATTTTATTTCATATTCCTCATTACTAACACCACACACAAGTAACATATGTTGCTTTCGTGGATTGAACGATATTCATTTGCAATGTATTTTTATTTTTGTCTTGTATGTGAGCAAATAAATATTATTATCATGAAAAATGAGATATAGAACTCTATACTTTTCAACTACTTGTATTTTCAATTAACCTTACTGCAGTTTCGTCCTATAAAAACTTTTTTAAAGGAATACAATAAACTAACAACAATACTAACAGTAACTTTAGTTACAAATTCAAGTGGTAAAACACGAATACAATAAACTATAACGTTTGAAAATTTCCTTATAGGGCTAAACTGCAGTAACGTTAGTTACAAATGCAAGTGTAATACAAAGATTGGAAGTTTTATTTCTCATTTTCCATGATGATCTTCTTTCACATAGTAACGGCTACGGTGATTAGACCTTCTCGTTTGTATTATATTTTTAAGTTCTTACAGAATCTGAACCGAACGTTCACGCGTTTGAAATAAATGTAATCAATTTTGATATTTTTTCATGTAAGCTTTCTATTAGGTTATTCGTCGATACAAATGCATATGCTGCGACTAGCAATCGCAATCAACAATAAATAACCCTCCACTAAAAACCTCTTATTAAATAAGTGGATACACAGCAGAAAGCCATCGGAAGAGGCCTCGTCGCGGCGGAGCGAGCATGTTTCAAAAAGATAATTACAAAGAAGGCGGGGAAGAACACGAAGCGATTACTCCTCTCGGCCGGTAACGCAGAACTATCATTATGTGGTGGCAAAGCTGCGAGCAACTCATACCGATCAAGCTACCGTGTGGTGCCTGCAACTATCAGGATGAGCATGGAAAATTTGCATTTTCTTCGAATCTTACTGGGACAGAGTTTTGTTTCGCTGCTGAGGAACTTAGTTTAAAAATTAAACAATGGAGCTAGACATGACATATATATTATGAATTTACACATTAGCCCGTTTCTATTTCCTATATTTTTTAACACCTATTTGCAATGATTTCATATATTTCATTATAGGGATTTTATATTTATAATAATTTTATTGTCAATTGTATCTTTTTATCTATATATGTGTTAGGTTTAGTGTAGTTTAGGTACTGTCTATATGTAATTGGACTCTGTCTGTATATATTCAGGATAAATGAATAAATGAATTATATTTCTTCAATTCCAATACTACCGTAAACAGGGGTTGAGTGAATTGAAAGAGTAGTATTATTGATAAGTATGGAAAGTAAAAATATGAAAAAATTCTAGAGGCTATTCCAAATTGTATCGGCATCCGTCGATATAAATATACCATTGAACACCCTTTGATACCTCAGCTCAATCTAGGGAGTAAGCAGATTGAAGCCCCGATGTCAAATCAAACCAATTTCTTGAAAATGGCCGCAAAATCGGAACCGAAACGTTGAACACAAAACTCCAGACGCGGTTCAACCCGAAATCAACGACAACAACTTATATACTACTATATACTACTATATACAGGGTCCAGCAACAGTGGCGCGGTGTTCCATATCTCTATATAGGAAGCAGATAGGAATCTAATTTTCTATAATATTACCTTATTGCTCGAGCTCGACAAAATAAAAATATTGGCGGTCACACAGGGTGTTCGATTTTCTCTGGGCGGATCCCAACTGTGTCTTTTTAAATGGCAACCTATATTTTTTATCGCTTTTTCGGTTTCTTCATAGAAAATAAAATAAACTTTATGTATATCTGCACTTCGAAAATATTGATGGTTTTCGAGATATCTAGCATGACAGGTTTTTTTTCCAATATTCGTCACTCAGAATATTTGAAATTATAAAGTGGTGCCAAGTCCAGTTGAATTTTTTTTTTGTCGAATATTCTACATTGGTAACTCTCTCAAACGATATATCTGAAATCGACCTGTGATATACAGGGTATGAAAAACCGCTTGCCAAATATTGTAAATGAAAATTTGCAAAATCTTCCTTATATTAAATGGAACACCCTGTATATTATTGATCCATAAGAACCGCCAACGAAACCTCTACAAATTTCATTAAGTATTCCCTATGGCTAAGTTCAATAGTTTTTCTTAAATGAGCATTTCTTTCGAAAAATGGTTATTTTTTCAAAGCGAAATCCATTTGACGACTGATAAAAATTAAAATTACCTGTTGCTAGATAAACAAGTTGCGAATTACACCACAAAATGGACGTTCTTGAATAGTTACAATAATTTCAAAAATCTCGGAATTTGTGCCATATTCTTTCGGTCTAAAACAACATTTCAGCGAATGAAATATTTATTGGAAATCAAGTAGTCTGGCAAATGACAGAACAAAATATTTGGCTGCAAATGAATATTGAAATTTTTAGTCAATCGTGAAGTTGAACTGTCGGTATAATTTCATCAGAATGTTGTTATCAAAAAGTGATTTGATTGATATGATTTTCATATTAGGTCAATCAGACAGGAATTGTTTATTGGCAAGTAGAATTTATTCTCAACGGTATCCAGATAGAAGGCATCCAGATGAAAGATCTTTCCGAAAGGTCTTGGGACGATTCGTTGAAACTGGATCTATTAATTATTCCAAACATGAGCGCATCAAGCCAGCTACTAATGAAGATAATGAATTGCAAGTTCTTCTTGCTGTTGAAGAAGATCCTAGTAGGAGTCAACGACAAATTGGGGAAATAGTGGATATAAGTGAGAGATCAGTGCAACGAGTATTGAAGAAACATCGCTTGCATCCATACCACGTTCAGTTACATCAAGAACTACTGTATGCTGATTTCGAGAAAAGAGTGAGATTTTGCAATTGGGCCATGAACAAAATTCGTCGAAACGAATATTTTTTCAATAATATTTTATGGTCGGATGAATCGACATTCCATAAAAATGGATTTGTAAATCGACATAATTACCATTATTATGCGACAGAAAATCCTCACTTATTGAGACAGGTGGATTATCAACATAGGTGGTCGATAAATGTCTGGGGAGGCATCATTGGAGAATATGTAATTGGTCCATACTTTTTTGAGGGACAAATGAATGGTGCAATGTATCTCAATTTCTTACGAAATGATTTACCAGGTTTGTTAGATGATATTCCTCTTGACCTCCGCAATAGAATGTGGTTACAACATGATGGTGCACCTGCTCACTATTCGGCAGAAGTGAGAGATCATCTAAATGAAGTATTTCCCAATAAATGGATAGGACGGAATGGGCCTGTACGGTGGCCCGCTAGATCACCAGATTTGACGAAACTAGATTTTTTCTTATGGGGATACATAAAAAATATGGTTTACGTTGAGCCACCAACTTCTCCCGAAAATATGCGACTTAGAATAACGAATGCTTTTCGCAGCATTACACCAGCTGTCTTGCGCAGGGTAGAACAGTCTTTCAAACATAGACTTCAGCTCTGCATTCAAGAAAATGGAAGACATGTTGAACATATTTTATAAAAGTTTCATTATCAACCTTAATTAAACTCTCCCTTTTGTAGTTTTGTAATTTGCCAGTTGACAAATTTGAATATCTAGAACTCAAGCTCTGAATGAATATAATAACATGAAAAAAATAGTTATTTATAATGTTTCTTTCTTTTAACTTGTTTGGTTTGATATTGCACGATTTATGAGTGAAATTCTGCATCCAATGAAAAAATAATTTTCCATTTAGCAAAAAGTGATAGGTACATACATTTATTTCGTTAAAAAATATTTGTTTGGACACCTTCTAATGTACAAAATTGAAACAAGATATCTTTCGTATATTTTTATCAGTCGTCAAATGGATTTCGCTTTGAAAAAATGACCATTTTTCGAAAGAAATGCTCATTTAAGAAAAACTATTGAACTTAGCCATAGGGAATACTTAATGAAATTTGTAGAGGTTTCGTTGGCGCTTCTTATGGATCAATAATATACAGGGTGTTCCATTTAATCTAAGGAAGATTTTGCAAATTTTCATTTACAATATTTGGCAAGCGGTTTTTCATACCCTGTATATCACAGGTCGATTTCAGATATATCGTTTGAGAGAGTTACCAATGTAGAATATTCGACCAAAAAAAAATTTCAACTGGACTTGGCACCACTTTATAATTTCAAATATTCTGAGTGACGAATATTGGAAAAAAAAACCTGTCATGCTAGATATCTCGAAAACCGTCAATATTTTCGAAGTGCAGATATACATAAAGTTTATTTTATTTTCTATGAAGAAACAGAAAAAGCGATAAAAAATATAGGTTGCCATTTAAAAAGACACAGTTGGGATCCGCCCAGAAAAAATCGAACACCCTGTGTGACCGCCAATATTTTTATTTTGTCGAGCTCGAGCAATAAGGTAATATTATAGAAAATTAGATTCCTATCTGCTTCCTATATAGAGATATGGAACACCGCGCCACTGTTGCAGGACCCTGTATATTTTTTCGGGTTTTGATCCGTGTTCTGTGTTATTATCCCCACTGGGATTAATCTCTTGACGTTTCGACAAAGTCACCTTTGTCATCTACTGATGATTTTTGTTAAGTGTTCGGAAGTTGACCGACCTTACTCGATCCGCTCCCTACTATATAATAGGTGAAGTGATATTTGTTACTAGTCTAATCAATAAGTTCAAAATCATGAAAAATAGAGATGAAGGTCCAGAAAATATGAGCGATAGCTCATTCGATTCGGAGTTACTTCTAGAAAAATGTTTTAGAAGGATTTTGGTGCAGGAGAAACATTGCAATTGTTATCAACAAAATATTAATATAAATATTAATATTCAAGTTATTTTGAAAAAAGCTCATTAAAGAGGAGGAAATTTCCGATAAAAAAGTCCCGACTCCCGAAACTCAATCTCCATTATTTATAATTTTAATTTGACGTTGAAAATAGGGTTCCGCGCGGCTGTTACGGCATGCGCACGCTGCCGATAAAGAGAGTTTATCAAAAAAAATAATTTTTTTATAACATAAAATGTCATTTTAAAAATTTGAAAAAAAATCTAGTATCTTCTTAACACTTGAATGGATCGAGTCCCGTAGAAAAAAAAGTGTTATCACCATTTTTCAAAAAGTTATTCAATTGTTGACTATATATATTTTTTCGGGTTTTGATCTGTGTTCTGTGTTTATATATATATATATATATATATATATATATATATATATATATATATATATATATATATATATATATAGATAGGACAAAATTTGAAATGTTTATTAAAGTTTCAGGGCATACTACGATATTTTTTCTTAGTCGAAAACCGGGATTTTTTATTAGCGATTTTTTTATTGAAAAAATCACTACGCCACTGGATTCAGAGTGCCTCTTAATAGGTGTGACCAAAATTTCATGAAAAAATATTCATGAAACAAAGTTATGACAACTCAAAAATTCGAAAAATCACACAGCTAACAGTCACAATATATCAATTTTTTATGATTTCAACAATAAAGTGCCGCCAGATGAAAAAAAAAACAAATATCGTAAATATTTTTAATGAAAATAACGGAATTACATTCATACAATTCAACTAACAATGAAGCAAAAAATTTTAATAAACGTAACTAATAACTAATTATTGAAATGCTCCGATTCAGTGCAACAATTAATTCTATCTCATATTCTAGTAGCCTCTACTAATCCACCACGTATTTCGATACATGTGTCGTAGCGCTTACGAATGTTTCTGATTACGTTCCTTAGTTCTTGAGGGCTAATATCTGCACATACCTGTCGAATTCTAGCACAAAGTTCATTTCTATCTCTTGAGCGGTTTTTTTAAAACTTTTGTGTGAGAGAAAAAAGTCCAAAACTGTAAGGTCTGGAGATCTGGGTGGCCACTCTATAAACGGACTACCACGGCCTATCCATCGGTTTGGCAAATGTTCGTTAAGCCATTGCCTCACAGCTCTGGCATAATGAACTGAACACCCATCTAACTGGACAATTAAATTTGATCGTTCATTGATTGGCAGCTCGTGAATAGTATCCCAAAACTCTGTGTTTAAAAATTCTAGAAACCTCTGCGCATTAATGTTTTCTTCAAAAAAGAAAGGACCAATAATTCGTTCGTTCAATATCCCACACCAGACGTTGATTTTTAGGGAATACTGGCTTTTACAGTTTATTACCCAGTTAGGATTATCCGCTGCCCAATAGCAACAATTCTGTGATGACACTACTCCATTTGTAGTGAAAGTGGCTTCATCGGTATTTAAAATATTTTTTAGGAAATTTCTATTGTTTAAATATTCCCCTTGGGCCCATAAACAATATTTCAGGCGTCTTGCTTCGTCGCCTTCTTGAAGTGGGTGTAAAAATTTTGGTTTGAAAGGTTTAATATTCTTCGCCTTGAGACATCTCCGAATAGTTTCTCGTGGAATATTCAAATCTAAAGTGGCATTCCTTATACTGGCATTAGGATTATTTTCGATATAATCTAAAATGATTTGATCATTCCTGTCATTTCTGTTTCGTCTTTGTACAGGATTACTTTTTAACATCATTTTTGATACTGCACCAGTTTCATTGAATATTTTATTTACCGTACCGCAGTTAATACGAGGACGATCTGGATGTCTCTCATTAAATACTCTATAAACCTCTCTAGCACTTCTAACGTCATCTCCCGAAAGGCGTACAATTTCAATTTTCTCTCTTACGCTCAATCTTGCAGCCATGACACAAAATAATTCGAAGAACTGTAAGGGGAATGTTGTTGACAATAGTACACTTAAATCTTTCACAAGTGTCAAACTGTAATATCATTTCCATGGCAACTAAGATTCAAATTGAAATATAAGGTCTTAGTTTTAGTTTTTTCGACTAAGAAAAAATATCGTAGTATGCTCTGAAACTTTAATAAACATTTTAAATTTTGTCCCAAGGTAGACCTTTTACTACTTGACAGTTCAAAAAAAAATTATTAAAATCGGTTTACAACTTCAAATTTTAGGGGGGTGTAAAGTGGATACACGTAAAAAATTCATATCTAATGTTGATGACTGCCATTGTTCAATGTAGAAACAGACAAAGCTAAATATCAATTGAAAAAAAATGTATCAACAATTTTTAGATATTTCATTTTGCAATAGTTATAAAAAATCATAATTAACAATTTGGTCATTAATACGCCTTGGTCAAAGACGAAACGGACTGGTTTAAGTTTGACGATAGTCATGTCACGAAGTGTTCTGGCGATGTATTGAATCTATTGGAGCCTTGGGAGACACCCTATATTTAATTTCATGAGAGAGAGAGGACATTGGCAGATCAAGATCTTCAGACGATGTGGTGCTGCAGATTCTTTCGGGTTTTCCTGCAGCTGAAAAAGCAAATGCGTCACTGGAATCAATGAAGTCGCCCCGGAGCACCAATTCATTTTTATTGTTGTTTTTATTTTTATCGTTGTTTTACAATAAACATTTCTGGAGTCGGAAAAAAAATTAACAAACTAATAAATTTTTATGAACTTTTATCGCTGGATCGTATGAAGTATATATCAAAAGGGCTCCACGAAGTTTAAAATTTATAGGACAATTATTTATACCTTTTATCCCATTATTTATGCCAACGGAGATTGGAAAAAAATTTGTTAGTTAACAATTGAATAAATTTTTGAAAAATGGTGATAAAACTTTTTTTTCTACGGGACTCGATTCATTCAAGTGTTAAGAAGATACTAGAATTTTTTCAAATTTTCAAAATGACATTTTATGTTATAAAAAAAAATATTTCTTTTGATAGTTTCGAGAGTCGGGACTTTTTTATCGGAAATTTCCTCCTCTTTAACGAGCTTTTTTCAAAATTGCTTACTATATATGTATTGTTGTTGAATTTTACCTGAGTTGTTCTTCTTTTTCTTGACCTCTTCTCCCCGTAAAGGTTTAAAATGTTAAATCTAAGGTTCTCACGGACACGGACAGCTCAACATAAATATTCCATGCCAAAAGAGGATTTCTATTTGATTTTGCATAACTAAATAGCATATCAGTCCTTTCATTATTTGAATACATCTTTGATATGTTCATAAACGTCTTATATTTCTCAATAAATATCAATAACGCATTCATTTTTCCTGCCATAGAAATTTAGCAAAGCCTACGCGTTTAAGATGGTAAATGAATTGAGATGCTTTTTGATCTTACCAAATTATACAACAATCAAATTTTGACTAAAAACTGATATTTTCGTTACATCTAGGATTGAGCATTATACAAATATTACGAATTATAATTGATTAGGTAGAATTGAGCCTTGAAAGAAGGATTACGCCAATACAAAAATTTACAAAACGAAAAAGTACGAATTTGCATTGTGTTAAAGTACCTTCCTGTCGAATTTATTGGGTTGTCTGAATTATATTTTGAAGAAATCGAAACATTTTATAAAAGAAGCAACGACAGGTCCGTAATTTTAAATTGTTGTCACTGATGATGGTAGTTATTTCAAATGAAACGCTATAAAAATATCAAATGTGATATACCCTTGGATTGTAAATTTATTGCTTTATCAATGTCTGTAATAAAAAAGACAGGTCCGTAATAAAAAAAAAGTTGATGGGACCTATGTTGACAGGAAATGTTTTATCGAAAATTCATTATTACATCGTCATAGTACACTTCGAATACAATAATATTTTTCGTGTCCATTTCTTGATATTTTCCGAAATCACAATTCCATTCGAAAAAAAAAAAAACAATAACAGAAATTCTGGTTTTCCCCGTATAACTCGAGAAGGGCGAGAGTACCCGTAAAGTTTCTTCGACCATTGTATTGTTTTCGATGACAGTTAGTTGTGTGAAGGTTCGACGATTGTCTCAGTTAAAGAAGAATCTTTTATAATTTTCGGGTATGCAGTCAATAAGGGGATGGTAAAATAAGTGATCTCTTTTTTCTGTTCTAGCTTTCGAGTCTTTATTGGCACTCCTGGCAGAAGATGACAGTACTACCATATATACTATGGTACTACTACTATAGTACTACTATATATATATATATATATATATATATATATATATATATATATATATATATATATATATATATATATATATATATATATATATAAAAATAAATAGATAAGTACTCTTTGATCATTCCCATATTGATTTCAATTTAAGAGCCACCGGTATGAATGATCAAAGAGTACTTATCTATTTATTTTTTGATTTTCATGGAATTATTTTCCAGCAGCTTGACTGCATTAACCTTTCTAGATTATATATATATATATATATATATATATATATATATATATATATATATATATATATATCTATTGTTTGATCAAAACCTCTGGAAACTGGACTTGGGAAAAGGAAATCTGCTACAGAAAATATTCTTGATCTCCACAATTTTGGATTTGCTTTTGAAGGTAGGTAGTATTGGTGTTATAACATATTTTATACTCGTTTTCTGATTGTATTTTAAACTTACAATTTCAACACACACTTTTAAATTTAGCTACATTTCTCTTTTATATATTTACAAATTTTGTATAACCCAACTTATGTCTGAATATCTTAATTTTATCCAAGCATCATTTAATGTTCGTAAGTAAGGAAGTTTTTTACAACTCTTCAATTCAAACATTTCATCATTTCTAATTGTTCTCATGATTTTATTATGTCTCTTCTAATTTTCCACAAGAGATAAAATATTATTTACGTTTGATGGTGTTGTATAAATTCTGTGTGTTGTATTTATTTCAAAATATTTAATTTCGTACTCAATTTTTAAATTTTTACATTTCACTCGCTTTGTCAAGTGATTTTCGGTTTATGTAGAGGTGAATGCTATTTCGCATTTTATGCGAGTGATTTTCCAAAAGGGTCTGAATTTGTGTCTTATATGCGATTAGAAGCTGCTTGAAGTTACATGATACCTAACCTATTCTAATGTTAAACGGATATTGATCGACAAAGTTCTTGTCGATAACATCTTTGATGATGTTGGTTTTTGCAGTGAATAACTTTTTTGAAGTGATCTGTAATTTCCATGACACTGGTAGAACTTTAAGCATTTTTTTCCTCTTCAGTTCATTTCTATCACTATTATTTGATGGTGATATGTAAATTATGTGTACGAAGGTAAGTAATACCTTGACCACAAAGTGATCAGGAAACCTTGAGTAAATATGAAACAGTATGAGACAATTTCAGAAGTTGAATTTCTTCTTTGAGATATCTAATGTTGCTATAATTAGGATTCACATTAGCATTTTCACATCAAATATTTCTATTATTTCAAGTAGACAGTAGCCGAATATTTTAAATAAAATAGAAGTAATTTCAAGAGTGTAGTTCAATGTTTTCAGACTTTTGTAAGTCTAATATATGTTCTTATATTTTTATTACACACTGTATAAGGCAGCGTACTTGTACGGATTCAATGTCATTTTTTATATTTCAAACTGTTCTTGTGTTTTAGAGTTAGTTGAAAATAAAGGCTTCTATTAGACATTTCTAGTATTATTTTTGTTGTTGTGATTTCCTTGAAATTAAGGACAATATATCACAGTAAGCATAAAAAAGTCTCAACAATTTCAAGCATTCCTTGCCGTTAAGCAATACTGCATTTTTTTTCTGCGTGTACTTTGGAATGAGTTTCAAGAACTCGTTTGGACCCATCAACAAAATTTTTATCGAAACCTAGAAGTATTAGACTCATTAGTTTAAACAATTTTTACATTAGGGTTTACATCGAAAAAAACAAGCAGTTTCTACATTGAGCACAAGGTCGTGGCTAATCAATCAATGAGCAGATTTGAAAAGTAATTAGGAAAAGTAAGGTTGAACATTTTGTGTCTCCCATTCATAACAGGCACTCACATAAATAATTAATATATGAAATTGACACCAACGGTTTGAATTTTATATAGAAAGAATAACTGTTATGTCATTTATATTCCTGACAGCTTCCACCATTGTCAACAATGAGAAATTTACTGCAGTTTCTTGTCTGAAACATTTTCCTTAGTTGAAGAAAGAGACCATATTGATAATGATGTTAAATTAGAAAACTACATTTAGAGAATGTTTCGTAAATCCTTGATCTTTTGAAATAATATGAGTCAAAATTTATTTCTGTTCCATGTCACATGCGTTTATGGCTTGAATCATATTAAAAAAAATGAATGTAGCCTTCATTGAACTTCAAATGTTAAGAATCGTCCAATAATTATGTAACGCTTGAAAGAGACGGAGATCTTGACTCAACTGTCCGTCGAAGAAATTCTCTGGGCACCAGTGAAAATAACACGCGTGATTTGTCGGAACTATGTCAAGAAATCAATAAATGCTCAAAAGAACTGCGGAAGAAGAAACAGCAGATGCGTCACTCCCATTCACATATGCTGTCAATGCAAATAAAGATTGAACTCGCTTACCCTCAGAGTCACAATGTAGCTTATCTTCTTGAGATGCGCTATGTCCCAGGTCCCCACGCATGGAATAGCGGAATTGTTGAAAACTAGCATTGATCAGACCTTGTTTGGTGCTTTCATGGAAGAACGATGCCACTCAGAGATTGTTCGCATTTGCCGAACACTCACTGACCTTCTTGGGGAACTGAAGGATCTTAGATTGGAAATTTCGCGAAAAGTGGCACGTATCGTCGATTGTTCCTAAAAATTTTGACCACCATGAATATGTGGTAGTCACTATACCTTTCATATTGAGTCGACCTGAGGCTTCCAGAGAATGTTGCCAAGTCCTTGGCAACATTCTCTGGAAGAAACAAGTATGATTGAAGTGATGAATCCCGAGTACCTATAGTCTTGATAGCGGCAAATAAACCAGCTCCTCTCCTGGTGCATGTCAAATACAAGTATGGTGTCTCAGTGCCTGATCACGATTGGGTGATTGCCTCGATACACATGTTGATGATACCCACTCTTGCATTAAAAAAGGAAGTAATACGGGCCGGACCGAAGTTATTACGTACTCGGCCCCAAAAAACGTGTCTATTAGAAGAGGCAACCATTGCACTTGTTCGGTTTTCATATGATGGAGATCCGGACGAAAATCCAAGATATGCGGATGTTATTTCTCAGGCCGTACATCACTTTATCGAACATGATCTAAACGCAATATTCATCTTTACCAATACGACTGGCAGGAATGCGTTTACCTGTATCGAGTGGAGGATGGCAATTTTGAGCAGGGAACTTTCTGGCCTCACACTTTCCCAAGACTTTTATGGAACTCATCTGGTTGAAAAGGAAAAAACAACAGTTCGTGATATCTAAAAACTGAATCTTCAGAAGGCAGGAAAAGTTCCTACAGAATTATGGAATGGTATGGTTATCGACGGCCATGACGTCGTATAGTATGTCGAGCCTAATGAGAAAGCTGAAAGCTTCATACCAGACTTGCCGTCTCCGCGGTGGTATGGTGAGCATGAGTGGGAGAATCATTATTTGCTTCAGGTGGTGATGGGTGATCACTGCGCTTGCTGTGGAGTTCTGCCCGAAGTGTTCTTCTGGAATGCTTCGTAACGGCCTGATTTTGTAATCGTCCAGTAGCCTATACCGGGTGTCAACGAATCTATTAGACAAGTCATAATTTCTAGACTATTAGGAGAATTGAAATGAGATTTGATATAGTTGAATGGTATGTGGAGAGGAATGTTTTCACATATTTTTCACTTTCCGGTCACTTCCGGTTTCAGCAGAAATGGCTTCGGTTCTGAATTTTTAAATAGAACACCCTGTATATTGTAACATTTTTGGATTTCTGAGACAATTCTGGATCAGAAACTGACATTTCCGGAAGTTTTTCAGCCTACTTGATTTTTTCAGAGTCACTTTTAAAATTGCATCTAGGTGGCCATGATCGGACGTAAACTAATCTATGGACCTCAGGTGATATCAGAAAATTGCAATAGCGGAGTTTTAGTGACTAGTGTGTTGAATATGAATGAGACAAGTTTACAAAATAACATTTTCGTGTCTAACTATTATTTTTCAAATGGCGACCATTTTTTGACAAGCAATTTCCGAAAAAAGGATTTTTTGACGAATCTAACGTTACTAATTTATTTGCGATTGGATCAACAAATTTAACAAATTTAAATAATAATTTCAGCGACGCACTTAGATTTTTTGCAATATCCTAAGTTCTTGAAAATTCCACTATAGTAAATTTTCAAAGTGCATCCCTCCTTGTTCAAGACACATTTCAGCTCGTTCAATTGTTTCTCTCAACACGTTTTGTAACATTTGAGGCGATATACTTCTAAATGCCTGTTGAATCCTTTCTTCTAAGATTTCGAGAGTGGCTGGGGCTGTTGCATAGTAGACCCTTTCTTTTACATATCCCCAAATGAAGAAATCTAACACAGTCAGATCCGGTGAGCGGGCAGGCCACCGTACTGGACCGTTGGTTGCAATAACTCTATTATTAAAATGCTCTATTAAAAAATCAAGTACGTCTCTGCTATTATGGGGTGGTGCTCCATCTTGCTGGAAGTAAATTTGCCGTAAAACTTCTAAAGGCATATCATTAAGATGATCCTCGATTTCATTTTGAAGAAAACCCAAGTATCTAACCCCTGTTAACTGACCTTGAAACAATATTGGACCAATTATTCTGTTTCCAACGATACCAGCCTAGACATTGACGCCAAACCTTTCTTGAAAATTGCCCTCTCTCATTGCATGTTGATTTTGTTGGGCCCAGTACCGACAATTCTGCTTATTGAACATGCCATTATTTGTAAACCGTGATTCGTCGGAAAATAGAATGAAGTTGATAAAATTTGGGTTAACTCTATGATTTTGAAGCAACCAATCACAAAATACTACTCTTCTATTGCCGTCGTCAGCATACAAATGTTGATGTAACTGATATTTAAATGCTCGATATCCGTGCTTTTTCAGTATTTTTCTTGCTGATTCGTGACTTATCTGCATTTCTCTACTAATTCCTCTTAAAGAAACTGTTTTGTCAACTTCTACCATAGCAAGAACGTTAATCTCAGTCTCCTCATTTATGACAAACCTCTGTTCTGCGTCTCGATTTCCCTCTTGCCTAAAACGACTCTCAACATAGGGAAAATACTGATGAGATGGGTGTTGCCGATTGGGATATCTCTGAGCATACAACTCAGCAGCTTTTCTTGAATTTCTGTGGCATTCTCCAAACAATAACAACATGTCCACTTTTTCACTTTGAGTATACATTATTTCGACGAAAAATTAAACTAAAATTAACGAAAATCAAGAGAAACTTCTACTTTCTGCTCATAAAGCTTATGTCACTGTCATAACCTAGGTGAGCGTTTTGTTCTCCAAAGTGGACTTGATGGAAATAACCGCAAAATATTATGCATCATTCCTATCCATGGCACCCTTGACAAAAGTAAATGAATTTGTATCGAGTATTTTCCTCAGTAATATTTAATTTATGTTCTTATTTGTAATCCAATCGCAAATAAATTAGTATCGTTAGATTTGTCAAAAAATCCTTTTTTCGGAAAGTGCTTGTCAAAAAATGGTCGCCATTTGAAAAATAATAGTTAGACACGAAAATGTTATTTTGTAAACTTGTCTCATTCATATTCAACACACTAGTCACTAAAACTCCGCTATTGCAATTTTCTGATATCACCTGAGGTCCATAGATTAGTTTACGTCCGATCATGGCCACCTAGATGCAATTTTAAAAGTGACTCTGAAAAAATCAAGTAGGCTGAAAAACTTCCGGAAATGTCAGTTTCTGATCCAGAATTGTCTCAGAAATCCAAAAATGTTACAATATACAGGGTGTTCCATTTAAAAATTCAGAACCGGAGCCATTTCCGCTGAAACCGGAAGTGACCGGAAAGTGAAAAATATGTGAAAACTCTCCTCTCCACATACCATTTATCTGTACCAAATCTCGTTTTGATACACCTAATAGTCTAGAAGTTATGACTTGTCTAATAGATTCGTTGACACCCGGTATATTCTGATGTTTTAAGGCAATTATGGCCATACTTCCACTACATTTCTTCTGCATCGGTCTCTGGGTCTCCAATGCATGAGGGATCTAACAAAGTGCCTTATTACCTTCCTTGCTCTAGCCTGAAGAATGATCGGTAGTAGCTTGTGAAAAGACGTGCCAGTGTAGATTTTACAAAGGAAAATGTTGAGGCACATGTTAATTTATGTCACAAGCAACCTAAAATGACCGCTAGAACTCGAAAGGTTTGCTGCGTAGTACACAAAATCATGAGCCCAGTGGCTTGATGAGATCGTCGTTGATAATCTACAGAGCACAGTGCCAACAGTTGAAAAAATACACGTGATTTTGGGTAGGGGAGGAAGTAGTCAAAAACCTCACCGAGCATCACTATAGGGGAAAGGGGGTCAAAAATTGTTCTTAAATACATTACGTGATTGACGGACGATGCCAGAAATAGGAAATGAGAAATCGGGGAGTTACGAAACAAGTTATTTGGAATGATACAAAAGGTATAGCTGTAAATCTGACCAATCTGTCCTTATTTCTTCCAATCTTCCAAATTTTTGGAGTTAACCAATAATGGAAGTACACGAGATATTTCGAAAACCATTAGACACATACATATTCCATTTTTAATCCAAAAAAGTCAAAATTTTCTCAACAAGTTTTTTATAATGGCTACGAAATGGAGGAACAAAACACAAGCACTTTCGCATAGGCACCGCTCTAAGAGCGGTGCCTATGCGAAAGTAGTGATTCAGATTGGATTTGAATCGATGGAGGTTAAATCCATTTGGGAAAACGTCCTCAGAAATGGAAGAGTTCTTGAACAGTTCGTTGCATATTTCTGATATGTACCGCTCTTGGTGGAATAAAATATGTCAAGTAACTTTCCGTGAAAGTGTCTATAGAAGAGAGATAAATCTCCAATCTTTCTTCGATGTTTCAGACTGTTATGGTTGTAAGTGATGTTCGCGTCTTCAGTCAGGCGGATGACTCTTCTCTGGATGGAATACAGCAGCTTCAGGGTATGCCTTGAGGCGGAGCTCCATACATGAGAAGAATACTCCAAAGAAAGTCTGATCTGAGCTTTATGAAGCATCAAAAGTTACTAAGGGGTTTTCAGGTTCGGAACAGTGTTCCAAGCTTTTGAAAAGCGGCTTCTGCAATTCCAGCGACTTGATTGTGCCGAGACATACTGGTGTCCATTTTAACCCCCGAAAAACTTATCGAAGCAAAAAGTGGAATTGTCTGACTTGACTTTATTATATCTGGTTCGGAGACATTTATCTTCTTGGAGAAAACCTATGCCTGACGTTTATTAAGATATGCAACCTCCTGCTGCCGGTGAAGATGTGCATGTGGAATGACGAAACAAGTGTGCTATCATCAGCAAAGCAATATATTGGATTCCTAGTTTTTTCAATGAGTCGTTGATACACAATAGAAAAAGGGTTGGAGACATTATAAATCCCTGGGGAACACCAGCGTTGATGGAACAGTATTCGAGATATATCCATCGACGGCCACTTGCAGGGAACATTCTTTCAGGATGCTGAAGAGCCATATACAAAAATGATCCGACCAGTCATAGCTTCGAAGTTTGGCCAGTAAGCCCTTATGCCACTCCATGTTTCTCGATTGCGTCATTCCAAATATGGGTGACATAGGATAGAAGGTCACCTGCTGATCGAAAACCATATTGATGATGTATAAGGATATGGTGGTTTACGGCTTTCTCATTGATTTTTGATATCACTGTTAACAAAGCGGCTGGTCTATATTTATTTGGGAGATTTTTCTTACCCCTTTTTGGGAATAGGCTGAACGTGAGCAATCTTCCAACCAGAAGAAAAAACCCCTTCCTAGTAAGACAGGTGAAAAAGTCTGCAAAATACTCTTGCGAGTTTATTTGTGCACTTTTTAAGTACGATGACGTGCACTTCATCAGGGCCAGAAACCTTGTTTATATTGAGCTGTTTCAGAATTGGCTTGACTAGACGTTGTCGAAAAGTAATTTTCGGCATTGTGGATTCTAGTGTGGGAATAGTGGTACTTTTCCCAAAAAATCGACTATGGAGTGGGACGCAAATTGATCAGCTAGTAGATTTGCTTTTTCTATGGCTGTTGTTGCAATTGAACCATCCGCTTGTGTCAGTGGTGGAATTGTGGATTTTGTAAAGTTTTGATTAAAAGCTGGCAAGCAGTTTATCCCCAATTGTCTGATTGTGAAATTCTTTGCTTTCATTAATCCTAAATTTGCAGTTGTTGCGAGCATTTACAAACCTAGTTCGGTTTTCGGCACTGGGATTATTGCGATACTGCCGGTAGGCGAGATTTCTGGAGGCAACAGCTTGTCGCAATTTTTGTTGAACCAAGAGATGCCGTTAAAAGTTCGTTTCAGTGAAAAATAAATATATGCAATCATGGATGATACAATAGCTTCCGTGACATCAGAAACCCAGATAGGTTGATCTTCAGAGATGAAACAAACATCTAGCCAGGGAAATTTCGAAAATGGTCAAGTAGTTTTCTAGAACATATTAGGAAATATTTCACAATCAAAACTCTGTCTTAGTGTATTAACCTGATATATAATGTAAAAATGAAAAGAGTAGATGTTTACAGCTGATTCTCGGCCTCCCCCCACCACTTTGACGTATTAATTGCTTTTTTATTGGTTGTTGTTTGGTGAAGTCAAGGTGATGTGACCTTGAAGGGTGTGGTGTATGGATCGTTCAGAATTTTTTTCCCGGTTCTAATCCTCCCCCCACCAATATGACGTGTTATTTGCTTTTTTTGTTGTGCAGTGAAGTCAAGGCGTTGTGACCTTGAAGTGTCTGGTGCATGGATCGTTCAGATTTTTTTTTCATATGAGATTTTGTGTGTGTATGTGTGTGTGTGTGTGTGTGTGTGTGTAGAGGTACAGGGTTTCATCATGTGCTTGTTTGTCTATGTACAAACATACGTCTGCATAATTCGAAGATCCTCCAAGTAATAAATGCTCCATCGGTGTGAGGGCACCAAGTTAGTAGTGGAGTGACGTCACAGCAATAACCGTTCAACGGCTAGAGAGCGACATGTTCACTCCACGACGTGTGGCAGAGTAATGCGTATTCATCGTTCTGCCCTCACCTCTCCCGAAGCGATGAAGGTTGTGACGTAACGCATCGCTCTAGCCCCGCTATGGATGGTGACACCACGGCAGTCGAGGACCGTCTGCCTAACGTCTACCCTCTCCGAGAGCGCAACGACCACTGCTTGCTCGTACCGGCAACTGTTATCGCATCACGTTGGGAGATGGGCTTGGCTGTGACGTCAGGCATCTCTAGTGGATAGCAACTAGCAATGTGAACCTTTCACGATTTCATGGTGGGGGTGACTCGCACTGTTTAATATAAAAGAAATGCCTGGCACACTATGGAATCAGTAGACGAATATATCTGCAATAGTTAGCAATTGGTAGAGTGTTATTCAGTTCGTAATAGAAGGAAGACGGTGAGTGTATTTGTCTGTTGGAAATTGTTTATATTTTCATATATATTTTCATCATGTCCGTTTCAAAAGTAGACTTGAATAAAATTAATAATTTGATTGTACAGGAGGTTGAAATACTAGAGCAAAAGGCCTTATCATCATTGCCAATTGATGAAGTGTACATAATTAAAAATATGTCAACTTATTCTACACGATTTGGTAAATCAATTTTATTAACTTTGCAAGATGTGAGCAATAATAAATTATTTAAAACATGGCTTCCAAAACGTATTCCGTTTTGGCATGGCATGAAAACGCGATCTCTAGTCAAATTCAATATGATTGAATAATAATAGTAATAATTTATAGTGAATTTCTTTAGGTCATAGCTCACAAAGTTTTTTGGTGTGAAAACGCTAACTCTAGTCAAATTCAATATGATTGAATAATAATAGTAATTATAATGAATTTCTTATTGTTTTATAATATTCATATATTAGATGATAATAATTATATGGAAATATAAACATTACTAACTTAGTTGAATACACTCACTTTGTAACTACAAGTAAAATGGGAATGTGAGTATTATATCACTGAAAAATTGGAGGTTGCTTATTGTTTTTTTTATTCGATTTCAGTTCCACCATTTAAAGATGTGGATGCAGCACGCAAGTCAAGATTGGGTCGATGTTGTAGATCTCAAATCATCGGTTCAACATTTGTCGTCTAAATTGAAGGTGTTGGGTGATGGAGCCGAACATGCAAGCAATTATGATATGAGTGTATGCTATGATGAAAAACAAATCGAATTATGCCTTCGTGATGCTGAGAACTATTGAAGTGGTGCAGAAGTTTGTAACAAATTTTTGGATAATGAATTGGAATTGTGGCAACTTTGTGAGGTTATGATTGAACTGAACCTAAGAAGATTCCTGTATAGCCTCCAACCATACTTGCCAGAATGGATTATTCATCACTTTGAATTGAATGATGAAAATCGAGAGGAAATTGAAGATGGTCGCGAAAATGATGATTATGAGGAAGAAGTTATTTCAGATAGTCTGTATGTTCCTGTAAATCATAAATAATGTCAAATAAAAGCTTTGTATTATTTTCATGTTTTATTTATTTAAATCTCATGAAATGCAATAGAAAATGATTACAAAACAATAAATATGATATAAAATACAATACATGATATAAGTCAGTTACATTTTAAAAAAAAGATCATAAAACAGTACATGATAGAGTGAAAAAAAAAGTGTCAATATCTGCTATGAACTGAAATGCATTGTATGTTAAAACTGTATCATGCAAAATTAATGCATATACTTCAGTTTTGTCTGGAAACTTGGTCTTCCTCGTCTCAAACTCAATCTTTATATCAATAGTTGATGATTTTGTTGCATTCGGTTGATGAGAACAATCGATGACGAATAGTGGATTCTCTCTAAATTATCCAATGTCTATCAGAGGATCACTCATATCTTTATCATAATAACTTCGCTGGAAACTCTCAAAAGCATAATAAGCAGGAGCCTCAAGTTTTTTATCGAAATTCAAATTCCAACGCTCATATGGATAAACTTCAGAATTCAAGTATACTCGAATACTATTGATATCAGCAGTTGTGAATTTTGTAATATCCTGTGTTATATCTTCAGATGTGGTAGTACTTTGGAATGCGATGATGACAAAACGAGGAGTTTCCAATGCGTTAGTTGTTTTGATGGCCCATATGTCTGAAGAAGTCCCACGTAATGATGGTAGTTCATAGAGGTCCCACATACGATACGCCAACTTGATTTTGGCATTCAGACCGCTTTTGTTTATTCTACTCAAAAGTTTGAGCTTGTGTTTATCATCTGGTACAATATGTCTTATTTTCCATTCGATTTTATTTATTTCCAAATCAGCATCAACTTCACCTATATATCAGTTTTTGAATGATCGAGCGATAATCAAAATCAATTCCTGTTTGGCATTCAAGATACTTTTGTTGTAATCTTCAGCAAAACCCATCAAATATTTCAGTGGTAGTTTTCCACTAAGAACATGACTGTTTGTATCCAAGATATCTTGCTTCAATTGTGAAAGTCCCCAACCAGATGTCAATAATGTGTTAGCATGAGATTGTCCAAATGATATCATGGTTTTCATTGTAGATGTTATCCCAGGTTTTCTAACAACAGCCACTTGTTCACAGGGGCTATTATAATATTGAATTTAATACACTTATTTTCAATTTTACACAAAAAATAGTAATGACAAAAGTTGTAGAGAATTCAATTTTCAACAAATTTGATTTCAATAAATTTTTTCGCAGGACTGATATTTTTCGAGAAAAGAACGAGTTGTAATCTCATTATGTAATATTGAACTTATTACACTTATTTTCAATTTTACACAAAAAATAGTAATGACAAAAGTTGTAGAGAATTCAATTTCCAACAAATTTGGTCTCTATTAATTTTTTCGCAGGATTGATATTTTTCGAGAAAAGAACGGGTTGTAATCTCATTATGTAATATTGATTTTATTACATTTATTTTCAATTTTTCACGAAAAATAGTAATGACAAAAGTTGTAGAGAATTTAATTTACAAAAAATTTGGTTTCCATTAATTTTTTCGCAGGATTGATATTTTTCGAGAAAAGAATGGGTTGTAATCTCATTATGTAATATTAAATTTATTACACTTATTTTCAATTTTACACGAAAAATAGTAATGACAAAAGTTGTAGAGAATTTAATTTCCAACAAATTCGGTTTTCATTAATTTTTTCGCAGGATTGATATTTTTCGAGAAAAGAACGGGTTGTAATCTCATTATGTAATATTGAATTTATTACACTTATTTTCAATTTTACACGAAAAATAGTAATGACAAAAGTTGTAGAGAATTCAATTTCCAACAAATTTGGTCTTCATTAATTTTTTCGCAGGATCGATATTTTTCCAGAAAAGAACGGGTTGTAATCTTAAGAAAGATTCCGAATCTTGACGATCAAAATTTTTTTTTAATTATAAACCTTCAATAATTCATAAAAAAAGTAAAATATTGATATTAGTGGTTCAAATCCCGGTTTTTTCGCCGGATCGATATTTTTCGAGAAAAGAACGGGTTGTAATCTTGAGAAAGATTCCGAATCTTGACGATCAAAACTTTTTTTAATTATAAACCTTTGATAATTCATAAAAAAAGTAAAATATTGATATTAGTGGTTCGAATCCCGGTTTTTTCGCAGGATCGATATTTTTCGAGAAAAGAACGGGTTGTAATCTTGAGAAAGATTCCGAATCTTGACGATCAAATTTTTTTTTTTCAATTATAAACCTTTAATAATTCATAAAAAAAGTAAAATATTGATATTAGTGGTTCAAATCCCGGATTACCCATAAAAAATCAATAATTTTTATATAAATGAAGCTTTCATATCTTATATAGAATAATAAATGTTATTAACACCAATATGTAAGCCTGTGGCGTAATGGTTGAGACCCTAGCCTATGCAGACGTATGACATGAGTTCAAATCCCCGTGTGACCAAAAATTTTTTTCTTTATTTCTCACCATTATTCCTTGTGATTTAAATAGAATTTAAACTGTTAGTATAAGTGGGCCTGTGGCAGCGTGGATGTTAAGGTATCATCCTACCACACAGACTATCCAAGTTCGAAACTTGGCAATGGCAAAACTAGAAAAAAACTACAAAAAATAATAAGAAGGGGGCAAGAGGGTATAGTTTTTTGAAAATAAAATATTTTTTCAATTTTAAAATTTATTTTCAAATTTCAAATTTTTTTTTTCAAATTTGCAGTTTTTTTTGTCAAATTTAAATTTTTTTTTCAAATTTTAGCAGTTGGGAAAATTTCAAGTCAGAATTCGATTAGATCACTAATGCCACTTCAGGGACATTGAAATATATATATAATAATAGTTGTTGATAAGTTTCATTATTAATTTTTCAAATACACATTTTTTTAACCTAACCTAACTTAATCAGGCCCTGCCCAGGCAGGCTATTCCACTACACTATTCACCATGTTGGTTCAATTAATACGTCATCTGTTGAGTTTGGTTTTGGTTCTATTATTCTAACATTTGGATCAATGTCCAGTCCTGGATATCCCAGTCCACCTGATGGCCTGACTTTATGGCTTTTCTCCAAAACTTCAACTCTCTCTTCCAGTACATCATACTTTTTCATTGTAGTCCCTGTTATGTTTGACATAGCATCAAATTTTTTATTTGTAGACGCTGTTATGTCAGACATTTTTATGTCTACATCATTTGTAAGTTTGTCAAATTTACGAGTGAAAGTTATCCGAGCCTCTGCAATTTTATCGTCAAATGCTTGACGGGCATCGCGAGCAATATTGCCTATTGTGGATTGTATTGCAGCTTGTAGGGCTAGAAGTATAACCTCCTTTGTTCCGTTAATTTTCCCCTCAAGGTATGATACAGTTACACAATCACTCTTGTCAATTGGTTCGCTTGTATTTTTCAATATTTTTCTTTGCATGTCATAATGACCATCTTTTGTTAATTTACTGCTGAACGGTTGTAGCTGTCACACCACTAACTTGGTGGGCTCACACTCATGGAACATTCATTACTTGGAGGATCTTTGAAGTATGCAGACGTATGTTTGTATACAGACATGCACATGATAAACCCTGTACCTTGCCTGCTGTGACGTCACACCGCTTGGTGGACTCATACCGATGGAACATTCATTACTTGGATGATCTTTAAAATATGCCCCAACAACCAAAAGCAATTACGTCATTACGTCACACACACACACACAATCTTGAAAAAATTCTGAATGGTCCATGCACCAGACACTTCAAGATCACATCACCTTGATTTCACTAAACCAACAAAAATAAGCAATTAATACTTCATAGTGGTGGGGGGAGGCCGAGAATCAGCTGTAAACATCTACTGAAAAGTCGTGTAATAAATTAATACAAATGAGGTAAAACGTATTTTACTTTGTGAATTTTCAGATGAAATATGAACTTTCCCTGGGAAGTTATGGAATCAGTTAATGTACAGGAAGTGATCTGTGAATTTTATTAAATATTGGTAAAATCACTACCTATATTCTTCACAGATCACATATCAAATGGGTAGATTTTGCAGTGTATATTAAGTATATTTGGATCAGTCCATTAAGATGTTATCGTGTTGTCGGAAAAGGATAATTGCTCGTAGGCAGTGTGCATCAAATAAAGATCGAAAATAACTTCGGGTCGCGGGGAGCTAGGCGCTTACCCCTATCAAATCATCTAAAGGAACAATTCGTTCAGGCCAGTCTCAACACCCTACACAGTAGGTTAATGGACTGACACCTATCAGAAAACAACTACTCCCCTGGCTAATACCACGAAGGGCGTTGGATTATATCCGACAGGTGTCAGTGCAGGATTCTTCACAGAAGTTATTCCTGCATATGCTGTTGGCGATACAACTGCCGCAATAGATTTTCAATTATTGGAACACACTTGCAGACCGGTTTCGGGCTGTTTGGCCACTCGTCAGTGCAAGGTAGTGTATATCATCAACATAAAACCGTTGTAAAGCTGTTGTATTTTAACATGACATTACGTTGGTTTTTGTGGCCAACGTAATGTTATGTGAATTTACATAATTTTTTTTACAGTGTAGAAAATTGACGGGGTTTATTGAAGCACTGATTTTGGTTTCTGTGAGTGCAAGAATAAGAGAACTATTTGTTTGCAGATGTTGGTGCACTGAGTCCTCTGATGTTGCAGAAATCGATTTTAAAGTTGCTAGTGGGCCTCTTAGCAACTCTAGTTATCATGCTATTTGCCTGTAGACTGATGTTAAGAAGACCCTGTTGACTCTAAGAAATGGTGGTTTTCGAATAACTCCTGCAAAATGATGCCCTCGAATCAGCTCCCACGCGGTGATCCGATTGGGAATGTTTTCGAAAGTCTGGAAATAGCAAAACATGGCACAAAAACATAAAAGAGTTACTAATGAAGTGTTCCAAACACAAAAATAAATGAACAATGCTTATAAAAACTTCCTTATTGAAAGTGAACGCAAAATTAACGAAAATCCAAGTGCATTTTGGAATTTCATGCAGAACAAAAGAGGTAACTCGAAAATTCCCGAAGTTATGAAGGATGAAACTAAAATTCACACCAAACCGAAGGAAATTATGGATGCATTTGCAAACTTCTTCAAAAGTGTTTATATTATATCTGATGTCTCTTCATGTAATACCCTTGATAAATGCACAAATTATTTACCAACAATAATTATCGATCAGGTGATTGAAGTAGATGTTATCGAAGCTGTGAGAAAACTGAAAAATAAACTAATTGTCGGTCCTGATCAAATACCTGACAAGTTCCGTAGTTGAAGATTGTATTTACCCTTTACAGAGTCCCCTACTTCATATATATAATCTTTGTTTGAGAACTTGTGAGTTCCCTGACCTTTGGAAAAAAGTTCGAGTATGCCCAATTTTTAAAAAAGGTGATATTACATCAATGAAAAACTATAGAGCCATTTCAATATTGAGCAATTTTATCAAATTATTTGAAATAATATTATACTATAATATTCACAATCCAATACAAAATATCATATCAGATGATCACCATGGGTCGTGCATATCCAATCTTGCATGTCTTTCACAATGTATCTCTGACGCCTTGGAAATTGCAGGTTGACGTCATTTATACAGATATGCAAAAAGCTTTTGATCAAATAGATTTCTTCATTCTTCTCAAGCGTCTCTCAGAATTTGGTTTTTCAGCAAAATTGGTGAAACTCATGTCAAACTATCTACTCGATAGAAAACAGTATGTAGAGTATGAAGGCTTCAAATCTGCTTTATATACTCCCAGTTCCGGAGTGCCCCAAGGCTCGAATTTAGGACCTCTTTCATTCTTGATTTTCATTAATGATTTAACTAAAATAATAAAAAATTCAAAACTGCTCTACGCTGATGACTTTAAAATATTCAAGGTGATAAAAATTGTGGAGACTGCCTAGACTTACAGTATGAATTAGATCTGATATATGATTAGTGTTCCAATAATTGTTTGAATCTTAACATTGCTAAATGTCATGTTTTGTCTTTTTATAGAAAGGAAAGTCTAATACAATTTACTTACGAAATTGATAACAATACCATAAGTCGAGTTAATGAAATGAAAGACCTTGGTATTAATTTTGATCAGAAATTCACTTTTGTTTCACATATAGACCAAGCTGTTTCGTCTGCTAGTCGAATGTTGGGCTTCATAATGAGGAACACCAGAGAATTTAGAGATACTAAGGTGATAATCACGCTACTCTATGCTTATGTGAGGTCCAAACTAGAATATGGGCGATGATCTGGTATCCCATTTATAATTCTCACATACAGCAAATTGAAGCTGTCCAAAGAAAGTTCTTGAAATTCTTATCTTTTCGTACTACAGGTATTTACCCCCAAAGGGAATTGACTATTCCATCCTTTTAAACCAATTCAATATTATGTCACTGAATACACGTAGACTTCTCATTACGGTCACATTTCTATATAATTTAATAAATAATATCTCCTGTACTCCGCTCCTACAGAAAATATTTTTTTTATGTACCACGCCTCAACTCGAGATATGAGAAAACATTTCATTGTCAGAGTAGTAGAACAAATGTGAATCTCAAAGCACCAGTAAATTTAATGTGTTATAATTTTAATTTAGTATGTAACATGTGTGACATTAATGGAAAATCTTTGAACTTTATCAAGGACTGTATCTTACATAGAACCTTTCATTTATAGTTTTTTTTTTATATAACTTTCATTTGTTTTATGTCAACCTTGTCAAGGCTAATTCATTTATAATATGTCAATTGAATCTAATTATATTATTTCATTTATATTATTAATATCATTTGTAATTTGCCTATGTAATATGTGAATTTAATTGAATTGAATGTTATTTTTTTAGTATATTTTTTTAACATTTCCTGTAATTGGGTGTACACCTGTTGGAAATAAAGTGTTATCTATCTATATATACATATATCTTACTCTTTTATGAACCACCTTCTTAACAACAACTCTCCAGAGTTATGCATCTCATTCTAGTCTGGCATCTCATTCTAGGCTGGTTGTACCTTTCAGTTATTGTTTTGGTTTAAAACATAAAAGCATATTCTTATAGAGCCGAAGGAAAATTTCAAATCTACCGCAGCATTCAAATAACATGGAAAAATAGCGGTGCAACGAATGACAACAAATAATATTTTCATTCCTGTGAGATTTAAGTGGAGTAATTTGGATTATGAATGTGCAGAAAGCTTGTAGCGATATTTTATATTAAAATATTTATGGAAATGAGGCAAACTATAAACTACGCTTAGCCAACCACTACCACTTGTCATTACATAGCCTGTTCATGCGATATTATTGAAAATTACAGCAGTTGTTCGACATCAAACCCGACTGAAAATGAATGGCTGGAAATTGAGGCATGTGTCTTGACGCCGGGTAAATATATACGAGAGGCCCGTTTCCATTGTCAATCGATGGGAGTTATGTAAGTCCAAATATTTTAAAGAAAAAATTGTAATGTGAGGAAACTTAATTTATGTTGTTTTTTCTCTTTTTTAACAGAATATATCATTTTCGAATGTGATAAGTTTCATCAACTCAACAAGCCACAAGAGATTTTGTATTATTTAAAACTTCTTAGTTATCTCCGAAAAGAAGGAGCAATTTTAAGGTACAGTTTTCGATGTTAGAAATTGTGAAAATAATACTGGAAATTTAGTGTTATTTATTGGAGGTGATATATTACACTCATTTATTATTTTTCATCAAAAAGGGGATCATAAAATTATTTAAAGAAAGACCTTTTACTTCAAATGTTTGGTTTCGGAATAACGTGTAGATGATTGATTTTTGAAAAAATCAATTGCCTTTTGCAAAAGTTATAAACAATTAACTGAAAATAATTTGGTTTGTTTTTTTGCAAATATATCAAGAACTATTTGATATTTTTCAAATTTGAACAAAAAATTCAAAAGAGGAGAAGATTTTACAAAAAAGATTTTCCGGAATTGTAGGACCCATAACTTTAATTCTCGAAGAGGTTTCAAAATACGTCCCAAATCGAGTGCTCTGGCTTGCGCAAGACACTTCTACTTTGGACCTTCAATGAAAAACGAATTCAACTGATTAAATATCAAAATTAGGAATTAAAAAAATTCAGGCACCCATTGAATAGATGAATGAATAATAATCTGTGGTAAAAAAATTTTTATTGTAATTTTCTAGTTAATTAGTCATTAGTTGATTAATAACTCTTTCTACTCGAACAAGAACAATCCAAGTGCGGTAAATAATTGTTAAATAACATATCTGAGATTTTTCCTTCTTTTGGAGATACTTTTCCGTTGGAACAATAAGAAAATTGTCATTTTTCAATTTGTTATAAACAGTTTACTTAGGTTAATTTCAATCACTGACATTTTTTTTTATATCACAATCGATTTGTTTTTTTATGATCAGAAGCTACATGGAAATGACAGTTGGAAATTTGTATCTGCTATTGTTTAAAATGATGTTAAAAACGAATGCGTTGTTTATAAGATAATTCAAAAATGTTTTTTGGAAACATAATCTTTGATACAAATTATGACTAGGAAAAATCGTTTCTTAAAAACTATTTTCTATTGCTTGAAAACGAATTTGTTAATTAATCATAAATTATCTGGCTCTTTGATCACTAAAAAAATTGTTTTTATCCAAATTCACAGTGTTTATATTTTTAACAATTTGTTATAAACAGTTAATTTTTTTCTATGAATTCATTTCTCCCCACACAATGTAACAAAAACAATTATATAGATATTATTTCTTGAGAAAAAAAAATATATTTAAAATATAGTGTGAAAAATTCTATTCACAACTCCATCATTCTCTTCTGGTTTTTTATATTTAAATTTATTTTAATTCATAAACTAATTAAGATATAGTGAAAAAACCTAGGACTTATTTATTTATTCATTCCATTTAGAGCATTTCTTTATTAAAAAATTCAGGAATGTTTTTTTCAATTTTTATGTTCAAATATCCTATAAACTGTAAGAAATATGTCTGTATAATAATAACAATAATAATAATAACAATTTATCTGCTCTACATTACATAGTATTTAGATGTAAAACAGAGTGAGTAACGATAATAGCAAATAAAAGAGAAAACCCATAAAAGGTGAAATCTCGCGCATGATTATCCTATTAAAACATAAGTATGATCTATAAAATGTAATAATAAAATTTATAAAAAATATAATAATTATTATGAAACTGTACATATGTATATATAAAAGTGTTATGTACACTATACGTTTAGAATTTAGATCAAAGAGTTATACAATTTTAGCTTCATTAGATAAGTGGACTGTAAGTATAACATAGAATTGTATGATTTGAGTAAGTTCCCAATAGAATTTTGTTCAGGACACAAAAAAAAGCGAGAGAGATTACGTGGCTGTGGTTCTCACCTGAGTGTATGTCGGCTCTAATAGCGGCATGTAGAGAGACTTCTGGTTCCAGGAGAATGATCGTAAGAACCCGTTGGATCACACAACACTAGCTGGCCAGCAACTTTCTTAATTTATTGAGTAGATTGTTGAAGCACCTGAGATGATTTCTGTAGCGAGTCTATATATCGAATCCCCGTTGTTCTGCTGCTGTTTCAGCGACCTACCAAATATATTGATACGAGGAGCGCTCCATATATTTAATCAGAATAGGAAATACAGCCGAATTTCGTGATTTATACAAATTTTGCAAATTGAGTGAAAATCATCAATAGACAAATACACAAAGAGAAAAAATGAAAAAAGAAAAAAAATAAAAAAAAGAAAACTGGAGAAGACGGAACAAATAGAATATAACAATATAAGTGAATTGAGTGTGGGACTATAGTTAAAGTTGGGCGCCCACACTCATATAATTTTTTATCTGACGTACATTCATCAATAATTTTTGGTACTATGTGTAGAAAGAGAAAAATGTATAGAAACGGATAAATTACTGATAACAAATTGTTTATTGAATAAAGTAAGAAAATTTTAATAAAAACAATTTTTTTGAGTTATCAAAGGGTAAGATGAATCGTGAATAGGAAAATGGTTCCTTATTATCAATTACAAGTGGTATAAAAAATTTTATTCAACAAATTCGTTTTCAAGCATTAAACATTTTTTTGACAAACAAATTTTTATATAAAATTATAATTTGCATCAGAAATTATGTTTTTGAAAAATTAATTAGAGTATAAACAACGCAGAATAAAATTAAAAAAAATCATGTAGCTTCTGATGAGTGAATAGTTGATGACAAATTGAAAAATTGACAATTTTGTTATTTTTCCAACAAAAATTTACCGTGAGACCGTTCAATATAGCTCCAAAATCTCAGATTTATTGCATAACAATTATTGCACTTGCATGTTCCAGTTTGAGTAGGAAAAATTGTTAATGCATAATTAACTGGAAAGTGATGATGAAAATTTAACCGTCAATTATTGTTCATTCATTCATCTAGTAGGTGCCTGAATTTTTCCAATTCTCAAATTTGACATTCAATTAGTTGAATTAATATGTTTCAAAGTGGGCATGTCTTGCACCCGTTTCAGGACGTATTTTCAACCCTCTGGAAAAATCATAAATATTGTTCCTACAGTTGCGAAAGGACTTTTTTTGGTAAATTTCATTTTCTTTTTGAAAATTTTTTCAAATTTGATTTGAAAAATGTCAAATAGTTAATGAGATATTTGCAAACAAGCAAACCCCATTTTTTAAGTCAATTGTTTATAACTTTTGCAATTTTTGCAAGCAGCACTTGTTTTTTTTCAAAAATCATCTACACGCTATTCCGAATCAAATGACATTTTGTTCATATTTTTCAGAGGCGAAGAAAGAAGTTTGAGGAAAGAGGCATTTGCTGACCATAGTATTATACGTGTTGAGTTCTTAAGTTATTTTGTGGTCTCCTTTCTTTAGAAAAATAATTGAAAAACTCAATATATCACTTTCAATAAATAGCTGTTGAAAAAATTACACAATTCTTTTCATAATTTCTTACATCAAAAATTGTATCAGAAAGTGAGACTGACTTCTGTTAATGAGTCCGTATATTTGTGTTGCTTTTCGCAACCAAGTGTTTTCCATCGTTGCACTTGGCTATACCATACTGTTGAAGGGTAATTAGCCAGAAACACGCGACGGCGGTTCGCATTTTGTATCAGTGCTTTGTCCATAAAATTTGCTTGTTTTGATTCATATCGAATACACTCACGAAACTACCATCTACTACTATACATTGCGGACGTAAATATCCCCCCCCTCTTAACTTTTAAACGGGGTACGATATAAAAAGTCGGACAAAATTTATGTAAAAAGGTTCATTTTTAGTACTATTTGGTAGGAGTGACTATAGTCTCTCACTATATGGTAGTATGTGATGAAATTGGCTGATACTTGATGAAAATTCATAACCTATTCAAGAGACACTTTGTTACACTTTGATTTTCACTTTTCCAAAACCGCCACAAGTGTTTCACTATATAATAGCTCCCTCAGGAATTTTCATACTGACTAAATTTTACCTAAAAAACCACTGTCGTCGTGTTCACAAGGAAAAGAGTGATGGAAGGACTAAAACCACCAATACTCAATGAAGTGGAGATCCTTTTCGCCACGGAAATCAAATACTTAGAATTGACTTTCGATCACAGGCTCACGTGGAACCTCCATATCCAAAAACGAGCACATGAGGCCTGGATGGCCCTGGGAATCTGTAGAAGAATATGCGGGAAAAACTGGGGGCTGAACTCAAAAATTACACTCTGGTTATATACAAGGGTAGTGAGACCCATGATTACATACGGTGTAGTTACTTGGTGGGCAAGAACAAGGCAATCGGGTACGACTAGGCTATTAGGCGGCATATATACAAAGGCTGTCGTGCCTAAGTGTCGTGAGTGCCATGATAACGACCCCCAACTGCAGCACTTGAGGTAGTAATCGGATTTCCACCATTGCACATCTACATACAAATAGAAGCTCGACTGGTGACATACAGGCTGATGCAGGGGCGAACCCCAATCAGCTAGTCACACGACGCAGATGACTTGAAACTGTACAATGAATTGAAGGCAGATCCAATACTAGGAATGCCCTAGTATTGAGCAGTTTCGCAGTACTACCTTCAAAAAGATTTCAAAATCATCATAGCAAGTAGAGTGGACTGGCAAAACGGACCATCAGTAAAAGCGGAAGAAACTTGGTATACAGATGGCTCAAAGACCCAAGAAGAAGTGGGAGCCGGTATATACGGAGGCAGAGCAAAGACGAGCATCCCATTCAGCTTCGGACATAATGCGACTATGTTCCAGGCAGAAGTAGTGGCCATCGAACACTGTATAGGGGAAATAAACAGGCAGAAGGTAACAAATAAAACCATTGCCATTTTCTCAGACAGCCAGACGGCAATTAAGGCGATTAGCTCATTTCAATTCTTCTCAAGACTGGTTGTCTGAGCGTACTCAATGAGTTAAGTACCCAAAATGGGGTCTAACTTGGGTACCTGTACATGAGGGTCACAAGGGTAATGAGGAGGCATATGTTCTAGCCCGTGAAGGCGCATCCAAGGCTATGATCGGTGTAGAACCCTCCTGTGGGGTAGCGAAAGCATGTATAAAGACATCCATAATTTCATGGATGCAAGCCGAATCGATATATTGGTGAAATAAGCTCCCAGGAATGAGACAGGCGAAAAAGTTCATAATTAATCCATCACCCAGATGCACGGAAGATCTGCTAAACCACAACCGTAATGTTGTAAGGGTAGTGGTGGCTCTACTAACGGGGCATAGCCGTCACAGGAAACATATGAGCAACACGGGTCTGACAGAAGAAACTTAATGCAGGTTCTGTCAAGAAGAGGAAGAAACCGCTCTGTGAATGCAAAGCGATAGCTTTGCCGTTTGATCAATATAAAGTTTTGAGTAAGAAACTCAAGCCAACTTATATACTCATGATCTATCTGACACTGAAGTTTTTTTTTGTATACGTGTTTTTTTATGGATGAACTCAAAAAAACTTCTAAACCGAATTTAAATTATGTTTCACCGATAGAAGATAGAAAGATACATTATTAGCGTGTAACATGGAAAATTGGGGATCCCTACAAAAATTGTGATAATGTAATTTATATCGGATGTCCGCTTAGAGGATACCTGAATAAAATGGGGCTGTATAACAGAGACCTCAGCTGCAGCTTATGCAACGAAGGGATAGAAACAGCTCTACACATCTTATGCGAATGTGAGGCACTGAATCACAGGAGGCAGGCAATATATGGACGTTCGAAATTACGTCCAGAAGAATATGACGAACATCCAACACGGAACCTGTACAAACTAGTACAGGGAACGAGACTGATGGAATGGGTGTCATGAGAAGATGGGAGAATAAACGCAATAAGCCTAAGAGGCTGCAGTGTTTTCTGGAGACTTGGACTAAATGGACAAGTCAAACAGCTCCCAAGGTACCAAAAAAAAAATTATATCGGAAATTTGCCTATAAAAGTGTTTTGTTCTTGACTTTTTTCGCCCTGTTCGAATTTTCCAATTATAATATAAAGGTCAAAAAGATATCACTTGTAAAGAAAAATAATTATGGAATGATGCATTTAGCAAAAGAGGCGTTGAAAATTCATCGATTTGAGTCGTCTTTATCTGCAAAAAATATGTTCAGAAGATTTATTCTAACACATTCAATTTTTGAGGATGCTTACATGCATACATTATTATTTTCACTTTTGTATGAGTTTCATTTCTTGTTGTTTTGTTTCTTGTTTACTTTTTCTATTTCACTCAAGATAAATATATTTGGGAAAATGTTCTCTCTTCGAAACAAATTATTCAAATCTATATGTGGGGTAATATTTTACACCTGATCTTTTCCATTTGTAGCTCTAAGAAAGAGAGAAAATAACTAAACATAATACAAACTTCTGAAACCATCTGCAGCAAGTTCACCAAAATTATGATATTTATAAATTGCGGATCCTATAATTAATTTTTTCGTGCCTGACCTAGACAATGGAGATACCGAAATCTCATATCCAGCAGCTACGAATAAAAAACTGCAAGAATTCGAGAGAAGTGAGATCACAGGTGGCTGTTCGGCGTTAATGAGCCAATTTAAATGCATAGCACAAGGGTCGCGACCGATCACGACCGAGTATTCTCGGGGGAGAACGACGCATCCCTTAGGTATCTCTAGCAGGATTTTGATGACGCCAGCGCTTTGGGCCAGCAGGAGTGTTATGTTGGATATTTGATAACTGGCGTACATATTTTTGGTATCTAATGATGAAACTCAAGCTTGAAGTAAATGTCCATTTTTGTAAATGATTTCATATATCTTATAATTACACTGTGACAAATAAAGAAA
Source organism: Leptinotarsa decemlineata (assembly GCF_025532065.1). Taxonomy (NCBI): domain Eukaryota; kingdom Metazoa; phylum Arthropoda; class Insecta; order Coleoptera; family Chrysomelidae; genus Leptinotarsa; species Leptinotarsa decemlineata. The sequence continues at coordinate 7,288,016 of NW_027412694.1, read as the reverse complement.
AATGAGCCCCATTTTTAAATTCATCCATATTGCATTAATTATTTTGAATATTGACCAACGTGTTGAATTTCGGATATCAGATTGAATATATAGAATAAAAAAAACTTTGAACTTTCAAAGTTCTTGATATTTTTTGTGGAGGAGTTAATGCTGGTTTTGAACCTTTCAGAATCTGAAATATAAAAAACGCTAAATCAATAGAAAATGTGCTGACTTGTAATGAAGTGTCAAAAACAATCTGAATAGTTACTTTGTTATATACAGTGAATTTCTTTAATGTCTCCCCCTTTTATTTTTTGAACTGGTCAACTCAAATAAATTGAATTTGGGATAATTAAAATAATGCATGAATATTTTATTTTGAAGTGGAATTGACAGATAAAACATTCAAGATGGCGCCTGGGCGTATCATTTTGAAGCTCACGACGAATACTTCACAACCCTAGAATATGAAGTCAATATCTTCACCTACTACAGAATGAAAGAACATTTGATAATTTCCTGAAGACAAACACATTAATATCGATTTTTCTAGAAATATTCCTTTTTATCTGCCATATGGCAATTCCAACAATCCGATAAGGTTTGTTTATAAAAACGACAAAAAATGTCAGTACGATAATGAACATCATTGTTCAGTTATAATAGTCAATAATCTCTAGAATGGTCAATTCCCATCCATTGGAAGAAAAAATTGAAGCGATTTTTATTTACGACGCGACACGTAACTTTCCCGAGACCCAAAGGATTTTCAATGAACGTTTTCCGAATCGTCCTATCTGTAGAAAATATTTGAGGGAACTTGTATCTGAATTCACAACTACCGGTAGTTTACATAACAAAAAGCCCCCAGGTCATCCGTTCATTCCGGAAGAACAGCAAGTGCAAATAATTGGTGAGATATTAGTAAATCCTGAACAGTCTACTTATTTCGTCGCGAATATTTGTGAGGTGTCTCCTTCTACAGTGTGGACACTTTTGAAGAGGAATAGGTATCATCCATACAAAATTAAAATGGTACACCAATTAACTGAAGATTACCCTGATTGAACAACAGAATTCTGCGAAATCATGACGGAAACCTATCTCCATAATATTTGTTTTAGTAACGAATGTACATTCTTTAAACGGCAATGTTCACAGACAAAATTGCCGTTATTGGAGTGACACTAACCCTCACGTTTTCCGGGAAATACATAGCCAATATCCAGGAAAAATCAACGTTTGGGCAAAAATATTGGGAAACCATTTTGTAGAATCTCTATTTATTGATCAAAATTTAACAGAGGAACTGTATTTGAATATGCTGGAAACTACTGCTAAAATCTTAATGATTTCGATATGGATATTGTATTCCAACAAGGTGGAGCACCACCACATTACTTCAGACAAGTAAAAAACTATTTGGATACTACTTTTCCCGGTCGTTGGATTGGCCGTCGAGGTCCTACAGAATGGCCAGCCCGCTCACCAAATTTGACACCTTTGGACTTTTTTATGGGGCTATTTGAAGCAAAAGGTGTACGAAACTGAACCTGCTTCAATATTGAATATACGGTAGAAAATAATAAATATTTGTAGAGATATTAACGTTACTGTGTTTGAAAATGTTCGGCGTGAAATATCGGATAGGCTGTTCATATGTCAAGAAGTTCAAGGCAACCATCCTGAGCATCTTCTGAACTGACTTTCGTAAAAGATAATGACCAAAAATTTGTATATGTTTCATTGAGTTATGAAACCCGTATTCTTATCACTAGTATTGTGTCCAATTCATTACTGATTATTTCATTTATAGAACTGGTACAGCTTGGCAGATCTAGCCTCTGAAATGCTCGAACGATAAAGAGAGACGGTGGTAACTGTTCATTACCAAGTTTATCAGGAAAAATAGTCGGAAAAGTAATTTTGGCTTGAATAAATTCGCAAGTGTTGACAACTACACATAAACCAGTAGGGAATTGGAACCCATTTCTATTTTGGAGCAGGTGGAAAATAATCGAAAATAGTTGCAGATAATACAATACACACGTTCTCATTAGAGACGAACCGATTAAAAGAAAATGGATAGAATTTCAACAGATAATTAATTAATAATTGAATGCATAGCTTCTAGAAATGATTATAAAACGTACAAGTGAGTGATTTAAAAACATTGTTTCCGATATCATGATGAGATTCCAATATATACTTAGATACAACTCATATTTGAATATTTGGAATATTCAAAAATCCTTTTTCATTGCAAGAACCTACATACGGAATTTCAGTCTCCAAAAATATACCGGTATGGGGAAACAGTGATGAAAAGGTAATTTTCATATGTGAACACGCCCCTTTCATCAACACAGGGATTGCCCAGTTGGAAAATTTGAAAATCCTTTCATATTGCACATCTATAATTATAGAAAGAACCTACATACAGAAAATCAGCCTCCAAAAATATAGCGCAACGGAGAAACAGAAATGAAAAGGTAATTTTATTATATAAATGTGCATATATAATATAAGTGAAACGATGTAGTGTGTGGTTTCCTAATGGGCTTGTTTCATGATTTTCGGTTTCTAGTTCACTTGATAGAAATTTCAAATTGAAAAACACTGCACTTTGTTTCAGTTCTCTTAGTATCGTAGTTTTACCGTAATTAATTATTAAAAATCGAATGTGGTAGGCTGGTAACGTCACGGGCCTGTTCCCGCTTCTTGTTCGATTGACCAATAGGAACAATAAAAATAATCAATATTGTCAATTCGTAAAATTTAGGAAGCCTATAATTATCAATTCAATTATGGAAGTGTATATGAACCTGTTAACGTTTCAAATGATGAAAAATTCTCCAGATGGAAGAAAATGTACACGAAAAATCATGTACACAAAGTCGAAAGATCACAACATATTCACCTAAACTATGATTTTATCTATTATTTAATAAAATACAGTTATGAAAATCAAAAAATATAGCAAACTGGATTAAAGAATCATTTCAAATATTCAATCTATTTTACAATCCTCAACTGCACAACTGAAATTTATTATAAAGAAAAACGATCCCTCGGCTCGCTTGGGTAATCTGTTGAATCTTCCAAAACTTGAGAGGAAGGTTGAATGAGGTCAAGTATAGACAGGATTGATTGTACTCGAACTGATCCAACAAAAGCTTTTGAGGTAATACCATTAATGGTATGATAAAATTTAATGAAGTAAAATGAAAAGCATTTGATTTTTTTTTAAATATTAATTTATTTTGTTTCATACTTTCAGCAACAGTATCAACTCCAGATAATACTTTCTGTGGAGAATACTTGAAGTAGAAATAAAAAACTATGTCATCAAATTCAATATTTTCGTTCTCCTTTCATTTATAGTCACTTTTCAAATGATTTCTATAAAGTCTTGGGAGAGTAGAAGGATTGTAGTTTTTTTTTTCAAAACTCTCACCCATTTTTTTTTCATCATTTATTCCTTTGGAAACCCAAACTCATTATATGAAATAACTCACCTATAAATCAATGCGCTTCCTGTTTTTTGTGCCTTTCCGCACAATTGAAATCAGCACAAGAATGCATCACATAAATATTCAAATACAACAAACTCGATATGAAAAAACGAATTGTTCCTACGCGAGCTGTCAGCTAAGAAAAAGTTGAAACTCAGTGTTGCAAATACAAGCAGAATGTGATATGAGTAGTCCATTTTTCTGAGAAAATGAACGACCAATTGAAATTTTCTGTAATCATCCATTAATTTTTTAAGAATAAAGCCAGCAAACAAATAAATATACAATAATAAGATCCCTCCAATCTACGAAGCATAAAAATGGACAATAATATTTGCCTCGATAACTAATAACGTATAAATTATATCTACATGTGATTCTAAATAGAATTTAATGAGCGGTATTTTCAAATGGTCTTTGATTTCTCATTAACCCCAAGAAAATAAATCAATTGTACATTCATGCCACCCATCATAAATAAGAAATTCAACGTTACTAGTGCATTAGCCATATTGTCATCCAGTCAGCCAGCGCCCTCTGTAGCGTATGCGACAATGTGCTCTTTCTAATGTCAATGGTTTCCACAATAACTTAGTATTTTTGTTAAAATAATTTCAAAATGAATGTCCCTTTCATTTATATGACATAGAGTTTGTGTATTATCGAAGGATGGAAAGTTTTGATTTAATTTTTATTTTAGCTCGGCCAACTGAAGAAAACCATAGATCTCTTAGAGTTTCGTTTTTTGGAACTGAAAAAGTTTTTGTCTGGTATGGATGATCTGTTTTTACAACTAGGTATAAAATATAGTTTAACCATTTTGGTGGTAGTAATGGTAAAATTCAATCCGAAAATAACCTGAAAAAATCTTTTTCGGAATGTAAACTAATGACACGGAATATGCAGCAAAATAGGCAACCACCGAGACATACCTTTTGAATTCTTCTTCTTTAATTAGATAATTGTAACAGTTGTATTCATACCGAGTTGACGACAATAAAAACAAAAATGGCGTTTGTCAAATTGGATCATCAGATCTGTGATTGGATATTAAAAACCAATACACTTGGCAACTCCGCTCTAGACACGATCAATTTTATTGGTCAACAGACCCGCGGCCAATTTAAATTCTTGCTTTTTGAATTGTTCTTTTTTCTGCAAATATAAAGAGATCTTGAAACCGATTAAGCTTGATAAGTATAATATACCCCTAACTCGATCAGTCTATAAGCAAACCAATATCATTTTCCATAGCATGAAACAAGTCCATTGAAATGATATTCGTAGTACCTAGTCATGTACATTGAATTGAATTTTTTTTCCGTCAGCAGAATCGGAAACTACTTTCCTAGGTTGAGAAAAAATCAATAGTCTTATTTTTTTTTAACAAGTGTATCATTTGGAAAGTATGAGTCTCCTCAGGAATAGTATTATACGTTTCGGAGCCAAGTAAGTATAGGAGTGTTCGAAAATTGATTTTTGTGTCTGGGAAATAACATGATCATTTTTTCTGCGGGTATTGTGCAAGTGAGTCGATAGAGCAACATTTATGTTCTTATGGTAATGGATGATGAATACAGAACAGAATTTCAGTTAAATAGTAAGGCGGTTTGGACGATATTAATTTCAGGAACCTATTTTTGCCATAATTTAAGTGACACCCTATCTCTTATCGTTTACGAGATCCCCATGTACAGAAACGAATTTGAATAGCCCTGTATATTCACCGATTGTTGATAAGTGTACAAAATTTAAATAAGTCTTCGTTCAAAGTTAGTCAAAATCGAGTTGGTTACAAAGAAACCAACATACACGTGGAGCTAATAAAAACGTGTTAAAACATTTAAAGTATTAGTAAATTTTGAAGTGAATTTTTATCAAGCATAGGAAAATTCCATTCAATTGTTAAAAGTAATGAAGGAAAATGCTATATAAAAAATGTTTCCATTCATTATTTCTATCAATGTCCAATTGATCTCTGAAAGCTTCCAAAACAAACAAATCATCATATCCAAGTACCTGTCATCCCTTTATTTCACCCATGATTTAACAATTTAACTCAAATATCCCGAAGGACCTCAACCACTAAACCATAAGCAACAGAACAGACATTTGGAGTGTACAAATAGGAATTACAAGTATGATGAGCGGGGTTTTTTCCAATGCGTGCCATATGGGATACTGTTTGCTATCGTAGGCCGTATGTTCATTCAGAAAATGGCATGAGTTGGGAATAGAAGTAAGAGAAAAGGAAGGAGTGGTGTACCATTAAAGAACTAAACTGGAACTATGCCAGTTGTTTCACATTTGGTTATTTCAGTAGTTTCCTTCAGAAAAACTAATCTAATTCAGATTCGACAATTAAAAATCCAAAGACACATCTTTCAAAAGTATTTATTTGGAACCTAGAAGCTTTCTTCCTTCTTTGGAAGTTTTCTACACTTTTTTTGTGTAAAGGTGGAGTAGAGAATGCCAAAATCTTTTTTCATGAGCTTACATATGGTTGTTCATGCTCAAAATGAAAAACGAAACAACCAATAAAGAATCAGAGTATGTGAGAAGGCATTCAATATACACCTTGATTGTAACAAAATCAAATTTCATACCTTCTTAGTATGTTTTTAATTATCCATCGCTTGTAAATCTAGGAATCTGAACAGTTGTTTTCCTTAATGGGTATCGATTAAACCGTATATCTCGAGTTTATATTGATTAACAAGTTACTGCTGAACTAATTTTCTAACTCAAAAGGAAATTTTTCCGAAAACCATACTCGTAGATTATTGAAACTCGTTTTCTTGTTGTTGGATGTCTGTTTTTATTATTTCTCCTGTACGAAACTTGCGATATCAGAATCTAACTCATTCATGATACATTCCAGTAAAAAAAAATTCAAGGATTTTACACGCAATAAGTATCAAAATTCGCATTGAGTTTCGGTTTCTCAAACCCAAATATAAGTACTTAACATATTATTCTTGGTAAGCAACAATATAAAAATGAGTTTGATTCTCTGCGCCTTTATTTAATTGCCAGACTACCAAAAAACGTATCAAATTAACAACACAAAAACAAAAACAGAGATTTTTTATACAATTTTCGGTATCATGATTTCACCAAGTTACAATAGGTATATTTTAGTAACACACTGCACGCTCTTCAGGGCTGCCGCATATTTCCTACTTTCGAATCCGATTGTCTGAAACGATTGTCGTATCAGGGCATCTGACGCTCAAATACATATGAGTTCATACGATCATATCGCACACCTACAATCATATCGCACACCTACGATCATATCGCACACCTACGATCATATCGCACACCTACGATCAGATATCGGATCGGACGTCCGACTCGGATGCAAGAGCAGAGCTCCTACCAATCGGACCTATTAAAAGTCTGATCCGACTACCGGGAGGCAAGCCGTGCATTGTTTCTGCATAGCCTATCGCAAACATTCGATTGTTTTTGTCAGTTTCTTATAAGAAATATTACACTGTTCGAACATATGATTGAGCCCATCAAATGCACGTACTTACTTGATTTGTTTCTAACGTAACCTTTTTATGATATAGACATTTTCACGATGAGATTCATGGATATTTCATGGATATGAAAGCTTTATTCTCAATTCTCAATTGAGAAAAGTAGTTCTTAAAGAAAATCAACTTCCTAACAGAACAGATAGGAGAAAGACAACAACAACCAAAACAACCTTTCAGTTTGAAGAATGCGAATAGAATCATGATAAGAAGAAACTATGATGATTCATAAACATCAATCTCAAATAAATAATCTGCTCCAATCCGACATGTAGAGGATCATAGATTATTAATCTATCGGTGAGCCTTTTGACATATTAACATATAAGAAGGAAAATCAGTAAAATATTCTTTTTCAATTTATTGTCTCCAAAAATCACAGTTTCCATAGCAAAGTGTTATAACATATAAGAAATACGGAAAAATAGCAATAATAGTTGCACACCAACATAAAGTTATTAAATTCGAATAATGAAGAGCCTTTTACCAAGTTATGAAAAGGGAAGAGAGCTTTATCATAATGAACTTGTAATTGTGATTTTTTACTCTTTTATTTCCTATTCATTAATGAAAAGAGCAAGCAGCCTCGCTATTCCAAATATATACGAATCCGTATTAGCATAATAACTAGCGTGTGAGTATTTCGTTGACTTATTTTTGACAACAGATATTGCACATAGGTAATATGCTGAATTAGGGCAACAGTGATATCTGATAACAAATTTTAACGAAACCAAGACTCAACATTGAATGAAACTCCTGCATATTGTTGAATAAAACTGACATTTAAACATATTCATTTCATTTATAACAAAAATGGCTTCAAATCAAAACTGAAAAAGTTCCATACCATAAACCATCTAGTGTACTTATGATTCAGGGAATCATCCATGATGTTGTTGTTCCATGTCTTGTGGTAAGCTCATTTCGGTTATTATTCCAACTTATCTTCCAATTTATCTTGTAGAAAGTTCATTAAGAGTTTTCCATCTTCGGATGTGAAATTAACATTGAAATCTCCTGCATAAATTAGTGGCAACGTATGATAGTTTTCTTCTTAATATACAGAGCCTAATCGACTGTGAATGTGTGCTGGCACCTCTCTTTCCTTCTCTTGCTCCTACAGTAACGTAACTCCCTTTCTTTCCACCTTCACTAACTCAAACCACCCTTTCTTTCAACTTCCGTTCGCCTCGCCCGATCACACTTTTCGTAACGCTCTCGTCACGGATTCACCAGCTTATTCAGTCAAGCGCGCGTAGAAAAACTTAACTTCAAAATCCTTTCCATATGCACTTTCCATATGTACTAACATTCCTGAAAAAATTGAAAGTGCTGGGTTTGAGACATTACACTTATAAGGTATGAAAACGCATTTGTCGTGGTCTCAATGTTACATATTGAAAATTCTATTCTAAGCGGAATTAATAAAATTTCCAAGAACAGTGAATTACTAGTTATCTTGAGCCGATGGAATCATTCCTCTATTCTTACTTCTTTGAAATATGCAAGTATGAACTCGGTATCTACTCGAACGGAGGGCTTTGGATGACCCTAGAGGGTGCTATCTAGAACGAGGGGCACTCTTACACGATCATTCAACGTCATCCTACATGAACATTCGGTCAACTGGGCCTTAGGGACTTTTAAAAATTTATAGGTGATGATGTATGAGTCCGCAGAATGGTGATTTTTTTTTCTCAAAATAGTTTCTCTCAAATACGTTGTAGAGGACAGATATGCAAGTACCTTTTTCATGACAATCCAATATAGTGATAACTGAATCTGAATCTGAAAATGAGCTAAGGGTTTTGGGCGTAACACTTGTTATCAGCTAGTGTTTTGGACAACGTAAACAACAATTTGCTGGAATATCAACATGCTCTTGAATATTTGACGTAGTTCTGAGATGTGTCAATGATTTCTCTAATGTAAATATAAAGTATAGTGTGATGAACAAAAATTATTGTGTTGCTGAGTTTTCTATTTCATATAATATAAAGACAGATAGGGGGCCATAAATAGAATCAAAATTAGAATCGACAACCACGAGATTCAACGTAGCGATGAAATTAAATGTACCATATATTGAGTACAAATTACAGTTACATTTTAACTCACTCATACATAAAGCTTATGGATTGTTGAAAACTTCATTCAAACAGAAATTTTCTCAGTCGAAAATGAACGTCATTGTATGCAATATATTAATTTTATTAATATTTAACTACTGCGATATCGTCTATGGCCATTGTCTCGATCAAATCACGTTATCAAGAATACAGAAAGTTTAGAATGCATGTACAAACTTGATTTCTGACATAAACTAATTGGATCTGGCTAACTTCGTTCATAACCTCAGAATCTGTTTAAAAATCTGTTTAAAATCTGTTTTTCCGTTAAACAGCTGTCGCACCCCTACGAACGACAACCCTCAGAAGTTGAAACTAGTGCGAGCTAAGGATTAACGAGGTCTTACCTTTTAACGTGTGATTTCTAACGCGGGTTGGACGATAGCAAGTGAAGATCGGTCGTTCGGACTAGGGCTTGAACCACCGGCCAACACGGCAGTCAATTCGAGTGAGTGAACAAAGCACCCACGTCGAACCGCTTGGCTACCGACCGACCGGTTTGTTTGTTTGAATAAAACAACAACCTCAATATCTTCTGAAGAAGTTAAAATGCAGACGCGATACACATAATAGAAGTCTCAGAAATTAGAATGAATATTCTATACCACAGCATAAAACCGAACAGTTTGAGTGATCTTCTCTAATCAGGCCGTTGCTATCTTCAATAATAACGAAGAAAATATAAAACATCTTTCAGATATAGATTAAAAAAATGCCTGAATGAACAATCATATTGAAATCAGGTAACTAAAAAAAAATCTCTTTAGAATATTTTCCGTTTCAGTTTAACAGTTTTCTGAAAATCATTTTGAATTCATTTTGAGAGGAAGAAGACCTAAGTATGCTAAATTCCGCCAAGTAAAATAAAAGCCATTTATTACTATTATTTTTAAATTTCACTGAAAATAAATGAAACTAGAAGGGTTCCTTCAGAGTTCAAATTGAAATAATGTTTTAAGGTAACACTTGTGAGATTTTCAGTGACCACTTTAGATAATCGCAACACATATTTCACTTTGCAATAGCTTCCTCAGGCATGTTCATACTAATTGAATTCTTCCTAATCAGTGCTTTATATAATATGACGATTTCAATCATGTGACTTTCCACCTACTTGAGTAAAGGTATGAACTAATTGAAAATGTGAACAATAAGAACAAATTTTACAAACTCATTAAATGGACATGTAATAAAGCAATTAAAAATTTCCACTTAAAAAAATATTCAATACTAGGAAAGTATTCAATTCTATCTCACCATGCAGAACATTTTCAGAGTTTCTGAATCTATTGGTTTTCAAGCATTTCAAAAGACTGCCTTGCTCTCCCAAATGTAATACGTCATAGTCGTAGTTGAACTGATGCCCCTCTCTGAAAAAGTTTTGCAAAATTAAAAAAACTACTTCAATCATCTTTCATTTTTTGGGAAACAGTTTCACCCCGTTTGGCCAATATAAAATTTTGGGCAAGAACCACAAGTGACCTCATATACTCCTGATCTCTCCGTTACAAAAGTTTTTTCTTCTTTGTTTTTGATAAATATTTTCAAATTATCAGTTGTTCTGTAAGCTACATAGTTTTTCCTCTTCAAAAAAAACCAAATTATGTCAATGTCCTATTTCTTGCCTTCGTCGGCAGCAAATTGTTTGATGAAACTCAGTTCTTTCTGTTTTAATTCTCATTTTTCATGATGTTTTCTTTGGAGCGACTACAAATGACACCACTGGTCTTATTGAAAAATTGGTTTTATGTACTTTAACGCCGCAAATAAATATTATGAAGCTGATTGAGTTGGCATACACATAATTGATATGATTGAAATGATACTATGATATATCAACTTTGGACCTTTCTGGTACAGAGTTGAAAGATCATAGTATTATAGATATAATAGTTGACTTGTGGTTCTTACCAAAACTTTATATCGGCCAAACGGAAAGAACTTTCTCCCAAAGAATAAAATACCATAGGAACGGTTTCTTGAATGTTAACTCCAATGCCATATATGTAAACCATCTTTTGTCAAAGTGGCATGAGTTCGTCCATACTATGACGTTTTACATTTCGAAGAGAATTGTTTGAAAGCCATTCTCTTGGAATGCTCGGAAATAAATAGATTCAAGAATAGGGAACATTTTCCTGAATGACCAAATGAAATGGAATACTTTTTTTCCTTTCCTTCCTTCTTTCTAATATGGAAATTGGTAATTCCTTTAGTACTTATGTGAAAATCTCGCAAGAGAGTGTTACATGAATACGTTACGGATTTTCATTTGTATATCGGCCAATTCCATCACATAAAAATAACATTATTGAGAATGACGATTCTCTTATCGAAAACAGAAAACTCAAATCTCGATTATCAAAAAAATACGAGGATTCCAACGGCGGTCTGTTGTAAAAACAAACTTTGGCACCGACTGCCGAATGAAATACCTGAAGTTACCTGTTAATATTGAAAACTTCAGAGAGGGAAAAAGCGATTCCCGCTTCGGCGGTCGATGTCGAAGCTTTTCATCTTTGCAAAAAAGTCGTTATCGCGAATTCTTATTCGAGGCTGATGAAATCTATAGTATTTTGAAGCAGAACTGTCTGGTTTAGTCCAATTGTAACGCTTGCGCTCTGACAGTGAACAATACATAGTGGGAGCATGTCCGACAGACGATCCAGAAATTGTTCAAGAAATATTGGACCAAATATTTTTCTGCGAACCTTCTCATCCCATATTTTTTCAGTATATTGTTTTGAACACATTACACACCATTCCAGAACCATAAAATGATTCAATAGGTGGAATAATTGAAAAAGTAGCTTCTTTCATTTCGAATGAATATTATGAAGCTGATTAAGTTGGCAAAAATATAATTGACATGATTGAAATAAATGTACTCATTGAATGAAGATGCAGATGTTGTGGAGTAGCCACATGGGATTGTGGCTTACCGCGGGCAAAAATGTGAATTCCTGTCTACTATAGTCTCAACGAGCGTGCTCGTGAAATACCTGAGTATCTATTTCTCGGTACAGGAAGTAATGGTTGAATGTGGTGAAGCTCTAGGTCAGCTCTAGGTCAAAAGACATATTTCGCCGTCCGAATACACATGATGAGAGACATGATGAGAGATGCGTTGTTGATCTGAAAGTGTTGACCTTTAAGGAGAATAATATAAAATAATATTAGAGCCAAGGCTCTTTCCAAGTGTGAATGCAAGAGAGTGATGGCCGCTACAACAAGATTGGGTCACTAGAACTTTGATTTGATCAATATGGTCACATATGAAAGTAGTTCGGTACGATGGGATCATGAGTGAGTTTTTGGTCTGCTCAAACAATGTAACCGGAAGGTGATACAGTGTTGGTCTCTGAATGGGCAGAACGATGTTTGGCCTGAGTTCTTGTGTTACCTTATTATGGGGGTAAACATCGTACAACAGGAGATGTACTCGGGTTAGTCATATTCAACATAGAGACCACTCTGCGGCTTCAACGTAAAACATGGCGAAAGTACCCATTACCATCAACGGAAAGGTGGAAAGAGTTTATATCTAGGGTTTCGTCCTACGCGTTTGTATTTGACATTATCACGAAGTTTCTCACTTGCCACATTCATGTGCTCTGCTTGGGTGGCTGAATTCGAAACTGAAGTCATTCTTATCGATGATTGTCTATTCATCCGTTGCCTCAGGCTGTAGTTGTGACGTGGAAAGTTGTAATTGATCGGCGGTGTGCATGTTTGGCGGGAAACATTTCGATTGTCTCGCTCGACTGAAGGCCATTGATTATTTTCTGGGCGATGTGTTTACTGTTGGTGGTGCACTGGCCATAGTTTCACCTCATCCATGGAGATCATCACTATCACGTCATAAATCTCAGAACATTGCACGCAATTCTTCTGCAAATCACAACACCGTTCCCACTACCAACCCCACCTTCGCTTCCACTACGACTTTGAAGTCGTTTTCAAGAAACTAAGATTACATTAATGTCTCAATCTGTCTACTACTCAGTTAGTGACACGCTACTTTGTGAAATGTTCATAGGACGATTTTCTTGTAAGCACCCCCTTTTCTATTCACGAGATCTAAAATGAATGCGATTCTATAAAGTGCAATTCAGATATCAGGTTTCCCCTCAAAAACATATGGATACGTTATATCAGGTGATCTAGCGGGGCTCTTCTGAGTGACTGCGTCTGAAGTGGAAGATGAACTTTTATTGAAATGAACTAGAGTGAGTTTTGAACAAATGTTTTCTTGAATTTAGGATACTCATCGTTTGTTCGCAGATTCTCGAAACTGAAACTCGAAACTCAGGTACGGCTTAGGAACGATACTCACTTTTATTTGAAAAAAAAGTTGATAGCACCCTATCGGTGACGAGTGATGCAACTCTATTGTCTTTTTCATCGAAAAGTATCAAAAATGATACTTCTTTACGTGAAATTTGTCTGACCTCGATACCTTATTCCGTTCAGGTCAGTCCGGGATTTAGTATCACGCATAATGATATTCAACTTCCTGCGACAGATGTATATTTTCACTCTGAAGTACAAAACTTTATATCCATTATGATTAAAAATAAGTAGTAACTTTTCAATGACGACTTCATTACAGTGAGGTCAGGAAGACGACTATCTATTATACATGCCACTACTGTTTTCCCCATAATGGTCTTTGTAGCGGTCCCATATATATTTGATTTCCCTGATTCATAAAGGCTCTTCTAGCTTGTTGTCATACCCATGACAAATTTTCATTTCATCAGGAAACATTCCTGTTTAATTTTTAGATGAGGGGAAAAAGTTAAAATAACAGATCCTAACAATCGGTCTGCTGACAAGTATAAGTCTATAGAATATATTATTGCAAAACCCATGCGATCTGAGCAAGTTTCCAGATCTGTCTAATTCTTTTTTTTAGGACAAAAGATGAGGGTGAAAATCTGATGGGGGTGAGAGACTCTGGTTTCATCAGATATATTCCAAATATATTACCCATATTACTACTGATACATCTATTACTCCTCTATATCTTATATTTACGGAAGTAGGTTTATTTCCTGACTTAAGGATGTCTCGGTTGTTTGTCATTAACCATACCTAATGTTCACCTCTTTCATTGATGTAAGCACTTTCCTAGGACATGTGTTGCGCATTTGCATCACAGCTAATCATTAGGTTCGATCGGCAGTAATTTACTAACTCTTCTATGTCACTGACGTGGTAATTGAGAATATATAAAATTGTCGGCAGATATTTCATCCCTTTTGGATAATTATATATGTTCTTGAAGTCACTGAAGTCACTTGAAGATCAACTCGTGATGTAATACAAAGGCCAAGGCATAGGCTCATTTGCGGCGCCGAGGCCAAAAGGCGGAAGAGAGCAGGAGTGGGAGCAACTGTAAGTGCAGCATCCTCCTCCCCCACTTCACCTCCAACAGCAAAGGCACTTCCTGTGGTGGGCGCCAAGAGCTCCGCTTTGAATGAAGGCAAGGAACCGGCTGCCTCTGCAGGAAAGAGCCCTCACTTGAGCACCTCCACGGAGGGAACCCCAAGAAGGTTGAAAAAGCCGCGCAACGACTGTAATATCGCTGCACCTTCTAAAACCTTCGGGGAGGCCGCCGTGAGACACCTCAAGGTTGCCAAAAAGAGTGTGTGTTCAACAAGTCTTGTCCTACACTTGCCGATATAAAGATGTCTCCTAGTGACCTGTCCACCTTCCTAAAAAGGACAGGATGGACGATGACCTAGGAGGACAACTCTTCGGGAGGATGTACAATGGGTCACATGTGGCCTAAGTGCTGTGGGCCTCCACTCACCCTCCCCACTCTACAGATACAGAAGTCACTGAGGATTTGTTATGAATTAACTCTTCCTGGATCCCTCTTAGTCCAATTCTATTCACCACGCTCATCAGGTGTATCCTTCCGTTTATACTTGCTGTCTATTGAATTTTTATGAGTATACGAGAAGGGGTTGTACAACCAAGGAGCCCCATGCATTAATTCCAGTTAATAGGTTACTTGATATACCGGAGGCATATCTGTTAGGACCAACGTACCATTCATAACTATGTACGAGTCTATGTTCTACTCTACACTTGATATTTTTTCCAGAAGTATTGCAAAAATATGTTTTTCAATGACTATTGAAAAGAGTGACCGCCATATGTGACCATTTCCTGTTGGGTGAGTAGATAAAATCATCCATAACTGACAGAATCAAACCAATGAACAGATTTATGACTCACTACCTTAGTGACCAATTATTTTGAGGAAAACAAAGTTTTTTACAGACATGATCTCTTCAGCCCAATCTCATGTTTTTCAAAATTAAACAATTCAAACCAGTGAAAAAGAATATAACAATTATTCAAATGAAGTAATAATGATTATTTTTAGCTTTGTTGTTAATTGAACAGTAATTTTCATATTATTTGGTACCGAAAAAAATATATACCAAAATTTTTATCGTCATAACTTCATCAGTTTTGATGCTAGGGAGTTTCACACAGAATTATAACATACATCAACCAATCCCTTTATTATATGCTACATCTACACTGAGAATGATTTTTTAAATCCTTCTGAAAACTGCGTTTATTGGTTGAAAAATTGACACTTTTACTCGCAAGTAAAAAATATGGACTTTCTGAAAAAAATTTATGAGAGAAAAAATTGCTCAGAATAAGTCAATATATTCATTGCGATACTTAATTTCAATGAAACATTGATTCAACCCCGGTACAAGGTCAATTTTGAAAAAGAAGGTAAGTAGAACCAAGATCCAAATTTTTGTGACAATCGATGCTGTTTGGCGAATGTTTTTGACTGGACTTATAGTACGTACTGTATAGTTGTTTTTGAGATAGATATATCCGATTTAGAACAAGTCGATAGTAAACATAAAGCAAAGTCTAAAAGCGATATTCTCATTGATATTTCAACATTTTTCTCTTTGGGATTTTTTTATATCTTTCTTTTAATATTCAACAACAATTAATCAAACGACTCCTGTGATACATCTGATATTGTGATATTTATAAGAAACAGTTACTCTGAATTATTTAAATTCAGTGTTTACTCTCAAATTGTTTCAGTAAAATTCTGTCACTTTTCCCAAACATACATTATCATTTTATTTCCGAGGGCGATTTTGAAGAGAATGGGACATTTCGAAACGTTGTACGGGAGATCTTTGTTTACTTTAATTATTGTACATTGATTTTTCAACAAACACAGACATATTTCCTCTTCCATTCCAAAAAGCAGAACCATACGGCATACTGAAAGATACCAGTATTAACAATCCTCAAAAGAAAATACTATTTCCGACTATAATAAAAACAAAACTCTTGTCCGTCATCTGCTAACAGAAAACATCAGACGATCAGTCGTTACTATCCAACGACTTTCATGGCCTGCTCTCCAGCAGCATCCAAGTTACAACGTTGCCATGAGTGATGAATATATTCCCCAACTCGATTACATTCATTTCCATTTTTTGCATTAAATACTTCTAGAACAACCGTTGTATTAACATCCAATGGATAACTTTTTGAGGAATCAAATAAGTCTGATGACTCTGTCTAAGAGTGATACATTAAAAAAATGTCTAAATGAGTAGTTGTTTACAGCTGATTCTCGGCCTCCCCCCACCACTATGACGTATTAATTGCTTTTTTTTATTGGTTGTTGTTTGGTGAAGTTTTTTTGTTGTGCAGTGAAGTCAAGGCATTGTGACCTTGAAGTGTCTGGTGCATGGATCGTTCAGATTTTTTTTTCATATGAGATTTTGTGTGTTTATGTGTGTGTGTAGGAGAATGCACGGTACAGGGTTTCATCATGTGCTTGTTTGTCTATGTACAAACATACGTCTGCATACTTCGAAGATCCTCCAAGTAATAAATGCTCCATCGGTGTTAGGGCACCAAGTTAGTAGTGGAGTGACGTCACAGCAATAACCGTTCAACGGCTAGAGAGCGACATGTTCACTCCACGACGTGTGGCAGAGTAATGCGTATTCATCGGTCTGCCCTCACCTCTCCTGAAGCGATGAAGGTTCGCTCTAGCCCCGCTATCGATGGTGACACAACGGCAGCCGAGGACTGTTTGCCTAGCGTCTACCCTCTCCGAGACCGCAACGACCACTGCTTGCTCGTACCGGCAACTGTTATCGCATCAAGTTGGGAGATGGGCTTGTCTGTGACGTCAGGCATCTCTAGTGGATAGCAACTAGCAATGTGAATCTTTCACGGTTTCATGGTGGGGGTGACTCACACTGTTTAATATAAAAGAAATGCCTGGCACACTATGAAATCAGTAGACGAATATATCTGCAGCAGTTAGCAATTGGTAGAGTGTTATTCAGTTCGTAATAGAAGGAAGACGGTGAGTGTATTTGTCTGTTGGAAATTGTTTATATTTTCATATATATTTTCATCATGTCCGTTTCAAAAGTAGACTTGAATAAAATTAATAATTTGATTGTACAGGAGGTTGAAATACTAGAGCAAAAGGCCTTATCATCATTGCCAATTGATGAAGTGTACATAATTAAAAATATGTCAACTTATTCTACACGATTTGGTAAATCAATTTTATTAACTTTGCAAGATGTGAGCAATGATAAATTATTTAAAACATGGCTACCAAAACGTATTTCGTTGCAATTCAGTGATGACGATATATCTTGTATCAACTCATCAGGTGGTAAATATACGATGATGTATTTAGGACAGAGCCAACAAAGTTTTGCTGGCATGAAAACGCGATCTCTAGTCAAATTCAATATGATTGAATAATAGTAATAATTTATAGTGAATTTCTTTAGGTCATAGCTTACAAAGTTTTTTTTGGTGTGAAAACGATAACTCTAGTCAAATTCAATATGATTGAATAATAATAGTAATTATAATGAATTTCTTATTGTTTTATTAATATTCATATATTAGATGATAATTATATGGAAATATAAACATTACTAACTTAGTTGAATACACTCACTTTGTAACTACAAGTAAAATGGGAATGTGAGTATTATATCACTGAAAAATTGGAGGTTGCTTATTGTTTTTTTTTTGTTCGATTTCAGTTCCACCATTTAAAGATGTGGATGCAGTACGCAAGTCAAGATTGGGTCGATATTGTAGATCTCAAATCATCGGTTCAACATTTGTCGTCTAAATTGAAGGTGTTGGGTGATGGAGCCGAACATGCAAGCGTTTATGATATGAGTGTATGCTATGATGAAAAACAAATCGAATTATGCCTTCGTGATGCTGAGAACTATTGGAGTGGTGCAGAAGTTTGCAACAAATTTTTGGATAATGAATTGGAATTGTGGCAACTTTGTGAGGTTATGATTGAACTGAACCTAAGAAGATTCCTGTATAGCCTCCAACCATACTTGCCAGAATGGATTATTCATCACTTTGAATTGAATGATGAAAATCGAGAGGAAATTGAAGATGGTCGCGAAAATGATGATTATGAGGAAGAAGTTATTTTAGATAGTCTGTATGTTCCTGTGAATCATAAATAATGTCAAATAAAAAACTTTGTATTATTTTCATGTTTTATTTATTTAAATCTGATGAAATACAATAGAAAATGATTACAAAACAATAAATATGATATAAAATACAATACATGATATAAGTCAGTTACAAATAAAAAAAAAAGATCATAAAACAGTACATGATAGAGTGAAAAAAAAGTGTCAATATCTGCTATGAACTGAACCATCCAATGCATTGTATGTTAAAACTGTATCATGCAAAATTAATGCATATACTTTAGTGTTGTCTGGAAACTTGGTCTTCCTCGTCTCAAACTCAATCTTTATATCAATAGTTGATGATTTTGTTGCATTCGGTTGATGGGAACAATCGATGACGAATAGTGGATTCTCTCTAAATTGTCCAATGTCCATCAGAGGTTCACTCATATCTTTATCATAATAACTTCGCTGGAAACTCTCAAAAGCATAATAAGCAGGAGCATCAAGTTTTTTATCGAAATTCAAATTCCAACGCTCATATGGATAAACTTCAGAATTCAAGTATACTCGAATACTATTGATATCAGCAGTTGTGAATTTTGTAATATCTTGTGTTCTATCTTCAGATGTGGTAGTACTTTGGAATGCGATGATGACAAAACGAGGAGTTTCCAATGCGTTAGTTGTTTTGATGGCCCATATGTCTGAAGAAGTCCCACGTAATGATGGTAGTTCATAGAGGTCCCACATACGATACGCCAACTTGATTTTGGCATTCAGACCGCTTTTGTTTATTCTACTCAAAAGTTTGAGCTTGTGTTTATCATCTGGTACAATATGCCTTATTTTCCATTCGATTTTATTTATTTCCAAATCAGCATCAACCTCACCTATATATGAGTTTTTGAATGATCGAGCGATAATCAAAATCAATTCCTGTTTGGCATTCAAGATACTTTTGTTGTAATCTTCAGCAAAACCCATCAAATATTTCAGTGGTAGTTTTCCACTAAAAACATGACTGTTTGTATCCAAGATATCTTGCTTCAATTGTGAAAGTCCCCAACCAGATGTCAATAATGTGTTAGCATGAGATTGTCCAAATGATATCATGGTTTTCATTGTAGATGTTATCCCAGGTTTTCTAACAACAGCCACTTGTTCACCTCCCATTTCATAACGAATTTCGTCAAAGAGAAATGCAATTGCATTATTCGAGAGATAGCATGTTTTCGCTACATCTTTGGGGGTGAATTTACCTTCTATGTAAATGAAGCTCTCGGCAATATCTAGTATAACATCTTGATTATTGATTGCAATTCTGATTTCATCCGAATTCCTGAATAGCGGTGATCCATAGGGCTTATATGTGTGCTCATGTAAACTTATGAGAGAATGATCGAGCACTGGTTCATTGAATATATTCAACTTTTCATTGTTTGTTTCGAGCACCATTGTTATTTTCTCACTTTCAATCCAATCGATTTCAAAAATTTAAGATCACTCACAGACAGAGCGTTATGTGCTAACTGTTTAGCATACACTTGTGGAATGAGCTTCTTTTTATGCACACCTTTCTTTTTGATAGTGCAACTCGTTTGGGATTGTTCAATGCGATTTTGTCTATTATAAATGAAACCCATAACAACAGTTATTCGATTTTCTTCAATTCCAAAATAATGAAAATCTCTTCTTCACTTCCAAAATCGATAAGGTTATTTTTTTCATCCAAAATACGCACTGTAATGTTGTGAATCAATTGACGACCTTCTGGACTGACAGGCATATATATAATACTGTGTGGTTCTTTAGTGAGATTGTAGCCAGGTTCAACATCAATATCGAATGAGAAAAGAATGTGGGATTCTTCACCATTTATATATGAACCAGATATTATATTGCAATCTAAGCGGATAAGTCTCACAGTTGTAATGTTTATTGGTAATGATGATTCATGTATCTGATTTGGTGGAAATATTTCATGAGCGAACCCCATCATTTCTGCTATTGAATTTGGATGTGTCAGATCAATTTCATATTTGGATCGCATTTCACATTTGAATGTATTATTATTGGCGTGTAGATAGAAAATATCATCTGCAACGACATCATTTGGTTTTTTATCATGAAACAATCTGAACATGATATGTTTCTGTATGACGGCATTGATCTCTTCTATTTCATAAGCACCACATGGAATTTCAATTGTCAACTTTTGGGGTATCGATGAGTTGTCATTACTGATTCTAAAACTAACTAAGTTATTAGCTTCAGTTATATTATTGATTGTATTGCACCCATAGAATCCCAAAAGTCCTAATCCATAACGACTGTTCCTATCCAATTCAATTGGTGGAAAAAAATCCGCACTCAAGACACTTGTCCCGACAGCTTGTAGCTCGAACTTTCGTGACATGACTGATGAATATTTTGAAACACATTTCAATTTATTATTGTACACAGCAACAGCACATTTGAGACAATTTACACTTTTTGGAAGGTGTTGTATTGTAATAAGTATCATTTTTATTGATGCCAATATTCACATCCTCTATATTACAAATACAACACATAGATTTCCGAGGTATAGGACCGTCATTAACATCCGATTCTGAATTTTGATCGTGGTGGTGGTGCTCATAACAATATCTATGCTTCATTATATCGATGTCATCTTGCAGATGCTTAGGCAACTTTTCCCAAACATATGCAATCTCATGTGCAACACATGCAAGTATCACTTCCTTAGGCATATTTGCAAGCATCACTTTATCCATTTTTTTCAAGGTACCATATTTTGAAAACATTCTAAGTGAAAACCCCATTCCCTTGATAGCCTCCCGATCCAGTTTTGGTGTTGAATCCATTTTTATTTGGAAAATTATTTAGAGAGAAACTGCAAGCACAAGTGACCACAGAGAACTGTATTAAATTTCTGTTGTCGATCATAGTTATATTTGATTTTTACATTCGAACATTTTCGAAAGAATCGAGTCAATTCCAATGGTGGGGGTAGATCTCCAAAACTATCGAAATATGTGACTTCTTTCCCACATTTTTTATATGCCACCCAATGTGTTCCTGGTCCACTTATTCCATCTAAATTAACAATAGCTGTCTCGTTTTGTTTTGGACCTGAAGATGGTAATCTATCACGCATAAAAACACCACGAAAATGTGGAATTTTCATTTTTTGTGCATAATAACTGAGATCGAGATCAGTAAGAGGCCTCTGAGGTAGGGGTTCAATTAGTTTTTTGTTTTGTTTGTGGCTTTGTATGGTTTTAAATATAGTCCTAAACCTTTACGGTATGGTTTGAGATATATTCCACTTCCGCGTTTGCCTAATGCTACAGCCTCCATGGTTTTATTGTGACGATTGGCTTCCATTAAAGCCGCTCTGCTGGCTTTTGCCGAATTCACGGCCTTGGTAATACCAGCAGCAGCTCCCGCCAAACTTCCTAGTGCGGATAGTCCAGCAAAAATTGGTATCAATGGTAAAAGTCCACCGATCTTGGGAACAGGAATTATGCGTGGTGTGCGGATTTTCTTCTTTCCACCGGCAGCTTTAAGGTATTTACGTGCCGCCTGCAATGCCACAGTGATAGCTTTTTTGCTATTATTCGTCACAAATTGATTCCCACCAGCTTTCTTCAATACATTTCGCACTTTATGGACTATCCCAGCACCAAATGCAACTTTTTTAATTTTATTTTTCTTCGTTTGTTTCCTCTTACATTTTTTCTTATTGGTACTACAACCCATGCCCATATGTCTTTTCGCTTTCATAATGTTGGTGACAAGTAATGCAGCTGCTCTTTCCCCAATACTCGCGTCCTTCGATTTAACCCTATCCCAAGCGCTGTATTCAAGTTCTTTGTCGGCTAAATGTCTTGCTGCAAGATCGGATGGATGCTTAGAATATTGAATATCGTGTTTTTTGCATTCAATATCTAATTTATTGATTCCAGGGTCGTTACGAGCTAAACGTTGTTTCAATTTTGTACCCGGTCCACAGTATTGATAACCTCCGGTAGATGTAATTCGAAAGGAAGTTTGTTTATTAAATCATTAACAAAACCACAACCTCTTTTAATTTTACGATCACTTTCAATACGTCCGTATCGTTTGATGGTACACATTGAAATGAATAAGCTAATAACATTTATATAGTCTCCAACCACGGCACGATGCGCATTGTAAAACAGAAAGAAAAGTTTGCTGTAGATAATCTAGATGAGAAATTTGGTTGTGGATTGAATGGACAAAGGGTATTCAGACATGGTCCACTACTTCCATCATCAGTTCGAGGACTCATTATAGGACCTTCAAATTGTGGAAAGACGAATGCAATGATATCACTATTAACACATCCACAAGGACTGAGATTTAGAAATGTGTATCTCTATTCGAAATCACTCAATCAACCTAAATATCAGTACTTGCGAAGTGTTTTGGAACCTATAAAAGGATTAGGTTTTTATACATTCAGCAATAATGCAGAAATAGTGGAACCCTCCGACGCTAAGCCTAATTCTGTTTTCATTTTCGATGATGTGATATGTGAAAAGCAAGATATTATTAGATCATATTTCTGTATGGGACGTCATAAGGATGTTGATTGTTTCTATCTAGCACAGACATATTCACGGGTACCCAAACAGTTAGTGCGTGACAATACCAATTTCATTATAATGTTCAAACAAGATGAGACGAATTTACATCACATTTATTCAGATCATGTTTCACCCGATGTAACATTCAAACAATTCCAATTGATGTGTGTTAAATGCTGGGAGGACCAATATGGATTTCTAGTCATTGATAAGGATAGAAAAATAGATGAAGGTAGATATCGCAAAGGATTCGATAGTTTTATATACCCATGATCTTGTTTTTGGAACTTATTCGATCACTGAATATTGTAGTGGTCACTTCACCAACGAATTAAGCTTTAATTCAAAAAAAGGGCATTATGAATACAAAAAAAGATCCTGAAAATAAAAACAATGAAATAAATTTGAAACGTCAACTAGTAGAGACAACAGAAGCTGTCAGGCAGAAATTCAACTCTATCAAGAATGATAATATTGAAAATCGTACGACACTTGAAAGATTGTATGAGCCCATAATGAAACCATTGAATGTTTTATCATCAAACGCTACTTCTAAATCACCAGTGTTATCACCAAATCATGGAACTGTTCAATCTACTTCAAATTATCCCATGAGTACTCCAATAGGAAGAAAACAATCTTTTGGTAGTGTATATCTGTGAATAGTGACACGAGCACACTTCAAGACGATATGAGAACAACTCTATTCGAAACACCATCATCGTCCCACATCGATTCCTCGGATCCTGACATCTCACCTGTTATGAATGAAAGTGGTGAAGATGTTTTGATGAAACATTTGAATAATATAAAATCTAGACATCCAGCATATGATGGAACATTTGGCGTACGTATGGATCCAATTACACAAAAGCTGAAAATGGGAAGTCTAGTGGTAAATTTCAAAGATGGAAACATTTCATTTTGGGATGCTAATAAAGTGAAAAAATATGAATGCGCAGGTAGTCCAGAATTGTATGATATGATTTTTTTGAAGAATCCACAAGATGTTGATAATGAAGAAACTCGTCAAGTATATTCCAAAATATTGAAAATAACGAATGCTCCATATAAACAATATCATCTGAAGAATGGTTTTAAAAATACAAATTCTAAAAAATTTCGTGAAGTTATCAAACCTCTATTAGACTCACGACAATATCCAATAAGAAGTAGAAGTAAAATTGGTGGAGCACTCAAACGAGTGAAAATGGAGAAAATATATAATTCTAAACCTGTGAATTATGTGTACTGGAATTCACCGAAAGAGTTAGTTGCTCGCCTACGACTATTGGTAGCTTCAAAGTCAGCCGGACATACCGGACATGATAATGAAATAATTTCAATAATTGAAGAATTACGTGAAGAAGGTATAATAAATTAACATATTCACATGTAATGATCACTGTCACATCATCATTCAATGCAGTAACATTATCACCTTTTCTCTTTAATCATATTGAAATAGAATGACTAATGAAATAAGTGATGTCAAACGACAAGTTGTTAATGAATTACATAAACCTGCAAGACGTAATTTTCGTAGAAGAATAACCACCATCAAAGGTTTTGCAGATCTATGGCAAATAGATTTAGCTGAACTGCAACCTTATGCAAAAAGTAATGAAGGATACCGATATATACTTGTAGTGATAGATTGTTACTCCAAATATCTGTGGACTGTAGCAGTTAAAGATAAAACAGGTAGTACAGTAACTAATGCAATGAAACATGTACTGAAAGAAGCCAAATACTCCCCCAAACACATACAAAGCGATCAAGGGAAAGAATTTTTCAATAAAAGCTTCTCATCTCTCATGCGAGAATATAATATCAATCATTATTCAACATTTAGCACAAAGAAGGCAGCTATAGCAGAAAGAGTGATTCGTACAATAAAGGCATGGCTCTACAAGGAATTTTCGATGAGAGGTCACCACAAATGGCTTGATATTCTTCCAATTATAACTAGTAGATATAATAATAAAGTTCATCGTACAATAGGTATGGCACCCATCAATGTTGATTCAACAACAAAATTAAAATTCAAGGGTATCAATGGAATTGGAGGAAGACAAAGTAAACCCAAATTCCAATTAAATGATATTGTACGTATAAGTAAATACAAACATATTTTTGAAAAGTCTTACACTGCGAATTTTACCACGGAGCTATTCAAGATTGTTAAAATTAATAAAACCATCCCAACGACTTATAATCTTGAAGATATGAATGAACAGCCGATTAGAGGATGTTTTTACGAAGAAGAGTTATTACGAACCGAGAATCCTGACGTATATCTGATTGAGAAGGTGTTGAAGAGAAGAAAAAATAAAGTATATGTAAAGTGGTTAGGCCTTCCTAGCGAACAAAATTCTTGGATTGATGAATCAAATATGGTTTAAATGTATATAATAGTGACTTTTATGAATAAAGTAATATTAAAGTTCATTATTGTTTTCATTTCAATTATAAGTATGTGAACTGAAAAATATTGCAGCGGTAAACATTGCCCCAGCCATTCGCAATGTTCTGTGTATACCAAACCAAATTAATTGTATACTCCATTCCCGCTTATATTTTTCAACTCACGATATTGAAAACACATTATCATTCCCAAAACTAATCGCCGTCACTTTGAAATGCAGTATCCAACTCTTTTTGCCAATTATCTCTCACTGATAATGCTGTCTCATAAAGCTTAGTCGACTCCTCAAGCTCAGCCTGAGCTTGCATTCTCGAACGTTGATGGAATTGCTTATCTTTACCAATTTTTGAACGGAGTTCATCAGCATCTTTAGACATTCTAGCCAATTCAACCTTCGCTAATGCAATCTTGGCATCTAATGCTTCAAGAGTTTCATTATTAGCATTAATAGCTCGCTCACTCTTTTCAAGTTCAGCAATAGTCATCTGTGCCTTTACAAGACGGCATTTTGCTTTCCTTTTCATTTCCCCAAACCGATGGAGGGGGCTGAAAGAAGATAGCGGTTCAGCTTTCAAATCACTCTTCATTTCTTTAGGAGTACCTTTTGGCTTCCTCTTCGATCTGTCACTTTTCGTTGCGGGTTTTTTCTGTCGCACAACACTTTTGGATTCTTTCTTTTCTTTAAAGTCAGTGACAATCGATGAAGATGCCTTAGTAACCTTCCTCTTGATTGTTCTAGATTTCTTATCAACACCAAGAGGAAGGGTAGATGAAGAGTGTTTGAGTGATGATAATTGCGAAACGATCGGATTTTCAATAATAATTTGCTCATTTGGTTCTGGCACATCTGCAAAGTTAACGAAGTCGTTAATATCAAAATCATTTATCGAATCTTGACTCGATAAATGTAATACTGGAATATTTTCAAAATCAGTCTGATCGATATCAACAAGTGGTGAACCATCTTCAGCAATCAATAGCGGCATAGAGCTCATGATTATTAAGGTCTGAGGAATGATATGTGATAGCAATAGAATGTGGATAGGAAAGGTGATGATGTTACTGAGACCTCACCATTTATAGAAGAAAATAAACTAGCGCATGCGCTCTTTCATCAACTGGCACATGCGCTCTCTCACTAAACTATTCACGCATGTAACAATCTTTGTCATTTAAGAGGAAAACTTTGTGTTGCATGCATGTATTTTTAAACGTTAGAAAATAATACAAATAAATTCAAAATATATATATTTATTAATAATAGAGGACAATAACGATAATAAAAAATGAAAAATGTTAATATGTCTCTGTGGATGTGGAACGTTCTTTGACTCTATTCCTCAATAGTTGTTGCTCGTGCGTCAAACACCAACATTGAAAAAAATGGATTCTCCTATTGGGGTAGAGTTGACCAACCTTCTCACACAGATCCCAAGTACTTCTACATGCATTGCATACATGATTCCAACAATTCATGGAATATGTATCACAACGCAAACAACGTTGCAGTGGAGTTGGAACGGCAGCACAGGTACCACAAATATTTCTACAGATACCTATATTGTTAAATATTATAGGTTCGGAACACTTCAGACACTGTAACTGTTGTTGACGATAATCCGATTTTGTTCGCTTCGGTGGATGAGAAGGAGGCGATAGTTGAATCCGCAACACGCAATCACTACACATACCAGTACATGGATTGATTGAATCCTTAGGTCTACTTATTTGACAAAAGTAGCACACAATAGCCCCTGCAATCATCATTGGGTAGACACACACTTTTGGTTTTTCATTCCACTCTTTTGGAAACGGCATTTTACTAATTCGATTAGAAATATTAAGAGATGACTTACAGAAACTCTGAATGCTCTCTCCTATACCTACGATCTCTATTTATACGAATCAACATCATGTGGAAGTATAGTGGGATAACTTCTCCTACTATTCCACTCTAAACGAGTCAAGTGGGAGTCGCATCACCTCCTATATAAGTTGACTTGCAAACCTAGAGTTCATTCATTCACTCTCTACAACTGTGAGCAAACAACAACAAGATGAATTCTGCAAAAATAAATGCTGCATTAAATAGAATAGCTGCTGTTGATGAAAACAATTGGATAGACGAATCAGATGATGAGGATGTCAATGTTCCGCTAGAGGAAGTGATAGTTGAAGCAGAAGATGTTGGAGTCGATGAAGATGAGATAGACGAAGTTGAAAACGAGGCCAACCAAAGCGACGAAGATGATGACGTGATGGAGTTTGAGAGGGTCATGGATGAAGAAGGAGATGATGAAGGGATAGAAGCTGACACAACTGAAGGTGATGGTGCTATGAGGATCGGTATGCGAACACTCAATGTCAGTGAGACACTGGAAGATCCCTTGGATTTGTATTGTGCATTGGATGCATACGTATTGATCAGCACAATAGATGGAGAGAACAAAAAACTATGTTGGTGCTGCTTTCGGTTTTATTCGCATAGAAACAATAATGGAGGGTGGTATGCCCATGTCAACACCCACAACACTGTCTCAATTATGGAAATGGGACAGAATTGGTGTGAAGCTTGCGAGAGGCCACTAACAAACTTCACCCGAGTATCTACATGTATTATATGTAATAATGTCCAACCTGTGGCACAATAACCGTGGACCTACTGGTCAAAAAAAAAAACAACAGCCCTTTTCAGGGCTACATTATTCACACAAACAGTAGTTAGTTGTATTAGTATTCATAGATTATGTGACAAATGAATACTTTGACTAATAAAAGTCTAAGTTGGAAATTTGTTAGTCTTTGAATATCTATACATTATATGACAAATAAATTACTACTTTGACTGAAAAGTCGAAATTTGGAATTTGATAGTCATTGAATATCTATGCATATGATGAGTACTACTTTAAATGAAAGTTGAAGTTGGCATTTGTCAATCATTCATATGCATATAATGATGAATACTTTCACATACATATATTTCGTTTGAGATTATAATGTTAACATAATGTTAACAATGGTATGAATCTGTTTCTGTTTGAAAGTATAATGGTAGCTCTGAAAAGAGCTATTTTTTTTATTGTTTCAGTCTTTAATTGTAGCCCTGAAAAGGGCTGTTATTTTTTTATTAATCCATGCAATGATATGGACTAACGCTCCTCATCATCAGAAACAATAATTATGGTATCGTCATCTGAATCAGATGATATACTAATGATATCATCCTCATAGTAGTCATCTGAATCAGATGATATACTCATGATGTCGTCGTCGTCATAATCAGCTGAATCAGATGATATACTAATCACATCATCCGCATTATTATCGTCAACAGCATCTATGTCGTCCTGAATACCTTGTTCCACTCGTTCTGCGAAATCATCAGGAAGATCATAGATTCGCTGCAGAAATTGAGCGAAGGTTGTACTCAAATGATCAGACGTTGAATCTATTTCATGTACTTGGATGGGTCCTGTACTCGACATTGTGGAAGAATGATATAGAACTGGGATTGTTGCTATATTTATATTGGAAGAAATGAAATGGAGGGGGTGAAATGTAGAACAGTGTTTGAGATTCGAAAACATCAAGAATGAAACTCTGAGCGATTATTAGGAGAAATTCTAGTGATTATTATGGAAAAAAAAACTAATAAGAGGGAGAAGAAGGGAGGAAGACACTGCCCCAGCCTCGCAGTGCCTCGTGTACACCAACCAAAAAGTGTGTACTCCGTGGAAGGAAAGGAAAGGAAATGATGGACGAGTAGATGATTATATGTCATCATCGGAATTGAGGACATCATCATCGATTAGGATTGGGGATGGCGGAGGACTATCCTCGATGAGGATAGGGGATGGTGGAGGACGTCTAACGTCAAGCTCGTCATCAGCATCATCACCAGAGTCGTCGTCGTCATCATCGTCGTCGTCGCTACTCATTGGGACAATGTCATCATAAGCAGGGTCCCACCATCCGTCAGGATCTGGATATTCCGAGTCATCCAAGTGTCCTTCGTCACTGCCAGTTACATGTTGAACTTGCATCCTGATGTCGTGATCCCGGTATTCGTATGGCG
Source organism: Leptinotarsa decemlineata (assembly GCF_025532065.1). Classification (NCBI taxonomy): domain Eukaryota; kingdom Metazoa; phylum Arthropoda; class Insecta; order Coleoptera; family Chrysomelidae; genus Leptinotarsa; species Leptinotarsa decemlineata. The sequence goes on along the minus strand of NW_027412694.1, from coordinate 7,258,220 downwards.
GACTGTGGGGTTCCGTGGTGGAAGAGACTACCTGTACCTGGCTGTTATCCCAGTAATTGAAGTTGTACCCCTGATCCGGGCAGCTATAGGGTTCGGAGGTTGAATCGGGTTCCATCTCGATGCTAGCTGATCAACTGAATGTTTCATCAGATGATTTCTACTTTTATACTTTCGAGAGGGAGTGGGAGAGGAGTGGAACATTGAGTAGGGGTAAATTGTAGTGTGACATAAGACATATTCAATGAGTAGGGGTAAATTGCAAAGTGACATAAGACATATTCAATGAAAGAGATACTTGAATGGATAAAATACAAATGAAATATACTTGTCGATTTCACTATGAAACATGTCTATTTTTTATTTTTTAAATTTTCTTCACATGAAATTATTTACAAGTGATTAGAGGACACAAAAATTGATGTGAGGTATTTGTCTAGAAGAACTTGGAATTGAAATAAAAAAAATAATAATAATAAGAGGAAGTGAAGAAAAATGCTCCAACCATCGCATTGTTCAATGTGTACCAAACCAAAAAAACAGTGTACACCCTTTATTTCACTTCCTTTTCCTTTATTCAATATAAACTTAACAAATATAAACTTAAAACTACCATAATTAAATACTCCTAACTAACCTAAAACTAATCTTACATTTACACTTCATCTACAAAAAGAGTGTCCATAACTGTCACTATTTTTTTGTACAGCTTTATCGAAGAGGTCTCTGCTTTACACCTTTCCTGCAGAGATGCATAATTCCGATCTATTTCGGCCATTTCCTTTTGGATTTCCCTCCGTCGGTTATCCATTTCAGCCATTTGTCGCTTCATGGTAACCAACGCGGCCTCGCTAGATCGGGCAGCTCGTTCTGCTTTCTTGCATCTCTGCAGAAAAACACTCATCTTTTCACTAACCTCTCCGATAGGCTGTGGCACCAACACCTCAGGATCCGCCGGTGTCGCTGGCAGCGGTGGTAGTCGCGTCACCAACGGCGACAATATCACCAACTCCGGAGAAGGACTCCTCGGAATTTCCACTGCTGCTGGTGCTGCTGCTGGTGTGGAGGCCCTCTTACGAGAGGTCGAAAAACTACCTGCATAAGGATTAGTCCTATTGCAAGTAGCTCGGTACTTTGAAATAGGACCAACCTTTGCTGCAGGTCGTTGGCAAACCTTCTTCACAGCCCTGACTTCCTCCTCCTCCTCGAATAAGTCAGGGCTAGAAGATCTGCACCTAACTCGCGAACGCGAAGTGGTTGGCTGGTCAACCGTCACCGCTCTCGAAGATGCTGCCTCCTCCTGGTCAGCGGACACCGGCAGAATAGACGCCACAGCATTATTCACCTCCTGTGTATTGGTTGCCATTCTGAAAAAGAAGAAATAATACAAAGTTAGTTGATATAAAAAATAACATTCCTAATTTACTTACTCAAATATCAAGTTGGTCGTTGGAACGTACTGCCTTGTTGTGGAGTGGACTGCTCTCGATGAGATGACTTCTCGAACTGAATGTTGTGGAGTGCTCTCCGGAGGGTATCGACTTCGATGCGTGAGCGGTGGGAAAATGGTGGGAGCGCACATGCGCGATGAGGGTAGGGGTGTACATGCGCAAATGTTGGGAGTCGGGGGGGGCGGGGCTTCGGGGAGGGGAGGGGCGGGGCTTCGGAAAGGGGGCGGGGCTTCGGAAAGGGGCGGGGTATCCGAAAAGTTGGTGGCGACGGGGGGGGGGGTTATGTTTGACATAGCATCAAATTTTTTATTTGTAGACGCTGTTATGTCAGACATTTTTATGTCTACATCACTTGTAAGTTTGTCAAATTTACGAGTGAAAGTTATCCGAGCCTCTGCAATTTTATCGTCAAATGCTTGCCGGGCGTCCCGAGCAATATTGCCTATTGTGGATTGTATTGCAGCTTGTAGGGCTAGAAGTATAACTTCCTTTGCTCCATTGATTTCCCCCTCAAGATATGATACAGTTACACAATCACTCTTGTCAATTGGTTCACTTGTATTTTCCAATATTTTCCTTTGCATGTCATAATGACCATCTTTTGTTAATTTAAAACCATTCCCAGGAGGACCTCGAATGACATTACCACCCCATTTTCTTTTTCTACCAAACTTATCGATTGTTTTAGACATTGTGCACTCTACGATGATTCTCTTCAAACTGATATTTCTGTCATTTACATTATACTATATATTGCAGTAATTGATTAGGGAAATAGAAATAATACAAATAAAATTTTAATCATTTTATATTCATTACAGTAATACATATACATACATACATAATACATTAATATCACATTACTTCTATCATATATTATTAATTATAAATGGCTACATAAATATCAATATTGAATTTTCCGGTTTTGAAGATATTGAATGATATTTCAATCATTGATCTCGGCAGATAATAAATTAATCAATTGATCCAATGGAGTCTCCTGAGATTGTGATTGTTGAATAATATTACTTATCCAACGAATGTTCTCATTTGGATCGTTTTCATAAAATTCAATATCATTATGACCCCAAGGAAGAGTGTGGGTAGTATTCGGAATGATAAATCGTTTATCATCGTGATATGATAATGCAACTTTATTTTTTAATTCAGTATACATATCATGTAACACGCTTCTAAATGAATTCATCTTTCTGAATATCATACCACCTTGTTCGACGATTTTTTGATAATCTTCGCATGTCAATTCATTCTTTATTACAGATCGTTTAACCCCTTTGGCTTTCTTAAATTCACCATCAACAGATTTCACATAATATGCTTTAGCACCTGTACCATAAAAACTCATGATTGGATCATTTGGAAATTCATCTTTGAAGTTACCCAAGACTGAACTTGTTACTGGAATATTGAATTGGTTAACTATACTGTAATTGGATGTATCAAATCTACTTATGTTAGTTTTTATGAATTCATAAAAATTTTCTGTGTTTACTTTAAGAATGAGCGAGTCGGTATCTGTGTAAAGTAAAGAGACATTTTCATCAAAGTGTTGTTTGATGCATCCATAGAAAAAGTCATACATGACTGTTTTAGATAATTCTAATATGGAAAATCCCAAATATAATGGTTTATCGTAATGAACCTTCACTCTACCCAATTGAATGGCAACGAAATTATCAGTGAAAATTGAACAATTTTTGAAATTTGGTTTGGCTATGAGAGTGCTGGCACCTATATTTTTCTTTATATTTTCCCAATGTGTAACGAGTCTAACATCAATTCGATTATCTACATTCTCCATTGTCTTTCCATACACCGCATTATTCATTAGTTTATAGAAATCTTTAACAGATTTGTTGTTAGACCTATTACGCATTTCAGTATTAAGATCTATATAGGGTTTCATCCAGCATGATTGTTTGAATTTCAATACTCTATGTGTATTCATTACAATCAATCCATTTTTGACAGCTTGCTGTAGATTCCTATAATGAACAATATATTTTCTTTTATCATTCAAATTTGGAATTAATTTGGGAATTTTCGATTGTGTACGAGGTGGTATTATTTTTTCGACTAAAAATGGAAGGTCAGAATGTTTATCATGCAACTCTTGTGGATAATGAATGTCCACTTCAAATACATACCCATACGGACTATCAGTACTCACATCCATCACATCGAGATTAAGAATTTCATTTGGTGTCAACCATGTAAATTCACTTGTTGGTAGAGGTTGTGACATACTGTGACCGTATAGATTTGTTGCATCTAAATATGTAATGAATGTGGAAGGTTCGTTGGGATTATAATTGGGTAAAAATCTATTATTTGCTATATGTTTCCTCTCGCTACATTGACTAATTCCACCTCGTATACCTTTTTGAAAAAAGTGAATCATATCAATGTCAGTTAGTAATTCCAATTCAACATTAGTGAACTTCAACATGGCATCCCATGATAATCCAGGTGCAGTGTAATATTGTGCCGGATCTAAGTTATATATCTCTAAACTTGTGGTGCGGAAGTTTTCAAAAATATCACATAGTAGCAATACATCCGACTTCAAATACAAATCAGAGTATTCCCCCAAATTCTGACACTCGAATAAATTCCAAACTTTTCTAGCCCTATCATAATCAGTTTCCGATATATGTTCACAATTGAGTGTGTCATAAAACTGATTTTTTGTCGGAAGTAATGGATAATTCAATTTGTCAATGTCATCAACAAAACTATATGGAAATACACCTTTCTGTCTCATCAAATTGAATTTCTCAATTTGTGGGAAATGTTTGTGCATCTCCAAACATTGATCGGAGGTCAAGTTTGCACCCAACTTCTCCAACGAATTAGTCATAAATTTATAACTATCGATAAATCTCATTTTGAGATAATTCTTCCTAACCACACCATCTTTATCGGTATAGCTGTGTGTGAAGAGATGCTTCGTGAAAGATATATATTTCTCTTTAGTTTGCGGGATAACATCAACTTTCTCTTTATTCCTATACAGTTCTTTTATGAATAAATGACAATCATAACCACTTAAATTATGAAAAATGATAGGTATGAAGTTTGGTATTTTGAAATTTAAATTACATTTCGAGTGAGCGGCATGTGATCTTTTCTTTCCTGTGACATGACAATGATCTCTTACTTTGACGTCACCATCAGTAAATGCTTTATTACATATACCACAAGTTCTGGCTGCAGCAAACTGTTCTTCTTCTTCGTCAGTTTGTGTATCCATTGGTTTAGGGTTTCTGAGATGATTTTCATGTATCTCTTTCAAATCATCTTCAATGCTACTCACAAATTTCTGAGCTGCATCTACACCCCTATATGTAACAAATTTTGTCAAATCATCATTATATGAACACTTTATCAAATAAGCAAATGAATATGGGGCATGTTTGAATGTTTTAATCGTGTATGAACTTCCAGGATTTGGCTCATTCACATGAATCGGTTTAAGCACTGATTCAAAATCAGCATACACTACAAATGGCACCCTCATTTGCCTCTCAAAGTTTTCAAACATTAGTTTATTTTCCGCAACCATTCTACCATATTTATTGATCTTTAAATTAGTAGTTGGTGTTGTGGTACTAATGTGATTACAATCATACATATTATGACGTAAAAGCAATCTCTTATCAGAAAAATATATCAAACATCCGTCACAAAAATATTTTTTCTGTCTATGAGCTGATAGTTGATTAGAAACTAATCTTGAAAGATCTTTGATCCAACAATAGTGACCATTACCGGAGTCATCAGTTATAAACAACAAATTGACATGTCTCCGGAGTCTTCTCTGTGAGTATCGCAATGGACCAATCACTTCATACTTCATTTTACCCTTCTCAAATGTACTCTCTAAACCGTAAACATTAATTGAAATATCATTCCTATCTTCGAATATTTCGATACTCTTATTATTAACTTTAACCGGAAAATCCATACCTGTGACATCTAAAACAGTGGAAAAATGTGGATATGACGTAAGTTCGGACACTCGACTATCTGCAGGATATAATGCTGATGTTATAGCCCAAGCAAAACAATATTGATCTTCATTACGAACATTCACAACAGCTTTCTTCCATTGAATACATTGAGGCAGCTTCACATATGAACGTCCTTCCAGTGGACTGTATTTATTAATGTTGACCTCGAGAAACAATATTTTTTCACAAGTCCAACCTGAATTATAAAAAAAAAAATATTACTATTCAATCTTATTGAAATTTTTAAAAAATAAATACCTGAGTCACGATCCTGGAACTCAGTCGTTTGAGCCACAATTACATCACGGAATCCATCAAAAACAGCATTCAAATCTGAAGATTGGTCCACTATTTTATTTTGGGAATTAAATGACTTCGTGTCCCTCGAATCATCAGTCTGAAGAATATAATTCCCAAAAACTTCCATATTCACCTTGATGCTTTTATGGATCCTGATGGCTGATTCCAGTAATTCAATGACCTTCTGCCTAATCTTATTGAAAAATGACATGTAGTCACTGGTTACAATCGAACTCTCCACCCTGTATGTAGCAATGCGGCAATTGAATGCATTCGTTATAATTTGAACACCGTCAGACAATTGAACACATGCATTATTTTTATGACTCATGGTTCTTCGGTGAGAATTCACTTGGCTCATAGGAATTGTCACATTACAACAATTGCACGTATACATAGGTGTTGCATTATCCACTCTCACCCGTTTCACTGCAGGCCCTCCTTGGCAACTCTGGAGCTGATGCCGACGAAGATTATCACTACGAGTGAAAGATTTACCACAGTCACAGGAATACATTTTATATAATAGTTCTCACTAACTCACTTGATGTAAACTGACATAGCCAACACTCGTACGCTTCTTAAATACACTCTGATAGGACCCGTCAAGACGTCATAGCCAACCCCACTTCTCAACTACATGCGCCAAGATTACCTCCCAACTGAATGCGATAACAGATGTCGATATACGAGCAAGCAGTGGTCGTTGCGGTCTCGGAGAGGGTAGACGCTAGGCAAACAGTCCTCGGCTGCCGTTGTGTCACCATCGATAGCGGGGCTAGAGCGAACCTTCATCGCTTCAGGAGAGGTGAGGGCAGACCGATGAATACGCATTACTCTGCCACACGTCGTGGAGTGAACATGTCGCTCTCTAGCCGTTGAACGGTTATTGCTGTGACGTCACTCCACTACTAACTTGGTGCCCTAACACCGATGGAGCATTTATTACTTGGAGGATCTTCGAAGTATGCAGACGTATGTTTGTACATAGACAAACAAGCACATGATGAAACCCTGTACCGTGCATTCTCCTACACACACACATAAACACACAAAATCTCATATGAAAAAAAAATCTGAACGATCCATGCACCAGACACTTCAAGGTCACAATGCCTTGACTTCACTGCACAACAAAAAAACTTCACCAAACAACAACCAATAAAAAAAGCAATTAATACGTCATAGTGGTGGGGGGAGGCCGAGAATCAGCTGTAAACAACTACTTAAATGAAAACTTGAAACATCCATTTCTAGGAATCACACGTTGAAAAGGTAAGACCTCGTTAGTCTTTAGCTCGCACAAGTTTCGACTTCTGAGGGTTATCGTTCGTAGGGGTGCAATAGCTTAACGGAAAAAAACACATTTTAAACATACCAACGTTTCTACATAGTAGGATCTGGTAGATGCCTGTAAGAAAACAACTATCCCCTTGGCCAGTATCATGGGGGATACTGAATTATATCTGATAGATGTTTATAAAAGTTACCGCACAGAGGATAGTCTTGCAGATGCTACAGACTGGTTTAGAAATATTATATATCATCAATGTAGAAAAGATTCCACCCAAACAGTGTGCATGGGACTCGACTGACTGGTTTGACTGCATATATGAAGATTTGTTAGTTAACTTAGTATAGTTGCTAACCTAGTTGAAATAACTTTCTCTCAGACGGAGGTTAACAAATATATTAAGTTAGCTAAGTTGAGCTAGATGAAGTTTTCATACATGCAGTCGAGCCGCGTTCAAGTCAATCGTGTACCAGGCACAATGCTGTTTGGGTTGGATATTTCCTGCACTGATGAGAGGTAATACATTGAAACCAGTCTGTAGATGATCTACTCCGTTGACTTCTGCATGCTTTTGCTGCTGATTGAACGTAAAACACCTGCAAGACTATCTTTTGTGGAGTAACTTGTATAAATGCATGTCGGGTATAATTCAATGTCAGTTGTAGTTGGGGAAGTAGTTATTTACCAGCAGGTTTTACCAGATCCTGCTGTGTAGGAACGTTGTGAGAGGTGTTTCCGATTTCTTTTGGAAATACTATTATTCTCAACTTTTGAGGAATCGTCACGTTTTCTTTACATCAGTTTGAATATATATTGGTAGCCTTGAAAGATTTTGAATATTGAAGCAGATTTTAGGGCAATTTCAGTTCTGCGGGATACTAGTGACAACGGCTTCGACTACTACATGGGCTGAAAAGACTCGAGCCTAACACATAGATGGCGCTATTCTTATTGCATTAACCGCTTTTTCAGTTAGTACTAACGTTCAGAAGAAAGCTGATGAAATTTCGTTATATTCTACTCATAAGTTTGTGAGTTATTGTGCTGATAGGGCTACTTCTTTTGTTATTTTCAGAACAACGGATCAAAAACAAATTCCTGTTTCATTTTTACACTGTGTTTTCATGGAAAAAATACCGTTTAAACGAAGCAATGGCTTGAAACGTGTTCTAGGGACTCCGCTCCATCAGAAACAACAATTAAACGTTGGTTTTCTGACTCCAAACGTGGTTGTAGAGACACCGATGATGCAGAACGCAATGGACGTTATGAGACAGTAACACCAGAAAACATTAGAAAAAACACAAAATCGTTTTGAATAATCAAAAAGTGGAGTTGTGTAAGTTAGCTGACATTGTGAAGATATCAAAAGAACGTGATGGCTTTATATTGCGTGGGCATTTGACTATGACAAAGTTCTGTTCAAAGTGGGTTCCACGCGAGCTCACTGTTGACCAAAAACAAGAACGTCTTGATGATTCTGAGCACTATTTGGCCATGATCAAACATAATAAACTGTATTTTTGCGCCGATATGTGACAATGGATGAAACAGGGATCCATCACTTCACTCTGGAATCAAAACGATCGTCATATGATTGGAGAGAAACTGGTGAACCTAGTTCAAAGCGCCCAAAAACACAACAACCGGGTGGAAAGGTTATGACCTTGGTATTTTGGGAGATGCGTGGTGTGATAATCATCGATTATCTTGAGAAGGGAAAAACCATCAACAGTGAATATCATATTATATCATTATTGGAACATTTGAATGCCGAAATTGCAGAAAAACGACCCTATTTGAAGAAGCAGAAAGTGCTGCTTCTTCAAGATAGTGCACTGTGTCACAAGTCAATGAAAACGATGGCAAAATTGCATGAAATGAGCTTGGTTCCTAGCGACTACTGGCTGTTCGTAACGGTAAGAAATTTGGCTCGAATGAAGAGGTTATTGCTGAATTTGAGGCCTATTTCGAGGCAAAAGATATACGTTCTATAAAATTGGTATTGAAATGTTAGAGCGGCGCTGGAATGGTTATGTGGTCTTCGAAGGAGATTATGTTGAAGAATAAAGCAATTTTTGAACCTTTTGACCTTTGAGCCCAGATGTTACTGTTGTGATTAGCACTATTGTTTTCTGGGTACGTCATGTCGATATCTCCAGTTGTCATCTAGGGAGGCTTTGAAGGTTTGAAGGAGGCTTGGACATTTCGCAATATAAAGTAAATATTAGAGTCAATATTTTTTTTGGGATGTACTTGAACGAAAACGATTTGGATATCTGATTACTCTTAATCGATTTCGATTTCTTATGAATTTAAAGAACATAAAGTACTTTACCCCGAAGAACAGCGCGGTTACTCAAAATGTTTGATGTCACAATCTTAATAAAAGGAGTAAGTTTGAAGGTGGTTGACAATGTTTCGTGGTGCATTTCATCAGTTTGGACTTCCATTGTCTGATAAATTGATTTGAAATCCCTGAAAGAATCGGTAGAAAATTAAAAAGATTAACCGAAAAATAAGAATTTTATTGAACGAAAAACGGAAATGACAAAGAAATAAAATACAAGCAACAACCAAAAAGTTATCACCCGAGGACGATTGTGGATACTGACAATCGAAATGTCGTGACATAATTTGGTTTGGAATCTTTTGATTTTTAATTTTCATTTCTTGTTGATAACATGTTCATTCTTTTTTTTTTTTTATTTTCAGCTTGTATTAATATTTAAATCTTTTTTTTTTATTTTTTGGTTGTTGCTTATATGTTATTTTTTGTAATCTCAGTGTTTTATTCAATAACATTGTTATTGAATAAAAGAGTGAATCTTTTTAATTTTTTACAGATGCTTTCAGGGATTTCAAATCAATTTATCAGACAATGGAAGTCCGAACTGATGGAAAAGGAGAGTAAACTGATTAAACATATACTTTTACTATATATTTGAAAGAGGATATGATAATTTTTTTATAGAGTTATGTTTTTTTGATACACCGTCCCCAGTTTTCGTATGTCACTTCTGCTTCTGGAGATAAGAGTTGCCATAACATTCGTGTTTGTTTTTTTGGGTGAGCCAAGAAAAAAGTCATACCTTGATGGTTCATGAAACTTTTAATCAATATAATTTCTCAGGATGGAGTAAGAAAACCTCTGAATTCCATATAAATCCTCTAGATATTGCAAAAATATTAGAGAATGAAATGCATATCATAGAAGAGTGAATATTCATCGAGACGATACTGATAGATGTGACGAAAGCCAAGTTTTTTGTTATTTCAAATACTTTTCACCTGTCCACCTGTCTATAAATAAAGTATATCCTGTTTCATTAATGGATTTATATTATGTATTTATTATCATGTATCCTCATATCCGTGATTCGCCTGAGAATCAGAACATTTGGCAACATTGTTCTCACACAAACACGCGGTCGCCGGCAGAATAGCTAATCTATATTCATAGCGGTGTGACTGCCCCTTTTCCCCCTAATATGCTGCCCTGTGACAGCTCTATCTCCGAGGCCACCTAGCGGAGACGATGATAAAATAGCAAAAAGCTTGGGGCTGCTGCAGTATGGACAATGTCTCATGAAAGAAAACTTTGAAAGCGGTAGGATACTTTGCCAGGGGCTGCTTGGTTGACAATTCTTGATTAATCCAAGGAAGATATGGTTAGAAATTTCGGAATTGGATGATTTTGTGTAGATGAAATTGATGAAACTTGATAATGAAACTATAATAATAATAATTGTTTTTATTGATAGGTAAGAAAAAAATACAATGGATAAATACAATGTATGGTATACAATATATACAATCCACCCACGTACCTATCAAAAGGCAGAATTCAATTTCCGATCTTGTCACGAATGACTCAGAAGTTGCTCTTTCATTTAACCTCGAGAAAAAAATTTAATAAAAATTATTGTACATGCACAATATACGTAAATCCTAGATATATATATCAGTACCAAATGCACCAGAATCATTTCTGTTAGTACTAACAACAACAAAAAAACTGATGAAAATCAAACTGTATGAAATGCTCAAAATTATTTTATTGGCAGAGGAGTTGAGGCAATTTGTATTCCAGTAAGTGCATTTTGAGTTTATTTCTATAATCTAGCGCCGAACGTGATTTTATTGAATTGGAAATTTGATTATAATGCTAGGCCACATTATAAGAAAAAGATCCACGAAATAAAGTAGTTCGGTGGCGAGGTGTAGTTAGTTGATTTCTAAATCTCAGATTCAAATTATAGATGTCTGTTCTATATCTTATTTTGTCGTTATTGGGTTATTGTCGTGGGTATTTTTGTTGTTATAATTTCATGGTAGGTGATACAAGCAATAAATATGCATCAAGCTTCCATTATTAGCCATCTCAGTCTCTCCAAATGATGAGACACGTGTTGTCCCCTCCTAGTTCCTGTAACAAGTCTAATGCATGCGTTTTGTGGGGTCTCTAATTTTTTTTATCAGATAAACGTAATGTCGGGTTATATACTATATCTGCATAGTTGGCGTGAGAGAGAACTAGGGCATCACATAATATTTTCTTAGATTTTTGATTCAGTGACTTCCTATTTGAGTATATTGATTTCAAATTACTATGGCCACGTTTTATAATTTGGAAGACATGAGAGTTGAAGTTAAGGGATTGGTCAATTATGAGACCAATATTTTTCGTAGATTCTGTCAGAGGCAACTGATACTCGTCCAGAACGATATCGATATTTCTTTCACATCTTTTCCTCATTGCTGTTCGACCAAATAGCATTACTACTGTTTTGGAGGGATTGATTGTCAGACATTACTTCTTTGAGGTTGTGAGTAAGGATTTTGAATCTGCATTTATTTACTCACACGCAAGTGCAACAGAAGATTCCTAGAATCGTTTATAAATTTGGGTGTCATCAGCGTAGCTATGAATTTCGGTGTGATAGAGACACTTTGGAAATTGAGATGTGTAGATAAAGAAAAGCGTAGGACCGAGAATTGAACCTTGAGGACACCTGCAAATATATTCAAGAAACTTGACATAGTTTTATCCAAAATTACGCTTTGAGACCTTCCATTCAAATAGTTATTAATCAGTGTAGAACAAGAGTATGAGAAACCCATAGGTAAACAGAGCAATCAGAAGTCGGTGACTTATTTTGTCGAATGCTTTAGAATAATCTATTGAAACAAGAAGTGTTGATTCATTATCGTCTATTGATGTATAAATGTCATCAACTACTTTCAGTAGGGCAGTCGTGCAGCTATGATTGAGTCTGAAGCCCGATTGAGACACTGGTAAAATGTTTTGTTTCTCAATATAATTGCGAGTCTGTTCATTAATTATTGTTACAAAGATTTTAGAAATGGCACACAATATACTGATTGGCCGAAGGTCATTAAAATTTTGGAGATTGTTGACTTTGGCTAGAGGAATTACCTGGGATTGTTTACATGATTTGGGAAATCATTGTTCTTTATCCATTCATTGAAGATATATGTGATATATGATATATATGTAATATATAGTAAATAGTAGTAACTAATTTTTAACTTACCATCATTAAACCGGAGTATTTGTCGTAAATGAAAGAAGAACTCTGATAATGAAGTATTTCCTGTTAACTGTTATAGAAGAAGTTCAATGCAATGAGAAGTTGTACAAGATATAATTAAAAAGAAATTGAGACATCATCAATATACATGGTTTTAATGTCAGTTACTCTTCTACCAACCAATAGATGAAAATTAATTCGTAAGAGTTAGAGAAAATATTTGACTTTTTTCTATTTTTGTTTATTTGTTCGTCATGGATGAACTCAAAAAATCTTTTCTGGGTGGTTGTCAATACAATATATAATCGACATTCTTGTCGCATTTTATTAACTTTTTGGTATTAAGTGAAAATAATTTCAAACAACATATTTATCATAACTTTTAATATGCACCATCATTCACCAAGGAAATTTAGGTAGGTGGGTATATGTAGGTATGTAGGTATGTAAGGTTATTGAAATTTTTTGGTGAAGTAGCAGCAATTTCAAAATGTTTTGAAATGAAATTTCAAAATAATTTCAATTGAATTGAGTACGTTTGTTGACTGAACACAAAAAATTAGTGTTATCATATTATTCGAAAATATCAACAGGGATGTGGCCATACAAACCGTTTTTTAAAAACAGTTTGCGCATCTGGAAACTTCACAATACTCTGAGTGTGGAGTTATAAAAAATAGTTTGGTTTGAAGATAATTTGCAAAATTTAATTATGAATTGAAATCTTCAGCAGTCTTCATCACTTCTGATTATAAATCATTATAACAGTTTGTTTACAACAGGGTCATAGAATTTTAATTTGGAAGTATACGAATCGCAGCCAATCTCAAAAATACTGTCCCAACAATTTTTATTATTGTGATTCAAAAGTTATGGTCTCAGGTGTCAACTCGTAACTAGTATATCTATGAATCGTATCGTATGAATATCTAGAAGCTTTATAGTTGATTTCATAAATTAGTTTAGATTTCAAGTACTGCTCGCAAACACCAGAACTCAATATTCTTCTCGACGCGTATCGAAGAAAATATTCAATTATGTTGAAATTGCATATTGATAATACAAGATGGCTATTTTTCACTTTTGTTAAGATTTGAATCACTGGAGATTGAATTTATTGGGAAAAACGTTCTCAGGAAGTTTATTCCACATAAACGCAGTTCTCCAAATGAAAGGGTTATCAAACTGTGAAGTTCGAGTTGAACCTCAAAACGATGAGCAGCCACAGTACGTCGCGCATTTCTGATATGTACCGCTCTTGGTGGAATCAAATGTGCCAAGTCACTTGAACACCTCCCGTGAAAGTATCTATAGAAGAGAGACAAATTTTCAAGCTTTCTTCGAAGTTCCACACTATCAAAGTGGCAAGTGATGTTCGTGTCTCCAATCAGGCGAATGACTCTTTTCTGGATAGAATCCACCAGTTTCAGAGTATGCTTAAGGGTGGAGCTTTATACATGTGAAAATACTCTAAAGAAGGTCTGATCTGAGCTTTATGAAGCATCAAAAGTTGCTGAGGTGTGTACAGTTTTCTGGTTTGGAAGAGTGTTCCAAATTTTTAAGAAGCAGCCTTTATAGTTCCAACAAGAAAAATTGGTGTCTATTTTAACCAACAAACAACCTTATCGAAGTAGATAGCGAAATTGTCTGTCTTGACATTATTATATCCGGTGGATAGACATTTATTTTTTGAAGAAAATCGATGCCTGGGTTTTCGAGGCAATAAATTGAACCAGTTACTTCCACCCCAATTTAAAATCACCTTCTGCCAGTGATATCATCAGCAAAGCAATATATTGGATTCTTGATTTTTTTCATACAATAAAAAAAGGGTTGGAGACAATATGGATCCCTGGGGAACAAACACCAGCGTTGATAGTGAAAGTATTAGAGAGATAATCATCGACCGCCACCTGCAGAGAATGTTCTTTCAGGAGGCTGGAAAGTCATATACAAAGAAGTTCCGGCAAACCATAGCATCGAAGTTTGGCCAGCAAACCTTCATGCCACACCTGTTCAAAGGCTTAAAAAATATCGAACGCAACAGGCATTGACTCTGCATGTTTCACGATTGCGTTATTCTTAATATGGGTGACATACGATAGAAGATCGCCTGTTTCCGCTTTGTTTCCGAAAGCCATATGATCGCTCAAGATATTAAAGCCTTTTGAATATTCAAGGATGTGGTGGTTTACGACTTCCTCCATGATTTTTGATATCACTGATTGCAAAGCAACTGGTCTATAGTTATTTGGAAAATTTCTCTTGCCTTTTTTGGGAATAGGATGAACGCGAGAAATCTTTCAACAAGAAGAAACAATCCCTTCCTTGTAAGACAAGTTAAAAAGTCTGTTCGTGTTCATTGGCTCACTTTTCAAGTACGATGACAGGCACTTCATCAGGACCAGACGCCTTGTTGATTTTGAGCTGTTTCAAAATGTGTCTTGACTAGACGTTGTCGAAAAGTGATCCTGGTTGGCATATTCATAATCTGAGTAAGTCCGCTGTTTATTGCAAAAGCTTCAGCGACGCGACCTTGTTCGCTGTAAACAAATTCCCCCACAGTAACCTCATCATGACAACCGCCTCGTCAAATCTTTCCATTTTGGAAAGATTGCTAAACAAACTTCTCAGGATGCTGGTGAATGCTCCATGGTTCGTGCGAAATGAAGTCATCCGCAGAGATTTGAAGCTGTTAACTATACGGCAGTCTATTCAGTCGAGGAATCAGAAAGTTATAGAGTCAGCGGAAATTCATGATAACCGGTTAGTTAGGGAAGCTGTAGATATAGAAGCTGTAGATATAGAAGGCCCCGTCGCTCGGTTGAGTGAAGGCCCCACCACCTAGATGTAGTATTTGATGAACAGTTTGTTCATCAAATACTACAATCAGGAAGGGGTACACAAGGCCAGAGGGGCATAGAGGTCATTGATCTTTATGTGGTCACCAAAAAACACCATTAGTTATGAACCACTCGTCCTCCTGACGAAAGACACTTGAAAGGGTAAGGGAAAAAATCCCAACCTGAAGAAAATAAAGATGACAGTATCTCATCATGACAATGCGAATGAGTTGACTACCAGCAGGTGAACAGTTGAACGGGATCAAATTAGAGAAGTTAGGAATAGATGATGAACCATTATCTAAAAACGATTAAGGAATATAATATAAATAGTTGAAACATGTAATATGACTGTTGCTTCACATGAAGATAGTTTTTACAAATAAAAGAACCGTTATAACAATGAGAATGATTTCGCAATAGAGAAAGAGTATTGGCATATTTTGCTCAAAGCCCCGAAGTTCGAATATCAAAAAACAAGGTCATGATTATCTAGATAATTACGAATGTGTGTTAACTATGATCCAAAAAGAAAGAAATAAAACACATTTTCAATAGATATGATCCAATTATAAGATGCTCAAACCCATCAATAATAAACGTTTTGATGAAAAACATCAAAATTCAAATATGCAGGTAATAGAAGCCGAAGAATATCAAAACGATGTAATATTTGTTGAGGATGTCTTATCGGCATATAACTTTATTAAACTTCTATGAGGGGTCCCAGCATCTCGGAAAATGGAGTTTATCTGGATGAAAATGAACCATTCGTTTTTTTCCTGCCAGATGTTTAGTGCGTTATCGAAAATAAGGGCAGCTTTTTTGAGTTGAAACAAATATCGATAAAAACAATAGATAGAATAATGAGATTGTATAAAATACATAGTACTCCCTCCATAGTTAGATGGAATGATTGAACATCACAAAAATAATAATTAATAATAAGTTTCCATTAAAGTTGGAACATTTTGAGGTCTTGTGGTATTACTATTGATAAAGTTCCATTTTTGAAGAAAATTTCATTAGAAACAAGCAATTCTTTCCATCACCAGAAATGTAATACCTACTCTTCTCGACACGCATTTCACCAACCAAGTTGACGTATTCAGGAGACGAAGGAAACAGTTTTTTTCATCTTGTTCCATGCTTGTTATGGATTTATTCATTAGACAACTTTGTTATTTAGCAATACCTTAAGAGCAAACAGCATTTAACGTGTTTCGTCATACAATACCAACTTCGGAAATTTCACATTATTTCAAAATACGTAAATACATTCTATTACCCGAGTAACGATAAATTTCAGCATTTGTACAAAAGTAAAATGTTCGAATATGTGAACAGAGTATGTAAATGACTTACAGTCGTATTTGTCAACAATAACCGACCGACTTGACGTGGAGAAATCATCACCAATACGTCGCATTTTATTTTCGATTTCATTGAAATTCAGAATAATGTTTCCATTTGAATTGAAGATGTCTTATTATACGAATAAGTTTCAATTATGATCTTGCGGTTCATGGATTTCGTATACAAATTGTTGGTATTCAAGGAGTTCGAATTGAGGTTATGTAAATCAGTGAAGTCTAGCAATTCATTTTTCATTTCGGTCTCGTGTATCTGTTCATTGCATTGGTAACTTATAGTCGATATACAAAATCAAAACCAATAAACTTTATTTCCGTAGACTTAGGGAAGGCGTGGAAAAAGTCACATAACTCAGTACAATTACAATGAGGTCACAATAATAAAACAACATAATTATAAGACATATTATAGAACACTTGGACCATAAAAGGGATACAAAAATTTAAATTTAAAATTCCAAATCAGACTGAAAAAATTCATCAAGCGAATAAAATACCTTTTCACATAATAGTTTCCGAACTTTTTGTTTAGAGAGCTTTACACTAGTTATTTTTCTAATGGATATTTGGAGCTTGTTTTATAGTTTTATTGACATGATATGAGGTCCATTAGTCACCTTGGCTAACTTATGACTAGGAATTAAAATGTTATAGTTTTTTCTCAGGGTAAAGCCCGAAAGAAGACATGTATCATCTCTGTTCTGAAACTTGGAGCAATTTGATTTAACGTAGATTACGCAATTAAAAATATACATGCAAGTAGCAGGTAATATATACAACTTTGCAAATAGTGGTTTACAGGAATCGAGTGGTTTTTTAAAGCAAATTGTTCCAATAATCTTTTACTGGAAAATTAATAAGCCACTGATTCTATTGCAGTTGCCAAAACCAATAATATACAGTAATTGAGGGCAAAGTAAACATATGCATAATAGTAACTTTCAAGAGTTTCAATAGACACAAAATTACGCAGATTCCATATAACGAAACAATGTGTCGCTAATTTCTTCAGTATGAAATCAACATGATGATTCCAATTGAGTTGGGAATCAATAAAAACTCCTAAAAATGTTTTATAGTTTACCTGTTCAATACTTTCAATCTCAGAACTAACCAATACACTACAATCAGTTTCCTGAATTGTAAAGAGAATGGTATTGGTTTTAAGATTATTTAGAATCAAGCCATTCTTAGAACAATAATTTTGCATGTTGGATACAGCATCATTTACTCTTTCTGACAATGTTTCACATTCCGAACCACTGACAGTAAAAGTTGGTGTCATCAGTAAATTGTATAGAGCACCGTGGATGATTAATTTTTGAAAGGTCGTATTCATTTGAGATGTATCAGTAGAGTTAGGTCAAATTACTGTCCTAGTCATAATGTCAAATTGAACTCATGAATTTCTGCAAGAGAATTCATGCAAAGTTTCAATATTAACTTGCAATTATATACGTATATTTGATTCCACAGGGTTGATTTGATTAGGATAGAGACAGTGATTCAATTTGTGGGGATAATATATTACTAGGTTCCACAAGTCAAGTATCATTCAAGAACACTGACATCGAACAATTGCTGTCAGTTTCATCGCTGATGGAAAAAAAGCGTTTCATCTTTTTAAAATTCAATTCAATTTTTTCATGATTTTGAATTTAGTTGTTTCAACATGGAAAACTCCTTTTCGAGTCCTGCAGAAGAATGTTATGAAATTCGAAACGTTAGCAAGAAAACAATTGTTCATCTGAGATATTTTTGATAATGTTACCTAAAAAACCTTTCTAGGAATGTACATTTATTCTTGACTGTTCTTTTTGAATAATTCATATCACAAAATGGAAATGATGGATCCCTGTTATAGTGTAAATGAATCTGTATCTGTATCTGTAGAGTAGGGAGGGTGAGTGTAAGCCCACGCACTTAGGCCACATGTGACCCATTGTACATCCTCCCGAGGAGTTGTCCTCCTAGGTCGTCGTCCATCCTGTCCTTTCCAGGAAGGTGGACAGGTCTCTGGCCATTAACGGAACCTCCTTAACGTACAGATCCAGAGGGGTCAGACCCGTGATTAATTCCATTGCCGCGGTTGGTGTTGTTCTCATGGCTCCTGTGAGGTTTAAACAAGCCAGTCGCTGTATTTGATATAATTTTTGGATGACCGTTGCTTGTAGAACTTTCGGTCCCCATGCAATGGCTCCACACGTTAACATAGGTCTTATTATTGCAGTGTAGATCCAGGCGACTACACGGGGTGAAAGACCCCATGCGCGTCCCACTGTCCTCCGACATTGCTCATAAGCCACGTATGCTCTTTTTGCTCTACTCTGTAGATGAGAGTTCCATGTTAGCTTCTTGTCGAGGATAATATCAAGGTATTTCACCTCTTCAGAGAAGTTTACTTGGCTTTTGAAGATTTCGGGAGGTTTTAAGCCCGTTAAACTTCTTTTCCTGGTGAAAAGGACCATCTCATAGTGTAAATGAAATTGTATTTCGAAAATTCCTGAAACCATTTCCGGAAGCTTGTTTTTTTTTAAACAATCAGTGACAAATCACTTTACTTTGAAGAACCACAAAAGTGTAACATAGCTTTATATTGAACATCATAGACTGGCTATTTCCAGTACGTATTTTCAGAACTACCTCCAAACTTAGGGATCGCGATAGAAAGGTTTTATTTTTTGAAAATACTTCCAAAATTGAATCCCGATGTTCGAAATATCTGGGTTTCTTGTATTTGAATGTCAAGCGTAAATTTTGAAAACGAAACTGTTACTTATAGGCATTACTTTGACAACTTATAACACAAGGACTACCGCTATTTTAAACAATTTCGATTTACTACTGTACTTACTACCCACCCTATTACATTTATTGGATTTTCGGTTTGCGATTTTGCAATGCATGTTTCCACTTTTGAACTAGATTAGTTCGTATTTTCCTTTATGTTCCTTCATTTTGCATCCTACTGTTTTAGAATTCCTTTCGTTATTCATTACTGTTTTATATTTGTGAATTTCTGTTGATGTTTCTATATCAAATTATTGTTTATTTTTAAGTTTTTTGTGATTGAGAATGTGTATTATACTGATGTAATTAGTTATTTTGAAAAAAATGATCGGTTTTAAGAAAGAAATCGCTGTAAAACTCTGTTCTAGCGTCCTAGCCTTCAATTGTTTAGGTTTGAATGATATATTCTATTCAAAATTGCTCTTCCCACAATATGCCACGCAGGTTAAACCGCGTCTGGTGCTTTTAGTTGTTCGACGTTTCGGCTTCGGCATTTTCAACACTCAGGTCTCACTCTGCCTACTCCTCAGGTAATAACACGCTGTAAGGGTTTTGTGACTTGGCATCGAAGTCTCATTTTGCTTATTCCTCAGATCTTGTCGCTGCTCTCTGCAAGGGTCTCAATCTGCCTACTCGTCGACTGTGGATCCACAGGTTCTGGTCTAGTATTTATGCACGGTGTGTAATTATGGGAGATATATGGCGTGCTAGTAATGATCTCCATGAAAGAGGTTATCTTTGTGAATCATTTCGTTTGTTGAGACAGTTGGTTCTTTTTTCAATTTCAATAGCTTCAATAACTTCCTGGCCTGAAGAGTTTTTTCGATGGAAAATGAAAGTCTCAACCAATGAAATTCTTTGTGGAAAGCTCCAGTTGAAACTTCCATTAGGCTAAATTAGTTCATTTCGAAATATGTGGATCCTCTTTGAGGTTTCTATAGACGTTGCTCTGTAAGTTGTCATATTACAGGGACTTGAGGTTTTGTTCTTATAATACAGAAATTGCAAAATTTAATTGTTCTTATTGCCAATTTTCTGCTCTGAAGTATCCCTAATCTCTGCCTTATTTCATTTAAAGCCTTCATGATTACTTTGTGAATGATGAAATTGAAGAAGTAATTTGGTGAAAGTAGTTTGCTGTTTAGAATGATTAGTATTTTCAGATGGTTTCATTTTCCTCCTAAAAAGATAATATATTCAAAATATGGTACTAATTGATATAGTTTGCTTCTTTTTTCTGAACAATAATTTCTCTTTGAAGAACAGTATTTTTCTAAAAAACAATCCTGATGCACTTTCCTACTCCAAATCAATTTCTATCCTCTCCTCGATTGTCAGTTCTTGTTTTTGTAAGTTTTTATCTGCACATTAGCATAATGAGCGTTTCAAACATTTTGATTGTAATCTTAGCCAACACGAAACCATTTTTGAGTCATTCCAAAAGTATTTTACACCGACTGAGAATCAATATTATCTTCTTATTGAAACTATCAACCTTGAACCCCTCAAAGGTCTTTGCATACAAGCCATCACCAAGAGGTACATGAATTTTGTTGTTCTAAATTGAAATTCAGGATAATGAAACTAATACATGAAAAAATTGAATGGAAAAGGAAGTCTTGTGACACATCATTTTGAAGCTCATGACGAATACTTCATAACCCTAGAATAAAAGTCAATATCTTCACCTACTACAAAATTATTTAATAATTTTTCGAAAACAAATACATTAATATCGATATTTCTATAAATATTCTTTTTTACTTGCCATATGGCAATTCCAACAACCCGATAAGGTTCTTTGAGTTATTTTTTGTTCATAAAAGCTCGAAAAATATCAGTACGACTATGAACATAATTGTTCAGTTAGAATATTCTCATTTAGTTTTCGGTTTTACTAGTAGAAAGGTACCACGTCAACAATATCTAAAATAGTCAATTCTCGTCCATTGGAAAAAACAATTGAAGTGATTTTCATTTACGGTGCGATGCGTAACTTTCACGAGATCGAAAGGATTTTCAATGAACGTTTTTCGAATCTTCCTATCTGTAGAAAATAGTTGAGGAAACTTGTATCCAAATTCACAACTACCGGTAGTGTACATAACAAAAAGCTCCCAGGTCATCCGTCCATTCCGGAAGACCAGCAAGCGCAAATAATTGGTGAGATGGTAGTAAATCCTGAACAGTCTACTTATTCCGTCGCGAATGGTTGTGAGGTGTCTCCTTCTACTGTGTGGAGACTTCCGAAGAGGAATAGGTATCATCCATACAAAATGAAAATAGTACACCAATTAACTGATCTTCAGTTCTGATCTTCACCCTGATTGAAGAACAGAATTCAGCGAAATCATGACGGAAACCATTGCAAGGCATCCTACCTATCTCCACAATATTTGTTTTAGTGACATGAAGTAAATGTACATTTTTCTAAACGGCAATGTTCACAGACAGAATTGCCGTTATTGGAGTAACACCAACCCTCACATTTTTCGGGAAACACATACCCAATATCCAGAGAAAATTAACATTTGGGCAGAAATATTGGGAAATCATATTGAAGGGCCTCTATTTATTCTACAAAATTCAACAGGGGAACTGTATTTGAATATGCTGGAAACTACTTTTGACTCTCTCATCACTAAAATTGTCGAAGCGAAGCCTAATGAATTCGATATGTATATTGTGTTCCAACACGATGGAGCAATACCACAATATTCCAGACAATTGAGAAACTATTTGAATATTACTTTTTCTGGTCGTTGGAATGACCGTCGAGGTCCTACAGAACCGAACCTGCTTCAATATTGGATATGCGGCAGAAAATAATAAATATTCGTAGATATATTGACGTTTCTGTGTTCGAAAATGTTCAGTGTAAAATATCGGAAGGCTGTTCATACGTCAAGAAGTTCAAGGCAACCATTTCGAGCATCTTCTGAATGGACCTTAAGCTTATTACCTCATATTATATAGTTAAATGTAAATGTATTCCGACCATTATTGAAAGTATCGCCATTTTGTAGTAGTTGAAAATATTGACAATGTAATCTAGGGTTGTGAAGAATTAGTCAGGAGCTTCAAAAAGATATGTCACAAAACTCCCCTTTCCATTTAATTTTTTTCCCAAATGGCGCCCAGTCGCCATCTTGAAAGTTTCATCTGTCAATTTCACTTACAAATAAAGTATTCATGCATTAATTTCATTATCTCAAATTTCAATTTTTTGAGTTGACCCGTTCAAAAAATAAAAGAGGGGGACATTAAAGAAATGCACTGTATAACATATGTATTCTGATTGTGAGTTATTTCATCATTTGTGTGTTTTTCAGGATTTTGTCGATATATTATTCTAGTTGAAATCTACATGAAAATGCTTTCCTTCTTGATAACAATAGCTTATTTCTGTCTGTTACATTTGTAAATAACCTCTGTATACACATTGTCAAGATTCATTCCATCCATTCATTATATTCCATCTACAGCTAGATTGTATTCCTTCTGGAAGTTTAATGCATTTTCATTTTCAGTATATTGTGCCAAGGTGCTGGGTTCTTCATTGGAGTTTTTTCTTCGGAGAAATTATTGTCTAACACTATTCATTGTAATATGACTATTCTGTAAAATATATCTTTGAAAATCTATCTAACAAGATAATTCAATTAATCAGGTTCCCGTGACAAAAAATCGTTTCCTCTCTGAATTGAATCTTATCAAAGACGAACCTCGTTTGGATAGGTTTGTTCTCATTCGCAACTAAAAAATGTGGCAGATACCATCCAATTTCGTAATCTTCATTTTCACCGCATATTGTTTTTCTGAATATTCATGTATTTTCTGTCTGTGAGTTCTATATAATTAAGCTGTCGAAGAGCCTTATGCTTACTTTGGTAAAGTGCAATTATTTTGTTCCATAATAAATTTTCCCAACGCTTTCGTGAAACTGATTCAATAATTTGAATTTCTGTTTTGTATTCCAGAATCATCAATATATTCAAAGAATATTTATCTCTAATAATATTTCCCATTTCTCCTTCAAGGCTCATCTGATTGTGAAAAATATGAAGAGCAATATTGTCATTAAGTCTATCCCCGAAATATCTCAAATTGCCACGTACTATACAACTCAATGAAGTTGTTTTCGATGAAGTAAGAAATTTATTAGTGATTAGACCACAGTTATCTTATTTTGCTGAAGATTTTCTGTATACGCATTTATCATTCCAAAAAATGTAGTTCTATTTTTGCTGCTATTCATACTCACTTTCTTTGACAATAATCTCTTATAACTGTCTTAGTGGGTCTACTGTAAATCTACCTCTGTTTCTTCCCCAACGATGCTGAACTCATATCAGAACAAATAAAATAAGTAAAAAAAATTAAGATAAACGGGCTATTAAAAAAAAGATGATAATGATGTAGATAAATAATGTATCAAAAACTGAAAAAATAATTTGGAAGGTCCTAGGTAGCAGTCATCACACCACTCTTCTCAGCAATCCATGGTATTGATCAGATATGGAGACAATAAAATCGTTGGGCTTAGTATTAGATATTTACTCAGGTTAAGCTACGACCAACGATTTTATTATATTTTTATCTAATCAATACCGTAGATTGCTGAGGACAGTGGTGTGATGACTGCTAACTAGGATCTTCCGATTTATTTTTTGTATCTTTTAGTATATTATTCACATCATTATTATTATTTTCTTTCAATAAAACCGTTTGACATAAAAATGTTTTACTTATTTTATTTTTAAATTTTTAATTTCTAATTTTGTTATTATCCACCCTGATGTCTGTCGGTACGTTTCAACCTTTTACCTTAACTTGGGTTATTATTTTTAGCCATCCTAACGCCACACAGTCCTGGACGACACGATCAATTCTTTTATCCTGATTCTGAGTTGACAAATTTTTGTGTATGGATGTTATTCTTTTTGCATCTTTTTCATAGTGTGCTATTATAGTACTAGTCAAGACCTGTCATTTAATACCCAATCCTGTATCGTACTGCTAGCCAAGAGACCGTGATAGCTAGTGTGGCATCCAGTAGTGATAGATCTTTAGCATTACCCAAATTTTGGATCATCGAGACAAATGATCCGCCATATCGTTTCACACTGCCCAAACCGTGTTTATGGCGGAAACCTACAGGACTTCGTAAAATGCTACCAAGACATAAACGAATGGCTGTGCAATTTGGACATCAATGTATAGTCTGTAAGAGGATCTGTGTTATTATATGTTCGCGATTGTTTGCCTGGTTTTCGTAAGGCTGCTACGGATGGTGTTTCCGGATCTGAAGCAAGTTATAATGTTGTACTCGGACCCAATTCTTCTGATCCTTTTCGACAATCCTCTGAAGCAAGCACAAGCACTGGTTGTCACGGCTTATCTTCCTTGCGAAGCTCTTGCTGTCTTCTATCCCAAGTCTGTTCCACCATTACTTTGGAGTAACCATTCCTCCGAAATGAATATTTGTCATACAAGTGCTTGGAGACATCTCAAAAAAATCGGTTTAAAATTTACAAAATACACATATTTCAAAAATTACATCCAGGTGATCACGAAAGGCGATTAGAATTTTGTAATTGGCTAATAAGAAGACCTGATGATTTTCCTGTTTTCCTGAAAAATGTAATTTGGACAGATGAAAGCAGTTTTTTGAATTGTGGGATATTCAACCGAAATAACGAACACATTTGGAGCATAAACAACCCCAGGCAGAGAAATTCGGATTCGGATGTCGATTTTCGAAGACTACATGGATGATCTATCTTTGGCTAACTATAACAACATCTGGTTCCAACATGATGCTGCTACCGCACACTACCAGACGAGTATCTAATTATCTGACAGAAAGGTTAGATGATGAATGGATAGGAAATAATGGGCCGGTGAGGTGACCAGCAAGGTCTCCAGACTCAAGTGTTATGGATACATTCTTATGGGGTATACTGAAAAATAGAGTTTTTGGTCAGAGGCAATATCAAAATATTGAGGACCTTCAACATAGCATTGTTAGAGAGTTGGGAAGATTGAGGAGGAAGGAAATTAATGGTGCAGTGAATAATATTCGAAGAAGGGCACAATTGTGTTATCATGAACAAGGCCAGCATTTTGATCATTTGCTGTGATTCACTTTTGTTTTTACATTTCAGTTAATTATTATTATTTGTTCAAAGTTCTATTTTCATTGAAAAGGACACAATATCTAATTTATCTCATACACACCATATTTATCAAATTTTGATTGTTGATTCTATCTCCGTTCTATCTTCATTGGCTTCTGAAATGAACCAAACTCGGTGAGATTTCGATTCAAGTTCAAATACATTTCCGATGTTCTAACACTGTTTCTATCGTATTTGTAATAAATTTGTATCATATTTCTTTTTTCTCCATTCGTGAAAGCCAATTTTCGCCAATAATTCAATGACTTGTACGAGTACAATAACAAAATGTCATTGTGTGTATCAAATTAAAAGTCAAATTTAGAAACATCAAAGTCAAAGCCTATTATGATAAGAATTAATTTTTTTCAATATCTTCAATTTTTCGAAAAAAATGATGACTTATAATATATCATTGAAAAGGTAAAATCTGCTATTATGTAGCAGGGGAAAAAGAGCCAATGTGAAAATGCCATTTATTTTAGAATCCTTCGAAAAATAAAGCAAAAAAATAAAACCATTTTCCGAAATTTCTGTTTTTTCCGGATATCTACGAATTCTTTGGATTTTAAATTTTTCATTTCATTTTAATTGTTCAATTTTCAATTTGTTGCTTACCTTTATTAATTATTGTGATTCCGTTTCGGAGTTTTTTTTGCTTAATATAATTCTTATTTTCAGCTAATCTTTTTTATTTTAATTTTCATTAGTTATTTCAGAGATTTCAAATCCTATCATATTAGACAATGGAAGTTCGAACTACTGACATTCACTATGACATATTGTTCTACTGTCGTTTTATACATAAACTGCAAAACATAGCTAGGGTCATATGAAAAATAAAGAGTAGAAGAAAATTTGATCGCCCAACATTGTTCGTCTTTATTTGTATCCATATATGTATTCATAAAAATGAAAAATTCGATTCATTTTCTACTTGAAAAATAAAATGAGATGGCATTTCTTTACAGTTCTTTAAATATCTAATAGTTTAATTTTCATTTGTTCATCGGTGTAGTTCTAACACAAAATTATGACTTTTGTCTAGGCATTCCAATTTCAATCTCGTAATTTCAACTTTTTAAAACGACCTGTCCAATGAACAGATAAAACAAGTATGTGACCGTTTTGTGCTTCCATATTTAACAGACTTAGAACATATAAAGAAAATGTGTTGCATTTCTGTTTAATTCGCACAAATAAATCAACAAAAACTAAAAAAGATCTCCCGTACATCCCCTTTACATTCAGCTTTTCCTCTCGACTGTACTATGATTGAATCCTGCTGACTGCAGGGAGTGTACAAAATAGACATCGGGCGTACGGTCGCGTTAATCTGCGTTTCCACGGTAACCGGGGATAGCTATCAACAATACCGGCCCGAGAGCCGCCGTTTCTCCCCGTCCGACCCCTCATGCGAACGCACGACGTCCTCAAGACGGCCGTGGTGGTAGGATTACTGGTATTGTCCTGCAGGACGAGGTGTCGATTGCAGGATTGCAGGCGCGAGGATGATTTGTGCCGAGATAGAGAGGGTTGAACCACGTGGACTTTGTTTTCGAGATAGATGTGGGATTTTCAACTCGGATTTCCTGGAACACGCAACAGGCTTCTCGTCTATCCAATATCGGCTAAATTGGTTTTAGTTCTTGAGGTCAATTGTCGAGATGATAAGTGAGATACTGAAATAGAAGTCGGGTGACTTCACATCAATTTGTTTGTAACTCACTATAAAAGAATCTATAATGCAGTTTTCACGAAGAGTGAAATATGTGTGAAAGGAAATGTAAAGTAAAATTTATCAGATAGTAGCTCTTGTCCGCGCCTCCGTTAGCGTGGACTTAGGTTTTTGGGTTTCCGCAGATTTACTCACAAATATTTTTTCATATACTTCTTTGATTTAAAAGAAAATCGTTCCACAAACTATAAAATTCAAGCAGAATCAACTGAACATTATTGAATGAAAGTCATTTTTTATGGAGGAAATGAGTGTTTCTATCGACTTTTTTGAAATCTAAAGAAATGAACTTTAAACTTTCAAGCCAGTCTCGAATATACCTACACAGTAGGTTGAATGGACTGACCTCTATCAGAAAATAACTAATCCCCTGGCTAATACCATGAAGGGCGTTGGATTATATCCGACAGGCGTCAGTGCAGGAATATTCACAGAAAATTTCCTGCAAATGCAATTGGCAATACAACTGAAAGAGTCAACCTTCAATTTTGGAACGGGCACACTTGCAGACCGGTTTCGTGCTCATTAGCCCCTCGTCAGTGCAAGATAGTGGCCATCATCGACCTAAAGTCAATGATATTCCATAATTGAAAATCGGAACCTTGTCCACTAGATGTAGTGACATTTTGTTGTTTGTTCCAACTTAGGAAGAACAATGAAATACTCTGAAAGAATTCTGATTCTCAATTATGGAATATCATTGACTTTAGGTCGATGATGGTCACTATCTTGCACTGATGAGTGGCTAATAAGCTCAAAACAGGTCTGCAAGTGTGCCCTTCCAAAATTGAACGTCGACTCTTTCTTATATTGGTTGTGAAAATGTTTCGGAGAAACAAATTATAAAACTGTATTTCTCTCAGAAATGTTTTCAATGTGTTTATAAAACTGCTATAAATAGGAAATTGGCACCGTGTTATAAAACCTTATAGTATTTATTAATATTTTAAGGCCTTTTACAAACACTACAAAACAGTTTTATGAACATTTCGGCAGTTACTATAAAATTTTTCTGACTGTCTTAAAAAGTAGTTTCGTAAAGAATCTTATGAAATAATTGAAATACAATTTCATATGAGTTTTTTAGTAATTCCAAGTAAGTGTTATAAAATATAATGCAGCCTAAAACAATAACGATAAAATAAAAAAGTGTTCAAAATGTTTTCTTAAAGGCGTATTGAACACTAAGAAAATATAATAGATATGTCACCAACTAACAAATAAAAAGTTGGGGGCCATTTTATTAATTCCACTTTTGTACTCATGTAAAGACATTGTGCTTCAAGGATTGATATTTTAACTGTTTTTATAAAAAAATCTAAAAAAAAATATTCATTATACAAAAGTTCCCTCTGTCGACATACTAATTTTCTAGTTTCAAAGCAATACAGTTTGTTCTGAATAATATAATCTTACTTTTCATCTGTAAATGTCACTATATGTGCAGTATTTCACATTTTTAACTCTTTTAATGTCAGTATTTCGAGTTGTTATCATTTTGAAATGGCTTCGTTCTATAAAATAATATGGTATCAATAGGAAGAGTTTTAACGTATTTCAGCTTTTATGTTACCCCTATGGAACTGTTAAGAAACTGTTCTAGGAGTATTGCGCAGAGTCGGAATACTTTCAAAGCTATAGATTTCTATGAAAATGAAGATAGGATTCCTCACGTATTGTTTGGATAAATATTATCTGTCAAGATATTTCGGCTAAGAAGCTTCTTACATCGATTATAAAGGCTTAATTTTGAAGGAGTTTTGAGCCAGTGATTTCAGTGTATATAAATATGGTGCTCCACTCAAATAGACAGATCAATAATTACCTTTTCATGTTGTTAGCAAGAACAACATTGAAGCACTAGTTTACATGCGTCTTCATCTAAAACGAATCGATTTTATTTTTTTTTCAGGTGAACTATTTCACATAACGTTATTTGGTATTTAGTTATTGGGACGCTAGCCGAATAAAACTGACAAATTATACTTCATTACACGACCTCTAGAATCAATGTCAGCTGGTTCTTCTTACATGCTGCATTTTATTCGTGGCAACAGCAAATATATATTAGTGGAAGTAATTTGATTTTATAGGAGTTATTTTATTGTTTTGGAATCGTAGTAAATATACCATACTATGAAATAGTTGGAAAATTATCATTGAAGTGACAATATGGTAGTGAAAACAAAATTGTGTTTGAAAGCATTCCAATAAAATGATATCTTTAAAGCTACAGGAAGCAGTTATAAAATTACCTCAAAATAGGTTTATAAACTTCATAGAAAAGTACTATAAAACTACTACAAAACAATCCACTTTTATAGGAAAATATGTTTTATAAATTAGTTGTTAAAATGTTTCTGTGACAATTTTGTGACTATTTTATAAGGGATTTTCAAGTTTATTTTATAAACATTCCTATGACAAATTTATGAAACACTTTTACTGTCTACAACGGTATTATGTTCCACGGTTCGTCTAATATAATCAATAAGCATTTTGGGAGTAATTATAAAATACATTGATGGATGTAGCCGTTACTACGTGGTAGGAGATCATAATGAAGAGAGAAATGAAAATTTCTATGTTTTTTACCACTTTTAATTGTAACTAACGTTACTGCAGGTTCGTCCTATATGGACATTCTCAAACTAATACAATAAATACAATACAATTATAAAATACCAACAAAATAAAACTGTTGCAACACCATAAAATTATAAAACAACTTTGCTGGTTGGATTCCAGCACTGATTCCAGCACTGATATCCGAGACTGGCTTGAACGTTTAAAGTTCATTTCTTTAGATTTGTTAACTGCCAGTCTTTAAGTATAGCCCACTGACTTGATAAGAAAGACTTTTTTTTGGTATTTTCACTTTCCACAATCTGAAAAAAAAATGAAATTGTAATGCCCAGTTCAACAATTTATTTTCAAAGTTGAGCTGAGTATCGTTCCAACAAACAGGAAGTTTGTGATTCCCTGAAAAATGAAGATCCAAGTAATTATAACAGAAATTACAAACTGGGAAAAAATTCACGAAAAACTAAAAAATGTCTTAGGAGGGCATGTTTCAACTGTAAACAATGTTTCTCAACAGTTTGCTGAAGTTTTTGAAATCAGGGTATTTTATTTTCGAGCAATTTTTATATTTTTTGACCTACCCTGTATGCTATTTCAAGTGCACCTAAAATAATTACCGAACATTACTAAACTTTTGGCATTATATGTATTTTGGTAGTGCAATTAATTGAAAAATTCCCAAATGTTGCACATTTGAATGACCACATTTTATATAATAATGTAAAAGTGGAAAATAATACAAGTTTCTCTTTCAAACAATAATTTCTGTATAAAATTAAAATCAACAAAAGATAATATGTAGTGTGAAGTTCAGTCTCACTAATCAAACAAAAACTCAATCCTCATTAATCTCGAAAAATAAGATCATGAATGAATACATATCAACTGATGCCCGATTTACATTTTATGTATTTTTCTTTCAACAGCTCATGTTTGCTTCTTCAATACTTTGTTGAAAATTAATTCCGTTTCACAGTTATGGTATATTCAGTTGCATCTACTGCATAAGCAAAAGAAGGTCGTAATTCAAAACATAAACAACTGGGTTCACTGAAATATATACATAAAGTTACATAATTCACAAATCTCTTGTTCCAGATTTCACGAACAATCAATCCGTTCATTCACGACTTCCTGGGACCGCATTAGAGTTTCAGCGCGTGCAATAATTATACACTCTCCAGTGCACCAGGCAGGAACACGAATCCAAATTTCGTAATATTTCCAGTTAGGTTACGGATGCTCATGAATTTTCATGGTGAAGGTGCAGGGCTAAAGTGGGCCAAAAGTTTATACAAAAAATGGGTAGTAAAGAGGAAAGAAATTGATGGAGGAACATTTTAGTTGTACTTATACATTTATAATATACAATGTTTCCTAGATAAAGAGGGGTTTAAGACACTTGTAATGCACTGTTTGAAACCTTTGGTGTAATAATGAATATTACTGGAGTGCTAGCCCAACACCAAACCGTTATTTCAACACCGCGACATGTGTTTCGATCACCAAGTGATCATCTTCAAGAGGAAGATATAAGTGAATCTACATACAATGTTTTTCTTATTTATACCATAGATAACTCTTTTAGGTAACTGCGTCTTAAGTATATTAAATTGATTTCACAATGAATATTACTGGAGTCTTTGACAACTCCAAACCGTTATTTTAATATCTCGACACGTGTTTCGATCACCAAGTGATCATCTTCACCTCGACACGTGTCGAGGTGTTAAAATAACGGTTTGGCTTTGGGAAAAAAACTCCATTAATATTCATTACTACACCAAAGGTTCCAAACAATGCATCACAAGATATTTCACAATGTTGCCTTGGATTGATTTTGCAATGTTGTGGTTAACTTGTCTAACTAATCTGAATGAACTAGTTCATTAGTTGAACAAGTTAACAACAACAGGCATCCAGATGCCTACGAGAGTGTAGAAATAAGTAAACATACTAATATTATGAATAACGATGGTGGACAAATATCTAATGGTATACAATATATCTTCTTGAAATAATATTTTAATTATCAGATTAGCCTGACTATAACATAAGGACACATTCTGAAATCAATTTCAAATACTCAAATAGATAAATAAGTATAACGTATATTTAGTTTAATCTTTTTCTTGAAGATGATTACTTGGTGCACGTGTCGAGGTGTTAAAGTAACGGTTATGTGTTGTGACAAAACTAATTCAGTAATATATTCAGAGCTTTTAGAGCTTACGTTTTGACAAATATTAATTAACCGATCATGGTTATGATTGGTGAAGTTGTCGCCAAAAAAGCTACCAGGTAAATAATTTTTTGGTTCATTTAAAAAATTAGATTAACGATGAATATTATGACTTTTAAATGTTCACTTCAGAATTTATCTGTATCATTGAGAACAGGGAGTGTACTAAATTTCTGGGACTGTATATAGACGATGGACTGAAATTTGACACTCATCAGAGAGTTATTGATGAAGAAATGGGAGTTTATACTGCGAAAACAACATACTATTAATTGGCGAATATTACTTCTATTCTCTTTTCGAATATCTCCTGAACTTTTTTCACATATAGCATGGTGGCATACTTGAATACTGGCTGTAGATCAAATTATCTAGAAGAACAATTTGTTCAGGTCAGTCTCAACTCACCAAACTGTAGGTTAATGGACTAACACCTATCAGAAAATAACTACTCTCCTGGCTGATATCTTTTAGATAATTTAGTTCACAGCCAGTCTTCAAGTATGCCCCTTACTAAATGTAATCATTTTTTCCTCATACTAGGAATTGGGCGGTTGGTTAGTACCTCGTTTATCGGCAGATGGGGCGATGACAAATATGTTATTTGTCGTTCGCTTCAGCCTTGTTCGGGGAAGATACTATGAAAAGAATTCGATTTTCAGTTATGGAAAATCATCGACTTCATGTTGATGATAGACACTACCTTTTACTGACGAGTGGTCAAACAGCCCGAAACCGGTCTGCAAGTGTGTTCCAATAATCTATTGCGGCAGTTGTATCGCCAACAACATATGCAGGAATACTTTAGTGAAGAATCCTGCACTGACATCTGTCGGATATAATCCAACGCCCTTCGTGGTATTAGCCAGGGGAGTAGTTGTTGTCTGATAGGTGTCAGTCCATTAACCTACAGTATAGTTGAGTTGGAACTGGCCTGAACGAATTATTTTTTAGATAATTTGATCACCTGAACTGATAGAAAATTCTAAAAGTTTGGAACGTCATTCAAAAAAGCTTTAAAATTGTCAAGTTTTTGCTAATATAACCGATTGTATATCTCTCACAGTTCACGATTTTTCCGTGTTGGCCATTCTTATCTTGAACACGGGTATAATGTTGATCTCATTGAAAATCTTCAGGAGATTACTTATTTTTATCAGAAGAAAAATATATCTCCCAAATAATATTCACATCACTTCAGATTCTATCACGAATACAATGTTTTATATCAGAACAATTTTGTAATCTCAAACATTATCTCTGGAACATCATAATATGGAAACGACGTACGTCGGTTTCCAAGTTATAATGTTCTTCTTCATTGAAATGTGTACTTTCCAGCATTTGCTCCTGCCAGAACTTTCACACGTCGTGGGGAAAATTAAATGAAGGAAAAATATTATTTTCTATTTGGTCATTCAGTGAATTTTCAGAATTCTCAGATCTACTGATTGCCAAGCAATCCAATCGGTACAGATGCAAACCTTTCCCTTTCTCATGTTCTTCTCTCAAAAGATGGTTTGCAAATGTGCTAACTACTGCTAATGCCTTTTATTTTTCGGGATACCTTTAGGATCACCTAATATTCCAAATGTGGAACTCCTCCACATTTTGCTGTAGCGGTGGTTCGTCAGTACCTGAATGAAGGATTTCCTAGACACTGGATTGGAAGCAGAGGATGTATTGACTGACCCCCCCTAATCTCTCGATTTATCGCCACTCGGCCAGGTTCGTTAGAAAAGTTACGTTAACGTATAACCGAATGTTTTCAAACAATCCCAGACGTGCTCCAAAACTTCCGATAACGTTTTGAGACGAACTTATGCTCATGTATGGTAGTGAATGGAGAATACTTCGAGCATATACTGAAAATTAATGTAGTTTGCATAGATCTTAGTTGAATTTATGCATAATTTTCCAATTTTCAAGTTCACGCCATGTTGATTTTTTAAATTTTTGCTCGTAAATTTTTCACATTAGCTTTTAAATACAATATAATAAGTCGGAATATGAAACAGTTGTTTTTTCTGCAAAAGGGCGCAAAAATTAAAAGTAAGCGAACAAACACTAACATGTCTGAATTCCTTATGGAATTACCTTTTCAATGCTGTGTCACACTTGGTACTTTTCCGATTCAAATTTGATGAGTGACCAAGGGGTGGGGAGAGAGGTATGACAGTTGGGATTATGACAGGAAGATGTGTCCTTTGGATTTAGAATTGACGTGTTTTTGAATTATTGTTACAACACATGTGTTTTGAAGAATTCGTTTTCGCTGCCGGATCGAATCGAACCGTAATTACAAATTTTGCTCGCTATCTCGTTTTTTGCATCGACAAAAAATCATAATTTCTGACACTGAAAATCCTCACTTACTTATTTTGATTCGAATCAGACCATAATTACAAATTTTGTCCGCCATTTTGGAGCCACCAAATTGTTCTTTTGCATTGACGAACAAATCAGAATTTATGTCAAATTAACTTGCCAATAAAGTATTATAATTTGGATTACGAAACAGTTTTTTTCCCGCAAAAGGGTGCCAAAATAGAAACTTGGATAGTGAAAATTGACATGACCGAATTCCTTATGAAATTACCTTTTTAATGGTATGTCATACTTACTACTGTCCCTATTCAAATTGTTTGAGTGATAGAGACCGAGGGAGGGAGGTATGACAGTTGATGTTATCATAGAAAGATGTTCCCCTTGGATTACAAATCGACGTGTTTTTGCATTTTTTTCAGAAAACATGTGTTTTTTGAAGATATTCGATCTGTTTCCTTTTCGGTACCACACCCTGTATATGGCTGGTTCCCATTGAAGAGCGGTACATTCCGAAGCAAAATCGGCAATATGAAGCAATGAATGTTTATTTCTGCTTGTTGTTTTCACAATAAAATGACTGATGCAACTCAAATAGAAACAAAAATTTGTATCGTCTTCTCGTATCGTGCTCTGTCATAAATCCATAAATATGCCGTTTAGTGGACAAATGATGGTGTTTCTGAATCATTCGATAAGTATACATTGTTTGAGTGAAAATAACCTGTTGACATAAATCGCAATATGATAAGCAATCGTTCTTTTGTCAATAATTTGTGTCTTCTTTCTTAATTCCTTGGGGAGATGTCACAAAACAGACATTCAGATCGGTGCTGTAGATTATTATTATTATTAAATTATCGTAACTAATTCTGTTCCGGAACATTTCATATTCGATCAATAATGATACACGAACCTGGATTTCAACAGAGCAATGTGAATCAAGTGCATATTTTTTCATTAGAGGAAATGAGTTTGATCACTTCGTGTTGACCGACATGTTTGGCGAAGGCGCAAGTTATGATTAAAAAATTATGACGGTAATTTTACACTATAACACGCTAGTATAACTCATTCATACCTTTTAAAAATATTTAATGAATTGAATATTGACATAATTGCAAACAGACAAGGAAGTACTGGCCTGGTTTTAACAGTATGCAATTAACAGATGTTACTGGAACCTCTTGTTGATGGTTTTTGTCTTTCAGTTGAATTATTTTGTTCATTATTGTCGATACTTCGGTATTTTTATGTTAGATTTCATTGACGCCGATTTGACAATTGTCAATGCAAATTTAAGTATTATCAAACAGTAGCCGAATGCAACGCAAAATGAACAAAAATTTCAGTCCTGAGAAATGCAGATACTTCGAGAGATAGGTAAATGAGGTTCAGAAAACTTATCAAAAAAAAATGAAAAGATACAATCAAGGCATCATTCAAAAATTATTTATGGAAATTTGTTATCACAAAGTTCAAATATATAGATGGGCGTAATAACTTTCGAAACTAATTATAACAAGCTGAAGGGAGTCAGTTTGAAAAACAAAAAATACTGATGCACTATTAATATTTGTCGTGACGGCTTGAATTTTGGATAAAACATAAGAGATAGAATGAGAGATAAGACTAACCCTTTTAAAAAGAATAACTTTTTACCTTTTCACGATTTGGGTGCTTTCTTGAGGGATGTGTTGCAGAAACCAGTTCAAGAACAATATGAACAAAAATAGAGCTACTCACTGGATACTGTCTATGTGCTGCTGGATATAGTTGCATACAAGGAAACAGAGACAGGTTGTCATATTCTGGCCCAATTCTGTTCTCTCTATATATATCTGACTTCCATAAAATAATTTATCATTGCACAGTTCGTCTTTATGCAGATGACACTCAGTTATATTATCGATTTCCTCCAAGTAACTGGCAGGTGGCAATGGAAAAAATTAACAGCGATCTACAAAAGTTACTGGGTCTATCTATAGCCCATAACCTGAAATTGAAATCTAAAAAATCTCAGCTGATACTTTTTGGCCCGAAACACAAAAGATGGTAAATTGAAGGAAGAATTGAAATCCAACTTGGACAAGACACTACAGACAATTACAGAAAGGAAGAACTTGGGTTTATGGCTAGATGCTGATCTGAGATTTCACAAACATATAAATTCACTTTGTCGTAGCTCATACTGTATCTTACATCAACTCTATTAAGGTAGTAATATTATGACTTCCAAATTGAAGTTGAAACTTTGCGAAACCCTCATATTGTCTAGATTAGCATATTGCGATATAATCTACGGGCCTGCTCTGATACAAACTAATGTAAATCGCTTACAAAAACTACAAAACAATTGCATTCGTCTTTCTTATGGTGTGAGAAAATTCGACCATATATCCCCCAAATTCGAAGAGTCAGGTTGGTTAACGATTGCTAAAACCTGGCAGTTCCACCTACTCGTCTATACACCTAAATTTCTCATTTACAAAAAGCCAGATTATATTCATGAAAGATATAAAACTTTCAAATCACAGAATAATTCGAGGACACGCAACCGTCACACTTTTATTATTCCAAAACACTCGACAGCTTGCTTTTCTCGTAGTTTTATTTACAACTCTATCAAATATAATGCTCTGCCCAGTGAATTTAGACACTACTCTATATATAATTTCAAGAAAAAGTTGAAAACATATCTGAAGTCTTCTGTATAGATAATATATACATGTTATGCCTTGCTCATATAGTTTTTCCTTTGTCTCACCTTTGTGTATGTTTTTTTAACTTTGGAATTTATAACCTATGTTTTTTCATAGTTTCACAAAGATTCATGAACTACTCACTTACCAATGTATACTAGGTAATTATTATTATATTTCTATATAAAACATGATATTCCCCAGGTTAAGTTGTTAAACAGTCTCGGCTGAACTTCGCCCTTTCATTGATTTTTGTATTTACTTCGTCTTCATAAACAATGTATGTCAATGATAAAGCTCATTTATTATTATTATTATTATTATATTTTATGTGAATGTGAGGCACCGAATCACAGGAGGCAAGCAATTAATGGACTAAATAAATTTTTATAGAAAACTCGGAAAACTACACAGTAGTATAGGAAATAAGATAATTGGATCAGATGGCTTGAAAAGATTGTAGAAATAATGCAAGAAGCCCACGAGGCTTCAGTGGAAAAGTCGCAGAAAATCTATGCTTGCTTTATACCATATACCGTTAAATGGCTCTTGATCGAGAGCAAGAAAGCGTTACATGTGCCCAGTTGGAATAACTGGCTATTGATTTGTGGAGGCAAGGTCGTTGGTCGGTTCTTGATTTTTATTAGAAATTCAATTATAAATGCTGAAAAGGGTTACCTAATTCAGCACTAGTCACTGTAGACCCACTTAGTTATAATAGGATATGAGAAACTTCCAGAATACCAATAAAACAAGGAAAACGGTTTACTTGAGAGTTTTGATAGGGTTTCGAATCCCAAACTTTGGAATGATTTCATTAACAAAACAATTTTTTAATTAATGTTAAAATCAAATGTTCACTGGAATGGAAAAATCAGAGTGTCAATGTTTGGACATATTCTACTCTTTCCAATGATGGCCTTAATAGGAATACTAACAAAATAAAGGGTTTTACCCTAGGGTTTAATGCACTGAACCTCACTTCTGATCGAAATGCTATTTCCAGAAACCATCGAAAAATCTTAAGGCTGTTGTTTGACACTCCTCCAAATAGACTCTTCTGATTCTTGAGATCTGGGATTCCGGCAGTCTCTAGCAGTAGTCACTTCAAACTTACTTTTCACAATGTATCCAGAAACGTCCAAGACGATCTCCTTATATCCAATTTACTACTATTTTTATTGTTCTAGCTCTTCTCATACTTTCTATGCTCTAGCTCTTCTCATACTTCGTATGCCATTCAACAATTCAACAATTTTGCCTGACAGAACTTAAAAGTTGTAAGTTATTTGGATGGTTGATTTTCACGCATTTTATTTAAATCACCTCTAAGTGTTCTATATTCAAAGCCAAGCACAGAAAAAACCCTCTTAAAACTGTATTCTCCACACACAGAATTGCTATCGGTTCAAAGTTCAAACCATTCTTCAACTTGTTATATTGGTCCCTTCAGACATATACACAAAACCCCGCGATGCTAAGTAAGACATTACTAAAAGTAAATATCTCTCTGTACCTCAGTTCTCACTCTATGCTACACTATAAAAACTACTCTATGAACAAAAGAAGGGCATTAGTTGACGTCTATTTGCATACCTAACCGTAACATGGATATAGTATATTACGTACCAAGTAGGATAAGAAGCCAATTACCCACGAGCGAAAAATTGTGAGCACGAGGCGTTAGCGGAGTGTGATAATTCGCGAGTGAATGTAATTGACCTTATCCTCGAGGTGCGTACTATACTTTTTCTACGACTGACCGTAGAAAGGAATGGTACAATGTTAGGAATCACACGTCAAAATGTAAGACCTCGTTAGTCCTTAGCTCACACAACGTTCGATATCTGAGGGCAATTACCAATGTGATGTCTGATTGTGACATCTGATTGTGATATGAGTAGTAAACATAATTGATATTCACTTTGTGAGTGAATAAATTAATTTGAGCAGTTTTAAATAATATAATAATGTCAAATACAAGTGCGAACAGGTATTTTGTGATCTGTAAAATATTATCAAGTCCTTTTGTTTGGCTGTTATAGTTTATAGAATAAACGGAAGTAGGCTTTTCTTTAGAGGCGTCTGACAAATTAAATATGATTATCTGTTGGTTGGTGAGGTTGAATATTTTAG
Organism: Leptinotarsa decemlineata; assembly: GCF_025532065.1. Classification (NCBI taxonomy): domain Eukaryota; kingdom Metazoa; phylum Arthropoda; class Insecta; order Coleoptera; family Chrysomelidae; genus Leptinotarsa; species Leptinotarsa decemlineata. The sequence continues at coordinate 7,218,678 of NW_027412694.1, read as the reverse complement.
TTTTAACCTTTATATTGTGTATTAGTATTTCAAACATTGTTGCAAAAGCTTCATGAGAATTGAATAGAAGGAAAAAGCGGAGTTATGTTACCTTCGAAAACAAATATTTGCCATCTGGAGCTTCCTAAATGATTTACTTCTTCAGTGGTGAGCGTCGATGATTTCTTCGGTTTATAACCATCAGATTTGCGTTTTAAACAGGCACATAATTTGGAATATTTGCTGATATCCACATTTTTCTTGATATTCAGGATACTTCTCAGCAGGGAGTAAATCGTCCATAATGTCGATGGTTTCAAAGTTTTTGCTAAATTTTCGAAATAAACGAGAACGTTTTCGGAAAACGAAGTTATGTTTTTCTTCCCTCTCCAACTCATGAAATTTTCGAAATTATATTCGTATTTTTCTCTTGATTTTGCTGGTAGTAAATTATTCATCGTAATAGTTGCTTGCTCCGTAATATCTGGTGGGGTTACACACAAATTTCTTGATCGTTACTATCGATACTAAAAAAAAAGCGATTTATTTCCAACAGGAGTACCCAGTTAGAGGAAATGCTATTGGGAATCACAAGTTAAAAGGTAAGACCTCGTTAATCCTCAACTCTCACAAGTTTCAACTTCTGAGGGTTGTCTTTCGTAGGGGTGCGACAGCTGGTTAACGGAAAAAACAGATTTTAAACAGATTTTTAAACAGATATATTGAATAAACATTGAAAATAATGGAATATATGTATAAAAATAAATGCTGAAACAAAGTATCAATAGAATATTCGTTTACGTAGAATTTAAAAAGAGGAATGAAAAATTGAGTAGTTATATAACACAAAAAGTTACAAATCATGCAATGTAGCAGTACTGACACAAATGTTATTTATAGTACCTATTTTATTGGAAATGATTGTGGATACTTGATATCAAGGCGTTCAGAGAATCGAAATGAATATCGCAATGTTCATAGATTTTATTGAAGCTACTGCACATAAAATTCAATGGTGAACGTAGCATAACATTTGTGCGTGATGCTTCGCAATAGAATTTCAGATTGTGTCGACCTTCACTTCTTGATAGTAAGAAATTGATCTCGGGTAAAAGAACCGCACTGTCAATATTATTGTTTAGTAATTTATGCAGTAATTTTATACCAAAGATAAATCTCCTATTTTCCAAAGATGTTATATCAAATTGTGTCAACAAAATGTAATGATCGATGCCTTTTGTAGGATATTGTCCATCAACTTTCAGATAAGTATTCTAGGAACTTCCTCTGCACGCTCTCAATTGATGTTTTTTGATAGTCGTAAACTGGATTCCATAACACAGAGCCATACTCTAACTTGGGGCTGGCATACGCAAAATGAAGAAGATTTAAGGTGGCAATACTTTTGAAGTTTTTTCCATTTCTATGAATGAATCCAGGCATCCTATTTGCATCAGCAGTCATATTCCTTATATGTATTGTAAATATTAATTTACTGTCGTATGTTATACCAAGATCTTTTATCTCGTGTACGCGGTTGATTGTTTAATTGGATAATCTTACATTGAAGTTCGTTTTTTTTGTTGTAAATGATATTATTTTACATTTGGATACGTTCAATTGTAGACGATTATTATCACACTAAAGTTTGATTACATCTAATTCATGTTGTACACGTTGGCAGTCAGTAATGTCGATTTTATAATATAGTTTCAGGTCGTCTGCAAATAGTAGGCTAGGAATATTCAAAGAGGTTGCCAAATCATTAATAAAAATAAAAAATAAAAGAGATTCAAGATTAGACGAATCATTTTCTGTTGACTAGATTTGATTCAATTAGCGTAAGCAGTCGGTTACAGAGTCCCAATTTTGTCAATTTGCTGAGAAGAACATAATCAAAGACTACAGAATACTATAAGACGTGTCACTCGCTCATTTTTCGACATCTGAGAAATCTCGCCGCCCGCTAGCGACAGCGGGTAATTACCAGCCGAGGTAGTACAGTGTGTCGCTTGAAGTTACCAGTTCTCGTCGGCACACGAGATATAAAGGTTGTCCGTATTGTTTGGTATTGTCAAAGACTACAGAATCGGTAAACTTTGGTATTGTGATAGTGTTGTGTTCGTTCGGAGTTCGAAATATTTATTTTGTGAAAATGTCGACGTATTGCTCAGTGGATGGTTGTCTGAGTACGGTGGGAAGCCCAGGTATTTCGTTTTTCCGCTGCCCAAAGTACAGTGAAAGGTATGCATTCAATATATTCACCATTAATTTTTATTTTACCTATCTATACCTTTTATGGTTTTGTTGTATAAAATTATTCATAACGAAATATACCGCCGGCATTTGCCAATCCAAACTCATTTCAATCTTTTTTCAAAATGTTCAGTTTATCGATTGATATACTTGAATTTTTTTTAGGTGTCAACGTTGGAAAAATGTATTAGGCTTCATTGGGAATCATAGATATGCTACTCTTACCCCAGAGCAGAGTCACAATAGAATTAAAATTTGCAGCTTACATTTTAGAGCCGATGATATTGTGAATTCTCGTATTCATAGCTATGATGTTCCTTCATTGCGTCTGCCTCAAGATGGTTCTCAGAAAGGTTGGTTCAGTGAAGTTTATAGATTCAAATGATGAAAAAATCTTATTCCACTTTTTAACATATGAAATTTACAATATCAATTTTGTTGTTTAAACCTTCCAGATGATGATGCCATTGCCGGTACTAGCAAGGATTTTATTTACATTGATGCTCAGGTTCAAACGGATCAATTAGGATCACGAGGTGAAATATCTTTTCGTTATATTATATACTTACCTGATCTATTTTTATATGCTTCGGAAAAAAAAACGATGACAAGAAAACAATTATTGAAAGTACGTACATCTTTCTTTTAGATGAATGCAGCCAAACATCTGCTAAACTCTCTTCGGGAACTCCAAGAAAAGTGGCATTACGAAAAAAAATTGTATCACTAGAGAAAACAGTAGCTTCAACATCAAAAAGAGCACTGGACGAAACCGGAATTACTCTGGATGATGTTTTCAAGTTTCTGGATCGAAAATATCCTGAGCAATATTGTAAGCTCTTGAAAGCACAGCTTTCTTTGATAAATAAAGCACCAAAAGGGTCCAGGTATAGTGACGAATTCAAACAGTTTGCATTGACTCTTTATTTTCTTGGTCCGAAAGCATACAAAAAATTTTCAACAATTTGTAGATTACCGTCACAAAGTACACTTCATCGTTTCACGAAAAATTGGATTGTTGAACCAGGCTTCAACGATTTTATTTTTCGTGTTATTGAATTCAGGATTGGGCTCATGAAGGAGAATGAAAGATATTGTATTTTATGCCTAGACGAAATATCTTTGAAATCTCATCTTTATTATGATATTTCCAGAGACAAAATAGTAGGTTTCCAAACAAGTTTGAATGGGACCTCTACTGACATAGCAAGTAGTGCTCTAACAGTAATGTTCAGAGGTTTGGCAAGCAATTGGAAAATACCACTTGCATACTTTTTCTATAAGACATCAGCTTCTATAAGACATCAACTTCTGATGATTTGAAAGATATTTTGTTCAAAACGGTACGAAGATGCAAAAGTATAGGCCTAAATGTCATGGGGGTGGTTTCCGATCAGGGTTCAAATTTTCAGAAGTTGGTGAAAACTTTGAATGTTACAGACGAAAATCCCATATTTCTGATAGACGATCATAAACTTGTATATTTGTTTGATATCCCGCACTTGCTGAAGTCGACACGAAACAATTTGTTTTCCTATCAGTTTTTACTTCAGGGTGGAGAAACGAAAAAACATTACATAGAAACAATGTATAATTATGATAGAACTAAACAATATAAATTGGCTCTTAAACTTAATAATGACCACATTTATCGAAATAATTTTCAAAAAATGAAAGTCACGTTGGCTTCCCAAGTTCCCATCAAGAGATATTGTTGACCATGTAATAGAGATGGAAAACATATTCATTGAAAATTTTGATAAAATCGGCAGTGAGAAGGGAATTGGACAGTATTTGAAAACAAAATATTCGAAAATTCTTTTCTCACATCCATGTCAAAAATTCCTCTTCGATTATTATATATCTTCATATACAAGAGTTCGGATATACTTTACTTTAAAATTCATGAACCAGGACATGAAGATTGTTAGGAAACATAAATCGTGCAATGTAAAATTGAATATTTTAAATCATTTATAAACATATAACATTATATAATTGTATTATTTTTGTTAATAAAACATGTTTTTCTGAATGTATGTTTATCATTTCATCAGTAAATCACTCTGATCTGTTTCTTAGATCATTTATTCATGAGTTTATCTATCATGTTTCTAGAAGTTGATCGACAAACAACTACTTTCGTATCTTTGTTTATCTGTCTGATACAACCGAGCAAGCGAAGTTTCAACTTCGGAACGTCCCCTGTAGATATCGCGAATAGGAACTGCCCTCGTATAACTGTCATGCGGCCGGCGGCTTCCAGACATCGTCTGTCGGCGATATGATTTATGGAAATCGCAAAAAATGCAATCCTGAGCCGTACCGACAAACGAATTCCTTGGAGTGAACCAACTTATAGTATTCGGTAAACTTTGACATAATGGTATATTTGATCCAAGGCTTTTTGAGAGTATAAATACACAACATCGACTTGTTTTTGCTTGACCAGGTACGTACAGAGATATTGATTTAAACATGCAAGATTTGTCATACATGATCTTTGTTGTACGAAACCATGCTGAGTAGGAGAAATAACTTTTTGAATATGGGAGTACATAACATTTTGCACACATATCTCGTAGTTTAAAAAAGTTATATGAAATTGAAATTGCCCTGTAGTTTGTGATATCGCTAGGGTCGTCTTTTTTAATATCGGTCAAATTCGAGCCGTTTTCCACTGCTCAGGGAAGGCACAAGTTGTTGAAATTAAGTTGAATATGCCTGTTAGAGATATAGAGAGAACGTCGATACAGTCCTTTATACTGAATGACAACTCATAATCAAAACAAATGGTTGTTGATACACGGATATAACTAGATTCATTACCAACCCACAAACTGTTGAACAATAAATTCACTGAAAATATGCAGAAAAAAATCACTAATTCTGGCTGTTGAACAATTGAATGTATCAATGCGATCATACTAATCAGAGAAAATGTCACATATTTCATCATTTTTTAAAATTTCTCGTGAAAGTGACCGCCATTAATTTGGAATACACGTGTATTCTAAATGAGTCATTAACTACCTGCTGTCAAACGCGTAATGATTAGTTTAAAATGGAGGAAGTAGACAAAATAATTAAAATAAACAATATGGACGGATGCTTGTCACCATTCTAATTTTCACTCATTAGACTGTAGAATTTTAAAATGATCGGTATATTAAAATGAGCAAAAAGGGTTTCTTTGTATTCAAATTGTGCCACAAACAATGTAAAATGAAAAGTGGAAAAATGGTATGTTATTTGTTTTAGTTATCATCAAATATATTCCATAATTTTATTTCGAGTATCTATATATCGGAAACTTTTTTATCTTTTTGGCCCACTTTCTAAAATTTTTCCTCAGAATACTAATCGTCGTGGAGATTATGAATGAAAAAATCAGTAAAACGACAACATCTGAAATAGAAGAAAGTGAAAGTCAATAAAGAATAATCAACGGACATTTTTCTGTTTAGTCTCCGTACACTTTGTTTTTTCTCAAACTCACAATTTATTAAAAGCGCACATCCCGCAATCGAAGCCAATCACTCCCTTGAAAGAACATGAAAACTAAAAAATGCCGCTCCTGCTGCCTGGTACCGAGCCGATATCCAGCGTGTAAATGAGTGTCACAGACAGATAGTGCGATTGACGTGCCCTCTCTCACCCTTCCCAACGCCGCAATGGGCCGACTGGGCCGTGAATGGCACGCGGCCGCCCAGATTAGCCGAGTTAGTTCTGCTGCGATAGTGGGACGTTCCAATCTATTATCAATTTTCCTAGATATGTTTTATTTTATGCCTTCCATTCTACAACCAAAATAGCCATCAACCCCCGTATTTAACATTTTGTGAACTTTTCTTTTTCAGCATTTGGGAAGAAAGAGTTTCCTGATCTGTGCACAGAAAACAAACAATATTCGTTTTTCGTAAAATCAAATGAACTATGTTAGTGCAGCGGTGAACCATTTCTACCACTCTCTGAGAGAGGTACCTGTGCAAAAGTGGTCTACGAAATCAAATATGTGCTGGGTGTTCTTTGAAACGAGTTTCAGTGGCTCGCTCAGTTTGACAAATATATTTTCTGCCACAGAGTCAATCCTAGACTCTTCAATTTTTAACATATTGTCTGGTTCACTTCAACCAATGTTAGGAAACCCTTAAAAAAAGCGTGTCGAGATACACTAGATTTCTCTGGTTTCCGAAATCGAATATTTGCTATGTGTTCTTCAAAACGAGTTTTGAAAGGTCGCCGTATTTAACCAATATATTCTTAATTGAATAGAACTGGCCGATACTTGATGAAAATCCATATTAAAAAACTAATCAATACAGTTTATTGTATTATTTTCACAATAAAAGGGTTTTACGAAAACCGCGACACGTGTTTCGCTATACAATAGCTTCCTTAAGCAGTTTATGCTTCTTTGTAACAATTTTCACAGCCCGTTTCAAATATCCCCGACATTTGTTTGCTTTTACGAATAACTTTTTGACAATTCGGTCTAATCCGTTAGTGTATCTTGGTTCATACGGAAGGACAATGAAGTATGAATTAATGACTTTTCAAAAAATCGAAAATCCTCTTTAAATTTACACTTCTCAATTGAATCATCTGAAAACATTTTTCTCAACACCGTATCATTCTTCTCTCAAAGGGAACGTAACAAACCTATGTACCAGAAAGTTTGGTGCTGATATTTTGTGTTGTGGAGAATGGTAGGAGCTAATACGAATATATCTAAAAGTACTGGTATTTTAGTATTGATATCAAATTCCAGACCCTGTTAATTCTAATCACTGAAATATTTGAGAATGGTAACTCCTCGTTGTTTTCAATTTAATATATTCATTGTTTGTTCGAGAATTTGTTGTCAAGAGTTGGAACAGTCTCCTCTAACTCAGATTTTTTGTCAAAAATCGAAGATATATCATGTCCATATCGGATCTAAGTCAATGGAAAGTAATCTAACTCTTATAAAGAGGAACAGTGAGTTTTCAATTGCCGCGCATTCGTGCTGTATATAGAAACAGTTGAACTAGAAACAGTTCTGTTTCTTACAAATTTTTGTTAATTATATGTAGTCTGCAATTACTTCTCCACCGAGGTCATTTCCTTTCAGAAAATCCCTCAAATATTCAATAGATTTTGGTATACAACCACTCGGAAACAACGAGGAACTGTTTCTGTTTTTCCGTTGACCAGTTATCGCCCTCTACATCAAATGATACTGACATCTCTTCATATCACACTTTTACATTTTCAATTTTATCTATGAATTCATGTGAATTACCGAAACTTAAACTCAACTGTGAGTTTAAATTAGCTGTTTATCAATTTTATAAGTAGTGGAACTACTTGGCGGAGGCAAATGATCACACATACTTGCTAAAATTGTACATTTTTGGTAGACCGTATATTTCATAATAGGGGATCCCAAGCGGGGATTTCGGGATTTACTAAAGCGTGGCAGATTAATATACAGGGGGATATCTTGTACCCGGTTAAGTACCTCCACCAAATATGAGCCCCATATATAAGGCCGCCTGTGAGGGATAAAGGATCAGATTAGTAAAAAAAATTGATCATCAGAAATTCTCGAGCGCGTCAGATTAAGGTAGGGTGAGTAAATTACCTGCTAAAAAGTGTATATCCCAGTAATCTGATAATTTGAGAGAATGTCAAAATTACGTCATTTTGACATTCTCGATCGTAGCTAATTTTTTTTTATTTTGAAGGAAATAATTCAAGGATACCGAAAAATATATAATCTGAAGATTCTGTTTTTGTCAGATTGACCGAATCCCTCTAGATAATCGTCAGATTATGAGACAGCACGTCTCAAACATGAAGATGAACCATATTTTTATATATTTCAATGTGATGCGATTGAGTATTTCAAAATGGCGATTTTTTTTTGCAAATTATAATAATGGCAGCGAGTTTGCGTCAGATCGAAATCGTCAGATTATTGAATGAGGGCTTTTTTTTGTTGCACTAACACCCTCTTAGAAAATCTGACGCGCTCGATTATTTTTTTTTCTTTTCACTTTAAACCCTCACGTATAACCACCCACATTATGCAAACGATCAGATTAACATACCAACATTATTAAAAATATGTAGGACATTGATGCTATTAATATCTGACGCGCTCGAGTATATCCATGCTACAGTAGTTTTTTACATATTTAAAAATCTATAGCCGCTTCCCCCACCGATGAAAAGGTATATATTATATAACATTTTTTTCGTCTTATCATCTAAGCTTTGCAACCTAATAAGTCTCAATGTCGCTCGAGTAAATCCCCATTTTGCATCGTGGGCTCCCCGGCTATTAAGAACTGTAGGATCGGGAGCCTGTAGATTCCTGTTCAGAGTCGGTACGATCAGATTTTGACCCTAATCAAGTGTGTTTTTCACTTTTGAAACCATCTTAGGCATTGGGTTTCTTGATAATTTATTATAGGGTCCTTTTTCAATTCAATAATCAGTTGTCTCATAGTAATCTGACTTCAATATCTCAACCTTATAGCTTTCTTTCGCTTTTAGATAGAAAGCAGCTTCCTCTCTCTATCATTTGATATTGTTTACCGAAAATCATTGATGTGTATGAATTTTTATAACATTTTGGTAGCAGTTTTGTTCTGAACATTCAAAACATTTCAAATGGGTATTGTGATATACCGGGTGATTCTCTAAGTTTGCACACCCCTATAACTTTTTTATCATTGGAGATAGAAAAACGAAATTAGGGTTTGTGTATTATAATTCAAATTACATTTTCTGACATATTTACTTGCTTTGCCGAACTTCCGGTGTGAACGGAAATGACCCCAACTTTCGATTTTTAAATGGGACATCCTATATATTTTTCCTTATTTTGATCATCGAAAATGACACTCTAAATCCAACAATACCTCATCTGCCAATATTTGACGAATGAAATCATTTTTATTCCAATTTTTATTTTTTTATTTAGAATACCATGGATCATGTAAATCGATTCATTCTTGATCAAGTAACATGGGAAAACGACGACTTTGGGGCTTATGACTTCATAGTCGTTTTGAGAATTATTTCACAGTCGCAAATATGAATTTTTCCAGTCAACTTGATTTTTTCAAATGGAGAGGGGGTGGCTCGTCGGCTTTCAGTGAAAGATCATTTTCTTACTAATGATTTGATGCCACACACTTTCACTTTATTTTCTCTATTTTTCTGAATAATTGCAAGAAATTCGTAAATTAGTCCTTTAATGTTATAAATTTTCAAAGTTGCCTTCATCTTGATCACGGCAAAGTTCAACTTTTTCAATTAGCTGTTCCTCAGTGATGTTCTGGAATGCCACCCTTATTTTATGCTCTAGTTCTTCACGAGTAGCTGATGTTGTATTGTAAACCTGATTTTTAATTGTTCCCCAGAGAAAAATCTAGCACAGTAAGATTTGGTGATCTAGAATATGAATAAGGTATCATTTAGATGTTCTCTAACGACTTGAGAATTGTGAGGTCGATCCATCTTGTTGAAAACAAATATCAACTTGGTTAGCCAGTGGTAAATCGTCAATGAAATCATTAATTTGATTTCTAAGGAAGTGTAGATATCTTTGCGCAGTCAGTTGTTCGTCGAAAATTATTGGCCCCAAAAGTTTTTCTCTGCAACAATTGAAATCAAATCGCTCTTAAAATTTCGTTCTTGCATCAGATGTTAATTTGTTTAAAACCAGTACCTTTTATTATTCCTATCGAACATACCCAAGTTGGTGAATCGGGTTTCACCTGAATAAATAATTTTAAATGGAAAACGTACATCTCTATATTTAGTCAAAAACCAGTTGCAATAAGTCAATCTTCGGTTGTGATCGTTATCGTAAAAATGTTGGTGTAGGTGGTACTTAAATGATCGTAATTATATTTGTGAACAATTCTCGAAACGGACGAATAACTTAAATCACACTAAGAAACAATTTGGCGAATTGACGCCGTACAATTCACTTCAACATAGGCCAATACGTCTACTTCTTTTTCTTCACTGACGATGAAGTTATTGTCATTTTCTTCTGGTTCATTTCGCATTTTTCTTTCCAGTTTTGGAAAATAATGCCGAGCGGGATGGCGACGATTAGACTCTGAGCATAAATTCGAGCTGCATCAGTTGCATTCTTTTTTATTTCTCCGTAAATTCGCAACATGTCAATTTTCTCGATTCTAGTATAATTTGCCATATCTAATTATAAACTACACAACAAATAACTTTTTAAAAGTGACAGCATATTCATTAGTCTATTTATTTAGGTTGTCCTAGCAACAACTTCAATTGTTTTTCACGATACGAAAATAGAGAAAATAAATTGAAAGTGGGTGGCATCAAATTATTCGTAAGAAAATGATCTTTCACAAAAAGTCAACGAGCCACCTCCTTTCCATTTTAAAAAATTAAGTTAACTGGAAAAATTCATATTTGCGACTGTGAAATGATCCTCAAAACGACTGTGAAGTCATAAGCCTCAAAGTCGTAGTTTTCCCATGTTACTTGATCAAGAATGGAGCGAATTACACGATCCTTGGCATTCTAGATCAAAAAATAAAAATTGGAATAAAAATGATATTATCTGTCAAACATTGACACGGAAAGTATTGTTGGATTAAGAATGCAATTCTTGATCGAAATAAGTAAAAATATATAGGATGTCCCATTTAAAAATCCAAAGTTGGGGTCATTTCCGGTCAAACCAGAAGTATGGCAATGCGAGTGAATATGTCAAAAAATGTAAATTGAACTATAATACACAACCCCCAAATTTTGTTTTTCTATCTTCAGTAATTAAAATGTTATAGTGGTGAGCCACCGTAGAGAATCACCCGCTATACACTATAAATGAATCATTTTCCTGAAAATTACTCTCACCTGTGGAAATCAGAAATTAACTCCCCCCACAATTTAGATCTTAATCCGCCTTCGCATGGAGTAATAGAGTATCGAATGGAATGGGTGTTATATCTTGTGATGTTAACCAAATCGGTGTTAATGAGGTGATGAGGCTTGTCTTGTACAAAAACACCTCTGAGGATGAATGGAAATGGAAAAAGTTCTTTCGAAAAAGTTTTTCCTTCCGCTCTGTATCTGTAAAAAAACTTCCGTGTAAGTCCGTGTAAATATAACTGTTTAAAATCTGTTTTCCGTTAATTAGCTGTCGCCCCCATACGAACGACAACTCTCAGAAGTTGAGAGACTTGTGCGAGCTAAGAACTAACAAGGTCTTACCTTTTATCGTGTGATTCCTTCATATCATTATACATATGTTTTATTATAGTTATTTTTTCTTTTCCGTGTCCCACATTTTTTGTTTAAAGGTTTAGAAGTAAAAACCCACAAAGAGTTTCCAAAACAACTAATCTTTCCCAACTAATCTCTTTTCAATTCAAATGGAGTTTCTTTGACTGGGATTGAATCAACTAACCGTATGAACCGTATAATAATGCAAGTGTTTCGTCCTGAAACTTCGAAGTACACCATTGAGAATGATGATGTTCCATGAAGTGTTGTTTGTGATAGAAACTGAATGAGAAAAAGTGAATTTCGTGTAATTCAGTGTTCAAATAAAAGTAGTTATCTGAAAAAGATTTTTTCCCAGTTTATATATGGTCTATTGACCATTCCAAGATTCCATTTTTTTTTTCAACGATGGCGAAGCAGAAAACCAAAAAGTTCATTATCAAAAACCTGATCTATTCTAATTTTTATTCTGATAGTGCACTCCAGAGCATTCATCAGATTTTTTGAGCCATTCATGATATTGAAAATAGTAACGTATTCTAAAAACACTTCATTGTGTGATTTTCACTAGACCGTTTTACAAAAACTATTCTAATCATAAGTTTTTCGACAGATTTGTGAATCTATCCGACACGAAATTCACACTCAATCAAACGAGATTATTAGAAAAAGGCCTCAGTCATAACATAAAACCATATATTTATTCTCCGACCATAGAATGTTTAGGTATAGAAACCGAGCTGGTTCTGAGAGGTACTTGAATTATAATAAATATGTCGCGGCAAACATTTTGAAATCTGAACCTGTTGATCAAATTCAGTCTGATGGAGAAAGTAAAAATGCAAAATCAATCAAGCAAAAAGTTATAGATAATGAAGTGATTTTTACGAGAGCAGATAAAGGTCGAACGGTTATTGCATTACATAAAAAGGACTACATAGGAAAACCTCTAGATTTCCTTAATTCAGGAAGCTACGAGATTCTGAGAAATGACCCTTCAACTATGTACCAGAAAAAGGCTAAGGAAACTCTCAAAACAATAGAATTGGTTGTGAATGGAAAGGATAAATCTAGAGCATTGATCATAAATCCACAACCACCAAAATTGTATTCCCTTATCAAATTACACAAAACCAAACTCCCGATTAGACCAGTGGTGTCGTTTGTAACCGGCACCTACCGTAAAAATCTCAGAAATCCTGATTGAATTGATTCAAACCTATACCAATTTCAAGCCAAAATTCAGTATAAATAATTCTTATCAGTTAGTGGATACTATTAAGGACGTTTTCATTTCATTTCCATGGATAACATAGATTATGAAATCCATAATAATCAGTCAGCTAACAGTTTTTAGTACTGGTACAGATACGTAGATGATATCTTAGTGTTTTGCTGGTACAGATAGGCAATTAGGCAAGTTCATTGAATATGCCAATTCCATCCACCCTCAATAAAATTCACCACTGAGAGGAAGGTAAATAATTCAGTAAATTACCTTGACTTAACCATTACGAAAAATAACAATAAACATGAATTTGCAATTTTCCACAAACCGTCGTACACGGACATTTTCATACATAATTCCTCCATACACCCTTACCAGCATAAAGTTGCTGCATTCAATAGTATGCTTCACAGTCTATTGAATATTCCACTGTCTGATAGGGATTTCCAGAAAGAGCTGAATTTGATCAAACAAATCGCGGTTAATAACGGTTATAAGGTAGATATTATAAACGTCATTTTTTTCTAAAAAACTACAAAAGCAAGCCATGGACCTGGTCCATCCATATTCAAGATGCGATAACGTCAGTTATAGGACATTGGCATATTTGGGTGAACCAACCAGGAATATTGCCCGTTTTTTGATGAAAGAAGGCGTAAACATAGCTTACAGAACGAATAATAATGTAAGTAAATTTATTAAAAACAATAAAGAAAAAACTTCGGTGTCGGATAGATCAGGACTATATAAGCTGACTTGTGGCTCTTGTCCAAAACTTTATATTGGCCAAACAGAAAGAACATTTTCCCAAAGAATTAAAGAGCATAGAAGTAGTTTTGTAAATAGAAAGACCAATTCCACAGTTGCAAAGCACCTTTTAGCAGAAGGACATGAGTTCAATCATGAATACGATGTGTTACATTTAGAAGAAAAGAGTTTGTATCTCCTAGAATGTTTAGAAATCAATATATTTAGGAATTTAGGTAATTTACTGAAAGATCAATTAGAATTGAATAAGTCTTCGTTACTGAATATGTTTTCAACTGTGGAAAATGGAACACAAGCTCAGGTGATTTAATTCATTACAAATTTAGGTAAAAAATCAGGTACTTGAAATTCAGGTATATCAAATTGTAGACTGAGGTGTATATATATAGCATTGAATGTGTAGAATTAGTTATAAAGACACGCCCGAGGAAGCCATTGTATGACGAAATACGTGTTGCGTTTTTGTATAACTGTCTAGTGAAAATCACACAATAAAGTGTTTTTGGAATACGTTAGTTATAGATTTTCATCAAGTATCGGCCGATTCCATCATATATTGAAAGTAGTATTTTCATAATGCTCCCTAGAATTTGAGACTGTTTCAGAAAAGCATTGATTATTTTGCTTTGTGTTTCCAGAAAACATCTCTCATACGTTCATAATACATCATCATTTACCAACCAAAATGAAATAAATATCATCTGTCTGATAAATATGCATTTCATTGTGATCCATTCATTGAAGCTATGTCCGCATGTTCGTTGCTGTGATCATGTCGACGTTCAAATGTTCCATAGGCGACACGTGTTCGGTCGTCAGACACACGCAATATCCTGCACGTTAAAATTAGGACTCATTTCAGGATATGTCACATTGCTGCAACGATGACGTTTTGGCTTTCAACGAGAGTGAAGGAATAGTGAATGGATTTCACGGAAGGGCGTTCTGACGAGTTTTAGTGTAGCTTTAAGAATTGATTTCTAATATGAAAAAAATGCCTTTTCAGCGGACCTACTTATTTCCATTCAAATCATCAAGAATATTTATTATTCGTTGAACAGAACTGGCCGATACTTGATGAAAATCCATATTAAACTTGTAATTATTACCGTTTATTGTATGATTTTCAAAAAACCACTACGTACTATACCATAGCTTCCTCAAGCATAAAGTAAAAGTTACTTCTAAGTTACAACTATTTTATGAGTGAATCTTCCAAAGAAAGGAAGGAAGTAATCAATTTGAAAATAAGTAACGCTATACATGGATGTGTAGATCATGCAAAGAAGTAACTTTCAGATACAAACTGAAAGAAAGTCCTCCTGAAACAGCTACTTTCATATAAACATTGAATTACACGAAAGAAAAAAATTCTTTCGAAACAAATACTTCTATATTAACACTGAATTATACAGAAGATACTTTTCTCTATTCAGTTTGTATATCAAACACTTGTTGAGGAATAAAAATCAGATATCATTCACATGAGTTCTACTTTGAATGAATGGTAATAAATTGTACTCACATGGAACACTGTCACCCTAACTGGCATACACCGGTGTTTCGCCTTAAGACACTTGCTCTAAGGCTCTTCAGTACCAAATTGGATAACATTATAGAAAATACACACACTTCATTCATGAATTACGATTTTGAATGTCACGGAATAAGCTTGATCTGCTTATGTCATCGATGACATCGTAATGACATTCATTCACCTGTTTGATTTAATCCCAGCCATGAGGAATCTCATTTGAATTGAAAGGGGTTATATTTTTAGGAGTGATTAATTTTTGGGAAAGAAAGTTTTTGGCTTTCTACTACTCCATCTGATTCAAAAAAAATGGATGAGAGAATCTTCCAAAGAAAGGAAGGAAGTAATCAATTTGAAAATAAGTAAGGCTATACATGGATGTGTAGATCATGCAAAGAAGTAACTTTCATTAATTTTTTCATTGATCACTCCTAAAAATATAACCCCTTTCAATTCAAATAAGATTCCTCATGGCTGGGATTAAATCAAATAGGTGAATGAAATTTATTACGATGTCATCGATGATATAAGCAGATCAAGCTTATTCCGTGACATTCAAAATCGTAATTTATGAATGAAGTGTGTGTATTTTCTATAATGTTATCCAATTTGGTACTGAAGAGCCTTAGGGCAAGTGTCTTAAGGCGAAACACCGGTGTATACCAGTGAGGGTGACAGTGTTCCATGTGAGTACGATTTATTACCATTCATTCAAAGTAGAACTCATGTGAATGATATCTTATTTTTATTCCTCAACAAATGTTTGATATACAAACTGAATAGAGAAAGGTATCTTCTGTATAATTCAGTGTTCATATAGAAGTATTTGTTTCGAAAGAATTTTTATCTTTCGTGTAATTCAATGTTTATATGAAAGTAGCTGTTTCAGGAGGACTTTCTTTCAGTTTGTATCTGAAAGTTACTTCTTTGCATGATCTACACATCCATGTATCGCGTTACTTATTTTCAAATTGATTACTTCCTTCCTTTCTCTGGAAGATTCTCTCATCCATTTTTTTGTATCAGATGGAGTAGTAGAAAGCCAAAAACTTTCTTTCCCAAAAATTAATCACTCCTAAAAATATAACCCCTTTCAATTCAAACTATTTTATACTCTAACATATTACCTACTCGTATGCCTATTTTCTAATGAATGAATCTACCTGAAAAAGTCAAGTATGAATTCATTAACTATATGAATACATTTTATTTTCGAAAGTACCGTAAATATACTTAACTATTTTTACGTGGAAATAAACAGATTCAATAATGGCGAATTATTCAATTCAGTTTGTTTGTTCATAAGATATTGCGAGTTTTTGAATTTGTTTACTTCCATACTCTCTAACAGGCTAAGTTTCAAACCTTTCTTCTAGAATTGGAGGGGCTTCAATTCATGGTTGAAATCATATCCCTCCGACTGGTATATGTGGAATTTATTTTTCCATTCTGGAAACTATTTTTGTGTTGTTTCATGCAGGCTTTGAATGTACAGAGGTGAATTTCAATGAAGAACTGAACAAAATAAAGCAAATAGCCGTCAACAATGATTACGATAGCAGTCTAATACATTATTATCAAAAAAGTTATACAGTCAAGATTTGAAGGAAGTTTATCCAATTCGACGAGAAGAGGATAAAAGTTACAGAACCTTAGGCCAACCCACTGAAATTATTTCAGATTTTCTGCACAACAAAGGAGTATATATTGCTTTAAAAAAACATCAACAACTTAGGCATGCACATTAGGAATAACAAAGATAAAAGTTCGGTTTCAGAAAAATCGGGAGTGTATAAATTGTAATGTGGGTCATGTCCGATGTTTTATATAGGTCAAACTGGAAGAACGTTCAAAGCCTGCATGAAGGAACACAAAAATAGTTTGTTTCCAGAATGGAAAAATAAATTCCACATATTATGCCACTCATTTAATCAAAGAGGGACATGATTTCAACTATTTATTCAAGCACCTCCATTTTCAAAAGAAAGGTTTGAAAACTAACCTGTTGGAGATCTACTGATCAAACTGAATTGAATGATTCGTCATTATTGAATCTGTTTATTTCCATGTAAAAATGGTTAAGTATATTAACGGTACTTTCGAAAATAAAAGGAATTCATAAAGTTAATGAATTCATATCTGACCTTTTCAAATAGATTCATTCATTAGAAAGTAGGCATACAAGTAGGTAATGTGTTAGAGTATAAAATACTTGTAATTCAGAAGTAAATTTCAGTTCACGCTTGAGGAAGCTATTGGATAGCGAAACACCTGTTGCGGTTTGTGTAAAATCCTTCGCAGTGAAAATCATACAATAAACTGTATTAGATTTATTTATTCATTTATATTCAAACATACCTGTCGGTCCCATTATATGGAAATTAAATATAACTTGCAACCTAATGTTAAAATACAAATAATGCAGTAGCAGCACAGGAGAGCCCCCGATGCAAAATGGGGATTTACTCGAGCGTCATTGAGACATATTAGGTTGCAAAGCTTATACGATAAGAAGAAAAAAATGTTATATGATATATACCTTTTCGTCGGTGGGGGAAGCGGCTATAGACTATTTTTAAATATGTAAAAAAATACTGTTGCATGGACATACTCGAGCGCGTCAGATATTGATAGCATCAATGTCCTACTTATTTTTAATAATGTTGGTATGTTAATCTGATCGTTTTCATGATGTGGGTGGTTGTAATTAAGGGTTAAAAGTGGAAAGAAAAAAAAATTAATCGAGCGCGTCAGATTTTCTAAGGGGGTGTGGAGTGCAACAAAAAAAGAAAGCTCTCATTCAATAATTTGACGATTTCGACCTGACGCAAACTCGCGGCCATTTTGAAATACTAAGCGCGTCAGATTGATATATATATATATATATATATATATATATATATATATATATATATATATATATATATATATACATATATATATATATATATATATATATATATATATATATATATATATATATATATATATATATATAAATATATATATATATATAAATAAAAACTATTGGATAGTGGGGTATTGCAGCAAGTAAATGAGTACTCTTTTAAGTTAGTCCAAGCTTTCGGAAAATTTTATTTCCATCATCAGGGAAACTACAATAATATAAGTTTTAAGGTAAAATCAAAAATATTAATTGTTCATGACTTACATCTTATGTGAGGATGGTTACATTGATGTTAAAGAAAAAATGTTGATACATTGGAGTAGATGAAACTTGATACACAATTCTAAATGCTTGAGATTATTTTTTATAAAATATTGTTATTCGTCAGACCGTTATTCATACCATGCGTGCAGGATTCAAATGAACGAGTCTGAGAATAGAACGTTAAAATGCCAGAGTGACATCTGTCAATTGATAAAACTTATATGCTCTCACTAGGAGTACCAAGTGTACTCTAGTGTATAATGTAAAATTTATGTTTGGTAAAATTATTATGAAAGATTAAATTTAAGATATATTATACAATGGAATTGTTTAAATTGATATTGTTTTTGTAAAAGCTTTTATCTAGAGCTTTATCTAGCTTTTACAAAAACAATATCAATTTAAACAATTCCATTGTATAATATATCTTAAATTTAATCTTTCATAATAATTTTACCAAACATAAATTTTACATTATACACTAGAGTACACTTGGTACTCCTAGTGAGAGCATATAAGTTTTATCAATTGACAGATGTCACTCTGGCATTTTAACGTTCTATTCTCAGACTCGTTCATTTGAATCCTGCACGCATGGTATGAATAACGGTCTGACGAATAACAATATTTTATAAAAAATAATCTCAAGCATTTAGAATTGTGTATCAAGTTTCATCTTCTCCAATGTATCAACATTTTTTCTTTAACATCAATGTAACCATCCTCACATAAGATGTAAGTCATGAACAATTAATATTTTTGATTTTACCTTAAAACTTATATTATTGTAGTTTCCCTGATGATGGAAATAAAATTTTCCGAAAGCTTGGACTAACTTAAAAGAGTACTCATTTACTTGCTGCAATACCCCACTATCCAATAGTTTTTATTCTTAACTAGTCAGCAACGACTACCCTTCCTCTTATATATATATATATATATATATATATATATATATATATATATATATATATATATATATATATATATATATATGATTCACCTTTGTGTTTTAGACGTGCTGTCTCATAATCTGACGATTGTCTAGAGGGATTCGCTTAATCTGACAAAAACAATACATATTTTTTAAATTTTCATTCATTCATTGAACTTAATTAATTGGAAAGCTCAGGAAATAGCATGCAAATAAATAAGTGTATGTTTTTTAAGTAGAATACTTGTATTTATAAGAAAATAATTTAAAAAATTGCTCAAAAAAATTTAATTTTTTATAATCGATTGATTAATTAATGAAGAAAAGAGAAATGAAATTCTCTATGTTTTTCACCATATGTTTTACAAATAAAAGTGGTAAAAAACATGGAAAGTTTAATTTCTCTTTTCTTCATTATGATTTCCTACCACGTAGTAACGGCTATATCCATCAATTAATTGAATAATTAATCATGATCCCCATATCCATCACGAACGAGTATCTGTGATCAGCTGTGATGGCGTCTTGGCAACAGAATTCAGAGTGGGGACGGAGTGAGAGAGTAATAGATAGAGAAAAAGTGAATGAAGAATAGAGGAATAGAAACTCGGAGAGGGAAATATAGGTATCACACAGCTGCACGCATTAAACTTTATTGACGAATTGTTGTTATTTCAGCTTGCGGAAATCGTCAGATTATATATTTTTCGTTATCCTTGAATTTTTTCCTTCAAAATAAAAAAAAATTAGCTACGCTCGAGAATGTCGAATTGACGTTATTTTTTTACAACTTTGCTGCCCTCCCCTTTCTCTACGTCACTCTCAAATTGTCAGATTACTGGAATAGACACTTTTTAGCAGGTAATTACCTCTCCCTACCTCAATCTGATGCGCTCGAGAATTTCTGATGATCATTTTTTTTTACTAATCTGATCCTTTATCCCTCACAGGCGGCCTTATATATGGGGCTCATATTTGGTGGAGGTACTTAACCGGGTACAAGGTATCCCCCTGTATATTAATCTGGCGCGTTTTAGTAATTCCCGAAATCTCTGCTTGGGCTCCCCAATTATATCCATATCATATCACTTTGGGAAAGAGTTCAGTCCGAATCAAGTATTGCATTGAAGTTGTTGGCTAGTCGAAACATGGCCGCAAGAGGTATATTAAACATAGCTAGTGTTTGAGTTTTACGAAAAGGTACATTAAATTTAATCAAAGTTTCAGGAGAATTTATTATATTGTTGATAATTTTGTAGAGGAAAACCAAAATGCAAAGGTGAGCCTATTATCCAAAGATAACATTTTAAATTCATTTCTCAGATTAGTTGTTGGCACTTTATTGTGTGATATTTTTTAAAAATACATGTATCTCAGAAATTTTGTTTTGTATTTTTTCAAATTTTTGAATTATTATTCGACTTTCTCCTGACCATATTTTTGAAGCAAATTCTAATTTAAGTCTAACTACTGTGTAGTAAACACACTTGATTGTATTATTATTCTTTAAGTTTTTAGTTTGTCATTATTGTATGTTGCACTTGGATCCTTCATCTCTAGGCTGCTTTCAAAAGTTTCTCTATTCATTTTATATTCAAATTCAATAGGGTTTATCATGCGTGATATAGTAATTGTGGTACATTTTTCAATATTGGAAAATAACTCATTTTCACAGCTTTACCTATGAACATTATGTGGCTATTTTTGTAGCTTGACGCAATCTCTTATATTTTTTATTTAATTGAAAACCTTCAAGATATGTGCTAACAGCAAGAATTCTAAGTAATGAAGTACCGAAGACATTGATTAATATAATGAAAAGAAGGGGTCCAAGATTGAAGCCCTTATTCAATCCTAAAATTTACCCCTTTCAATTTAAACATGTTTTTAACACGCTTTTATTAGCTTCATCTGTATGTATGTATGTATATTTGTTTGTTTGTTTGTTTGTAACTCTCAAGCTCTTGATCTGTATTTGACAGAATTATTGACATTATTGCTTGATCTATTCGCGGGCAGTTGGCGCTGTATGTAACCTCCTTGATATAATTTGAACTCACTTTTTTGTATTTCTTCATTTGAAAAATTATAGTTTAAAAAACTAAAAAAAAAAACAGTTTTGAAGAACGTCGAACTGAAAAGTTGAAAAGAAAATAATTTTTGTTAATTAAGCTTTAAACAATAACGAACGAAAAATACTAGTATTATTATGAAAAAAGCGACGGGCGCTTGATATACAAAAAATATGGAACAAAGCGCCCACGTTTTTTTTACAATAATACTAGTATTTTTCGTGCGTTATTGTTATAAGCTTATTTAAAAAAAAATCTGTTCAATGTTCTTTAAAAGTGTGTTTTTCAGTTTTTTACACTATATTTATTTCATAAACTACAGCTTACTATTCAAATGACTGTTGAAGAAGCTACAGTGTTAGCGAAACATGTCGTGATATATTTCTCAAATAAAGTTTGTGGAGATCAAATCGTAAAGTGTAGTTTATGAAATTACTATGGATCTTCATCAAGTAACAGCCGAATCAATCAGAAAAATAAACATGTTTTCTAACTCCACTGTTTGTTCAATTTTACGAATGTTAAATTTCAACCAATAATTGAGTTAGATCCATTGAGCTAGAATAGATTGAAAAATCAGTTGGAGGCACATCTTCATGGCTGACAAATATTCTGTAGTTTTACCAGTAGTAAAACGTCATACACACAATGTGAATCTCACGAAATTTCTATCGCTATCATTTTTCATAAGAAACTCAATGTGAATGATGGAAAATTACTTATTGAAAGGTTGAAAATATATTATTATATTGAGAAAATTTCCGAGTTATTTTGAAAGGTACTGTAACTATTGAATAACACCCTCAAATGTCAGCAGATATATTTATAACAAAAATATTTTCAAAAGACTTCATTCAATATGGCAACTGACACTTTTCATTCAGAGTTTTCACAAAATGGTCATAGAAAAAATGAGTATTATCAGGGCAAATAATTTTCTATTGGTATAAAATAGAGTGAGTGCAATTTACTGCAAGAAGATAGACATATTCATTGAATATGTCTTAACATACTTCTACATGGACTGAAAAGTCTCAGGTCTGACGATAGATGGCGTTAGTTTTATTGCATTCACCGCATTTTTAGATAGTACTAACCTTCAAGAAGAGGCTGCTGAAATTTCATGATACCTTTTCTACTCATAAGTTTCTGAGTTATTGTGCTGAGAGTGATACTACTTTTGTTTTCTTCAAAACAGTGGTCAGAAACAATTCCGTGTTTTAATTTTACACTGCTTCTTGATGCGAAAAATACCGTTTAAGCGAAGCAATGGCTTGAAAGGTGTTATGAGGACTTCGCTCCATCAGAAACAACGATTAAACGTTGGTTTGGTGATTTCAAACGTGGTAGAGACAGCGATGACGCAGAACGCAGTGGAAATCCAAATAAGGCAGTAACACCAGAAAACATTAAAATATCCACAAAATCGTTTTGAATGATCAAGAAGTGAAGTTGTGTGAGTTACCTGACATTGTGAAGCTATCAAAAGAACGTGTTGGCTTTATATTGCATATACATTTGACAATGAGAAAGCTCTTTTCAAAGTGGGCACCACGCGAGCAGTGTTTGGTCATGTTTAAACATAACAAACCGGAATTTTTGCATCGATATGTGACAATGGATGAAACATGGATCCATTACTTCACTCCGGAAATCAAAACTTTCGTCATTTGAGTGGATAGCAACTGGTGAAACTCGTCCAAAGCGCCAGAAAACATAACATTCGGCTGGAAAGGTTATGGCCTCGGTATTTTGAGGAGGGAAATACCATCAACTGTGAATATTATATAGCGTTATTGAAGGGTTTGGAAGCCGAAATTGCAAAGAAACAACTACATGTGCCAAAGAAAAAATGTTGTTTCATCAAGACAATGTACCGTGTCACAAGTCAATCAAAAAAATGGCAAAATTACATAAATTGAACTTGCAATTGCTCCCACATCCACTATATTCACCAGATTTGGCCTCCAGCGACTACTGGGTGTTCGCAGGTCTTAAAAAAATGCTCACCGGTAAGAAGTTTTGCTGGAATGAAAATGCTGTCACTGAAACTGAGGGCTATTTTGAGGAAAAAGATAAATCATTCTACAAAAATGTTATTGAAATATTAGACCGACACTGGAATTCGATAAGAAAAATCACGTGTTTTTTCTTAGGACTGGGACTTTTCAGCCCATGTGTTATAAAACAGAGACACCATTCCTAACTCCAGAACGCGTAAAACGATTTTCGTGATTTTTGACTTGTTGGATTCGTCTCTGCTCGGAGTAGCAGATCAACTATCAACAAATGAAAAAACTGAATTGAAGATCCAATAACAAAGTTGTGGACTGTTGTAGAATATTGAGATCCACCGCTGAGCATGGCCTGATTTCGTGCTTCACAAACACAAAAGTTAATGTAACCCAGATAGTAAATCAGCACAACAATAATTAATAATGTTGAGTTTGCCAGGTCAGTTATTCAAAAAATAATACTCCCTGTCAGAATTTTTTAATATCTCCACAAAACGAAATTATAAGCAATTTCTCGCAATGTACCCCATTTAAATCACAATGAACATCGCTTTGGAATTCTTATGGGTACATTAGTCAAGTAAATGGGTATTTATAAAGAGGGGTTGTGGGTGAATTTCACCCTTACAAGTTGTTATCAGGTGCCTTGGTAGCGCGTTCGTTCATGACCACTGTTTCCAATTATTTACACAATACAAGCCACCCCTGTGGAGTTATTGTCTACCCCTCGCTGCACAGTTTGCAACCCTCACGGCTAGCGGGCGAACCTACCCTCCGATTGATAAAAAATACATGTAGCATTGTGCTTTTGTATTTTTATGGGTTATCTATACATGACACATGGCATGTAAGATTTGGGAGTGAACTGACTTAACAGTATTTAGTAACCTAATAAATAAATTTCAAAATTCTTTATTTTACAAAAGAATTGACAAGCTCTAGAAGTTTAAATCTATTTGAATATTGTTGAAATTTCGAAATCCAAATGAATTTTCACCGAAAAACTATGATATTCTCTCTTAAAAATGATATTTTTATATAATACTTGATAATTACCCAGTTCTGAGAATGTGTTTGGAAGTATTTTGTTTACATTATTGTCAAATATTCGAGAAATGTGCGATACACTTTAAGTTTGAGAGCTTTCCTTGTAAGTGGAATTTTATATCAATACATTTTCATCTATTACAGTTTATAGTGTTCCCGTACATAATTTCAATTTCAATTACGAATGTTTTCGAACAAATTTAGAAAGAATATAGCTATTTATGATATAAGTGTTAAAAGTAATGTTTTATTTTGTGAGTGAAAAAGTTTGCGAAACAAACGTAGCAAGTTGAGCAATTTTACGAACAAAATAAAGCTTACTTTTAACAAAAATATCATACGAAGTTTTTTGTACAACTCTCCTGTTATCATAATAGATTAGATAAATTTAATATTTCTATGAAAACACATTTTGACATCTCTTGCCAGTAAACTATTTTCATGTTATCGCATTTGTTGTGAAGTAGCCGTGTCAGGTAACCACTGGTTACCAACAAACAGTATTGTTTACAGCTCACACGTTTTATTTAAGATCACATTCAAAGTTCTTGCTGGTGTTTAATGTATTGCATAATGAAGAACAATAGTGAGGAAATGTGTGTTCCTGGCAATAATGAAGAGGCTGTAAAAAGAACTTAAATTGAATTGTTACCAAAAAAATCGGCTCAGCAGTACGACATCGCATATTATAATTCTCTTAGCTGGTGTAGACGGAAACGTAGAAGGAAATTTCAGCGAAACCGTCTTCTTAGCCTATCCAGAAGAGAAATGAAAAATATGGAACTCGTCAACTTTGTGGATCAAGTTTTCAATGATGAAGTCGAGTGCGTTTGTTAAAAATGGTGTTAATACAAGCAAATATTTCAAGGTATTAGCATTCTTTAAGCGGAAAAATGAAAGTTATAGACCCAAAAAATCAAAAACTTTTAAGTTTGAACAAGTCCAAATCTGTTCTGTTTCTGTTTAAAATCTGTTTTTTCCGTTAATCAGCTGTCGCCCCCATACGAACGACAACTCTCAGAAGTTGAAAAACTTGTGCGAGCTAAGGACTAACGAGGTCTTACCTTCCAACGTGTGATTCCTAACACGGTTGCAGAATCATCCCAGCAGAGACTCGGGTAGTATATCATCAAAGAATTTTGATTCTCAAATTATGTTTTTCCATTAATTGAATAGAACTGATCGATACTTGATGAAAATCCATATTGAAAACTGATCAATATAGTTTATTGTATGCTTTTCACTATAATGGGTTCTACAAAAATCGCGACACGTGTTTCGCGATACAAAAGCTCTCTCAAGCGTAAATAACCCCTCATAGTGAAAATCATCCAATAAACTGTATTAATAATTTATGATTTTTAAATCAGAATTTATGTAAAGTCACATTCGAAAAATTACAAAAACTAATCAATATAGTTTATTGTATGATTTTCAAGCACAAAATTTTGCTTGAAGGAGCTATTGTATAGCGAAACACGTGTCGCGGTTTTTGTAAAACCCTTTTATAGTGAAAATCATGCAATATACTATCTTATAAGTCAGCTTGAAGACTGGCAATAAACAAATCTAAAGCAAATGAACTTCAAACGTTCAAGCCAGTCTCTATATATCTGAACAGTAGGTTTAATGGACTGACGCCTATCAGAAAACAACTACTTTCCTGGCTAATACCACGAAGGGCTTTGGATTATATCCGACAGGCGTCAGTGCAGGAATCTTCACAAAAAATTTCCTGCATATGCAATTGGCAATACAACTTAAAGAGTTGACCTTCAATAATGGAATGGGCACACTTGCAGACCGGTTTCGGGCTTATTAGCCACTCATCAGTGCAAGATAATGACCATCATCGATCTACAATTGAAAATCGGAATTCTTTCAGTATTTCATTCCTCTTCCGAAGTGGAAGCGAGCATCACAAAATGTCACTCCATTTAGTGGATGAGGTACTAACCAACTGCATATCAGTAATTTGCCCGGTTACGGTGTTTTGCACTGATGAGTGGCTAATAAGCCCGAAACCGATCTGCAAGTGTGCATATGCAGGAAATTTTCTGTGAAGATTCCTGCACTGACGCCTGTCAGTATATAGAGACTGGCTTGAACGTTTGAAGTTCATTTGCTGTTTTTGTTAAAAGTTTTGATTTTTCTTAGTTCAATGTTGGAAGTTTTGGGGAAGTCAAAGTTTCATTCTTCGATGTTCATTATTATTAAAATGTCAGATACTTTACCTTGATTCAAGTTCCTATTTTTATAATCCAAGTTATTATATTTCAGTATTAGTGTATTTCAAATTATTTCCAAACAGCGCAACTAACCGGAAACCATCAATCAACAGGAAAAGTACACTGAAAACAGTAAATAAATTATTGAAATATAATAGAATATAATGGAACAGATTTAAATTACAAATTTGTAAGAAAAAAGTTAGTTAACACTGATAAAAGAATTTGTTATTTGAAAAATAATTAGAACACTCAGTACATGATTTAGTGGCAACTAAAGAGTAGCCAATCAGATGAATGAATTGGAAAGGAGGTGTCAACAATTTTGAACATGAAGAATTTTGAATTCAAAGTTATACAAATTGAAAACAGAATGTACAGAAAGGTGATAAAAGTTAATCATTATCATTATTATTGTATTGGGTAACATAGTTCATAAATATAAGCAGTGAAAATAGTGAAAAGTACGGATATTCAAAAATTTCAAAAAATATTGCCATGGAAAAAGGAGAGTTGTTGTGTAACCATGGGAAAATCAATAGAGGAGAAAAAAGTGTGTTTGGGAAGGAGCTACACGCAAATTTTTTTAAGAGCCCAATAAATTGAAATACCAGTCCTATTTTGCAACCAATCAACATAAATCCTTGATTAAAAAAAAAGGAAAAAAACGTACCTACATTAAAAAAAGGAAGGATACTTACTGAAATTTCTGAAAAAAAATCCATTTCCACTTCAAAAGGAGCCATCCCTGGAAGCTGAGCTTGTATAAGGTATTAATCATCCTCAATTTGAATTACAAAGCCCCAAGCGGAATCCAATTTGAATGATATTTGAAGAATTCCAATCTCAGAAATTCATGTTTCCATTCACATCAGACTTTCAAGTGCGTAAAACGTATATCATTGAACTTTCTTGCACTCACTAAATTAATAATTTGATAAATATAAGAACTCTAACTGCTTTGAACATTGAATAATTGGAATTATTATTCATAGTTGTGGGTAAATATTGTTAGACTCCATCACTTCACGAAACACAGAGTTTTTTTGTGCCTATTGCTACGTATGAAGGTATTATAACGTCACAGAACATATTCTGAGAATATTTACTACACCTTGGATATTTATTTGAATATTTATATAGGATAAGTTATCTGGCGCAGTTTAGGGTAAGTTTAAGTTGTCTTGCAAACCATTTACTAAATTTGTTATATTTATTATGAATTTGAAACTTTGAAGCAAAATTTTCATTTTTCATAAAAGTTAAGAGACACAAAATTCTTGAATAACCCTTTCCAAGAATTCTACTTCGAGAGAGAGAGCTGCATGAGCTACCAGACTGAACTGAGCAAACTTCGAGGATAGAGGTAGGACGTTGAAGTAAGATAAATATCTGCCGGAGCATAGAATTCTTTTCTTTCACAAAACTTTAAAGACATTGAATTGGAATCAGAACCAAAATAAATCAAATTTAAAAAAATTAAAAAAAAAAGAAAAAAATTTTTTAATCACAATTCCATCATCCTAATTCAAAGCAATTGGCGCTTCGGGCCATTTGCAAGGTAGTGTCTATCATCAACATAAAATCGATTATTTCCGATAATTGAATTCCTTCAGAGTATCATTTCTCGAACTAGGCTGAAGTGAACAACAAACAACACGTTTGTCATCGCCTCATTTGTCTGTGAACGAGGTAGCCAACCGCATATTCGAACGAATTGTTCTTTTAGATGATTTGATTTACAGCCAGTCACCAAGTATGCTCACTCAATTTGTGAAGTTTTCTTCCTTATATGAGAAATTGGGCAAATTTCGGATATGAGGTTGGTTCACAGACAGATGGGGTGAAGATAAACCTCAAAAATCGAAAAACATGCGAGCTGATGTTTATTCTTACTGTGGAACGTGTGATTTTCAGCACAGTTTAGGAGATTGCACCGGAAAGCAACTAAAATTGGTCGTCTACATAAATGATAACCTTACTCCAAAATACTTCAGACAGCGATTGAAAAGAAAATATTTTTGGGAGAGATTAGTTTTTGGGCGAAGGAGGCTTATACAAAAAATGTGTGTAACTTTCGAAAAAAACAAGATGATAATTAACTGCAATGAAAACTTTTCACAAAATTTGCAGATCATGTACAGAACTCAGTACTAATAATGTTTTGCGTTCCTGTGAAATTATTTTTTTTTCAGTACTCCGTATATTAATTAGCATATCAACATGACGTCAGATATTTACATAGCAACCAACGCACCAACGTAAAAAAATATACTACTAGCTTTTACTCGCGGCTTCTCGTATTTATGCCATTAAATAAGTGTCAGTACAATAGAAATGAATCAATGTTAGTACTATATGACGTTAAAGTAGCTAGATATTGAGAGTTTTTTGACAAACAATTTTTTTATCTTACATTAAAAACATTTTTTTAAATAAAAAGTATCCTATGTTACTTCTGATACCTCCAATTACATGTGTACAAAAATTCATGATGATCAGTTGAGTAGTTTTCGCGTGAAACCGTAACAAGCAAACTTACATTCGCATTCATTAAAATTACTAGGATAGTAGGCTATAGGTAATAATAATGGAGTCAAGCGTATGAGGAAAATCGTGGATATATAAATTCCACTTCAAAAGATTACTTATTTTTGTCGGGACTGGTGATAGGTGAATTATTATTTAGACGAACACAGCGTTTATCAACAACAAAATTTATTAGCAATAAAATAACAAAACAAAACACGAAAAAGAAAATTACAGGGTAACCTCGAGGAACTAACGTTAAGTCTTTTCTCGATCAGCAAAGTTTAGTTCTCGGCGGAAACCCCATAATAAGAAATAGTTTCCGGCCCAGAACAGAATGAATGCATCGGCTAAAAAATGTGTTCAAAGTAACTCTCGAAAAATCATTACTGACAATGGTCGAGGTCATAAATATAGTCAAGAATAATCAACCACTTGGACCCGAAATTCCTTGTCTCAATCCACAATAGTGTTAACGATGAGTATCTACTCGTGATGTTTTTTTGAATATTCATCTGTTTTTCGGCAATAAACTTTCGTTTCTAGAGAGGAAAGCGTTTCAATGATATAATATGAGTAAATACGAAAATGATAAGTAAAAACTGAAATGAAAGAATTGACATAAAATCCCAACCAGATAGATATTTTGAACGACTGCTCGATAATACAGTTATGAAAAGTTGATTTCCCAACAAAAGTTTATAATACAAAATTTAAATCAATAAAGAAATGAAATGTTTCTGAACTAAGTAGTTGTAGGAAAAACCCTACATTCTGAAGAATACATGTTTCGAGAAAATAAAATGAGACACTGCTAACTGATTTCCAGTAGTTATTTTTTTCCATTCTCATTCTTCAGGAGATATTAGAGTATTATTAATCTGTCGTTAAATTGCTGTTGAACAAGGCAATACCTGTTTGTTTGAAGGTGATTGACAATGTTTCGTGATGAATTTCACTAGTTCAGACTTCCATTGTCTACTATATAAAATGATTTGAAATCCCTGAAACAAGTAAAAAAAAATAATTAAAAAAGAATAGTTAAAAATAATAATTATATTAAGCAACAATAAATCTGAAATGAAATGATAGTGAAATAACCTACAAGTAAAAATATAATAATTGAATTCGGACAAGGAAAGATCATGGCTAACACCGCACCACAGTAAGCCCCCTCACTTGTATGGTCTACCCAAAATCCACAAGAAGGACGTTCCGCTTAGACCGATCATCAGCTTCAGATATTCGGCTACTCAAAACTTGTCTAGATTTTTACTTCCCTTAATACAACCATTACAAGGAAAAACATCGTCTTTTGTGAAGAATTCAAGGCATTTTGTCGAACTACTAGGGTCAATTGAAGTCAACTAATCAGTTTCGACGTGGAAAGCCTTTACACCAACGTTCCGGTCGAAGAAGCACTCCAAATCATACAGAGAAAGCTATCCGAAGACGGGAACCTGAAAGAGAGAACGAATCTACCTATAGAAGTAATTATGGAATTACTAGGATGCTGTGTACGAAACTGTTATTTCCAACTGAAGGACGAATTCTTTACACAAGATGAGGGACTGCCAATGGGATCGCCACTTTCACCAGTCATAGCCAACATATATATGAAGTGGTTTGAAACTCTGGCCATTGAAGAAGCCCACAAGAAACCTCGAGTCTGGTTGAGATATGTTGACGACACGTTCATAATATGGAACTATGGGAATACTGAACTAGACGCCTTTCTGAAACACATCAACAGCGTGAGACCTTCCCTCACTTTCACAATGAAGAAGGAAATCCACAATGTATTGCCATTCTTAGACGTTTTGGTGAAGAGGACCGACACTAAGTGGGAAACATCTGTATACCGAAAACCCACTCATACGAGACAGTATCTGAACCACGAATCCAACCACCATCAATCGACAAAAAGAGGAATCATCAAGACTCTATTAGACCGTGCTTTTGGGCTCTGTAATACAAAGGAAGGTCTCGAGAAGGAACTAGACATCATCAAAAATGATCTTCAGCGGAATGGATACTCCAAAGCGATGGTAGAAAAGACTTTGGCTAAAAGACAGCAGGAGCCTCGCAAGGAAGAGAAGCCGTGACAACCAGTGCTTGCACTTCCCTACATCAGAGGATTATCGGAGAGGATAAGAAGAATTGGTTCCAAGTGCAACATTAGAACCTGTTTCAGATCCGGTAACACTATCCGTAGCAGCCTCACGAAAACCAGGCCCCCAAACGCGGACTGCGATTCCAAGAATTGCATTTACCGGATACCCTGTGAGTGCGGAAAATCCTATATTGGTGAAACTAAGAGGCCATTGAATGATCGCATTGCCGAGCACAAGAAGCACACACAGCGAGGAGAAACCAGCAAATCAGGAATAGCAGACCATGTTTGGACCCATCAACACAACATCGAGTGGTCCCAAGCTGAGATCTTGCACAGAGAGGAACATTGGTTCAGGAGAAAATTTAAGGAAGCCGCATACATGTTGTCCAACAACGTATTCAGCCAGGCCAGCGTAGATATACGAAACATATGGAAACCTATCATCAAACGAAAAATGACCAACTCCCGCCAAAACGGTCATCTCTCACGGAATCAGTGAAGCGGAAAATGGAAAGTAGAGAAAGTGAAAGTATTTCAACGACCTATAAAATAGTCATCTCTCGGAGGAATCAGTCCAGTCATCACCCGAAGACGATTGTAGATACCAACAATCGAAACGTCGTGAACTAACGTGACTTGGAATCTCTACAATTTTTTATTTTTTATTTTTTTATTTTTTTTTTTATTATTTTCTTTTTTCATTCCTTTAATTTTTATTTATTCAATTATTATATTTTTACTTGTAGGTTATTTCACTATCATTTCATTTCAGATTTATTGTTGCTTAATATAATTGTTATTTTCAACTATTCTTTTTTAATTATTCTTTTTTACTTGTTTCAGGGATTTCAAATCATTTTATATAGTAGACAATGGAAGTCCGAACTAGTGAAATTCAAGGCAATACCTGGTTACCAAAGTTTTTGTCTGCGTAGCAATCATTTATTCTTCTGTTTTCTAGTGCTAAGAAAATGCCGATGTCTCATCTTCTGGGCAACATAAGATTTCCGTAAGATATATAATGATTCGTCAATATTCACAAAACCTTTCAAGCTTCGATGACACATGTCTAATGAACATCATAAAAATAATTCATTTCATCATCATCTGTCGGTGATTACTCAAAGGGAAACTCGGAAAAGCCATATCGTTTTTCTTGTTTTAATCCCCTAATACTCAACTGAAACGGGCTTGATTTAGGCATTGGTCAGTTAATTCCGGTACTAAATGCCTGAGATTATTTAAATTGCCCTATAAATACCAGCAGTCATTAAAAATACATGTGTTGACCGTTATGTCGGATTAAACAAACATACCTCTTATGGCCTCATGGCCTCAACACAGTATTTACGCCATAAACGACATAAATTCTATCAATATTTATCTATTTTTATGTTTGTGGTTTTTCGTCGAGTCGTTAGTGTAGTCGGTGGAGATGGATTTATTTCCATCCATCAATATGTTCTCATGTACTACTGAACCAAAACCGTTATTTATACTGTTTTATACGTTTTTACGAACAATGTTGGCTCTTATGAAGAAGTGTTTTTGGTACCTCAAAAATAAGAAAGTTTGATTTTGAAAAATTGGGCATTATTTATTTGAGGAAATTGAGTGGCAGCAGTATAGGTTATTTTCTCAAATATTCCTAGCTGAGTGCATTAATATAAAACAAAAATCAATTCTCGCAGGGAAGTATTTTAGGACCCTTGATGTTTTCAGTGTTTATTTTGAATTACCCCACTTTCTTATAACATTGCCAAGTACATCTATACGCAGATGATAACACTGATACTGAAAGTTGCGTGGCCAATATAAACACAGATTTGCACAAAACATTTCTATACTCGGAGAAGCATGGACTGAAAATCAATCCAAATGAAACTTTGGCCTTATGCATAGGGTCTCAAAGACAAATAGTAGAAACTCAGTATCAGTATAAGTTTAGACCCACTCTCGATAACGCAGACATTGCCTGGATAGACAGTGCTAAAAATCTTGACGTAACCATAGATAGCTCTTTGTCTTTCATGAACATGTGACAAACATTTTCAAAGTATCATGCCTCAAACTCAAATCGGTATATGAATTCAAGTATCAGTTATCAGAAGAAATGAAACTCAGGTTATTTAAAACTTTTATTTACCCCCATATCGAGTATTGTTGTTCGGTGTATAAAATGCTTGCATACGATTCGTATGCCCATATGGTGAACATGTCACACTATTTTTGTTAAAAATGAAGAAGCTGAATGTAAGGTACAGAGTCCAATATTTGAGAAAAATTTATTTGTTTAAGTTGTTTCAAACTAAAACACCCAGTTATTTATATAGTTTTTTGAACAGGCATTCTGACATACATATGGTCAATTTGAGAGCTAACTGATTCAACATAGCTAGGCACCGTACTTCCAAATTTCAAGAATGTTTTTCTTATATAGCCCCTTCTTATCTGAATGAAATTTTACCCCTTTTAAATCATAATATTCATCAATTTAAGAAAGAAATAAAATCACAGATGCTTACTGCTCAGTGCTAATTTGAAATTCAATGTATGGTAGTGCAATGAAATTGTTGAATTGACCAAAATAATTTTAAGAATATTAAGAATTATTAGCAACATGTTTCTATCATTGTTATGATAGTAAATAAATATTTTTATAATTATTTTCTTACACTCAATGTATAATTTTTGGAAGGGGTTGTTTTCCTTTTATGTATAAATGTATTTTTTTATGCATAAGAAACGATATTATTATTATTATTATTATTATTATTATTAAGTAAATCAATTTATTGCATGAATTACAAGAAATTTCAACAAAAAATTTTGCTTTGAACAATTATTAAAGACAATGTTCGAACATATGTACAGAGTACGTATGTTTAAAAATAACAAATATATGTTTTTCAGTTAACCAGCTGTCGCACCCCTACGAACGATACTTATACGATACGAACGAAACTTGTGTGCGAGGTAAGGACTGACGAGGTCTTACTTTCTATCGTGTGATTCCCAACGCGGGTTGGATGATAGTAAGTGAAAATTGATCGGTTAGCCTGCGGCTTGAACCACCGATCAACACGGGGTCGATTTAAGGGAGTGAACAAAGCACCCACGTCGAATCGACCGACTAATCAAGCTCGTACTCTTCAACAATATTATTCAATTCTCGAAATGCATCATACTCTGACATGAGAACTCTGAGCCGGTACCTGTGGTGTCTCAACTGTACTTTCAATGAAATTACTACTACTCACAATAATGTTTCGATTAAGATATAGAGATTCCTGTATGTCATATACATGATGTTCATTAAACATGCGGCAGAAATTCAAGGGACTATTCCTTGGACTGTTCTAAGGATATTTTGCTCTTTGATGATTTTTGATAGTGCGCTTTGTTTCGAAGGTATGAAACGAAAAAAATTTCGACAATAACAATTTATTACCAAAAATCACATGTAATGTTTCTCAATCTAGAAGAATTGTTGAAAATGACTACCCCTGCTCAGATGCACGAATCCAATCTTCTCCTCATCAACTTTCGAAAGCTTTCAAAAACACCAGGATCGTTTCTAATTGCGTTACACCTAGCAAATTGAATGTCTGCAGCCGTTTGTAGTAATCGGAATGTTGTTGATAAGTACATAGGAATTGTTAGATTTTTTATCACTAGGTAGATCCAGTGTAGTACGCTATATTTTTTTTCGGCTACGTTAAAATTAGCGCCACGTATTTTCGAAACAAAGCGCCCTATCAAAATCTATAAAAAGAAAAAATATCTTTAGAATAATCCCTTAACTTTTTGCCGCATTTTTAATAAACTGTATAAACTGTTGGTATTTAAGTGAGGTGAGTATCTGTTCATTGTATCGATAAGTTTTATTTACTTACATATTTATTTGTGTTGTCTCAGTAGCGTAAGGGTCTAGTCCTAGTCGTAATCATAATATCAAATTGAACTTTTGAATTTCTGTAGAAACATTTATGCAAACTTTCAGTATTAGGTCACAATAATATTTGAATCCATTGGTTGAATTGGATTATGACAGCGACAATGATTATCACAATAATATTTGAATCCATTGGGTCAATTGGATTAAGACAGTGACAACGATTGAAATTGTGATAACGACGCATAACTAGGCCCCGAGAGTAACGTATGATTCAGGAATAATCATAACTAGATGTCAATTTTATGTTTAACAATTTTATCGTTATGTGATCAAAGTCCATGACGTATTCACGTAAGATTTTTCACTGGACAGTTTGCAAAATTATAAAATATAATAATGAAAGGTTTGCTAAAGAATAACATAGTGGGCTGTTCAAAAAATAAGGTTGATGTTCAAATTTCGCGGGCTACGTACACTCGATTAGAGACTTTTTTATTGTTTCATTTTGGCACACTCGTCTCGAACATATGTTCACAGTTAGTTGTTAAGCATATTTGAAATTTAAGAAACAGTCAAATGTCAGTTTGACGTCTGAAATTTCAGTGCAAAAAAATTATCGAATTTTGAAGTAGAACCCATGTATATTCGATGAATGTATACTTCGAGATTTCCTATGGTTGTAACAACAAATATCTTGGAAGAACCGGGATCATTATAACAACGATAGTTCCTGAAATTCCCTTTGGAGTCAACATGTTAACTTCTATATCTTCTTGAGAATAAAGCATCACTATCAGTAATTTGTTGGTGAGAGGTATAAAAGTTAGGAGTGTTTTGCGTAGTCGGTGATTTTCTGCTATCGAATGGAAAAAAATGTATAAAAAATGGAATTAATTGTTGTCAGTAGCATACGGTGATTGTACTCTCATATACAAAATGTTTATAAGTGGTACAATCTTTTTACAATGAGCTGATAAGATGTGAATGACGACGCTCGCCCTGGACGCCCCAGCACATCAACAAGCGATGAAAATATTGATAAAATGAAGAACATTGTTATGGATGATCGTCGAAGAAAAAAACATCCGGTATTGTGGAAAAACGATTCATAATTTTTGCATCACGATAATGTACCTGCTCACTCACCATTGCTTGTTCGTAATTTTGTGAACAAAAACAACATGATTTAGCCCTCTGCAACTTTCTTGTGTTCTAAAACCCATGGAAGGATCGAGGAGAGAAAAACCAAATCGCTGAGAGTGATCAAGGAGATACCAAAAAGTGCATATCAGAACTGCTTAAAGAATTAAAAAAAAAACAAAAGAGGGACTACTTTGAAGGAGACGAAATATAGATTGATCGTAAATGAATAATGACGTTCAAAATTCGAGAGAACCGAAATTGTTCTAACGATTTACAAATTTTCAGTCCGACGTTTCGTGGCCCAGGAATCACCAATTTTATTTTTTAACATACAAAATAAGTTAGCCTGTTTGATGATAACTTCACTGATATATCACCAAACCTATCCAATTGATAAATTATCAAACGTAATTGAAATAAACTCCAAAATGATCGGCTCGGTATCATTTATTTTTTCCGATCATGCTGGCCCTTCTTATCTTGGATACATTGTATATCACTCTTATTACCAAGTACCTAGACAACCTGACAAAACTGAAGGTGACTTCATATTATAATCTTGTAAAAATATTCAGTTGGAAACAGTTTATTTCTTCAATCACTCACTTTATGGGACAAGATATCAAGGTCGGACATATTTTACGTAAAAATATGTCATTTTTAGTAGTTACTGATAAATAAGACAGTGGTGTTAGCTCACTCGTCGCTAAGAGGCCGCTACTAACTTTATTTTTCAAATGATCTGGTTTCTGACATTTATGAAAAGGTTGTTTACGAATTCATTATGGAATATTTCTGGGGTAATTTGATTAGAAAAACCTCTTATTTTAACCATGAGCTCTGGAGTAGATTACGATTGTCTAACGCGACCTTCAGATTTCACCAACCCTCACAAAAATCTTAGGATGCCATATCAGGTGAGTAATTGTAAGGGACCATAATTACCTATCAACTGGTGTAGATGACTTAGCCACTTTCGTACCAGCTCGTTTGTAATAAAGATATACCTTATATTACTGAAACCTGGTATTAGTTGTAAACTCATTTGGGTTTGACAATTTTAAAGTGATATCTCTTAGAAGAGCCTATTAGATCACCTGATATGAAGCCTCTGCAGAGACGGCGTAAGGCGTGGGCGGTGTGGGTAACCGCCCACGGCCTTGCGGTGCAAAGGGCCTCGCATCTCAAATCCGAGAGTGAAATAAAAAATACCTATGGAGAATCCAAAAAGACTTTCAGCTTTGGCAGTTTCATCCATTGAAGCACATATAGCATCAAATATAAGGTTCGTTCCAACCAGCGTCAGAAACAGTTTCTGACAGTCAGGATTCTGCGCAGTAATGTGATTGCGTTCCAACGTGAGTTTCCAACCATTTGTAAACTATCAGTTTTCTGTTCCATCCAAGATTCAAACCTGTTCGAAATCTATCAGAATGGTTTGAGGATTATCTTCTAACCATCAATCTGACGCATGCGTATTCCGTATTACTGTTTTTGTTTTTATGTTCATGCAACTTGCAAACAACATAACCTGCAAAAATTGTTATAAAGTAAATTATATTTTTGTTATTTGACTTTGAACATTCAATAAAATATGAGTGAAGAAGGATATAGCGAGGTGAGTGACATATCGTCAATGACAAGTAGCGATGACGATGATGTAGAACTGATGTTAGATCTACACGAGCAGAGAATTAAAAACAAAAATTATTTAGGTAAGCTGGTATTTTTTGCACTTGAGTAATATGGATCATATTGTGTTGATATTTTTCAGAAGAAATAGTGCCACAGTATTCCGAGGAAGTGTTTTTTGAACATTTTAGACTGACAAGGCAAACTGCTGGCCACTTGGGCGAAAGGTTTGAAATGAGCCCGAACTTTAATAGTCAAGTGGGACAATATAGGAACATACTAGCTTTGCAACAAGTATGATGAAACTATTGGTGTTTGGTATTTTCTTCATGAAAACTTTAATTTCAGGTTCTCATTTATTTATGGTACATGGGGCACCAGACTTCCAGTTTTCGAGACGTTGCTGATAGATTTGGTGTGACAATAAGTTCTATACATAGAATTATTCATAGAATCACTATGTTTTTGAGTAATCTCTCTCCAGAAATAATAAAATGGCCAAACGAAAATGAAAAACAAATTATTAAAGAGCACTTCTTCGCAAATGGATTTCCAAATGTAATTGGAGCCATTGATGGCACTCACATTGAAGTGGATAAACCAGAAAATGATCCAGACTCCTACATCAATAGGAAAGGATATTATTCTATACAGGTAGGTTCATATTATTTTTTATATCATAAACTTCATAATAAAATACTACCACCTGAAGAATAATAATTGTTTCACTTCAGATGCAAGCTGTTTGTGATCATAGAAGGAAAATAATAGATGTTTTCATTGGATACCCTGGTTCGGTGCATGATAGCAGAGTATTCAGAAACTCTCCATTGAAAAACAGACTGGAAGAGAAATGTGGCAGATATTATCTTTTGGGAGATAGTGGTTATCCTCTGCTTCCTAATTTATTAACCCCTTATAAAGATAGGGGCAACTTAACTAGACGACAGCAAAATTATAATTTAAAGTTATCAAAAAATCGATATGTCATAGAACATTGTTTTGGTTTATTAAAACAGAAGTTTCGACAGATGTACCATGTAAAAATAAGGAAAATTAGGATAATTTGTCATTTTATCAGAGCAGCATGTGTACTCCATAACATTGCATTAGATGACAACTTCATTGTGGACAATGATGCAGTGGAAGTAAATAATGAGCAGGTTGCACCAGGTGATGAACAACCAGATGATGATGATGATGTAGAAGACATGGGAGCCCGTGCTATTAGGGATCAGGTAGCAAACACTTTACGACTGTAAAGGTCGTCAAACTGAGATCAATCTGTCTTGAAATATGCAAATAGATAGAACAATTATGATTGTGAATTTATGAATAATACAAGGAATTTCTAAGGGTTTCTGCTTATTTTTATTTATTCACCCCAACACATTCTCACATAACTCAATTGTACATATATCCAATGCATATTCATATTTATTTGAACTAATGAACTCAATACCTTCCACGAAAATAAACTTACTAAAATTATATCACAATTCTTTGTTAAAAAATCAACAATTTGTCTCTTTTTAGGAGCTCATTCATTTCCTTAAAGTCCAAGATCCCCATCTGTTGAATGGATGAAAAGTATACTCCACAAACATAAACTAAATAATAAATACTAAAATTAAATCATAATTCTTTGGTAAAAAAAATCAACAATTTGTCTCTTTTTAGGAGCTCATTCATTTCCTTAAAGTCTAAGATCCCCCCATCTGTTGAATGGATGAAAAGTATACTCCACAAACATAAACTAAATAATAAATACTAAAATTAAATCACAATTCTTTGGTAAAAAAAATCAACAATTTTGTCTCTTTTTAGGAGCTCATTCATTTCCTTAAAGTCTAAGATCCCCATCTGTTGAATGGATAAAAAATATACTCCACAAACATAAACTAAATAATAAATACTAAAATTAAATCACAATTCTTTGGTAAAAAAAAACAACAATTTGTCTCTTTTTAGGAGATCATTCATTTCCTTAAAGTCTAAGATCCCCATCTGTTGAATGGATGAAAAGTATACTCCACAAACTTAAACAAAATAATAAATACTAAAATTAAATCATAATTCTTTGGTAAAAAATTCCACAAAGTGGATTTATAAAGTTAGTTAGAGTCTCTTTTCAGGAGCTCATTTCTTTCTCTGAACAGATTATTTCTTTCCTTCATTAATACTACTTTCTGCTTTTCAACTTCTAACTTCTGTTTTTCAACTTCTATTCTCTCTTTATAATATTCTTTCCTATCTCTTCTTAATTGCTCTAAGGTGAGATTTTTAGTTGTTGCGGGATTTCTTCGTTTCAATGATAAACCTTTTCCTAGGGTCTGAGATGTAGCTGTAGCTGAATTTGAGGTAGATTGAATAGGTTCTTCATTGGCTGGCTCTACTTCTTCTACATGTTCAATGGTATCTGTTGACAACAGAACATCGGGCTTAACATTTTTTTTGCCTCTAAATATATTGTCCATCTCCTCTTGATACTCAAAATATTTTTTGCCCCTCCCTGTTTTTGTCTGGTTATCAACAAATTTTTTGTATGACCGTTCAACAACTCTCCACCTATTCTCCACATGACTTGAACTGTAGTTAGATTTAAGGATCTCATTCATTTCTGCAGCTAAAACTTCCCATAGCCTTTTTAAATTCTTGATTTGGAAACTCCCAACCTTTGGACGATATTTTTTATAAAGATCTAGCATCACTTTTGTCTGGTCACTAGTCCAATTAGCAACAAATTCATGTTCACGTTTTTCTTGTAGTCTGGGCTGGTATGGGTGTAATGTTGATTGTTCTGTGTTAACCACTGCTGGAGCAGGAAAAATTAAGAATTTTTTAAGTGAACCTAAAATATGAACATCTTTAATTACACAAATTAATTATTGCGGTGACCGACTTACCTCCCAGTTCCATGTTGATTATTAAATAGAACAGATATATAAAATACTGCAACCTTCTTTTACTCTTCAGAAATACACTTGTTTAGATTTATTTTTAAAGGTTATGTTGAAATTCCATTCCAAACTTCAGTTGAACTATCAGATGTTCCAATCAGAAATTTCAAATTGATCAGAAACCAATATTTAACAGACATGCGCGTTGACAACGATTTACAAACAGTTGGAAATCTGTTTGTGACTCAAGGTTGGAACGAACCTTTTAATTACTAAATTAAGAAGTTCAGTAAAATCAAAAGTAGAAAATTTTTGTTTCTTTTATTCATTCTTTTTTTTTTATTTTCAACTCTCGACATACCTGTGTGTATGTCTGTAGAACTGTAGCTCTTATACTAGTAGACTGATTTTGATGCGATTTTTTTATTCAATACCTAATTTTGTCGGTATGGTTCTTAATGGTGGTGGTTCTTAGGGGTGTTTTTTACCGAATAGAAAATCGACCAATTTCAAATGTTTCTTCAATTTCATGAATCCTTCTTCTTGCACCATCAGAGGGCTTCCCGTAATGTACCTTGCCCACATTAAATTTAGGTCTTGCGCCGCCACTGAGCCTCTGGGTGTGGAGGAATACGTGGCATATGAAAGTGTATGATACTCAATAGCAATTGATTTCAGAGCTCGTGTATAGAAAAAGAGGTGCCTGCAACGATATTACCGAAGGAGCATTTCATAATGTAGGAAAAAACTTGTGAACTTCATTATTGTTAGGGAGTGAATGCTGAACATTCTGAATATTTAGAAGAATAAATAAGTTTATATTACTAGTAACTTTACGGGGTGAACTTTCAGTTTGCCCTTTACGATGGGGGACTATTTTATATTTATATTTCGGAAACTAGCAACACAAATGTTAATAGATAAAATGTGAGAGTATCATGATAAGATTTGACATTTTTCAGCATGAACGTATTCACAACGTTTTGATGTGTAAGTGCTTTGCTTACAGTGAGTTAAGAAAATCAATTTGACCAAAAAATGGAAATTTCAAGGAAAGGTTTCCGTTGGATTATTTTTCAAAACTTGCGACGGGGATTTGTCCACGTCGAAAAAATTTGTCGATGAACTCAGTTCTTTGTATGGCGATA
The DNA here is from genome assembly GCF_025532065.1 of Leptinotarsa decemlineata. Taxonomy (NCBI): domain Eukaryota; kingdom Metazoa; phylum Arthropoda; class Insecta; order Coleoptera; family Chrysomelidae; genus Leptinotarsa; species Leptinotarsa decemlineata. The sequence goes on along the minus strand of NW_027412694.1, from coordinate 7,176,809 downwards.
AAGCACCATTGAAAAGCACAGTAAATAGCTGGTATAGTGAATTCAATCATGGCCGTAGTTCGGTCGTCGACGAATCCCGTGAATGTCGTCCGAAATCGGTAATTGTGCCACAAAACATCGATGCAGTGCGTGAACTGATAATGCAAGATCGTCATGTGACATATGGTGAGATAGATACATCCTTGCACATTAGTTTCACTTCAATACATTCAATTTTGTATGAACACTCAGTTGTAAAAAAAGTACCGTGTGTGTATTCCAAAACGAGCTGAATCCAACAAAAGTTGTTCGTGGAAGAAGCACACTGAAGCAAATGGTTTCTTCGGCCGAATGGGTCATGTGGTCACTGTTCTGCTTGAGCAACGTAGAGCGGTTAATTCTGAGTAGTATACGACTATTTGTTTGCTGGAAGTCTTTGGAGAAATTTGTGAAACTAATCGCCGAAGACGAATTATTCTTCATTGTCTCCATCACACATCTCATCAAATAGGTAAGTTTTTGAGCAGTCGAAACATCGAATTGATGACTCATCCTCCGCATAGTCCTGATTTGGCACCCAATGACTTCTTCTTGTTCCCGAATATCAAAGGAAAGTGCGTGATTAACGATTTACAAGTGCCGAAGAAGCAGTTGAAGCGTTCAAAAACCATGTTTTAGAGGTGTCTGAAGAGATCGAATGCAAATGGATATTTATCATCAAGGAGAATATCTCGGAAAACAATGAAGCCATTTTCATAAAAAAATTGTTATTATTTGCTTAAATTAATTTTACAATGTGTCCTTATGTAATAGTCAGGTAAATCTAATAAATAAAATATGTTTTTCATCGACCTTGTTGTTTCCTTCCACAATCTGAAAAATATAAAAAATATAATGGAGAACTTTATACAAGTGTAGAAGAGCAAACTTTTTAGTTTACTCCGATAAGTTACTGCATAAAAATCAGAGTATTTTTCACAAAGAAAAATCTTCTATTTATCAGTAACCTGTCATATTTGACAATTTTACCTATCAAAAAAATTGTTAAGAAATAATTCAATACTTCTGGGAAAGAAAGTTTTTGGCTTTCTACTACTCCATCTTGATAAAAAAAATGAGGGAATCTTCCAAAGAAAGGAAGGACGTAATCAATTTGAAAATGAGTAACTCTATACATGGATGTGTAGATCATTCAAATAAGTAACTTTCAGGCACAAACTGAAAGTCCTTCTGAAACAGCTACTTTCATATAAACATTGAATTACACGAAAGAAAAAAAATTCTTTCGAAACAAATACTTCTGTATGAACACTGAATTATACAGAAGATACTTTTCTCTACTCAGTTTGTATTTCAAACATTCGTTGTGGAATAAAATCAGATATCATTCACACATGAGTTCTACTTTAAATGAGTGGTAACCAACTGCACTTATATGGAACACTGTCATCCTCACTGGTATACATCGATGTTTCTCCGTGAAAATATAACCCCTTCAATTCAAATACAATACTTATTTTTTACGTTTCGGAGGCCAAAATCTGCCTCCATCTTCAGAAATGGACAAAAAAATTCTATATGTTCGCAGTTATTCCTTTTTGATTGTTTATTTTTTTACTTTTCCGACATATGTTAAAGGAGTTTTGAAGTATGAAATTATGTCAATGTTGTTGATTGACAACTGAAACATTCGATGTAATACAAGGTACTCTCCGATATCAGTCTGTTACCATTTCGCCACTATCCAAATTTTTCTTTAAGATGGGTAGCCGAGTACTGTCTATTTCTAGAATATACGCTGATTCTTTTAGCTTACATCTCTCAGAATGAGGCTCATTGGTAATCATTCTTGTCCTATTCCATTCCACTCGATGTTCACCGTCTGATTTTAAAATGTGTTCTGACAATTTTGATCCTGTCAATTGTCTATTTTTTAAGTTATCTCGATGTTCATTCTTACGCACTTTCAATGTTGTCGAGGTTTCACCAATGTAACTTTTACCACAAGAACAAGGTATTTCATAAATACAATTTTTTGTTTTTTCTTCAGTGTTGTTGGGTTTCGTATGTGTGATTATAGATCTCAGTGTATATTTTTTGTTTTGTTCTAACATTATACCTACTTCTTCTTTTTTTTAATTTCATCTACAATACCCCTCGAGAAACCGTTAGTGGCTGCTATTTCCTGTATTGTATGTTTTTCTTTTGTGAACCTCTTATGTGTCAAAGGAAAAATCAAATGACGATGCACTAAAAAATTCAACCCAGCACGTTTGTAGTGTCTATAATGATGTGAACTGTCAGGAATATACCTATACGTGCTTGTACAAGTACATTAAGACAAGTAGATAAAGCAAATTGTGAAATTAATTTAAGATACTCAAGACGCAGGTACCTGCAACTTCCTGACCTCTATGGTATTAATAGGGATAGCTTTGTAAATATGATTAGTTCAATCTTCCTTTTAAAGATAATCACTTGGTGATCGAAACACGTGTCGAGGTGTTAAAAACAAATAAAATGGTGTTGGGAAGAAACTCCAGTAATATTCATTACTACATCAAAGGTTCCAAACAGTGCATCAAAAATTGTTGGTTTTTCCCTTTATGGAAGGTTATATACCTAAAGAAACAGAAAAAGTAGAGTGACTATTGAACAATTTTTTTTTCATGATATTGTGATATTCAGTTTGCAAATTAATATAAACCTACTATTTATTTATTGTCCATAATATCAATAAGTACTGAAAAGTATATGCCTTTTGGTCTGACCTTGATATCTTTTTCTGTTTGAGAGTAGAGAGGGAAAATAATTCACGTATGTACTGTACAATCTTCCACGGAAGAAAAATTTTTCAAAAAGTATCTAAAAAAATTCCAAGCGCCACTTTGGTTCCAGAGTGCTTACTTATTATATTTATTATGAAATTTAGGCAGAAATGTTTCATCCTTGTGATCCATCTGCTTCTCACCCCCATGACTATTTAGATTTGCCAACCAAATCATTCCATTGTTAGTTTGTTTGGGGATTATGAAAGCATTTCTCACCTCGAAACGAGATTAAAATGAGCAGTTCAGATTGTACTATCCCAGATCATTTCACGGGTAAGTGGGCCAGAATACGTGTAATTTGATACCTACTCTTTATATGCTATTATACAGGGTATTAAAGGAATTTTTGTATGGTGTTTTGAAAACATTGTAAGTTAACCTTTGTGCGTATTTAGACCGATCGTTTCGGCAAATAAGAGAAGTAGAACTATTCTCCACGTTATGGGAATGTTCCTAGCAATATCACTTTTGTGTCCTTTTTTGGGCAACTCAAAAATGTATGCATGTCTATATTATATGGATTTTCTTGGGACTTGTAGTTCGTATACAGAAAGTTGTCTCACATTATATTTCAGATCATATTCGAGATATTTTGTACGAAATTAAACGTTCTGCATTGTTTTCTTCTTATACAGGGTGTCCCTGGACTTCCTCTTTTCCTCTCGGGAATGTATAGATGGGGTCAAAATATCACCAGTACTCCATATAACTTTTTTTCCTAAAATCCTTCGTTACCAAGTAACGGGCCCTCGAAGTTACAAAATGAAAAATGTTTTTCTTTGATAACTTTTCAAGTGAATATTCAAAATCATCCAAATTTTGGTAATTGACTAAACAAATGAATTCCGTCGATGATCTTTCATGCAGGAGTCAGTTGTTTTGCTACAAAGTCAGGAACGGACTACCCCCGATGGTCCACACCCCAAAACTTTGAAATGACAGATATTTTTCAATATTTTTCAACAAAATAAGGTTACTTGGACAATTTTATGAATGAAAGTACTCGTGTGGAAAGTCGATCGGAGCAACGAGTCTTGATAAAAATGTAGTTCTACTCGACGACATCAAACCCGCTCGTCCACCATTATTTGAAATGAATAATTATCAAAGCAGAAATAATAATGATAACGTTAATTCAACAACATTTATAACAGGAATAATACAAAGTATGCTAAAATGAAGTCGTAAACAAAAAGTACAGTACCTATATGGAAGTTTAAGTCACAATTGTGATAGCAGATATTTTTTCAAAAGAAATATCAAGTTCTGTAGATTCGTGGTGTTTTAAAACTAACAAGCTACTCTACTATGAAATATCGAATTCATTCCATATTTTCTATGTACATAATACGTGTGGAATAATCACGTTTCGTGTTGATCAGTTATCTGAATCTCATGAAACTCAACATTCGAATGTTTCAAATTCTTCTTCACAGCTAAACTGTTGAGGAGTTTCACTGATAATTATAATTTTATGGAAGAAATTCTTCAACACGAATCTAAATTTAGCTGAAAAAACGCACATCGGAAAAAATATTTACTATACTGATAAAAAGCAAACGAATGAACTACAAAAACGGCTGCACATGATCAGGTGAAAAATATCCAGGGAATAATTTGTTCCATTTCTTTCCCAGATGTTGACAAAAAAACCTTTTGGAAAGTTTTGATAAAAAATGAGACACTGGAATGCGATTTTGTTTTGTTGAGTGGTGCGTTGTCATATGACTATCATTGTATTGTCAATATTCTATAGGATATTTTGAATTTTTTTGATATGGCCGAACAGTTTACATTCAGTGAATATGCAGATATGCATGTATTTTATGGACGAGCATTTTGTAATGCTGCAGAAGCTCGTCGTCTGTATTCCGAGCATTTTCCCAATCGAACGGTACCGTCAAGAGAAACATTCGAGCGTGTCGATCGCAGCTTGAGGGAGACAGGTATGTAATAATTGATAATTAATTTGAGCACGTTGTTTTATTTCGATATTATTGTAGGTACAGTTTTGCCAAAACGAGTTGGTGAGGGCGCTCCTAGGACTGTACGTATTGGAGGAAAATATTTTGGAAGCCGTCGCTGATGATCCTTCAATGAGCATCAGAAATCTATCAGAACAGTTCCATACATCCAAGTCCACTATTCATAGAATAATTAGGGAACAACTGCTCCACCCATTTCACATCCAGAAGGTACATGCCATGACACCTCAAGATTTTCCAGCACGACTGGAATATGCCAATTGGTTCATGGATAGGCAAAGAGAGGATATGACTTTTATCAATCGAGTTTTATTCACTGATGAAGCAGGTTTCAGTAGAGATGGAGTTATCAACTCTCATAATCTCCATATATGGGCCGAAGAAAATCCCCATGGGATATTACAAACCAAACACCAACGGAAATTCAACGTGAATGTTTGGGCTGGTATCATAGGAAACCATCTTATAGGACCATTCGTTCTACAGGACCGATTGAATGGAGAACGTTATTTGGAGTTCATTCAGAACGATTTGAATGGACTTTTGGAACATGTTCCATTGCAAACCCGAAGAGATATGTGGTTTATGCATGATGGCGCTCCTCCCCATTTTAGTTTGATTGTGCGTGACCATCTGAACCATATTTTCCACAATAGATGGATTGGTAGAGGTGGGTCATATTCATGGCCATCGCGATCTCCGGATTTAAATCCATTGGATTTCTTTCTGTGGGGGCATCTAAAAAGCTTTTTTACGCTACACCTATTCACACAAGAGATACATTGTTGAATAGAATAACATTAGATTGTGAAGCCATACGAAACGACCCTGGAATGCTATTTCAAGTACAGATAGGGTGTCTTCGCAGACTAAGAAAATGTATAGAGAGAGAAGGTGGTCATATCGAGCAGTTTCTGTAGCGGATTTTTCATTTCTGTTTGCTCTTGAGGCTCTTGAGTTTCGTTAGTTAAACGTGTTTACATTATAAAAATTCGTTATGAACATTTTACCTATCATTTCCATTTTCCTTAAAAACTAATATTTTCGAATAATGGTAGACATCTCAGGATAAATGTTGTTGAATTAACGTTATCATTATTATTTCTGCTTTGATAATTATTCATTTCAAATAGTGGTGGACGAGCGGGTTTGATGTCGTCGAGTGAAACTACATTTTTATCAAGACTCGTTGCTCCGATCGACTTTCCACACGAGTACTTTTATTCATGAAATTGTCCAAGTAACCTTAATTTGTTGAAAAATATTGAAAAATATCTGTCATTTCAAAGTTTTGGGGTGTGGACCATCGGGGGTAGTCCGTTCCTGACTTTGTAGCAAAACAACTGACTCCTGCATGAAAGCTCATCGACGGAATTCATTTGTTTAGTCAATTACCAAAATTTGGATGATTTTGAATATTCACTTGAAAAGTTATCAAAGAAAAACATTTTTCATTTTGTAACTTCGAGGGCCCGTTACTTGGTAACGAAGGATTTTAGGAAAAAAAGTTATATGGAGTACTGGTGATATTTTGACCCCATCTATACATTCCCGAGAGGAAAAGAGGAAGTCCAGGGACACCCTGTATTTAAGATATGTTTGTACGAAATTGAACATACAGTGGCTTGGTCTATCTGAGCTACAGATAGATAGATACACTGAGCGTAATCTTCTGTATGGAATAAATGAATATGCAAACCGACCGAAAAGTCATAATCGAAAGTTCGAATTGTATATATATTGGAAGTCAGAGGTCAAAAAACCAAGCATTCGTGATCCAACACGCTGTGTCGACGCTGTTTCGCCGTAGATCGAATCAATGGTGCCAAGATATTTCACCTCCGTTCCAAATGGAATGATCTCGCCATTGAGGAAAAGTAGCATTAGATCGTCCAACTTGCTCCTCCTGGTGAAGGGGGTAAGCATAAGCTTGCAGATCCATTTCTCTTCCAACGAGCGTCAGGAGCGACCACAGAAGGGGAGGTAGTACCTCATCTTGAGGGCACGTCCTGGTGACTCTAAACCCAATGGCCTCGTCTTAAAGAGTTGTAGTTGCAGCTCTGCTCACCAGTATGACATAAATCCACCCAGTTAAGGTCGATTCAATGCCTTTTACACTATAGATTTAGTAGTGCATTTTTCAAATGCTCCTCCAATATCGAGAAATACAGCAACCGCAATCTTCTTGTTGTCAAGGGATTGGGAAATTGTCTTTACAAGTCCTTTCAACAGGAAGGATGTAGGGCTGATTGGTCGTACCGATTTGGGGTGTGGGCCCTTTTGATCTACTTTAGGGGAATAAACCACTTTTGCAGCAAACCAACAGGATGGTATGTAATTCCATGCCAGACTAGCTATATACAATTTTCTGAGAATGGGTAAAATTATTTCCAGTCCATTTTGAAGAAGAGTTGGAAATGTACCATCCTCTCCAGGAGATTTGAAAGGCTGAAACGGCTTGATAGCCCATTCAACTGTCGGTGCTGTGATAACCTTCTTGACAACCTCCCAATTGCTCTTTTTTAGACGTTTGGCATCCTCAAAGAGAGAAGGTCGGTTGTTATATAGAATCTAACTCCCACGAAAGTGGTTTTCTGTCAAAAGCTTTAACGTATTTTTTATAGAGGTCGTCAACGTTCTATCGGATAGTTTCAGAGAACCAATTACAGTAGTCTGTAACTCTTCAGAGAGAATCTTGTGAATTTTTTTGTGCTGCGAGGTACATCAAAGATACTCTCACAGAACTTCCTTGTTTTATGAAGCTCCCTGTTACCTGTCTCTTTGGTTTGATTGAATAATCGTTGAACTTCTTTTCTTAGTTTTTCAAGGCTTTTGTTTCATAAAGAAGAGTTATGGTTATCTCTTTCAATCCTCAGTGGACAGTTCTCATGATAGGATGAGATCACTGCTTCGCGAAATTGCTCCGCTACTGTATCCATATCATCACAACTGTGAATCACGGAAAAAAAAATTTGTTACTTCAAAGAAATTTATTTAGTCTAATTTATTTCATCATTTTGATTAAATATCATTCATTCCAAACGATGTGTGTATTGTATCGATTAGATGATAATTTTGCGGAGACAAAATGAAATTCTCATTTTAATTTCTCTAATATTTCAATTCTAGAGGTATTTCACTTAGTCAAATGAATTATGGATTATTTCAAGAATCAAATCAAGAATCAAAATGATTTGGTTGAGTCAAACAATATAATTTCATCAAATCAAAACTTCGTCTTTTGAATGAAAACTTTCCAATTCAGTTTAGCAGTATGAGGTTCTGTTTTGACACTAATATATAATTGAATTAGCTGAATATTTATTTTCACTTCAACAATACTTGAAAAATTAAATTATTTCCTTGAAAGAAATGGTATAGTTGAAACACTTCTAAGGAATAGAGTGCCGGTCGGCACCTTTTGCGTTTGCGCAAGAACCGTAAACTAATCACGAATGGAATAAGAATTAAAAATGTGTTTTGTGTTTTGCAAGGAAATGACGAAGAGGTTTACAGTTTCTTTTTGATTATACGTGGATTGAAGTTTTTCAGTGTTTTCACAGGTATGTTGATATTTATATACTTTCTTTCATTCCATATTTTGAAATAATTATGAATATCATGTATTGGATAAACGGACATCGTTTTTTTCAAGCACGTGCCCTTACATTTTTCTCGACGGCTATCCTCTATAAAAGTGGCTTGAAGTTTTCATTGTTTAATGTAATGACTGAAGGAAAGCTTTGATGTTTTCAAGAAAGTAGAAGTTGTCGAGTGAAATGACTATCATTGAGAGGTAGGTAGGTATGCATACACTGGGTACCAGGTTGACCTTTGATCTTTGGATATGGAGAAATTGGACATTTTCAGATTGAATACAATTAAGGTGTTTGCCACAGAAATAGGTATACAATGTCAGCGAAGAACTGTACCTTTATTTCGAATTGTAAATATCTTACATCATAAATAATTGAATGGCGTCGTAAACAATGATTTTATTTTCATCATGATAGTATATACTGAAGGAACCTTTTTTTAAGATTTTTCTTCTGAAGAACATTGAGAAATAATCACTGTTTTCTCTTGTATTACTTCATCAAAATCAGTAAGACCGAAAAAGAAAAGTTATTTGTAACATATTTACAGAAATAGTGACATCCAACAAAACTGCACGAACTCAAAACGTGCAATATAATCTCCTTTATTTTTAGACATAGAGGAATTTCTTAATAACTTGGGATTAAATAACCCGATTGGCATTTTTAAAGGTAAAAAAAATACATATATTATTTATTTCCCACTAACATACTCAAAATACATACTTTTCAAACAGAAAATGATGTAACCTTAGACATAGCTAAAAGGCTCACTGATGGAGAAATCGAAAAAATGATTCCCTCAATTGGCAAAAGAAAAATATTCAATCAAGGAAGCAATTGATGGAATAAATTAAGAATCATATATAACAGAGGTATGTCTTTCATTCATAACTTTTATAATAAATATGTATACCATTTCAATTAAAAACATATCAAATAACTATATATTTTTGCGTTTTGCTGCAGATACTTATTATTATTCAGGTCTGTACCTGAGTAATTGAATGCTAGAATTCTCAAATTTAGTAGACTTGGAGGCCTGAAAGTTATGGTTGTAGAGCTAAGTAAGTTTTCAGATATTTCTGTGATGAAGTACGTCATTGTTTTTCCCTATTATCAAAAAATGAGAATACCTTCGTTTGTTAAATTGGATTTGTACAAAAAAAATCATTATATTTTTATATTTCTATGAGATAATATCCAATATAGTTAGTAGAAATTGATCCAATAGTATTATTGCGAAAATGTAGACAATCACTAATCTCTGTTCTCTTTCATTTTAGAAAATTACTTCAGTGGAAGGTTTACTCTAATTGTTTTTTAGTAGATATCACAATAATGATGATGAATAATAAAATATGTTAATGTTTAAGATTAGGATTAACCATTTGTGAAGAATTTATATTTTTATTTAAATATTAATCAATTGTTTGAATAAATTTGTTACTAAAATTTCTCGATTCTTATTTATATTTTGCTCATTCTCCCATCAGCAGCTGATTAAAAAATCGTGATCAAGTAGATCAAAAATCCAGTTGAGAAAATTATACAAACTGTATTTCATGTATTAAGAAATTGGGTTGTTGAACAAACTACAATATATTCTCACAATTATTCAATAACTTGATCTATTTCGATTGGAACTTCATGTAAATTCAATCAGTGACTCTCTGTATTTCTGCTAAAACTAAACTGCTAAAACTACGTGATGCTCTTTCACTACAAACTTCATGTCTAATCGAATCAGCATCAGCAGGAGATGACAACAATCGATTGTCTAATGATTTTTTATGTGAAAATAATTGATGGTAAAAACCATATTGAAGTTTTAGAGAAGAGAAAAGTAATTTTCAGTAGAACCTATCTGAAGCAGCTCCATTACTACCAACGAGATGCTGGTACTCTAATTAGTATAATATTTGGTTGATTGAATCCAATAACCAAATCCAAACAAGAGAAAGGATTTTGATTTGTTACTTTATTTCATTTGGTTTATCATTACTCAGACTCATTTTGAACTTTCGAAATGCTTAAGCCTATCAGCAAGATATTCACAATGAGGTTTAAACATTGTTCGTTCAATTACTATTCATTATTTGTTCAACAAAATCATTACTTCAGTGGAAATTTTCCCATTATCAAAACAAGCAAAGTTCTCCATCATTCTGCAGATATGTTATGTTTCTCCAACATAATTTTCACTCAAATTGAAAATACATTTGATTATTTCAATCAGTTCCACTATTTCACCCATCTTTAAATTTTGTTTGTTCAATAGCATATTCGAATTACTCTAAGTAATTCTCGCTATTAATTCGACAATATATTACTTGAATACAATTCTTCTTTAAATTGAAATAACTGATCGATGTGATTGTTTCAATCAAATATTTGTTTGATACAATGAGCATATGCTTGAAGAAATAGTTGGGAGTCAAGAATTCTTTTTTCTTGCATCAACAAAATATTTTGTCGTGCATATATGACACTTTTATTTCTTTGAATTAAGTGAATTTTTTTTCGTTCAACGAATCTTTTTTTTCCGTATAGTAATGAATTCGTCCTCATAGTGCGATTGAAGAGAGTTTCTATAACCGCTCCAGTCAGTAGACTTTGAGTCACGATATTCCACCACTGGTCTTACCTAGACCTGTTTTAATATTGAAGAGAATATATCTATGGCCTGAACAAGAAGGTTCAGTAGATACAGTCCAATGGTGTGTCTTGTTGCTCAGAGAATGTGAGCTGATGGTTAGGTGTTAGACCTTTTGCCTATTGCTGGTGACAGAAGATGCTTCCGAGCCCTCATTTATTACAGGCAGTACTTCCCCTAGTATATAATTAAAGAATAACTCACCTATATGTTTTATATTCGTGCTGCCCCACGGTATTTGACGCCAGTTCACACATATGGTATGGCACTAAACGAAAGAGAATATAAACGATTCAATATGATCTGAATGTAGAAAAATGTACCAGAAGAATGGATATCGGGTGGAATAGCTCCAATTTTGAAGAAGGGTGACCCGAGATGGAAACTAAACAAAGTATTGATTCATTTTTTCCCAAACATAATAATTTTTCCTGATGCAACAGTAAAAAAAGCACATTTTCTAACGAGTCACTGAAAACGCCTGTCCTATCATCGTTGAATATCAAAGTCTATAGAGCACCAAAAATGATTTCTCAGCAACGCCAACATGACCAACCCATCCCCGCTAATCTTAGTAGCTGTCCCAGACAGGCACGGCATGCACTTTAAATCCACACACGGCCTACGCTGATCAAGATACGGCTCCATTGTTCCGGATAATCTCGAACACACTCCCCACACGCGCGCTCACGAATTACCCTGTTAGACGCGGCAACGCAGGACACGGGCCCCGAATTATCATATAAATATGTCAAAGAAGGATATGCGCTTGTTCTGGGTGCACAGAGATAAGAGTTGCAGAGGAGGATGTGAGGGAGGATATGTTCGATAAAGATGAAGTATAACCTATAGGGCTAAATTTTAAAATAAATGGCGGGCCACAAGTATCCTCAGGATGAAGACTATAAAAATTATCTAATTCTCATCACTTTCTCCATCAAACCTATTGCTGGGTTATGGAATATGTTCAGTTTCAGTATCGGGTCGTTTGGAACATCGGAAGTACGAATCAAAACAAATAGTATATATTTTTATTGACCTCAATTCATATTTTTTCAGGACCAAAAAAGAATGGACGGAAATCAAAGTTATTGCCATCTTTCTCGTATATACCAAAGTTTTGCGGTTCCCTGATCATCGAAAAACGGAGTTAACGGCATCCACTGCTTTAGTCATTAGCTTCGTGTCCTGAGTAAACTATAATGATAATTTCTCGAGCTATGCGTAGAAGGCAACATGGCTTATTCACAGTCCTACCTAACGAGCTGAATCAACCATGTCCTACAAGAAAATATATTTTTTATTTCATACCATTATCTTCTGAACAACTATCATCAACATGCTCTAACTTTCAATGTAATGTAATATCTTTAATGAATAGAAATACAGTTGACTCGTGATAGTCCGACACTACGGGACCGACAAAACTATGGCTATGTTTAATTGAATTTGCAGTGTATAAGTTTGGAAATCCAGTTACCGATGAATACCGATGAATATGTAATGAAGTTAGGCTTTAGTTTTTACAAAAGAAGAGAAATTTGTTTAATATTTAAATCATAACACAATAAAAATTGGTTTCACAGGTTAAGGTAAGACCGACTAGACTAGACCGATACGGCGCAGAGACGGACTACCGAGCGTGTCAGACTATCGCGAGTCAACTGTATAACTGAATAACTTTCTATATAACTGTATAATTGATTCTGATAATCTTCATAGAAATAATCATTTTTAATACGAAAATAGACATAATATACTTACAAATGGGTTACAGCTTTGGAATGATAACCCATTGTCAAAATACACATGAGAATTAATAAGATAGAATGAGGAAAATTACGTTTCACATTCACATATCCTGTTATTTGCGAAAACGTTGTTGAATTCCTTGTGTTTTGCACATTTCGTGAGAATTTTTGACAGTAGGGTAAGGTTGCTTAAGTCGTACCCCTTGTGATTGCACCCTCTTGATATTTTCCCTTTCGAGCAATAACTTTGGAAGGTTTGTGAACGGTGGATAATGCAGTTTCTTCCATATTATATATTTAGTGTGCATCGAACTTGTATTTATCCAGTATTTCTTCGAACTTATCAAAAAAATTATTAACACGCTGTTTATTAAAGTCTTTGCTTCTGGCCATCGAGGTTGGTTCTGGAACCCATAAGCACAAAGTAGGATGCTCTTTCATAAATCAGTAATACCACTTTTTGCCAGCTATTTTCTTCTCCTTATCAAAACGATGAGGTAGTTGAAATTTTTCGGAAATTCAGAAGCAAGTTTTCTGAATTCAGTGGTAGTAAGACCAAAGAAACAAGACTGTACATTAATTAAATGCTGTACTAATATCTCTTCCATCTCTGGTGACATATCATTAGGTCTTCCAAATTTTGTTCTTTTATTCAAACCTTTTGAGTGTCGTCGCAGTGTAGGCTTTGGTTCATTAAATGTTCTACATGCCTCATTAAATACAACTTCTCCATTCTGATGTTTCTCTAACGCTTCATCCATGTCCTCCTGTTTCCACGTATTGTACTTTCTCTTCGCCACGCTGGTAAAAAATGAAGCAAATTATAAAACAATTTTCTTTAACCTTAGTCGTACCGAAACGACTTGAGAATTGAGCAGAGGTACGACCTAAGATGCGGGGTCTTATAAATTCAAAACTGAAATCACGTAATAACCTGAAAATGTACGATCGCTTGAGAATGCCTTAACGATTACCAAATAAATGTTATGAAAAGCTTCAATTGAAAAAAAAGTTAAGATTCACATTCCTGCGACAATAAGCTTACAAATGAGTTTGAAAAATATATAAAAACTGTATAAAAAGTTACTTATTAATTATTTCTGCTTCAGAGAGGCGGCCGGCCGTCTGGTTTGCCGTACGTTTGATCGGTCGACTAAATAGTTCCGATTGAAAACACATGTTGGTTGGTGCTATTTATAAATTTCAGATGAGATATAGCCTGGGTACGACTTAGGCCGTGGTATGACTTAAGCAACCTTACTCTACTTCCTTTAATCTTTATTAAATTCATTTCAACAACTATTTCCATTCATCAGTTTATCTACCCCTTTGTTGATAGACATATCATGGGACTGTTAAAAAAGTAAGGTGAATATTATAAATTTTTTTTATATGGAAAAGGAGTTAGTTGGGTAACATGATCAATTTTTTCTTAAAAAAAAAACAATTGTATTCTTGCCAACGTTTCGAATTTAAATACATTCTTCTTTAGGGCTCTGTAACAATGAATTATCATAAATATAACTTCTATAAAACTTATAACATCATTGTCGTTTCAATTTTACAAGAAATAACGAGTTCTTAATTAAATTACTCACCGAAAAGTAGTTTTTTCGTGTTGATGATAATGCTATTTTAAAAACCATCAGATATATTAGATACGTAATTGAAAAATAAAAAAAAATAAATGAAAAAAAAAATTCGTATCTAATATGTCTGATGATTTTAAAAATAGTATTATCATCAACACGAAAACACTACTTTTCGGTGAGTAATTTAATTAAGAACTCATCCTTTCTTGTGAAATTGAAACGATAATAATCGTATAAGTTTTGTGGAAGGTATATTTATGAAAATTCATTGTTACAGAGCCTTGAAGAAGAATTTATTTAAATTCGAAACGTCGACAAGAAAACAATTGTATTTTAAAGAAAAAATTGATCATGTTGGGTTGAGTTAGGTTAAGTCCAAAGTGAGTGGGTCTATTCGACCCCCCACCGCAACCCGCAAGGGTTTATTGTGACTCACACCTATTCACGCTCGGTCGAATAAACCCAGATTATTCATCAGTAGCGACCACAGAAGGGGAGATAATACCCCAAATTGAGGGCAGCCCCTGGTGATACTGAACCTGATGACCTCGCCTTGAAGCTCTGTTTACCAGTATGGCATAAATCCACCCAGTTATGTTGTTTACTGTCGTAGTTGTTTACTAGCATGGCATAGATCCAGCCAGTTACGGTCGATTCTACACCCTTTCTAGCCAGAGACAATCCTATAGATTTAGGTAGTGCATTGTTAAATGCTTCTTCAATATCAAGAAATACAGCAACCGCAATCTCCTTGTTGTCAAGGGATTGGGAGATTTTCTCAACGAGGTTCTTTAATGCTAAATCTGTCGATTCGCTGGTTTGATGAGCATACTGATAGTTATTCAGGGGGAATGCTTATAATGCTACCCTCCTGGTATGTCCGTCCAGTATCCTCTCGAATCCTTTCAGCAGGAAGGATGTGAGGCTGATTGGTCGTACCGATTTGGGGTGTGGGTCTCTCCGGCCCACTTTAGATATATATACCACCCTTGCTGCCAACCAACTGGGTGGTATATAGTTCCACGCCAGACTAGCTCTATACAATTATTTCCAGTTCGTGTTGAAGAATAGCTGGAAATATACCATTCTCTCCAGGAGATTTGAAGGGCTGAAAGGACTTGATTCCCCATTCAACTGCCGTTGCTATGATAACCTTCTTTGCGATGTCCCAATCGTTCTTTTTTGGGCGTTTAGCGCCCTCGTTTAAGCGACCCAATTTCAGCAATCGGCTCTCTAGGAAAAATCTTGTGAATTCTTGTGCTGCGAGGTGAATCAGAGATACTCTCACAGAACTTCCTCCAAATATACCAATTTGCCGTTCTGATTTTCTTGTTGTACGTCGGTACGTCGTTAGAGTAGTTTTATAAAGCTCTCAGTTACCTGACTCTAGCTCGTTCGTTTTTTTTCATTTTCTAGGATTTTGTTCCACCAAGATGAGATGTGGTTATCTCTTTCAACCCTCAGTGGACAGTTCTCATGCTAGGATAAGATCACTGCTTCGCGAAATTGCGTCCATATCATTAAAACTGTGAATAGTAATGAATCCGCCCTCAAAGTACGATAGGAGAGAGTTTTTATACCCACTCCAATCAGTAGATTTTGAGTCACGATATTCCACTACTGGTCTTAGACCTGTTTCAATATTGTTAAGAATATATCTATGGTCTGAACAGGAAGGTTCAGCAGATACAGACCAATGTTGTATCTTGTTGCTCAGAGAATGTGAGTTGATGGTTAAATCAACTATTACTAGTGACGAAAGTTGGTTCTGAGCCCTCATTAATTACGGACAGCTCTTTCCCTAGTATATAATCAAGAAGTAACTCACCTGTACGGTTTAAATTCGTGCTGCCCCACACTATATGGTGTGAATTGGCGTCACATCCCATTACGATTTGTAGTTTGTTCCTTTTGCTGTAGTCGATAAGTCGTCTAACAGCTAGAGAAGGTTCAGTATCCGAATCTCCCGGAAAATAAGCGGAGCAGGCGATAATATTCGTCTTAACCTTCTTGCCCGACAGGAAAATTTGGATGCTACCACGTCTTGGGTGCAGAAGCCTGTGAGCAAAAAATTAATACCTTTCCTGATGACCAATCAAGCTCTAGGTTTCACCCCAGGGCACGCTATTACCTCACCAGGAATATTGCTCAGTCCGGTTACTCGGCAAGTATTTCCTGTCCATGGTTCCTGCAGGAGGGCAAACACTTGAAGTTAACAAGTGTTGCCGAGTGTTGCCGAGTGTTGCCAAGTGTTGCTCCTTGACCCTAGGAGGAAGGAGATGGGGGGTCCTTAAGAACACCTCCACCCTCCTCTCCTGGGATCGAGGGATGTGTAGGCTCAGACGATAAGGTGAGGACATCTGCCGTCTCTGAGTTGCCTGCTGGTTTTTTGGCTCCCTTTGACGAGACGATTTTCGTCTTCGCTTTCAGAGAGCCACGTCCAGCCTTTTTCGCTGGTTTTCTCGACGACACGTTAACCGCCTTCGTCTCCTGAGAAACATCAGTTTTACTTGGTAATCATAGTATGTACACAGTCCGGTAATAGAAGTATGTGTCTCCACTGAGATTATCTTCAATGAAGAATGGTCTAAAATATGATTACCAAGAATGCCGGTCCAGACATTCAATTTTTGTGAAGTTTGTGAATGTGTTTCCATCACCAAATGAGGATTCACATCGCTCCAATAACGAAAATTATATCTATTCACTTCACCATTCAACATGAACTTTCTTCTGAAAAACATTTATTCTATAATAGGTTTGGGTTATTGGTCAATTTCTCGCTGAACATCTCACAAAACTGAAATCGACGATCATGATCATCTTTGTTTAATTCCTGAACTAGCCTTATTTCGAAAGGATGGAGTTTGTAGACTTTCAAATCCGAAAAACACTAGTAGCTGATACACCAGACGCTCTAGCTATTAGGACGGGATACTTCATGTTTTCTGTTGTGAACAGAACTTGAAGTTCGAAGCTTATCCATTAACTGTTTGACGTATTGATGACTCACGTAGTGGTCTGGATGATTCGTATTATAAATTCTTGCAGTAGCGTTAGCACACTCATTATTTCGATAATAGGTTCCAACAATTTTTATTCTTTCTTCAGTAGAATAAACCATGTTGCAACACAGTGTCCGTTTCTGACTTACAGGGGAGTCAAGTTTCCGTTGGAACGCCCTCTATATTGATCCTGATTTACGTTTTCCATCTGTATTGGCGGTTTTGGTTTGGAATCCTCAACTGAAAGAAATGAAAGTGACCTTTCGTCCCTATCAATGTCCCATTCCGGTCCATTCCATATTCGTTACGTTCAAATGAAATATTTCTGACACTTAATAATTGAATGACCCTACACACATTTCATGTTTTGTTTTTCAACCATATTCGTTTCAGCTGGGAAAAAACGTTGGCTTAGCACCTGTACTGAAAAGTACCGGGCCTAAGAAAGAAAACGCGTTTATTTGTGTTCAAAATTGGATTTATTCATCAACGTAATCTCCTTCAGGAGATACACAATCATTCCAGCGCCGCTTCAATATTTCAGTACCACTTTCGTAGAACGATTTATCTTTTACGTCAATAAATATCCCTGGGAGCAAAATCTGGCGAATACGGTGGATGTGGGAGCAATTCAAAGTTTAATCCATGTAGTTTTGCCATTGTTTTGATTGACTCGTGTCACGGTGCGTTTCTACTTGGTTCACGTAATTTTTTTTTATTTCTTGATAGTTGTCCCAATTAATCTCTTTTAACATATATGTAGTTCATTTTTTTTTGTTATTCAAACTGAGACTGTCATACGATTCTGCTCACTAGGTATGTGAAATATTACATACATTTTCTACTCTTCGATTCCAAATAATCAGTTCAAGTATTCCAAATTCAGATTTGTCATCTGCCAATTATCCCTCTCACAAAAAAAAATCGTCGGTTAGTATTTTGACATTTGGTTCACCAATTTTCAGAAAACCATTTTCCATATCTAACCTGTTTTTCAGTAGTAACACAAAGGTGATTACTTTTGTAACACAAACGAAACTCACCGATATTATTCTTGTATAAGAGCAACTTGGCTACAAAAGCAGCAATGACATTTTTTGTCATTGCTGCTTGTCATCTTGAAGTTGGAGATTGACATCATTAAATAATTTATATAGGTCTGTCAAGTACGCAATATCATTCTTTGAAGTGATGAGGTTGTCGTGCAATTCTTTGTCTTTGTTTTCCAAGAACTCTATTACAGAGTCGAATAGATTGTGAAATCGAGTCACACAGTTACCTCTTGATAACCAACGCACTTCTGTGTGATATAGCAATCTGTTTAAAAAAAAATCTGTTTAAAATCTGTTTGTCTGTTAACCAGCTGTCGCACCCCTACAATGTTTCATTGGTTGTTAAAGTGGATTCATCTCACTGAATTGAGAATTTAGAAGTCTTCAGATGATTGCGCAATGACTATTCAATGTTTTCAGCCATTTGTTTGAAGGTAGTTGACAATGTTTCGTGGTGCATTTCATCAGTTCGGACTTCCATTGTCTAATATAATATGAATTGATTTGAAATCCTCGAAAAAAATAAAAAGATTAACCGAAAATAACAATTTTATTAAAACAAACAACTGAAATTACAAGGAAATAACATATAAGCTACAACCAGAAAATAAAAAACTGAAATATTATTAAAAGCTGAAAATTAAAAAATATTATTAACAAAAATGAAAAATAAAAATAAAATTAAAAGATTCCAAACCAAGTTACGGCACGACGTTTCGATTGTTAGTATCCACAATGGTCTTCGGGTGATAACTGGACTTATTCCTCCGAGATCTGACTATTTATAGTAGTCATTCGGGTGCTTTTACCTTTTACCTATCCCCTCTTTCCTCTTTTCGCTTCATTGGTTTTAGCGGGAGATGACCGTTTGGCGGGAGTTGGTCGTTTTTTTCTTGATAAGAGGTTTCTATATGTTACATATCTCTACGCTAGCTTGACTAAATGCGTTGTTGGACAACATTTACGTGGCTTCCTTGAATTTTCTCCTAAACCAGTGTTCCTCTTTGTGGATGATTTCAGCTTGAGCCCACTTGATATTATGTTGATGAGTTCAAACATGCTCTGCTATTCCGGATTTGCTGGTTTCTCCTCGCTGTGTGTGTTTTTTGTGCTCAATCCTTCTTATTCTTTCCGATAATCCTCTGTTGTAGGGAAGTACAAGTACTGGTTGTGGCGGCTTCTCTTCCTTGTGGAGCCCTTGCTTACTTCTAGCTAAAGCCTCTTCTGCCATCACTCTGGAGTAACCATTCCGTTGAAGGTCATTTTTGATGATGTCTATTTCTTTTTCGAGACTATCCTTTGTATTACAGAGCTCGAAAGCACGGTCTAGTTGAGTCTTGATGAATCCTCTCTTAGTCCATTGATGGTGGTTGGATTCCTGGTTCAGACACTGTCCTGTGTGAGTGGGTTTTCGATATACAGATGTTTCCCATTTAGTGTCGGTCCTCTTCACCAATACGTCTAAGAAAGGCAATTCGTTGTGGACTTCCTTCTCCATTGTAAAAGTGATGGAAGGACTTACGTTGTTGATGGGATTTCAAATCAATTTATATTATATTAGACAATGGAAGTCCGAACTGATGAAAAAGTTTCAGCCATAGTGTGAGGTTTACCTGTTTGAGCAATTAGCAAGGAGATATTGTAGGAAGCTCGAGTTCGTCGTCGTCTTGCTTAGAAGCTGCTGAAAAAAGTTTTGACACAGTTGGCTGAGGTGAGTGTTTCTTTTCCAGTTCTTAAAAATAAGTCACACTTTTATTTTTCTTTATCTGAATGTATTATATTCAAATGATTTTGTAGTCTTGAGGGTTTCATCACTTCATTCGAAAATGTTTTTTGACAAAGAAAGAACATGATGGATGGATTTGTGGGATTGTCAATGACACTGACAGTATTCACCATCGCACGTACAGCACTTTACCTAGCTAGTCGCTAAATAAGTTCACTTGTTTTCGTAATATTGTCGAATGACATTACTGGCTGGATGGCGCGCGCGCTTTTATATAAGGCAGCGGGCGGGCATATTACTTTCGAGAATGGAGACTATTGCACAGTTTGACAACTATCGGACAGGAAATAGTTACTGTCTAGTCCCCTAGATGGCGTTACATGAGGAAATGCGCGTTAAGCGTGGCTTAGTAACCTCTATCAGCAGTTAAACACATAAATCTATCATCTCATCGAATATCTCTTTCAAAGTTTCTGCTCTTGAATTATCGTGACCTGGTATTTTTTTTGTTTCGAACTCATAATAATTTCTTTTACTTCGAATAGAATATTTGCTCTGTTTGGTTTTCCGTGCTGTACACTGTATATAAAATGTTACCACTAGTACCTAAAAAACAAAATAGAGCGAAATACCACTCTTAATCTGATATCATCAAATTCACTGGCTTTTATTGTACAATTAATTGAATCAACTTTTTCTTCAACGTAGGTGGTAATGGTTTCTGCTTTAGTTATAGAAACGAATCAAGCGATATCTTCTCTTTTCTTATCTTTCATCTTTCTCTTTTAGCTGTATGAAATGTATACCTATGTCAAGTAAAAAACATTTGCTCATGTTTACGAATCAAAATTATGTTTCTATATGAATACAATCAACATGCAAATCATTGAAAATCAATACAGGAATCTCTGGAGTACAGTTTCGCTAAATGAGTATCTCCTTGAAATTTTAAAACCCACGAAAACCCTTGTGACTCGACTTCACGCTCTCCATTTCTCACAACTCAACGCATCGACAAGCCAGCACATTCGACACAACAAAAAATTCCGTGTGGTCTCCTCTACCCATTGTATGGAAGTGTCAAACAAATATTTCCGCTCAGATGATCTCTTATTCGGCTTAAAGTCTCGGTCGGCTATGCACGTCATTGCCTACTGGGATGACAACAGGGATTAAGTCAGCCTAGCCTACTGCGATACCCACCACCTGTCCCAAAAATTCGGATTAAAGGCGTATCATAGCGGGCTGTGATCCGGGTTTTCTCTAAACTCATGGGGGCTGCGGAACACGGATAAAAAGGCGAAGTTAGGTAGCCGTGAAATGGATATTTTGTGTTTATAATAGGGTGGTTTCATTAACAGTCGAGGGTTCTGTTGGTACGGATATTTGAGTGTATCGATAACTCTTTCAATTATTGACGACTTCATGATTTGTCAAATTAGGCCCTTAGGCTTACATGGATAATCTGTTTATTAACGTCATTAATCAAGCTTGGAGATTTCAAACTGTCTACAGAAGAAATTGTGAAACTAAAAAAGCCTCTTTTCTATATTTTTTAACATTTTTATTTGTAACTAACGTTACTGCAGTTTCGTCCTATATGGACATTCTCAAACTGATACAATAAACTAACAGTTTATTGTATTATTGTATTGTAATAAACTTACAGTTTATTGTATTAGTTTGAGAATGTCCATATAGGACGAAACTGCAGTAACGTTAGTTACAAATAAAAGTGGTAAAAAAACATAGAAATTTTCATTTCTCTTTTCATTATAATCTCCTACCACGTAGTAACGGCTACATCCATCAATTTATTAAAAAAGCCTCATATATTTCCTATAAATTGACGAATTCAAATAGTTTCTTTATCATGAATGGGAGAAATTGTACTGGGTTAAAATATATTCTGTCAATAATTCACACTTATTCATTGCTAAATTTGACATATAAAAAAATTAAATCAACAATTTGAACACCTCATTTCAACAGAGAAAGATGCGGCAATCATTCGGAAAACTAGCACTTCGAGTTGCTTTCGGATAAAATAACCCCGATCATGAAGTACAGTAGTGAACTCATTCACAAAATTGAATAGATCTGTTCATTAGACCTGTTGGAGAAAAGCCTAGGTTAGGGTTAGGTTTGGTTAGGTCCAAGGTCAGTGGGTCTATTCGACCCTCCACCGCAACCCGCAAAGGTTTATCGTGGCTCACACCTATTCACACTCGACCAAATAAACGTAGCTTCTTAAAGAAGCCGATTAGTTTGTATGGTGAGTGGTCATTCAGAACAGTTAAGAGTACGGCTCTGCCAAACTCTAAAAACCTGATTCAGTCCCCAGCAGGGCAGGCACAGAGTATGTGCTCTGCTGATTTATCATTTTCCAAACAGAGGTGACACACAGTGTCTTCCAACAGTCCGAGTCTCTGCATATGATGATTCAAATGACAGTGACCTGTGAGAAGGCCTGTTAGACATCGTAGTTTATATCTACAACTGTTTGATATCAGGCTTCGAAGGGTGAATAAACGCCTTGGAATGACCCAATTCTGGAAGATTCTGCCAGAAGTCCATAAATTTTCTTGCCATCCTGGTGTTCAATCTTTGTTTGGAAAAGCCTGAAGTGATGCCAATGACAGGTTCTGGTCCGATGAAGCTGCTTGCAGCACCCTCCTTTGCAAGGGAGTCAGCAGCTTCATTGCCTTCCAGGTCAGTATAGCCAGGAATCCAAACCAGAGAGAATCTGTAAAGCCTTTCTATCGATGAGAGTCGTTTTTGTCAATTTGTTACCAATTTAGAAGTTGCTCGGTAGCAGTCAAGAGCTTCCAACGCCGCATGACTGTTCGAGAATATTTTTATTGACTTGTGTATGAGGTTAGATTCTTCCAATCTCTCCGCAAACAATTCAATAGCGTGAGTTTTCTCTTAAAATACAGTCGCATAGGTTCTTAGGCAGGTTGATATCTCTGTTCTGAGTCTGCAACTGAAAACACCTGCACCAGAACCGGAAGGTGTTCATGATCCATCTGTGAACCAACAAAACTACTTGCTCTTAATATTTCCCTCTCCCGAAGGATGCATTCCTCTCTACTCGGGAACAGTACTTTATAAAGGCAGTTCATAGTTGACAGTTGGAGGCATAAAGTCAGAGGTCATTTCCAGAACGCTGTGACCAGACGCAATCAACAGTCTGTTGTACTCTGCATCAAATTGATTGGTGCAGTTGGAAATGTGCACAAGTCTGTATGCAGTCTATTCAGCCTTTCCCTTCAGAAAAATGTGAGGAGGAGGTAAATCTAGAAGGACCTCCATGGCTGCTGACTTTGTGGTACTGATGGCACCACTTATTGTTAGACAAGCCTGTGTCTGTAAGCCAGAGAATTTCGCCTGGGCAGTTTTCTGTAAAGTCTTCGGCCACCAGGCAAATGCAACATGAGTGATCATTGGTCTGACAATCATCACATAAATCAAATGGATTTGTTTGGGACCTAAACCCGAAGTTTCATCACAAATCCTTAGACATGTCAATAGGGACAGTCTGGCTTTGTGTTGAACTATTTCCAGGTAAGTTTTTTATCAAGAACACCAAGATATTTCATTTCCACCCCGTTCCGAGTGGAATAACCTCACCATTGAGGAAAGTGGCGTTAGATCGTCCAATTTTCTCCTCCTGGGGATTATCACAGTTTTGCTGGAGTTGACACACATATGCTCCTTCAGGCACCATCTGTGAATAACGTCCAACGTACTTTGGAGGATATTACAAGCTATCCTTTCCGACGTGGACCTTGCCAGGATGACAAGGTCATCTGCATAAGCTTGCAGATCTACTTTTCTTCTGTCGAGGGCATCAAACAGACTATCTATCAGGAATAACCACAGAAGGGGTGATGGTACCTCATCTTGAGGGCAGCCTCTGGTGACCCTGAACTTAATGGCCTCGCCTTTAAGAGTGGTAGTTTCAGTTCTATTCACTAGCATGGCATAAATCCAGCCAGTTATGATCGATTCCTAGCCAGAGATTTTGTCAGATTCTATAGATTTAGGTAGTGCTTTGTCAAATGCTCCTTCAATATCGAGAAATACAGCAACCGCAATCTTCTTTTTGTCAAGGGATTGGGAGATTTTCTCTACAAGGTTGTTTAATGCCAAATCTGTCGATTTGCCGGTTTGATAAGCTGGTGGTTATTCAGGGGGGATGCTAACCTCCTGATGTGTCCATCCAGTATCCTCTCAAGTCCTTTCAACAGGAAGAGCCTAGTTATCGCCACGAATATGTTTGCTGTTCCAGTTTTACTCTACTCTTTCTTAGTAGTGAGGTAGAATCGAGAGGAAGTGCAGAAACTCGGAGTGAAGATCCGGTGAATGATGCACCTACGGAAGAGTTTGCAACATAATTTGCAACATGGTTAAACTTTCTTGAAACTGGAAAAACTGTTGTTTCTTGAGTGTACGGAACAGAATGGTATGGAAAAATGCATTATAAAATGATTAGCTGCCGTTCTCCCACGAACTCCAACCCGTAAATGTCGTAACTTCTGTGTTTTGAAATTAACCGAAGTCCAAAATCTAGTAACTACCACTGCAGATTGAACTCAGATAACGAACTATTTCCACTGGAAGTCTGTAACATTTTTCAGTAGAATTCAATACCACTGAAAATGTAGTCTTTTGGTGGATAGAGTTAGTTGATTTTTTTACCGGCTATGATTGATACAGGTGCAGATTACGAATTTATGCTTCTTCACTCCTCTATTGAGCGTTTTAAAAACATCGCATTCGATTTGAGTAGTGTATAGTTGAAGTTTGACTTAGCTCACGTCTATACGGATCCAATTCATAGTACAGTTGAATTGTATTCACGATTTAGGTCAACTAATTTCAGTTTTTTTTTTAAAAAGTTCTTAATTAATCTTTTAGTGAAGTAGTCAGTTGGACTAGTGAATTGGTTAAGGCTTTCGTGGTACTATCTTCATTTGGGTTTGAAAGCTATCGTAGTTTGGAATTGCATCCTAACCTTTCGCCAGCACGAGTGGCTGGCTTCTTCAGAGGTTTATTTATCTTTATGATTCACCGATTGGTGATTGGTGAATTCAGGTTTTTTTACTTAATATAATTGTTATTTTCAGCTATTTATTTCACTTTTCAATTGGTCTTTCAGGGATTTCGAATCATTTCATATAATATTAGACAATGGAGTTCAGAACTAATGAAATTCACCATGAAACATTGTACCACCTTCAAATAAACATTTTTATCGTAATAACTTCATGGTGACAAGACAATACAAAATAAAATTAACGATTGAAGCAGAGCTGTATTCGATTACTGTAATATTTGTATTAAATTTCAAATAAGTCAAAAGTGTTTGACAATAATTTGTTTATTCCTAGTCTGCAAACATGAGCAGTTCCAAGGAAGTGGAACCACTCGAAAGAGTGGTCAAATGAACTGAAATCGGTCGTAACCCAAAAAAAACTTAGTAGAAATCAGACAAATGTTATTTTTTTTATTCTATATTCAATATGGATTTCTATAAAATAAATGGGTCATCAATCGAATAAGTAAGTAATTCACAGTCAGGATCGAGAAATTATTTGTCAATTATGTTTAATGCAAACCGAGAAATATAGACAAGTTTCAACAATTCTTCCGAGTAATCTACAAGGAGAGAGTAGCTGAAGTTTGTCGAGTTGGAATCACTACTGTGAAAAGCATAATTACTGAAGCTAAGAACCAGTAATATGCTGCTCCCTTCGAATCACCAATAAAATCCATAAACAAACCCCCAACTTCGAAGGGATCAGTTGATGAATTTGAGATAGAAATAATGGAAAATTCATGAAAGAAGGCCTTCCTTGGAAAGAAGAAACTGACTTTCCAGGCAAGTTTAATACTTTAATAAAATCAGTTAAACGAGGAGAAGAGCAGAAGACAATAGAGACATGTTGATTGAGAAATTTGAAATTGAAACTGAATGCATTGAATATTCATGAAAATTAAAAGAATATGAGATGGAAGGACGAACCGAAATATTGCGATGAAACCTACATCAACAGTTCCCATAAGGCAACAAAGATTCGGGACGATGGCGAAAATATATATTTGAAATCTCCAGTGTCCAAAGGAAAATATTTTATTATATAAAATGCTGTAGGTACATCAAGATTCGTTCCTAAGATTCTGCTCCTTCTGCTCCTTCTCCCCGTCTTGAACCGTATGACTCTTCAGTTGTATGGCTTTGTTGATCTTTCTAGATGCTCTGGTTCACATATTCTCCGAGCACGTTCCGTTAAATTGGCAATTACTCCTCTCTTCTGGCTGGGATGGTGGTTCGAGAGTGCGAGCAAGTATCTATCCGTGTGCGTGAGTTTTTGGTACACTTTGTGGACTAGTCTAGCACCACATCTTCAGAGCGTCTGTTTCATATTTCCAGATGACGGAGGTGTCGTGCATGTAACGTAGCCACAAGGTCGGTTTTACTTCGAAGGTTTCGATCGCTTCCTCTTCAAAACGTTCCATGAAGTAACTCCCTGTAAGACATGCTCTGAAGAGTTCGACGATATCACTCGGAAACATATGGGTTAACCCTCTCAGAGAGATTTCCAGTGGGACATTGGTAAATAAGGACACAACATTGAAGCTGATGGGGATATCCGTCAGCTCCAGCGTTAAGTCCTTAATTCTACCAACGAAGTCCGTCAAATCCTTGACGTAGGAGTTTGTTTTTTTTTTCATGAGGCTGGAGAAGCGTGGCTAGATGCTTCGCCAGGTGGTAGGTCAACGAGCCTGGGGCACTGATTATGGGTATCAGTGGCATTTTAGTTTTGTGCACTTTAGTAAGACCATAGAGCCTGGGTAGAACGGCTTCTGTTCTGAGAATAGTTCTCCGTATGGTTTCCGACCGTGAAGGAGATTTCATGATTTTGTTGACGTGTCTCAACTTTGAGATAGTGTTGGATCCCGTTCAAGTTTGCGGTAGTTTTGAGGGTAGTAGTTCTGGGATGTTACGTTTTGGAGGTCGTGTCTTGCTTGGGATATTTGCTGTCACAATTCTGATATTCTCCGCCTCCTCATCTGGTGATTCCTGATTGCCGCTTCCGTAGTGGCGATAATTTTCTCGGCGGCATGATCGCGAAGTTACCGCCACGTGATAACACTGACATTTCGTCTTCAGTGAAAACTCGGTCTGTTCGGTTTATGACCAGTCTGGACATGTCTAAGCTTGGGGCTGCACAAATCCAACATACCACTGGGACCAATAATCAGTGCCTTAGGCTCACCGATCTACCACCTGGCGAAGCATATAATCACGCTCCTTCAGCCTCATGTAGGGAAGACAAACTCCTACGTCAAGTATCCGACGGACTTCGTTGGTAAAATGAGGGACTTATCGCTGGAACCGATGGGTATCCTGGTCAGCTTTGATGTTGTGTCCTTGTTTACCAATGTCCCAGCACTGGAACACTCTCTGAGAGGGCTAACCCACGTGTTTCTGAGTAATATCATCGAACTCTTCAGAGCATGTCTCACGAGAAGTTACTTTCAATGGAGGGAAAACTTCTGTGAGCAACTAGATGGCGTGGCGATGGGAAGTCCACTTAGTGGACTTCCCATCGCCACGCCATCGCCAGTGATAGGCAACTACTTCATGGAACGTGTTGAAGAGAAAATAATCGACGCCTTTGAACTGAAACCGACCTTGTGACTATGTTACGTAGACGACACCTTCGTCGTCTGGAAACCTGAACCTTTTCCTATACCACCTGAACGCTCAACATCCAATCATCAAGTTCACCATGGAGACTCAGCAGGATCAGCGGATAGCGTTCCTAGATGTACTGATTGAACGATGTGGAGTTAGACTAATCCATAAAGTGTATCGAAAACCCACGCACACGGATAGGTACCTGCACGCACTATCAAATCACCATCCTAGTTAGAAGAGAGAACTCATTTCCACTCTAACGGAACGGGCTCGGAGAATATGTGAACCAGAGCATCTAGAGGAAGAACTAGAACACCTTCGAGTGACCTTGAGATCGAATGGATACAGTGTACCTACTCGAGATCAACAAAACCTTGAAACTGAAGTGTCATACGGTTCAAAACGGAGAGAAGTTGCACGCGCGTATCTACCGTATATCCCTAGGAAAACTATCGGGGAAACACTAATTGATATTTATGGTTGACATTTAGAATAATCCTCACAGAGAGTGAATCCAAAGGAAGGTTAAGTATTTGATATGATTATTAATATATTATTTTCAACTGGAAGATGTTTCCACAGAATGTAGAAAAAATACAAAAATGTGAGGTTTCCGGACGTCTTTCAAACTTTATCTAACTTGATTTGATAGTAATGATGTTTCAATCGAATTGATTCTGTGATTACTGTAACAATTAATGAAAAACAAAGTTAGAAATATTTATAGGATCACAGAAAGGTGTTTTTTCCAGAATCTGCTTTAAATTTTGATGCCGTATATGAGAATTATAAACAATGCCATACTCTATTTGACCAAATATCTTCGAAAAAATATAATAACCCTATATTCAAATGGTTATCTACCTCATTACATGCTTTCATATTGGCAGTCCAATTGAGGAATAACTTTTTCGAAGTTGACTTTTCAAATAACTGCAGTTTCCTTATTCTTCAACTCCTTCTTACCAACTGAATATAATGATACTTAAATCTTCTCAGAACTCAAAAAGGAACTTTAATCTATCTTGAATGATGACATACTTCTCAACTTCATAGTAGGACTTCCAGAATTGTAGTGTTTCATTTATTGCTCGGACTTTCTCATATCAAAGATATTGCAGAAAATTTGAAAAATCAATTAATATTTCATCATAGAGAATCATAAAAGGAAGAATTCATTTATCATTATTGTTTATGAAGAAACTGGAAAATTGATGATGAATTTAATTTCTCGGAGAATTAAATTGTTGAACAATGATGTTGGGTAGATTTGAAATTATTTGAGCAAAAGATATGAAATGTTACGACCCATGGAAATAATGACGTCATTGAATGTGGACGTGAATAGCCCCCCTCTAAACTTTCGAACGGAGCTAAATATAAAAAAAAACATTCATTGCCCAAACAGGTACAAGACCCACTTACAGGACAGCTTTTACAAAGTATACATGTAACTGTGAACAAGAACTAGATTATATTATTCAATAATTGATAGAAAATGTTAAATCATAATAACAAAAAAAACAATCATTGGAAAAAAAAAAAAACATATTGACATGTATAAATGAATAACATGTATGAAAAAATTTTCACATTTTTCATCAGAACATCAGACAAAGTGGAAAAAATATGTTTTATTTTCCAACACTCCAATGGGTGTTGAAAATAGATCAGTTTTTTCGCATATCTGATTGAGTGTTTCGCACATCGAAGGAATAGGAGATTTTGATAGTATATTCGTTCTTGGAGTAGGTAAATAAAAAAAGAGTGAGCTTCTACTGTTCAAACAATATATGTTGAAGTTCAGTTGAGATAATAACTCTTTACAATCGGTTAGGTAGTTTGTGAGTTTATATATAAAAATGAAACAGAGGTAGGTTCTACGGTCCCCCAGAGATATTAACGAAAATCTGTGTAGTAATATATTATTATCATTAATCCTTCCTGAATGCGATCAGCAGAAATGACGATCTGTAAACACATCTTCGATCCCTCATCCTCTTTCATAAAAAAATTGGTAATCAAACACGCTGTTAAATTAGCGCAACGACGCATCCACACGTGCCCAAGTGTCAATAGTGACGTCGCGGCGCTATAACTTTCACAATAGCGTAATTGGAGAAGCCTTGTAAATATTTAAACGAAGACAAAGTTGGCGGGTTATTTGGGAAACCTTACACCCTAATGTGCCGTGCGTGTGCTGTGATTGAGTTTTTGTTTAATAGTACCTTTGTAGTTTATTTGGGGTAGTATTTTATAGTTACGGTTGGAATACTCGCTTCACTTTTCTGTGACCATCGATACTTGTTTGCAAATAGAATAATTATTTCATGGGAATTTCTGTTGGCTACCGAAATAAAAACTCATTCCCAAAAAGCAGATTTTCAAAAAAAAACTCAAAAAGAAGAACAACGTAATACTACGATTCATTTTTTCAAAAACTACACCTGACGATTTCATCTCCACAAACTTTATTTGAAAAATTTAAATTTAAATGAAAAATCACAACATGTTTCGATGAAACATTAGCTTTTTCAAGTGATTTATACTTTAAGTTGTTTTCAACATTAATATTTATATGCTACAGGTAACCATAATTGAGACTACCTCCAAAAAATTACTTGAACTTAACGTACCTGTTCAATTACGATCACCTGAAGCATATTACCTCACATCTACATTAATAAAAATTTTTTCTCGGTTTTTAAGAAAACAAGTTCAATAATGGTGATCTATTCAAATCTAGTTGGTCATTCATTGAAATGTTTGAATTTTCAAGTTTATTATTTTCCATTGCTTTCAAATGATTCAGTTTCAAACCTTTATTTTCTATGTGCAAAATTTTGAACTCTTCGTTGACGATATGATTTTCTTACAGAAGATGATTCGAATATGTTGGATTTGTTTTCTTATTTACATAGCTCGTATGATGTTCCTGAATTCGATTCCTAAATGTCCAGCCAGTTTGACCAATAACCACCTTAGGGCACGTTCCACAATTTAATTTATGCTCCTGATTTCTAGAATTTGGATGTTTTGTCTTTATTATTTTTAACTAACTTTCCCAACGTATTACTTGTTCTATATGCAATTGTAATATCTCGTTTCCTCAAAAATGAAGCCACTTTTTCCGTTGGTTGTCCAAAATACGTTAAAGTTCTATAATTTTAATTATCTACCTTATCAATAGAAAAAACGTCTCGAATCGCTTTTGCGTAGACTTTCTTGACAAGTATTTTGTTTATTAATTCGGCTTTAAACGCATTGTTAACCGCAATTTGCTTGATGATATTAAGTTCTTTATCGAAACTATCTATTGAAAGAGGAACATTGACTAATCTGTGAATCATGATATGATTAAGCTACTACTTTGTGTTGATATGGATGGGTAGAATCGTAATGTATAGTAATATCCGTATAGGACGGTTTGTGATGAATTGAAAAATCATGTTTGTTGTTCATTCTACTAATTGTTAGGTCCAAAAAATTGATTGAGTTGTCTGCTTCTATTTCAATAGTGAATTTAATGTTTTCATGAATTTTGTTATTATCCCTATGAAAAGTATCTAATTGCCTCTTAGTACCTGTAAAACATAACAAAACGTCATCCACATATCTATGCCAATACAAGAAATTCTTAATCAAAGGATGTTCAAACATCGACTTCTCTAGATTATCCATGAAAATTTCTGCAATTAAGGGACTTACTGGATTTCCCATAATTAAACCTTTTGAGGAGGAATAAATAGTGTTGTTAAATTGAAAATAATTTTGTTTGAGACGTAACGACAGAAGGTCAGTTATTTCTCGTTTAATGATTGGGTTCACTCTATTTTTATCTAATAATTCTATTACTAAAGTGATAGTATCATCAGGAGGTATGCTGAAAAATAGATTCTGCACATCAAAGGATAGTAATTTTGCGTTGTCCGGTAGAGGTATCTTTTCTATTTTATTGATTAAGTCATACGAATTTCGTAAACTGAATTTTGATTGGAAGTTACAATGGTTCAATGGTTTTCACAACCACTATGAAATATAAAATTGCTAGTTGGGAGAAGATAGGTGGATCTTATCAGGTTTCACCAACGTAGCCTCGGTGATTCTAGGTGACCTTTGAGAGTACTGAACCTCACATCCTTGCAGAGGTCCCCTTGAATGTGGATCATCCTTTATCCCATACTCGTGAGAACTGGATGGACTAAAGATGTATGGAGACAGACTCTTCAAGCGTCTTCTCAGAGCAACAACGGGGGTAGTACAAAACAATGTATGACACATTGAAGAAGGAGTCAACACAGAAAGGATCACGAGATTTTTTGGTGAGAGAGGACCAGAGAAAATCGTCATCGGATCAGCGTACCCGTCCTACAATGAATCGGACCGCGGATGTGAAAGAATTAGTGAGAACCTACCAAGAGGACAGATAATTGGCTGTGATGTCAATTCACATCACATGACCATGGAGAACACCGCCATAAATGAAAAAGCTGAGAATTTTAGCTATTATAGTCAAAAATTAGACATCTCGAACATAGATGATAAATATACCTCCGTAAATACGCAGCGATGGAATTGACGACAGCATGCTCGTATAGTATATTCAAAAATTTTTTTCGAGGAAAGATGTTTAAAGGGTCTTATACTTCGATCATATCTTACCAAAACCCCCTGACACATTGTGGAAAGTCTGTAAGGCAGGCATGGAAACTTTTTCAGATCATTTGGGTATTAGACTAATATATTCTACAGATTTAGAATTGGCAGTAATTACTGGAAGCTTTTATCTCTATGTATAACGAATCAAACATGATTGGTCCTTAATGAAACATCTACTGCGATTCTTCTAGATGATACCATTAATTTTGAGGTTCCCATAAGACAGGGTGCTATTCCCCTTTCTTTGGTCACTTTTGTTGGACAGTTTGTTTGGTTTTGGCAAAGGTCACGTTGGGAAGAGGAACTTATAATATCACCCAAAGAACATTTAACTATATTCATAGTGGGTCCCAGAGGAACCAGGAACACCAGCCAAACATTGATAGTCTTCTCCACCAAAAACAAGAACCAAGATGATTCAATCTCACTTTATACTTAGGTTATTCCACTTACAGCGGAAATAGAACATCTATATTACATCCTTAATAAAAATCTCACCCGGAACGCTCACTTGGAACGCTCACTTGGAGAAAGTTCTACACAGCCCCAAACTATCCCTATGTGGAATGATATGTGGAAAATGTGGGGTATATCTGGGGACTTCAGGCCCAAACAAATTCATTGGATATATGTGATGATTGTCGTGATGATATGTGATATGTTATGATCACGTACGGCGAAGTTGCTACAGCAAGCAATATATTAGAAGCTCTATATTGTACAGAGGCTGATTATGTTTTGTGTCACCTGCAACCCAAACGTTAACGTCAATGAAAATATTTTTAGAGTTATCTCTTCTTCACTTTTTCTCAAATAGAATAAAAAATTATTGGCAACTGAAAGAATTCCGCAACTTGCCGATTGCACAAAACAGGCCTAGGTGAAGCATAGAAAATTACTACTGAGAGTAGTAGTCTATTATGTAGTACTAGTAGTCTACCATTTGGAGCTTCTAACAGTCGAACTACAACTTGCCCTATTCAGTCCTGATCCCGTATAAAGGGTACTGGATCCTACAGCAGGAGAAAATTCTTAGAAAAATTGTTGTTGGATCACTGATACATCAAAAACACTTTCAGGTTAGAGTAAAGTTATATATTACTCGCATATTTAAGCCTGCCTAGGGATCTATGTGACTGTATATGCCATTGATTTATGTGTAGAGTAGGTTTAGTACTTTCCACATCTGGAAGCAGTTAGCTCTCCAATGTCCGAATTGGATCGAATTGCTTGAAAAATATTTGCACTAAACGTTTCATCGAATTCCCTGCAGCCTGGATTGCTGGCCATACTGGCCTGGAGGGTAATGAAGAACTACCGACTTCTTTGTGGAGAAAGGCGCTACAAGACATTTTATCGGAGTATAATATGTAATGGGCACACTAGGTCTTGCCAAACAGTCCCAAATAGTATGAACTTCAAGAAAAGTTACAAACTTGGTTCCAGGATTGCTCCATTCCAAAACATTTATATAAACTACGTCTTTTAAAAATCGTTAGACTATAGAAGGGATGACAAATTCTATCTAACAGGCCTATTTTCAGGTGTCTGTCGAATAAATTATCATAATGTGAACTTTCGTTATGCCGTCTTTATTTGAAAGATAATGAAACAGCTGGGTTCACACTTTGTGTCTGCTTTGCTGCAGACTAAATCAGATTTTCAATGTTTTTCAAAGTTTTACTCTCACCATGGGACCATGTAGGCACCAAACAAACTGATGGGCTTCATTAAAAAACTTTTTCGCAGGAATTGGAATTTGAGTAAGCCATAATGAATTCAGGTGGTTTTACGATGTGAAAAAGCTGTATGAGCTGAACTCCATCTTGTGGCCAAAATATGCAGCAGCTGTTAGACGAGCGTTCAACTCTTGTCTCAATCAGGACCAGAATAATAGGCAATAATTCATACATAATGAATACAATGAAATACACTTTCTACTAGAATTATCTATTATTTTTTTACCAAATTTTATTCTTTCCCTAGAATGTTTCCATTGAATCACACATTATATTTTGTTGTATTCATAATACATTTTTTCATTATCACATTGAGTGTCAAGATATACCATTTCAAACACGTGTCGAAAATCTCACTATAAACGATAATAAACCCGAATGATGGCTGAGCAACCACCGTTTGATAACATAAAAAAGTATCGCATTACATTAAGAGCACGATAAATGAAATGACAGTAGATGGGAGCCCTATTGTTCGTGTTAGGGTGAGGGGTGAGAATCTAGACGGGGCTGTCTGAAGATATTTTGGTTCTTATGGTTTAGGAAAATAACCGATTCAATTATTTATTGTTGCTTGATGTTACATTCTTTTCACATTCCATTGCAATACATTTCACAAGCTGGCTATCTAGTCAATTTTATGAGAACATTCTGAAAAATATTTTGAGGAAGAGTGACATTTGGGATGCGTTCCAAGAAATACAGGTAAACAAAAAAAGTTCATGAAATTATATATGGGCATGATTTTCCCTTCATTTCTGCGTGATAAATCATAAAGACATTTGTCTCTTCCATAAAACATGACTATTGAAAGAGTCACCAAAATTTATGAAAAAGAACGTTCATATTGACAGTGAGTTAACAATGAGTCAAATAAGTTTCATTAGGTATGCGTTATGTGAAAGAGTAAAAATACAATAATAATAAATTCTGATATAACTTCTACAATAATGTAACAAACTATGGCTAATTGAGTCTCTAGTTTTGGGACTGACCAATCTTATGTTTTCATGAAATAATTCTGGCAAAGTAAATTAGGAGACTGAAACTCATCTTGATCACAGTTTTTACAGTTTCTCACATATAACACAATTTTTTCTCTCTGTAGAATCATGTCGAAATTCTTTGGTTTATGTCTGTGACAATGCTATATTAGCGTTCGATGAATCCGAAGAATGTGAATTATCTTAAGTCTTCAGTTTTTATATTGGTTACCTTTCACGCTGTTCATGTTTTTCATATGTGACAAAACCTTTCTGCCATTGACGATGACTTTAGGATATTTCTTAAAGTGGTTGACAATATTTCAAGGTGAATTTTACTAGTTGGGACTTTCATTGTCTACTATGATTTTAATATGATTCGAAATCTATGAAAGGTGAAATGAAAACATAATGAAATGAATAAAATGAAATAATCAAGATAAAAGATGAAAATGACCACAGAGTGAAGATGAATGAGAAAAATTGAAAAAAAAATTAAAATAATGGAAAAATACATGAAAAATATTTTCATTAAATCGTTTCTATTTTTTGAAATATTGGTTTGCCCTTTGTGACTGAATCAATGGTTGGAATTTCTAGCAACTTCAAAATCAATTGTTTTCTCCCCAATTCATTCAATTTGTTATGAAACACTTCGAATACATATTGCACAGGGTTTCAGAAATATCTGCAACGCTATTCAATCAACCAATGAATCAATTAATTTGAAAATTGATTATAGGGGTGATTCATGATTTGAAAATATATCGTATGAAGTGAAATGTGTTTAGTTTGATCGTCAAAAGTCAATGAATTCGTCAAGATTATAAAAGCAGTTCGCAAGTTGAAGGTTTTTGAGATTTTTGAAATAATCTTGTAGATTCGGCAGATTTTAGTTACTCAGGAAGAATATTCTTCAAATTGAATGGGGTATGTTTTCAGTTTGTATCTGAAAGTAACTTCTTTGCATAATATATACATCTTTGTATATAGGATTAATTTTTCGAAATATTATCCCGGCTAATGTGAAATTAGAAGGTGCCGTTTAGAATGATGCACCTAATTTTCCTTTATTTTTAGTATTTTAATATTAAATTTCACAAAAAGGATTTGAAGCTTTATTTTATATCTTCTATTAGTTAGAAAATATGTGGACAGAACACTCAAATGTGCGGTTAGCTCCTGTTGGTGACACCGTGCATATGTGAAGTTTTTTATTTTTGGTAACCAGTTGTTGTCCACCTTTGCAATTGGCTGCACCGCGCTGATGAGGCCGATGGCCAGAAACACGTGTCCGTGGTTTGCCTCCATTTTTTGAGTGTTCTGTCCACAAATTTTCTCTTTTGATTTATATCATACACACTCAATAACATCTTCATCTCTGTATTTATATCCTGGACCCCGAAGTCACGCAGGTAGCTATAGCTGCCTACGTGGTGATGTTAGATGATGCTTGGGAATGCTAGGTCTTCTAATTGAAACCACAAATGTGCGGTTAGCTCCTGTTGGTGACACCGTGCATCTGGGAAAACTTAAATATCCATAATTCACTTATCGAGGAACAAATACATATCAAAACACAAGACCTAACATTCAATATACTACACAAAACAATACACATTCCTAGAAACAGTGAATCTAGAGAAAATCCAACATAAAGGATATTACCTGATGCAACCCAAATACAGGAAAATTTACCTACAGTACTTGCATTACCTGCACTAAGGCGTTCTGACCGCATAAAAGAACAAACAAGAGGATGAAACGTTCAGTTTGACTAGAGCCTTGAAGATTACAGCATATATAAATAGGAGTTAAAAAGCTTCAAATCCTCTTTGTAAATATGACTAGAAATTATTATGAAGGAGACATTTATGATTTCTACTTACAAAATAATTGAGCAAGATTACTTATTTCATTTTCTCTTTGGGAATGATAGTGATTAAATGTATGAACTCGATTGTTTGTGTCGAATTTGTTACATTTGTTATCTTTTTTAAGGTTTTATTCCTAGTTTTTAAATTGATTGGAAAGTTCGACCTTTTCGATTATAGTATGTGAGCTTTAGTTAACTTTTTGTAATTTCCAATGATGTAAAAATCATTTTATTTTAGTAAGTTATTATAGACTTGATTGAGGTTCTTGATATCGATTCTATCATTGATACTATTGGGATCTTTTCTTATGTGGATCATTTATGTTTTTATTCTTTTTCATGTTTGGACAAGGCTGTAATGCCAGTTTAGGAATATTTGTGGGCTTGTATTCGTTTTTGTGAGTATTGTTTGAATTTACCTAAATAGATACTTTCACAATCTTCGCATGGTAACCTATATACTGTATGAGTTGTCTATTTTTTGGGATTTCAGGTTCAAATTTTGAGTATGAGGTGTTATTTGAAAACATCGTATTTTTTATGATCTGAGCAGAGCTGGATAACAAATAATTGTAAAATTGCAATGATGTTTTTCTTATATAAATGGCGTAGACAATGATTTTACGTACGATAT
The DNA here is from genome assembly GCF_025532065.1 of Leptinotarsa decemlineata. Lineage (NCBI taxonomy): Eukaryota > Metazoa > Arthropoda > Insecta > Coleoptera > Chrysomelidae > Leptinotarsa > Leptinotarsa decemlineata. The sequence continues at coordinate 7,139,034 of NW_027412694.1, read as the reverse complement.
TGTGATGAGATAATGAGAAAGATATCTTCAATGATTTGGTAATCCTATCCAATATAATAACCGATCAATTTTCATAAAAAAATTTCATTTATAGACAGAAACTTCTTTCTTCTGTTACAAAATTATGTAACTTCATTTTTACTGGTAGGGTTTCTCCAGAAATTTGTCCTATACTTTTTGGCGCTTCACTGTGTGCTCTTCGGAAAAAGGATGGAGGAGTAAGACCGATTGCCGTCGGTACCTTTTATCGTCGATTGGTAGCTAAACTTAGTTGTATGAGGATTAAAGACGAACTAGGATCGATGTTACGTCCACTACAGATTGGTTTCGGTACTGCAGGTAGATGTGAAGCTGTTGCTCATGCTGCTCGTAGATATATTAATCTTCATCCAAATCTCGATTCAATAATTTTCCTGAAAATAGACTTCAAAAATGCCTTCAACATGATTGATAGAAACATCATACTTCGTAAGGTTAAAGATTCGTTTCCAGGATTATATCCCTTCTTGAGTCAGTGTTATAAATCAGCTTCCTATTTGAGTTTTGGTGAACATCTGATTCTGTCTGAGAGAGGTGTTCAACAAGGTGATCCCATAGGACCTGCTCTTTTTTGTCTGACCATCAACGAACTCACTAGAAGCTTATCATCCGAATTTAATTGTTGGTATTTGGACGATGGCTCAATCGCTGGCGATGAAAACAGTGTTTCAAAGGATTTAGAAAAAATCATTGATTATTCAAAACATCTTGGACTTGAACTAAATTTTGAAAAATGCGAGTTGATTACTCTTTCAACTCCGAATAATATTTCCGAATCCATTTTGAAATTGGCTCGTGGCATAAGAATTTTGGAAAAGTCTAAATGGAGTCTTCTGGGTGCTCCTCTCTCTAAAGATTCACTTTCAGAACATCTTCGAGAAAAACGGGAATCACTCAAATTGCTGACAACCAGATTGAATGAACTTCCAAAACACGTTGCATTTTGCCTTTTGAAAAATTGTTTGGCGATTCCAAAACTCATGTACGCCCTCACATGTTCCCCCACTTGCTCAAGTCAGTTAGAGCTTGACGAATTTGATAATTTACTCCGCTACACGACGGAATATGTTACAAACAATCATTTCAATAATGATTCACGGCTCCAAGCAACTCTTCCTGTAAACCTTGGCGGCTTAGGGCTACGTTCGGCTTCTTCCTTAGCTTTACCAGCGTTTCTGTCATCAGTCAATAGTGTTTCCGATCTTATCGATTCCATCCTTCCTTCCATATTTATCAATATCAAAGACGTTTTTTATTCTGAAGGTGAATCACTTTGGCATGCTGCAACTAATATTGCTCCTCCAACAGATAAAAAGAAAATACAAAGTGTATGGGACCGACCTCTCCTGAACATTATAACTGATAAACTTCGGAATCTACAAGTGTATACGATAAGGCTCGTCTGAAAGCAGCAATGATCAAGGAATCGGGTGCGTGGCTGAATGCTTTACCTGTTGCATTTCTTAGAACACTATTAGCAGTAGGACTCAGGATGGATTCATCTATTTGTGTGCCTCATAATTGTGTTTTCGGTAGTATAGTTGATGAGAAAGGTACACATGGTTTGAGTTGCAGGAGAAGTGCAGGGCGTACATCTCGACATCACCAAGTGAACGACATATTGAAACGAGCTATGTTGTCAGCGGATGTTTCTGCAATTCTGGAACCCTTAGGTACCAGTCGAGATGATGGTAAACGAGCAGATGGTATGTCTCTCATATCATGGAAATACGGTAAACCTGTGGTATGGGACTTTACTTGCATTGACACGGTCACGACTTCCCATCTAGCCGAAAGTTCCAAGTCTGCTGGAACTGCAGCATTGTCTGGCGAGAAATTGAAAAGGAAAAAATACCAAAATCTTGGAAACAACTATCTGTTTCATGCAGTAGCGGTTGAAACTTTTGGTGTTTATGGCCCGGAGTCTCTGTTATTCGTTCATGAACTCGGAAGGAGAATAGGCCAAGCAACGAAAGATCACCGTTCTACCTCTTTTTTGATAGAAAGAATTAGTATTGCTATTCAACGTGGCAATGCTGCTTCAGTACTTGGAACTATTCCTCCTTCACATAATTTTGATGAGATCATGCATTGCCCTAATTTCAGTACGGAACTGAAACCTCTTCGAAACAAGCCGAGATATGTGGATATTCATCAGTATCCTATCAAGGTCAATTCTGTTTCGTAAGAAGGTATCATCTTTCCCTCCGACCGATTTCCTGGAGTCTGAAGTCCACTAGATACTCGTTAGGACAACAAGAGGATTGTTCCGAATTCTTGGGGTTCTTGTTGGATACTTTTCGTGAGCAAAACAATAGCAAAATCAATACTCCTGGCCGCTCTGGACTGAATGATTCCGTACAACCCATCTCGTCTTGTGTTTGTAAATCGTTTGCTGGAAAAATCCTCACTGGTTTACTTTGTGGTAAATGTTCAAGAAGTACTGAAAACTTATGTGGATTTCTGGAACTTCATCTAGCTTTTCCTAATACGACTAATAACCAGTCCGTGCAAAGCTTATAGTTAAATCATCTGAAAATGGAATTTTTAACAGATGATGATCCAGTCAATCTAATAATAACACTGATGATTTTCAAACAAGACTCAACCTCTAACGGGAGCAAGAATCTCTTTAGAAGGTTTGAAATAGATGAACATTTCAACCTAGCAGACCACTATTATAATATTCATGCAGTCATTGTTCACTGTGGTTCTGGCGTTGAATTTGGTCATTATTACGTCTTGGTCAAAGAAGAAACGGACTAGTTTAAGTTTGAAGATAGTCGTGTCACGAAGTGTTCTGGCGATGCATTGAATTAATTGGAGCCTTTGGAGACATTCTACATTTTGTTTTATAAGAGAGAGGACATTGTTAGGTCAAGATCTTCAGATGATGTGGTGCTGCAGGTTTTTCCGGGTTTTCCTGCAGCTGAAAAAGCAAATGCGTCACTGGAATCAATGAAGTTGCCCCGGAGCGCCAATTAATTTTTATTGTTGTTTTTATTTTATTTTTATCTTCGTTTTAATAACAGCAAAAATATGTAAAAAAAAATTAATTTTTTTAATATTTATAGACTTTCATTTGATATTTCAAAAGTTCTGGGGAAAAACAAGTTCTATTTTTGAATAATTTCGACACACTGTGTTGGTGTATTTTAAGAAATAGGTTTGAATAGAATATTACATATCTCTGACATAACTTGCTGTATGAAATAAGCTCAAATGATCAAAATTGTTACAAATTGAATCATATTGAAAATACCATATTTGATGTTTGTGACCGTCAAAACATTTTTAAGCGCCGAAGCGCCATATTCAATATCGTCAATATGTCAAGTTGAAGTATTTGTTTTTGTTAATGCACTAGCGTTTGCAGAATCAAAATACATTTTTCAGATCTCCAGAAATGCCCTGTATATATTTATTTTTATTATTGAATTAATAATCGTTTGATAGATTTCAACGAAAAACAAATCACAAATCTAGAGTGAAAAACCAATTCGTATTTGCTGAATAAATCTTTTTTTTTCAACAAATTTTCTTCATAAAATTACTCCGTTCACTCCCCTTTCTCCAGACCCAACGGAATTGATTTTCAACTTTCGTGTACAATGTTTTGTTTAGAGTTAATCGAAAAACGAAATACTTCAGTCACGTCACATGCGGTTGGCACATTCAAACCTATTCAGCAGGATCTCGTGTTATTTTCTAATGTCAGAGGAAGTGTGTCAAAAACAAGTGACGGCTTCGAACACATCGAGATTTCTTTCGATTGGATTGCTCTAGAAAAACATCTTGTTTTGAATGAATTACTCCCCAGGCTTGTTTATGAATTGTTTTTGAGAGACGTTGTTTTTAGTGAAATTTAAAGAATAAAAAAGTTGGGTAATGACGTCAGAACTTGTGAGAAGTGGGTATTCATACTGATGAACATAAAAATTGTGTTGTGGTTTTTTTTGCATATGACATTCTTGAATCCCTAAATAAGGTACATTCAAAAATCAAATTCATTCTTGAAATTGAAAACGATAATAAATTAAACTTTTCAGATACTATAATGAAAATTAATAACAAACTAGATTTTTCTATTCACATATAGATCATATAATTTCATATAATTTCATATAATTTCCTTCAATTCATTTAATCCTATGCAACACAAAATGACTTCCTTCAATTTTTATGTCAACAGATTGTTGAACATTCATCACCACTAATTTTAACTTAGAATCAAATACATTAAAACATATTGCTGTCAACAATGGTTATTAACCATCTATTATTCACAAATCAATTAGTAAATTTAAACACAGGTCAAACAGAAGATTGGCCTTCAACTCAACCACCTTGGTTATTTCACCTTCTGTGAACTATTTTTTTACCTTACTTCGATCAAAATATGTGTATTGTTATTTCCAAATTCATAGAAAAATGCCATACCTAATACAAACATTTCATTTAAATTTCAAAATAACTCAAGCAACTTTGTAGTAAGTTCCAAAGACAAAATTAACAAGTTACACACAAGTGGAGTCTATAAGCTTGACTGCTCTGATTGTTCTGCATCTTACATTGGTAGAACCTGTAGTCCTCTCATCACTCGCATTAATGAACATCTAAAAAAAACCTGAAAAAATTGCAGTTGGCAACCATGTTATATTTCACAATCATAACTTTAGCTCCAGTAGAAATTCCAAAATTTTGCATAAAATTGACAAAAAAATTTCCTCAGACTGGACTTGTTTAAAGAGCTGGAGATTTCCAAAGAACTTTCTAACAACTAATATGAGATTTCCTTCCCCTTCATGGAAGGATTATATGAACTGTAATTAAAATAATTTAAAATTTATTATGATTATATATAATTCTATATTGGCTTTTCCACAACACTTTTTTATATCCTTAGTGGATCACTCCTTTGCCTTTCATCAATATCATACTTTGACCGAAACACGTATTTCGTCGGTTATTAGGCTAATGAGTTTTATATGAATCAAATTTCACAAATGTACTATGTCCTCGTTTTCAATACTTCCTGTTGCCTGACAAGTAAGGAATCATCAATATTTTTTTCTGAATTCATAACCTCAAAGTTGATTAGAAACATCGAGTATTGGGAGCCGTCTGAAAATATGATTGAAAAATTGATTAAGTAGAGCAAGAATTTGCTCAGAATCATTTAAGGGCTACTCACTGGAGTTTTAGTCGGTAGTGAACTGACAGAGAAGACTTGCCTCCATAGAAAAACTCAACAAATTGACTCTGGTCTGAATTTTTGGCCACACTGAAAGTAATGAAATTGCTGACTACCTCGTAAAAAAAAAACGCGATTTCATCAGATCAGAATCTACCATCAGCGTTGCTTCAGACTTAGAAAAATATTAACTGAATACACAGACTGCAAGAATAGTTTCAAGCTTCTGGCAATGAATGCACTTCGTTGTTTAACAAGTCAACTCACAGCTTGTCAAATCTACGAAGAGACTTGATTTTTTTTCCCTCTCTCTCTCTCTCATAGCCTTCTAACGGACGCACATGTAGTGGGTGGGACCATAAATGAATTCAGAAGGCGCTTCCTACATTCGACAAGCTGTACAGGTTCTGTACTATCTTCTGATCCAAGTGTCCAATTTTGCAGCAACCTTAAACTTTTTGTTTCAATGGAATTCACTTGTTATCTGACGTCTAGCAAAAATAAACCAAAGGTTTGTAGTCGAGGAGATATTATAAAAAAATGAGGCTTCGTAAATTAAAAGTTTACTACTCTTCAAGGAATAAAAATGAATTTAAGAATCTATGAGTTTATCATCTGAAAGTATAAAAAATCATCACACCCAGATTGTGAATGAAACAATGAAAAATAGGCAAATTTTTGTAAATTCTACGACACTATCAACAATTTCAGTAAAGTTTCATTCGCTTCGGGTTGAAAAAGTTTCACGTTATTTATTGTTAGTTTTTGAGAACAAACGATTTTTTTAAATACTTATTAGTTACGACTGAAGGTCCTCAGCGGGTAGAACATCTATTGGTACCGACCATGAATCACAATTTTTTTCTCGAATAATCATTGTTGAACTCTGGATGAATAACCCGTTTGCCATTTAACCACTACTAAAAAATCCCATGTTCGATAATGCACCAAGTGTAAAATACTCATTCTATTAATGGAACCCGTTCTGCTTGTTTACGAGTCGCGGTACTCTCACATAGCATTTACAAACATGACTGTGCGTTTCAATTCTAAGAGAGAGGTGGTTCCTCGCGAGTACCCACCTTCTCTGCTGGCCAATCAAATTTAGTCGAATGTTGAATTTCTAGTGTACCTTTGGTACATATTCTGGTTTAGCCCACGTTTAGATTTTTAGAGACAGATAACAGGGTACCGTGAACTCGACCATGCCACTGCGGCAATTCTATTATTGAAGTATTCTGAAGGTGAATTTCACTAGTTCGGACTTCCATTGTCAACTATATAAAATTATTTGAAATCCCTGAAACAACTAAAAAAGAAGAATTGAAAATGAATAGCTGAAAATAACAATTATATTAACCAAAATAAACCTGAAATGAAATAATAGTGAAATAAAATACAAGTAAAAATAGAACAATTGAATAAATAAAAATAAAGAAATGAAAAAGAAAATAAAAATAAAAAGTGGAGAGATTCCAAGTCACGTTAGTTCACGACGTTTCGATTGATAGTATCTACAATCGTCTTCGGGTGATGACTGGACTGATTCCTCCGAGATATGACTATTTATAGGTCGTTCGAGTACTTTCACTTATTCCCGCTTTCCATTTTCCGCTTCACTGGTTCCGTGGGAGATGACCATTTTGGCGGAAGTTGGCCATTTTTTGCTTGATGATGGGTTTCCATATGTTGCGTATTTCTACGCTGGCTTGTCTGAATACGTTGTTGGAGAACATGTATGCGGCTTCCTTGAATTTTCTCCTAAACCAATGTTCCTCTCTGTGCAAGATCTCAGCTTGGGACCACTCGATGTTGTGTTGATGGGTCCAAACATGGTCTGCTATTCCTGATTTGCTGGTTTCCCTCGCTGTGTGTGTTTCTTGTGCTCGGCAATGCGAACATTCAATGGCCTCTTAGTTTCACCAATATAGGATTTTATGCACTCACAGAGTATCCGGTAAATGCAATTCTTGGAATCGCAGTCCGCGTTTGGTGGCCTGGTTTTCGTGAGGCTGCTACGGATAGTGTTACCGGATCTGAAGCAGATTCTGATGTTGTACTTGGAACCAATTATTTTTTTCCTCTCCGATAATCCTTTGATGTAGGGAAGTGCAAACACTGGTTGTGACGGCTTCTCATCCTTGCGAGGCTCCTACTGTCTTCTAGCCAAAGTCTTTTCTACCATCGCTTTGGAGTAGTCATTCCGTTGAAGATCTTTATTGATGATGTCTAGTTCCTTCTCGAGACCTTCCTTCGTATTACAGAGCCCAATAGCACGGTCTAATAGAGTCTTGATGATTCCTCTTTTAGTCGATTGATTGTGGTTGGATTCGGGGTTCAGATACTGTCCCGTATGAGTGGGTTTTCGGTATACAGATGTTTCCCACTTAGTGACGGTCCTCTTTACCAATACGTCTAAGAATGGCAATTCGTTGTGGACTTCCTTCTACACCGTGAAAGTGATGAAAGATCTTACACTGTTGATGTGTTTCAAGAAGGGATCAAGTTCAGTATTCCTATGGTTCCATCTTGTGTAAAGAATTCGTCCTCCAGTTGAAATAACAGTTTCGTATTCAGCTAATTCACAAACGGTTTTTCATAACCATGAACCGAAAATTACATTTTCATTCTTCTCAAAAGCTGTTCAAAGAAATAATGATTCTCAGATTCCTCGAATGGCTGACCACTCGATGTTATGATGATGGGTCCAAACATGCTCTGATATTACTGATAAGCTCCTCAGTATTATATCCTGTTCGGATACATTTATCTTTATGGAGAAAACCAATGCCTGGGTTTTTGGTGGCACTGAATTGAACCTGGGTACATTCACCCCAATTCAAAATCACGTTTAGATCCTCGTTAGGATATGTAACCTCCTGCTACCGGTGAAGATGTGCATCCGCAGCCGAGAATTTGGCACCATATGTTGCGAGGATTATTACCTCCATTGAAAAGTACTTCTTCAGCCATTCAAGTTTCAGCTGATGCTCGTAAGTTTTTGATAAATTATAATTCTTTTCAATTCAATTCAAATTCAATGCAATAATGATAGATGATGTGTTGTGATACTACTATATTTCATCAACATGGTTCTTGTCGAATGAACTCATTGTGAGCAATTTGTTTTGAGTGATTCAAAAAAGAATTCTTTATCATTCAGTGTTTAAGTCATCAGTAACATTGACAGATCAATATCAATATCACTAACACATCAATATCACTAACATTCCTTGTAACAATTGTAACTTGGATTATATTGGAACGACATCTAGAATTCTTAATGATAGAATAACTTCACATAAAAGTAATATAAAGCTCAATAAGAAATCATGCGCATTAGTACAATATTCTATAGAAACAGGACATAAACCAAATTACTCTAATATCAAAGTTTTACATATAGAAAAATTTTTTTCTAAACGCCTTCTCCTTGAAATGGTTGAAATTAATGAGTCTTCTGTTTGTATGAATAAGAAAACTGACATTGATAATCTCAGCAATATATACAGTAACTTACTGAAACTATATCAAAATCATAATAACAATGAAAATTGTATCAATCAATAACTCTTTCTTTAAAGTCAAAGATTATGAAATCATCATATCCATTGCAAAATGACATTTATTTGAAGGTATGACATTTGTCAAACCGAAAATAATCTTATACATGTTTAACCTTCTCCGTTAGTTTATATGTTCAATTTATTGTTTTTAACTCATTTTTACTGTAAGTATGATTTGTAATGTTTTTCAATAGCGAAAAAACTAACAACTCAATAAATTATAGGCCCTGAAGAAGCTTTCCATCAGAAGCGACGAAAGCTTGGCAAAGTGGAGCAGAGTTTTGATTTTTTGACTGAGAGACCCTGTTAATCAGAAATGATTATCGAACAACGAAATTAGTTAGCTCACTTACTATATTATTAAACGACCTGTTGGAAGGTAGGTTGCATGAAAATATTAACAATCATGTATTTGCTGCAATAGTGTCCTGTGATTTGTTCTAAGCATTCGCGATTAGTCCAAGTGATTGCATTGATATGTTATTAATTTTTGGGGAATGTCAGAAAAACTGCCTTCAAGCACAACGTCTACCTATACCAAGAACGTTTTCCAGACAGACCCATTCCGTCACGAATGACTTTTTCGAGAGTTGTAGAAAAATTGCGAACTGGGTCATTTCCTTCTACTATAAAGCATCGTCATCATACGAGATCTGTTAGAACTGAAGATTTAGAGATCAATGTGTTGGCTTATATTATTATTCATCCACATGTTTCTATCCGTACTCTTGCAGAAGAAGTCGGTGTGAGTAAATCTAATGTACAGAGAATTCTGAAAGAAAATAAATACCACCCATTCAAAATTCCGTTGGTAAAAGGTTTGAAACCCACGGACTTTGAACGACGACTTGAATTCATTGCTTGTATTCAGTTAATATTACATGAAAGTCCTAACATATTCAGTAAAATTTTGTGGAGCGATGAATCGCGATTCCACAATAATGGAGTTGTGAATCGACATAACAGTCACTATTGGTCTCAAGAAAATCCCCACTGGGTCCACGAAGGTAATTTTCAAACTACTTGGGGTATTAATGTATGGTGTGGATTGTTCAATGGCCGCATCATAGGACCTTACTTTTTCAATGAAAATCTCAATGGATTGCGATATTTACATTTTCTAGAAAATGATTTGATCCAGTTGATGGAAGATATTCCCATAGCAGAACGACAAGGAATTTGGTGGCAACAAGATGGTGCTCCTCCTCACAATTCACAGGTTGTTACTGAATATCTGGATAGAACGTACCCAAATAGATGGATTGGTAATAAGGGTCCAATTCGGTGGCCGGCTCGTTTCCCAGATTTATCACCGCTTGTTTTTTTCTATGGGATTATTTAAAAGATATTGTTTTCACTACTCCCCCTTTGAATGTGGATGATCTGAAAATGAAAATTCGACTAGCGTGCAGTGATATTACGCCTGATATTATAAGAGCGACTTGTACGAGAGAAGTGATTCGACGTTTCGAAGCCTGTATAATATCTAATGGGCATCACTTTGAACAATTTTTATGACTTATTTCTAGGTACCTACCATTCTTATGAAATGATTTATCAAGTTATATTATTTAGATTGTTATTAATTAAAGATTTGTTTTCGAATACACCTCTTTCAATTTCGCAATTGTTTTATGTTCAAAAATGATTCCTGACTGAATTCCACAACTCAAAATTGAAACCATTACTTCGAACACCCAAAATTTTGACTAATTTTCATGTGATCTGATGCAGAGAGAATAATTGTATGAGATATTTTTAAAAAGCTTAGCAAAGTGGAGCAGAGTTTTGATTTTTTGACTGAGAGACCCTGTTAATCAGAAATGATTATCGAACAACGAAATTAGTTAGCTCACTTACTATATTATTAAACGACCTGTTGGAAGGTAGGTTGCACTATATCGTTTACTTGCAATATACCAATGATTGTCATATTTTTCCTTTTGTATAAAAATCATGAAAATATTAACAATCATGTATTTGCTGCAATAGTGTCCTGTGATTTGTTCTAAGCATTCGAATGTGTAAATTATGGAATACTGCTCAGAAAATTTTTTCATCATGTCATTGACGAAATAACTCATAAGTGGTTTGAATCATATCTTACTGCTGAAAGTCAAATTGTGAAAACATTACCTGCAGTGGAGTCCCTTTTGTATGTCTGTTTAAAAAAAAAATCTGTAATCTTTATCTAAATCCTCTGTAATTGTCATAGATAAAGCATTGAGATTTGATGGCCACATCAGAACGCTCACTGACGACTTTTTTCGGGTTGTTATGCAATAGAAAAATATTTTTCTGCAGTTAAACTATTTATTATTTATCAGTAGTCTTATTTAGGATATGAAAGTTCGTCTGGGAAATATGTTCTAGAACCAACTTGAATTCTATGTTTGTGTCATTTATTTGAAATGAAAAAATAACTCTTGCCGCTCCATATTCAGTACAAATAAAATTTTGACAGTTTATGCGAGTTTTATAGTAGGAACAGCTTGTTTGATAAACAAACATACAGAGAAATTTCCTCTGGTCTCTTCCACTTGAAAACTTTTCCATTTTAGACTACTTCGACATTCATTAAAAGTTCAGTAACCATCAATGGCCTACAAATAACCTACCAAATGATGTAAAATGCATAGAAAGCCCTAGAGAATTCAGGAAAGCAATCAAAGTTGTACTCTCTGATAGAGCATATTATAGTACGGGGGAATTGTTTGATGATAATTTCCACTGATATTGTCTCTGAAGTACTTGGCTAAACAAGAAGTATCATATACTAAATTTAGGTTTCAAATTTCACGTATAGACCAAGTATATGTTTTTTAAAGTGTTGTGGAGTGTTGGAGTGTTGTTGTAGAATATTCACTTTGGTATCCATATTTAAAAAAGTGTATATTATTGATGATCAACAATGTTATAGGGGACTATCTAACATATCGAATTTGTTATTTTACTATCTCCAGAAATTTTTGTAACGTACTCGTATACGAACAGGATGATCAAAGAACTGAATACTTTTTCAATACTCATATACTTATATAATGAGAAAGATGTGTATGGGTTTTCAAGAGAGAATAATTTTTGGAAAAGAAAAATTTTTACTTCCTACTTCCCCATCTTTATACAAAAAAGTGGGAATCTTCCAAAAGAAGGAAGGAAGACATAACTTGTTGAAAAGATGTGTGAATCATGCAAAGAACTCACCTCTCGAAACAACTACTTTCATATAAATATTGAATTACTCGAAAGAAAAAATTTTTTCGAAACAACTTGGGTCATTTTTGCCTCTCCAAATATGAGCTGCAGTCCTCGTGGTTCTAGTTACCTTTCAGTGGAAGGGCTTCATGAAGCAAGAGTCGAATCTACTACGAAACCCTTCATCACATGGAAGGATTGATTGCAGCTTGAGAAATGGTTATGGAACAGATTCAGTAAAACATATTTTTCTTTACGAATCAGTAGATTCTGAAAATCTTGAGAAGAAAATTGGATCAGTTAATTTAGGAAACATTTGCTACATGAATAGCATTTTACAAGTGTTGTTCATGACGAACGAGAAACGAGAACGAAAATGTTTCCTACTTATTCACCAAAGTCAAACAATTGTTCATGCAGTTGCGTAAGAATGTATTATCTATTCCTCCAACCGATTTCCTAGAGTCTTTGAAGTCCACTAGATAATCGTTAGAACAACAAGAGGATCGCTTCGAATCCTTGAGGTTCTTGTTGATGCTCTTCGTGAGCAAAAAATAGCATAATCAATACTCCTGCCGCTCTGGATCGAATGATTCCATACAGTCTATCTCGTCTTGTGTTTGTAGATCTTTTGCTGGAAAAATCCTCACTTGTTGAATTTGTTGTAAATGTTCAAGAGATAGCAAAAACGTATGTGACTTTCTGAAACTTCAACTAGCGGTTCCTTATATGACTGATAACCAGTCCGTGCAAAGCTTATTGTTAAATCATCTGAAAATGGAACTTTTAACGGATGATGATCAACTGTATTGCCATACATGCGCCAAACTAACTGACTATTGTAAGAAAACAAGTATAGCTGAGGCACTAGTCTCCGACATTTTTGTGTATAAAGACAGAGAAGTAGAAAGCCAAAACATTTCTATATACTTATCTGTTGGTCAACAAAAAACCTTCTAGCTATGGAATAGTTTATGGAATAATAAATTGGAAGTGATAAAACAAATATGGGGATGATAGAAAAGCATGCAAGTAATCATGATATGTTAAATAGTAGAATATTTATTGTTGTCGGTGAATATAACAGATAAAAGGCAAAACCTGCAACACATGTTTCATTTCATTCAATTGTTTCTGAATTGAATATGAAATAAACACACGAACCTTTTATATTTGGAATAAATTCCTGGTCTTTCTCTCTCTATGTACGTGCAGTGTTGTTATTCAATGAAGTTCTCAATGGGTATATACAGAGATTGGATTCTCAGCACTTGAAGATACGGTCTACAATCTTTCTTGTTTTCAAATTATCGGATCTCCTCTCAAGGTAGGTCAGATTGCTTTTTCTGTTTACACTAATTGACATTTGGTATCTTTTTGATTTTTAATTGTTTTCATTACTTTATGAATGATTTTTATTTTAATATCAGGAGCAACATCGAAACGTGGCTTCGCCTTCGAAGCTTCTCTATCCCCGTTGTTGGTGAAACAATTAGTTACAAACCATTATTTTGAACAAGTTTAATTTTTTTTCTACTTCTTGTACAATTTTGATAGAAACATCAAAATCTAGCTACATTTCTCTATCATTAACTTACATATCTCTACCTATTTCTAAATAACTTAATTTTCTGAAAGTATTATCCAATAATCGTTTCCAAGAAAAATGTCTTCCCTATATTTTCCAAACATTTCCTTAACTTAAATTAATCCTAAAGACTTTATTTTATCTCTCCACTTTTCTTACAACGGATACATTTTTACACCTGGTTGGTACTAATATCAAATTCTATCTGTTGTAGGTTCTTTTTTAAAATATTTAATTTGATTTATAATTTTTGGAATCGTATGTCACGTAGTTTCCGGTCTCAAATATATATATATATATATATATATATATATATATATATATATATATATATATATATATATATATATATATATATATATAGAATAGTAGTTTTTCGGGGATTCGGTCTGATTAGAATAAATATTTACTCTTTTTAGCTGCCCGAGCTTTCGCTAATGTTTATTAGCTTTATCGAGGGCTGTAATATAAAAAGGACATGAAAAATATATATATATATATAAAACATAATAACGGATAAAACAGAATACCTGTGCTATTTGAGAATATTCAATTTGAAAATTTCAATTTTGAAAGAAGTCTTCAACATCAAAATGACAACTTTTTGACATTGAATAATGTGAAATACTTTTTCAAATTTTTATTATCGTTCATTATGGGGATTTATACTGTGTTACTATTACAGGATGTATTCAGATTTATATTTTTTGTTAGTAAAAATGAATAAATTTTGCTGAGGTTGTCGATGTCTGTCTTTTTGTTGATATTGTTTTCTTTAATTTTGATCTCAGCCATTTCCAGAAATTGCCTTTTATTTGAATCTGGTTCGAAATGGAGAATTTTGGTTTTAGTATAATTGGCTGAATGATCATTATCTAGAACATGTTGTGTGAGTGCACAAGAATTTCGTTTTAAATTTTTACAATTACTTTTATGAAGAGCTATGCGGGTTTTCAAATTGTTTTTTGTTTGACCTATATATATCTTATCACAGTTGTTGCAGGGAATTTCGTAAACTACATGTGACTTTTCAAATAACGGATCTTCATCTTTCAATTTCGAATGTAGTTTAGTTAAGGGTTTAACTTTCCTTTGTGAAATTTTTATATTCTGTTCTTGTTTAAATACGTTTATCATTTTGCTGGACAATTCAGGGACATAAGGAATGGAAAAGTTGATGTTGAAGACTTCTTTCAAAATTGAAATTTTCAAATTGAATATTCTCAAATAGCACAGGTATTCTGTTTTATCCGTTATTATGTTTTATATATATATATATATATATATATATATATATATATTTTTCATGTCCTTTTTATATTACAGCCCTCGATAAAGCTAATAAACATTAGCGAAAGCTCGGGCAGCTAAAAAGAGTAAATATTTATTCTAATCAGACCGAATCCCCGAAAAACTACTATTCTATACATACATACGGTCGTTACACTATCAATTATATATATATATATATATATATATATATATATATATATATATATATATATATATATATATATATATATATATATATATATATATATATATATATATATATAGATATATATAAAGATTTAGGATAAGAATTTTGGAATGATGATTTTATTAAATTAATTTTCATTTTATTTGGATGATAGGAATGGTAATTAATTAATCTATTACTTGATATTGGTTTTCTGTACCATTCAGTGATGATAATATTTTGTTCTGATCTCAATAACTTCATATCGAGGAAAGGAATAGAGTTGTTTATTTCCTTTTCAATAGTGAATTGGATATTGAGATCATATGAATTAAATACGTTTAAAATTTCTTCTTTTCCATCTGCAGGTATGGTCAAAATCAAATCATCTACAAAACGTTTGATGAATGGAATACGGAAAGATAATTTTTGAATACATCCATCAATAAGCTCATCTCAAACAAAACTCGATAAAATTGGTGAAATGGTGGAACCCATAGGTGTACCAAATATTTGTTTATAAAATATGTTGAATAAAAAAAAAGTAAAATATTCGTGAATGTAATTTTGTCTAATTCACAATGTTCTTCAATGTTAGACCAATTGTTGTTCAAAGTTTGTTTCACTACTTTTAACGGTAGGTTTGTGAAAAGTGAAACAACATCTACAAGATATATAATCTTATTATTGTAGTTGCAGCTATTGACTGCAACCTCACGAATTGAACCGATTTATGGTTATATATATATATATATATATATATATATATATATATATATATATATATATATATATATATATATACCGGGTGTCCCACATTTTATGTGACAGGCAATATCTGGTTTGTTGAAGGAGATACACAAAAATGTTTCATACAAAAGTTGTGCAATATAAAGCAATTCACCCTCACGTTAGTCACATTCTCAAGAATTTCAACAACGCCGTAACCGAATTTCAAAAACCAAACATGAAATGATATCAGAATTTAACGTAGCATCTGAATATGTAATGATATAAAGGGCCTTATATTTTAAAAAATGGAATTTTGGTCTGTAGCACCTACACCAAACACCCTGTATATTTAAAAATTATATCAAAATATAGCTCACATGAACTCCTAAAACTTTTGTATGAAACATTTTTGTGTATCTCCTTCAACAAATCAGATATTGCCTGTCACATAAAATGTGGGACACCCGGTATACATGCTGCTGGAAAAGCTGCTGGAAAATATTTCTACTATTCTGATCATTCCTATAGTGTAAATACTAAATACAAGATCTATTAACTGAAACCACAAATGTGCGGCTGGCTCCATGCATTTGTATTTCTTTCTTTTGGTACCAAGTGTTGCCCATCTTTACACTTGGTTGCACCATACTGATGGTGGGCCGGGGGCCCAAAACACGTGTTTATGGTTTGTCACTATGTCGAGTGCTAAGTCCGATTATTAACTTCTGTATCTATATCAAAACACTCAATATCTTTCATATTTCTATCGCGAGTATATTCTATATAATCAATAGCAGGGAAAATTCATAGACAAATCACTTAGAAAATATGCAACCTGCAGACACTCATTCAATCGACCATTAGGTAACAGGGTTGTTCGAGTCCACAGGCCAAACGATCGTTTTCCACTGCTTACCTGCCAACCCGTGCTGTGTATCGCACGTTGAAAGGCAAGTCCTCGTCAATTCTTTACTTTGAAAGTTTCGACTTTTACGAGATGTCGTTCATAGGCTTATCATTCACAGCTGGTTGACGGAAAAACAGATTCAACATATTTAACATCGACGGCCTTTCATTGTTTTCCAAGAGAAATTTTCAAAAAAAACTAGTATAAACTTATGTGACATTACTGGCATCACTATTATAGTTATTTAACCCCTTTAAAATCTTATCTTAATTATAACAGACACAAAATGTTTTATTGATAGACCTGATGTTAGGTATGCAGTAACCACTGCATTACACATATACGGGTATTCTTCAATCATATTTAATGACGGTTTTAACATAAACCATAGGTACGATAGGCATCTACATTCAAAGTTGGCGTAGCAAATAAACAAAACAAAAAAAATTCACACCATATAAATCACCTAGCCGATGTCTATCAGAGTTCCATTTCGAGGAAAATAATAAAAGTCCTAAACGAATCGGTGTAAAATAACTTCGGTTAGATGTAAGGTAGTGCTGAGCAGGGTTGGGCTCTAACGATTTGAGGACGCATCAATAGGTAATTTGCTTGGTGAAAAAACATATTAGTTAAGGGCTGTCATTAACATTTTCATTCGAAACATGAGTAACTATTATTTTTGATACACTCATGCTCTCTTTGCGATCCAACCCTTGAATCTAAAATGGGATTAGGGATCAATTGATACGTTATTTGAAAGGTAGGTAATCGATACATTTCCAACGCTCTCTACTTTTAAAGAATTTGGTTTAGTAGATATCTGGCAAAAATATTTTAAAAAATCTGCCAAAATCAAAAGTAGTATTTTTTCTGACTCATTTTATATTTAGCATTCGATATTTGCAATGAGAAAATGAATACTGCTTCTTATGTATCTTACGTTGAAAATGGCAGTGAAGAAAAATTTACATTTATTCACTTATCTATATTTATCTCAGTACGATCATTTTGCCTTTTGACCTTTTCAGCTAAAAATTTTGCTCATTGTAGTTTATTATTTTACTGTGTGAATGGTAGGTGTGTTAGCATTACAGCATAGTCATTGACTGATTAAATATCACATAAGTATGTTAACCAAAAATACTCTATTTAACTGGTAGTTTGATTTAGGAATGCGAATTCTGGGGCAAATGAAAAAGTTGTGGAAAATGAAGCCGTCTTTTTCCAAAATAATATTGATTTGACGATAAGTACCAAGTAATTACCTATAGTTTATGGCATAAACCGTAGAATCCATAATTGCCCAAAATTCCAATTACGTATATAATATTTATCTTGGGCATGAAATAAACGAAGATGACTTTGACAGATGTATGCCATTTTGCTAGTTATTAAGGAAACGAATAATAAATATCCGGAATATATTGTTCAATACCTGTTTGTATTCAAGAAACAACACCTCTATACAAACAAACGTTAGTTAGTATAGACGTGTCTATAGTGACTTACTTTAGTATAGACACGCCTGAAGAAATTATTATATAGCCAAACATGTG
Source organism: Leptinotarsa decemlineata (assembly GCF_025532065.1). Lineage (NCBI taxonomy): Eukaryota > Metazoa > Arthropoda > Insecta > Coleoptera > Chrysomelidae > Leptinotarsa > Leptinotarsa decemlineata. The sequence goes on along the minus strand of NW_027412694.1, from coordinate 7,120,795 downwards.
TTGCGGTTTTGTGAACTGTGACTATGTTTTGAATTTTCATCAAGTATCTGCCGGTTCCATCACATAACACCTGTTTGTTCAGTTGAGCGTTGATTTCGTCTAAACGGAACTACTATTTTTCATCGCTATCGGTATTGGTCTGATTAAAACCCAGATTCAGTCTATGAAGTTCACGTTGAACTCTCTCAGAAACATCACGTATGTTGGTCATTTTTCATCTGCCAGAAAATCTCATAGTAGAAATTTACTTGCAGTTGTTATAAGTTATTGTCAATCCCCGACTGATAAACATTTTTGACCATAGTGACTGGGTCTATTCGACCCTCCACCGCAACCCGCAAGGGTTTATTGTGGCTCACACCTATTCACACTCGGCCAAATGAACCCAGCTTCTTAACGAAGCCGATTAGTTTGTATGGTGAGGGGTCTTTCAGGTCAGATGGTAAGAGTACGGCTCTGCCAAACTCTAAAGACTTGTTTCGGTCCCCAGCGGGGCAGGCAAAAAGTATATACTCTGTTAATGATGTGGTCGGATAGTCAAGTTGCAAGATTTCCAGCTTGATACCCACGACAACCTTTCCATATGAGGGTTTTTCCACGTCAGCTACACCTGACGGTGCAGGGCTTTTTTGCCTCTGGTTTTGGTGAATCATCACTTGAGACCAAACGTTTGCTAACCTGCTCATGGGGTGTTTGTTCCCCCACCTGAGACAGATTATGCGTACTCCGCTCAATAATTTGGTGCAAGGTGGTTTTTTAAGGTACCCGCTGTTGAGGAGACGACTCAGTCGTTTCCTGGCTGCACCACAAAACCTTTTTTTTAAGGTTCAGTTGTTGAATCAGGAGTTGGGGAGTTGAGAAGCTCTCGTTCCTGAACCAAATTCACAGGGAGTTCAGTTGGAGTCATAAACTCGAGATCCATTTCCTCTGTAGACTCGCTCCTGAACTAAATTTACCGGGAGGTCCGTTGGAGTCGCAACACATGTTGCGGTTTTGTGAACTGTGTAATAAAAATTTCCGAATGAAGTGTTCCTTGATCACGTTATGATTTTTCATCAAGTATCTGCCAATTCCATCACATAACATCTATTTGTTCAGTTGAGTCTTGATTTCGTCTGAACGGAACTACCATTCTTCATAACTATAGGTATTGGTCTGATTAAAACCCAGATTTAGTTTATGAAGTTCACGTTAAGAAACATTATGTATGTTGGTCATTTTCTGCCCGAATATCTCATTGTAGAAATTTACTTGCAGTTGTTATAAGTTATTGCCAATCCCCGACTGATAAACATTTTTGACCATAGTGACCTTTTCAGTGGGAATTGATACTTCAACAAAACGGGATACAGTCTCACTACACTTCTGCTGTTTGTCAGTATTTGAATAAAACATTTAGGTACTGGCAGATGAATCGGTCGAAGAAAAAGAGTTTAGAATCAGCCAATTGAAAACAAACTCAACCAGCATCTCTAGAAGATTAACGAATCACTGCTGAATGTCATTGTGACATCTAAAATGTTTCATAATGTCCTGAAACGCACAAAACGGCAATTGCTGCGTGGAAAAAAATAATGGGAAAACAAATTTTGACTAAGTATTGATGTCTTTATTACACCCATTTTGTGACGCCAAACCCATACAACTGTCCTTGAAAAAAAAAAGTTTATTTTAACTTGACTTCCTTTTCTTATAAAAATGACTGTTGAAAATTAGGAGAAATATCTATTTTCATAAAGGCTGTTTGGGGGAAAAGATCAATTATTTTCAGATAAACAATTATTATTTTAAGAATGACAATTTTCACAGCCGGAGATAACTGTATGGAGGCTTTTTTCGGGGTTTACTGGCCGTGGTCTACAGGTTGTTATGCCTAACGCATAAATGCGTAAATGCGTTGGATACAACAAGAACCAGAACACCAGCTCGGGTATTGGGACCGTTACCACATCGCCTTTGAAAATGTCTACCGCAGCGGTAGACGAAACGTCAGACATAAAAATCTGCAGACCATGGCCAGAAAATAGCCTTTATACAATTATTTTGTCAACGTTTCGAATTTAATTAAATTCTTCTTGAGTCCTCTGTAAAGATGAGTTTTCATGACGTACCTACCACAAAACATATCACTTTATAACAGCTGTCTCACCCCTATGAACGACAACCCTCAGAAGTCGAAACTTGTGCAAGCTAAGGATTAACAAGGTCTCAACTTTAAACGTGTGATTCCTACTACGAGTTGGATGATAGCAAGTGAAAATCGATCGTTCAGCCTGGGGCTCCAACCAGTGACCAACACGGCAGTCGATTTGAGTGAGTCAACAAAGCACCCACGTCGAACCGATCGGCTACCGTCCAGCTGCCGTCATTTCAATGTTATGAGAGAAAACTATTGATTGACTCACCCACGGAAAAAGCGTTTGTCCATGAAAAAACTTATTTTGAAAACTCTCAGACATTCGATACTTCAAAAAGAAATAAATAACACCACAGGAACAAAATATTGAAGACAAACGCCATAAAAATTACATGAAACATACTGTTGTCTTCATCTACATATAATGTTGATAAAGTGGTGTCTCTTTTATTGATGTGAAGACAGAAACAATAAATTGTTTTGGTATTTTACTGCGAGATTGTAATATGCTGTATCAAGGTCATTAACGCCGTTTGTAGTGTTTAAACTATCATTCTCAAGAATATGTATCGTTTTAGCTCAAAACTATTTTCACTAAATAAAGTTAGACATCCAAGATAGTCGAATGTTTGATGTCAAAAATATGTTCACGCCTATTTTATGTACAATAAGGGATGTTTTCATGACATTTAGTTTTATCTCACATGTGGTCTGAAACTTGTATTCCAATATAACGTCCGGTTTGGCCAACATATGAAAGTGAAACCTTCTTTTCGATGAGTAATTTGAAAATTCTCCATTATTCTTCACATTATTGAAGAAATAATAGTTACGAAGTGATATGTTTCGTGAGAGGTTTGCCATGAAAACTGGCGGTTAAAAATCAAAGTTTTCTGATTTTTTGTTTTGAGTTTCAATTATCAAAAATAAGTAATTATGAGTTTTTCGGTTTCTTCTGGTCAGTCGATGCAACATTATAGGGCAACAGTCGTTGGTTATATACATAAATCCTCTGTGTATCATTAAAGTAGGTTCTGATTCTTACGGTGAACTCGATATGCATTTTCTGATTTGTTTTATTGGGTGTTTAACGAAAGAATAGATCTGATGGTATTTGCATCTATCTTTCAGTTGAGAGCATACATGTAATTTTTGAAGCCAAGAAAAACATCAGCCCGAACATATTCAGTGCTAAATCTCTCGAAGCAACATTTATCGAGGTGCAAATCATCATACCTTTCCCAACATGCTCCATTGCCAGGTTCAATATTACTCGCTATTCCGTATCAGTTTTCTTCTGATGCCAAACTGTTCTTCTGCTTGATCACACTGACCTTGATGAGATCAATTGGTATACTACCGCTGTCTCGCAACTGGTGTGAATTCCATCTGTGCTACAAAAAGAAGTTACAACCGTTAAAATGTGCCATGATGAAGCGTGTCCAATTCCTATGTCACGGATTATGAACCATTTCACTCTTGGTTCTGGGTTATACCTGTTATGAGTACTGTCTTTATTGACTATTTTCTAAAATGTTCTACAGCATTTCTCATTCTCTAGATCTCAGTAATGAAAGTGGTGTTGTTGCTAACATTGCTAACAATGTCTCACCAACGATGTCCTTCGAAGGTAAGAGACTTCAATGTTATACTTCACGATGATCTTAGCGATGCCATCAATTTTTTTATCAAATTAATCGAAGTGCTAACTAATTATTACCGGATTTGTTTGTTGTTGAGGAGAATTTACTTTTAAATATCTATCTTAACTTAGATAGGGAAATGAACTTTTTTTGGCGAAATAATTCATCATATTCATTGTGAATGTGAGCGCTTTGTATACATAACTGGGGATTAGTTGACCAAATGACCTGCAGCAGCTTGCATTAGAATACCCATGAACACCCAGATAAGATGTCACCCATAGAGGTGAGAGTCCCAGTGAATGAAACCTCATTCTTCTGTGCTGAAATGATTTCTAACTTTTAGCCCACTCACTGTCACTAATGAGAACTTTGACATGAGTCCTCTTGTCGTAGATAATCCAGAGGATCCGTCTGATGCCCTAGCTTTTCTTGGGATATTATATGGATCATAAGTTATTCGAAGCGTCCAACTTTGAGCCTATAAATGAGATGCAAGTCGACCTAAAAATGACCCCAACTGCAACATCAGATTAAGAACAAGAGCTTTCCAGTTCTCCAACTCTGGTCCCTTCAAAAAATTAGGAGGCTAGGTGGTGCAGCCAGGAAGCAATTTATCACCTGCTCAGGATATTTCATGAAATGCATCAAATTCTTGAGTATCAGAAGCAAAATTTTAATCAGGAGATGAAACAAACTCCCCCTGAACAGTTCAGTCACGCTCAAACGATAATTCACCTGAATCATAAGGGCGAAAGCCCCACATAGCTGAATCTAATACTTCGCCACATAAAGCTAGCACCTTGAATATCCGACATCCTAAATATCGACTAACTACTGAAATTACTTCAGTGCCATTATGGCGGTCGTAGAGAGTATGTCAGAAGATGGTCCACAGGTACGATACCAGAGCTACACATTCCAACCTGGATGGCGACTGGCCAGCTTCTGGCTGGTTGGGGTATTAAGTACCCTGCATCACAGGATTCCACTTCCTAAACCAGATATTTGTATTGCTTACCTAGCTGGCAAAGAAAGTTGTACACTGACCGCCGATCAAGCCCTTAGTAGATTGAGGAAAATGTACCATAGTATATCAGTCATGATTCCATGATGCCCGGGTAGCAGAATCTTGAACCGGATCAGGTTTCGAGCCTTTGGCAAAGTTCCACTCTTGCTAGCTGACCTGTGAGACAAAATAAACCCCCGCAGGTTATAATGAAGTGTAAAATAGACCCACTCAAGATTAGAAATCATAGTAATTACCAATGATTTGGTGATGAGAACTAAAACAAGCATAAAATTATGATTAGGCAGCATAAAATTGTGATTGTCAATATTCAAACAAAATACGAGTTTTACTAGTGAGGGTGTATTTTTATCATTAATTTTACTTCCGATCAGTTCTTGTTATCAACAAGTTGCGTTAACCACGAAAAATTATAAATTCAATGATTTGAAATAATTTCTGATGGAGTTGTAAACAGGAAATGTGATCCAGGCAACTGGATAGAAAAATGCAACTAAAAACACATTAATACGGCCCTGTCGCTAGGGTTTCCGAAAGAAGTTTCCGAACTACATTTCGCCGTGGTTTTTAATTGGAGCATATGGCCATGTCATAACCCAAAGAATTTATGGGTGTAGAATGACTTAACTAATTTTACTTCGTTACCGCGCAACACACCATTAATTTTTCCACAACCCGTATAAGTTATGACGGCCCGCGATTTTGACTTCTTGAATTTATTGATTGTTTATATTTATACTTTTTGCCTGTATCAGATTGAAAATTAAATGAGATTTTTCGTTCGTTTCTATTGAACTGGAATTATAACAAGCTCCCTGTTGCAACTACATACCTAACTGTTCACGAAAACGTATACGGAAATTTATTTGGAAGGTGTTGACGTTGATAGAAATCATTCGAAGATTTTAACGGAATTATAATGAATAGTGGATAATTGATTCTTGATAATAATAATTCATTGATAAAGAAGGAATGAAAACATTAATATTTACCTACCCATTAATATTTACAATAGAACTATTATAGAAACTAATCTGTTTAAAAAAATCTGTGTAAATATGTCCAGTAATAACCAAGAAATTCTTCAACAAATTATAATTTATTTGAAGGGGAATGAAAACATTGTTTTTTTGAAAGCGGTATAAATAGATATTCCTTCGAATCATACCGTCAACAGACACACGGCACCTATCAATAGGACTTGACATTTTCCATAGGGAAAAATATTACTGTTGGGAGTTCAAAGGCCATCTTAGAGGGTTTAGTCTTAGTCTTAGCGATATTCTTCAGTTTACTTCGAGAGCGAGTTGAATAAAAAGCTATACAACATGGAAGCTAGTTGTTCGTGAACCGTGAAGCGTCCGAAACTCTCGGCATTAAATATAAATAAAAAAACAATTGTTATGGATGTTTATAATTCTTTTGTAATACAATATCTGCCCGAAATGAAAATTAAGGAGGAAGAAGTGCAAAAATGCGCCAGAATGACAGCTTTTTGGAGCTGAAATATCCACTGTCAGAAAGAATTTTATCAGGAGGACAGTACACTCTTTTTACATAAAATACGAAATACCCACATCAAATAAAGTTTTGTCAGTAATTCGTGAAGACAGTTTTCTCTTGATCTAAAAAGAACTAGATTATGGAATAAGCTGAACTTCACTTCTGGAAAACGAAATAGAAAGAGCATGATAATAAAAAAATCAGAAATCGTAGAATTCTGAAGAAAGTATTCAAGAGAAATGAAGGAAGCTAGAACACTTCTGATTAAATATGTTTTTTATTTGGATGACACAAGCGTCAATGAGGGTCATACCGTATCGAAGGTTTGGCAAGACCACAACATCAAAACTCCAAAGTGTGTCACTCGGTACAGCCACACTTCTCTACTTCTTGAAAATGGCTTCAAAGTCGGAGCTGAAATGTCGAACAATGCAAAACTTTGAGCGCGGTTCCACCCGAAATTCAGATGTTCAAATTTTTAACCTCGGAAACCTATTCTGTTCGTATAGATAGATTAGAAGAAATAGGAGTTCGAGGTATCGCATTGAAGTTATTCTCAAATTATCTTTCAGGTAGAAACCAAATAGTAAAAATTAACGACTCATTTAGTAATCCACTACCCGTTACCATTGGCGTCCCTCAGGGAACAGTGATTGGACCCATACTTTTTTTAATATACATCAATAACATATTTAAAATTGAAAATATTGAAGCACAAATAACTTCTTATGCTGATGACACGGCACTACTTTTTGTTGGTGACACATGGGATGCAGTCTATGAAACAGCAGAAAATAGTTTAAAAATTCTATATTGCTGGCTAAATGCTAGCCGTCTCAGTCTAAATATCAGTAAAACTAAATTTGTGGCATTCACTACAACTTCAAAAGACCAACCAGTCCGTGATAAAATTGTGATTCATAAATTTCAGTGTGATCATTTTCCTGGTTGCTCCTGTCCTACCATACAAAAAACATTCTACATAAAGTATCTTGGTGTAATGCTGGATCAATATTTGCGTTGGGATAGACACATTGACTATACCGTTAAAAGACTTAGAAAGCTCATGTATAAATTCTACCAACTGAGGAATGTACTAAATAATAAACTTTTATTAAAAATATACGATTCCTTAGCAGAATCAATTATTAGATACTGCATTACAGCATGGGGAGGCTTGAGCAAAACTTATCTACATAACCTACAGGTCATGCAAAATACGTTATTAAAAATATTACTTAAGAAAAACAAGAGGTACTCCACGGAAGCAATTTATAGGGAGACAGGATTATTTGATGTAAGAAAACTATATACCTACCATTGCTTACTATGTATGATGAAATCTCAATTACCAGCTTTACCACACTTTCACAATACTCGTGCTAAAGCCAAGCGAAACACAGTGATACCATTATGTAAAAAAAATCATACTCAAAGATTTATGAGTTACTACGGTCCCAAACTCTTTAATATGTTGCCTCCACATATAAAAAATATCACTAAGAACTATAAGTTGAAAAAAGAACTAAAGTGCTTTATAGAACAAAATCATGAAAAAATAAAAGACCTATTTCTAAATACATATTGACCTAAACAACGTAGATTTTGTAACAAATCCTCTAGACCTGCACAGGGTTGCTACTAACTACATCTCGCCATTCTATGTAATACATGTTATAGAAGTTAAATTAGACGTTTGAATACTGTACTATATAAATATTATATATACATATATCGTAATACCGCTGTGAGAATCACATCACAAGCTTGCTTAGGTGACTCACAGTGGTTTATTACCTATTTCTTCTTTTTTCCCCTTTTTGTAAAATTTTGTAAAATTTTCTCTGTAAATTACCTGAAAATTACCTGAGTTATCTGGTGACGTTTCGAAGACTTTTCCCATCTTCATTATCAAACCTACGTTCAATTTGATATTATCAGTGTCAATAATAATAATAATAATAATAATATTATAATAATATAATAATAATATATCGGGCGCCTCGCGGGCCTGCCGCGAGGCGCCCGAGACCCTAATGCACTTGCTATCAGCATGTCCAGCATATGCGGTCTCGGCCTATATCCATCGACATAACGCGGCCCTAAGAGTGCTATATTACCATCTACGGCACTCTTACGGTATTGACGAGACACCGGTGTTACCCTACGCTCCGGGGGATATTGAATCCGTTGTGGGGAACGAGAAGTGCCGAATTTATTGGAACTATTCGTTCCCCACCCTCAGGCTCATACAAGCTAATAAGCCTGATTTCTCGACCACCAGACCAAAACGATATTTGTCGTGGAGTTTTCAGCTCCTGGCGAGACGAATATCGTCAGAAAAGAGGAGGAAAAACGGATAAAATATCGAGATTTTCTCTTCGAACTCCGCAGACTCTATCCAGATCACTCTGTCAAGATGGTCGTTCTGATTATTGGAGTCCTTGATGGAATGATGTCTTCTCTACTCTCGAATCTCAAAATCATACCGGCTTGCCGCACTAAGGCAGAAATTTTAGCCGCACAGATGCAGAAGGCTGTCATTCTTGGCTCACTGCGTTTGCTCAGGGCACATGATTCTCGGACCCAATGATCACTTACCCCACGGTGTGGGGAGTGGTCATTGGTTGATTATGCTGGCGCGCCCTCCCGAATGTATCGGGGCTTCGGGGGATAGGGCCTGACCAGCGCACACTACGGTGAAAAAAAAAAATAAAAAAAAAATAAAAATAATAATAATAATAATAATAATAATAATAATAATAATATCAAATTGATTCACATCAAAAATGAATTATACCTACAAATTATAATGTTTCGATTTCAATAGGTTGGATAAAGGGAATGGATAGTAAATTGATGGATGTAGCCGTTACTACGTGGTAGGAGATCATGATGAAAAGAGAAATGAAAATTTCTATGTTTTTCACCACTTTTTTTTGTAAAGTAAAAAGAAAGTATCTGCGCAGATACTATCCAGAAGTTAGTCAAGAAACAAAGCCGGAAATTCACTTGCAGATTAATATATCCTCAGGTCAAACAACCAGAAATCAAGAAAAAACAATGTGGAAGTAGCATTCAGACCACATGCCAGGTTATCTCATTTTCTTTTCAATGCCAAAGATAAGGTCGACAAGTTGGAAAAATCTAGAATTTATAAGCTTAAGTGTTCGGAGTGTTATAGTGTTTATGTGGGACAATGCGGATGAAATTTCCAAAAACGGTATGCTGAACATGAAAGGTCCTTCAGACTGGGAAAAAATTATTCGACGTTTTCAAACCATTCCTTGGCATGCAACCACAAGTTTCCGAATCTAAACGATACGGAAATTCTGCACTATGCAAGGTTGCAAACTCAATTATTTAGAATCCTTGGAAATTCACAAGCATAAATATTGCGGGTGCAACCTGTTAAATGATCGAATCGATTTAATTTACTCTCCGGTTTTTAAATTGGCACATGAGCATTGTGAACTGTAAATTCAGGAACTCAATCAAGTACGTGAATGGTATATATTAGCGACTGTAATGAATCATTCTTAGTTTATTGTTTAAGTTTGAAAATGATCATATAGGACGAAACTGCAGTAACGTTAGTTACAAATAAAAGTGGTGAAAAACATAGAAATTTTCATTTCTCTTTTCATAATGGATAGTCTTTAAAACGTCACCAGATGATACATTTTCATTTTTATATGTCAAATTTTATAAATTCGTGTTACTGAAAAATTAATTTTCTTTCTCAGTTAGCAAATTTATCAAATGCAGTAATATTTTGCCCTTTCTATATTTGTATTTATTTTTGAATTTAATATTTTGAATAATTTATAGATCTGTGGAAGGTAACAATCTTAAATAAAATTCTATTTGAACCATAAATTGTCCTTTTCGAAATATAATATTCAAACAAAATTATTTCACGATATTTCAATTATCTTCGCATCATAGAGAATATATCTCTGGGAAATTCATATTAATATATCCAGTGCGACGCCTGTTAATACTGTATTCAACCCAATATGATAAACAGCGTCAGCCGCCTCTTTTGAAGTTCTTTGTCGCAAATCACTATTTCAATGGCTCGGTAGCGGCGTCCTTAATGGGCATAGCGGGTAGAAATATCTCAATAACTTTATGGATGAACTATAGTGCCACTTACTTGAGACGACTATTTTGCTTTCTTTGATATACCGGCATGTTTACATTCTTAAAATTCTTTCACTCTCAGATAATAACGAATTCACTCTCAGATAATAACGAATGGACTCTCAACATGTGAATTATACCCAAAAGTTTGTAAAGGAAAAACTTCAAGACGTTTCAAAACGAGAATCGCCAAACATAACAGAAGTTTTGTCCTGGAGAAAACTAATTCCATTCGTGTTAGGAATCACACGTTAAAAGGTAAGACCGCGTTAGTCCTTAGCTGGCACAAGTTTCTCACCTTCTCTGAGAATTGTCGTTCGTATGGGGGCAACAGCTGATTAACGGAAAAACAGATTTTAAACAGATTTTTTTTCAAACTTCATTTGAAAAATATATCACAACATGTTTCGCTTGACATATTACATACAGAAAATAAACGACAAATATTAAACCCTTCTGGAAATCAATGAACACATTTTTTTTTAAATATATACAGTTATTCATCCGCCAGTATTGAACTTGTTCTCATAAAATATCATTAATTAACATATTAGATATTGATTGTTCCAATTGATAGGATATTGTAGTAGGTATTTTGTGCACTCTGAATCTACCTATTCTGGCAGAATTATTCATTTATCAAATATGTTTTGTTATTACACACTATTATATAAAAGATATTGAAGAATGTTTTGATGTAACAATAAATGATGGAGCTACTGTGTAGCGAAACACGTTTTAAATAAAATTTATAGCGGAAATTCTATGATTAATTTCATTGATGGTGCAAATGAATTTATCTTTCTCATTTCAAAACTCATGAAGTTCTTGAGAGAAGTTGAATTTTTTTGAAACCAGTTATTATCTACCAGTTATTATCTACTGGGGATATTGACTTCAGTTTCCACTTTTGCTGGCATCTTTCATTTTGGTGAATTTCCGAATATATTCAAAAATTTGTTTGTACCTTTGTATCAGCTCCCGAATGAAAAAATCGAATCCACTCACAGGAGGGAAACAACATCAGCTCTTTTTTGTCGAACACAAATTTACATTTTTCCATATTTTTCAATAAAATTTGTACGACGTGAAAAAACCTCACTGTAAATATTAGGGGTTTTTCATACCTACATATTTAAGGAACTTGGTGAAGGTTTCAAGAATAAACGGTTGCTTCCATTCGAGTGATTATCAGGGCCGTATTGCAAAAAAAATAACTTTTTTTTGATCATTAACTCAACCAAATTTTTTTGGAATATCAAAAGAGTTTTCAATTTCACGATTAAATATGAGTTACAACGATCAAAAGTCTGACGACACCTTGTATAAAAAATCTTTGATCATATTCTCATACTACAATGAAAATCACAACAGCAAAGTGTTAACAGATTTTTTGATATCTTCGCAAATGAATGAGATTCTGCAAGAAATGGAATTTGAAAATTTTCGGTTTCTCTCATGTATCTCCGGAGCCAAAGTCCGGTATCATTTGATAGTATTCGAAAATAAACAACTTTACCATAATTTAACGTACTCCCTTTCTCTTTTTCATCTGAGCCCCTCGAATATACACACTAGAAGAGAAGCTATTATTTTGCAGTTGAAATAGCGGTATTCAACAGAGGTGACAATTGACAGTAGTATCAGATTTAATTAAAATATAGACTTATTGGCTACAGAAAGATACCAATAAAGGAAGACAAACAAATTAATATCGATATTTATAGAAATATTCCTTTTTATCTGCCATAATATGGCAAATCCAACAACCCGATAAGGTTTATTAAGTTATTTTTTTGTTTATAAAAACTTCAAAAAATGTCAGTACGACAATGAATATCATTGTCCAGTTAGAATTTGTTTCATGTAGTTTTCGGTTTCACTATTAGAAAGGTACCACGTCAACCAACAATCTGTAAAATGGTCAATTCTCGTCCATTGGAAGGAAAAATTGAAGCGATTTTTATTTAAAGTGCGACATGTTACATTCACGAGACTGAAAAGATTTTCAATGAACGTTTTCCGAATCGTCCTATCTGTAGAAACTATTTTAGGGAACTTGTATCCGAATTCACAACTACTGGTGGTGTACATAACAAAAAACCTCCATGTCATCCGTTCATTCCGTTCCGTCGATTGGTGAGGTGGTAGTAAATCCTGAACAGTCTACTTATTCCGCCGCGAATGTTTGTGCGGTGTCTCCTTCTACTGTGTGGAGACTTTTGGAGAGAAATAGGTATCATCCATACAAAATTAAAATGGTACACCAATTAACTGAAGATGACCCTGATTGAAGAACAGAATTCTGCGAAATCATGACGGAAACCATTGAAAGGATTTCTACCTATCTCCAAAATATTCGTTTTTTTGACGAATGTACATTTTTTGAACGGCAATATCCACAGACAAAATTGCTGTTATTGAAGTGACACCAACCTTCACGTTTTCCGCGGGAAACACATACCCAATATCCAGAAAAAATCAATGTTTGGGCAGGAATATTGGGAAACCATATTGTAGGACCTCTATTTATTGATCAATATTTAACAGGGGGACTGTATTTGAATATGCTGGAAACTACTGAATTTGTCGAAGGGAATCCTAGTTTGATACTACTTTTCCCGTTCCTTGGATTTGCCGTCGAGGTCTTACAGAATGGCTAGTACGCTCGCCAGATTTGACACCTTTGGACTTTTTTATGGAGCTATTCGGAACAAAAGGTGTACGAAACTAAACCTCTATTTATTGATCAATATTTAACAGGGGAACTGTATTTGAATATGCTGGAAACTACTGAATTTGTCGAAGGGAATCCTAGTTTGATACTACTTTCCCGTTCCTTGGATTGGCCGTCGAACTTCTACAGAACGGCTAGTCCACTCGCCAGATTTGACACCTTTGGACTTTTTTTATGGGGCTATTCGGAACAAAAGGTGGAAGAAACTGAACCTGCTTCAATATTGGATATACGACAGAGAATAATAAATAATTGTAGAGATATTGACGTTACTGTGTTCGAAAATATTCGGCGTGAAATATAGGATAGACTGTTCATATGTGAGAAAGTTCAAGGCAACCATGTTGAGCATCTTCTGAACTGACTCAAGCTTATTACCTCATATTATGTAGTTAAATATCAATGTATTCAGGCAAATATTAAAAGTTCCGCCATTTTGTAGTAGTTGAAGATATTGACATTTTATTCTAGAGTTGTGAAGTTTTTGTCAGAAGCTTCAAAATGATGTGTAACAAGACCCCATTTCCATTAAATTTTTTTCCCTAGATGGTGCCCAGTCGTCATCTTGAAAGTTTCACTTCAAAATAAAGTATTCATGCATTAATTTCATCATCCCAAATTTCAATTTTTTGAGTTGACCCGTTTAAAAAATAAAAGGGGGGGACATTAAAGAAATGCACTGTATAATATTAGCGTAACCTCTCTAGTTTACTTGTGTATACCTTCATACAATGTAGATCACGACAATAACCATTGACCAAGCCGTGCCGAAAGTAGTAATTTTACACTCGTAAAGTTGCTGTATGTAAAAGGATGATAGGCTGAGACCGCATATTCTGGATGCATCGATAGCAAAAATTTTTCACATTTATAACCATCACGCAACTACAGTTGACTGATGTACCGAAGACACCATCCTGGCAGGCAGTGGTGAACCCCTCAGTTTCTGATTTCAGTCCATCTAATCTAAGAAAAGGTACTTTGATAAGCCGAGGTCTTCATGATCATTGAAGAAGACCTCAAAAATGGCTTATTTTTGTGTAGCTACAGAAATGAAGTGGCCTCTGCGAATTGGGTCTGGGCCTTTTATTGAACGGGTTCAACTCGATGAGAATTGTGATGACCTTCAGTGTCGAAAACTAAGCTAAGTCAATCGACCATCTGAACAGTAGCATTGTAAAGAAGTGCTTCAATTTGTGTTTTTTACGGTCGCAGATCTTGCACAGAAGGCAATCCAAACTCCTGATGCCCTCACAGACTCCATCCAGAACCATTTTTGTTATGTGGGCACATCAATCTCAAACGTATAAACGTGGAACGGACTAGTTAGGATAGAAATTTGTATGGACAAGTGAAGCTCCTCACGAGTCCAGTTCTATACAAAGAAGCAGACTGAGATCAAAATGGCAAGCATATTTGTAGCAGAGTTCTTCTCCGAGAGTGCCCATGACCAGATCTGTCGAAATTTATGCCGAAGAGAAAGTTCTTCACTGAGTTTTTTCAGGTTTTTACGTCAATTTGTTACAGTTCACTACCTCAAAAGACTAAGGTAGGACGGCCTGCATATTCGGTGGTATTTATAGACTATAGTTTCTCTTGGGAGGTCGCTCCATTAAACATTTCAGAATTCAAAGATTACATGCATCCATGCCAGAAAAAATAACCTCAGCTACTTCGAAAGCACATATTGATAGTAGATCATCAAAGTTTAAACAAACACTTGTCGATAGAAAGGTTCGCAAATTGTTTTATATTGTAGTACCAAACTCTTTCAGGTTATTTCAAAAACTACACCTGATTTGATCTCGAGAAAGTTTGTGGAGATGTAGTGTGTGAGGTGTAGTTTTTGAAATTACTATGGATCTTGATCAAGTAACGACCGAATCAATCAGAAAATCTTTCAGGTTAGTTTGTTCTCGTTACTCACTGGTAATTTACTCAAAACAGAAATAACTTTGTGATCAGACGACTTCAATACATATTTATTCCACAGTGTTCTAAAATAATGAAATATCGGATCCACAAAATTTTAAAACGAAATGGAAACTCTATCAATTCTGACGATATCTAAACGCGGGCATGTATCCTATGATATTTCATTTCTCTTGTCTTTAGAATATATGTTATGAATTAATTTATTAACGAATTGTGTCTGGGAGTTTGAGTACCAATTTTAGCTAAACAAAATATATGAAAAGTTATAATTAAGAGACTATTCTTTAAAATTAAATATTCATTTTTGGGAAAGAAACGTTTTGACTGCTTTTCGATCTTGATACAAAATAAATTTGAGAAATGTTTACTTTCTTCCTTTCCTTGAAAGATTCCCCTTTTTTGTATCAAGATTGGGAAGTAGGAAGCCAAAACCAGAATTATCAATTTTCGATAAGCAAAATATATAAATAACGAAAATTATGAGTCTATTCCAGTTTTCCAATATGTTTCACTTACTTAAAGTGTTAAAAAAATTCACTTCACGAGTAAAAATGCTTAAATTGTGTTAATAAATGTAGGTCTAGATGAAATTTGAATTACTGATTTCAGTTAAGCGAAATAATATAAAAAAGGTAATTTGGAATCTGTTTCATTATTCTTCATTTGCTAATAAATAATACTGTCCGGTGCGCGCGGTAAGTATTTTTCTAGTTGTCTATGACTGAATCATGAAAGTTACTTCTATAATAACTGCAAATGGTTATTATTATAATCTTAGTTTTTGTCAATATGAAAAAAATAATGTTCATAGCTTGTACATTTTGTACAGATTTAACTGAGATTTATAACTATAATTTTTGATTGAGAACTGGTCAAAAGTCGAAACTAAATTGTCATTGTTTTCAAAAACAAAAACTGTTGTATCAAATACCGTAATGTTCGATTTATCTGTCGTACATTTGAAACGAAATATCGTCTTTCAAAATCTTATCTTTATGCGATCACATTCTGATACCTTTCGTAATTTTTTTCTTTGTCAGTGTGCATTTTAGAACTGAAAAAGTGAAATATATAAATTGAGTTTCAGCTTGATAAAAAGCTATTTGATCGTAATCATCGAGCAGTTCTTTTCTCAACCACAAACAATCCCCATCAGCCTAGCCCGTGGCTCTCTCGACCGTGGCTCATTATTCATCCAGCGATGACTGATGCCTGTCTATTTGTTAGACGTCACGAGTGCCAAGATTGGCTGCGCCCCGCTGCTCAGAAGTCGTCAGGCACTACTAAGATGCAACTTGCTATTATAGAGAAATTTACTGGGTGGACTAGATCAACAGAAGTTTATAAAAGTACCTCTTGAGTATTGAAAAAAGTAATTTTTTTTGTGGAAGAAATCGGAGTTTTTCATCGACTTTCCTGGAGATTTCAACTTTGCCCATTCTAAAATTTGAAAAAAACTTTATATTGGTGTAGAAACGGCAAACTTTGTAGTTCACTTCGATAAGTTACCGCATAATTTTAAAATTATTTTCACAAATGAAACTTTTTATTTACAAGTGGTTTGTCGTATTAAATAACTTTGCCTATTGTACAGAACTCATTCTAACGTTTTGAAGGCTGAATCTGTCCCCGTCCTCGAAATTTTGTAAAAATTTCAATATAATTTCATTTTTTCCTTCCTCATTTTTAAACTACTACGTCAGATATGTCGAAGGAATATAACTTAACGTTGATGTTTGACTTCTGAAACATTTGATGAGGTATATACAAGGTACAATATTGGTTTGTTGTTTTTCCACTATCCAGACCTTTCTTCAAGACGGGTTGCCAAATACGATCTATTTCTAACAAACTTAAGTTTTAAAATCATAACATAACCCGTTTCACAACCAACGTTATATCTTATATTCCGGGACTATTTGAAAATGTGAATTGGAAATAGATTCGATAATAGAACTTCTTACAAAACAAAAAATACACTGAGATCTATACTCATACTTACAAAATCCAACAAAGCAGAGAAAAACACAAAAAAATGCATTTATAAGATACCTTGTTTTTGTAGTAAAAAGTTATATTGTTGAAACTTCAACGCTATTATTAATAATAATGGTTTATTAGTTCTTTAGATTATGTCCAGTATAATATAGAACAAGTCAGTATAGTATAGTATCAGTTATAAAAAAAAATTCATAAGAATAATTAATATTCAAAACTTTTTTCACAAATTGTGATGTATTGTAGTTATTGTGTAGTTATTGATGTAACTAAGTGCATAAAAGCATGTAAAAGGACTCAGTAATGGTGGTTAGTTATTTATTATTGGTTCTTATGACCATTTCACAATACAGAACAAGTCAGGTGTCAGGAACAGTTTGTCTACGCGAATTTTTGGTAAAACAAATAAGAGACCTAAATTATAAACAGATTACACATTACAGATCATACATAAGAAGATCTAATAGCAATAAAAAACAAGTGATTTGTTAAAATATAAAATATGAAAATATGCCTGCATACATAAAATATAAAATCAGTTATAATCTGTGTCTCCCAAATACTCACTTATAGAGTAGTAATTTTTTTAATAAGATATTTTTGACTACTATTTCGAATTGGAAGATCTTTGTAGCAGTCTGGTAGATGATTAAACAAGGTTATTGAAAGTGGACAAGAATGAACATCGAGATTACAGTAGGAATAGAAAATTAACAGAATGATAATCACTTGAAACCATCGACTTGAATGGATAATAATCGCCATATTATAAGTTATATTTGATTATTTCAATTTTGAAGACAGAGGCAGATTTTGAACTCAGTAGCTATACCTGTATAAAGTTCTCCATTGATTTTTATTTCCAGATAGTGGAAGAATCTGAATGAATATTAAGAAGAAAAAAATATAAAAGAGCGGTATTTTTGAAAACGGAAAAAAAATCAGATATAGTTCATGAAAACATCAGATATAGTTCTTGAAAACATCAGGTATAAATATGAAAGTATTTTTATTCAGTACAGGATAAAATTATCAGAGTGTCTTTCAAAGTTCTTTCACGAATGGAAGATGACAAGAAAAGATGAAAAATCAAAAATATTAAAAAAAGAAAAGAAATTCGGAAGATTCGAAGAAGTGTTTGAATATTGTCTGTAAATATGCAGTTTCTGCTGGAACGCCTTTTATCAATATTCACTACAAATCCTCAGATTCATAAACTGGGTAAATGAGTATCATTTGCCCCTTTATATTGTAATATTGATTAAGTTGCCACTTTTTGAAAAATAACTGTTTCTTTCGGAGATCTTCTTTTATTCTTGGCTTGTCCGACATGTATGTTTCTTCCTAATTGAAAATCCTAATTGGTTCAACGTCTTTAGTAGTTTATTTTCAATTAACAAAAAATAATTCGCTCCTTCACCGAAACTGTTGATACAATTTTCATATTTTATTGTTTCCTTTTGCTAATACCCATGCATTAAGAAGAATTATATTCAAGCTGGAGAATGTCTTTTCAGCAGTGCAGCGCATGTTTTACTGTACAATACAATACAGTACTTTATTTTTCCTGAGACTTTTTTATAAGCATGGAAATCGTCATATACACATAACATGTGACAACAAATATTGAATATAATTCCGGCGGGGGTAATTCCTGCGGGTATAATTCCTGCTTGTGACACAATGGCGCAATAATCGGGGAATAACTGAAGTTTTACATTGAAATAGCATTGTTCATCGTACACAATACATGATACGAAATACATTATGACTATAGATATAATAAGTTGATGGATGTAGCCATTACTACGTGGTAGGAAATCATAATGAAAAATGAGGAATGGAACTTTCTATGTTTTTTACCACTTTTATTTGTAACTAACGTTACTGCAGTTTTCAAATCTATACATTAAACTACTGATGTATAAGTTTGAAAATGGCCTCTCAGGACGCAACTGCAGTAACGTTAGTAACGAATAAAAGTGGTGAAAAACATAGAAAGTTGAAGTACAATATTTTTGTCAATCGAAAACTTCAGGTTTCCAACTTCAAAACTGACGAAATTCAATACAATTTTTAGTCCGCTATTTTTTCCCCTTGGGGATGAAAATTCCTGATTCCCTTTCTTGATGCTCATTTATGCTATACAAAGAACCTACCTGCATATTTCAAGAATCTAGGTTCAGTAGCTACGGCTGTACGTTAATATAAGAGTGTCAGTCTATCAATAGGTACCCATTTATACAATATTGAATAGCATTAGCAAAAAAAAACTGAAAGGATCAGAATGAAATACATTGGTACTAATATTATAAATGTGTAAAGTTTGTGACAATGGATGGATGTAATGTATGTATATACGTTTTGTAGTGTTGATAGATCATGACCTGTAATAACACATCGGGTAGGTTCCCATGTTAACGCGGGTAAAAGAAGGGAAAATAGCTAATGTTGTATAAGTGGCTACCTATTGATTGACTGGCATTGACTTATATTAACGTACACCTGGAACTACTAAACCTAGAATTTCGAAATATGCAGGTAGGTTCTTTGTATAGCGTATATAGGCATCCAAACAGGGAATCAGCAATTTTCACCACCAAGGGGGAAAATGGGGGTTCCAATATTGTATAGAATTTCATCAGTTTCGAAGTTGGAAACCTGAAGTTTTGAGTTAATTGAAAAATATTATAACTTTTTGTTTAAAATGGTCAGTAACGAAACTTAATGCGACAAACCAAATTCTACGCGGGCGAAGCCGTGAGCAATAGCTAGTTATATTTTTACTTGAAAAATGCAGTGAATAAAATAATATATCAACTGCATTAAGTAATGAATAGCTTCGAAAATCGAATTATGTTACCTACAAAAAAATTCGCAAAACCAACATAACCGTCAACGACGTCTTCTGTCACGCGTCTGCCCGCGTTCGGATTGCGTTGTCAGCGACGACGCTTCATTGCTTAGACCCCCCTACCCCTGCGCATCGTCCCCCGTCGTTTCACAGTAGGCGTGACGCGTCATGGCTTACTGCATTGCGCCAAGTCAATCTTATCGTGATAACTTTAAAACGATATGTCCAAATTACTCAGTATGAAATTCAAAGTTCATCTATATTTTATGAGAATATGACAAATATTCTGAAATGTGCATTGTAAAAAAGTATGGAAGTTGATTGTATTAATGGCTAAGTATTTTGCATATAGTGGCTATCACATATGCTATCGCGAACTTTCATTTAGAACTATTTAAGATAACAATCTGCGTGTAACTCCAACGGTATAGGCAGCGCAGGCCTAGATAGCTCTCAGGGAGCAAGAATTTTTTCGACTTATTCATACTTATCGTTATGTTATGACCAAAAATTACACAATATCTTTGTAAATTGTAGCCTATATGTTATTCTGATGTATAAGCTGTATTTATGTAAAGTTTCATATAAATCCGTTCAGTCGTTCAGGCGTGAAAGAGCCACAAACATATATAGATACATATATACATCCATCCTCACAAAGTTTCACTTTTATAATATTAGTGTTATGATTTGTGGTAATATTTTGGTGACCCACCATGTTTCATTTATTATCATAGGTGTCTGCGCACTTGCTCGGCCCATCTGTCGGGTCAGCAGTCAGTCATCAGTTGACATTCGTAGCATTAACATCCATTGTCTCAAGCTATATATTTTTCAATATTATATACTTCGAACAGTATTCATCATTTTATTTGTGGTTCAATTAATCACATGCATGCAATCATAAAAATAATTATGAAAATCAACAATCACAATCATTCCACAACTTTAAACAATTAGTATAGAGTATAGATTTGAATTTTCTCCAATCAAAACAATGGCTTTTTGTTTTGAGGGTACAGACATAAGATTTTTAATCCATTTGAAATGAAAACACAAAAATACGTTGTTTTTCATGACATTTCATGAAGAAGTTTATCAATATTTTTCAATTCTGTTCATATAGTGGAAGTATTTTTCTGTGTTGAAGTACAGAAAATATTGATAGAATATACACACGAATCTTTCCCATGAACCACTTCCTTCACTATTCAAAATCATATGAAAATTCATTCGGTATTATTTGAGTTTATGCATTTAGACAGACTGACACAAACGGCGGGTGAAGTTTTGTTTGTAGCAATTTTTTCAGGTATTTCACAAACAGTGTACCTCAGGATCCAGTATTCGATAATTCATAGGACTCAAAAAATTGACCTGTTGAATTTCTTCAAACAATACCATACCGCCTATAACCCGAACTACCTGTAGACGACAAGAAAAGCACCATCATCTTTCTGATTACCATACTAATTGAGTTTCTTTGGGAAACACCATAAGACCGATAAAAAAACAAAAACTGATCTGAGCTTTTTGACTACTGATCAGTAAGGGAAGGTTAGAATGTGAATTTCGTAACTGTTATTATTCCAGTTTCAGGATAGTCTTATACCCTTTCAGCTGCTTTATGGGTGTTACCCATATATCATTATGTGAGGGTTTTTATGATGAATTGCTTAGTGTCAAGAGCTTCCATCCTTTTGATATTTTGCGTTTTGAACTTTCGATAATGTTGTTCCAACTTGCATATATGGTGAATATAGGCGTAATATAGGATTTGAAATCTCAAAAATTGTGACTCTCAAAAATTGTGACAGTGGTAAAAAATGGAGAATATGTGATATAATAATAAAATTCTCCCCATTATCCCGTTACACCTGTAATATGTAATGAACAGTTTTGAAGCAGGTTATATTCTCGTTGATTTTGTTTTTCTATCAATAATAATTTTGACATAATCGCTACAGAATGAGAGAATATCAAGGAAATAGAACGAGCTATATAATTCGAAACTCGAAGAAGTGGAAAAACATTACTTTGAAAAAAAAATGAAAAGAACAGGTGAACTTTGTATTCTATTCAGGAGTAGATTTTCAAATACTATTTGAATAATTTTCAGTGAAATATTAGGTTATTAAATACACGATTCACTGTACGAAATTGAGAAAAACAGAGTACATTCAGATATGTATTTACCAATGTTACTGTTGCAATGTTTGTTATTAAGTAGCAACTTGGTTTTTGTATTCTGAACTATATGAATAACTTCACAGACATTGCTGGAAGAATTGCTCTTAAACAGGCCTCTAAATATACATTACTGAAAAAGAAGTCAAAATAGGAAAAATGGTGTCACGTCAGCTAGTATTGCGCCTTGAAACAAGAATTTTTTTATTAAAGTATTGAATTTTATGAACAAACTTCTGGTACGCCATTGGGCTAAAATAAGTCCACCATTCATTCATTATTTATCAAAAGATGACCTAATCATAGCGTTATCGAAATAGCGTTCAACAGCCCTCCTTACATTCAGTTTATCATTGAATGTGAGGATGAAGAACACAGTGAAGTGAAGGCTGAAGCCTTCAAAAATGGTAAAAAGTGAAAAAAAAATAGTAGGATGAAAACTATTGGAAAAGGAGGAGAATATGATAAAAATGGAAGGAAAAATAAATTACGGGCGATCTGAGTTCGGTAAGTGAGAGAGGAGTAGTTTTTAAGGGTGAAAAATAGTTTATCTCGATTTTCGGCAAAACTACAAGTCCTATGGAAAAATTTGTAGGTAATAAAAAGATCTACAATTTTTGTATTCACAATTTTTCCACATAACCTCAAAATTTATGTGAAAAAATTCAAATAACCAAGTTTTCGTTTTTTTATTTTTATAAAAAAAAATCTTCGAGATTTGGTTAAAACTTACCTTTTTATGTCCCATATACAGTGTAATTCATTTGATATAAAATATTCATTTTTTCACCTTATTTTGACTTAATATCAAAAAAGCACCCTAATTTTCAATCGAAAATTATCGCATCAAAATATCAGCTTTTTCAAAAGAGTCGATGTGCTTTTTGTTCGTTCAAATCTCTACTTTGTGATGGTTAAGAAAAATATACATCACTCTAGTAAATGTTCTCAGAATTTGCAAAAAATTTTAGCCCATTAAAAGGTATTTCATAGAGAAGTGGCGAAGGAGCTAGGAGGGCCAGGGCCTAAAATTTGTCAAATTTGTCCAATGTTTTTTTGAGAAAGATGCAAGTAAAGAAGATATATAAAATGGATTACAATTAATCAAATCCATTTATGAATGTAAAAATGAAAAAAATTACAATGAATCAATTAAGATTTCGAAATATCAATTGACAAAAATTAAATCATCTTTCATTTTGGCAAACCTGTCACCCATAGAAGGAGCAGCAGAACAACATTGTTACAATGCATATTACCAGCTTCAAACATGGTTGGATAACGAACTGATAGCAACAGATTGGGGCTGGAAGCAACATCAACATGGCATTATGCCCAAATTTACAGAAAAGGAATTAATTCCGGAAGTATTGGTTGAAACTATTTGCTGTAGCTGTAAAGCTGGATGTAACAGTTTGAAATGCAGCTCTCGAAAACATGGTTTAAAATGCACAAATTTATGCTCACATTGTCATCGTTCTAAAAATTGCTCCAATGTGGAAGAAAAAACCTACGAGGAACTTATTGATTCAGATGAAATTGTGGATGAAGAACCAATGCAGATTGGAAATAATTTTGGAGACGAAGAAGGTAATGGTCTTGAAGATTTTGAAGATCAACTAACGATAGAGATATGCTATCAAAGAGATAAAAACTAATGGATAAGTGATTAAAATTCAAGATAAAATATTTATAAATGACATGATTAACGTTTTCAAAAATATTATAAGCAATATCAAAATCAGAATGAGGTATCCAAATTCAATAGTACGATTTACGTATATATTCATATTTTATGAGATGTTCTATGACATGGATGTAATTAGAATTGAATAAACCAACTTTTTGACTGAATAAAATTGGAGCAATCACATTTTTTTGGGAAATGTATATTTTTACATCTTCAGAAAGTAGAGATTCCAACGAATAAGAAGCACACTGACTTTTTGAAAAAGCTGATATTTTGATGCGAAGTCAAAATAAGCTGAAAATATGAAATTTTCAAATAAAATAAATTATAGTGTATTTGGGACATTAAAAGATAACCTTTCATCAAATTTCGTTAATTTTTTTCGAAGAGATAAAAATAAAAAACAAAAAACTTGGTATTTTGCATTTTTTACATACATTTTGAGGTTATGTGAGAAAATTGTGAATACAAAAGTTGTAGATCTTCCTATTACCTACTACTTTTGTCTATAAGATTTTCAGTTTTGCCGGAAATCGAGATAAACCATTTTTAATGTAATTTATGTTTCCTCCCATTTTTATCATATTCCCCTCTTTTTGTAATAGGTTTCATCGTACTGTTATTTTTTTGGTTTCAAAAATGATCTACCCTGGTCTAATAGATTCGTGAATTATATGTCTTATCCTTATCCTGAAGTTTCCATTAAGGTGAATCTGGTAACACAAATCGAGTACTCTGGATGTCTTATAGCTTATACATGTACGAAGGTCATAATTCGTATCCTGAAGTATTATCAAAAAAAGGTAGTTTGGTACGCCTTCTGTGGTTCATACTCGAATTAATAATGTATCAATTAATAATAAATGTTTCGATAGTAGTAATATCGTTAACACGGCTCCAAACTTGTCTTGTCTCTGTCATATATCGCAGATCTCATAACGAAACTTGTTCAGACTTTTGAATAACTTGAATATATTAAAATTGCTGATGAAACTATTCCTTCTGTAAACTCAATTTTTCTGAAGTTAAACATAAAACGCCATTATTATATTGTGTAGCAATTCTGTGAATGATATCTGATTCGATTCCATCACGAATGTTTGGAAAACAATCGAATAGAGAAAAGTGTTTTTCGTATAATGCAGCATACATATAAAAGTATTTGTTTTTTTCTTCCAGTCTGTGTCTGAAAGTTACTTTTTTGCATAATCTACACATATTTGTATAGAGTAAAATTTTGAAATTGATTGCTTCCTTCCTTTCTTTGGAAAACTCCCACATCTTTTGTATCAAGATGGAGAAGTAGAAAGCAAAAGCCTTTTTTTCCCAAAAAATGAATCTCTCCTAAAAATATACCCTTTTGATTAAAAACTCCAATATTGAAACATCAACTTATATGTTGATGTTTCACCACTATACATCAAAAAATTTCATTTAAAAATACAGTGACTCAATAAATTAAGATAAGTGGTGAATAAACACGGAAAAACACAGAAGTAGCTGCAAAAGCTACTTGTATATGTGTATATGAAGGCTGTAACAAAAGAAGTTTAATATAAGAGTATAAGTTTTCAATATAAAGTCGAAATTATAATTATGGTGAAATTTGGAGTTTGACATAATCGATAAAAAATGTAATATCTAATATCTGAATATCTTTGTATCAAAACAACCATGATACTGATAATTTCATTCTAATTCTAAGGTTTTTTCTCGAATCTGTTATATTTAAGTCACAATCCGGTTAATTCATTCTACATTTTCAGAGTAACGTCGTTTATTACTGGATAACACGACATATAGACACCGCCCTTTGTAATCAGTTGTAATAGGTGTAATTCAGTTTTATTTCCTCTAGTTTTTGCTTGAAAATTGTATTGATTATTGGTCTGTTACACTTTATTATTTTCTTTTTGAATAACTTATGAACAGATATATTCTTTAGCTCAACAGACTATATATTCTTGGGGCAAGGTAATTTGCACTTTGTTGGCCTATACATTTTTCACTTCTGGGAAAGAAAATTGCATCAGCTCTGCTGGTATTGTGAGAATGTCCATGCGGGGTGACTTGAATGCTATTAGCTTTGACATGAAGTAGAACCTCATTAACAAATATTTATCGCACATCGATACATTGGGATGCATTATAGCGTTAGAAGAAAATGTCAGCTTTTTGCCAAACATAATTTTCAGAACTCATTTGTGCAAAACCTGTATTTGGTTCAAGAAGCAATCATTGACCATACCTCAGCCCAAAATCCCATAAGTAAGGACTCTATCAAGGAAGAATAAACAGTTTTCAACTGGGTAATGTTCAAGAAATCCTTCAAATATTTGAATTTGGATAAAAAGCCTTTCATTTTTGCTGATATTTATTTTGTTTGCATATTACTAAGACCGTATTATTTTCTCAAAAGCGATTGCAGTTCATTCCATAAAGAGTTACCTTGAATAAGCATATGAGTAAGACATGACATCGTATGAATTTTTTCAATATTAAAATTTCAATTGAGAAACATAATATTGCAAAGAGATTGTTTCTGAATAAGACTTTCATTCGCCAATCAGTAACTTCAGCTCATATTTTTTAAAGTATATTTTAATTTTTTGATGAAAGCGAATAATGTTTTCGAAATGTACATTTTTACCACTTTTTTCATTGATCATGATTGGAAAGAATGTTTATTAGGCAGTCAACAAATTTGTTCTTCAATCCCAAGGTCAGATGTCATAAGTTATTCAGATATTCTTCTTAAGATATATTTCTATTTTGGTGATCTGTGCCTGTGACAAATTGGCGTTCTTATATAATATTTATTTGTGTTCTGATTGTTTATTTTCTCATTTTCAATTATTTTCTATTCAACTCACTTATGTTAATACATTGGTTCTGTTATTTTCAGTATTTTTGATATTATGTTCTTTTTTATTTTATTTTCTCTTCCACAGATTTGAGATTTTTTCAGACAATATAAATCCGAACCTGTAACTTTCAACTCTCGGTTTATCTCGTACGAAATCATAGTAGTAACACCTCGTTGTGAAATTTTCAGGAAATAGTTCAGTTCGGATAGTCAACTATACAAAACTCTAGTATTGAACACGTCTGAAGAAGCTGGTATATAGTGAAACACGTATTGCATTTCCGCGAACTGTTTTGTGAAATGTGAAAGAAAATATTCAGATATGAAGTATTGTATGTTGAATAACATGTTTCATGAATGTTGAAGTGCCTATCTTTCAATTGAGAATTGTAGTTCGTTTTTTTTTCCGAAGGTTACGTTAGGTTAGGTCTGAAGTGAGCGGGTCTATTCGACCCTCCACCGCAATCCGCTAGGTTTTATTGTGGCTCACACCTATTCACACTTGACCAAATGAACCCAGCTTCTTAACGAAGCCGATTAGTTTGTATGGTGAGTGGTCTTTCAGGTCAAATGGTAAGAGAGTACGGCTCTGCCGAGCGCTAAAAACCCCAGCGAGGCAAGCACAAAGGCGACACACACTGTCTTCGACAGTCCGAGCCTCAAATGACAGTGATCTGTAAGAAGGTCTGTTAGACATCGTAGTTCATCCCTACTGTAGTCAATCAACTGTTTGCTATCAAGCTTCGAAGCGTGAATAAACGCCTTGGAGTGAGTCAATCCTGGAAGATTCTGCCAGAAGCCCATAAATATTTTTGCCATCCAAGTGTTCAATGTTTGTTTGGCAGAGCCTAAAGCGATGCCAATGACAGGTTCTGGTCTCCCTTGCAAGGGAGTCAGCAGCCTCATTGCCTTCCCAGTATGGCCAGGAATCCAGACCAGAGACAATCTGTTAAGTCCTCCTATCGAGGAGTGTCGTTTTTGGCAATTTGCTACCAATTTAAACGTTGCTCGGTAGGAGCTAAGAGCTTCCAACGCTGCATGACTGTTCGAGAATATTTTAATTTAGATTCTTCTAATATCTCCGCACACAATTCAATACGGTAAATTTCTGCTTGAAATACAGTCGCATAGGTTCCCAGGCAGGTATATATCTCTGTCCTGGGTCTACGACTAAAAACACCTGCACCAGAACCGGAAGGTGTTTTCAATTCATCTCTGAATTAACAACTATCTGCTCTCAATATTTTATTCTTCCGGAAGATCTAGTCCTCTTTATTTGGGAACAGTACTTTATAAGACAGTTCTTAGTTGACAGTTGTGGACATAAAGTCAGAGTTCATTTCCAGAATGCTGTGACTTACAGTGTCTACCAACAGTCTGTTCCAATTAAATTGATTTGTGCAATTGGCAATGTGCACAAGTCTGAATGCAGTCCATCTAGCCTCTCTCTCTCTCTCCAGAAAAATGTGGAGAGGAGGATATCCAAGGCCGCTGACGGTTTGATACTGATGGCATCACTGACCGCCAGACAAGCCTGGGCCGTTTTCTGTAAAGCCTTCGGCCACCAGGCAATTGCACCATTAGTGATCACTGGTCTGACAATCATCACATAAATCCAGTGTATTTATTTGGGACCTAAACCCCAAATTTCACTACAAATCCTTCGACATGTCCATAGAGACAGTCTGGCTTTGTGTAAAACTTTTTCCAAATGAGCGTTCCAGGTGAGTCTTTCATCAAGGACAATGGCAAGATATTCCACCTCCGTTCCAAATGGAATGACTTCACCATTGAGGGAAAGTGGCGTTCGATCATCCAATTCTCTTCTCCTGGTGAAGGGGCTTATCACAGTTTTGCTGGGGTTGACATACATCTGCTTCCTCAGGCACCAACTGTGAACAACGTCTAACGTGCTTTGAAGGATATAACAAGCTATCCTTCCCGACATGGACCTTGCCAAGATGACAAGGTCATCTGCATGAGCTTGCAGATCTACTTTTCTTCTGTCGGGGGCATCAAGCAGACTATCTATCAGGAGCGACCACAGAAGGGGATGTAATACCCCACGTTGACAGTAGCCCCTGGTAATCCTGAATCTAATGGCCTTGCCTTGAAGAGTCGTAGTTGGAGTTCTGTATACCTTTCTTAGCCAGAGACGATCCTATAGATTCAGGTAGTGGATTGTCAAATGCTCCTTCAATATCAAGAAATACAGCAACCGCAATCTCCATGTTGCCAAAGGATTGGGAGATTTTATCTACAAGGTTGTTTGATGCTAAATCTGTCGATTTCCACGTTTGATGATCATACTGGTGGTTATTCAGGGGGATGCATATAATGCTACCCTCCTGATGTGTCCGTCCAGTATCCTGTCAAGTCCTTTCAACAGGAAAGATATAAGGCTGATCGGTCGTACCGATTTAGGGTGTGGGTCTCTCCGACCCACTTTCGGTATACATACCACCCTTGCTGCCAACCAACTGGGTGGTATATAGTTCCACGCCAGACTAACTCTATACAATTTTGAGAGAATAGGTAAAATTATTTCCAGTCCGTTTTGAAGAAGAGCTGAAATATACTATTCCCTCCAGAAGATTCTAAGGGCTGAAACAAATTGATAGCCCATTCAACTCGAAGTCTTGAATACGGTTGACATCAACCATAAAAACGTTCTCCTTCACTTTATTAACAGAAGGATGAGATATCAAAGAAAGAGTAATGTTTTTTTATGATTATTATGATTGGAATAATTCGTTAATTTCACAGAAAATAATAAAATTACTTTGAAAAGATTAACGATTGATTAAATTCACAATTTCCGCATAAAGCCAAAGTTACAAATTCTTGTTGAAATCTGAGTTATCAGAGTACATTTGTCGTTATATAATAAATGTTTTATTGATTGCAGTTCTGCAGTTATTGATTGCAATTTTCCAACTTTTGCAAAAACTCATCACCAGAAATCGGAAAATCAAATTACACCCGTTAAGTCATAGCAGTTTTTGGTTTCAGCAAACTTTTTATTGAAAAGGAACTCAGGCATAGGTTGTGCTATATGACTGACTAAGTCACCAAAATGCCACTTTTTCTCTGTATCAAATTTTATTCATTATTCAAAGTTAACTTTTTTCGTGCTTCAAATGCTTGCTTGACGATATATTTGTATTTCTTTTTTTATCAACTTAAGGACCAGTAATCAATCATTAATTGCATATAAACTGTTTCAATAAGTAGATGCTACTGTGTATTACACGTCTTTCAGCATATACTTGATATACGATTGGTTCGCTTCGTATTAATATGAAAATAATGAATATAATTATTTTCATAATTACTCCGTAACAAGTTAATTTCACTGACATCTAGATAGATGATGATGGATACGTGTCAGAGGCTATTCAGAATATGAGAATTACTATAATAGTTGCTGTTGATGTAATGCAAACTTCTAGGAAACCAGGAATATCAATTATCGGAAAATATTAAGAGTTGATAGGTATCTGACATATTTGATTCAATATTTTTCCTAGATAAAACGTTAATTTAGTTACACATTTTCAACTATTTTACAATTCGAAATTTCTTCTTTAGCATTATTTCAAGAGATAATGATTTTTAGAAAAATAATAGAAACTAGGCATCATCCTGGCAGGCTATGATGATGTCTTTAACACCGTGCTCTACCTCAGTCACGAGATGAGCCGATACCAGATACAGCGTCTGAGACAGACTTTCAATGAAGGCATAAACTGTTGACATGTATGACTTCCCTAAATATCAAACTCATAAAACAAGTCAAAAAAGGAAACCTAGGAAAACATAGACATCCATAAATTTAAAGATCATAATTCACTTATCGAGAAACAAATAAATACAAATCAATACACAACAAGATCTAACATTCAATATATTACACAATAAAACACACATTCCTAGAAACAATGAACCTAGAGAAACCCCAACACAAAGGATTTTACCTGATGTAACCCAAGTACAGACAAATTTAAAAAGACATCCGGATGAATGGAGAGGACAAATACCTACACTAAGGCGTTTTAACTGTATGAAAGAACAAACAAGAAGATGAAACGTTCAGTTTAACAAGAGCCATGAAGCCATGAAGATGCCAGCACAGCGTGCTAGCGAAAGCGCAGGCATATAATAATTTGAAGTTAGTAAAGCTTCAAATGTTAATATCAAAATATTGAAAATGAAGGAAAGCTAGTTGCAGCAACCATATATCTTTCTCTCTCTTTATATATATATATATATATATATATATATATATATATATATATATATATATATATATATATATATATATATATATATATATATATATATATATATATATATGTGTGTGTGTGTTGTGTTCACGAATTATTTCATTATTGATTTGTATCATACACCCTCGATAAAATCTCTATCTCTATTTATATCCTGGACCCGGATGTCACGCAGGTAGCTATAGCTGCCTACGTGGTCATGTCTGATGTAGCCTGGGAATTACAGGTCTTCTAACTGGAACCACAAATGTGCGATTGGCTTCTATTGTTGACTTCGTACGTATGTGTTGTTTCCTGCTTTCGGCAAACAAGTGTTGCCCATTTTTACACTTGGCTGCACCTCGCTTATGAGGCCAATAGCCAGAAACACGTGCCTGCGGTTTGTCCCCCTTTTTTGAATGATGTGTCCACGAATTGTTTCATTATTGATTTGTATCATACACATTCGATGAGATTTCTATCTCTATTTATATACTGGACCCGGATGTTACGCAGGTAGCTATAGCTGCCTACGTGGTCATGTTAGATGTAGCCTGGGAATTCTAGGTCTTCTAACTGGAACCACAAATGTGCGGTTGGCTACTGTTGTTGACTCCGTGTGTATGTGCTGTGTTTCCTGCTTTCGACAAACAAGTTTTGTATATATATATATATATATATATATATATATATATATATATATATATATATATATATATATATATATATATATATATATAAGAGAATAATTAGTGACTGGATTAACTATAAATCGGTTTGATTCGTGAGGTTGCAGTCAATAGCTGGGCTGTTACAAAGAAAACTCTTTGTTATATGTCAAGCTTTCAGTATATTTCACACCTTCCTCAGGACAACTACAATAACAAAGATTATATATCTTGTAAAAAATATATAAATATGGAGAACTTACTAACGTGAGAATAAAATATAAAATGGTTCAAAAACAGATAGAAAAACATTAAATAATGACAGTTGATAAAAATTTTGGCTGACAATGTCAAGTGGGAGAATTCTGAATGATACTCGAATTACTAGATTTTTTTTTTCTTTATCATATTTCAGTAGGTACGTGTAAATTTTGCTAAGACTTAGACTGGGTACTGGGTATGGACCTTTCGGATTTAGTGTGGGTTACTGTCATCCCAGTAACGGCAATTATGTCATTCAAAAAAAATTTACTTTCATTGGAAAAGCACGTGTTGAATGATAGGTGCGGATCATCAATTAGTAGCTGGCTCAAATGTTCACAAAATTGCAGCCTTCTATCAAGATCATCTTCATTGAGTTCCTGTACTAATTTAATTTTGTACGGATGAAATTTTAGGCTTTTAATATCCGTATTATGGACGAACGAGAGACACCCGTGGCTGCAGCAAGCTGACGGGTACTCTGAGTATGATCAAAACAGCGACTGTTATTAAACAGGCGAGCAGTAAATCTAGCACAACTAGTATGTTGATAATAAAGTTTAACAATTTCAACTCGTTCAGGAATGGAATAAACCATTTTTACAGTAAAGTTGAAATAATTTCAAAAGCAACCAAACTGAATCAATGAACGTTTGCCTAAATTATTTCTGTACACTTATCTGCTGTTGTTATTTGAACCAAAAAACGCACGAGAGAAAATGAGGAATGTAGTAGTGATAAAAATGCCGTTTTTTCGCATTTTCATTAACACCAAAAATATCGAGTAAATGTTCTTGCTTTTTTTATAACTATTCAAGTTAATACAACAAATTAGGTATCATTGGAAAGATAATTTTGTGCCCTTTCAAATGATATATCACTCGACCCCACTTTCCATTCAAAATTATAGGGTTGTTACTCACCCTCGCTAGGGGGTTGAAGGCACAGGTAGAAAAATACATCTAAAATATGTCCCCCTTGAAAGCAAAATTGACCTGTCCGAGTATTTTTGCGTTAAGTTACAAAAAAAGGAGAAAAGCAAGGTGCATACTTTTCGTTGGACAGCTCTGTATACGAGTATAAGGGTGTTAAAGAGAATGAGAGCAGAAGCCAAATGTTTTGTATCACACATTCGAACATTCCAGAATTTACCTTATTTTCTTTATTTGGGTATAACAAAATTGAAAATCTGCTCATGTAATTTTATTGGATTTCAAACTTTTGACACATAAAATAAGACTGAATTTTACGGTACCTTTCAAAGTGAAACCAACCACTATTATAAAATTGCAATACCAATTTCTGCCGTTGTGATAACAATAAAATAAATGAAAAAATTTGTTACGGTGTTCGCAAAAATTTCCGTTACGGAACTCATGCCGGTAGATGAAGAAACTGGAATTTGTAGAATTTAACGCTTCTTCTCTCAGTCTCCGTCGATCTTCCGCAATACCGACAATATGACCATAAGGTTATAACCTTTTTCGCCGTTGGACTCAAATTGTGTGTTGTTCTACTCTCAGATACAAAGCACCAGTTCAGTCAACGATGTGGTTGAATGAAAAAAAATGATAATTAGGAATAATAATAACGTGATAGTTCGTACTGGCACCTCTAGCGTAAAATGAATCTATTGAAAACACTTTTCCAACACCAGAAGAAAATTACGGTCTCTCGACACGTGTTTCGCTAACCAAGTTAGCGTCCTCAGGAGATCATAATGATCTCATAATGTATTGGAAACGTATGTATTGATATAGATTATATGCATTGCATGTTGTAGTTGCATTCCGAACACGTTGGTTTATCGATTCCATCAAGAGTTTTTCCTTTTGTAAAGGAATCCAAGCATTGTAGTTTTCCTGTAAATTTGAGTAGGTTTTTTGATATTCTATTTATGTTGTGGTGTGAACTTCTCAAAAGATATGTATTCAATTGCTGTTCATCTTGTTGCATACCACCCATGAATCGGGGAGCCAAAAGAATAAGAAGAAAAAATCAATCATGAATATGAAACAAGGCATAAAGAAAATGAACATGTCAATACTACCCAAACTAAAAGAAATGTGGTAACACGAAACTACACTTACCTAGTATCTGAAACATTCAATCACTTACCCGAAACATTCAAAAAATATCTTACTTCGCACTATTCGCTGAATATGATCAAAAGAATATTCAAAAAATTCATTGTTCAATTCGGAAGAGATACAGTAGGTATACTTCTTGATCGAAGGTAGATAAAAGCTTACCAACCATTTGTTTGAAGGTGATTGACAATGTTTCATGATGAATTTCACTAGTTCGGACTTCCATTGTTAGATATATAAAATGATATGGAATCCCTGAAACAACTAACACCAAAGCCAACGTCATCAACATGAGTTCCCGCCCGCTCACGGTAATAGAGGAATCCTTGTTGAGGAAAGGCCTAAATTTTGCCATCACGCCAATATCTGTGCCCACTTTGGAGATTATTACTGCAGTGGATTCCACGAGTTCCCTCATTGACCAGACCGAGGCAGAAGAATTCAGATGGAAAATCAGAGAACAGCTGGATTGAGAACCAGTTCCAACATCTAACATCAGAAATGAAGAACGTAAAGCTCTGAACGGCCTTCGTAGAGACAACACAATCAAGATCCTATCTGCAGATAAAGGAAACGCTACTGTGGTGATGGATTTTTCGGACAATGAGAGATCATCGTTAACACCGCAACAAAGTAAGCTCCCTCACTTGTATGGTCTACCCAAAATCCACAAGAAGGACGTTCCGCTTAAACCTATCATTAGCTCTAGAGATTCGGCTACTCAAAACTTGTCTAGATTTTTACTTCCCATAATACAACCATTACCAGGATGAACATCGTTTATGTGAGGAATTCAAGGCATTTTGTCGAACTACTAGCGTCAATTGAAGTCACATAGGAAGATCAACTAATTAGTTTCGACGTGGAAAGCCTTCACACACCGGTCGAAGAAGCACTCCAAATCATACAGTAAAAGCTATCCGAAGACGGGAACCTGAAGGAGAGAACGAATCTACCTATAGAAGTAATTATGGAATTACTAGGATGCTGTGTACGAAACTGTTATTTTCAACTGAAGGACGAATTCTTTACACAAGATGAGGGACTGCCAATGGGATCGCCACTTTCACCAGTCATAGCCAACATATATATTGAGTGGTTTGAACTTCTGGCCATTGAAGAAGCCCACAAGGAACCTCGAGTCTGGTTGAGATATGTTGACGACACCTCCATAATATGGAACCATGGAAATACTGAACTAGACGCCTTCCTGAAACACATCAACAACGTGAAACCTTCCATCACTTTCACAATGGAGAAGAAAATCCACAACGAATTGCCATTCTTAGACGTTTTGGTGAAGAGGACCGACACTAAGTGGGATATATCTGTATACCGAAAATCCACTCACACGGGACATTATCTGAAACACGAATCCAATCACGATCAATCAACTGAAAGAGAAATCATCAAGACTCTATCAGATGGTAGAAGCGATGGTAGAAAATATTTTGGCTAAAAAACAGCAGGAGCCTAGCAAGGAAGGGAAACCGTCACAACCAGTGCTTGCACTTCCCTACATCAGAGGATTATCGGAGAGGTTAAGCAGAGTTGGTTCCAAGTACAACATCAGAACGTGCTTCAGATCCGGTAACACTATCCGTAGCAGCCTCACGAAAACCAGGCCACCAAACGCGGACTGCGATTCCAAGAATTGCATTTACCGGATACCCTGTAAGTACGAAAAGTGAAAGTACTCGAACGACCCATAGATATTCATCTCTTGGATGACTAGTCCAGTCATCACCCGAAGACGATTGTAGATACTAACAATCGAAACGTCGTGAACTAGCTTGGCTTGGAATATTTCAACTTTTTATTTTTATTTTCATTTTTAATTCTTTATTTTTATTTTTTTGTTCAAATGTTCTATTTTTACTTGTATTTTATTTCACTATCATCTCATTTCAAGTTTTTTTGCTTAATATAATTATTATTTCCAGCTACTCATTTTCAATTCTTTCTTTTTTTAGTTGTTTCCGGGATTTCAAATCATTTTATATGTTAGACAATGAAAGTCCGAACTAGTGAAACTTACCAACCATTTCCAATTCACTTGCCAATTAAATCATTAAATCTAGACTGTCCTACGTAGTTATAAGGTTTTAATTATTTTAACGTATCGATAATGTTTCAAATTTGAATTAGTTTTTAATATCTATAACCGTGCAAGTGGCACACCTGTTAGCAATACAAGAACCGGAAACCCTTTCACGCACAAACAAATCGATTTTAGTGGAATTTATCCTGTTGTATTTCATCACAAGGTATTTCTAACCCAGTTCATGCAAACATAACTTTGTCATCCTTCGTATAATTTGTAAAAATTGTGAAGGAATCCGTTTGACGTGAAATAATCTGGGATGATTTTTTTTCTAAATATAAAAAATAACATCAAAATCGCACTAAATGTTAAAAAGATGTCCCAGATCAAAATTTCGAAGTGGCCGTTTTTCATGCATCTGAGTGTATTTTTGGATAGTGGGTTGAATACAAGCCTGTTACGAAAGTAAATGTATAGTCACACCAAATCAGTGCAAATACTTTTCAGAGAGTAGATGTAAAAACATGGATGTTATAATAAAATGCTTGACTGAATCTGGTGATTTTTCAACTCCTGAAAGGAATCAATCCTCTTCATCCTCCGCATGTGGAACCTTCTCAAATTTGTCTTTCGAAGTGCCGATACTTCCTCATACGCTCCGTCGACTTTGAACCTAATTATCTTTGAAAAATCGTCGCTAATTTGTTTGCTGCCACAACAACGCGATGCGACATACGGGGTGTTGAGTGATGCCTTGTTTACATCACTTCCGCACCTACTGCCGCAATTTACGACGTTTTTAATTAACCAGATTGTCAAGCATTCGTTAGAAATGCTGAATGGATCGCCGAACATGTGGACGAATATATTGGTCTGTTGAAATTTTAATTTATTTGTCGGGGAGTTTTTGAGGGTTGGCGACAGTTGTGACGAAAGTAAATCATCTGTAGAATTAATTTGGTTTTCAAATTCTCAAATTTCCAACTGAATACCACTTCACTAAGAGTTTAGTTTCAAATAATTCATTTTAAATTCCACAATTTTGATTTCAACAATTGATGAAGTAACAAAAATTGAGAATAACATCAACAATAATCTTAAAAGTTTGTGGAATTATATTAATATCAAAAAAACGTACTTCCTACCATCCAAAATGCATTATGGATAGTTGTGAGCGAAAATAGCCATGATTTTGTTAGCAAAAATAGCAATGATATTGTAAATCATTTTGCAGACTAATTCTTAACTGTTTATATTGATGAAACAGTAACCTAACCTAACCTAACCTAACCTTACCTAACCAAATTGAGTAAGACACTTGATATATGTAGTATAGCGTTGATGTTGAAGAAAATGTGAAATGGTCATGCCATTACTCTGGAAGTTGTCTACGGTCCCAATGGAATCCCGCTGTTTTTGAATAAAAAAATGCATTTTTATCCTGGCCAAACCCATTCACATGATATTCAACATTTCTATATTATAAAAGTGGATCACATAATGACATAAATATCAATCAGTTTGCAATTAATCTGAATTACCCAAATTATTAGATAGTCTAATAACGAAAACAATATCATGGAATTGAAGACATAATTATGAATCAGCAACATGGATTCAGTGGTGGTAGATATACCAGTACAAATCTGTCCATTTATCAACACTCAATAATTATAAATACCTTTGCAAAAAGACATCAAGTTGATTATATTTACAAACATGTTTCAAAGGCATTCGACCGACTAAATCACAAATTGTTGTTGGGTAAGCTGAATGCTTTGGGTATTCAGAAAAACATTCTAAAATGGAGTGAAAATTATCTTAGATACAAAATCCAATATTTAAAATATGGTAACACAATATCTTCCTCAATCGCAGTTCCATCTGGTGTATCGCAGGGATCCCATTTAGGACCATTACTTTTCAATCTATTTGTAAATGACTTGAATCATGTGGTTCTCTGTAGTGAATTTCTTCTGTTGGCGGATGATCTGAAGATATGTGTGATTGATGACTTATGATCACTTAAATGAAATGAATAAAAACACTTTTTTCTAAATACCACTGGTAGATTTTATTTATACGACCGGTTTCGGGTTTCACCCCATTATCAAGTATACTTGATAACGTGTACTTGATAATGGAGTCAAACCGGTCGTATAAATAAAATCTACAAGTGGTATTTGGATAAAAGTGTTTTTATTAATTTCATTTGGTGATCTGAAGATATTTAAAGTTATTCATGACTCACTTGATACTGAATTATTACAGTACGTTTATTACCATTGTTAGAACTGTTCGTTGGATGGCGATTTATTGACGTTCGAGTCAAAAACTTCTAGCGAGTACCATGATGACATAAATGACAATGTATTCGATGAATCTTTTGAGCAAATAATAGACCTCATTACACCCAACTCTGTGATCGTGATGAATAACACAAGTTATCTTTCCAGAGAAGTTGAAAGAATACCAACTGATGCATGGGGAAAAGCGTATATCATCGAGTGGCTTCGGCAAAAAAAAATATACCACCTGATGATGAAAGTGTGGTTGAAAAAGTATTACTGTATTCAGTATGTTCAAATGAAGGACATGTCATGGAATATGTAGTCAACAAGATGGCACAGAAAAAAATATTATTGTTTTACGTCTGCCCCCTCATCATTGCGAACTAAATCCCATTGAACTTAAGTGAAAAATGTCAAAATACTCTTTGAAAAGTCCAAAAAAATGTCGATTCTGGAGAAGTTGAATAGGTTTTGAACATGTTACGAAAGAAGAGAACAACATGAGATTTTTTCCATGGGATCCATCTGATGATAACAAACCATATTTTTTTCTTATGCCTAATATTGTTTCAACCGAGCAACAATACCTCATTTGTATTATGCAGATATCTCAAATTGAAATGTATATCAATGGATAAACATAGTTTTCATTTCTAATGAGTATTTTCTTAATAAATACACAAACGCACGCCACTGCAAACGACCTGAAGGCTCATAAAGCCTTCTGTTTGCGACCCGTTTGAGGAACAAAAATAGGCAGAACCTGGTAAAATATTTTAAACCCGCTTAATAAGATGTGGTAATTCATGAAGAAATCATAGAATTTTGTTTGAGCATTCATTACTTTTCACTAAGCATTAGGAAACAGACCATAATTATATGTTGATTGCATCAACTGCCCGTCGCGTATTCTTTTCGATTGTAATGAAATTGCTACTATTCATAATAATATTTCTATTTGAATTAGACATGTTTCATTATAACGATAGGTTTCGATTAAGATATTGAGATTTCTGAATAACATATATAAATGGTTGGTATTCATGGTGGAATTTGAATTCAAGGATTGTTTTCTTATTTTCATGAGGTTATGTGAATCAGTGAAGAACAGCAATTTGTTTTCCATTTGAATCATTTGCATCGGTTTATTTCAGTTTTATTTTATTTGATTCATTTTGAGTTGCCTCAGTAGATGCTCCCGTAGAATTAGGTTCTTGTCACTGTCGTCATCATATTTTCAAATAAAACCTGTGAATTTCTGTGGAAGGATTTAAAATTCAGTCACAATCACATTTGAATATTTGATTCCATTTGCTCAATTTGAGTAGGAAAATGACAGCGATTGAAATTGTGGCAACGACACCTAAACTCTGTACATGCAACAAACAAAGTAACCCAAACAATGATAGATGCGTGATCACCACGTGATCACCACGCACATTTGAATCTGTTGGGTACAATAAACAAACTTCCTTACGCTGGCCAATTAGATTCAACTGCAATCGGCTGGCGGAATTCATTCAGGAATATCACTACAGGGTCAGAGTTGTGAGTTACATTCTAACGCCTGTCATGTGTACATATACGGTATTTGGAAGTACTGATACGGCTGAAGAAAATGCTAATTCGTGTCCCTATACTCCATCTAAAAAATTGTCCCATACCCAGCCAAATATTGTTAAAGAAAATAATAAAGATTCGGTCGATCTTTATCGCTGTCATTTTTATGGTTGTTGAGGAGAAGCGTTTCATCGCTATAAAACTCTGTTTTGGTGACCTAGCCTTTCATTTTTTCATAGTTTTATTGGTTTGAAGGAAATTATCTCATCCACTTTTTTATTTCTCACACATTTTTCTATTGACTCAATCCACGCCAATGATGTCGCAGGCAGAGGTTAGTTACGTGGTAGGAAATGATAATGAAGAAATAGGAATTGAAACTTTCTATGTTTTTCACCACTTCTATTTGTAACTAACGTTACTGCATTTGTTCGAAGGTGATTGACAATGTTTATCTTAAACCCACTCAAACGGGACATTATCTGAACCACGAATCCAACCACCAATAATCAACTAAAAGAGGAATCATCAAGACTCTAGTAGACGGTGCTTTCGGGCTGTGTAACACGAAGGAAGGTCTCGAGAAGGAACTAGACATAATCAAAAATGATCTTCAATGAAATGGCTACTCCAAAACGATGGTAGAAAGTATTTTGGCTAAAAGACAGCAGGAGCCTAGCAAGGTAGAGAAGCCGTCACAACCAGTGCTTGCACTTTCCTATATCAGAGAATTATCGGAGAGGCTACGCAGGCTACATCAGAACCTGCTTCAGATCCGGTAACATTATCCGTAGCAGCCTCACGAAAACCAGGCCACCAAACGCGGACTGCGATTTCAAGAATTGCATTTACCGGATACCTTATGAATGCGGAAAAACCTATATTGGTGAAACTAAGAGGCCCAGGGCCGTCGTCATGGGGGATGGAGGGGGAGCCTCCCCCTCTGCTTTTTCGACTTAAGAAAAAGTTGGGAAATTTTGGGCCATGAAGTTAGAAAAAAATAAAAGTAAAAAAGTGAAAAAAAATTAAAAAATAAAAATGAGAGAAAAGAAAAGGAGAGGTTGCTACTGCGGACCTTCGGAACCAAGGAATACAACGCTTTGCGATGCTTGGTTGGCCGTTAGCAGCAAAATATTTAATCCTTTCTGAACATACCCTTGCTCAGTGGAGACGGGTGGGGTTCTTTATCGAACAAAAAAAAAAAAGAAAATAAATCAATAAAACTCGAATAGTTATACCAACTATATTATCCAAATTAAACAACCTATCAAGTTCGAAAATCCTCAACAAAATCAAATAAATGTTAATTGCTTGTCGTTGACAATTGACAGGGTGACAATGTTGTGGAACCGGAGCTGGAAAAATATCTCAAAATAAGAGTCCGTCGATGAAAAACGTTTGACAGTTGGGGAAATCGCAATTATGAATGATGGCTAGCCTGATTTCAGTAAGGAAAAGAGTGAGAGGAGTGACAGGAAAAGAAAGAAAAAGAGGGGCTATGGTGTAAACAGGGGTCAAAGGTCGATCTTCATGTAAATATTGCATGAGATGCAAAAATGCAATCTTGTAAATTGTATGGTAATATTATGTTCTTGAGGCAATTATTCGTCATAAATGTACTAGTTACATGCGCTAAATTCCTTAACCTTTTAGTATATATACTGAAAGTGTACACTGTTAACGCTAGAGGTAAGTTGTTTATTTTGACCCACTATAGGTTCTTTTAAAGTTGTTATTTTTATGCTTTTTTTCTTTAC
The DNA here is from genome assembly GCF_025532065.1 of Leptinotarsa decemlineata. Taxonomy (NCBI): domain Eukaryota; kingdom Metazoa; phylum Arthropoda; class Insecta; order Coleoptera; family Chrysomelidae; genus Leptinotarsa; species Leptinotarsa decemlineata. The sequence continues at coordinate 7,079,133 of NW_027412694.1, read as the reverse complement.
AGGAAATGAGGATGTGACTGAACTAATGGTCTAGCACAACTTGATAACTGTACAACTATAAAGAAAGAAAACAAAACAATTTGTGTAGTAATTCATGCACAATCAGTGAAAGCGACCATGCTGAGCAATAAAATGATATAAATAAAGCACAGTTCTAAAAAAAGCTTATCTGTTTCGTCGGTGTCTCCTTCAAGTCCTGATCCACTTCATGAGAGTATCCTAAGAGTTGGGGTGTTTAAATATCACTCGTGCATTGGGTCAATTAAAGCAGAAGCAAATCCCTCAACCAGCGAAGCCTTATGACAGATTCCAAATCCCTATTATTAAGCAGGAAGGAATCAGGAAGCCAGGTTTAGCACTATACTCCACTACTCTACGTCTTGATATATAAAGCAGAACAAATCAAGGATAATAAAAGAAGGAAACAGGCCTGAAAACAATGAATACATTCAGTATTAATGACATTCTATTGTAGTGAATGTTCAAATGAAGAAGGTAACATACCCTAGATGTTGTGTGGCCTCGAAAGTGATTACGTAGAACTTACGTCGAAGAAGGTTGGAATGTTCAGTACTCCAGAAAATATATCCACAAATGAGTGAAGGTGGTTAAGATTACCCAACTTATCAATAATCTGGTGCTTTTGAACGAGATTTCCAGAATAAATCCGCAAAATGCGTAAATTGAATATCACCATCAAAATGGAGGACTTCAATTTTTTTCCAGTTTTTTTCCTTTCCTTCACATCTGTGCCAGTTCTAGTTACCTTTTTCCCAAATCAATGGTACCAAATGTGGACGAAATTTCAATCATAGAGAAGAATTTCAATACAGACATAAATCAATCTGAATGGATGATGATGACAAGTATAGGTTATGTTTTGAAATTTTATTTATTTTGTAATAACTGTTATATTTTTAATGATCTAAGTGACTGAAGAGACCAAGTTTACTGCCAGAGATAGTGAGAGTAGGAAAATTTGAGAAGAATTGAAATTAAAAAAAAATAATATTTAATAATAATGATTATCTGTAAGGGCAAGACCACATATAAATTTGTTGACAATCCGATTCCTCTATTTATTTTCTCCTTCTTCCCTTCCTTTTTAGTCTAAAATTCTTAATATCTAGAAAGAGAAAATAAAACCGTAACAACACCACCCTTCCCAAGAAGAAAGTTTCTTTGAAACTTTTAACAAAAAAAAAAAAATATCAATAACTTGAAATAATAATCTTAAATAAACTAATTCATATCCTCTTCTGGAGGATGAGCCTTGATGTCCTTGGAATTCCAGATGCCTACAGACTTATGGTTTTCGTCCTCTAACTCATAACACCACGGGGAAACTATTCTTATTATTTTGAAGGGTCCGGAAAATTTGTTTGCCAATTTCGCAGTGAATTGTTTTGATGCATCTGAAAGGACATAATTTCGTTTCCATACTTTTTGATTTAATTGGAATTTTTCGTTGCGATGTCTCAAATTGTAAGGTCTACAACTTTTATTATATGCATTAAGAAGTCTTTTCTGGACATCCACAAAGAGTTCTTTGAGTATTTCATTGCGCCCAGTTTGGTTCACCGTCGAGTTTGCAACTTCCGTCGCCCCATCTAGAATAACTTCTCTTCCAAAGTTGATTAAATTAGGAGTTACACCCGTTACCTCATGTTTCGCAGATCTAATAGCGGAAGCGATTCTGCCAAGATATTTTTCCCACTGTCTATGATTTTCCGATATGTATGATGTTAGCATTGTTTTAATCACTCTGTGTACGCGTTCTACGGGGTTTGCTTGAGGATGATAGTTCGCTGTGTACCTAATACTAATATTAAAATTTTTCATGGTTGTTTGAAATAAGTCACTACGAAATGCTTTTCCATTATCCACTATAATTTTCATAGGGGCACCATACACCAAAATAACATGGTCTTCTAACCACTTTATAATACTCGCTGCTGTTGCAGAACGGAGAGGAAACAATAAAATATATTTTGAAAAGCAATCCAAAACCGACAGAATATAACAAAATCCTGAGCTTGATCTGGGAAGCGGACCAACTATGTCTACACTCACTAATTCCCAAGGCCGAGATGCTGTAACTTGTGCGGATAACATTTGACCAACAGGGGCTTTTTGTATCGGTTTTGTTCGAAGACAGGTGGTACACTTTCTAATATATCTTGCTACGTCGGATCGTAATTTCGGCCAATAATATTTTTGTGAAATGCGTGCTACTGTTTTGAAAACTCCTAGGTGTCCGCAGGTTGGAGGATCATGATGATCTCGGATGATGTTCGCTCTTTGATTTTTCTCCGGCACAGTTAGCCATTGGTTGATGGCTAATGTGGGGTATCGAACGTTTGTCATACGGAGAAGTTTACCACCCTCTATTCTCCACAACGGATATTTACTGGGACACTTTTTTACCATTTCATACATTCTAAGGTACCATTTGTCTGATGATGTCACATGATCAACTACTACTTCATCGGCGAAAAGGTCAACTACAGGTACGGCTCGTGAAAGTGCGTCTGGAACGACGTGTTCTTTTCCCTTACGATGCACCACCTCAAAATCATATTGTTGCATCCTGAGGGCCCATCGAGCGATGCGTCCTACTGGCTCTTTGATATTAAATAGCCACTTTAGTGACCAGCAGTCTGTAATTACTGTAAATTTGGTACCTTCCAAATACGGTCGAAGTTTCTCTACCGCAAAGAGTACAGCCAAGCACTCTTTTTCTGTTGCTGAATATTTTCTTTCGTTCTTCGTAAGCGACCTACTGAGGTACGATATTACCTTATCTTCACCTTGATGCTTTTGAGAAAGAATGGCACCCAAACCATAGTCTGATGCATCAGTTTCTACGACAAAGGGGATGGTGAAATCTGGACAAGCCAGTATGGGTGCTGCGACCAAATGCTGTTTAACTTTATTGAGGGCATCTTCGCATTCTTGATTCCAAATGAAGGGTTTATTCTTCTGCGTTAACTGCGTCATGGGATGGACAACTGTGGAGAAAGACGGGATGAATCTTCTGTACCATGATGCAAGACCTACAATTCTCCTCACCTCGGAAACAGTTTTTGGAGTAGGAATGCGCAATATGGCCTCGACTTTTTCTGGATCCACCAATAATCCGGATGAATTTACCACATAGCCCAAGTATCGCAACTCAGACCGACAAAATAAACATTTATCCCTATTGAGTGTAAGACCGGCTTCTTTCAACCTTTTCATAACTTCCTTGAGGAGTTCTATGTGTTTTTGGAAATCTGGAGTGCAAATGATTAGGTCGTCTAAGTAAACAAAAATATAGCTGTCAAATTCTGAACCAATGACTCTGTCTATTAGGCGTTGCCACGTGGCTGGAGCTGAATGGAGCCCGAACGGCATACGTTTAAATTGGAAGAGTCCTCGATTAGGTACAGTAAAGGCTGTCAAAGGACGAGAGTTTCTGGCGACGGGAATTTGCCAATAAGCTGACTTAATGTCCAGTGTCGACAGATAACGTGCATCGCGCAATTTGTCCAATATTGCACTTACATAGGGGATTGGGTAAGCATCAGGGATACTGACTGCGTTGAGTCGCTTGTAGTTAATACAGAATCGCCAACCACCATCTGATTTCCGTACCATCACAATTGGCGATGACCATGGTGAAGTAGATGGTTCGATTATATCTTTTGCCAACATATCGTCCAATTCTGCGTTGACGATCTTTTGAAGTGCTGGAGAAATTGGATAGTATCTCTGCTTTATGGGGGCCGAGGTTGTCCGAATTTCGTGCTCCACTAGATGCGTACATCCCAAGCCGTTTCCCATAGAAGCGAAGGCCTCATTGACAACAGTATGAAGTGTTTGTCTTTGTTCCGCCGTCAAGGAATCCGTATCTTTAATACCTGCTACTTCAACACTTTGCGGTGAAGACTTATTGCGGAAGTACCAGTCCCCTGAATATAAATCTGGAATGATTTCCATCTGACTCCAAAAGTCAATACCTAAAATGAGTGAATGGGGTAGGTCAGGAACTACTAAAACTTCAAGAACTCTCACACGATCCTTTAATTGAATTGGCAAGAAAACGGAACCAATGATCAAACATTTCCCTCCATTAGCAACTGTACACATTTTGCCTTCATCTTTATTCAAATGACATAGACTTCGTAAACAATCCCAGCCATTTTTGCCTAAAATTGTTCTAGTAGCACCACTGTCCAACAAGCCTAGGAACATTTGCCCCAAGATATGTACCTGTAGGTACGGCCGTTCATCGTTCTTGGCGTGTGCTATTACGTAGTTTAGTATTATTTGATTATTAGTCTTATTGGCCAATGTAATAGGCGATTTCTCCGACAGTCGGCCTACTGTCTCGCCAGGTTCGAGTTTTTTGAACAGTTTGGACAAGAACTGCTAGTGGTATTAGGTCGACCACACTTAAAACAGAACACCCTTTTAGGTTCACTACATTTTCGAAATCTGTGCCCACTTTGACCGCAATTCCAACACAGGCAAATATTCTTGTCAGCTTGACATGCTTGCGAAGTACCAATTGTAGTGTTCTTTGAGTTTGGGTTGTTTGTGCGCCGATTTGTATCTACACAAAATGTATTAGAGCCTTGAAGATTCACTGGGCGCCTGTAGGCTAATTCAGGTTCAACCAGATTTCTTGGATTTGAAGGAGGTGGACAAAACTTTTGTACTCGCCAGTCGGTTTCCTCTACTATTCTTGCTAGACGAATAAGTTCTGATAAAGAGTTAATGATATGCGTGGATAACTGAGTCTGAATATGTGGCAGCAGGTTTCTTCGGATTATAGACACCCGCTTAGCTTCAGGAATTTCTCCCGACATTTTCCTAAATAAATTTTCCATGATAGAAACAAAATTAATAACACGTTCTTGTGATCCTTGCGTTCTTCTTCGTATCTCGTCCATGAGAGTCAATTCATAATCATGTGGTTGGAAGGCGTCACGGAGTTTCTGAACAAACTCGTCCCAGGACATGAAATTTCCTATGCGGTACCACAATAGAGCGTCTTTTGTCAGCAATTCCGGAGCTGAGCGAAGAAGCCTCTCTTTTGATATACCACGAGACACTCGTAATTCTTCAACACGTTCCAGGAAATTTGTTACACTTGAAATTCCATCGAAACGCAAATTCCAACGACTCATATCCAGATTCTCATAACGATTATGCAATCCTAGCGTAACAGGTTTCCCATGGTATACTGAACCATTAACAATCGGCATCTGTGGAGTTTGTCTTCTGTAATCACCATAATTAACAGTGGAGTTAGCATATTCAGTCTGATATGGATTTCCAAATCCGGTTTCATTCCTATCTGGTATTTCACCTCGAAATCTAACTGTATTATTAGGTAAATCATGAATAACACGGTGACGATCATTTATCTGCACTTGAGACGATCCTTTTCCTTGTCGAGTCGTAGTTTGACCTTCATGTCTTCTCATTGCATCAGAAGCTAACAGTTCTCCCGCTTGAGTAGAAGATCCGGCTACAGTACCAGCAGCTAGTGACCTTCGAAGATTTTCCAGCTCCTCATTAATTCTTGGGTCCTCAATGTTCAGTATATCTACACCTCGTGTAAAGGTTTCAGTTTCAAAATTGAAGTCAGCATTGAATCCTGTTTCTACTCCTTGGCTTCTAATGACCTCCGAATTAATAATTTCCGGAATGAGAGGAATAGGTTCATCCAGAATTGAAATTTGAGGAAGTGCCGCCGGTTCTTCAGGTATTGTTCGTTCCAAACATACGTTAACATCCGAAATGAGTTTTTCACAGTGGGACAAAAGTGCATCTCGTTTTGGTTCCTGATTATTTTCACAGTGAATCCGCATTAACCTTGAATTTATATGAAGAAGACGAGTATAAATTTTTTTAAACTGGTTTTGTTTATTTTTATAGTCAAAATTTTCAATAGCCTCCTGTAAGTCACTAAGTTTGCCTTCACAGATAGTTAGTTCATGGTTAGGGTTCATTACACTTAAGGAGAGCGGAAAAGTTTTACCGGTACGTTCTAATCTCAAAACATCCCGTAATGTTTCTCTATTTTGGCTTACCGTAGCCCCTATAGGACATCCACGAATGTGCAGTTCATACGCTATTTCATCACCTAGCAATCTGTTAACTTCCATATTGAAAAGTTGTTCAAAACAGAATACAAACAAATCAATTATTTTCCTGACAGTGGAACTGCACCCCACACTAACTCACAAAAAAAAAAGGAAAAAAAAAAAGAAACTAGCCGCACAAAATAAATAAAATTGAATCCCAACAAAACAATTAACTAATGTGTTTTCTATTACCTAAAAAAAAAAGGCTCACAATCTCTAAAAATTAATTTAGAATCTGCTGAGAACCAAAAACTAAAGACTTCCTTCAACTTACAACGCTTTCAGATGAAAATAAAATATTAAATAATAAAGAAAATGAAGGTGGGCGCCAAATTGCTACTGCGGACCTTCGGAACCAAGGAATACAACGCTTTGCGATGCTTGGTTGGCCGTTAGCAGCAAAATATTTAATCCTTTCTGAACATACCCTTGCTCAGTGGAGACGGGTGGGGTTCTTTATCGAACAAAAAAAAAAAAGAAAATAAATCAATAAAACTCGAATAGTTATACCAACTATATTATCCAAATTAAACAACCTATCAAGTTCGAAAATCCTCAACAAAATCAAATAAATGTTAATTGCTTGTCGTTGACAATTGACAGGGTGACAATGTTGTGGAACCGGAGCTGGAAAAATATCTCAAAATAAGAGTCCGTCGATGAAAAACGTTTGACAGTTGGGGAAATCGCAATTATGAATGATGGCTAGCCTGATTTCAGTAAGGAAAAGAGTGAGAGGAGTGACAGGAAAAGAAAGAAAAAGAGGGGCTATGGTGTAAACAGGGGTCAAAGGTCGATCTTCATGTAAATATTGCATGAGATGCAAAAATGCAATCTTGTAAATTGTATGGTAATATTATGTTCTTGAGGCAATTATTCGTCATAAATGTACTAGTTACATGCGCTAAATTCCTTAACCTTTTAGTATATATACTGAAAGTGTACACTGTTAACGCTAGAGGTAAGTTGTTTATTTTGACCCACTATAGGTTCTTTTAAAGTTGTTATTTTTATGCTTTTTTTCTTTACAGGAAATGAGGATGTGACTGAACTAATGGTCTAGCACAACTTGATAACTGTACAACTATAAAGAAAGAAAACAAAACAATTTGTGTAGTAATTCATGCACAATCAGTGAAAGCGACCATGCTGAGCAATAAAATGATATAAATAAAGCACAGTTCTAAAAAAAGCTTATCTGTTTCGTCGGTGTCTCCTTCAAGTCCTGATCCACTTCATGAGAGTATCCTAAGAGTTGGGGTGTTTAAATATCACTCGTGCATTGGGTCAATTAAAGCAGAAGCAAATCCCTCAACCAGCGAAGCCTTATGACAGATTCCAAATCCCTATTATTAAGCAGGAAGGAATCAGGAAGCCAGGTTTAGCACTATACTCCACTACTCTACGTCTTGATATATAAAGCAGAACAAATCAAGGATAATAAAAGAAGGAAACAGGCCTGAAAACAATGAATACATTCAGTATTAATGACATTCTATTGTAGTGAATGTTCAAATGAAGAAGGTAACATACCCTAGATGTTGTGTGGCCTCGAAAGTGATTACGTAGAACTTACGTCGAAGAAGGTTGGAATGTTCAGTACTCCAGAAAATATATCCACAAATGAGTGAAGGTGGTTAAGATTACCCAACTTATCAATAATCTGGTGCTTTTGAACGAGATTTCCAGAATAAATCCGCAAAATGCGTAAATTGAATATCACCATCAAAATGGAGGACTTCAATTTTTTTCCAGTTTTTTTCCTTTCCTTCACATCTGTGCCAGTTCTAGTTACCTTTTTCCCAAATCAATGGTACCAAATGTGGACGAAATTTCAATCATAGAGAAGAATTTCAATACAGACATAAATCAATCTGAATGGATGATGATGACAAGTATAGGTTATGTTTTGAAATTTTATTTATTTTGTAATAACTGTTATATTTTTAATGATCTAAGTGACTGAAGAGACCAAGTTTACTGCCAGAGATAGTGAGAGTAGGAAAATTTGAGAAGAATTGAAATTAAAAAAAAATAATATTTAATAATAATGATTATCTGTAAGGGCAAGACCACATATAAATTTGTTGACAATCCGATTCCTCTATTTATTTTCTCCTTCTTCCCTTCCTTTTTAGTCTAAAATTCTTAATATCTAGAAAGAGAAAATAAAACCGTAACAAGGTAATAAGAAAGAAGAGGATTCTGAGTTGTTTGAAGTCTTCAAAAAAGTTCAATTTTCCAAGTAAGAAAACAGTCCTGAACGGTCCACAAATTTTGAAGTGACATTTTTTTAAATTCTCAACTTTTCGCTGTTTTTCCGACTTAAAAAATTGGGAAATTTCGGGCCGTGATAGAAAAAATAATAGTAGAAAACAATAAGCACAATATCATTTAAGTGTTGTTTCCTTTCATTTGTATTGAATATTCCTATACATGGTGGATATGGTGGAAGACCAAGGACCTTGGTCCAAAGTAAAATAATTCCCATTTTTATTTTTATAATCACCAAAATTAATTTTTGCTTGTGCATACCCTAACGGGCATGAGCATTCAGCTAATCTTTGGATAGCTAAGTAAAAAAAAAATATTATATTATAGTAGTAACTAATCCCTCGGCTTTCATTTCTTCGAAAGTTGGGAAATTTTGCTGGTGGGGTTGGCAAAATTTGGATGCCTTTTCCCCCCTGGTTTTTTCTTTTCGCTACAGCCCTGAAGAGGCAATTGAATCTTTGCATTCAACACGGCATCGAGTGGTCTCAAGCTGAGATCTTACACAGAGAGGAACATTGGTTTAGGAGAAAATTCAAGGAAGCCGCGTACATGTCCAACAACGTATTCAGCCAAGTCAGCGTAGAAATACGCAACATATGGAAACCCATCATCAAGCGAAAACTGGCCAACTCCCGTCATCTTCCTCTGAACCAGTGAAGCGGAAAAAATGGAAAGCGGGGATAAGTGAAAGTACTTGAACGACCCATAAATAGTCATCTATCGGAGGAACAGTCCAGTCATCACCCGAAGAAGATTTTGGATACTAACAATCGAAACGTCGTGAACTGACTTGTGTTGAAATCTCTTAAGTTTTCATTTTTATCTTTATTTTCATTTAGTATTTCTTTATTTTTTGTTCAATTGTTTTATTTTTACTTGTATTTTATTTCACTATTATTTCATTTCAATTTTGTTTTGCCTAATATAATTGTTATTTACAGCTATTTATTTTTAATTCTTCTTTTTTAGTCGTTTCAGGGATTTCAAATCATTTTATATATTAGACAATGGAAGTCCGAACTAGTGAAATTTAACGTTACTGCAGTTTCGTCCAATAAGGACCTAGTCAAATTGCAGTAATGTTAGTTATAATTAAAAGTGGTAAAAACATAGAAAGTTTAAATACATATTAATTTGTGGTCTCGATGAAATATACTTATAAATATTGTTATATGCACTCGGAGCACCGAGGAACCTGAAACACTGTTCTGAGAATGCCATGAAGAAGAAGTTGGCGAACCGAAATATATTCCATCTGAACTGGGTGCCAGGAGCAGTGTAAAAAGTCCTGGAATATTCTGAAAAAATCTAATAGTTATTTTCATGTTTGTTTGAAGGTGGTTGATAATGCTTCGTGGTGCATTTCATTAGTCAGGACTTCCATTGGCTAATATGATATAAATTGATTTGAAACCCTTGAAAAAATCTATAAAAAATTAAAAAGATCAGCTGAAAAATAACAATTATATCAAGCAAATAAAACTGAAATTACAATGAAATAAAATACAAGCAACAATCACAAAATCAAAAAATTGAACTAATAACAAGAGATGACAATTAGATGATGTGATAATAAGATAATTCATTGATCTTTACGGCCTTTTTTGAACCATAAATATCCCATTTGCGTTAGTAATAATGCCTCTTGAGATATTACATGTTCCAATTTACGAAGAAGAAATGTGTATTTCGACAGTTTAATGGTAAGTTGTTCAATATGTTCTAACCTGTTAAAAGTATCATCTAGTTATATGCCTAAGAGTTTAACAATATGTCCTTCAACCCAAGAGGTGTTTGATGTAAAAATGATGTGTTGAGTTTTATTTCCGTTCAACATTAGATTATTTCTTTTGAACCATATGTCAGCATTCTCTTGAATTTAATTTATATCGCGCATCAAATTATACCCTTGATTTTTCCGGATGTCGTAAGAGTAGTATCATCGGCGAAAGCAGAACAATTATGAGGTTACATGAAGGAAAAGAGATGATTTATATGGATTATGAATAAAAGAGGACCCAGAACCGAGCCTTGGGGAATTCCACATGTGACTGGTTTTAAGTCGGACACAATTGAGTCAATTGCACATATTGGTATCTGTTTGTCAGATATGGAGAAAAAAGAAGAGACAGGGGGGTTCCTCTTATGTCATCTAATATTTTCATTTTCAAGAACTGAAAATTAAAAGATTGTGACAATTATGGATACTAACAATCGAAACGTCGTGGAGTAACTTGGCTTGGAATCTTTTAATTTTTTATTTTCATTTCTTGTTAATAATTTTTGATTTTCATCTCCTGTTGATAGTTCAATTTTTTTATTGTTGCTTGTATTTTATTTCATTGCAATTTCAGTTTTTTTGCTTAGTATAATTGTTATTTTTCAGCTAATCTTTTTATTTTTTTTATAGATTCTTTTAGGGATTTCAAATCAATTTATATCATATTGGACAATGGAAGTCCGAACTAATGAAATTTATATTCTTTTCATAATTGCTTCAAAAATGACTCTAATGGTTCTAGAATACTCTGGAACATTGAAACTGATATTTTATATGAAACTGAATGATTTTTCTCCGAATGAAACTGATTATGAATGTTTTGTTGTCGTCACTTGTTGTGTCACTTGAAGTCCCGACCCATCCGAGATTTTTGAATGTTTGATATCCTGGCAGTAAAAACATTGAATTAACGATATCGCCTACATGCAGGAGTATCTGGCTTTTCAAAAATCATCAACGATGTTGATTGTCCACTGATTATTTTTTCGTGCAGAACAACTATACCGAAAAAAATAAATAAAATTCTGAGTTTCAAAACGAGCTATGACCAATCTTTTGTAGTCCCAGCTGAATTCGATTATTCAAAAAAAGTGTCGAATGAATAAATAATCTGATAATTTTCTCAATTATAATTGAAATTTTTACCAGCAAATCAATTATTTGATTTCCAAATTTTCATAACAGGTATATATCAACATGATTGTAATTTATAGCTGGTTTTAGTACCAGTCTTTCGAATCTCCATACAAGACGGACATAATATGTAGATATCGGTAGTTCAGATGGCTATGTGTACATGTGTGACCTTTAACTCTGCCTTCTAGAAATCTTCATAAGTCTCTGGGGTTTCTGGGCGGAGCAGTTTGGACCGTTACTAGAGGTTTCTATAAATCATATTTTATATACTGTCAATAATTATAATCTAACCTTTGATACGCTACTTATATGTATGTGAAACTGTTTATAAATTATATTCCCAGAAGGTTTCATTGAGTAACTTACCTACTTCGTATTCAGAAGTCAAATTAGGATTATCTGCAAAAACTATTTCTGTGTGTATGTTTCTGTCCTTTCTTACGCCAGTGGCGATATAACTGTATCGGACATAGAACAAATAACAGTGAACTTCGAAAATGATTTTTAACCGAATCTATCACCTTGGAAGTTCCAGGAAGTAACAAAGAATTTGAGCAATATATTGGGTCTCCAGAAGGATGACAACTCTGAAAGTCGATTCCTGTATTACTTCTTAGGTTAGGACTTGTTGTGTTTTGGTTTTGATTTCTGTTTGTTCCTGGCCATATTATGACATAAACCCGATAACATATAAATCAAACCTCGCAACATACGCCATACAAAACAAACATAACTTTTCCCTACCAGAAACATCAAACTAATATAAAAAGTCAATAAAAAAACCGTATGGAGATCTGGAAAAACCCCTAAACATCCATAAATTCAAAAGTCATAATTCACTTATCGAACAACAAATACAATTACAATTGAAACACAACAAGACCTAACATTCAATATACTGCACAAAACAATACACATTCCTAGAAACGATGAACCTAACCAACACAAAAGATATTACCTATTGTAATCCAAGTACAGGCAAATTTTAAGAGACATCTGGATGAAAGTAGAGGCCAAATACCTGCACTAAGGCGTTCTGACCGTATAAAAAAACAAACAAGAAGATAAAACGTTCAGTTTGAGTACACCCTGCTATCGGAAGCGATCGCATATAATAATTAGAAGTTATTAAAGCTTCAAATCCTTAGTGTGAACAAATGTTGTTATCAAAATATTGAAAATGAAGGAACACTAGTTCTTGAATCCTGTATAGTATAGTTGTTACGTGGTTCTTGGGATTTGGATTCTTTTGGAAAATGGAAAAGTTTTCTTTCATTTTTATATCAAATGTTCTCATGCGACGAAACTGCAGTAACGTTAGTTATGAATAAAATTAGTGAAAAAACAAAGAAAGTTTCATTTCTCATTTTTAAACATGTATTAATTTTCTACAAATATTTAGATTTATTATGGGTTTTCATTAATGAATTAACATTTTTGGATAACTTTTTCATTTTTATTCATTATTTTCATTATCGGATACATCAGTTATGACTGTGGTTGATTGTAAGATGACACAATAGACTCATAGTACGAGAAATAAGATACATGTTCAATACATGCAATACATAATACATATAAAACTGCATCGATAGTTGTTCCATGTCTTGTGGTGGGCCCATTTCGAGTATTATTCATTTGTAGTTCTACTTTATCGTGAAGAAAGTTTACCAAGAGTTGATTTGACATTGAAATCTTCTGTTGAAATTAGTGGCAACGTATGATTCTTCAGAGCCTACTCGACCGTAAATTTGTGCTCGCACCTCTCTCTCTCTCTCTTGTCCCTACAGTAATATACGAAGCATAGCTCTCTTACTATATTCAATAACTTATACCTCTCTTTCAACTTCCGTTCGCCTCGCCCGGTCACACTTTTCGTAACGCTCTCGTCACGCATTCACCAACTTTCTCACCCCTCAAGTCAAGCGCACGTAAAGAAGTTTCACTTCTATATTTTATAAAGGGTGAATCAGGAAAAAAATAATATCAATTTTGATACAATTTTAAATCGAAATTATGAGAGGAGGTTGATGAAAATTGTTGAAACACACATAATGATTGGTTTCACGTGAACATTTTCATTCTACAAAAAGTAAAAATTAGTATCACTGACAAGCATTTTTACCAACCTATATAACTGTAATACAAGTTTCATTTCATTGTGAATCAACATCTCCTCAGTGCAACAAAAAAGATTCTGAAGTAAAATTTGCCTTTCAATATTTCCTGAATTTAAACAATCTACAATATAAATAAATTGGTTATCGATATGAATGCATGTTTGTTCTCTTTCAATAATTTTAGGTCCATCATACTGTTTCTAACTATCGTGTAATATGATAATTGTGTATTTTCACAGACCATATTACAGTTAAATCTAATACTTCAAACGAGCACTTGTAATAGGCTTTATGTGATTGTTAATTAGTAAAAGAATATGACATTGTAGTGCGTTATTTTATACAAAAGTCGAGTCTAGGTTCTTGAAATCGAATTCCTGTAAAGTAGTAAGTATTTCCAAATTCTCCTTACTGTGTATTCTGGACCAAACATCGAAAGGCAAACTTTTGAATTACAAATAATTGAAAATCACGTGATCAAACAGTACGAATAGATACTTGTGATATACTGTTTGGAACCTTTGGTGTAGTAATGAATATTACTGGAGGTTTTTTACGTTATTTACGTTATTTTTACACCTCGACACGTGTTTCGATCACCAAGTGATCATCTTCAAGAGGAAGATAAAACTAATAACTACTCAAAACTGAAGCTACTTATATTAATCAGGTACATCATACAGGTAGGCAATCAGTAATACCACCCATACAATACATACATACAATTAATTTTACAATTGGACTTTCTATTATTTACAATATGTCCTTATGTATGTATAAATGTTACAGCTATATATAGAACAATTTTCACCTATATAAAATTAGTTTCACGATATTGCCTATCTAAATATATTTACAATGCGTCTTTTTGTAGTAATAAGTAAAACCAACAATATTATTTCAACAAGCTATATAGTATGCTATTTGGTATTGGTCCGTTGTCGTTATTCATAATATTATTATGTTTACTTATTTCCACACTCTCATAGGCATCTAGTTGCCTGTTGTTATTAACTTGATTAACTAATCTTAAAGAACTTAAGTCTATGGAATGTTTTGTTTCAAAATATTATGGGCGACTGCTGATTTTTCAAATCTTCCATATTTTAAGTGTGCTATGTGTTCCTGATATCTCACTTCAATAGATCTTTTTGTCTGTCCATAATATTTTGCATCGCAGTTCAATTTCGTAAATTCCAGACTTTTCCGAATTCTCGACTTTGTCTTTTGGACTTCCCAAAAGGTTCTGCAACCCAGCACAAACGTGCTGGGTTGAATTTTTTGGTGCATCGTCTTTTGACTTTCCCTCTAACACATGATAGGTTTACAAAAGAAAAACGTACAATACAGGAAATAGCAGCCACTAACGGTTTTCCGAGGGGTATTGTAGATGACATAATTAGGAAAAAGAAATTTAGGTTAAGAATGAACGAAATCTCGACTTTCAGAAAGGACAAAAACCAAGATAAATACATCTCAGTTCCATACCACCAATATACGAAGAACTTTGGAAAGATTTTCAAGGAAGTAGGTATGAAGGTGATTTTAAAACAAGTCATACACTACAGAACCTTTTGGGAAATCCAAAAGACAAAGTCGAGAATTCGGAAAAGTCTGGAATTTACGAAATTGAATGGAAGGACTGCGATGCGAAATATTATGGACAGACGAAAAGATCTATTAAAGTGAGATATAAGGAACACATAGCACACTTAAAATATGGAAGATTTGAAAAATCAGCAGTCGCCCATCATATTTTAAAACAAAACCATTCCATAGACTTCAGTTCTTTAAGATTAGTTAGACAAGTTAATAACAACAGGCAACTAGATGCCTATGAGAGTGTGGAAATAAGTAAACATAATAATATTATGAATAACGACAACGGACCAATACCAAATGGCATAGTATATAGCTTGTTGAAATAATATTGTCGGGTTTACTGATTACTACAAAAAGACACATTGTAAATATATTTAGATAGACAATATTGTGAAACTAATTTTATATAGCTGAAAATTGTTCTATATATAGCTGTAACATTTAAACATACATAAGGACATATTGTAAATAATAGAAAGGCCAAATTGTAAAATTAATTTAGGGTGGTACACTTGTATGGGTGGTATTACTGATTACCTACCTGTATGATGTACCTGATTAGTATAAGTAGCTTTAGTTTTGAGTAGTTATTAGTTTTATCTTTCTCTTGAAGATGATCACTTGGTGATCGAAACACGTGTCGAGGTGTAAAAATAACGATTTGGTGTTGGGGGAAAAAACTCCAGTAATATTCAGTACGAATAGATATCTGTTCTAAAGACAAAATTTCGAATCAGTCTAGGTAAAAGTTTGTTCGATATTTATGAATACTAAATTGCGCAAATTTAGTAATTTCAAAAAATTTCGAGATTTAAGGGAGTGAAAACATTTAAGTTTTGTTGGATAATTTATGGGATCAAGTTGACTCAACAGTTCCTTCTTTTGCAAAGAAATGTGAAAAATACCGATGACTTATCTTAGCCATGGAACCACGTTTCTTCAAAATTGTCCACAATCATCAAGCAGGAAATCCTGCTTGATAAGACCTGTTGTGTTGTTTGTATCGGCTTCATCCTGAAATGCTCAGACAATTATTTTAAACCTTCTATAATTTCAAGCCACGAATAAGTATGATGGGCAAACTTTATTTTCTAGTATTTCGCCAATCAAAACCATTGATCTGGTTGAGGGTCTCTTAGACAGAAACCATGTTAATGGAACTTTCTGGACTTATTTATTATTTGTCTATCTTGAAATTATTTCCAATTTTCTTAAAAGTTTTATTCACAAAGCGAAGGATTATTAACAGAAAATAACCAATTCAGTCCTTTGGTAGCTATCCACAATAATTAATTGATTAACAATTTGATATTCCGATTTAGATAGGTAAATAATATATTAGCCTATTGTACTGGTATACATTAGCAGTTGGGCAAGTGGGTCGAATTTGTTAATAACATTCGAAACTAATTGATATTGTATGATTTTCACTATAAAGGGTTTTGCAAAAACCGCGACACGTCATTCGCTATACAATAGCTTCCTCAAGCGTGAACTAAGTGCGTGGGGTCATTTCTGAGACTATCATAGCCATTAACAAAGAAGTTAAAAATACGTAGTGAAGACTTTAGACTTCCTAAATGCTGGCATGTATGATAGTCTCAGAAACGACCCCACACATTAACATCAGAAAGAAGTCAAGAAAAATATTCATTGTGCCATGGATGGAACGGAAAAATTAATATAATATATTAATATATAGTAATATACTATCGTTAGTCATGAACCCACAACCACTCAACTTTATTCGTTGATTAAATTACACAAAGATAACTACCCGATTAGACCGGTGGACGAAAAGTCTATCAGTCAGGTAGTGAAAAAGGAAATATTAGACTTGCTTACGGTTTGTTTGTCACAGAATTACTTTCAATTCAATGAAATTTATTACTCATCTTGCAAAGGTCTCATAATGGGAAACCCACTAAGTCCTATTCTGGCAGAGATTTTCATGGACGATTTGAAGAGAAAAATACATAGTAACCCACTGGTAGGAAGATATGTGGATGATATCCTGATATGTTTCACAGGAACGAACAGACAGTTGACTGAGTTTTTGAATTTCATCAATTCTCTCCACCCTTCTATCACATTCACAATGAAGATGGAAAAGGAATTGACAATAACAAAAGTTATCAACAAATATGATTTTTCAATTTATTGTAAACCGGCACATACAGATATTATCATTCATAATTCGCCCACCCACCCGTATCAGCACAAAGTAGCAGCTTTCAACAGTATGATCCACATACTAATAAATGTGCCCTTGTCAGAGACGAATTTCAATAAATAACTGAATATATTAAAACAAATAGCCGTCAACAACGATTATGGTAACAATCTAATACATTTTTTATTATTAAAAAAGTTATATAGCCAAGCTTTGAAGGAAGTTTACCCAATGCGAAGAGAAAAGGATAAAAGTTATAGAACGTCAACCTACTTAGGCCAACCTACTACAAATATTTCAGATTTGCTGCACAACAAAGGTGTAAATATTGCTTTCAAAACTGACAACAACTTATAGGCATGCACATTAAGAATATCAAAGATAAAAGTTGAGTTTCAGAAAAATCGGGACTTAAATTATCATGTGGGTCATGTCTGATGTGTTTTACATAGGTCAAACTGGAAGAACGTTCAAAGCCCGCATAAAGGCGAGCTTTGAACGCTTGAATTTTATTGAAAAAAAAACTGAAATTACAAAGAAATAACATACAAGCAACAACCAAAAAGAAAAAGAAGGATTGGGCCCAAGTATAACATCAGGACCTGCTTCAGATCTGGGAACACTATCCGTAGCAGCCTCACGAAATCCAGGCCACCAAACGCGGACTGCGATTCCAAGAATTGCATTTACCGGATACCCTGTGGAGAATCATACATCGGTGAAACTAAGAGGCTATTGAAAGTTCGCATCGCTGAGCACAAGAAACACACACAGCGAGGAGAGACCAGCAATTCCGGGATATATTGATGGATTCATCAATATAACATCAAGTGGGCTCGAGCTGAAATCATCCACAAAGAGAAACACTGGTTTAGGAGAAAATTCAAAGAAGCCGCGTATATGTTGTCCAACCACGCATTTAGTCAAGCAAGCGTAGATATACGTAACATATGGAAACTTCTAATCAAGCAAAAAAACGACCAACCTCCAGCCAAACGGTCATCTCACGCTAAAACCAATGAAGCGGAGAGAGGGAAGAGGTGATAGGTGAAAGCACCTATAGGGGATAGGTGAAATAACCTATAAATAGTCAGATATTGGATGAACAAGTCCAGTTATCACCCGAAGACGATTGTAGATACTAACAATCGAAACGTCGTGACGTAACTTGGTTTGGAATCTTTTAATTTCAATTTTTCATTCATTGTTAATAAAAGTTTTTAATTTTCAGCTTGTATTGGTATTTCAATTTTTTATTTATTATTTTTTATTTTAATTTTTTTGGTTGTTGCTTGTATGTTATTTCTTTGTAATTTCAGTTTTTTTTTAATAGATTTGTTATTTTTTGGTTGATCTTTTTAATTTTCACAGATTATTTCAGGAATTCAAATCAATTTATAATATACTAGTACTATGTTGCTGTATCGCTGCTGTTCCAATGTTATGACAGAATCAGAATCAACGAACTTAGGCGTGCGCAGCGTTATAGAACAGTGCTTTAAAAAATTGTTCTACAGCGCCATCTAGTGGCGAGTTACAGAAAAATTGATAACCTTCTCTATAAAAAATTACTTATACATGCCAAGTTTGTTCACGATCAGTTGAGCGATGTAGAAGTTTATCACTTACCAACCAACCAACCAACCAACCAACCAACCAACCAACAAACATTCATTTTTATATATCAGATTAGACAATGGAAGTCCGAACTGATGAAATACACCACGAAACATTGTCAACTACCTTCAAACAAATATCGGCCAATTCTATTAAATAATACCATTCATCCGTCAATCAAATTCACCACTGAAATGGATGTTTTAAAAATCTGTTTAAAATCTGTAAACAACCCCAATAAATTTTCTAGACTTGACTATTTCTGAAATTATTAATAAACATGATTCTGCAATTTTTCACAAACCATTTCACAGGGGCTTTGTCATATATAATTTTTTGATGCATCCTTATCAGCAATAAGTAGCCATATTCAATGGGGTGTTTCACATACTATTAAATATTATCGTCCCCATTTTTTTCGAAAAAATAAAAATAAAACAAGACATGGTATATGAAACTTCAAGAAGCGATACTGAGCGTCATAGATCGTTGACATAGTTCGATGAATCCACCAATAACAAAGTTAGTTAGGTAAGCAGTCACACGTGTTAGGAATCACACATCAAAGGTAGGACTTCGTTAATTCTTAGCTCGCACAAGTTTCGACTTCTGAGGATTTTCGTTCGTAGGGGTGTGACAGCTGGTTAACGGGTAGATTTTGAACAGATTTTTTGAACAGTTTGAAAGAAAAGAAAGTCTTAAACGTGGCTTACAGAATATAATTCGAATAAAAAAACAATAAAGACAAAACTTGAGTGTAAGATAGATCAAGAGTATACAAGATACCTTGTAGTTATTACAAAAAACTCTAATTGGCCAAACGGAAAGAACTTTTTCCCAAAGAATAAAATCCATAGCAGAAGTTTCCTGAAAATCGATTTCACATTTCCAAACCCTTTTTGATAGAAGGGCATGCGCTTATTCACAACTATGACGTGAAAGGTGAAACTGAATCCTCTGGCGTAGAATGAATGAAGCAAGAACATTATCCGAACTCCAGAACTGCAATACTCTTCTTGACACGCGTTTCACAAACCAAATTGGCGTCTTAAGTTTTCTTGATCTTCTGAAGAGGCCAAACTGATTGGTGAAACTGGAGTCGAGAAAAATATTGCAGCTCAGATGTTCGAAAAAAAAATTTGTTTCTAATGTTTGACGTGTTATATTCGGGAGAAAAATGGCAATATGTAGATATCAGGTAGTTATTTCATGAAAACCTTTACTAAATGTTTTTAATGAACAATAAAGTAATATTGGTGAAAAATGTTGAACCTTGATATCCTTGTTTTAACATAGTAGCACTGGTTCACTTATGCATATGGATGTGGAAATGAACCAATAGACAAGACAATAAATCGTGATTTTTTTGACTGATCTACCTACTTGAGCGATTGATGATCGATATCTCTCCAAATGTATTTACTACATCTCTCCTATTCGATATTTTGTCCGTTTGACGCATTAACATTAATTTCATCGTTTGCTATTCTGTCGTCCAAATTTTTGACATATTCTTTTGGAACTATCTTCTTGAACATCGACTGTTGATCATAATATTAATGCTTTTTGTTCACTAATCAATGATTCAATTCCTTATAGCAACAATATAAATATCTATTTTATGACACAGGCTACATTAATCGAAAACAAGACAGCACTAGTATTGATGTTTTCTCTACATTCATCAATCAAAATCATTCCATACTACAAAAATTCAAACCTGTATTCTATTACTGAAAATAACAACTTTTAATCACTAGCGAACATTGATTCAATATTCAAGAAAATTATGATAATGCTTGTGGACATTCATCAATGTTTGAAATGATTTGACGTATTATTCGTTGAGCATTCATTTTGAATGTAGTCATTGGTGAAACTTATATAGGTATGAATGTATAGAAACTGATATTAACATTTTGCAGTTCTTACCACTTAGAATTGCTATATTTTATGTGAATATTATATGGATTCTCGCACCGTTTCTAAAGTAACTTCCAAATTACAATTCTCACAGCACCCCTCGATTACTATGTACGCGTGGAAATTATTCAAGGGGCTTTGTATACACCCACCAAACATTTTAGGGCCCTGGTGTGTCGAATTTAGAACGACCGTCAATTAAATCACTATTTAATGATTAAAAATTGGCCCTATTCATTGTAGAAGTTTGCCTTGAATGTTGCGGAGTCCCAATTATGCAGATTTATGCTACTAGAATGAACGGTTAGGAGGAGACTTATTTATCATAAACATTTTTAAGTGAAGGAAAGAGAATCAAACTTATACATTAAGCTAACAGTGGTTCATTACATTAGCCCTTACATAGCTCCCCTGTAGGTAATAATAGAGGTACTGAAGTACCTTTCATGTTCAGCATACCGTTTTTGGAAATTTCGACCACATTGTCCCACATAAACACCATTACACTCCGGACACTTAGGCTTATAAAGTCCAGATTTCTCCAACTTGTCAACCTTATGTTTGGCATTGAAGAGGAAATCAGATAATCTGGCATGTGGTCTGAATGCCACTTCCACTTGTTTTTTCTGAAGAAACCCGCAATTGTTTCTGTTCTCTTTCCAAAATATGTTAGATATCCATATCTTGAGTTCTGGTTGTTTGACCTGAGGGTACACTAATCTGTAAGCGAATTTACGGCTTTGTTTTCTGACTAACTTCTGGGTAGTATCTGCGTTGAAACCATTATTATGACCTATCTGTGTAATTATATCAATTTTTCTAGCTGGATTATTAGCAGACAAAGGCAGTGAGAATGCTCTGTGCAACATTGAATTAATTGTAGGCTGCTAATTTATGACTGCCAGGATGGAAAGAATCGCTTGGGATGGTAATGTCTGTACAGCTAGGTTTTCTGAAAGCATTGAACTCAAATTTATTCTGATTGTGTTTAACGGTCAGGTCTAAGAAATTTATATGTTTCTCTATCTCTGTTTCGAGTGTGAACTGAATGTTGCTATTGAGATTATTCATGAATTTCATAAATGGGTTCAGCTGTCGTGTAGTACCTCTGAAATAGGCCAAAATATCGTCTACATATCTGTACCAAAAAAGAATATGTTTTTTACCCGGGTCGGAATTTACTATAGTGGTCTCCAAGCTGTTCATAAATATGCCTGCTAATAATAGGGGAGCCCAAGCGGGGATTTCGGGATTTACTGAAGCGTGGCAGATTAATATACAGGGGATACCTTGCACCCGGTTAAGTACCTCCACCAAATATGAGCCACATATATAAGGCCGCCTGTGAGGGATAAAGGATCAGATTAGTGAAAAAAATATCATCAGAAATTCTCGAGCGCGTCAGATCAAGGTAGGGTGAGTTAATTACCTGCTGAAAAGTGTATATTCCAGTAATCTGACAATTTGAGAGTGATGTAAAGAAAGGGGAGGGCAGCAAAGTTGTAAAAAAATAACTTCATTTGGACATTCTCGAGCGAAGCTAATTTTTTTTTTATTTTGAAGGAAATGATTCGAGGATAACGAAAAATATATAATCTGACGATTTCCGTAAGCTGAAATATCAAAAATTCGTCGATTAAGTTTAATGCGTGCAGCTGTGTGATAATACCTATATTTCCGTCTCCGAGTTTCTATTCCTCTATTTTCTATTCCCTTTTTCTCTATCTATTACTCTCTCACTCCGTCCCCACTCGAGTTCGTGATGAAGATGATAAAATTAATCAGATCACAGAGAGTTCATGATGAAGATCTGTTTAAAAATCTGTTTAAAATCTGTTTTTCCGTTAACCAGTTGTCGCACCCCTACGAACGACAACCCTCAGAAGTAGAAACTTGTGCGAGCTAAGGATTAACGAAGTCTTACCTTTTAACGTGTGATTCCTAACACGGGTTGGACGGTAGCAAGTGAAGATCGATCGTTCAGACTAGGGCTTGAACCACCGACCAACACGGCAGTCAATTCGAGTGAGTGAACAAAGCACCCACGCCGAACCGCTTGGCTACCGACTGACCAAGATGAAGGTGATAATCAATTAATCAATTAATTGATGAATGTAGCCGTTACTACGCGGTAGAAAATCATAATGGAGAAAAGACAAATTAAACTTTCTATGTTTTCACCACTTTTATTTGTAACTAACGTTACTGCAGTTTCGTTCTATAAGGACATTTATTTTGAAACTTATACAATGTATAAGGACATTTTCAAACTCATACAATATATAATTTTGAAAATGTCCTCATAGGACAAAATTGCAGTAACGTTAGTTACGAATAAAAGTGGTTAAAAACATAGAAAGTTTAATTTCCCTTTTCTTCATTAATTAATCAGTTGATTATAAAAAATTAATTTTTTTGAGCATTTTTTAAAAATTATTTTCTTATAAATACAAGTATTCTACTGAAAAACATACACTCATTTATTTGCATACTATTTCCTGAGCTTTTCAATCAATTGAGTTCACTGAATTGAAAAAAAATTTAAAAAAATATTGTTTTTGTCAGATTAAACGAATCCCTCTAGATAATCGTCAGATTTTGAGACAGCACTTCTAAAACATAAAGATGAGCCATAATGTCTTGATCTGACGCGCTTGAGTATTTCAAAATGGCGAATTTTTTTTGCACATTATAATAATGGCCGCGAGTTTGCGTCAGATCGAAATCGTCAGATTATTGAATGAGAGCTTTTTTTTGTTGCACTTAACACCCCCTTAGAAAATCTGACGCGTTCGATTATATTTTTTTCTTTTCACTTTTAACCTTTACGTACAACCACCCACATCATGCAAACGATAAGATTAACATACCAACATTATTAAAATTACGTAGGACATTGATGCTATCAATATCTGACGCGCTCGAGTATGTCCATGCAACAGTATTTTTTTGCATATTTATTAATCTATAGCCGCTTCCCCCACCGATGAGAAGGTATATATTATATAACATGTTTTTTCTTCTTATCATCTAAGCTTTGCATGTCTCAATGACGCTCGAGTAAATCCCCATTTTGCATCGTGGGCTCCCCTGCTATAAAAGTGGACTAAGGGTGATCCCATTGGTAAACCTGAATCCTGTTTATAAAATTTGTTGTTGAACTGTAGGTACCTCGAAAGCTGTTGAAACTTCAAAGGAAGTGATATGGTCTACTTTGGCTTGATCTAATATGTCTAAAATGAAGGGCTTACACTCGTATTACGGTATGTTGGAGAACATACTATTTACATCGAATTAAACTAAAATTGAATTATGTGACGTGTTTTGGTTCCTTATGTTTTCTACTAAAGTCAGTGAATTTTTAATGCTGTGAGGTGGGACGAAATTGATAATATTTTTGAACAACTTGTTAAGATGTATTCCCAGTTCTCTTATCAAACTATTTAGATATGAAACTACCGGTCTTATGGGGTTATCCCCTTTATGTGTTTTTATCAGGCCATTCAGTTTAGGGTAAGAGGGATTCATGTTGGTGACCCTTCGTTCCTCTGATTTTTTTTTCGTTGGGTCTTTCTTGATGACAGTAAGGTTTTCATTTTGAATGGCTGATTCAACTTTCTAAACATATGTTTCTCGTTCAAGGATAACGATGGCATTCGATTTATTAGCTATCAAGAAACATTTTTCAAGGTGGGCTGTTTGAAAAAGTCTAGTGAGCTTCAGATTCAGTTCGTTTTACGAGACAAGTACAAAAACCACAAATATTCATTGATTGGAATTTTCTTGCATAGAAAAAGGATTATTTTTATTAGTTTTTTGGAAAGTTTAGTTTTCGTGAAAACCACCAAAAGGTTTTTCCCTTCAAATTTTCTTAAAGTACATTCAGTCTCAGTTACAGTCTCAACAACCAAAGAAAACACATGTGTCATCAATAAAATGAGCGATAAAACACAAAATTCTGAATTGAATCTCCTCACAGTATTCAAGTGAAAAACGACAAGAGAAGTTAATTCAACGTTTAATAAACGAGAGGTATTTTCTTAGAATTTTCGGTATTTTTGCTCACATACCCTATAAGGTTTTTCATGAAAATTATTTTCATATAATGTCATAAACTACACTTTATGATTTCATCTTCACAAACTTTATTTGAAGAGTATATCACGATATGTTTCGCTAACTCAGTAGCTTCTTCATCAGTGATTTTAATACTACAAAATGCTTCTTACGCTCGAATATTTATATACTACAGGTAAATACAAAATTGAGACTACCTCCATCGAATTATCTGAACCTCTACAATTTTTATATACCTGAGGTACCCCTTTGATTATGATTACTTGAAGCTCATTACCTTATTTCTACATCAATAATAATACTTCCTCGATTTTTAAGAAAAAAAATTCAATAATGTTAATCTGTTCAAATTCAGTTGATCAGTAGAATGTTTGAATTTTAAAGTTTAATAATTTCTATTACTAAATTCCAAATGATTTAGTTTCAAACCTTTATTTTCTATGTGTAAAATTTCGAACTATTCGTTAAAAATATGATTTTCTTCTAAAAGATGATTTGAATATGTTGAACTTGTTTTCCTATTTACATAGCTCATATGATGTTCCTGGATTCGACTCCTAAATGTTCCACCAGTTCGACCAATATATACCTCAGGACACGTTTCACACTCTAATTTATATACTGCTGATTTCTCGAATTTGGATATTTTGTATTTATTATTTTTAAATAACTTTCCCAACGTATTACTTGTTCTATAGACAATTTTAATATCTCGTTTTCTCAAAAATGAAGCCACTTTTTCTGTTGTTTGTCCAAAATACGTTAAAGCTTTAAAATTTTGATTTTGATTATATAACTTATCAATAGGAAAAACGTCTTGAATCGCTTTTGCGTAGACTTATTTGGAAATGAGTCTGTTTATTGATTCATCTTTAAACCTATTGTTTACTGCAATGTGCTTCATGTTATTAAGTCATTCATTGAAATTATCTGTTGAAAGAGGATCTGTGGATCTGTGGATCATGCTATTATAAGCTGCTAGTTTGTGTTGATATGGATGGGTAGAATCGACGTGGGTGATTGGTTCACTCAGTCAATCGACCGATATGTGTGTCGATGGTTCTATCCCCAGGCTGAATGCTCGATTTTCACTTGCTATCGTTCAAGCCGTGTTAGAAATCACACGTGAAAGAGTAAGACCTCGTTAGTCCTGAGCTCGCACAAGTTTCGACTTCTGAGGGTTATCGTTCGTAGGGGTGCGATAGCTGGTTAACGGATAAAACATATCTTTTGAACATATTCGTATAGGACGGTTGGTGATATATTGAAAAGTAATGTTTGTTGTTCATTCTACTAATTGTTAAGTCCATGAATGTGATTGAGTTTGAGTTGTCTGCTCCTACTTCAATAGTGAATTCAATGTTTTCATGAATTTTGGTAATATCTTTATGAAAATTATCTAATTGTCTCTTAGCACCTGTGAAACATACCAAAACGTCATCCACATATCTATGCCAATACAAGAGATTTTCAATCAAAGGATGTTTAAAAATCGACTTCACTACGTTATCCATGAAAATTTACGCAAGTAAGGGACTTAACGGATTCCCATAATTGAACCTTTTGAAGAGGAATGAATATTGTTATTAAATTGAAAATAATTTTGTTTGAGACATAACGACGAAGGGTCAATGACTATTTGTTCTATAGTTGGGTTCACTCTAATTTTATCTAAAAATTCTATTAATAAAGCAATGGTATCATCAGGGAGTATGCTGTGAAATAGATTCTGCAAAGGATAGTAATTTTGCGTTGTCAGGTTTGAACTTTATCTTTTCATTAAAAAGTTTTAATGAACAGAAAAAGTTCAAATTACTATTGATGAACCAGTGGTTTCAGTGAAACCACTGTGAAATTATCGGAAAAGCTAATCAGTATCATCTTGAACCATTGTAACTTTCAACCAAAATTCAGTCTACCGAATTCATATGACTTGATCAATAAAATAGAGAACATACCTCTAAGCAAAATTACTATCCTTTGATGTGCAGAATATATCTCCCAGCATACCTCCTGATGACAAAAATACTTTAGTAATAGAATAATTATTAGATAAAAACAGAGTGAACCAGTTATAAAACAAGAAATAATTAACCTTCTATAGTTATGTCTCAAACAAAATTATTTTCAATTCAATTTAATAACAATGTTTAAAATGTTTAATAATGTGAAATCCGTTAAGCCCCTTACTTGCGGAAATTTTCATGGATAACCTAGAGAAGTCAATTTTTAAACATTCTTTGATTAAGAATTTCTTGTATTAGTATAGATATATGGGATGGCGTGCTGGTATGCTTTACAGGCACTAAGAGACAATTAGATAATTTTCATAGGGATATTAACAACATTCATGAAAACATTAAATTCACCATTGAAGTAGAAGCAGACAACTCATTAATTAACAATTAGTAGAAGGAACAACAGAAATCATTTTTCAATTTATCACAAACCGTCTTATACGGATATTATTATACATTACGATTCTACCTATCCATATCAACACAAAGTAGTAGCTTAAGCATATCATGATTCACAGATTAGTCAATGTTCCTCTTTCAACAGATAATTTCAATAAAGGACTTATTATCAAGCAAATTGCAGTAAACAACGGCTTTGAAGATGAATTAATAAACGAAATACTTTCCAAATAAGTCTACGCAAAAGCGATTCAAGACATTTTTCCTATCGATAAGTTTGATAATCAAAAGCAAAATTATAGAGCTCTAACGTATTTTGGACAGAAAAAGTGGCTTCATTCATGAGTCAACGAGGTATTAAAATTGCACATAGAACAAGTAATATGTTGGGAAAGTTAGTTAAAAATAATTAAAGACAAAACATTCAAATTCGAGAAATCAGGAGGAAATAAAGTGTGGAACGTGTCCTAAGGTATATATTGGTCGAACTGGTAAAATATTTAGGAATTGAATCCAGGAACATCATATGGGCTATATAAATAAGAAAACAAGTTCAACATATTCAAATCATCTTTTAAAAGAGAATTATATCTTTAACGAAGAGATCGAAATTCAACACATAGAAAAAAAGGTTCGAAACTGAATCATTTGGAAGCAATGGAAATTAATAATCTTAACATTCAAACATTGTAATGAATAACCAACTGGATTTGAATAGATCACTATTGTTGAACTTATTTATTATTATTGATGTAAGAGTGAGGTAATATGCTTCAGGTAATCATAATTGAAGAGGCACCTCGGGTATATAAAAATTGAAGAGGTTGAGTTAATTTGATAGAGGTATTCTCAATTGTAGTTAGCTGTGGTATGTAAATATTAGCGTAAGAAGCAACTTGTAGTATTGATGAAGCTACTGTGTTAGCGAAACATTTCGTGATATATTTTTCAAATAAAATTCGTGAAGATCGAATCGTAAGGTGTGGTTTGTTAAATTACTATGGATTATCATCAAGTAACGGCCGAATCAATCAGAAAATTTTCATAAAAGTTTTCATAATATCATTACAACAACATTACAACATCATTACTTTGATCTGGCATGGATTTCTTGGATGGATTGGATTGTATGGATAGATTTCATCGTATATCTGAATTCAACAGAGAAGAAGTTACTGTTTGTTGCAGTCAGCACTTTTTCTTTGATGAATCCACTTTTCCTTATGGGTATCGTTTACAAAATTAGGTAAATTAGAAGAAATTGCATGGAAATCACTATCAAGTTATAACCATAGTAGCCCCTGACAGCGGTGATTTTTGTTAGAAAATGACGTCATGTACTCGACTAGTTTTCGTAGTCACTTCATTTTAGAGTTTTTCAATAGTATTTTAATTATAGTTAAATGGAAACTGAATACCTCAAAAACATAGAAGGACTAAGAGCTTTTTAGCTAAGTAAATTCATTTTTATCGTCATTACACGCAGTAATATTTAAATAAAAATAATATATTCACGTGAAAGCCAGACAACTCCACTCCACATTAATTCAACTTTTATCCATAAATTGTCATCTAGTTGACTTATTCCCCATAACGTTATCAAAAGACCCTTGCGCCCTCCATCCACCGCTAATCTAACCCAAATGAAAACGAAAAACCTGCCTCCAGCCCTTCGGGACGCCGGCAACGCCGTCCGGGATAGGGTGACTACTCGGCCGAGAAATGGAGTTAGCAGATTTCGGTATGTGAGAAGGAGGAGTACAGGAGAGTTTTTTGTTCAGTTGGAATAACTTATTGGAATTTGTAATACAGCGTCGAATTCATGAACAAGGATGAACACGATTATGTACAAACGATTTCTTCCACCATCTATCGTGGAATGGGTTATTCTAGTACCACCATATATTATGAGTCCAAGTCTCTCGCTGTTGAGTCTGCGACAAACTAAAAACACTAACGAACGGATGGATGGATTGTTCACCAATGGATGAATTTATTCCAGTCAAAGGTTTATGCGTATATTTCATGGTATCCGTGCGGCGATGCTACCTTTGCAAAACCGATGAGGTTTCATCAAAAACTCTGACTTATCCTCTTGAGATAAAACCAAGCAATTCACTAGATATTGTTCTCATTTTATGGTATGTGTGATTGATGACTTGCTGACTTAATGGTAATTCATGATCACTTAGATGAAATGAATAAAAACACTTTTGACTAAATACCACTGGTAGATTTTATTTATACGAACGGTTTCGGGTTTGACCCCATAATCAAGTACCTATAAAACTAAAATCTGGAGTTTGAAATATCGGTTATATTAGAATTTTCAGGTATGTTGCAAGGACAGGTATTTGAGAGACAGGTAATTGAGAGAACCAGGATGCCAACTTTAAAATTCCACCCTGTAAATTCTAGGGGTTGTTAAACTCATAAATGCAAGAGAGGAGACCTACATAAATCGAGTTGCTCATTTAGGGGTATATGTTTCTGTTTTTTTTGGATTTGTTAATTTCCATGGCCTCCAAAAAATTCATTTTTTTCCTACACATATGTATATGTGTAGGATTTTGAGGTTATCTTTAAAAAAACCAGAGAAACATATACCCCTAAACGAGCAACTCGATTTATGTAGATCTCCTCTCTTGAATTTATGCTCATATGATGTTCCTGAATGCGATTTTCAAATATTATGCCAGTTTGACCAATATATACTTTAGGACAAGTTCTACAATTGTATTCATATACTCCTGATTTCTTGAATATGGATGTTTTGCTTTCATTATTTTTAACAAATAATTATTGCTCAACTTGATAAATTGATTGAGGCTTTCACGGCCGACATTTTCAGTGTTACTATCTCCATTCGGGTTTGAAGGCCGTCGTAGTTTGAAACTGCGGCCTTACGTTTCGCAAGCACGAGTGGCTGGCTTCTTAAGAGGTTTTTTCATCAACCTACGAACTAAAAATCACCAGTCATCAGTGATTTCAATGCAAATGAAATACACAAAAAATAGTTTTTATGGCCTTTCCTGAAGATGGTCCTAGGACAAAAAATCCTAAAGGTGAGTTGAAGAAAAATGTATTATGATATTATTTCTGCATCAAGGTTATATACTTTTTTTGCACAGTTTGCAGTTTTCACAGGATTTGATAAGAAGAATTGGAGTGTATAATTAACACGTAACAAAATATGTAAATAATTATGGTGTGAAATACCTTATATTCACAAGCTTAAAATCTTGTAAAGTGTTCAACAGTAACTAAAAATGTTTTTTTTAGTATCTGCTGTAATAATTTCGATCTTTTCAATCTATTGTTGACAAATTAATTTGCAGGTAGTGGTTCCACTAGTTAATTACCGAAAAATCAATTAGGATAATCATCATTTAACAAATACAGTCCACATCGGACCAAAAAAATTTAGATATATAAACAGCTTACCCTTGTTTTAGATTCAGTATCAATTTGCTTCTCCTGAAGATGCTAACCTTGTTAGCGAAACGCGCGTCGAGTGCAAAAATATCAGTTTGGTGCTAGGGTAATTGATCTCTAGAAAAAGTTTTCAAAAATCGGTTTGCAAAACCACTCACTACCTCACCTATCCCCACGAACACACGGCACTGATAAAGAAATATTGTGAAACAGACAAAAAATTAGTATTCAGCCAGTCCAGCTAGCCGAGCCTTTACTCCTCAACTACATTTGATAGCACGTTTACTGACTATCAGTGCGACTAGGGACCACAGGCAAGAAATGTTTATGACTGTACTCTTATTTTTATTGCCGTTCCAATTAGGAATGGATAGACTATACCTACTTCAATAAATAAGTCAGCTTTGGAGACTTGACCAAAAGTAGATGTTAGTCTCATATGCCAAGCAAGTAGCGAGTCAGTTCTATGGAATTACTATGACGGATTTACGTCGACTGGTGTATGAACTAACTGAAAATTTCATAATATGGCAAATAATCTGAAGGAACAATTCGTTCAGGCCAGTCTCAACTCCCTACACGGTAGGTTAATGGAATGACACCTATCACAAACAATGGCAAAAGGGGCCATGACAAACCTGTTGTTTGTTGTCCGCTTCAGCCTAGTTCGAGGAATCATATTCTGAAGGAATTCGATTTTGAATTATCGGAAATCATCGACTTTATATGTTGATGAAAGACACTACTTTGCACTAACAAGTGGGCAAACAGCCCGATACCGATCTGTAAGTGTGTTCCAATAATTGAAAATCTATTGCGGCACTTGTATCGCCAACATGACGAATAACTTCAGTAAAGAATCTTGCACTGACACATGTCAGATATAATCCAACGCCCTTCGTGGTATTAGCCAGGGGAGTAGCTGGTTTCTGATAGGTGTCAGTCTATTAACCTATAGTGTAGGGAGTTGAAACTGGCCTGAACGAATTGTTTCTCTATATGATTTGATTTATAGCCAGTTTTAAAGTATGCCCACTGACTGTATGTGAAAAGTTTAGAAATAAGGCATAACTTCAACAGATAAAAAAATAGCTGTAGGAGATTAGGTTGCTAGATTCAGGAAAGGATATTCAGGTATGACTTTGCATGTACCCTTGGCAACAACTTTAAACAGAATTCTAGCATACAAGAAAAAAAAAATTTTGTAGAATTAAACATAGTCTTCGAAAAGTACCATTTTCCTATCACCAGATAATTCAATGGACGAATCAGAAACCACGCAATATATTAGCTTCTGAACGTCACCATCAAGTGGGCTTTATCACAAGTTGGAAAATAAAAGAGAACATCACCGTTATCTGGGCATTCAGTACATCTAGGTCATATGCTTTCCATTTCTTTAATGTTTCCAAAAAACAAATGCCTCCTCGATTGAAATAGAAAGGACCAGCTAGATATATGTATGAATATTTCAAAACTAATGAAGAAATTTTTTTAGATTAGCTCTTCATACACAATTAAATGCCTACTGAGGAGTATGTCAACAAAATTACTGCTAATTTTTGTGAGTTGTTATGCACAATTCATTATCTCTTCTTATGATTTTAGAGCCGAATGAAAAAAAAAAACTTTTAAAAAAGGCTCAAGTATCTGCGTTCTGAGATTCAAATGATATTTCTGAGCTCCTGAAGGTGTAGGTGAACATACTCAAAAAATCATCAACCATATATTGGCTTCACTGATAATGGCGACTGTACCAACACTCTGCACTTGCATCTCTCCTATTGCCAGTTATTATTTCGTCAACAGGAAACAATACATAATCGGCTCGTAAACAAACTGAGGTATTGTCAAGTAAGACATATCTCTGGCATTAAATATAGAAATATCAATGGCGTCCATATGTTCATAACGATTCATGCAAAATTTTTAATGAGCATTTCTTTTGCTCCAAGAATGAATGGTCCATTAAAACTTCCTTTTTACTCATAATTAACACACAATTAGTTGAAATCAAGGCCTTCTCAGTCTAAATACGTATATGGATGGTTGCAAATGGACAGGAGCGCATTTCATCTAAATCTCACTGGAAGTAAGAGTAAGAATTATTTCTTTATGATATTATAATATTTCTGATAACTGGTCTCTGATATAGTGACACACAATTATTCAACAC
The DNA here is from genome assembly GCF_025532065.1 of Leptinotarsa decemlineata. Classification (NCBI taxonomy): domain Eukaryota; kingdom Metazoa; phylum Arthropoda; class Insecta; order Coleoptera; family Chrysomelidae; genus Leptinotarsa; species Leptinotarsa decemlineata. The sequence continues at coordinate 7,046,265 of NW_027412694.1, read as the reverse complement.
TGAATATTTAATGACCCTACAAATATTTAGTTCTAATGTAGGTAGACATTTCTGCATGAGAAAATAAAGAAAAATTCATGAATACCTGAACTCTCTAGCAAGGTAGGCAAAAGGCACAAAGTACATACAATGTAAACAATTATAAAAGGTTCAATTGAATTCAAAAACGGCAAATTTGTGATTTGTGAATCCTTCGATATTAGAACTTCAATTTATTATTTCATGTGACGGCTCAAAAACCAACAAAGGCTCAGGATGTGGCATGTACTACAGATCACTAAGCCTAAGGATTAAGTTTTGAATGGGAAAAAATACCAGCGTGGTCCAAACTGGTGGTCCAAACTGAAATGGCTGGTATCTCAATCACCACAAAAGAAATAACCAGGGAAGGAATTTCTGGCAAAAACATGACAATCTGCACTGACAGCAGATAAGCCCTATTAGCCTTGAACAGACAACGTTGTACCTCAGGGCTAGTACTGGAGTGCCACCAAGATTTAGCCAAAGCCCGGAGTTATCGTCAATAAAAGAGTGTGTGTTCGGCGAGTCTTGATTTACACCTGCCAATATAATGGAGAAGTCCGCCTTCCTGGAGAAGACAGGATAGACGGTGACCTAGGAGGACAACTCCTCGGGAGGATGTACAATGGGTCACATGTGGCCTACCATATATTATTCCATGTAAAACAAAATGGAATAGGTACAGCTTGATATTAAATTATTCCTCAAGCGATTATTCTGGAAGTCATTTTTGATTTCCTTTCATGTAAAACAAAATAGAATACAGCTTGATATTGAATTATTTCTCAAGCGATTATTCTGGAAGTCGTTTTTGATTTCTTTAATACTTTTCAATAATTAGGAGTCTTTTTCCAAAACGTAATACTATAAAATGGAATGTAAAAGGTCACGATAGCTCTTCAGAAAATTTGCAAATATTTTGAGATGACGAAGAACATAAATACGTACTTCTATAATATGTGTATCCTAGTTGAATGTAATCACAACACAACAAAAAAATATTTTTTGAATGTTTCCTACACTAAATTAGTCAATTTCTACTAATTTTAGGGTGATAAAAACGAAAATAACAATGAAAAATTTTTATTAGCTCTGGTTTTTGAGATACACAGTACTTAATCTTAAAGAGTAGTTATACTATACGTGAAAAGTGAAAGTACATAAAACAATATTGTTATGTTTCTTTTAGAATATTTTAAGTACAAAATTAATAAAAAAAAAACATTATTCTTAGTGTTTTGACAAATAAAAGAAGTTTGTACCACCAAATTTCAATTAAGTCCATCCGATTCATTGTAAGATCGCTGTCGTTTAGCCTGTCTTTTATAAAACACTTCTGGAGCATCCCTACACACAGACCAGCAGTAGTCTGCAAGCATTGCTTCATTCCAACGGCCCTGATATCTCTGTTCCATTAAGGCAATGTCTTGATGGAATCTTTCTCCATGTTCGTCACTCACAGCTCCACAGTTTTGTGGGCAGAAATTGAGATGAGAGTGAAGAAAATGAATTTTTAAGGACATGTTGCATCCAAGTTGGTGGTAAGCTTGAAGAAGCTCTTTAACCAATGCTGTGAAGTTATCATCTCTTTTGTTACCTAAAAACCCATGTACAACCCCCTTAAAGGCTTCCCAGGCTCTTTTTTCATTTCCTGTTAAAATCATGTCAAAAGCTGGATCATTTACGATTTCACGGATTTGAGGCCCAATAAAGATGCCTTCCTTGACTTTAGCATCACTCAACCTGGGAAACTTTGCTCTCAAGTACTTAAAAGCTTGTCCTTCCTGGTCCATGGCCTCTACAAAGTTTTTCATTAGTCCCAACTTAATATGTAATGGGGAAAGGAGAACATCCTTAGGATCTACAAGAGGCTCGTAAACTACATTTTCCTCATTAGGGTTTAGGTCTCGTGTAGGCCAGTTCATTTTTTTATAGTGAGATTTTCTATCCCGACTGTACCACAGACACAAAAAACAACAGTACTTGGTGAACCCTAATTGCATTCCTAGGAGTATAGCAATGACTTTCAGATCACCACAGATGTGCCACTTGTGTTGTTCATATTTGATTGATTGGAGAAGTGTTTTCATATTTATATACGTTTCCTACATGTGAACTGCATGACCTATAGGAATAGAGGGTAGCTGATTTCCATTATGCAGAAGTACAGCTTTCAAGCTTACTTTTGAAGAGTCTATAAACAGTCTCTATTGAGATGGAGTGTGATCCAAATTCAAGCAGTCCATCAAACCATTAACATCAGAACAAACTACGAGGTTTTCTTTTTTCTCGAAAAAAGGAAGCAAATCTTTTTGACGCTGTCTGTACTGAGATATTTTCACATCATGTTTTAGAAGATTCCACTGTTGTAGTCTTGACCCTAACAGCTCAGCCTTTTCCTTAGACAAGCGAAGATCTCTTATAAGGTCACTCAACTCTGCTTGACTAATTCTGTGCGGATCACTAGACCTATCGCTTACCTCAAAATCAGGGTCATAGGATGTAGAAGGATGGGTTGCTCCTTCTAAACAGTCTTCATCACCTTCCTCTAAAATTTCATAGTTTTGGGGTGGAGAAGGGACTGGCAAATTGTCTGAGTGTGGTACAGGCCGAAGAGCAGATGGGAGATTAGGGTATTTAACCGTTCCTCTTTTCTTCATAGATAAACCTTGCTTAATGGGAGGAGTTAAGCAGAAATAACAGTCGTCTGTATGATTGATAGGCTCACGCCAAACCATAGGTACTGCAAAAGCCATTGCCCGGTTTTTATTTTTCAGCCACTCTCGCAATATGACGGAACAAGAATTACAACATATATGAGGAGCCCATGATTTATCTTGGTCCCCAACTTTCACACCGAAATAATGTTCATAGGCTGTCTTAACGATAGGTGTCATTTTACGTTTCTGAGCCTTAAATGTTATTTCACCACATATATAGCAAAAGCTATCGACAGAATTCACACACTTTCGAGGCATTTCAGATCAGCACTTAAATTAATTTAAAAATCAACTTCACACGATGATTTCAATAGCAACCACGTGCGTACAATTGACAAACTCACATAGGTTATGTTTACTACTTAAGAACAGCTGATGAGAGGGGTGTTATGTAAACAAACATGTGTACCAACTGTTGGTGATGAAATATTTCATTTGTTGAAAACTCAATATACATATATATATATATATATATATATATATATATATATATATATATATATATAATATAATTATTGTCGATTTCTTTCTTTTGGGTAAAAGAATTATTAAGCAACACTTTGCGGAGCACTATTTTATTTTATAAGAACCAAAGAAATTACAATACTTTTTAACATGAGACAAAATCAACGACTAACTTTCTATTATTTTCAATAACCTTGACGTTTGACAACTGACTACTTAATGAAATAGTTTCATTGACATTTCAACACCCTCCCTCAATGAAATTATTTCATCCTATTCTCATACAAATATAACTAAGTACTTAAACCTAAACCCTTTTTAAAGTTCAAAAATTTTATTGTTGATAAAGGTTTCGTTAAACCATCAGCAAGCTGGTCTTGACTTTTTATATAAACTATTTTAACTAAACCTTCATCTATTTTTTCTTTAATAAAGCAGTATTTTATATCTATGTGTTTTAATCTTCTATTGTTTTCAGGATTTTGTGCAATTTTGATTGCAGACTGATTATCTTCAAAAATTGTTGTTGGTATGTTCAATGAAAATAAAGAAAAATCTGACACTACTTTACGTAACCAAGCTTCACTTATAGCTAACGTAAGAGCACACAATTCAGATTCTGTGGAAGATATGGCTACAGTTTGTTGTTTTTTACTAGCCCACATTATTGTACAACCATTAAGTTTGAAAATATAGCCTGTAGTAGACTTTCTATCAAATACATCCCCTCCCCAATCTGAATCAACATATCCACACAAAATATCAGATGTACAATCAGTATTGAAAACTAATTTCAAATCAAGAGTCTTCTTAACATAACGAAGTACTCTTTTCAAAACTTTATACACATTTTCATTAGCTTTATCTTGAAATCTACTCAACATTGTTACACTTTCACATAAATCGGGTCGTGTACCCATAACAGCATACATAAGACTACCTATTATTTGTCGGCATTTTTTAACCAAATTTTCATTGAGTGTGCCGTCTTTCAAAGTTTTAAAATCGAAATTTGAATCTAGCGGTGTTGACATAGGTTTACAGTTTAACATGCCATATTTTTCTAATACTTGTTTTAAATAAACAGTTTGATCCAATTCTGTACAACCCAGCTTTAAATTCTGTTTTACATTGATTCCTAAATATTGTGAAATTTGACCTAAATCGCTCATAGAAAAAGTTTTGGATAAAATATTTTTTGCATTATCAACTTCTACCAAATCTGTTCCTAACAATAATACATCATCTACATAAAGTAAAATATATGTTTTACTCTCACTCAAAATCTTGGAATATAAGCAAAAATCGTTTTCTGATCTAACAAATCCTTCCTTTTTCATTAGATTATCAAATTTTATATTCCAACATTTCGGTGATTTTTTAAGGTCATATATAGATTTGTTCAACTTACAAACAGTATCTGAATTAATTTTATTTTTTCCAGGAAGAGACATATATACCTCGTCAGTTATTTCTCCATATAAAAATGCACTCTGTACATCCATTTGGTATACGGGTAGTTTTAAATGATATGCTAGTACCAATAAAATTCTAAAGGTGCATAATTTTGCCACTGGGGCATAAATATCATATAGATCATCACTGACTTCTTGCTGAAAGCCTCTGGCTACAAGTCTTGCTTTATATTGTCCATCATTTTTAATCTTCAACACCCACTTACTGTCTATCACCTTTTTGTCATCTGGCCATGGTACTTCAGTCCATGTGTTGTTCTTTTTCAACATATTCAACTCTTTTTCCATTGCTTCTTTCCAAAAAATGGAATTTTCTTCTGTTACTATATCCTCTATGTTTATTTTTTCTTCTTGTACACTGTAAAAGCATGTTTCATAATCATCTAGCCATGTAGGTCTTTTAATTGACCTTCCTCTTCTATCTTGTAGTGTGAATTCATTTTCTGGGATCGTACTTCTTGTTTCATTGTGTTCCATTGTTTCTGTGCTTTCATTTTCATCACTTTCTTGGTTCTCACAAATTTCATTATAACTAATTTCTTGCATATTTACTATCTGAGTATTTTCCTGTTCATTTTCTTCCAATTCTTTTCCTACTTCTTCAGTACCATGTAGGTCTTCATTATTTTCCAACTGATTTTCACAGTCAAGGGTTATTAGTTTTTCATATTTCTTTTGTACTTCTTGTTCTTCTGCCAGTATTACAATATCCCTGTGTATTTCCACTTTGTTTATGTACGGAAAATATATTCTATATCCTTTTACTTCATCGCTATATCCGACTAAGATCCCTCTTTTACTTTTAGGATCTAGTTTTTGACGTTTTTCTTTAGGAATATGTACAGATACCCGAGATCCAAACTCCATTAGAAATTAAATATCAAAATCTTTTCCATTCCATAAATTAAATGGGGTTTTACTACTGTGTTTACTAATAGCAACTCTGTTCAATACAAAAACTGCTGTGTTTATGGCTTCAGCCCAATACTTTTTTCCAAGTTTTTTGCTATATATCATGGTACGTGCGGCTTCCACCAATGTCCTGTTTTCGCGTTCTGCTCTGCCGTTTTGCTCCGGTGTGTAAGTACAGGTTTTTTCATGTTTTATTCCATACTTTTCTGTCAATCCCTGTACCTCTTTGTTTATGAATTCCAGACCATTATCTGTCCTTAAAACTTTCAATTTGTTTCCTGTCTGAGTTTCTACCATCTTTATTAGATGTTCTAATTTTTTTGATGTTTCTGATTTATGTTTCAGGAAGTATAGTATTCTGTAACTTGAGTAATCGTCCTTTACAAGTAAAAAATACTTTGATCCTCCTATAGATTCAGTTTCGAAAGGGCCACATAAATCTGCATGCATTAATTGGCCTATTTCCGTTGCCCTCGATTCATTCTTGGTGAAAGATAGTCTATGCTGTTTACCGAGTAAACATTCTTCACAAAAAGGCTTCTTTCGCTTTTCATTGTAACTTATTTGATTTTTCCTTAAAATATCTTTTACTTGTTCAAAATTCAACTGTCTTGAGTGCCAATCATTTAGGTTTATAGCAACGTTGCTTTGTGAAATGTTGTTTTCTTTCTGATATAAACATCATTTTGAAAAACTTCCCTTGTCTCAGTGCAATGGCTCGTACTTTGCCCTCTCGGTCTATAATTTCACTCTTTTCTTTATTGGATCTCAAAGTGAAACCTTTATCTAATACTTTTCCGACAGAGAACAGGTTTATTTTAAATTTTGGAACAAATAATACATTGTTGAGCTCAGTTTTTACCCAATATTCTCCGTTCCATGCTTCAACTTCTACTTTTCCGACTCCAATTGCCTTCACTGTAGAGCCATCACCCATTTCTATCAATTTTTTTATTGTATTGTTCAAAGTTACAAATTTTTCAGAGTCAAAACATATATGGTCACTCGCACCGCTGTCCATACACCAGTCTTGGTTTGAGAAGTTAGATACACCTATTAACGCTAGAGATTTAGCATCCTCACTCGATTCACTTGAAACGATGAACGCATTTGAATTATCGTTGGTATTTTTTTGTTGTGTACTTTCATTGTCTTTCTTTTTCTTGAACCAACATTCTCCAATCAGGTGTCCTTTTTTCTTACAATAATGACATTCTTTCATTCTTCTTCCTTCTTTTCGTTCAGGGCAATGCTTTTTGATATGTCCAGTCTTATTACAACTATAGCATTTCACTTTGTTTTTGACTAATACCTCAGTTCTCTTTCCTGCTGATAAAGCAGTCGCTTGCTCTACCTGTTTTGTTCTTTCCTCTTCAACCAGAAGTCTCGATGTCAGTTCTTTGAGGGTTTGCTTGTCAGCTGCTGTGGACTCCCATGCAGACACGAAATGTTTAAGATTGTCCGGAAGTGACATCAAGATTTTGGTTATCAACATTTTGTCGCTGAGTTCTTCACCTAACTGTTTCAGATTTCCTTTTATTTCTTCTAACTGCGAAACAGAATCGGCTATTTCTCCCTTGTAGTCTAATCCGAAGAACCTTTGTTGTAGTAAATGCACACTGACCTGCGATTTATGTTCATAAATTGATTGCAGTTTTTCCCACATCTGAGCAGCTGTTTGGCAGCTTAAAATGTGTGTGAGGGGCCTCTCGTCAATCCTTGCAGCGATTATTTCTTGCGCTCTGGCATCTTTTCTGTCCCACTCAGTGTTATTAGGTTCGGTCATTGACCTTTGGCATGTTCCCATGGCTATGTCATATAGACCCTTGGATTTCAGCATAATAATTGTCTGGAACTTCCATGTGGTCCAATTGTCTCCTGAGAACCTGATACTTGCAGCTCCAGTTTCTTTGTCCATTTTTTAATCGACAATAAGTTTTTTTTTTTCTTTACGTGTCACGTTCCCGCCAACTTCTGGAGGTTATATTGAAAAAAAAAACTTTTTTTTACCCAAAATATTTGATTACAGCCTGACTGGGCCCATAACCTATTGTCGATTTCTTTCTTTTGGGTAAAAGAATTATTAAGCAACACTTTGCGGAGCACTATTTTATTTTATAAGAACCAAAGAAATTACAATACTTTTTAACATGAGAAAAAATCAACGACTAACTTTCTATTATTTTCAACAACCTTGACGTTTGACAACTGACTACTTAATGAAATAGTTTCATTGACATTTCAACAATAATGATACTATATCTTGAAAACAGGAGCTAATATATAATTTTTATGGTCACTTTCGGTTTTAACACGTGGAAATACATTAAAATCATCTAATTTCAACCCCGAAACAAAAACTTTGTTGTGTTGTGAATTGGCAGATTATTAATATCTCAATCAATAACGAGATGAACTTGTGAAAAACATAAATTTTTTAATTTCACCTCGATTCAAACACAGATATTTAGTTTTAGAGCAGTGATCCGAAATATTTACCACATACCTTCATTGTTTTTGAGAGGCTGAAAATGCATACGCTATCTGTTCAAAAAATATAATAAATTTTCATTTTTCTCAAAAAATATTCATGTATTCATCAATTTCTATTTTTTCCTCTTCAAATTATTCCTCGTCATATATAATATACTTTTACCAGCGTTTTCCCGATCCTCGAAGCAGTTCTGATATGCACTTTTTGGTATGTTCTGGATCTCTCTCAGTGATTCGGCTTTTACCTTTTTAATATTCGCAACACGCCGTTCTTTCATGGGTATCTTCAATCTTGGAAACAGGAAAAAGTCACAGAGAGCAAAACTGGTGAATATGGTGGCTGAGGCATGATTACGGTGTTCATTTTTAACAAAAAATCACGAATAAGAAATGAAGAGTGAGCAGATGCATTATTGTGATGCAAAAGCCATGCATTCTTTTTTCAAATACCGAACAATGTGACAAGAAGTCCTGATGCTCCACAACTAGGTAATCGAAGAAAACAATGAGCAAAACCTTGACATTCAATCGAACTTGGGGTGCATTTTTGTCTTGGCTCTCTTGGGCTTTTCTATTGGAACGATTGAACTTTGATTTCCATCTATTTACGTCACTCAACAATTCCTGAGCAATGCTCATGCGATGGATTTTTTGTCAAAATTCAGCAATATTGGAACGCTGCCACACGAGCGTCGTCAATCAAATCTTCTCGACCTTCTGTGAAAATCTTGTACCACCTGTAAACATTTTTTTGACTCAGAGTACAATCACCGTATGCTACTGTCAACATTTCAAGTGTTTTTGAGCAGTTGTAACGAATATTGCGTTACATTTATATATTCTTAATGTTATCTCTTCCTTCCCAGCGTTTGACGTTTTGACCTTTTGTTTGATATTAATTTTATTCATAGTAAATTTGTTGAGATCTGTTGAAGTATATCTTTTGCCTTTCCTGGATTTTGTTATTTAGTCATAGAAATCAGTTGGTTTACTTAATTTGTGATAATACACTGCATGTGATTGGAGGTTATATCTATCAATTTATCTTATATTAGCTTTTATTCAGTCATCAAAGAAATTTAGAGTCTTCCAAAGATCACTAAATCACTAAATTACCTATTTCTTGATATATTTTTGGCTAGAATTGTTCTAAGAAGAAATTCTGCATCTTGAAATTTTTTCAGGTCAGACGATTCATTTCTCTTTATTCTTGTAATCTCAAGTCATCCTCTAAATACAGTGAGTTTTTTCTAGATCACATCAGGTTACCGTTCACTGATGATAGTGAAGTATCTGCTTTGCATACCTCCTTCATCTTTGAATTGTTAAAAAAAATCAGTATCTACGCTTTGTAAAATTTCAGATACCAAATAATTGGTATTTTATTCCTGGTAAATACAATTCTCGAGTTACCTGTTGCTGCATTGAGATTATCATTATTACTAGGATAACGTATTCCAAAAACACTTTATTGTGAGATTTTCACTAAATTGTTTTACAAAAACGCAACACGTGTTTCGCCATACAATGACTTCATCTGGCGTGTCTTTCAACTAATTCTACACATTCAATACTAAATATATATATAGTTTATGGAGTACCTGAAATCAAAGTACCTGTAAACGAAGTACCTGAATTTTAAGTAGCTGATATTTTACCTGAGTTTCTAACGAATTAAATTACCTGCACTTATATTCCATTTTCACATTTGAAAAAATATATTCAGTAACGGAGAGTTATTGAGTTCTAATTGATCATTCAGTAAATTACCCGAATTCCTGAATCTATTGATTTCTAAACATTCTAGATGATTAAGTTTCAAACTCTTCTCTTCTAAATGTAACACCTCGTACTCATGATTGAACTCGTGTCCTTCTGCTAAAAGATGGTTTGCAAATGTGGAATTGGTCTTTCTATTCACAAAACTACTCCTATGTTCTTTAATTCGTTGGAAAAATGTTCTTCCTGTTTGGCCAATATACAGTTTTGGACAAGAGCCACAAGTCAGCTTATATACTCCTGATCTATCCGACACCAAAGTTTTGTCCTTATTGTTTTTAATAAATTTACTTAGGTTATTATTCGTTCTATAAGCTACGTTTACGCCTTCTTTCTTCAAAAAACGGGCAATATTCCTGTTTGGTTCCCCCACATATGTCAATGTCTTATAACTCACGTTATCGCATCTTGAATATGGGTAGACCAGATCCATGGCTTGCTTTTGTCGTTTTTTGGAAAGAATGGAGCTTACAATATCTACCTTATTGCCATATTGTCAAAAGGAAATGAATTTGTTAATTGTTTTTTATACTTATTTTGCCTTCCAATCTAAGCTAGGTACAAGTTATATTGTTCTCTTTGGTTTTGCCTTTCATAACCTGGCGCCCAAATACCAGAATTAGTCAAGTAAACTCATGGTTTATTCGATTAATAGTAAAATAATCAGTAATAGCTATTAATCAAACCTGTGTTGAGCTTACTCACACCCTCCCGTATCAAACTGAGCAGCCTATCAGCAAAAGGTGTTGGAATACCAAATTTTGAAATTCTAAATTTGCCTTTTCAAAATTTGGGGGGTTATACAGTTAATTTCATTTTTCACACAAAATTTAATGCAAATTCACAGTTGTCAGTCTTATTTGCTACGTTGATATTTTGTTTATTTCCCCCATCTATTTTCCATATCCCGGCTATGATTTCCAATCCCGACTCTGACGTAACTTTGGAATATCTCTTTTTATCATTGTAACGATCAGAAGATCGTGGGTTCGATTCCCGCCTCGACCAGATATTTTTCTCGAGAGAATTTATTTGGTTGAAGCTGGAATCATTCTGCAACCGTGTTAGGAATCACACGTTAAAAGGTAAGACCTCGTTAGTCCTTAGCTGGCACAAGTTCTCAACTTTTGAGAGTTGTCGTTCGTATGGGGGCGACAGCTGATTAACGGAAAAACAGATTTTGAACAGATTTTTTAACAGATATCAGAATCGATCTCTCCTGTCAACAAGAGAAAATGCTGGAACCCCGAAACTTTGATGTTATGTGATTCATAATAATATCACAGAAGATCATCAAATTCATATGCTGCGTTTATCAACCACCTAGCGATACGTAATATAGAGTACTAGTCTCTTCACTTGCAAACACCATTGAATTTCTGCAAATCAATCATCCCAGTGCCGAAATTTCCATATTCGGTGACTTCAATGTCCACAATATCGAACGAGGTCGCGAAGCTGAGGCTTTCGCAAGGAACAGCGGACTTACTCAGATTATGAATGAGCGAACCAGGATTCCTGACCGTGATGGAGAATATGCTTGTCTTCTGGATCTATACCCAACAACCAATCCAAGAATTTACACAGTAACCGTAAGGTCTCCATTGGGATCTTCTGATCACAAACATAATTCAGTGTTGAGTGAATTACCTATAAATGTTGGGGAACAATCTTAGCTGCGCAAAGTTTGGCATTACAGATCAGCTGAATGGAAGGATCTTCAAGACCATTTCCGAAATTTTCTCCGGCTAGGTTTTTGTTTCAGCTCTAAAGATTCATCAACTTGTGCTTCTGAAGTCACGGAAGTTATTCTATCATCCATGGATTCATATATTCCTTTTTCAAAAAAACAACCTTTTAACGGCAAACCTTGGTTTAACAAAAATTGCAAGCAAGCTGTCGCCTCCGAAATCCCACCTACCAGCAGTGGTGGAAAAATCCCAGTGCCGAAATCCGAACTAGGTTCGTTAATGCTCGCAACAGGTGCAATCTTAGGATAAATGAAATCAAAGAACTTCAAAATCTGAGAATTAGGGATGAACTGCTTGCCAATACGAACGGGTCTAAATCCTTCTCGTCGGTAGCTAAAGCTGTTAACACAAGTGGATGGTTCAATTGCAACAACAGCCATAGAAAAATCAAATCCACTAGCTGAACAATTTGCGTCCCACTCCACAGTCGATTTTCTGGAAAAGACATCACCCACTATTCCCCACACTAGAATACACAATGCCTGGAATTACTTTTCGAGAGCGTCTAGTCAGGTGAATTTTGAAAGAGCTCAATATCAACGAGGCGTCTGGCCCTCATGAAGTGCCCATCATCGTAATTAAAAAGTGCGTGAATGAACTCACACCGATATTTTGCAGACGGTTCAACCTGTCTTACAAGATAGGGGTTTTTTCTTCTTGACGGAAGATTGCTCGCGTTCAGCCTATTCCCAAAAAGGGCAAGAAAAATTTTTCAAATAACGAAAAACCAGTCGCTTTGCTATCAGTGATTATTTGGAAGGCTTCAAAATCTTGAGCAATCATCAATGGCTTTCGGAAACATAGATCAACAGGCAACCTTCTATCGTATGTCACCCACATTTGGAATAACAATCAAGAAACATAGAGAATCAAGAGCTATGGCGCTTGATCTTTGACCGTGTGTGGCATGAGGGTTTGCTGGCCGAACTTATATGCTATGACTTGACGGATCATTTTTGTGTATGGCTCTTCAGCTTCCTGAAAGAACGTTCCCTGTCGATGGATATCTCTCGAATACTTTCACCGTCAACACTGGTGTACCCCAGGGATCCAAATTGTCTCCAACCCTCTTTTTATTTTATATCAACAACTTATTGGAAAAAAACAAGAATCCAATATATTTCTTTGCTGACGACAGCACACTTGTTTCGTCATTCCATTTGGATTCCAGGACATCGGCTACGGAGGCACATCTTCATCGGCAGCAGGAGGTTGCGTATCTTAATGAGGATCTAGAAGTGATTTCCAATTGGGGTGATAGTAACCACGTTCAATTCAATGCCACAAAAACTCAGGCATTGGTTTTCTCCAAAAAGATAAATGTCTCCGAACCGGATATAATAATATCAGGTCAGACAATTCCGCAATGGACACCAATATGTCTTGGCACAATCATGTCGCTGGAACTGCAAAGGCTGCTTCTCAAAAGCTTGGAACACTGTTTCGAACCATAAAACTGTACACACCTCAGCAACATTTGATGCTTTATAAAGCTCAGATCAGACCTTCTTGGGAGTATTGTTCTCATGTATGGAACTCTGCCCCCAAACATACCCTCCACTTGTTGGATTCCATCCAGAAAGGAGCCATCCGCCTGAAAGGAGACGCGAACATCACGTGATAGCCTGGAATATCGAAGAAAGGTTGGAGATTTTGATTTTTTGATTTCACCAAGAGCGGTTCATTTCAGAAATACGTGATGGATTGTGGATGCTCACCGTTTTAAGTTTCAACTCAGTACCTACACCTCGTTCACTGTTTGAGAACTCTTTCATCTGGAGAACTGCTTTTATGTGGAATAAAGTTCCTGAGAACATTTTCCAAATGGATTCCATTTCCAGCAATTCAAATCCAATGTGAATCACCACTTTCGCACAGGCACCGCTCTGAGGACGCCTCAGGGATTTTTCTGTAATGCTTGTGTTTCTTCTAAAAAAAAAGAAAGATTCATTTTATCTGATGTTTTTTCAGTATTTATAAATATCTTGAAGGTGTTAGTATTACATTTAATGCGACGGTATACTGGGTTAATGGCTTGTTTGAAAAGTTTTTATCAAGGATGTGACGAATTACGTTCGGGTTGAAGTTTTTATTTACTGCAATTTGTTTTATCAGATTCAATTCTTAATCAAAATTCTCTGAGGACATTGTTAATACTAATTTGTGTGTGGATCTTACTGTGGTAAGCTACTCATTTGTGTCGCTGTGGATGATAAGAATGGTTTTTTATAGTTGTGCCTGTACGGGTTGGTCTGTGGAAAATTGCAAAATCGTGTTTGATGTTGAGTTTTATGATTGTGAGTTCTTAAAATTTCATTGAATTTTCGGTTTCTAGTTCAATTGTGAATTTAATGTTTCCATGAATAGAGTTGATGTATTGAAAAAATGAATGTAGTTGTCGATGTGTTCCTGTGAAGCAGGCCATAACATCATCAATATATCTATATCAGAATTGGATTCTGTTCTACAGTTTCTCGAAGTTGTTCATGAAAATTTCAGCTAGGAGTGGGCTTAGATGATTACCCATTGTGAGGCCTTCTTTGTTGTTATATGTGATACCATTAGATTTAAAAAAAATCTGGTTGAGACATACTGATAGGATATTGAAATGAATTAAAACCTATTAATTCAGATAATGATAAATATGATTTTTGAGAAGCATTTCATCTATAAGTTTTCGAGAATCTGCTGAGGAGATGCTTTGAAACAAATTGGTGGCATCGTACGAAACTAATCTAGAATTAGGTGGCAGATGGACATTCGAGATGTTTTTCATCAGAAATTTGGATCAAAAGGATGTTGCTGTTAGAAACGCCACCACTGATTTAATTGGATGATGTTGTTCATGAAGTTTTTCAAATGAATATAGTTGTAGAGTTTTTGGATTGGACAAGAAATATTTATATCTGTGTTCAGGTTTGATAACGGAAGTAGCTTGTTGGTTAGTGTTTCTCACTATGGTATGAAATTTTTTGGTTGGATTTTTTGGTGTAAACCGCAGTCTTGTTTGTATGCACTCAAGTTTGGTTTTATAAATGTCATTAGAAATAACAATAACTGTTTCTCTTCTGTCTGCTTTTGTGAATGTAATATTGTTATGGCTTTTCTGTTTTATCGATTTTAGTGTTCCCTTTTCGGAATTGTGATATGAAATAAAAAGACAAATTGATGTGTGCTGCTCTATATTTTAAATCAATATCTGGGGTTATAAATATGAGTGCAATTTCTATTTTGACACTTAAGATTTCCAGGTTTTTTGTTGAATTAAATGTTTTTGTTGTTTGAAACCTTCATTGATTAAGCATTTTTATTTTGGAGAGCTGCAAAAAATGAAAAGTCACCTTATTTTTTTTAACAGAACGTATAGGAAATTCCACTATTAGTAAACATATACAGTGTGTAACAACGAAAACTTAACAGAGTCGTTTTTGAATATAAAAAGTAAGATTTTTAAGAAAAGCTCGGACACGTCGATTTTTAATTGAAGGGGGACACCTTTCAGACTGAACAGATTTTTTGTAGTACGCACCCCCTCGGAGAGGTGCGTCCGACGACCCTTATTTAGATAGGGAAAGTAGTTCGGGAGGCACCTTGTTTTGAAGATCTTTCGAATACCTTTACATCTATGTTAAAAGTAATTTTTTGTAACCATTAGTTTTCGAGATAATCTGTAGTTAAAATTGCCATGTTAATAATACATTAGACACACCACTCGGTAACTTGTATGCCTGAATAAAAGAAAATTCGAGCAGTTCTTATCAGTTTTTTGTTAAATAAAATCCCTTTTTTGAAATCAATACCCTCTCCTCTTCTTCCAGTTTTCATTAGTACATCGTTCGATTGTTTTGTTTAAACGGGTCGTGAATTGTTATTTGTTTAAAAATGCCTTACACTACTGCTGCAAGGGTTTAAGTTATTGCTTTATTTTTTGGCAATGACCAAAATGCTAATAGAACATCAATTTTATTTAACGAGCAAAACCCTGGTAAACACCTAAGCAGATATCACGTTCTGGATTTGGTCACAAAATTCAGAGAGACAGGTTCGGTTTTAAATAAGAAAAGAAATGTTCAGAAAAGGGAAGTGAATGACGATAATGCGATTGGAGAGATTGGTCAAGTCATCGCCAATCCCAGGTTAAGTACCAGAGGTTTATCAGCAACGGCCGGAATAAGCCATATGAGCGCATGGAGAATCCTTAAAAACTACAAATTCCATCCTTACAAAATTGAACTTGTTCATGAACTCAATGAGGATGATTTTGACCGAAGACAGGAGTTTTGTGAGGGCATGAGTGAGAGAGATTAATGTAAAATCCCGAGCTGCTTTTATAACATCTGTTTTCCGGACGAAAGCTCATTTGATTTAAATGGTTGCGTGAACCGTCACAATTGCCGTTATTGGTCGGATGAAAAGTCAAGACAATACGCAGAAATACATACCCAACATCCCCAAAAGTTGAATGTCTGGGCCGGAATATTAGGCAATCTTATTATAGGTCCATTTTTCATTGATGGAAATTCAACCGGTGATTCTTATTTACAACTTCTTGAAGAGGCAGTACAACCTCGTATAGTTGAAATAATTGAACAGGATCCAAGATGTCAAGATAAATTCATCCATTTTATTTTCAACAAGACGGTGCAGCACCCCATTATGCCCAGCAGGTTCGAAATTTTTTGAATAATCATTTTGAAGGACAATGGATTGGCAGAATAGGTCCAAATGATTGGCCAACACGATCACCAGATTCAACACCACTGGACTACTTTTTGTGGGGATATTCAAAGTCTGAAGTTTATGCTATACAGCCAGCCAATTTGGATGAATTAGGTCGTAGAATTATTGATGAATGCCGAGTTATAACTCCTGAGATTTTGAATAATGTAAGAGCAAAATTCGAACAAAATATTTATTGTTGCATGGAGCAAAATGGCGCACATTTTGAACATTTACTCTAAATTTCCTATGTGAGTTATACTTATTAGGTGTTACTTTTTTTGTGTATGCTTTAAAAACAATAATTGGGATTTATTAACCTTCAAACAGTTTTTTAAACTTTTCTGTGTCATCAGCATTCAAGCAAATCAGCAGGTTGTGTAGGTAAGTTTTTAGTATGATTCACTTTTTTATCAGAAGCATAAAATATCCACGTCAAAAGGCAACTTTCATAAGGAGGTGCCACTCAATTTACTTAAAATGTAAGGGTGGTAACCAACCCCATCCCCCAAAAAAATTTCCTCGTAATAAACAAATAAATTTTAATTTTTTACGAAATCAAATGGACACGTATTAGCAGGTTGTCATAAGAGCAAAAATTTATTTTTGTTATGAAAGTTCTGAACGTAAATTGTACCTTAAAAACAATTTGATTTATTTTAAAAAGAGTTGAACTCAATAAAAATACCTTTAAATCTCCTAATTATCTCGGAAACTAATCGCCACAAAATTTTTCTTTTAACAGAGATGTAAAGGTATTCAAAGAAAGAAAGACCTTTAAAACAAGGTGCCACTCGACCTACTTTCCCTATCTGAATAAGGGTCGTCGGACGCACCCCTCCGAGGGGGTGCATATTAAAAAATCTGATTAGTCTGAATGGTGTCCCCCTTCAATTAGAAATCGACGTGTCCAAGCTTTTTTAAAAATCTCACTTTTTATATTAAAAAACGGCTCTGTTGAGTTTCTTTGTTACACAGTGTATGTTATTATTATCTTTCCTTTTTTCTGTTTCCATTTTTTGTATTGATTTGTATTTCCACTCAATCTCTAAATAATATATCAACTTATCCAACCAACTTGGTTGTATGATTATAATTTTTCGGATGTTATTGTATCTACCTGTTTTTCAATAAACATATTATTATCATTATCATTATCAGTATGTACTTTTGAATGCTATTTTTTCCTGGAAATGTAGTTTAATGTAGAAATTGAATCATTATCAGAGAACTGAACTGTTTTAACTGCACCTTTCTTGAATGAAGGGCATATTGACATTTACTGACATTTATATTCATTGAATGATCGAATTTAAGATTCTTGTGAAAATTAGTCGTTATTTAACATTTCTAATAATCAATTTGGATTTTATAATTAATCTGGATTCAGTATAATCAATTTGGATTTCGTCAAAAATATTCATGTGAATCCGCATCACAACTCACTTTATCTATATTCAAAAAAAAAGTTGATAACAATAAATTTGTAGTAGCTGTTTTCCTTGATCTGAGTTTCCGAAACAATTGACCGTAATATTCTCCTAATAAAATTAGGAGGTTATGGCATTGATGGTGATGTTTACCAATGGTTATCTGACTATTTATCCCACAGAAAACAAAAAGTCAGAGTTCAAGATAATATCTCTCACAGGAATTGGATATACATATAGGTGTGGCGTAGGGTAGCGTTTTAGGACCTCTGCTTTTTTTCTCTTATTTGAATGACATAAACTCGTTTATAAATGTTGATTTTGTAAATTTATTTGCTTATGATACAATATTGACATGCTACGATACAAACTTAGATAAAACTATTGATAAAATGAAAACTGAAGGAACGATTATGACAACAAAATATAAATGGATCAATCTTGATTCAAATGAAATAAATCTTCAAATCGATAATGAAAAAATTTAAATTGTGTCATGTATCAAATATCTTAGATTCCAGTTATATATTTCATTACTTTTTGGCAATCACCTCGATTATATATGTGAAAAAATATCTAAAAAACTATATTTCTTTGCAAGAATTTCTGATAATTCATCCACTCAGTCTAAAATTACTGTATAAAACGCGATTATTTAACGACATTTTGATTACTGTGCTTCTATTATTTTCTTGTTTAATCTAAATCCAACATCTCAGTTACAAAAACTTCAAAATCGCGGTTTGCGAATTGTTCTAAAAGTAAATAGATTCACTGAAATCCGAATTATGTAACAAACTTTGCGGTGGCTACCAGTTTCTTTACGGTTGTATTACTTAAGTATGACATTTATATATAAAATTCTGTATAAATTATCACCCTCATATTTATCTGAATATGTTAGTTTAAATTTAGAAGTGCACCAATATGCCACAAGAAATTATACTAATTTGCATTTATGCAGAACAAATAGAAGTGCTATGAATTTTTTATTTTTCAAAGGGTTTGATGCATACAATGAATTAGCAAATGTAATTAAATCTAGTACATCATTACGTTATTGAAATCCATCCATAATGCTAGATAGAATAATACTTGGTAAGATAATATTTATAAATATAGTATTTGTATGTTGTTTTCTTCTATTTATCATTGTATTGGAGCTGCCCTATATTGCAATGAATTTTTTCGATAGCATCTGTCGTTATTTTACAAACAATTTTGAACTATATCTACATTTCAAGTTTTTTATAATTATTTTCAATTTCTATAATGTTAGTAATATGTTTTATATAATATTGTATATTAGGGTTACCTATTGCAATAAATATATTCTTTTTCTTCTTCTCCCGCCTACCATTACTTTCAATTTGGAATTGTAGATGCTCATTTACTTCAATCACCAGAGTTCAATTTAAAAACTAAAATGACGTTCGGCACTCCACCTGGTCGTTGGGCTAAAGATCGGTACCAGATCCCATAATAATAGTGGGTTGTCAAGAACTGAGTGGTTGGCATGACTGTGATTATAGTGGCACTCCTGGCACGTGCTATCATGCTAGCTTACTCGAGGAAATTATCGAAAACGGAAGTCGGCATCGGATTTACATGAGTTTTCCCTTGCGAGATTGCGTGTGCTAATATTATAGTTATTATTTCAATCTTCTTTTCAAAAATTGCAGGGGTGGGAGGAGTTTTCTAAACGGAGTTATTATCTATCAAATTAGTTGGTTGCTTTTTATAGGTTCCACCGCTTTTTATGAAATGTGATAGAATAACCTTTTTACTGGAGTCCTTGAGTGGATATTCTCACTTAGTAATGAATAAACATTAAGAACGTCAGGAAATTGAGTTATCGAATTCTGACGGTGAGAGGAATCAATTTGGGTTATGAGTAATATAACTAAACTAATTTTTGCGATTTTCGACTAAGATTGACATCTTAGGTAAAAAATTTTCGAAGCTGACGAAAATCAATGAGTAAGAAACTTTCAGGACAGGTATTTTTCAACATAACCTCAAATTTTGAAGCAAAATGGGCAAATGGGCAAGCAATATATTGCATTCTTGGTTTTTTTCCCATAAGTCGTTGATATACAATAAAAAGAGGGTTGGAAACAATATGAATCCATGGGGAACACCAGCGTTGATGGTGAAAGTATTCGAGAGTTATTCATCGACGCCCCCTTGCAGAGAACGTTCTTTCATGAAGCTGAGGAGCCATACACAAAAATAATTCGACAAGCCACAGTATCAAATTTTGGCCAGCAAACCCTCAAGCCAGACACGGTCAAAGGCCTTAGAAATGTCAAGGGCTACAGCTCTTGACTCTCCATGTTTCTCGATGCGTCAGTCATTTCAAATATGGGTCACTTAGGATAGAAGGTCGCCTGCTGATCTTCGTTTTCGAAAGCCATATTGATGATCGCTCAAGATGTTGAAGCCTTTCAAATATTTAGGAATATGGTGGTTTATGGCTTTCTCCATGAATTTTTATATCACTGGTAGCAAAGCGAATGGTCTATAGTTATTTGGAAGAGTTTTCTGGCTCTTTTTTACAATGAGCTGAACGCGAGCAATCTTCCAACAAGAATTAAAAACCCCTTTCTTGTATGACAGGTAAAAAAGTCTGCAACATACTGGTGCGAGTTCATTTGCGCACTTTTTATGTACAATGACGGGTACTTCATCAGTACCAAATGCCTTGTTGATATTGAGCTGTTTCAAAATTCGCCTGGCTAGAGGCTGTCGAAAAGTAAATTCCGTCATTGTGGATTCTAGTGTGGGAATAGTGGGTTGTGCTTTTCTCAGAAAATCGACTGTGGAGTGGGACGCAAATTGTTCAGCTAGTAAAATTTGCTTTATCTATGGCTGTTGTTGCAATTGAACCATTCGCTTGTGTTAGTGGTGGAATTGTGGATTTTGTAAAGTACTAATTAACAGATTTAGCTACCGACCAGAAGGATCTAGATCCCTTGGGATTGGCAAGCAGATTGGCACTGGGAATTTTGCGCTACTGTGGGTAAGCAAGATTTTTGGAGACGACACCTTGCTCGTAATTTTTGTTGAACCAAGGTTTGCTGTTAGAAGGTCGTTCCATTGGTGAGCATTTCCTTCCGTTGACAGGGGAGATCGCTTCTGATCATTTTTTTTTCCAAAGTAACGTCTAAATCGGAAGTGGAAATCATAGCCGGGACGGGGTTTGTTGAAGCACTGACTTTGGTTTCTGTGAGTGCAAAAATATAACGACTATTTGATTACAGATATTGTTGCACCGAGTTTATATCGTGAAATCGATTTTGAATTTGCTAGTGGGCCTCTTAGCAACTGCAGTTACCATCTTATTTCCCTGTGGAATGATGTTAGGAAAACCCTGCTGACGACTGTCAGCTTATCTTAGCTGTCAGTTATCGATCAACTGTAGGATGATGCCTTCGAATCAGCTCCCTCTCGGAGATCCGATTGGGGAACTACTTCATCTTCGGAGTATTTTGTCCCTAGTAGCGCCATCATGCATTTTTCCTTATATTCCAACCCTTGAAACCGAAAACAGCAGCACAGCAACGAAAAGTTAGCCCGAAAGCAACTTCAGGCTGCCTGAGCCGTACTTACTGTATTAACAATATTTTAGACAATAATTATATTATATATATATATATATATATATATATATATATATATATATATATATATATATATATATATATATGTAAAACATAATAACGGATAAAACAGAATACCTGTGCTATGTGAGAATATTCAATTTGGAAATTTCAATTTTGAAAGAAGTCTTCAACATCAAAATGACAACTTTTTGACATTGAATAATGTGAAATACTTTTTCAAATTTTTTATTATCGTTTATTATGGGGATTTATACTGTGTTAATATTACAGGATGTATTCAGATTTATATTTTTTGTTAGTAAAAATGAATAAATTTTGCTGAGGTTGTCGATGTCTGTCTTTTTGTTGATATTGTTTTCTTTAATTTTGATCTCAGCCATTTCCAGAAATTGCCTTTTATTTGAATCTGGTTCGAAATGGAGAATTTTGGTGTTAGTATAATTGGCTGAATGATCATTATCTAGAACATGTTGTGTGAGTGCACAAGAATTTCGTTTTAAATTTTTACAATTACTTTTATGAAGAGCTATGCGGGTTTTTAAATTGTTTTTTGTTTGACCTATATATATCTTATCACAATTGTTGCAGGGAATTTCGTAAACTACATGTGACTTTTCAAATAACGGATCTTCATCTTTCAATTTTGAATGTAGTTTAGTTAAGTTAAACCCTTAACCCTCTTCAACAGATCTTCCGTTAACACAATTCTAGACAATAACAATTTGTATCAAAACAATAATTTGCATAATAATATTAATATTACTAACAATAACAATTCCCCACAAATGACATTTTATTTCTCGTTACCTCATCTAGGTAGCCTTTCATACAATCTTAAAAAAATTGTTAGTCAATTTGAACATGTGAAATTAGCTTTCAAAAATCTGAAGACTATTAAGAAACTTTTTTCCAACTTAAAAGACAAAGAAGATATAATCAATCTATCCAATGTGGTTTATTCCATCCCATGTTCCAGTTGTGAAAAGATTTACATTGGACAAACTAGTAGAAAATTAAAAGACAGAATCACTTCACACAAGAGTGACATAAGATGTAATAAACCATCATTTTCCCTTTCTAATCACACCATAAATTTGGATCATGCTTTTTCCTTCGAGAATGTTGAAATTTTAGACTCAGAAAATAATACTCAAAAAAGAACTTTCTTAGAAATGTTTCACATAGTTGAAAATTCAAATACTATCAATTCCAGGTCAGACATTGAAAGTCTCAGCCTGATTTATACCTATCTCCTTTGCTTAAACAAAGAAAACAAATTTGATAATACTTAATAATTTCAGAACAGAAACCCCGTACCTTCACTCTCTGTGATTCATCATTTTACAGTTCTGTGAAATCTCATTGGCAGCAATACATTGGTCAGAACAAGAAATTCTGCCAAACTTAATGTGTCGTGTCAATCATGTCTGACTACCTGTTGAGTTCAATTTTCAAATTCATTATTTCATATTATTCGTGCAATCATCTCACATTATTGCAAAATTCTGAATGAATATTACATGTTTTTAACCAATTTTAATCTTGACATACATATATGGGGATCCTCTTTGTTACTTATGTGTTAACTTCATTTTAACCTCACTTTCGTAAGTATGAACACGTTGTCCATACCCGTTTGTTTATTCAATAATTATTGTAGAGTACCCGATTAAGAGACAATAAACGCCTCGAAAGCTTGAACAGAAAAAAAAAGAGTTTTACAATCTTTCTGCCTCTGACTGCTATACCCGATTTATTCCCTTCCCTTATTCGAAAGGTTAGCCAGTCGAGCTAACCTTTCCTTCTATATATATATATATATATATATATATATATATATATATATATATATATATATATATATATATATATATATATATATATATATATACGTCTTTGTCACATAACATGAATTCTACCAGGAAGTAGCGTGTTTTGTTTGTGACTGGTACATAGAGTGTAGTGGACCCCAAACTGCTGAACAACTTACAGTTACTGAATTCTTGTACAAGGTGTTAATACGTTATGTAGAATCAAAACCCAGGCAGCGTGCTGCTAGGAAAATAAAGAGCTATGTGAGTGATATAGGAAATGTATTATAACGTGAATCTGTAAATAAATCTCAACTATGATACTAATGCACGAATATTAAAAAATCATAGATGCAAAAACATTGTTTCTTTATAAAACTCTTTGTAAAACTAGTATTCAATCATGGCGAAATACAACTATCAAAAAGAGAACATACAATATGTACGGAAGATATCTGAAGCATTGTAACTATCAGACAAAAAAAAAGTAATACAAATTATTAAATAAGAAAACAACAACAAAAGTTAGGAAGGAACTGCAGCGCCACATCATCTGTCCTATCTTTCATAGAATACCATGTAGAGTGTCTCCAGAGGCTTCAATAATTTCAATATATTATATGAGGCGTAATAATGACCAGATTCAACGTCAGATCCACAGTGAACAACGACTGCAGTGGCCTGCTAGATTGAAGAGTTCATCTATTTCGAACCTTCGTAAGAGTTTAGTGCTTCCGTCAGAGGTTAAGTAATGTTTGAAAATTATAAGTGTAATTATTGAATTGACTGGTACCTCAGCTATACTTGTTGTTTCATAATGGTCAGTGGGTTTGGTGCATATTTGGCAATACGGTTGATCATCACCCGTTTGAAGATCTATTTTCAGATGATTCAACAATAAGCTTTGCACGGATTGGTTATTAGTTATATTAGGAAACGCTAGTTGAAGTTCCAAAAAGTTACATACGTTTTTGCTACCTCTCGAACATTGTACTACAGAGTGAATAAGTGAGGATTTTTCCTGTTTTTCTAACTGTATAGAAAATGCCTACGCATAAATGCTTGTAGTGCATATTTGTTCAAGAGGAAAGGTCTTTTTTTATGTTTGAAGAGGCGCAAGCTGATTATGTCTAGGGATGTGAAAAATGTTATTTTGGCTGGCATCTTAAAGTGAAAGTTTGGTGTATGAATATGAATACTCCTATTGTTTCACATTATCACAAGTTTTTTTAAGTGACAGTAAGGAATACAGTTCAAATGAAAATTCTTATGTTCAAACATATGCTAGTTCCTAAATATTGTGTTTCAAATATCGTCAGAAAAGAGGAGAAAAAACGGATGAAATATCGAGATTTTCTCTTAGAACTCCGCTGACTCTATCCGGATCACTCTGTCAAGATGGTGGTTCTGATTATTGGAGTCCTTGGTGGAATGATGCCCTTTGTACTCTCGAATCTTAAAATCATACCGGCTTGCCGCACAGATGCAGAAGGCTGTCATTCTTGGCTCACTACGATTGCTCAGGGCATATGATTCTTGGACCCAATGATCACTTACCCCACGGTTTGGGGAGTGGTCGTTGGTTGATAATGCTGGCGCGCCCTCCCGAATGTATCGGGGCCTCGGGATACGGCCTGACCAGCGCACACTACGGTGAAAAAAAAATAATAATAATAATGGTTGTTCTGATTATTGGGTGCAATGATGCCCTCTCTACTCTCGAATCTTAAAATCATACCGGCTTGCTGCACTAAGGCAGAAATCTTAGCCGCACAGATGCAGAAGGCTGTCATTTTTGGCTCACTACGCTTGCTCAGGGCACATGATTCTGGACCCAATGATCACTGACCCCACGGTGTGGGGAGTGGTCGTTGGTTGATAATGCTGGCGCGCCCTCCCGAATGTATCGGGGCTTCGGGGGATAGTGCCTGACCAGCACACAGTACGGTGAAAAAAGAATAATAATGTATGAAAGGTAAATGAATTATGCAGTTGAATCAACTGTCACACATTGTTTAACCATTTTATGATATGCCTTGCAGAAAAATACCGGAAAAAATTTTCGATTTGCAAATTATAAAATCATCAAATGAAAAAATATAAGGGCGGATCGTCCTTTCCAATCGGTCATTTTATACTTCTATAATACGATTATTTCAAAATTTCTGAAGTGAACCTGTTGACCATAGATATTCTCAAGAGAAGATATTTAGATTGGTATCACTGTTCATAACCTCTGGTAAGGTTTGACTTTTCTATATTTTTATAGTTCCGGAAAATTTCATCTTTTTATTATGTTGTTGCATGTTACTTGAAATGTTTTTTAGCGTGGTTGAATTGCAAAACATTTTCACCCAATTTTTTTTTTGTTTGAAGACCACTTTAGATTTTCGAGCTTTTTTTTTCTGAGAGTGGAGATCAAATCTACTGGTTTGATAAAAAATGTAAAAAATACAAACAGAGATCATTTTCAGTTCAATGAAGACAATTACAAGACTAAACTTAACAGGTGACCAATTTTGCATACTTTCCCCACATCGTTGTTATACTAAAACTAATTTCTTCCAACGCGGTGTGTAAAAGGGCCAGATCAAATTCTGAAAACACCATTAATCTACAAACTGAAACTCCGCTCGGCAGAGATGACTTTAAGAAATCACCGAAAAGTAACAAATGACGGTCATCAGAAAAGCATAACATCTAGGCTTACATAGACCGGCACGCCGACTTGGATCTTCACAGCTTGAAGCTTGTAGTTCATGCAGAACCCGCTGTGTTCTCCTGTCTACACTTTGTTTCAAGATACTTTAAAGCATATCACCAATGTCTCAAGCAGGCAGACAGGGTTGCCAATTTATTCCAAGTGCGATTTATGTTTAGTCATTGGGATAAGTGATTTGGGTCAATATTAATTATGAACTTTCAAAATTATATTATTTAATGGATGTGGAGAATATTTTTTCATATTTCATAATATTCATTGTGTCTTTGTAGAGTGTGAAAACAATTACTGGGATAATTGTCGCCTAAACTCGTATTACGTATTTCAATAGTTAAGTTATCAGGGACCAGTATTCAAAAGGAGGCTTTACTCTCTCAAAGCTTAATATATTCTGGTTAATATATCCTTTCTCAATAACTCAAATTTCTGTTGGATTTTCTTAGAATATGTGCTCATGTATGAATTTGTTTGTTTAGAATACAGTACATTTCTTTAACGTCTCCCCTCCTTTATTTTTTGAACGTTTCAACTCGAAAAATTGAAATTTGAGATAATGAAATTAATGCATGTAAACTTTATTTTGAAGTGAAATTGACAGATGAACATCTGGAAAAAAAATTTACGGAGAGGGGGAGGTTCTTGTCACAAATCATTTTGAAGCTCCTGACAAATACTTCACAACCCTTGAGGTCAGTTCAGACATATGAACAGCCTATCCGATATTTCACGCCGAACATTTTCGAACACAGTATCGTCAATATCTCTACAAATATTTATTATTCTCTGCCGTGTATCCAATATTGAAGCAGGTTCAGTTTCGTATACCTTTTGCTTCAAATAGCCCCATAAAAAGTCCAAAGGTGTCAAATCTGGCAAGCGGGCTGGCCATTCTGTAGGACCTCGACGGCCAATCCAATGATTAGAGTTTATTAATCTGTTGCATTTTCAACATATAAACGACCTGCATTTTCAGAAAAAATATCAATTTGTGAATCAAAGAGAAACTACCAGTTTACATAAAAACACGACAATTGGTAGCGATGGACGTGAAATAGGAAACCAAAGAGTTGAATAGAAGGAACTTTCAAATAATTTTTGAAGTGATATGTTACAAACACTTTTAACTTGTTGAACATAATATTGCTTATCCGATAACCCACTAGAACAGAAAGGAAATAATTTCCATTTCTCATTGAAAAAAAAATAGGTACAGATGGTGATAAAAATATTAATCTTCCCAACTTCATTCAAATTACTGTAGTATTGATGTTGAATTGGGCTATACCGTTTACGTTGCTGGATAGGATTATTAGTTTTATTGGCGGAACAATACAAAATATAAGCTTTGGTGGTAAAATACAGGGTGTAACTGAATAACCATATAAACAAACTTCATTGGAGCATCCCTTATCAAGATACAGCCCCTTAAAGGGGGTAAATAAAATTTGTATAACAAATTTTTTCACAAGCACTGAAAAAGTTACAATACTGAAATTAACTTGACGTTTTGTACTACCAAAAAGACATTTAGCCACTAATTTATTTGGTTTATCCCATGGTAGTACGGGGTGGAAAACTCAACCCCTAAAATTTATTTCCAATGTAACTTTTTGTCTTATTATTTGTTCACAATTCAAAAATTTGCCCAAAATAAACCAGTACGCAGCAAAAAAAATATTTTACGAACAACTACAGAGATACATCGTTATAAATGCGAACTGAATTTATTGTTATTTAGTACCTGCATTAAACGATTAAAGGGTAATAAACAAAACTAATTTATTAATAAAAAAACACACAACATGTAGAAATCATAGTAAATGTTCAATATGGCTACCTTCAGACATTACGCATGCGTCTAGACGTCGGCGCATTGAGCCACGTATTCGCTCAAATATTCCTGGAGTATCTCTGATTACCCTGCACGCATCGATGATACGGTTTCTTAAGTCCTCTACATCGCGAACAGGAGTACGATAAATCAAATGCTGTAAATGGTCCCAAATAGAGAAATCGAAAGGATTGAGACCCGGGGATCGAGCGGGCCAGTTCTGTGGTCCTCCTCGACCTATCCACTGATTTGCATATGTTTCAGTTAAAGCTGACGTTCTACTTGACTGAAATGGGCGGGAGCCCCATCATGCATAGAACACATATCCCTTCTGACGCCCAAAGGAACTTCCTCAAGTAGTACTGGATGCACTTCTCTTAAAAATTGAACGTATGCCTCACCATTTAATCGATGAGGTAGTAAATGAGGCCTACCTCATCCCAATAACTCCGAGCCACACGTCAAGAGAAAACTGTTCTTGGTTAGTTTCGACAATAGCGTGAGGGTTTTCATCAGCCCATATGTGGTAATTATGAAAATTAATAATCTTGTCCTGAGAAAAACTACATACTATCGTCTTCAGAAAGTGACAATTTCTTCTAATTATTTCCAGGATCCAATTGCAAAATTCAAAACGGTTCGGAAAGTCTCGCGGTAACAGTGCCTGTACTCGTTGCAGATGGTTCCTTTAAAATTCGAAATACCGTCATATGATCAACATTTAGCTGAAAAGGAATCTTTCTAGTACTGGTAGTAGGTTGATCTAGAATCAAATTAAGTACTGCTTCCTCAAGCTGTAGTGTTCGTACTTCTCGATGGCGACCACAATCCTGCGTTCTTTTGTCGAATGAACCATATTCTCGTAATCGTTGATGAAATCGAGCAAATATTCTATGTGAAGGATGCTGCCGTTGAGGATACATTTCAGCATATCTTCTAGAAGCTTCTAACCCATTCCTCTGCGACAGACCGTAAACGTAATGCATATCAGCCATTTCCTCATTTGTGTATGAAATTTTAATAACAAGTGAATTATTTAAGTAACAAATCAAGAACAGAACAACAACACACAATTAGTATTAATTTGATTTCGAAAATTCACAAACTAACAGGGTCATACCAATTCAATTGTCACTATCGCTAATAGCGACCTATTAGATAGGTTAGTTTGGTATTTTCGCATTTATGACGATGTATCTTTGTAGTTGTTCGTAAAATAATTTTTTGCTGCGAACCGGTTCATTTTGGGCAAAAAACCCATGAGACATTTTTTATAAGAATGAAACAGGCTATCGGAAATGAATTTTTTAATGGTAAACAAATAATAAGACAAAAAGTTACATTGGAAATAAATTTTAGGGGTTGCGTTTTCCACCCCTTACAACCATGGGGTAAACCAAATAAATTTCTGGCTAAGTGTCTTTTTAGTAATACAAAACGTCAAGTCAATTCCAATATTGTAACTTTTTTAGTGCTTGTGAAAAAAATTGTTATACAAATTTCATGTAATGGGCTGTATATTAACAAGGGATGCTCGAATGAAATTTCTTTGTATGAAAGATCCTGTCTTTTTTTCGATGAAGAATCACCTCCTTGAATGTTTTACACTTATTTAGTTACACCCTGTATTATCGCTAACAGAAGTGATTTTTTTTCGAAAAATGGCATCCATTTTGAAACGTTGAAAACGTGACCTAAATAATACAAACAGAAAATTTTCAAAAGAGTAGAAAATATCTGAAACTCAAAATCTCGTTTGAAAATTGTTCAATCCTGCTGTAGAATGTGGAAGATGTAAATACAAAATACATCCCGGGAAAAACTCAATCAAATAGCAATTTCAGACCTTCAGTATTGAAATTATTGACAGAAATATAAAGGAGGCTACAGAAATGAACAGGGTGGATAACGACAGTTTTTTGAAATTCTTGGTTGAAGTAAACTAAATCAGATGATAGCTTAAATGTTTTCCATTTTTCTCATATGTTGTATTTATTCTTTTCATCTAGATTCAACAATTTCGGTGAAAATTATGTTTTTTCTCACTTGTTTTTGATAAAGTTCAGATATGTAGTTCGGAATCTATTCAGGCAGTATAAAAACCAACCTAATTTGACATTGATATTATCACTTTATTATATTTATTTTTATTATTTTATATTTTCAAATTTTATTGTGTTAGAGGTTAGAGAAACCGAATTATTGAAGATGAAGCTCCCAGATGATATCTACGAGCCACCCAGTCTTCAATCTATTTGTTTTGTGAACATTTCACTCAAAAAACTTATGTGATGTGCACTGGTAGGTGATGTTGGGACATCTAAATGGGAGGAGGTAACTAGTATGTCATCAGCAAAGTGATATATCAAGTTTGTTATGGTGAATTGCTTGTTATTGATAAATTATGAAAATTTGAGAAGATGTGAGAGAAAATCATTGATAACGACTTGTAAGGAACGGTTATAAAGGAAACTGGAGAATCAGGAGCAAAACCAATCTATCAAGACATATATCTCCGAGGTTTAACCTGGTAACAGACTAGGTCAAATGTCTTGGAAATCTCAAGGGCAATAGACAAGTTCTTCGATATTTCATTATCACATTATTTCCAAGATTTGCTTGATATTTGCTTCTTGATTATTGATGATCGCATTTCAAATATTGATTCATATCTTCCTTTATTATTCCAGATATAAGAGCCAGTAAGGTAGCTGGTTATTTGAAAGATTTTTCTTGCCTTTTTTTGGGTATAGGCTAAATTCATCGACGATCGATGGTGATCTTTCAGCAAGAAGTAGAAACTAATAAACAGATAGAAATGATATATTTGCGAAGTTTCTAAACATTATGACAGGAACTTCTTCAGGACCAGAAGCTTTGCTGGTGTTGAGTTCTTTCATAGTTCATTTCATTAGTTCAGACTTCCATTGTCTAATATGATATACATTCATTTGAAATCCATGAAAAAATCTATAAAAATTGAAAATATAAGCTGGGAAAAACAATTATATTAAGCAAAAAAACTGGAATTACAATGAAATAAAATGAAACAACAATCAAAAAATAAAATAATTTAACCATTAATTGAAAGTTTTTGAGACAAGTAAATTCAAGACTTTTCAATTGTCAGTATCCACAATCGTCATCGGGTGATAACTGGACTTATTTCTCCGAGATCTGACTATTTATAGGTCATTCGAGTGCTTTCACCTATCCCCTCTCCCTTATTTCCGCTTCATCGGTTTCAGCTGGAACTGACCGTTTGGCGGGGGTGAGTCGGGTTCCGCTTGATTATAGGTTTTCATATATTACGTATCTCTACGCTAGCCTTGTTTTTTTGAATTTTCCCCTAAACCAGTGTTCTTCTTTGTGGATGATCTCAGCTTGAGACCACTTGATGTTATGTTGATGAGTCCAAACATATTTCTTGTGCTCGGCAATGCGAACTTTCAATGCCGTCTTAGTTTCACCGATGTATGATTGTCCGCACTCGCAGGAAATCCGGTAAATGCAATTCTTGGAATCGCGGTCCACGTTTGGTGGCCTGGTTTTCGTGAGGCTGCAACGGATAGTGTTCCCAGATCTGAAGTAGGTCCTGATGTTATACTTGGACCCAATCCTTCTCATCCTTTCCGATAATCCTCTGATGTAGGGAAGTACAATTACTGGTTGTAGCGGCTTCTCTTCCTTGTGGAGTTCTTGCTGTCTTCTAGTTGAGACCATCACTCTGGAGTAACCATTCCGTTGAAGGTCATTTTTGATGATGCCTAGTTCCTTTTCCAGACCTTCCTCTTTAAGTCGATTGATGGTGGTTGAATTCCTGATTCAAATACTGTCCCGTGTGAGTAGGTTTTCGGTATACAGATATTTCCCACTTAGTGTCGGTCATCTTCACCAATACATCTAAGGATGGCAGTTCGTTGTGGACTTTCTTCTCCACTGTGGAAATTATGGAAGGCCTCACGTTATTTATGTGCTTCAGGAAGGTGTCTGGTTCTGCATTCCCATGGTTCCATATTATGAAGGTGTCGTCCACGTATCTCAGATTCGGGGTTTCTTGTGGTCTTCTTCAATGGCCAGAGTCTTAAACCACTCCATATATATGCTTGCTGTAACCGCTGACAGTGTCGATTCCATTGACAGTCCCTCATCTTGCGTAAAGAATTCGTCCTCCAGTTGGAAGTAGCAGTTTCGTACACATCATCCTAGTAATTCCATGATTACTTATATCGGTAAGTTTGTCCTATCTTTCAGGTCCCTATCTTCGGATAACTTCCTCTGTATGATGAAGAGCTTCCACGACAGGAACGTTGGTGTAGAGACTTTCTCGAAACTGATCAGTTGATCTTGCTCTTTCAAAGTTGCTGTTCATTCAATAACACGCTCAGGTTAGTAAAACCCGACATATTTAAAAAAATGTTTTTTTTTACAAAATCAGTGTTTTTGATCAACTTTCTTTCTAAACTTGCATGCATTTCTTCCATTACAATATTCTTTTTTTCAGATTTTGGACTGTTAATGAAAAACACTGAAATCGGATATTGCAAATTCTACGATGAAAAACCTGGATGTTGTTTTTTCCTAAAAATCAACTATAGAGGGTAATGCAATCAGTTCAACAGATAAATCAGCTCTTTATATTACTGTTGTTATTGAACTATCTGCATGTGATGTATCTGAATTGCGAGTTCGCTGAAATTTTTACTTACGGCTTTAAATACTGACCAGAATTATCAGCATCTCTTTTGTTGTTCAGGCTGTTGCAATTAATTTTTTGCGCCCGAGTCTTAAGCGATGTTCTTAGAGGCAATAGATATTTTTGAAAAACCATGGTTTATCGTTGAAAGGTCGCTGCATTGGTGAATGCATCTATGCCTGATACAAAAACCACAGTTACTTCAGAAACACTTCAAAGTGGGAAAAGTTCAGAAATAATCTCTTCAGCAGATTCATGATGCCAAACACTGAGCGGTATGAGTTTGTTATTCCTTCCATTTTTCATTGGTGATTCTTTGAGACTTCGTAGCAGTCGTAGTTGAGTATAGATTAATAAAAAGAACAAATTCTCCATTTTGGTCAGGAATGAATTCATACTGGATCAACTTCATTTATGAAGTTTTTGTGATCTTATTCATCACTGATATTGAGGACATCGAAGTCCAGTGCTTTCTTCAAGAGCGATCGATTCAAATGCAGTGTGGAACGGAAGCCACGAACTTTTCACTGCCTGAACTGTTTCAATGCCAGGACTGGCCAATGAAAAAATCAAAGAGGCCAAAAATGGAAGTCTACATCAAAAACGTACACAGCCAAGAAAAAATGGAACTATGGAAAAAGAACGATACAAACCTAACGATATCTTAGTAGAGCCACCATGTATGCTAACTTGTCGCCACCGAACCATTCCCAATATTCCTGTGATCTGTTCGTTGGCATCGGGGTGGATAATGTACTCATCGAAACTTCATTACGATCCTATTCCAGACTCGAATCAAATTACCAAATTAGATTTTCGACACAGGGATGCGTGCGAATAAACGGCCGTCGATCCCAAGTTGTCATAACAACGTTTCGTGGATGTTATACAAGGTAATTATACGTTTCGAGGATGACTGGAAAGGATTCACTATTGGTTTGTCGTTTGATGGTGTTGGATATTGGGAAGTGCAAAAGAATAAACATGATATAACGTTTCTAATTTATATCTACCGGTAATTGGTTTCCTTCTTGAGAAGTGAAAATAGAACAGGTAAATAGATTGGACTGCAAAAATATAATATACAGAAATGAATTGACAATTACCTTTGATGACAGGAAATTGGGTATTTTCGAAATGAATAGTGCAACATTAATTCATTTTTCTGTATATTTTGATAGCAAGTGCAAGTCAATTTTGGTTTTATATATTTTGGTATTATATAAAATAATATGAAATCCCTAAAAGAATCATTACAAATTAAAAATTAAAAACAATAGCTGAAAATAACCACTATATTAAGCAAAGAAACTGGAAATGAAATTACAGTGAAATAAAACACAAGTAAAAAATAGAAAAATTGAACAAAAAATAAAAATTAAAAACAATTAAATGTTAAGAGATTCCAGGCCAAGTTACGTTACGACGTTTCGATTGTTAATATCCACAATCGTCTCCGGGTGATCACTGGACTGGTTCCTCCTAGAGATGACTATTTATGGATCATTCGAGTACTTTCACTTATCTCCGGGTTTCTTTTTTCGCTTCACCGGTTTAGTGGGAAATGACCGTTTGACGGGAGTTGGTTAATTTTTGTTCGATTATGGGTTTTCATATGTTGCGTATCTCTACGCTAGCTTGGCTGAATACATTGCTTTCTTTTAAAAAATTCCACATAATTGACCTTTCTTTTGACTGAGTACTTTCGGAGAAATCGAGTAAAAGCGTGAATATATTAGATATTTAAGCAAGGTGGGAGTGCGTGAGTCATGCAGATCATTATTACTGTCACTTGTATTTTCATACTAGAAACTGCCTGATTTACAAAAACCATAATATGGTTGGAACTCCGGAACATATAAACTATATAACTCGGCAAGTAACAGAAATTAATATAATAAGTTCTGAAATCTTGTTAAAGATGCCCTTGCAACAAAAACGTACTACATTCTTGATGAATATTACAATGGAACTTTTCGTGATATTTTGAAAAGGACTGTACAAACTATTATTTTATTTTTTATTGTTATATCTATTAGATATGTGAACTTAGTTTTGCTCAAATTATGTTTCTGGGTATTTGTCTTTTTGTTTTTTTTATTTTATGAAGTGCTATACATTTTTCAACAAGCTTTGTCAATAAGATTGTACTTTCTTGGACAATAAAGTATATATCTATCTATCTATATCCGTATAAAATGTTTTTGAATAAAACATAAGTATATAACCAAAAGTGATTCAAATGTTCAGAAATGTTCTCACTTGTTTTCTGAACAGCGATAAAATTTGCACTCAAAGTCCTCGCTAACATTTCGAAAAACTGCCCGAAATTATCTACACGCAGCTGTTACTCTCTTCAAATCGTCCAAATCTCGTGGCTGTGTTTTATAAACAATAGATTTTTGATGCCCCCATAGAAAGAAATCTAAAAGCGATAACTCGGGTGACCTGGTAAAATGGTGAAGCATCAAAGGAATTTTTATTATTTTCGTATTCTTCAATTTAGTACACATTTCAAAATATAGGTAATATTGTAAAAATTGTTTAAAACTAGAAATGTGTTCCAAAAACATATGTTATTAATAGAAACCATTTCACCGAAAAATATATACCGTTAGATTCACACATCTTGTGGCGAAATGTGCATTCCTCGGGAGAATATAAATCTATCATTTGTGACATAAATTCATGGTGTATTGCTACAAGTGATTCGCGGTTGACTGATGTTTCCTCTTTGTATAAATACTCGTAGAATTCGTTAAATTTACGTGTTTATTAGTACATGAACGTTTTGATGTGTGAAGAAGTATGTTTACGACTGTAGAAAAAGTTCTGAAATTACACAATATCATTTG
The DNA here is from genome assembly GCF_025532065.1 of Leptinotarsa decemlineata. Taxonomy (NCBI): domain Eukaryota; kingdom Metazoa; phylum Arthropoda; class Insecta; order Coleoptera; family Chrysomelidae; genus Leptinotarsa; species Leptinotarsa decemlineata. The sequence continues at coordinate 7,010,959 of NW_027412694.1, read as the reverse complement.
GATATCAATAAGTGCAGCAGTGTAACAATTTTTAGGATCCATGAAAGTGAGAAATAAGAAGGAAATTCAATTGAAAGGGGTATATTTTCAGGAAAGAATAATTTTTTGGAGAAATAAAGTTTTGGCTTTCTAGTTATCCATCTTTATATAAAAAATGTGGGAACCTTCCAAAAAAGAAGGGAAATAATTTTAAAAAATAAACTCGTCTCAAAGATATGCAGATCATATGAAGGAGTAACTTTCAGACACAAACTGAAAGAAAAAGCCCTCATGAAACAATTACTTTCATATACACATGGAATTACACGAAAGAAAAAATACTTCAGAAAACAACTTCATTTATATGAATATTGTATCATACAAAAAAACTTTTTCCTATTCAGTTTATACCACAAACATACGTTATGGAATTGAAACAGATACCATTCACAGGATTGTTACAAAATATATAAAAGTGGTGAAACATTGTCAACACTGTCATCCAATCCAATCCAATCCAATGGCGGCCATCTGATATTTCGAAATAAGACACTTGCCTTATTGCCTCTTTAGCACCAATCTGGATACGATTGCAAGATGAAACACTCAATTCACTCATAAAATTACGACTTTATGTTACAAATGAATTAAATTTACCCATTCCATCGATGACAGTACGTAGTGACACTCATTCGGTTATTTCATTTGATCCCAAGCATAGAAATCTTGAATTGAAAGGAGAATATTCCAACTTGAGACATTTTTTTGTGAGAAAAAGGGATTGACTTTCCACTTCTACATATTCATTAAGATGATGTCTGAAACTTACTTCTTTGCATGATCTTCAAATTTTTGTGACAAGTTTATTTTTTGCTCAATTGCTTTCTTCCTTTTTTGAAAGATTCCCACTTTTTTGTATGAAGACGAAAGAGTAGAAAACCAAAACCTTTCTTTTCCAAAAGATTAGTCTCTCCTAGAAATATACCCCTTTTTATTCAAACAAAATTCCTATGGCTGGGATTCAATAAAAAACTGAATGGATGTCATTATGTAGTGTCATCGATGATAAGAGTGAATTCAACTGTATCTCAACATGAAGTCGTAATTTCATTAATGAATTCCGGTCTTCATCTCGTAATCTTATCCAGATTGGTGCTGAAGGGGCGAGTGCCTTCTTCCGAAACATCGGATGTCCGCCATTGAGGATGACAGTGTTTCATGTAAGTGAAATTTCACCTCTTTCATTATATTGTGTAGCAATCCTGTGAATAATATCTGATTCAATTCCAAAACGTATGTTTGCAGAACAAACTCGATAGGAAAAAGTATTGAGATACTAACAGTCACAAGAAATGCATCAGAGAAGAATAATATTTGTTTGAAGTACTTGACAATGTGCTATTTTTCTTTACTAGTTTTTGGACTTCCATTGTCTAATATGACTCTAAAATGATTCATAATCTCTGAAAGAATAAATAAAATTTGAATTAATAGCTAAAATATCAATTATTTTGAGCAAAAAACGTGAAACGAAATTACATAAGCCGAATAAAATAATCAAGATAAAAGATGAAAATGACCACAGAGTGAAATGAAGGGCGGTATCCATCTACGAACAGAAGATTGAAGATATTCTTCAGAAGGGAGAATGCACAAAGATTGTATGAGATTCTACTACGTCAATTGAAGGAAAGTTGTACTCTGAAAAAATACCGAGTATATTTTTTTGAAAAGGAGAGATCATCGCTAACACGTCAACACAGTAAGCCCCCTCACCTGTATGGACTACCCAAAAAAAACAAAAGAAGGGGGTTCCGTGGAGACCGACCGTTGGTTCCAGCTACTCAAAACTTGTCCAGATTTTCACTTCCAGTAATACAACCACTACAAGGAAAATATTCATCTTTTGTGAAGGATTCAAGGCATGTCGAGTTACTAGAGACAATCAAATCACGAAGCAAGACTAATTAGTCAGTTTCGACGTGGAAAGCCTTAACAACAACGTTCCTGTCGAAGAAGCACTTCAAATCATACAGGAAGCTATCCGAAGAAGAGGACCTGGTAGATAGAACGAAGTTATCTTTAGAAGTGACCATGGAATTACCAGGATGCTGTATCCGAAAACGCAAGATGAGGGACTGTTAATGAGATCGCCACCAGTTATAGCCAACATATACATATATGAAGTGGGTCGAAGCTCTGGTCTTCGTAAGACCTCACAAGAATTCCCGAATGTGGTTGAGATACGTTGACACACCTTCATAGTATGGAACCATGTGAATACACAACTAGACACCTTTCTGAAACACATCAACAGCGTGAAACGTTCTATCACCTCCACAATGGAGAAGAAAGTCTTCAACGAATTGCCATTCCTAGACGTACCTATTGGTGCAGAAAACCGACGCTAAGTGGAAAACATGTATATACCAAAAACCTACTCACACGGGACATTATCTGAATCACGAATTCAACTACCATAAATCTATCAAAAAAGGAATCATCATGACTCTATTGGATCGTGCTTTCGGGCACTGTAATACGAAGGAAGTTCTCGAGAAAGAACTAGGCATCATCAAAAAAGATCATCAACGGAATGGTTACTCTGAAGTTATGGTGAAAGAGACTTTGGCAAGCAAGAGACTCACAAGAAAGAGAAGCCGTCAAAATCAGTGCCCTTTTCTACGTCAGATCCGAAAACACCATTCGTAGAAGAGTGCGGCAAATCCTATATCGGTGAAACTGAGAGGCCATTGAAAGCGAGTGGAAACCAGTAAATCGGGAATAACAGAATTTTTAGACTAATTAACATGACATCAAGTGGCCCCAAGCTGAACACCGATTCGAGAGGAAGTTCAAAGAAGCTGCATCTATGTTGTTCAACAACGCAATCAGCCAAGCTAGTGTATAGCAACATATAGAAACCTGCAATCAAGCGAAAAAACTGTGAAATCTCGCAAAATCGGTGAAGCGGGAAGAGGGAAGAGGGGATAGGTGAAAGCGTTCGGATGACCCATAATGACCCAATCGATATGTCGTGTAGTAACTTGGTTTGATTTTTTTTTCGTTTTCAACTGTTCATTTTTTAATTGTTTGCCTACTTTAATTTCATTTTTATTTTCAATAACTATTTTATTTATCTTTTATCTTGATTATTTTTATTTCATTTCATGATATCATATATTTCAGTTATTCATTTCAGTTTTATTCGTTCCTTCATATATTTCGAATCACATTAGAATCATATTGGACAATGGAAGTCCAAACTAGTAAAATTAATAAAGTTATTTTACAGTTTAAGAAAAAAGTTAACATGGTTCCACTATTCAATAGCTTTTTCGGGCGCGTCAATACACGTATAGAATATACACGTAAGAGGTCTGTTGAAAAAATTTGGTGAATTTTTTTCCCCATAAAATATTTACTCATTCATCAATTTCTACTCAGTTCCCTCCAAAGTAGTGCCATTCAGAGGTAATACACTTGTGCCAGTTTTTTTTTCAACCCTAGAAGCATTTCTGATTTACACTTTTTGGTATGTCCATAAGCTCTTTCAGCGATGCGGTTTTATCTCCTGAAGTATCGCAAAACGCTGTCCGTTCATGGGTCTCTCCTATCATGGGAACGGAAAAAAGTCGCAGAGGTCCAAAATCTAAAGGTTTTGGTAATCCTGTATCACATCGCGTCCTGCGTTCATAAGGTTTGTTTTTGACTATTTTACGTACAGTTGATAAAGAAATTTCGGTCAAATCTAAGCTTCTAATAGTTTGTTTCTCCCGAAACCAAACTTGAGATGTAGATTCTTATATACATTGAAACATACTGTGTGTGTTTTAATATTAAAATGCATAACACGCTTTATATTAGCTTCACCTGTATGTATGTATGTATGTTTGTTTGTAACTCTCAAGCCCGGGATCTGTATTTGACAGAATTATCGACATTATTGCTTGATCTATTCGCGTCAAATAGCGCTGTTCGTAACCTCCTTGATATGATTCGAACTCACTTTACATGTATTTCTTCATTTTAAAAAAATATTTTTTTTATTAATACGCGCGCCTGCTGCCTTCTGTATCTGTAGAGTAGGGAGGGTGAGTGTAGACCCCTCCTGAGGAGTTGTCCACCTAGGTCATTGTCCATCCTGTCCTTTCCAGGAAGCTTGACAGGTCACTAGGAAATATCTCCTTTATATTGGCAGGTGTAGGCCTCAATTGTAACCCTCCTTTGCGCGCCTGCTGCCTTGGGTGGGTAGCTGATTTTCAGGCTCCCTCTCCGGAATCGGAAAATATCAATGGTCATTTTTCTAAACAATATAAGGCTGATTGATCCCAAAGTTTAGATAACATAATTAGGTATAGTTTAAAAAGACTAAAAAACACGCTTTTATAGCATACGAAACTAAAAATAAATATAGTTTAAAAAACACGCTTTTGAAGAACATCGAACTAAAAAGTTAAAAATAATTTTTTTTGAATGAGCTTAAAACAGTAACGAACTAGGACAACAAATTAGATGCCTAAAAACAACATGTGAGTCGTGGCCACTAGTTTATATTGAAATTGAAAAATTAGAATTGAAATACACATATGAAATTTTAAGCCGAAGAAAACCAATTTCACCTATACATGCCACCTTATAGGAAACATCCACGATTTCGACATTCACTACAACATATTGCATACGAAAAAATCAAAAACAAAATCAAACCTGCTTGGAAGTCCAGAAATCCTCATTAAATTCCGAGAATTGATCATTTTCAACCACTGATATTTTTCTGAAATTCATAATTATAATTAATCATTATCAACTGAGTTATTTCTGTAACCACTGTTGTATGAAATACATTGTAGAATAGTTTGGGGTACCACTTCAACTGAAGTGAAAAGCATCTTGAGAAAAGTTCTTGAAGTGAAAATTATTTGAATATTATCATGGATTTTGTTGTTAATTTTGATTAAGTAACGGGTCCATGTACTCACAATTTGTACTGCGGTTAATACTCTCGAAAACAGAAATATTCTTAAGACGTGTCTGATATAATGAAACTTTTTTGCGGTTTTGTAAAAGGCTGATATAAAAATCTCACAATGAATTGTTTTTCTAACTTCCTGAATCTTTTTAATATATGTATTTTAGATTATGAATATGTCTATAAACTATGCAATAGATACGAAGACAATTAACTTCCAACAAATTGTATTTGATTTTATGTAGCCCTACTTGCACCATTCGATGATTAAAGTAACCCTTTATTGAAGTTGAGAAATAAAACTCAAATTATGCATTTCAACTTTTTTCAACTAGTTCCTGAATGATCCTTTTACTACTCACACATCACACATCAATACATTTTTCCGAAGCACATATGTTACTTGTTCTGCTAACATTATTTTTTATTAGCATACCTTGACTCCTGCACGATTGGATTGATTACTAAATTTTTTATTATACTCTTTATTCATTACAGTATTCCACTGTACAACTCTAAGAAGGTAAAATGTATGACAGGTATTGTAATGAATGTATATAAAAATTAAATATAAATAATTTTCGCGGAATATAAACAAAATTGAAATAGCTTATGTACTAAAAAACAAATCAACATATGGAACATACAATTAACCATATGCTAACCCTAATCTGGAGTTTGACAACACTTGCGACAAGCCCGAATTCACTCCTTATAAATCGTATTACTGCGTTAAAAGTATATCGGTTAGTGTCGCTAATAGGGCCCCCGACATCTCCCTGCGGGACGTCCAGCGGCCACCCCTTCATGGCCAACTGTTACTTCTTGGTGCTCGATCCCCCGAGGACCGGAACAATATTTCACGCTATAAACATATCAACTGAAGAGGTACGTAGGAGATTTGTGAGTGTATGAAGTGTGTAGAGATGACAAGGGAGATGGTGAATATGAGCAAAAACGGAGAATTTTGAAGGGTGGTGAATTATGCACAGATGTCCGTGGAATTTTGATTTGAATCTCATAGTCAATTTGATAATGAACCATGTTGATGCGTCCATTTCATAAGAAACAACAAGAAGTGGGTATGATCCGGAAGCGAGTTTGCTATCCGCCTGCTCTTCAAGAGATGAGTTTTACATCAGAAGTGATGTAATGTTACCCTGAGGAAAAATCAGAACCCCAGAAGCTTCGATGTTGTGAAAAACGAACAAAAACAAATCAAAATTGAAATGCTGAGTTTACTAGTTACCAAAAGATCAATGCTATCCATGGTATATTAGAATGTTTTTCTCTCAAATGACATTATATCAATTGACATTCATTATTTTTGAACTATGTGCTGAATAATTGTATTCAATGTCCTGCATATTGTTTAACGTTTTATTCAGAATAGAAGTGGTCAGTATAAAACTAGACTGTTAGCCAGTTGGTTCCCTAGTTAGCTGGTCGCTTCTATAAGCTTCAATAATAACCAGAGTTAGCATTGAAGAATGATGGAGATCAGAGAATTGTCCTTTCTCTCCATTTCGCCAAATTGAGAGAGAAGATGAGCTGTCTGAACCATTACGAATTTGACACAAACAAATATTGGATCATTCCATTCAAATTTTATCATACGCTTAAAAATAACTCATCATAGGACGAATACTATACGCAAGTTGCAAATGAGGACTTAAAACTGTAAAAGAGTTGAGGTAAATCAATCCCTAAAGAAACAAACACATAAAAAAAATTATAGTTTCACGGCGCTGCTATTCGTGATTACCAAAGTGATGATGTCAAATATCAACAAAAAAATGCTACATATATTTTAGGAACTATTATCATAATTACTATTGATATAAACTCCATAACTAATGTATAGGTAACAACAGATATTATTTCATACAAATGTACGGTGCATATTTAAGAAGCGATGACTGAAGTAGTGATTCGCACCTAGTAGATTACTATAGGGAGGAATTATTATTGTATCTAGAATTCGGCACTAATAGATCGATTACGGACGGACAATGAAAATCTTGATCAGCCCATTGAATGTTTGAAGAATATAAATTTTATCAGTGACAATTTTTTCATCTGATAAACTCTCACATATATCTGAGACTACACGACAAGTCTTTGGAGCTGAAAATGTATAATGTTTGAAATTAATTTTGATTTCGCACATAGTAAGGGGGCATACTTGAAGACTGGCTGTAAATCAAATCACCCAGAAAAACAATTCTTTCACTACCAACCGATCCGAATTCTTTCGGATCGGTCGGTAGCCAAGCGGTTCGGCGTGGGTGCTTTGTTCACTCACTCGAATTGACTGCCGTGTTGGTCGGTGGTTCAAGCCGAAGTCTGAACGATCGATCTTCACTTGCTATCGTCCAACCCGTGTTAGGAATCACACGTTAAAAGGTACGACTTCGTTAATCCTTAGCTCGAACAAGTTTCGACTTCTGAGGGTTGTCGTTTGTAGGGGTACGACAGCTGGTTAACGTAAAAACAGATTTTAAACAGAATTTTTTAAACTGTAGGTTAATGTACCGACACCTATCAGAAAACAACTACTCCCCTGGCTAATATCACGATGGCCGTTGGCCATCAGTGGAGGATTCTTCACAGAAGAAAGTCCTCCATATGCCGTTGGCGATACAACTGCCGGCATCAATTTTTAATTATTGAAACAGATACACTTGCAGACCGGTGTCGGGATATTTGGCCTCTCGTCAGTGCAAGGTAGTGACTATCATTAACATGAAGTCAATGATTTCCCATAATGAAAAATCGAATTCCTTTCATAGTATCGTTCCCCGAACTAGGCTGAAGCGAACGACGAATAATATATTTATCATTGCCCCATCTACCCGTGAACGAGGTAACCAACCCCATACTTGAAGACAGGCCGTAAATCAAATTATCTAAAAGAACAATTCGTTCAGGCAAGTTTCCGGCAGTTGTATCACCAACAGCACATGCTATCAGTGATATCAAAAATCATAGAGAAAACCGTAAACCAGCATATTCTCAAATATTTGGAAGGCTTCAACATCTTGAGGGATCATCAATATGGCTTTTGGAAACAAAGATCAACAGGCGACTTTCTGTCGTTTGTCACAAAAATTTGGAGTAACGCAATCGAGAAACATGGAAAGTCAAGAGCTGTTGCGCTTGATATTCCTAAGACCTTCAACCGTGTGTGGATGAGGGTTCACCGGCCAAACTTCGATGCTATGGCTTGACGGATCATTTTTGTCTATGACTCTTCAGCTTTCTGAAAGAACTTTTTCTGCAAATGCTCCAATACTTTCACCATATACGCTGGTGTTCTCCAGGAATCCATATTGTCTCCAACGCTCTTTTTATTGCATATCAACGACTTTTTGGAAAAAACCAAGAATCTAATATAGTGCTTTGCTGACAACAGCACACTCGCCTCGTCATTACATTTGGATTCCAGAACATCGACTGTAGATGCACATCTTCACCGGCAGCAGGAGATTGAATATTTTAATGAGGATCTAGAAGTAATTCCGATAGGGGGTGAAAGTAAGCAGGTACAATTCAATGCCACAAAAAATCCCAGAAATCGGTTTTCTCCAGAAAGTAAATGTTACCGAAATGGATATAATAATGTCAGGTCAGACAATTCCGCTTTCTGCTTCGATAAGTTTGTTGGGGGTTGAAATGGACACCAATATGACTTGGCACAATCATGTCGCTGGAATTGCAAAGGCTCTAAAGCTTGGAACACTGTTCCGATCCAGAAATCTGTACACACCTCATCAACTGTTGATGTTTTATAAAGCTCAGGTGAGATTTTCTTTGGAGTATGGTTCTCATGTATGTAGCTCCGCCCCAAACATAACCTGAAGCTATTGGTTTCCATCCAGAAAACAGCTATCCGCCTGATTTCAGACGCGAATATCACTTACAATCTTGACAGTCTGGAACATCGAAGAAAGGTTGGAGATTTGTCTCTCTTCTATAGATACTTTCACGGAAGGTGTTCAAGTGACTTGGCACATTTGATTCCACCAAGAGCAGTACATATTGAAAATACGCGATAAACCGTGGCTGCTCATCGTTTTGAGGTTCGATTTAGTAAACCTCGAACTTTACTGTTTGAGAACTCTTTCATTTGGATAACGGCGTTTATGTGGAATAAACTTCCTGAGAAAGTTTTCCCAAACGGATTTAATCTCCAGCAATTCAAGTACAATGTGAATCACTTGTTTCGAACAGGCACCGCTCTAAAAGCGCCATAAGGATTTTCCTGAAGTGCTTGTGTAAGTGAGTTGAGACTGGCCTGAGCGAATTGTTTTTCTTAGATAATTTGATAATCTTTGATGTGACATTTAGATTTTATGAATTATTCGACTCTTGTTACGCTGGAAACTGGGAATGTTTATGTCCTTACTTTGAACTTGTAATGCACAGTTTGGAATCTTTGGTTTAGTAATGAATATTACTGGAGCTTTTTTCCCAACACCAAACCGTTATTTCAACACCTCGACACGTGTTTCGATCACCAAGTGATCATCTTCAAAAGAAATATCAAACTGTGACAGATCAAACACATTGTAACATTTATTCAAGAGTCGTAAAAAAATCTGTTTTTCCGTTAACCAACTGTCGCATTCCTACAAACGACAACCCTCCGAAGTCGAAACTTGTGAGAGCTAAGGACTAACGAGGTCTTACCTTTTCACGTGTGATTCTTAACACGGGTTGGACGATAGCAAGTGAAAATCGATCGTTCAGCCTGGAGCTCGAACTACCGACTAACATGGCGGTCGATTTGATTGGGTGAACAAAGCACCCACGTCAAACCGACCGGTAACCGATAAGGCTAGATAAAGCAATATGTGAAATTAATTTTATATAGCCTTTAATATTTCAATTATTAGATTTACCTGACTATTATGGTCACTTGCTGATCGAAGCACGTGTCGAGGTGTTAAAATAACGGTTTGGTGTTGGGAAAAAACTCCAGTAATATTCCTTACTTTGAGTATAAGAATGTATCTGGAACTTGGACTCAGACTGGCTTCCTACGTCTAGAAGGGCTCTACAGTCATTATATTGGTATCCTTCAGAAAGCTTTTGCATAATTGAAGTTTGACTTCGTTTGTGTAATAGTATATTATGTGTTCCTGATCATTTCTCACGATTTGTATAAATTTGTATATATCTGGGTATTGAGACAGTTGTTTAATCATTTCAACCTTTTGACTGTTGGTAGAGGTGAAGAATTTGCTAGTCATCTGGATCCAAACATCAATGCCACTGCATCCAAATAGTCTTTCTTCATGGTTTTCTAGCTGTCTCAAAGGCAATTCTTCACAAGTAGCCATTGATGGTTCTTTTTCGGATACCTCCACCATCAGTAGTAGTGTTTTTCAGGGATTCATATTGATCTAACTCTGTTATGCATCAATAACCTATTTCATAACATCAGGAATCCAATAAAGTTTTTTGCTGATCTCAACGCACTTGACACTCCTTTCCATTGAAATGCCCAAACAACATCATCTTCCTAAGCACATCTTCAGCGAGCAGTTTTTGCTAGGGAGATGAAAATTGCAAAATTGGGCATAAAAATGTCAGAGTACATAATTTCACTGACTGGGACGATAAGTTTGTCGGGTGTAAAATTGGATACCGCTGATTCGAACTAAAATGATGTAATCACCTCATCTTCTTTCAATGCTTCACAAACCACAAATCAAGAAACCCTGAGGTAGCTAAAGTTATATCCAGAAAAAATCTCTTCGTCTGATTGTAAACCGAAACATCATAAGAGACTCTGACAGTCTGGAACATCCAAAGAAATTGGAAAATTTGTTTCTATTCCATGAATACTTTTAGTCGGTGAATTGAAGTCAGCTTGTTAATGGACTGGCTAACTTCAATTTTCACCGGGTGCATATGTCAGAAGTTAGCTACAAACTATAGCTGCTGGTCGCTTAGGTTCAACTAATACACTTCGAAGTACACTTTTTAAGAACTCTTTCATTTGGAGATCGGATTTCTGTGGAATAAACTTTCGGAAACCGTTTGAATATAAAGTATAGAATCTACAGCTGATATGAGTATAATATACAACAATATAAATTCAACATAGATGCCTATTTTCACATTGACATTGTTCTCAAAGCATTAAAGACCTGGTGGGGTCGTTGAATAGGGATCCGTCACTGAAACTTGGAATTTGTTTCTTCTCCAGAAAGCCATAAGATACACAAAATCAATATGTTTTGTATTGACAAAGCACCTCATCGTGAATCCATAATCATATTCTTGTATACAACGCAAAAACTTTTTGGTATAAAATGCAAGAAAAGAAAGTGTGAATTTTATCAGTTACTACATTTTTCGAGAGTAATTCAATGGATGGTCACGGGATTACTTTTTAAGCGCGACTCTTCAATGATTCCAATATGTTTGATTGATTATTCGATCTTCGGTCTTGGAACTATTTCTCCTTCACATCATACATTGCCCTCATTTCAGTACGGAACCAAAATCTCTTCAAACCAAGCCGAGATATGGGTATATGCCCCCCAAATATGAGCTGCAGTCCTCGTGGTTTTTGTTCCCTTTTAGTGAAAGAGCTTCATGGAACAAGAGCCGAATCGATCCTTCTACGAAACCCTTCATCACTTGGAAGGATTGATTGCAGTTTGAGAAATGGTTCTGAGGCAGATTCTGTGGAACATGTTCTTCCTTACGAATCAGTAGACGGTTGTCCTGAAAATTTCGCGAAGAAAATTGGATTAGATAATTTAGGAAACACTTATTACATGAAAAGCATTTTGCAAGTATTGTTCATGACAAAGAATTTCAAGAACGAGGTTTTATCGATGAACGAAAATGTTTCCTTCTTATTCACCAAGCTCAGACACCTATTCATGCAGCTGCAGTTTTGTAAGAATGTATCATCTTTCTCACCAACCAATTTCCTAGAGTCCACTAGATACTCGTTAGGACAAGAGGCTTGCTCCGAATTCTTGGAGTTCTTGTTGAATACTATTCGTGAGCAATAAAATAGCAGAATCAATACTCCTGACCGTTCTGGATTGAATGATTCCGTACAGTCTATCTGTGTTTATAGATCTTTTACTGAAAAAATCCTCATTAGTCTACTTTGTAGTACATGTTCAAGAGGTAGCAAAAACGTAAGTGACTTTCTGGAACGTTAACTAGTGTTTCCTAGTCTGACTGATAACCAGTCCGTGCAAAGCTTATTGTTAAATCATCGGGTGATGATTAACTGTATTGGCAAATATTCGCCAAAGTAACTGACTATTATAAGATAATCAGTATAACTGTGGTACCAGTCAATCTGATAATAATACTGATGATCTTCAAATATGACTCAACCTCTGACGGTAGAACCAAACTCTTCTATCATCAATCTAGCAAACCATTATCGTAATATTCATGTTTATTGTGATTCCGGTGTTGAATCTGATCATTATTACGCAACGGTAAAAGATGAAACGGACTGGATTAAGTTTGACGATAGTCGTGTCACTAAATATTCTGGCAATATTTTAAATTCATTGAAGCCTCTGGAGAAACCCTACATTAAATGAAAGAGAGGATATTGACAGATCAATATATTCAGATGATGTGGTGCTGCAGGTTTATTTGTGTGTTCCTGCAGCTGAAAAAGCAAATACGCCACTGGAATCAATCAACTCGTCTTGGAGCGCCATTAAATTTTTATTATTTCATGATTTCATGATTTGTATTACTTTATATGTTTATTACTATAATGTATTATTCATTTATGCATAAAACTCCTATTTCATCTTATCCCCTTCCATAATAACAGTTTAGTGATAGCTCTTTGATAAGTGTAAATGTGTATATGTGAGTTTAACAATAAACTCAAACTTATACAAATAAGTTTGAAAATGTCCGCATAGGACGAAACTGCAGTAACGTTAGTTACAAATAAAAGTGGTAAATAACATAGACATTTTCATGTCTCCTTTCAATATTACATGTGGTGTGCAAATGCGGATATTGAGGAATACCTACACAGGGTAGATAATGAGATAATAATCACCCGAATGTATTTACCATCAACGATGATGTTAAAGGAAACAATTTGTTGGACATCAAATCAGATATCAATATATGTCTTTGCACGTTCCTACAGACTTCAAAATAATATGAAAAATGAGAATTAAAACTTCCTATGTACCACTTGAATTTGTAACGAATGTTACTGGTGTTTTGTCCTTCAAGGACATTTTCAAAGGAATACAATTGTTGTATTCTGTTACCTACTCATACATCGTTGATGATGTGTACATGAAATGAATAATGTTGTTGATGTGTGTTTGAAATAATCTAAAGATATATGAAATCGATACCATAGGCCATAGAAGCTTCTATTTTCACAGTAACATTTTGAGAGGAATCTCAAATCAAAATCGGTTCATAACCAATTCAAAATCGTTTTCATCGTCAAATTATTGTTTTTCAACAGGAAACCTTCCAAAACTTTCATGCGATTTGTGCGAGCATGGCATTCCTTCCTTTATTTTCTAACGGAAAAAACATAATTCTAATATTGAATTAAAACCGAGCTCCCCATTTTCAACATATTTGATGATGACATATCACATTCCTAATGAGACATAGTACAGAAAAAAATGGAACGGTATCCCAAATTCTCGAATTAATGACCGAAACGGCGCATGGAACCCGAAAATGAACAACGAAATAAGGCCAAGTCATTTCGTTGAGATGGACAGCTAATCTTAGTGTAGTTTTTTTTTGGATGCGGCGTGAAATTAGGAACGCACAATTTTTCGATGTCATGCCCTCTTCGGCTCCTTCGAATTTTTCTATTCGATGTTGTTTGTTGAGATTGTGTGATTAGCGTGGAGTAGCTTTCAGAATTTTTTGTCTGAAGAATGCGGTTATTTCAGATATTTGTCGTGTGAGGAAACCAATAGCGTATTGGTTTCCTCACACTTTGAATAAAACATGTCTGGTCGCGTTGATTATTATGAAACAATATGAAACAAATCTCTCATTTGAGTCTTTCAAATTCTAATTCAAATATAGTTTATTCAAATAAAAACTTCAATATAATACATGTCAATATAACAATAAAATATAATACATCGAATTCGACTTCGATTTTTTGGCTTATTCAATATGTTTATTCAACAAATTCGAATACAGAACTACAATATTGACAGTATAGATAAAAGTACCAAACTACAATATAAACAAATGAAGAGTTTGGAAAAATAAACGTAAGGAACCTCAAAAAAGCTCGGGAAAGCTTGTCTTTGACGTGTTTTCGCTTTACATTTGGAGTAATTTTAAACTTTCAGTAACTGTGTAAAGGGTCAATCACCAAGCACTAACGAAGTGACGTTGTTGATTTTTGTCCGTATTTACACATATATACGCAACATATACACATATATACGCACAAAACTCATATACATACACATATTATAGGTACTCTTATATTTACTCATTGAGTTTATATATTTCCCGGGAAAATAATGGCATGGATTGTGTGTCCTCAGGAGAAATCAATCATTTTTTTAGTTTTTTCTTGAAAGGACGAGAATGCAAGAAACTTTTCAGGGCTACTGGGATAATGTTTAAAAGTCGTGGTGCAATATACGCAAAGTATTTTTGTCCAATTGCTTTTCTAGCTCGCGGTAAGTGTATCTTAAGTTCATTTCTAGTATTGTGTATATGATTGACGGGTTGTGTACTAATTTTTTTATCGCTATAAAGCATTAGTGTGTTTTTTACATACAGCTTTGTGATATCCATTACGTTCGCGTCTATACATAATTGATTGCTGTAGTATATGGAAGGGACTCCCAACATGGCCTTTAATATTTTTTTTGTAAGATTTCTTGAGGTAGGATGTGGCAGTGTCGTACACCCCCCCACATGCTATAATTCCGTATTGCAGTAGAGATTCAACAAGATCATGATACAGTATTTTTAGTTTAGGGAAGGGAAAAAAGCCTGTAAATAAGGGATCGTATTTTTCTTGATAGTTTTTTTTCTGCTTTATCTTTAACGTCACCCCGAGAGTTACCGTCATAAATGAGTGACATGTCTTCAGCAAAGGACCGTATTTTCAGTAAATGGTTTATATATATATATATATATATATATATATATATATATATATATATATATATATATATATATATATGTTAACTCGAAGATTCTCACGGATAAAGTATGATGAGCTGTTTTCTCGGGTTTCGCTCCGTGTTCTGTGTATTTTCTCCCCATAAGGATTATTTTCACAACGTTTCGGCAAAGTCTCATTTGCCATCTTCTGGTGATGTCTGGTTTTTTTTCAACTAGACTGATTAAATTTACGAAAGAAGTTGAAGAAGGCAACCAGCTCGCATTTCTCGATGTACTGATTATGAAAAAGCCAGACGGAACATTAGGTCACACGGTATATCGAAAGCCAACACACTCGAACAGGTACCTAAACGCAAATTCACACCACCACCCAAAACAAATTCACGCGGAAGCAAAAACACTCATTACACGTTCGAGGAGGCTGGCAGACAACGATCACAGACAACAAGAGTTGAACACCGTCGAAACAACGCTAGAAATGAATAACTACTCAGAAAGAAGTATAAAAGCGGCTGCCAAGACCACACGGAAACAACAAAAACTCGAGATACACCGGTCATAACAACCACACTACCATATATTGCAGGAACAACAGATAAAATCATCAGAATACTTCACCGACATAACATATCAACTTCGTCCGTACCAGAACGAACAATAAGGTCCATGCTTCGTAATCCCAAGGATCAGATACCACTGGAATCACAAGGAGTGTATGAAGTACCATGCCATGATTGTGACAGGACTTACATCGGCCAGACCAACAGACGAATCAACATTCGCAAAGATGAACACAAACTAGCAGTGAAGGGAAAAGTCACCACGTCTTCTCTCTTCCAACAGGTACTTCAAACAGGACATAACATCAATTTCGACAACACAAAAATGCTAGCAAGCAACGAAAACTTTTATTCACGAACAATCAGAGAGGCAATCGAAATTGAAAAACGACCTGATAATATGAACAAGAGGGATGATGCGCAAAGATTACCATCAACATGGTGATCCGTTTTATCACTTCGCACAAGCAATCAGACTGCTCAACTCCAGAGACAAAACTCGGTACATGACAATACAGGTACAATAACAGAGACAGGAGAGGCAGCTCAGGTAATAAGACCAAAACAGGTAGTCGAGCAAACACAGGTAGTGGCAGCAACGCAGGTAAAGGGAAACATCCATCCATATAAATTGAGACACAGAGTTCTAATTAATCAGTCTAGTTGAAAAAAACCAGACATCACCAGAAGATTGCAAATGAGACTTTGCCGAAACGTTGTGAAAATAATCCTTATGGGGAGAAAATACACAGAACACGGAGCGAAACCCGAGAAAACAGCTCATCATATATATATATATATATATATATATATATATATATATATATATATATATATATATATATATATATATATATATATGATGAGCTGCTCCGTGTTCTGTGTATATACAGACATATATACAGATATATATATATATATATATATATATATATATATATATATATATATATATATATAGACGTATTAACCCCCATTACGAAGCCCAAAACGCTACACAGGACCACTATACCAAGCCTTATACACTTTTGTGAAGCCCGCTCTCGGGCTTCGTAAGAATTCACGTGTATATCGTTTTTATTAGGTTAGAAATGAGTAGGGCACCTCATAAACGAAATATAGCCCGGGCTTTGTAAACGATGGAAAACGTCCCAAGATATACACCTTTAGTTCTCGCTATTTCAGGTAGGGGGCGCGCTAGCAGATATGTATAAAATTATATATATATTGTGCGGATTTTATACGGTTCATACGAGTCCCATTAGATATCACGCATTATACAAAGCCCATACATTTGGCATCAATGGGTAATGATGGTTAGGTTTTGTATCACGATTCAAGCATTAGATAGACGAAACTCCGAATTCTCAGTCTCCACATTTCGTTTCGTTATATTCAGCTGGATAACTAAAAGAATACTACAATTTTTAAAAAAAACATGTTGGCCTAAATCACTCACTCATTCCCGGGTATAACTATAGGGGGTGTTGTTTATTACAAATTAAATAATTGAAAAATGAGTCGATTTTTTCGATATTGGGATTGTTTTCAGATATTTTCAGGCCAATGTGCTTTCAGAAATGTATTCCCTTTTCAACTTTGAACAAGTTTTCTTTTGTTTTTGTTAAGAAAAATCCAATTTTCAATATATGAAAGATATTTCATTTTTCTTGAGTACGTAATCATGGCATCATTTTTGGGATCGCTAAGAATCATGCGTTAAAAGGTAAGACCGTGTTTATCTTCAGATAGCACGAATTTCGAGGTTTGTTGTTCGTATGGAAACGACAGATGTTAACGGTGAAACTATAATTTTTTCCGTTAAAATGTTAACTATGGAAGTATAGATAAGAAAACGGTTTTCAAAAGTAAAAAATGACTCAAGTCAAAAAGTAGCTACTCACTCTCTCTCTTTCTCTATATTTTTCTCTCTCTTTCTCTCTCTCTTTGTTCATTGAGTGAGGTGGTGGAACTGAAATTGAGAGCGTTGTATGTGAGAGTGTATTTAATTTCCTGGATATTCTATTATGAAACTCAGAAGAATTATGTTAACTGAAATATACTACTCATATATTTTACCCATAGTGCCAATTTTAATTGCTCTATATGTAGCTTTCAAATGGCTCCAGAGACCCTATTTCCATTCAAATGAACTTTTACATAGTGAATTGACTCACTCTATTTGAAATGTAATAATAAATATAATTAAACATAATAAACATAGTTAAAAGCTGAGGACAGTGTCCTATGAAAGTTTAATAAATAAAATAAGATCAATATGGACGCTTATGAAAATATAAACATGATACCATAGCAGAGTAGAAAAGTATCATGAACATAAGGATCAGATGTAGCACTAACAACTTTTCATTATATTGAAAATTCGAATGCCTTGAAACTGCTTTCATTGTTTGGTCTCAAAGTTCATTTCTTCAGTTTGAATCAATAGTTTTATGATCTTTTATTAAAATTCTGAATGAAAATTTGGCCTAGACTAGTATAATTTTATATGAGAGTGCGGAAGGAGAAGATGAGATCTCCTCCGAGTGTAGCTTTCAGTATATGAGGGTTGGTTTTTCAACAGATTTGAATAACATAGGGTGAACGTAAGTATGGTAGTTTCATCGATGTCAAGAAGGGTATTTGTAAAAATATTTCGTGAAATCAATTCTGACACGTTCGCTTGTTGATAGAATATGATTGGACCAGGTGAGGTCTGAAGTGATAAAACACACTGGTCTTAGATCAGGTAAATACCAGTTTCTAGTTTGTGATTGAGTATATCGTAATGTGTAAGGAAAAACAGTTGTTTTTTATATGTAAGACGACACATTGAGCAATATTCAATGAAAGTAACCATTCATTGCATCATTTGGGAATTGAGGCCGAATTTTCCTGTAAAAGGTGATGGATTGGAGTAAAATTTGGTATCATTAGCATGGAGTGATTCAAAACTATTCAAATAGTGTCTAATTTTGGTTACGTGAGTTATTAGAAAAATTGACCTAGGACAGGGTCTTGGGACACTTTCTCGTAAACAGCAGTGTCAGATGAAATCAATGTGTCCACGTCAAGTATAAAGCTTCTATTCATCAACAATTCTGCGATTCAAGAGTTGAACTAGAACCCTAGAATAAAAAATGTTTTCAAAATTGGGAAAATATATTCGAGATAGTGATGAAGTAATAATTTGTAAAGAAAACTTTTGGAATTCTATTCGATATTTAGAAGCGTTTGGAACCACTATTACGAAAATTTTTATGCTGGGACTACCTTGATTCACATTTCAGTTGCTGAATGAGCATCTCTCTATTTCCTTTACAGGAACACCTTTTGTGGGGATGATGCTTTATACCAGGCGGTTTAGAGTACTGAAATTACATTTTCATGACTCAGTCAGAAAATATATCAATTTGTTTATATATAGCCCATATTTTGGAAAAATGAGTAAAAATATTTTTTATGTCAAACGGTTACAAAAAAGAGATAATGTACTAAAAATTGAAAAATAATTTGAAAAGTTCTAGGTAGCAGTCATCACACCACTCTCCTCAGCAATCTACGGAATTGATCAAATAGAAAATAATGGAATCGTTGGGCGAAGCGTAACCTGAGTAAATATGTAAATACCAAGCCCAACGATTTTATTATTTTGCTATCTCATCAATACCGTAGATTGCTGAGGAGAGTGGTGTGATGACTGCTACCTAGGACCTTCTAAATTATTTTCCAGTTTTTAGTAGATTACCTACATCATTATTATTATTATTATTTTAATGAAATCTTTCAACGTAACATTTTCAAGTTTTCAGTTTCTAATTTTTATCCAACCTAATGCCACAGAGTTCTAGACATGTTATAACCTTTTACCTCAACTTTGGTGATGTATCGCTAACGACGTATCATTTGTAGCCACCCTAACGCCATACAGTCCTCAACACGATACAAAATTTTGACTTGGATGAAAGATCCATGCTTGTATTTCGATTAGTAGGTACTACTATAGTACCTTCTAGTCAAGCCGTCATTTGATACACATATTGAGGTTGTTGTGATATAATATGTATTTCACCATTTTATAGCTTGAATTTGCATCTTTTTCAGAGTGGACTACTATTCTACCAGTCAAGCCTTGTCATTTGATATCCATATTGAGGTAGTTGTGGGATAAAAATATATAATTTTGTAGCTGCGGCCATCTTGAATTTACAATGATACCGAATTCATTAAATTGTATCGTCATCAAAACTGAATATTTGTACCAAATATCAGATCAAATTATCAACAAGAAATGAGTCAAACTCCAATTACTAAATTTGACCCAAATAAATAAATGTATAAATAAATAAACGAACAAACAAACAGGACAAGCTGAATGAAACCGTTTGATTGATGAATTGAAAAGTACCTTCTCCTTTTCGACATTACAAAAAAACTGAAGGTGAAATACATATACTTGGAACTTCAATAATGTCTCGAACTGAAAACTACATGTTCGGTTGCAAAACTCACAAAAGCGAATCCAAACGAAAAATACTTCAATTGAATGCAAAATTATAGATAAAACACATTTAATTTGCAGCCTGTTCTGGATTGCTCCACTCATTTTTGCTCTCGATGACGAAGACGAGATCAGAAAGCTTTGATCATCATTTGTGTCAAGATAAGTTTAAATACACATTTGACATAAAATGAGATTAACATTTAGGTTACTAATTATAAATACAATCACATTGTTTCGTATTTTCTAGGTTGCAGAATATTAAGCTCGTGCAATTTCTCTACTTATCAAATCATGAAGTGTTTGCTTATTTCGAAAATCTTATTCAATTGAAGCATTCAACCTATATAATGCAATCTGTTTTCATTTTCACCATCACACTTAGGCATATAAGCCTGGTCAGTTAGGACTTTGCGAGTATATGTGCATAATTATATACAAAGTGCAGGGTGTACGCGGTTCATAGGAGTCCCACAATCTTTCGTGCATTATACAAAGCCAATACATTTGGTGGTAGGAAACGAGTTATTTTGATTTTTCATAAACTACACCTTACGATCTGATCTTCACAAACTTTATTTTCGAAAAATATATATTAGTACTCAATTAACTACGAAAAAGCTACTGTGTTAGCGAAACATGTCGTGATATATTTTTTGAACATAAAGTTTGTGAAGATCAGATCGTAAAGTGTAGTTTATGAAATTACTATGGATCTTCATCAAGTAATGACCGAATCAATCAGAAAAGATTAATTTTGTGTTTGTCTACAATACAGCGCTAGCTACACGTGATGCGGGCTTCCTATCGTACTTCGTATCGTTAAGGGTATTGCATTAGGATTTCCCATTTAACTCTTATTTCACATAACACCTTGTAGAAGAGAGGTGAAAATGTCATAAATGCATTTGAGATCAAACAGTTATCTTGCATAAATGTCTATCGGATATAATTCAATATCCAACGTGGTATTCGCCGGGGAAGAAAGTAGTTGTTTTCCGGTAGGAATTTACCAGAACCCACTGTGTAGTTCTGTTGAGAAAGATGAAATTTTCGTAATTTCATTTGGAAATATTTATTTCATTGTTGATTATCAGAATGTTTCAAACATTTTCACAGATTTGTTTCATTACCTACATTACATTACAGTGTCAAAGTAAAATTTCAAGGAAGGTTTGAGTAAACCATGGTTCAAATAAATCCAACGAAGGTTCTAATGGGGAATTCAAGACCAGTTATTGCTTGAAATGAATTTCATTTGTCAATAAACACACGGATTTAGAAATAGTAAATTACGTATAATTAAATAATATTTTTAAAGAAATGATTGCAAATGTATTTTTTCTTCTGTGTCTATGTCTTCTGTGTCCAATAGAAACTTAAACTGATAAGAAGGAGAGGTGATTTTCGTATAATTCAATTTCCAATTCAATCGTGAAAATTGTGTTACTATAAAAGTATCCATTTGAGTAATATCTTTATAGATTACTTGACATTCCAGAAAAAAGTTTCTAGTTGAATAAAATATTTGAACTTTTTCACATTGCTTGCAAGATATTCTAGTGCAAGTCTTTCAAATCATTTTTAAGAGATGAATCAAAAAATAAAACAATAGAAGTCATCATAATCAATATCAACTGTAAAAAAACTCTTTTGTATAATATGGTTATACCCTACCGACATATATTGACAAAAATGGTTTTGGAAACCATTAAAAAATATTTGTTCATTTTATTATTTTTCATCAAATGGTCTTCAAAAATAAAATATGTGAAATGATATATTCATCATTTTACTGAATATATTTTATGAACAAGAACAGAATTATATGTTTCCTCAACTGAGTACAAATGAATATCATTGAATTAATGTAAGTTTTGAATTACCAGAGGTACAAAAGCTCTCAACTTCCTATACTGTAAACAGGAAAAACATTTACTCAACTTGAATTTCAGCAACAAGGAAAACATACTTGATACTACAACCAAAGTATTAATTTGTTATCCTGGACATGCCAACCTTGTTGGCGACACGCACGTCAAGTGCAAGTATTTTTTAATTGGTGAATGGATAACTGAATTCAAACAAAAAGTATTTATTTTCATACGAATCTTTCCAATCATACCTATGAATCAAATATATAATTTGATCTGAGATAATATGTACTTTATCTGAGGAGTACCGTCGAAACCCTTGACTAATTTGACAATTTACCTCTCCCCATCGACCGTCAACAATAAACTTTAAATCTCCTATTTCAAATATTATATCCACTTTTGTCATACCTACGACCAAATATCTTGGCAACACCGTAGGGGCTTGGTTATATCTTCAAAATATATACTTATATACAATGGGGCTTTGTATAAGCGAATGAATATCAATGGATTCGTAATATACGTAGAATATATTCAGCGAATATATTTCTTATATACACCCGCCGACCTTCCTCTCAACCCGGGCTTCGACTGACCCTCGGCATATTGAAAATTCGAATGCCTTGAAACTGCTTTCATTGTTTGGTCTCAAAGTTCATTTCTTCAGTTTGAATCAATAGTTTTATGATCTTTTATTAAAATTCTGAATGAAAATTTGGCCTAGACTAGTATAATTTTATATGAGAGTGCGGAAGGAGAAGATGAGATCTCCTCCGAGTGTAGCTTTCAGTATATGAGGGTTGGTTTTTCAACAGATTTGAATAACATAGGGTGAACGTAAGTATGGTAGTTTCATCGATGTCATGAAGGGTATTTGTAAAAATGTTTCGTGAAATCAATTCTGACACGTTCGCTTGTTGATAGAATATGATTGGACCAGGTGAGGTCTGAAGTGATAAAACACACTGGTCTTAGATCAGGTAAATACCAGTTTCTAGTTTGTGATTGAGTATATCGTAATATGTAAGGAAAAACAGTTGTTTTTTATATGTAAGACGACACATTGAGCAATATTCAATGAAAGTAACCATTCATTGCATCATTTGGGAATTGAGGCCGAATTTTCCTGTAAAAGGTGATGGATTGGAGTAAAATTTGGTATCATTAGCATGAAGTGATTCAGAACTATTCAAATAGTGTCTAATTTTGGTTACGTGAGTTATTAGAAAAATTGACCTAGGACAGGGTCTTGGGACACTTTCTCGTAAACAGCAGTGTCAGATGAAATCGATGTGTCCACGTCAAGTATAAAGCTTCTATTCATCAACAATTCTGCGATTCAAGAGTTGAACTAGAACCCTAGAATAAAAAATGTTTTCAAAATTGGGAAAATATATTCGAGATAGTGATGAAGTAAGTGCAAGTATTTTTTAATTGGTGAATGGATAACTGAATTCAAACAAAAAGTATTTATTTTCATACGAATCTTTCCAATCATACCTATGAATCAAATATATAATTTGATCTGAGATAATATGTACTTTATCTGAGGAGTACCGTCGAAACCCTTGACTAATTTGACAATTTACCTCTCCCCATCGACCGTCAACAATAAACTTTAAATCTCCTATTTCAAATATTATATCCACTTTTGTCATACCTACGACCAAATACCTTGGCAACACCGTAGGGGCTTGGTTATATCTTCAAAATATATACTTATATACAATGGGGCTTTGTATAAGCGAATGAATATCAATGGATTCGTAATATACGTAGAATATATTCAGCGAATATATTTCTTATATACACCCGCCGACCTTCCTCTCAACCCGGGCTTCGACTGACCCTCGGCATAATCATGCGTCAGATGCGTATATATATATATATATATATATATATATATATATATATATATATATATACAGGCTGATTCACGGTGGATGGCACATGTGACGTTTCTGGTGAACCAGACAACGGATCACTTTGAAAATTTAATGAAGGGCATATTCGGACATTCTCTAGCCAACTAAAATATTTTCGACAAAGCGGTGTTGCCGCTTCTATTAGAAAGCAGTAGCAACTTTGATTTTTCAAATGGAACACTCTGTATGTAATATTATTTTTGGAATCTCCAACAATTGCCCGACAACTTTTCTTGATATTTCCCTATACCTCTCTGTTACCGTTTTCGAAATAAAAATTAATTTCAATTTTTTTCTTCGAAAATCATGACTTCTAAAAATGCCGATATCTTTTAGTTAAGAAGTACTATGATATCGAAATTTGGTTTGGAGTTAGGTGATACTTGGACACTTCCCACACGTCAGCCTAATCTCCGTTACTGTAATACAGGATGGTAAAAAATACAGTTTTTTCGTTTGCTTGAAAAAGTTGCTGAAATTTGATTATTTTGAATAAAATACCCTGTATATTATTGGAAATTCGGAAAGCTGCTGAAATTTGCTTTCTTTCTATGTATATCATACCTATACCTAACTAGTCAAGTTCCGGGCTTATGAACATTTATTTGTGAAAATGTCCCTTCAGAATGGTATTTCCATTCGGTATTTGGTAAGCAGGCCATGATTACTATTTGACAGTAGCGTTGTGACATTCTCCTAATAATATCGACATTTCCGTCACTTCAGAAGTTGCAAAATACCTTCAAAACGATGGAACAAAACTATTCAAACGAAGTTCTTATGAATTTGTTTATTATTTTTGGACAGTGTGACAAAATTATCAGCAGAACATGTAGAAAGTTCAATGAAATGTATCCGAATCTACCGCCAATGAACCTCAAGAAATTTATACGAATTCAGAACAATTTCAATATGTTTGGATAAACTTTAAAAAAGCACCAAGAAACTTGAAATTGGAAATATTGATATGAATAATTATAAAAAAGTAATATATATATATATATATATATATATATATATATATATATATATATATATATATATATATATATATATATATATATATATAAAGTATATATATACAATTTGTTTTCAATCATCTAGGTAATTTTTGACTATGCTAAGGATTCTTCATCGAAATCCCAGTCGTTCCAATTTCTCCAGACACAGTCCGTCGCGTATTTCTGAAATGTGCCGCTCTTGGTGGAATCACATGTGCCAAATCACTTGAGCACTTCCCGTGAATTATCTATAGAAGAGAGACAAATCTCTAGCGTTTCTTCGATGTTCTAGACTATAAAGGTTGCAAGTGGTGTTCGTGTTCCCAATCAGACGAATGGCTCTTTTCTGGATGGAATCTAGCAGTTTAAGGATATGCTTAGGGGCGGCGAAGCTCCATACATGAGAACAATACTCCAAAGAAGGTCGTATCTGAGCTTTATAAAGCATCAAAAGTTGCTGAGGTGTGTAAAGTTTTTATAATAGAAGCACTGCTGATTGACAACTCTGACTTTCACTGATATAACAACACTATCAGTCAGCTGGAAAACGAAGCTAGATATGAAAAAAACACAAGCAACTGTTGTATTTTTAGTTGATCAATCTAAAAAGTAAAAAACTACAACAACAAGTCAGTGGCGTACTTTTATCCTAATATTTTTGTCTGTGTATTTATTTATTCATTTATTATCCAAACATGCTATTTCAGCCTAATTACTTGGATAAATAAGATGAATTACAATTCTTTACATTAAAATATTGTCTATATTATACTTACTACCTATTAGTCAATGCCCAGAATTGTAGGAGATGAACTGAGTCTAAAATTGTGGAGATGTATTTTTGTATTTGTATTTTGTATTCAATATGTCTCAGTCTCAAATACTTGTATTCAATGTGCAGTCTAAAACAGTTTTACGATGACGTGCTGGGGGTGAGGTCCGGTCTAAATCAATCAATGTGTTGAAATTATTAGCTAACTTGAGAATGTAAACCAGTGGTGCCCTTACTGGATTCTCTATTCTTGGTATATTGAACATGAGGGTAATACGTGTACGACGAGGAGGAATGTTAAATGGAATCGCATTAAGAATTTCTGAAGAGTTAATTTTATTATTTATTATTTTGTGCAGAAATATCATACAATTCAAGCTCCTTCGTTGTTCCGATCTCAACTGATATGTTTTTATGGTATTATAATCAGGCAACACATGATACTGTTTCAAGTATAAATGTCTTAGTGATTTATTCTGGACCTTTTCCAATTCATATAGATACTTTTGATATTTCCCGGACCGAAGCAAATTCTAGTTTAGGCCTTACTAAAAAATATTATAATAACTTAATCGTATGTATACTCGAAAAGTATGATGCCCGCCTGATTACAAAACCCAGAATTCTTTCGGCAGATTAAACAGTTAGAAGTATAATTTATTCTTCTGACTCCATTCCATAATAGAATCAATATCCTTCTGGAGCCCTATACAATCCCGAACTGGTTTTACTTGTTTGAATAACTTGAAAATTGAAGATGAGAGGGTAAATCGTTTATGAAGAGTATGAATAGAAGTGGTCCTAAATTCGAACCTTGAGGAACACCCGGGTTGGCCAAACATTTCCCAGTTGTATTGCCATCGTATCTGACAATGAATTGTCTTTCTTGTAGATGATTTTTTATCAATTCTAAGAAATTGCTTGACAATCCATATCTGCTCATCTTTTCCAAGAGTACATTATGATGAACCTGATTAAATGCTTTATGGAAATATGTGAACACAGTGTCCAATTGTGATTTATTTTCTAAATAATGTGTTCAAATAATTTTTTTGGTGCACACATGATGGCAATAGCTCTATAGTTTTCAATATCCATTTTATTGCCAGATTTATGTAAAGGTATCGTTATGGATGTTTTCTACATAGGTAGAAATGAATTATATTTGATAATCAAATTGAAAATGTGTATCAACGGGGCTTTCAACCATTCACTGCATCCTTTCAGAATATATGCAGGTATACCATCTGATGTACCTTCTGATGTTTTAGGTTTCAATTTTCTCAGTGCGTCATTGAAATCAGTTTCGTTTATTGAATGCCAAGTGAATGTTTCATTAAATACTCCTGTATTATCATTATTGTTGAAATCCAAATTGTATGTAGTTGGTTGTGGACAAAAAACTGACGAGAAAAAATTTGCAAAAGCATTAACTATATCTTCTTCACTAACAGATTCATTATTATAAACAAAACTGTTCAATTTTGTATTAGTATTGTGGCTGAGACTCCACTAGGACTAAATAAGCGCCTTATCACTTCAAATAACTGTAGCAAATTCCAACCAAATCGGTGTAAGGATATTTATGATATTTTATGAATACCATTATTTCAAACTTCAACGCCCTGCATCTCAGAAACGAAGCAATTCCGGACATATTTTTGAAACGACCTAAGAAATCATCCTTCGGAGTTTCGTACCGTAGTTAGGAAAGACATGTGAAGCGTTATCATATGAGTCAATTCCATAATGAATGTTCAGAATATAAACTGAATGTGGAAAAGTGAAATTCGATGTTCATATGAAAGTAGTTATTTTGAAAGTATTTTATTTTGTGTAACTTAATTTTAATGAGATTAGTAGTTGTTTCGGGACTGCTTTTTCATTTCAAGTGAAAGTAACTTCTTCTATGCATGGTCCACATATATTTGTGAAGAGTTGAGTTTGAATGATAAAATTGGCCTATACTCGACGAAAACCTATAATCAATTCACTTATTGTGAGATTTTCAAAGGACAGTTCATAAAAGCTCAACACGTGCTTCGCTACACAATAGCTTCCCCTAGAGTTTTTTATTGACCAAATTCTGCTCAATGAGTGCTTTATACAATAACACTTAGAATCATATGACTTTCTACCCAGGTTAAAATCTGTTAAAATCTGTTTTTTCCGTTAACCAGCTATCGCACCCCTACGAACGACAACCCTCAGAAGTCGAAACTTGTGCGAGCTAAGGATTACCGAGGTCTTACCTTTTAACGTGTGATTCCTAACACGGGTTGGACGATAGCAAGTGAAGATCAATCGTTCAGACTAGGGCTTGAACAACCTAGTAGCACGGCAGTCAATTCGAGTGAGTGAACAAAGCACCCACGCCGAACCGCTTGGCTACCGACCGATTAATGACTAATTTACTGACTCATTTAATGAACATGATATACTCTAACTACCAACTTCCACATCAAAAAACAGACTCAGAAAAGGAATAGATTTCAATTCTACTTGGTCAATGAAAAAAATTTCAGAATTTTTGATTATAGTAATTTCTAAGCACTTCAAAAGACTGAGTTTCAAATCTTTCTCTTCCAAACACGTGTCCCTCCTTAAAAAAAAAAAGATTTGCAAATGTGGAACTGGTCTTCACATTCAAAAAACTAATTCAATTATTTGATGCTAATTACTGTTTATTGAAGTGTAATACACCTTGCAAAAGGCTTGTTTTACCAGGTACAACGATTCAAAATTATTATTATATAAATCGCAAGTTGAGAAGAAAATGTTTGAGGAAGCTATCGTAGAACGAAACACGTGTTCCGGTTTGATGAACTGTCCAGTGAAAGTCTCACAAGAAAGTGTCATTTGATTGAATTGAACTGATTGCTTTTTTCCTTCCGTTGGAGGTTTCCCAAATTTTTTGAATAAAGATGGGAAAGTGAAAGCCAAAAAGCTTTTCTCCGCGAAAATTATTATATATAGTCTCCAGGAGCACAATCGCAACAAATAGCAAGCAACTGATTCATGATATTTTTGATAACAGTCGCATGAAACTACATCTGGTTACAGCAAGCGCCAAACGTGATGGCGAGCCCGCCCCCATGCGCACA
Source organism: Leptinotarsa decemlineata (assembly GCF_025532065.1). Lineage (NCBI taxonomy): Eukaryota > Metazoa > Arthropoda > Insecta > Coleoptera > Chrysomelidae > Leptinotarsa > Leptinotarsa decemlineata. Next base: position 6,982,122 of record NW_027412694.1, on the reverse strand, counting down.
AACTCATTTTCAATGTAACCCCACTACAGCTCTGGCTAGACGTACAACTACTCTGTACAGAGGCGTATCATTTCTTGTCCTCCAATTCATTTGGCGTTTGGCCATTTTAATGAACTGTACTACTATTTATAATACTGAATAAAACACAACACAACAAAAAAATATTTTTTGAATGTTTCCTACACTAAATTAGTCAATTTCTACTAATTTTGGGGTGGTAAAAACGAAAATAACAATGAAAAATTTTTATTAGCTCTGGTTTTTGAGATACACAGTACTTAATCTTAAAGAGTAGTTATACTATACGTGAAAAGTGAAAGTACATAAAACAATATTGTTATGTTCGTTTTAGAATATTTTAAGTACAAAATTGATAAAAAAAACATTATTCTTAGTGTTTTGACAAATAAAAGAAGTTTGTACCACCAAATTTCAATTAAATCCATCCGATTCATTGTAAGATCGCTGTCGTTTAGCTTGTCTTTTATAAAACACTTCTGGAGCGTCCCTACACACAGACCAGCAGTAGTCTGCAAGCATTGCTTCATTCCAACGGCCCTGATATCTCTGTTCCATTAAGGCAATGTCTTGATGGAATCTTTCTCCATGTTCGTCACTCACAGCTCCACAGTTTTGTGGGAAGAAATTAAGATGAGAGTGAAGAAAATGAATTTTTAAGGGCATGTTGCATCCAAGTTGGTGGTAAGCTTGAAGAAGCTCTTTAACCAATGCTGTGAAGTTATCATCTCTTTTGTTACCTAAAAACCCATGTACAACCCCCTTAAAGGCTTCCCAGGCTCTTTTTTCATTTCCTGCTAAAATCATGTCAAAAGCAGGATCATTTACGATTTCACGGATTTGAGGCCCAATAAAGATGCCTTCCTTGACTTTAGCATCACTCAACCTGGGAAACTTTGCTCTCAAGTACTCAAAAGCTTGTCCTTCCTGGTCCATGGCCTTCACAAAGTTTTTCATTAGTCCCAACTTAATATGTAATGGGGGAAGGAGAACATCCTTAGGATCTACAAGAGGCTCGTAAACTACATTTTTCTCATTAGGGTTTAGGTCTCGTGTAGGCCAGTTCATTTTTTTATAGTGAGATTTTCTACCCCGACTGTCCCACAGACACAAAAAACAACAGTACTTGGTGAATCCTAATTGCATTCCTAGGAGTATAGCAATGATTTTCAGATCACCACAGATGTGCCACTTGTGTTGTTCATATTTGATTGATTGGAGAAGTGTTTTCATATTTATATACGTTTCCTTCATGTGAACTGCATGACCTATAGGAATAGAGGGTAGCTGATTTCCATTATGCAGAAGTACAGCTTTTAAGCTTAGTTTTGAAGAGTCTATAAACAGTCTCCATTCAGATGGAGTGTGATCCAAATTCAAGCAGTCCATCAAACCATTAACATCAGAACAAACTACGAGGTTTTCTTTTTTCTCAAAAAAAGGAAGCAAATCTTTTTGACGCTGTCTGTACATGTTTTAGAAGATTCCACTGTTGTAGTCTTGACCCTAACAGCTCAGCCTTTTCCTTAGACAAGCGAAGATCTCTTATAAGGTCACTCAACTCTGCTTGACTAATTCTGTGCGGATCACTAGACCTATCGCTTACCTCAAAATCAGGGTCATAGGATGTAGAAGGATGGGTTGCTCCTTCTAAACAGTTTTCATCACCTTCCTCTAAAATTTCATAGTTTTGGGGTGGAGAAGGGACTGGCAAATTGTCTGAGTGTGGTACAGGCCGAAGAGCAGATGGGAGATTAGGGTATTTAACCGTTCCTCTTTTCTTCATAGATAAACCTTGCTTAATGGGAGGAGTTAAGCAGAAATAACAGTCGTCTGTATGATTGATAGGCTCACGCCAAACCATAGGTACTGCAAAAGCCATTGCCCGGTTTTTATTTTTCAGCCACTCTCGCAATATGACGGAACAAGAATTGCAACATATATGAGGAGCCCATGATTTATCTTGGTCCCCAACTTTCACACCAAAATAATGTTCATAGGCTGTCTTAACGATAGGTGTCATTTTACGTTTCTGAGCCTTAAATGTTATTTCACCACATATATAGCAAAAGCTATCGACAGAATTCACACACTTTCGAGGCATTTCAGATCAGCACTTAAATTAATTTAAAAATCAACTTCACACGATAATTTCAATAGCAACCACGTGCGTACAATTGACAAACTCACATAGGTTATGTTTACTACTCAAGAACAGCTGATGAGAGGGGTGTTATGTAAACAAACATGTGTACCAACTGTTGGTGATGAAATATTTCATTTGTTGAAAACTCAATATACATAAATATAATATAATGATACTATATCTTGAAAACAAGAGCTAATATATAATTTTTATGATCACTTTCGGTTTTAACACGTGGAAATACATTAAAATCATCTAATTTCAACCCCGAAACAAAAACTTTGTTGTGTTGTGAAATATGAAAATAAATTACAAAGAAGTCATGTTCCATTTGCTACCCTAATCTAAATTAATTATAGGCACGACACTGGCCGGTAAGGGGCTTATCGTAATCCAATCGCTTGCCATCACGTTTGGCGCTGGTTATATTTTGATGGAAAATGAACTAGTCTATCACTTTCTCTTGTTTAGACGTCCGCTTCTGGGACAAATAAATAAACACACCGTATTATGTCCACTGGGCATTGAAATGTAAATCCCAGATCAAACAATTACTCAGTTCCTAGGTGTTCCTGTCATTAAAATAACATAAACCTTCGGCTAATGGTCATTGTTCTACGATGGCATTACAACTCTCAAACAAAGTGTTAGCCCGTGTATACCTGCCTGTCTGGCGTACGTTAAATATGGAATAACATGGCTTTTGTCGGCTGGGGCCGATGCGTTCGCACCCCCGCCGAGATGTTGATGGATTGATTTGTTTTTTATGTTACTGCGGGATCCTTCGTCCTCCCTTCGGATACACCCCGAGGCGATTTCGATGACTTAGAAACAAAGAAACGGTTTTCTCTCAGTTCTGTCGGACATAATGGAAAAAGTTATAAATATCCGATTTGTGTGTCCTCAGGAATTACCTGTATGAAGCCGAGAAAGTAAATATTTCAAATAAAATTTTACACGTTCGTTTTTACCAGCTTGGCAAGAGACTGAAGTGGAATAATTACTTCCTTGGTTGATACCATGACAAATCATGATAATTGCTGAATCTTAACAGGTAGGAAAGTGATCTGAATTTTTTTCTCGGTGTTAATATTTCTTTTCGATACAGATCGTTTGGATGTTTGTTGAATTAAGACTGACCGATGATACATTATCCTTCCTTGTTTTCACTATCCATGATAATGAAACAATGTTCATACTAATAATTGCACCAAAGACGCATTTTGCTATACAGTAGCTTCCAGACACGGAACTCACTCTACTTCATTGTATAGGGTCTTTTATTGAGCGTTTTCTATCCTTAAGTATAAACAAAACAAAGTGTGTGTGAGTGATAGGTATTATGGGAATTTTTCATCCGTTTGAAAGACCTGATGATGATGGAATATAAAATCGTTCAAATGTTCACTTCGGCTCTTCTGGGTGGAACGAAATTTCCAATTTTCCATGACTCTGGCTCAAAAATCAAGGTGAATTTGACCGATGACATGGGTTATGTTGGCTTTGAAGATTGTTGTGGTCCTCTAACGGGGTCATCAAATCGCGTGATCTTGATGGCTAGTTCACATCACCTCCACGTGAGATGATTATGCCCTCAAATCGCTCGTGCAGAATATCCAATGTTGCATGAGCTTGTGTGCCGTCGTTCTGTTGTAACCACACGTCGCACGGATGTGTATTTGACCCAGAAAGCTGGTCAAAAGTTGTAGCAGGGGAGCCCACGATGCAAAATGGAGATTTACTCGAGCGTCATTGACACATATTAGGTTGCAAAGCTTAGATGATAAGAAGAAAAAAATGTTATATAATATATACCTTTTCATCGGTGGGGGAAGCGGCTATAGATTTTGAAATATGTAAAAAAATACTGTTGCATGGACATTGCATCAATGTCCTAACTATTTTTAATAATTTTGGTATGTTAATCTGATCATTTGCATGATGTGGGTGGTTGTACGTAAGGGTTGAAACTGAAAAGAAAATACATTCAATCGATCGCGTCAGATTTTCTAAGAGGGTGTTAAGTGCAACAAAAAAAAGCTCTCATTCAATAATCTGACGATTTCGATCTGACGCAAACTCGCGGCCATTATTATAATGTGAAAAAAAAAAATTGCCATTTTGGAATACTCAAGCGCGTCAGATTAAGATATATATGGTTCATTTTTATGTTTTAGACGTGCTGTCTCACAATCTGATGATTATCTAGAGGAATTCGCTTAATCTGACAGGATATAGCATGCAAATAAATAAGTGTATGTTTCTTAAGTAGAATACTTGTATTTATAAGAAAATAATTAAAAAAAACGCTCAAAAAAATTCAATTTCATATAATCAATTGATTAATTAATGAAGAAAAGAGAAATGAAACTATCTAGGTTTTTAACCTCTTTTATTTGTAACTAACGTTACTGCAGTTTCGTCCTATAAGGACATTTTCAAACTCATATATTGTATAAGTTTGAAAATGTCCTCATAAGACGAAATTGGAGTGACGTTAGTTACGAATATACGAGTCTCTGTGATCAGCTGTGATGGCGTCATTCGTGATGAAGATGAAGATGATGATTAATTAATCGTCCTTATAGGACGAAACTGTAATAACGTTAGTTACAAATAAAAGTGGTGAAAAACATAGAAAGTTTCATTTCTCTTTTCTTCATTAATTAATCAATTGATAATAAAAAATTAAATTTTTTGAGCATTTTTTTAAAATTATTTTCTTATAAATACAAGTATTCTAGATCAAGATCTTCAGATGATGTGGTGCTACAGGTTTTTCCGGGATTTCCTGCAGCTGAAAAAGCAAATGCGCCACTGGAATCAATGAAGTCGTCCCGGAGCGCCAATTAATTTTTATTGTTGTTTTTTTTTTTATTTTTATAGTTGTTTTAATGTTCATCAGTTAAAAAAGTATTCTACTTAAAAAAACATACACTTATTTATTTGCATGCTATTTCCTGAGCTTTTCAATTAATTAAGTTCAATGAATCAAAAATAAAAATAAAAAAAAAGCTGTATTTATCAGATTAAGCGAATCCCTCTAGATAATCATCAGCTTATGAGACAGCACGTCTATAACATAAAGATGAACCTTATATATCCTAATCTGAAGCGTTTGAGTATTTTCATCGAAATCGTCAGATTATTCAATGAGAGCTTTTTTTTGTTGCACTCAACACCCCCTTAGAAAATCTGACGCGCTCGATTGAATTTTTTTTTCACTTCTAACCCTCACGTACAACCACCCACATCATGCAAACGATCAAATTAACATACCAAAATTATTAAAACTACGTAGGACATTGATGCTATCAATGTCTGACGCGCTCGAGTATATCCATGCAACAGTATTTTTTCACGTATTTAAAAATCTATACCCGCTTCCCCCACCGATGAAAAGGTATATATTATATAAAATCTTTTTCACCTTATCATATAAGCTTTGCAACTTAATATGTCCCAATGACGCTCGAGTAAATCCCCATTTTGCATCGTGGGCTCCCTGCTATTATTACAATGACTCTTCCAGTTCAGACAATTATCCAGCGTGAGTCCCAAAAATGTACATTTATCGGATAAAGAAAGTGTGTTTCCATTCTCATTTATTTCAATTTCAAGATTTGAACAGATTTTTTGCCTGTGATGAAACCTTACTAATAAAGTTTTTCGAGAGTTGAAATGAAGTGAGTTGGCGGCACACCATGAAACCAAATGATTTGACACCCTGTTACAATATTCTTTTTTTGTCCTAAATTAGAAGTGATGTGTCATTTGCATACATAACGCACGTATTCTCAGCAACCGCGGCCCCAACATCATTGCAATATAATATAGATAATAGCGGTCCCAACACTTATCCTTGAGGTGCTTCAATGGTAAAAACTTGAGCATATGAAATACATTTATAACGACTATTTTCAGATCTATTATTCAACGAAACAAATTGACTCCTGTTTCTGATGAAAAAGTCTATCCAATCAACGGCATTTCCTCTTATTTCACATGAATATAATTTATTTAATAATATCGTGTGGTCGACACAGTCGAATGCCCTGCTGAGATCACAGAATATTCCAGCAGGGCATTCACCAGCCCGATGTACTCCAAGATTTTTGAGTAAAAAGCTGTGACAGCAGACATATTGGATCGAAAACCATGTTGAATCGGGGAGATAATGTTATGCCTGTAGGTTTGCATATTCAAATATTTTTGAGGAACTTCGTGAGTTGTTTAACAAAGTTGGTGCGAAATATATATTCGAGATTCCTGTTATTTTTTTGACGGACGTTAGCGAATCCTAATTTTTTTGCAATGGATGTTAACTAGCCAGGTATGTATAATTAATATTGCACAAGCATTTGGATTTATGATGCGTGGTACTTCTAGAAAGTACTTTTTTCTAAACTACCTCGAACTTATGTATAATTTGCACTTTGGTATAACAAAATGAGTTTAATTGTTATATTTTTTAGCGAGTCCATGCGCTCCTTCTTCCAAAAACTATTAGTCACATTAGTTGTTGATACAATTTAATAGGAATCAGGTGTCACTAGACGCCACTCACGTAATTGAGGATTATGAAAACAAATCAACTTTTTTACAAAAATTTGTTTTTTACAAAGTTGTATTTGCTGTCCTGATGATTAATTGCTGTATTGTGTGGTTGTATGTCCTTCCGCAATTACAATTTGAACGCGACATAAGATATTTATGATGACTAAAGATTGTACTGAGAATAGTTTTGGTGAAAAAATTATTGAAGTCGAACATATCATTTTATACAATACAATTTTACAAAAAGGGAAAGGAATGAATTTATTCATAAATTTTCGGAACTGAAGTCGCAAATGTAGTTGGTTAGCTGCAAAAACAACACAAGTTTTTGGAAATTAATCGGAATGGTTACAAGGGACAATAATACCAATATCACAAATATCAAATGATAGTCGCCCAGTGAAAGAATTTGAAAATTTGTCAGAACGTAGTGAAAGTCGAAAAACAGAGAATGTAAGAAAGAAAATAGCAGCATCTGAACTCTTATATGATGGTCACATGATACTTTGTCAATCAAGGAACACACTTGAAGCATTTGTTGTCAAAGATGCACTGATACCCCCTAAAAGAGGTGATAAATATAAAATAGCATTTCAAGAAAGCAACAAGCCAGAAACGTTATCTAAACCATTAACACCTACTCAGACCTTATCAATTTTTGTGGAAGCATCGTTGACAAGAAAGCAGTACAAAATTGTACGAACAAGTGATACAAAGTTGTATCCTTGTTATAGTATCCTGCAAAAGGCTAAAAAGGCATGTTACCCATGCCAAGACTCGTTTCAAGTGACTGCAACTTGTGCAGAGATTGAATTCAAGGCTTCACTTAATCATACAGGAGAGATATCATTATCACACTTGGATGACGTCATAATTATTATTCCTGAGTCAGAACTCGCTTCTCTGAATCTGTAGTTAATTCACAAATGGAGTCGTGATGGATAGCAGCAAACCCAATAAAATCAAAAGTTTGAAAATAATGCGGACTCTGATTCAAACATATTTCAATCATCCTTAGTTTCTCTTCGTCTGTGTAATGTTGATTAAAAAATCATTTGGCAAAACCCCACACCTTCATTTGTGGAACTGGCCGTGGTGGTAGTGCGCCCGACTGACGATCGAAAGGCCGTGGGTTCGATTCCCGCCTCGACGAGATATTTTTCTCGAGAGAATTTATCTGGTTGAAGCTGGGATGATTCTGCAACCGTGTTAGGAATCACACGTTGAAAAATAAGACCTCGTTAGTCCTTAGCTCGCACAAGTTTCTCAATTTCTGAGAGTTGTTCGTATGGGGGCGACAGCTGATTACCGGAAAATCAGATTTCAAACAGATTTTAGATTTTTCATCCTCGCGTTTTTGTAGGCCTAGAGAATGAGATTGATACTCGAAAACAATGATGTGACTATATATATATATATATATATATATATATATATATATATAACATCTAATGATTTATTTGAAACAAGATCGGTAGAACTGGCCAATTTAGAATTTGGTCTTTCTATTTTGCACGCGAGGATGAGATTCTTTGAATCACTTCTCCACCTTTCATATAAAATACCAGTTCAAAAGTGGCAGGCTAGCTGAGAAGGACATGACCAAACAAAGAAAATTCGTAATTCAAGAACACTCCAAGAATAAGCTTGGTCTCATTGTAGATATACCCAAGCCAGGCTGTGGATCCAGCAATAATGGCAACATCAGCAAAAGATGTTTTAGCAATGTTGACGTATCTTCTCGTATCACTGGTATCGACAAAACCTAATAGTCAGATTCGCAACAATCCTGGAAATTATATCTAGTGGACATGGTATCGATATTGCAAAATTTTCATTATATTGTAATGAAACTGTTCAACTTTATGTACATTTGCATCAATGGTATCCGATGATTTCCACTGTCCAAAAGATATTAAAACACGGTCCAATAGTTATTGAACAAGCTTTGCTACCTATAGGCAGTCTTTCAGAAGAGGCATCAGAAGCACAGAATAAGCATTTTCGACTATTTCGGCAACATTACTCCAGAAAAGTTTTTAGGGAGCAATGCAATATGGATGTCATCAATCACCTACTTTTGACATCTGATCCACACTTAAGTAGCATCAGACCAAAGGCTCCAAAGAAATCCAAGCCTTTCATCCTAGCTGCTTTTGAAATGTTGCTACCTTGGAAAAATACCACAATCATAAACCAGTGCTCAATTTCCAGACAGGTCAAAATAATTCCTTTGATACCTCAGATGAATAAGTATGGGATGCCTCTTCAGATTGATTCTTACACTTTTCATTGAGTGTGTTGATGAACGTTTAATTCTTTTATACTCATTATTTTATAATATATTTCAATCTGAATACTCAAAATTTTACAAAATATTATCACTAATTATCTAATCGAACCAAAATGAAACAAAACATGCTGTGAAATAATTTTGACCAGCTTGTTGAGTCAAATACTCCTCTTTGCGTCGTTGGTATCCAGATCATCCAATACAGGCCAAAAGAAGTTGGTAATCATCGACTATAGTGCTCGCCGTTGACAGTGATGGCCTGGCCAACGTTGTTCTCAATGAAATATAAACCGATGACGCAGCTAGCCCAAAATCAACCAAACAGTGCACTGGGCGCTCTCGAATCTCTTGTGTTGTTCCAAATTCGTCTTCAAAAGTGGTCTACAAGGGGTCGATTTCTTGTGAGCGACGCGGAACCAACTGCCACGGACTCTCCTGCACACTCTCATAGACAGCGGCGATGTTTCCAGCAGAATAAAATATAATTTCGGCAAGACGAATTTCTGTCGTAAGTAATCCAATAAAAGAAAAATGAGGTCCGACAGCGGTTCGCCGAAGTCCGGGGTGTAGGCCCCTAGCAAATTCGTCAAGATGGGAGACGTCAACGGAGTTGGTGGTCCCGTGGTTGAGAGCAGTGGCAGTTTGTCCTACTACTTCTCCCGGTCTGCGTTGAAGCCTTTGAAACAGAACTCCACGTCAGGAGCAGCTGAGTGAAAGTCATCCCCGGTGTTGGTGGGACAAAAGCTCTTCACAAAGAAAGTGGAAAACCACCTTCCTATGTTCCACTTCCTCCAACAGTGTCTGTTTCCGAGGGGTTGCTAGTGTCAATAATGCCTTTCTTAACTAAGACACAATTCTGAACAGAAGTGAAATGGAAAATATAAGGCAATATTTTATGAATAGTATGGTAGTTTGTACTTACAGTGACTTCCTAGCAGCGAGTAGCATCAATATCCTATTAAGCCGGTGCTGTTTGGTAGTCAGCAGCACGTCTTGATCCAAAGGGTGATGAATACATCGTAGTTTGGCAGCTATTTGTCGCACTGTAGGCGTGTCAACGTGATCTCAGCCTCCATCTTGTGTACCCGCCGTTCAATCTTTCGAAGGGAATTTCGCTCTTTCGATTTGGGAAGCGATTAGTCGACGTCGTACAAGACGGTGTTGAATCGCCAGATTCCAGCCTCTTCTGTTAGAACAATACGAATCTCTGCATCTAAACAATCCAGTTCTTGTGGCCTCTGAAGCCTTTTATCTATAAACGATGCGTTAGGCAGACCATTCTCCCATAGCTCCTAAAGGTACCATAGCGTGCCCTCAATGGACTCCATGGACTCAATGGACAATGGAGTCTGGATACAGTCTCCAAAGTTTCATAAGAAAATCAGTATTTCCTCCTATTTTCGTACCATATTTGCCTCATCCGGAGCTGAAAACTTCACGTCAGTTATCATCTTATTCCAATAGCCGAGAAGAATCAACGATGCTCAGTAGCTTCTATCAGCCTGAAGTTGAATTCTGGTGATACTGCATATATGACATTTCTTTAATAGGAAAAAAGATGACGGAATTATTTTGACAATCATTGCTCTTAGAAAATTGGTATGCAGCTGTTTTTTCGAATATAAAACAATATTTTTATCAAATTAAATTATTGAAAGTGACAGCTAAAATGATTAGTTACTAAATTCACTTTCTGATACATTTGGGGCACAGTTCGTCCCTGATAATTCTCACCGCACTGGAGAAATACTTATTGAATTTACCTTTCGGCAGCACTTTCGCAATGTTTTTCAGGGATAACTGCAGGGCTTATTCTCAACCCTTAAATATGAAGTAATCGCCTAATCGGAATGTCTAGTAAAAAGTGAAACGATGATCTTGGGGCGTGATGTAATTTTTTTAATCTGGACCACCACCAATAAATAGCCCCAAAATGTCTGCGTATTGAGGTTTTTGGCAAAGTCCTTTTTACCAATAAAATGTCCTAATTATCTTTTTTTTATCCTTAAAAACGTCCTCTCGCTCATGTTCTTTCTCTTCGAAACAGTCGTTAGGTTTACTCTGAAACTCAAAATATGCATATTCGACTTCAACTTGAACTGAATTGATTTGTATCAACGGATTTAAGTTAGCTTGTATGATCGAAATTATAGAAGATAATTCAAACAAATTGTGTCTTTTCTTTTGATGAAAATATTACGATTGAAATAATCTTTCACATAACGAATTATTACCTAAATAATACTTTTGCAACAGCCATTTTATTTTTGTACAACTGTCAGATAAACATAACATTTCTGCATATCTATTGATGCGTAAATATTTTCGTTTTTACCGTTAAAAAAGGTATTTTTTTCACAGTGAAAAAACTTTTTTCCTGTCACAATTATTTACAAAATAAAGATGAACGATTTATTTTCAACAGAGTCAATTAATAATTGATTATTCAACATAAAACAATTTCATTTATTGGAATAATCATTTATAATAAAGTTTGTATAATTACTTCCAATATAATTTCCTGAAGATGTTCCATGTTACTGCTGATCAGAAACGTTAGATATTTCTTGAAGAGTTGATTCCATAATTTTATCAGATTTTCTGATTGATTCGGCCGTTACTTGATGATGAATGATTTCAAAAACTACACCTCACGATTTGATCTTCACAACCTTTATTTTGAAAAATATTTCATATGTTCCGCTAGCAGCAGTAACGTTATACAAAAAATTTTGTATGATGAATTTGTTAAAAGTGATTTTATTTCGCTCGTGAGTTTGCTCCACTTGCTGACGCTCGTTTTGCAATAATCCCCACTCACAAAATAAAATGCCACTTTCAACACTTGTAGGTAAAACGTGAATAACTATTTTTCCACAAAAACGGCTTTATTGAGAAAATTTGACGATTTAGGTATAAGGACATGTATATCATCTTGAAGCATTTTTCACCATTTTTCAATTTATCGAGTAATATACAGGGGGTTTCATTTGAAAAAATGAACTTTCGACTACTTTTATGCACAATGGAAATAATAGTAATTTTAGCACGCCCTTTATGATATCGAGTCGATTTCTTGATGTTATTTGAATATTTCGAGTTATTTCAAACTATCATCAGAATATCAACTCTTCATGAATTGAGAGTACTGATGTACTTAATTTCAATTAAGGCTATGTTTTGGACCATATTTAGCACAATTTATTTTTTATCTCGAAAACAGATAGAGATAGGTATAGGACATTAACAACAAAAAAGTATTATGCTACTAGAGCAATTCCAAAAATGTATTAATATATGGGGTGTTCCATTTAAAAAAATATAATTGCTAGGACTTTTTGATAGAAGTGGCAATGCCGCAATGCTGAAAATATTTTAGATCGATAGAACAGGTAAGGAAATGTGAGAGGTGGAATTTTCAGAAAAATCATGCTTTGCGTTTTCCAGAAACGTCTAACCCACCATCGACCGTGAGTCACGTTGTAGAGCCGGCATATTCAATGACATCAATAATGTAATATATGATTATAATATAATGATTTTATCTGTACCTTGTAAAGGAAATAGTTTCGTTATCAGCATCTTGAATAAATTTATTGATATCATCCCTTGATAAAACTTTAGATTTCTTTCCTCGGTATCCAACGATTTTGTTCTTAATGAGCGGGACCAATTTTGAAAACTTCCTTTCATCAATATTTTCCTTAACATTCAATATACTTTTCAACATTGAATAGACACTCCATAATGTAGGAGTTTTTATAATTTTTTCTCGAAATAGCATGTGAGCACATTTTCAGAAAACATTTTTACATTTTTCTTGTCGCAACACTTACAAAATTGGTCATATATTTTCTCATATACTAACTTGGATTTGGCCAGTAACATATTAGATATTATTGTATTTGCATTTTCAGATATATCTAATGGGGTATCACTACCACTATTATAATCAACATCCATCTTCTTGAAAATAACTTGAAATTGAAGTAACTACGAACACAGTCAAACACGCGGCGTGCCAACAAACCGCTTCTATAGTAACGACACAGAAAGACCAGTGGATGTTGTGAACTTGTTTCTGAAGTATTGATAACATTGAAGGCGAAATGTATAGAAAAAAGAAGTATTATTTAATTATTTTGGAGTTATTTTTTTCGGTCAGGAAAAAGTTTTGAATACAATTTTACTGAAAACATTGAACAATATTTTCAAGACAAGAGTAGGGGAGACCGGGGCTACAATTAACAAAAAAATATATTTTTAGTTGTAGCTAATTGTCTAGTTCACATGTACTTTTTTTTCGTAACATTTTTCAGCCCCGTCCAAAAATCACGACCAAGGTGTCATTCGATTCGTATTTTTGCCTAGAAAGTTTAAGGAAAGGTCCGAAAACGCGCCGATAAAAATTACAAAAGTTATAAAAAATTAAGTGAAACAAAAATTGGGCCTTAGTTTTATCTTAATATTTCGGAAAAATTTCAAAATTTTCAAAATTTGAAAAATATTTGAAAAGATTTATTATTATAATTTATTTAGATTATTATTTATAATTTTTACAGAACACTGAAAATAGAGCCAAAAGCGGGTTGTCTGGCTTCCGCGCGCCTTTCGTCACTCTGACATAAAAACAAAAAAAAAATATTCAAACATATTAAATGGAAATATTAAGGCTGATAAAATTCATGTAATGTTGGGATACATGAATAAACAATAATCCGCAGTCAAAAAATTTTTATCCCAATTTTAACGTTAATCAAATTGTTAATTGATAACTTTTTCTTAATTGGAAGTTAATATGAAAATTCCTATAATTATTAAACTAAAACCCTGGCATTTTTTTCCTTCGGTGAAGTTTTCAAATTTAAAAAATTTTGAAAATTTTCCGAGATATTAAGAATAAACTAAAGCCCAATTTTTTTTCACTTAATTGTTTATAACTTTTGTAATTTTTATCGGCGCGTTTTCGGACCTTCCCTTAAACTTTCTAGGCAAAAATACGAATCGAATGACACCTTGGTCGTAATTTTTGGACAGGGCTGAAAAATGTCACCAAAAACAGTGTCACAAAATCGAGTACATGTGAACCAGACTATAAGAGATAATTCAACATTTAGACTTGAGTTTTGAGATACATGATGCTAAAATCATTCAGGTATTACGTAATGATCTCAAAACAAACTTAATAGTAACGATGCCGTAGATAGAACGCTTTTTCTCAAAAATGGTGGTTGTTAATTGTTACCTCAGGTTTGGGGCTAGAATTAACAGGTATGGGGCAAGTATTAACAGAAGGGGTAAAAATTAACATGGGTTATAGTGACTGATATAAAGAAAAATAAATGTATTTGGGACATATTATTTTATTAAAGAAAGTGTAATTAATACAGCCTTGCATGGAACTCGTATTCTTATAAACTCACAGTAACAAAATCAGAAAATATCTGAACATAAACGAAATTTCGAAATACATTTGAATGTTTCAACGTAACAGAGTAAAATCTTTCTAAAATAACTAATTATTAGTCTTAAACAGGATATATTTTTCATATTCAAACTTTATTAGACATATTATTTAAACAACATCATACGATGAGGTGAAAAATGGAACATTTTTCATCTCAAAAGCTAGGTAATGATTCTTTAATAAACATCGTTGAACTTAATTATCATCGTCTTTAGACGAAACTACATTATGTAGTTTAGTACAAAAGGATTAGGAACTATTTCAAATACCTACGAACTGAAAGAGTATCTATTCGTATTCATCATCTGAATTACAATTGAAACAACGGAATGCTGTGATATCACCTTTAATAAATCCTGCTTGCGCCCAGTCCCTGCAAGAGATACATTCGATCCATTCAGTACCTGATGTATCTTCATTATAGGAGGCACCGCAAGTGATTTAAAAAATGATATAAAAATCGTTAGAGCTATTGCCTTCATTTAATATCCTTTTCCTCACTTTTCCTACTTTCTCGTCTTCATTTACTTTTCCTTCAGCCTCTCCTTTACCTTTTCTATTATCTTATTTGCTTTCTTCATTCTGGTGTTTCAATGTGATTTTCCTCTTTTTCTTATCTCTAATATTAGGTTCTTCTTCTAGTGCATTCGTTTCCGGAGTATCGGTAGGAATAGTAGATTTTTTAGCGCGTTTTCTATTTGACGTAATTCGTGGTGGAGCTTTTGGAAGAGATCTTATGGTTTCAACGGCAAAATCACTAGCTCTTTATGCTTGCCTGACGGTCCAGCTATTGGTTCACAAGGCATTTTCGATATAACATCAGTCACGTTAATATCTAAATTTGTTACTTCGTCTAAAACTTCAGGGTTATACAAATTTAGTGACAGATCATCAATATTAACGTCATCATTAACAACAGTTGGTTCAGGAACTAGTGACTGGTTTTGATCGCTGGGGTCTGGGCGGTCCGTGACAAAAGAAGGCGAACTCAGATTTTTGAAAAATATCTTAGTTGCACGGCCAGATACCAGACTTTTCAAAAGCGTTTATTATATTCGTAGGGTTTAAAGCCAACGGTAGCGCTTCTTTAACAATTCCAGGGAGGTCATATGTAGACATTACTTTTCCAGGGTTATTGGTAATCCAAGAAGTTTGTGCTCTATTCATATACTTTTTGAATGGCCCATAAACCTCGACATCAAGGGGTTTCACAAAATTAAAAAGAGAAACGTAGCAGAACTCAAATTCTTTTGCGACATCCCTGTAATTTCTTTTCTTCTCAATAATATCTACCGCAGCCAGCTCGCAAACCTCTATTGATGTGGTGCCACGCGTATTTGTCCGTTTATAAGTTCTCATGCTGTCATACCTAAAAAAAAAAACATATAAAATAATGATTCTCGAACATTCAGCTACTCTGTTGATACTAGCCCCCACATCTGGAGTAGGTATTAACAAGTTAATTCCAGCCCCTCCCATGTGTTAATTATAGCCCCAAAGGTACACTTCAAGAATCAAATAGCATAATAAAATATTGGTCAATAGTGATGGTAAATAAGAAATTTAGAATTGTTAAGTACAAAATATGCTTTTAGGGAAATAAAAAACATAATTATAACACTTCATAATTATTGTACAAATAAAAAAATTGTGAACACTTAAAAGATCGTTACCTGCTTAGAAATATCGACCAGCAGACAACTCACTTAGATGACGTGCGGAGCGCAACTAACCGACGGCTGTGGCATGCGGCGCTATCGAGTTGTCAAATTGAGATAACTGGAGATGTAGTGTGTATAGTTATAGAGAAATTTACTTGTTAATACCTATACCTAATACTTATCTCTGTTAATTGTAGCCCCGGTCTTCCCTAGTTTGAAAGCGATGACTTGTCGGGACACAAATCCACGTCAAGATGTATTGGAAGTATTTATTTTCAATATCAAATCATCTAAAGGAACAATTCGTTCAGGCCAGTCTCAACTCCCTACACTAAAGGTTAATGGACTGACACCTATCATATCATATCCGACAGGTGTCAGTGCAGGATTCTTCACTGAAGATATTTCTGCATATTCTGTTGGTGATATAACTGCCGCAATAAATTTTTAATCATTGGAACACACTTGCAGACCGGTTTCGGGCTGTTTGGCCACTCGTCGGTGCAAGGTAGTGTCTGTCACCAATATAAAGGAGACGATTTCCGATAATTGAAAATCGAAGAGTATCATTCTTCGAACTAGGCTGAAGCGGACAACAAACAATAGGTTTGTCATCGCCCCATCTGCCTGTGAACGAGGTCACCAACCGCATATCCGAAACTTGCCCAATTCCTCGTATAAGGAAAAACTTTTTCACATATAGTCAGTGGGCATACTTGAAGACTGGCTATGAATCAAATTATCCAAAGGACCAATTCGTTCCATTAACCTACAATGTAGGAAATTGGGACTGTCCTGAACTGGCACACTCTCATGTGCCATAAAAAAATCCTCATTTATATTTTTCGATGTGAATGTCAATTTGACTTTTTCTTGGAGTTTATCTAGGTCATGTATTACTACTGTTATGTACTTCTTATTTATGAATAGAGAGTAAACAACAGTTCAAAAATTCGTCTTGGTGTGGTTTTGAACGTCAGAAAAATATTTCAACCCCCTAATGATGTGAAGTTTCTCTTGAAACCAAGAGATGAAATAAATGTTGAATATGTGATGGAATCGGCCGATTCTCAATGAAAATCCATAACGTAATCAAGTTATACTTCATTGTGATATTTTCAATTTACAGTTTATAACATTGTAACACGTATTTCGCTATACAGTAGCTTCTTCATGCGTTTTCATACTGACGTAACTCTACTTAATTATTAGTGAAAAACATTTTGAATGAAAATGTTTCCAACTCATAGAATGATCCACATCAGAAAACAGATTTAGAAGGGGGAAATGAATCAATTGACTTTTATGATAACGTAAATTTTCATCAATTCTCGTCTAATAATTTCAAAGAACCTTCCTCTTCCAAATCTAATACTGCAGAGTCATGATTGAAGGTATGCCCCTTTGCCAAAAGATGGTTTGCAAATGTGGAATTCATGTTTCCATTCAAGAAACTTCAAGTCTCTTCAATTGTTTGGGAAAAAGTTCTCCCGATTTGGCCTACATAAATTTTTAGGCAAAAATCATAAGTCAACTTTCGACCCCTGATCTATTCAACACTGAAGTTTTGTCTTCATTGTTTCAATAAATTTACTTACACTATTATTTGTCCTGGAAACACAAACAAGTCCTTCATTTGAGAAAAAAAATCGATGTGGTTGGTGGGTTCACCAAAGTATGTCAATGTCCTATGACAATTTTTATTGTTTCTAAAATATGCTAAAATATGTTTTTTCCGTTAACCAATTGTCGCACCCCTAAACTAGGCTAAACTAAGGATTAACAAGGTCTTACCTTTTAACGTGTGATTCTTAACACGGTACGATAGACCTGGCAAATGTTTTTTTTTGAAAGTATGGAGTAGATAAAATCTACTTTGTAACCTTGCTGACAGGAATTTGTATGATTAAATTCAGTTCTTTCTGAAAATTACTTTCTGACAGTGGAGAATGTGAATACTAATTCCACATTTGCAACCTATCTTCTGGCAAAGAAGTATTATATTCAGAAAAAAAAGGTTCGAATCTCAATCTTTCAGAATCCTTCAAAATTATTAGATTCAAAAATTTGGAAAATTTGCTGGGTGACCAAATATCATTGATTCATTTCCCTTCCCTCAATCTGTTTTAATGTGGAATTTAGTAATTAGTGTATAACATTTCCATTCAATGAGTTTGTGAAATTGTCTCTCATGATGTTCAAATTTCTAATTAGTTCATTCCTAAAATTGAAAAGGTAAAATTATCAGTCATTAAGTAGGTTGAAGTTCATATATTTACAATTATTATTAGAGCAGAGCAATAAGTAGGTAGAATATAGCCAGTATCAAAACAGTTGAGGAAGCGGTTTTGTGAACTGTTCAGTTAAAAAGTCATTAATTTGTACCAATCGGATTCATCAAGATCCTAGTGAGTGACATTATCTGAAGTTCTCAGAGTTAGTAGTGTAGATATGTCAGAAACTGTAGCATTTGCAATTGAAGACTAAGCAGTAATTACTCAACCATAAGTACCATAAAAAAACTATATGAGAATATTGGCTTCAGTACCGAATAATGAGTGCATCCGTATATCTGAGATGGAAAACTTTCAAGTAATATACCTTCGTCCAGCGACCATCAATCGAAATTGGTAGTTGGCAGGGACACATACCGACAGAGGCAATCCCGAGCATTTTTGTGGTCAGTGGAGCTATCTGCGAATGCAACCGCGCCAAAGTCGGTGGTCAACAAATCTCCGACCTTTTGGTTTACGTTGCCTCCGGACAAAGCCATAAACGTATTTTATGACTCAGGGAAAAAATGCAATTTGAAATTTTACACTTCAGTCGAATGCAACGACTGAAAAAATGCACTTGCGATGCGTTTGTGGAGATGCCGCGCAAGTAATACCGAAGCATATGACATGTTTTTGTTTATTTCAGTCTGACCAGTACAGATTTTTATCGATTCGATGTGAAGGAAAATTGAAGGTGATCAGACTTGATTCGTTAGTTTGTTTGAAGATGATTGATAATGTTTCATGATTAATTTCATTACTTCGGACTTCCATTATATCCATAATATGAAATGAAGAACTAATAAAAAAAGAAGAATTAAAAATGAATAGCTGAAAATAACAATTATATTAAGCAAAAAAACCTGAAATGAAATAATAGTTAAATAAAATACAAGTAAAAATAGAAAAATAGAAGTAAAAAAAAATGAAAAATAAAAAGTTAGGAGATTCCAAGCCAAGTTACTTCACGACGTTTCGATTGTTAGTATACACAATCGTCTTCAGGTGATGACTGGACTAATTCCTCCGAGAGATGACAATTTATGGATCATTCGAATACTTTCACTTATCTTCGGTTTTCTTTTTCCGCTTCAACGGTTTAGTGGGAGATGACTGTTTGGCGGGAGTTAACCATTTTCCGCTTGATTATGGGTTTCCATATATTGCGTATCTCTACGCTAGATTGACTAAATACTTTTTTGGACAAGATGTATGCGACTTCTTTGAATTTCCTACTAAACCAATGTGTATGATCTCAGCTTGGGACCACTCGATGTTATGTTGATGGGTCCAAACATGCTCTGTTATTCCTGATTTGATGGTTTCCCCTCGGCAATGCGAACATTCAAAGGTCTCTTAGTTTCACCGATATAGGATTTTCCGCACTTCCAGAGTATCCGGTAAATGCAGTCCTTGAAATCTCAGTCCGCGTTTAGTGGCCTGGTTGTTGTGATGCTACTACGAATACTGTTTCCGGATCTGAAGCCGGTTCTGATGTAATATTCAGACCCAAATTGTTCTTATCCTTTCCGATAATCCTCTGATCCTCTTGCTGTCTTATAGCCAAAGTCATTGCCTCCATCGCTTTGGCGTAGCCATTCCCTTAAAGATCATTTTCATGATGTCTAGTTCCTTCTCGACACCTTTCTTCATATTACAGACTTCGAAAGCACGGTCTGATAGAGTCTTGATAATTCCTCTCTTAGTCGATTGATGGTGGTTGGATTTCTGGTTCAGATACTGTCCTGTGTGAGAGGGTTTTCGGTATACAGATGTTTCCCACTTAGTGACGGTCCTCTTTACCAATACGTCTAAGAATGGCAATTCGTTGTGGATTTCCTTCTACATTGTGAAAGTGATGAAAGATCTTACACTGTTAATGTGTTTCAAGGCATCAAGTTCAGTATTCCTATGGTTCCATCTTGTGTAAAGAATTCGTCCTTCAGTTGAAATAACAGTTTCGTATTCAGCTAATTCACAAACAGTTTTTCATAACCATGAACCGAAAATTACATTTTCATTCTTCTCAAAAGCTGTTCAAAGAAATAATGATTCTCAGATTCTTCGAATGGCTGACCACTCAATGTTATGATGATGGGTCCAAACATGCTCTGATATTACTGAAAAGCTGGTTTCTCCTCATTATTATATCCTGTTCGGATACATTTATCTTTATGGAGAAAACCAATGCCTGGGTTTTTGGTGGCACTGAATTGAACCTGGGTACATTCACCCCAATTCAAAATCACGTTTAGATCCTCGTTAGGATATGAAACCTCCTGCTACCGGTGAAGATGTTCATCCGCAGCCGAGAATTTGGCACCATATGTTGCGAGGATTATTACCTCCATTGAAAAGTACTTCTTCAGCCATTCAAGTTTCAGCTGATGCTCGTAACTTTTTGATAAATTATATTTCTTTTCAATTCAATTCAAATTCAATGCAATAATGATAGATGATGTGTTGTGATACTACTATATTTCATCAACATGGTTCTTGTCGAATGAACTCATTGTGAGCATTTTGTTTTGAGTGATTCAAAAAAGAATTCTTTATCATTCAGTGTTTAAGTCATCAGTAACATTGACAGATCAATATCAATATCACTAACACATTAATATCCACTATGGAAATTGTTATCTACGAGGTGATTGTATCATTTTACGATCCATATTTCTTTCTAATTGACTCAAATCGATACTATTTTGTGGAGTAAAAAAAAATGTATTTTTATTTACTTCTTCCATTTTTCATGTATCCTTCAAAACAATATTCGATGCAACTTCTTCATCTGCGAAGTCTGTCAGATGCTGCAGTTCCATCATTATTATACCCATCAAAAACAACTTCAACAATGGTGCTATAGTTAACACATAAATATCCAATGTACTGTTGTTATACTGATCAATATTGGAAGTATTTTTTCGAAAAAGCCTCTCGAAACTGATTTTTTATATGAATATCGTGAATAGTTTTGCCTACCCTTAAAAAATGAAAAATATTTTCAAAAAAAAACCATCAAAATCGAAGATACTTCTGAGGACTCTCAAAGAGAATACTTCAGTGATTCGACTAACAGTGGGTTTCTGTTTGGGATCGTTCATGAAAATCATCTATAAACTGAATATTTCCTTTTTATATCAATTTAAAAAATGTGATTATGAATTATTCATCACGGATATATACTGTTTCCATATCAGTGGCAGTTTTCTCTCGTATAAATGCTGTTTTCGTCAGAAGAGTCATCATAGATATTTTCATTCAGAGATATTCTTGTTGAGAACAAAATAGTTGAAATGTTGCATCTATGACCCAACCAATACCACTTAAAGGATCTATGGCAGTTCGCAATCGCGATAAATTATTCTAACGGGAAAGATCTCGACCTATTGCTAGAATACTAACGAATCATAATGAATTTCATTTGTTCGGACTTCCATTGTCTGATATTATATAAAATGATTTGAAATTCCTTATAATATAAAAAGAAGAATTAAAATTGAATAGCTGAAAACAACAATATTGAGTGAAAAACCTGAAGTGAAATAATAGTGAAATGAAATATAAGTAAAAATAGAACAATTGAACAATTGCTAGGCGCAATTGAAGTCACAGAGGCAGATCAACTAATCAGTTTCAACGTGGAAAGCCTTTACACCAACGTTCCGGTCGAAGAAGAATTCAAAGAAGCCGCATATATGTTGTCCAACAATGTATTCAGCAGAGCTAGCGTAGAGATACGCAACATATGGAAACCCATAATCAAGCAAAAAATAGCCAATTCTTGCCAAACGGTCATCTCCCGCGAAACTGTTGAAGCGGAAAGAGGAAACAGGAGATATGTGAAAGTACTGGAATGACCCATAAATAGTCATCTCTCGGAGAAATAGTCCGGTCATCACCCGAAGACGATTGTGAATACTAATAATCGAAATCTCATGAAGTAACTTGGTTTGGAATCGCTTATTTTTTTTGGTTTTTTATTTTTTGTTCAAGTGTTCTATATTTTTTATTTCTAATTTATTTCACTGTAATTTCATTTCAAGGTTTTTTGCTTAATATAATTGTTATTTTCAGCCATTCTTTTTAATTTTTAATTGGTATCGGTTCTTTGAGGGATTTCAAATAATTTTATATAATATCAGAAAATGGAAGTCCAAACTAATAAAATTCATTATTTTATATCATTGCTTCAAATCAAATCAAGTCAAATCATTTTATTCTCAAATATGAAATGAAAACCATACATACTATTTATTTTAAGACTTAGAATGTAAGAATAGAATAGTAAGTGATTTGAGAATAAATTCAAAATCCCACTGAGGTTACAAACCTGTGTGTGGTTGAAAAATTTAAAAATATTAAGAAATATATAATAAAATACGAAATACATATATCGGAACGAATAATAATATTAAGTAAATACAATAATAAAGTGATATGATAAAATATAAAATATAATAAATAAAAATAGATAAAAATAAGTCCTCAAGTTACATATAATATGAAAGTTGGGAATATAAAAGTAACCTTTTTTTTTTATTTTTTTTATTAAAAGCTAATAAGCGAAGTAAGGTAGAGGTACTATACGGAATTCAATCAATATATTCTCGTATTTTTCTTCTTTCTTTACTTGATATATGTTTTTTCAACAGTATTTTGAATTTTTTCAAAGAAGTTTCAGATTTTAAGTTCTCAGGTAGATCATTATATATTTTAGGTGCTATATGATGAAAACATTTTTGTCCAACTGTTTTATTCATTTTGGGAATGACATATCTATTTCTCCGTCTAGTATTATATGAATGGGCAGGTAATATCAGATTTTTTTTATTTAAATGTTGTTTTATACAAACCTGAATATAAAAAAGTTGCCTAATATCCATTATTTGTGTCTCGAGGAAGAGATTTTCGCTAGGATATCTTCTATCCTTCTGTAGGATCATTCTCAGAAATCTCTTCTGGGAGACTTCGAGCATATACATGGACGTTCGTGATACCCCTCCCCATGCTATAATGCCATAGTTAAGGTGGGTTTCAACGAGACTTTTGTAAACAATTTGTTTTTGTTTGTAATTAAGGTAGGTGATGAGTTGTTTGAATCTGTATAACATACATCTTAGTTTTTTTGTTAGATATATAATATGTTCATTCCATTTCAGGTGGGGATCTAAAAATATACCTAAGTATTTTATTTTGTTGACAGGTTTTAACATCAGATTATCTTGGATCATCAAGTTATAGTTGGGAAGAGAAGTTTCTTGGCTACTAAAAGGCAGGTAATGGGTTTTATTGAAGTTAATTGATGAAAGCCTACTATCGAACCAATCTTTCAAGTTGTTCAAGTCGTTTTCTGCTTTTACTTTCAGGTCATACCAGTTTTCAGCTTTGTAAATTATCACGGTGTCGTCTGCAAAGCTTATTATTTGACCATCTTTTTCTTGCATGAAGAGGTTATTCATATAAATTGTAAATAGCACGGGTCCCAGAACTGTCCCCTGAGGTACTCCACATGTTATTATTTCTTCGGTACTAGGTATATCATTGAGTTTTACTTTTTGTTTTCTATTCGTCAGATAGCTTCTGAAAAGATTGAATGTTGTACCTCTGATGCCAATTTCATGAAGAGTATTCAAGAGGATGTTGTGGTCGACGGTATCGAAAGTTTTGGACAAGTCGAGAAAGATACCTGATGATGGGATACCTTTATCCAAGCATTCATATATCGTACTTGTGAAGACATGTATTGCATCTTGAGTCGATTTTTGATCACGAAAACCATACTGTGCATCAAATAAAAGATCGTATTTTTTTAAAAATTTATTTAATCTATTTTTTATGATTTTTTTCTATAATTTTACTTAATGTTGTGATAAGTGAAATTGGTCTGTAATTACTAATATTTTGTTTATCTCCTATCTTATGTACAGGATTAACGACTGACAACTTGAAAGCGGTAGGAAAATAACCTACTTCAAAGGATTTGTTGATGATGTATGTCAAAGGAGTACTAATGTAATTTGAAATTATTTTTAACGTTTCCGCTTTGATGCCATCATAACCTGGAGCTTTTTTATTTTTCAAACTATATATAATGTTAAAAACCTCCAATTCATTTGCAGGTGCGAGAAAAAGGTAGTTTGGTGTTATTTTTTTTTTCATTTCTATAATTTTGATTTGTAGTAATATTTTTTGGTAAATCTTTTCCCACTTCTATGAAATACTTGTTAAATAACCTCGTCATTTGCTCAGGGTCACTGATTAAATCGCCACTTCCATTTTGTATCTCATTTATTTTACTTTGATGTGAGATCTTTAGTATTTCATTTACCGTTTGCCAAAGTTTTTTAGATTCATTTTGCTCTTTCTCCACACGTTTTATGTAATAGTTTTTTTTTGCCTGTTCAATTAATTGTTCAACTTTATATTTCATTTTCATATATTCACGTTTTAGTACTTCATCATTTGGAGATGTTTTCCATTTAAGATACATATAATTTTTTTTGTTGACTGATTCAATGATAGACTTCGTGATCCATTTATTTCTCTTTCTTTCATTATTTTTAATTTTTATTTTCTTTGTTGATTTCTGTATGCATTCATTTATTGTAGCTATAAATTTATCTGTTACAGAATCAAGATCCTGTTGATACGAAAGGGTTTCATTCCAGTTTAATAAATATGTGGTCTAAACATGTTTTCGAATTTTTTTCGAATTTTTCGAATTTTTTCGAATTTTTTTTTCGACTCAATTCTGGTAAAATTGTGATCGGCTGTCTATACTTACGGTTTTCACTGTGTTTCTTAGCAATATATCAAACACAATCTTTTTTTTTCTTCAAAAGAATAATACACCAGTTGTAGTTGAAGATCGGCCTGGTATTTTTTTCTATGCTCTTTTCAGATCGAAACCCCACTTCGCGAGATTCACTATTAATTTGGCGGATGAAAGTCACACATTTGAATTCATCATTGTCCTGTCATCAATTTCGTCGCATCCATCACATTGTAATTTCATAATAAACCAGTTGCAACAGCTAACTGTAACCGTATAAATTGAAAAGGGTCACAACACTGCGCGTCGGTCGAGATAAAAAGGCCAGAGAAGAAAAAAAACAACGATGACTACGTTAAAATTTCGACCGACCTGGTGTAGAACGCCATTTGCAATTAAAAGATGGAAGTCAGGTTTTGAAAAAGAATAACAAAAAATCTGTGAGATTACATCGCGTGGTGCTTGCTGCTTCACTATTTGGTCATTAATCATTCCTTGGTGTACAGGTACGAAATGGAAATTAAAAGAATATACGGCGCGGCGGAGTATTGTGTAAAGCAGGTTGTCGAGAGATTTCATCAAATCAGACCGAATGCATTCGAGTTTCGAAGTCACAATAGTATATAACTACAAAAGCATACATGCTCGTGTATGATATGGATGTGTAGCAGTTCGTTGAGTGTGAATAAATCGTGAAAGTCGGATCAACAAAATAGAAATCACACTTGATGACCATACGTGAGTTCAAAGTGTGCTACAGTAGTAATAAATACAAATATAGTAAAACAAAAGGAAAGAAACGATTTGCTCTGACTCTATAGCTTCCTTTTCTTTCAAGGTAAACCTGGTTAATAAAAAATACAACTTCCTTATCATTCGTCGTGTACCTACTTTTTTATTTGAATCTTTGATTTTGGAATAACATCAAAAGAATATCACAGAGGAACCTAAAAATAAATTGAAATATACATGTTAAGAGACAATTCAATAGAAAAGCATGTACAAAAAGTATGAATAATATATAATATACTGCTATTTGAAATATGCACAAATAGAAAGTATTTTATTGAAAAATAATAACAGTTCATTACGTGTAAAATAATGTACTCGTAAGCGTACAAATATATTAGAATATTGAAGAAAATACAGGTTTCCACCTATGGTTCCATCTTCAATGTTTACACATCTTTGAGTGAAATTGTTGAAAGGCAATCTTTCAAAGCCCTCTAGAATTTATAAATAGGTGAATATTTGCTTTCTTAGGGAAATTCGACGTACACTGAGTCATGAGATTGAGAGAGAATTTTCCATAGTTCTCAACAATTTATCATAGGATTACTGTATCCAATGCCTGTACTGTCTTTAATACTAGTCGAACCATTCGAAATATTCGTTTGAAAAAGTCGTATTTCAGAATATAAAATTGAA
Organism: Leptinotarsa decemlineata; assembly: GCF_025532065.1. Classification (NCBI taxonomy): domain Eukaryota; kingdom Metazoa; phylum Arthropoda; class Insecta; order Coleoptera; family Chrysomelidae; genus Leptinotarsa; species Leptinotarsa decemlineata. The sequence goes on along the minus strand of NW_027412694.1, from coordinate 6,955,501 downwards.
CGGAATGCCTTAGTAAAATTGTGTGGAATTTGAAAATGTTTTTCAATATCATCGATTTTCTGCTATAATGATTGCATATGCATCGGTAAATAAATTGTTTTACTTTACAGAAAAAAAAATCCTTGGAAATGGAAGTTTTTGGATTTCTACTACTCCATCTTGATACAAAAAAAATGTGGAAATCTTCCAAAAAAAGGAAGGAAGTAATCAATTTCTGAATCAAGATGGAGTAGTAGAAAGCCAAAAACTTTCTTTCTTAAAAATTAATCACTCCTAAAAATATAACCCCTTCAATTCAAATAAGGATTCCTTGAATTGAAGGGGTTATATTTTTAGGAGTGATTAATTTTTGGGAAAGAAAGTTTTTGGCTTTCTACTACTCCATTTCGATACAAAAAAAGGGATGAGGGAATCTTCCAAAGAATGGAAGGAAGTAATCAATTTGAAAATAAGTAACTCTATACATGGATGTGTAGATCATGCAAAGAAGTAAATTTCAGACACAAACTGAAAGAAAGTCCTCCTGAAACAGCTTCTTCCATATAAACATTGAATTACGCGAAAGAAAAAAATTCTTTCGAAACAAATACTTCTGTATGAACACTGAATTATACGGAAGATACTTTTCTCTACTCAGTTTGTATTTCAAACATTCGTTGTGGAATAAAAATCAGATATCATTCACATGAGTTCTACTTTGAATGAATGGTAATAAATTGCACTTACATGGAACACTGGCACCCTCACTGGTATAAACCGATGTTTCGCCTTAAGACACTTGCCCCAAGGCTCTTCAGTACCAAAGTGGATACCATTATAGAAAATACACACAATTCATTCATGAATTACGAATGAATGTCATCACGATGTCATCGATGACATAAGCAGATCACGCTTATTCCGTGACATTAAAAAATCGTAATTCATGAATGGATTGTGTGTATTTTCTATAATGTTATCCAATTTGGTACTGAAGAGCCTTGGGGCAAGTGTCTTAAGGCGAAACATCAGTGTATACCAGTGAGGGTGACAGTGGTCCATGTAAGTGCAATTTATTACCATTCATTCAAAGTAGAACTCATGTGAATGCTTGTGGATTTTTATTTCACAACGAATGTTTGAAATACAAACTGAGTACAGTAAAGTATCTTCCGTATAATTCAGTGTTCATATAGAAATATTTGTTTCGAAAGAATTTTTTCTTTCGTGTAATTCAATATTTATATGAAAGTAGCTGTTTCAGGAGGACTTTCTTTCAGTGTCTGAAAGTTACTTCTTTGCATTATCTACACATCCATGTATGGAGTTACTTATTTTCAAATTGATTACTTTCTTCCTTTCTTTGGAAGATTCCCTCATCCCTTTTTTTGTATCAAGATGGAGTAGTAGAAAGCCAAAAACTTTCTTTCCCAAAAAGGAATCCTTGTATTGTTAAGTCACCAATGAAATTGAATATCGTATTTTTTTAGCTAGAATTTATATAAACATGAGGTATTGTAGGTTGACAGAAAATAGTTCAGTTGGTACTAATTTCAAGAGAATAATATTAAATTCTTGTCCTTTGTCTTAGAAAACTTCTGTCGGATTTTTTGACGGTCCTTCGAACTAGAATACGTCTCTCAATTTTCTTTGGAGGAAATAAATATACTTCCAATAGCGTATTTTTTATGAACATTGTTTCGTTGATTATAACGAGGGCAGCTGTGTCTTCGGGTGATATGAAGTCGTGATCTTCTGCAGAAATTGTGCGTCGTCTTCCAGAGTTTTTCAGAAAAGTGCTGATTAGAAGTTGAAGACAAGTGTTTCCACCCGCAACTTCGAAGTACACCTGGAGATTGCAAATGCGTATAACTTGGACTCTATGTCAATATTAGCTTATCGAGGGTAGTCCCAGAAGTACCTTGACCAACAAAGGAAACACAAAAAAATTTTGGAAAAAAATTATTCATTCTTCAACATTATCTCATTGCAGCTCTATACCCTTTTCTCAGTTCGATACCGTTTTTACAATAAGAACTGTCTTGCTCCTCAATATAGCCATTAACTGCTGACATCACTTCTTTATCAAGTTTTATTCAATTATTGCATATAACAATTTTTTTTTACAAAATGGGGGTAGATTTGCTCTCTGAATAAAACATACCTAGGCATAATTACCTGTGTGTGTGTTTTATCCAGGGCTTCTCTAAAAAAAACAATTGATATTGTACATGAAATTATCTTAAAAATTTTGGCGGGCAAAGATTTACAAGATGAAAAAAAATAAATAAGGAAGGTAATTAACTCTTATGTAAAGCATAACTTCAAAACACCTGTATATTTAATGTGTGCACGTATTTTTACCAAAATTCTGAAAGATATTTGACGATTTGTAGAGGACAGAGATAGCAGCAAATGGTGGGTGTATTCACTATAGTTGTATTTTATAGAAAGTTTCCTTGTTTTTCAGGAAATAGTTCTTTATTTCAGTTTCCAAATTTCTCAGTTTGTCATTTTTTTTAAAAGTATTTCATTGTAAAATTTTGGACCAAAAAATAGAAACGTTCTCTGGGTTATCAAATGTATGCATTGCTAATTCTTCATTACTAGCTTGTCTGGTTGGTTGGACAGATCTGCTTCGAAGTGAGTATATAGTTGTGTGAACTCGAATTATACATTGATGAACATACAAAAGACTGATTGGTAGGATTTTTGTTTCTTCATATAGTAATTTTGTGGAATCTGTTTCTTTTTTCTGAATATGATTTTTATGTAAGTTGTTAACGAAAGTTCCTCCCCATATTATAATACTGTATCTTAGAATAGATTCTACTAGGGAAGTATAAAGCATTAGTAGGTTTATGCGTGAGAGGATATCTCTTAAAGTGTAAAATCTGTGCAGTAATGCTCTCAGTCGTTTATTTAAATTCGAGATGTGCTCGGTCCAGCGAATTTGCTGATCCAGAGTCACTTTTAGGTATTTTATTTCTGGGCATGTACATCTATTTGTGTCCGTGCAAGTTGTTTTGTGAACGTTTATAGAAAAATCTGTAGTGGGTTGTGTATTAACCGTAGGTGTAAAAGATATGAATTTAGTTTTAGAGACGTTTAGGGTGAGTAGGTTATGGTCCAGCCAAATTTGTAAATTTTCTAAGATCTGCTTCTGCAGTTGATTTTATTCCTTCCCAGCTTGTGCCTGTGAATACAGAACTGTGTCATCGGCATAGCATATTATGTTGGACGACAAGTCTCGTATTTGAACTATATTATTCATATAAACAAAAAAAAGAAGTGGCCCCAGAGTAGTCCCTTGTGGTACACCCAATTCGAGCTCACTTCTCTTCCAATCTTTTTTTTTGTGTTCTGTATTTCAAATAGTTCAGCATCAAGTCCAATGCGATATCTCGAATTCCATAGTATTCAATTTTTTAAAAGGATATTATGTGAGACCGTATCAAAGGCCTTAGCAAGGACAAGGAAAATAGCCAGACATTTTGATGATTCGTCTAACGCTCGCACTGTTTTTTCGAGGAAATCAGCTATGGCATTTTCAGTACTAGATTGTTTAATGAAACCGTACTGCCTGTCAGTTATAATTTTGTGCATGTTGAAAAAATCAAGCAGCCTGTTTTTCAAAGTGTGTTCAAATATTTTGGCAAAATTGTTGATGACAGAAATGGGTCTGTAGTTATTCATGAGAGTGGTGTCTCCTGTTTTAAAAATAGGGGTTACGACAGATTCTTTCCATTGTAATGGGTGTTGTAATATTGTTATGGTTATGTTATCGTTGGAAAATCTCCGACCACTGATTCATTTTTCGAAATTAGAAACTGAAAATAATGCGAGGCGGCTCAATCTGGCGAATGAGTTGCATAAGGTAGAAATTCAAAATTTAATTCGGTAATTTTGGTCATTACGATATTGGATTTGTGAGCTGGTGCGTTGGTTTGATAGAACAACACGTTTTTCTTAACCAAATGCCTCAATTTTTGCTTGATTTCTACACTCAAATGTTGCAATAAGTTCACATAATACTCGCCGTTGATAGTTTCATCTTTCTCAAGATAGTCAATGAAAATTATCCTACACACATCACAAAAAAACCAACGCAACGTCATGATCTTACCTGCAAATGAAACAGTCATCGCCTTATTTGGAGCTCGTTCACTCTTTTGAGTCCACTGTTTTGATTGTTCTTTTGTCTTGGGTGTGAAATGCTGGCTCCATGTTTCATCCGTGGTTATGAAACGCTGCAAAAATTCTGGTTTGTGACTGTAAAACTTCGCCAAACAGTCAATCGAAACATCTTGACACACTGCCCAAATTTTCAGATAATATACGATGTACCATATACTGCTTGAAATACCTACTAAATCTGCTAGCTCGCACACTTTTAACCGACGATTATCACAAAACAGCCACACATAGAACGGTAACGGCAATGTTGACGACAGAACCTCTTTTCTCAGCGCCTCCAGTATTTGGCAGCCGAACCTAAGAGATATAGCGCGAAATTCAAATAGTGGCTGTTCGCATTTTACTTTTTTGTTGAAACTTGTCCTAGAGATCAATTACCCTAACACCAAACTGATATTTTTGCACTTGACGCGCGTTTCGCTATCAAGGTTAGCATCTTCAGGAGAAGAAAATTGATACTGTATAAATTTTCTTCTTCTGAAGATGTCGAGTGCAAAAATATCAGTTTGGTGTTAGGGAAATTGATCTCTAGGAAAAGTTTCAACTGTTACACCACAGGTTCCAATCTCATCATTTATTGTTATTGTTGCTTCACTACCGGTCAGGTTTTGATTCCACAGAAATCATCTGGGAAAAACCTTGACCAATAAGTGAATCAACAATAAATATGTGAACTGAATTACCTCAAATTATGACCAACCATATTTATTTTCAGTAAATGTGGTAATGAAACTATATGAACTCAGTTCAAAATTTATTGGAAATACGTAAACCTCAACTTAAACTAATATTTTTTCGATAAACGATTCTTTTTCTTCGAAAATTTTTCATGAGCAGACAATATAATTGGATCAATGAAACCGCTGTTTGTCTGGGTGTTCAAAAACCTAATGAATTTTTATCTTTTCCCCTAGTAACCAAATTGACTTTTCTACACCAAAAATACAAACAGCATCTAACAATCAGATGACACAGTTTTGAATCATTGTCAGAATGATCTGGACAGTTGACTAGGTTAAAGGATAGTTGCTCCAGTATTATTTTCCTCAAAATTTGTGAAATATTTCTAAAATTACACAAACGTGGTATCAAGTAAAATAATCTAGTTACTGATTGGGAAACTGAAAAGGTTAAAACTGTTCCTGGTTTTATCAATTTTGATTTTGAATACTGTCTTCCTTCAATAAAATCAAGATCCTGATCATGATCCCTAAACAGTATATTATTTTAACAAAACGTGCATGTAATGGACTTCATGATTTTTTTGGTGATATATCGAGATATGTAAGTAATGGTACACCTTCCTATTTCAGTTCTTTGATACAGATTAATACTGGCTGGAAGTGGGATATCAATGTCACTTTCCGAAGATTGCACACTTTGCGAAGGGTCCACACTTTTTGATGATCTTGTTACAAAATAACGTAAATTGTCTAAAGCTCCCTCACTGGCATCTTCTTCACAGTTACTTCCTGGTGAATGTGAAGACATAAAGTTATTCACTAGAAGCGCTTTGAATGATGTGGTAACATGTAGAGCACTCTACCGTAAAGATGTTTGGCTCTGGGGGTTAAGAGAGACTGACGACCAACTTTGGGATCTCTCAGTACACTGTTCTAGGTTTTGTATCCTGAAATAAATAATAAAAAATTATCTAGATATTTGAAAAATAAATTTTAATATCATTCAACAATTAACTTCAATAGATATTGTGAATGGGCCCCTTACTAAGGAAAAAGTTAAAAAATGGTATTAATGATGAACATTCCAAAATTTTTCTATTCAAACCTTGGGTAACACTGATAATTTCATTTCTGGAAGGTGTCCAGCATGACGTAGCTGGGAAAGTTGATGTTTTCTGTTAGGTATCACCTATGAAAAATTAGCTTCATTCTTATTATAGACTTTTTCATTTCCAGAAAACTATTTCTCAATGTTCAAAAGAAGATGTCCAAAAGTAAACTTTTCCTAGTTTTCGAATAGTGATTTCATTTCAAATTGGTAGCCATATAGTCTCTGTACATACCTTGTGTAACGCTTATTCTATTCCTTGTTGGTGTCCGGAAATGACTTTCTTGCTCTTGCTCAAAAGTGGAAGTTGATGGCTGGTTTATATAGCTATTATCACAGCTTCCATGACCTGAAAAATTACATGAATATATAATTTCTCTTTCTTTCTTTCATATATTGTGTAAAATTAACAAATTGGTATGTTCATACCATACTGGAAGGTGTACCAAAACAAATTTCTTGCTCAGGTATGGAAGTGGAGGGCTGACACATGTCCTCATATTGTTCTTGGCCTATAAAATGAAATTGCAGCATTTGTATGGATTTTTTTCTATAAACTACATATATTTTGGAACTACAGTTTTACAATAATTCTTACCTGCCACAGAAGACCTACTCATTCTTGCCATACCTCTTGGTTCTTCGATAGTTTCTGAAAACATGTAGAACACTATTATTCAACCACATGATAACATCTCTATTTTTCTGCAAATTCATATAGCAATACTTATGGTGCACTCGATAAGTGGTTAATCTAATTGTTGTTTAATAATGAGAATATGATGAATAAGATATATAAACTAGAATTGCAAGATATCGAAAGGAGTAAGGATTATGCTTACTTACCAGGAAGAAATAAAACAGGTACAGCATGTCGTTTTAAACCTCTTCTGCTAGTAATTTTATCTTCAACAGCGAAATGTCTGTCACAAACTCGTGAGTTACAATAAATTGTCTCATGGGGTACATTGAAAGAGTTCTTTATTGTTTATATTCTTGAGCCAAATATTGAAAACAGCGGGGTCATCTTTGGGAAACGCAGCACTTTTTTCGATATCGTTTATGTTCGGAAGTACTCATTACGATAATTAAAAATATGAAACTGACAGTACACAAGCAAAAACACAATTTGAAAAGGAAAACAGTCCCAAACCATATTTATACATTATTATCACAACAAAACTAACGGACGTCCTACCTTATTTAAGTTCATTCTTCTTCTGTAAACAGTAATTTGAATCATGCGCGCGCAGAAGGCACGTGATTCATTACAGAAAATTGGAGAAAACCCCGATAGTGTTGCCATCCCTGGTTTGGCAGCCGCGTAACATATAACCAAGTGTTGCCATTTAACTTACATTTCTATGTGAGGCTGTTTTGTGGACGATTATTCAGTACGCTTTGGGGATTTTCTTCACCGTTTTTGAAGTCGTCACCTCATTTGGTCAACCACTGCGATGCTCGTCTTGGCAGTTCGTATGGCCTAGGTTACATTCTGCTACCCAGTATTTTACTGTTGTGAACAAAGAAGCAGACTCACATAGAGTAGAATTCAGTTCAACTTTTATATTGGTTGTGTTGAGGCCCTCCAAATGAAAGTATTCTACCACAAAACGATATCGAATTTTCTCCATTTTCACAGTTTCGCCGAAAACATTTGCCATTGATAGCTGCCAAATAAATAGTAAACAACGCAGCGTCTTCAAACTTGAAACATATGCTTTGTATATTATATATTTTCTAATACAGTGATATTTTTAAACAACTACCGCCATCTCTACGTCAGTCCGGGTACTCATGGTATCACCCTGGTATCACTTTGAGTAGCATAACTGTGAATGAAATCTGTCTCAATCACTCCACTAACGTGGAGTGCAAATTGAGTTGTTTCACATAGATTTTCTTTCCTGAAATATCTGAAATATAATTAAATGCATTATCTACTCATCTTTGTAAATAGTTTTCATTGATCTATTTGAATAGTTTTTTCGTTCTTCAGACGTTTCTCATTTTCTATGGAATGGTGGAGAAATAAACAGCAAAACCAATCCAAGAACTCATTCCTAATATTCCCAAAATAGCTTGCCCACTACTGAAATTTATTTTGATTATCTAGTTCTGTTCGTTGTGAGGAAAAATTGATATTGCGATCATAATGATTTGGAACTTTTAGAGTCTATGTCTGATATATTTGAATTGAATTAACTGAGTTGGCTTAGTAAATGGTAATGTGTGATAATTTCATATTGCGAGCAAGAACAGTTCATGATCTATCTTTGTGAATTGTAGAAAGTTTTTTGAGATTCTTACTTCATCTCTATTTGAGTAGAGTCGGTGGTATCTCCTCTTACTAAGACGCTGTCTTTGGGATCAACAAAAGGCTCAATCTGTAAATTTGAAAGATAAAGAATGCTTCCCAGAGTGGACCGTTGCAAAGCCAAGCATTGACATCGACTTGCGAACAAAATTCGATTAAAGTCTTTCACTTCACATTTGTTTACAAGGCAATCAACTGAAAATAGAGCCTGAAAACGAAGCATTCAACACAAGAAAGTGCTGTTCCGATACGACATAGGTATCATCAATGGTACTGGGCTAAATGAAAAATGCATTTCTGGACTCTACTGTCCTTAAAGAGAACTCCTAGCGAGTAGAAGCCATGACATCTCTCTTTATGAAGGCGCCATCTAAGGTATTAACAAACTCAATCCTCGAATATCAAAGATAAACAAGGATCTCCAAGACAATATATTTGTGAAGAAAAAACATTATGTGTGTTGGAATGGTTCGTGAATGAGTTATGGACTTCAGAAATGACCACACAAACATTCACGATGAGGATTTGGCTGGGAACAATTGAATCATCCTCCATACAGTCCTGACCAGTACCGAGTGACTAAATTGTGTCTCTGTTTTTGAAGGCGCGTATGGCACACAAACATTCACGATGCGGATTTGGCTGGGAACAATTGAAGCATCCTCCATACAGCCCTATCTGGCTCCGAGTGACTATAATGTGTTTCTGTATGTGAAGGCGCGTGTGTCACACACATATTTACGATGAGGATTCGGCTGAAAATGATTTAATCATCCTCCATACAGTCCTGATCTAGCGCCGAGTGACTACAACGTGTTGATATATTTGAAGGCGCGTGTTGCTTCAAAGTCAAAACGAGTGTGCTGCAGTGGTTGTCTGATCAGGCGACAATCTTTTTCGAGGATGGATTACAAAAGCTAATCCTACGATAAGATAGGTGCCTTATTATTTACAACATGAATTATGTTGAAAACTAGAGTGAAGGATGGTCATTCATGTGAATAAAAGTATTTTGAAAAATATTCACTTGCTGTTCATTGTAAATAATATGTAATCGTTTCAATGTCACTATTAGCACTTTGTAATCTAAATTCAAGAATAAGTTCGACCCATACTGATGTAACTAACATTCTAAATGGGCAGGCTGACAGTGGCCGTTCCCTAACTTTGCCAGCTGAGTGAATATATTTTGTTCTATGGCACTATTTCAGCATGAATACGAGTCCACAACATACAATATGAAAACGGTGTGATAATTTGGGAAAATAAAATATTTCTCAAATGTACTATTTTGTCATGGTTTCCAGAATGGTTCAAGGGTAAATTTGTCCCCATATTCATTTTTCAAATATCAAAATTCATCAGAAGTACATCAGTTATACAGGGACTGTGGCGTATTCCCTGGGGGACTTCGTTATGTTAGTGAGTGTGCGATGTAATAGATGTATAGTATCGGAGAGATTCAGTTGAAAGATAACAACGTGGTTGAATTATAAAAATAATGGCTTAATAATAAAGAAGAATTAAAAATCGAACTTGAGAAAAAAACATGGTGGCGGGTTTAAGAAAAAACATGACAGTTTAACGAGGCGTTTTAACATGCTACCCCTCAATGTATACAGGGTATTTCAAAATACGTCATTTAAGAAAAAAACATGACAGTTCAACGAAAGTGTAGCGTTTCAACGTGCGATCCCAATGATAAACGTATTTATTTTCAAAAATGTTGTGGAGTTAACGTACGAAGATATGTTGTTTTACATGCGTTACGACCGTTTTTCGTGCCGGGGTCCTAACGTTTTAACGTGCAATTTCTCAATGTGTACAGGTTGTCTCAAAATATATCATTTAAAAAAACATGACGTCAATGTGTAGAAAGTGAGGCAAAATACATCATTAGAAAAATTATGCGATGTGAACAAAAAAAACGATTTGGTATATTTGAAAAATCAAAATTTTACCTCTTGTATAAAATTTTTAATGGTTTTTCTTCATTTCAGAATATGAAATATGGAACGCCAAGAAGCACTGATAATCAGTGGGAGGTTTGCTGGGCTTGAATATTTATATCTTGAAGAATTCCCTATATATAAATATGCCTACAAAAATTATTTTTCTGATCAGAAAGGATTAAATGATTTTGTCTATGGGCAGACACTGAGTCTGCACTTTAACATATGGGCTGAAAAGTCCCAGGCCTAAGAAAGCAAACGCTGTTTTTTGCTCAAAACTGGTTTTATTCATCAATTCAATCTCCATCAAGAGCCAAACAATCATTCCAGTGCCACTTTAACATTTCAATACCGCTTTTGTGGAACGATTTATATTTTTCCTCAAAATGGACCTCAGTTTCACCAATGATCTCTTCATTTGAGCAAAATTTTTCACCAGTGAGCCTTTTTTCGAGGTCTGTGAATAACCAGTAATCGCTGTGAGCCAAATCTGGCGAATACGATGGATGTGGGAGCAATTTGAAGTTCATTTCATGTAGTTTTGCCATTGTTTTGACTGACTTGTGACACGGTGCGTTGTTTTGATCAAACGAAATTTTTTTCCTTGCCATACGAGTCATTTATTTGCAATTTTGGCATTTGAACGCTCCAATAACGCTATTTAATATTCACTATTAATGGTATGTCTCTTCTCAAGATAGACGATGAATATTACATCACGTACATCAAAAAATACCGAGGCCATAACCTTTTCATCCGATTGTTGTGCTTTCAGGCACTATGGACGAGGTTCACCAGTTGCTCTCCACTCAGATGACGATTCTTTTGATTTCGGAGTGACGTGATGGACCCATGTTCCATCCAATGTCACACATCGATGCAAAAATTCCGGTTTGTTATGTTTAAACATGACCAAACACTGCCTCAAAATCATCAAGAAGTTCTTGTTTTTAGTTCAATCATTTAAAACGAGTGAATTTTTTATGTTTTCTGGTATTACTGCCTCATTTGGACGTACACTGCGTTCTTCATCTTCGGTGTTCTTACGACCACGTTTGAAGTCAGCATACCAACGTTTAATTATTGTTTCTGATGGAGCGGAGTCCTTATAACACTTTTCAAGTGATTATTACTTTGCTTGTGATTGCTTTGCTTGCACGGTATTTTTTCCATCAAAAAGTAGTGTAAAATGAAAACACGAAATTGTTTTCATCCACTGTTTTGAAAATAACAAAAGTCGTGTCACTCTTAGCACAATAACTCACAAACTAATCAGTAGAATATCATGAAACTCGAACTGCTTTCTTCTCAAGGTTAGTACTAACTGAAAAGGCGGTGATTGCAATAACTTGCGCCATCTATGTGTTAGGCCCGAGACTTTTCAACTCATGTAGTACACACATAAGTGAAAAGATGTCAAAAAAATCATTGATTCATTGATTCGACTAAAACTTGTTTTTCTCGAACGATTCTCAAAATAAACTACCAGATATATCCAAACAATCAAAGAATCAAATATGATTGAAAAATATAATGCACTCAAAAAACCTTTCTATTAGTTATCATCGAATACTCTTTCTTAATTAAAATAGAACAAACACTTCAGTGAAAACGTTTCACTTTCAATTTATAACGAAATATTGACAAATAATATCATGCAATTCTGTCATCCCTCAACAAAGTTCAAGAGGAATCACAAATTAATTTTTTCCTCTCTACCCTATCTATTGACAGACCTGAGTGTGTTCAAGAGCCGTGTTTGAGTTCTTGTACAACTTCCTATTGACATCCGATTATTTGCACTTCGTACTTCTGCTGCTTCGGTTTGCCAAGTTGCCTCACGCTGGTGACAGGGACTCTGTTTGCCAAGTTCATTATTTGGACATCGCCCTAATACAGTTAAGAAGTTTAGATATTATAGTTATAGTGGAATATTTCAAGTTGTTTTTTCTTTCGGGCATCCGTTGTGTTTTTTTAATCTCGACGTTATGCCATCATATCATATACCTAGTCTAACCCACAAGTTGAGAATGGTAAAAAACAAAGGTTATGTTCGGAAAATACGTGCGATGACTCATTCGATCTGAAATGATATCTAGAAAAATGTGCCTGAACCGTATATTAGCACATAAACGTTATAAACAAATTGAGATGTGAAAAAAGGTAATTAGGTTTTCGCATATATTTCAAAAACTATAAAGAATTAGTAAATTGAAATAATTTTCAAAGCGGGGAAAATTAAAAAAAAGCGAATTCACTTTAGACCACACGACTGAAGTGAAACTTCTTTAGCTTCATTTATATACAGTGTCATACATAAAGTTCGCGACATATGGAAGTTTGAAGGTGGTTGACAATGTTTCGTGGTGTATTTCATCAGTTCGGACTTCCATTGTCTAATATAATATGAATTGATTTGACAACCCTGAAAAAATTAAAAATATTAACCGAAAATAACAATTTTATCAAAACAAAAAACTGAAATTACAAAGAAATAACATACAAGCGACAACCAAACAAAAAAAAATTGAAATATTGATACAAGCTGAAAATTAAAAATATTATTAACAGAAAATGAAAAAATAGAATCCACCAGTTCCCTTATTGATCAGATCGGGGCAGAAAAATTCAGATGGAAAATCAGAGAACAGGTAGATCGAGAACCAGTTCCAATTTCTAACATCAGCAATGAAGAACGAAGAACTCTGAACGGGCTACGTAGAGACAACACCATCAAGATCTTACCTGCAGATAAGGCAAACGCTACTGTTTTGATGGATACTGATCCCTACGAACAGAGGATCGAAGAGGTGCCTCAGAAGGGAAAATACACGAAGATCGTAAGATACCTTACTGCATCAATTGCAGAAAGTTGTACCAGACATTGAAAAAACACCAAGTCTATTTACGGAAAGAGAGAAATCATCGCTAACACCGCACCACAGTAAGCCCCCTCACTTGTATGGACTACCCAAAATCCATAAAAAGGATGTTCCGCTCAGACCAATCATTAGCTCCAGAGATTCAGCCACTCAGAACTTGTCCAGATTTTTACTACCAATAATTAAACCACTGCAAGGTAAAACAACATCTTTTATGAAAAATTCAAAACATTTCGTTGAACTACTAGGAAAAATCGAAGTCAAAGAGCAGGATCAACTGATCAGATTCGACGTGGAAACTCTGTACACTAACGTTCCTGTCGAAGAAGCACTTCAAATCATACAAAAGAAGCTATTTGAAGATGGGGACCTGAAAGATAGAACAAGCTCACCGATACAAGTAATCATGGATTTACTAGGATGCTGTGTACGAAACTGCTACTTCCAACAATGTAAGTCCTTCCGTCACTTTCACAATGGAGAAGGAAATCCACAACGAATTGCCTTTCTTAGACGTATTGGTGACGAGGACCGACACTGAATGGGAAACATCTGTATATCGAAAACCCACTCACACAGGACAATATCTGAACCAGAAAGCCATCAATCAACTAAGAGAGGAGTCATCAAGACTCTACTAGACCGTGCTTTTGGGCTCGGAAGGTCTCGAAAAGGAACTAGGCATCATCAGAAATGACCTTCAACGGAATGGTTACTCCAGAATGATGGTAAACCAGGCCTTAGCTAGAAGACAGCAAGAACTCCACAAGGAAGAGAAGCCGACACAACCAGTTTTTGTACTTCTCTACATCAGAGGATTATTGGAAGGGATAAGATGGATTGGGTCCAAGTATAACATCAGGACCTGCTTCAGATCTGGGATACCCTGTGAGTGCGGAAAATCCTATATTGGTGAAACTAAGAGGCCATTGAATGTTCGCATTGCCGAGCATAAGAAACACACAGCGAGGGGGAACCAGCAAATCAGGAATAGCAGACCATGTTTGGACCCATCAACACAACATCGTGTGGTCCCAAGCTGAGAGGAACATTGGTTTAGGAGAAAATTCAAGGAAGCCGCATACATGTTGTCCAATAACGTATTCAGCCAAGCTAGCGTACAGATACGTAACATATGGAAACCCGTCATCAAGCGAAAAATGGCCAACTCCCGCCAAACGGTCATCTCCCACTGAACCAGTGAAGCGGAAAAAAAATGGAAAGCGGGGATAAATGAAAGTACTCGAGCGACCCATAAATAGTCATTGCTCGGAGGAATCAGTCCAGTCATCAGCCGAAGACGATTGTAGATACTAACAATCGAAACGTCGTGAACTAACGTGGCTTGGAATCTCTTAATTTTTTATTTATTTAATTTCATTTTATTTCTTTATAATTTTTTTACTTCATTTTTTGTTTTGTGTTCAATCGTTCTATTGTTACTTGTATTTTATTTCACTATTCTTTCATTTCAGGTTATTTTTGCTTAATTTAATCGTTATTTTCAGCTATTCATTTTCAATTCTTCTTTTTAGTTGTTTCAGGAATTTCAAATCATTTTATATATTAGACAATGGAAGTCCGAACTAGTGAAATTAATCATGAAACATTGTCAATCACATTCTCACTACATTAAAGAACGATTTCCACTTTGTCTTTGTCTTGTAAATAAAACTTATTTGTGAATTATAAATGTACAAAAATATGTACACAAAACAACTCGATTCATTACACCCAATACTTTGACATTAACAAAAACTAAAAAGTTGTTTCAGAAGTCTACTAAGGGAAAATTTTATTTCGATTTGATCAGTACCTACTTTCTTTTTGACATGTTGCATTAGTCTTGTATTGTTTAAAATCACGAAATTTCATATCATGTTTACTACAAATCGTCAGAAAGAAAGTCTTTTGAATAGTTATGAAACTGTAGGTCAATGTTTAGTTTACAGAAACGTATGGTATTTCTATTAGTTTGTAACTAAATTATTGGTTAGAAAAATAATCAAACTGGATAAAAATCTATTACGAATACGAGTGTAACAAGAATAAAGAGAAATATGTTTATTCGATTACTGACATATTAACGTCCATACATTGAAAAACGGAATCAGTTTAACAATGAAATAAAAAAACTAGATGAAATTTGCAACAACGAAGACGAGTTTATGGGGGTGTATTTGTTTCTTTGTCTGGTAACAATGCGGGTATTTTCTGGGAAAGATATGACATTGAAGGCGCGTATTCATCAAAATTATGGAATTTGTTTCATGCTTCGTTCGAATCGATAGAGCGAAAGAAAATTGGCAAAAAGACAGTAGAGAGTCCAAATTTTGAGCAAGGGTATAGAATTGGAAACTGAGCAGCTCTTTCTTTTGACATTTTTCGAAATTTACAAAAAACTGATCTTTTACGGATTTTTGAAATGAATGTCAAATTTGACAGGATCAGAGTAGCACATGACAAAAGAAACAAGGCTGTTTCCTTCTCATTTTCCAAGCACACATTAACTTTGAAGTAAAATTTTCATAATATCTAATAAAAAAAAATTCCATATGTCACGAACTTCATGTATACATTGTATACATTTTCATGAAAAATTTGAAAGATCTCTCGAATAACTAATAACAACCAATTGTTATTCGTATTTGTTTATAAAAATTACAGACATTTTTGACATTTTTCGCTACCTATTTATTCATTTCTGGCATAATAAATAATAAAAATTTAATAATATTCTTTCAAACAAATATCGTTCATTGATTCAATCTGCAACCGATATAATTGTTTACTTTAACATAATTTGATTTTTCATCTATTAATTAATTTCATTGCAATCGTTTTGAAATTTTAATGTTTGTAAGTAATTAATCGGTGATTTGAACAGCAAATTATCATAATAAATCAATTTATCATATTCAAAAATAGTGATAAGTTCAAAATGTTGTTTATTAATATACTTTTATAAAAAAACAATAATTTACAAGCAAGGCTATTCAATATATAGAGGCAATGTAATTGAATACATTCTTCATCGAACAATTACCAAAATTGTTTCAAGAATTAAGAAGAGAACGAAATGGAGGCGACAAGCATCATCACATATATTGTTATATACAGCTGAGTTTGTTATTATAGCGGCTTCAAAAATCGATAAAAAAAAACAAGGGATCCAATGAACAGAACGTTGCATTGCAAATAGGTTTACATCAAATTATAACAAATATAAAACAGTATTGAAAGTTCCCCTGTCTTTTTCATTATATTATTCTCAATGGAGGTTGAAAAGCCAATAAGTTAAATTAGACAATTATAGGTTTTGGCGAATATTTCAAAAATACCCACTTATATTCTAGTTCTGAAAAATTATTCTAGTTCCCTAAAATAAAAAACTTTGGGCACCGACCTTTTAGGTCTTACCGTTTCAGAGATAGCAATATTGGGATCACTTATCAAAACGGCCTGATCAGAATGACTTTTGTTTCTTGTGATCGCAGTCATGGTTTGAGGACTATTGAAAAAACCTTTTTTTTTTCAAGCTTTCGATGGTGCTTACCACCTTCCTCAGGACGACTGAAATATATTAATCAACAATGTGTTTTTTCTACCACGAACTGATCTATCACTAACGTGAGATTGAAGAAAAAAGATATATATATATATATATATATATATATATATATATATATATATATATATATATATATACAGGGGATAACATAACTACGTTAAAATATTCAAATGACGTATTTCTAAGACGACTAAAAAAAAATAAGTCTATATAAACTTGTGTCTGGAAATGCTCCGTTTCAGAGATACAGGGTGTTGAAATTGAATTTTTCGTTCGTTTTTCAAAAATAACTTTTGCAAAAAATAAGTGTTCTGCACGAAATTTGGTACCCACGGCTTATTTGATGTGAGAAATCATAATTTCGTATTAATTTTCATGTAACATCTAGAGAGTGTTGCGTAAGCTGTCATTATTTATTTCAGATTGCCCTGCCTGTTTTGACAGTGAACTTTTGGTACTTTTCAAAAAAAAACTTGATTCCCACACATTTTCTCAGTGAAAGAGGCACACTTCCTCAACAACGCTGGTGGTATATATATATATATATATATATATATATATATATATATATTTATAAATATATATATATATATATATATATATATATATATATATATAAATATATATATATATATATATATATATATATATATATATATATATATATATATATATATATATATATATATATATATATATATATATATATATATATATATATATATATGTCGGTTAAATTGTGGCAAAGTTGTGTATTTTAGACACCTATTTAATGATGTAAAAAAATCGAATATAGCTCTTTTGGTTCTGGAGATATACAGGAAAAACCAAAAAATCCCAAATTATATTTTTGCCCATATCTTCTTTATTCGCAGACATATTGAAAATCTGTCCACATTTTGCTATTGGCACTTGATGTGGGCTCTCAGAATGTATCCATGATTTTTTTATACAGGGTGTCATCTGACTTGGACCACCACCATCTTGGAATTTTTAAATACGGACCTGTAATTTTTGTTGTAGTTTTTGGATCGTAGACGTTCACTTCATACTGAGAAATTGGATTAATTTTATATTTTGGAATGTTTCGGTAATATTCGATTATAATTGTGTGAATTATTCCCTTAAATTACGGCCCTGGAAATTTGTTGACTGAGTTGAATATAAACACTTTCACGTCTCCCTTTGTACCGTAGAGTTTCTTGAGAGTTTTTTTTTCATTTTCAGATACCTATTCATATTTTTCCATTGCTCTGAGCGTTTTCTACAATGAACTTCGAATAAGAAAACCTTTTATGCTTATTTGAAACATATCTACATCAAAAATAAGTTTTAATAAGCAGAAAAAAAAATGATAACAACAATAACATCCGAAACGAACACTATTTGAAACATATCTACATCAAAAATTAGTTTTAATAAGCAGAAAAAAAAATGATAACAACAATAACATCCGAAACGAACAGTATAATTGTAATGAAAATTGAAATGAAGTAATTTATATAGGTACCTAAAAAAATTATGTTCAATAAATGTTCGAATTGGAGTCCTTTCATTTCGAGACATTTTTAAACTAGCTTTTTCATATTATTTATTGCCCTTAATACACTTATTTGCTATATTGCTGCAAAATCATTCAAAATCCTCAATCTCGAGTCTTCCACATTTTCTATCTCTCTGCCAGCGTAAATCCTATTTTTCAATGTCCCCCATAGAAAATAGTCCAAAATAGTAAGATCTGGTGATCTTGCAGACCATCTTATTGTCCCATTTTTGTGTATATAAATTACTTACTTCATTTCAATTTTTATTATAATTATAGTGTTCGTTTCGGATGTTATTATTGCTACCATTTTTTTTCTGCTCATCAAAACACAAAAAATATATTTTTGTTGTAGATATGTTTCAGATAATCATAAAAGGTTTTCTTATGCGAACATCATTGTAGAAAACGCTCAGAGCAATGGAAAAATATGAATAGGTATCTGAAAATGAAAAAAACTCTCAAAAAACTCTACGGTACAAAGGGAGACGTGAAAGTGTTTTTATTCAGCTCAGTCAACCAATTTTCAGGGCCGCAATTTAAAAGGGAATAATTCACACAATTATAATCGAATATTATCGAAAAATCCCGAAATATAAAATTGAATTTAATTTCACAGTATGAAGTGAACGTCTACGATCCAATAATCCTTATATATTTATTATTCGTCTAATAAAACATTAGACGCTTTTAAAATATTTTATTAACAAAGAGATATGTGGAATGTAGATAAGTACATTACAAAACAGTAAAATAACTATCTATTCGCCTCTGTTTCATATTGCGTCGTCTTTTTCTCGCTGCAATGTTGCGTCATTCAGTAAAAAGGGGTAGATTAGCAGGTGTTGCCTCTGGTTGCTACTCAATATAAATTAAAGCCTTTCCCAAAGCAGCAAAAGGTTGATGGAATATCTTAGAGGCAGGCTCTTCATCTACTACTTCGTCATCGTCATCGACTTCTTCCGTTTCCTGCAAGGCATCCGTTATTTCTTCTATACATCGTTCTTCTTACATGTTATCTGCTGTAATCTATTCAACAACATCTTGTCTTGTCACATTCTCGCAACCCTCTAATGCTCCCATTACTTCAAACAAACTTTTTTCTTCTTTCTTGATTTTTTCTGTCTCATTGATACAACTGGAACCTTCACGGCTTTTCAATCCAGAAGCGAAATCATTTGATGGAATATCTTCTTCACTGTCATAAGAGTCCTCAAGAGTCAATAAGTTTTGACCAAGATTTTTGAATAGTGGAAGCGCACACAGAATCCCAAGTTCGACTCACCCAGTATATAAAATTTTTAGGGTAATCTTTTCCAATTCATCAATAATTATATCTTCTTTTTCTGTGCATGCCAACAAATGTTCATGGAACAAACGCCTATAATTCTTTTTGATGTTTCCAGGACGTCCTGATCCATTGGTTGCATTATGCTGGTTACATTCGGAGGAAAAAACTCAACAATAATTTCGCCCATGCGAAGACCTTCTTCAGGGTGAGATGGGGCATTATCTATTAACAAGACTGCTTAAATAGGAAGGGGGTTTCTTTTCAAAAACTTCGTCACAGAAGACACAAACTCTTATTTAAACCATGTAGTAAATAAATTCGCATCCATCCACGCGCTCTTCTGATTCTTATAGTCACTGGTAAGGCTTTGGGTGAAATATCGTTTAAAGTCCTAGGACGTGCAGACTTTCCAATCACCATCAGGGGGAGTTTGTGCTTACCAGACGTATTGGAACATGCCATTATGGTTCATCTTTCCTTACTCCTCTTATGTACAAGAGCTGATCTTTCCTGTTGAGACGCCAATGTTTTTGAAAGAAGCATTTTATAATTCAGGCCACTTTCATCGCAGTTATAAATTTGATCATATAAGTACCCACTACCTTCGATTTTCTTTTCAAAGTCTTGCTTAAATTTATCAATTGATGATATATCAGCGGAAAGTTTCTCTCCACATACAGTTAGTTGTCGTACAACATACCGTGTTTTCCAGCGGTCAAGCCAATCAGAACTGGCTGTAAACTGGTCTGCTTCTGGAAATTGCCTACTAAACAATATTAGCTTGTGTTGTAAAATTGGACCATACAAAGGCACACCTTTTGATCTTTGTTGGTTAAACCAAATGAATAATGCTTCGTTGACTTTTTCAAATTCTCCAGTTTTCGCTACACGGGTACCAAATTTCGTGCAAAGCACCTATTTTTTGCGAAAGTTATTTTTAAAAACTCATTTGAAAATATCAATTTCAACACCCGGACACAAAATTATAAAGACTATTTTCTTGAAATTTTATCAGGAATACGTCACTTGAATATTTTAACAAACTGATGTTACAGTCTGTAAAAAACATAACTTTTTGAAGAAAGTCACTAGCAGTGACAATAATTTCAAGGTGGAAAATTTTGATAAGAAGTTGATTTAAATTTATCTTTCTGATATCTGAGGACGTAAGTACAGCATTTCAAATGTTGGAAGAGCTTTCTGAATTCCGTTATGGTTCCACTCGCTAGTTGTTCGTTTGTTAGAAGATGAGAGCGAGAGAAAGAGAAAGAGAGAGAGAAGATAATTCTCAAGTCTCATCCTAGATTCAACAAGCTGTATAAATTTGGGTGGATCACTTGGAGCAGTTTTTTCTTTTGATGAATCTTTTCTCGTTGTTGATGTACCTTTTCCAGAAAAACTCCTTTTGCTTGGTTCGATTCTGTACACAGAACCGTGTTAAAAAGTTAAATCTTTCAAGATCGCAGCAGATTCGGAGTGGGGAAGAATTATGTATTTCAAACAATTTCTGAATTGGCCTATGACATGGATATACTTTGTAAAATTTCAGGCACGGTTCGTCGTATTAAGGGATTTTGAGAACGGAAACATAATAGATCAGCTGTAAACCATCATAACTGCATCATAACTACATTTTTCAAACCATTATTCTGAGGAAGTATATTCTAATTCAACCAAACTTGTTTATTTCTTCTCAACAATAACGGTTCAAATTCCTCTTTCGACAAAATAATCCTCAAAACCCGTTAAAGTGATCCCAGTCAAGATTCACTGATGCGAGAAAATACTTCACTTGTTTGTAAAACTGAAAAATATTTCTGTCACTCATCCTTCCGTATTTATTCACTTATCTGAGCCTACTTGCTACTTAGAGATTATAAATCCTTTTCGGCGTGGGGTTTATTTCAGGGATTACTATCAATGTCAAGAAGTCCAGTTGAATTACTTGTTTTCCAGTCTCCTTAGAAGTAATTGTGAAAATAACGGGGGAAAGGTTTTCAACCAAATTTCACTTCACAAGAACAAATTTTATGACTCTTCATGAATACTATACGGAAGTCAGCGCGAGCGAAAGGTTTTTCGCTAAAAAATTCGAACTATCACTATACAGGGTGAGTCAACAAGACTTCTTTGGTTTTCGCGTACTGGGTGATTCAGCCGACCGTGTCCAACCAAAGTTATATTTTTTCAAATGGAATATCCAGTATATGAATACATCATTCGATTCCCTTTTTTTTTAGCTCTCTAAGGAATTTTTGTTTTTGAATTTCCATTACGGCATTGCCAAGTTATTCCAGAAAAACCTATTTTGCAGACAATATTTTTCAATTCACCACCCGCATGTCTACAGCAATTAAGTGGATTTTTTTAGGAACAGTTAGTCAACACTACTATGATAATTTCAGGTATCTCAACTTTCAGAAACAATTTATATTATAGGGTGTTTGGTAAAACCGGTCAAGTTTCATTAAATTTCGAACAGACATAATTCAACTTTTTCAAATAGAACACCCTTTATTTTTCTACTTGTATGAAATGTTTCAACATTTCACTACATTTTCTATGAGATGTATACTATAGAAAAAACAGATGTTTCACAAATTATACCCAGTTTTATGTTGTAACCACAAAAATCCATTTATTTACGTTCAGTTACTCAAATTTTTTTCAATATGAACAATAACGCCTACATTTTTCATTGAAAAGAGGAGTCCGAAAGATGTTCAAAATGGCGACCATTTTCAGCAACTCATAATGTCAGTCTTTTTTCTAACGAATTCTCTACACGTTTCGTCATATTCTCTGAGATTTCTCTGAAAGCTCTAGTGATTCTTCGTTTCATGTCTTCTATAGATGTTGGAGGAGTTTGCTGGACAATACATTTGATATACCTCTATAAACATGGGAATTTTCAACAAGGTGAAGAACAATTTGAAATGTATTCTCTTTAATCGTTACAGGGCAGACACATTAGAACTTCTTGTGAATGACGTTACCAGTTCTTTCAAATCTTGTTTTTCGAGCCTAAAATGCCCGTCCATCCATTGAACTCACAAGCTATGTTTACGGAGTAATGGATGAGGGCAAACCTCATATTGGTGTTTTGTAGATCTGGCGAAGGCATTTGATACCGTGAGTCACACCATATTACTATCAATACTTCAAAATAATGGGATTCGGGATAATTGTCTACAACTTTTTAAAAGCTACCTTGATAAGCGCCAACAATGTGTTAAAATCAATGAAGCCTACAGTGAGTTCAGGGAAATTGAATGTGGTGTGCCTCAGGGTACAGTGCTAGGGCCTATTCTTTTCTCGATGTATATGAATGGATTATTTTCAATACAGTCTGAAGGAAAGAAAATTAGCTTTGCGGATGATACCGTAATTCTTTATAAGGGGCAAGACTGGACCAGTCTCAAAAACTCTGTGAATGTAGATCTTTCTTTAATAAAAACATTTTTATGACAACAGATTACTAACTATCAATATTGATAAAACATTTTCATACCCTTTACCATATACGAAACTACCTTGCCAAGTTTTCAACTGCTCACTTTGTAACCTACAAATATATTCTGTAAATACCATCAAATATCTTGGAATTATGATAGATACACATATACGATGGTATCATCATGTGAAATCGGTCCTCAAAAAGCTTCGGTTTGTTCTCTATAAATTCCGGCAATTAAATGACATTCTTGATCCGAAACAGAAAAAAATATGAATTTCACTAGTTCGGACTTCCATTGTCTAATATATGAAATGATTTGAAATCCCTGAGACACCTTAAAGAGAAGAATTAAAAAATTAATAGCTGAAAATAAAAATTATATTAAGCAAAAACCTAAAATGGTTTGTTGGTATCTACAATCGAAACGTCGTGAACTAACATGGCTTGGAATCTCTTATTTTAATTTTTTATTCATTTCTTTATTTTTATTTAATTTTTGTTCAATTGTTCTATTTTCACTTGTATTTTATTTCACTGTTATTTCATTTCAGGTTTTTGCTTAATATAATTTTTATTTTCAGCTATTCATTTTTTAATTCTTCTCTTTAAGATGTCTCAGGGATTTCAAATCATTTTATATATTAGACAATGGAAGTCCGAACTAGTGAAATTAATCATGAAACATAGTCAATCACCTTCAAACAAACGTTAAAAAAATATATTACAGTTTAGTGGAAAGTCACCTGAGCTACAGTCTCCTAGGATGGGAAGGAATATCTGAAACTTACCTACGCCCAATCCAAAAGCGTTTTCTTAAACTGATGTTATCCAAAAGTTTGAAATTTGCAGGTGAATGTTTATATGAAGAATCGGGTGTACTAGACGTCAGACAGCTATATTTCAAAAAAAAACAATATCAGAGAATATAAAAATAAAAATAAGCTGGTCAAACTCACCCATTACTATGATACAAGGCGTCACATTCAATTTCAATGTCCACGGACACAAAGATCCATTGGACAACGAAGTTATTATTATTTGGGTACGAAATTGTATAATAGTCCACCTCTAGACATTCAGCAAAGTCGATCTATTTACTCATTCGAAAAGAAATTGGAGAACCTCATGAAAAATACCTCAACACCATCAATACACATTTGAAGAATTAAAAATATATGTATGTGTGTATATGTGTGTATATATGTGTGTATATATGTATGTATATATGTATATATCTATATAAAAAGGTTTTTACTAATAATACGACCATTATAAAAAATGTTTACTAATGTATGTTCTGCACAAGTGTGTATGTATCTCTGTATATAAACCCCTTTGTATGGATAAAACATTTTTACTAGTATTTGTATTACATCAATATGACATACTTACATATTATTTATCTTCACATTATTGATTGTGTTGATATTAATGATTGTATGTAAAATGATTCTGAAAATAAAATTGAATTGAATTGAATTAAATTGAACTGAAAAATTTAATTGACGAACAGTGTGCAATGAGATTCAATGTTTTAGTGTATACATATATCTATGTTTGAACAAATTTGACTGTGTTTGTATGGATAATACATTTTTTATTTGTAAATTATATTATTAAATTTTAATTGTGTGTATCTAAAATATTTATATTATAATGGTAAAAACTATTTTCATAGAATTAAGCTATAACTATATTCATTTCATTTCTTGGTATACTATGTGAACCACTAACAAGTGTCAACTTCAGTGGAACATCCTTGTGCTTATTTGCTACATGTATTCAATTATTATAACCAGTAAGTTATGTCTATC
Source organism: Leptinotarsa decemlineata (assembly GCF_025532065.1). NCBI lineage: Eukaryota > Metazoa > Arthropoda > Insecta > Coleoptera > Chrysomelidae > Leptinotarsa > Leptinotarsa decemlineata. The sequence continues at coordinate 6,930,707 of NW_027412694.1, read as the reverse complement.
TGCAAATAAACGCTATTTTATTCTATTCTGATCTGGTTCTTCTTTCGGAGAACTTTTCTTTGTCTATCCTAGATGCAAGTAGGCAGTTTCCGTCACTTTCCACCAAAGTATAGGCCATTTGGACCATATCTTCCAATACATAATTCATAATGAAAATGATTCAATCTACACGCGAAAGAAACTTCAATACATGTCGTTACTGACAAATTCCGAGATTCATTTTTTGGGCTTTTAAATAAAAAAAAACAGTATAAATATTCTTTAGGTTTTTTACGCATTTCTTACCGTTGAAACCGCTGATAACTATCATTGGATGGTATGAAAAATGCTAATGTACTAGCGATCAGTTTGAATATTCGAAAAATTTGGGTAAGTGAACGTAAAACATTTTTTTATGGTTACAGCAATTAATAAAACTTCGTATAATTTGTAAAAAATCACTTTTTCCTTTAGTAAACCTACGATAAAAAATGTAGTTAAATGTTGAAACATTTCATACAAATGAAAAAATACAGGGTGTTTCATTCGAAAAAGTTGAAACATGTCTGTTTGAAAATTAATGAAACTTGACCGGTTTTACCGAGCACCCTATATATTGTTTCCGAAAGTTACGATTCCAGAAATCATTATAGTGATGTTGACTAACTATTCCTAAAAAATCCACTTAATTGCTGTAGACATGCGGGTGGTGAATTAAAAAAATATTGTCTGCAAAATAGGTTTCTCTGAAATAACTTGGCAATGCTGCAATGGAAATTCGAGAGAGTTATGCATACATTGGGTGCTCTATTCAAAAATATAACTTTGGTTGGCCACGCTTGGCTGAATTATCCAGTATGCGAGAAAATAATTTTAAAAGATATTCATCCATATGACTGCAAACAAAATTGAGCAGTTCAAAAAATTGTTTCCTCTGATGATTCAGAAAGCATTGCGTATCGATTAAAGATTTTACAATGAAAAATTAGGTGTAGAAATTAAAATGCATTATTTTCAGGTGAATTCAACTTGAACCTCATGTTTATGGGTCATAGTTATAAAAACGTATTCCGCTAGTGGAGTAAACTATGAAAAAATAGTTAGCGGTTGTTTTTCAAAATTAGTTATATGTATTTCAAAATTTGATTCAACCAACTCAATTTCATACAGACTGATCCTTAATAACATGTTAATTTTTAAGAGGTTATATTTGAGTTCATTTTGGGAAAAAAACTTCATATGGAAATACGTTACAAGTTCGTAATCATTGAACATTTTTCTGATATAATTTCCAAACAAAAACTTATGTCCTGAAGTAAATCTATCGCATAAAATTCAGTCATTTCTCCTGAGTTAGTTAAGAATTATTTTTAGATAGAATTATTTTTTTGAAACAATAATTGGATATATCATTGAAAATTCTTCACGTGTATATATATCATGCATAGAAGTTCCGTTGGGAAACGAATCGGAGAAAAAAATCCACCCAAAAAACTTTTGAAAGTATGCACACTAAATTATAGAAAAATCACATTTTTTTATTCAGTTAGTTCTCCAAACAAATACCTTTCAGGCGTACCTATCAACGATGTGTTGATAAATAAAATAAAATATCCCGAATGGAAGTTATGGGGAATCATGGGTGTTATGTTACAAAAATAAGTACAGACATACAGGGTGTCTGAAAAAGTCAACCAAATAACCTTTAGATTTCTAAACAAAAACCTATGTCCTGAAAGAAATCTATCGCATAAAATGCAGTCATTACTCTATAATTGAATAGAACTGACCGATTCTTGTTGAAAATCAATATTGAAATTCATCAATATAGTTTAATGTATGATTTTTACTGTAAAGGGTTTAACAAAAACCGCGACACGCGTTTCGCTATACAATAGCTTTCTCAACCGTTAATAATAAATTACATTTCTAATGATTGAATATATCTGAAAAATTCAGGTATAAATTCATTAATTATATGAATAAATTCAATTTCAGAAAATACCATAATGATACTAAACTTTTGTTACTTGGAAATAAACAGATTTAATAATAGCCAATTATTCAATTCAGTTTGATCATTCATAAGATATTGGAAGTTTTTGAATTTGTTTATTACCATACTCTCCTTTCTTCTAGAAATGGAGGGGCTTGAATTCATAATTGAACTCATGACCCTTTGTGATTAAAAGGGTGGCATATTTGGAGTTTATTTTTCTATATTCGGGAAACTATTTCTGAGTTTCTTAATCCGGGCTGTGAATGTTTTTCCAGTTTTATATATATTATAGGACAAACTGGAAGAACGTTCAAAGCCCGCATAAAAGAACATAGACATTGTTAGAATGGAAAAATACACTCCACATATGCCACTCATTTAATCACAGAGGAACAGGAGTTCAATTAAAAAAAAAAGAAAGCAATTTATTTCCAACAGGAGTACCCAGTTACAGGAAATGCTTTTATTACAGAGTATAGATGAAATAAATAATAAAAATAATGGAATATAGAAATGTATGAGAGTAAATGCTAAAACAAAGTATATATAAAATATTTGTTCACAAGTAGAATTTCAAAAGAGGAATGAAAAATTGATTATATAACACAAAAAGTTACAAATCATGCAATGCAGCAGTACTGACACAAATGTTATTTATAGTATTATTAAAAGTAATTGTGGATACAAGATACCAAGGCGTTTAGAGAGTCCAAATAAATATCGCAGTGTTCACAGATATTATTGAAGCTACTGCACATAAAATTCAATGTTGATCGTAGCACAACATTTGTGCGTTATGCTTCGGTATAGAATTTCAGATTGTGTCGACCTTCACTTCTTGGTACTAAGAAATTGATCTCGGGTGAAAGAACCGTACTGTCATCAAGGATAACTCTCCTGTTTTCCAAAGATGTCATATCAAATCGTGTCAAAAAAATGTTATGATCGATGCCTCTCGTGGGGTATTGACCGTCAACTCTTAGACATGAGTATTTTAGGAACTTCCTTTGCACGCTCTCAATTGATGTTTTTTGGTAGTCGTAAACTAGATTCCATAACACAGAGCCACACTCTAACATATATCTGGCATACGCAAAATTAAGCAATTTTAAGGTGACAATACTTTTGAAGTTTTTGCCATTTCTGTAAATGAATCCAGCATCCTATTTGCATCAGCAGTCATATTCCTTATAAGTGTTGTAAATGTTAATTTACTATCGTATGTTATAACCAAGATCTTTTATCTCATATACGCGGTTGATTGTAGTTTTGTTGAATGAATAATCGTACATTAAAATTCGCTTCTTTGTTGTAAATTATATTATTTTACATTTGGATACGTTCAGTTGTAGACGATTATTATTACACCAAATGTAGTCGATTTTATAATATAGTTTCAGGTCGTCTGCAAATAGTAGGCTAGGAATATTCAAAGAGGTTGCCAAGTCATTAATAAAAATTAAAAATAAAAGAGTTCGAAGATTAGAACCTTGTGGTACCCCTGATGTAACTACGTACTGGGCCGATTTGAAAGATTCATATTCGACGAATTGTTTTCTGTTAACTAGATATGATTCAATTAGAGTAAGCAGTTGGTTAGAGAGTTCCAATTTTCTCAATTTGCTGAGGACTGTTTGAAAGTCTAAATAAACGACATCGACTTGTTTTTGCTTGTCCAGGTACGTACAGAGATATTGATTTAAACATGCAAGATATGTCATACATGATCTTCGTTAAAATTATTATTTATTATAAATTATAAATTAAAGGAAGGCATTTCAAATATAAAACCAACTTACGTATACCTTATGTTCGAATTGTCGTTCATTTCTCTCTAAACAGTACGTTTTCGAACACCCCTTTGACATTGCGGAGAACTTCACTAGGAATTGACTAGCATGCTGCTGTAATTCGTCTTTTAAGTTCTTCAACATCAGAAGGTTGTGTTTCATGAACAACGGGTTGAAGATGCCCCTAAAGGAAGTCTATGGGTGTTAACCGCCGTGTTAGTCGGTAGTTCCAGCCGCAGGCTGAATGATCGATTTTCTCTTGCTATCGTCCAACCCGTGTTAAAAATCACACGTTGAAAGGTTAGACCTCGTTAGTCCTAAGCTCGCACTAGTTTTTACTTCTGAGGGTTGTCGTTCGTTGGGGTGCGACAGCTGGTTAACAAAAAAATATATTTGAACATATTCAAACATACTTGTGATATACTGTTTGGAACCTTTGGTGTAGTAATGAATATTACTGGAGTTTTTTCCCAACACCAAATCGTTATTTTTACACCTCGACACGTGTTTCGATCATCAAGTGATCATCTTCAAGAGGAAGATAAAACTGTTCCGGTTTTATGTTCCCAAATGTTCCCAAAACTTCAATTTGAGCTGCTTCATTTAGTGTTCTGGGGTTATTTGTTTTTCGTTCATCACTGACACAGTTTCGTATAATTTTTCCACCAAATCAAGCACATACCGGTAACTGACATTACAATTTGGATGTCTTTCATTAAAAAGACATGCAGTCTTTCGTGCGCACTTTCCAAATTCTCCATAAATTACAATTTCAATTATTTCTTGAAGATATTTTACACTTATTGAAGTAATCTCACAGCCCAACAGGTACAACTGTATGCGCAATACACACTTACAAATTTGTGAACCAATTTTTGGCCTGAAAACAGATAGTTTTTACTGCAGAGTTGGACCGGTACCACCTAATATTCTTACCAGTTCCGGTCAAACCATGCATCTCAGTATAAGCGTACTAATGATCATACTTATGTGTAAGTTTAGAATACTATTTTTCGGAAAATGCTCATCAAAAAATAATAAGTCAGGGTACTATTGGAAGCAAAATTGAACGCCAATTAAAATGATGTGCCACTTGACCCCTCTTCCCATTTACAATTCTAAGGGTAACATCTACCCATTCTGGGGGGTTGAATCACGAAGGCTACAAGTTTTCAAATTGTAACACTGTATATACCTCAACCAAATCAAAACAATTCAGCAGAACTCAAATCATGGACAAACCCTATCATATACAATACAGGACCATATTTGTTAATTTGTGACGCCTAGTTCTCTAAGTTAATCCCTCCAAGACAACTCAATTCTTTGATACTAGCGAAATCATGGAGGTGATTAACTAAATATTCTCAGTTGATTTGTGTCTTCGTGATGACATGGACCTTTCATTCTTCTGTGGGTTGGCAGAAATTTTTATCTTCTGTCCTAAGTTCGTACACTTTATGTTGTTATTTTTCTCGATCTGGAATTTTTCCTTGTTATGTTCATTTACACCACTCTTGGATCTACGTGCAGTTTTCTCTGCTGTTTTTCATATATTCTGAGTTTAGGGTGTTTTGATCTATTTTCCAATAGACATTGATATATTCAGATTAGACGAACGTCAGTGTCAAACAGAAGAAGCGTCAATGGGGTGTCCATCAAATATAATATTTTTTTTTATATCAGTAACTTCCCAGATACTGATAATTTCAATAATTTTTTTATCTGAAAGGATCCTAGAAAATGAATCACAAAATACAGAGTCAGAAGTCACGATTTCTCTTCTGAGAGAAAAAATTATCCCATCTTCAATGAACATGTCAATCAAACTTTAATTTTTACTCATCTTAGACCATTCCCATTATAGGAATTGAGAAATTGTTATATTCGATTTTGTAGTCAAAAATAAAGGTATTGTATCAACATAAGGTATTTCTGGGAATTGATAATTTCACATCGATACGAAAACTCCAACAAGTTTCAAGGAAAAACTGAAACCGAGGAATGTATTTTTTAATCATCTCGAAATAATAGATCGATATTGAAACACACCAAATCCAAGTTTAATATCATGCATTTATATTTTCTATTCTTCAAATTCTATTTCTATTATGTTCCCAAATTGAGTTTCGTAACAATTCTATGGGAATCCAATGTTGATCGACATCTAATTACAGAAAGGCTATGTATGTATTATAAAGTGTGAAATGGAGCCGAAATCTCGTTAGAAAAACGGTTTTTTGGTTAACATTGTGTATGTAAAATGCTTGAGAGCTATTTAAAATCCAATGACTTTCAGAAATCATTGTGGTATCTTTGCTTTGTGTGAAATGGGAATTAACTGGTATGTTATTGAGCACGATCGGAATCAAATTGGGTATTATTAGTGTCTTATTTAAAAATATTAAATACATTCTACATTGTTAGGCGAGATTTGTTTGGGTTTTTTTTTGAAGAAGTGAGATGGTATTTAAAAACTATTTGATTATGTGGTTACGGATGATGTACCCCAAACACTTGAAATAGTTATCGCAAGATGATTGAATTGATTCTCTGTATTGAGAATTGGTATTGTACACTTTGAAATGATTTTCCGAGAGTCTTTGTTCTGAAAATTTCCAATTGGTAATGTAAGTTTCCATTACTTACTATTAAACCTGACATATAACCTGAAAGAGTTGTGTTCTAATGTGATAGAAACATAATGTACTTTATATAAGTTCATCAGTAAATATACTGGAAGTTTAACTGTCTATTTGTGAGTGAGCTAATATCAAAAACAGTTTAACCTATTTTGGTGCGGTTTTCAGTAGTGTGCTGATTTATTTGATTCATTAACATCAGTTATTGTAATAAAAAAACTTGTAATGAAATTTCGATTCTGTTCATTTTATTGGTTTTCATATATTGGTCAGAATTGATCAAACTACCTTTCCAAAATGTATAAGACTTTCCCCAGTCTGATCAACTCAAGATGATTAAAACATATTTGAAAACTTCATCATTCAGCAAGGTATGGAGTTCGAGCAACAGTAATTATAAATGCTGCAAGTATACAACTGTAACGCTCTTTTAAATACATTACCGTCAAGTATTTCCGACACGTGGCAATACAGTATATGAATCTACTATTGAAATGATACTACACACAACCAAGTCGATTTTAGTGGAATATATATTTCTTGTCCTATTCATTCAACGTGGATGTAAAGCTACAATCAAATATGTATGATTATTAGTTAAGTTCTATGTATCACTAATTGTTTATTCGTTATGTATCGGGACTTTTTTTTGGAAGATTTTTTATTTATTATAGTATATGACACATTGATATTATAGTTATGAACGGTGTGTTTGATCTTGGTGGTGCACTGGTCTTGGTTTTGAACGTACCACGAGCAACGTACCACGCGCTTCGCCCATTTTACGGTGACCATAATCGTTCTACGGAGAGGACCGTTCACAATGTGGAGGATAAATTTGAGTCCAATGGTTCAATAGACGATCGACCCATACTCGTATATCGACGAAACGCTAGATTTGCCGAAAACATCGTCGCTCACATGAACGCCACCTTTCGCAGACAACAACTTGGAAAATTTTGCGTCGTTAACTTTCTTTTTTCCTTCCCTTTCTACAATTCAATTCTGGAATAGATAATTTTCAGTGAGGAATGCATTCGCATAAGTAACTGAAATGTTATATCAACTTAGAAGACATCTTTGTTTCCGAGGTAAGAGGAAGAATAATTTTGATGGTGTCGAACACCTAACAAAAATAAAATTCGTCTTTTATTTTCAATAATATCTAGGATAATTATGAGTATTTTTGTTCTTTTTTTTGTATATATTTATTTGAAAATAATAAAGACCATCCTTATTATTATTATTATCATAGTATGCGCTGTAGTCTAATTCACATGTACTTTTTTGTAACATTTTTCAGGCCTGACCAAAAATTACGACCAAGGTGTCATTCGATTTGTATTTTTGCCTAGAAAGTTTAAGGAAAGGTCCGAAAACGCGCCGATAAAAATTACGAAAGTTATAAACAATTAAGTGAAAAAAAAATGGTGCTTTAGTTTTTTCTTAATATCTCGGAAAATTTTCAAAATTTTAGAAATTTGAAAAAAGATTTGAAAAGATCAATGAATTTGCGTAAAAAAGTCCCGACTCCCGAAACTGTATCTCGATTATTTATAATTTTAACAGAGCCCTGAAAATAGAGCCAAAAGCGGGTAGTGTGGCTTCCGCGCGCCTTTCGTCACTCTGACATAAAAACAAAAAAATATTTAAACATATCAAATGTAAATATTGAGGAATGAAAAAATTCATGTGATGTTGGGATACATCAATAAACAATAATCCGCAGAAAAAAAATTTTATCCCAATTTTAACGTCAATTATAAATTTGTTAATTAATATCTTTTTCTGAATTGAAAGTTGATATAAAAATCCCTATAATTATTAAACTAAAACCCTGGCATGTTTTTCCTTTGATGAAGTTATCCTTAATAGGCAAAAAATTAGATTACCGTTGCCAAAATAAAAAAATATTTTCTATTTTTTTATTGACAATTGAAAATTATAATTTTATAAAAAATACATTACAAAATTATTTTTTTTAATTTTTCATTGTTTCAATGTCTCATGGCTAAAAACCAATTATTAATATTTGTTTTTGATTTTTTACAGCTATTGTTAATAAATTTGTTATAAAAAAATACATTGTTTATAAGCAATTCGAAATTTTTTTTTTGCATTACTAAGTAACAAATTATTTTTTTTATTATTTTCTTTCAATACTTTGTTCTATAATAAAAGTAACTATGTGTTTTTTTTTACTTAATTCTATTTTTTTTCAACTTTTAATATTGTGATACCTTGTTACTTATGTTTTTCATTCGCTCCTTCGCTTTTATAATTATAATAACTTTCAAACTATTGCAGTTATGATAAATATGCTTCAAGTCTTTTTTGTTCATTATGAATTAACAATTCAAGCCTTTTACTAAAGTTGTAGTCCTATTATTTATTTAATTATTGATCGTTATTTATTAAAAAAAGAAACATTTTTAAGTCTTTTCAACTTAAACTTCGTGTCATGTAACAATAAATCATAAGGCTTTTATTACTTGCACTTTTAGTAGTTGTAGGATCATTAACATTCACTTATTGTCATATTTGTATGGAGTTTAAGAGAATTAAATGAAGCAATCAGTCATTCTGTTAATTTAATTTTAATGAGTTTACTCATTAACCTTCTTCAAATTTCCGATGCTCACAAATTTTTAAATTACTTTAAAATTAAGCTGGTTAATTGTGCCTGCATAAAAGAGTGTAATAATCGATGTAGATGTAAAAAAGCTGGGCTTCCTTGCTCATCTTTATGCAAAAATTGTAAAGGTGAAACATGTTCATGATCGGTCGAATAAATGTTATCGATAGTAATCCCGATGGAAATGAAGACGACCTTAATGATTATCAAGATTTTCCAGTAGGAGTTCAAGAATACTGTGAACCGATACTTGAAGAAGTCGAAGAGGAGGAGGTTTAAGGAACATCACGACAAGAAAATACAGAAGAAACCACAGATGATGAGCCACCACCACTAAAACGATCTAGAAGATTACAAAAAAAATAATAAAAATTATAAAAAAAACTTTCAACTGTACTGAACATGATTCAATAAATTTTTAAAATAACTTTCAGTATGTTTCCATTTAGTTAATTCCCTGAAAACTTGAAATTTTTCTTTTTTTAATAAATAACGATCAATAATTAAATAAATAATAGGACTACAACTTTAGTAGAAGGCTTGAATTGTTAATAAATTCATAATGAACAAAAAAGACTTGAAGCATATTTGTCATAACTACAATAGTTTGAAAGTTATTATAATTATAAAAGCGAAGGAGCGAATGAAAAAGACAAGTATCAGGGTATCACAATATTAAAAGTTTCATAAAAATAAAATAATATTAAAAAAAACACAAAGTTAATTTTATTATAGAACAAAGTATTGAGAAAAAAAATTGTTTATAACATAATTTTTTTTCAATAAACAATTGAAAAACCTTAAAGAAGAATGAAATTTATGATTTAAAAAAAAAACGGTTCCTTGATTTTAACATTTAGTTGCAAAAAACGATTGTTAATTAACAAACGCATTTTTTAGCATCAAAGAAGTTTTGTTAAGAAACCATTTCTTTTCAAAGAATCATGATTTTTTTCAATTAACATAATGCAAAAAAAAATTTCGAATTGCTTATAAACAATGTATTTGTTTATAATAAATGTATTAATAATTGCTGTAAAAAATAAAAAAAATATTATTAATTAGTTTTTAGCCATGAGATATTGATATAATGAAAAATTAAAACAAAAATTTGTAATGTATTTTTTATAACATTATAATTTTCAATTGTTAAAAAATAAAAAATAACAATTTTTTTTTATTTTGGCAACGATAATCTATTTTTTTGCCTATCAAGAATAACTTCAGAAGAAAAAAATGCCAGAGTTTTAGTTTAATAATTATAGGGATTTTTATATTATCTTTCAATTCAGAAAAAGTTATCAATTAACAAATTTATAATTAACGTTAAAATAAGGATAAAAATTTTTTGACTGCGGATTATTGTTTATTGATGTATCCCAACATTACATGAATTTTTTCATTCCTTAATATTTACATTTAATTTGTTTAAATATTTTTTTTTGTTTTCATGTCAGAGTGGCGAAAGGCGCGCGGAAGCCAGACTACCCGCTTTTGGCTCTATTTTCAGAGTTCTGTAAAAATTATAAATAATCGGGATACAGTTTCAGGAATCGGAACTTTTTTCATGCAAATTCATTGATCTTTTCAAATCTTTTTTCAAATTTCCAAAATTTTGAAAATTTTCCGAGATATTAAGAAAAAACTAAAGCCCCATTTTTTTTCACTGAATTGTTTATAACTTTTGTATATTTTAACGGAGCGTTTTCGGACCTTCCCTTAAATTTTCTAGGCAAAAATACGAATCGAATGACACCTTGGTCGTGATTTTTGGACAGGGCTGAAAAATGTCACCAAAAAGAGCTAAATCGAGTACATGTGAACTAGACTACTGGCCAGGCCCTATCCACCGAAGCCCCCATACATTCGGGAGGGCGCGCCAGCATTATTAACCAACGACCACCCCCCACACCATGGGGTAAGTGATCATTGGGTCCGAGAATCATGTGCCCTGAGCCAAAAATCTACCCGGCTGAGATTTCTGCCTTAGTGTGTCAAGCCGGTATGATTTTAAAATTCGAGTAGAGAGGACATCATTTCACCGAGGACTCCAATAATCAGAACTGGACGCAAGGACGAGATTTCGTCCTTCCGATTCGGAAAGCGATTGGTCGGAAAGCGCCAAATGTCTATGAACTTCTGCATTCAAACAAGCCAGTTCTTCAAGGCTTCAGGGGCCTAATTCTGTGGAGCGCCCTGCGTGATCTGATTGTCTAAATTGGTAGCATAATGCGAGTCTTCTCTCTAGCCGTGCCAATTGGTGGTAGGACTATCACTTCTACCACTCCTATAATAGGGTGGAAAAGAGCCATCTAGCCCTGTCACCGAAGATAGGGTACGTAATCCTTAAAATTTTGGGTGGAAAAGGTGGCATACTCCGGATGTGTTCTACACAACAGAGCATGCATTCTTGACATGTACCCTCTTCGCAGGGGCTTACTACTCTCGTAGCAATGCATAAGGCTGTCTCTTAGCTCATGTGGCCACCCATAGCGTCCGTTGTCATTGGCAGAGTTGTCATCGGTAGGCAAATCATCGTTATGGGCCCCACCACCTTGCCTTTGTCCCCTCCTAGTGGGTCGATTGTGGGGCCCTTTCCCTGATTACTAGGAACCAACTTTTGGGTCTACCGGGTGATTAGCCCTGTGGGCCCACGGCCGGCACCGGAAGGAGAATAGTATTCTCCTTTCCGGTTGCGCCTGGGCTGCCGGTCCGGTTTTGCACCATTTGCTGGAGTAAGAGGTGGTGCAACTCACCAAAGGCCAAGAATGTTAGTGGCCATCCATTCTTATTTATCATTATTATTATTATCATCATTATTATTGAAGACAACGACGTGTGTTTTTTTACAAAAAATCATCTTCAGTGATGAGGCCCATTTCTGGATGAATGGGATATGTGAACAAACAAAATTGTCGAATTTGAGAGAATACCAATCTACATGAGATTCAAGAGCATCCAATAAATTCAAAATAAGTCACTGTTTGGTGAGGATTTAGGACTGGTCGCGTCATCGGTCCAAATTTCTTTGAGAACGACGTTGGCCAGGCCCTGACTGGTAACGGTGAACACTATAGATCGATAATTACAAACTTTTTTTGGCCTGAATTAGATATTCTGGATACCAACGACATGTGTTTCCAGCAGCAAGGCGATACATGCGACACAGTTCATTCTACATTGGTTCTGCAAGGGCGATTTAAGGGCATGGTCATCTCACGTGGAGGTAATGTGGACTGGCTACCGAGATCGTGCGATTTGACCCCGTTGGACTTTTCCTTGTGAGGTTTTCTCAAGTCGCAGGTATATACGAATAAGCCATAAACCACAACGGTCCTCAAAACCAACATTATCCATGCCATCGGCGGACATTTGAATGATTTTATATTCCACATATGATGGCATCAATAGGTCTTCGAAACGAATAAAAAATTTCAGTGATGTCTCAAACACATTTTGTTTTTTTGAATTTAAAGATAAGAAGCACTTAATGAAAGGCCCTATAGTTATTGTTCTTATAATGCATCACGGACTAGCTTCTTTTTAGCCATTACTAAAAATTCACTTTACATAATTTTGACTGTTTGTGGCCAACTTATTTTTCTGTGAATTCACAAAAACATATTTTTCAGTGTAGTCAAGTTCTTAAATTCATTGATTACGGTCTAGTCTTTTCTGGAAATATGTTTAGTCGAGTTGGTAACGCAAAATTTCAGTACAAATAACTCAACGTTGTGCTGAGTAATTCATCTGTGATGAATCTCATTAACAGATTTTTCCAATCTGTAATCTTTTACGGTAGAAAATGTTAGTTATCAACTTTAACTATCGATTTTTCAACTGTGTAAGTAACATTGATTTCATGAAAATATCAAAAGAAAGCGGTTTTTCAACTTTCAAGAGAATTTTTTTTTATAATGAACGAATTGTTCTTTGACCGGTGCTCATCTGACAAAAAAAAGATTCAATTATTCGTCTCCAACTCAAATGAGTGAGGAAGAACACTAACAATATCATCAGTGGATCAATGTAGGTCTTCCAATTGAAAATATAGATATTATATAAAATCTAAAACACAGATCATTGTTAAATCTATTTTGGTGCTAAAGCACGAATAAAAATACAAAAAATAATTGAAAATGTCGAATGAAATTGCAACACAATAAAACAACGCTTTGCACTCGACTGTGTCTTTTAAAAAACGTTATATTCATGTCACGAAAAGATATCACTTAGGAGAAGCGTGAGTACGTAAGGAATGATGGAATCTAGAAAGTATAAAGTTTAAAGCTAAAAGAGAGGGTGCGGGGAAATGTATTCATTTCACCAAAGTCTCGGATTAGGCTAAAATCATAAGAAAACGGGACGCATAACAACTAGATGTTGACGGTATTGATATACAGGGTGTAACTGAATGAGTGTAAAACATTTAAGGAGGTGATTCCTCATTGAAAAAACGATAGGATCTTTCATATAAAGAAATTTCATTGGAGCATCCCTTGTTAAGATACAGCCCCTTAAAGGGGGTACATAAAATTTGTATAACAATTTTTTTCACAAGCACTAAAAAAGTTACAATATTGAAATTAACTTGACGTTTTGTACTACCAAAAAGGCACTTAGCCAGGAATTTATTTGGTTTACTCCATGGTTGTAAGGGGTGGAAGACGCAACCCCTAAAATTTATTTCCAATGTAACTTTTTGTCTTATTATTTGTTTACCATTTAAAAATGTATTTCCGATACCCTGTTTCATTCTAAACAAAAATGTCTCCTGGGCTTTTTTGCCCAAAATAAACCAGTTCGCAGCAAAACATTATTTTAGGAACAACTACAGAGATATATCGTCATAAATGCGAAAATACGAAACTAATCTATCTAGTAGGTCGCTATTAGCGATAGCGACAATTAAATTGGTATGACACTGTCAGTTTATGAATTTTCGAAATTGAATCAATACTAATTGTGTGTTGTTGCTCTGTTCTTAATTTGTTACTTCAATAATTCACTTGTTATTAAAATGTCATACACAAATGAGGAAATGGATATGCATTACGTTTAGGGTCTGTCGCAGGGGAATGGGTTAGAAGCTTCTAGAAGATATGCTGAAATGTATCCTCAACGGCAGCATCCTTCACATAGAATATTTGCTCGACTTCATCTAATATTACGGGAATATGGTTCATTCGATAAAAGAACGCAGGATTGTGAACACCACAGCTTGAGGAAGCAGTACTTAATTTGATTGAGGAACAACCTACTACCAGTACTAGAAAGATTGCTTTCCAGCTAAATATTGATCATATGACGGTATTTCAAATTCTAAAGGAACAACTTTTATACCCTTACTATCTGCAACGAGTACAGGCACTGTTACCGCGAGACTTTCCGAACCGTCTTGAATTTTGCAATTGGATGCTGGAAATGATTAGAAGAAATTGTGACTTTCTGAAGACGATAGAATTCACAGACGAATGTAGTTTTTCTCGAGACAAGATTATTAATTTTCATAATTATCACATATTGACTGATGAAAACCCTCACATTATTGTTGAAACTAACCATCAAGAACAGTTTTCTCTTAACGTGTGGCTAGGAGTTATTGGGGATGATTTAATTGGGCCTCATTTTCTACCTCCTCGATTAAATGGTGAGGCATACGTTCAATTTTTAAGAGAAGTGCATCCAGTACTGCTGGAGGAAGTTCCTTTGGGCGTCAGAAGGGATATGTTTTTTATGCATGATGAGGCTCCCACCCATTTTAGTCAAGTAGCACGTTAGCATTTAACTGAAACATATGCAAATCAGTGGATAGGTCAAGGAGGACTACAGAACTTGCCCGCTCGATCCCCGGATCTTAATCATCTCGATTTGTATATTTGGGGCCATTTACAGCATTTGGTTTATCGTACTCCTGTTCGCGATGTAGAGGACTTAAGTAACCGCATCATCGATACGTGTAGGGTAATCAGAGAGACTCCAGGAATATTTGAGCGAATACGTGGCTCAATGCGCCGACGTCTAGACGCATGCGTAATGTCTGAAGGTAGACATATTGAACATTTACTATGATTTCTACATGTTGTGTGTTTTGTTATCAATAAATTAGTTTTGTTCATTAGCCTCCAATCGTTTAATGCAGATACTAACTACAAAATAACAATAAATCCAGTTCGCATTTATGACGATGTATCTCTGTAGTTGTTCGTAAAATAATTTTTTGCTGCGAACTGGTTCATTTTGGGCAAAAAACCCAAGAGACATTTTTTGTTTAGAATGAAACAAGCCATCGTAAATAAATTTTCAAATGAAAAAAAAATAATAAGACAAAAAGTTACATTGGAAATACATTTTAGGGGTTGCGTTTTTCACCCCTCACAACCATGGGGTAAACCAAATAGATCACTGGCTAAGTGTCTTTTTGGTAGTACAAAATGTCAGGTTAATTTCAATATTGTAACTTTTTCAGTGCTTGTGAAAAAAATTGTTATACAAATTTCATGTACCCCCTTTAAGGGGCTGTATCTTAACAAGGGATGCTCTAATGAAATTTCTTCATAAGAAAAATCCTATCTTTTTTTCGATGAGGAATCACCTCCTTAAATGTTTTACATTTATTCAGTTACACCCTGTATATGGGCCAAAAGCCCGAAACACGTGTCTATGGTTTGCCACCTTCTCAAGTTCTATGTCCAATTATTAACTTCTGTATCTATATCAGAGCACTCAATAACCTTCATATTTGTATAATTTCTTGTAACCGGATATCAAGCAGGTGTTGATTTTGATAATTTTCTTGTAAATACAAGATCTTTTAACTGAAACCACAAATGTAATATGATGCAGTAACAGAATAATGGAAATATTCGAATATTGAAGTTGACGGATGCTTGTTTTTACAAAATTTAACAGTGTTACCAATCTATTCAGTTGAGGCAACTCAAAAACTTGTTTCATTGAACGCTAAGTTGAGATGTATCATAAAACACCATTAAGAGTTATTGTATAGTACCTCATCTATAGATAATTAAATAATAAAAATGTTTTGCCCAAAGTAAATAATGCTTCACATAATTCAATTAATGTAGAAATTGTAGTTCCCACTGAATTGAATCCGATATCGACTCTTTATGTTTCATTACATGTCATTGAAGATATTACCCCAGGTTTATCTAGAATTTTCAGGTTCGTTAATGATAATATTAAAATTTCAAATTTTTCCAAAATTAAAAGACATAACTCCATGCACAAACTGTTCGGATGTAGTTTACTACCTTGTCGCAGCTGTGATAAAATATATATATAGGACAAACATCCAGATTGCTGAGTGATCGGACCACAACACACAAGAGTGACAGTTGGTTGCACGAGGAGAGATGTGCATTGACTGAACATGTCTCTAAGGAAGGATACAGCATGGAATAAAACTCAATGAAAATTTTATCTATAGAAAAAAACACTACCAAGGGGTTTTTCTTGGAAATGATACTTATAGCGTATTCGAATTATTTTTTAAATTTAAAAAACGATTTGAATAACTTGTGTGAAATTTTTTCTTATTTAATTTGTATGGATTATCATAAAACGAGAAAAAATCATAAGATTTCCTCGACTAGTGTTCATATCACAGATTGAATCTTTCAGATATACACATACACCATCAGCAGTTTAATAAACTTTCATACATAAAATTCATGTCACTAACTTATTTTATACATTTAAACATTTATCCAGATGTTACATCAGTTTCAAAGTGTAATCATATCTGAATATATGGTAGCCACAGCCAAGCAACACCCCAGTTATTTGGCAACAGGGCTATGTTTCGGGTCACAGATCATATATTTGTTGATGTCGAATGTCAATTTCAACTAGAGATTTGTCATTGGCTGTGACTATACATGTATAAATCAATTACATGTCAACTTCAAAATTTGATATTTCTCTTTATGGTTTTTCTCTTTGAAAAGATTAGGTACCTATATATCATTTATGATGTAAATTGATTATGTTTGTCATCAACTTCCTGAAGTTAATTTTTGGTCTCTACATCTATATGTTGTGTCCACATTTGAATAATCCTGCCACATACACTGTAAATTGTGATTTTACTGATCTCTTTTTATAGATCCAATCTCTCTTATCCATATTGTGGCTTTCCTGATGATGATCAATATAAGATATATGATGGGTTGTTTTGCTGGGTTTCATTTCGTGTTCTGTGTTTTTGATCCTCACAAGGATAGTTTTCACGATGTTTCGCCAAACTCTCATTTGCCATCCTCTGGTGATGTCCGGGTGAGCGAAATAATATTTGGGTATGCAGCAGGTCAAAACACAGATTCCAATCTTTCGACAATCTTCATTATCATCATCAGGGACGTTGATAAGAGAAACAGTTAGATCTATAAATAGAGATCAGTCAAAACAACTTCCAGTGTATATGCTTTGCTTTATCTATTCAAATAGGATACATCCTAATATATACAACAATGATAGTAATGTTAACATTAATATATACATATAAATACAATAATACAAAAAAGATCTACTTATATTTGTTAATAAGTAGTCTTACCTACGACAACTGAAAATACAAAAAAAAATTTAAGATATAAAATATCACATAATATTTTAATGGTCTCTTAAATGGTCTAATAATTTTTTTTTGAACAGAATGAGACAGTTGGAAGACTTTACATTTTCAGGTAAGACTGTTGTACTTAATAAATCCTTTGAACATAAATGTTTTAGTGTTGAATGTTTTTGTTTGATTATTTACATACTGGTGTATTTGATTATTAAAAATCACAAATTTCTGAAAATATGAGGGTAGAAGGTTATGTAACATTTTGTAAATATAAACCATCGTTGAATATGTAAGCCTACTTTCTATAGATAACCATTCTAGAGTATTTAACATTAAAGATATATGGGTACTCTTGTCACATCTCAAAATAATCCTCATTGCGCGATTCTGTAGTTTTTGTAGTGTTCTCATTTTATTCAAATCACTTGTGAGTCGGACAATATTCAAAATGTGGTTGTATAATTGTCTTATATACAGTCATCCGTGATTACATAGTTAAGTGTTGGGATACTCTTGTGAAAAAATATAATTTCTTCAAAAATTTTTTCTGTATGCAGGTGAAATGGTTATTCATTGATAGATGATTGTCTAACATGAATCCCAGATATTTGTGAGGTTAAGCGGCAGGATGATCAAAATTTGTACACATTATATCTACGAGTAGAGACAATAATATAACCTCAGGAAGTTAACGAAACAAACAATATTTTATATAATAAAACAATATTTCATTTTTCAAAAACAGCTGTTATTCCTTGATGAGAAAAATTGCCGATCATGTGGAAATATCAAAATTGAAGTTGACAATTAATTAATTCGTACATGTGTAGTACCAGCCAATGACAAAGCTCAAATTCACGTGACCGTAGCAGTGTTACTTGGCTGAGCCTAACACATACTATATAATTACACTACACTTTAACAATAAATTGACATCTGAGTTGAAAATTGAATTATATAATGAAAATTGGTGAAAAATGGCTCGTGTAAAACACATCAATAATTGAGAAATTATTAGATGAGTTATCATGATGAATTATATGTGATGAAAAATATACCTGAAATAATAAACATGAAAGATTCAATCTATAAAACGGAAATTGGAAGAGAGAATCTGATGATTTTCTCTCACTTCAGTATTATCCATACAAATTAGGTAAGAGTTAATTCAACTTAAGTGATTTGAGTCTATTTTTTTTCAAAGAATTATTTGATCGTGCTATATGTAAAATTTCTATGACAAGCATCTTGGAAGTGTTTTTTTCTGAAGATAATTCAGTTCATATAAAATGATTCTCTCAAAATATATTCAAAAATGGAATAACTGTAAATATCTTAGAATTTTTTGGTTCATTTCTGAAGATGGAGGCAGATTTTGGTCTCCGAAACGTAAAGATAAGTATTATATTATTTCTTAGCAATTTTTTTGATAGGCAAAATTGTTAAATACGACAAGTTACTGATAAATAAAACATTTTTTTTGTGGAAAATACTTCGATTTTACGCAGTAACTTATCGGGGTAAACTGAAAAGATTGCCCTTTCTACACTTGTATAAATTTCTTCATTATAATTTTTATATTTTTCAGTTTTATTATTATTAATACCTACCTTCAAAAATAAAATAATTATTTCTATTGAAACAATACACATAGTACTTTCATATTACATATTCCATATCGCATATTTTGTAAAAATAAGATTTATATTACATCGTGCAGGGGGATAAGGGTGCAAGTGAGCAACCCTGTAGCTGTGTAATTTCACGATTCGCTGCGTCTGTCGCATCTTCGCCTCTGTACCCAATATGATGACCTGGCAAACCGTGTTTCTCTATCCGTTCTATCATTCATCGTGTGCCTTGAACCTGATACGGGAATGAAAATAAATCTCATTGGGCATTGCAGAATCAGGAAAGAAATATGAGTGAAATAACATTCATGATCATAAAGTTTAAGGAGCACATCGTTTAGAAAATGTTATTCGTTGAATGCAACCAATCAAAAAAAAATATTGATTGGTAATCATGGTATATCATATATTTTCAATATTGTTTCGTCCTACCACGGTCAACTATATGTGGGGTCTCAAAAATAATAAGTAATTCACTAATGAAATGCTATGACTTCATTCGATAACACAAAATACACTCAAAAGTCCGTTTGATTCTGCCACAACCATCTAAGAGGATCATCACCATTGCAAGGCGCCAACCTTTCAATGTGGACAACTAGTTCTTTGCTATGTTATTTACTAAATACAACGGAGCAAGTCTTTTATTTTCTTGCTCAACAAGTAAGAGCTTTCCCATCTCCTCACCAAATTGGGGTAGATTTCCTTTCAACTTTGGGTTTGTTTGTACTAAACACCACCTCCTCATTAAAACTCTGTGTCAATGGTTTCCTCGTATCGCTACATGTTCATCCAGTCGCTAATAATCTGTAGCCATTTCCTGAGGTGATTGAATTTCGCCTCGTTTGTTGATTCCCTCGGTAAACTCTTTCTAAGCACCTTTTACCCTTATACCAACCACTCTTCCATGTCATGACTATAGTTGACTCCGTAGTATCTGAGTCAAGCTCGTGCCAGAGTTCTGATGAATCCGAAGTATTTTCCTGTCTTGGTGTTGGTATTTTTATGTCTTGGTGTTGGTATTTTTATCTATTGGTGTTGGTATTTTTCTGTTTTGATGTAGGTCCCGCACATATCTGACGTATGGTCTTGGTGTTATGATATAGTGAAATACTGTTGCTCTTCTTCTGCAATTGGTGGATCGTTTCTTTGATATGTCCTGAAACCTTCTCAACAGTCCATCTGCAAGTGTCCTAATTGTCCGCAGTTTTAGAAGCACTCCTAAGGGAAAAATATATGTTACAGACGGTTTTTATAACGTCTTCCTCAATATCACCTCACACTTGTTCAACTTTTTTGGTTATTTCTATCTAAAAGATTCTTCAAAACTCACTGATTTTAATAATGGTGATTTATTTCCGCTGCTCGCCTGAAACATTCCCAATTCTTGGTCTAGGTATTCATCTTCTCTTTTCATTTATTGTATTCTAATTATTTTGGAAACGTCCCTTTTCCTGTTGCTCTAGTTGTATTTTGCACTAGCTCCAGGTATTCTATTTGTTTCATTTTTTGCTCATCATTCTTTTTCTGTTCATGTTCTCAACTGTAGGTACGACTTAAAATATCTGAAAAAAAATCTGTTTGCCGCCATTTCTCATTATCATTCACTCGTATATTTACCATCTGAATACTCCCAATAGTTTTTTACTGTCAATTCTCACTCCATTTCTGTTGCGTTTTAGTGGTTGGTTGTGATAAATGATACACCCATTCTAGTCCAATAACTTTCTTCAATAATTCAAAATACACTTCAATAATAATAAGAATAATAATAATAATAATAATAATAATAATAATAATAATGTTTTCAGTTCCTGGAGAGACGAATATCGTCAGAAAAGAGGAGGAGAAACGGATAAAATATCGAGATTTTCTCTTCGAACTCCGCAGACTCTATCCAGATCACTCTGTCAAGATGGTCGTTCTGATTATTGGAGTCCTTGGTGGAATGATGTCTTCTCTACTCTCGAATATTAAAATGATATCGGATTGCCGCACTCAGGCAGAAATCTTAGCCGCACAGATTCAGCAGGCTGTCTTTCTTGGCTCACTGCGCTTGCTCAGGGCACATGATTCTCGGACCCAATGATTACTTACCCCACGGTGTGGGGAGTGGTCATTGATTGATAATACTGGCGCGCCCTCCCGAATGTATCGGGGCTTCGGGGGATAGGGCCTGACCAGCGCACACTACGGTTAAAAAAAAAATAATAATAACGTAAAAAAATATACAAATATATATTACAAAAGTCACATACAATGTTGGTGTAGAATAAACTAGTTACCCACAAAAATCAATTCTAGAACATTTTCATTTCGAAATCACAAGAATAAGGAATGAAATTAAAATTCACCGCGATGAATCTCATCAATCAAACGATTCATTTCTGGATAATCAGATTAAATATCAATATTAAATAATAATCGTAGTTTATTCATCATAACAATAACTGATATTCATTGGAAGTATAATCAACTGAGATGCTATCCCAAGTTTTGCCTTCTAGAAATTTCTTTAACAGTTCATAGTATTCGGAAATATTCCACAACATTCCAGAACATTTCAAATCTTCCTAAGATTTTGTCTAGAACGTTCGGAAACATTCCGGAATATCCCAGATCATTGTGAAATGAACAGGGAAGTTATGTGGCCGGTAGCGCTCTATCTCGTCCTTCAAGAAGACTCCCCTTTTTACCTAAAGGACGTGCTATGGGAGATATAACAGATGGAAGTTTTGACCCCTAAAAAAGTATTTGAGAGCATTCCATATTAACCAAGAACATCCCGGATTTGTGGAATTTCAGAACTACCAATGAAGTTATGTGTTGAATAAGGTTCACGTTTTGACGTGGAGGGCGTACTTTCAAAATATGAGGGTTTGAAGGTTGAGAACTTACTAGAATAGACTTAAATATTCGAGAGTACTCTAGAACATTCTACTATATTTCAGAACATCTTGGTACATTCCTAAATGATGTGGAATATTTGAGAACAATTTGTGGAACATTGTAGAACACTCTCAAATGGTGTTTAATGTTCTGGACCTTTCGTGGGGACCTTATGAAGCCGATTATGTATGAATGAATCCATTCATTGATAGGAATAAAGCAAAATCCATCAATTACTTTTATTTCATTTTTAACCTTTCATTCCACTACATGATTTCATAACAATGCGAAGCTAGGAATAGATACAGTGTGTGCGATTTCAAACCGCAACACCCTGTTATTTTGGAACCTATCAACTAATTTTGAGAAATGACAATTTCAAGTTATGGTACTCGTCGAGTTCCATCCAAATATGATGGCAGATAGAATTATTCTCATTTTCAAGGCTTACTATAACCTGCAAAATGGGTCGAAATTTCGAGTAGGACTATTAGGAATTTTTTTATCGGAAAAGCGGTTGACTCATTCGATTTGGGCATATTTCAAACATCTAGATTCCAAGTTTCAGCCCAATATCTCATACAGGGTGTTAGTTATATGATGACAAATTTCCAAATCCATGATTTTTTGACTAACCCTGTATAGTCTATGAACTTTACAGAAAAGATGAAGTAACCATTCGATGAAATAATCTGGCGCATACTCAGATACGACGTTACATAGGTTATAATCGTTTAATTGTAATAGTTTAATTAAAATCAACAAATGAAAAATTGAAAACGTGTTTTTAATTTTTGAAAAATTACCAACGACGAAGATCAATTAAATGATAAATGGAACAGTTTTTTCAGATATTAGAGTTTTCAATATATCCTTCAAGTTCTATACATTTTTCATAACGTCGTCTCAAATTCTGGCGTATCTTCCTTAATTGGCCTGGTGTTATTTCACCACAATTTCGCCTTATCATCTCCTTTAATTCGTTTTAATTTCGTGGTCTATTTCTATAAACACTTTCTTTCAAATATTCATACAAAAAAATATAATGGAGTCGAGTCTGGTGATCGAGGGGGCCAACAAATAAAAGTGCTGTTCCTTCCAGTCCATTTTCCTTGAAATTTTTCAAAGAGATATTGCCGCACAACAATCATATTGTAAATGGAGGTACCGTCTAGCTGAAATATAACATTTCTGCGTTCTTCAGAGATATTGGCTTGAAACATAATATATAGGGGTTTGAAATATTCCCGAATCAAATGGGCTATTAATTTTTCCGATAAAAAATACCTAATGGCCCTTCGCGAAATTTCAACCCATTGAGTAAGTCATAGTAGGCCTTGAAAAGAAGTAAAATCCATATCTATCAATATCTCTGAATAGAGTTCGTCGAGTACGATACTTTGAAATATATATGGGTTGCAAAATAACAGGGTGTTGCGGTTTGAAATCGCACACAGTGTATAATAATTTAATATTTTTATAATCACATAAAACCCATTTCGATGAGATGCCCTCTGTAACTCGTTCAGTGGGGAACACACAAACTACGAGTTAGGTGAATATTACATTTCATCTCATAGTTGGCTTCGCCGAAATATAGCGAGATGAAGCGGCATTATTATGTTGAGGTCACAGGTCTAGGACGCATTGTCTCCCGCTGAGAACTGCCGTTTCGGCGAATGTCCTGGCCTGGGGGGGCGCCATTACCTCTACGGGGGGTCTTTCAAAATCCCTGCTCTACCACGCCCTGTCTAGTGTGGGACTGTTTTGTTTTTCCGTCATCATTGTTGTTATTGTTGCTGGAAATATTACATGAGATAGGTACGAAACAGGAAAAATGATAACATGACTGGATTCTTGTTTATTAGAATCGGTTCATCTTCTAACATATGGGGCATAAATTATTGAAAATGAATCATCATAAACATCTTCAAACCTATTCTTTGGTGATAATTGAAAAAAGGAACAGATCGTCGTACCCTATCGATATTCTCTATTTAGGATTCTTAGACCCTTTGATAACCAACTAGTTGGCTAAATCGGATTGAAGAGACTGATAACATGATTTTGCATGATGTTATTATTCACTTTCAACAATATGGAGCTCCAACACATTACTTTCTCTCAGTTAAACAGTGGCTAAATGATTTCCTGATGAATTTATAAGTCGAAGAGGAGAAATAAATTGGTCTCCTTGATCATTTGACTCACTGGATTTCTTCCTAGGGGGCTTCTGAACTCGATTTTTTGCACGTTTCTGGACGTTCTCATCACAAATTTCAACAATTTCTTCTCACACACTGCTTACCGAGAACCAATCCATATCAATCACTACGTCAATGATAAGTCCCATCACCACCCTGCCAGTTGAATTCCGTTTCGATTTCTCTTATACACAAGTCCATCAGACTCACTGACAACCACGATAGATTCAAGAAACTGGATGAACTTAAATCCACCTTTCGCCAAATCGACTATCCTAAACCTCAAACCCAAAGATGCATCCAACTTTAGTGAATCCATAATTCCCATCTCAAACAGCACAATGAACGGACGGACCACCCAAAAGTTTTTCTGCTTTATATTCAAGAAGCTAACTATTAAATTTCCACTTTTCTACGAACACCTGAGGACACGATACCCAATGGTGACAACATGATAATCTTATCAATCGTATTTAACATTTCAGATCATTGCGAAACATTAAAGAAAACTCTCAAATGTTGTGGAATTTTTAGAACAATGTGAAACCTCATTAAACCAGAGGTAATAGTTTAGCGGAAGGAGGAGACATTACAAATTATTTCGAGAAAATGACAGGCTAGTCAATCGAATTCAAAATTGGCACTTTCGAAATATAAAATGATTTAGGATCTCAAAATCAATATCTCCAGGATAGAGTCACTAGAACATTCATTCTAGTCACATTATCTAATCTGATGCTGAAAATCATATGAAATGATGGAGGGAATTGAAAAAGGAATGAGAAACTACTACATTTATTGCCGATATCAGTTCAAAAGATACGAATAAATTCTGCAATGGAGTCAAAGTGAGAGTGCAAATATCCCATCGTGAATGGATAGGAGGAAGAGTCGTTGGACATGTCAACCATAGTAGGCAAGTTATCGTCAAAACAGATGATGTATTAACAAAAATACCAATGGAAGTAAACCCTTTTCTTCGAACAGTAGTCACCTCCAAACACCACAGCTTAAGGCATAGAAAATAAATTTTCAATCAGTGGGACGAATTAACTATTACACCTGTTGTGAAGGTCACAAACGGATAAAACCACAACAAAACAGCCACTGCATCGATTTCGACAAAACAAAAATTTTACAGTTCACAACAAAACACGCAACTCAGACTAGTTTTTGTCTGTTTGGTGGAATTGGAGTTTGTTTTTGAAACTAAAACAATATTTTTGTTTTTTTTTTTAAACAAATCGCAAGCGAGTCCATTTGGTGGATATCCGTCTCCATATGGGGAATTTAGCATCATTACTCATATATCTATACTTATAAATACTCCGTACTGGTGAGTCTTACTGATAAAAATAATAATTGCCCTCTTCAGGGCAGCTGCCCGAACAGCTGATGAACTCGGTTTAGTTTTCGACAATGAACGAAGTGACCTCACTTCTGCGGAAACACAAGGATAAGCCAATGCATGGACATTGGCTTATCCTTGTGGGCATGGGCATTAGCAATGCATCAAAGCGCCTGACTTTCGTTTTCCTCAAGTCGAGTGGGCTGTTGATGGTTGTTCTGATTATTGGAGTCCTTGGTGGAATGATGCCCTCTCTATTCTCGAATCCTAAAATCATACCGGCTTGCAGCACTAAGGCAGAAATCTTAGCCGCACAGATGCAGAAGGCTGTCATTCTTGGCTCACTGCGCTTGCCCAGGGCACATGCTTCTCGGAACCAATGATCACCTACTCCACGGTGTGGGGAGTGGTCATTGATTGATAATGCTGGCGCGCCCTCCCGAATGTATCGGGGCTTCGGGTTATAAGGCCTGACCAGCGCACACTACGGTGAAAAAAATATTAATAATAAATGGTCTTTGTTTAACGTGGCGCAGTTTAGCAAAGCGCTATTCTTCCACTCAACCAGGTTTGAGAAAAATAAATGGCAATTTCAGGACATTAGTAAAATGGAATTGAATCACTGTTGACTGGGCAATTCAGTTTTAAGTTCACTTTTGAATAACGGTAGTGATGAATTTTTCAAAGATTCACTGAATGAGTTATACATTGTTACAGCATGATACGTGAAGGATCGTTCATAGATAATGCTGTTATGTTTCAGAATGTCAAAATTATTGTTAAATCTAAGGTTTTTTAAGTGTATCTGGTGTCTGGGAAAGAGTTTATTTGCCAAATAAGTGGGTTGTTGTTTTTTTATCAGTTTGTGAATGAAAAGGCGAAATGTAATTCTCTTCTGTTTTGCATTTTTAACCAATTTAGTTGATTGATTGAAGGGGTCACATGATCTCTGTAATTCAATCT
Organism: Leptinotarsa decemlineata; assembly: GCF_025532065.1. Taxonomy (NCBI): domain Eukaryota; kingdom Metazoa; phylum Arthropoda; class Insecta; order Coleoptera; family Chrysomelidae; genus Leptinotarsa; species Leptinotarsa decemlineata. The sequence continues at coordinate 6,904,037 of NW_027412694.1, read as the reverse complement.
GAATATTAGTCTAATACAGGCGTTCTGTATTTTCTGAATTCTTGCAGAAGTTATGGAATCGATACAAGGACCATAGACGACATCGCAATAATTAAACATAGATAGAATCAGTACGTATGAAAGGGTAATTTTGAGAGACCTAGTAAGATAGTATATCTTTGAATACAGATGTTTCAGAGTACCGTAAGACCTTCGAATGAGAATATTGACTTGATGAACAAATCTGAAGTTGAAGTCTATATGAAGTCCTAAACATTTTATTTTGTCAGTCAATTCCACAGAATATCCATCAATATACAAATCGATATTATCTATGGCCCTTTCACGATCTTTGGCTTTTCAAAAAATTATTAAAGATTACTAGGATTAAGGTTTTTACAGTGTTTATACAGTGTTTTATATCATTAATGAGCAATGTTTCGTGATCAATAAGCTGATTTACTTTATCGGAATAGTACAAGTTAGTGTCGTCTGCATATGTATGAATGCTGAATAATTTAAGAACCTCAGAGAAGTCAGATGTGTAGATAATAAAGAGTAGCGGGGCGAGAATTGAACCTTGCGGGGCTCCATGACATACACTCATATTATCAGACTGACTACCCTTTATCACAACACGTTGCTTTCTATTTTTTATAAGTCACATGCCTCCATACTGAAATCAAAAATACCAAGTTTAGCGCACATCAGATTGTGATTCATGGTGTCGAAAGAAAGGGTGATCTTTTCATTATCGGTGACTGAAAAAATATCGTCGGTGATTTTCAACAGAGCAGTGATATATAGGTGCTTCTTAGATCTTGGGTGTGCACAAAGGATTTTCAAATATTCGAACTGAGGCGCCCCCCATGGGGGTAAAAGGGGTGCATTTACTTATGGAAATTACCTTTTCATTACTGTTTCTCCGTACGGCTATATTTTTGGAGGCTGGAACTTTGTACGTAGGTTTGCTTTATGTTATAGATGTGCAATAAGGAAGGATTTTCAAATATTCCAACTGGGGCGCCCCCACTGGGGATAAAAAGGCAGCGTTTACATATGAAAATTATCTTTTCATTACTGTTTCTCTGTACCGTTATATTTTCTGTGGCTGAAATTTTGTGTGTAGGTTCATTTTATGTTGTGTATGTGCAATAAAACAGAATTTTCAAATAGTCCAACTGGGGCGCTAGCCGCATAGAAAAAAGGAGCGTTTATAAAATAAAATCACCTTTTCATGACCTTGAATTTCCGGTGAATGAATTTATATTTAGTTTCGGCATTGCACGTGTGCGAGCCGAGTGGGTGGCTAGTATGATATATAGTTACAATAAACTTTTTTTTAAGATTCCACTTCATATCACACCCTGCTCATAAAACAAAAACACAATCATCACCATATTACTGGAGTTCAGTCTCAACACCAAAACGTTATTTCTAACACCTCAACACGTGTTTCAATCACCAGGTCATCATCTTCAAGAGGTTTAATCTTCCTTTTGAAGATTATCATTTGGTGATTGAAACACGTGTCGAGGTTTAAGAGGTTTAATCTTCCATTTGAAGATTATTACGTGGTGATTGAAACACGTGTTGACATGTTAAAAATAACAGTTTCGAGTTGGGAATCTCCAGTAATATTCATTACTACTACAAAGGTTCCAAACAGTACATCACAAGTAGATTAGGTATTCTCATCCATCATTAAAAATAGTCTTCTCCAGGTTTGATTTTGATGTAGCTACTGTCTTGCAGAAGCTATTTCCAAGTGTCTCGGAAAGAAAAAATTTATGTATAATAAGTGAAGGTAATACATTTTGAAGTTGTGACTATTTATAGAATGGATCTAGAATTCATGATTGAAATATCCTCTTCAACTTTTCAATGCTGAAGATAATGTTATACCATATGGCATATTGAAAAAAACATCGTATTCAATCATCAGCTGGGTTAGGATAGGCAGATAAGCATTGTATAAACGTCAATTTTTTGACATCAAAAAATTAAGTCATGCATTGCTTGAACTCTCAAGATGTAATAAATTCTAACCTCATATTTTGGTACATACAAAGTTAGTTATGATGAAAAAGGAACCAGAAAAACTTGTCTCTGATATTATTTTTTTTGGAAACGCGCTTTTATAAGATATATGATAGATATATGTTATCATCTATTAATTTTATAAGATGAACTCTGAGAATAAATGATGAGTCTAGAGATTCCTCTTTTGAAATACTGAATAAGTGTTTGGAACCAACATATCAGCTGAATAAAATATAATAATCGTAAACGGTGTAACATAATTGAAACTTTCTACATATTAGGGATGATGACTTTTTGTACACACTGAAATATGATGTCTGAGATCTTTTTATTGTTATCACCAAACCAGCGGTTATCTCTGTCCAGAGAAGAACCTCGAGAAAAAATCTGAACCGACCGATTTCCATCTCAAAAACGATTTCTCTCGCTGCTCTCCCTCTGAACCCATTAATCCCACACGTACGGCAACAAAAAGAAGGACCAGATAAGCCTCTCGTAGGTCGCGTGTGCGTTTGGATACAATTAAAGATGTAACATTCCCAAGAGACTGAGCAATGTCGGTCTCCGAGGACATGGCCATTCTTAGAGTCCTCGCGACGTCGATCCTTAGGGAGCGCAGGACTGTCCTATTCCGTTGAAATTTGTTTAGGAGAGGTTTCATTCAGACGAAGCAGTGAGGGGGTGTAAGGAGAATGACAATAGTGAATTTACAAAGGGATTTCACTTGAGCTATCCACATGTAGATATTTTCTATAGGCGAAAAATAATCCATCATACTTCATTATAGCGTACGCAAAATATTTTTAGACGAGAGCGACTGTATTAGAAACTGATAGAAACGATAGAAATGCAAGTGAACAATCGCACGCGACAAAAACATATCGGGTGTTCGAAAAGTCTCACTATGGACTAATATCCTCGAAGTCAGTAAAGGTGAAAGAAGATTTAAATCATCAATAAATTCAGTCTGCTCTGCAGGTGTATGAACCATATCTAAACAAAATAGCGTGAAAGTATAATAAAAGACTTTCGGTTCAATGACCACATTTGTTGTTTTTATTGGGAATGGTATCAAATTTTTTTGTAGATGGAAAATTTGAAATGTTTCAGACTCTATTGAATCCATCAGATAGTTAGAAACGTTATTCCAATATTAATTTGTTAGGAAATTCTGTATGCCTTTTCGAACAAAAATAACGTTGGCAACAACCATCGCAGAAAACGATCAAGAAAATGGAAATAAATAAAAACAATAGCTGATGTAGAAACCTATATTCAGTGCTTTTCTCGTTAATTTCACTAAAAAACTAGATTTTTTCAACAAAATCAATAACATATTTCAAATCCATTCAACATAAAATTTTGATTCCTTTATTTTTTAATAATAACCACTTATTAATGTTGATAACTTCATCGATCTTCTAGATTTTTGATATATGTAGTAAAAGTAATCGATTTTAAGCAATTTGACTCTCAGCTATATCGCCATATTCCGTAATAATTATATTCTTTTATAGCGTCGTTGAAGAGATAAAGTATTGAAAGCAAGTTTAGATGTTGAATCGGTTTTCATCTAGATAACAGAATAGCCCATTGTTCTTCTCCTATTTTATGATGGAGAAAAGGTATGTTTGCTCTGTGTTTTCCCTTAATCAACTATCGCCCAGTCAAGAACGACAACCTGCATGAGTAAAAACTTCTGCAATCTGATAATCAATGAGGTCTAACTTTTCAAGGAGTGATTCCTAGCAAAAACTGACAAAGCGTAACGAATATCGATCATCCCACAGTTGGGATCCAACCAAAGTTCACGTAGTTGTTCAAATGAATATCCGGTTGCCATACTACTAATTGAAACTGAAATTAAACTCAAAAAGTTACACGATTCTGATTTTCATCAATATTTATTGCGGTAGCCTCTTTATTCTCCCATAAAATGTCCAGACAAGATCTATCATGGCACTGGTCGTATTACAACTCTGTCCACTGTCCATCTCCTGAATAGCACGTTGAAAGGTAGGACCTTGTTAATCATCACATTGCACAATTTTTGGCTTCAGCGTATTTTTATTCGTGAAGGGACGACAGCTGGTCAACGGGAAACCCTATTTCAACACATCTGCGAGTTTTCTTCAACCACAGTCGGCTAAACAACCCTAAATAAAAGTTCAAATAATGTTATTCAAAAGAAAACTGTAAAAGAATGATTGAAAAAAGTCCTGCTGATAGTTTCTGAAATATTGAAACAGGTATTTTGCAACTCTGTTTATTAAAAAGAATCATATGTATGGGGCCAGAGCCATTACAAAAAATCGCAGTAAAAAATTCAACTGCAATTTAATAAGCAGATTGGCTTTTGTACGCTGGTGCAGATTACTAATTGAAAAAAAAAAACTTCAACAGACAAGGACTTGTAATATAATTTGGTATGGATAATATGTATCTGTATCTGTATCTGTAGAGTAGAGAAGGTGAGTGTAAACCCACAGCACTTAGGCTACATGTGACCCATTGGACATCCTCCCGAGGAGTTGTCCTCTTATGTCATCGTATATCCTGTCCTTTCCAGGAAGGTGGACAGGTTACTAAGAGACATCTCTTCTCCATAATAATAATAATAATCGTCTTTATCACTACAACCACACAAAAAATAACATTATCAAGTTTTAACTACATATATGAAGTTATAGTAAAAGGTGAAGTTCAATTTTCACAACTATGCAAATAATTGTTAAATTGTGGAATATTGGCAGGTTTAGGCCAAGACTTGCCGAACACACTCTGTTTTTGGCAACCTTAAGGTGTCTCACGGTGGCCTCCGCGAAGGTTTTGGAAGGTGCAGCGACATTACTGTCGTTGCGCGGCTTCTTTAACCTTCTTGGGGTTCCTTACGTGGAGTTGCACAAGTGAGGGAGCTTTCTTGCAGGTGCAGCCGGTTCCTTGCCTTTATTCAAGGCGGAGCTCTTGGCGCCCGCCGCAGGAAGTGCCCTTGCTGTTGGAGGTGGATTGGGGGAGGAGGAGGGTGCACTTATAGTTGCTGTCACTCCTGTTTCCTTCGTTCTCTTTCTTCTTTTGGCCTCTGCGCCGCAAATGCACTTTCGCCTTAGCCTTTGTATTACATCACGAGGTGATTTGCTATGTCCAGCCTCGTTCCAAGCGGTTGATTGGGGAAGACATTTCTGTTCATCCCCAGCCACTGCCTTAGATTGAGGTGAGCACTTCTATCCAGCCTCGGAATTGGTTTTTGTGTTTGTTGTTTCTGTGTTTGTTTCATTCATGTGTGTTCCCACGAGTAGCAAGGGAAGAACTGGTCACATTTGGCAGAGCCCAGAGGTAGGCTGATTACAATGAGGTTTAGTCCAGTTCCCCAAGTGGATCGTGCATAACCGCATATCACCCTGAGGCCATTCAGCTGTCGGCACGATTCCTTACACCTTAGCTTGGATAGGCTGGTCCACGATGGCATGTTTTGCAAAAGCTTTTGAGAAGTTTTGGTTTCCCTTACCCTACCCATTTTTTCCACTGACCAGGAGTCCGGCGACCCCGTCTGTAAGGCCACATGGGCGTCCCGGACAGGGCCTCCAGTCTCCTGGCCGTTCTCCTATCCGCCACCTGGGGACGCACCCGATAGGTAACCCAACCCACGAAATGGATAATCAAATATATAAAAATGGATGTTTGTTGGTTGGTTGGTTGATAAGTGATAAACTTCTACATCGCTCAACCGATCGTGATGAAACTTGACATGTATAAGTAATTTTTTAGAGAAAAGGTTTTTAGGCTATCAATTTTTCTGTAACTCGCCACTAGATGGCGCTGTAGAACAATTTTTTGAAAGCACTGTCCTATAACGCTGCGCACGCCGAAGTTCGTTGATTCTGATTCTGTCAAAACATTGGAACAGCAGCGATACAGCAACATAGTACTATTATGTAATAAAAAAACATAAATTTCAATCGAGTTGAATAGAAATGGTCAAATGAGGATGGGGTTTGAAATTGGAAATTAATTTTTGTAATATTCGGCTAAGTTTGACCTCCTGGAATTCATAAAAGTTCTACATGATGAAAAGTTTTTCGCAAGGCACTACATTTCTACATAAAACCAAATATTGGGAATATTCGCGAGACTTTTCATTTTTCCAATAATTCAATTCACATGCAAATTAATGTATGTGTACACTTAGCCGAAACTCGCAATATTTCATTTTCAACCCCTGAACACCACCTCCATTTCACCATTTCCTTTTATCTCTGGTGTAGTTTATGTTATTTCTATTAGTTATAACTCAAAAAAATGTGACTACTTCTCCTCTTTCTTGCCTGTTGACTTTTTAAATTTTTTTGCCATCAAAATTCGGCATTTGCACCTGCTTATTAACAGTTTTTGACTACTCGTATATATAGCTATAAAATAAGCAGTCACGGCAGGCCATATGTAATACAATTCTTACACTTTGTAATTCGAATTTGAGAATTTCTGAAATCGGATACTACCCAATACCACAAGGCATTGTAAATCAATCTGAAAATGCATTTTATTTCATTGATCTCAAAATAAGAATTTCTTCTTTTAAAATGGCATTGCAAGTTCAGACATTTGATTTTTTTGTCATATATAAATAAATAATGAGCTACTAAATAATATATGTACTTATATCTATGTATATAAAACTTGGAAAATATATTTGGATGATCAGCAGAACAGAAGTGTACTCTCATAACACAAGTTATTCCAATATTTTGATAAAATTTAGATATTATCATCTTCAAGGAAAAGCTACAAAATTTTTATGATGATAGTACAATATAAAATTATTATGAAAAGGTTCAACTTACTGTTAGTGAGGATGGCCGTATCGAAAGAATGTTACAATTGAAACATATCAATATAATAAACCAATTCACAATGCACTATCAATATAATAACACAATTAAAAGAGGTTGACTCCTCAGTGGATTATTGAATTAATTACCTAAAAATCGTTATTTGTTTTAAAATTATGGATTATTGGTGAAAGCCATGTGGTTGAAGAACAAATAAGACAATAAACAATTGACAATGACAGCTGTCATGTGATTCAGTTTGAAATGGTGTGCATTTTTGTCTGTGTTGAAACTATGGAACAAAAGAGAACTGTTATGGTGCAAGTGTGATGAGTGACATCTGCTGTTATATAAGTAAATCAATGAAGGAACCCAATATCAAATATGTCTATTATAAATTAATCAATTAACAACTCCCTTATTAGTTTTGAGGAGAACCAGTGAAAAAGTGTTATTAATTGAAAGTAAAACCCTGCCATAGGGAGGTTGGAGCTTTGTTGAAAATTATTCAAAATGTTATGAAATATATTAATGAATCATTCAGAATTATTTCTGGTTTGAAAATTATGTAAATTTTCATCAATATCTCGTAGGAATGCATAGATTTCTCTGGGGTAATCCATTTCTGATGTTATTTTGAAGCAATTATTTTATTGTAATATTAAAGCCATCTCCAAAAACAATCTTCCAGATTCATTTTTTCAATTGGTTTCAGTTGAGTTATAGACCATTTTATGACCTTCTTTGGAGACATGATTACTAAGAGCACATCTCTCATGATGTTATCCACTATCACTTTTATGTGATCTGATTGTATCCTTGAGTAGTCTGGAAGGTTGACCAATATATTCACTACTACAGTTTGAAATAGAATAAAATAGATTAATTGAGATTGAAAGTTTATAGGAGTTTTATGCTTGAGTTTTGAAAATAGTTTATTAATGGTTAATATGGTTTTGAAGACGAAAATATATGCTCCTCAGATTTAAAATGTCTTTCTGAAGAACGAGGTAAGTTATTTTAAATATTTAAATTTTTGAAAATTCTGGTTTACATGGTTCTGAAATCTATTTTTTCATTTAAATTTTTTTAAATTCTGCATAACTTAGGTGTCTTATCACTGATGTATGGTGAAGAAGAGAAGAGTATAGGAACTGGATGTAGATCAACCCCAATTGTCGGACTGATATCTATCAACTAGTTGTTATTGTTGATGAATGATATCTTCTCAAGTAAGAGTTATTGGTAATAATTTGAAAAGTTTATTTAAATTCTTGAATTGAAAAGAAGGATCGGAAATCTGTATATAGAATGCGGTTCTTCATTTGCTTGATGTTAATTTTTGTTGATTGCTTATGATATGACCAATAGTTCAGGAACCTACCAGAACTGATTGCTTACGGCTTACGAGTTGAGTATTATCTGGTGTTTTCACTTAAACTTGAGCATGTTATACACCTCTCCGGAATATAATTGTTTTCGACTTCGTCAGCGAGGTGCAGCCATGTTCTCAATATGTACGAATATGGAGTCGAAAAGAGTCTGGCGATATTTATATGAGCGATATCATTATGATATCTGACAATTTCATTATGAATTTATAAAAAATACAAAATGGAAGTGAAGTGTAGTTAGCAAAGATGAGAAAATATATTCTTTATAAGTTCTCAGTGTTGCAACTTATCAACGTTGACATTGTGGATATTTTTTTGATATTCTTTCAGCTTGAATTTGTTGTGATTGGGCATACGAGATAAATCCCTACCCGGAACGAAGAAAGTTTTACTTCTGTATTGTCTGATCCGTGCTGGGAATCGCACTCAAAAGGTACTACTCTGTTAGTCCTTAGCTTCCATACTTTTAGACACTAGCGGGTTGTCGCTCATGTAAGGAAGATTACTGTTCGGCGAAAAAACAGATTTCAACTTTATTTTTGTTTTACCCATAACGTTCAGAGATAGTCAGATTATGTTTTATACAAATTAAAGGTTCAAAATCATCTTCGCCATTGTAAATAAAAAATTATAAAAGTTTATATTCGTTTCTTTTTTACAACGGAATTAAATGTACCGTGAGCAGAACCAAACCAAAATTGAATTACCAAAACGATCACGATTTCTCATCGGTAAAAAAAGGTGTTCGTTCGATGGCAGTTTGCGATTGGCGACGCTTTGTTGTTTTGGTACCCACAATCACCTTGCTCTTGCGTGCGACCATCAGGTCGTATTCTCGAAAGAATCACATTGACCATCTTCGGTGTTTCTCACAGTGACAAAGCAAATTTCATTTCATTGGAGGCATGTGACTAGTTTGTGCTTATATTTCTGACAAATTTCTTATTTCTAAGGTAACGTCTTATTTAATGTACTCAATAAAACTTTTCAATTTAACAGCCCAACCTTATGTATCAATTCCGGAACGGAATTATTCAATTCCAGAAACATTAAAAAAAGTATTTCTGCAAATATGTCAGTTCAAAATCTTCCTACATTACATATACGGTACTTAATATAGAACTTAAAAAACACTTTTAATTCAGCAGAGGTTGGTCGTAAAATTTCAAGAGTCCTTTTTAACGAAAAATAACAAATGCATCTCACCAATCGAAAAATATTTGAACCGATATCAGAAAACTATTCGGTCGACTTCAAAAACTATGTTTGGTCAGGATGAGAAACATGTTCATTATTGAATAATTCATGAAAAGAACCCAGTGCGAAAAATGCATTCAAATTTCCACATAGCTGAACAATAAAAACATATTTTTTTATTTCGAAAACAAGAAGCAACAATAATATTGTATACGAGGAATTGGGCAAATTTCGTTTATGCAGTTGGTTACTTCGTTCAAAGGCAGATGGGGCGATGACAAACCTGTTGTTTGTTGTCCGCTTCAACCTAGTTCGAGGAATGATACTCTGAAAGAATTCGATTTCCAATTATCAGAAATCATCGGCTTTATGTTGATGATATACACTACCTTGCACTGAGAGTGACCAAACAGCCCGAAACCGGTCTTGCAAGTATGTTCCAATAATTGAAAATCTATTGCGGCAGTTGTATCGCCAACAGCATATGCAGAAATAACTTCAGTGAAGAATCCTGCACTGATACATGTCGGATATAATCCAACGCCCTTCGTGGTATTAGCCAGAGGAGTAATTGTTTTCTGATAGATGTTAGTCCATTAACCTTCAATGTAGGAAGTTGAGACTGGCCTGAACAAATTGTTTCTTTGGATGATTTGATTATATTTTAATGAGTTTGAGGTTGAGAAAAGTATTTTTAGATACAATAAAATATTGTCCAAATTGTGAGGAACTGATAAAGTTGAAAAAGAGTAAAAACAAATCATAGGTATAATATATGAGTTTTTCATGTTGAAATAAATAGGATTTTTTGTACTTGAATGAAAAAATTATTAAATAGATTGTAGATGGAGGATAAACAGAAATATCACTTATTATTTCCTGAATTTTTCCTGAATTTATCTTCCCAAATCAACACAAATACCTACATCAATATTTATTTTTCTTTTCGAAGGTGATTATCTTTTTGTGTCAAGGTCTTCGACAACTATGCTCATTATCCTCGTGTTATATCTGCAGTGGACTACTTTGAAGGAGGCAAAATAGAAATTGGTGAATAAATAACAATTTTTGGGGAAAAATGAAAAGTCGTTTCATTTTGTTGTGGATTTGGCCGCGATGGTAGTGCGCCCGACTCACGATCGGAAGGCCGTGGTTTCGATTCCCGCCTCGACCAGATATTTTTCTCGAGAAATTTATCTGATTGAAGCTGAGATGATTCTGCAACCGTGTTAGGAATCACACGTTAAAAGGTAAGACCTCGTTAATCCATAGCTCGAACAAGTTTCTCCACCTCTGAAAGTTGTCGTTCGTATAGGGGCGACAGCTGAATAACGGAAAAACGGATTTTAAACAGACAGATTTTTTCAAGAGAGTAGTATAATTCAGAAACAATAGTTTTCACCTAACATGCTCATCAACAATAAGGCATGTACAAAAATCTAATTATTTTTTGGAATATTTTGGATAAATTTTATTTAATTTGTAGAAAATTATTGGTGAATAATCAAGAAATGAATTCTTGATTACCTACATCTACATGTAGGACTTCTGAATTTGTCCTTTATTTCAATATATTCATAATCAAATGTTATTTCGAAATAGGCTGAAATTTTGTGTTTCACCTTACTGAAAGCCAATATTTTCTGGCAACACCGTGGATATATTTCATCAGAGTACTTGAAAATAAATGTTATCTTCATCATACATATAAGAAATTACACATTCAAACTCCACTATCCCTATTTTTGAAAGAAAATGACGCATAACATTATTTCTCTGACTATGTGCATTGTTTCAACCGTCTTATATTCACTATTACAAATTCAATGAAATTGGTCCTACATGATATTACATTTTTTGGGTTGCCTTCTTTAATTAAGAGCTTCAATAGTATCGGCAGGTGAAAAACTAAGAACAGATGCATTTTCATCGAAATTCACAAAATTCATATAGAGAATCAGCTGTTGACCTACTCTCCTATTTACCATATACAGAGTGTCAAAATTTCGGCTAGATATCTATCGAATAATATGATCTCTTTAATCTGCCATAGCCAAAAATTGTCTCAAATAATAAGAAATATCATTAGATTACATGAACAAACTCACTAATTATTGCCAAATGAAATATGTTAGAGTGAAATATATTCGTCAATGTTCAATTACCATCTCCAGGGAAAAGCTATAACAATTGAAGTTGAAATTTTAGAAGCAAAAAACTTAGTGTTGGGGAAATTGTCCATGTTAAAAAAAATATGTGAGTATAATACAAATGAAACATGTCATTAAAGATATATTCTGAAGATAAAACAAATAATTTGATGCATAATGCACGATTTTTACATGAATTTACAGGATAAAAACACGTGATAACTTCATTAAAAAATCCAACAGGCAGAAACATAAATAATAAGTACCCTTAAAACAGTCTTCTATAGTGGATATAAGAACCTCCGACACAGAATGCACCGAATAATAACTCAGTGATGGTTACATAAACTTATGGTTGAGACTTACTCAATTCTCGTTTTGGCTGTTTTGATCCAAATTGCCTCCGGAAAAAATAATGTTGAAAACTAGGATGGGATCCAGAAGGATTAGGAGAAGCATTGCTAATGAAAAAACGTCTTTGAACTCAAATAACAATTCACTATTAGCAAAAGATAAAACCATTACAGAAATTCGTTCTATTGTTCCTGGGTACTTCAAGATTTCCCCATTCCGATCGTATCTTTGCCCACATTTCTATAATATTATCCCCTTTTTAATTTCAAAGCCCATGAAATTTCTATCAATATTTTTAAACACAAAATGAAAGATGCCAACAAACCAATCGGATCATAAAATTTAGCCACCGTCGACAAAATTGCTCGTTTTGTATATTTCTGATCCAGATTATGCACCTTGAAACTTAAAACGTCCGTTTCTGTATCCCATTGTATACCTTATACCTGTGTATCCAAGGAGAAAAGTACATTTTCCGCTAACCGCTTTTCAACTTTAATTTCATTTAACAATGTCCTTGAATTTATAGCCCATTTTGTTAAGTCAAAACAACAAGTTTGAAATAAATCAACTAATTCCTTGTATAATTGCGAAGCTTCCTTTTCCGAATTTATAATCGTGCAAAAATCATGCATACAAATTCCTTCGACAGTGGGAATTTTTTCCCTTGATCCTCAAGTAATTGTTTTATACTGCGTAAAGTCAAAAAGGTGACAATTTTAATCCAAAAGCTACAACTTTTATTTCGTAAGTCAATTGGAAGATATGGACTAAAACGCCACGGTAACCTTTGATAACGCCAATGATTCTCAAACACAATCTGTCTATATAACTGCCGAACGTCTGTTGTCAATGCTACCTTGAATAGTTGAAAGTTCAATAATGAAATAACTAAGTCTGCCTCCAAGTTTCTCCCCCGATATAAGATATCATTGACAGAAACACTACTATCCGTTGGAGCACTAGCATCTAGAACTATCGGCACCGGAGTTCTTGTACTATTTGGTTCAATCACTGTATGATGACGAATATAATACGATGACGCTTTATTTGCTTCAATGTCCAATATTTTCATATGAGCTTGGTCTATGAAATCGTGCATTACTTTATTGTACTCAATTCGCAAATTTTGATTCCTTGCAAGTCTTTTTCCAAAAAAAGTAAGCGGGCTTATTCCGCGAATTACCCAGAGTTTCCGGCGGAATTTTAAACATTAACGCCACTGTATACCTTCACGAGCAGTCCCTACTAAAATAACTAGTACATATATTTTCACATTCTATATCTTCCAGATTCAAAACGGAACTTTCAGATACTTCCTCCGTTTCCTAAAACTTACGAACAAGTTGATCAATTAAATGTTCCTCCTGCACCGAGAAAAATACTGAATGATATGAACGTACTATTGGAACTTGTCCCATTACAACACAACTTAAAGTTGTTTTTACCGCTACAGGGGTACCCGCCATGCCAGTAATCCGACCTTCTTCCAATAGGTTTTTTTTCTGGTTCTAACATCCGAAACTGTTTGAAAACTGCGCAATACATGATGCGTACAAAGAAAAAATATCAAACAGTCCGAAATAGTCTCGGACACTTGGTTAAACCAGAACGTATTTTGAGGAGACCACTGTGCCACCTATCGTATATATGAAGAGACGAAGACGAGAAAATACTATTATTCATGTCCATTTTGTTATGTAGCGTATCCTTGTTGTCAGTTCAAGTGTTATCTAACTTCAATCATCAATTATTTGAATCAAATAAATAAAAAAATATCCTAGCAAATAGCCCAAACAAATTTTCCACATGAATGCGCATGAGCAACGGAAACAGGTTTGTTCTGGTTCTACGAAATTCAGGTTCTAGGACATCAGGATCATGCGCAGTTGATATAGAGCGTTCTGGTTCATTGAGGATAATTTCGGACTGATGAATCCTCTGTTCTGGTTTCGACTGCGAAATGATCCTAAACTGTTTTGAACCGTCCCGAATCGTTCTTGCTCTCGAAGCTGAACTGTTGAGAACTGTTCCCGTTGCTCCTGCGCATTCGTGTGGAAATTTGTTTGGGCTATTTGCTAGGATGTTTTTTTATTCATTTGATTTGAATAATTGACGATTGAGGGTAGATAACATTTGAAGTGACTATAGGGAAACGCTACATAACAAAATGAACATGACTAATAGTATTTTCTTGTCTTCATCTCTTCATATATATACGATAGGTGGTGGTCCAAGACTATTTCGGACTCTTTGAGATTTTTTGCTTGTACTCACCATGTCTTGCGCAGTTTCCAAACAGTTTCGGATGTTAGAACCAGAACAAACCTCAAGTACGATTCGGGACGGTTCAAGACAGTTTAGGATCATTTCGCAGTCGAAACCAGAACAGAGGATTTATCAATCCGAATTTATCCTCAATAAACCAGAACGCTTTATATCAACTGCGCATGATCCTGACGTCCTAGAACCTGAATTTCTTCGTAAAACCAGAACAAACCTAAAATATTAGCAAACATTTCCACTCCCAACATCCTAAAATTTTAGTCATTTGTTGGTAATTTTATCAAGCACTAGTGCCCTAACTGTATATTTCTTTCGTAGATTTTTCCCAGGGAAACATCTGTAAAAACAGTACTCTCCTCAACTTTCTGAACCAAACCTCTGAAACCGTATTCCGCAGAATAATTTTTCGAAATATTCAAGCCCAACCTTTTACAACACAGAAATAAAATAAATCTAGCCGAAGCATTTGCAGTTAGACTTTATTCCACGAAAACTACCATAGAAGAAAGCAAAGTTGTATAGATTGAGTCATCTTTTGAAGATACCGCATTGGGTTCAGAAAATAAATGCACATCAACCGCTGATGTATCATTACAAACCGTTTCCCCCCTCTCATTGTTTTATCCTGAGACCACATCGGCATTCGATCTACTAACTGAATTTGTTTTTTCCAAATGAAGCAAAATGTGATGTTTTTTTTGAACTCACAATACCGCTCGTAACGACAATTTTTTACACTGTACTTATTTCACAAACGATTGTAGCACCAGCCATTGTCTCTAACAGCGACATATCTTTTTTCCGGTGACGACCCAAATAATGACCTGTTTTCAAATAAAAAACGCATGTCATTCCATCCCTTTTCTGTTGATTTATCACGAAAGATTTGATTGTCTTCATTTGTTTATTATTATTACTACTATTCGACACCAATGCTGTTTTATTCCATAATTTAGTGACAGTGTCACTAAATTATGGGAAAAATTGAAATGCCACTAAATTTGGAAAATAATTTTTTGAGTATTTATTAATTTACCTAATGGTATCCAAAGAATGATATTAATTATTTTTTTTAACAATCTCCTAAACTCATTTTGTTCTACTGTGAGAATTTTGATCGAATTATAATCCATTTTATTATTCTCTTGAAACATGGTTACTAAGAACACATTTTTCAGTGTGTAATCTATTAATTTCTGAGTGTTAGAATTTGGCCTTCAAGTATTATACATGTTCAACCAATAACAATAATTTTGGCTGTAAATTAATAGAATTTTCATCTTCAATTTCTGAATACAATTCAGTGATAGAAGAGTTCTGAAAGTTATATTGACATTTACATTTTTTGAAAATTCTACACAACTTAGGTATAACATCACTTGAAAATGGTAATGACGAAACAACATTTGTAATAATATCAGAATTTGAAAAGATGTTGTGAGAATGTCGAAATTCATATGAAATTTCACGATAGGCGTGCAAAATGAGATTGTGGACATGGACGTTCATGTGAATTCAAATATAATTAACATCAATACATTGTTTTCAAAACTTGAAGATGAAACTCCAGTCAATCCACAGTTAGAAAATATTCATTTCAATGTTTCATTGAAATCGAAAATTAAAGTCAATAGCTGAAAATAACAATTATATTAAGCAAAAACAACCCTGAAATGAAATTATAATAAACTGAAAATTAAGCACCCGAAGGCGATTGTGGATACTAACAATCGAAACGTCGTGAAGTAACTTGGCTTGAAATCTTTCAATTTTTTTCCATTTCCAGTTGTTCAATATTTTGCCTAATTTTTTATTTTATTGCAATTTCATTTCAGGGTTTCTTGCTCAATATAAATTGTTATTTTCAGCTATTCATTTTGAATAGCAATTTTATTTGTTCTTTCATGCATTTCAAATTATATTAAAGTTTATTAGACCATGCAAGTACAAACTACTGAAATGGAAAATATTAATTCAATCTCTGTCATAGTTATAAAAGTAAATATATTGGTCAAACGTCGACACCACTTAAAAACCGAATTGGGTCACATAAAAGTGATAGTATTACACCCTGAGAGATGTGTTCTCAGTAAACTCGTTTGCAAAGATGGTCATTATGTGGATTATTATTCAGTCAGAATTCTCACAATTGAACGAAATGAGTGGCTTTCATTAACCGCCAGCAACTATTTGCCTTTAAATAAGTATGAAGCTGAAATCAGGTCGCACCACCGTAAATAATGCTAGCCAAAGTTGTTCAATTGTTTCATTCAACCCTTTCGATTAATCCTCCACTTCATTCTCACTCCATCATTTATTAACTACTTTGGTATACAGCCGAGTCCCCGCTATCTCTGGTCATCCATAATTTGTAGGTCGATATAAATGATAGATAGGTGTTTATCTTGCGAAGAGGATCTCCCCACGGGGTAGCCACACGATGCCCCGTCGATAAACCCGCGGATGGACAAGATGACCTCTGACCCAGAAGTTAACTTTTATTTGTTGTTCAGAGGAAAGTTCTCTGACAATCATTGTTTCTTTTTGATATCCAGATTACAAGGAAATCAACAAGGAAATCAAGTTATTGAACGAAAGTAATTCTTCATGAAGGAATTTGATTTGTTAATGGTCTTTTTGGGGACAATTCACTTTTCACAATCTGAAAAATATCATCATTAGTAATAGAACACGGTATACAGAACTGATGTAGAAACTTTATCTATTCCTAAAGGTACTGCTGCTGAACGATCTAGAAGAATCTCAAGAATGTCCCCTGTGAGGAAAATTTCACGAATATCAATCGGATATAGTTCTAAATCCACCGTGCCAAAAAGTCAATTTATTTTCAGTAGGAATTTCCCAATTTTACTATAGTATAGAATTTTTGGGGTGTTCAATGTTTAGAATTTAAATTGGACATAATTAATTTCCTAGTACAACTTGCAACAAAATCACTTCACAATTCGCTTATGTCACAGGTTCAATGCGTTTGCTATCGCTGTTGACTAAGCCTCTGCAAGTACCCGGTATATAATATATACAGCAATAGCAATATCGCAATATCGCAATAACCTCCAAAGCATTTGATATACCCCTATTTTATGACTCGTCGTGGCCTTCAGAACATTCTTGTATTCGAAAGAAGACGCACGTGGAAGTAGACGAGACGAATGGCATCAATGGCTAGGGGTAACATTTTTCAGCTTCATTATATGTGAAATATCTTCGAGGCGCGTTTATATGTGGAATGAATATAAAGATGTTCCTTACTGTTTTTGACTGTATAAACTTTCATAATCTGAAAAATTACCAAAACTAAATCAATTGAAATATATATATATATATATATATATATATATATATGTATGTATGTATCGTTTATTTAGCACAAGCTAATGCAGTTACAATATTAGTCTTAATCTAATTTAAAAATTTAAATGTCACAATTAAAATTTAAAATCATGTACATTGAAACATATAAATAAAAACAGCACAATAAATAAAATAAAAAGAAGAAAAAAAACTGTATTAGCAGGTTCCTATACTAAACACTTTGT
Organism: Leptinotarsa decemlineata; assembly: GCF_025532065.1. NCBI lineage: Eukaryota > Metazoa > Arthropoda > Insecta > Coleoptera > Chrysomelidae > Leptinotarsa > Leptinotarsa decemlineata. The sequence continues at coordinate 6,886,248 of NW_027412694.1, read as the reverse complement.
AGGTCTAAAAGGTGCACTTTTAATTTTCTTTTAAATATATTTAGAGAGGTAGCATTCTTAATATCCTCCGGTAATTCGTTGAATGCAAAGAAATCCTTTAATGAAAACTGTATTAATTGAATTGACATTATTAGTCTGACGTATATGAAAGTTATTGCGATTTCTTGTATTGTATTCATGATATTCAAAGTTATACTTTAATTTGTCACGTAGATATACAGGAACATCACCAGTTTTAATTTTAAAAATAAATATTAATGCTAAATAACGAAAGTAATTTTTTACTGATAACCATTTTAATGTATTCAACATTAATGTTATATGTGTTCTTCTATCACAAGATAATATTACTCTCATTCCTCTATTTTGAAGTTTCTGAAGTCTCCCAATTTCATTTTGGTTTAGAAAGTATAAGATGGTTCCACAATAAGTAAAATGAGGTAAAATCAAGCTATTATACAAAAGTAAAAGCGACCATTGGTTTAAGTGCTTGGATTGCCTACTTATGTAATTAATTTTGAATGCTATTGTTTTAATAATATATGAAGCATGTTCCTTAAAAAATATTCTATTATCTACAATTACACCCAAATATTTAATTTTTCTTACTAACTCAATTTTATCATTTGATATTTTAATATTGTAATTATATTTCTTGAAGTCATGGTACTGCTTCTCATTTCCTATAATCATGAATTTTGTTTTATTTTTAATAATTTTTACCGAGTTGAAGCAGCACCAGTTATATACAGATTTTAGTGTCTCATTTATTACATTAATTATATCAAGCAGATCATTTGATGCATAATATATTAAAGTATCATCTGCAAACAGATGAACAAAGCATCTATCAATTATAAATGAAATATCATCGATATACAATAAAAATAGAAGAGGACCTAACACGCTACCTTGCGGTACACCACACTCGTTTATAATTTCTGAAGATAAAATGTTATTTAATTTTGATTTCTGTTTTCTATTATCTAAATATTCCATCATCCATTTTAAACCATCATCAATAATACCAAAGCTTTCTAGTTTTCTAATAAGTAAAAAGCGGTTAACAGTTTCAAATGCCCTCTGAAGATCTAAAAAAACAGCACCTGTGATTAATTTATTATTTTGGTTTAGTTTCCACTCATCTAAAACATACTGCAGTGCTGTTTCGCAACTGTGTTTGCCCCTAAATCCTGACTGTACACTACTTAACAAACTATTTTCTTCTAAATATTCAACAAGTTGCCTATAGACTACTTTTTCCAATACTTTCTCAATAGTACAGAGCATATTGATTGGTCTAAGATCAGATGCCTTATTCGAATTAGCAACTTTAGCAATTGGTGTTATAGGTGAAATTTTTAAGATTGATGGAATGGTACTGGTTTCTATAGAAGTATTTATGACATTAATTAAGGGCATTGCAACATTATCAAAACAATTTTTTAAAAATTCTGCATTTATATCATCAGGACTTCCTTTATTTGCCAATTCAGTGTGATAAAGGACAAACTTAAAAGTTCATTCGGAAAAGTTACTTATAAACCACTGAAGAGTCAAATTATTTAGTAAATTTTCGTATTCAAACGTATATTGAATAGAACTGGCTGATACTTGATGAAAATCCATATTGAAACTAATTAATACAGTTTATTGTTCGATTTTCACTATGAAAGGTTTTACAAAAACCACGACACGTGTTTCGCTATATAATAGCTTTCTCAAGCGTTAACTCTTGTTTACGCTTGGCTCCCACTCTTTTACCCATGCTGTCGATAAGGTTGTTGATAACATGCTGGGGAACATTGTTCCACTCTTCCAAAATAGCATTTTGAAGATGTTCCAAGCTGTCAGGTGGATAATTTCTGGTATGCAACACCCAAACATGTTCCATCGGATTCATGTCTGTTGAGTTCGATGGTCAGTCCATCCTTGCAATTCCTTCTTCCTCCACAGCGTTTTGCACAGCCAGTGTTCGATGTGGTGGGACATTATCATCCATAAATACAAAATCATCACCTAAGGTACCTCGGAATAGTTGAACCACACTCAAAATGACATTTTGAAGATAAAATTGTCCCGGTATTTTCCTAGGTACAATTTTCAGGAGTGTTCGTGTTCCATAGCACCACAGGAAAATCCTCATAGCCCTCTCAGAGCGGTGCCTGTGCGGAAGTAGCGATTCACATTGGATTTGAATAGCTGGAGATTAAATATATTTGGAAAACGTTCTCAGGAAGTTTATTCCACTTGAACGCAGTTCTCCAGATGGAAGAGTTCTTAAACAGTGAAGTTCGAGGTGTACTGAGTTGAACCTCAAAATGATGAGTAGCCACAGTCCGTTGCGTATTTCTCATATGTATCGCTCTTGGTGGAATCAAATGTGCCAAGTCACTTGAACCTTCCTTCGATGTTCTAGGCCTAGGCTATCAAGGTTGCACGTGATCTTCGCGTCTCCAATCAGGCGGATGGCTCTTTTCTGGATGGAATCCATCAACTTTCGGGTATGTTTGGGGGCAGAGCTCCATACATAAGAACAATACTCTGAAGAAGGTCTGATCTGAGCTTTATAAAGCATCAAAAGTTGCTAAGGTGTGTACAGTTTTCTGGTTCGCAACAATGCTCCAAGCTTCTGAGAAGCAGCCCTTGCAATTCCAGAGACATGATTATGCCAAGACATATTGGTGTCAATTTAAACCCCCAACGAAGCGGAAAGCGGAATTGTCTGACCTGATATTATTATATCCGGTTCGGAGACATTTATCTTTTTGGAGAAAACTGATCAATGGGTTTTTGTGGCATTGAAGTGAACCTCTTTACTTTCACCCCAATTGGAAATCACTTCTAGATCCTCATTAAGATATATGTAACCTCCTGCTGCTGGTGATGATGTGCCTCCGTACCCGATGACCTGGTATCTAAATGGAATGACAAGACAAGTGTGCTGTCGTCAGCAAAGCCATATATTGAATTCTTGGTTTTTTCCTAAAAGTCGTTGGTATACATTGAAAATAAGGTTGGAGACAATATGGATTCCTGAGGAACACCAGTATTGATGGTGAAAGTATTCGAGAGATATCCATCGACGGTCACTTGAAGGAAACGTTCTTTCAGGAAGCTGAATGATTCGACAAGCCATAGCATCGAAGTTTGGTCAGCAAACCCTCATGCCACACACGGTCAAAGGTCATAGAAATATCAAGCGCAACAGCTCTTGATTCTTCATATTTCTCGATTGTGTTATTCCAAATATGGGTGATATACGATAGAAGATCACCTGTTGATCTTTGTTTCCGAAGCCTTCAAAATATTTGAGGATTTTTGATATCACTGATAGCAAAGCGACTGGTCTTTAGTTATTTGGAAGATTTTTTTTTTACTTTTTTCGGAATAGGCTGAACACGAGCAAGAAGGAAAAATTCCTTTCTTATAAGACAGGTTGAGAAATCTGCAAATTACTGGTACAAGTTCATTTGCGCACTTTTTAAGTACGATGATGAGCACTTCATCAGGGCCAGACAGCTTGTTGATTTTGAGCTGTTTTAAAATTCGCCTAACGACGCTGTCAAAAAGTAATTTTTGGCATTGTGGATTCTAATGTGACAATACTGTTCAGCTAATGGATTTGCTTTTTCTATGGTTGTTGTTGCAATTGAACCATCTTCTTGTGTTGATGGACGTAACCGTTACTACGTGGTAGAAGGTCATAATGAAGAAAAGAGAATTGAAACTTTCAATATTTTCACCACATTTATTTGTAACTAACGTTACTGCAGTTTCGTCCTATGAATACATTTTCAATCTTATACATTAAGTTACATACAATATACAATATACAATACACAATATACAAGCAGTATATCCCTAATTCTCTGATTGTGAATTTCTTTGCTATCATTTATCCTAAGTTTCCAGGTGTTGCGAGCATTAACAAACCTAGTTCGGTTTTCAGTACTGGTGTAGGTCTCCAAACACGAATGCGATAGTCATCATTCATAAGTCCAAAACGGCTCTCAACGGAAAACATGGTATTTCGCCACTGATATTGGTTTTATTATGAATGGGTTCCTGCTCAGTTCAAACGTATTCGGCTGTGTGCGGCAGTCATTCTCGGTGCCCACAAAACGCGCCTACACAATAAACCACCACTACGAAGACGCCTACGAATCGTGCGGTTTGACAAATTGATGCCATACGTTCTTTGGAAATGTCTTCCATAGCTTTGTTCTGTTTCAAACGGGTTCCTGTGTGCATACTGCAACAGGTATCAATCCATCTTCTCTAACCACTTCGGTGCATTTCGTGAACATGACCACGTTCTGTGAACCTCGATATTATCCTAGAAACCGTACTCTGGATAAAACCTAGTTTTCTCATTATATGCCATCGGGTCGACCCTTGCTCCTGCAAAGTTCTCATACGATCTTCTTGAGATAAACGGGCACCAGGCATTACACATGGCTATCTGCCACTATGCATTGAAGGAGTTATATTTTTAGGAGTGATTACTTTTTGGGAAAGAAAGTTTGACTTTCTACTACTCCATCTTGATACAAAAAAAGGGATGAGGGAATCTTCCAAAGAAAGGAAGGAAGTAATCAATTGAAAATAAGTAACTCTATACATGAATGTGTAGATCAGACACTATCAGACACAAACTGGGAGAAAGGATCCCACTATATTATCATACAGAAGTTGATTTCAAATTCTCCATTAGAAAATTTTGATACATCTATGGACATAGCTTTTTCTTGTCTAATTTAGTTGCTGATTTTCGTGCTCCTATGAGATCCTATGAGAGATTAAGATATAATTATTTCCTTAAAATCTGGTTCTTCATAAAATTTGGGTCTAATGCACTACTTATGCCGATGAGTGTATATACATAATGATATAATCAAATAAAGTCGTATCCATGTATCGAAATTTTTCATTTGACAATTTCTATATTATCTACAGAATTGAATAATCATTATCATTCATTCTGAATGGAGCATTCTCTTACAATTTGAAATTTGGAAATGATTTGTAGAAAAACAAATTTTTCCAATATCATAATGATGCGGAGCTATAACAGTTCCCTAGACACTTGTACCTAAGTATTTTCTCCGATGTTTTGCTTTTTTATCATCTAGTCATGATCGTTTTTTCTCTTGGCTCAATTTGATTCCTTTGATTTTGATAAAAATTCTCAGTCTTCTTTCTCAATATCCTTATGTAAACCCTGAAATGGTCGAATAAATCATCCATTGTTCACTTTCATCTTCGCGGTTCTGGAAACAACATTTTTTTCAGGATAAATTTGTAGTATTCTTTTTGCAATTCAGTTCATACACTTCCCAGTATCGCTTTTAACTATAACATCTCTAGTTTTCAAACCACACATTTTTCCTCCACAATAACTGAGTGGTTTCAAATTAGCATCATCCAAACAATAAGTTGAAGGCCATGTAAAGTCTTCAGCAAATCTTCATTTCCAAATTCTCAACTTATATTCCTAATTTACTTTCTATCTATTGCAAAATTGCTCACCCAACATTTTATAAAAGAAATATGAATGATAACAGTATCTGACGACAGCAATATGAAAGAAGTAGAAAGTTATAATTTTTTTAACAAAACTATTCTTTCATTAAAGTTCAAACTGAATAGTTGTATCAATGTTTTCACATATTGTCATAGTGACAGCAGAGCAGATGTGTCTCTTTCAGTGGCATAGAGTTGTGAAACTTCTGCTATGATTGAGTGAATTGTGAATTACTAGCAGAACAACTCACAAACTAACTTGTGACTTCATTTCTTTTCCAATGAACTGTTACTACATGAGTTAAATCAATTTTTCTTAGTAAAGCGTTATTTTAGATTCAGTTCAAGGAAGTAAAGGATTTTTCCAACTCCGAGCTAGAGTTTGCTCAATATACAGTTCATCCTACCAAAAATTCTCGAAATACCACCCTGCAATCATTAATTATTAACAAATCCACCTCAAAGCGGAGTGCAAGTCCCCAGTGCGACGTCACAGGCGAAAATCAATTTCCTCCGAGTTACCCCGCCGTCCAATCGGATTCTCCGCGGAAAGAAAGCGCCGGCAGCGATGGCTGCGCTTCTTTTATTTCCACTCAGCCAAAGAAAATATTCCCGGAGCGGTCTTTACCGCAGCGCGAGAAAGTGCACCGGAAACTCCGCGGAAATCTAATGGAGGAAGTTATAACAACAGCGCCTTTGATAATGGAACTACGTTTGAATATTTCTTTGCAAAAATATTTGAGTTGTTGATAAATAAGAGGGTTATTGAATATTGGAACTGAAGCCAAACCAGCAAATTAATTTTTGAAATTATTAGTGAGTATATGAGGTAATAAATAATACATTTAATAATACATTTATTCTCCCAAAGATGATAAAACATATAGGAATAGTCACTTATTATCTAAAGATCTAAAGAATGAAAAATTCATCCAGTGTATAAAAAGCATTGTCGAGTAAATATTTTTTCAAGCGAGTTTTAAAAATAGAAATATTGGCGGAACTAACTATTTCTTTAGGCAGTTTGTTGACTTTTGGTTGAACACAAGGTTAATGAATAACATATATCTCAAACTTATCAAATACAAACCTCAGAAAATTCACTCAACTACCGTGTAAATAATTGGGTTATAGATTCTGTTTTCTCTACGTTTTTATGGAAAGATATAGAGAATTTTGTATCTACATAATAAACCAAAATAACCAGTTTATTCCTGAAAAATGAACAACGCTAAATCAATAAAGAATCTGATGAAAAGTAAACCTGTAACGTCTGGCGTAGAACAAGGTCGATCATCAGAATAGCTCAATTCATTTAAATTGGAAGCGGTATATTTTTAGGACCAATTAATTCTTGAGAAAGAAGGGTTTTGGATTTCTACTTCCACATCTTTATTAAAAAAGTGGGAATCTTCCAAAGAAAAGAAAGAATCCATTTCAAAAAATTAACTCTATACAAGCGAAGCTCTCTGGCTTACAGAGACAGGTTTGTCTGGCTATCAGTACCACACCGTCAGCGGCCATGGAGATCCTTCTAGATCTACCTCCTCTCCACTTTTTTCTGAAATGAGAGGCTAGATGGACTGCATACAGACTTGTGCACATTGCCAATTGCACAAATCAATTTAATGCAGAGTGCAACAGACTGTTGGTTTACCCTGGAAGACACAGCATTCTGAAAATGACCTCTGAATTTATGCATCCAACTGTCAACTACGAACTGCCTTATAAGATACTATTCCCGAGTAGAGAGGACTGGATCCTCCGGTTCTGGTGCAGGTGTTTTTAGTCGCAGACCCAGGACAGAGATATTTCAAGCGGAAATTTACGTTGTTGAATTATGTGCGGAGAGATTGGATAAATCCAACCTCACACACAAGTTAATGCAAATATTTTTGGACAGTCAAGCGGCGTTGGTAACTCTTGGCTTCTACAGAGCAACGTGTAAATTGATAGCGAATTGCCAAAAACGACTCTCCTTGATAGGAAGACTTAACAGATTGGCTCTGGTCTCGATTCCTGGCCATACTGGCCGGGAATGCAATGAAGCTGCTGACTTCCTTACAAAGGAATATGCTGCAAGCAACTTCATCGGACCAGCACGTGTCATTGGCATCTCCTTAGGCTTTGCCAAACAAACATTGAACACCTGGATGGCAAGAATATTTATGGACTTCTGGCAGAATCTTCCAAGATTCACTCACTCTAAGGCGTTTATTTACCTTTTGAAGCTTGATACCAAACAGTAGAGATGAGTTATGATGTCTAGCAGGCCTTCTTACAGGTCAGTGTCATTTGAATCATCAAATGCAAAGACTTGGACTATCGAAAGACAATCAGGTTCTTAGAGTTCAACAGAACCGTAATCTTACAATCTGACCCGAAAGACCACTCACCATGCAAACTAATCGACTTCATTAAGAAGCTGGGTTTATTTGGCCGAGTGTGAATAGATGTGAGCCACAATAATCCCTTGCGGGTTGCGGTGGAGGGTTGGATACTTTAGACCTAACCTGAACTATACAAAGAAGTGTAGATAATGCAAAAAAGTAACTTTCAGACACAAACTGGAAGAATAGCCCTATGGAAACAGTTAGTGTCATGTAAACGTTAAATTACACGAAATAAAAATACTTTCCATACATATATTTGTATATGCAGTTTATGCTGGAAGCTATTGTATAGCGAAACACGTGTCGTGGTTTTTGTAAAACCCTTTTATAGTGAAAATCATACAATAAACTATATTGATTAGTTTTTTATTATGGATATTCATCAAGTATCGGCCAGTTCTATTCAATTAAATTAAGGGAGTTATATTTTTTGGAGAGCTTAATTTTTGGAAAGAAATTATTTGGCTCTCTCTTTACCATCTTGATATAAAAAAAAAATGTTGCAATCTTCCGAAGAAAGAAAGAAAGCAATCAATTTCAAAAAAGTAAGCAAATAGTAAGTTTCAGACACAAACTGGAAAAAATCTTCTCGAAGGAGTTACTTCCATATGAACATCGAATTATACATCGAAAAATACTTTAGAAACAACTAATTTTCTAAGAACAGTGAATTATACACAAAACACTTTTCTTTATTCACTTTGTATTCCAAATATTCGTTATGGAATTGAACCAGATATCATTCACAGGATTGCTCCACAGTATAGTAAATGAAAGAGATAAAATTTCATCGGATGTCCACCACTGTTCTCGTCACTGTTGGACATCCGATGTTTCGGCATAAGATACTTAATCCAGTCATTTAAACTTAAATTAGGTAAGAATCTCGGAATTCGAGATACCCAGCTGTAAGTCTATAAATACTTGTATATTGACACCCTAAAAGTTGTCTCAAAACCTACATATGGTAGGGTGTAAGCAACTATTAAATTTCAAGGTCAAAGTTCACAAAAATCGGTTTTTTGCGTTTTTTTTGGAATATCTCATTTCCTATGGGTTTTTTGCCATTTGTATTTATTATCAATATTGTAGAATACAAAATTCTCTACAAATTTTGTTTAAAAAAATTTTTCATACGGTGAACCGTTTTCGAGATAGAGGGCGGAGAGCGCGCGGTCACAGCATCACTTCAGGTCAACCGGTGCCTCCGGTCGAAAACGCGCCATATATAGTTGATGAACTATCGATAAATCAATGATTATAAATATTTGTCAATTTTTATTACCTATTATATTATATTTTATCATTTTCTTCATGCATTGAATTTCTTCTTCATCATATTGTATGGAGCAGAGAAGATACTTTTTCTATTATTTTTGATAAATACATGAATTATTTACAAAGGCATTACAGTTCCAAAATAATTGTTGTCTTTGACGGATATTCAGACTACAGTAAGAACGTAAAAGCTATGGAGCAGCAGAGAAGATCTGCTGCACTTTCAAAAACGTATGAAGTTTGTTTCGATGAAACAATGGTTGTACCAGTTACTCAAGAAAAATTCTTATCAAATCGAAATAACAAAGATAAGTTCATTAATATGTTAATTGAAAAATTACAAGCTGCAAATATTACTACTAAACAAGCCAGAGATGATGCGGATGTTCTTATTGTTGAAACTGCAATTGAAGAATCAAAGTCTAAAAAAACTGCAGTTATAATAGGACAAGATATTGATTTACTTGTCATTTTAATTGGGCGTACACTGTCTTACGAACAAGAAACAAGTTGGGAAAGGTAATGTAAAAACGGAGATATACTCGACTGAAAGTTTTGATAATTATCCTCATTCTAAAAAACATATTTTATTTCTGCACGCATTAAGTGGCTGTGACACAATTTCTGCGCTTTTTAAAAAGGGAAAAAAATCATTTTTAAAAGTTTTTGAGAAACTGACAAATTTGGATGAACTAGCTGCAGCATTTGAGGAAGAAAATTGTTCGGCCCAGAGATTATTAGAGAGTGGAACTCAAACCTTATTGGCAGTCTATAATGCTCCGAAATCTGTGAAAAGTCTCGATCATCTTCGTTATATGCATTACGTCAAGTCTACAAAACTTAATAAACCTGTGCAGCTTTCAAATATTCCACCAACAAGTGTTGCTGCTCATCAACATTTCAACCGTGTATATTATCAAGTTCAAACTTGGTTAGGACATGATTTGGAACCCCAGGTATGGAGTTGGGCAATGCGAAATGATTTTCTGGAGCCTATCATGACAATTTTACCACCTGCCCCAGAAGATTTGCTAAATACAATTTTCTTCAACTGCAAGAGTGGTTGTGGTTCGCGATGCGGATGCAGGAAAGCGGGCTTGCAATGCTCTTTAGCTTGTGGCCAATGTAATGGGCAAGCTTGTCTCAATGCTCTACCATATCAGAGCGACATTAACGAAGATGGAACCTTTGACCCCGAAATCATGTAAGAACTTGAGACAAATGTCGTTGAAGACGATAATGAAGACCTGTTTGAAATTTACCATCAGCCAGAAGACGACGATGAAGAGGAAGAAGAAAATTGTAGTTTTTGTACCCTTTATTCCATTTCTTTACTTCCAATAAAAATAAATGTATTCAATGATATTTTTTAATAAAAAGAGTAATTCATATTTTTTTTTTCATCATGTAAGAAGATATAAATATTAATTAGGTTAAAATTCAAATATAATTCCTATACTTTCATTAAAATTTCTGCAATTACATGGGCAGGTAAGTGTTGTTAAATAAATTAATACTGAATAAAAAGTGGATAAGTTAGGAAAAAAATAATAAAATATAATATAATAGTTAATAAAAATTGACAAACATTTATAATCATTGATTTATCGATAGTTCATCAACTACATATGGCGCGTTTTCGACCGGAGGCACCGGTTGACCTGAAATGATGCTGTGACCGCGCGCTCTCCGCCCTCTATCTCGAAAACGGTTCACCGTATAAAAAATTTTTTGAAACAAAATTTGTAGAGAATTTTGTATTCTACAATATTGATAATAAATACAAATGGCAAAAAACCCATAGGAAATGAGATATTTCCAAAAAAAGCGCAAAAAACCGATTTTGTGACCTTTGACCTTGAAATTCAATAGTTGCTTACACCCTACCATATATAGGTTTTGAGACAACTTTTAGGGTGTCAATATACAAGTATTTACAGACTTACAGCTGGGTATCTCGAATTTCGAGGTGAACTTACTATAATGACTGGACTAACTTGCCTTATCGCCTGTTTAGCAACAAATCTGGATAACATGATGAATCACTCAGTTCATTAAAAAAATTACGACTTTGTGTCACGAATGCTTTTCATCTACTCATGTCATCGATGAAAGTTACCTATTTGCATGATCTTCACATGAGGTTGATTTTTTTAAATTGATTGCTTCCTTTTTTTAAAGATTCCTACATATTTTGTATGTAGATAGAGAAGAAAAAAGCCAAAACATTTATTTCCCAAAAAGCTCAATTCGTCCCCTGAAAACACCAACTTGAATGGTGAAACGCGCGTCGAGAAGAGTATTGCAGTTCTGGTGACTGGAAAAAGTGCTTGTTTTGAATTGGCAATAGGCTGTGTAATAAAGGGCAAACTAAAAATTCCACCCCGTGATATAAACCACTGAAGAATAACTTGTGGTATTCATTAATTCTGCCTGCAAATTGAATCACAAAATATTTAATTTCTTTACTTAGCTTTCTTTAGGAAATACAGCCGCGTTTGTTGTTTTCAATAGAGGCGTTGTTCAATTGTGAACTGTTTTGTGTTTTGAAAATAAGTAGTCTTTGTGTCGTTGTTTGAGAACTGGATATTGCCGGATATAGATTCAGCGTAAATCAGCATTAACATTGATCCATGTCACTCTGTGTATACAGTGCTTTTCTTTAATGTCCCCCCCCATTTTATTTTTTTAATGGGTCAACTCAAAAAATTTAAATCTGTGGTAATGAAATTAATGCATGAATACTTTATCTTGAAGTGAAATTGACAGATGAAACTTTCAAGATGGCGACTGGACGTCATTTGGGAAAAAAATTATATGCAAAGGGGGGTCTTGTTACAGATCTTTTTGAAGCTCCTGACAAATGCTTCACAACCCTAGAATATAATGTCAATACCTTCAACTACTACAAGATGGCGGCTTTTAATAATTGCCTGAATACATTAACATTTAACTGCATAGTATGAGGTAATAAGCTTGAGGTCAGTTCAGAAGATGCTCGAATTGATTGCCTTGAACTTCTTGTCATATGAACAGCCTATCCGATATTTCACGCCAAACATTTTCGAACACAGTAACGTCAATATATTTACAAGTATTTATTTTTATCTGCTGTATATCCAGTATTGAAGCAGGTTCAGTTTCGTACATCTTTTGCTTCAAATAGCCCCATAAAAAAAGTCCAAAGGTGTCAAATCTGGCGAGCGGGCTGGCCATTCTGTAGGACCTCGACGGCCAATCCAACAACCGGAAAAAGTAGTATCCAAGTAGTTTCTTATTTGTCTGGAGTAATGTGGTGGTGCTACATCTTGTTGAAATACAATATCCGTATCGAATTCATTAGGATTCGCTTCGACGATTTCAGTGATGAGAAGGTCAACAGTAGTTTTCAGCATATTCAAGTACAGTTCCCCTGTACAATTTTAATAAATGAATAGAGGTCCTACAATAAAGTTATCCAATATTCCTGACCAAACGTTACTTTTTTCTGGATATTGGGTATATGTTTTCGTAAAACGTGAGGGTTGGTGTCACTCCAATAACGGCAATTTTATCTGTGAACATTGCCGTTTAAAAAAATGTACAGTCGTCACTGAAACAAATATTGTGGAGATAGGTGCGATGCCTTGCAATGGTTTCCGTCATGATTTCGCAAAATTCTGTTTTTTGATCAGGGTCATCTTCAGTTAATTGGCGTTTTATTTTACTTTTGTATGGATGTTACCTATTCCTCTTCAAAAGTCTCCACCCAGTAGAAGTAGACACCTCACAAACATTCAAGACGGAATAAGTAGACTGTTCAGGATTTAATACTATCTCACCAATGATTTGCACTTGCTCTTCTTCCGGAATGAACGGATGACCTGGGGACTTTTTGATATGTAAACTACCGGTAGTTGTGAATTCAGATACAAGTTCCCTCAAATATTTTCTACAGATAGGACGATTGGGAAAACGTTCATTGAAAATCCTTTCGGTCTCTTGAAAGTTAAGCGTCGCACCGTAAATAAAAATCGCTTCAATTTTTTTTCCCAATGGACGAGAATTGATCATTTTAGAGATTGTTGACGTGATACCATTCTACTAGCAAAACCGAAAACTAAATGAAAATATTCTAACTGAAAAATGATGTTTATTGTCGTACTGACATTTGTCGTTTTTATAACTAAAAAATAACTTAATAAACCTCCTGGGGCTGTTGGAATTGCCATATGGCAGATAAAAAGGAATATTTCTAGAAATATCAATATTAATGTCTTTGTCTTCAGGAAATTAATAAATGTTCCGCCATTTTCTAGTAGGTGAAGATATTGATTTCATATTCTAGGGTTGTGAAGTATTTGTCAGGAGCTTCAAAATAATGTATCACAAGACCTCCCGTTTTATTTAATTTTTTTTCCAGATGGCGCCCAGTTGCCATCTTGAAAGTTTCATTCGTCAATTCCACTTCAAAATAAAATATTAATGCATTAATTTCATTATCCCAAATTTCAATTTTTTGAGTTGACCCATTCAAAAAATAAAAGGGAGGGGGCATTAAAGAAATGCACTGTATAAACAACGTATAATATCAATATTGCATTGTTATCTACCTGCTACGTTTCATCATCATTACTAGTGAATATGCATTCAATTATGTATCAATTATCGGTTTGACTTTATCCATTTTCTTTTAATTCATTCCCCACTAATGAAAATATACGTACCAATGATTTGCACTTATATATCACTCATTTTCTTTAATTTTGTTGATTTGATTGAATATTTGATTTCTGTTTTTGTAAGAGAACTATGACAAAGTGATAAAACAAATACATGATAATGATGAAAATGGGCTACTGTAAATTTTTATTTTCTTCCTTTTCAATATTTGTCAAATAGCTAGTATTTTTATAGCTGTCTTTCATTACAAATCACTTTAAAAACAAATTTTTTTCGACCTAGTTGGTTATTTTCACCTTCCAGAATCTGAGAAAAATTAAAATTATAATGGAAAACTTCATAGAGGTGAAAGGTGAACATACCCAAAAAGGTCGAAAAAAAACTTCTCTCACAAAATATGACTTTCGTCGGTGTTTGGAAGCACCCTGTATATTACAGTTGAAACTTACTTTATAGGTTTTTCGGGTAGTGATATTAGTCTTATGTGTAATCATATACAGGAAAGGAGTCAATACGTGGAGACAACTGTGGGTCAGTCATCAAGAGAAAAGGCCAGTTGTGGGGTTCCACAAGGGTCTATACTTGGGCCCGTACTATTTAGTATATATACACAAGTAATTTCATTTCGAGCATTACAACTTGTAAAGTCCACTTTTACACTGATGATACACAGCTGTATCACTCATTTAAAAAAAAATCTGTTTCAAAATCTGTTTTTCCATTAACCAGCTGTCGCACCCATACGAATGACAACTCTCAGAAGTCGAAACTTCTGCGAGCTAAGGATTAACGAGGTATTACCTTTTAACGTGTGATTCCTAACACGTTAAAAGGTGCTCCAGAAGACTGGTTCGAGGTTCAAAAAGTTATATCTGAAGATATAAACCGATTAGTAGAAGTATCACATGCGCATGAGTTGAAAATCAACGCACTCAAGTCTAAAGTAATGATATTTGGAAAAACATGTATCACATTGAAACCATTATGAGAATTAAAATTCAAAATAAAGAGTTACTATTTACAAGTGATGCAAGGAATTTAGGTTTACACTTAGATAAAGAACTTCGATTTATGAAACATATTAAATCTTGTCTTCAAAAGGCTTATTGTTCATTGAAAATGCTTTACCCTCACATACATGTTCCTTCACAATCATTTAAAAAAACGTTAAGTGATACCCTTGTCCTGAGTCACTTTAACTTTTGTGACGTTCTTTATGGAGTAGAGTAGAGTAGCGATATTAATCGTATAGAAAAAAATCAGAAATCATGTCTCAGATTGATCTAAGGTATTCGCAAATATGATCCAATATCTCACAAGTTAAAATCCGCAAAATGGTTAAAAAATGCAAGACCGTCGAAAACTTCATTTTCCCAATTTATCTTATGCAGTATTCAATAAACAGTGTCCCCCATATCTTTACAGTAAAATAAAATATAGGACAGATATTCATAACCTTAATTTACATCATAGGGGTGATATCCCGCTTCCACCTTACAAAACTTCTCTGTTCCGAAGTAGCTTCACCTACAATGTCTTCAAGCTTTATAATGAGATCAAGCCATCACTTTGTACTATAAAACTATATTTATTCCGAGACAAAATTAGAAACAGTCTCTTGGCCAAGAATGAATAACCCAAGGTTTCCAGAGATGATATTTATTTATACTTCAATTTTAAAATGAAAATAAAAATTATGTCCATGCGAACAATTATACTTATTATATTCTACTTATAAACTGGGGCTGAACTAGAACTTTTTCAAATTTTTTCAACTCCATTTTGCATTCCTGTTCTTATTATTTTTTATATGTATGTGTATATAACTTTTTTCTGTCTTGTCATCTTTTTTGAAATATTTTTATGTTTATATTGGAACATACACAATTTTAAGACAACGATAAAAATAAAATAAATACGACAATAAAAATTAATTGGCGCTCCGGGGCGACTTCATTGATTCCAGTGGCGCATTTGCTTTTTCAGCTGCAGGAAAACCCGGAAAAACCTGCAGCACCACATCATCTGAAGATCTTGATCCAACAATGTCCTCTCTCTCATAAAACAAAATGTAGGGTGTCTCCAGAGGCTCCAATAAATTCAATGCATCGCCAGAACACTTCGTGACACGACTATCGTCAAACTTAAACCAGTCCGTTTCTTCTTTGACCAAGGCGTAATAATGACCACATTCAACGCCAGAACCACAGTGAACAACGACTGCATGAATATTATAACAGTGGTCTGCTAGGTTGAAATGTTCATCTATTTCGAACCTTCCAAAGAGTTTCTTGCTTCCGTTAGAGGTTGAGTCTTGTTTGAAAATCATCAGTGTTATTATTAGATTGACTGGTGCCTCAGATATACTTGTTTCCTTATAACAGTCAGTTAGTTTGGGGCATGTTTGACAATACAGTCGATCATCACCTGTTGAAAATTTGCACGGACTGGTAATTAGTCGTATTAGGAAAAGCTAGATGAAGTTCCAGAAATTCACATAAGTTTTCAGTACTTCTTGAACATTTGCCACAAAGTAAACAAGTGAGGATTTTTTCAGCAAAAGATTTACAAACACAAGACGAGATGGGTTGTACGGAATCATTCAATCCAGAGCGGGGTATTGATTTTGCTATTGTTTTGCTCACGAAGAGTATTCAACAAGAACCCCAAGAATTCGGAACAATCATCTTGTTGTCCCAACGAGTATTTAGTGGACTTCAAAGACTCCAGGAAATCGGTTGGAGGGAAAGATGATACCTTCTTACGAAACTGCAGCTGCATGAACAGTTGTTTGAGTTTGATGAATAAGCAGAAAACATTCCCGTTCTCGTTCATATTGTTTATATTGAACCATGTAATTGAATGCAAATAAAAATTATTATTATTATTATTATTATATTTCATGGCATCTGAAATGGACAAAATATATATTGACACATGTACATGTGTCATACTAATACTAATAAATACTAATGAAAAAATATATACTTGCACTACATTATAAAGAAGCTCATAGAAAAGTATCCTTGTCATTTTTTAATAATCAGACATAAAACATATCATTTGAAATATTATTGCCCATGTGTATACAGTTAACATCAACGTTTTTCCTGACAAATCTCTCTGATAATATAAAAAGGATACGTTTCAATCTGGCTTAGAAGTGGCATGAAAGAAAACAAAACTAAATAATACCTACCAGGAAATAGACAAATGCCCTGACTTGGCAACTCCCTTCATCGGATTATGATGATCCCTTTACCAACCTCTTCTATTGTGTTGAATCCGTAAACAGATCATCCCCATCTTACAACAGGTAAAGTCATTAGCATTTTCGGGAATTAGGTGTGTAATTTTGCTGGGTATTGTGCCTTGTGGTCGACCACTCTTTATTGCTTCATAAAAGAAGTTTTGTCAAAGAACTAAGACACTGTAGGTAGCTTTCACCAAAGAGAGTGATACCAAACAATGAGTTGTTAACAGCTCAACCTTTTCAAGGTACTGTGGGTTTTTATATTATGAAGAACAAATTTGGATATAATTTTTTATCTTAAACTGGTAACACTCTTCTAATTCTGAATAATTCATCTTTATTTGAATCCAATCTTGCTTGGTTTAAATTCAAATAATTCAACAAACTATGGTTTCCAAAAAGACAATTAGAGTTTACTTCCAGTACATATTATGAAACTACGGAACGGACTTTCTTACAGTTGAAGATGTATGTGTATAACTCGAAGTCGGGGTGGCGGTAAAACACTTATATTTTCTTTACAGGTCTACAGAAAAGTCGGAGTTGGCATATGTCTAACTTTTGAGTTTTTTTACTTTACTCATTTCAATGTTCAAAAATTGGTCACATAATAATGTAGTAGTTGAAAGCTATTTAGACGAATATCATTCATTATAAATTGAGTACCTCAGTTATCTTAAATGTTTTATACACATTACAATCGCCTTTCACACAATATCCAAGCCACCTCACACACCGATGCAAGTGTGAGGTTATATGCTCTGTTATTCGTGCGATGCCGGGGCGGTTCACTAGTATACATATAATATTAGATAATTTTCTGATTGATTCGGCCGTTACTTGATGAAGATCCATAGTAATTTCACAAACTACACTTAAACGATTTGATCTCCACTAACTTTATTGAAAATAATCATAACATGTTTCGCTAAAACATTAGCTTTTTCAAATGATTAATACATCCAAGCATCCTTACATTCATATTTATATACTACAGGTAACCACAATCGAGACTACCTGTAAGAAATTACCTGAATCTCTACATCACATACCTGCTCGATTATGCTTACCTGAAGCAAATTGCCTACCATCTACATCAATAATAATTCTTTATGGGTTTTTAAGAAAACAAGTTCAATAATGGTGATCTATTCAAATCTAATTGGTCATTCATTAGAATATTTGAATTGAGAAAATATTAGATAATATTTATATTTGAGCCAAGTTTTCGGAATGTTTGAATGTTGCAGTTTAATTCCAATGACTTGAAATTTCTCTGGCTGGATTCGGAGCAGTGATATAAAGTAATATAGTTTTTTAAAGAATTTAGAAAATCGTTCTTCAAAGTTTCCCAAAAAGAGTTGATGATGTTGAATTGAAGTCTATATTTTCTGCCGAAACTGTTGGAAGTCTACTAGAGATTAAAAATTTTTCTAGTAAATTCAATTTTATATCAATTTACAATCCCAACAATATTTCAATCTGAGTCAATCTGTTTGAGGTAGAACTTGAAAGAGAACAATTAATTTCTTGTGTAATCTGCTGTGCATGATTTACATCTTTTTCAAACATTTTCATTCATATATTATTTGTTTTCTTAATTCTTTCTACATAATGATGGAAAGTTGAAAGGATGTTTGATATTGGCGAAAGAAATGAAACCTAATAATGTTTGCAAAAAGGAAAGAATAATCTGAAGACTATCTATAAAAATTTGCGAATTTGTCTGCTATAATCTGTAAAAGGTCCAATCAGGAAAGAAGTGAACCTAGCATTCATACAGTGTATTTTTTTAATGTCCCTCCCCCTTTTATTTTTTGAACAGGTCAACCCAAAAAATTTAAATTTGGGATAATATAATCAATGCATGAATACTATATTTTGAAGTAAAATTGACAGATGAAACTTTCAAGATGACGACTGGGCGCCAGCGAGGAAAAAAATTGAATGGAAAGGGGGGGTCTTGTGGCACATGGTTTTGAAGCTCCTGACGAATACTTATCAACCCTAGAATATGAAGTCAATATCTTTTCCCACTACGAAATGGTGGACAATTTGATAATTTCCTGAAGACAAACACATTATATATCGATATTTCTAGAAATATTCCTTTTTATCTGGCATATGGCAATTCTAACCACCCGATAAGATTTGTTATTTTTTGTTTATAAAAACGATAAAAATTGTAAGTAGGTAGGTAGGTCTAAAGTGAGTGGGTCTATTCGACTCTCCACCGCAACCCACAAGGGTTTATTGTGGCTCACACCTATTCACACTCAGCCAAATAAACCCAGCTTCTTAACGAAGCCGATTAGTTTGTATGGCAAACTCTAAGAACCTGATACGGTCCCCAGCGGGGCGGCCGACAATTCAAGTCTCTGCATAGAATGATTCAAATGACAGTGACCTGTAAGAAACCTGTTAGACATCGTAGTTCATCCCTTCTGTAGTCCAACAACTGTTTGATATCAAGCTTCAAAGGGTGAATAAACGCCCTGGAGTGAGCCAATCCTGGAAGATTCTGCCAGAAGTCCATAAATCTTCTTGCCATCCAGTTGTTCAGTGTTTGTTTAGCAAAGCCCAAAGCGATGCCAATGACAGGTTCTGGTCCGATGAAGCCGCTTGCAGCACCCTCCTTTACAAGAGTGTCAGCAGCTTCATTGCCTTCCAGCCCAGTATGGCCAGGAATCCAGACCAGAGACAATCTGTTAAGTCTTTCTATCGAGGAGAGTTGTTTTTGGCAGTTTGCTACCAATTTAGACGTTGCTCGGTAAGAGCCAAAAGCTTCCGACGCCGCTTGATAGTCGAAGAATATTTTTATTGACTTGTCAGTGAGGTTGGACTTATATCCAATCTCTCCGCATATAATTCAATAGCATCAATTTCCGCTTGAAATATAGTCGCATAAGTTTATAGGCAGGTAAATAGTCTGCGACTAAAAACACCTGCACCAGAACCGCAAGGTGTTTTTGATCCATCTGTGAACCAACAACTATCTGCTCTTAATATTTCCTTCTCCCGGAGGATCCAGAGTCCTCTCTACCCACGAATAGTACTTTATAAGACAGTTCGTAGTTAACAGTTGGAGGCATGAAGTCAGAGGTCATTTCCAAAATGCTGTGACTTCCAATGTCAATCAACAGTCTGTTGCACTCTGCACTGAATTGATTTGTGCAATTGGCAATGTGCACAAGTCTGTATGCAGTCCATCTAGCCTCTTTCTCCAGAAAAAATGTGGAGAGGAGGTAGATCTAGAAGGATCTCCATGGCCGCTGACGGTGTGGTACTGATGGCACCACCAATAGCCAGACAAGCCTGTCTCTGTAAGCCAGAGAGCTTCGTTTGAGCAATTTTCTGAAAAGCCTTCGGCCACCAAGCAATTGCACTATAAGTGATCATTGGTCTGACAATCATCACATAAATCCAATGGATTTGTTTGGGACCTAAACTCCAAGTTTTATCACGAATCTTTCGACATGTCCATAGAGACAGTCTGGCTTTGTGTAAAACGTTTTCCAAGTGAGCGTTCCAAGTGAGTCTTTTATCAAGGACAATGCCAAGATATTTCACCTCCGTTCCAAATGGAACAGACTTGTCGTACTGACAAAAAATATCAGTACGACAATGAACATCATTGTTCAGTTAGAATATTCTCTTTTAGTTCTTGGTTTCACCAGAAGAAAGGTACCACGTCAACAATCTCTAAAATGGTCAATTCTCGTCCATTGGAAGAAAAAATTGAAGCGATTTTTATTCACGGTGGGACGCTTAACTTTCACGAGACCGAAAGAATTTTCAATAAACGTTTTCCGAACAGTCCTATCTGTACAAAATATTTGAGGGAACTACCGGTAGTGTGCATAACAAAAAGCCCCCAGGTCATCCGTCCATTCCAGAAGAACAGCAAGTGCAAATAATTGGTGAGATGGTAGTAAATCCTGAACAGTCTACCTACTTATTCCATAGCGACTGTTTGTGAGGTGTATCCTTCTACTTTGTGGAGACTTTTGAAGAGAATAGGTATCATCCATATAAAATTAAAATGGTACACCAATTAACTGAAGATGACACTGATCGAAGAACAGAATTTTGCGAAATCATGACGGAAACCATAGCAGGCATCCTACCTATCTCCAGAATATTTATTTTAGTGACGAATGTATATGTTTTTTAAATGGCAATGTTCACAGGCAAAATTGCCGTTATTGGAGTGACGCCAACCTTCACGTTTTCCGGGAAGTACATACTCAATATCCAGAAGAAATTAACGTTTAAAAAATCTGTTTAAAATCTGTTTTTCCGTTAATCAGCTGTCGCCCCCATACGAACGACAACTCTCAGAAGTTAAGTAACTTGTGCGAGATAAGGACTAACGAGGTCTTACCTTTCAACGTGTGATTTCTAACACGGCTGCAGAATCATCCCAGCTTCAACCAGATAAATTCTCTCGAGAAAAATATCTGGTCGAGGCAGGAATCGAACCCATGGTCTTCCGATCGTGAGTCTAGCGCACTACCACCGCGGCCAATTCCACAACATTTGGGCTGAAATATTGGGAAACCATATTGTACGACCTCTATTTATTGATCAAAATTTAACAGAGGAACTGTATTTGAATATGCTGGAAACTACTGTTTACCCTCTCATCGCTGAAATCGTCGAAATTCGATATTGTATTCCAACAAGATGGAGCACCACCACATTACTCCAGACAAGTAAGAAACTATTTGGATACTACTTTTCCCGGTCGTTGGATTGGCCGTCGAGGTCCTACAAACTGGCCAGCCCGCTCGCCAGATTTGACACCTTTGGACTTTTCCTATGGGGTTATTTGAAGCAGAAGGTGTACGAAATTGAACCTGCTCCAATATTAGATATACGGCAGAAAATAATAAATATTTATAGAGATATTGACGTTACTGTGTTCGAAAACTTTCGGCGTGAAATATCGGATAGGTTGTTCATATGTCAAGAAGTTCAAGGCAACCATTTCGATCATCTTCTGAACTGACTTCAAGCTCATTACCTCGTATTATGTAGTAAAATGTCAATGTATTCAGGCAATTATTAAAAGTTCCGCAATTTGTAGAAGTTGAAGGTATTGACGTTATATTCTAGGGTTGTGAAGCATTTGTCAAGAGCTTCAAAAAGGTGTTTCAAAAGACTCCTCCTCTCCATATAATTTTTTCCCAGATGGCGCCCAGTCGCCATCTTGAAAGTTTCAGCTATAAATTTCACTTCAAAATAAAGTATTCATGTATTAATTTCATTATTCCAAATTTCAATTTTCTAAATTGACCCGTTCGAAAAATAAAAGGGGGGAACATTAAAGAAATGCACTGTATAGTCTAGTTGACAAGTTGAAATTCGTGCCGTGCCGTATTCCAATGATTTCTCGAGACATAATAAATTACGATTGTCATAAACAAATTAGATTTCTCTTTAGGAGTGGAAACATATCAGTACTTAGGAACAGAAGAATCATTTTCTAATTGTCATAGAATATCTATGATAACTTTGGTGATTCACTAGAACGAGTTGATATAATTGAAACAAAATAATGAGTAATTGTATATCCAAATGCTTAATATGAATGGAAAGTTAAATTTATGAACTTTCAGTTCAGTCTATTTCAAATTCCAGCTTTCCAATCACTACAGTTAACCCAGACAGCTGCATTGAATTTCATACTGAAATTTTATTTCGATTTGTCATCAAACCAATTGGTTGTTTTCTGTAATTGAGATGTTTGATTTAATCAGTTATAAAACTGTCGTAAACTGAACTTCCGGTTTATCTGAGTTTCTAGTGAATGTTATTGATTTGAGAAAAAATGAGTTCTCTTCCACTCTCTCAACAATTATTTGAATACTGGCAAATTACAGGATGCATCGTCTCAACAGTCGATTTTACGGTAGTAGTAAAATGAAAGTGGCTGGTTATCTATTTAAATATCCTTCCACAAATTTTCTATTCTTCCTCAATAACATTGTGTCAAGTGCCTCTTCAATATTTCATTTTATATACTGTTTTTGTACAACTGTTATTGAAAGTGATATTTTTAATAGTTGTCAAGAATATTGAAATGTGATGTTTACAAAGTAGCTTGTTAAACATATTTTTAACACTAGCGTTAAAAGTATTTTTGACACCATTTTTTTCGACCAAATAGCAATAAACAAAACATAATTATTCAATTCTCAAGGAAGTTTGATAATTATGAACAATATTTATATATATATATATATATATATATATATATATATATATATATATATATATATATATATATATATATATATATATATATATATAATATATATATAAAGTTGAGAATCTTAGCGACTGGAGAAATGTACAGTAGAATGGAATAACGGGGTCTCTCAGTCAAAAAATCAAAAACTCTGCTTTACTTTGCCAAGCTTTCGCTTCTAGTGGGAAGCTTCTTCAGGGCCTATAATTTATTGAGTTGTGGGTTTTTTTGCCAATGAATAAAATTACAAATCATACTTACAGTAGAAATGAGTAAAAAACAATTAATTGAACATATAAATCGACGAAAAAACATTAATGGAGTTTTTTGGTTAGACAAATGTCATGCCTTCACATAAATGTCATTTTTCAATGGGCATGATGATTTGATAATCTTTGACTCTAAAGGGAAAGTTTATTGATACAATTTTCATTATTATCAATAATAGTTTTGGTATAGTTCCAGCAAGTTACTGTATATACTGCTGAGATTATCAATGTCAGTTCTCTTATTCATACAATTAGAAGACTTATTAATTTCAACCATTTCAAGAAAAAGGTGTTTGGAAATATTTTTTTCTGTATGTAAAACTGTGATATTAGAGTAATTTGGTTTATGTCCTGTTTCTATAGAATGTTGCACTAATGCACATGATTTCTTATTAAGCTTTATATCACTTTTATGTGAAGTTATTCTATCTTTAAGAATTCTAGATGATGTTCCAATATAATCCAAATTACAATTGTTACAAGGAATGTTATAAATCACATTTGACTTTTTGGTAGCATCCGTTTTCAATTTGGTATTCAAATTCTTTATAGTTTTGATATTTTTTTGGCATATTTTGATATTTTGTTCATTATGAAAAAGTTTTATGATATTTGAAGATAAATTTTCAAGATTAGGTATAGATTTGTAAGAAAAATTGATAGATGAACTATTATTATTACATACATTTCTGCTGATTACATTGGAATTTGTATTACTGCCAGTATTGAAAATTATTTTATTGAGAAGTTTTCTGGGATAGGAATTTTCGATCAATATGTCTCTAAGAAGTTTGAGATTTTTTTGCTTGAGGAAAGGGTGTACTAATTTTTCTATTCTTTTTTTCAAACAGAGTATTAAATTGATTTTAACTGATTTCTTATGAAAAGAGTAGTAATTGATATATCTTCCTGAATTAGTAGGTTTCACATACCAATCAGTGATCAAAGAATTATCAGTTTTACGGATAACTTTTGTATCAAGAAAAGGAAGGGTCTGATTATTTTCTAATTCGATAGTTATCTTTAGAACAGCGACGCCAATTATCAGCAATGGTATTCATGCACAAACTCTTGACTAACAACATTGATTCTTCAGAAATTATCAGTAAGTTAACTTTTTCACGTACCCCCTTGTCGCACCCGATTTTCGCTCATGTTCAATATTCCAACCGTAAGTACCGCAACGAAAGCACCACTAATATCTTTACTGAAGTTAGTTAATCGTTTGAATATATCAATAGATCTTGACTGGATACTTTCTCAATCAGTATTCCGTAAAAAAATTTGGAACATATGTTAAATTTACCTATTTAAGCAGTATTTCCCTCTACAGTTCTGGTACATATTTTACTATTTTTATACATTCATAAGTATTTCCAGGATTACATGAACTTTAATTTTTTTTATCCATGTAATTAGGCTGTGATAGCTTGTTTGGATAATAAATACTAAATAAATTAAAATAGTTAACTAAGAGATGTCATGTGTTTTTATAGAAATATTAAATTTATCTATTTTATTATGAAAACACAACAGTTGTACAATGAGATTTGTGTTAAGAGTATTAGTTTGTTCGTGAAATTGCTCAACTCACTACGCTCTTTTCGCAAACTTTTTCACTCATAAAATAAAACCTTACTTTCAACACTCACATCACAAATAGCTATTTTCGCCAAATCAGCAAATCAGCAAATCAGCAAATAGTATTTTCCATTAAATCGTTTGTCTATTTTTGTAATTTTCAGTTCTCAAACAAACTAGTTTTTCATTGACGAATGAGGTATATTCAGAAACAAATTTAACTGTAATAATTTATAATGAGAAATGTTCTTTATATTTTTCTATACTCACTCTCAAAATTATAACTTTCAGATTATTTTTCTATATGATCTTCAAATTTTGGTCTTCCTCTTCAACTACCACTAATCATAAAACCATCTCGTAAATCCTCATAAATAATTCAGACAAACCCTTCGGAATACCCAATATTCAAATACATTTCTCGAATCCACAAATAATACTGCGATATGCCTCTCTACACGTGTTCCACGTCAGTCTTAAAAAAAAGTAATCCTCCAAAAAAAAATTAAATCTTTTCTGCTACTGTGAGTTTATTTAGATGTGACAGTGGACCAAATTAATAAATTCTCAAATGTCCATTCATATTGGTTATGGACACTGTTGGTCGACATCTCTTTATCGTGGAATCTGACTTCGAGGAACGGGTGTTGCTCCGAACTTTAAATCTTAATTCTATGACGACGACGACGAAGTGTACAGGGTGAGATTATTATGTCAGTATTATTTATGTGTTATATATTGGGAAGAGGGAAATGAAGTTCTTTGATTCACTTATTTATTTATTAGTTCTACTAAATTTCATATTTAAGAAATTAATGAATTATTAGTATTTCATAATATTCAGTATGATGAAGTAGTCATCATTTGTAAATATCATTGAACGATTTTCACAAACATTTAGACACGTTTTGCTAACACCGTAACTTCCTTGGTCTCCTCTTCGGTCTACTCCTACTACAGTAGTAGGAGTAATACAGTAGTACTAATGTAGTAGAGGTATATAAGAATTGTAGCCCAGTATATAATATTCATTTCTACCGAGAAATCTACGGTGTGTCTGATATTGTAAAAAATTATTTGAAATCTCTGAAAAAACTAAAAAAAAAGAATTAAAAATGAATAGTTGAAAATAACCATTATATTAAGCGAAAAAACCTGAAATGAAATAATAGTGAAATAAAGTACAAGTAAAAAATAGAACAATTGAACAAAAAATAAAAATAAAAAATTAAGAGATTCCAAGCCAAGTTACTTCACTACGAAGTACCTATCTATGTTCTGAAAATAATGGAAATGTTTGTTTTTCGAAAAATATATTTATTATTTTGTCTACAATAATGTTTTCATCCTCAAAATAGTCCCCTGACTCGTGTCAGCGCTTCTGCCAGTCTTCGAAACACTTGTCAAATTTGATCTTTGGAATAGAATAGAATAGGACTCTAGATATTTTTATCAATCTACTAGCTTATATTCTGATTTCATGCACTTGACTATGTTTTTTCTTTCTCAAAATGTTCACCAAAGCTTTGTCAATAAGAACTTTTCTTTGGACAATAAAGCATATTTATTATTATTATTATCTCTCTCAGCCATGCACTTTTTCAATATCAGCTATGCTTGTAAAACGACGACCTTTTAAGACTGGGCCAAAAATTGACGAACAAGCAATGAATTATGAGCAGGGTCGTCATCATGAACGCAAACGGCGTTGAACTTGTTACTACTACTCCTTATTGACCGTTGAACTCGAAGAAGCAAGAAACAGTGAGCATAACCTTCACGTTTTACCGCACTTGTCGAACCTTTTTTGGTCTTGGCAAGCCAGAATGCCTCAACTGGAATGATTGAGCCTAAGCCTCGACGTCATATTCGTAAAACCACGTTTCGTCACCTGTTTCAGTGAGTCTGTATCGTCTTTAAGTTCCTTTAGAACACTCGAAAAAAATTCAAGACATGAGCCAATCAATATGCCATCAGCGACTTTTCAGATTGTGATTCGGCGATCGTTCATAACTATTTCTTTCACTTCTTCCATGTTTTCATCGGTTGTTAAGGTACTGGAGTGTACTTCATTTGCGGAGACGCTAACTTGGTTGGTGCAACGTGCATCGAGAAATTACAGTTCTAGTGTTTGGGTACTTATTTTGGATTCATCATTATATCTTCATAACCCGTTATAGGACCTTTATCATTATTACTTGCGGAAATTGTTTAGG
Organism: Leptinotarsa decemlineata; assembly: GCF_025532065.1. Classification (NCBI taxonomy): domain Eukaryota; kingdom Metazoa; phylum Arthropoda; class Insecta; order Coleoptera; family Chrysomelidae; genus Leptinotarsa; species Leptinotarsa decemlineata. The sequence continues at coordinate 6,858,817 of NW_027412694.1, read as the reverse complement.
TTTGAATTTTCTACTAGTTTTTCAACAACCAGAAATTCATTTGCCTCTACCACAGGACCATCCATTTTATTAAAAAAATTGAATGCTCCTTTCCAATTTGGCATAATTTTTTCTAACCATATCCGACTTAACAATAGCACTCTTTCTGTGTGGAGTCTAATTAACACTTTAACCAACTTATGACCAGCTCATCCAAGTCTTGGATATCTAATTCATATTACAGTAAGTAATCATCTACTTCCACAATGCAACTCTCGATATAAAATCATTTGAAAAAGCAACCTCTGGAATTTCATTCCTTGAATACGTCGTTCTCCAGCTGAAAGAATCGCTGAAAATTGTAATTTGAGCTATCAAATCGATGGTTCTTGTAGTTAGTCGCCTACTACTGACAGAGAAGAGCGTTTGGAGGACCAAGTCAAATTATACATCCCATGGAAGTATCTTTCGAAGTTAGGCAAGTGTCTAGGTTTTCTTTATGTTTTATATCAAATTTCCCGTGATGGTTGGGTCCTCACATATTTGTAATATTACCCTTCAAGACGTAATAAACTATGGAAAGCAACAGCGAAAGTGAGTTTGAAAATGTGCTGTATGAAATTTACAATGCAGTAATTGTAGTTACAGTACAGTTATTGCTTGTAAAATCAGTGTAGGTACAAAAACGTTTATGATTTGTTTTGAAATGGATAGATATGAAGAAATGCAAAACTATTAATGAAATGAAAGAACTGACCCGTTACTTGATGAAAATCAAAAACAGTATCCATGATGCTGATCAAACAATTTTCACAAACATTTTTTATTTCTAGGGGCGTTTCGCTAACACCGTAGCTTTCTCGGTAAGAAGCTACGGTGTTAGCGAAACGCATGTGAAAATTAAAAAAGTTTATGAAAATTGTTTGATTATTATCTTGGATAGTATTACGGAGAATGTAATTTTGGCTTATTTGGCTCAAAAATCTAAAACTGTCAAATCCTCTACCTTGTGGAGCATGTATTCTAGGTTCGAAAGTACCTAGCCGCTTTTCCAAGCGGCTTCCAGCCACTTTTCCAAAGGTAATCGCATTTCTTCAAAGGAACAATGTTGATTATAGTGTAAGGAAATCAAAACAGCAATCCGATCAACACATTCATCAAAGAAGCAAACAATGAAACATATCTTAGACTAAAGATAATTTCAACAAATTATAACGAATGTAGGATACGATGATTTGAGCATGATTTGCTTTATTTTTAAGTAGCAACAATTATTGAATTAGCCGCGAACGACTAACAAAAATGTCAATAGATCTAATAAACGACAAGGAAGATATGTTGCTTGTGAACACGTTCGAAAACACTCAGTATTTTTCGGACTTGTTACATAAATTACTATTTTTCTCACTGTTGATGCTATCACCCTATTCGATAATTATAACTCTGTCATTGATCAAATTTTGAGAAACTTGTCCACTGTTCAGAATGAACTAAAATCGACACCAAGAAGCAGTTTATTCCTAGTCTTTTTATTGGTTGCCAGCGTTTAGTCCGGTCAATTCAGACATTCGAAGCTACCTAAATACCCACCAAATTAGTAAGATTGTTTAGAATATGATTAAAAATAAAATTTAAAAGTTCCCCATCTTTCCCCTGTATGGAAAAAATTTTATTCGAGGTCAAAGGTCAAAAAAATTAGATTTTCACGATTTTCAGTAAAACGGTAGGTAAGTTTTATCTTAAAAATACTTCAGACAAAAATTATAGACCATAAAATTATCTACAAGAAATATAAAAGTACTTTTTTTCCTACAAGCCACCGTATTTGAGATATAACGATTCAAAAAGTTGTAAAAGTTGTAATCGTTATAATATGCACACGTGTCCACGCTACCTATGAGGTAGTGTAGTACTTAGCGCATTTTTTATCGTGGTTTTCCCGGTAGGCAACCACATTTAGCACTGCACCGCTTTTTGCAGTTGCAAAAAATTGTGTTCAGTCTGTAGGGTCTAGCTGATAACCAAGCCACACTTGGTAATATACCCTAAAATGATGTTGATGAGCAACAACTGAGGTTGGAGGAAGACAAGGTAATTGTAATTGTTTTTTAATTTTGGTATTTTTAACGAAACATGTATATCTATACTTATCTAAGCAGGTAGTTTTTTTTTAGGAGCTCCGTACATAGAAAGAAGAAAGCGAATGCCGTTAATGATAATTTCTTGTCGAGGTGAATTACTATTTTTAAAAACTTCAGCACATTGAACAAAATTTTGTTTTTCAAAGATTTTGAAAACTGTTATTTTACCCCTCCTGTAAAATGCATATGTCGTATCACAGCCAGTTATTGCGTGTAAAATTAGTACATGATTTTTTGACACTTTGCAAAAGTAGATAAACTTTTTGATGAATATATTTCCGATTAATGTTGAGCTTTTCCTGGTTTTAACATATATTTCAACTACAGAGATGTATACACGTGGCGTACTCATGCATATTATGACGATTACAACTTTTTGACTCGTTATATCTCAAAAACAGTGGCTCGTAAGAAAAAAAGAATTGTTACATTTTTTGTAGTTGAAGGTGAAAAAACTCATTTTTTGACCTTTGACCTTGAATACATTTCAAACGATCGTACTGATTTTCAGCTTGATGGAAATTTAGGTAGCTTTACACTTATTGTTTGGTCTAATTTGACCGGACTAGTTAACATTAGATTTTTTGGTGTTAAGATTTTTGTATCGCTCATTCTAAATGACATTTTCGGAGTTGACAGTTTGTTCGCAACTTTTGTTGGTTTAAAAATCCATTCCTTCGTTTCCAAAAGATACGAAACCATTCACAATCCAAAAATATTCACAAGGTTGACTAGACCAAAAATAAAAGTTTTATGAATTATCATAATGTCTCCGAACTGTATTCACTCGGTACACAGAAACGGTAGTTTTCATAACACCACCAACAAGTCAACGACATTCATAAATGTCATCTGAAATATCAGTCTCAAGTTTCGAGATGCCACTGTATCTTTCATATCTGGAGTACGTTCAACAATGGGTACTTTAGCGGCATCCCGCTGTTCAAATGTCCCGTTGAAACGCAACATCCATTTGATTTTTTTGATACGGATAAGTCGATTTCTCTGCGGGTTATTATCGTTGGCAGTAATGGTGGTATTGTTATGGTTTCCGGTGATTATGATTTAAGGGTTGGGGTTGATGTAGGATAACCTCAACTTCTTCACGAATTCAAAATGAACCAATCATTGCAATGTAATACTACTTTGATGTGTGTATCACTTTTCTTTCTTAGAAGTTTTGTGGCCAGAATTTCTTTTCATTCTACATCACAATGCTAAGAGAAATTTTCGGGTAAAAGGTCATTCAGATCACCTATGAAAAATGATTCTTTCTAACACAGCGAACGTCAGTGTGAGAGTTCGTCATTTACTTTATCCAACGGTCGGCAACAGGCGGACCGCGAAAAGTCGAACATCGGACCGCCAAATATGTAATGTTATATAATATATCGATCACTTACAGATTCCAACAGATTTCAAGAATGTAAAACTCTCCTCTTTACGAAAACATTTGTTTGAATTTATGGAATTCTCTAATATCTAGAAAGCGATTATTTGAATCAGCACATATATCTACAGTTTTACTCAATTTTGAGAAGTAATCTGCGATCTTTTGTTCTGCATGTCCAAAGATTGAGTGGAAGACCATCTTTGTGCACTCCAGTTGCTTAAAATGAACTCCGCCTTTTCAGTTTACATAGGAAATGTTATAGCGTATTTGATAGATTTTATTTTTTTTGTAATCCTGTGTTCTACTGAATAAAGAATATTATTATTATTATATACCAAGTATAAAAATTAATACGTAGATAAGGTATACAATACCTTTATTAATTGAGGTATCTTTAAGCCACATAGAATTCAACTAAGTATGTACTTATTTTATTTCAAGTTGCCTAGTCAACCTGTTTTACAAGTACCTACAACTGATATGGTTTTATTAGTTTTCTATCTACCCTGTGTGTATGTGTGTTTGTGCGCGCTTTCAAATATTTTGTTTTGTTGAAACAAGCGCGAGCGAGTTCCAAAATCGGGGGTGTAGATGTGTGGGCGGGGAAGCAGACTGTCAGTAGTAGCGCAAATCGCGGAGCAACCATTCATTTTTTTGTGATTTTTCGCATTTTCATAATATTTTCGTACCTATGATACTATGGATTCTAAAAAGCGTGAAGTGGTCAGTGAAAAGAGGAGGTTTCTGGCAGAATGGATTGAACAATATTGTTTTACGCTGCCTAATAGACCCCAAGCGGTTCCAGTGTGCCTTATATGCAATAAAACTGTCAATATTGTTGAGAGTAGTAATTTGAAGCACGAAACAACTCCTCCTCTTGGCAGTGAGGCTCGTAAAGAAAAACTTCAATCTCAGTTCTCACAAAAAAGCCCGAAATTACTAGCCCGTTGCATAAGCGAGCAAGAAAAATACACAGAAGTAGCGCTATGTATCTGCTGGATCCTTCATAAACAGGAGAAGCCATTTTCAGATTCTGAGATGGTGAAAAAATGTACGTTAGAAGTAGTCACGGCACATTATCAGCGAAAAATAATACACCAAAAATGGAATATTTTGCTGCTGATATTGAAAACACTCTTCTTGAATGTCTGTAAAAAGCACTTTGCTATGCCATCGCACTTGATGAATCATGTGACATTGTTAATGATGAACAAATGTCTATTTTCGTAAGTTTTCTCGATATTGAGTGTCAGATTTTTAGAAGAGTTGCTAGCAATATTGTCGTTGAAAGGTTACACTTGGGGAGAAGATTTTTCAAGGTCATTGAAGAACTTATTACTAAATCTAACATTAGTTAAGATAAAATGGTGTCGCTTTCAACTAACGGGGTCCCAGCAATGATTGGCAAAGAAAAAGGTGTAGTGAAGAGAATCATGGGTAAAAATTCAGGTCTAATTTCGTATCAGTACATAATTTACCAGGCAGTCCTCTGTGGAAAACTTAGTGCTATACTGAAAGAAGTGATGTACAACTTGGTCAAGTTGATCAATTTTATGAGATCTCATTCTGCTCTTCAGCACCGACATTTCAAGGAGTTTCTTTCTGACAGCGTATTCTGACTTAACTGCAACACGACAAAATGTTCGTTGGCAAAGGTCAAGTTATTGAAAGTTTCTGGCTGATAAAAGAAGAAGTAACGTCCTTCTTGCAAAACTTATATACGGAGGGAACCAGAAAGCGCAAAAAAGCGTAATATGCTAGTCGTGACTTTTTTTAAAAGATATTTTGAAATATTGAATGCGCTCAACACAGAATGACAAGGAAACGGAAACTTTCACATATAGTCAGTGGGCATACTTGAAAACTGGCTATAAATCAAATTATCTAAGAACAATTCGTTCAGGCCAGTCTCAACTCCCTACACAGTAGGTTAATGGAGTTGTAATGGAGGTGTAGGGAGTTGAGACTGGTCTGAACGAATTGTTCTTAGATGATTTGATTCATAGTCAGTCTTCAAGTATGCCCACTGACTATATGTGAAAGTTCTCTTTCCTTATATGAGGAATTGGGCAAATTTCGGATATGCAGTTGGTTACCTCGTTCACAGGCAGATGGGGCGATGACAAACCTGTTGTTTGTTGTATCTTTCAGCTTAGTTCGAGGAATGATACTCTGACGGAATTCGATTTTCAATTATCGGAAATCATCGACTTTATGTTGATGATTTACACTACCTTGCACTGACGAGTGGCCAAACACCCGAAACCGGTCTGCAAGGGTGTTCCAATAATTGAAAATATATTGCGGCAGTTGTATCACCAACAGCATATGCAGGAATAACTTCTGTGAAGAATCCTGCACTGACACCTGCCGAATATAATCCAACGCCCTTCGTGGTATTAGCCAGGGGAGTAGTTGTTTTCTGATAGGTGACAGTCCATCAACCTACTGTGTAGGGAGTTGAGACTGGCCTGAACGAATTGTTCTTAGATAATTTGAGGAAATGGAAAATTAATATGTGATCTGTAAAAAAATGTGTCTGCTTTTAGTCGCAAGCTGGATATCTTTGAAGAAGATATTGCAAGACAAGAATTTATTCATATTCCGAGATTTATTTAATATAAAAAGAACTCTGAAGAAGACATTGTAGTGTTTGTAAAATTTCTGGCCGATCTTAGGAACGAATTATTTGCCACGAGATTCCCAGACTTTGCAGAGATGTGCAAGATATTTCCGTTTCTTAAATCGTCATTTGATTGAAGCAGCAGAATGGACAAATCCAGCTGCCAAAGGCATCACTTAAAACAGAGATAATTGATTTGCAAGAAGATATGTCGCTGCAAATATATAAAATGGTATCCATTGAAGAATTTTGGATCAAGCATGTTCCACAAAAATATGAAAATTTCAAGAAACTAGCTATAGATTTAGCCACTATGTTTGGCTCGACATGTTTATGTGAAACATTTCTCTCAAAGATTAATTTCTTGAAAAACAAATATCGTTCGAGATGAACGGACACCCACCTAGAAGATAAACTTCGAATTTGCTGTTCCTCTCGAGAACCAAACTATAAAAAACTATCCCAAGACCGTCGGTGTAATTTCTCACATTAATTTCATGTCTTGTGTTTCATAATTCAGAATTTGGTTTGGAACCAAAATAATTTTTGTCAGTTGTTTTTTTTGGACCTCGTAAAAATTTTCCCACAGTTACCCGACCCCACCTAAAACTTACTTGCCGACGACCCCTGCTTTATACACTTGAAATTTAATTTACATATAAATTCAATACTATCCAAACTGCACAAAATGACGATGATAAATTCTGCATTAAGTACTTCGACGAAAACTTCGAATGTTCGATTTAACAAAAAACACTATTCATACAGTGCAGTTGCCAAAGACTGAAAGACAGATAGTCCATATCCATCGTTTCTCTGAATAGTTTTCATAGTGTCTCCAAATAGAACTATTTCTCGAAAGTTATTTCATTGAGAAAAGTCAGTTTTTTGAAAAGATGTTTTCGGTTATTATCACCTTCAAAATTTTTTAAAAACATATGTAGAAAAAGTAGATTACAGAGGCTTCCTCAAAAAAATGTTAGCCTAGTAAGAACTATTTTTTACTGGTAAATAAAGATTTTTTATATTTTCTATTCTCCCATCTTCATATATCCTATAGCTGGAGTGAAATCCAATAAGTGAAATCCAACGTACTGTTATCATGACATGAGTAGATTTCACCCTTCGATGACATAAAGTCGTAATGTTATGAATGAATTGAGTGATTCATCTTGTTATAATATTCAGAATGGTGCTAATGAGGTGATGAGGCAAGTGTATTATTTCGAAACTTCGATGTCCACCATTGAGGATGATGCGGTTCCATGTGATTTTCATATAAACCCGTGTTCACATGAAAGTAGTTGTTTCGAAAGTACTTTTTCGATGGAACTTCTTTCAGTTTGTATCTGAAACTTACATATCTTTGTAAAGAGTTTATTTGAACTTGATTGTTTTCCTCATTCTTTCGGAAGTTTTCCACATTTTTTGTATAATGATGGAGAGGTAGAAAGCCCAAAATGTATCTTTTCTAAAAGAAAACCTCTCTCAATTAATTTCTTATAGTCAAGGAATATTATTCAAATGAGGGCAAGTATCGCTAAATGAGACATAGTTAGCTATAACGTGGTACAAAGCTTCATTTCAGCACCTTAAAACTTGAATATCATTAGTTCGTTCTTCCATTGTCTGATATTATATAAAATGATTTTAAATCTCTGAAAAACCCAATAAAAAAAAAGAATTGAAAAAAAATAGCTGAAAATAACAATTATATTAAGCAAAAAAACCTGAAATGAAATAACAGTGAAATAAAATCAAGATGAGGGACTGCCAATAAGACCGCCACTTTCACCAGTCATAGCCAACATATATATGGAGTGGTTTGAAACTCTGGACATTGAAGAAGCCCACAAGAAACCTCATGTCTGGTTGAGATACGTTGAAGACACCTTCATAATGTGGACTGAACTAGACGCCTTAAAAAATCAAGAAACCGATTTTGTACATATTTATTGCGAATATCTCGTTTCCTATGAGTGTTATGCCATTAATATTTTATAAATATTGTAGAGGATTGAATTCTCTTCAAGTTTTGTTTAAACATTTTTTTTTTCTTCAACCATTTTCAAAATAGAGGGCAGAGCGCCCGCAGTGTTCAACTATTTAGAGGTCAACCTCTAGTTCTGATTAGAAACACACCGTATGAAGTTTATACATTATTGATAAATATATAATTCTGAATAAACTGCATTTTATATTAACTGTAACATTATAATATTTTTTCAATAATTTAGCATCTATTGATTCAATAATATTCACCTACTCGTGTAATTAAAAACCATTTTTTCACCTTTTACCTTTGACCTTGGAAAAACAACCTTGGAATAACAGTAGTCGCGCACACCCTACGATGAGTAGGTTTTGAGACAAGTTTTAGGGTGCCAAAATAAAGGTTTAAACAAATTAATAGCTGACTTTCTCTCATTCCGAGGTAAAAGCCCTAACATTCCTGGTGTATTACTGGTAATGAAATATTGAGTTGACTTAAGTCTTTATACCAACTCACCTGAAAATATCAGTAAGCCAGTTTGTTGGGTTGATGAAAAATTCTTTCATATATTCTTTGAGTATAGACTCTTTATGAAGATGCAACTCAGTTCTCAATAACTTTATTATCATTTCTCTGCTAAATTTCACTTTCAGAAATTCATTTTCTTCAAAGAGAGTTTTCGTAGATTACAACTTTTAAATTGATCTCATCCAGTGTTCATGTGAAATCTCACTTCCTGTTGTAATGCCTCTGCAATAAAATCCAAAAATCATGATGGGGACTATATAGATGTCTAACTTTCACCTTTCTTCTTACTTGTATCTTTCTGTTATCAAATAAGGTATTGGGTTGACTCAGGTATAAGCTTTTGCACATCTTTACCAAGATATTTCATATTTTCCAGAGTCTGTAATATTTCACGTAAACTATTTAGAAATATGAATTGGGGTTTTCCCTTCGAAAATTACAGTTTCATTGAAATCGTTGGTGATTTGGTGCCAATGATTATGATTTTCTGGAAAGATATGTCAAAGATCTTGAACCGGTCACTGCTTCACAATTGCAAACAATTGAATAAATTTATTTATAACTCAAATTCGTCTTTTCTCATTGCTTTGCTAATGATTCAATAATTTATTACTCGTGGACTGAATTTTTCTCCAGTTTGATAGTAATTGCCTCCAACAATTCAAGCTTGAAAATGATGATTTCTTTCATTAGTGCTACTCTATTTCTAGCTTACAACAGATGTGAATGTATTTCACTAGTTCGGACTTCCATTGTCTACTATATAAAATGATTTGAAATCCCTGAAACAAGTAAAAAAGAATAATTAAAAAAGAATAGTTGAAAATAACAATTATATTAAGCAACAATAAACCTGAAATGAAATGATAGTGAAATAACCTACAAGTAAAAATATAATAATTGAATAAATAAAAATTAAAGGAATGCAAAAAGAAAATAATAAAAAAATAAAAAAGTGTAGAGATTCCAAGTCACGTTAGTTCACGACGTTTCGATTGTTGGTATCTACAATCGTCTTCGGGTGATGACTGGACTGATTCCTCCGAGAGATGACTATTTTATAGGTCGTTGAAATACTTTCACTTTCTCTACTTTCCATTTTCCGCTTCACTGATTCCGTGAGAGATGACCGATTTGGCGGGAGTTGGTCATTTTTCGTTTGATGATGGGTTTCCATATGTTTCGTATATCTACGCTGGCCTGGCTGAATACGTTGTTGGACAACATGTATGCGGCTTCCCTAAATTTTCTCCTGAACCAATGTTCGTCTCTGTGCAAGATCTCAGCTTGGGACCACTCGATGTTGTGTTGATGGGTCCAAACATGGTCTGCTATTCCTGATTTGCTGGTTTCTCCTCGCTGTGTGTGCTTCTTGTGCTCGGCAATGCGAACATTCAATGGCCTCTTAGTTTCACCAATATAGGATTTTCCGCACTCGCAGGGTATCCGGTAAATGCAATTCTTGGAATCGCAGTCCGCGTTTGGGGGCCTGGTTTTCGTGAGGCTGCTACGGATAGTGTTACCGGATCTGAAACAGGTTCTAATGTTGTACTTGGAACCAATTTTTCTTATCCTCTCCGATAATCCTCTGATGTAGGGAAGTGCAAGCACTGGTTGTGACGGCTTCTCTTCCTTGCGAGGCTCCTGCTGTCTTTTAGCCAAAGTCTTTTCTACCATCGCTTTGGAGTATCCATTCCGCTGAAGATCATTTTTGATGATGTCTAGTTCCTTCTCGAGACCTTCCTTTGTATCACAGAGCCCAAAAGCACGGTCTAATAGAGTCTTGATGATTCCTCTTTTTGTCGATTGATGGTGGTTGGATTCGTGGTTCAGATACTGTCCCGTATGAGTGGGTTTTCGGTATACAGATGTTTCCCACTTAGTGTCGGTCCTCTTCACCAAAACGTCTAAGACATTTTGTCGAACTACTAGGGTCAATTGAAGTCACACAGGAAGATCAACTAATTAGTTTCGACGTGGAAAGCCTTTACACCAACGTTCCGGTCGAAGAAGCACTCCAAATCATACAGAGAAAGCTATCCGAAGACGGGAACCTGAAAGAGAGAACGAATCTACCTATAGAAGTAATTATGGAATTACTAGGATGCTGTGTACGAAACTGTTATTTCCAACTGAAGGACGAATTCTTTACACAAGATGAGGGACTGCCAATGGGATCGCCACTTTCACCAGTCATAGCCAACATATATATGGAGTGGTTTGAAACTCTGGCCATTGAAGAAGCCCACAAGAAACCTCGAGTCTGGTTGAGATATGTTGACGACACCTTCATAATATGGAACCATGGGAATACTGAACTAGACGCCTTTCTGAAACACATCAACAGCGTGAGACCTTCCATCACTTTCACAATGGAGAAGGAAATCCACAATGAATTGCCATTCTTAGACGTTTTGGTGAAGAGGACCGACACTAAGTGGGAAACATCTGTATACCGAAAACCCACTCATACGGGACAGTATCTGAACCACGAATCCAACCACCATCAATCGACAAAAAGAGGAATCATCAAGACTCTATTAGACCGTGCTTTTGGGCTCTGTAATACAAAGGAAGGTCTCGAGAAGGAACTAGACATCATCAAAAATGATCTTCAGCGGAATGGATACTCCAAAGCGATGGTAGAAAAGACTTTGGCTAAAAGACAGCAGGAGCCTCGCAAGGAAGAGAAGCCGTCACAACCAGTGCTTGCACTTCCCTACATCAGAGGATTATCGGAGAGGATAAGAAGAATTGGTTCCAAGTACAACATTAGAACCTGTTTCAGATCCGGTAACACTATCCGTAGCAGCCTCACGAAAACCAGGCCCCCAAACGCGGACTGCGATTCCAAGAATTGCATTTACCGGATACCCTGTGAGTGCGGAAAATCCTATATTGGTGAAACTAAGAGGCCATTGAATGTTCGCATTGCCGAGCACAAGAAGCACACACAGCGAGGAGAAACCAGCAAATCAGGAATAGCAGATCATGTTTGGACCCATCAACACAACATCGAGTGGTCCCAAGCTGAGATCTTGCACAGAGAGGAACATTGGTTCAGGAGAAAATTTAAGGAAGCCGCATACATGTTGTCCAACAACGTATTCAGCCAGGCCAGCGTAGATATACGAAACATATGGAAACCCATCATCAAACGAAAAATGACCAACTCCCACCAAATCGGGCATCTCTCACGGAATCAGTGAAGCGGAAAATGGAAAGTAGAGAAAGTGAAAGTATTTCAACGACCTATAAAATAGTCATCTCTCGGAGGAATCAGTCCAGTCATCACCCGAAGACGATTGTAGATACCAACAATCGAAACGTCGTCAACTAACGTGACTTGGAATCTCTACACTTTTTTATTTTTTTATTATTTTCTTTTTGCATTCCTTTAATTTTTATTTATTCAATTATTATATTTTTACTTGTAGGTTATTTCACTATCATTTCATTTCAGGTTTATTGTTGCTTAATATAATTGTTATTTTCAACTATTCTTTTTTAATTATACTTTTTTACTTGTTTCAGGGATTTCAAATCATTTTATATAGTAGACAATGGAAGTCCGAACTAGTGAAATTCATCACGAAACATTGTCAATCACCTTCAAACAAAAGATGTGAATGTCTTGTGATGAATCTGTGTGGAATGAAATTGCATTGAACGACATGAAAGTTTTTGAAATGTTGTGGAAAAAATAAGTCGTATTTTTTGGTGATTTCAATGCTATCTCTATCTGAACGATGAGAAAGTAAAAAAACTAAAATTACAATGTAACACTTTGAATAAAAGGTGGGCAAAGTGACCCCAATTTTCGTGTAAAACGTGGGGCGACATTGCCCACTCGAATAACAATCTCCAGGTTGGGTGCAGGAACGAAATTGCAAGTGGAATATATTCTTCATTACATTTACTAATAATAATAATGAGTGATGAAACTTACCTTGTCTTCGTAGAAGCTGTGTATATGAAATTTTGAGGAGCTCAAATTTTCATGGATGACACACTTAACAAATAAAACAGTTTATTGGTGATAGCACTTATCTAGAACGACTTATAGAATATCTCGTAGTCATTGGGGGGTATGTTTAATTGAATACAGCACCTCAAGGGACCTTTCAGCTATTTACTATGGAGGCGCGAAACTGTTTTTTCAAAACTGGGCAAAGCTACCCAGAGGACAAAGTCACCCCAAGTGACGATAATGAATTTGTATCATATATCTTTGTTCTTCATTCGTGAAAGCCATTTTTCTCCAAAAATTTAATGACTTGTACAATAATAAAATATCTTTGAGTGTAACAAATTGAGAGTCAAATTTAGAAACATTATAGTCGAAGCCTATTATGATGAGAATTAATTTTTTTTCAATATCTCCAATTTTTCGAAAAAGAATGATAACTCATGATACATCATTGAAAAGGTAAAATCTGGTTCTATTCAAAACAGAAATAATCGAAAGTGGCGCCTATAAGAAAAAATTAAGTTGATGATGGTGGCCGGAAGACGAAACGTCGGATAGCAAATTTGAAAACACCATTATGTAGCAGGAAAAAAGTAGCAATGTGGAAGTGCAATTCATTTTCGAATCCTTCGAAAAATTAAGCTAGAAAAAAATAAAAACCATTATCAGAAATTTCTGTTTTTTCCGGTTATCTCCGTATATATATATATATATATATATAATATATATGATAAATATAACTGACAAATTTTTTTCGCCAAATATCTTGGCTCTCAATATTGCCAGTATTGACACTTATAAAATTAATGAACTACATTGTGTTATCTTTGCTTTCGAAAAATTAAACTTCTTATGTTTCACGGAGTTAAACGATAAACCTGATTCCCTTGACAGTATTATATGCATACAAAGTTTCACTACAGCTAGTTATTTCTGTAGATCTGACCACCGAAATGGTGGTGTAGGAATTTGGGCAAAAAATTCAATTTTTGTAAAAGATCTTGAACTTTCTCAGTTTTGAAGTGTGTGGTGTCACAAAAAATACATTTTACTAAATATTTATCGTTCTCCCAATGGGGATTTAGACATATTCTGTGAGGGTCTGGCACAAATATTAGATCTGATTTTTAAACCTAATATATTTTTCATAGTGGTTGGAAATTTCAATTGTGATGCGTACAACAACTCGTCAAATTTTGTAAAAGTGAGTAATGTCTTCTCATGTTTCAATGTTTTTCATGTAGTAAATTGGCCTACGAGAGTGCAAGGTCACAGTTTATCCACGATTGATAATATTTTCGTTAATTTTGACAACGGTGGATCTACTGTTGTCTTAGACAATAATATTTCTGACCATAGATATATTTTCTATGAAATTTTCCAGGAAACAACGAATCCTCCTAACACCTCATTTTCATCTCACAGATGGATTTATGACTCAGGAGCGATACCTACTTTTGGGAAGTCACTAGAAAAAAAATAGTATGGATTATTTGATTCAGTTGATAATGATAAAGCTTACAGTAATTTCTTTCAAAACTTTTTTATAATTTCGATGTCAATTTTTTGTTACGGCGGGGGTGTTGTAAACCGGATGATAAAAAATGGGTTTATAAGGACGTGAAATCATCCAGTACGAATCTTAAAGACCTCTTCATATTGAAAAATAAGTATCCTGAGTTAGCATATGTCTATAGAGAATCAAAAAAACGTCATTTTCTGCTTTTAGAGCGAAAAAAAACTTTATTATCAAAACAATATCACTAATTCTGACAATTCTGGTAAAACTGCCTGGAAAGTAATATCTGAATTGAATAGTAGACATAAAAATGAACAAAAAAATTTCACAATTTGTCACAATCATGAGAGAGTGGAAGATCCGGACATTGTATCCAACCTTTTCAAAAAAAAATTCAAAAATGCTCCACTGGAACTCAGAAATAAACTCTCTGTTCCTAATATAACTAACGTAATGCATGAAATTCAAACTCATACTATTTCTTGAGGCCGTACTTGCCGAATGAACTGCTAGTTTTATTGAGGAATAAGCTCAAAAATAAATCTTCGTCAAGGCCCTATGAAGTTTCTTTATTCATTCTGAGAAGAATTGTTAGCATTGTGATTGAGCCTTCAACATTTTTGGTGAATCTCTCTTTCAAAATCGGCAAATTTCCTTCTGATCTCAAAATCGGAAAAGTTATACGTGTATATAAAAAAAATGCCCAGAAAACTTGGAAATCTATAGACCTATAACAATTTCCAGTAGCTTCTCAAATGTTTTCGAATATTGTTACTTAGAAAGACTCATTGCCTTTTTGAATGAATTTAACATTTTAACTAGCAGCCAACACGGTTTTCGAAGAGAAAAATCAACTACAACTGCTATTAATCACTATTTTAACGATCTGCTAGACCACATTGGTCGAAGAGAGATTCCTTACGGCATTTTATGTGACCTGAGTCGAGATTTCGACCATGTTGATCATGATATTCCCATATCGAAGTTATACAATTATGGTATTAGAGGTGTTTGTCTCAGTTGGATTGAGTCTTTCATTAAATACCGTTCACAGTTTGTCAGTTTGAAATATTTTAGTAACAACTCTCTTCAGGCCATCAAATCTTCTAAGGTTCGAATTGATATGGGTGTCTCGCAGGGCTCTGTCTCAGGCCCGGTTCTCTTCATTTTATACATTAATGAAATAACGAAATCGTTTCTAAACGTAGGACTTACAATTTATGCTGATGATACATCTTTACTTATATCTCACAAAAGTCTCGGTACCTTGAAAGAAACTTGTGAATTCTCACCTGTACGGGTCTGAATATGTTTGAGATTTGTGTATTCGTTTTCAAAAATAATCATTCTTTTCTACGCAATGGAGACTTCCACTCTTATAACACCCATCGTAACAATGATCTGCGACCGCCACTGTCCAGGGTTAATGTTACATATAAATCTCCAAGTAGAATCGGAGTGAAAATTCTCAATAAATTACCTGATAACCTCAAAGGTGTGGAACGTGAGAATACATCAAAAAAATATTTAAAACTTTATTTAGTTGAAAAATGTTTATACTCCATGAATGAATACAAACAACTAACCAACCATGTACCTGATTAGTCATCTTATGTGTGATAATTTATATTCACTTATATTTGTATATGCTATATTATATATACTCTTTATATATCAATTTTAACCTGACTCTGTACTGTACATATACGTACCTATATATTGCATTGTATCTTATCTACATGACAGTTCTTATATAATTTTATATTGTCGCAAAGAAATAAAATTGAATTGATTTGATTTATACTCGGAATTTCAAAACTTTTTTAACGGCATATATTGTTAGTCATGTAAATGCGCAACTTTGCCCCAATTCAACCATCTTCGTATCTCTCATAGTTTCCGAGATCCCAATGGTGAGGATTGAATTTGAAACACCCGGTATAAAAATTTCATTCAAAGAATACCCCATGCAACAACACTCCATATGTATTGGTTGTGAAATTTACAATATAATTCAATAAAAAATTAAAAAGTTGAGATCAACAGCATTTAAAAAAATCATTACACTATTAGATAATACTGAAAAAATTGAAAATATGCTCTCATTGAAATATTTCAGTATACCAGATAATTTTTTTCTCCCTAATTCATAATAAAACCCTCTTCTTGATACATTTCTTCATTTCAACTCATTTTTTTGATGAACAATATCTATTAACAGTAGACATAATCTTCATTTTTCAAATAACCCAGTCAAACACGAGTGTTTGAACTTAGCAGACTGTGTTAAAATATTATGGCATGTACTAACAACTTTTTAAATATTTATAGACATTCATTTGATATTGTACATATTTTAATAAATTTGAATTTGACTGTTATCAGACCAACTGTAGTCTTCGAGGGGCAATTGTTTTGCCCTGATTTGGTAATATGAAGACTACTAAAATATATATTGTTATTGAAGAATATACAAATCATATTCAATGGCTGTTGGCATGAACGAATATTGTTTATATAAAATATATTAATAGCCCAAAAGAAAAATTACTAATGACGCTGAACCTCATAAACTAAAAACAGATTATTCGAACTCACATTACACAAAATCATTAATTTTTTCGTAACCTCTGTCGAGCCAAATATCTACCTACCTAATCAAGGTACACTTGAACCGAAACAGATGAATGCTGAAACAGAAACGTGGGCGTGGTGATGGCCACTATGAATGATGATCCTTGAAGAGGGCCTAAAACTTATTAACTTTTTTCGGTTATTTTTTCCAAGTTATGAATATAAAATTCAGGTTCCGTCATAAACGGTTCAAGGATTGGAAGAAGATTTAGATTTCCACCAAGATTATAACTTCAACTATGCTTCAGAATTTGAATGAATCATTGTTGATATATTTCTTCCGGGTAAATCAACAGACCAAAGTGTGTCCTTGAGTTATCTTCAGGTTATTGAATTTTTTTTTCGTCATATAAAATGAAGACCTGTAAGAACAATCAATTCTGAAAAAAATCAAACAATTGTGACTTGAAATGAAAATTAATTGATAAAATAGTCGAACACTAAGAAAAATGCTAAGTATATCCAAACAGTAAAAATGCAAATAAAAGTTGCAGAAGCAAAATAACAGCAATCGAAAGGTCCTAAAAAAAGCTTGGTTTTTTGTATTTTTAGCATTTTTTCGTATTCTTAATATTTTTTCCTTTCATCTTCATTTCATTTTCATAATTTTGTTCACACGTACCTAACTGACATTATACTTATTGTTTAACACATTTAGAAAAGCAGAAAAAATTATCCAACATCTGAGGTCTTTGGTGAGTTGATCCACCTCTTACTCGAGCAACTGGTGGAAAGTCGAAACGTCCTATACTCTAATACTAGTCTTAAGAATTATGTATCCTATCATCGGCAGCAGGACTTTGTCGCTCCTTCCCAGCTTGCTGAAGAAGTAGTGGAAGTGACAGTTCCACCACTCGTTGGCGCAGATGGAGATTCGTATCATTCCACCAGTTGAAACACTCGGAACATGCAGCTGGCTCTTTCGTGTATCTGTAGAGTAGCGAAGGTGAGTGTGAACCTAAAACACTTAGGCCACATATGACCCATTGTACATCCATCCGAAGAGTTGTCTTCCTAGGTCATCGTCCATTCTGTCCTTTCCAGGAAGGTGGACAGATCACTAAGAGACATCTCCTTTATATCGACAGGTGAAGGCGAAGACTCGCCGAACACACACTCTCTTTGGCAACCTTGAGTTGTCTCACGGCGGTCTTCGTGAAGGTTTTGGAAGGTGCAGTGACATTACTGTTGTTGTGCGGCTTCTTCAACCTTCTTGGGATTCCCTCCGTGGAGGTGCTCAATTAAGGGCGCTTTCCTGCAGGGGCAGCCGGTTCCTTGCCTTTATTCAAGACGGAACTCTTGGCGCCCGCCGTAGTGAGTGCCCTTGCCGTTGGAGGTGGAGTGGGGGAGGAGGAGAATGCACTTATAGTGCCATTCCTGCCTCTTTGGCTATTTTTCTCCTTTTGGCCTCGGCGCCGCAAATGAGCTTCCGCCTTGGCGTCTGTATCATATCACTAGCTGATCTGCTATGTCCAGCCTCATTCCAAGCGGTAGATTGGGGTGGACATTTCTGTTCATCTCCAGCCACCGCCATAGATTGAGGGGAGCATTTCTGTCCAGCTTCGAGGTTGATTTTTGTTTTTTTTGTGTCTGTTTTTGTATTTGTTTCGTTCATGTGTGTTCTTACGAGTAGCAGGAGAAGAGTTGGTCACTCTGGCAGAGCCCCGCATTTCCAGAGGACGGCTAATTACAATGAGGTTCGCTCGGTTCCCCAAGGGGATCGTTCGCAACCGCATATCACCTTGCGGTCATTCAGCTGTCGGCAAGATTCCTTACACCTTATCTTGGGTAGGCTGGTCCACGGTGGCATGTTTCGCAAAGGCTTTTGATGAGGTTTGGTTCCCCTCACCCATCTCAAGATCATATCGACATGCCAGATTCAGGCAGAATTCTTAGCCGGACAAATGCAGGAGGCTGTCGTTCTAGACGCATTGCGTCTACTCAGGCCACATGATTCTCGAATTCAAAGGACTCTTTTCTTATGGTGTGGGGAATTGGTGGTTGATGATCTTGGCACGCGCTACGAATGTATCGGGGTTTCGGGAAAGGGCCCGACCAGCGCAATCTTCAAGATGAAATAAGTGATAAATAATTATTACTTTTATAGATCTGAATATACATAAATAATAAATAAACGAAGCCATGGGTATACAAATGAGTTCTGCTATAAAATATATGACCAAAATTCTGAGTACACAATCACTTCCACAAGTATATACAAGTATTCTCTTTCGCACTCTTCAATTCCTTTGAACTCTTGATTACTTAGAAAGGACATTTCTAATTTTTCCGTAGCTTTGGATGAATTCGTTTCCGGTTCCAAATTTTTTCTTGTGCTCGGGCTTCCCTGATGAACTTGTCTGTTTTTCTTGAAATTACAAAGGCCGCAGAGAACCTGTTTTGGCATCGAAGTGTCCTACTTAACTAATAGAGAATAGCATTACCGTTTTCCCATTTTTTATTTTCCACTTGCACAATAGGCCATCGGATGTGCAAATCAACCCTTCAGATTGCATTCGTAAAAAGGTATAGCTTTAATACAGGGGGTTATGTAACAAACAACGCATCAAGATGTTTTATTCATTTCAAGCATATGCATATAACATGTAAAATACTATGTATATTTAAACGAATCACGTTTGATACCCATAAACTACTATTATTTATTATATTTCATTTTACTTGATCTATAAAACAAGCATATGTTTCCTGCATGCAACATATTACATCTACGAGTACATGTATTACTGTTCATACCTATGTAGTGGAAATATGTGCACAAGATATTCATTTTATTCATTAGTTAAATGATCAGAAATTGCTGTTTGATTAGTTTTAGAGAATAATTCATATTATACAGGGTGTGTAAAACATTCAAAGGGGTGATTCCTCATCGAAAAAAAAAAGGATCTGTCATATAAAGAAACTTCATTGGAGCATCCCTTGTTGAGATACAGCCCCTTGAAGAGGGTACATAGAGTTTGTATAACAACTTTTTTCACAAGCACTAAAAAAGTTACAATATTGAAGTTAACCTGACGTTTTGTACTACCAAAAAGACACTCAGCCAATAATTTATTTGGTATACCTCATGATTGTAAGGGATGAAAAACGCAACCCCTAAAATTTATTTCCAATGTAACTTTTTGTCTTATCATTTGTTTGGCATTTAAAAATTTATTTTCCATAGCCTGTTTCATTCTAAACAAAAAATGTCTCTTGGGTTTTTTACCCAAAATAAACCAGTTCCCAGCAAAAAATTATTTCACGAACAACTACAGAGATACATCGTCATAAATGCGAACTGGATTTATTGTTATTTTGTAGTTAGAACCTGCATTAAACGATCAAAGGGTAATAAACAAAACTAATTTATTAATAACAAAACACACAACATGTAGAAATCATAGTAAATGTTCAATATATCTATCTTCAGATATTACGCATGCGTCTAGACGTCGGCGCATTGAGCCACGTATTCGCTCAAATATTCCTGGAGTCTCTCTGATTACCCTGCACGCATCGATGATACGGTTTCTTAAGTCCTCTACATCGCGAACAGGAGAACCATAAACCAAATGATGTAAGTGGCCCCAAATAGATGAATCGAGAGGATTGAGATCCAGGGATCGAGCGAGCCAGTTCTGTGGTCCCCCTCGACTATCCACTGATTTGCATATGTTTCAGTTAAATGCTGACGTGCCACTTGACCAAAATGGGCGGGAGCCCCATCATGCATAAAAAGCATATCCCTTCTGAGGCCCAAAGGAAAAATTGAACGTATGCCTCACCATTCAATCGAGGAGGTAGAAAATGAGGCCCAATTAAATCATCCCCAATAACTCCGAGCCACACGTTAAGAGAAAACTGTTCTTGATGGTTAGTTTAGACAATAGCGTAAGTGTTTTCATCAGCCCATATGTGGTAATTATGAAAATTAATAATCTTGTCCCGAGAAAAACTACATTCGTCTGTGAATTCTATCGTCTTCAGAAAGTCACAATTTCTTCTAATCATTTCCAGCATCCAATTGCAAAATTCAAGACGGTTCGGAGAGTCTCGCGGTAACAGTGCCTGTACTCGTTGCAGATGGTGAGAGTATGAGAGTTGTTTCTTTAAAATTCGAAATACCGTCATATGATCAGTATTTAGCTGGAAAGCAATCTTTCTAGTACTGGTAGTAAGTCGTTCTTCAATCAAATAAGGTACTGCTTCCTCAAGCTGTGGTGTTCGTACTTCTCGACGGCGACCACAATCCTGCGTTCTTTTGTCGAATGAACCATATTCTCGTAATCGTTGATGAAGTCGAACAAATATTCTAATGTGAAGGATGCTGCCGTTGATGATACATTTCAGCATATCTTCCAGAAGCTTCTAACCCATTCTCCTGCGACAGACCGTAAACGAAATGCATATCAGTCATTTGCTCATTTGTGTATGCCATTTTAATAACAAGTGAATTATTCAAGTAACAAATTAAGAACAACAACACACAATTGGTATTAATTCAATTTCGAAAATTCACAAACTGACAGCGTCATACCAATTTAATTGTCACTATCTCTAAGAGCGACCTACTAGATAGATTAGTTTCGTATTTTCGCATTTATGACAATGTATCTCTGTAGTTGTTCGTAAAATAATTTTTTGCGGCGAACTGGTTTATTTTGGGCAAAAAACCCAAGAGACATTACACTACTCAATTAGTTACACCCTGTATACAAAACAAAAGAGATCAGGGGTGTATATTGCCCAAATTACAAAGCAGTTGAAAATATACTTTATGATTTCTTCTTCTATCAATTTTTCCTTCTTTCTTGTCGATTATAATATACTCACTAATTTCAGAGTTCTTCAGGAATCCTGCAATCTCAATGTCTTCATCTATATCCAAAAATTATTGGTTTGAAGCAACATTTCCAGAACTTTGTGCAGTACTCCACCTTTTTTCAGGGTACTGTATCAACTCCATCTTCTCCATCCCAATCGCCTCCTGTGAATCTAGCATTTGAAAAACAGTTAGTAATTATTTTTGGTTGACATAGTCATTTCATATTTTTTAACTTCTATAATACAATTCCTCAGCGCTAACAACTTATTTAATAGTATTATTCTCTTTATTATCATTACTTCCAAAAATGAACTTGCGTACAAGCTTTCTTTTCCTAGTTATAGTCTAGAAACAGCAAATTCAAACTTTTTAAAAGGCGAGAATTTTTGCTCTCACCAATGCGTATCAATTTCATGTTTTTCAGGTATCTAATCTGTAAATTACCTGACGAGAGCAATAAATATCTCTTGAAATATTTTATATATGCATCTTTCCTTTCACTGAAAACAAATCTGAAATATTCCTTCAGTTGTGAAAGTTCAACTTTGCAACAAACCACTTCTGAGAGCCCCGATATTTTTGATTTTCGTGTATTAAGTCTTCTGTCGATTCCATAAATAGTATATTCGCGTGATTACTACTTATTATTAAAATACTTATTATTCTGCATTGCAAAATAGACAAAGCAATGGTGATCAGTGTATATGGTGAATACAATAGCAAATCAATGCGATGAAATGGGAAACAGAAATAAAAATGGAATTTTTGATGATAATATACCAACATCTGCAGGAAATATCACATTATCTCAAAACAGGAAGATGAAAAATAAACATTGAAAAACAGGTTCTGTCTGACAACTGAATTGAACCCGCCAAAATCTGGAAAAAGAAACATCAGTTGAGGCTGAAGGCAAAGTTGAAGAGAATAGAAGTGAAGTCAAAAATGTCTACGATAAAATAAAGTTCTTCATCTGTCGGAAAGATAGGAAAGCCAAAGAGGAGTTGAAGCTTGTACCAGATCCAGATGAAAAAAGACATGTTCTTGCGAAAATTATGGAAAGGACCCTAATCAATTCTATCCAGTTTACAGCAAGGAGCAAATCATTGGCCATCTACCTCTCAAGACTGTCTCCTATAACAGAACAAAATTACTTGAAGTGAGATATATGAAGGACTTGGCCGATACTTGATGAAAATCCATAACTAACGTATTCAGAAAATACTTCATTGTGAGATTTTCAGAAAGCCTTTAACCCCCTAAATACCGCCATTGAGTTTAAGTTTCTGACTTCTATATCGTTACTATCATGAAAACGTATGGTATATGTATATGTATATACGTGGGTTATATGTACAGAATGTTTCGAAAATTGGATAGATTAGTTCAAAGAGTAGTTCGAAGATCACTTCGGAAATTGTCTTTCACAGAAACGATTACTAAGAAGCGAAATAACGAAATAATTTCAAAAAGTAAGTATTCAAACTATACCGTTGGGTTATATTTGATTTTTAGAATGAAGTTGTTGAATTTCATTGCACATATCAATTATTATCTTTCATTGAAGAGCCCACATAGACGTAACAATATCAATCAGGTCAGTCAGCAATTTAAAAATGAATGTTTTATCCTATCTATTATGAATATAATTTCCAATGATGGTAATATGAAAAAAATTGAGCACTGGACATTTCTTTCAAGAAATAAAGTTAACTTTTCACCCGACTCACTTGAACAAACAACAAGAGCCTCCACTGCCTGCAATATAATTTGTTATTTAATATGTCCCAGAAATGAAACCAAAAAGAATACAACGGTAAGTTGATTCAAAATGCACCTAATTTTTGTTTGCAAATAAAACTACACCCGCCTACAGCCAGGCCTTTACCATTTCATTGAAAACAACTGCCAGGACTCCCGATGTTCTTCTGCTCTCCTACAGCTACACCGCCCCTGCTTCTTTATAATAGACGGTTCGATGGCACACTATAATTAGTGAGCTATGAATATTTTTGTAGTTATTAGATTACCTTTCGTGTTATTCGTTTTGAAGATTTTCCAAAGGTCGGTCTAGGCTGTGGGATTTCGCGTGGGTGGATTTTATTAGTGCGGAATGAGGTTTTGGTCCTTTGATGGTAATTATTGAAGTCCGAGGAATACAGAAAAAATACAACATGAAATTGAAAGATTGTTCGACTAACTTGTAAGGAAGGATAATCTAATTATCCGAGCTCATATTCCGAACACAGCACAACAATAACCTGTACTTTTTGTCAATTAGGTTTCTTACATATTTTATATTTCATGAAACATTCCTTCTCCCATATTGTTGGATATTTTCACAGAGTTGAGTGTAAAGTTTGCTTATTGCAACAACTGGTGACTTGAGTAATATGTTTGTTCTAGAATTTGGTAGATAAAAAGTCAGTTCATTTCTAGAATTGATTTGTGGAACATGAAAGCTGAAGTGGGAGATTAGTTCGGGACCGTCAATCAGATTATTCACTAGTTTATAAATGAAAATTATAGAGTAGTAGGTTCTTCGGTTTTGAAGGGATAATAGATTAAATTTATTCATTAGTAATATTTTGTTGTCCATGCCTTGTTCAGGGTAAACTCCTTCTAGCTTATAAGTAATATATTTCATGAAGCCTCTTTGTCTAGACTCGATTTTGTTTATGTAGACATTGTATATGGGTGACCATATAAGGGAGGCATATTCCAGACGAGATTTGACGTATGCATTGAAAAGAGTTAAAGAACTGTCTCTGTTACGAAAGTTCTTACAGTTACTATAAATGAGCCCTAGCATCCGTTTGGCTGAGCATGTTATTGTGTCATAGTGGAAGGAGAAACTCAGTTTAGGGTCAAATGTGACACCAAGATCCCTTTGATGAGTGCTTATTTGAAGAGGTGTGTTATTTATGCAGTAATCATGAGAAATAACCCGCTTAAGGGTGTATTTTGAGTATTTACACTTGTTTGTATTGAGGGGAAGATTATTTTCGGTACACCAATTGTACAAAAAGTCAAGGTCTTTTTGTAAGATTAGGCAGTCCTCCTGTGATGTAATGGGCCGAAAGATTTTCAAATCATCTGCAAAGAGTAAGAAATTGCTAGAGAGATTATTTCCTGTGTCGTTAATGAAGAGTGAGAATAAAAGAGGTGCTAAATTGCTTCCTTGAGGGGCACCACTGTTTGCAATAAATTGGAACGACTTGTGACCCCTATAATCTACGAATAGGATACGTTCCGTTAAGTATGAGCGGAAAAGGTTTAAGAGTTGGGAGTCGAATCCATATTGGTGAAGTTTATTGATAAGAATGTTATGATCCAACTTGTCAAACGCCTTCGAAAAATCTGTGCAGACAGTATCTACTTGTAGGTTATTATTAAGTGCATTACTTACTGATTGTGTATGGTTAACATTAAGTTAGTTATTGTTGATCTTTTGCTAAAGAAACCGTGTTAATTGTTTGAAATTGAATTCTTAAAGAAAGAAGAAAGATTCTGTTGTACAAGCACATTTCAAAAGCCTTTGCAAAGTTTGATAACAAGGTTATAGGTCGGTAGTTTTGGATATTGTTTATGACACCAGCTTTGAAAATTGGGCAAATTTTTGATATTTTCCATATGTTAGGAAAGCATCCTGTACTCAGTGCTAGATTGAAGATTGTCTATAATGGTATGACTAGGAGGTGTGCACAATCTTTACCAAAAAAGCTAGGTATATTATCATCATCTCCCCTTGTAAATTTTGGTTTTAGTTTGTTGAGAGAATTGCAGATTTCAATTAGTAAAAAATGTTTTAAAGAAATGATAGAATTGTTTGAGATAACATTCGTGTTCATATTATTGTAGGGGTGGAGAAAATGCACTTTCAAAAAATTGTGCGAATGCATTAACGATTTTGGAGGCATTGTTGCATTCAACATCGTTCCAGAATAGAATACTAGGAATTCTTGATGTACCTTTCATATTTTGAATGTACGACCAGACATTGGTAGGATCTTCTTTGATTGCCCTTTCAGATTTATTTTCATATATATTCATATGTATCCATATCATGTTTCCATCCATATATCATATTATATTATGATATCATAAATATTGTCTAAAATGTTAATTTCTCGACAAAGGGTGTCATGTTTATAAATACATGAAATATTTAAAATGTGGTTATTTTAAAGACTATATAGTATTTACAAAAATACAGTGGAGATTAAAAGTAACAGAACAAAAAAAAAGTAAAAAAACATCAGTGATAAGAAAAAATGTAGAAATATGCTATCAATAAAACAAAATTTTAAAATTACTTGATATACATCGTAATATACATCATGGACTAGAATTTGTATGTACTTTGCTGGTTTTTTTAAATAACATTTCACGGTTATAGTTTGTATAATATGTGTATTTTCATGATTTTTTTCACTTTCTATGATACGGATTAAATAAAAGTAACACTATATTATCACAAACCTAATGAATTCAATTCGCTGATATATATAGTGTGCAATTCCTTTGAAAAACAAATTATCTTACCCCAAAATTGAAGTAATGACAATTCTTAATGATGAAGAAAAGAGAACTGAAACATTCTGTTTTTTACCACTTTTATTTGTAACTAACGTTACTGCAGTTAATTATCGTACCCCAAAATTGAAGTAATGACAATTATTAATGATGAAGAAAAGAGAACTGAAACATTCTGTTTTTTATCACTTTTATTTGTAACTAACGTTACTGCAGTTTCGTCCTATAAAGACATTTTCAAACTTGTGATATTTGTGATTCCAAATGTCACGTTATTTTTTATTATAGATTCTTTACTTTTCATATTTAACGAATTCAAAGAAAATATTTACGAAAACAAAATATTTGTGTTGAAAAACAGATTAATCATTTATTGAAATTGGTTTGAAAAATAAAGCAGAACTATCAATTATCCATAAGATAGTGAAAAATGTAAAAATTGGGCTAGAAAGTCGTACCCATACGTGGCTGTTCAAAAAATAAGGTGAATGTTCATATTTTGCAGGCTATTTATATTCGATAAGCGATTTTTTTATGTTGTTTCACTTGTCTCGAACATATGTTGCCAGTTCCAACTGTTTAATATCTTTAGTAAGAAATTTTTCACGTATTCAGGGCGATTTTCTGCTATCGAAAAAATGAAATGGAAAGAATTTGTATAAAATTTTGTGAAAATGAAATCATGTGCTCAAAAACACTTGAAATATTGACAGTGGCGTACGGTGATTGTACTCCGAATCAAAAATTTGTTTACGAGTGATACAAGAGAAGGTCAAGAAGATTTGAATGATGCCGCCCCTTGGCGCCCCAGTACATCGACGACCGATAAAAAAGTTAAGAAAGTGATTAAAATTATTATTAAGAATAGTCGAATCACTATTAGTGAAATTGCTGAGGGTGTCGGAATATCGGTTGGCTCATACCATGCAATTTTTTCGAAAATTTTGGGCATGAAGCGTGTATCAGCGAGTTTCGTTCAAAATTTGGTAAATATTTACCAAAAAACCATCGCATGAGCATCGTTCAAGAATTGTTGAATGATGTCAACGGCGATCCAGATTTGCTCAAAAGACAAGTTCGATCAAATGCCAAGGTTTTGCCTACTGTTTTCTTCGATTGCCGTGTCATAGTGCATCGGGAGTTCTTGCTGCATGTGATCAGTAAGGAGTATTATCTTGAAGTTATACGCCTCTTACGAGAAGCAATTCATGGCTTTGGCATCACGATAAATCACCTGCTATCTTGTTACTGCTCGTTCGAAATTTTTGACCATAAACAACAGGGTAATCATGCCTCAGCCACCGTATTCACCAGATTTGGTCGCCAACAACTTTTTCTGTTCCTGAGAATCATGAGACCCATGAAAGGACGGCGCGGAGTTTTGCAACAATTGAGGAGATAAAACACGAATAGCTGATAGATATAAAAACATACCAAAAGGTTAGTATCAGAATTGTTTCGAGGATTTGAAAACACGCTGGCACAAGTGTAGAATATACAAGGGGGACTACTTTGATTGGAGACTCAATAGAAATTGATGAATTAACAAATAATTTTGAGAAAATTAAAATTCACCTCATTTTTGAACAGAGTAAGTAGTATGATACTAGAAATAAATGTACGAAATAATGTGTTCATGCATTATCTACATCAGTTGTTCATTACAACGTGAGAGATTACAATTTGTTGACATTCATTCATTATGCAATGTTACAATTATTCAGAGAAACTGTTTGTGTTCAGTTATGTTGGTAGATATTTCATTTACAATTTGCCATACACGAGCAAGAATATATACCTGAAATTTTCATAATGACCACCATTTTGGCAAAAACGTATCTGCGTCAGTAAATGATATTATAAAGGATTTATGTAATCACTAACAAATTCCACAGAACTTCCGGTGGCGATTGAAATCTTTTTCAATGTGTTCTTGATGCTGTACCTGGATATTTTGATGTAATTTTCCGCTTTAAGAACACTTAATGTCTACCAAGCGTTGTGATTCAAACACCAACTTTCATTTTTGTTACCATTTTAGCAGCCGTCATTCACTTCTGAAATATTTTTCACCTGCAATATATTTGAAATAACATATCGAGCAAAATTGATTTCACGATAACCTAATTTCAATTCAAATTAGGTTCCTTGTAGTTTGCGTACCTACTTCTTTCTCTTATAAATAATGATATTGATTGAATAATTATATGGTGAATAATATTGCCAACATTATGTAGCTCTGTGCAGCTAATTCTTGTTATTTATTGGTGATTGTTAAAATAAAACATGAAATGTTCAATTTTTGATTGTACGTACAGTGCAGATGAAATTAATAACTGAGTTATTGACAAGTTTATTATTAAAAGTGTCATGATCCTGATCCACATAATCCACATATTTGAAATTCAAAAACCTGTTCACTATTATGACCGTGTTAGAATTTTTAGGTGCCTAATAATACTGAATATCTATAATAAGATTGATATGTCAGTTCATATTTGTTTTATTTTAATAAAACAATTGGAAATTCACAAAGGCAAGCAATTTATATTCCACTTCTGAATTGATACTTACTTACTCATGGAAAATCGATATTATCCAAAAATTTCAGAAATAAGTAGTTAAATAACTATTATCAAAAGGTATCTATCTAAACTGAAATTGAAAAAACTTTGTTTATTTGCAATCAATAAACTGAAAAAGTATTCAACCTATTTTAAAAATTATTCCTTCTATAGATACTAACGAAAATTGAATAATATATCCCAAGGCACCAAAATGTTCATACAAAAGTCAATTCTTTGGAGAGATATATATGATAAGACGTCTCATCTTTATATATGGAAAATACATAATTCCATAACTCGATTGAATATGAAATGGATTGATTGAAAATTATGTCGAAAATAATTTCCGCAAATATCTCGATTTACTTAAAAAATGGATCAAATTATCAGTACTGATTCGCAGGCCCGGATCTAGGGGGGGCAATCCGGAGCCTATGGCCCGGACAGCAAGTTCAGAGGGCGACAAAATTCACACTTCACAGACGAATGGACTATTCATTATTCACTCAACTCTGACCTACACTTGGCAGGAACATTTTTATTCGCGAGGCGTGTAAGCATAGTTTAAAATACGCGCCGTTCGCCAGCAGGAATCGCAGACCGCGACAGCACGCGTCTGGTTACCGTGCGTGCGAAAGGGATGAAGCTATATATGAAAACTTCCTCGTCGATCTCTCTCCAAGACGAAGAATCTAAATTCCTGCACTCGGATTCGGATTTACTGCAAAAAACCGGATTTGATTTGACGGACCCAGGCAATTGGCCAGGGGTGGGGAAATCATTGGCCAGCAACGGTCTCCAGCAATCAGGCTGAATTATTAGCAGAAAATCACTCCGAAAAAATTGAATTCAGATCTACTGGATGCAATGGCAGACACTTAACTTCTATTTGATATAGGACGTTGGCTAATTGCCAAAGGATCAAAAGATCTTGGCTTATATATTCTGATACAAAAATGCAATTTTTTGTGCGTATTGTAAGATTTACCAAGAAACCGTCTTCTACCTCCACATCTGCATTGTGTTCTACAAAGTTTATTGTATCTATCCACAAACTGTCTTCCTTTTCGCGGGTTCCACGAAACTACTAGGGATCTCATCACATAGATAATGTCCTCAGCGTAGTCAGACTAACAGAGAACCTAATTTTCCTGCTCGCCAAACATAACTCAACTCCTAAGTCGGTTGGTAGCCAGACGGTTCGACGTGGGTGCTTTGTTCACTCACTCGAATTGACTGCCGTGTTGGTCGGTTCAAGCCCTAGTTTGAACGATCTATTGTCACTTGCTGTGGTTCAACCCGTGTTAGGAATTACACGTTAAAAGGTAAGACCTCGTTAATCCTTAGCTGGCACAAGTTTCGACTTCTGAGGGTTGTCGTTCGTAGAGGTGCGACAGCTGGTTAACGAAAAAACATATATTAAACAGATTTTTTAAACAGAATTGGAACACTCAAAGAAAGCAAAAGTATCATGTTTATCAAAGACAATTCCGAATGAAATTATTGACATAATGGCAAAAACAGTTGCAGAATGGAATCAGCTGGCCGAGTGTGTACTGTGTTTGGCTCACTCCTTAAATCTTGTAGGTGTTCATTCTGCCTCATCATGCCAGGAAGCTATCAAACTATTTGGACTGATTCAAAAAGTTTTTTTTGTTGGCTCCTCTACTAGGTGGGACATTATAAAAATATGTTAATACAAATTTTAAAAAAAGTAGTCTGACGAAACATGTTGCTGTGCATACCCTGTTATATAATTTGCCAGAGCTAGAGGAAGCCGTAGAAGAAGTTAAGCAAACTTCTCATACTTCAGAAGCTAAGTTCAAGGCAGGTCATCTCTCAACTATTATAAAGAACTTTCAATTTATTTTTGATTCAACTATTTGGGCGAATATTCTCCGCGAAATCAATTGAGGGTAGATATATAAAAATTCAGAAAGACGATATTATTCTTCAAGCTAATGAATGGTAGGTATGTTCAAAACTTTGTAAAAAATAATGATGGTGTTTAATCGAATCATATCAGAAATCCAAAAGAGGTTTGATTGTGCTGCTGTGATGCTGAATTGGAATTTTGCTTCTCTTAATGGTACTAATATTTTGAAAATATCAATTGAGGAACTGCAAAAATATGGAGCAGATCTGGCTCGAAAATACGAGCGATATTTAAGCACCGTTGAATTATGCCAGGAACTTTACGTGTCTAAAGAGCAAACTCCACTTTTATTTGGTGATATAGAAAGGGTTAACGGTTTCTATCTGTTGCAACAGATCTATGCGCATGATTTGCAGGATGCTTTTCCTGGTATTTGTATTTCAATCTCCTACGAGCCAAGAACGCTTACATCGAGTCTTGCAATCTTAGCGATGGAAAATCAAATTACACACGAGTTAAATTATGACAAGGCCATAGATTTAGTTGCTGAACAAAATGCAATAGGTATTATTCTTTATTATATTTTTGTTATTATTATTTTTATTAAACATATTTTTATTTTGAATCCTATCCTGTACTATGTATAAAATATATATTCTACACGTTCATGTCAATACCTATATCTGTAAATAAATAGGCTCTACACAGAAAAAACAATGATGGATGCATCATTTCCGAAAGGCCTATCTATGTACAAATGTTGATATAAATATAAGTGGGCGGGGGCGGTATTTTCCAATTTTTGCCCCGCCTGAAAAAATGGAGATCCGTAGCTGCCAATATGACAATCTTTTCTATTAAAAATTTCTTACTCTGTAAGGTAAGTACCTACTATCAAAATGGTACATTTTCTATAATTAATATTGTGCACTTTATTAGGAAATATCTAATAAATCTTTTAATTTTTTCTAACGATGAGAAATCGGTAGAGAATATCTTTAGCTACAGTTAACATTAACAAGCATGTAATTGTTTTCAAAACCTTGGGAAGTGCAATAAAATATCTTTGAGATCCTGTTTCCATTACTGAAAAAAACTGGAAAATAAATTTCAAAACGCAATGCTCAATGAAGGTTAGTAGTAATAGTGAGCAGGTATATAACTGTTGAAATTATCTAAAGGTGATATATTCAGTTATTAGCAGGAATATTCTTCTAAGGCGCCTAAGGATCATAAAGTACCTACTTTTTTATAATCGTCAGTTCAAACTGTTGATTATGACAAGTCAAAAATTTCAATAATCGACAGTTTGAAATGAAGTTTATAGATAATAAACAGATTCAGCTGTAAATTAACCGCTGTATAAAAAATCTGTGTCTCTTTAGCGCTTTTATCTGAGATCCGATGAAAATAATCATAAAACATATAAACATAACTCTACAGGTATTTATTTTTTGTAGATTGCAAAAGCTATAAAAAAAGGACTCTGTGAATATTTTTCCTTCTCCAGCAAAAACATATCAGCACTTTCATCATAAATACCTTCCAGCAGAAAAGTCCGCATCACTGGAATATGCACATCTCAGACTGTGGTGAGACTAACATCAAAAAAATGCAAAACAGTAGCCTGTGACAAGAAAATCGAGCAGACGATATTCAACTTTGCTACAAGAGAACATAAGAAAATCACGTTAAAGCGCAAAAGATAAAGATCGCAGCTGATGGCTACCAGGTGAAGGCGGGGCTTCAAGTTAGGCGTAGCTAAGCCTCCACATTGGTCTGTCATCAGTCGTGGCAGTAGTGGGGACGGAGCGATCGATGAAAAGTAGGGGTAACTGGATTTCCGTCAGGAGTGAAGCAGTTGAATTCCACACGTTATACTGTTGGTACTGTCTTACAAGCAGGTAGCTGTCAAAAGTCATCACAAGCGTGGTCGAAAACATCGCCAGAACACATAGCTATATCATCGCGCGTCGAGAGGTGAAGATAAACTTTGGTTCGGTTCGGTAGTGAACTGGGGAGAAACTTGTCAGTTATCGAAAAAACGCAGTGGACAGATTTTAGTGATTTTGTGTGTGGTTGTGTTAATTTAGTCAATCTGGCGGCGTACCTTGACGGAGGTCCCGCGATTGCTCCTGTGGGGACCCTTACATTAAGGGCCGGGTTAACCCATGTGCCCATCGGGCCAAATTCTAGTTACCTGCATCACTCAACGCACAATATAGGTTAGTTTTGGGGTTTCTGGTTATGAATTGATAAATATTATCTACTATTAAGTACCGTGTTTATCTGTTTTACTATTTTAAAGTGATGGATTGAAATCGTTTAAACATCTAGTCACGACTCATTGGCTATAGTAATTAAATTATCAACCATAGAATCACAAAACTCATCAAACAGTATAAATAATAAATAGAATAAAGTTCATCCGTATATTCTACAGAATATTTAAACATTAGTTTTAAAGTCGTCATCAAATTGGGGATTTATATGTAAATCGATCACTTGATACCTCTATCACTTTTTTGTGATTATATAGTAGACATATTTGAAGCCAAACATGCCTACTTAGTTATTTTAAATTTCATTTCATTGTTTTCATTCAATTCTGATATTGAATTAATTACCTTTGATCAAAATGCATTTCTGGTTATTGAGAAAAGTTCTTGATTTGGATATAAGTATAACCTTTATCAATAAAAAATAGTGTTTATTGAACACACATTATTTCCAAAGTATATGTTCCATCCTACAACTCCTGAAAACTTGAAATTTAGTCAGGCCAGGGTTGTTGTCCAAATACTTACTTGTAGGTGATATGAAACTTCTGAAAGTAAAACATGAAAATACGTTACAAGATAGAAAACCTGCTTTTACCTATTCAATGCCTAGAGAAGAATATCAAGAAAAACATACACAAATAGAGAACTTATTTTTTACACGATTGAAAAATATGAATTCAACATATCACAACATGTCGGCACCCCTACGAACGACAACCCACAGAAGTCGAAACTTGTGCAAGCTAAGGATTAACGAGGTCTTACCTTTAAACGTGTGATTCCTAACACGGGTTGGAAGTGAAAATCGATCGTTCAGACTAGGGCTTGAAGTACCGACCAACACGGCAGTCAATTCGAGTGAGTGAACAAAGCACCCACGTTGAACCGCCTGGCTATCGATGAATACCTGAGGATGCCTTATTCATTTCGACAATTTTCATTACCGCAAAATAAATATAACTATAAATTATAATGAATTTCAAAAAATTTTAAAATCTTCAAATAAATAAATAATTTTTTCGAAAGGAAATAATCCGAATCAAGTAAATTGTTCGAACGAAAAGCTAGTCCCAATTATTATATGGTTTGAGAGTGAAAACGGCATTATGTTGAATATGATTCTTGATCAACATTACTTCAGTCTCACTGGTATTTGTGTAGAATGGTAGATAATAGATAGTTTCAATAAATTTGACACAAAGATTATTTCTCCTTGTCTGAATTCAGCAAAACTCGGAATTCAGGTTATCAGTTAGTAACAAAACGGTGGCACAGGTTGAAAACATAGACTGATGTCATATCATTCACAGCTATAGAGCCTCAGTGTATACCTAAATTATATAATAATGATGATACTAATGTTATAGATACATGCATTTTTCTCATGCTTCAAATATTTGGCCAAAAATGTTTAATCATAGATAATATCTGACATGAAACCATCCTCTCTGAGTCATGAATTTCTAAAGATGAATGAGGAAATTCACACCTATAGGGTATGTTCAATTTCCATACTATTTTTAATGAAAAAATTTGCATTTATTCGAAAATTTAATTGATACAAGTTAACATTGTTGGACATTAAGACATCATTCAAAGAATGCAAAAAGACCATTTATTTTTATTTTATATAAAATTCCTTACCAATTATGTAATCACGGTTGTCACTTTAATGGCGTTCGTGTTGGTATGTAAAATATTCATCCATTTCCATTATTTCATTATTTATTGAAAACTAATGAGCTACACAGACACCTCTTTTATACGATCGTCTGGGTTGATAAAAGTATGTATTTTTACACTTCATGAGAAAATATTTTCGTCATTATATTAATAATATAGAAAATCATATATGTATACATAGATAAAGGTTATTAGTGAATCAAAATGATTTTTGAAGTCCATATAGAAAGCCCAAAATCTGAAGAATGATATAGATGAATGAAAAAAAGAGTTATTTAATGGGGAGTAGTATAGATTTCCTCTGCAGCCGAAACAGCGACAGATTTTGCGCATTCAGATATATTCAGACGAGAATTTGAAGTAAATCTTATCATTTATTTCATGAGAATTGTCGTTTACGTACCTAAAATTAGTAAGAAGAATGTATTGTAAACTAGCCACCCGCAACAGCGCGCATGCCTGATTATAAACTTTTCTTTGGTAAGATTTTTGATATCTTGGATCACAAGAAGTATTTACATTTTCGTAGAGAAATGACATACAACCCGCGTTACTCCATGTCAATCTAGCTATAGAGTCTCTTCAATGATTTTCAACTGCAAACAAAAAATTAGGAAGGAAGCTTTTTGTATTTCTACTTCTTCATCATTGAAAAATGTGGGAAACTTCTAAAAAAATTACTACGATGAAAACTTCCCTAAAAGATATGCAGATCATACACAGGAATGTATTCCAAATGAATATTCTGTTAAAATCTGTTTAAAATCTGTTTTTCCGTTAATCAGCTGCCGCCGCCATACGAACGACAACTCTCGGAAGTTGAGAAACTTGTGCGAGGTCTTACCTTTTAACGTGTGATTCCTAACACGATTAGGAACTAAATACTTCCGAGTGAACATAGAATTAGACGAACATAACTTTTTCCATTTTCCTTAAACATTCACTAAAAAATTCAAAGAAATGTCATCCATAAAAATGCTACACAATTTGATATATGAAAAAGTATTGATATAAAATGTCACTATCATAAAACACTATTATTCTTAATGGTGTACTTCAAAGTTTTGGGACAAGTTACTTGTCTTATCACCTCATTAGTACCGTTTTAGATAACATTACAAGACGCAGCAATTATTTATTCATAACACTACGACATTATGTCACGGGAAAAAACAAATCTGCTCTTGTCACAATGTCAGTATGTATACATATTCATACGGTTAGTATTTTCAATTCCAGGGAATTTCATTTGAATAAAAAAGGAAATATTTTGGGAAGGAAGCTTTTTGGATTTCTTCATCATTAAAAAAAAAGTGGAAACTTTCCTCATTTCAACTCAAAAAAAAATCTTATCATTTCTCTCTGTAATATCAGCTCAGTTGAAACAAAATTTGACTGTACAGCGAATGACCCATCATTGCGATATTTTGGTCGATCATGTTTTTTCACATTATTTATCGTATTATCTGAATCACCCTTGGAAACTACAAAACCACCATTGATTTCATTTTGAAAACTACTTAATAGCCAACTCTCAACTTTTTTATTTCAATATCTTAAAATATTCAAGAAACACTTCATTGTGAGACTGAAACAGCTGTTGTATAGCGAAGCACGTGTTGCGGTAGCAATTGGTACCACTTATCTATAGTGTTAGTTTTCAAAACCACCTAGGAATAGAATATTTCTGAAGATTTTTGTTTCAGTGTTGAAAATTTACCTTTCTCCTTCTCTATTCTATAATTTCACCATGATGAAACAATGTATAATGAATATAAAAAAAAACTTAACAAAAACTCTCAGTAAACAGTTAAGAAATATTTATGCTGGTTCGGCCGAAAATTCACTTAGATAAAAAAGTTTTTAACTCTGAAACTACAAAAAATCGCATGAGATACATAAGTATGATTCTGATAGGTCTTGGGGTTAACCTGTCTGAAGCGAATGTGGTTGTATATATCAAATGAAATCTACTGTATTGACGTGTGATGAAGAACATTTTTCATTCCTTGATATTTTCTCAACTCCATCAGAAGTATTGAAATAAAAATAAACAGGATTTTCCTGAGATGTGTAAATTTTTCATTGGCTCAAAAATTAGTAGGTGATTTTGTATTAATTTGATGTCCTAATGTAGATCATCTTCACTTTTACGTTTTTTGGCAAACATCCCAAAATAAAAAGGAAAAATTAAAATTTTTCATTCTCATAGATACATTACAATTTAGTATTCTATAGTCTCTATAAAGAACGTCCCCAGTTTTTTCTGTTATTAACCGTGATTCATGAGAAAGTTTACATCTTTGCAAGTTGTAAAAATTTATTTCAGCTAAAAAGCAATTAGGGAATCAAAGGCAAAGGACATTGCTATGTTAGAGAATGGATTTTCAAAAACATGAAAATAAAAAATCAATTCATGCGCACTGCTTACAAAATGGATAGACATCTACATCGCTCAACCAATCGTGATGAAACTTGATATGTATAAGTAATTTTTCATAGAGAAGGTTTTTACGCTATCAATTTTTCTGTAACTCGCCACTAGATGGCGCTGTAGAACAATTTTTTGAAAGCACTGTTCTATAACGCTGCGCACGCCGAAGTTCGTTGATTCTGATTCTGTCAAAACATTGGAACAGCAGCGATACAGCAACCTAGTACTAGTCTTTAATAAATAGAATGTAAAGGAAATACAGCCCGTTATTATTATTCCAGGATTTTAACCACGCCACTTTTTAATTTCATCTGGAGGAATATGCTAACCAGTTTTAAAAACTCAATTTAAATGATTCATATTGCGAGATGTAATATTTAATCATTTATGGAGAATCGCAACTTTCTCTCTTCATCCCCTCATGTTCCATGAAAAGATTGAATAGTACGGAAAACAAAAGAAATTGCAATGTGAAAATGGAGAAAATCTTCAAAATCAAAATATGTCTTTAGCTGTAATTAAAAAACAGCTGTTCTCAGAAGTGATTAAACATAAACCATTGACAATCCAAAGAAAAATTATATTGTGATATTTTGGTCGATATACGTGACAATGTAGGTTTTTATCGTAAGACTGATGAAATAGAAACGTTTGTTATTCATGTAATGGTTCTTCTCTTTCTGATTTAGATGAAACACGCTCGATGCAAGTGGAAAACAAGATTCATATATAGACAGTTTCTGATATTATAGCATGTTATGTCCATACTATAAGCATTTTTATGAATGGAATTCAAAATTAAGAAAAAAGTAAAGCTGTGTATCTACCTGATACTAAAGTGATCAAATTCCAAAGTCAATTTCAGTAGTATAGTTGAAAATTTCTTAGAGAAAAGGAAGATATAGAGAAATGTTACAAACAAGGTGACTGATTTGATTGAGGAATGTTTCTTTCGAAAAGTAATTATTCAACTAATTATTTGAATAACATGAACGTTAACTTTTCAGTTCAGCAACTATTATTCGAACTTATAAACAATTCTGATTACATGTACTGAAACCTGTATCAAAAATATCACTTCTGTACCTTGTGAATTTATTTAATTTCCAACACAGACTTTGGTTTAGAGCAACACGTCCAACATGTTTTGTCAAATTGAACAGAAATAAAAAATAATAACCTGACACTTGATTACCCCTTCCTACGACAAATATTTCAATACATCATCAAAAATACTTTCGAAACTTCCGTCATTGTCAAAAATGGGATTTGGCTTTAAGTCGTGTATTTCAACGATTATCATGTGGTGAATAAGAAATCTACAAGTATGGACTATGTTTGAATCTTCGAAAATGATAGATTACTTAAGTTGATTCAGCAATCTTGAAAAAAATATTCCTCCGTAATCGACACTGAAATCGCTAAGTCACATCTGATTGCCTTAGCTAACAGTCATTCAATCTAATTAACTCTAATTTGACTCAAATATTTAGCACTTGCAGGAAAATGTTATTCGATCGAAATCTTCTCTTTTCGTTTATTTAGTCAAAATATTGCCGGAAGGTTGTGCCTGTATGTTAATGAGGTTGCTTCCTGCATAGTTTTATCGTACCTAATAGGTAGTCCTAGACATATTATTAGATCGAAATGAGCTGTTAAATTTTAATAAGTTAACGTCAATCAATTCTCTCCTGAATTTCAGTTCTGTTTTTCATTTGCTATTTTTGTTCTGATACTTGATGATTCAACTTATCTAAAATCATCTGTTTCTGTTAAAACCTCAATATAACTTATTCATCTCCCGTCGGCAGTCAACTATTAGGTATTCAAACGGAGAGAAACTCAGCAATGAGAAAACTCAACATGAATAAATAGTTGACAAGATACCGACATCATATGCTTCATTTATCATCTCTCTCATGAAATTTATTTTACATATGATGGATGGTGTTACTTTTTTTAACGGCTATCTCACTCTTACAAATTTTGTACACCGATTTTTGATTGGTCATACTATATTCTTCTAGGTAGAACCGTGTTTTGTTTAAAAGTAAGTACTGGTTCTGGTGCATACACGGTGGGCCAAACGAAGGCTTCTATTTTTTTGGTAGAAGACCTCAAGACCTATCATATTCCACCTCATTGTCTATTGTGGGATTATTTGTAGTTATTCGGTTCAGAATTTCTATGAGAATTTTGGGCCGAACACGCTCAAATGTTTTTTAATAATTTTTCTAGAGGGGTTTTTTCATTATTATTTTGTTACATTATCCTTTTTGATTGTTCTTTCACATATACAATAATGGCTTGAGTTTTTTTACAATTTTTCGAGAGGAGCTTTCTTCGGTATTATTTTGTTACATAATCTTCATTAAATGTTCTTTCATGCACAAAATTACGGTGAGGTATTAATGTTTTTATCGATATGAGAGATTTACGTTGAAGTATACGTTGTAGGTACCTATAGTTCCTAAGTAATTTTCAAAAATCATGTTTTTTTCAAATCATTTATCGTATTATCTGAATCACCCTTGGAAAATACAAAACCACCATTGATTTCATTTTGAAAACTACTTAATAGCCAACTCTCAAATTATTCACTTCAATATCTTAAAATCTTCAAGAAACACTTCATTGTGATACTGAAACAGCTGTTGTATAGCGAAGCACGTGTTGCGGTACCAACTGGTACCACTTGTCTATAGTGTTAGTTTTCAAAACCACCTAGGAATAGAATATTTCTGAAGAGTTTTATTTCAGAGTTGAAAATTTACCTCTCTACCTCTCTACTCTATAATTTCACCATGATAGAACAATTCATAATGATTATATGAAAAAAACTTAACAAAACTGCTCCGAAAAAAGTTAGGAAATATTTATGCTAGTCCGGCCGAAAATTCACTTAGATTGAAAAGTTTCTAATTCTGAAACAACAAAAAATCGAATGAGATACATAGGGATGATTCTGATAGGTATTGGGGGTAACCTCTCTGACGCGAATGTGTTCGTCTCTGTCAAAATAAGTAGTTGTCAGTTATTATTTCCTAGATGTCAAGGTTTTTCTCATAGTTATATTCTATGGCTATAATTGTATATATCACGACCCCTCCATGGCCATCTCTTGCAAACATTTTTCGAATGAAGTCTACTGTATTGACGTGTGATGAAGAACATTTTTCATTCCTTGATATTTTCTCAACTCCATCAGAAGTATTGAAATGAAAATAAACAGGATTTTCCTGAGATGTGTAAATTCTTCATTGGCTCAAAAATTAGTAGGTGATTTTGTGTTAATTTGATGTCCTAATGTAGATCATCTTCACTTTTACGTTTTTTGGCAAACATCCCAAAATAAAAAGGAAAAATTAAAATTTTTCATTCTCATGGATACATTGCAATTTAGTATTCTATCGTCTCTATAAAGAACGTCCCCAGTTTTTTCTGTTATTAACCGTGATTCATGAGAAAGCTTACATCTTTGCAAGTTGTAAAAATTGATTTCAGCTAAAAAACAATTAGGGAATCAATGGCAAAGGACATTGCTATGTTAGAGAATGGATTTTCAAAAACATGAAAATAAAAAATCAATTCATGTTCATGCGCATTGCTTACAAAATGAATAGACATCTACATCGCTCAACCAATTGTGATGAAACTTGACATGTATAAGTAAGTTTTCATAGAGAAGGTTTTCAGGCTATCAATTTTTCTGTAACTCGCCACTAGATGGCGCTGTAGAACAATTTTTTGAAAGCACTGTTCTATAACGCTGCGCACGCCTAAGTTCGATGATTCTGATCCTGTCAATACATTGGAACAGCAGCGATACAGCAACATAGTACTAGTTTTTAATGAATATAATGTAAAGGAAATACAGCCCTTTTTTATTATTCCAGGATTTTAACCACGTCACTTTTTAATTTCATTTGGAGGAATATGCTAACCAGTTACAAAAACTCAATTCAAATGACTCATATTGCGAGATGTAATATCCCCTCATGTCCCATGAAAACAGCTGTAATAAAAAAACAGCTGTTCTCAGAAGTGATTGAACATAAACCATCAACAATCCAAAGAAAAATTATATATCGATGGGTGAAATTCATATTTGCAATAATTTCGCAGCTAACAGATTCAAGGATTCCTAAATAATATGTGGAAGGTCGGAGTTGATCTATTTTCTTGTTGGGAATGAGTCGAGTTTCAAAGTTTAAATCACAGAAAATATGTATTATATACCTACGATATTCAAATGATGATTTTGTCAATTGAAATATAAAGCAATCTATAAAAAGAGCATGAAAATTGGAAATTGATATTCAAAATATTCTATAACGAGTAGATATCAAAATAAGGATGGGCGGCAGGCCTAACTCTGCAGCAACGTCTTCTTCTTATTGGCGTAAATCTAAAGAATTTGCTTATTCTGAATAGGATAAAGTTCAAACTTTATTCGGAATTTTGGGACGTTTATACCAGTGCATAAGCTTCTCAGAAATCTGACAGAGAAAAATGAATAACATCTAAAAAATATTAGAAGTCGTAGAAAATATTGTACTTATAGTAGGTACCTATATCCATAGTGTGAGGAATGAATAAGGGTGACTTTTAGGGGTGGAAACAAATTTTTCATGATTTTCAATTAGACTAGACAGGACAAGTTACAGGAAACGTAAAGATGTAAAACTTTTGTATGAGCTATTTCCAACATTTTCCAGCTATTTCCATATTTTTCGAGAAAAATTGTTCTTTGCTCTTTTTCTTCTGCAAAACTCATTTGTATTCCACGATATTTGCTGTGAACTCACCTTTTGGTGTTCTGAATATTCTGTAAATCCAATTGGAATGACATACCCTTATATTAAAAATGGCCTTTCGAAATTAACAGTCCTATTTTCAAGTGGTATATGGAAACATTTTTCAGAAAAAACGAATTATTGAATATACTAAGTATCAACGAATATTTTTTGTTGTCCACATTATCGGGTAATTTTTCCCAAATCGTACACAAATAGAACCATTACCATAGTATTGTTCTTTTTGTTCACCATTTGGGAGATGTTCTAATGGAAACAGACCATTGCTGGTTAAAAAAACATATTTATAGAACATTGATATTTTGATGAGGTTTAAGACCAACATAAAATTTTGAATATCATGAATAAAATATATATTTTCAATCTAAACATTGTATGTATATATACACATTTTTTTTAATTTCCATCACTGAATTCCGATGAATCAATGTTTATATATTGAAAAAATCATTTGAATTTCATTCTCAGAAAACAAATTATTTTTGTATATTTTTTGCATGTTCTCATATTGCATTGAAGTTATTTCATCCAATAATCTTACATTTCATTCGATATTATTTTCATAAATCAAAAACGTCAAAAAATGATTTAAAAATGATTTTAACAAAACTTTTTTGACAATTATCATATTTTCTGACACATTTTCCTATAGTCATGTTACTTTATGTTGACAGCGTCTGAAAGCAGAGAGTTGCATCAAAAAATATCACTGTGAATTATTATGAACAAACGGTTTTTAGCCCATGAGTGTTTGAGTCTGAAAATAATGTATTTTTTGAGTTCGATTTTAAAATAAATTGTCACACTGAATCATTTGATTTGAAAAAATTACGACTTACTCAGAATTAAAAAAGTAAGTTTCCATAAAACATAATGAAAAAATTATTTTTGTAGGAGAAAAAAGTCAAAAACGAAATACTGATTTTTTCAATTTTTTTTTATGTGTTATGTGATAAAATGGATCAGAAAAAAGTTGTAGATACTTATATTTCCTACAAGTTTTATATTTGATCCCCAAAATTCAGCCCTTTTTATCCCCGTGAGTATATTATACCTTGGATCGACTTCAGTTAATTTTTTCCGTAATGAGCATACTATGTTTTATCGTTTATAACTATTTTTGGGTTGTTATTAATCTTTTTTCAAAAATCATTTGCATTTGTCTATTTCATTGCCTAGAATAGTGTGTGTTATTATCCTGAAATGGTTTATAATACCAAACAAACTATTTCTGAAAGTGACGCCTGAAGTGATTAAATCACAAAGAATTCAACATTCGTATCTGCGAAAACTTACAAAAGTAATATGTACTCGCAAAACTAATTTTAATTCACTAATTTTCGTTTTTCTCATTGATGGAGACCCAAACATCACAAATGGAAAATTGTAGAATATCACAAGAAGGTAGCAGGTTTTCCCT
Source organism: Leptinotarsa decemlineata (assembly GCF_025532065.1). NCBI lineage: Eukaryota > Metazoa > Arthropoda > Insecta > Coleoptera > Chrysomelidae > Leptinotarsa > Leptinotarsa decemlineata. The sequence continues at coordinate 6,815,591 of NW_027412694.1, read as the reverse complement.
GTTTTAAAATGTGTTCCTTTTATCCTTTCGAAAGCAGTATATGTAGTAAGTGGCGAACTAGTGCAACCTTTGTCTTTCGAGTATCAAATAAGTACACACCGGACTAGAAATCTAAATAATTCTTGTATGTGAGAAAAATAAATGTGAATAAACGGTATTATTATTTCAAGAACAGTATCTCTGCCGATGGCCCAGAGAGATTTTTCAAACGAGTATGATCTGCAGCGACTTCATTTCAACTGAAATCGCATTTTTTGTACAGGCACTAATCTCACAGCGTCTCGAGCATTTTCCGTATCGATTATGCATATCAGTTTGAAGCATCACTCGATAAATTTGTTGAATTCAACTCCTGGGCTGAGTACCTACGACGTAATGGTTGCATCTGACTATTGCCCCATAGTTCAGAGTAATAAACCCTATAGGGTTTTCGTATAGGGTTATAGGGTTTTCGTATAGGGTTTATTACAATATAATTCGTTGTAAGCGCTTGCAGACATAAGAAAGGTTTATTACTCTTAGCCAATATTGTATAGACAAATAAAATAGTCAATGGGCATTAGAAATTATCATTAAATATTTAAATCCGGACTTTACTTGATGGTATTGCAATCCTCTGAAGAAATTCGTGTATTATACTGTGGTTTTGTATACTGTTCATTGAAAAATCTCTCAATAAGGAATTACTTGAATTCGCTATGGATTTTCATCAGTTTCGGTCAATTCTGTCTAATACATTTGATTGATAGTCTAAACGTCTATCCAATTATGTACCACGAAAGTATTGATTTCGTTCAAATTTTTTATCAGGAGCACGAGAAAGTGAGAGGTTGAACATGAAGAAAAATTTTGAAATATTTAAAAAATTGAGACGTTTTAACATATTTTCTAAGATTTTTGAAGCAAGTTTTTGGAATAAAAGTATAGTATCCTTCTTGCAATCGTTACGAAAGTTACGTTTCGTTGCTTTTTGGTACTGATTTTTTTATTTTCCTCATGCTTTCTCTCATTCTCTTTTCAGTTATTTTTTTTATGATACCTACCTCTTGGTTTCCTCCAATGGAACATCTACCTCCACTTCCTAATATTTCTAGCGAATATTCATCCTTTCAGATTTGAAGACATTGTTTTCTTCCATATCTCACTCCAAATAATATTTTATGTATCTTTCCATACTCTTATATCTTTTTCCACTTTCTAATTCATCATATCAAATTCTTCTGATTCTTGTGTCAACACGCTTGAACCTCTTACTTTTTTGTATTGCAAGTATTCAAGAAAAACTCTGTGTATGACTGAGTATGACTACACTACAGAGTCTTTTAGGAAATTCAAAAGACAAAGTAAAGAATTCGGAAGTGTCTGGAATTTACGAAATTAAATATGAGGACTGCGATACAAAATATCATGGACAAACTAAAAGATTTATCAAAATAAGATATAAGGAACACTCATAGCCTTATAGAAGGCTAGAAAAATTAGCAGTCTCCCATCATATTTTGCAACAAAACCATTTCACAGAGTTTAGTTCATTAAGATTAGTTAGACAAGTTAACAACAGGCATCTAGATGTCTATGAGAACTGAGAAAGAAGTCAACACAATAGTATTATGAATAATTATGATGGTGAATCAATAACTAATAGTTCACTATATAGCTTGTTGAAATAATAATTTTAGTTATCAGATTTACCTGACTAGTAGATAAGGCAACATTGTGAAATTAATTTTAAGACAGTTGAGACGCAGATACCTAGCAGAGGAATCTATGATATAAATAAGGAGAACATTGTATGTAGTTTTAGTTCAATCTTCCTCCTGAAGGTGATCACTTGGTGATTGAAACACCAAAGGTTCAAACAGGGCATCACAAGTTGCAGCGATAGGTTAAAAAGTACAATAAACATTGTACATGGGTATTTATATCTATATAGCATCGATGTTTGAAAATATGATAAAATAAAGCTTTAATTTTTACACTCGGTTCAATAAAAAAAAAGGCAACTTGCTCTTCAATTATCATATTTTCAACATGCCACAGCAGCAGATATCTTTTTTTAAACCTCTGTTCTATCTACACGCATTTCGATCCTTCCCAAGTTGCAAAAACAATATGACAATGAAAATGATATTTATGTCAATAGCATGAAAATTCCTGGTATTTTTTCCTTTGTTTATGATTTGTCATGCTTTTAACGGTGAGATCAATCAAGTGAAAACGGTGACGGTTCATGGGATACTACTGAAATAATTACGTTGCGGCTGAATACCGTTTCATAAAGAAAAAAATACTTGAAACGTCTTTCAAACTCTATAGCAATCCATTTAGATGTGGAATATTGTTAGTCACACTTTGATTGGATTAAATATGTCCGAAGGATTGAACTCAATTATTTTATTGACATTTTTCATTTTAACAGTTATGGTGATTCATATTGAAGACGTCAGCAACAAAAGATCTAAAAGATGTGCAGACTGATCACATCATGTTGGAACCTGCAGCAAAATAGAAGTCGAATGCTATCCTGGCAATTAGAGTCAAACAGAAGAGTTGTAAAATGAAAAAGGGCAATGCTAGACTATTACTTCTACAGAAGAAGGCAAATACTGCGTTTATGTACTACGAGCTTCGAATTACAATTCCTACGATGTGAAAAATCTAAGCAATTTCAACTATAAGTATATAATGGGCAGTGTGGATGAAATACAATTTCGAAAAAATCAAGTTGAGATTAAAGTCACCTAGGTGTGAATAATACAATCTTTAACTTGACCTGAGTACTTGTAATGCACTGTTCGGAACCTTTGGTGTAATAATGAATATTACTACACCAAACTGTTATTTTTAACACCTCGACACGTGTTTCAATCACCAAGTGATCATCAACGTGTCGAGGTGTAAAAAATAACGGAAGATTGAAATAAGTTTAATCTTCTTCTTGAAGATGAGAATGCATTTATGAAAATCTTTATGATGTAGGTGGCGTCCAAAATGAAATCTTTCTGATTAGCGCCACAGATTACTTTTCTGCGAGGAGCATTGAAAACAGAAATGCGGATGACGTTATAAACGAGCTATCGCTTGGCCCCTAATCTCATTTGAAATATAAAATAGAATAGAACTTTATTGGCCACGTTACATATTCATACAATACATTTATAGCAAGTCAGTGTTCCACCTTTCGGAACAAGAATTGAAGTAGTGTACAATTCAAATAGAAGGATCAATGTTTCCACTGTAAATAGGAACATCACACAAACACAAGAATATACATATAACTCCATAGGCTCATCCTACACGACAAATAGTAAAAAATATCTATAATACAAGTATATAAAAAAATGAAAGAGTATGTACTATACAATTGTCTAAAATTGTTAAAAATCACACCGAACCTCAATATCAAGTGGAGTTGTCGTTCCAAGGAGCTTTGAGAAATTCATTGATGGAATAAAAACAATACTTTAATAATAGCACTTTGTATTTTCTCTTAAAAAATCCTAAAGGAAGTTGTTTCAAACTAGTTGGTAACTTGTTGTATATAACTGCAGTTTAAAACTGGAGTTTTTTCCCAACACCAAATCATTATTTTTAACACCTCGACACGTGTTTCGATCACCAAGTGATCATCTTCAAAGAGGAAGATTATAACTCGGTTTTAATCTTCCTCTTTGAAGATGATCTCGGTTTTAATCTTCCTCTTTGAAGATGATCTCGGTTTTAATCTTCCCCTTTGAAGATGATCACTTGGTGATCGAAACACGTGTCGAGGTGTTAAAAATAACGATTTGGTGTTGGGAAAAAACTCCAGTAATATTCAATACTACACCAAAGGTTCCAAACAGTGCATCACAAGAACTGCAGTTTAGGTGAGTTATTCCTGGTCACGTCAAGTCGATGAAAAGGTATTTTGAAACGAATCGCTGATCTTGTATTATGGTTATGAGATTCAGATACATTCGAATAACAATGTCTGTTTTTGTGAATATATATCACGGCATAATAGACAAACAGGCAAGGTAGAGGCAAGATGCCATATTTCTCGAAAATTGGCTTGCAGTAAGCATTGAGGTCCGCACCAACGATTATCCTCATTGTTTTTTTCTGTAGAACAAATATTTTTTGAGCATCACTTGTGTTCCCCCACAGGGTATAAGGATTGGATCGCACCCGTGAAACAGGTATGGGTGAAAATTTTCTTCAAAGATTTTCCCCTCAATTTTTATAGATGCCAACTATGATAAATAGGCCTCGTACCGTCTTCATTAGTCCACCCTGTATGTTTCGTTGGAACCCTAGAGTTGAATTGAGTATGAATGATAACAAGTCTACTGAAGAATTAACATAAAAATGAGAAAATATTTGAATGTTACATTTTAAGATCCAGAACGCTTGTATACCTATTTGGTATTATATCCAATGAGTATCCCAACCATTAAAAGTAATTTATTGTTGAAATTACTTGTAATCAATGTCCACGAGATTTACAACTGCCAACATCAGTATTATACTGAAAATATTTTTTCTTCGTAAACTGAAAGTAATAAAAAATCGACGGTGTCTATATTTATTGCCACAATAAAATAATAGGTACTTAATTGCATCACGTTGCAAAAAACAAAGAAGACTCACGAACGCCATTTGACAATTTCACAGCCGATTATCTGACGGCTTTCCCATATTGCTTTTGACAACTGTAGTATGTCAATTTCTAAGAATACATTTTTTACGTTAAAAAACTGAGTGAACCTTCGAGTCAAATCAGATTTAAAAAGCTAAGTGAAACACAACAAACTGATGAAGTAGGTAAGCTATTATTACGAAACCTTCATGTTGCCGATGATATTCATTATCGTAGTCATATTCGATAAATATCACATTCTGGTTTTTCTTCATTATGAAAAACTAAGAGAAGAGAATATTTTAATTTCTAGTCCAAGAAACCTCAAATAATCAATTCCTAATGAATCTAGAACAATGTATTTTCTAAGTACAATGTATATTCTATTTGAGAGATTATAAAAATGAGTTGACAGGGGTGAATTGTTTAGTTGTTTGGTAAAAAAACTTTTCGCCTGTCTACTTTTCCATCTTTATGAGAAACTTCCAAATGAAGCAAGAAAGCAACCAATTTTAAAATAAACTCTTTACTAAGATGTGTAGTAGTAGGTATACATAGTCGTTACTTTCAGATGGAAAAAAAGAAAAAGTTTCTCCGAAATACCTATCTCCATATGAACATTGAATTACATATAAAACTACTACTTCCATATGAGCATTGAGTTAAACGAAAATAACTTTTTCCCATTCAGTTTATACTCCAAATATTAGTTTGGTATATAAAATCTCACTTACATGAAACACTATGAATCTCAATAGTGAACTTCGAAGTTACGAAATCAGGCACTTGTCTGATAAGCACCTCATCAGAACCTTTCTGGAGAAGTAGAAACCAAAGTATGTTTTATCTGGTAGAAACCAGATAAAACATACTATTTGATACAACATATATCGCAATATTGTACCTACATTACGCTTCGACAAAATTAACTTTTCAATTTTAACTTTTGTTCAATTGTTCTATTATTACTTGTATTCTAATTCACTATTATTTAATTTCAGTTTTTTTTGCTTAAAATATTTGTTATATTCAGCTATTATTTTTATTTCTCCTTTTTTAATTCTTTCAGGGATTTCGAATCATTTTATATGATATCAGACAATGGAAATCCGAATTGATGAAATTCAACATGATTAATAAATTTCAAAGGAAAAAAAGGGCCTCTAAACATATTTCCATTATATAAGGCGCAACAAGCTTATAAGGGTACTCGTTTCAAATGAATTCATCTCTATATTGTGAAAATCAAAATAATGGGCGACAAAATACCACAGCATACGAAAAATCACAAGAGAATATTCAAGGAAACATTTTGGAATTGAAGGTGGGGTTGTGAAAAACTCTATTCTTCTATCATACTCATCCTCTTAGAGCTCTTGAAGAATCTGCATTTTATAAGGATGAAATTTATGCATTTTCAATGCTTTTCCTAAAGTCTCATTACATTTTCGATGTCTTTCGTTAAAAAAGACATGCCGCTTTTCGTGCGCACTTTCCAACTTTCCCATAAATAACAATTATTTCAATTCTGTCTTGAAGAATGTACTCAAACCATTTTTACACTTTTATACAGTCATTGAAGTAATCACTAAACAGCGCAACAGGTACAACTGTATGCGCCATACTACCACATCGTTCAAATTTGCGAATCAATTTTTTGCCTGAAAACAGAAGCTTTTTACAGCAGAAGTAGTAAAAAACGGTTATCTGTACATTTTCTCCGATGAGACTTTAAAATTCAGCATTTACTAAACACAAATTTACTACAAGATACGTTTTACTATTAGACTACTTTTGAAGTTAATTAATTGGAGCTAATGGCTAATGTTATCCCTAATAAAGGGTTGGAACGACACCACCTAATATTCTTACCCGTTCTGGTCAAACCATGCATCTCTGTATAGGCCTCAAATATATTAGCTTCCATGTTTTTATGATAGTCAACATTCCAGTCCTCAAGTTTTTTTCCACATAATTTCAAAGAATTCGAAACCCATCGTTTTCTTCCTCCGCAATGCATAATGATTAGTCGCGATCCTTTGTTTGCAGGCATGTTATGCGTACACATTCCCGAACCATCAGTCCAACCTTTCGTAACTATGTCGTGAGTGTCATACCAAGTTTCATCCAAATAGAAAATTTGCCTTTGTTCTTGTCTATATTTAGTTCGAAGTATTTGTTACGCAATTCCACTATTCTTCTGCTTTCCATAACTGCTTGACGTTTGTTTATTATTTTAAATCTAAATCCTAGCTTCTTTATCCAATTCTGATGACTTTTATCACAGCAGCTCACGTTGTGGCCGGAATTTCTTCCTTATGATTTCAATTGTAGGAATCTCATTGCTCTTGTAGCAGTCGTATATTGTTTTTTTAATGATTTTATTAGATGAACATCTAAAGGTTTTGGTAATCCCGTATCACATCGCGTCTTGTGTTCAAAAGGTTTCATTTCAAACAAATAACAAAAATTTTAAATAATTATAACATCACCGATATCTAATTTCATCACTCAAATCGCGATCAGTTTCTGAACTGAACATTGACGACACAACGTAACATGATTTCAAATTTAATTTTATGACTCTTCAGCCAATTATAAAACTCGGTTAGTAAAAATTATCCAATACGAACCGCCAGTTCTTCAGTCTACGTGGAGTAATTCGTAGCGGCATTATTTCTTTGTATTGGTTTTTTGGCCTGTGAGTTCGCCGATAGCTTTAAGAATCACTATATCAGTTACTTCTACTATACTCAACTTAATCGAGTAAGTAAATGAATTTTGTTTACTTGTGACAATGTGGGTACGCTAATTTGAAAACCGGTGAGTGAACTAGATCGATTTGATCAGTTAGCATGTTATATCCGCAATGCTTATGGTTATGAATTTTCAAGGATTAAAAATAATTGTGTTCCCAACCCTTCCTTGCATCATTTAGATTCGTAATTGCATTCCGAAGAATGGTTTGAAAACGTCGAATCACTTTTACCTAGTCTGAAGAACCTTTCATGTTCAGCATACCGTTTAGAGAAATTTTGACCACATTGTCCCACATAAGCACTATTTCACTCCGGGCACTTAAGCTTATTAACTCCAGATTTCTCCATTTTATCCACTATGTCTGTGGCATTAAGAAGGAAATTAGATAACCTGGCATGTGGTCTGCATGCCACTTCCACATAAAGAGTTCAATATCTCATTTTACTTATTTCAGTCTGCAAATTGAGAAAAAATTAGTTCTGATAAAGACAGAAGTATATACTCACTTCTTGTCAAAATACTGGACAGTCTACTTTGTTTTGAAATAGTTTGCATAGAAAAATTACTCACAAATTCTGTATATTCGATCAAAGCCAAATAACTTGATGTCATAAATAATTTCTAAATCAATATTGACCTTGTGTACTTCAACGAGGCCAGCTCTAACTTATTACATTGGTCATTGTTCAATGTTCCACGCGACAAAAATAGCAAAAGATGTTAATTGCAACTTCTCGATATTCTAATTCAAAGTTTCGATAATTTGTGAGCTAGAAAATTTTTCATTGTTTCTTCTGATCACCTTCTTTTCTAGCCTATATTTTATGTATAATGTCCTTTTTCAATTAAAGTTTCTATAAATAGATATGACTATTGATAAGTTTGGTTGTTCTATCAAAATATGCGATCAAAATATTACTTATGCTGAAATACATATGAAAGACAATAAGTTACTGTGAGACACCAGCTGATGTATCACTTAGATTTGTAATATATTTCAAAAGAATAACTCGTTAATTATGCATTCAGGTTAGGCAATATATTTACCAGGCGTAGGATAAGACAAGTTGTTCAGATATTCAAATCTCGAAAGGGATAGCATTTCTCCCAGCCATTTAAAACGTCAGTAAAAATAGTTGTCAAATGATTTTGGAAAAGTTAGTTGAAAATAATAAAGACAAAATATCCAAATTCGAGAAATGAGAGGTATATAAATCAATGTGTGTTATATAATGAATATATTGGTTGGTCAAACTGGTGGAACATTTAGGAATCGAATCCAGGAACATGAAATGTGGTATGTAAATAAGAAAATAAGTTCAACATATTCAAATCATCTTTTAAGAAAAAATCGTATCTTCAACGAAGAGTTCGAAATTTTACACATAGAAAATAAAGGTTTGAAACTGAATCATTTGGAAGCAATGGAAATTAATAAACTTGAAAATTCAAAAATTCTGATGAATGACCAACTGGATTTGAATAGATCATCATTATTGAACATGTTTTCTTAAAAAACCAAGGAAGAAGGTATAATTATTGTTGTAGAAGTGAGGCAATATGCTTCAGGTAATAATAAAGGAGGATGTACCTCAGGCATATACTTATTTTAGAGGTTTAGGTAATTTGATGGAGGTAGTCCCAATTATAGTTACCTGTGGCACATAAATATTAGCGTAAGAAGCAACTTGTAGTATTCAAATCACTGTTGAAGAAGCTCCTGTGTTAGCGAAACATGTCGCGATATATTTCTCGAATAAAGTTTGTAGAAATCAAATCGTAAGGTGTAGTTTATGAAATTAATAATATCGAAAAAGCTTTCGCAACAGGTCTGTAGAAGTTAGATATGAATCCAGCAATGCTGCTCTTACCGCTGCATTTCTCGTAACACCAATTTCGTTATTTATCAAAACGAAGCTCGTAAACTTTCATAGCCGGAGATAACCAGGTTGAAGGTATTTTCCGGTTGAGTTGATCATGGTTTGTCGGTTTTTATGCTTGACCTATCGTCTACAATTGCGATAGGCATTATCAAAGGCGAAGAATAGAAATAGTATTATGCACTGTGAGTCTTCCATCCGTTGCCTTACTGTCTTTGAGGTATGTATAACGCAGTTGTGAACAAAATGTCAATCATAAAAACCTACATACCATCTCCAAGATACCTGAAGAGTAACTTTGACAAAAGCAAAGCTTGTCAAGTTCAGATTCACAGTAACGTGTAACACAAGCAAAACTCTTTGTGTCTTCGATTGGATCACCACAATATCGGATTCGCTATTACCGCAAATTCTTTACAGTATTTCTGGTTGTGGAAAAGGAAACAATTTATGGGATAATTCATCCTTGAAACCTCAAGTTCTTTAATATTCATTATCTGAGGTATTGTCACATCTGTTCTTATAAGACGTGTGTTTTTTTTTGAAATTATCTTAGTATCTTCCTCTTTGAAATTCTTTGTTCTTAGCTTTTTTGTTTTTTGACAACTGAATGTTTTTTTTCGGGTGGTTTTTGACTGCAGATTAGAAGGTCCTGGAAAAGGAAACAGTCAATAGGAGAATACCTCCTTGAAACCTTCACCATGGTTTGTTTCTGGACTTTTATTTCGAGCCGTTGTTGGATATTCATCTTCACTAATAATATAGCAACCGGAGCCCATTTTTTCATATTATAGAAATAAAACTCTCAAATGCATTTTATTTACAAAAACGTCATGTTTTCATTTGATGATGATGAATTTGATTTATCAGATGATGAAAAAATACTTTAATGTTTTAGGTAGGTGCGAGCCAGCCGCCGGAATGCTGATAGCCTGCGCAGGCTGCGACAAGCCGATCCTCGACAAGTTTCTACTAAATGTCCTTGAAAGGACGTGGCATGCGGAATGCGTCAGGTGTTTCGACTGTCATGCTCCACTCACAGACAAATGTTTTTCCAGGGAAAGCAAGCTATTTTGCCGGAGTGACTTTTTCAGGTACGTTTGCTTAATCAGTATTAATTTCATGAAATATTTGACAAACATTTACCGAAACGAGTGGTATCTTCCTGCTGTGCAACTAAAGACCAACCAACTTCATAATAACATTTGCTATACGTGGTATAATGTGAGTGAAATCGATATTTTTATGAAATTATTTATCTGTTCGCGGAGGAGATGCTTGTGGTTCCAGCACTTCATAACTATTTTAAATTTCAATTTTTGGCTTACATATTGTTAACGTTGTAATCTCCCAATTGACGAAGTTTTGGGGACATGGATAAATTAAAAAAATGTGCCTATTCATTAAATCCGATTATGAGAAACATGAAATTTCATGAAATATTTGACATACATTTACCGAAACGAGTGGATTCGAAACACTCTTTTGGTACTGAAATTTTCTTATTCAAAACCACGTAAAATTTATGGAAACTTCTTCACTTAGAGAACTTATACTTGAAATTGAGTGCTGATGAATAAAATACATACATCGGAGTTGTATTTCTTTCGTAGGCACTCATAAATTCCGAAAGAAAATACAATTTCTAAGGTATTATAAAAGATACACTCAAAATTGACTGTTGATAGAGTGTTTTTCTTAACTTAATTCTGAACTGGAGCCTGAAGTGTTATATTATACTGTAATTCTGAATAGAGCCTCCGCATCCAAGCTGACAAAACTTCAAGACATATTTTCTTCAGATTTCACTGCAGAGGAATACGTTGAGAAGAACTTTATGGATTAGTCGTTGAAACTAGCTGAGTATACTTAGCCAGCTCTATATAACAGGATATCCGATAAAACGAAAAAATATCTATTTATCGCTTTGAAATTATGCTTAAAAATGTGAACCAAGATTTATTTCAAGTTTCTTATTTCGAATATGATCTCTACAACCATTTGTTAATTGATTTGGATCATCGTCACCTGCATCAAGTAAAATTTAATTTGGGCTATACTCTGAAATTATAATTTTTTCCTGTTGTTCTACAGAGTATTGTTTATTAGACTTTGGCAAATTGTAAGAGAGCACTTTTTTCTGTATTCTTATATTTTCATAGCCGACTAGAACTACGAGGGTGGTCTAAAAAGTATCCGACGTAACAAAGATACAAGACAAATTTTCAGATTTTTGTTATTTTCCAATAGTGTCTTCTTTCAACTCTACACACTTCTCTTAACGATGCTTTCAACTCTGTGATCCGTCCAAATAGTACTCGGCGTTTTTCTCTGCCTAATAATTGGTCACGAAGGTGATTGCCTCTTCATTTGACGAAGATCTCCCTACTCAGAGCGCAATTTCAACATGGAAGAACAAAAAAAACTCTCTTAGGGCAAGATCTGGTGGCTAAGGTGGATGGTCAAGAAGTTAAAACCGTAATTCGTGGATTTTCGCCATGGCAACCGCTGAGGTGTGAGACGGTCCGTTGTCTTGGTGAACCAGGATTTGATTTTTCTGTAAATGTGGTCGTTTTACCGCAAGTTCTGCCTTCAGTTTGTCAAGTAAAGATGCGTAGTGTGCTCTTGTGATGATTTTCCGTTTTTGAAGAAAATTGATGGAAATAACTCCCAAAAAGATAGTCGTCATCACTTTCCAAGCCGAAAAAACAGTTTTTGCTTTCTAGAAGCCGGTTCCCTCTTTGCAGTCCATTGTTTGAATTGTATTTTTGTTTCATGCGTATAATGGTGTATCCATGTTTCATATACAGTAATTAACCGGCGCCGAAACCTGGATTTATTGCACCTAAACTGCGCCAATAGAGCCTTGTAAATGTTCTTTCGAGCACGTTTCTGATCTAACATGAGCAAACGCGGCACCCAACACGAAGGCAGCTTTCTTATGCCTGAAAGTTGATTAAAAATGTAACAAACACATTTTTTGACATGTTCATAACTTTTACTATCTCTCTTACTGTAACTACCGGCGATGTTGTCGCAGTTTTTGGATGTCCCAAACGTTCACCGGCGATGTTATCGCCGGTAGTTGCACTTTTCAGACGTCCCGAAAGTTCATCGTCTCCCAAAAGTATCTGCAGCCACTTTTGAATTCAGCTTACCAAGATTTCTCTGTGGTGAATAATGGTGCAGAGTCCCCATGTACAGGATCCAACTCAGCTTTGATATTTAATGGCAGCTAGATACTCGATTGACCATTTTCACAAAAGCACTCAGCTCAACTCACTCTTTTACATAACAACTGCGGGTCCAAAATGTCTGAAACTTTGGAGAATAACTGTCAACAGATGAACACCGAAATACACCAGCTTTTATTTATGAGCGCTGCTACTTCTGTAGTTTTTTAGCAGAATTACCAATTGATAACCATTACTTTCGTCGCAAGTAAATTCCAGTTAGTGAGAAATACGATTAGTGAGAAAGAGAAAAAAATAAAATAAACATTTTTTTTTCAAACTCTGAGGAAACAAAAACAAAAAAAAATACAATATACAACAATATACAAATGGTATAGGAGTTGCTATTCAATGTGTAAAATTATTTTTTATTCCTTTTAGTATATGTAAAATTTTTGAGGGTTTTCGATTATGAATTGTTTGAATTTATTAATTCCTTTGATAATTTTCAATTCTACTGGGAGTATGTTGTATAATTTCGGACCATAATAAAACACGTATCTTTGTGTATGGCTTTTCTTGTATAGAGGTATTTTGATATTTAAATTCTCGATTGCTCTAGTTCTTACCGTTATACGTGTTGAGTAATTACTAAATTTCGGGAACATCCATATTAGACACAGGTAACTGTATAATGATCTTACGTTTAGTAATTTAGTCTCTTGATATAAATGATCCGTTGAAAATCGTCTATTTTTTTTCAAAATTATTTTCAAAATTGAGTTCTGTGTTATTTGTAAGCTGTTAATGTGGTTGTCGAAAGTACCCCCCCATGATGTCATGCAATATCTTATAATGGATTCTGCCAAAGACTGATATATTAATAATAAGTTTTTTTTAGAAAGAATATCTCTGAGACTATAAAATTTACGCATGAGTAGCCTCATCCTTTGTATTACATATGAAATTTGTTTGTCCCATCTCATATGTTGATCAATAACAAGACCCAAATATTTAATGGATACAGTTTTTTCTATTATCGGGCATTTACAATTGTAATTTTTTGTGCAGGTCATTTTGTGTAATTTCAGTTCATTAATATGCGGCTGATCATCTGAATTTAGTGAAAAAGCCATAAATTTTGTTTTATTCACATTTAGACTCAATAGATTATTATTCAGCCAAAGAAGAATTTTTCTCACATTGATTTCAGCAGTTTCATAGACTGTATCCCAACTATCACCAGTTACTTTGTAACTTCAATTTTTTTATTCTCTTCGAAAAATAATAGGATGTGGATTCTTAAGGTAATGATCATTTCCCGTAGAGAATTAAACCGTGATTTCTAAAAATATCCATTGAAACTGTCCCCTGAAAATTATTGACCTGTCTTACTGACTATTTATATTATTATTATTAGTGAGAACGAATTCCAGGCTGGTAGACAATGATTGAATGAAACCACTGAACGTTTAGTCTGCTACTGGGACAGACGTCTTCAGTGGTTTCCATCTTATTTCCTAGAAAGAAGTTATTTAGGTTGAGAAGTTTTCAGTATGAAACATACGTACGAATAAATATAACAACGGAGATTCATGGCAATAAACAATAAACGGTGTGGGAGTTCAGTTGACACCTTGAACCCTACAACCGATAACAGAGCAACTTACTGAAAAAATCAAAGCCAAAAGTATCAGTTATTGAGACCGTGATACGACCTTTTCGTTTTACCGAATACCTAATTCGTCATACTAGGTGTTAAGTCTAGAGCTAGAGGATCCGGTTACGTTCAGATTAGTTCTGCACATTGGCGGCACATACATTCTCTGGAATTTTTATATTTATTTATATATTTTATTATATTCGACACTGGGAGTGTTCATTTAAATTATGTCGAATAACTTATTCTGAAATTCATTTCATTTGCAATTTTGATAGTGTAAACACCATCGGAGAACTTTTTATGTAAATGTCAGGTGCAATATCAAAACTCTAATGCCAACTGAGATCATCTGCGGAATACCAAAAGTGGTAACTTCAGTTACTTCGTACTTTCATGAAATAAAAAGCTTTATGAATAGAAATACATCAATAACTTCATACAAACTTGGTTCCATTTTATTCTGAAAGTCTATTTTCATTCATTGAATTTCTTTCTCAGAATATCACTCACCTCACCAGTAATATACAATTCTTCATTTTAAAAGTTGAGCGGCATCATTATCTTCATGTGCTTCATTATTACTTCATTATAACTTTTCATTATAACGATTCATAACTAAATCAATTACTGGCAGATATATGATAGAATTGGCCAATACTTGATGAAATCCATAACTAACGTATTCAAAAAACACTTTATTGTGAGATTTTCACTAAACAATTTTTGTAAATTGAAGTGTTTTTTGAATACGTTAATTACTGCCAAATATAAATTTTCTTAAAATGTTCCCTTGTTCGATACACTGGCAGAGCTGATGTAGCAAAGGTTATCCATCAACCTTATTCAAAATTTTGATTTCGCTTGCTTTATTTTTCGGTCACAATTAGAATTACTGCTAGACGTATAAAATTTGAACCACCATTTCCAATCTGTCCGCAATATACCAAAACTTTTTCCAGAGACACTGGAACTTGTTGAAACTTGTTATTCAAAATTTACAATTATTCAATTTGTTGCTTGTTTTTATATTTCTTGCTCACCATATACTTAGTTGTTATAAAAAAGAAAGACTGTCAGAAGTTATTTTGGAAAAGTCATTACAATTTTGTTACACTGAAATACAGTTTTATTGGCGATTCCTGAAAGGAAAAATAACTAGAGATTTGATAAAACTTAAACGTATTTTCACAAAACCGTTTTTTCATCTATGAAGTATCACAGTGTATAAGACTTAGGCTGTAGTTTCTCATTATTTCGTCTTTTTACAGATCTTCTTTCGGTAACATCCAAGTGACCAATTTGAATTTACAAAAATAGAACAAACACTTGATAACAATATATCCTGATTTTTTTGAAAATTAATTCGTTAGTTGTTTTTTAAACTTCACTTCGTGTTTCTGTTCTATTTCGATTTAAAACACTTTTTTCTGCGAAACCCATTCCATATAATTGTTTCCACTAACTTCTGTTCAATTCGATCAATTTCAAAGTATGATTTATTGATTCATTCGAAGGTGATAATCATATTGGCAAAATATAACACTTAGGCCAGCATTACGCTGAAAATATCGCTAGGCATTTCATTATTTCTATAGTAAAATTCTATAATAGTAGGCACTAAATTCTCAGAAATATTATTGCATTTGAATGAAAACATGGTTGTCAGGTTGCGATTCTATGTAATTTATCATTCTATATATTTTATCAGATGAAAAAATATATGAATCACAACCTAATAACAATGTTTTCGTATGAATGCAGTAATATTTCTGAGAATTCAGTGCCTACTATTATGGAATTTTAGTATATGAGGTTGAATTTTAACAATGTTAAGTTAACTGTTACTGAAAATATGGAAATCACGGAACCTTCATCAAATATTGTTGAATATTCGAGGGTTTTTTTTATTTTTTCACTTATTACATTGACTGGTGCCTCAGATATACTTGTTTCCTTATAACAGTCAGTTAGTTTGGCGCATGTTTGACAATACAGTCGATCATCGCTTGTTAAAAATTCCATTTTCAGATGATTTAACAATAAGCTTTGCACGGACTGGTAATTAGTCGTATTAGGAGAAGCTAGATGAAGAGTATTCAACAAGAACCCCAAGAATTCGGAACAATCCTCTTGTTGTCCTAACGAGTATTTAGTAGACTTCAAAGACTCCAGGAAATCGGTTGGAGGGAAAGATGATACCTTCTTACGAAACTGCAGCTGCATGAACAGTTGTTTGAGTTTGATGAATAAGCAGGAAAAATTCTCGTTCTCGTTCATTATTAAAACTTCGTTCTTGAAATTCTTCGTCATGAACAACACTTGTAAAATGCTATTCATGTAACAAGTGTTTCCTAAATTATCCAATCCAATTTTCTTCTCTAGATTTTTAGGACAACTCTCTACTGATTCGTAAGGAAGAACACGTTTCACAGAATCTCCATAAGAACCATTTCTCAAGCTGCGATCGATCCTTCCAAGTGAAAAAGGGTTTCGTAGAGGAATCGATTCGGCTCTTGCTTCAAGAAGCGCTTCCACTGAAATGGTACCAGTTCTACGAGGAATGCAACTCATTTTTTGGGGCCAAGAATGACCTGAGTTCACTGACCGCACTGAAAAAGAAGACTCAACCTCTAACGGAAGCAAGAAACTCTTTGGAAGGTTCGAAATAGATGAACATTTCAACCTAGTAGACCACTGTTATAATATTCATGAAGTCATTCTTCAATGTGGTTCTGGCGTTGAATGTGGTCATTATTACGCCTTGGTCAAAGAAGAAACGGCCTGGTATAAGTTTGACGATAGTCGTGTCACGAAGTGTTCTGGTGATGCATTGAATTTATTGGAGCCTCTGGAGACACCCTACATTTTGTTTTATGAGAGAGAGGACATTGTTAGATCAAGATCTTCAGATGATGTGGTGCTGCAGGTTTTTCCGGGTTTTCCTGCAGCTGAAAAAGCAAATGCGCCACTGGAATCAATGAAGTCGCCCCGGAGCGCCAATTAATTTTTATTGTTGTATTTATTTTATTTTTATCGTTGTTTTAACATATTGTAATAATTTTACAACTTCATGCAATAATATAATTGACAGATATTTTTTCACTATAGATTAATTATAAAAATTCAGGAAAAATAGAACAAAACTGTGGATGAGTTATCGAAATATCTCTAAAAATGTGAAAATTATGGCCAGTTGAAGTTTCGACTGCAAGAATTTTGTCCGGTGTCTGACCCAAACGGCGATGTTCATATTCGCTTAGTTGTCTGTACCTACTTCAAGTTTTTTAGTAACTTGTTCCGCTCGTGTTGTATTTCATTCATTACGATGGCTACATCTAAATAATACTTTATTAATTATATAGCGGTGATTGCAGATAAGTCAAATGACGTCGGCTACCAGTCATTCTACGCTAAATATGCAAAATTCAATGATCTATTTCCAAGTACATTTATTCATACATTTTCAAAATTCTTTCTGTTTTCTGTGATCATCATAAAATATTGATATAAATATGGCATAATAGGTAATACTGTGTTCTGTTTATTACAATATGAATAAAAGTTAGCAGCTTGTTTTAGTCATATAACCCTCAACAAGAATCCTATTTTCCATTTTCATTTCGGAAAATAGAGAGAGAAAATTGTAAGATTATAATTTTTTCATTTATAAAATTGACAGCCAATTATCAGGCAATTTACATCCGAAAATTGACTCGTAATTAGTCTATCACTACTGAAAACAACATCCATATTAAGGCCTCGTTAGCGACGCATTAAAACCACAAGAAAAAAATTCATTCTAAGGAGAAGAGTTGGTGAATAACAAAGGTGACAATCTGTTGAACAAAATCTGTTAAAATATGTTTTTTCATTAACCAGCTGTCGCACCCCTATGAAGGTTTCATAATTCAACGTGTGATTCCTTGCATTAAAGACAATGAATGAAAAAAATCACAAATGTCGAATAATAAATGAAGTCCCTATATATTAGTATCTAATAAAAGTTTGTCATATTCCTTCAGTGTAATTTGATAGCATAAACGGATTTGGGACAATAATGAAACATATTCATATACCTAGTACTTAATTACAAGTGTATATACACAGCACTCCGTTAGTTTTCGCAAATTTTTTGTATATATAAAACCCATTGATTTAATTCGATATAGCTCCTTATAGGCTTCTACTTTTTAATGATTTCACTAACAAAATATCAACGCAAATCGAATAACAGCGTTGCAAGAAGATTCGTGCCTTTTAACTCGCGAAAAGAAGACGTAACATCGAAAGACTGACGGCCGTCACTGGTTTTTATTCCTTCACGTGTGTTTTCAAAAGCTTTGTGTCGACTTCGAAACGCTAAAACTGCCTTGTTATGGCCAAGCTGTTAACCAGTAAACATGTTAGTTGTGATGGACTTGAATAATATATTGGCACTCTGGTCACCATATAAGTTTTATTTCGACACTTCCAATTATGAGAGACGAAACTCTCAATAATTCCAATTCATACAATTGTCATGTACGGTTGTCAGGTATTTTATGGTAGGATGTATTTCGTAGGTATTTTTCAAATTGCTGAAGTTTTTTCTTGAAATATTTGAATAATTTTAATTTTCGACAAAAGAACATTCAGTTCATGATATTCCTCCCGAATTGAGAGGGTATTCAATTTGCAAACTATTTTTCTTATTTTCGAAATATTGCAAATTGACCGAAAATATGTTGATGTTTCTAGTTACCTAAAAATTACTGGAAAAGTTGGTTTCTCTTTCCTCGTTCCTCTATCGAAATAATAATGAAGCAAATTTTGAAACTAGCTTTGAGGGTTGATTATTATCGTCAAATGATTAAATGTTCAGTAGAAGTATAAGAAAAGAAAAATTCAAACTTCATTTTGAAAATTTAACAGAATAGTACGTTTTCAGTATATTCTCTGGCTAATTTGATGTTCCTAAGGACTATACTGTACTGAATTCGGATTCTTTATTCAAAAAAAATCATATGAAACTTTCGAAAGGAAAAAAGAAAGCAATTGAGTTCAAAATAAACTATCTACAAAGATGCGTAGATTATGTATAGCAGTTTCTTCAGAAACGAACTAAAAGAAAAAGCCATTTCGAAATAACTACTCTACAATTAACAATGAATTAGATGAAAAAGAAACAACTGATTTAATATGAACATTGAATTATACAAAAATTACTTTTTCCTATCCAGTTTCTAATCCAAACATTCGTTATCGAATTGAATCAATTATCATTCATAAAAATGCATCACAATATAATACATGAAAGGGTAACGATATAAAATTTCACGTACATGTTACTGCTTTGGTATTACTTGACTTCTCCAAAGCGTTTTACAAAATCAGCTAGGAATCACCCTGTGTCAAATTGAGGTAGTAGTAGAGGAGTATTACGGGTTAAATATTTAATCAACATTTTTGATTTCGAATAATTTCAATAGACGATTCTAAAGAATGTTGATAAGTGGATCATATTCATCAAGTTTTCATCTGTTTTCTGGGGTTCCTCAGAGATCTATTGTAGGCCCATCTCAGTTCATATCATACACACGGTAGATTTTATATGAGGTTGAACATTGTGGAGTACAGGCTTATGAAGATTATACTTACTAATGCAGTTATAGAAATTATCAACAATGTACTCAAAAAGGCTAAAAATCTGCTGAAGAACACGGACGATGCATTCAGATGAATCTGAGACAGTTTTTCTCGGTAATAAAAATTGTAGAAATTATAGGAATATTCTGAAAAATAACATGTTTATTCACATAGACAACAAACCCTCACAAGTAAGCGACTCAGCTAGAAAAGTACATAAAAAGTCTAGTAGGCAGAACTCTTGCATTACTCACTTCGAGTCAATCAACATATTCTAAATTTCAAATTTGACAAAGTGAGTCGCATGTTTTGAGTCACTTCAATTATTGTGACTTCATTTACAGTTCATGCTTAGCGAACGTTGACAAAATGCGAGTTCAAAAGGTACAAAAAGTTGATCCTTGAGATCAAGAAGTATGATCCCATCTCTTATAAAGTCATCTGATGCAAGTGGCTTAACATGGAAATGCATTTTTTCGAAGATCTTCAATGCAATGCGTATGTCTGATATGTTGCCAGAAGATCAAAATGTACAATATTGATTTCGTCACGTCTTTTTTATACTCATCTAATGAGTATGCATTCTCAATTTTTGAATAATACTTTTATACGCTCAATCATATTTTTATAAACCCTCTGACAATGAAACAGTCAACTGTAATTCAGTTATTTGATTCACTAGAATATAGATCTCCCTTTATTCCTTTTCGCCATTAGTCTCATTAATCGTTTATAATTATTATTAGATATATTTCTTTTATCATTCAACATTGGCTCAAAATTCTACCTCATAACCTATTTATTACAATCGGCATTTTAACCAAGATTTTATGGAGAGATATCGAGTTTTAATCTTGTCAGCAATGTAATGATACCTACTCTGATTTCTGATGAGATAGTAATTATAATTTGAAAAAACTGATCAGTTTATTAGTATTACCTGATGAAAAACAACAGAAAACATCTCATTACGTGTCAATTCAATTTCATGAATTGATTCATGTTATTACTCAACTGCGTACTTCAAGTGGGCATGATTAGCAGTAATTTGATCCAACCTCAAGTTATTTTCATGCAAGGCGAAACTTTCTATGTTTTTTACCACTTTTATTTGTAACTAACGTTACTGCAGTTTCGTCTTATTAGGACATTTTCAAACTTTTGATTAAACTGTCCTTATAGGACGAAAGTTACAAATGTAACTGACGTTACTGCAGTTTCATCCTATAAGGACATTTTCAAACTTATAATGAAAATGTCCTTATAGGACGACACTGCAGTAACGTTAGTTATAAATTAAAGTGGTAAAAACATAGAAAGTTTAATTTTTCTTTTCTACATAATTATTTACCACCAAGTAGTAACGGCTACATCCTTAAATGTATATAACATGAACTACATTATTAAAGATTTCATACTTTATATAAACACAGGGTGTTTACTCCTGAACAAAAACACTTGAATCAATTCTGCTTTCTGAAACATAGTTTGACCGTAACAAATTATTGTAAACTGTAAGTTATTTTACTGGGTATATATCATTTCCAGCGACTTGGATGAAATGAACAAGTTAGATGGCACGTTCGATCGATTCACAAATCTCACATTCGCGCCATTCGGCTAAGTCGGAATTATCGATCGTTAATGTTTCTTATTTCTGAAAAATATTAGCAAAATGCTGCTAAAACAGCTTGCTTTCGAAATTGTTTAATTCCAGTTCTGTAAATGTTGGTTAAAGTGCCTCATAGTTTGGGTATATTCCATCTATGTTTGTTTGTTTTATTTTTATCTTAACATTCAAGCATTTAAAACGTGTTATTAGCTTGAAAACAGTATAGAAGTATACAAATTATCTTCTATCGATATATTACGACACAAATGAGCTATCCGTCCGATAATGGCAGATTTTGGCCACCACCATACCTTCACCAAATTTTTCTCTTTACTGCGATATATTAATTGGTAATAGGATTTGTCTAGGTTCGTCTTTGAGATTGGAACATATATACAGTAAAGATCATGTAGATTAGTTATACACGCGTTTCTCTCATTTTCTTTCTAGATCGTGCGATTTTCTAGTTCAGTGCTCTGCAGCCCGTTCCTCCTCAATTTAACGTTTCAGATACCCGCACTAGCCTGACAAAATGAATCGTTTATCAATATATAAACGGTGGAACTCATTTTGCAAATAATGCATCTCTGCATGCGTTATCAATGTCGGTTCCAGTTCCTAGATTCAAAAAGAGGAAAATTTTATTTTGAATTACCAAATGTACGAAACGTCGTGAAGTGTGAAAAATGAATATTAATTTCAGACGATAGAAGTCCAAATGCCTTGCATTGAACAAGAAACATGAGTTCATACAACACAAAACAATTCTTTCCATCTTAGAAAACGCTAGGATTTTAACTTGGAGAAAAGAGCTGAACTCCTGAAGAAATGGACAGAACTTTGCAGATACTATCGAAGAATTATTTTGTGTGCGTGCACCTTCATATGCAATTTTTGTGAAGTGTACACACAATTTATTCCACGTTGTAGAGCGAGAGATGCAATTTTGTCGTGTTCAAGGTAGATCACTTCTATGATATAATTGTTTCCCAACAAACATCGTGATGGAAATATCGTCAATTCGAAGTTATTTTAAAAATGAGCACCACTAACCAAATAAAACTTCATCCATTTTGATCGCAACTCTTATTTGTAGTTTCGACTATATGTACAGCAGCAGGCAGACCTCCCGATCAATATGTTCGTCCAAATAGAACAAGAGGTGAGATTTAACGATCTCTGGAACTCGTATATTTCACAACGCCATATACACTGGCGTATCTTTTTCACTTCTTTTTATTTCGTCGAAAATGTCGATGCTGAAGCTATGCGAGGAAACATATTTTCAAACATGTACAAAATATGACAGGGGCAAATAGATATGAGACTTCGGAAAATGGTAAACATAGTCATTCAAAATTTGTAGATCTGTTTAAAAAAATCTGTTTTTAATCTGATAAAATATTTACGCTTGTGCGGTATTCTACAAGTAATATGTAAGGATTTCTCATCATTGAAGAAAAATATAAAAATACTTTTATTCTAGGAAATACTGTCCTTCTTTCATATACGAAAGGTCGACGGAAAGAACGATTATAGTCACCGAAATCAAAATGTTCAGAAATGCGTTTTTTAAGTTTGGTGTCGTTTTAGTTGATGAAAAATAGGTATAATAAAAAATGTTATAAGTCTTTAATGTTGAAGTATACTGTTAATTATAAATTAAAAAAATTATAAAGATACATTTGACGTAACGAGCATAATACAAACATTTTCAAATAAAAGTCAACGAGACATTGATCTTTATTGCCAGTTATTCACCGTCATCAATTGGTGTGTCATCTACGTATTCGATATCATTCTCTTCTTCATCCAATTCAAGAGCAGGAGCAAGTGGATGCTTCGTAGAATACTTGAGAGTCGGGCTGGGTCAAAAACTGTTTTGAATATAAGTGAGTAAGTCTTTCATTTTTGCAGGTTAGCCCCAATCTTTTGCATGTTATAAACTAGTGACTCCTCAAAAACAAAATGTATTCGACTTAGCTTGTAACATTGCGAAATCCCTTAATTTTATGGTTTTCCAAAAAACAACAAATTTATTATCTAAAATCAAAATCAAAATCAAAAAAGTTTATTTCCGTAGACCTAGGAAAGGCATGGAAAAAGTCACATTACTCAGTACAATTACAATGAGGTCACAATCATAAAACAACATAATTATAAGATATACTATATAACATTTAGACCTTAAAAGGGATACAAAAATTAAAATTTAAAATTCCAAATCAGACTGAAAAAATTCATCAAGCGAATAAAATACCTTTTCACATAATAGTTTCCGAACTTTTTGTTTAAAGGTCTTTACACTAGTTATTTTTTTAATGGATATTGGGAGCTTGTTGTACAGTTTTATTGACATGATATGAGGTCCATTAGTGACCTTGGCTAACTTATGATTAGGAATTAAAATGTTATAGTTTTTTCTCAGGGTGAAGCCCGAAAGAAGACATGTATCATCTCTGTTCTGAAACTTGGAGCAATTTGATTTAACGTAGATTACGCAATTAAGAATATACATGCAAGTAATAGTTAATATATTCAACTTTGCAAAAAGTGGTTTACAGAAATCGAGTGGTTTTTTAAAACAAATTGTTCTAATAATCTTTTTCTGGAAAATTAATAAGTCACTGATTCTATTGCAGTTGCCAAAACAAATAATACAGTGATTGAGGGCAGAGTAAACATATGCATAATAGTAACTTTTAAGAATTTAAATAGACACAAAATTACGCAGATTCCATATAACGAAACAGTGTGTCGCTAATTTCTTCAGTATGAAATCAACATGATGATTCCAATTGATTTGGGAATCAATAAAAACTCCTAAAAATTTTTTATAGTTTACCTGTTCAATACTTTTAATCTCAGACCTAACCAATACACTACAATCAGTTTCCTGAATTGTAAAGAGAATGGTGTTGGTTTTGAGATTATTTAGAATCAAGCCATTTTTAGAACAATAATTTTGCATGTTGGATACAGCATCATTTGCTCTTACTGACAATGTTTCACATTCCGAACCACTGACAGTAAAAGATGTGTCATCAGCAAATTGTATAGAGCACTGTGAATGATTAGTTTTTGAAAGGTCATTAACAAATAAAATAAATAGTGTAGGCCCCAAAACACTACCTTGGGGCACACCTGTAACAACGTTTCGAGATTCAGAGACAAATGACCCAGTCTGAAGCCTAACTTTAACAACCTGTGTACGACCAGTTAAATAGGTTTCAATCCATTTCAGACTTGGACCACGGACGCCCATGTCAAACAGTTTATCAAGAAGAAGACCATGATGTATGATATCAAACGCCCGTGTCAAGTCGGTGATTTTTCACCGTTGTCGAAGTTGGATAATACATGATTATGTAGAGAAAGGATGGCATCCTGGGTTGACAAGCCTACTTGAAACCCATATTGGTTGTCAGATACGATATTGTATTTATTTAAAAAGGACACAAGTCTGTTTTGATATGATTTTTCAAATATTTTCGAAAATTGAGATAGTAAAGCAATACCTCTATAGTTCGACATTACATGCTTATCGCTTTTTTTATGGACTGGGACAACCATTGCTTGCTTAAGCCGAGAAGGAAAAATACCTTCAGAGAAAGATAAATTGATTAGATAAATCAGAGGTTCCATTATTTTTGAAGCAGCCTTTAATAAAACATTGCCTGGCAATTCATCAACCCCACTGGAATTTTTCGAACATGCGAATTTAATTATTTCCAAGAGTTCAGTTTCATCTATTGGATAGAGGAAAAGACTCTCAGTTTTTACACAACGATTTCAATGCCACCAGGTGCAGTATTTTTTACTAATGACTCCACTGAATCGACAAAATAACTACTAAATGCTTGAGATATACCGGGACCATCGTCAACAAGTACACCATCGCCAATGTCAAAATAGCTGGGTAAACATTTAGATGAATCGTTGATAATAGTATTTTTCCTGATGATAGACCAGGCAGCTTTAGATTTATGTTGAGCCTTAAGGAATTGATTATTGAAGTATTGACTTTTTGAGAGCACAATTTTTTGTCTATGATTTTTTAAGAATTGCTTATATTGACCCAACAAATGTACATTGGTTTGGTTCTTGTTCAAATTATAAATATCTCTGAGTAATATACCTTCTTCAACGATATCCTTAGTAATCCATGGTTTGTGTCTACTTGAATTTTGATTTTGTTTAATTTTTTGAAACTGTTTAGGAAAGGATATATCAAAAGCTTGAAGAAAAACATCATAAAAATGGGAAAATTTAGTATCAAAGTCAAATTCAGTGAAGTATAGAAAATTCCAATTTTCGCCCGATAATAAATTAATGAAATGGAGGATATTATGATCATTAAAATTTCTCTTCAAAAAATAATGGTATTTATCAGCGGCGACGAAATTTATAGGTAGTGTTATAAACTGAAGGGCATGGTCCGAGAAGTCAACATGCAAAACTTTGTTTTCAATTTCATACTCAACCGATGAGAATATATTATCAATTGTGGATCTACTGTCTCCTTGTAACCTTGTATATTCGAAGATACATTGTTTCAAACCATATGCTGAAAGTAGATTACGAAGTATTTTTGCCTCACTGTCATGTACTTCATCATGAAAATTGAAGTTAAAGTCACCACAAATAATATTAAGCGACTTAGAATTTTTATAACTGAGTGTTTCAAGAAATGATTCCATTTTAGTGAGAAACGTTTTACTATCAGTAGCCGGTGACCTGTAAAAGCAAATTATGAATAATCGAAGGTCAGAGACAATCACCTCAATAGCTGCATATTCGAAAACATTTTGACATTTTTGAATTTTAGTACTTTTCATTATGAAATCATGATCATTTCTAACAAATATGGCAACTCCACCACCATCTTTGTCTTTCCTACAAAAGTAGTCTGAGACGTTGTACGAGTTCAAATTGACTGATATAATTTCATAATCTTTGCACCAAGTTTCAGTGATACATACAATATCCGGATAACCAAGAGTTTGCAAGACAAATTCAAATTTATCAATTTTGTGTCTGATACTACGGATATTCAAATTGAGAATTTTTAGATTTGCGTTATTTTTGTTAAAACCATGTGATACATTAGATAAATTAGAGCAATTATGGAAAAAACAGAAATTCTTTTATAATGATATTTTCAGGCCATGCATCACTATTTAGCAACAGTTGCTTACATGATTCCGATACACCCAGTTTGAAAGAACTATTTTTTCCCTTTGTATTTAATTTGAAACACTTAATAACTTCATTCGGGAAGGCTTCATCCAGAAACTATCGCATAACTTCATAATCTATCTGCCCCTTTATTTTTCCGACATACAGCCATGCTAAATCATCATCTTTTGCAGTCTTTTTGCCATCTGGTCAGATAGTTTATCTTGAAGTAAACACTCACGTTCAAGTTGCTGGCATTTTTTCGAAATAAACATGCACTCGGATGAACAATTTTTTGAGACATGATCGCCACTAACTACAGAGTTTTTCTCTGGATTCAACTTTTGAATGGATTTTAGAAAACTTTGTAAAATCTTATTTTCACCGAAATTATCGGGAAGAATTTTAGTCACAATTAGATCAATTATCTCACTTTTCTTCAGCTTATTTAGCTCCGTTGATAACACAACCTGCTCAGTCGACGACATGTTGAACATGTGTTTTCTGAGATCAATTGGATTTCCGTGTTGTCAAACAATTGCAAAACTATTCAGTAGATTTCAAAATCTTTGTGGAAAAGCGTGAAAAGTTTCCTAAAGGATACTTCTGATTCAATTGAAATTTTTTTTCGACTGATTTTACCTTTAACATTTCGAAAAATATAGAAATTATAATGAAGTTACTTATTAACAGATTTTTTTTTTGTGAAAAGTACTGTGAATTATGCAGTACCTATCAACATATTGAGGTGAACTGAAAAGTTTTCCCTTTCTACAGGTGTATGAATTTTTCCATTGAAAGGTAGGTAAAGATTTTTCAGATTGTAAAAGGTGAATATACAAAAAAAAAGGTCGACAAAATACCTCACATCTAACGTCAAACGCACCTTATGTTGCCAGTTTACTTTTTACAGCACTGAATTTATTTTAATGATGCATAAAATAAAATCAGTGGAACCAAAAATACAGAGAACTTTGACCAAATACATAAATATAGTGCCAGAGTCTTCTGTTATAAACCGAGTGATAATATATTTTCAAAGATCTGAACAATAATCCCATCAAAAATCTTCTACAGAATCCCAGGAAGTCTATGGAGTTTAGAGAACTGAACTTTCTTCAAGATGATTTGCCTACTTTAGCAAATTTTTTGATGAACCTGGTGGTGTATACGAAGATGCTCTTACACATTATGTACATCCAGTTTGGAAAATCTATACAGACAAGCCATAAAGGAAATTAACCCGTTTCGAAAAGAATAATTATAAAACTTCAATAAAGAAATCTTGGGCGTAAAATAAATGTAATAACAAACATTTTCCCAATCATCAGAACTTCATTACTCTTCTCGAAGTGCGTCTTCAGGAGATGACGTTTTCTTTGTCTAATGTTTCATAGAATTTATCCATCGCTTTTGAGAAGCACTGTATAGAAAAAGTTTTCATGTCCCTCATGGCCAAGTCATATTATTAACTCACTTTGCTTGATTTGAATCGACGTTATTATTACACAATATATTTTAGTCGCCCTGATGCAATTTGCCGAGTTTTCATAAATTTTTAACGTAGTATGAAATTTCGTGTTCCTCAAAAGTGTCCAAGATCTCTCCCGGCCTATTAAAAAAACAATTCCTTCTCGCGTGGAATACCATCGAGGGCAATCGTGTTTAACCAAGATAATTGCTATGATATGATTGCAGTCTGGGGGATACCGGAGGGGTTCCTTTGAATTCATACCGTGGAATTGTCGGGGAGGCTTAAACGCTCAACCATTACCATAAATAAATGAGAGTGCACTTTATCCGAGTCGCTCATTTGCCCTTTATCGGAGGTTTTACTTTTTGCCGTTTT
Organism: Leptinotarsa decemlineata; assembly: GCF_025532065.1. Lineage (NCBI taxonomy): Eukaryota > Metazoa > Arthropoda > Insecta > Coleoptera > Chrysomelidae > Leptinotarsa > Leptinotarsa decemlineata. Next base: position 6,787,230 of record NW_027412694.1, on the reverse strand, counting down.
GATCCCTCTCTATTAAAAAGGCGAGTCACGATACTGGAAGTCGGATCTTGTTAGTTAGTACAGAAAACATCACTGAAGGGTTTTCCATTAGAAGAGAAAAAAATCCTCAGAAAGTTTCCCAAATTTTTTGCTCAATGATGGGGACGTAGAAAGCTAAAATGCTCTTTCCGAATTAACTCTTGTCTCCTGAATATATTTACTTTTAGCTGGCTAACAGAAAAACACATTTTTTTCAATTGAAATGAAATTCCTATGGCTGGGATTAACAAACCGTTTGAATGTCATCATGACAAGAGCTGATTTATTCCTTTCAGTGAAATAAAGTCATAATCTTATGAGAGAAATGAGTGCTTCGTCTTGTAATGTTATCTGAAACCGTGCTGATTAGGTAATTTAACAAATGTTTCATCCCGAAACTTCTAAGTGAATCATTGAGGGTGATGGGTTTTTATATAATTCAATGTTCATATGAAAGTAGTTCTTTCGAGAGGATTCTTTCAATAAATTGATGGATGTAGCCGTTACTAAATGGTGGAAGATCATCATGAAAAGTAAGAAATGATACTTTCTATGTTTTTTACCACTTTCATCTGTAACTAACGTTACTGCAGTTCCGTCCTATAAGGACATTTCAAAACGTTAATTGTATTCTTTTGAAGATGGTCTTATAGGACGAAACTGCAGTGACGTTAGTTATAAATAAGAGTGGTGAAGAAACATGGAAAGTTCTATTTCTCATTTTTCAAGATTCTTTCCTTTCTTGTAATTCATGTGAAAGAAGTTCTTTCGAAACGGTTTTTTCTTTAAGTTTATATCTGAAAGAAACGTCGGTGTATTATACACTACATATCTTTAAGTATACTTTTTTTTTTCGTAAATATTTTTTTTCATTTGTTGGAAATTCAAGCTCAAAATACTAAAAAATAAAAAATGCCTCAATCGTTTATGTCAAAGAGTGTGGAAAATATAATAATTTGTCAATTCAAACGACTTTTCAATTCAATTTCAGTAGTTTATTTGAACATATATTGACATGTTCTTAAACCATTTTGGGTTTACAACCTAAGACAGTTCTTGAGATGAAATGTGAGTAGTACTTATGAATCATGGTAATAATAAAAAAATTATGTTTCAAAATCAACACCAGCAAAATTTTTAGCACCAGTCCCAAAATGCAAATATAAACTCCCAAAAGGTATAATTGTAACTGTTTTTTGACACGAATTCCATCAGCAATCATTTTTTTCATAAGGATGTTTCCAGAGCTAATTCAAATGTTTTGAAACTACGACCACATTTACAAGGCATTTACAGTAGAATTTCTAACGACCAATGTTACTGAAACCAACGCTAATTTCTGTGTATAAAGACCACTTTCGCCAAACGTTACCAAAGCGGTTTAATAACGCTGAACCTTTTGGAAAATCGGTTGGCGTTATAATACTGGATTAGATCAATCAAATATTTTTTCATATATAAGTATATGGACTATGATTTTAATTGGATAACAACGAGTCCGTGACATCTTAATTGAAAAACTGTACAGTACAGAAACATTTTCAAAAACAAGGTTTTATCGATATGCTCCAACAAGAAAAAAATAGACCTACTTCAAATTGAATCAAACCTATCAAATAATTACATTTCACATCAATGCATATGATCTTGTGATGCACTGTTTGGAACCTTCAGTGTAGTAATAAATATAACTAGAGTTCAATCCCAACACCAAACCGTTATCTTAACACTTCGACACGTGTTTCAATCACCAAGTGATCATCTTCAAGAGAAATATCAAACTAATCAGTTTGATCTTCCTCTTGAAGATGATAACTTGGTGAAACATGTATTGAGGTATATCAAAGTGATCAGTTTGATCTTCCTATTGAATATGATCACTTGTTGATTGGAACACGTGTCGAGGTGTTAAAAACAACAGTTAGATCTTCTTCTTGAAGATCGTGAAACACGTGTCGAGGTGTTGAAAATAACGTTTTGGTGTTGGGATAGGACTCCAGTAGGTAATATTCAATGCATATAATGTAAGAGCAATTTTAAAAAAAGGCTTACTTGCGTATGAAAATAATTCAATAGACCGTAAAGTAATCAATTTGCTCATCTGTGGTTGGCGACGAGGTATTGAATAACGGTATTTGGTCAACTGTGAATGGTCCGCAGGTGTTGAGTAATGGACTATTGCTTCCTCGGATGATGATATTAGAATATCCAACAAGGAACGATCACTGACTTGATGCTTTTTCTAATAGGATAACGTATAAAAGTGATCAAATCGAAAAACCACTTGCGGAAATTCTGATTTGAAAATATCGAAAACACTGACGTAACATAGATTGGTCAAACTTCTTTTGCGTTATCCTGTATAACCTGGACAATGAACTGAAAGTTTCTCAGCCAATGTAAATCGCATCTTTGAGCACACCACTTTTTTCCTGGCCGATGCCACAAAAACCGAGAGCAAACAACCTTTAACTGTCGCTCAACCGACGCGTACTGCTATAGCGAAGCGTAAAAATCACGCCCGTAAAAACGGAAACCTCTTTACCGCACCGACATTTTTTCCTATTTTGACACACTTTAATTGTTTCGTTTCAGGAGATACGGCACAAAGTGCGGTGGTTGTGGTCAAGGCATCTCGCCCAGTGACTTAGTGAGGAAAGCAAGAGACAAAGTGTTCCACCTCAATTGTTTCACCTGTCTGGTGTGCAGGAAACAACTATCCACCGGTGAGGAACTCTATGTTTTGGACGATAACAAGTTCATTTGCAAGGAGGACTATCTCAGCGGAAATAAGGCGGCTGTGATCACATCCCACCATCAAGGTGAGTTATTTCATTCTTTTGTTATCGTGTAAAAACTCTTTCAATGTCTCGTGAGACATACTTGAGAAAAGTGATGACTATATAAAATCCAATATTATCGGCAAAACACAATTCAACAATATATGCAATTGTCGGAGTGTAAGAAAATGAATATTTCGAAATGGAATCTAGAAGCATTCACCTCTCCCAACTCACCTACATGGTGGATTTTGGTAAATGCTTGCCGAAAAACAAATATATCCCTGACTAATACCACGCTGGATATTGAATTGTATCCGACAGATATTTATGCAAGCTACCTCAGAGAGGATAGTCTCGTCCATCCAGCAGCAGGACCATGCAGAAATCAGTCGAGTAAATCAGAGATATAGACCTGTTTCGAGGTATTAACTCTCACCGGTGCAGGAAAGATCCGACTTTTCGTCTAAGAGAAAGAGATATGTTAACTTGTAACAGTTCCATCTCGTGAACAATGCGTCGAAAGCGGAAAAGAAACATCCCATGTATACAGTACTCTAACGGGAATCAAAATGACTCTCTAAACTGTATCGAGAATGTATAGATACAAACGTATAACAAAATACATATTTCGAAATACGTATCTACACAATAGGTTTTGGTGATGTGAAATCTCGAAACATTTATCTCTTCCAAGGTACCCACACTGTAGGAAGTAGTGGTCATAAAATTGTCCTAGCCTAGCCTAGTCATGAAAATAAAGATAATATCAATAATAAATTACCTTTGTTCCTTTGTTTTCAATGTGAATTTGAGAGGTATTGAGAAATAGGTATCTATGAGTAATGTGCAACCAAATTTGTGATTGAAAGTACATATTTTTCAAGAAAAGGCGCTGATATCTCTGTTGGCGTAGACTCCAACTATATGACCTATAGAAACCAAATCCAGGAATATCAAAGATAAACGAAGTTGCTCAAGACAGTCCATGAAATAGCCCAGCTTCGTCATCCACCGCCGCACCAGATTCGTCTTTTATCTTCCACTGCAGATTTTATTGCAAAGTAAATAGTTGAAACCAGATCCCAAAAATAACACATTACTACACCATACCAGATTCGTCCTTTATCTTCCACTGTAGATTTTCATTGCAAGGTAACTAGTTGAAAACAGAGCCCAAAAATAAAACATTACTACACCAGATAGTACGCTATTGAATTGTGTGCGGAGTGACTGGAAGAATCCAACCTCATACACAAGTCAATACAAATATTCTTGGACTGTCAAGCGGCGTTGGAAGCTCTTCACTCCTACTAAGCAACGTCTTAATTATTAGCAAATTACCAAAAACGACTCTCCTTGATACGAAGACTTAGCAGATTGTCTCTTGTCTGGATTCCTGACCATACTGGCCTGGAAGGCAATGAGCCTGACTGACTCCCTTGCGAAGGAGGGTGCTGCAAGCAGTTTCATCGGACCAAAACCTGTCATTGGCATCGCTTTAGGCTTTGCCAAACAAAGATTGAGCACCTGGATGGCAAGAATCTGGCAGAATCTTCCACTCTAAGGCGTTTATTCACCCTTCGAAGCTGGATACCAAATAGTTTTTGGACTACAGTAGGGATGAACTACGATGTCTAACAGGCCTTCTTACAGGTCACTGTCATTTGAATCATAATATGCAGAGACTCGGACTATCGGAAGACAGCGTGTGTCGCCTCTGTTTGGAAAATGATGAAACAGCAGAGTACATACTTCGTGCCTGCCCGCTGGGGACCAGATCATATTTTTAGATTTCGGCAGAGCCGTACTCTTACCATCTGACTTGAAAGACCACTCACCATACAAGCTAATCGACTTCGTTAAGAAGCTGGGTTTATTTGGTCAAGTGTGCATAGGTGTGAGCCACAATGAACCCTAGCGGGTTGCGGTGGAGAGTCGAATAGACCCACTCACTTTGGAGCTAACCTAACCTAACACCACACAGTAGGTACTGTTCCGACCAGTCATAGGTCTCACCAGTGGTGCTTAGCTGATGAACTGCAAATGTACTGGTGGACTCAACTATCCTTAAAAAACATGCTAGAGTCAAGAAACAACGCTATATGTCTTGCTACATTAGTGAGAACAACGATGTTGCTCGTGGTTTCAACTATCTTGTTTTGCAATTGAAGCTGCAGTGAAATACATAGGATGAATCTTGTTCGCAGGTCGATGTCCAAGCTTGGCAGCTTGATGAGAGATGACATAAGATTTACTTTCTCGGGTTATCCTTTCATTGACAGTTGAATTCAGCAGAGCATAGGTGGTTCACTTTAGCATTACCGGACTATGGCGAGGAAAAAAGCTCCGTCTGATTTTGTACTCTGGTTTCATATACAGTTGTCTTGTAATAAAAACTGCAATGAAAGACAGATGAAATATCATTTGGCGGTTGACGTCGAATGAACTTGGCTTTGTTAGGAGAACCACCTTAGGAATACTCGTTTATCTATGATACTAATGTCGAGTTTCCGGTCGACCCCATAGATGGTGACTTCTTAAGTAGAGATATCATATCCTTTTAATGCTCAGGTTTGTTCTTTAAAAACACTTGAATTCAACAATCAATCCGTAGTAAGTCTAGCATCACTGAACTATGGCGGATCGTAGCCGCGTTATCTGGTATTGGATTGTTTTTGGGCTCTGGTTCCAAATGTGTGAAGTTGTTCAGAAACTGTAATGATTTGTAGTATATATGAGAACATAGGCTTTCACAATCATAGGGAACGAAATCCGGGGTGTTGGTAGGCCATGCTCGAATGAAAACTCAGGTATAAAAACCACCCCAGCCTTTGTTTTCTTTTATTATTGTAAAGTGATTATTTGGTTATTCATTCCCATTTCCAGAAGAACTTCAAGGTTTAGGTAATTCTGTAGGTTTGATAAATAGAAATATGCTTTACTGTTGTTAGATTACTGAAAGTTGTGAGTCTATCACTTCTGAGAATAGTTACCTAATTTTTCCTTTTCCATTCGTTGGAGACAAACAGGCTAGAAATCGCACATTTAAAGGTAAATTCTCAGCTCGCACAAGTTTCGAATTCGTTGATATTTTGTATGCGTCTTGGCTCAACCACTTTGGCAACTAGAAACGCTATTTTCAACTGATGAAAAGTTATCCACCCCAGAAACTTCAATATTTCATTAAACTCAAATCAGGAGTTCCGAAACTGTTTTTCCACTTTGTTTCCTGATTGAAAGATAATGAATGGAATATATATATATATATATATATATATATATATATATATATATATATATATATATATATATATATATATATATATATATATATATATATATATATATTTATGAAGAACCCCATATATATATATATATATATATATATATATATATATACTAGATAGAGGATAAATACTGCACTTTATATACAAAAACCATTCATAACAAAAAAATATAAAAGTTCCAAGTAATGGAACAAATAGTTGAGCTAGCCTAACAGTATCACATTACTACAAAAACCCTTTTCATATAAAAAACTAATTAATATCTTTCAACAATTTCAAGTAAATTTTTGATAAATAAATCTTCCGTTACACGAATTCACATTTTTCATAATTCAAATATTTATTTTCCCTTCTCAGTCACCTTCTCTAAAATCCATCTTCATCGTGCATTGCACCCCTAACCCCAAATCCCCCGGGCGACTTGCGCAACAACGATCAGACAGCAGGAACTGGCAGATCGAGGGGTAACGACTAGCAACCAACGTAATTGGTAGACAGAGCATAATGGGAGGGGCTAGCGAACGTCGGCGTGGTGCCCACCCGTCACTTATCACTTGGAACACGACTATCTCGATGAAAGCGATGCAGATTGCAACTATAGTCCCAGGATCTTTACGAGCGCTGAAGGATGTTTTGAGTTTTCGTTTATATGCATTGGCAATGCGCATTTCATGTCTGCATAACTTTTTGTCGGAGTTTCAGAACATTTAGTGAATAATTACCAGTCGAGACGAGCTTAATTCGAGTACATTTTTGAAAATCATATGACTAATCAGACATTGAGTATGAGCTTGTGTTCGAAAAGCCAATTTATCTAACAAAACTGGGTGATAGTATGTACATTCAACTAAACGTCATATCAATTCACTATCTCTGATATCGCAAATTTCATCAGGCGACTTCGCCATAATTCATATCAGCGCTTGCGCACTTTCGCCATTTTATTTAGTATTATACAGGGTGTAACTGAATAAGTGCAAAACATTTAAGGAGGTGATTCCTCATCGAAAAAAAGATAGGATCTTTCACATAAAGAAACTTCATTGGAGCATCCCTTGTTAAGATACAGCCCCTTAAAGGGGGACATAAAATTTGTATAACAATTTTTTTCACAAGTACTGAAAAAGTTACAATATTGAAGTTACCCTGACGTTTTGTACTACCAAAAAGACACTTAGCCAGTAATTTATTTGGTTTACCCCATGGTTGCAAGGGGTGGAAAACGCAACCCCTAAAATTTATTTCCAATGTAACTTTTTGTCTTATTATTCGTTTACCATTTAAAAATTTATTTACGATAGCTTGTTTCATTCTAAACAAAAATGTCTCTTGGGTTTTTTGCCCAAAATAAACCAGTTCGCAGCAAAAAATTATTTCACGAACAACTACAAAGATACATCGTCATAAATGCGAACTGGATTCATTGTTATTTTGTAGTCAGTACCTGCATTGAACGATCAAAGGGTAAGAAACAAAACTAATTTATTAATAACAAAACACACAACATGTAGAAATCATAGTAAATGTTCAATATGTCTACCTTCACACATTACGCATGCGTTTAGACGTCGGCGCATTGAGCCACGTATTCGCTCAAATATTCCTGGAGTCTCTCTGATTACCCTGCACTCATCGATGATGCGGTTTCTACGTCGCGAACAGGAGTACGATAAACCAAATACTGTAAAAAAATAGAGAAATCGAGAGAATTGAGATTCGGGGAGCGAGCGGGCTAGTTCTGTGGTCCTCCTCAACCTATCCACTGATTTGCATATGTTTCAGTTAAATGCTGACGTGCTACTTACCTAAAATGGGCGAAAGCCCCATCATGCATAAAAAACATATCCCTTCTGACGTCCAAAGGAACTTTCTCCAGCAGAACTGGATGCACTTCTCTTGAAAATTGAACGTATGCCTCACCATTTAATCGAGAAGGTAGAAAATGAGGCCCATTTAAATCACCCTCAATAACTCCGAGCCACACGTTAAGAGGAAACTGTTCTTGATGGTTAGTTTCGACAATAGCGTGAGGGTTTTCATCAGTCCATATGTGGTTATTATGAAAATTAATAATCTTTTCCCGAGAAAAATTACATTCATCTGTGAATTCTATAGTCTTCAGAAAGTCACAATTTCTTCTAATCATTTCCAGCATCCAATTGCAAAATTAAAAACGGTTCGGAAAGTCTCGCGGTAACAGTGCCTGTACTCATTGCAGATGGTAAGGGTATAAGAGTTGTTCTTTTAAAATTCGAAATACCGCCATATGATCAACATTTAGCTGGCAAACAATCTCTCTAGTACTGGTAGTAGGTTGTTCTTCAATCAAATTAAGTACTGCTTCCTCAAGCAGTGGTGTTCGTACTTCTCGATGGCGACCACAATCCTGCGTTCTTTTGTCGAATGAACCATATTTTCGTAATCATTGATGAAGTCGAGCAAATGTTTTATGTGAAGGATGCTGCCGTTGAGGATACATTTCAGCATATCTTCTAGAAGCTTCTAACCCATTCCCTTGCGACAGACCGTAAACGTAATGCATATCAGCCATTTCCTCATTTGTGTATGCCATTTTTATAAAAAGTGAATTATTAAAATAACAAATTAAGAACAGAACAACAACACACATTTAGTATTAATTAAATTTTAAAAATTCACAAACTGACAGCGTCATCCCAATGTCACTATGGCTAATGGCAACCTACTTAATAGATCAGTTTCGTTTTTTCGCATTTATGACGATGTATCTGTGTAGTTGTTCGTAAAATAATTTTTTGCTGCGAGCTGGTTTATTTTGGGCAAAAAACCCATGAGACATCGGAAATAAATTTGTAAATGGTAAATAAATGATAAGACAAAAAGTTACATTGAAAATAAATTTTAGGGGTTGCGTTTTCCACCCCTTACAACTATGGGGTAAACCAAATAAATTTCTGGCTAAAGTGTCTTTTTGGTAGGACAAAACGTCAGATTAATTTCAATATTGTAACTTTTTTAGTGCTTGTGAAAAAATTGTTATACAAATTTTATGTACCCCTTTAAGGGGCTGTATCTTAACAAGGGATGCTCCAATGAAATGTCTTTATATGAAAGATCCTATCTTTTTGTCGATGAGGAATCACCTCCTTAAATGTTTTACACTTATTTAGCTACACCCTGTATAGAATCACGAAATGTGAACAAATGTGTGGAGAGGTGCATTATGACATGCTCAAGGTTGCCCCTTTCCTCTCATACAGATCTACAACTTTGTAGGTACGTGTGGCAGATAACCGATGAAAAAACAACAACTAATCCAGCTAATGCCGCGTAGAGAGTTGAAGTACCTGAAACCATCAGGCACATGATTTCATGACTAGCTGGAATTATATTTGTTTGGTCGTTATACTCAGACGGTTCACACCCTTCAGACCATGCCCGGTACTGATAATGGGGCAAGCACCCCGAAACCAGTCTATCGGTTGGTCGCATCGGCAAAACGAAATTAATTTCTGTTTTTCATAGTGGAAAATAACTTGCGACCAATCTTCCAAATCTAAGACGTTGCACAGGTGCCTGATGGTTTTACGTCAACTCTCTGCGCGGCATTAGCTGGGTTAGCTATTGTTTTTTTCATCGGGTATCTGCCACACGTACCTACAAAGTATATATATATTACTGTTTATTGGAGATTTCTAAAAATAACCAACATTATGAAAAACTCTCTCCAAACCATGAATATAACTCCAGATCTGGCTACTTAATGAAAATACCCAAACTGCGTTTAACAACTTCCAAAATAAACTATTTGAACTTGAATGTTTATAATAAAATTCCGCCAAACTTGAGCAGCCTCAATTTTAATCAGTTCAAAATCAGAATGAAACATTATTTTGAATCTAGATGTTTTTACAGTGTAGAAGAATATTTATAAAATAATTTTTGATATTATTATAGTTGTATATAATAAAAACTTATAAGAAGGGACTGTTAGTTGTTAATCTTGGTATTGAAGTTAGAATTCTTGTTTTAGATTTACGATATTGTTAGCCTTTTGTGAAATTCCTTGTTCGTGCTTTATTATTGTTTTTAATTTTGATTTTTAATATCTAAATGTTTGTTCACTCATGACTTTGTGTAGATATTCATAACCTAGTCTAAGAATTAGACTGTTTTTTACATTATATAACGTAGTTAAATAAATATATCTATCTATGTATCTATCTATCTATTTGGGATCTAATTTATAATTACGTAATGTTAATTTACCATCAGTTAAGAGTAGTTGAGTTTGTTATGTGGATGTTCATCTCTGATGTTCTTCTCCACCAACCGGACAAAACCACAACAGAACAGCAACTGTGTCGATTTCAACTAAACAAAAACTTGGGTTGTCAAAATAAGAAACATTTTGAAGAGTTTGTGTCGCGAACGACTGTATAATGAAATGTCCCGTCGGCCAGCGGGAAAATCAAAAGATTTTGATGTTTTGCCTGTGTTTTTGTAAACTGAGTTCGCTATGTGGAAATGGTCGCCGACATTATTACTTTATTTAAAGTATTAATCTGGGGTGGCACTAGACAGGCTTCTTTTGTCGATCTGTTGTGTAGTTGATTATTTCAAACAAGAACGAGATTTAATTTGTAGAACATGAGTAAAAAAAAGCAGTAGACAGTTAAAGAATGTAGTATTTGAATTGCTGTTCGTGTAGTGGAAACGAGAGAAAACAGTTCACAACAAAACACGCGACTCAGGCTAGTATTTGTCTATTTAAAAATCTGTTTTTCCATTAATCAGCTGTCGCCCCCATACGAACGACAACTCTCAGACGTTGAGAAACTTGTGCGAGCTAAGGACCAACGAGGTCTTACCTTTTAACGTGTTGGTAATAATTCGGATTTTGATGATGATGATGACCGCTTTAGAGTCATGACTACTGATTTTCAACAACAATGATATGCAGGAGCTGTGGTTTCAACAAGATAGCGCAACATGTCGCACAGCTCATACCATAATTGATTTATTGGAGAAAACGTTTAGTAACTTCATAGTTTTACGTTTCGGACCCGTGAATTGCCACAAAAATTGTGTGATTTAACGCCGCTGCACTATTTTCTGTGGAAATATATGTGAATTCGCTAGTCTACGCCGATAAACTCGAAACAATGTATCACTTGGAGGACAACATTCGCTGCGTTATTGCCGATATACGGCTACAAATGTTGGAAAAAGTCATCGAAAATTGTACCTCCAGATTAGACTGCGTCCGAGCCAGGCGTGGCGGTCATATGCCAGAATAATTATCTTTCCAATAAAGCGAATTTCATGTCAATTTAAAAATTCATCTTAGTTTCATTCCATTTCAAACTGTTATATCTCTAAAAAAAACACCTTATCTGTTTAAAAATCTGTTTGAAATCTGTTTTTCGTTAATCAGCTGTCGCACCCCTACGAACGACAACCCTCAGAAATCTAAACTTGTGCAAGCTAAGGATTAGCGAGGTCTTGCCTTTTACCTTATGATTCCTAACACGGGTTGGACGATAGCAAGTGAAAATCGATCGTTCAGTCTGGGGCTTGAACCACCGACCAACACGGCAGTCAATTCGAGTGAGTGAACAAAGCACCCACGTCGAACCGACCGGCTATACATTTTGTACAGATTTCAGTGAAATTTTTGATTATCATTTTGAGTGAGTACTGGTCAGAAGTGGAAACTGAAACGTCATTGCTTTCAAAAATGAAAACTGTTGCTAGGAACACAATACGGTACTATAATGTTCGATTTATCGGCCACATATGAGTTGGTTGAAATACTGGACAGAATGAAACGAATAAACGATTTTCATTAGGCGCCACTAGCTGTATTTTCATCTTGAGAGTGAACAAGTAATCGATTTTATGAAATTAAACGCGTTTTGCATTTTCTTATCCTCTCAATCTAATAGAGTCGACACCTTCCAAACCACAACAACAATAATATTTATCAACGCCATAAAAAACAACCGATATCTGATACACATTTCACTTAAAATTACAAGTTGTATGTGCAAGCCGTAGCCAGAACAAATAATAATAATAGTAATGAGATGATTACGTGCGATAGGACTGATAGTCAGTGTTTGTGGGAATTGCAGCGATCTATATACATATACATTATTTAGTCGAACGGCCTCTTGCTGGCCTCTTAGCCAGCTCGATGATGCGGCAAGTATATCCGACCGAAGGAGAAAAAAGAAATAACACTTTTTATTTCTTGTGCTTTTTTTAAGGCCTGCATGCTGTTTTTCAACCGTGCAATTCGACAGTCATTGTAAAGACTGCGCTCTGACGGTCACTGAGACAGAAGTTCTCAAACAAAAGTGTTACTGAATCTATACATCTCTGGAAATTGTGTGTGTGCTATTCGATTTTTGTTTCACATTTAGTCCAATCATTTTAGGTAAATAATGTAAAATTTGGCAGAACAGCATTGATTTGCACGGAAATTTGGATCTAGTTTCTACGCATACCTCTCTGCTTCAAACTTAATCCTCTACGGTGGTTGGTTTCACCCTGGACCCTGGGGGTGGATCCAACCCCTTCTCGGAGGTGAACAATGATTCATGGAAAATATGTCCGGGAATAAATAGACTAACTAATTGTAAGCAACTTCTGTATTCTGAATTATTTTCTGGGAGGCAATACCAGACGGTTTTCGCAAATAATTCAAAAAGGTAGTATTTAAAAAAAATGCTGTTAGTAGAAATGTAGCTAATAAAAAAATTGAAAGAATGGTGAGTTCATGGTGTCTGTATACCCAATACAAAATAATATCTTGTTGGAGATTGATTGGTATGCGTCAAATTCCAAAATTAAAAGTTCTTCGTGAAGTAACGAAAAAATGCATTTTTTGACGGAAAACTCATAGAACCTTTTTCAAATATTCAAATTTATTTTTTAAAGGTCATGGAAACTAAGCGAGTTGAAACGACAAAAAAACACATTTTTTTTCATTCCATTTGCGTATTTGAAAACAATTAATATCAAAACAATAAGTATTTAATTCTCAATAAAAATACAGTCTTCTTGGATGGCATTTCTTGAACCAGGAACCTCTTTCAAATTTATCAAATCCTAGGAGAAAACCTTAGAAATTGCATTAACATATCTTTCGATATTCAATGACACTATACATATATTTAGAATTTTCAGCAGGTGTAAAATTTTACTTTCTGCCTCTTTTCTCAATAGCCATGTATACTACATCAAATGCTAGATATGAACATCGAATCTCATTGAAATATGTTCTACCAGCTTAGATTCATCTATGTCTTGATTTTCTCAAGTTTGTTTCTAACATTTTTTAATATAAATATGCAGAAAAGCCTGATTCTATACTTGTTTCTATCATCATGGCTCAAGCACCTCAAATCACATGCAGAAGGTCTTTCTGTTCTTCGGGGAGTTAAGTTTTGATTTCATGTCTATTAAAAATACAGAATATATGAGGATCCAAACCAAATAGAAAGAGCCTTTGAACTTTTCATCTTCAGTAATATCCAATATCTATCTACAATTTTTCACCTTTCTTATACATTAAAAAAAGATATTGAATGAAACTGGCTGATATTTGATGAAAATCTGTATCAACAACAACTGATACAATTTACTGAATAGCAACCAATAATTTCCATAGGCAGTGTTTGGTGTTGGATGGCACTAATATTAAGTTTCTTATTTTCAACATTTTCTTTCAGCCAAGGTTATCTGAAATATTTTTTGTCGTACGGATGACAAAGCTGCAGTCGATTATCACGATTGTAATAAATTAGTCAACGAGAACTGATTTCATACCGATTTCATTTTCATTTCTTCTATGTTGGATGCCACTGGTTTGCTCGTACATCTCCTCTTGTAAGATGCACCAAATCATTACCGCTAGCAGTAGGAACTTGATTATTGTTGTCGATGTTCCATTGTCAAACACCTTGTTCTCACATCGGTCAAACCATGCTGAGCGATACGGCTCCCTCTTCTATCTGAAAAAATATAATTAAATTCTCTATGTGAAATGCGCCTTCAGGACGAGGACTATTTCGTGGTGTTGTTCACGCTGTCGGCGGTATACACGGACGTGTTAAAACCATTAGTGGTGATAGAAGTAATTAAGTGGAGATTTGGATATTCAAAACAGAGATTTATTCATAGCATGACGTATATGATCTCAGTGATATGTATTTGAATCGAAAATCAGGCTTTCGGTTCAATATTTCTAGCAAAATGGCCAAATACTGTTCATAAATTTCACTAGTTCGGACTTCCATTGTCTACTATATAAAATTATTTGAAATCCCTGAAACAACTAAAAAAGAGGGATTGAAAATGAATAGCTGAAAATAACAATTATATTGAGCAAAATAAACCTGAAATGGAATAATGGTGAAATAAAATACAGGTAAAAATAGAACAATTGAATGAATAAAAATAAAGAATTGAAAAAAAGAAAATAAAAATAAAAAATAGAGATTCCAAGTCACGTTAGTTCACGACGTTTCGATTGTAGATACTCGAATACGCCAGTGGTGGCATATTGAAGAAACCAATCGGATTCATTGTATTTTCAGTTGTGCATTTTATTCAATAAAAACTGTTTTTCAAGCGATGGAGTCGATATTAACTTTCTGAACGCGACACCCAACATATTTTTCAATTTTTGGGTTCTTTAAACACAATCTTCAATTGTTTCAAAAATATTGAGTGTATGTATTATCAACATTAAAACATATTTAATTACATAAATTCGCTTCAACACACTCAATATGTTCAATAATGTATTCATGTATTGATTACGTAAAATCAAAAATCATTTCACCGTTCCTTTTAACTGATATCAAAAATCTCATATTGAAATACCCGGCCCTAGCAAATTGTTATTTGGCTGCATGACAGTTTTATTTGTCAGTATTATAGTCGTTTTCAGTTGCAGACCCATGATAGAGATATCAACCTGCCTAGAAACCTATGAGACTGTATTTCAAGTAGAAATTTACGTTATCGAATTGTGTGCTGAGAGATTGGAAGAATCCAAACTCATACACAAGTCAATAAAAATATTCTCGGGCAGTCAAGCGGCGTTGGAGGCTCTTGGCTCCTATCGAGCAACTCCTAAATTGTTAGCAAATTGCCAAAAACGACTCTCTTCGATATGAAGACTCAACAGATTGTCTTTGGTCTGGATTCCTGACCATATCTAATGTCCTGGAAGGCAATGAAGCTGCTGACTCCGTTGCAAAGGATGGTGCTGCACGCAGCTTCATCGGACCAGAACCTGTCATTGGCACGCTTTAGGCTTACAAACATTGGACACCTGGATGGCAAGACGATGTATGGACTTCTGGCAGAATCTTTCAGGACTGGCTCACCCCAAGGTGGTTATTCACCCTTCGAAGCTTGATACCAAACAGTTGTTGGACTACAGTAGGTATGAACTACGATGTCTATCAGGCCTTCTTACAGGTCACTGCCATTTGAATCATCATATGCAGAGACTTGGACTGTCGGAAGACAGTGTGTGTCACCTGTGTTTGGAAAATGGTGAAACAGCAGAGCACATACTTTGTGCCTCCCCCACTGGGGACTGAATTAGGTTTTTAGAGTTCGGCAGAGCCGTAATCTCACCATCTAACCGAAAGACCACACACCATACAAACTAATCGGCTTCGTTATGAAGCTGGGTTTATTTGGTCGAGTGTGAATAGGTGTGAGCCACAATGAACCCTTGCGGGTTGCGGTGGAGGTCGAATAGACCCACTAACTTTACTAACCTCAAAAATTATGCGAGCTAAGGATGAATAAGTTCTTACCTTTCAACGTTTTCTAGCATAGATTGGACAATAAGAAGAAAAGCATCGATAGATCAGCCGTAGGGCTTGATTTACGTGAATAAGTAAATTTATCTGATTTTCAAAACAGTGGCAGGTTTGATTACACTGAGCACTTCAATTTCTACAAATTCCATGATATTTGATACCAAAGTTCATGTTGTTCAGTATTAACACATTAGTGCATATGGTCCTTTTAAAAGGATGTCGATATTTTTATTGTCAATGCTGTACCTCCAGCTTTGCTCGACCGCAAAACATCGCCAATGCCTTCCAGTTGCTCACTGTTATTGCATGAAGTAACAAGTTCCGTCCGTAGAGCGCTATAAGTGTTGAAATTTCCTATTATGGATCCAAGTTTATATTCGAATAAAAATGGAGGGTGAGTACTCAATATTTTCATCTAATAATCAATTCCATTATCATGAAAACCAGGATATTCTATAAAATAACCTCTTTTCTAACACCCAATGACGTTTCTTTCTCATTCGCATGTTATACCTAATGAATATAGTAGTGTTTTTGACAGATCCCATAAAAAGGACTCCATGGATGATGTACAATTTTTCCGGTTATTTTCAGATTATTACTTCACGAGTTACTTCAATATATATTTAGAAGAGAATGATGAACAAGAAACAAATGTTTCTAATAGCGCTAGCATATATATCCAACCACCTGAAAATACTAGGGCAGAAACAGACGAAGATAGTGACTTATCTGACCAAGAAGAAGGTAATATAAATCACTTATCTCGTGGTATCCTCAATCAACCATGTGAAATAGGTCATGGAAATAATGACATCGAAAGTGATGATGATGATGAATCAAATATTCCATTATCTCTTCTAAAAGAACAATTATTATCACAAATGCCCCCTACATCTCAACGACCAACCTCTATACTACAAAATCAATCGAGCAAGAAAAGGAACAAGTCACATAATTGGTCCACGAATACCCCAGATTACGATATGAATATCCACTGCGAACCTAAGCTACCATCAAATAAGGCCCGAATGGCAGAGACACCAGAAGATTTTTTCAAACTATTTTTTGATGACAATATTCTGGAGAATATTGTGCATATTTGAACAAAAATTTCAGAGAACGACGAGAGCATGATACCTTACTATGGGAAGCATCATGCGAAGCAGTATATAAAGGGAAAACCAATCAGATTCGGCTATAAAAACTGGGCCCTCTGTAGTAATACTGGCTATATAGTTAGTTTCGATATTTATACTGGTAAATCCACCAATGAGAAACAATTTGGCTTAGGAGGAGATGTTGTGATATCGCTGGTGAACTCAGCAGGAATACCTTCGAATAAGGGTTTCAAATTATACTTTGATAATTACTTCACCAGCATTACTTTATTGACTCATTTAGCAGGAAATATATGTGCAACAGGTACCATTAGAGCTAATAGGATGGAGGGTTGTCCATTTCCTGATAAGGGATTCTGGAACAAATCAGAGAGAGGTACCTATAAATTTTTATCAAACGGTAAACTTTCACTAACACAATGGAAAGATAACAAAGAGGTTACCATGGCTACCAATTTCGAAGACACAAGTGTTACATCTGCGAAGTGCAGGGTGCAGGGAAACAAAATCTAAAAAGAATATTTCCCAACCGAAAGTTATTCACAACTATAATCAGATAATGGATGGTGTCGATAAAATGGATGGGCTCGTGGCGGCATATCGATCTAGAATTAGACAAAGGAAGTGGTATTGGCCAATTTTTCAATATTTGTTAGATGTTAGCATAGTGAATGCCTGGTTGCTTATGAAAAAATTGAAACCGCATGATCCCAATTGTGTCAATCTGCTCACTTTTCGGCGGTACATTGCAAACAGTTTTTTGCAAACTCATGGTGAAAAACCTTCAAAATACAAGGCATCTGTTCCTATTCAGAATGTAAGGTTCGATGGCATGAATCATCTTATTCAGTATCATGAGAATGACAAAAAATGTAAGATATGTGGAAAAAATACAAAATTCATCTGTGTGAAATGTAATGTAGGGCTTCACCCAAAACATTGCTTCATAACCTATCATAGGAAACAATAAATACCTGAGAAATTGATGTTGTTTTCAGTCTTCAACATTTTATGGTAAACATGAAATTATGCATGAGGTCCTTTTAAAAGGATGTGTTATAATTTCTCATCTGACGATAAAATTGAAGAAGTAATTATCAAAACATGTTGAACACAACACATTTGAAGTATTTCTATGGGGAAATTTGATAAATTCTAATAAAAAATTTTCTATGCACTAATGGGTTAATTTTATATTTTCTAGTCTAACATTCACTTGGAATGCAGTATTTGAAATGAACTTTTCACATCAATTATGTGAGGAATAGATATTTTTCACCACTGGGAGCTTGCAATGGATGATAACACGAATTTTTCCAGTGATAAAAAATCAAACCTCGTCGAAATCCGTTCACTCTAATCAAACACTGATCTGCTCTATATTTGTCGTGCATTAGCGAAAAACCAACGTATCAGTTTTTAATTAAAAGAAAACTCTCCGAACATATACTGATCGTTCCAAAAAATCCCCCTCGTAATAATATTTACTTTTGGTACGGGGTAACAACTCTTAACAATGGGGTATGTTTTTACAGGCTACTGTGCGTTTTAACTTCATCCCTTTAGGCGGTAAAATGGAAGCGATACGGTTATTGATCCTTGATTTCCGAAATGTTTTTATAGCCGGCTTGTAGTGTGTTAAATAAACAAGGAGATGCTCCGACAAATGGTCGGAATACTTTTGAGAATGGTGTTGACCACCAGTATTTTCTAGGTTGAGAAGATTTAATATTTTCGTTGATCTTTCAGATCACCCAGTAGACACTTTCAAATGATGAACATTTTTTCTTGCAAGATATATCCCTATTCAAAACTATTCGTCACAACAACTTTTGGAAGCCTCCGAAATGTCTCATATGTATAGAAAATATAAAACTTTCCAGAAAAAAAAATCAATTGATATCAATGAAAACTGTTTGGAAAAATATGAAAATCGTTCTTTTTTATACTCTAGAAACAATAACTACTATCCATGGTTTCATTGGATAATTCATTATAGGTTAGATTTCCATTCATGAAAAGCCAGTATAATCTATAATTTACTAGTGGAAACAGGCCAAAAAATTATTCATTATCACATAATAATAATTCTAGGTGGACTAAGTATAATTACCTGGTAAGAAAAAAGCGAGTTATTTTAATCAATTTGATATAGGGAAATTCAGAATTTAATAATTTCCACACTTTGGAAACATTCAAGTATTACGTAAGCATATTTATTACAATTATCCCCCTACCCTCTCGCCAACAAAAGTAGTCAGAGCTCTCACCCCTTTCCATGCTTACGTAAATATTGTTATATGCATTTTTCAAACATAGACACTGTGTGGGTTGCCATATGTGTAAAAAAGTAAATGACCACTGCTGACGTAATCACCATCCAGACCCCCGCCCCCATATCATCAGAAATAAGCAAAAAAATCCCTAAAGTGCTTAAGTTTTTGAGGACAAAACACAAGCACTTCAGGAAAATCCTTAAGGCGTTCTAAGAGCGGTGCCTTTGCAAAAGCAGCGATTCACATTGGATTTGAATCGCTGGAGATTAAATCCATTTGGAAAAACGTTCTCAGGAAGTTTATTCCACTCGAGCGCAGTTCTCTAAATGAAAGAGTTTTTAAACAGTGAAGTGCGAGGTGTACTGAGTTGAACCTCAAAACGATGAGCAGCCACAGTCCGTCGCGTATTTCTGATAAGTACCGCTCTCGGTGGAATCAAATGTGCCAAGTCATTTGAACACCTCCCGTGAAAGTATCTATAGAAGAGAGACCAATCTCCAACCTTTCTTGGATGTTCCAGACTATCAAGGTTGCAAGTTCGTTTCTCCAATCAGATAGATAGCTCTTTTCTGGATGGAATCCAGCAGCTTCAGGGTATGCTCGTCATTCCATCTGGAATCCAGATGGAATGACGGGACAAGTGTGCTGTCGTCAGCAAAGCAGTATATTGGATTCGTTTTTTCCAATAAGTCGTTGATATACAATAAAAAAAGAGTTGGAGACAATATGGATCCCTGGGGGACACCAGCGTTGATGGTAAAAGTATTCGAGAGATATCCATCGACATCCACTTGCAGGAAACAATAATTCAGGAAGCTGAAGAGCCATACACAAAAATGATCCGACAAGTCATAGCATTTGACCACAACGATGTGGCAAAACCAGGACAAAGAAATGCAACATACCTCGGACCACGCTTATACCAAATATTACCAGAAAAAATCAAAAATACCAACAGTTCTTAGATATTTAAGAGAGAAGTAAAGAAATTCATTCTGAATACCGAAAGAGCTTTTTTTTCTGATTTTATTAATCAAACTATTTCAAACAACAATTTAACTTACGCATTTGTTGAGCAGACGAAAATAACTCTGTATTCTGTCTGAAACTACTGTCTCTGTAAATAAGGTTATTCATTAGTTGATCATTCATTATTTTTCAATGTCAGATTAAGTATTTATACAGTTGATTACTATACTATTACTATACTATAGATTTCTATGGCTTCTGTGATTATCTTGTTTATTTTCCATAGCACTCTATGTAATGTATATCAGTGTATGCGATAATAAACATAAATTATTATATTATATTATAATAATACTTAACGGCTCGTTTCTGGAAGGTTGAATTTTGAACATTTCTTCTAGGAATGAAGATTTTTGAATTCATCATTGAACTCATATTCCTCTGTGAGGAGATTGATTGAATTCATTTTTCCATTCTGGAAATTGTATCTATGCTTCTTATGCGTACTATACATAGATGTTTTTCTAGGTTGACTTATAAAAAACATCGGGCATGATTTGCACGACAATTTATATACTCCTGATCGAACCGATATCAAAGTCTTGCCAAGTTTACCCCTTAATTAGTTGAATTTTTGTAAATCCAAAGATAAGCACTTTTCCCAATCACCAGAATTTCAATTCTCTTCCCGATCGTTTCACCAACTGAGTTGAAGAACATTTCGAAATATAGTATCTGAAGAGAAACAGGAATAAAAACATGCATCCGGAAAGTAAAAAATATGAACTTCATAAAAAATTCGTAATGAGGCAAACAAATTCATACTTCTCAAAAGTTAGTCTCTTAATAACAAAATGAGAATTACTAGAAACCAAAGCAACTTTATGTTACACCAATTTATAAGCGCTTTCTTGGAGTAGTAGGGTGCCAGTGGTTTTGTATTCAATTCTCATCAACCTATCAATATTCAAAATACCTAAAATTTAATAGAACAGGAAATATTTTTCAACACTTTTCAGGTTGCTCCTTGTTATGGAATTTTATGGTATTCATCTCATTCAAAATATCATTCACAAAATAACCTCATTTCAAAATCTTCTTGTTATGAGTTATAGAAAAAGTATAGTATACTCGCTAAAACTGGACATTATTCGCTCGAACGATGATAATGTCGTATTTCTTCAGTGAGTTGTCTCAGACGTTGAGTAGCTGATTATTTTCTAAACTTTCTTTTACGCTTTTTACGTAAAGGCGATTCCATCTTCCCTTTCGAAAATATCAACTATGAACAACAGAAGACTTAGTGCAAGAATATCAAAAATAAACGAGGTTACTCACGACAGTTTCCTGCAACGACATGTTCCGATATCAACCGCCAATCGACATTTGTCTCCTGTCTTTCAATGCAGCTGTCACTGCAAGGCAACTAGTTGAAAACCGAGTTCAAAAAGAAACTAGTCGTAATCCAACACCAGACAGCGCTGTTTCGCCTGCCTTAGGCTTAACCATAAATGTAATGCTGGACTCAACTGTTTTTAAATGGGGTTTTTGTGGGGTGAAATGCCATCGTCTTTACTTACTCAGGATTATCCTTCAAGAGCAGGTTAGGTTAGGTTAGGCGCAACCCGCAAGGGTTTATTATGGCTCACACGAATTCACAATCGACCAAATAAATCCAGCCTCTTAACAAAGCCAATTAGTTTGTATGGTGAGTGGTCTTTCAGGTCAGATGGTAAGAGTACGGCTCTGGAGTGAGCCAATCCTGGAAGATTCTACCAGAAGTCCATGAATCTTCTTGCCATCCAGGTGTTCAATCTTTGTTTGGCAAAGCCTAGAGCGATGCCAATGACGGATTCTGGTCCGATGAAGCTGTTTGCAGCACCTTCCTTTGCAAGGGAGTCAGCAGCCTCATTGCCTTCCAGGCCAGTATAGCCGGGAATCCAGACCAGAGGCAATTTGTTAAGTCTTTCTATCGAGAAGAGTCGTTTTTGGCAATTTGTTACCAATTTAGGCGTTGCTCGGTAGCATCCAGGAGCTTCCAACGCCGCTTTACTGTCCGAGAATATTTTTACTGGCTTGTGTATGAGGTTAGATTTTTTCAATCTCTCCGCACACAATTCAATAGCGTAAATTTCCGCTCGAAATACAGTTGCATAGGTTCCTAGGCAGATTGAAATTTCTGTCCTGGGTCTGCGACTGAAAACACCTGCACCGGAACCGGAAGGTGTTTTTCATCCATCTGTGAACCAACAAGTATCTGCTCTCAATATTTCCTTCTTCCGAAGGATCCAGTCCTCTCTTCTCGGGAACAGTACTTTATAAGGCAGTGTGAGTCAAGAACAGGTGAGTCAAGCATTATATTCATGGTTCAGCCTGGCATCACTTATGGGACATGCAAAGTGTCGAAACAATGCTGTCTGGATTTGGCTCACGAATGCTTTGTTCTTTTGATCTGACAGAAAGAAACTAATCATATTCGGTGGTCGATGTTGAAACTTGACTTTGCAGAGGACCGCCTTG
This sequence comes from Leptinotarsa decemlineata, assembly GCF_025532065.1. Taxonomy (NCBI): domain Eukaryota; kingdom Metazoa; phylum Arthropoda; class Insecta; order Coleoptera; family Chrysomelidae; genus Leptinotarsa; species Leptinotarsa decemlineata. Next base: position 6,764,426 of record NW_027412694.1, on the reverse strand, counting down.
AGAAGCCTCAATTGTGTTTAATATTCTTGGATGCGGTGTTTTTGGTCTTCTAAAGGTAAAATATCATTGCCTTCACTTACTTAGGTTCGATTGAGTACAGCATTAAATAATTTTTTCAGACCTGATGAGACTTGTGGCGGGTCGAAATAGCGCTGTCTTGTATTGAATAACGAATGTCTGCAAGCTCATTTTCATGGTCACGGAAAACAGCAACAGTGAAGTCCTGATGACTCAACAAAGTATTTTGTTTTGTGAAAACTCCAAAAGCAAACATCCAGGGTATTCCTCTTGTTGGAACTGTTGATTCAATATTTATTTTCCTACACATTATTCCTACAAATTATTTAACAAGGAACTGTTGATTCAATATTTATTTTCCTACACATTTCGGTCACTAAATCATCTATCCATCTGAACTTTTCATATTCCTAATGAAACGTAGTTGAATCTGACAGGAGCTTTAATAATTTACAAGATGTCGTAATGTCGAGATCTGTTACATTTTTAAGTAGTATACCTGAAACCGATGATTATTGAAAGACGTATATACTTTCAAATTTTATTTCAATCACAACCTCCTCTACAGAGCGGCGTTGAGTAAATTTTACTCCAATTCGGCTTGAAATAAGACTCAAAAAACCAATAATGCAGATGATCCATAACTGAAATACATCCTCATTCATTCGACATGCTCTTTTTCCGAAAAACAAACTTTTTAATTGTTCTGGTTCACTCTCACTTGTCGGTGCGTAACAAAGGATTAGAAAAACAAAACAAAAAGTGTGTTATATGATCAGTAATTTCGGAAGCATGACTTGTGGCAAAGAATGTATAATCTTTGAAGAACCGCTGTGAAACAGTCGACGATCAACCCGTCACAGGTGGGCGACTGTGTGTGAAATGTTCATGTTTTGTGGTTTCCAAGTAGAAAGAAGACTTTCATGTAAGTCTTCGGTACTTTTTCAATTCGCCTTCAGCTTGCGTCAACAAATTTCATTGTTATTTCAATAAATAATCTACTATTATTACAACATATTCAAAAAGTAACATGTAATACTGTTTATTTCTTGATAATGTAAATAAACAAAAACAAATGCATTTTCATGTCTACATAATTGTGAATTGGAGTATATTGTTTACAGTATGTATCAGCCAAATGTAATGAATTCGAAGATAAATTAATGGAAACGTCTTTTAAAAATGCTTCGAAACGTGTATTGGTTTTAAGTTACACTTTTTTTTTCAGCAGTGTGTCACGTGACAGTAGATAAGTAAAAACAGCTTTTTTTTTAACGCACCTTCACACTAACCGACAAAATTGTCGCTATTGGGAAAATCCCAACTAAATGAGAGAAGAACAGGCATATTATCCTCAAAGATGAATGCTTGTGCAGAAATGATTGGAGATCATATCTAGACCCCTTTCTCTTCGATTGTTTGAAAAAAAATCTGTTCAAAATCTGTTTTTCCGTTAATCAGTTGTCGCCCCCATACGAACGACAACTCTCAGAAGTTGAGGAACTTGTGCGAGCTAAGGACTAACGAGGACACACCTTTCAACGTGTGATTCCTAACACGGTTGCAGAATCATTCCAGCTTCAATCAGATAAATTCTCTCGAGAAAAATATCTGGTCGAGACGGGAATCGATCCCACAATCTTCCGATAGTGAGTCGGGCGCATTACCACTGCGGCCAATTCCATGGATGGCAATATTCATTTAGCGCTGGCAGAACTTATATCCACAGCAAACCTACAAGTTTCAGCGAATATTCTATGTTTTCAGAAAGATAAAGCACCACCCTACCACTCACCAAGTCAATGTATGGCAGTATCTTGAGCGAATATTTCCAAGTCGGTGAATAGGAAGCAAGGATCGATGGAATTGCCTGCACGATTTCCTTGTTTCCTTTATTATCTTCTCAGTTGAGGAGTTTACTTCTATTACAATACTTTTGACGTATCCCCATAAGGAGAAGTCTAATGACGTCAGATCAGAATATGGTGCAGGCCAAAAGGTACTGCCGAACTTTGATTTAATGATGCTTTCGTTTAGTAGAAACCATATTCGCTGGATCAGATCAGGTTTCTGTATCAGAATACAAGTTTGCTAAAGTTGGCACATTATTATGGGGCAGTGCCAAATAATTATCGCCTTTCAATAAAAAAGGGGCCTATGATATGATCTAAATCAATGATTGCCCAAACATTAACCTTTTCTGGAAAATATGTATGTTTTTCTATCATCTATATTTCTATCAGATGATCAATTTGAATACGAGTAAAATCAGATAAACAGAAAGAAACAAAATATATGTTATTACCAACTACAGCTGTCAACAATATTACGTCTATACGAGGATTCTTTAACACTTTTTCATTTTCAATAATTTTTATCGATAATTCAAAATTGAAATTGAATACTATACTTCAATTAAACTTTGATTATCACACTGTCAGAATTAATTCACGTTCTGAACTTACTGTATTGACCGCATTTCGGTATTTTTGCATTCACTTCACAGAGACAATTGAATGGTCATGCGCGTGCCGATATGACGTCACGTTATATAGATGGTTCTTTCGCTCGTTCGTCTTGTTAGCTTCGCTGATTCATTCTCTCGCCATAAGCGTAACAATGCCATCAGAAAGTGTGAGTAACTTATCAAAACACCGCGTTTATAAATTGCGAATAATTGTCATAGGAATACTTTTTTACCATTGAAGTAGTGTACGATAACACCGTAAGGAAACTTGGTACATTTAAATCAATAACTTCATTCAATTACTCAAACTAAAATTATAAAAATATAAATTTCAATATTACTTTTTTATTCTCCTGTTTCTCTGCTTTATTTAGCTGGCTAACGCTGTCGTGACTTGTATTGAACTCATACTCGATACACCAGTCGAAGATAACCAGAATGAAGTCATTGCAGCTTTCACCACTTCCTTCGTCAAGAAAAGAAGTGGCTACAAAGAAGATTCCCAGACAATTCAATTTATTTTAGCTGTTCACTCGCATTCAGTAAATTCTTATGATTCACCCATGATTTATTCAGTTATCTCCTCGTTCTTTCATATTTCATATAATATTCATGGCTTTTGTTACTACTGTTTCTCGTTAAAAATATTTTCACCTTTTTACTTATTTATCTAGTTTTATTATTTACTTGCCTTTATCATTCATTTCATCGATATCATCGACCATTTAGACCAGATTGACTCATTGAAATTTGATGTGTTCATTGAGTTATTGTGAAAAAATTGTTTCAACTAGTAAAAATGTTACGTAATTCCTCTACACTAAATTTCTTATGTTCTCTTTTCAATTATCATTCGAAGTATCTATTTACTCTCTAGTTCGTCAAAGCCTGTTGGTTCAGACAAATCGCAAATTCTGTATGCATTCGACAGTCATCTGTTTTCTTAAGCCGGCGGCTCTAGATAAAGCTCCGGTTTTGTTTACACGCCGGAATTGAAACAGAGAGGATGCGTACGTGCTCTTTTATGTTTGTGAGAGGGGTAGTTGGTTATATGGATCCCTGACGATTTTGAATATTCAAATTGAAAAGGGCACAATTTTTGAAGAGATTAATTTTTTTCAAATGTTTTTGTCTTTCACTTATTCATCATTGAACCAAAAGTGTGAGAAACTGCCAGAGAAAGGTGAAAAGAAAATAAAAACTGTCTATAGAGACAAAATGGTTTGGACTTTCACGGCTGAGGTTTTCAGTATCATTACTTTTCGAATTTGATAGTCCTCCACCATCCCCTATTCCGTTTGATATGGGATACCATAGTCGACTGATACGGGAGGCAGTAGAGATCCATTAACACACGGAGAATTTCAACAGAAAAGAAGAAGCGGAGAACCTGAATCGAATATAGAACCCCATTTTAAGGAATTCGAGAATAACGAACAGGACAACAGGCAGCGAGATTGTTAATGTTCCAGGTTCAAGTGCAGATACGACTACAGGTACAAGAGCAGGTACGAGTACATGTAAAAATACAGGTACAGATACAACGGCTTACCTGACAAGGCATTAATACGCTTCACGAAGCCTGAAAGGTAGTCATCGGACAGCAAGCCATGATGGTTAAACCTCTGAAGAAGCTAGCCATTCGCGCCAGCGACACGTCAGGAAGAAATCACAAAAATCTACGGCTTTCAAACTGGAAAAGCAATGATACTGTCTATTATAGAGTACACCGAAACGTTTCTTTCAGAATTAAATTGATAGCAAAAACCCTCTCCAAACAACTACTTTTTGGAAAATCTGTTTTTACGTTATCCAGCTGTCGCACCCCTATGAACAACAACCCTCAGAAGTCGAAACTTGTGCGAGGTAAGGACTAACGAGGTCTTACATTTTAACGTGTGATTCCTAACACGGATTGGACGATAGCTAGTGAAAATCGATCGTTCAGCCTGCGGCTTGAATACCGACCAACACGGCGGTCGATTTGAGTGAGTGAACAAAACAGCCACGTCGACTGGTTACCGACCGACTTTCATATAAAATTGAATTACACATTTTTCAAGTGTACTCTATAACGGAGCAAACACGGTTTAGGTACCATCAAGCGAAACATTTTGATAAAGATGTGTAATTGATACAATATGTTCTAAGAATGTTTCTTAGTCGAATGAATCCAACTTTTTCAACAAGGGTGCCTATTAATTGAATCAAGAATTATTGATACATATTTTTATGATAGTTCTTTCAATGGTATAGTCTATACGAAGTCAATCTGAACAGCTAAATAAAAGACTAATGTACCGGGTCTAATAAATTTGCCAGTTAATACCACATGAAACCTCTCACATGAAAATAATGATTGAACCACGTATGATATATCACGCCGCCCATGCCATACAAAGAAACTGCCTAAGTTCTGTAACTATTTAGTTTTTATGCTGTTCGAATTGGCTTCGTATAGACTATACAGGGTACACAGACTGTCATTTTGAATAACCTGTAATAACCATCCAGTTATATTTAAACACAATTTACAATTCGTGCAGCATGAAGCACGTGGATTGTAGAAGGGTGTATTAGCTTCTGGTGGTCTTCCAGGGCTCCCGACCTTATCTCTTGATTTATTCTGCGAGATACTATCTACCCTTCTGTGGTCGCTCTTGACTCTAGTCTGCTTGATGCCCTCGACAGAAGGAAAGTAGATCTGCAAGCTTATGCAGATAACCTTATCATCTTTGCAAGGTCCACGTCGGGCGGGGTTGCTTGTAATATCCTCCAAAGCACGTTGCACGTTGATGTGATACCAAACAGTTGTTGGACTACAGTAGGGATGAACTACGATGTCTAACAGACCTTCTAACAGGTCACTGCCATTTGAATCATCGTATGCAGAGACTCGAACTGTCGAAAGACAGTGTGTGTCGCCCCTGTTTGAAAAATGATGAAACAGCAAAGCACATACTTCGTGCCTGCCCCGCTGAAGACTGAATCAGGTTTTTAAAGTTCGGCAGAGCCGTACTCTTACCATCCGACCTAAAAGACCACTCACCATACAAACTAATCGATTTCGTCAAGAAGCTGGGTTTATTTGGTCGAGTGTGAATAGGTGTCAGCCACAATAAACCCTTGCGGGTTGCGGTGGAGGGTCGAATAGACCCACTCACTTTGGACCTAACCTAACCTATTCTGCGAGGTTATTTGAGAAATAATCTTCACAAGGAACGAAATGCTGACTTGAATAGCTTTCAATAGAAAATAATCAAAACATTTCGGACTATCGATCGCAATATTATGCTGAAATGTGTCCGAGCAGTTCAAGAATGGGCACAAGAATGTATTTAAAGAAGAGTGGAATCTTTGATCATCAATTGAGAATATTCAAATACATTTTAATATATTGATTCCCTTATAATTTTTCTATTATTCAGTGTCCAAAAAATATCTCTCCAATTTACGAACAAACTTGTTTTTCATATTACCAAGCAACTTTTGAAATGGTAGTAGATATGTAATAGAGGGAACCTGGTCCCTATATAATTATTCAATTGTAAAGACATTCCCTTAATTTGCATGAGTTTCTTGAAGTCTTTTGAGGTTTATCCTAAGACCCATAAATACAAAAACATCCTTACTTTGTATAGTTTCAAACATAAGACTTGATTTTTTGAGACAATGTAAACGTTCGGATAAACTTTTTGGAAATCCTATTTTTTTCATATTTTCATGAGAAAAGTTAATCACTTCAATTCTTTAATTACTTCCATTTGTATTTTATAGATCAGTGTACCTGCTGTCAAATTAGTCACTGAATTATGTATTCTTTTCACAACGATTTAAACCCCAGCGACGATTCTTACTCAAAACATCATACGTCAAACCTGCAGGTCATCCGCACGTCCCGTCCCGTCCCCGTGGGCTTCCGAGACCTATGACCCTCGTCTTTAGCATTGTTTTCCGTTTCAGTGTCAGAGTGTTGGATATGCTGTCTGGTGGACGACGGCTCCTCAGGGCTCCACTCACTGCCCACTACGTTGTCCGTTACGTCGACGGCATGCCAAAAACAAAACCCGGCTAGGCTCTACGCTACGAGAGCCAAGACTTTGCTAGATGTCTCTGATGCGTGATGGGGGAGATTGGGGAAATAAGGCGACTTGGAATATTTCAATTCAAACTGAAGTAATAAACGTGTCTACGGTCGAGTTAATTCACACTAGTGTATAACTAATCGTGAATTGGTGAAGGTAGTGATGCGACCGACTCACAATCAAAAGTTTCTTAGTTGAAGTTGGAATTATTCTGCTTTGTTACATGGCCGTTGGGCGAATATCTTCCTAGGTGGCTTAGGAAGTTATTGACATAGTTTACCCAGAAAACGGAGCTAATGAACATAACAGTCGATACCGTTGACACAGAAAAAAATCACAAGCGTTTGCAATACTATAAACTCTATTTCCTATTGTCTATTACTATTTGTCTGCATATTCAAAAGCTTCTTCATTAAGAAATGACAAATAAAAATTTTATCAAATTTTGAAGAAATTCATTGGTGATTATCGTCGTGAGAATTGAAAAATTTGCCTTTTTTGGGGCGATATAGTGAATCATTCAAGCAAGTAATGGCTATTTCTCGCGAAAAAAACTACTTTTTCTATGATATATCAGGAATATTTTAAAATGAAATTCATCTTTCAGGGATATCCCGACTGAGAGTCGGGAGTGTGATACCGAAAAGCAATCTGAGAAAAGCATTCAAAAATATTTTCTATTTTTTGCTATTTTATTCAATTTCAACTAGTTTGAGAATTGAGTGGGTGGGAAAATGGAAAAGTGCAGTCAAATTATCGTCGTATGAAGCTAGTCGGGTTCCTAACCACTCTTATTTTATCATCAATAACCAAACTTTTGAAAAATATCACTTGTCACATTAGAAATTTCTGGTTAGATACACTCGTTTTACTTTCCGAGTCCACGTTTTTATCCTTGTTCGTCGTTTGAAGCTACCACATGGTCTGTAAAGTATCTGGCCTAACACATAGATGGAGCAAATCTCATTGCATTCACCGCTTTTTCAGTTAGTACTAACCTTCAAAAGAAATCTGTTGAAATTTCGTGATATTCTACTCATAAATTTGTGAGTTATCGTGCTGAGACTGACACTACTTTTATTATTTTCAAAACAATGGATTCAAAACAATTTAGTGTTTCAATTTCACACTGCTTCTTAATGGAAAAAATACTGTTCAAGCAAAGCAATAACTTGAAAAGTGTTATAAGGACTCCGTTCCATAGAAACAACAATTGAATGTTAGTTTGCTGACTTCAAACATGGTCGTAGAGACAACGATGATGCAGAACGCAGTGGACGTCCAAATAAGACAGTAACACCAGAAAACAAAAAAAAATCACAAAATCGTTTTGAATGATCTTAAAGTAAAGTTTCGTGAGTTAGCTGACATTGTAAAGCTTGTCGCCCACTTCTCCGACACAGCACAGCACGGCCCTTCCTGTCAAAATACGGATAGGATTGGAACAATGAAAATGAATGGAAAATCGCCCACAAGTACAGTACAAAACAGACAAGAGCGTCCGCCGCCGGAAAGAATTCCAGCTATCTGATCCTGTCCGGCAAATAACGGTACGTGCTGTGACGGACTGGCCAAATGAGCCAAATTAACTTGTTCAAACGTGCTTGTTAAGGCAGGCTCTAGAATATTCAGAAGTTCTGAAAATTTGCTTGGAATCATTCAGAAATACTGGAAAAATTTCTCCTCGTCTTCTTTCAGGTCGTTGAAAAGATGATGAAACTCTCCCAGATTTGCCCTCTTTTGATTAATGGGATTGACCTACAACATTCTATTTTGTGACTATTTTCTTGTACATTTAATAATGCGGCCACTATAATGACGACTTCGTCGTCAGAAGTTTTAGTGATGTGTTTCTGTCGCCGATCGATGTCAACTGAAATTCCCTTGAAATTGAACAAACTGCACCTTCAGGCTGGTTGTAGCTGGACAAGTGGACGATTGAAATTCAAATCACTATTGAAGAAGGTACTGTGTTAGCAAAACATGTGATATATTTTTCAAATAAAGTTTGTGGAGATCAAATCGTGAGGTGTAGTTTATGAAATGTTCATAGTTGCTTAGTTGTCTCAGTACATACTTCAAGTTTTTCAGTTACTGGCTCCACTCTTATCGAATTTCATTCATTTCAATAGTTGAAATTAAAAAATTATCCTCCAAATATTTTTTAGCAACAATCTCGAGACTAGATCGGATGACTATTTTTCAGTATATTTATTGATGAATTTTCAAAATTATTTCACTGTTTTGTTTCAATTTTAATTAGATTAATGTGACAATAACAAGTGGTGAGTTATGAATCTGGTCAACTGTGAATGGTTCGAAGGTATAATTTATAAATCATTTAACCTACTTATCCAATAGAAAAAGGTTTCATAATACATACTTAATCAACTATAAAAATATTTGAAATGCTACTATTAGTGCAAAAGTTCCTATGTAAAAATTGTCCCTTCACAGAAAAGCCTAAAAACTGGTTATTTTCCATATAATCCATTGGTATACTTTAATTTTTCATACCATAGAAACAGCAGATAAAAAGACAATATAAAATTATAACAGCAATAAAAAAATAATCAGTTTTTGTGTTCTCCTGCAAAGTGCACAATTTTTACACACGACCGCACTAAAAACAGCGATAATAACAATATTAGGTTCCACAAAGAAAATGATTTCTAATAACTTAATTGTGAAATATATCGCTGAGGAGATGAATAAAGAAACTTCAATACGAACAAATAAATATGATTTGTAAAAATAATGATTATGTTGAACTAATCAGAATTTAAATGTTAGTGTTCACTAATAAAAGATATTGGTGTTTAGAATGTTATCTTTTATATGCGAAGAATGGATATATAGATCTTTTACACTGACATTTTCTCAGTAAAAATAATCATTTGTTGAAGATATTTCGGTTTTATTCTTTCAACTTGAAATCATCAAATATCATTTACAATGACATGGAACACACTCAACACGTCTGTTGGATAACTACAGAACACATAATGTTTAGACCCTTGTTGCCCCCATGAAAATGTTTCTGACGTTAATATATGAAATATGACACAGTGAGAAACGTTTTTGGCTCGAGGCCATGGTTTCTTGGGCGCAAGAGGTCGCTTTGAAAGATGTGTTTCTGCTTATTGGACAATCGATTTTGATTTATTTGTCGAATATTTTTCATTTCAAGTTGTGCGTCTTCTAACTAGTTATAAATGAGGAGAGTTAGTTATACAGTGAGATATTTTAACAAGATTCAAGTTAAGATTTATGTTGTTTAATCCGTTGCATTGATAACTATGGTGGTCCGCCTTAGTAGGTCAACCGAGTTGTGACATTTGGGTCTTGATTTATGTATAAGCGGTATGAGTGATTGAATCGGAAATAATCAAATCCATCAACCAAAATATAGACAAGTGGAAAGTGTTGCTCTTCTGGTAGCATGTGTATACCAATAAATCATTAGTTGCATTTGCATATTTCTAAAATTTAAATGTGCTTCAGTCATGTTTTGGGGACGGTTTAAAAGTGAGGACTCTCAAGTTTTCATCATCCCACCGCTCTGCATTTTCCACCATCCTGCATGGCGAAACTATTTCCCGATTTTTTGCTAGTAAATCCTGAACTATGTCATTGTTGCTGAATAGTTGTATTGTAGTATCTTGGTTTGTATTAGATAGACACCCACTTATTTCTTTGAAATATATTTTCTATGGGGAATTCTATGTTTCTTACCTTTTTTTGGTGTATATCTTTCCACAATCTGAAAAATAAACAAAGTTAAATGATAAAAGAATATGCTGAAGTGTAATAAAGAGTAAACTGAAAGGTTTACCTAGAAAAGTCACTGCGTAATATATACCACTGAAAAGTAACTTGTAGAATTCATAAAATTTGCCTTCGAGTAAAATAATCATTGGAAAAAGCTGAATGTTGATATATAGCCTTTTTCAGATGATTGACGTTCCGAAAAAAAAATTCCTTTTCCGTTTTCAACCAGTAACAAAAACATATTGGTAAAAGTCTCAATTGCAAACAGACATATTTTCTTTGACACACGTCAGGAGAATATGTGTGTCAAAGCCGTTTGCAATTGAAGCGTTATTCACAGGTGAATCTTCTTATGTTTTGGAAATGGAAAATGATGATTTTCTGAAAATTTTCTGAAAAATATACGCTTAACAGTAGGATTTCTGACTGACCAGTGTCAACTAAGGAATCACCTCCATAATATGGGGCTAGTGGACACACCTCTATGCAGAATGTGGATGATCTGAAAATGAAAATTCGACTAGCGTGCAGTGATATTACGCCTGATATTATAAGAGCGACTTGTACGAGAGAAGTGATTCGACGTTTCGAAGCCTGTATAATATCTAATGGGCATCACTTTGACCAATTTTTATGACTTATTTCTAGGTACCTACCATTCTTATGAAATGATTTATCAAGTTATATTATTTACATTGTTATTAATTAAAGATTTGTTTTCGAATACACCTCTTTTAATTTCGCAATTGTTTCATATTCAAAATGATTCCTGACTGAATTCCACAACTCATAATTAAAACCATTACTTCGAACACCCAAAATTTTGACTAATTTTCATGTGATCTGATGCAGAGAGAATAATTGTATGAGATATTTTTAAAAATAATAGTCGTTCTCAAAACTTTACATTTTAAGCAATAACTCAACAACGCCGTAACCGAATTTCAAAAACCAAACATGAAATGATATCAGAATTTAACGTAGCATCTGAATATGTAATGATATACAGGGCGTTCTATTTTAAAAAATGGAATTTTGGTCTGTAGCACCTACACCAAACACCCTGTATATCAAAATATAGCTCTCATGAACTCCTAAAACTTTTGTATGAAACATTTTTGTGTATCTCCTTCAACAAACCAGATATTGCCTGTCACATAAAATGTGGGACACCCGGTATAGGAGATGTCTCCCAGTGACCTGTCCAACTTCCTGGAAAGGACAGGATGGACGATGACCTAGGAGGACAAATCCTCGGTCATCGATGCAATGGGTCACATGTGGCCTAAGTGATGTGGGCTTACACTCACCCTCCCTACTCTACAGATACAGATACCGAAAATACAGTAAGAAAACCTCCCTGTCTCAAGTTATATAGAGGTTTGAGTCATCTTCGAATTGAATACCTCCAATGTCGAAGGAGAAAAAAATCTGTCGGTTTTTCTGTTAACTGGCTGTCGAACGACAATTCTCAGAAGTCAAAACTTGTGCGAGCTGAAGATTAACGAGATCTCGCCTTTCAAAGTGCAATTCGTAGCTCGTAGAAACGGCTATTTCCCTGCTTATATTAGTGTAAATGAATAATAAACGTCTACGTAGCCATATTTCGGCCAAACCTCAAATATTTAATAGGGATTATTTTATTTATTAGGATATCGTAAGTGAATTAAAAAATAAAATCACAATAAAACGAATAGAATACTCAAAATACAAAATGAAAATAACCACAGAGTAAAAAAGAACTAAAAACGAAAAAATTAAATAAGCAAAAAATTCAAAATATAAATTTAAAAAGATTTCAACCCAAGTTACTTCACGACGTATCGATTGTAAATATCCACAATCGTCTTCGGGTGATAATTTTAGCTATTCATTCCAATTTTATTTGTTTTTTCATAGATTTCGAATCATAGTAGACTCATGTTAGACAATGGAAGTCCGCACTAATAAAATTCACCATGAAACATTGTCAACCACTTTCAAACAAACGTTAAGCAATATGATTGAAAAAATAATCGAAGAATGGATTGAAAGAAAAGAAATTACCAAATTTCTTCCTTATCTTTTGGGTGGTAGGCGGTAAAACAAATTCTGAAACTCACATCTAATTCAAACCATTCCAAGAGATGTGTCTCTTTTATTATTGGTCGTAAAAAATCTATGAAGAAACTTAATCTGCTACCAGATTGAGAATGGAGCACATTTGACTAATGTGACAAGTTTAGGAGTTATATTGAAAATCTGAGAAAGTGTTTTTTTTTAATTTGATATAAACGCAGTAGAGTGGGGATGGAAAAGTTTTACACTCTCTAATTATCCCAAATTAATTTGATAACATGAGAAATTATAACTACCTAATCCAATGTGAAGTTGGGATTTTTTTATCGCTCTGATAATTGAATTACATATTTACAAAAAAATGTGGAGCATCAATGGCATCAACCATCAAATGAAGTGGAAAATTTTGATGGCTCAAAAAAGGGGAAACTTAAAACATTGAGCTTATAGTCGGTTCATAATTTGTTGATAGCTCACTGCAAGTTTGACCCTCATTAGAGAACTGAAATACAGAGAGGACAGCTAATATGATATAATAACAAAAACCAAACTAAAACTGGCAGTTTAAGATGTTTTCGACTAACCCACCTTGTATCTGAAGAAATACAATACAGCTATAAAACTTTTAATCCGATTATGTAGGTATTTTGAGTGGAAATGAGTGACCAGTGTCGTAGAGCATATGATTAAAACATTAGTTACTTTAAATAAATAAATATATTAATATTCTTAAACTGTAGGTACTGTAAACTGTATTTTTATTTTAAAAAAATTTCTTTATTTTATTCAAAAATAATAAGTTACTTACAATTTGTAAAAGATACATTTATTTAATTAATACCTATTTTTAAATGATATAAACTTCGATTACTTACAAAACTATTCAAATTCAAAATAAACAGGATCATCTTCGGAATCCGAGTCGTCTTGCAGGTTAATAATTAGCGGTTGTGTCTCTACAGTCGCATCAATTATATTGTCAAGATCCCACATTTTTTGTTCTTCTTCTATTGCATGTCTTACTGCATCTCGCCAATTTTGTTCTGTAATATGTTGTAAAGACTCATATAACAATTCACGTACAGCTTGTAACACATGGATCAATAAGTCCCGAGACTAACAATGAAAACAACATTTTTTTTACAAATTTTTTTTTTATTCATCAACATAATCTCCTTTTAGGGTGATACAATGGTTCCAACGCTTTTCCAGTTTTTCAATACCATGTTTATAAAAAAATGTATCTTTCGCTTCAAAATAAGTTTCAGTTTCAGCGATGACCTCCTCATTTGAGCCAAATCTTTTTCCCTGGAGCATTTTTTTAAGATCAGCAAAAAGCCAGTAGTCACTGGGGGCTAAATCTGGTGAGTATGGGGGGTGGGGAAGCAGATCAAAGCCCAATTCGTTTAATTTTGCCATTGTTTTCATCGATCTGTGGCGAGGTGCATTGTCTTGGTGAAAAAGGATTTTTTTTCTCTGCATGTGCGGTCGTTTTTTTGCGATTTCCTCCTTCAAACGTACCAGTAAGTCAATATAATAATCACTGTTGATCGATTTACCTTTTTCGAGGTAGACAATGAAAATCACGCCATGCGCATCCCAAAAAACTGACGCCATCACTTTGCCAGCTGACTGCTGCGTTTTCGGACGTTTCGGACGGCTTTCGCCAGCTGTGCGCCACTCAGATGACTGCCGCTTTGACTCTGGAGTGTAGTGATGTATCCATGTTTCGTCCATGGTCACGTAACGACGCAAGAAATCTTTTTTGTTGCGAGTAAATAGCGATAAACAGCTTTCTGAATCATCGACTCGTTGCTGTTTTTGTTCCATCGAAAGCAATCGCGGCACCCACTTAGAAAAAACCTTTTTCATGCTCAATTTTTCATGAAGGATAGTAAATACACTTCCATATGATATCTGTGTCATCTCAGCAATCTCACGGAGCTTCACTTTACGATCTTTCATTACAATTTTTGTCACTTCACTCACATTTTCCGGTGTAACAGCTTCCACAGGTCTACCCGAGCGTTCTGCGTCATTTGTGTCGGTACGACCACGTTTAAACTTGGCAAACCACCGACAAATCGTTGCTTTTGATGGACAAGAGTCCGGGTAACATTTTTCAATCCATTCTTTCGCTTGCACGGTGTTTTTACCCATTAAAAAACAATGTTTTATCAGAACACGAAACTCGGTTTTTTCCATTTTTTAAACAAACTACAAAACGACTTTACTCTAACCTCGATAACTCAGCTGTTTCTGGTCCGATCGACTTAAAATTTCGACACGTTTCAAGCAAAGGTTAGTACTCTAGAAACACGTGGTTACTGGTTTACTAAGAGCGCCAACTCTGGGTTAGTCTCGGGACTTATTGATCCATGTAGTATTTTATATGATGTATTTTTTCTAGCCACATAGCGTTTCATTTTTGCCCAAATGAGTTCAGTTGGATTTAATTAGCAGTGGTAGGGTGGAAGTCTAAGGACTGTGATGTTTCGTCTTTCCGCCATTTTGTCAACTACGTATTTCTTGAACTTAGATTTGTGTTGCCGGGCAATTTTTAAAAGTTCTGCTTTAACCATTCCATCTTCGTAAGGCAGAGACTTTTTCCGCAGCCAGTCAATGATATCCTGTTTCTTCCACGCAGTCGTTGGAAGTCTTTCAACTAGTCATGAATGATAAGGTGCATTATCTAATAATATAATTGAGTTTGGTTGTATATGTTCAATCATCTGCTCAAAATACTCTTCGAAAACATCAGCTGTCATCTCCTCGTGATAGTCTTTTGTGCTTTTGGATTCAAATTCCAACAAACCATTCTTAGCAAATCCTTTTTCACTGCCAATGTGAGAAACTATTATTCTACTGCCTTTACCAGAGGGTGGGGAAATACCAGTAGACCAACCTTCCATAAAGGCTTGCCTGGAGCTTGATATATTTTTATCTGTCCAAATTTTTGTGAGAGTATGACCTGCGTTTACCCACGTTTCGTCCTGATAGTAAATTGGCCTTCCTTCAGCCCGAAATTTTCGTATAGATCTTAGATACTTTCTTCTCCAACATATTATCTCTTCCCGGTCAATCAAAAGTGATTTTCGGTCTGATTTCTTCCACCGGAAATTTAATTCTTTTAAAACTTGCCACAATTTGGTTCGTCCGACATGAGGCAAATCCGGGTCGTCTCTAACTTCTTGTAAAATTTTGTTTAAGTTGAGTATTTCTTTTTTGTAAAAAAATTCGTGAATTTTCCTTCGAATACCGTTTTTGGCAAATTCATCAATTTCAATGGGTTTTCTCCCCCTCTTTAAGTATTCGTTTGTATTTGGGTTAGCTATACCTTTTTTTTCTTTCTGATAGGAACCTATATATTGTTGACTCCCCTATACGCCCGTCATGTTGGCACAACTCTTGATTATGTTCTGAACAGTGTTTGTGGGATTCTGAGAAACCAGAGCATCGTGAACGTTCAAAACAATAGTCTTCTCTCTTGGTGAATAGACAGACTTACTGTCTGTACGCAACAGTACCGGTGTAAAACTTGATGATGTTGATGATGATGACGAAGCCATCGCAAGCAATCAAACAAAACAAGCAGGAACGAAAGGTACGTATATGTTTGTAGGAATATGAAAAAAAGTTACTCACGCACTGCACAAAATTCGCAAAATAAATATTAGAGACGTTAATTACTGCCGTAGACGCCGAAACAACAGAGCCGTAAATTAAATGCGATTAAAAAATGTACTAAACCAAAAATTATTTTCGTTCGTAACAACTTCACCCTTTCAAGGCAAGTTTCGAATATAAACTGAAGCTTTATATTTAATGAATAAACACCTCAGGAACCTCCGCATATGATTTTACGAGTTTTACGACCGTTTTATGACTTGGGCCCTCATTTTGTGCTATCGACAAATTATGAACGGACTATAGAAGATAATTCAAATTTCAAATTCGATTAAAATCTTTCACGCAATTATCTCTTATTTCTTAATTCACGAAGTTTTCAACTACAAACAAGAAAGAAACTAGTCGAAATGCCGAATGGAGTAACAAGAAATATCAGTCATCACCAGAAGACGATTGTAGATACCAACAATCGAAACGTCGTGAACTAACGTGACTTGGAATCTCTACACTTTTTTATTTTTATTTTATTATTTTCTTTTTGCATTCCTTTAATTTTTATTTATTCAATTATTATATTTTTTACTTGTAGGTTATTTCACTATCATTTCATTTCAGGTTTATTGTTGCTTAATATAATTGTTATTTTCAACTATTCTTTTTAATTATTCTTTTTTACTTGTTTCAGGGATTTCAAATCATTTTATATAATAGACAATGGAAGTCCGAACTAGTGAAATTCATCACGAAACATTGTCAATCACCTTCAAACAAGAAATATTTTCTTTTCTCTCTTGCAATAATAGCCAGCACAGAAGGAAACCTCGATTCACCGAAAAGGTTGAAATAGTCAATCCCTATTCATTCGCATATCCGATCAATTATTCCTTACGAAACATGTCAAAAACAGAAACATTCCCTTATTGAGTTCTGCGCACCCTTGATCTTGTTCAGTCAAATTTTACACATGTTCTCCTGTTTTCCTACTCTTGCAGCAAACACTCAAACTCACAAGTTGGCGTTGAGTGTTTCCGAACGCAGTGACGCAATTTTGGAAAGGGGAAGCGAGGGAAAGTTAATCGATAGTTAAGTGAGAGGTTGCGTTTGGTAAACGAAGAGTATTTTCGTCGGGGGTGGAAATTTATATTACCGATAAAGCTGGAAGGGATGCGTCGAATTCTTTTGTCGTCATTGACGAGGAGTCTTGTGGTTACTTATAACAAGTTTCGTGATGAAAAATCAGCAAAATAGTCAATGAAAATCTATTATTGATATCTTTGAGAAGCAGGTTACCAAAAACAATGAAACTTTAGATCCATCAACACTCTCCATAGATCAGTCGGCAGTAACATTTCTGCTACACATTAATGACCTGCCAGAGTATATTGGAACATCCTCGATTGTATTTTATGCTGATGACACATCGATTTCTGCTGCAGCAGATAGTCCTAAGAAGGTTAAAGAGAGGCTGAATTTCATCAGCAATAATTTTACGACATGGTGTCATGATAATAAACTTGTCGTTAATGCAGAAAAATCAATATTGATTGAACTCTTTGGTATTTACTAATCATATACAAGTTTTAGTCAATAATGTTACAATTCTCCCAAGTGAAACAACCAAATGTTTTAATTGGAGGGGTTATATTTTTAGGAGTAATTAATTTTTGGGAAAGAAAGTTTTTGCCTTTCTACTGCTCCATCTTGATACAAAAAAAGGGATGAGGGAATCTTCCAACTACAAACAAACAATACAAACTGAGTAGAGAAAAATATCTTATGTATAATTCAGGGTTCATATAGAAGTATTTGTTTCGAAAGAATTTTTTCTTTCTTGTAATTCAATGTTTATATGAAAGTAGCTGTTTCAGGAGGACTTTCTTTCAGTTCTTTCTTTGCATGATCTACACATCCATGTATAGAGTTACTTATTTTCAAATTAATTACTTTCTTCCTTTCTTTGGAAGATTCCCTCATCCCTTTTCTTGTATCAAGATGGAGTAGTAGGAAGCCAAAAACTTTCTTTCCCAAAAATTATTCACTTCTAGACATATAACCCCTTTAATTCAAATAAGATTTCTCTTGGCTGTGATTAAATCAAATAGGTGAATGAATGTCATCACGATGTCATCGATGACATAAGCAGATCAAGCGTATTCCGTGACAATAAAAAATCGTAATTCATGAATGAATTGTGTGTATTTTCTATAATGTTACCCAATTTGGTACTAAAGAGCCTTGGGGCAAGTGTCTTAAGGCGAAACATCGGTGTATACCAGTGAGGGTGACAGTGTTCCATGTAAGTGCAATTTATTAGCATTCATTCAAAGTAGAACTCATATGAAAGATATCCGATTTTTATTCCACAACGAATGTTTGAAATATAAACTGAGTAGAGAAAAGTATCTTCTGTATAATTCAGTGTTCATATAGAAGTATTTGTTTCGAAAGATTTTTTTCTTTCGTGTAATTCAATGTTTGTATGAAAGTAGCTGTTTCAGGAGGAATTTCTTACAGTTTTTGTCAGAAAATTACTTCTTTGCATGATCTACGCATCTATGTATAGTGTTACTTATTTTCAAATTGATTACTTCCTTCCTTTATTTGGAAGATTCCCTCATTCCTTTTTTTTTGTATCAAGATGGAGTAGTAGAAAGCCAAAAACTTTCTTTCCCAAAAAAAAAACAAATTTTTGGGTGTTGGTTGACACTAATTTATCTTGGAAATTAAATTCAAACCATGCGGTTAGAAAACTTAATAGCAGCTTTTATGCACTGTTGAAACTATGTCAGGTTATGGATGTAAAATATTTTATTAACGGGTAGTATATAGTTCAATCTACGCTCTCATACAATATCGTATTGTGGGGAGATTGTACAGAAGCGGGTCGTGTTTATATAGCTCAGAAAGGAATTCTCCGTCTAATTTTAACCGGTAGAACCGAATCATATAGTCCCTCATTCAAACAAAATAAAATTTTGACTTTCCAGCAATTCATATATATGGTTGTTTGGTGGAAAAATATTGATGACTACGAGTCCAACTCTCAGTGCCATCGATATCCCACAAGATCAGAAAATATAATCAAAATCAAACCACATAGGACGTCAACCTATGAAATAATCCCTTTTTGGCCGGAACAAGACTTTTCAATTGTCTACCCACTACTCTAAAAAAAATCTCTGATATCAAAAAGTTCAAAATGAACCTCAAAGAGTTTTCAATTGATCTGACTATTTATTCAGTGGAAAACTTCGATAAAAGTGACTGTACATAAAGTGTGTATTATTTAAATGTATTTGAATGTATATTGTATATATTAATTGTTTTTGACTCAATGTAACTCCGTTATATTTTATTCTGCATATTGTTGTTTCGATTGTATTTGACGTTTCCTATACAATAATTGTATGATCTAAAATAAATACATAGTATTATTATTATCAGTCAATATGTAGTACAAACGAAGTCCTGCTGTCTGTCTCTATGTATACTAAGATCTTTAAAACCACACAACGGATTTTGATACGGGTTTTTTCAATAACATTACAAATGTGGCTGAACCTTTCGAAATAGATCAAAATAATATACCTACTACAGTATTGTACACCTTAAAAAAGTCTACAAAAAAGCTCGCGATGGTATATTTTCATCTCCTAGATTTAACCCACAATAAGCATTTTTATCCTCTAGAAATAATAGCTTATTCACGAAGCGATTTTAAGCAATACAGCATTGATCCTTATCCAATTAACTACGTTAAATACATTATGCATACAATTTAGATCAATATGGTTCTTCACAGCATGTAATTCAAATGAATATTTTCAAAGATCTTACAGATTTAAAATGCAGGAACATAGCAATTGCGGCGGTACGGGCCGGGGAGCCGGCGGCGGGTTGTTAGTTTACAATAATTTCAATAATGTGAAAGGTTTTGATGCCATATTTTGCCTTGAAAATTGCGAAAAAGTTTCAGTACCGCTATTAATAATGTTTCAAACCCTGAATGTTATTTTTAATTATGTAAGAGTTACGGAACGTCATGTTTTCCTTATGCCTCCCGTTTTTCTTCTAATTGATTTATCAAAATTATAAAAGTTCTGCAGGTAAAACATATATAATCCAATCAGCAAGTTATTGAAATTATTATGAATGAAAACATGAAAACATCTACATTTGCAACCATAATGAGAGTATTTTGTAATTTTTCTGAAATGTATTTCGAAAAAGACGGGAAGTTCAAATGAAAAACAGAATTTTCTGTTGCAAATGGAGAAATTTCTGGATACAATAAATTCATTCATTTTTCTGGTTGCCAAACAATTTTGTTAAACTTGTATGCATTTCAGATTTTTTTGAGGAACTTTTGTTCAAATGTTTTCTCTCATTCAACTGTAGTGGCAAAAATCTTGCAATTATTAACAAATTTGCCAAAAATCATGTCAAAATTGACTGGCCTATCAAACAATATTATCAGTTTTTCGATTGGTTCCCTATTTAGAAAATGTGACTGAGTACCGAAAAGTGGACTGAGGAGATACGAGTCAACAACACCAGAATCAATTTCTACTCTGCATTTTTAATTCCCATAAATTGTAAAAATATATGCGGTATTTCTATACTTTTCAATCTCAATAAGTGTAGTTCATATGCAAATATTGTATCATTTTTATCCGAAGATAGAACTCATTAAATAATTCGATTTGTTAAAGTGCAGCGTTCTTCATTCGAAATCGATCTCCTTCAACGGGACTCCTGTTAATTATGGCATATACCATGATTATGGATATTGAAACAACTATTAAATTAACATAAGAGAGACAGCCGCTTTTTCTCTGTTCTTCTTGTTGAATATTTATGAGGTCTTATATTAAAACGCCAAGTTTGATGAAAAATTATTGTTTTATTTATGGCTCTGAATTCATTTGTTATCGTTGATATAATGCAACATGCACCAGAAATAAATCTTAGTAAAGGAATAAAGGTAATTCTACTTTCTTAATTCTCGCAATGAAAAATGATTCAGAATAAAGACACATCCTGAAGTGAATATCCATCGAAAATGGAGCTGTTTTTTAAAAAATAAGTTAATGTAGGGAAACATTGCCGATAAGGTCGTAAAAATGTAGTATTAACATCCTTAACCAAATATATGAAATCAAAGTCTAAGTGGTCAATGGTTGGTCATGTTTTCAAAATAATAATTTTATTAATGATATGTTTTTAGCCAATAGCCATCGCCCTGTATAGTACAGTAGTGCAATATTTCACACGTCCATAACTTGGACTGCCACAAAAATTTGCATACTATTTATGACAAACAAGTTTTTGTACCCATTGTAAGTGGACGGCGTTTTAGTAAATATATTTGACGTTCCACCGTTTCGTTTTTATTTCGTTGTGAACACTCTTAAAAGAATAATTACATAAATTTTTTGGTGGTTTGACAAATGGGGATGTGTTTTTTGGGATTATTTGCACACGAAGGAATGTTGCCTATAGATATGAATTTGTCAGGAATAATACTACAAACCTTTCGGATTTATTTATTGATTCATATTTATTCCACACGAAAGTCTAATTATAGAGTGAGAGAAGTTTTAAGAAAAGTATTTGAATGTTCAATACCAAAACTTCTATTTATGGAGATGCATAAGAACTATAGTAAAATCTTCAAGATATTGTGAAATAACGTTTAAAAAATCTTGTGAATATTACCAAATACTTTTTTCAATACTAGTTAATAGTTTTATAAAATCAGAGCCTAATGTTGCAATCCTTATTCCCAGATCAGGCAGCATTGTTTGCATCTTAATAACAAAGAAAAGGTTTGGTTCTCACCTCTATTCTGTAGCACTCATCGAAATAGTATCTGTTCATAATTTGTAATGCTCCACTCGACCAATCGAGGGGATAGTACGGACATTTAGTGGAACTGTTTACTCTCTGAAGTATACCAAAAGTGTAATTAATTGAACCTTGGATGTGTGGACTTGTCTTCAGCATTTCACGTGGAAATTTTCTTAACTGTCAATGTATTTCCTTTACAGTAAGAATAACGTAAAATTTCATAACTTAACTGTTTTACAAGCCCCACCAGCAAAATGAAATAAGTAGTGGAGGGACAAATTTGAACTTAGATTCACTGTGACAAAAAAATGTATATTTGAACTTGTAAAGAACTACGACACCACAATTTATTGGCTTCTTACACGAAAAACCCACACATTTGTTACGTCCCGAATCTTAACCAGATACTAAGTCAATTTGTGTTGTTCTAGTGCTACATAGGTTAACCGCAAGAATCGTTAAGAAGTTATACAGGGTCACAGTGACATTTTATTGTTTCGCCACAATGTTATCCTTATGAAATCATAATAAATGACAGCAAGTAATTATTGTGCAAAATTCTTGTTCACGGTAATACCGTGAAAACTATTTTTTCATCCCTACTCATTTCTAACAGATCGGTTATTTTCATCATCGCTAAAGTATTTTTCCATTCTCATTTCATAACATCCTTTTCTTTTCTGATCATGATACATATCATAGCTGTTAGTCAAATATTGATATAATTCAGACCATTCCTCTTCATATGTGTGTTTTTTATTTTTGTTTTATTGTATTTGTCTTTCTGTTTTGGAATAGTTACACCAACATATTCAATATACTGATCGAACCTTAGTGTAAAACTAATTTGGAGTTTGGTTAACAGTCAGAATGGTACACAAAATTTGAATGAACATTTCACAATCATTCAGGTTTCATTCAGGTGTAGGACAAATAAAAGGATTTGATTCCTTTGGTTCTCTTCTTCTTTATAATGTTTTTTCCGTCTTTGTTCTTAAATATATCTTGGCAATGCCTCACAATATTTCCAAATCAGTCTCGATATCACTTTTAGATCCATTAATGCTATAAGGTTTAGGTAGCTCTAAAGTAGCTCCACTCCCATATTCGTTTTATAACATATCTGTACACCACGTACTTCTGGTTTTTATACCTTGGAAAAATTCTTTATCAATCACTCTTTACGATTTTTCTCAAACGAGAAGTTGAAGCCAAAACTGCATTTTGTTGTCATCTTGTCTATAAACATGATATACATTAATCGAACAATCAATATTTTAGTCTAAATTGAACCAGTTTTATCTCTCCGTAATTACCAGGTGTAAAGGTAGTAGAACCTGTGCGATTCTGAATATGGTTCTTGATGCCCCCGTTATTCCAAACAAGCGTTCTCAGTTCTCTGCTTGGATTGTAAATGATGATCTGGTTTTTTATCTTTGGAGACCGAATCAAATATGTTATCATAGGTTCAACTATCGTTGAGTATAACTGGTTAATCCCCCAATTCTTTTTAAAGGAACATCTGTTTAGCGGCAGAGCTACCTCTCCATTTGATAGGTTAGTTCCTGGTTAGCATGGGATCTAGTATCACCTCTTAGAACTGTGATTTGTTTCCACAATTGCGTTCTCTGCACCCAAAAGTTATAGAGATCCCAGTTCATCTATCATAACTTCTTTTGAATGCTAATTCATTTGGTTTAAGTGCAATTGTTTTTCTGTGTATCGTGTCATATCATTTAAAACATGCTGCATTCGTCCACTTATTATATTATCAAAACATCTTGTGAGTTAAGACTACTCGTAAGTTATCTGCACAGCCCAGTACGTTATGTTCATTTTGGTCCAAAACCCTTGGTTGGTTGTTCATTAAAAGGTTATGTAACCTACCTTATGATAAAATACTGAATAATTATCCTCATAGTTTCTGAGACTATTCCCTCTGATGTTGAGTAATTAGATCGAATGAAAGTGATGTATGTATATATAAACTTTAGCATTCAGGCTTTTGAAAAGGATTGGCGTTATATTCAAAATAACATTAAATATCAATAAAACTTGTAAATACTCTTCATCTACCTAGTCCAGATGCATTTCTTATCCAGTTTATTTTTTGTTTTGACAAATTAAAAGTCGGTATACCTCCCACATAACTTCAATTGACTTACTGGATTTAAAATATATTAATGATATTATGTTAGCTGTTGACCGTGCTGGGAATTGCATGTCGTTTGGCGTAACCTCGTTAACCCTTGGCTCGCACGTTTCGACATTTGAGAGTGGTTCGTAAGAAGGCAACAATTGGGTAGCGAGTTGAAAGTCATATTAATGTTGAATATTCTGAGTGAAGATAAAAATGGAAAATCATGTATTCGAAATATTTTACAGGCAACTAGAATTGTCGGGCAGAAGAGATTCTTGAAAGGTTCTACCTGAAGAATTCAAACCAAACATCTTGGACCGTTATGTTTAGTCGAAGTGGTACTGCAAGTTCTATGGAAATATGATCTGATACTTTGAGGATCATCACGGTAAAAATGCAGTGAACAATGCCACCAGCTCGAAGTTCTAAACTCAAATATGATCTCTTATAACCGGATATTGGAATTACTATAACTACCTGATTTACAAGTAAAAAGTAATCAAGCTTGATAGTTCACTTCCTTCTATGAAGGAAGAATAATCATGAATAAAATATTCAGTATCACTTTCAGTGTAGAAATTACTTTTCTTTTTCCTGAAGACTTATCTTCATAATATTTATGAAAATCTCAGATCAGTCTTCTAGCAATATCAGTTTGTCTATCTGTTTTTTATTACATCGATTTTCGAGTTCGGGTTTCTTCAGTGGTTGAAATAATATATGCCTGTCGTTCCAGAATCAGCTCGAGCTGATATTCTTTGAATAATACACATGAAAAGCATTGGACAATGAAGCATTGGAGCGTGTAGAGGAAGTTAAAGATTTGGGGGTAACCTATAATAACACATTTTCCTTTGCCAACCATATCTACAATGTCATCAAATCTGCTAATCGAATGTTAGGATATATAATTAGAGAAAGTAGACATTTCAACAGTATTAAAACTATTAAATTACTTTATTATACCTTAGTTCGGCCCAAACTTGAGTATGCATCCGAAGTTTGGTCAAACGAGAATGCAACGCTATTAGGTGATATAGAAAAAGTGCAAAATAAATTGCTGAGATATCTGTATTTCAAAAAATATCATAAATGGCCGGATTATAGAACGGTGCGAACATCAACACTTAGAGCAGAATTTAAAATATTATCTCTACAGCAAAGACGTTGTTTGAATATTATGATATTTTTGTATAAAATCTCAAACAATAGAATAAATTGTCCGGAAATTCTATCGTTAATACCTTTTAATGTACCGCTGCGACGCACACGTTCATCATTTGAATTTAACTATCCTGTAAATTTATACGGATCTAGATCTTCTCTTGTATACATGCTCCGATTGGCTAATCAAACAGGTGTTTTAATATCATTGGACTGGACTTTATCGCAAAACAGTTTTCGCCAATTGATATTAAATTATTTGGTTAGTATTTCTGAATAACGTCTCCCTGTCATTCTGGTATATTTGCAGTTAAGGTTGTGTAAACATTATGTTGCTATTTTTAGTATTAATTTTATTGTATATGTATTGGTATTGAACTAAAAATTTTTTTTTTGTTATATCCATGTAATTAGGCTAATCAGCCTGTTTGGATGAATAAATAAATAAATAAATAAATAAATAAATAAATGAGGTGTTGAAATAATGGTTTGGTGATGGGAAAAACTTCAATAATAATTATCACCACACCAAAGGTTCCAAACAGTGCATCACAAGTACTAATTTTTTGACTTGAGCAGAAACAGTTCTAGTGTCTTGGAAAATATATTCCATTGATTTCCAGACTGTTATTATCAATGTAATATCATGAACATTATGGAATTTCATTGGATTCCACTATCACAGAAATCAGAGAAAAAAATATCATTGGGAACCTAGTATTTTTTATTCTTACCAAAAAAAAAGGAAAAATTAATTGAGTGTTGATAATATATTGAGAAACAAATAATGTATGGCGAATATTTAAATTGGAACGTTCACCCTGTAATTTCATTGAATCGAGCAAATAAGCAACCATTATTTCTCGTATCGGAGACCGCATGGGGCCCGACCGGGCCCAATTAGTATTGGGCCTGCTGGGAAACAAGGCAATAAATGCCCTCCGGCCCCTCTACACATAAGTCTTGGTGAAGCAAAGGATACGGTATTTCACACCTTTGACTGGCGATGTCCGGAAAGTTGATTCACTGCTCTTGCTGATTCCATCCAGAACAAACAAATGTTTTGCGGTGACTACAGCAAATGAAATTTCATGGCTTGTATGGAGAGAGAAATAGCATAGCAATGATTCCAATAACCATATACATCTTTATATTTTCTAATGGAGATGCACTGGAGGAACATTCTTAAGACTAACCGGGTGGTATTATACTGTTTTTGTTTTTTATATTACCAAATATTACCAATATATTGTCAAAAAACTTTCCAAAGCGGCACTATTACGAGAATACATTCACTTAACACTCACAAAATATTACATTCATTTTGAAAAACAGTTTATTCTACAATTATACTATTCTCCAAAGAAATAAGTTTTCAGAAGCTGATTTTCAAGGAACTAGGTATGAAGGTGGTATTTAAAACAAGTCATACACTACAAATCCTTTTAGAAAGTCCAAAGTCAAAGTCGAGAATTCGGAAAAGTCTGGAATTCAGGAAATTAATTGTCAGGACTGCAACCATTCCATAGACTTCAGTTCATTAAGATTACTTAGACAAGTTAACAACAACAGGCATCTAAATGCCTAGAGTGTAGAAATAAGTAAACATAATAATATTATGAATAACGATGGGGGATCAATACCTAATAGTATACTATGTAGCTTGTTGAAATAATATTTTGAATATCCGATTTAGCTGACTATCACAAAACGACATGTTGTAAAATTAATTTGAGACTAGTAGATGGAGCAACATTGTGAAATTAATTTTATAACACCCAAGATCGAGGTACCTAGCAGAGATATCTATGGTATGAATAAGTATAACATTGTACGTATATATAGTTAAATCTTTCTCTTGAAGATGATCACTTGGTGATCGAAACACGTGTCGAGGTGTTGAAATAACGGTTTGGTGTTGGGATAAAACTCCAGTAATAAACATCATTAATTCAGTCTAACAGTTCCCAATTGAACTAACTGGAAAAGAAAAACTACACGTCCCCATCTTTCTTTCGATGTTTCTTCAATGTTTCCTGTGATGTTCGGGATGCTATTGGGTAGACACTGTTAGGCAAAGGGCTGCACTGACACTACTAAAATCTAGCAGGGTCAGTGCAGGGGC
This sequence comes from Leptinotarsa decemlineata, assembly GCF_025532065.1. Classification (NCBI taxonomy): domain Eukaryota; kingdom Metazoa; phylum Arthropoda; class Insecta; order Coleoptera; family Chrysomelidae; genus Leptinotarsa; species Leptinotarsa decemlineata. The sequence goes on along the minus strand of NW_027412694.1, from coordinate 6,737,118 downwards.
TATATATATGAGCCATATTCCAAAGAAGGTCTGATTTGAGCTTAATAAACATTTAAAGTTGTTGAGATGTTCACAATGTTCAAGTTCAAAATAGTTTCCCAATTTTTTGATGAGCAAGACATAATATGTCTGCGTATGACCTGTCCCTCAACAAATTGTTCGACTCAGCTAACGGAATTGTGAATCAATGTTCTGTTCCCCCACATTAATTTTTTCACAAATAACTGATGTCTGGTTTCTTTCAGCATCAAACTTCACTTATTATTGTAATTTCAGGCCAAAAATTTTTCCATATAGTTTTCAGGGTATTGAGCTTCTTTTTGTCATCAAAAATATGCTTTGGCATCTTCAATCGGAAAGACTAGAAAAAGCATCTGCAAATAGTATGTTAAATTTTTGGTCTTTTCTAATCAAATGTAGATACTGGACTCTTGGAGTCTAGCCGTTTTTAATAAAGCGATAACTACTAATATGAATGGTTTTTGAGAAAGTTCAAGAGCTAACGAGTAAAAGCGATCTGGTAATCGAATTATGTCGAAATATCAAACGCGTGAGACAGAAACTCTTCGTGTTTGTACTTATGGTAGAGGGACAAATCCTCACCCTTCTTTCAATGTTCTACACTATCAGATTATTTTTATTGTGATAGGTCTTATGTCCTTTTATGTTCTTCAATTAGATATTTTCGGATGAATTCCTGCAGCTTCAGCTTTAATATATGTGAACAATTTTACAAATATCCAAAGATAGTTTCCGAACTCTCGAATATTTCCGATAAAAAAGAAGAAAAAGTCTATAGATACAGATACAAACTCAAAACAATATCCATTCGAAATTACAATTCTCTATTATTTTGATCCTGCTTCATCACTTCATCACTTCCGTGATGCAAATGAAGCAGGATCACGGAAGTGATGCAAATGAAGCAAGATCAAAGGATATTAAATTTCATTTACTGGAATATCTCTCACTCTACCCAGAGTTTCGTGCTTTACGTTTTTAACATAACACGTGCCATCTGTATCTGTTCAGTAGGGAGGGTGAGTGTAGACCCACAGCACTTAGGCCACATGTGACCCATTGAACATCTTCCCGAGGAGTTGTCCTTCTAAGTCATCGTCCATCCTGTCCTTCTCAGGAAGGTGAACAGGTCACTAGGAGACATCTCCTTTATATTAGCAGGTGTAGGCTAAGACTCGCCGAACACACACTCTCTTTGGCAACGGTGGCCTCCGCGAAGGTTTTGGAAGGTGCAGCGACATTACTGTCGTTGCGCGGCTTCTTCAACGTTCTTGAGGTTCCCTCCGTGAAGGTGCACAAGTGAGGGAGCTTTTCTGTAGGGGCAGCTGGTTCCTTGCCTTCATTCAAGGTGGAGCTCTTGGCGCCCGCTGCAGGAAGTGCTGTTGGAGATGGAGTGGGGAGGATGCACTTATAGTTGCTGCCACTCCTGCCTCTTTCGCTCTCTATCTCCTTTTGGCCTCGGTACCGCAAATGCGCTTGCGCCTTGGCCTTAGTATTACATCACGAGGTGATCTGCTATGTCCAGCCTCATTCCAAGCGGTAGATTGGGGTGGACACGTCTGTTCATCCCCAGCCACCGCCTCAGATTGAGGTGAGCACTTCTGTCCAGCCTCGGGATTGGTTTTTGTTTTTGTTGTTTCTGTTTCTGTTTTTGTGTTTGTTTCATTAATGTGTGTTCCCACGAGTAGCAAGGGAAGAGTCACCTCTGGCAGATCCCCGCATTACCAGAAGTAAGCTGATTACAATGAGGTTTCTCCCAGTTCCCCAAGAGGATCGTTCGTAACCATATATATAACTCTGCGACCATTCAGCTGTCGGCACGATTCCTTACACCTTAGCTTGGGTAGGCTGGTCCACGGTGGCTTTTGGTGAGTTTTAGTTCCCTTCACCCTACTCATATCTGCCACTGACCAGGAGTCAGGCAACCCCGTCCGTAAGGCCAAATTGGCTTTCCGGACAGGTCCTTCAGTCCCCTGGCCGTTCCCCTATCCGCCACCTGGGTACGCGCCCGATAGGTAGCCCAACCCATGGGAACACGTGCTATTTATCACTGTCGTTTTTTTGTCGACATTTTTCCCAATAGAATATACATTTATAATGATATATCCTTATTAGAGGGAACACGTTTTGATCTGTTGGGCCGTGGTAGAAAGGAATATGTTGTACCAAATGTTTCGCCTCCTACTAGTATCTTAGCAACGACTGTTGGTGAAACTTCGAGATAGTATCTTCATCCTCACAGTTGACACATGCACCAGTGGAGATATCTGCCGCAGTAGCAGACGAAACTCTTGGTAGTATAAGCATTGCCTTCAAACCTTAGTTTTGTTCTCGTTAATCGTGACTCAGGCTGTGAAAGCCCATTTTCTTATATTGGTATAAATTGATTTCTACGATAAATTTGGAGGAAGAAAATACACTTCTATGGAAGCGCAAAATAGGCCACATATTTTTATTACTTCTTTCTTGAACACTACGACTTCATAATTCGAATTTCGATTTTAATCTCGAAATTTCGACGCCAGTCTCGACATTCATGATTCAACACCAGTCAGCGCTATTTCAGCTCGCCGTAGGTCTCATCAGTGGTGTAAGGCTGAACCAAAAATGCACACCTATACAATATCATATTTTTGAAAGCTTTTCAATGGCAGACTGCGAATATTGAAAGCGGTACATGGCATTCTGTTTGGAAAATCTAACTGATATACTCCAAGCTTCAACTCGATACTCTTTATATACAGCCCAGATTCATATTGGTGACTGATATTAAAAAACTCCATACAATGACTCCTTGAACTTCTAGCCTTCTCTTTGCAATAAATTTCATGATGATCTCCTATGAACATTTTCAAACGAATAATTTATTGTATTCGTTTGAAAATGCTCACCTCTCATTTTTCATAATTTCACTTTTCAACCGTCAGCTCCTAATAGAGTTCTATGTGACATTCACTTTATATATTTGTAATCGAAAATAAATAATTTGTCAATTCTTATCATGTATGAACATATCACCATATTTTATTTTGTTTCAGAATCTCTGATGGGTTCGGCGTCCGAAGATGATGATGACGATGACAACAGTACGGCGTCTTCAGTTTTGAAACATCATTCATTACATGGCTCCCTTCCACCTGCACCTGGAGAAACGAACAACAATTCCTTGCCTCATTCAGATATCAGCAGCTCAATAGGACAGGTAGGTAAATGAATTAGTTTACTTATGTTCGATGAAAAATTATTTAAACAACTGAAAAAATAAAAGTACAATAAAAAAATTAAATAGAATTAGAAATATCTCAAGTTTCTCAGTTATAGAAAAAAAATTGGTTTCTTATTAAATCTGAATTGAATCATCGTTCATCATCAACGCCAGCGATTCAAATTCTAACTTTCTGATGAATTGAGTCTCTCAAATGTCGTCAATATTAATTCCTCAGTTCTTCGATTGATTTTTTCTAAATATATGTTTCATCTACTATGACAGTCCCTAAATCCGGTGAGTAGTTGGAGTATAATCTACATAAAAGTATAAAGTGAAATTTTTCAATACAAAAGTTATCGAAGAGATTATAGAAAAATTGTTGAAAATTGTTGCATAGATGATCGAGACCACAACTTTTTTGTGATAAACCCTGCAATCTGAGCTTTCTAGCAAGAATATTTACCTTCTTAATCCTCTATACCTCAATAAAAAGTTATTCATATTTTAACTAGATCAGAAATAAAAGTTGGATTTTTGGTAGGCGTATTACTGATATCGTCATCTCCAACCTTTTTATTGAAAACTTCAAAAGTTATTTTAAAAATGAAAGTTTCTATTAATCTGAACCAACATAAAGTAATCAAGTATTGTTTTTCTGCCTCTTTCATCCCAAGATCAAGACCTCTTGCCTTCCGAAATATTGTTAACTGTTGAACTGTTGAATGAATTTAAATCAGGAAAACTGTACTCAATATGGCCAATCATATCAGTGGAATTTGATTTTTTCATTGTTACAGGATTCGAAAACAGGCCAGGATGACTCCGAAGATCAAACGTCATTGGACGGCGACCCAGAAACAAGAGATTCACAAACGGAAAACAAAAGTCCTGATGATAGTGGAGCTGGGTCGAAACGCAGAGGGCCCAGAACGACGATTAAAGCAAAACAGCTGGAAATACTAAAGACTGCCTTCTCTCAGACACCGAAACCGACTAGGCATATACGAGAGCAGCTTGCGAAAGAGACTGGATTACCAATGAGAGTTATTCAGGTTTGTACCATGAAATTATCACGTCTAACAAATGGAATCAATATAGAAAATATGTATACATCGTCGGTTCTGACCTACCCGCCGGCAGCCATTTACTGAAGCTCAATTGCTTTCTTCTTCGAAGTGGAAGTATTCCACAGTTTGAAGTAATACTTATTATGGCGATGCGCGCGCACATCGTCACGATAAACCGACACACTGAAGTTAGCTTCTTCTTCTTTAATTTATATGGCCGCTGCTTCTCAGTCGAGCGCATCTGGCCTGACTCCTCCTGTCCATAGTAAACAGAAGTGTCGTCCGGGGGCGCAGCTGTCCTGCTCGAGGCAATGCTGCCACCCTAAGTTTTCTCATTCCATTTTTCTTTCATGAAAACACTTAATTTTTTTACTAGGAGGGCGCCATTCCTCTCAAAATGACTTTCACAAATAACACATCTATTATCACACTGACGACCTCGTCGAATCCGTCGATATCCACACAAAATGTATTTCACTTCAACTTCGAACTTGACTTTATTTTTCTAAAACACCTCACTTTTGGACTCCACTTCGACCACGACATTCACGTGTTATCTTTGAGGACGGTCGTTATCGGCACAACCGTCCTCTGTCGCAAGCGGAGGGGAAGTCTCTGAAGTTACCTAGTCAAAATTTCAGTTTTTGTAAAAAGAGTAATAATTCGGCCAATCTAGACATTGGAAGGTACATAAATTTACAACAAGCTGCAAACGTGTGTAATTGTTCAAAACATAGTTAAAAATAAGATTTTGAAATTCCGAATGATTTCGTTGCCTGGAAAAAAATTTATTCGAGGTCAAAGGTCAAAAATCTCGAGAAAAATTTGTTTTTCGTGATTTTCAGGAAAACAGTAAGTTTCATCATGAAATAACCCCAAATAAAAATTGTAGATCATAAAATTCTCTACAAAAAATGTATCAATATTTTTTTTCTTAGAGCCACCGTTTCTGAGATACGATGAGTCAAAAAGTTGTTAAAGTTGTAATCGTCATTATATGCATACCCTTTCACGCCACCTATGAGGTAGTGTGCTTAGCGCGTTTTTTTAACGTGGTTTCCCCAGTAGGCCTATTCCACATGTCTTTTGTGATTCTGTCAAATTGAAAACTTGCCTAATAAAATATATTAGGAAGGGTTGGAAATTATAAAAGCGATTGAAATTAAAAAAATGTAAAAGTTTATTCATCTGAGTCATAACCTTCAAATACTTCTTCTTGTCGTTCTTATTATTAGTCTTCTTCTTCTTGATCTTCTTCTCCTTCTTGATGTTTATCCTGGGTGTAGGTAAACTGCGTCAAGAGTGATGTATCGCATGTTTCCTCGTTGGTATCAGCGAATCCTCCACTATTGGTGATTCAGCATTAGAACATGACTGGCCTTGACAATGTGTACATGCCAGAGAACATAACAGTCCAACTTTTTTACAACCACATTTAGCGCTGCATTCCTTCTTACAGTTGCGAAAAATTGTGTTCAGCAGTTTTTCCGGCGCAGGTGGGAGTAAAGTTTGGATAGGTTCTAATGCATTGTCGACCAACTTCCAACCCCAGTCTTTTGGGTCTAGCTGATAACCAAGCCACACTTGAACTTGGTAATATACCCGGAAAAGATGATGATGAGCAGCAACTGAGGTTGGAGGAAGACAAGCTGATTGCACCTGTTTCTTATTTTCAGTGTTTTTTACGAAACATGCATATCGATACTTATCTAAGCAGGTGTTTTTTTTCGGAGCTTTGTACATAGAAAGAAGAAACTGAATCCCGTTGGTGATAATTTCTTGTTGAGTCGAATTACTTTTTTTGAAAACTTCAGCACATTGAACTAAATCTTGTATTTCAAATATTTTAAAGACGGTTGCTTTACCCCTTCTGTAAAATGCAGATGTCGTATCACAGCCAGTTATTGCGTGTAAAAATAGTACATGCAAAAGGAGATAAACTTTTTGACGAATATATTTCGGTTTGACTTTGAGCTTTTCCTGGCTTTAGAAAGAAAATAGTTTTTTCAGGTGGAGTTCGAGCAGTAAGAAGTACGAGTAAGTCTACATCTTCACCAACAACAATAGTTGTATTTGTCAAATTAAATTGCTCTATAGCTTTTTCAATAATCAGTACGTCGGCATCGTTATTAGCCTGTTTAACCAATATATTTTCGCCAATAAACTTATCCTTCAACATTGAAATGAACCGAGATTTGTTGTATTTGCAAGAAATTTCTGTTGACTGGTAGGAACTGTCATAAGTTCATCAAATAGAATATCGGAAGATGAAGATGTTGCCAAAGTTCGACGACGTTGTTCTGCAGCTTTAATATACACTAATACAATAATACACTAGCGTACAAATTAAGGGACTGGATTTCATTCTACCTGATATTCTTGTATTTATACTTATGTATACCAATAGAAAAATATTTTTACTTAAATTACAACTTCACACACACTTATGTATATAATGACGATTGCAACTTTTTGACTCGTCGTATCTCAGAAACGGTGACTCTGAAAAAAAAATTGATATATTTTTTGTAGAGAATTTTATGATCTACAATTTTTATCTGAGGTTATTTTATTATGAAACTCACCGTTTTCCTGAAAATCGCGAAAAACCAAATTTTTTCGAGATTTTTGACCTTTGACCTCGAATAATTTTTTTTCCTGGCATCGCAATCATTCGGAATTTTAAAATCTCATTTTTAACTATGTTTTGAACTATTAAACGCATTTGCAGCTTGTTGTAAATTTATGTACCTCCACTCTTATTTTTTAGTCTAATTTTACCGGAAGTAATAAATAAATTTCAATAAATATTTTAATACATGAATAAACTTAAACAAATAATCGAATAAATCACAGCAAGAAGTAATTAAAATAAAACACACCTTTTTTTGTATGAAGTTGGAGAAGTAAGAAGTCAAAAAGCTCTTCTACTATAAAATATATTTCGTAATCACCTCTCATCATCTACAATAAAAGTAAATGACGAACTGTTTGTTATTTTTGACAAGCATATTTTATTAGCCTTCTAGATCTGTCAGTAATTTATCATCTGTTCAATTTCTTAGAACTATACGTAGAATGAAACATAACTTTTAAACCTCCTCACGCATAGAAGTATGTGCATACTTTATGTCATAACATCAAATTTCATGAGGATATAAACCATAATTATATGTAATTATGGCACAAATTAATACAAAATTATGTTCTCAGCAGCTCTTCAAACAAAATACCATTCGAAAATATACTGTTCATTTCAGTTTAGATGATTTAGACTCATCTCTCCTATAATAACTCATTTCAGTATCATCATCCTCCTAAATAACAGTTCTCAAAAATAATTAGCACGCCCACTATCATTATCATTTCTACTGAAGGAACAAACCAAATAACTAATAATTCTTCAGAAAACTGTACAAGAAGAATTGGCTAACCTATAATTATAACAGAAATCATAGATTAATTAATAAAAATGGCTGAAGACCGTTGCTAATATGAAAAACGACCAGCCGTCTACACAGCACCCCAAAATACCAAGAAGGATCGAACATTTTTCAGAAACTGACCTATTTGGTAGACCAGACTCACCGGGGTGCATTTTACCGCAGTGATTTTTTTAATGGGTCATTGAGATTGAATATTCAGTGCGGGGAATTCGACAGAAATATCTCAACATGTTACCTAATTATATTACACATTTCAACCAAACTTGGATCGAGTACCCATTGTGCAAATTCATAATCTAACAAATTTTAAACTATATTCTCTCTAAGTGTTATTCATATTGTGGATTAGAAAACATATTTTATTTTCGCCTTTTGATTTTTCTGACTGATTCTGTTTATAACTATTAGCGGTACATAAACATACGAATTATATTTTGATTGGCTTCCGGGTTATGCCGTGGTCCTCTTTTGTTACAATCTCCAAACGTTTCGACTGCAACTGCGGCAGTCATCTTCAGTGGCGTGGTCGAAGTTCTCTTCATGACGTGTCAACTACATTCCTATTTGGATTGTAGTAGTCGTTGATACTGAAAAAAACACATATTCATGAATACAAACTACTTCAATAAAAACACAAATGACTGGAAATTACACAAAGTCAAATAGTTTCTTGTTCATTCATTAGTTTTTGTTTAACTTTCTTGTGATTGTAAATGAACGGAGACGTATAGAAAGGTCACACTAATCTTATTATTTGTTTTTTTTCTTACTTCGCTTTGAGACCTGTATTTTTTTGATTCAGTAATCGAAATGTTTGTCTCTCAACTCAAAATTTATTATTAACTGTTTCGACTTGAAAATTTCGGACAACGATAATATCCACTTGGTATTCTCTAAGTGGTCATTCCTTCTCATAACCATCAAATTTGAAAATAAAAATTGCAGACAACAATGTTATTTATCCATCTTGGAACTTTACTATTTCTTTATCTAGTATATTCAAGGGTTCTCTTCATCTGTAAAAAAACCATTTCAATTTTTTTTTATTTTTACATGAATTGAAACATTTCAAAAAAATCAAAGAACTCGTGCATCCTTTCAAAGTGTCACTATCCTATTGTAATATATCTATCATAACGTAAACTATTCTAGTTCGTCCTCTGTGATGCATAGAAGAGAGTAAAAATAGTCACCGTGCTATAGAAACACAGAGAGACAGTGGCCAGTTCAATGTCGTAATTTCTGAGGTCAAAGTAGATTTTGATTGAATTCTCAAAATATAATTTTGAATGGAAGTGGGAAATTTCAAGTTCAAATATGCAACTATGTTTTGCAAAATCAAAATTTCCAAATTTTCAAAATGATGTTTCATATGTTTTTGTTGACAGGGTTCCTCGAAAAAAAAAAATAGTTTTAGTAACCAGTATCTACCTGGCGATTAAGATTGTCATTTCATTGTGCCCCAAAATTTTTAAAAAAATTCAGATCACTACAAAGTCGCTTTCCGCTGTCAGTCCCTATGTATGCGCAGATCTTTAAAACTACGCAACTGATTTTGATGCTGGTTTTTTAATAGATGGAGTGACTCAAGAGTAAGATTTTTATGTATATAACATGCATAATATAGTAGAGAAACACTGATAATTTTAGAGGTTTCTAATGTGATGTCGTAAATAAACACATTTTTTGCACTTACATTGCAAACGCTGGCTGAACCCTACGAGATGGTATATGTATATCTCTTAGGGATAACCCACAGTAACTATTTTTCATCCTTTACTTTTTACGAAGCGGTTTTGAGCAATACAGCATTATTCCTTATCCAATTAAGTACCTTGAATACATTGTGCATTTAATGTAGTCCAGTTACAGCATGTTCAAATGAATATTTTCGAAGATATACAGAATTAAAATGCAGGGATATAGCGATTGCGGCGATACCGGCAGGGGGGCGTCGGTGCGTGTCTATAAATAACGCTTTGAAGGTTGCGTTTCGAGCTATCCATTTGAGAGACAAAAATGGTATTAATATCATTTTCTTTTGTAAAACAATAGCACAATTCAGAAAAGTTTGCCATGTGCGGCTACGATAATCAGATTTAGATTCAGACAAGAAAGAGGGAGTTTGTGATTTTGGTCGTTTGGAAAATCAGAGTTACAATCGTTAGTAACTTTGTATATGAAGTGTTTTCTGTTGCTTTTGTTTCTCTCTTAAGAGCTAACAAGCACAATATCATTTCCTACGAGTATCATCCATTTGTTCAACTAACCATCAAATCATCAATAAATTGTTTGTAGACCGAACGTGTATCTTACCACAATTCAACCCTTAATCGATCATGGAACAGTAAATAACTCGCTATTATTCATAATTCATATATTTCGAATCAACACGAACTACCCCAGGCTGAATTTTTCATGAATTTATGTCATCAAGATAATTTGTAACCGCAAGTAATCGACTTGTGGTGCCCTTTATGCTTCCCTTTTCTTTGGACAAAACGTAACATACTGGCAGACCGCCCCCATTCCTATTGAACAGAACCCAGGGGTTGGAACTAACAATACTCTTTTATGCTGTTATTGTAGCGATCTATTCAAGTGGGTAGCTCTATTTCAACTTGAAACAGTGGCGTACAAAATGATTTGTTCTGAATATACTTGGTTATTGGAATAAACAATATTCAAAGTAATATAGCTACTTTTGAATTTTTTATAAAGGTAACGACGGAAATGATTTATTTTGTTAGCTTCGCCACACTTTGTGTTGAATCATCAATAAATCATAAGAATTGAATAACAATTTTTCTTAGAACATTTTTTTGTTTTATTGAATGATGCGTATGTTTCTAACATGGTGCATCACATTTTTAAGCTTGCTTGTTCTTGAAACCAAATATTTCTCTTCCTCCCTCTCTCTCTCTGTCTATCTGTTTATAACTTATAGGTAGGGTGATAATAATTTCAATAACAACTTTATTGATAAGAGAAATGCTAAACAAAGAAAACATATTGCTAATATGGTAGGAAAAAAGGAGAACAGCTTCTCCACTTCAATACTCCAAAGTAGTAGAGTCAAATCGGAACGGTAAGTATATTTGTGGCAGCAACTTTGTACTTACCCGACAGTTCCGATGACCAGATATGTCGGACTTTGTGCTGATAATTTCCGCGGAGACAGTTTTTCACTGAGCTTACCTCTTGTGAGTGACGTTGTTCCACCCCGAAGTAAGTAATTCTCTCCGACATCCACATGGTGCAGGATGTTTCTGTCCAGCACAGTGCACATCTTGAGATAGTCTATTTCACATCTGTTTATTCCTAATTCCACCACGATAACATGCGAGTATTATTATTTCCTGAACGTATTACAAATAACAAGACCAGAACTTGCACTCCCATCCTACCAAATGTGAAGATTACTAACCACCAAATCATTCTTCATATTTTGAAAATGTGTTTGATCTGTGGAGATCAGATTGGAGTGATTACCTCACGATATTTGACTTGGTGAGCAAGGATTATCAAAGTTTTTATAGTACTAACGACACTGTTACTTGTAACTACATGTTTTCTGGAGGTATATATTTAGAACATGTTTTCTATCGCATCTGAAACCTTTTATAAAAACCTGACTTTTTTCGAATATGGTTAGTTCTCCTATCTTAAGGGTGGAAGAAAGGCAAGTGGAATTTCTCTTCTGAAGTGTACAATTTAGACTTTTTATTTTGTGTTAACTCTTTCGCTCTTTTTAGCCCAATACTCGTGAAAACTATTTCATTGCTTTTTTCATTCACCCCAAACAGACGAAATGATAGATTGGAATATTTTAACGAATTGTTATGTAAATTATAATTCCTTTTCACATTTTCATTGATTTGTTTCTCCACTATACAACTTCTATAAATTCTGCAGTAAACTGTTTTGTTGTTAGTGATGTTATTTGCCGATAAAAATTCGTGATAACATATTTGAGTTACACAATTTTCAGTAAACATATTCAGTCAACATCTCCCTTTTTCCAACTTGAACTTGACTGACTCTCAACTTCGTTTCCCTCTTGCTATTCCAAAGCCAAACAAGATCTACGGCGCTGGTGAGAATAGTCATAAAATAAGCATCATACATAGCTTTTATTGTTCATCGCTAGAGGGGTCACATTTCGACTGATATTTACCGAATTATGATTCTGTTTGACATGTGGCAGTAGAAAACTGGAAAATTACCACAACTAGCCAAATTAGAAGTCAATCACTCGCATAAGCAACGAATCGAATGGGGTTCCGTGGATTGAAGTGAATGTAACTTGATAAAAACCTGCAAAAAACTAAATAATAGGCTTCAACCTTGTAATACTTTATTGTGTTTGGTTTTTGAATTGCGGTTTCACTCGGAATTTTCGTTTTTTCTTATATTAATAATAACGCGACGCGAAGTGTTTCAAATAATGGATGATTGATGTGACCTACAAGGCGGTTGATTATACTGTGTTGAAATATTCGAACTCATTCTTTTGTCAAGATATATTAGATTGAGAAAAAATGGTTTTGAAAATTGGTAACAGGGGTTCTCCCTATAGTGTTACGATTTCAAATAACCTAATAGGAATGATGCAAACAGTTCTTACATTTATTTTGTAATCTAAAGGTAGCTGGTATATTCAACCATTATCATATCAGTTTTAATATACCCGTTCAATGATATGTCAATACATTACCGAATTTATTCTTTCAGATATATTGAGCCAATGATTGATTCTTCTGATGTCGAGGAATTTCATAGGAACTATTTATTGAGAAAATATATTTTGTACATACCCCACCAAAATGTGGAACAGAGAAAAATAAATTTAATTGGAATGTTTATTGTATTTTTTAGATTATCCTAAAAAATTGAATGTACCAAAAATCCTTTGAAATTTTCACAGAAACAATTTTGACTCATGATAACTCGCAAAATAGATTGATCTGTTGGTAGGTATACATTTGGAAGTCAATAATTAAAAAAAATGCTTTTCATTAGCACACTTTTTGTAACTTGAAGGTTTCAACTGAATTGAAGATTGCCCCTTTGCAGTATTAGCCAAAGATTCTTTATTATATGTCAAAATTGTTGATGAATTTTCGAACTGAAGATAGAAAATACAATATTTGTATTTTATGAGTATGTTATGTGTAACAGTTTAAATATAAAATTTTGAATTATATTTTTGTCTAGACAGTCATTGCATTCTCACATCTTTTACATATTCCGATCAGAGGGATTGCAAAAGTATTTCTAGAGTTATGAAGAGAAGAGAATCGAAACTTTCTGTTTTTTACCACTTTTATTTGTAACAGCTACCACATAGTATCGGCTACATCCATCAATTTATTTCTAGAGTTACTTCTGAACATTTTTTTTCAGAAAATCTATTCTAAAACTTTCGTTAACAATTATTATTATTATTGCTTATCACACTTGGGAATCGCGTTAGTAAAGTTATATTAATGGCTAAATATGAAATTTTTACCATAAATTGATTTACTAAAACAAAAAAGTATCGTAATACTCAATGACCAACTCATTATAGAAGGTTTCATTAGTGATTTTCAATCATTGGATGTTCAATAAATAATTTGTTATAAGTAATTTGTATAATTAAGATACTTAAAAGTAGTTTGAAATATGCGGTAATTTTTCGACAAATTGAATGGTAAACTTTTTCCGCAACGGAACAAAAACAATGTCTCTGACGCCAATATACAGTGTCATCCCCAAAGTATGCACCATATGAGATACTTATTTATTGAGGGTTTTTCGACAAAAAGTTATTTCTGATAAAAGTTTTTGCATCCCTAAAACTAAACATGCACTAAGAAAATACAGTAAAACACACGTAATATACCAGGAGCCTTCAAATATTTGATTTTGAGACAAGAGTAAAGTACTCTTATTTTGAAAAATTGCGGGAAATGTTATTTCGAAAAGTTGTTCAGCATTTGTTTTATTTTTTTACCAATTATTTTTTAATGGGGAGTACGAAACAAAAATTGCTAAAACGATAAATAGACAGCATCCTGTATATGACGGTTTATTTCCCTCTAATATTACGAATTACACAACTATGGTGTAAATCACGGTCAATTTTTCGGAAGAGTGAAATAATTTACAAAGTTTTTGGTGCAAAGTTATTTTGATTTTTTGGTTACACCGAAAATTACACAAAATTATACAGTATTGTAACAAGGACTTAATATTCAATAATATCAAATCACAAAACATCAGAATAAAATAGGTATTTCGGAACCAACTCATTGATTTTCTAGAGATTATTTTAGATAATCACTTTAGACAAGAAAATCTTCAGAAAATCAATGAGTTCATTCCGAAATACCTATTTAATTCTAATGTTTCGTAATTTGATATTATTGAATATCAAGTTCTTGTTACAATACCTACTGTATAATTTTGAGTACTTTTTGGTGTTGACAAAAAATAAAAATAACTTTGCACCAAAAACTTTGAAAATTATTTTACTCTTCAAAAAAATTTACCGTGGTTGACACCATAGTTGTGTGATTCGTAATATTACAGGCTTTTCAAATGAACCGTCGTATACAGGATGATGTCTATTCATCGTACTTTTGTCCCAAAATCAAATATTTGAAGGCCCCTCGTATATTACGTGTGTTTTACTACATTTTGTTGGTACATGTTTAGTTTTAGGGGATGCACAAACTTTTATCAGGAATAACTTTTTGTCGAAAAACCCTTAAAAAATAAGTTTCCTTTATGGTGCATACTTTGGGGATGGCACTGTATCATCTCCTGATGATGCCAGCTTGTGTTTTTGTTAGATTGTTCAAATATTGTGCTACCCTCTATTCTTAATTTCCATATTGATAATTTCAACGCGTTCAAGAACACTTTATTGCGAGATGTTCACTAAACAATTTTACAAAAACGCAACACGTGTCTCGCCATATAGTGGCTTTACTGAGTAAAGACACGCTTCACTCAGTAAAGACACACCCGAAGAAGCTATTGTATGGCGAAACACGTGTTGCGTTTTTGTGAAACTGTTCAGTGAAAATCTCACAATAAAATGTTTTTTGAATACGTTATTTATGGATTTTCATCAAGTATCGGCCAATCCCATCATATATTTTGATAATTTTGGAAGAGTTCAAACTTTTGCTGAAAATTCAATTGAGAAACGCTGATTAAAAATATGTATCTGACACAATTGTTCTCGAAACACCTGCGTTGTTTGGCATCAAACAAAAGAAATCTAAGAAATGATGTCATTTGTTTTGTGCCTCATTTCGAATACTTTTCCCAATACATCTCACTTATGACCACGATGTGTGGCAAGTTTTTACGTCTGCGGTTGGTAGTATTGCTATTTATAATGGTTTTAGTGTGGTCCCATTAAAATTGGCCGAAAATAACTGCTAGGTTGGCTTCCTATTTGAACTGCAAATCTAATTTCCTCTCGGTAATTGTTAATTTCTGTTGAAATTTGATAATCTAGATATAACAGTAAAATATTGACATACAGTTTATAATTTGATTGTGCCCAGAATTCAATTCAGTGGCACAGAGTTATTTATGTTCAATTACCAAGTGCGTATTGAAGTTTTTTCCCCAGCTCTAATTTCGGACAACAGGAAAGTATGAAATAAACGATAGTTGATGTCACTAATTGATATTTTGATATACTCTTCTACCAGCAGATTGAATTGCAATTCAAATACTTCCTAAATAGTTTATCTTGATTTGTTCTATGTCAGATATTTCAAATATATTTAATTATTGTGTTTTTCATAATTGAATGCAAATTATTTTACTGAGTTTCGGTTAACTTTGGTACATATTGTTTTTCAACTCCGGCAATTGGAATATCTACATAACTAGCTATCGGTAGTCACAATATGAAATGAAGAGTTTTCACACTTTTCATTGCATTTTAATTCCTTTTGATCAAATTTTTCAATAATTATTTCAATATACATATATTTTTCGTTCAAAAATATCTATTTGTTTTCTTCTGCTACTTGCTTATTTGTCGAATAATGTGCCAAATAAATCTTAGAATGATATAATATCTTCTGCACTACAAACTGTAACTGCATATATACTTAAGAAACTAATAATAATAATGATAGCTTTATTGTCCAACAATTACCCATTTATAGGACAATACAAAATTATATTCACAATGCTAAAATTCGAACAAAGAGCAATGAATGAAGAAAAATGAGTAATCCTTATTACCTAAATTAAATACATTTTTGTTTTGCAACTCTAATAAAATTATAAAGGTTTGTGGAAAATATATCACAGTGGGAACAAAAAACTACTGAAATTCGTGCAAATAACATATATTGCAGAAATGAGCATTATATTAGTTCTTGTTCTGAGAGGCCTAAAATGAACTGAGATTATGAAACAGGTCGTGTTACGTTAAAGTTAACTTGTTCCAGGGTAAGAACTATCTGTTCTGAAAATTAAAAACTTAATAAACTTCCTTTGCACTCTTTCAATGCATATATTATAAATCTCATAGAATGGACTCCAGACGACACTTGCTTATTCGATCTTCGAACATATGTAGGTGTAACACAACAACTTCATAGCTTTATTATTATGGAAGTTTCTGCAATTTCTAATAATAAAACCATAAGCCCCTTGAGATTCAGAAAACTTTTCGTGAAATGTGTCTTCCAAATGTTGATTTTTGGTCAAATATTACCCCTAGGTTTTTGATACCAATGTTCAGTTCGTTCATATACCGAATACTATTCTTTCATTCACTTCTTTATTTTTGAGTTTGAACTGTATTATTTATTTTTGTAAGTACCTCAAATCATCATAGGAAATATCTGTGAACCTCGATGATTTTTCATATGTATCATATGTTTAGGTGATTAAAAATTTCATTAAAATTTGTGCAATAAATTGTTATCATTATCATCGATACTACCCCGTCCTTTGATTTATCCACCTTTGTTCGTGGGATTTTTATAGCCATGGATCAAACATGTTATCAACAATAAAATGAAGGATTTCTAATCAAAATGGACGCTAAGTGATCTAGCCGGCTTCCATTACAGAAATCACAAAAATATATAAGATATAACTACAAGATTCGAACATAGAATTATACCCAGTGTGTTACTTGATATATGGGCACTAAACAAAAAAAACAATCAAGATATAAAAACGTAAAGGTGATGCCCCTGATTATTATGTTCTAATTAACGATGTAATGAGCAGATTCTTGCAAGAACTTCGGTTGGAAGAATTGAATGTGAACAGGCAACACATCAATCATTCAATTCTTCTCAACTATAAATGAAGTTTCTAGTATAACATGAACATATAAGTATAGCTTGGTCCTTAAACAATAATTTCACCCAGAAATTCTCTTTATTTCTTATGTTATACCAAACCGTTAAAATGTATTTTAACGGTTTGGTATTTTAATTAATTTTCCTCTTGAAGATAATCACTTGGTGATCGAAACCCATGTCTAGGTGTTGAAATAACGATTGGGTGTTGGGAAAAAACTCCAGTAATATTCGTTACTACACCAAAGGTTCTAAACAGTGGAACACAAGCTCATGTATGTTCATTTCGATTCGAATCAATTTTCTCTTATACGCTCAAAATGTTTCTAAATTCTCTACCTTAGAGAATGTTCTGGTCACTTATTAACACCCAATGTAGATACTATGGACTGTAATTCATTGCTTATATTTCATCGCCTCTTACGAATTGTTTATTCATATGAATTGAAGAACCAGATTGATTTGTTTTTCAAGAATAGAACATAATGGAATTTGTTTTCTTCGAATGTTTTCAGTTATATAAAAATGAATTTCATATACAGCATAAATCTCACTTATTACACTTATGTATTTAAAAAAAACACTGTAAACGGAAGAATGCATCTGAATCTTGTTTTTGTGTTTTATTCTGTCCATTAGGGAATCCTTACATTTTCGTCTAACTTGGTTTGGTTATTTCTAAAAACTCTGTCGATGACATGTTCATTTTCTCTTTTGAATAAATTTTTTAGTAGTTTTCTTACATAATTAAATTTTTTCTAATAAGATTCAAATCATAAAATGGATTATATCAGCTCATATTTATAATGGTAATAATTATACATTTTTCAGGTTTGCTAAAGTATAAAATTAGACCAAAAATATTAGAAACAACAAGTCATTCTGATGTCAATGATATATTGTAAAAAACTAAGGATGAAATAAATATTAATATTCCAGCGAAAAATCGTGCATCTCCGATTTCGAGTGGTCCTGACGAAGGTAAAAGAGGGCGCCTGAGCCTCTAAGTTTAACCGTGGGGCACCACACCGTCCATCGGCACTACAAAGACTCCCCGTGGGTATAAAAAACGGCGGGGGTGCGTTCATCTCGACCGACAACTGTTGTTGAGATCGGGGCGGTTTGGTCTACGCATTCGCTATGCCAATAATTCATTTTTCAGAAGTTTCTAAAATACAGGGAGAAACACAAGAGTAAACATCGTTTCTGTTCTATGTTCAGAAACAGGATAAACTTAGATTGCACTCTACAAAAATTGAAAATATTTGATGGAATTGGCCGATACTTGATGAAAATTCATAAGTGACATATTCAATACAGTACCTAATTGAGTACCTTTTTTTTTTGTTTATCTGTGAAACCGGTTTTCAAATTACTGTACCTACCCACATTGTCACAGAATTCAGGTACTCAATTAAGTTAAGTACCTCTGTTATAACATACACTGGTGTTATATAAAGGTTTATGTAATCAATAATTTTTAGTTTGATTTACAAGTTTCAAAATGCCCTTATAGGACGAAACTGCAGTAACGTTAGTTACCAATAACAGTGGTAAAAAACACAGAAAGTTTCATTTCTCATTTTTCATGATGACTTCCTGCCACATAGTAAAGGCTACATCCCTCAATTTAATAAAATATTCATACTTTGTCGATGAAAAAATATCTTCGAGAATTTTTTTTTCTACACGTACTGTACATTAGGAATTCACTGATCAGGCAAAATTCATATAGAAAGCCAGAAAAGTCATGACTGTTGTAAAAAATATATATATCACTGCAATTATTTCACTGGTTCATTGCTTGCTTGCTATCACTGCCATGTCTTAGACTAAAATGATTGCTTTGAACATAATAATAACAACAATAGAGGAAAAAGCGGAGAAGAAAATCAGAATTTCAGCAAAAAGGAGATGGCAAAAATTTTTAAATGATGATAACACTTTGACAGGGGTATTTTTAAGTGAGAATAATTTTTGGGAAAGAATGATTTTGACTGGGATCAAATCAAATGAGGAAATGAATGTCATAACGTCATCGATGACATGGGTGGATTCCACTCATTTGTGACATGAAGTCGTAATTTCATGATTGAATTGAATGCTTTTTCTTGTAATCTCATCCAGATTAGTGCTGAAGAAGCAATAAGGCAAGGGTTTCATTCCGAAACATTGGATGTTCGCCATTGAGGATGGCAGTGTTCCATGTGGGTGAAATTTCACCTCTTTCATATACTATATTGTGTAGCAATCCTGTGAATGATATCTGATTCAATTCTCTAACGAATGTTTGGAGTACAAACTGAATAGTGAAAAGTGTTTTTGTGTATAATTCAATGTTCATATTTTGAAGGTAATGGCTTTCTTCTATTCTTTGAAAGATTCCCATATTTTTTGTTTTTTATAAAGAAGAAACCATTTCTTTCCAGAAAAGATTATAGCAAACATTTGATTATATTTGAAAGGTATAGAAATGTCACATACAGTTAAAAATCAAGTACTTAAGGGATCATGATGAATTTTCCATATCTGTGACGAATAAACTATTTAATAAATTAATGGATATAGCGTTACTACGTGGTAGGAAATCATAATGAAAAAAAAATGTAACTTTCTATGTTTATTTGTAACTAACGTTACAAATAAAAGTTGAAAATGTCCGTATAGGATGAAACTGCAGTAACGTTAGTTACAAATAAAAATGGTAAAAATTATAGAAAGTTTCGTTTCTTTTTTCTTCAATAAACAATTTCTTTCTATACACAGACACATGGTGCTACGCATGTTGTGATGATATATTTGCTATTCCCGACTTCTGAAATGTGATTCTTATCAAGGTGAAGTCTTATTTACACCTGTAGACGTAATCGCTGTTTACGTTTGACTTGATTTTCAAAGACTTGCTGAAGATCGTTGATCCGAATCTAAAGCAGGTTTAAATATTGCACTTTTGTCAAATTCTTCTGATCTATTTCGATAGTCCTGTTAGTATTAATAGTTTGAGTACTGTTGAGTCGATCTGTCATGCAACAACTCCTCGAACAATGAAAAATATCACTTCATGTCATTAATTCATCATGCATATATTATTTCATTCTCCACTACGATTTCCAGACTTATCTGCGTGTACATTTATACACACAATTCTCATTGAAAATTTAAATTTTTTACACGCAAGGAATTTTTATCATCATTGGAAGTTCAGACATTGAATGTGGAAATTCTGTTCAATAAGGTCACCTAACCTAACCTAACCTAACCTTACCTAACCTAACTATTTGCCTAAAATAGTTCTCAAATGAGACTGGCCTGAACGAATTGTTCCTTATAGATGATCTGTTCTCAAATGAGGAAGTATGTAAATTTGATGACATCTTCATGAAAAATACAGTAAATAAACATAAACAAATCAACGTTACTCTTGACGGGGATCAAGTTGCACTTTAATTGGCGCACACTGCCACGGGACTTATGAAAGATTTAGTTACATTTGGATTATTAAATGAAAATTAAATATCTTAAAGATGCTGTGAATTTAACGTGAATTTACCGTTAGCGGCAAAATTATATATTTTTTTCAATACAGTCAGCATCTAGATATATTTGAGGTTTTTCGGCAATGAAAAGTGAAGTGAAGTTTGAGAGATCCAGATTTAAAGTTATTAAGACCTTTCAACTCTTCTACTCTTGGTTTTGTTGTAACGCTATTCGAGAACTGCATTATTTGGTCGATTAACTTCGTTGACAAATAAACAGGTTAAAATTAGTGTGAATGTGCGACGTCAACATTTCAACTGTCATCTGGCGACGTCTTCTTCATAGCACATTTGTAAAACTACTCTAAGAATTTCATTTAAAAACGACTGAAGCGCGTCTTCGTAAATTGCGCGTATTACTGAGGTGTGGTCTGAGTGTGTGATTTTTAGGCAACTCGCGGTAGGAATATAATTATAGAGCTGCGTAGAAATGATTGTAATCTTCTGACAGTCGCCGTACATTTGCTGTAAATTTGAGTTCAAAGTTGTTGCTTGCATGGAATAGAGATACAATATACATACCACATATTTTACTGATTGAATTACTGTTTGTACTTCAATCAGAGACACTCAAATTGATCTAGTTATTGACGTTACAAGGTCGATATGTAGCAAAGAACGGATGAGGTTGAATATTGTAATCCAAGGCGCAGCCGAGGATTATAACAACCGAATCCGTTATTTGCGTATCAGCTGGGTGTCGTTCAAGACTTTCCGTATTCCCGCTGAAAGATTACATTTTGATTTCAAGGAAAGAACAAACCACGTACCTCGTAATTCTACAGAAAAATTCCAACATCGTGTTGTCGTGGAACATTTTAACAATATCACAACAATATTATGAACAACGTCAGTTTTTTTTGTTCGCGAGTTCGCTTCAACAACGATCATGGATCAAATTGAAAAAACTGAGGAAACAAATCAAATTTCTTTTGAAATATTGGGACAATCATGTGCAGCGAGTGTTGATTTACTGCCGAAAATAACTCAAGAGCGATATCAAAAAGAATATGAAAATTTTGAAACGGCCGTCGACCGTTAAAAAATCTTAACGGACGGATGGTGTTAACATTAACTTTTCAATTGTCATCTGAATACCGTTAAATCACAATAACAGTATGGGATTACGAAAATGGTTGATTCGACAGTTTTTTATTTTTGTAAGATTTTGGAGACTAGGTTAGTTATGAAAAACAAATGCGTTCCAAATGCGCCAGTTGCTTTCGAAACAAATGTAGTTTTTATAAAATATTAGGAGCGGTCTAGATTAATGGGCTGGTAACCTATTCTCCAGGGCCCGAAGTATCCTGGGGACCAGAAGCACACATTCAGTCATATGGAAACCTAAATGAAAACTGCAAAATTACGTGCGGTTTCTCTACCAACACACGTGTAGGATATTTCTGGAAATTAACGGATGGCGGCATTGTGACAGGAAGAAAATTTTTACCGCAAGCTGTTAATTGAGCAAGAAATTTTTCTTGAAAATTCTGCCTGATTGAAAAAAAAATCAAATCAGTTCAATTAAGTTCTATTCATACGATTAAATAGGGCGTTTCAACGAAAACTTGACCCCCTGTAAGTCAGAAACAAAAATGTAATCGAAAATTTCAAAGAACACATCAAGTTTTATTTCTAGGGGGGCTGATTCTGATATGGAGATCATACCCGAAACTTCACGCCTCTGCGATCAGCAACTACCCCCTCTATTATTTTTTTCAATGACATGGGGGGTCGAGTGATACATCATTTGAAAGGTCGTGTGTCCCTCTATTACTTTTGTAATTTTTTTCAAAATTGGCTCGTTTATTAGCGAGAAATTAAATGTTCAACGTTTTATTCAAGAAAAAAACAGAAAATTGTCGCTCATTTTATTGAGGAAATCAACAACAAATAATATCAGCGGAAACAAAAACAACAGATAAATTGTTCAAAATGACCTTCACCTAGTTCCATACAATAATACAGTTGACTCTCGAAAGCGTTCCGTACATTATTGAAGATGTCCGGTGTCAGCTATCAGTATTCCCGAACAATTCTCAGTCGCAAGTCTTCTAGATTTGTAGGCTTAGTAAAGTACACTTTCGACTTCAGGTGTCCCCACAGAAAGAAGTCCATAGGTGTGAGATCAGGTGATCTAGCTGGCCACTACACCTTCTGTCGATCCAATGCTTTGGAAATTGTTCTTCCAAAAACTGTCTTACTCAAACATCAAAATGTGTAGGTGCATCATCCTGGTGGAATGTTATTTCTTTTTCTGCTGAACTGTTTGTGTGACCATAGTTTGTGTAATCATAGGAGCTACACAGCCCTGTAATAGATTTAAGAATGTGTCTCCATTGAGATTACCTTCAATGAAGAATGGTCCAACAATATGAATACCAAGAATGCCGGCCCAGACATTGAATTTTTGTGGAGTTTGTAAATGTGTTTCTATCACCAAATGAGGATTCACATCGCTCCAGTAACGACAATTATATCTATTCACTTCACCGTTCAACATGAAAGAACTTCCGTCTAAGAAACATGTATTGTATAATAGGTTTGGGTTATTGGTCAATTCCTGGCTGAACACGCTGCAGATTGGATCACATAGAGTAACAGGTTAAGGTGTGTACACTTATCGTCTATGTTTGAATGATACTCATGTCTGTCAACTATGGCCCTGATAACATTTTCATCAATATATTTATGTGCACATGAAAATAGAGGCCCGTCAACTTTTGTCGTAGTTATTTGTGGGAATACCAGTCTGAGACTACGGCCTACCAACTCTCTAATATAGTATTGATTATTTTCCTATTCGGAATCAATTTTTAGACCTTGTGAAAATTATCAAGGATAGGGCTATCACAGTTTGTTTTCAATTTCAGCTGATGCTGAGAGGATCCAAAGTCACGTCTTCTACTTTTCTTAACGTTGAATGTAACAAACACATCTTCTACATATCAGATACCCGTTTACGAGAAGTATCTGGCTTCTAGCTCAGAACTGCTCTTGAAGAGATTGAGATTAGCTACATAGATGGAGAGAGTGTTTACCATTGTCGTACGCTCTTACGTTTTGTAGAAACTATGGTTTCTTCACCCTTAGCGAGAAATTATTGGTAGTGGATTTTTCATCCTGCCACATATTATAGGACTGAGTAATAGAAAATTAGTTTAGACTATCAATCAGTTGGTGTCTAGAACAGTGTGGCAGAGTTCTCTTTCCTGTGGAAGAATGTTTTTGTACAAACTGTTCCATGACTTCCATTGTGAATTCAAAATGATTTCATTCTTTGACAAATTATACTTTATTATCGGGCTCATCATTTCAAAAATTTGCAGCAAAATATATTTCTTATTCAATGTTTCATTGATGATCGAAATTTAAAAATCTGTATGATGGACATGTATCATGTTCTTATTTGTATGTATAGTAAACACATACAAAACTCTTTTCTCAGCGTTACAAAACACAAAAAAACTTCTAGAAAAGTTGGTTAGTGGAGCAAATCAAAAAAGGAATCATGTCCATTCAAGATGCTATTCATAACATGTGAAGTGACTGAAAAAATAAAAATCCTGATAAGGTAGTCAAATTTCTGAACCCCCTGTATAATTGTGAGCTTGTTTCGATTGATGGGTTTCACATAACCAGGACTGGATGGAGTGAATAATAAAATAAAGAGTTTCATAGGTAGTTGCCTTTTGTAAAAAAATACGTAATTTTTATGTGGTGTCTCTTCGAAAAAGCTCTATTGTGGTTCCTATTACCCATACTTCGTTACAATGATTTATGTATTACAAAATTCACATAAAATGCCATCAAGCTCATTCAAGAAGGCAGACGAAAAAAGAAAGACCAGAAAATATGTGGAATCGGTCAAATAAAAATTTGACATTTACACATTCAAGCGCTTTGAGCCGTCCCGCCTATAAACTACAAAAATCTTAACACCTGAATATATAAAAATATAAAATATTTATAAAGCCGTAAAACACATATTAAAAATAATATTTATATATCTGAAAAAGGCCGCCTCAACGTTTTACGGCCCGAATGAGTTGTTTACGACGACCGCCTCAAAACTCAAGTTGGCTATGAATTCTCGTATAAACCGAGTGAGCTGGTGCCCGTCACCATTTCAGATATTTTAAACTTTTTTGTTTTCTTTCTTTGAATGCATACTTTGCCTTTTCATAAATTACATCACCGTAAAATCGCCCGACTTCAGTTTTCTCTTTGACGTCAACCAGATTTTCTAAATCTTTATTGTGAGAGTTTTCAGATGAAGGGTTTATAATCGCATCGCATACGTTATCGAAGGGCACGTGGTGGATATATCATGTTTTTCTTTGTCTACAATAACCAAAGAAAATATATGATTCAACATGATTTTTCTACTTTGAAAAATAGGAAAACCTATAAAGTGATTTAATTATGAAAACCGGCGTACCTCAAGGAACAGTATTGAGACTTATATTTGTTATGTTGATGATACTAGCATTATTTTTACAAATTCTTCTTGGCAAAGTGTCAAAAAGTACGGCAGAATCCGAGATCAACCAATAAATCTCACAATCAAATTACATAATATATCATGTGATAACAATGGATCTTATTACTGTCAGTAATTATGAATATAGAAGTCTATTCACTATCTGGGAATATTGAAGGTTTCGTGGTAGTGGACAGACGATAAAGATAACGAGTGAAAGAAATCTATATGTGAAAATGTTTAACAAATGTGAAGTGAAGGCCCGCTTCATTCACACCGGTCTTCAGGCCGGGTGGTTCTGATAACCACGTAAAGGAGGTCATGTGCGAACTTTGAAGTAATGAAGTATTTTCATTTACAAACATGTGAGAAAAAACTAGGGGGTGGCAGCATTGTCTCGGGTAAGACTGCTGTGTCTCCTGTCAATTATTGACAGGAGGATTTTGGCCCAATGCGCACGAGAGGAAAGCAATGGCCATACAAAGAGTGAGAGAGAGAGAGAGAGATCTCGGAGTATTTTTAAATCAACATAAAAAATGGACTGAACACAAAAGCTATATTGAAAAAAATTTACAGGTTTTATTATATAAACTTTATAATATTTTCTCACGAAAGCATTCATTGGTATTATATTCTTTAACATATGAGTCAAGTTTAATTCATACGCTCTTTCCTTCAATTTATATCTACCAATTTTTAAAACGAATATTTCATGAACATAATAAAATTTCGGGTCTGTAACTCACAAAAGAATACCAATTCTAATACCTGATCAAATACAATTTTTTAATTGTTTTTTTTTTATTTCAGGTGTGGTTTCAAAACAAAAGATCCAAAGAGCGACGACTCAAACAGTTGACGTCGATGGGTCGGGGTCCATTTTTCGGTGGTTCAAGAAAAATGCGAGGCTTCCCTATGAACCTTTCTCCTGGAGGCTTAGAAGACGGCCCACCAGGATTTCCGTATTTCGCTGATGGTAAATTCGAATTCGGCTATGGAGGCCCACCTTTTCATCCTCATGATGGACCGTTTTTCGCCGGACACCATCCGGGAGGAGGACCTGGAGGACAAGGTTTACCTTTTGGACAAGGAGGTATGATTCAATTTCAGTAAATGTGTGATACATTTTATTCAACATCAACATGTATATTTCAATTACCCTTATTGAGACGTATCTGAAATTGAAAAAACCTTGTTGAAAGATTTTCACACCATTATAGATTAGCTTTCTCTCCAAAATTAGTCACCATTCAAACACGTTTTGTGGTTTTATAAAGTGATAATATAAAAATCTACCATATTCAATGAACAGTGAAAAAGAAAACAGATCAAATACCTTTAAAACCCATTTGTTGAGAAGATAATGCAAAAACAGGTAGATATTCAATCCAGGGGAAATATCTTTCTATCATAATCCCTACGGTCATTTCTCCTTCTCTGCCCCTTGCACACCATAATTTAAATTGGGAAAGTACTAAGGGTGATATATCACTAAAAAGGTAATTTCATTAGAAATTTATGCATGTAACTGTTTACTGAATAACTTTTCTTTTTGGCGGAAAAAATAACTGTTCGCCATTTCAAATTATTATACTTCATCTGAAAGATAATGTGAACAAATCATAAAATGATAACAATAATTTCACAAAAGTCATTTCATGCAATCAAAACTGGAAAGCCGTGCATAATATCTGTCAGTTCAAACTACATTAATTCACACTAGATGTTCTCCATTAATTGCTATACAAGAGTATGAGTCTCGAAACGTTTTCTGACATATTGGAGCATTTCTGCGCCAAAATGGAAAGTAACATAGTGAACGATCACGTGTATGACGCAATTTGTACTTTCTCCAAATTCTAAGGGTGATGGTCACCATAAAGCGTGTGAGGAGGTACACTGATTGAGGTTAGGTTTGGTTAGGTTACTTCCGAAGTGAGTGGGTCTATTGAATCCTCCACCGCAACCCGCAAGGGTTTATTGTGGCTCACACCTATTCACACTCGACCAAATAAACCTAGCTTCTCAACTAAGCCGATTAGTTTGTATGGTGAGTGGTCTTACGGATCAGATAGCAACAGTATGGCTTTGCCGAACCCTAAAAACCTTATTCGGATCCCAGTATGTACTCTGCTATTTCATCATTTTCCAAACAGAGGCGACAAACACTGTCTTCCGACAGTCCGAGTCTTTGCATATGATAATTCAAATGACAGTGACATGTAAGAAGGCCTGTTAGACATCGTAGTTCATCCCTACTGTAGTCCAACAACTGTCTAGTAAAAAGCTTCGAAGAGTGAATAAACACTTTGGAGTGAGGCAATCTTGGAAGATTCTGCCAGAAGTCCATAAATCTTCTTGCCTTTCAGGTGTTCAATATTTGTTTGGCAAAGCCTAAAGCGATGCCGATGATAGTTTCTGGTCCTATGAAGCTGCTTGCAGCACCTTCCTTTGCAAGAGAGTCAGCAACCTCATTGCCATCCAGGCCAATATGGCCAGGAATCCAGACCAGAAACAATCTGTTAAGTTTTCCTATTGAGGAGAGTCGTTTTTGGCAATTTGCTACCAATTTAGACGTTGCTCGGTAGGAGCCAAGAGCCTCCAACGTCGCTTTACTGTCCGACAATATTTTATTGATTTGTGTATGAGGTTGGATTCTTTCGATCTCTCCGCACACAATTCAATAGCGTAAATTTTCGCTTGAAATACAGTCGCATAGGTTCCTGGGCAGGTTGATACCTCCGGAAGGTGTTTTGATCCATCTGTGAACCAACAACTGTCTGCTCTTAATATTTCCTTCTCCGGGAGGATCCAGTACTCTCCACCCGGGAACAGTACTTTATAAGGCAGTTCGTAGTTGACAGTTGGAGGCATAAAGTCAGAGGTCATTTCGAAAATGCTGTGACTTCCAGTATCAACCAACAGTCTGTTGCACTCTGCATTAAATTGATTAGTGCAATTGACAATGTGCACAAGTCTGTATGCAGTCCATCTAGCCGGTCTCTCCAAAAAAATGTGTAGAGGAGGTAGATCTAGAAGGATCTCCTTGGCCGGTGTGGTACTGATGGTACCATTGATGAGGTTTGAGGTTATGATAGAGAGATTTTTCACTTGCATTGAGAATCGACCTCTTCTCGCTTTTTTGTCACAAAAAATATTTTTGTTTCTTATTTGGTTCCTCACATTCTATGTGGTATATACTGTTTGTTAATGAAATATAATGGTTTCGGAAAGAAAGGTTTCGGCTTAATACTTCTCTTCCTTCACACAAAACTGATCCCTCCGTAAAATATACCCCTTTTGATTTAAATAATGTTTCAATTTTATTGACCCCTATTTCAATAATATTGTGCAAAAAATATGGTTGTCTCTGTCCCTAAAATCTGAAAGTACAAGATCCAAAACCATACAGTTCTGAAAGATTTCATATCTTATATCTTGAACCAAAAGAACACCCTCTGCGAATTATCGTTCCAACAGATTGAACAACCTTTCGTTATGAATGTTTCCTCACCAATACTATATTTTATGATTTCAGGAGGACCAATGGATCACTCAGGACCAATTCCTATGGGTGCTGGAGACTTTGGAGGAATGCCTAACGAACAAAACCAATTCATG
The DNA here is from genome assembly GCF_025532065.1 of Leptinotarsa decemlineata. Lineage (NCBI taxonomy): Eukaryota > Metazoa > Arthropoda > Insecta > Coleoptera > Chrysomelidae > Leptinotarsa > Leptinotarsa decemlineata. Next base: position 6,708,401 of record NW_027412694.1, on the reverse strand, counting down.
CCACAACAAGGTCCAGGACCTGACATGATGCAGGGTAATGGTGGCGGTAGGGGTGGAAGTCCCGAATTCATGTCTCCTGGAAATTTCTCTGACAACCCCCAGCAACTCAGTGAAGGATTGGTGTGGTAGCTGGCAAAGGCTCTGGCGAAAAGAGCCAGAGAATGAAATTTTTATTATCAGCGAAGGTGATAGCTATCGTTCAATGATCTACGTTGAATTGGTGTTTATGGAGAAAAGTCAAGGATGCAAACTGAATTCGAGTTGAGAACTATTCCAAACAGTTTATTATTTCTGATCATTTACATTTCATGTAGTTCATATATTATGCCATTTCTAAATCCTAGAAAATCAAAAATTTATTGAATAATGTTTGTTACACCCATCAACGCACTGTACACAAAATTCAATTGAAGCTTATATATTTCTGGATTGACCCATAGTTTTCGTAATATTTTGCATATGTTGAATATTTGGTAACTCCGTGCAATTTGAATATTTGTGAAATGGAATTCACCTGTTATCTGTTTTTATTAAAAATTGTTTGTACATATAATTAGTTTAAAAATAGTATTTGTTTCATAAAATAATGAAATTTGTAAATACTCCCCCACTATTCATTATTTTATAGAACTCTTCTTGGTCCCGTGTAATGTTTTGTACATTTTCCAAATCCTAAACTTAACTAAGTGCCAAGCAACATGCAGAATGACATATTCATTGTTTCATCTATCTTACTACATTACGAACCCCAAGCAGAAAACTCACATTATTCAGGGCTGCTCTGCTATTTTATACTATGAATCTGTCAGACTGTTAATCCGTATTTATGTATAAAAACTAATGTACTATTTATAAAATGAATGTATAAAGAACAAAGTAGTTATATCCTTGTATATATATTTGGAGTATTATTACATGTTATGTTGAAATTATTGAGATACTTTTCTCGAGAATATCGACCCGTTTGCGTGAAGCAGGTTGATTTTCTTGAAATATCAATGCAGATACTTGCCTAGTTGTCGTACAAAATATTTGTACAAAACTATTAATTGCTGTAAAAAATCCATCCGGATATGCATATATTAGTGTAAATTGTTAATATTAGATGTCTTAATAAATCACACATTCTATATTAAACATACTTTTTTTATCCCAAAAATGTCTTACTGTTTTTTCTCGTTCATAATTGTTCATCAATGGCGATTAATAAATTTTCATTTTGAAGGTTTCTCTTCCGTTAAATATACACTATAGGTGCGGGAATTCATAAGCTTGAAAATGTATTAAAAACTATCGCGTGGGATTTCAAAATCTGAAAACTTTCGTGAAAAAAAATTTGAAGTATTTTGAAACATCAATGCCACTAAAATACTTCGAGGTCATTATTTCCCTTATTCGAGTGCCGAATCCATAAATACCAGATAACTGGCTTCAATTGTTGGATTTGCGTTCATGTAAAAGAAGGATGTTTCGTTTTCGATTAGTCACCCTGTACATTTTATATGTATCATTATTAAAGGATGACCAATTAAAAAATAATCTTTTGTGATGAAGATGAAATGTTAAATTGGAAGGGTAGATTTTTAGGAGAGATTAATTTTTGGGAAAGAAATGTTAGTTTCAAACTTTGCAGATCATTGCAAAAAACTGGAAATGGTCGAGATTACAATTTAGCATCGGATGTAGAATTTGAAAAAAAATTTGATTTTTCAGTCAGACATTGAAGGTCCTTATCAAATCTTGGCTCTGCAATTGACAGCCGTGAAGAACCTCTTTGGTCTTCTATATTCATGGATAAGTCTTCGGCCGATTCCACCCATTCCATCTTCGTGAAGTGGAATTTCATCGACCTCAGGTTCATCATTCAGGAGAGTTGAGACTAACAATGATGGGTTCGAACAGCTGTCTGATGTTGGAACTTGAATGCTTGAAAATGAATTTAAAATTTCCATTTCGTTTACCAATCATTTCAGTGATAAATTTCTATATCAATGAATTGATTTTTGAGAATTTCAAAAATTAGGGAAAACGGCAAATCACTGTTTCAAAGTTCCATTTCTATTTTGTGGTGGACAATCTTTTAGATACACCTGTGTTTTTCAATGCTCCAATTACTTTTTTTCAACGCGATCATTGACTATTGCTATCATCAGATCATTATATTCAAGCGTTTTACTCTTTTATTTTATTTTTTTCTATTTCTCAATTTATCACAAATTATGAAATTATGAAACAACAAAAATTAATTGGGCTCCGGAGCGACTCGATTGAATCCAGTGGCTCATGTGCTTTTTCAGCTGCAAGAAAACCTGGAAAAACCTGAAGCACCACATCATCTGAAGATCTAGATCTGCCAATGCCATCTCTTTCATATAATATGATATAATATGATATGAGTACCACTGTTATTCAAACTCCCATCGAATGTATGTGACCAATACTTGATGGAAATCCATACTATAGTATACTATACCTGTCCAGCAGCATAAATACTGGACCCGAAAAACAAGGTTATCAGTGTTCACTTGGAACTGAACGAAGCCAGCGACGAGACTTGGGGGTCAGGTAGGTTACGACCCCGTCGTCGAGTCATGTAACTTCAGTTTCAAGTGGTTCTTGAGAATGGCTTCAAAGCAGAAGCTAAAACATCGAACAGATGAAAATTACATGGAAACAAAATAGTGAATAGTAGAATTCAAACATAACCACTAGGCAACAAGCATCACTATTCGTAAATCCTACTCATAAAAGACACATCTTGGGTGAAAAGGGGATTAATAAACTTGCTCCCTTCAAAAAAATGATTGTATCTCAAACAAAAATGAAAGGAAAAAGAAAGAAGAAACGTGCCCTTCTTTAGCCAACGATGTTTTCGATTACAATCTCAGTTTTCGGACAACAGGTAAATTTTGAGATATCAGGTAAAACATGTAAAATTATTACAATCTCAGTTCTTGGAGAGCATGTACAATACACGCCACGGCTGATGGCAAGCGATCGCTCAGGTTCAGACTCTCCTAACTAAATTACTATTAGATTGCGATGAGCCCCTTGGCGGCCAGTGTCGTACTTGTAATAAGTTTTAATTATGGTAGCAAATGGAACATGACATCTTCGTAATTTCTTTTCATATTTTATTTAGTATTATAGGTAGAAGTACAGTTCATCAAAATGTTATGTAATGGTACACTTATCCAAAAATGAACTTCAATAAGTCACTATCTGAATACATTTTTTTTTCATCTTCACTGCTGCTTGTGCTGCTATCATCATTGCATTTATAATCACTGGATTTATCTGTGGATATTTTAATTTCTTGGAAGAGATTTGGTGAAACTTGTGCTCCGCCAGTTTTCTCACATCTTCCAACTTGGAAGTTAAATTCTTCTGGGACACTTTGTTTTTGATAGAAGCCCAAATGAGTTCATTGGGATTCGAATCCGGATGGTAGGGTGGAAGTCGCAAAACGTTATGTCGGTGTTCAAGCAGAACATCATCAAATTTGGGTTTGAATATGTTAGAGGTGAACATAATGTTTTTTTGGTGCAGCCACTTCACCATGTCAGCCTTTCTAGAATTTGTGTTGGGGCTGAATTAATTTGAATATTATAGTATACAGCACTATCGGTTATGACTACCGAATTCATAGGTAAATTTGGGATTTACTTTTCTTGTAACCATTTACTATAATTTTCAGAATTCAATTCTGAATGATAATCCCCTGATGTGGTGCCCAATTCAAATATAAGCTCACAATTGAGTATGAAGCCCATGTCACCTTCTGCATGGACAATAATGTGTCTTGTTCCCTTCACAATATTTTTAAATAACCCTTTGGTTATGCAGGCATATACATATGCAGGCATATCGATCGTAAGATATTGAAAACCAATAAATATAAAACTAATCTCGAAAAAAAACTCATTACAAATTCTATATTTAATTCAAACTATCCTGAAAAACTTACCAAATGGTACGTTTTTCATTGGTATGAATTGTGCCTGAAATGTCATCATGGTCTTATTCAAATCTTTTTGACCGTCTGTTGATAGATGAAATGTGTTGAAAATTTTAATTGCATCCGGTCTGAAAATTACCTGGAATTTGCATTTTTTACTTTTTGGTTTAATTGTAAGCTGGGCCGCTAATAAATACCACTCAAACAGTTGCACCAATTTTCCCAAGTAGTAGATGGATTTCTACTAATCAAAACGAGTATTATTGTTGCATGGGATTCAATCTATACTTATAAATGCGAAAGCAGAGTTGGGTAGTATCCGAATACTTCTGTATTCGGATACAGTATCCGGATACTTTATATGTATTCGAAAGCTGTATTCGTATATTTTTCAAATTTTGTATTCAGTATCCGTATCCGTTGCCAAATTTGTGAATATCCGAATACCGAATACTTTTTTCGATCTTCGGATACTTTTACATTATTCGATGAATGAGAACCAGACCAAACAGCCCCATTTTATGCAGGCGTATCTTGTCGCATTTTGCCGGGCATCTTGGAAAACGGTGAAAGACAATTTTAGCACTTTGCCACCTCGAAATATGAGTTATTAGAGTGCCTCATTTATAAAAAATATGCAGTAGACCCCACTTGGAGCTTGTTTTCTTCCGTTTACGGGGTTCAGCATCCTCGAAAACGGAGTGAGGTAAGGCGGTGAAATCTTTTACCGCCTTATCTCACTTAAAGATACCAAGTACCAATCAATCTCGTTGAATCAGAATCTATGCTGTTTGTGCGTGGCCATTTCATCATTCCCATATCAATTATCCATTCCTTATAAAGAATCCTGATAAAATTAATTTCATTTGTGAAAATTTTTTGTACCCATTTTTTAATAACTCTGTATAATTAAAAATGAAATATTCGTTAGATATTAACGTTAGATTTGTTACAAGGTGAAGATAATGTATGTTTTGGATACTTGTTGCCCAGTCAAATTTCCTTAATTAACAAGTATAAAAAACTCATTGCCCAAACTCAAAATAAATTGAAATATGGAGAACATTTAGCAAAAATGTGCATAAAAAATTTAAATACTCGTTTTGATAAAATTTTAAATTTGAAATGGGAAGATCCAATTATAGCAGCAGTTCTGATTACCAAATTTAAACTAAAGTGTGTAAAAAAATTGTGAAAAATCCAAAAAATCTTTGTAAGATATTAAAAAATGTATAATAAATGTTGCAAAAAAACAGATGTAATATGAATCTTACAACGAATCAGATGGAAGCGGGGACCAAAATGTGGACGACTTTTTTGATTCCACGGATTCCCAAGAAAACCAAGAATTAGGCACTGTAGGCAGTAGTAGTACTATGAACGAACAGGGTACTGAGGGTACCTTTGAAAATAGCAATGAAACTACAAAAATTTAGCTGGAATTATTAAGACATCTGAAAGACAAAAGAACGAATTTACAAGTATTAAATGAATACCCAATATTAAAGAAAGTGTCACTCAAGTATAATACATGCTTCGTAATAATAATACCTTCGTCAGCACCAGTAGAAAGACTTTTCTCTTTTGCAACTATGATTGATACGCCAAAGAGAAAAAATTTAAGTGATGAACACTTTGAGGTATTAGTACTGACGAAGGAAAATTCAAACTCAAAGGTAGTATTATAGATATAAATGTCACATCTAGCGAACAATGTGGTAAAAGCTAAAAATTTTTTTTTTACTGAAATATTCTTTGTTGACAAAATAAATATAAACAGTTTTTTGAGTTTCTTTCATTTCATATATTTTTTATTACTTTTTGTTTTTGATATTCATCCCTAGTATTTTTACTTGTATACATTAAAACGTCATTTTAACTCATTCTAAAAGTATCCATAAAAGTATCCGAAAAAAGTATCCGAATACTTATATCCTAGTACATTTTCAGGTTTTGAGTTTATCACGTTCAGACAGCCGCGCTGAGACTTTGTTTCTGAAACGAAATCAGCGACTTTTACTACTAGTTGATTTTTGCACCAAAGTAATACAATTTTCACATCAATATTGGTGTTATTTCTCATTAACAATATTTTGAATATCGCCAGTGACTATACGCGGTAATAATTCTGAAGGGTTGACTGGATCACCCATACTATCTCCATTACCGCAGTTACCCACCGATAAAACAAAACAAAAACAATCGACCATCAATTTCAAAAAATAAAGAGAAGAATAGCATCGACGAGCGCTCCTCCTACACACCGTCACGTCCTCAGAAGCACGTCTTCTCGGCCTCCTGGATGCCTCTCGCACGGAGAGCCCCACAGCCTACTCTATAATTAGAGAGCGAGCTTCTACCTTAATAATATCCTCGTCGGTCGGCTCCACGGCCTCTCTTCAGATTATAGTGTTTTATAGTTTGCCAACTTCCAGTCGGATGACCACGGAGGTCATCGTCTAATGTCAAACAGAAATCTCGACGTGTCTTTATCTTTTTAAACTGTTGCATGTACCGTTACAATCGTACAGGGATATGCTTTCGAAATATGAAACTTGTTACGTGTTTAAAAATATATAGTAGCAAGAATCCCCAGAAATATTTATTCGAAAGGTCGCATTGTGAATAGCACAAACTTTGAATTCAATACAGCGCAAAGAACTTTTTAAATATTTTTGGAGCTCTTCATCATCACTTTTCCTTTTCTTTATTTAAAACACTTTTCCCACACCATGAAACATATCAATTATTGCAACGCGATTCGCTAACAAAGTTAGCATCATCAGGATACGACTAAAACAGTCATATCTTGCAATGAGCGTCGAAAGTCAGTACTTTTGTGTGCCATAAGGGTTCAACTGATTCATCTAACTTGAAGCCAGAGTTTCCAATTCTACCTATAAAGTCCAAATTAATATTTATTCATAATGAGCATAATAACTTGTGATTTGTTTTTGAGTTGATTACAATTTTAGTACAATACTCGAGTGTCTGAATTTGAATTTATCAGTGCAGTGTCAGCCAATTGCAATATATTCAATATTATGTACTACTATTGAATCCATAATGATTTTGGTCTAGACATGAGTAGGTTCAAATTGAGTGGATCTAATCAACCGCAACCGCAAGGGTTTATTGTGGCTCACAGCTATTCACACCACTCGACCAAATAAACCCAGCTTCTTAATGAAACCGATTAGTTTGTATGGTAAGTGATCTTTCAGGTTCGGCTCTGCCGAACTCTAAAACCCTGATTCAGTCCCCAGCTTGGCACAAAGTACATGCTCTGCTGTTTCATCCTTAATGAGGTGGTCGGATAGTCAAGGTGCAAGATTCCCACCTTCATACCCGCGACAACCTTCCCATATGAGGGTTTTTGCACGTCAGCTACACCTAACGATACCTTCGATTCAACCGTGCAGCCTAGCCGAGTGACTAGGGAAAGAAGACCAATGACGGCAGAGCCCCGCATTACTGTGACAAGGCGATGCTACGACGAGAGGGCGCCCGGTATCTCAAAGGTTCCGTTAGAGACAGCTGATAGGCTCAGTGCCATTCATCCTCTCGGCACGGATACACACACCTTAGGATTAAGTCATCGCTGGGGTGCCATTCAGTAAGGAATAACAGAACCACAAGAGATTCTGTCATTCTCGTATCTGTATCTGTAGAATAGGGAGAGTGAGTGTAAGCCCACAGCACTTAGGGTACTTTTGACCCATTGTACATCCTCCCGATGAGTTGTCCTTCTAGGTCATCGTCCATCCTGTCCTTTCCAGGAAGATGGACAGGTCACTGGCAGACATCTCTTTTTTATCCGCAAGTGTAGGCCAACACTCGCCGTATCCAGCGGGGCTACGTGGAAGCAGGCATCCGATAGCCGGTTTGCTCAACCCCCACATCCCAACGGAATCATAAATTCACTGGCCAGAAATAGCATGCACAGTGGTTCAAGCAGTGTAAGATGAACAAGGATAGCCAACCCGCCGAATGGACCCTAAACTAGATGTCAAAATTCACGAATTCAAAAGATGCGAGCTGCATTGTTTTAGTTGATCATTGAGCGTTTTGGGGTTTTTGTAAAATTTGTTTATTTTCAATGCTTCCAACAATTTCATCTCCATGTCTTCATTGCACGTATGAAGCATTTTAAAGATTTTTTTTATTGTGTGGTTTGTTTCTTATACATGTCCAAATATAGATGATTTTTTATCTGATATCATATGCTCACGGAACCTCATGTTAAAATTCCTGCCTGTCTGGCCTGCATACACTGCTGGACAGTCATCACATTCTAGTCTATAATATGTCCGATTTTTTCCACTTATCCCCCTTGGGTTTTGCATTGAATGACATGTTCCCTGAAGTATTCTCATCAGTAAATAATGTAATTATGTAAGTTTTCAAAAAAATCTTTGTTTTTGGAGAGCATTCCCGAATAGCTCATGCTAGCATATTTCTCAACTTCCTTAGGTTCTTGATGCAGGTATAGTTCGTCCTTGCTCAATTTTTGGTTCTTATGGTAGATATGTTTTACAATAAGGTTGGTGGAAATATGGTTGTTGTATGCTATCTGCTTCATGATCTTCATTTCTTCTCGAAAAGCCTCCTCTAATAACGGAATCATGAATGCTCTATGTATCATTGATCTGAAAAACGATAGTTTATGTGATATTGCACTGAAAGAATCCATAAGTATTGCACAGTCCGTGAAAGTGTTTTTCTATAGATGTTTAACTGTGATTTATTATTGATTTTTGTAATAGTGAGATCCAGGAAGTTGATGCTGTTGTCTTGTTCCATTTCAACCATGAATTTTATGTTGTCGTGGGAAATGTTAAGGAAATTTAAGAATTGATTTACCTGTCCCTTCGAGCCGTCGAAACCTACTAGGGGAGTTTCTGAACCAGAATATTCAAGTAAAACTTTATTGCTATATTTTCTATAAAGAGTTCACAACATTTTATTACAGAGTTTGTGTTGAACCTTTTCAAATAAGCTGTTGAATAAAGAAATGCACTTTCACTAGTTCGGACTTCCATTGTCTATTATATAAAATGATTTGAAATCTCTGAAACAAGTAAAAAAGAATAATTAAAAAGAATAGTTGAAAATAACAATTATATTAAGCAACAATAAACCTGAAATGAAATGATAGTGAAATAACCTACAAGTAAAAATATAATAATTGAATAAATAAAAATTAAAGGAATGCAAAAAGAAAATAATAAAAAATAAAAAAGTGTAGAGATTCCAAGTCACGTTAGTTCACGACGTTTCGATTGTTGGTATCTACAATCGTCTTCGGGTGATGACTGGACTGATTCCTACTTTCCATTTTCCGCTTCACTGATTCCGTGAGAGATGACCGATTTGGCGGGAGTTGGTCATTTTTCGTTTGATGATGGGTTTCCATGTGTTTCGTATATCTACGCTGGCCTGGCTGAATACGTTATTGGACAACATGTATGCGGCTTCCTTAAATTTTCTCCTGAACCAATGTTCCTCTCTGTGCAAGATCTCAGCTTGGGACCACTCGATGTTGTGTTGATGGGTCCAAACATGGTCTGCTATTCCTGATTTGCTGGTTTCTCCTCGCTGTGTGTGCTTCTTGTGCTCGGCAATGCGAACATTCAATGGCCTCTTAGTTTCACCAATATAGGATTTTCCGCACTCACAGGGTATCCGGTAAATGCAATTCTTGGAATCGCAGTCCGCGTTTGGGGGCCTGGTTTTCGTGAGGCTGCTACGGATAGTGTTACCGGATCTGAAACAGGTTCTAATGTTGTACTTGGAAACAATTCTTCTTATCCTCTCCGATAATCCTCTGATGTAGGGAAGTGCAAGCACTGGTTGTGACGGCTTCTCTTCCTTGCGAGGCTCCTGCTGGGATCGCCACTTTCACCCGTCATAGCCAACATATATATGGAGTGGTTTGAAACTCTGGCCATTGAAGAAGCCCACAAGAAACCTCGAGTCTGGTTGAGATATGTTGACGACACCTTCATAATATGGAACCTCAAACAAAGAAATGCACTTTGCGGATTTGTGAACCGCGCCCGTGGGTTGGGCTATCTATCGGGCGCGCCCCCAGGTGGCGGATAGGGGAACGGCCAGGAGACCGGAGGCCCTGTCCGGAAAGCCAATGTGGCCTTACGGACGGAGTCGCCAGACTCCTGGTTAGTGGCAAAAATAAGTAGGGTAAGGGGAACTGAAACCCACCAAGAGCCTTTGTAAAACATGCCACCGTGGATCTGCCTACCCAAGGTAAGGTGTAAGGAATCGTGCCGACAGCTGAATGGCCGCAGGGTGATATGCGGTCACGAACGATCCCCTTGGGAAACTGTGCGAAACCTCATTGTAATGAGCTTACCTCTGGTAATGCGGTGCTCCGCCAGAGGTGACTAACTCTTACCTTCTTACTCGTGGGAACACACGTGAATCAAACAACAGAAACAACACAAACAAAAACCAATCCCGAGGCTGGACAGAAGTGCTCACCTCAATCTAAGGCGGTGGCTGGGGATGAACAGAAATGTTCACCCCAATCTACCGCTTGGAATGAGGCTGGACATAGCAGATCACCTTCAACTTCCTGCGGCGGGTGCCAAGAGGTCTGTCTTGGATAAAGGCAAGGAACCGGCTGCCCCTGCAGGAAAGCTTCCTCACTTTTTCACCTTCACGGTGGGAACCCCAAGAAGGTTGAAGAAGCCGCCCAACGACAGTAATATCGCTGCAACTTCCAGAACCTTCGCGGAGGTCACCGTGAGACACCTCTAGGTTGCCAAAGAGAGTGTGTGTTCGGCGGGTCTTGGCCTACAACTGCCAATATAAAGGAGATGTCTCCTAGTGACCTGTTTACCTTCCTGGAAAGGACAGGATGGACGATGACCTAGGAGGACAACTCTTCGGGAGGATGTACAATGGGTCACATGTGGCCTAAGTACTGTGAGTCTACACTCACCCTTCCTACTTTACAGATATCAGATTTGTGAACCGTGAATATCTCATCGATAAGTCTTACTAACTACGTCATCATGGATTTTCATTAAGTATCAATCAATTCGCTAGCTATATTAAGAAGTAAGTTACTTATGTGAGTAACAATTGATTTTTATTACTGAATAATAACTTCTTGGTACCTGAGTAATTCAAAAATAATTTTCTCCTATTTTATTTCATTGTTATCAATATATTTAATAAATTTCAATCAGATTTCTTTTAACGAAATGAAAAAATATACCCCGGAATTACGTTGTCACAAGAACAACATTTATATACCCCAAAATTATCAACTAACAGTTCAAAGTGGGAAAACGTTTTTCTTTGTCGATCCGATTTTGAAGCTAATACCTACGTGTCATGCTAATCCAATTTTTCATAGGCAGAATTGTTTCCACAAACATCTGCCCTTGAACGAGGGCGGGATCAGAATTGAGATCAAAATTGGCATCACGAAAACAACGAACATTAGAGGTAAACGAATGGGGCAAATAATAAATGTGGTCGGAACACGTCAACTGCCTAATAAGTTGTATGGGAATAGAAGGCTGCGAATGACACTCATCAAAGTTGCGGACTGGCAGCCAGGAGACTTCGTATGGGCTTTGAGCAGTGAAACATTTGAGGAGAAACGAAAACGATTGAATCGTATAACTCTTGCAATATGAAATGCTTCATTCATTGTTTGATCAATTGGAAACCAATGAATTCCACATGAAAAAAATGAAGGTTTCAGTTAAAATACAGGGTAGTTTGAATGGTGGCAACAAAATAGGTCTAGTTATTTTTACTGTAGAAGCTGGATAGAAATAACTTTTGAAGAAAAAATCACTATCCCATATTCTTGAAATAATTGGAATTAAATGGGTTATTAATAATTTTGGACAGATATAAAGTAATTTAGGTGATGACATATCTGATATTGTTTATTTGAATAAATACTAATTATCAATTTCCAAACGGAAATATTTCCCGGGAAGTTTTATTCAGTTACTAAATTATTATTGATAGTTATTGTATGCAATTTGACAACTTAAATTCCAAAGAAATGTGGCTTCAAATTTATTCATTTTCGCATGAAGTGATTCATATCATATTCACTTATTTTTTGACCATCAAATTTGAAAATTAAATGTGTTTTGATTTTACCTGTAAATTAGGTAATATTGGAAATATCCATTCTCGAAGAACCAAATTAAAATTCAAAATTTTTGTCTGTCAAACTCTTATCTATTTTTTTGCAACAACGACACAGCTGACTCATGCATATTATCAAAGATCAACAAAACACCAACTATCATTATACAGAATGTAACAATTTTAAACTAAATAAACGAAATGAACTCCAACATTCTCTCCTTCAGTAATTGTCCCATCAACAATTACTCATCTTTTCGTTCTGGTCGTGTACGACAACACACATAATCTGGAGACTGGTCTTCGGAAAATTATTTTCTTTGCTGTGATAAGGTCGGCAACATGTATTTTTCCATCCTTTGCTGGTTGAAGACGTAATAAATTTCCTTTGAGCCAACAGTTCCCAGGTGCGATAGCACTTCATTTCCAACAGGTGTTTACCCAATTACAGGAAATGTTAAAGAAAATATACTAAAAAAATAACATTCAATTCAATTTAATTCACATATTACATATTAAATTGGCAAATTACAAATTATATTAATAATATAAATGAAATAATATAATTAGATTCAATTGACATATTATAAATGAATTAGCCTTCACAAGTTTGACATAAAACAAATGAAAGTTATATAAAAAAACTATAAATGAAAGGTTCTATGTAAGATACAGTTCAAAGAGTGTCCATTAATATCACACATGTTACATACTAAATTGAAATTAAAATACATTAAATTTACTGGTGCTTTGAGATTCACATTTGTTCTACTACTCTGACAATGAAATGTTTTCTCGTATTTTGAGTTGAGGCGTGGTACATACAAATTTTTTGTAGCAGTGGAGTACAGGAGATGTTATTATTTATTAAATTATATAGAAATGTGACCGTAATGAGAAGTCTACGTGTATTCAGTGATATAATATTAAATTGGTTCAAAAGGATGAAATAGTCAATTCCCCTTTGGGGGTAAATACCTGTAGTGCGAAAAGACAAGAATTTCAAGAACTTTCATTGGACAACTTCAATTTGCTGTGTGTGAGAATTATAAATGGGATACCAGATCATCGCCCCATAATCTACTTTGGACCTCACATAATCATAGAATAGCATGAGTATCACCTTAGTATCTCTAAATGAAGTATCTCTATGAAGTCCAACATCGACTAGCAGACGAAACAGCTTTATCTATATGTGAAACAAAAGTGAATTTCTGATCAAAATTAATGCCAAGGTCTTTCGTTTTCTTAACTCGACTTATGGTACTGTTATCAATTTCGTAAGTAAATTGTATTAGACTTTCCTTTCTGGAAAAAGACAATACATGACATTTAGCAATGTTTGTTTGAAGGTGGTTGACAATGTTTCGTGGTGTATTTCATCAGTTCGGACTTCCATTGTCTAATATAATATAAATTGCTTTGAAATCCCTGAAAAAATAAAAGATTTACCGAAAGTAACAATTTTATCAAAACAAAAAAACTGAAATTACAAGAAAATTACATACAAGCTACAACCAGAAAATAAAAAATTGAAATATTAATGAAAATTAAAAAATATTATTAACAAAAATGAAAAATGAAAATTAAAAGATTCCAAACCAAGTTACATCACGACGTTTCGATTGTTAGTATCCATAATCGTCTTCGGGTGATAACTGGACTTATTCCTCCGAGATCTGGCTATTTATAGGTCCTTCGTGTGCTTTCACCTTTCACGTATCCCCTCTTTCCGCTTCATTGGTTTCAGCGGGAGATGACCGTTTGGCGGGGGTTGGTCGTTTTTCGTTTAATAAGAGGTTTCCATATGTTACGTATCTCTACGCTAGCTTAACTAAATGCGTTGTTAGACAACATATACGCAGCTTCCTTGAATTTTCTCCTAAACCAGTGTTCCTCTTTGTGGATGATTTCAGCTTGAGCCCACTTGATATTATGGTGATGAGTCCAAACATGCTCTTCTATTCCGAATTTGCTGGTTTCTCCTCGCTGTGTGTGTTTCTTGTGCTCAGCTATGCGAACTTTCAATGACCTCTTAGTTTCACCGATGTATGATTCTCCGCACTCGCAGGGTATCCGGTAAATGCAATTCTTGGAATCGCAGTCCGCGTTTGGTGGCCTGGGTTTTGTGAAGCTGCTACGGATAGTGTTCCCAGATCTGAGGCAGGTCCTGATGTCATACTTGGACCCAATCCTTCTTATCCTTTCCGATAATCCTCTGGTGCAGGGGAGTACAAGTACTGGTTGTGGCGGCTTCTCTTCCTTGTGGAGCTCTTGCTGTCTTCTAGCTAAAGCCTGTTCTACCATCACTCTGGAGTAATCATTCCATTGAAGGTCATTTTTGATGATGCCTATTTCTTTTTTGAGACCTTCCTTTGTATTACAGAGCTCGAAAGCACGGTCTAGTAGAGTCTTGATGATTCCTCTCTTAGTCGATTGATGGTGGTTGGATTTCTGGTTCAGATACTGTCCTGTGTGAGTGGGTTTTCGATATACAGATGTTTCCCATTCAGTGTCGGTCCTCTTCACCAATACGTCTAAGAAAGGCAATTTTTTGTGGACTTCCTTCTCCATTGTGAAAGTGATGGGAGGGAGTACTTACGTTGTTGATGTGCTTCAGGAAAATGTCTAGTTCTACATTCCCATGGTTCCATATAATGAAGGTGTCGTCTACGTATCTCAACTAGACTCGGGGCTTCTTGTGGGCTTCTTCAATGGCCAGAGTTTCAAATCACTCCATATATATTAGCTATAATCGGTGAAAGTGGCGATCCCATTGGCAGTCACTATTCTTGCGTGAAAAATTCGTCCTTCAGTTGGAGTAGCAGTTTCGTACACAGCATCCTAGTAATTCCATGATTACTTGTATCGGTAAGTTTGTTCTATCTTTCGGGTCCCCATCATCGGATAGCTTCTTCTGTATGATTTGAAGGGCTTCTTCGATAGTACAGATGAGGGAAACGCTACTGTTGTGATGGATGCTGCTCTCTACGAACAGAAGATCGAAAAGGTGCTTCAAAAAGGAAAATACACGAAAATGTCAAGAGATCCTACTGCATCAATTGAAAGGAAGTTGTACCAGACTTTGAAAAAACATTAATTCTATTTTTCGTAAAAAGAAAGATCATAGCTATCACCGCACCACAGTGAGCCACCTCACTTGTATGGACTACCAAAAATCCACAAAAAGGATGTTCCGCTCAGACCGATCATTAGCTCCAGAGGTTCAGCCACTCAGAACTTGTCCAGGTTTTTGCTACCACTAATCAAACCATTGCAAGGAAAAACATCATCTTTTGTGAAAAATTCCAAGACATTTCGTTGAACTACTAGGGGAAATCGAAGTCAAAGAGCAGGATCAACTGATCAGTTTCGACGTGAAAAGCCTCTACACCAACGTTCCTGTCGAAGAAGCACTTCGAATCATACAGAAGAAGCTATCCAAAGATGAGGACCTGCAAGATAGAACAAAGTTACCGATACAAGTAATCATGGAATTACTAGGATGATGTGTACGAAACTGCTACTTCCAACTGAAGGAGGATTTTTTACGCCAGATATATATATATATATATATATATATATATATATATATATATATATATATATATATTATAAGATGATGATGTTGATATTGATAAATGATTTTTAATTGATTTGGGTTTTGTAAAATATATCAATTGCCAAAAGAGAAAATTCCTTAATTGTAAGAAAGCCCTAAATCTAAACCGAACAACGAACTATTCAATATAGAAACACCGAACAAATGTGGTAATTGTCAGTTTATGAATTACAGGTCACGGTAACTCGGCGGAGTCCAATTTCTGGTTTTGATTTCAAGTACTTTTTATTCTCATTCAGTTCGTAGGTCTTTTCATTAATATATGCATATATTGTTTATAAATGGTTTAAGTAAATACCTTACTTTCCTCCAACGCTGGTGTATGTGTGTGGTATGATATTTCTGTGAAGCTGGAACTCATGGATTTCTTACTAGACTTGGCTGGACAGGTAGGTTTTTTTCACTGAATGTATTGTTACTAATCAGTATTCACTACTATTCAGTTTAATTCTTAATTCATATACTATTTAATTTTGAATTTTACGGAGAGAAAAATTTAGCGTGGCGTCTCTTTCGTTGCCTCAAGAAGAATCCCGTTGTTGATGAAAAAATTGAAAATCTATCTCGTTCCCCTAGTTACCATCTATCAATTTTCACATATACAAATTTTCAAATTCTTTTTCAGGAAAATTTTCTATTCCACTAATTCAACATTGGCTTTTAAATTTAGATACATTTTCTTTTTACAGTTTCGTACAACAATAGTTAACCCTTTTATGTAAATATAAATATTTTTCAAAAGCATCACTTCATGTCAGTTTCTAAGGAAGTTATTCACAATAATAAATTTTGAATTTTACATCATTCCTAAATAATAACAATTAGTTTATCATGCCTTTTTCGTTTTTCCATCACAGATGGTAATTTAATTTTATCTGGCATTTCTTTCTAACCTATATCGGTTATCAGTTTTTCGTATTTTGATGCGTTTCAATGGAAATATCTCAATATTTGAATTTCTCTTATTTTCTTGATTACGGTCAAAGCTGTGGGTTTCAATATATGTACAGGGTGTCCTTGCTGTATTTTTGTATCTGATTTCCTTTGTGATGTTTTTTTAAAATTCCCATACACTGTTGTATTTCGAGTTTTTTCATAACAATATATAAATCTGTTTAATCTCTTTAAAATCTGTTTTTCCGTTAACCAGCTGTCGCACCCCTATGAACGACAACCCTCAGAAGTCGAAACTTGTGCGAGCTAAGGATTAACGATGTCTTACCTTATAACGTGTGACTCCTAACACGGGTTAGACGGTAGCAAGTGAAAATCGATCGTTCAGACTAGGGCTTGAACCCATATATATATATATATATATATATATATATATATATATATGGAGTGGTTTGAAACTCTGGCCATTGAAGAAACCCACAAGAAACCCCGAGTCTGGTTGAGATACGTAGACGACACCTTCATAATATGGAACCATGGGAATGCAAAACTAGACATTTTCCTGAAGCACATCAACAACGTAAGTCCTTCCATCACTTTCACAATGGAGAAGGAAGTCCACAACGAATTGCATTTCTTAGACGTGTTGGTGAAGAGGACCGACACTAAATGGGAAACATCTGAATATCGAAAACCCACTCACACAGGACAGTATCTGAACCAGAAATCCAACCACAATCATCAAGGCTCTACTAGACCGTGCTTTCGAGCTCTGTAATAGAAAGGAAGGTCTCGAAAAAGAAATAGGCATCATCAAAAATGACCTTCAATGGAATGATTACTCCAGAGTAATGGTAGAACAGGCTTTAGCTAGAAGACAGCAAGAGCTCCACAAGGAAGAGAAGGCGCCACAACCAGTACTTGTACTCCCCTACATCAGAGGATTATCGGAAAGGATAAGAAGGATTGGGTCCAAGTATAACATCAGGACCTGCTTCAGATCTGGGAACACTATCCTTAGCAGCCTCACAAAAACCAGCCCACCAAACGCGGACTGCCGGATACCCTGCGAGTGGGGAGAATCATACATCGTTGAAACTAAGAGGCCATTGAAAGTTTGCATTGCTGAGAACTAGAAACACACACAGCGAGAAGAAACCAGCAAATCCGGAATAGCAGGGCATGTTTGGACTCATCAACATAATATCAAGTGGGCCCAAGATGAAATCACCCACAAAGAGGAACACTGGTTTAGGAGAAAATTCAAGGAAGCCGCGTATATTTTGTCTAACAACGCATTTAGTCAAGCTAGCGTAGAGCGTCAAGCTAGCGTAACATAGCGTCTCCCGCTAAAACCAATGAAGCGGGAAGAGAAAAGAGGGGATAGGTGAAAGGTGAATGACCGAATGACCTATAAATAGTCAGATCTCGGAGGAATAAGTCCAGTTATCACCCGAAGACGATTGTGGATACTAACAATCGAAACGTCGTGACGTAACTTGGTTTGGAATCTTTTAATTTTCATTTTTCATCTTTGTTAATAATATTTTTTAATTTCCAGCTTTTATCAATAAGTCAAATTTTTATTTCATGGTTGTAGCTTGTATGTTATTTCCTTGTAATTTCATTTTTTTGTTTTAGTAAAATTGTTATTTTTGGTTAATCTTTTATTTTTTTCAGGGATTTCAAATCAATTTATATTATATCAAACAATGGAAGTCCGAACTTATGAAATACATTTAGCAATGTTGAGTCAAACGATTATTGGAACACCAATCATATATGAGATCTAATTCATACTGTAATTCTAAGCAGTCTCCACAATTTTTTATCACTTTTAATATTTTCAACTCATCAGCGTAGAGCAGTTTTGAATTGTTCATAATTTCAGTTAAATCATTAATGAAAATAAAGAACAAATAAGGTCCTAAATTCGAGCCTTGGGGCACTCGGGAATTGGGAGTATATAAAGCAGATTTGAAGCCTTCATACTCTACATACTTACTGTTTTCTATCGAGTAGATAGTTTGACATGAGTTTCACCAATTTTTCTGAAAAACCAAATTCTGAGAGACGCTTGAGAATAATGAAGAAATCTATTTTAATTAGTGATGGCACATACTCACGTGACCAACGTCGCCGGAATATATTAGCAATCTTCTGAGCTGCCTTTCATTTGTTTCTTCAATCTTTAAACAAGGTATATAATGGCCCAATTAAAAGTTTGGAGTCAGTGCATCAGAATCATTTGGATCAGTTGATGCATTAGTGGTCGGGAGTTCAAAATGTTATCTATTTTCGCGAAGGCTGTCGTCAAGACATATTCTTAGGGATATCTTTCCCCTAAAATTTCTTTCAAATGTTTCTTGATGGATTGTTTCACACGTTCCCAAGCGCCACCCGTATGCGGTGCTATTGGTGAGTTGAATGTCCATTGTGCATTTTTCAGTGTGCAATATTTTTGAATTTACTGAATTTCCGCAAACTAGTCCAAATTGAATAAACTGAGTCAGTATCTACTTACCAGGATAAAATTGGATCAGATGGATACAAGGAGTCAGTGGCAAGCTATGATCCTAACGTACAAAACGGTTTTGTAGAAGGTCAATTACTCTATCAACATTTTGTGGCAATATTAGTAGAAATTGAGGTAATTATTTTGTATTACCTTTAAGACATTTTTAAAGCCGACATTGATTTTCTTCATTGGAGTAGCCACATATAGATGTAGAATGTTTGTATTGCTGAATAAAATGTGGCAACTCTAAAGGATTGCCACTGGAAATTGGCTTGGCAAGTCTTTTGGTATACCTTGCCAACCCAAAATGGCATTGTCTGTAACTTGACATTGACGTATGCATTTATGACTTTTTTCGGAATGTGTATTTTTCTCATCTAGAATCAGTCGAACCAGATATCCAGTGGCCAAAATATACACCAACAATAATTAACAAAAATAGTTTGGATACGTTGATAACAGATACAGCTATTGCATTGAAACAGACAGATAATAGAGATGTAAGGGTATACAAGATAAATGAAGTAATTCAGAACCATCCAGTCTCTTTACCAAACAGTAGAGAAACCGGCATAATAAAAACTATACAACAGAAAATAAGAAATAATGATCTTGTTTTCACGAAAGCTGATAAATCGAATGCCATAGTTATCGTTGAAAGAGAAGCATATGTTCAGAAAATTGAGTCAGTCATTCGAGATGAAAACCCCACTGTCATCAAGAGAAACCCGACGAAAAATAGTTAAAATGAACTGAAAAATTTCCACGGAATCAGAGAAACGGAGAATCACCAACATGAACCCCTCTTGCCCTAAACTGTATGGCCTGATAAAAACACATAAAGACGATAACCCCATAAGACCGGTAGTTTCGTATATAAATAGTCCGTTAAGAGAACTAGGAATACGTCTTAATAAGTTGTTCAAAAATATTACCAATTTCGTCCCACCTCACAGCATTAAAAATTCACTGACTTTAGTAGAAAACATAAGGAACCAAACAACGCCACATAATTCAATTTTAGTTTCATTCGATGTAAAGAGTGTGTTCTCCAACATGTACAACGAGTGTAAGCCCCTCATTTTAGACATATTATATCAAGCCAAAGTAGACCATATACGATACGGAAATTCTACACTATGCAAGGAACGGTTGTAAACTCAATTATTCAGAATCCTTGGAAATTTTCAAGCATAAACATTGCGGGTGCAACCTGTTAAATGATCAAATCGATTTAATTTACTTTACGGTTTTTAAATTGGCACATCCGCATTGTGAACTGTAAATTCAGGTACTCAATCAAGTACCTGAATGGTATATATTGGCGAATGTAATGAATCATTGTTGGTTTATTGTATTAGTTTGAGAATGTCCATATAGGACGAAACTGCAGTAACGTTATTTACAATTGAAAGTGGTAAAAAACATAGAAATTTTCATTTCTCTTTTCATCCACAAATCTGAATAAGAAAATGAATCTTCATTGATATCGCCTGTATGAATATCACTTTTATCAGTTGATTGTATAATGTTTCTGAAACCTGAGTTGAATTTCTTCTGACATTCACTTGGTGATCTATAGATTGCTGTGATTTTATTGTTTCATCATTCAATATATACGTTTACATCTAATATTTTGATATCCCCAATATTTTTATTTTCGAATGAAAATTCATTTTCTTCTATAATTTATACCAAAACACCATTCAACAGTATTCCTCCCTTTTGAATGATTTTGTACCCATCAATATGCAATAAGTCTAAGTCATAGGCAAGATACGATTCAGAAAGGACAATTATGTCAAATTCATGTGAGATTTTGTTCATAAATACTATTATCTCATCAAGATGTTTCATAATTCTCTTCTTTTACTTGAACTACGTAATAGAAAACGGTTTGACTCTGAAACACAATGTTCGTTTATAACTTCCGCTGAAGAATTATTAGCAAATTTTCACAAGTTCACTTATTCACTTATTCACTTATTTTCTTGAACCCGATAGCAGTAACAGCAGTATTCTATCACAGCTTTCAGGCTTGCGATAAAATTTACTATATTGATCAAAATATTTATCAAAATAGTGATGATCAAGCTTTTAAGTGGGTGAAAGTATGCCAATTTTTATAATTTCTACATATGTTTATAAAAACCAGTTTCGTTTAAATGATTTATATTTGTTTCTTCAGTCAAACATTTATGATATATATATACATCGTATAACATAAAATAAATGATTTTAGTTGATCTAAAATAAAATTATTTTTCTATTTTTGTTCATTTCACGGTTACTTCACATCTAATCAACATATATTTTTAATGAATATTGTTATTGTTTTTGTTATAGAATAATTTAGCTTCAAAGGTTTTTACGGCACGTTACGTCTATATATAAAATTGGATAATTTTTTAAATTTCATTCAACATATGTGCTTCAGTTTCATCTTAATGACAAAACAACATCCGCCATAAACTGCACAAAGAGAGATGTTAAGTTAATTGACAAAAACATTTTAATAGTCGATCCGATGCGTAACAGCAATAGGAAACTCCAAAACATAAAATGTATGAATTAACCTACTGTTTTATCAATATGAGCGATCTGACACGACAACTATATTATTGTTATCAATGATGTCATCAGAATATAAAACAACGATTTCAGTTCAGATAATCATTGAACCCATCCGAAATAATTATATAATGAGTAAAACCAACATTTGGGTTTGTTTCTTTTTTGATATCTCAGGACAAGGTTGTTTCACTCGAATAATTCCATATCACGAACCATATCGCTCAACTGATAAATTGGATAATATTTCCTCAATCGGTATGTATTAGGGGCTATTTATTAGACGCATAGGTTAGCCATAACTTCATAAATAAACATAACTTGAATGAAAGGAAATCACATCTCTGTTTTTTCATGTCATCCACCTCATTTTCATAGAAATCAAAATTCTTAGAGTGACACAAGTGGTTGGTAGTTTTCAATACTGGAGAATGTGAGTTTTCTTTCTAAATGACATACTTATTCGATGAATTATTGTAACAAATGAAATTCGAATCTTGTTTGAATTGAAAGGGGTATATCTTTAGGAGAGATTAATTTTCAGGATAAAGAAGTTTTGGCTTTCAACATCTCCTCCTTTGAACAAAAAATTGGGAATCTTCCAATTTCAAAAAATTACCTCTATGCACATTTTTTTATAAAGAGATGGAGAAGTAGAAAGCCAAAATTTTTCTTTCCCATAAATCTCAATCAATTTCGAACAATGATAAATTTTACTTGTTTCACCAATTTTTGTACAACCGTCATTAAAAGTGACATTTTTAATGGTTGTCAAGAGTATTAAAAGATGATGTTTACAAAGTAGCGTGTTAAAAATATTTTAACACTAGTGTTAAAAGTATTTTTAACATGATTTTTTTCGACCAAATAGCAATAAACAAAACATAATCATTCAATTTTCAAGGAAGTTTAATTATGAATAAATATAGATACAATTAAATTCTGTTACAAAAGTATGGACATCAATATGAAATGTACAATTAGAACAACTGCTGATAATAATAGCTTGCGATATTGAAGAGCCTTGTAATATATTTGAACTAGCTGAGTTAACAATTTCATGGGCATTAACATTTGAAGTGAAGAGGAAAATGCTGTAGTGCTGAAGCTGGAATCATTCTTTCAGCAATAGCCTTTTTTATAAGAAATAGATTGATCGATGTAACCCTCAGCTACTGTTGGAGACTTCCATCCTCCGTGCTTCTTAATATCCGTTATATTTGCTCCTGATTCTGATAGCAAAGAAGCAGAAGACCTTCTGAAACAGTGACCTGTATATTCCGTTGGTTCCGAGAGGTTCAGAAACTCAGCAATGGTAGAGGACATTTTCCCAAACGTGTGTATACCAAATTGGTTGACTCTGCACTTCTAATTTGAGTATTTCGGAAAAAAGAAACGTTATCCATTAATTTAATATCTTCTATTAATAAATGGCACAGCTCTTCACGCTAGCAGGCTCCATATATTCCAAAAGTAGTAGCAACATTCATCATCAAATATTTTTCATCTGGCTCCTCATTTATAAACGTAAAAGTTTTTGATTTTGTGGGCCTATAAATTTGCTTCAAGAATGCTATTACCTTGAAATATTTGCTTGTATTAACACCATTTTCAACGAGCGCACTCGACTTTATCATTGAAAACCTGCTCCACAAAGTTCACGAGTTCCATATTTTTTATTTCGCTTCTAGATAGGCTAAGAAGACGGTTTCGCTGAAATTTCCTTCGACGTTTTTAAGTCTACACCAGCTAAGAAAATTAGAATATGCGATGTCGTATTGCTGAGCCGATTTTTTTGGTAACAATTCAATTGAAGCTCTTTTTGCAGCCTCTTCAATATCGTCAGGAACACACAATTCCTCACCTTTGTTCTTCATTATGCAAGACACTAAACACCAGCAAGAACTTTGAATGTGAGTGTAAATAAAACGCGTGAGCTGTAAATAATAGTGCTTTGTTGGTAACTGAGTGATTCAGCTTCACCTGACACGGCCACTTCACAGCAAATGCGATAACATGGAACTAGTTCGCTGATAAGAGATGTCAAAATGTTGTTATAGAAATATTGAATTTATTAGGGAATTATTGAACACCGGCTTTTAAGGTAACGCCTTAATAAAGTTAAGCCTTATTTGAATAAAGCAAAACCTTAAATGTCAGGGTAGAAATTGAGTTATTGGAAGTCATTCTTTAAATTGACAGTTCTTAGGACAGCGACATTTTTATATCTAACCTAAAAAAAAACTACTTGTCTTTGCTGTTCAAATTTCAGTGATATTTTATTGTAATTTTGATAGCGGTTTAGAACAGTATGGAAAATATTTTGGAAGACGTAATTTTGGGCGGTGGGGCCGATGAAGATATTGAATTTGCTATAATGAATAATATTTTAATTAACAGAGATGAGGAAGGCCAAGGTCCCCCTTTCGAGTTGGAAAACCTGAGTGATGAGGAAGTAGTTAAAAACTTTAGATTCCAAAGGGGACATCTTCAAAGAATTAAAAATGTTTTTTTAATTCCTGATGAGGTTGTCACGGAGGCTGGTGATCGTGTCAATGGTAGGTTTTATTGTTGCCGGCTCCACACATTGAGCCCAATGTGCCTTTGTCACATATATATATATATATATATATATATATATATATATATAACGTCGTCCAATGTTGGACGACGTTTGTGCTTGGCGTGTTATAGTCAAGTTGGTTCCAAGATGACCAATATGTGAAGCTGGTGTTAAGCAGAAGTACATTTTTTTTGTTAACAAAAAAATACATTTAAAAATATTTATGTTTCAGGATTAAAAGCATTGTGCATAGTACTAAAGAGGTTAGCCTATCCAAGTAGACTTATTGACCTAAAAACCTTTTTCAATATGTCTGCGCAATCATTGTCTCAAGTAATCCGGACAACAGTAGATATAATGATTGCCCAAAAAGGGGACCTTTTATTGGACTTAAACCTTCTACAGTGGTTAGACAGGCAAAAACTGGAATCATATGCTCAAGTATATTGATGGATCTGATGATTATTAAAGCATTCCACAATAATTTTAGAATGCTTTAATAATAATCGGATTCAAATTGTTTGATACAAATCAAATCTATTTTTTACTTTATTACAATATTTGCCTTTTTTTAGCTTTATTCAGAAGTATAATAGAACTGTAGTAGTACTATAGTAGCACTGTAGTAGGTAATTTAGGTATCTTTATTATTTTAGGCAATTCTTGCAAAGGGGTCAGCTATAAACAACTGCTGGGGATTCATTGATGGAACTGCCCGTGCAATATGTCGTCCTTCCATTAACCAGGAAGAATACTATTCTGGACACAAAAAGTTTCATTGCCTCAAATATCAAAGTGTGCTTTGTCCAGATGGCATAATCACAAGTTTAATGGGAGCATTTCCTGGACGTAGGCATGATGCAGGCATATTTAGGTATTGTTGGTACTATAAGTAATTTATTAGTCTGAACATTATATTTTTTTAGGGAGAGCAATTTGTACCAGCAACTGGAAGAGAAAGTAGTGTTTGGTGAAAACGATAAATTTGTTTTGTTTGGTGACCAGGGATATGGCCTTATGGAATTACTTATCACCCCTTTTCCAGGACAGCCAAATCTGTTGCCACCTCAACAATTACAATTTAATAATTCAATGAAAACTCTTCGAGTTGCAGTTGAATGGGGTTTTTCGAAAATTATACAACAATTTGCATTTATAGATTTTAAAAAAAAATCAAAAACTATTAATGCAGGACTTGCAGTCCCTATATAAGGTCTCTGTATTATTAACAAATGCACACACATGTTTATACGGTTGTCAAACAGCAGACTACTTTAATCTGCAACCCCCAAATTTAGAGGAATATTTTGGATAGTTTTTTGTAATAATTGTTGAAATTAAAAAAAAAATATTATTTATTATATCAGTCTTTTATTGAAGTCAACAATTATATATTGGACAAAATTTTACAAAAGTAACATTCCTAAACCTACAAAAAACATAACATTGTTACAAAAGTCAGTCTTAGACAGTCAACAAAAATATATTAGACTCTAATTTATAATTATTAAATCGACAAAAGTAACATTCCTATTCTTACAAAAACCTAATATTTTTACAAAACTTAAATCACATTTTTTTCAAATCACAACTTTATACTCTAAAAATATTAATCATTTTTGGTTTCAATCGAAGGAAGGTCAAAAAATATACAAAACCAACAGATATTATCTATCAAAATTATACCTTATTGCAATTTTGTGCAAGAGTATCTATCAGTTTTTGCAATATGTTAAAAGTAACTTCTTTTTCTTTTTTTTCTCCATCCATTCGCTGTTTCCGTTCTTCATTTTCAAGTTCTAATTTTTGTTTTTCTAATTTTAGCTTTTCTTCATTAAGATTAATTTGTCTTTCTTGTAAAGCAATTTTTCGCTCTTCTAGTTCTAATTCTTTTTTTCTTATGGCATAGTCTCTCTCCTGTTTTTGAGATAAATATGTCAAGGCATTTCTTCTAATAGGCTGTCTTTTAATTCGCGTCCTCGAAGGGCCTAACATGTTAATTGAGTTTACAATTTTTTTAGACTAAAATTGCGATTTTACAAACAATAAGGATGAGTTTATCAAACAAAATTATTATTTTGAAAACAAAAAATACAAATATACGATCTGTATTTTTGTATTTTATTGTGACTCCATTTGCACATTATAAAAGAATGAAACAATAGTCAAACTAGGTACTGCTTACCTAGTACACTACTTTTTTGGTCTGTAGACTGTGTTTTACGTATTGGAGTGGCAGTTGATTCCAGACACCCTCGAGTCTTTTTAGGACTTATGACCTCCAAGGTCCTTTTATCACAACTATTGTAACTCAAAGAATTTATCTCCAATGTATTTGTATTGTTAATTTGGTGACTTGGCGGCTCCAGCTCAATGTCAACACAGCTAGCTGAAATAAATAGAACAATAATCTAAGGTATTTTCTTCTATTTGCCAAGAGGTATACAAACATGACTATTTTTGAATTTGAGTAACACTTACCATAATCATGATCATAAAAAAAGATTTCATTTTCTTGGTCACATGTTATGATTTCTTGTAAAACAAATTTGCCATTGTCTTGATTTTGGTTACATACTTGTTTGGTGGATGTGGAGGCATTTTCATTTATATGTTCCACTTGATCCAGGTAACTGTTTCTCACTTTTTTGCCTAACTGCGATAATTGTAAGTCTCTTGGAGTTTTTTTCTTTTGCCTGTCTAGGCCTACAAAGTTAAATTCTTTGCATAATACACTAGCTTCTTGAAGTAGTAAGTCCCTTTCTGAACAATCCTCAATTCCTGATCTACAAAATATTAACGGATTTACTAACGTTAAATCTTGGTATAAATATTTAAATCCCTTGAGTGTTCAGGCGTAAGCAGAAAGTTCACTGAAATCTGCCATTTTTTCCTTACCTAACTTTATCAACCTCATCTTTCTTGATCCATATTTCAATTATTAGTATCAGATGTTGTTTGATTGTTCTAATTGTGAAAGCCTTGCCAGTCGAAATTTGCATGTTCTGCTTTATCACCTCCCATCCTTCGGGATTTGATAGGGGATTTTGTCCTACAAATTCTCTTAATAGAGCCAAATCATCATTATAAGTAAACCTTAATCTGTTTTTTTTCGTGCTGTATTCTTGGCCAAGGCTTCGTATTGGCCCACTCATATTTTATAATTTAAACTTAAAGATTAAAAAAAAAGTTGATGTTGACAACCGTTTTTTGTGAGGTTAGGTTTTTCGAATAAGGGAAATAAGGAAACGTTAAATACTTACCGTATCTAGTCGTAAATAGGGGAAAGCAGTATTTTATTAAGGTTTCCTTATTAAATTTTTTCTAGTGCGCATGCGTACCTCCCATTTTCGGAACGACCATAATAAGGCATTTACCTTATAGCGTTTCCAATAATTCCCTATTTATTTTCTTATGAAAACTTGACAGTTGTACAAACAACTTTGTACTATATTTGTGTTGAAAGTGAGTTTTGTTTTGTTCGTGAAATTGCTCATCTGGCTACGCTCGTTTCGCAAACTTTTCTACTCAAAAAATAAAACCTCACATTTAACACTCCGATCATAAATGGCTAGTCTACAAATAGGTTGAAATAGTAAGTTTCATGTTTTATTTAAGTTTAACATGTCCTTAAAAAATTCAAAACAATAAAAAACTGAATAGGACTAATCAAATGGTCTTATGAGAATCATTCCGTACTCAAATTTTCTACTATATGGCTTGAAGAGAACCGGTGATGAAGTTTAGTTTTTTGAAAGTTTTTACAGTAACCCAAACATTTCACTCATTTCTCTTGCTTCTAATCTCGTCGCATGTGTTACTCTCAGGACTAATTTACGAACTCATTCCCAAAATATCATCTGAAATAATATGCTTTGTTAATCAATACGCCCATGTTACAATTTGAATAGCTAAAAATTAAGTATACGAGGTCTGTTGAAAAATAAGGTGAATTTCTTTTTTCTCAAAATACATTTATTTATTCATCAGTTTCTATTTTGTCCCCTTCAAAGTAGTCCCCCTCAGATATAATACACGGGTGATTTTTTGACTTGTATAGGATTTGATTTTCAAAACAACACGAAGAATTTCAAGAAATTCATGAAATCTTTATTGGAATCGATAAAACGATCAATATAATTTAATGTTTGAAGATGATTTTATGCGAATGTTGTCCCCGGCTACGCTTTAGATTGCCCATGCGCTAGGTCCAATTTTGGCATACTCTTTCTAACATATCGACCGGTATTTCACGTATAAAGGCTTCAATATTGGCTTCCAGAGCGTCAGTCGATGCTGGTTTATCTCTGTAGACATGAGCCTCAACATGACCCCACAAGAAATAATCCAAAGGCGTTAAATCACACGATCTAGGCGGCCAATTAACGGGCCCCAAACGTGAGATAAACTGTTCACCGAAGGCGGCTCTTAATTGGGCCATTGTTTCGCGTGCCGTGTGGCATGTGGCACCGTCTTGTTGAAACCACATGTCAGGCATGTCCAATTCTTCCATTTTGGACAACAAAAAGTCGTCAAACATCACACGGTAGCGCTCGCTATTCACAGTAACGTTCCGGCCATTGTCGTCTTTGAAGAAGTACAGCTCGATGATGCCACCGACCTATAATCCACACCAAACAGTGACTTTTTCGGGATGCATCGGTAGCTCTTGCAATGCTTGTGGCTGGTCTTCACTCCAGATGTGGCAATTCTGCTGGTTAACGTATCCATTCAACCAGAAATGAGCCTCGTCGAGGATCACAATTTTTCGATAAAAATGTGGATCTTCCTCCAACTTTGGCAGCGCTCATTCACCAAATGTTAGACGTTGTGGGAGGTCGTGTGGCTTCAATTCTTGCACCTGCACCAGCTGTATCCCCTATAAGGTTTTACATCCAAATCCTTTCGCAAAATTTTCCACGTAGTGGAGTAACAGAGGCCTATTGCTGCGAACGGCGGCAAATCAACATTTCACGGTCATCACGAACACTGGCGGATACAGTCGCAATATTTTCTTCGCTCCTCACTCTACGTATGCGTGTTGGTGGTTTAATGTTCAATAATGTAAACTGGGTTCGAAATTTAGTCACAAACTTCCGAATAGCTCCCTCAGTAGGCCGACGAAACTGCCCATAAATTGGGAAAAGTGCACGATGCACTTTCTTCACCGGGCATGAATTTTGATAATGAAATTCACTTTCTTCACCGAGCATGAATTTTGATAATGAAATTCAATAATTTGCAAGCATTGTTCATTCGTAAGACGATTCATGGTTAAATTATAGACCAAACTGAACAAGTTTGACAATGATACAGGACACGATTCACGCGTGATCTGTCAAAATCAGTGTTGCTTAAAAGATACCAGTAAAAAAATCACTCATTACCAGCGTTTTTTCCAATTCCCAAAGCAGTTCTGATATGCACATTTTGGTGTGTCCTTGAGCTCTGTCAGCAATTCGGTTTCAACTCCTCCATCGTTGCAAAACTCCATCGTTTCATGGATCTTTTCAATCTTGGAAACAGAAAAAAGTTGCGGGGGTCATATCTGGTGAATACGGTAGCTGAGGTATGATTACTGAGTTGTCTCTAGCCAAAAAATTACGAACAAATAATGACGAGTGAACAAAAGAATCATCCTGATGCAAAAGGCATGAATCATTTTTTCGCAATACCGGACGTTTTCTCTGTATTGCTTCTCGCAAGCGGCTCATAACTTCAAGATGATATTCCTTATTGACCGTACGACCATGTTGCAACAACTCCTGATGCACTACGCCACGGTAATCGAAAACAATAGTAAGCGAAACCTTGACATTTGATCGAACTTGGCGTGCATTTTTGGAATTGGCTCTCCTGGACTCTTCCATTGGAACGATTGGACTTTCGTTTCGATGCCATAACCATATACCCATGATTCTTCTCTCGTTGACCCAAAACTGGATCGCCGTTGGTATCATTCCACCATTTCTGAGCGATGCTTAAGCGTCAGTTTTTTTGGTCAAAATAGTATTTTTTTATAAGAGAAATTGTAGCAGTAGGTGAACTAAAGAAGCTATACAATCAGAACATTATCCAAACAAATATTGGTAAAGAAGTACACCTGTTACCTAAACTTGATAAATAGCATCTGTAAAAAGTTGAAAAAGGATTATTTTTGGAGTTTTTGGAAAGAAAATATTATGTTTTTTTCTAATTACCCGTCATTGACAAAATTTAGGGAACTTTCCTAAAAATATATGTTATATGTTTCTTGACCTTCTCCATTCAGAACCAAAGTGACATGGAATAAACAGGATCAATGTCAATGCTGACATTGCTGATTCAACATTTCGTGAGAAGCAGTTCCTAAACAACGACACAAAGACTCTTTCATTTTCTTTGTTCTATTTCTGAACTTGTAATCAATTATTTCACTATAAATACCAACCTGTATGACAAAATTAGTTAGTTATTAAAATTGCATTCAAGTACACGTTTGTTACTTTTATATTATTTCTAATGTTGTAACTCAGGGGAATTCAGTACTGTTTTCCCTTTTCAAAATGAATAATTTCTAAAAAGTCATACTTCAAAAGTGAGATATAACATATATGTAGATTACGCATATACTCTTTTTTCAGACATGAACTGGATAAAAACAGTGGAAGTAGAAGACTAGACGAACGACAACACTCTAATGTCGACACTTAGAATTCGAAATCAAATGAATTATCTGGGTTTGTTGTCTGTGATCTGCAGGTTTTTATACCTGACGTTTCGTCTACGACGGCAACAGACATACAGATATCGCCTTATCATGTTTGATAATACAAACCGCAGTCGTAGAAAAAACGCCAGACATGAAAGCCTGGAAACCACGGTCAACAAACCTGGAGAATATCTTTGGAACAGTTATCTCCGTTTGACGTTTCTGAGGTCTTAGTTTTTAACGTGCGATTCCCAGCACGGGTTGAACGATAGGCAGTAAAATCAATTGTTCGGGCCGACGGCCGATCGAACAAAAAACCAATAAAATGAACTCCTCTCTCACCTGAACAGGAAAGTTATCCTCTGTCAATATTTCGATAATTTTATTTCCTTTCAATTCTGAAAATAATCTAGTGAATTCAGAAACTCTATACCCCTGAATAACCTGTTCCATATGTTTTTCCATCACTGAAGAAGCATAAAATTGTTCTAATCACTTTCAAAACACCATACTATCGTAGAGGTCCACAACAATTACTAAGAATTTTTGTTATTATTGGTATTATTGGTATTATTGTATGATTTTTTGCCAGACTCTGTATGACAACCGCGTGTATTTTTAACAGATGATATTAGGATAAATAAATCGCTTCTGAAGGTAACTATCTATAATTCGAATCGTCCTTTTAGATCTTCAAAAGACGTAGCGATAAAAATCATTCTAATCCATGACTAATACTAACATGAAAACAAAATTGAGCGTGCCCGAAGTGTCGTCCGACTACTGATTTGAATCAGTCGCGTGATCAGAGTGACCTTTGCGTGAACAAAACTCACGCGGTTGCAGGATGAATCGTTAACGAAAGCACCTGTCACTTTTTGGCATGTGGCATGTGAGTTTCAGCTTTCATTGACAGTATGGGAGGGTGGAAGAAGGTTTGCACGAAACTTCACCGAACTCTAGTCTCGAAATCAGAAATAAATCTAAGAAATAAAAACGAATTTATACAGTTTTATTGTCTGATTTTCACTATAATGGGTTTTAAAAACCGCGACATGTGTTTCGCTTTCTCAAGCGTAAAATAAAAAACCGGTTTTTGTAAAACCCTTTATAGTGAAAATCATACAATAAACTGTATTAATTAGTTAGTGGAAAGTGTCATTGAAAATATTGAACATCTGGCAATGGATTTCACTCTGCAGGATCGCATTATAATAATTGCCGGATCTAATGATTTGGACAGACGAAAGATACCTTCTTTCAAAATAATCTGTAATAAACTAAAATTGTGTGTGCATACCAATGTTTCTTTTATGTCTGTTCCTTATAAGAAATATGGTGTCGTCAAGAATAAATATATATGTAAATATAACAGTAAACTAAACGATTTTTTAAACGATTTTTTATATAGATTTAATAAATTAACTGAAGGCCAAATAAACTATATTGAAAGCAATGAATCGAAGTCATTGAAACTTAGCCAAGTTAGGATTGCCAAAATTTTATATCGTTTTCTGTCTAACACAACATATTCATCTCCTAAGAATTTGAGGTTTGTTACTATTACAAATTTAGTCTCTACTAGTAGTGAAATAGCCTCCGATAATGATGATGCTGTGTTCTTATCTACATCTACGTCTAGGGATCCTTCTGATGTACAGGAATCCATTTTTGAAAAAGACTCAGCCGAAAGTGGAAATGATGTGAATTTATATCGAGAACATAATGATAACAATTCAAGTAATTCAAGGTCTGAATTAATAACCTATGATGTCGAAACAATTATTGATGGTAATGCTCTAAATGACGTACCTTTATCGCAAGAACTTAATATTAGTAATAATTTAAACAAGGTAGTTTGTTTAGAATCAACAACCTTAAACACTGATGCTACTATGTTAAATCCTCCCTTGGCCGATGATTTATTAAACAATAAGGAGAACAATTTTTTATACCCCAGGTTATCCCAACTGAGTCTTATACTGTAGATTCCAAAGTTCATAATATATGTCATATAAACGTGCAAAGCTTTATGAATAAAGTTAATGAAATAGAACTTATGATAAATGACAAACATATAGACGTACTGTGTCTGTCTGAACACTGGATATTGAAAGAGAACATTGATCATATTTCTCTCGAAAATTACAAAATAATTAGCAATTTTTCTCGATGCAATCATAGCCATGGTGGATCACTCATTTTTGTTAGAAACGATATTGATGCTACTCAGGTTAGTATATTTAATGAACTCTCTATGGAATGTGAGATAGAAATGTGTGGTATATCTTTTCGCATATCAGAACATGTTAATATTGTTATTTTTAGCGTTTATAGACCTCCTAGTGGGGATATACAGGTATTTTTTGATAACCTTACGTCAGCACTAACATCGATTAGCAAAAAATTCAACTACATTGTGGCATGTGGTGATTTTAATATAAATTTGCTTGAAAACTCGTTATCTACCAAAATGCTCTGCGACATATTTGATTGTTTTAACTTAAATATCACCTCTAGAGCACCAACACGAGTTTTCACAAATATAAGAGGGCAAACAAGTTCTTCATGCATAGATTACATATCGACAGATATTCCTCTCGAGTCTTATAACGTGGAAATATTTGACCCAATGTTATCAGACCATTATGCCCAGTTACTTTCTGTTTGTTTTAAAATCAATCAAAACATCGAGAACACAAATATCAATAAAGTATATAAGCGTGATATACGAGAACATAATATGCAAGAATTTAATGATCGTCTAATGAATATAAATTGGGACGTCATATTAAATTTAAATGTAAATGATGGTTTTAATGTGTTTATTGAAAACGTCACTTGGTGTTTCGATGTTGCATGTCCGTTAATATTAACTAAAAAAAAACCACAGTCTCACAAAAATGACAAAGGTTGGCTGTCAAACGCATTAATCGTAGAAGGTAAAGATATTCGTAAAATATACAATGAAATAAAAAACTGTCCTGAAAATAAATTACTTTACATGGAAAGGAAAAAAATATATAGGAAGAACATAAAATCTGCCAAATTGAATTATTACAATAATAAAATAATAAATGCTGAAAATAAATCCAAAGAGACATGGGCTCTAGTTAATAAGAAGCTTGGAAGGTCAAAAACTGGTTTTAAAAATATTACTCTGAATATTCAAAACAATTTAACTGCTGATGGGAAAGAAGTGTCAAATTGCTTTGCTTCCTATTTTTCTAGCGTTGTGCCTGATCATATCGCCGAAAATTTCGGATATAACTTATCTTTGCCCTGTACTTTGTCTGAACATAGGATAAATTCCATATTTTTTTATCCAGTGAGTAAAAATGAATTAGCAACTGTTATAAGCAATCTTAAAAATAAAAAGTCGGCTGGTTTGGACGGTTTCACTACTCACATCATAAAAAATATTTGCAGTAACATCATAGACCCACTGCTTCACCTCATAAATCAGTCATTTCTTAGCGGAGAGTTTCCTGATCTTCTCAAAATAGCTTGTATAATCCCTATTTTCAAAAAAGGCTGCATGAGTGAAGTAGAAAATTATAGACAAATATCCTTGCTAAGTGCATTTTCAAAAATTATAGAAAAAATTCTCTACTGCCGCATTTTAGCATATATTGAAGGGAACAAAATTTTTACAGATTGTCAACATGGATTTAGGCCATCAAAATCAATAGAGACAGCATCCGCACATTTTTTCAAAAATGTATATAAAGAGCTAGATGATGGCAAATATGTTTTAACTCTATTTTTTGACCTATCGAAAGCTTTCGATTCAGTGGACAGGAACATACTGTCTAAAAAATTATATAATATCGGAATAAGAGGATGTCTTCTAAGCTATATCAATTCCTACATGGAAAATAGAAAACTATTGGTTAAATGTAATGAATGCCAATCAGACATGCATGACGTAACTCTCGGTGTTCCACAAGGCTCTATTTTAGGCCCACTACTCTTTTTAATTTATGTTAATGATTTACCAAATCATATTCAATATGGTGCCACCACTTTGTATGCTGACGATACCACTGTTACTGTGTCGGGTGTTACTGAGGAGGAACTTTACCACAAAACTCAGGTAACGCTTGACGAAGTGTATGCGTGGTGTCAAAGAAATAAACTTATTTTAAACCATGGGAAAACGGTTTTTATGAACTTTAACCTTAGGAGGCCATTAACACCTGGCTGTAATTTTGCTCTATCTGAAACAACTAAGTTCCTTGGCACCTTTATAGACAGCAAGTTAACATGGGAACCACACATTGACCACGTCTGCAAGCTGCTTAATAAAGCTTATTTTGCCATTTTACAGCTTAAAGACACAATTGCCAAACAGGGTCTTGTAAGTGTGTACTATGCATTAGCTTATTCACATATTTCATTGAATATATTAACCTGGGGACGATCGAGTCATTTACAGCGCGTCTTTGTTGCTCAGAAAAGATTACTGAGAGTGATCTTCAATATAAATCGCTTAGATAGCTGTAAAGAAACTTTTATAAATAATAATATTTTAACGGTACCTAGCATTTACATCTATAAATGTCTGGTGTACGCGAAAACTAATATACTCTCTTTCAATACCTCTGCGGAAAGGCACATGTACGATACACGACATAAAAAATTATTGTCGATACCTGGGCATAAAACAGCTGCATTCAAAAACTCTCTATACTATAACTGTATTATTTTGTATAACTGTGTTCCTCAGCCTATGAAAGAAATGACGTTATCTTCATTTAAAAATGAAATAAAAAAATATTTGATGCTGAATGCTTTTTATAGTATAGATGAGTTTATAAATAGAATTAAATGACCTGTCAAAGGGAAAATAGGAGGAATGAGGAATCTAAACTATTTCCTCATTGTGTAAACTTTTTGTGTAGTGTAAGTATTTTGTTTTATTCCATATACACCTGACAAATACTTTGTTTTGTCTCATATACACCTGTTTTTTTGTGAAATTGACAAGTATAAGTTATATTATACAATCATATTTGTAAATATGTTCATGTGTGTAAATGTGATGATTCAGTTTTTATTCATTTTGTTACATGACTCTACATTTATTTGTGACATTTGTGATATTTATTTGTGTGTGATATTTAAGTGACGTGCCAAATATACACTATTGTATCAAATATTGGTAAATAAATATTCTATTCTATTCTATTCTATGAATTTTTATCAAGTATCAGCCAGTTTTAAGATTAGGAAAGAGACATGTCACATCATGTGTTTTTCTGAATTGACTGAGTCAAAAAATTATTTGTTTAAAGAAACATTTCACATAATATTTTTGTCGGGACAGGTTATAGGTGATTTATTAATCAGTCTGACACAGCTTTTACAAATAATAAAATTTACTAGCAATACCAAAAAAACGAGAAACAGAACAATACAGTGTAACCTCGTGGCGAGGAGAATGAGAAGTCGCGTTAGTTTCCGGTCGAAATCTCAGAACAGGATGAATGCCTCGGCTCAAAAATGTTTTTAAAGTCACTTTCGAAATAATCGTCAGTGACAATATGGTCGGGGTCATAAATATATTCGAGAAGGGTCAACCACTTAATCCATAAAAGTGTTAACAATGAAACATCCAAAGTGGCTTCGTTCTAAATATCCATATGTTTTTCGGCAAAGTTGATTCAACCAACCAATTTTTCCTTATCATTCCGCTATATAATTCATTATAATTTTTATATTCGTGAAAATTGGACAGCAATAACTTTGACAACTTTATTCAAAACTATTCAACAATTGAACTCCTTAAAATATCAAAAACGCTTTTATCACTAAAAATCTCCGTTAATCCCCGGAAGGTATTAAATAGTATCTTCGTTCTCAGGGCTGCCAACACATCCCTGTTGGCAACCCTGTCCAAGACCTAGACCTAGCCAAGTATCAAGACTTGGCTAGGTCTAGGTTGGAGAATGATCTCTTCAACTTGCTGTAATATTTCCCTATTCTCTTCGCTTTCTTGTTGATTCATTTGATCATCCTCATTTGATATAATCTGCGGTTCCATCTTGATATCAAAAGAGTCCATTAAAATGCCAAGCGGTGAATGATTTCCTACATTTTCAGAACTCTCGGTATATCTGTTCTTAATCTGATTGACTTGTTCCTACTAGTTTATGAGGGATCCCTAGTAATACATCGTACATCACCTTTCCAGTCTTATTAGTTATATTTTCAGGTTTCCATACGAACACATTAGATGGTGTCTTTAATTTTTCTACCCAGCTGGCGATTTCCTGCTTGGTGATCGCTTTGAAGCTTTACAGAGCGTAAGTATAAGAGCTTGAACTTCTTTCTCTATTCGACTATTAGTCTAATCAATAAGTTCAAAAACATGAAAAATAAAGATAAAGGTCCCAAAAATATGAGCGACAGCTCATTCGATTCGGAATCACCTCTAGAAAATTTTTTTGAAGGATTGTGGTGCAGGTAAAAAATTGCAA
Organism: Leptinotarsa decemlineata; assembly: GCF_025532065.1. Taxonomy (NCBI): domain Eukaryota; kingdom Metazoa; phylum Arthropoda; class Insecta; order Coleoptera; family Chrysomelidae; genus Leptinotarsa; species Leptinotarsa decemlineata. The sequence continues at coordinate 6,670,963 of NW_027412694.1, read as the reverse complement.
TTGTTATTAAAAAAATAAGATTAAAAAAATGGTATTTAGTTTTTCGTTAATAATTCAAAAAATATCAATATTTGAACCATTTTAAAAAAAGCTCATTAAAGAGGAGGAAATTTCCGATAAAAAAGTCTCGACTCACGAAACTCTATCACCATTATTTATAATTTTTAATTTCAGTTTGACGTTGAAAATAGGGTTCCGCGCGGCTGTTACGGCATGCGCGCGCTGTCGCTAAAGAGAGTTTATCAAAAGAAATTATTTTTTTATTACATGAAATGTCATTTTAAGAATTTGAAAAAACTCTAGTATCTTTTTAACACTTGAATGAATCGAGTCCCGTAGAAGAAAAAGTTTTATCAGCATATTTGAAAAAGTTATTCAATTGTTAACTAACAAATTTTTTCCCAATCTCCGTTGGCATAAATAATGGTATAAAAGGTATAAAATAATTGGCCTATGAATTTTAAACTTCGTGGAGTCCTTTTGATATATATACTTCATACGATCCTGAGATAAAAGTTTATAAAAATTTATTAAAATTGCAAAATTGTTGATAAACATTTTTTTTTCAATTGATATTCAGCTATGTCTGTTTTCACATTGAACAATGGCAGTTATAAACATAGAATATGCATTTTTTACGTGATTCGTTTATTAAATTGTTTTAAACAAATAGAGAAATCCAATATTTTTGAAAAATTGTTTTTGCTATTTTGTTGTCTAGAGATAATTATGATATTTGAAAATGAAAATTTTTTCAATTTTGATTTTTAATTGTTTAAAATCGATTTTTTTATATTTCGATTGTTTAAATAATTAGTCAAGAAATTATTTTGCTTTTAAAAATCATAATTTACAGTTTTGAATAGTTTGGCAAAACAAATCCTATTTATTATTCAATTGTTCATTAGTTTGACAATTTGTTATAAACAAATATTGACCAACGTTATATTTTTTTTAATTTCAAATTTTTTTATTTATTAAAATTTTATGATTTAATTAATTATATATTTCTTACGGCACTTTTTCATATATAGCTGTTTTTATATTTTTTCTGCTTTAGTTGCTCAATATTTGTTTATAACAAATTGTTAAACTAATAAATAATCAAATGATAAATAAAAAAATTTTGTTTTGTCAAACTATTCAAGAGTGTAAATTATGATTTTTAAAAGCAAAATTATTCTTCAACTAATTATTTAAACAATCGAAATATTTAAAAATCGATTTTAAACAATTGAAAATTAAAATTGAGAATTTTTTTTTCAATCATAATTATCTGTAGACAACAAACTAGCTGAAAAAAAATTTTCAAAAATATTGAATTTCTCTATTTGTTTGAAATAATTTAATAAACAAATTACGTGAAAAATTCATGTCCTATGTTAATAACTGTCATTGTTTGATGTGAAAACAGTCATAGCTGAATATCAATTGAAAAAAAAATTTATCAACAATTTTCAAATATTTCCTTTTGCAATAGTTATAAAAAATCATAATTAACAAATTAATGAATTTTTATGAACTTTTATTGCAGGATCGTATGAAGTATATATATATATATATATATATATATATATATATATATATATATATATATATATATATATATATATATATATATATATATACAGAGATATAGATATTATTGAGTGTGTATGATATAAATCAAAAGGAGGAAATCGTGGACATGACACTCAAGAAATATGGAGGCAAACCGCGGACACGTGTTTCTGGCTATTGGCCTCATCAGCGCGGTGCAGCCAATTGCAAAGGTGGACAACAACTGGTTACCAAAAATGGAAAAAAAAAAAAAAAAAAAAAAACATCACATATACACGGTGTCACCAACAGGAGCCAACCGCACATTTGTGGTTTCAATTAGAAGACCCAGCATTCCCAGGCATCATCTAACATCACCACGTAGGCAGCTATAGCTACCTGCGTGACTTCCGGGTCCAGGATATAGATACAGAGATATAGATATTATTGAGTGTGTATGATATAAATCAAAAGGAGGAAATCGTGGTTTGCCTCCATATTTCTTGAGTGTCATGTCCACGATTTCCTCCTTTTGATTTATATCATACACACTCAATAATATCTATATCTCTGTATCTATATCCTGGACCCGGAAGTCACGCAGGTAGCTATAGCTGCCTACGTGGTGATGTTAGATGATGCCTGGGAATGCTGGGTCTTCTAATTGAAACCACAAATGTGCGGTTGGCTCCTGTTGGTGACACCGTGTATATGTGATGTTTTTTTTTTTTTTCCATTTTTGGTAACCAGTTGTTGTCCACCTTTGCAATTGGCTGCACCGCGCTGATGAGGCCAATAGCCAGAAACACGTGTCCGCGGTTTGCCTCCATATTTCTTGAGTGTCATGTCCACGATTTCCTCCTTTTGATTTATATCATACACACTCAATAATATCTATATCTCTGTATCTATATCCTGGACCCGGAAGTCACGCAGGTAGCTATAGCTGCCTACGTGGTGATGTTAGATGATGCCTGGGAATGCTGGGTCTTCTAATTGAAACCACAAATGTGCGGTTGGCTCCTGTTGGTGACACCGTGTATATGTGATGTTTTTTTTTTCCATTTTTGGTAACCAGTTGTTGTCCACCTTTGCAATTGGCTGCACCGCGCTGATGAGGCCAATAGCCAGAAACACGTGTCCGCGGTTTGCCTCCATATTTCTTGAGTGTCATGTCCACGATTTCCTCCTTTTGATATATATATATATATATATATATATATATATATATATATATATATATATCAAAAGGGCTTCACGAAGTTTAAAATTTATAGGCCAATTATTTATACCTTTTATCCCATTATTTATGGCAACGGAGATTGGGAAAAAATTTGTAAGTTAACAATTGAATAACTTTTTTTGAAAAATGGTGATAAAATGTTTTTTCTACGGGGCTCGATTCATTCAAGTGTTAAGAAGATACTAGATTTTTTTCAAATTTTTAAAATGGAATTTTCACGAACTTCTTCTAGAGGTGGGAGTGGAAACTGTTGAATGATTTCCACACATACGAATTTCTCCATCAGATTTTTTCGTGGCTACAATAGGTGCTGCCCTCTCAACTGGAGTAATCATATTCAGTTCTTAGAGTCTATTTAACTCTTCTTCAACTAGATGTAACGATGCATATGCTACTGGTCGTTTTGGACGAAATATTGATTTACTTTATTCCGATATATGTAGTTTTATCTTACCATCTACATGAAGTACAAGGCTGTCATTGACAATATCAGGAAATTATTTTTGAAGTTGTTGGATATCCTGAAATTTTTGCTTGGAAATGTAAATCTCTGATAGTGACAACATTACATATTAAACTGAGAGGAATGTCCCGCTTCATTATCCAGTCGATTTCTGAGTATGACTGATTCCTGGTTCTTAATTGTTATGTATCATAAAAAAATCAAATGTGCTAATTGTCTGGCATCGATATTCTTGGTGTTAGTGAAACTTGACTGAATAGGTCTATTACCAATGGCAATGTCAATATTAATGGGTTTCAATTTTTCTGTGCTGATAGAGCGACCAGGGGTGGGGGAGTTGGTATTTACTTTAGAGACGGATTTGAAACATCAATAATTCAAACATGGAATGACATTGAGCAAATTTGGATCAAAGTTAAACTGAAGTTGAATATTTTTGGTATTGGAGTCATATACAGACCTCCACAATAAAATTATTTGGAGTTTTTTAACAAATTTCAAACTGAATTCTCAACAATCATTATAACTGTTGATGAAGTTTTTTGTCTGGGTGATTTTAATATCGATCTGCTTGATTGTAATAGCAGAAGCTCAGAGGTTGCAAACGATACCTTTGAATTTCTGGGGCTGAAACAAATGATAGATGAACCGACCCACATAACAGTTGAGTCAGCCACATTAATAGACTATGTACTAGCAAGTAATGAAGATATTGTAGCGTTTATAGAAGTGAAACATGTACCAGAGGTGAGTGATCAAGAATTTGTTTTTGCTAATGGCACAAGTGTTGTTCAAAAAATCAGTAAAATCAACCGATTTTAATCATTACACGCAAATGAGGAATATGGTAACCTTAGCTGTAAAAAGAAATAAAAAGGCTTATTTTTCAAACAAACTGAGTACCTTCCATACAAATAAAATTTGGCCCACCCTCAGAAATTTTATGAGTTTTGGACAAAATAATACGTGTTTACCGGAACAGTTGAATGATACTGATACTATAAACGATCATTTCATTAACAATATTCCTATTCTCTAACCTGATGAAGATACTATTAAATATTATGAAAATAATCTGAAAAATTCAATACTCTCCTATTTGGATTTTGAACAAGTCAATGAGACAGAAATATTTAATATAATAAAAAATGTGAAAAGTAGAGCAACAGGTACGGATGGTATTAATATTTTAAACGTTATATCTTTATACTCCTTTTTTACTGCCACACGTTACACATTTTATAAATTACTGTCTGAAAAATTCTGTTTTTCCAAAAGCGTGGAAACAAGCTCACATTATACCTCTGCCCAAGAATTCTAATCCTACCAGCTTAAATGATATCAGACCAATTAGTATACTTCCCCACTTTATCGAAAATTTTGGAGAATGTCATTGAAAACTAAATTCGAAAACATTTATCAAAAAACGATATTAGTCAAAATAACCAATCTGGTTTTAGGGCAGGTCATAGCTGCACTTCGACTCTTCTGAAAATTACTGATAATATAATTGAGGCTACGGATAAAGGAAAAGTATCTGTTTTGATATTATTAGATTATTCTAAGGCATTTGATACTCTCAATCACAAAATATTACAAGTCATTTTTAACTTTGTAGGGATCAGCAGAAAAGCTACCAAACTTCTATCCTGCTATTTAAGCAATAGAACTCAGGCAGTACTATATGGTGGAAAAGTTCGAAATTTTTAAAAATTGATAAAGGAGTACCACAAGCGTCAGTATTGGGTCCCCTACTCTTCAGTCTATATACTTGCAATTTTCCTAAGTCCTTCCTATCATGCACGCAGCACTATTATGCTGATAATACACAATTATATTTGTCATTCAAACCTGAAGAATATCCTCAGGCTATTAGTGCGTTGAATTTTGATCTATATAATCTTGAGCAGTTTTCTAATAATCATTGCCTAAAACTGAATTCAAATAAAACTGTTTTTCGGCAGAAAGAATGCAAGAAAAGAATTTACTGCAAACCACTTTGCTAGCATTCAGATTGGAGGGGGGCCTTTAACACTTTCTAATAAATTTAAGAATACTGATACGATAAGAAGATTTTCATATCATATCAGTACAAGTATACAAAAAAGCATTGTGTAATCTCAAACTGATTTATCAAAATAGACAGTTATTTAATAAAAGAATTAAAAGTTTACTATGTGACTCTTTAGTGTTACCCAGGTTAAATTACTGCGATGTTATTTACGCTCCTTGTATGAACTCCATTGATATCAAACGAATCCAAAAGCTCCAAAATAGTTGCTTGAGGTTGATCTATGGCATCAAAAAATACGATAGGGTTTCATACACATTGAAAACAAACAAATGGCTCAATATGAGTGATCGAAGGTTCCTTCACTCTGACTGCTTCTTTTACAAAGTTTTGAAATACCGAAACCCCCCTATTTGTACAATAAGATAACATTTCGCTCAGATGTACATAATATTAACATTAGACGAAAAAGTTTGCTTTCTCCACCAATGTTTCACACAGAATTTTACAGACGGTCATTCTCCTATCGAATCACCAAATGTATGAATAAAATACCACCAGAGTTGAAAGAACTCCCGTTATCGACTTTCCGGACGCGTATCATCAGATTTCTCGATAGACAGTAAGTTCTATTTTTTATTTTTTAAATTCTGTTCATTTTTCCCACTCTTCATCTTCAGTGCGATCTGAGAATTATTAATTGGTTCGATCTGAGAATTATTAATATACCACTTAAAATGTTTTAAAAAAATATGTATGTTTCTTTGACTAATCTTTATGTTCAATTTGAACTGTGATTTATTTATCAATTTAGCGATGGCAATGTTTATATTTCTTGTAACGTTGGTGCATTTGAAAGTAATCGCTGTTTTTTTGTGTTTGTTCTCATTTGCCATTTAGTAGTCTGTTTTGGGTTAGGTGGAAGAACAGATGTCAGTCTGTACCTTCTGGTGCCGATTGCCATACTGAATCTCGCCCATTTACTTCTTCTTCAGTTCACATGTATGAATACAACTGTAAATTAATGAAAGACCTTTTTTATTATTTTTTTTTCCACCGTAGTGTGCGCTGGTCGGGCCCTATCCCCCGAAGCCCCGATACATTCGGGAGGGCGCGCCAGCATTATCAACCAATGATCACTCCCCACACCGTGGGGTAAGTGATCATTGGGTCCGAGAATCATGTGCCCTGAGCAAGAGCAGTGAGCCAAGAATGACAGCCTTCTGCATCTGTGCGGCCAAGATTTCTGCCTTATTGCGGTAAGCCGGTATGATTTCAAGATTCGAGAGTAGAGAGGACATCATTCTATCAAGGAATCCAATAATCAGAACAACTATCTTGACAGAGTGATCTGGATAGAGTCTGCGGAGTTCGAAGAGGAAATCTCGATATTTTATCCATTTTTCCTCCTCTTTTCTGACGATATTCATCTCGCCAGGAGCTGAAAACTCCACGACAAATATCGTTTTGGTCTGGTGGTCGAGAAGGACTACATCAGGCTTATTAGCTTGTATGAGCCTGAGGGTGGTATTATTATTATTATTTTTTTTTTCACCGTAGTGTGCACTAGTCAGGCCCTATCTTCCGAAGCCCCGATACATTCGGGAGGGCGCGCCAGCATAATCAACCAATGACCACTCCCCACACCGTGGGGTAAGTGATCATTGGGTCCGAGAATCATGTGCCCTGAGCAAACGCAGTGAGCCAAGAATGACAGCCTTCTGCATCTGTGCGGCTAAGATTATTTACATTATTATTATTATTATTATATCGAATTTAATTCAAGTTGTTTACCAATTGGACTTTTGATCTTTTTTTCGGTTGAACTACATTGTGGTTTTCCTAATTTGGACCACATTTCTTTCGATATGATGGTGATGTCCGATGCTGTATCTACTTGGAATTTCAGTTGAATGCCATTAATAACAACATCAAGGTATTTACGTTCAGTTAACAAAACAGAAATCAAATTGCATTTTCTTTCAACATTGTTGCTTCGTTTCTTGAAGTTGCAGTATCCTTCTTTGTGTACTGTCTTTTTGCAATCCTGACATGTGTGAATGCGAAAAGTAAACGTTGATATTCGGAAGTAAGGTCTTGAAGAACTGAAGATTCTGATTTTTCTCCATAATTTCAGATTAAATTTTGGTTCTGACATCTGAATCATTACCATATTGGAAACCGCATTCGAGGATTAAACATTTGAATTGATCTGGTGTGATAATTCTAATGTCGGAATCTTCACAAAATTTGTTGAGTTTGGCAGCGTATGCGACGAAATCTTCTCCTGTACTTTTGGTGAGTTCCATACACTGGTAACGAGTGTTAAAAATTGATGACTTTCTTTCAAACATTTCAGTGAGTTTAGACACCGTTGATTGATTTTAGTTCTTCTGGTAGAATGAGATTGATGCACAGCTGATGAACCTGTGTGTCTAACTACCTTAGGAGTAGTCTGACTTTGGCTGAATCTGAAAGTTTCTGTACACTTTGGTGAATAAACTTTCATGTCGTTTGAACCATGCTACGAATATTGAGTTGTTTTCTGGATCGTAGTGGAATTCACTTATGCTGTTTCCTAGAGTTCCCATGCGGAATTCCTCATCGACGTCTCTGGCTGGAATATTTGTTGATGAAATGTTCTGAGATAATTGTAGCAGAAATTCTTGCTGCTGCTGCTTGAATAGCTTCTGTGATTGGAGTTGAGTTTGGCTTTTTGACTTTTTATACATTCAAGAATTGTTTTCTGGAACTGATCAGTCATTATAGTTTTTAATTTGATTGGTTCTCATTCAAAATCCTCGTCGCCACTTTCATTATCGTGAAAATTGGGTGTAACTCTAAGACTGAAATCATTTCGATAAATTTATTCAAAAATATTCAACAACTGAACTCTGTTAAATATTAACGAAGTCACTAAAAATCTCCTTTGATCCCGGATTTTATAAAATGGTATCTTCGTTCAATAAGCGGACGTACTTCAGCTGAACAAATTTGTATGAGATTGGATAACGCTTTCAGTTTTAACTCAACTTAACACAACTTTGAGACTTGTTTTAGATCTAATTTGGTACTACCTCTCATCTTCAGTAAAATTTCTGAAATGAATTCGATATTCAATCCGAGTAGCAAAGCTGTTTTTAATCCCAAACATGCATTATACTGCTTTCACGATGATTCAGAGCATTTAAACTACCTCAATGTAAAGCGTGGTCACTTTTTTGATGCTTACCATTACAGAATTTTCCAAATCTTCCACTATACCTATCTATATTTCTGTTCGTATTTCATTGAAATAATATCGGGCATGGTACATGGATCCTTCGTAGCGACATAACACCAGGGAAATTCCTAATCTTTATCCCGGTACCAATTTCTGGAATGAGATAAAATACAAGCAACAATGAAAAAATTGAACTAATAACACGAAATGAAAATTAAAAATTATCAACATGAAATGAAAATCAAAAACGATTCCAAGCCCAGTTACTTTACGACGTTATCGCCAGTTATCAACCGAAGACGATTGTTTTATTGGTATTCTGTAAGCGTCTTCTATTCCGGTGTAACAAAGTTGGTCTACAGTGACAAGTGTTGAAAAGAAGTACAGTATTTCCATATTTGTATAAAAAAATTAAGAACTGACTGCGCCCTTGCCTCCGCAAATCAACTGGGTCCAACTGCGCACTTGTTCAAAATCAATAAACCAGGTTATGTTATATAAAAATGTATCTTTTTGATAATAATATTAATCGAAATTTCAGGATTACTATGCCGATACATTCACGTGTTCATCTTGAATTCGCAGCTAGTGCTTCTTTCTCCTTCAAATCAATTCAAATTCCCAAAATTTCCTGCACAAGAAAAGACATATTCTATTCTTTTTTCTGGAAACAGATTTGCAGGATATTGAAATGTTTCATAGAATTTCTTCTTTCTCCTATATAAATTCAAATAGACAGGGCCATACTGCATGCAGTCACTCAAATAATTTGAACCTTTTCGAATCAAACTTTGTGATATTATGTTCACATGATGAGAATTCAATCAACGAGACGAAAAACTCTCTATTTAACCGACTATATCATTTACAGTTAACAAGATCTCGATAATTTTCGGAAAACTATGAAGAAAATCATCGCCTACTAATCATGGGAGAGCCGATATTTTATTGAAATTGTACTACCAGATCTACAATCGCTCAATGAACTATTCCACTACTATACACAGAGTGAAACTTCACAATAATTTGTCATCTAATCCATATGGATAAAATAACATAATACCTTAGTTTTCTCTTGACATAGTGTTTCGTTTAGTTGTTTGGTGAAGGAAAAGGTTTTTCATTATTCATTTGAAAAAAGTGGAAAGTATTTTATAGGGGAGAAGAAAACCTGAATGAAATTTTTTTGCTGAACCTAAAACGAATTTAGGTTCTATTTATCTCTTCTTTCTTAGGTTCTGGAAAATTTAGGATACAATCAATTTTTTGTAAGGTTCGGTTCGACTCCATTTTCGATGATGACGTCCACAAAAAAAGTAACTTTTTCTTCTCAAGACTTCGGTTAGATCTTCAAAATGATTTTTCGAAATATTTCGAATACTTTTATCAATCTCGCTAAATGCTCGTGGATGGTGAGAGAATATACGATAATGTCATCCATGTATACGATACATTTTTCGTTCTGTTTACCTGGAAAAACGTTATCCATTACTCTTTGGAACATGCTCGGGGCATTCTTGAATCCGAAAGGCCTACGTGCAAATTCATAGTGATCATTGCCCACGGAGAAAGCCGTTTTGTGTGATGAAATATCAGTATTCACCAAGTTGATCTGAGAAGTCTGTAATATTTGATATCGGCTACCATTAATTCGTTGAGTTTTCGGTATTCCATGACAACTCTCCACTTCTGTTCGTCTAAATCATAGGTATATCTTGTTTTAACATTTTAGATGTATGGGTTTTTGCTTCCTGCTTATGTATCTGTGAGTGCCTGTAAGATTTCGTGAAAATGAGTCTAGCATCTTCGATTCCAATGGTGTGCTTTATTCCGCTGGAGTTCCTCTTGATGTTTCTCTTCATTTGGATGTTCGATCCTCAAATGGGATTTTATTTCTTGAATTCAGTCAATAGGCATTGATACACTCTCAATTTGATCAAATCTCTGAAGTTATGTAAGATTCACGTCTATGCAGATGACACCCAAATCTATTACAGTTTTCCTCCCCCTCTGATGGATAGTGCTTGTGAAATTATAAATCAGGTATTAGTGACCTTCATTAATTCAGCTTCTGATCACTGCTTATTGATCAACTGTACTATATTAAAATTATTGTTGTTTGGTTCTGCATATAATCGTGCTAAAACGCAGCAAATAAACGTTAAAATCGAAGATGATTGGTTAACAGTAATAAATGAAACCAGAAATGTAGGTGTCATATTAGACTCAGATCTAAGATTCGATGTTAATCGCTCGTCGGTGGATTAAAACCCTCTTCAAGGAGCATTGTGCACACATGAAATATGGAAGGATAGAAAAATCCAGTGTCGCCCAACATGCTCTAAACAAGGACCACAGAATTGGTGAAAACAATCTGAAACTGTTTAGGCATGTGCATGACAGTAGGCTACTTGATGCATGTGAGAGTCTAGAAATAGCAAAATGTAAGAACAGCATGAATGGTGATAAGGGACCCATTCCGTTTAGCCCCCTTTTTAATCTTCTGTTAGGAAGAAAATAATTACTAAGAACTTGCAGGTGGTTATTTACCGAGAAATTCCATATTGGACTTCAGGTATGCAACCTCAGGTAACAAATTTTAGTATATAAGGATTAAGCAGACTAAACTAGGTATCAATTTTCTTTTCCTGAGGATGCTAACTTTGTTGGCGAAACGCGCGTCGAGTGCAAAAATATCAGTTTAGTGTTAGGGCAATTGATCTCGAAAAAAGTTATTCAACTTTCACACCAAAGGTTCCAATCTCATCGTTAAGAATTTCTTACTTGAAAAATAAAAGTCAGTCTTATCATAACTTGATCTCCTTACTATAGCTATCAATGTAATTTGTATACTCGTCTTGTCTTTACTCGCCACCTTACTATTATTGAGGAAAAATATGCTATATAGAGTTAAGTGAAAGAACATATTCCTGATGAAGTAAGTGGTTGCTTTATTGGAGAAAATGAACTTCGCTCTTTATTTTCCAACTTTCTTTAAAATCATTTTTTAGTATAGATGTACTGTATGTGGAAAATAATAAAAACGTATTATTATTATTATTTTGGTTTATCTGGTGTATATCATTATGACATTTGGCTGAAAAATTATTTTTGGAACTTTTTGATTTGGCTGACGGTTTGGTTGTCTAACAAAAATCTTGGCAAAGATTCAAGAAATACATCATTGTGAGATTTTCATTAAACAGTGAGTGGAATTCCATTTTCGATTGAGGTTCACAGATTCGTACTTTCTGTTGAAATTATCCCTGTGTTTGAGGATCTTCATTGCCTCCAGTACCAATGGGTTGTGTTATCCCTGGTTGGGGTAATGAGTTTATTATTTTCAATCAGAATCCTGTGGTTTCCTCCACTAGGTGCGTGCTCCGCCACAGCCGACTTGTCCGTTTGGCCTTGTCTCCAGTTTTTTTCTTGCTCCTTCAGCCCATAGGTCTTTTGGTGGTTCCGATATACAGGGTGTCCCTGGACTTCCTCTTTTCCTCTCGGGAATGTATAGATGGGGTCAAAATATCACCAGTACTTCATATAACTTTTTTTCCTAAAAGTCTTCGTAACCAAGTTACGGGCCCTCGAAGTTACAAAATGAAAAATGTTTTTCTTTGATAACTTTTCAAGTGAATATTCAAAATCATCCAAATTTTGGTAATTGACTAAACAAATGAATTCCGTCGATGAGCTTTCATGCAGGAGTCAGTTGTTTTGCTACAAAGTCAGGAACGGACTACCCCCGATGGTCCACACCCCAAAACTTTGAAATAACAGATATTTTTCAATATTTTTCAACAAAATAAGGTTACTTGGACAATTTTATGAATAAAAGTACTCGTGAGGAAAGTCGATCGGAGCAACGAGTCTTGATAAAAATGTAGTTCTACTCGACGACATCAAACCCGCTCGTCCACCATTATTTGAAATGAATAATTATCAAAGCAGAAATAATAATGATAACGTTAATTCAACAACATTTATAACAGGTATAATACAAAGTATGCTAAAATGAAGTCGTAAACAAAAAGTACAGTACCTATATGGAAGTTTAAGTCACAATTGTGATAGCAGATATTTTTTCAAAAGAAATATCAAGTTCTGTAGATTCGTGGTGTTTTTAAACTAACAAGCTACTCTACTATGAAATATCGAATTCATTCCATATTTTGTATGTACATAATACGTGTGGAATAATCACGTTTCGTGTTGATCAGTTATCTGAATCTCATGAAACTCAACATTCGAATGTTTCAAATTCTTCTTCACAGCTAAACTGTTGAGGAGTTTCACTGATAATTATAATTTCATGGGAGAAATTCTTTAACACGAATCTAAATTTAGCTGAAAAAATGCACATCGGAAAAAATATTTACTATACTAATAAAAAGCAAACGAATGAACTACAAAAACGGCTGCACATGATCAGGTGAAAAATATCCAGGGAATAATTATGTTCCATTTCTTTCACAGATGTTAACAAAAAAACCTTTTAGAAAGTTTTGATAAAAAATGAGAAACTGGAATGCGATTTTGTTTTGTTGAGTGGTGCGTTGTCATATGACTATCATTGTATTGTCAATATTCTATAGGATATTTTCAATTTTTTGATATGGCCGAACAGTTTACATTCAATGAATATGTAATGTAAGGTATGTAATAATTGATAATTAATTTGAGCACGTTGTTTTATTTCGATAGTATTGTAGTTACAGTTTTGCCAAAACGAGGTGGTGAGGGCGCTCCTAGGACTGTACGTACCGTTGTATTGGAGGAAAATATTTTGGAAGCCGTCGCTGATGATCCTTCAATGAGCATCAGAAATCTATCAGAACAGTTCCATACATCCAAGTCCACTATTCATAAAATAATTAGAGAACAACTGCTCCACCCATTTCACATCCAGAAGGTACATGCCATGACACCTCAAGATTTTCCAGCACGACTGGAGTATGCCAATTGGTTCATGGATAGGCAAAGAGAGGATATCACTTTTATTAATCGAGTTTTATTCACTGATGAAGCAGGTTTCAGTAGAGATGGAGTTATCAACTCTCATAATCTCCATATGTATATGGGCCGAAAAAAATCCCCATGGGATATTGCAAACCAAACACCAACGGAAAATCAAAGTGAATGTTTGGGCTCGTATCATAGGAAACCATCTTATAGGACCATTCGTTCTACAGGACCGATTGAATGGAGAACGTTATTTGGAGTTCATTCAGAACGATTTGAATTGACTTTTGGAACATGTTCCATTGCAAACCCGAAGAGATATGTGGTTTATGCATGATGGCGCTCCTCCTCATTTTAGTTTGATTGTGCGTGACCATCTGAACCATATTTTCCACAATAGATGGATTGGTAGAGGTGGGCCATATTCATGGCCATCGCGGTCTCCGGATTTAAATCCATTGGATTTCTTTCTGTGGGGGCATCTAAAAATCCTTGTTTACGCTACACCTATTCACACAAGAGATGCATTGTTGAATAGAATAACATTACATTGTGAAGCCATACGAAACGACCCTGGAATGCTATTTCAAGTACAGAGAGGGTGTCTTCGCAGACTAAGAAAATGTATAGAGAGAGAAGGTGGTCATATCGAGCAGTTTCTGTAGCGGATTTTTCATTTCTGTTTGCTCTTGAGGCTCTTGAGTTTCGTTAGTTAAACGTGTTTAATGTGTTACCAGAACGTACCACCAGAAACGTGTTAATTTGTTGAAAAATATTGAAAAATATCTGTCATTTCAAAGTTTTGGGGTGTGGACCATCGGGGGTAGTCCGTTCCTGACTTTGTAGCAAAAAAACTGACTCCTGCATGAAAGCTCATCGAAGGAATTCATTTGTTTAGTCAATTACCAAAATTTGGATGATTTTGAATATTCACTTGAAAAGTTATCAAAGAAAAACATTTTTCATTTTGTAACTTCGAGGGCCCGTTACTTGGTAACGGAGGATTTTAGGAAAAAAAGTTATATGAAGTACCGGTGATATTTTGACCCCATCTATACATTCCCGAGAGGAAAAGAGGACACCCTGTATACCTTTGCACAAGTGCACGGTATGCGATATACCCCTCCTGCTGATAGTGGGTCTCTCTTATCTTTAGCCGACCTGAGAATCTGTTGTATCTTCTTGGTGGGTTTCAGAACCGTTTTAATGTTGTGTTCCCCCAAGAGTGTTCCAGTTCTGTCTGTGACCCTAGGAATATCACTTGCAACTATCTGAGCCTTGATATCGAATGAATACAGTGTACCTGGGATCAACAATTGCGTGTGCGTTTGCAAATAATTGCGTGTGCGTATCTATCATATATTCCTAGGGTCACAAACTGAATTGGAAAACTCTTGGGGAGAAATTTGTTTTCAAACCCACCAAGAAGATACAACAAAGTCATAGATCGGGTAAAGACCAGAGATACCCACTATCAGCAGCAGGTGTATATCGCATACCGTGCACTTGTGGGAAGGTATATATCGGAACCACCAAAAGATGTATGGAAATCAAGCAGAAGGACCATGAAAGAAACTGCAGACTAGGCCAAACGGACAAGTGGGCTATGGCGAAGCACACACTACAGGATTCTGTTTAAAAACACAAAATTCATTGCCTTCAACCAGAGATACGGTAGCCGACTGGTACGGGAGGCAATAGAGATCCACAAACACACGGATAATTTCTACAGAAAAGAAGAGGCTGTGAAACTCAACCGAATATGGAATCCCATTCTAAGAAGTTCAAATATACCAAAGAGCATAACGGCAGGTAAAAAAAGGTCGACGAATGTTATTGACAATATATCTGATCCAGGATAAGGTTTTAGCACACCAAACTACCTATAGTACTATCGTAATATCGGATCATCGTACATTACTCAGGATGTATCTATGAAGAAGCTAGCCTCTCCTGCCAGCGAAACATCAGGAAGAAATCCCAAAAACCAACGGCCTTCAAACCCATAAAATAGTGACACTGATTGCGAGAGAAGTTTCGGACTGGTTGTAAAATATACCAGAACTGGCCCATTCCAAAGTGTATTTGCTACCAAAGAAATATTAGATTTTATCATTTTGACTTTTCATAAAAATGATAGTGAAATAGAAGAAACCAGATAGCTATTTCATTCCTTACAGAAACTGTCACCTTTAAAAACGAAAATTAGATAAAATAGTATTCAGTCTGCGTCGGCGGCATAACAATCCCATAACAATTCGCAGACGGTGTTGCGTTTACTCTCAAGTTCGACAACCAGTTGAGAGGGATACATGTTATTAACGTCGTCTTGGGCTCCGATATTACGTTATTACGATAATCGCATCCACAAATTGCTGACATTACTGACCTGGCTTGGTCTCTCGCGCCCCTTGCCCCAGGGCCGTATTACACAACAGGAAAATACTCTGTTATTATGAGATACAATGATTTCGAATATCGATTCATCTCATCTGCAGTATAGTGTAAATAATTTCGTTTTATTTTCTGTGTATTATTTCACTCCATTTTTTCATAAACCGGCATAATATGCCATGATAATTTTTTTAAATATTTAGTGAAATAAACAAGTTTTTATTGTTATAATTCTGATAAATACATGAAATAATGTTTTATTACTTTTGGGTGCATAACCTGCCATAATCCGAAAAATAATCGAAGCCAAATCGATGTAGAATCTGCTGACATCTAATGAAGAGCAAACTGAAAAGTTTACCATGAAAAGTTACTGCGTAACATAAACCTTTGAAGAGAACAATTAGTCAATAACTTGTATTCAAAAATGTTGCCTACAAATTGAGTAATCAATGTTGAAAATGGAATTTTTGGTTTGTAACCGCCAAAAATAAGTTTAACACAGTAATGAAAAATAATTTCTGTAGATCATTGAATGTTGAGGCAAAATGGCTTCAAACAACTTCAATTGGACATATTTTGAATTTTCATAATGCAAAAATGTTGTCATTATCTGCAGGATTCCCCATTTGTGTCGAAAATAATATCGATAGCTTGGAGTTTTTTGAAATTAATTTGATGTAAGTGGTATGGAAGGTAGGAACTAAAAGGACTTTCAGTCAAATACGTTCAACAAACTTACTCTATTTCGTCAAGCTTTCGTCTCTGAATAGAGACTTTGTCAGGACGCTAAAATGAAGTACAATACAAAAGAACTTGAAAAAATGGACAATACTTACAAGTAATCTGAGTTTCACAATTTAAAATTGAACATTGATGAAAATATTTCAAAAAATTGACGCATTGGTATTAATAATGTCATTTTCAGATATCTGATATCAGTATTTGAAATATTTTCATCAGTATTCAATTTCAAATTGTGAAACCGAATACTTGTAAGTATTGTCCATTTTTTTAAGTTCTTCTCTATTGAATTTCATTTTAGCGTCCTGACGAAATCTCTATTCAGAGACGAAAGCTTGACGATTTGTGAAATAGAATAAATTTGTTTTTTGAACGTGTTTCACTGAAAGTCTCGTTAGTTCCTACCTTCCATATACTACATTCAGTCGTCAATCACAAATCTACATATATATATATATATATATATATATATATATATATATATATATATATCGAGTGTGCATGATATAAATCAAAAATTAAACAATTTGGACAAACCGCGGACACGTGTTTCTGGCGCGGTGCAGCCAAGTGTAAAGATGGGCAACACTTGTTTGCCGAAAGCAGGAAATAACACATACGCACGGAGTCAACAACAGAAGCCAGCCGCACATTTGTGGTTCCAGTTAGAAGACCTAGAATTCCCAGGCTACATCTAACATGACCACGTAGGCAGCTATAGCTACCTGCGTGATATCCGGGTCCAGGATATAAATACAGATAGAGATTTTATCGAGTGTGTATGATACAAATCAATAATGAAATAATTCGTGGACAAAACACTCAAAAAAGGGGGGCAAACCGCGGACACGTGTTTCTGGCTATTGGCCTCATCAGCGCGGTGCAGCCAAGTGTAAAGATGGGCAACACTTGTTTGTCGAAAGCAGGAAACAACACATACGCACAGAGTCAACAATAGAAGCCAGCCGCACATTTGTGGTTCCAGAAACACGTGTCCGCGGTTTGCCCCCCTTTTTTGAGTGTTTTGTCCACGAATTATTTCATTATTGATTTGTATCATACACACTCGATAAAATCTCTATCTGTATTTATATCCTGGACCCGAATATCACGCAGGTAGCTATAGCTGCCTACGTGGTCATGTTAGATGTACCCTGGGAATTCTAGGTCTTCTAACTGGAACCACAAATGTGCGGCTGGCTTCTGTTGTTGACTCCGTGCGTAAGTAATGTTTCCTGCTTTCGGCAAACAAGTGTTCCCCATCTTTACACTTGGCTGCACCGCGCCAGAAACACGTGTCCGCGGTTTGCCCCCCTTTTTTGAGTGTTTTGTCCACGAATTATTTCATTATTGATTTGTATCATACACACTCGATAAAATTTTATTAATTATCTGCGAGCGCTTTGACAGTTGGTGGGTGGTTTTGTTGTGAGTTTCCTTGTGAGGAAGAACACAACTCAAAACTTAACTACCTGGACATAACCATAGGATATAACCACAACAAAACACAATTTCAAATGGCAATATACAGGAAACCTACACAAACAAGCTCCGCCATAACCGCAAGTTCAAACCATCCACCATCACACAAAATGGCTGTCTACAACGCATTCATATATAGAATGTTAAGTATACCACTCAGCAATGAAGCCCGAAACAAAGAACGGAAAATCATATACCAAATAGCGAACACAAACGGATACACCCAAAAGACAATAGATAAATTAGAAAACAGAATCAAACCAAAGATACAGAACAAGGATCAAGCCACCCCAACAGACAAAACAACACAACGATGGACAGCATGTACGTACGTAGGACACCAAAACAAAAAACTAACAAACATCTTCAAACCACTGAACATCAACATCACATACAAGCCGAACACGAAGATAACACAAAAAATAAACAACTATGAAAAAGAAGAAGACAAAGACCAAAACGGGATATACAGTATACAATGCTCGGACTGCAACAAATTCTATATCGGCCAAACCAAGAAAAAACTGATCCAAAGGTACAATGAGCACAAAAAGGCATACATAAATCCAACAGTATATAAATCAAACCTTGCAACACACGCCATACAAAACAAACATAATTTTCCCCCACCAGAGAACATAAAACTCATAAAACAAGTCAAAAAGGGAACCGCATGGACATTTGGGAAAACTTGAACATCCATAAATTTAACAGTCATAAATCACTCATCGAGGAACAAGTACAAATCAAAACACAACAAGATCTCACATTCAATATATTAAACAAAACCATACAGATTCCTAGAGAAGATCTAACACGAAGAAGAGTACCTGATGCAGAACAAAGACAGGCAAATTTATCTAAAGTACCTGAAATACCTGAGTTAAGACGCTCTGACCGTATAAAGAGACAGACAACAGAATGACCAGTTCAGTTTGAGGAGTGCCAGAAGATGGCAGAAGATGTCGAAAGCGCTCGCAGATAATTAATAGAAGATATAAAGCTCCAAATCGTTTTTGTACAATTTAATATTGAAATACTCAAAATAAAGGAAAATTAGTTGCATCAATCAATATATATATATATATATATATATATATATATATATATATATATATATATATATATATATATATATATATTGCGCTGGTTGTGCTGTCATCCTCTAGGCACTATTCTATCTGAACGTGTCATCCTGTGTGTGTCCTTTCATATGGTCCGAACGCCTCAATACAGGTACATATCAAAAAGTGCATTTAAGATCTGCTTGGGGGAATGAAAAAAATGCTGGCACAAGTGTATTATATATGTGTGTGCATACACAAGTGTATTATATCTGAGAGGGGCTATTTTGAAGGATACAAAATAAAAATTTATAAATAAATCAATATATTCAGAGAAGAATGAAAATTCACCTCATTTTTCAACAGAGTAATTGGGCCAAAGAGCTTCAACAATAAGCCATGTAACATAGGTACTTCCAGTAGGGTTATACGAGTATTATCTGTCAATTTTTCTCTGAATGCTTATGGACTTTTTTTAAGATATGGAGTTTATTTCGGAAAAAGAACAAATGAAATTTTCTACGAATACCATATTTGGTGCATTCATCAAACTGGTTTCAATATCTTTAGGTACATCATCACATCCACCTTAATTTTCTTTGAAGTTTTTAAGAATTCTGTGAACACTTCTTGTCGATACTTCAGTCAAATCAATACACAAATTAACGACGTCGTTATACGACATATTTTCATTCTGTTCACGGAGCCCACAATACATATTGTATAAAACAGTTTTTTCACCTTCAGATATATTTGTACGTCTGCGTTTGCTTTGACTGCTTTTACTATCCATATTGCTAACAGTTCACAGCACAACATTAAATTGATTTATAATGATATTTCCCTTGTTGTTGTTAGTCCATAAACATATCCCTTGGTTTTCACTAGATATAAAATTTCTTTTTTATTTACTGGTTATCATTTTCCTAGAAATGTAGGTACCTGATACTATGGCATCGACTACATGATAATTTTTTAGGAATGGAATGAATCAATAGAAATATGTTATTCATCTTTTATGTTTATCTAGTGTTCATTCAAGTATTGGGAAAACTAAATGGAAAATATGTATCTACACTGAATTCTAATTTCAAGCAGAAACTCCGAATGGCTTTGCTAGCTGACAGTATTGACAAATACACAGACGAGCCAAAGTAGGAAAAATGGCCATATGGTCGATTCGAAAAAACGATTTTCATTCAAACCAAGATATGAAGCAGTTTGAAAAACAAGCTTCAGTGGTCATTATTATGACAATTTCAATACATTAGACTATATTTGCCTTTCAATCTAGTTATAACTCACACTCGATCTTATGAATTCTTGGACAAAATAACTAACGATAGAATAGGTGATCCAGAGCCCAAAAGTGTTTCCCCATTATTCAACATCAAACAAATAATGTTTTAACCTACCATAGGTATCATAAGAACTGATCTCCTAATAAAAGTAAAATTGAGTAAGTAGTGACTTTCTCTTCTCACGGAAACGTCACCTAAGAGTTCGGCAAAAAACTCAAACCGCGAATATCGAAGATAAACTGAGGTCTTTTCGTAGGTATGCTGCAAAGCTAAGCTACATCGACTGCCGAAATAAAGATAGCATTCTGTCTCTTTCCGAGGCTTCCACTGTGAAAATGGTTGAAAAATGAACAGATAGATATGAAAGCCCAGCATTACAGAATCACGGTATTCACTTGAGTACCCATGTTTTGATATATGAAGAAACACTAATGAAATCACTGAGATCGGTTTATTTGAGAGCTCCACTGAAAAATAGTAATCCGATAAGTTTTTTATTCTATTTTGTACCAAAAGTTTCGTCTGCTACTGCGGCAGATGAAACATATGTGGCATGTGCGTTGACTGTGAGGACGAAGTTATATCTAAGCAACTATTGACTGGCGAGCTACCTGTTCATTCATATGTATAATCTCAGAGGGTGGAGGGGCTGATGGTGGGGCTGATGGTGGGGAAGATGGCGAGGTGTCCATGCAAATGCCTACTTCCGATTGATCCGTACTTTTGCTCAGTTGTTGTGATTGGTCGACACTGTTACTAGGTTGTTCAGATTGATCCAAGTTGTTGACAGCTATGCTACTATAGGATTTCTATCGGATTTGTATTCTAGTCTATTTCTGGCCTTCTTGAGTACTGGTTACCACATTCTGTGGATCCCAATACATTTTTCTCTTCAACTGAATCTGTTGGGATGGTTATAGATCTCAATGACCTCCATACCATGCGTGATAATGGATGGATTCGTACTTTATTACGTGGTATGTTCCTTCTAGGACGCTTGCGTTCCCGTATGCTAGTGTTGATATGCGTTTGATAGTTTCAATGAAGGCTACATGAACAGGCAATCCTATAAACATTGGCGGATGTCAGAAGAAGAGGAAGGTGTTGATTAGCCTCAATGGTCTTGATATTGTGACGTTTAAACAGTTTTCCGATACGTTCCGTGTCTCCGTTTATGTAAGACAAATAGACTGTGCCTACCACTGGCAGCTGTATCATGGTCAACGTTGAAGTATTTCTCCTTCTAGAATGTAGAGCATGTTTGATTTCTTGCGCTGTAAAACTATTGACCAATGGAGCTTGGTATAGATAACGAAGTTCTTCTACAAGAAGATGTGGTTCACAATTCATGATAACACTATCAACAAGTGTTTTCATCATATTACGTTTATGCCCTGGATGGCGTTTTGAGTTCTTATTGAGGAAATGATCAGAATGAGTAGGTTAGTGATCAGCTGTGAGACCTAGTTTTCCGTCAGATTTTTGTAAACCAGTCTACCAAAAAATTGCACCCTTTCATCATTTCCTTTTTCATGGTTAACTGGATGCGAGGATGAATGGAGGTAATATGGCGTAGGGTTTGCTTCCTGTGGCTCCAAATAATAAAAGTGTCATCAACATAGCGAAACCAACATGTAGGTTTCGCGGAGCGCTTTCTTCTCGAAAACTTCCATTGTAAATTTGTAGTGGTGAGAACATGATCAAAAATAACTGTGATGTCTCCTGTGATCTGCTACAACGTCTCCTTAACTGGTACAATGGTGAAGAGAGAAACGTCATCGTAGCTAACACAATTGGACGTAGTGAAAGGTTTGGCTCGTAGTCTTATGAAGGCCCTAGAGTCTAAGTGGTTAGGCTTCAGACTTCCGAAGTTGGCGCTTGTTTTCAGTTGGAATTGAAGAACATTCGTTGAGTTGGTTGATATTCTTCAGTATTTTGGATATAGGGTCACGCATGAGAATCTCATAAGTTGCTGGGCCAAGAAGATCGAACATTTTCTGTTAATAGTCCTCAGTGTTCAGAACTGTTGTGGGGTTGCCTTTACTGCACAGAGTACAATAATCTCATCGCCAGCATTCATCTATTTGAGAGCTGCACGTGCTACGATACTGATGTTATATTTTTGCAGCTTGACATATTGAAAGATACGTGCAGATTTTCTTCTTATCTCTTCCGCTTCCTCTTGTGGAAAATTTCGTCCTTTGGCAAGAATGGAATATTCATCTTCGGTTGGAATGGGATTTGAATAATTGACTAGGATTTCTCTTCAAAGTTGATGGTGGTGAATCTGAAGAGGTGGTGGCAGACGCCAGGGCTAAGGCCGATTTGAAAGTGATACATATGGTCTATGTTGCCCCAGTCTTATGCATTCCATCGGTTGCTCCAATATAGGTGAAGAGGTCACAACTCTTGATCAATTTGAGAAATCTCCTAACGAGTCTGAGCTAGCCGCTCTAGCATCAAAGGTCGTACAGTACGGTGGTACACCATAACTTTTCCACCATAACTTTTCGAAAAATTTAAGCCATCCTGTTTGCCAATTTTATTTCGTGTTACTTGTTTTTTTTTCGACTAGTTATCGACACAATTGGATCGTTAAATTTGGGTTTTTTTCACCGTTTTTTTTTTTTTGTAAAAAAGTAATCATTTTCCATCGATGATGAAAATACGATTTTGTAGTACTATATACTCGTAGTACTATATACTTTTTGAATGAATTTGTTTATCAACCAGTTGAAATTATCACAATGATATATTCTGATGATTAGTTGGTTCCCCAACTCTTAAAAATATTTTTAAATAATATGATTGATCAAATTAATCCAAACATTCACCATCCATCTCTGTCGCCGTTCTTTCTTTCACACTTTCTCTCTCACCTTCCAATGCGTGTTGTTGATCTCCTAACAACATTATTGGTTACACGCACTAATTTGGTCGTAACATAGATCATGTTGGCATTTGCAGTAAACAGAACACGTGAATGTAGTTCAGTGTGTGTGAAAAGCCCTCATGTCGTTATTTATGGTGTAAAGTTGACCACATGGTGTCTAAAACTAATTCATTTGTCACTGAGAACAGAAGAGAGAATTAGGGAATGCTCTATTCGTAATTCGTTTGTTGATGCCGTTAGAATTTTATTTACTGGCTGCTGAAAGGCGAGAGTGGCCGATGTGCATTCTCATGCTTCTGTGAATTGAAGTGAAATTGAAAATTTATGCAAAAAATATCGATGCGAAAAATTGAAGTTATTTCAAAACACCAAATTCTCGGAAATATTGAATTAAAAAAACATTGTTGTCAGGTTGTGATTCTTCATATTTCATCATATTCTATTCAAATCGTACACACGCAGATGAATGGTCATAGAATAACGGATAACGTGTTTTATTCAATAAAGAAACTTCCTGTTTGAAGGTGATTGACAATGTTTCATTTCATTAGTTGTATTATATAAAATGATTTGAAATCCTTGAAAGAACTAATGAAAGAAGAATTAAAAAAGAATAGCTGAAAATAACAATTATATTAATATTATATTAGTTATATTAACTTCCTGCTAATGAAATGTATTCGAAAGCATCAATGTTTATTAAATAAATACAAAAATATATGATTTGAAAGGGTTATATTTTTAGGAGTGATTAATTTTTTGGGAAAGAAAGAATATAACCCTTTCAAATCAAATAAGATTCCTCATGGCTGGGATTAAATCAAATAGGTGAATGAATGTCATTACGATGTCATCGATGACATAAGCATATTCCGTGACATTCAAAATCGTAATTCATGAATGAAGTGTGTGTATTTTCTATAATGTTATCCAATTTGGTACTGAAGAGCCTTAGGGCAAGTGTCTTAAGGCGAAACACGTGTATACCAGTTAGGGTGACAGTGTTCCATGTGAGTACAATTTATTACCATTCATTCAAAGTAGAACTCATGTGAATGATATCTGATTCTTATTCCTCCACAAATGTTCGATATACAAACTGAATAGAGAAAAGTATCTTCTGTATAATTCAGTGTCCATATAGAAGTATTTGTTTCGAATGAATTTTTTTCTTTCGTGTAATTCAATGTTTATATAAAAGTAGCTGTTTCAGGAGGACTTTCTTTCAGTTTGTGTCTGAAAGTTACTTCTTTGCATGATCTACACATCCATGTATAGAGTTACTTATTTTCAAATTGAATAATCCTTCCTTTCTTTGGAAGATTCTCTCATCCATTTTTTTGTATCAGATGGAGTAGTAGAAAGCCAAAAACTTTCTTTCCCAAAAAACAAAAATATACAATTTTGATTTATATTCTGCGACTATAAATGGCAACGTTGCGTATAGAGAGATGTTTGTGGGGCGGAAAAAAGTTCGAAACAGCGAAACATTCGTTGAATAATACCTAGAGTAAATAATCATTTTTTTCTCTGATTTGTTATTGTGATTTAGTTATGAAGATTAAAGTATGTTTCAACACTAATGACAGTTTTGTAATTTCTGTTATAAAAACTATAAAATTGGAAACAACCTTTTTAATATTATAATGATATACTCATTAAATAATGATATTTTTGTATAATACACACACTAGATAAACATAAAAGATGAATAACATATTTCTATTGATTCATTCCATTCCTAAAAAATTATCATGTAGTCGATGCCATAGTATCAGGTACCTACATTTCTAGGAAAATGATAACCAGTAAATAAAAAAGAAATTTTATATCTAGTGAAAACCAAGGGATATGTTTATGGACTAACAACAACAAGGGAAATATCATTATAAATCAATTTAATGTTGTGCTGTGAACTGTTAGCAATATGGATAGTAAAAGCAGTCAAAGCAAACGCAGACGTACAAATATATCTGAAGGTGAAAAAACTGTTCTATACAATATGTATTGTGGGCTCCGTGAACAGAATGAAAATATGTCGTATAACGACGTCGTTAATTTGTGTATTGATTTGACTGAAGTATCGACAAGAAGTGTTCACAGAATTCTTAAAAACTTCAAAGAAAATTAAGGTGGATGTGATGATGTACCTAAAGATATTGAAACCAGTTTGATGAATGCACCAAATATGGTATTCGTAGAAAATTTCATTTGTTCTTTTTCCGAAATAAACTCCATATCTTAAAAAAAGTCCATAAGCATTCAGAGAAAAATTGACAGATAATACTCGTATAACCCTACTGGAAGTACCTATGTTACATGGCTTATTGTTGAAGCTCTTTGGCCCAATTACTCTGTTGAAAAATGAGGTGAATTTTCATTCTTCTCTGAATATATTGATTTATTTATAAATTTTTATTTTGTATCCTTCAAAATAGCCCCTCTCAGATATAATACACTTGTGTATGCACACACATATATAATACACTTGTGCCAGCATTTTTTTCATTCCCCCAAGCAGATCTTAAATGCACTTTTTGATATGTACCTGTATTGAGGCGTTCGGACCATATGAAAGGACACACACAGGATGACACGTTCAGATAGAATAGTGCCTAGAGGATGACAGCACAACCAGCGCAATATATATATATATATATATATATATATATATATATATATATATATATATATATATATATATATATATATATATATATATATATATTGATTGATGCAACTAATTTTCCTTTATTTTGAGTATTTCAATATTAAATTGCTTCATATCTTGGTTTGAATGAAAATCGTTTTTTCGAATCGACCATATGGCCATTTTTCCTACTTTGGCTCGTCTGTGTATTTGTCAATGCTGTCAGCTAGCAAAGCCATTCGGAGTTTCTGCTTGAAATTAGAATTCAGTGTAGATACATATTTTCCATTTAGTTTTCCCAATACTTGAATGAACAATCAACATTACAATTAGCACCAATGACGAAGTAACACATTTAGAAAAAATGCATGAGCTCCAAATTGAATCCCTATGTGATATGGTCCATTGGTAAGAGATAAAATAATGATAAAAAACTTTTAAAACAAGCTTTCATTTAAGTGCCCTAAAAAGATCAAAATAAAATTTTAAATCACATTAACCACATTCATTTATGACTTTACGGAATTGAAATTATAATAAAAGCTTGTCGCGATAATTTCAATTTGTACCTACTAAACTTGTAAGCAATTTATAATGTTTGTAATTAAATAAAAGTGCCGTGAATGCTTAAAATGTGGAACTTTAATCTTGAATAACTTTTTTGTACACATTAGTTTTATCGGGTTTGAAATTTAAAATTTTATTCAAATTTCATCTGACTGAATATAAATTTCTTCTATTTTTTACTTTCAATCGATAGTTATCGATCAATACGAAAG
The DNA here is from genome assembly GCF_025532065.1 of Leptinotarsa decemlineata. Classification (NCBI taxonomy): domain Eukaryota; kingdom Metazoa; phylum Arthropoda; class Insecta; order Coleoptera; family Chrysomelidae; genus Leptinotarsa; species Leptinotarsa decemlineata. Next base: position 6,644,215 of record NW_027412694.1, on the reverse strand, counting down.
TTCATCTATAAAACGGAGAGTCCTTCAACATAAAAACTTAAGGAACGGGGAAAACTATTATTAGGATAAACTATATTCTATAGAAGTGGGTAAGTACCTAGCTTGTTATATTTCTTAGTCTATTCATTTCATTGACGGCGTCATTATTACATGGCCGAGTCCCAGTTAATTTCGAACAGTCTAATTTTTCTATCAGGAGGCCTTCTATTGATGTGACCCTACTTAAAGCCACGTACGCTTGGCCGGCAGCGAACAACTTTGAACCCAAGTATACAACAGCGTGGTCAACCGTACTACACTACATTTTGTGAACTGTACAAGCCCAGCATAAAACAATTGGCAATATTCTACGTTCAGCTGTATTATGGCTGAATTTAGCTGGAAATTGCGCAGATTTTGGTTGAATAACGTGGATCCCGAAGATGGAATGTCTGTGTTATACATTTATGCTCTCCGGAAACAGGGCCATATAATTTCTATTATATGACCGATGACACCATTCACTAGACCCTTAGACACATCAACATTGTATCACAACATCACCTTGGCCGCCACAAATATTTCCAACTCTTCAGGCAACCCCCAAGGTCACGTTTATGATTAGCATGCATTGTCATCAATTCTGGACCAGCATGCAAAATTTCAGGTCAATCGGATACCGGGAAGTGGGTCAAATTGAACTTGCAAGATTTGTTAACATACATACATGGAGTACTCAGGATTTGATGAAGTCGACGAAGGCAGTTTTTGCCTGGTCATGATTGGAAAAGGTTTTGCCGGTGAGAAAGTTATCGAAGTGCTTGTGAAGATGATAGTGGTTGGCGTGAGGTCTGGGGAATATAGTGGTTGAGGCAGAACTTCAATGCTCAATTCGTTTAGTTTTTGGACGATGATTTGTAAAACGTGCGAACGGACGTTGTCGTGGAGCAATCAAACCAGCCGCTGGCCACTATACAGTAACCATGATCTTTTTTTGGTGGGTTTTCGCCTTTGGGAAGTGCCTAGGTGGCTAATGGATGTCGAACCACTGTCCTGAACGTCTCTTGTTGTAGATGATCACACGTGAAGCTCCAATTGAAGAAATTATCGTTTTGGTTGCGTAAAGGCAAACAATAATTGACCTCCGAATGATCTTCAATTTCTGTCGATCTTTCAAATCGTGAAACGCCCACTTTTCGAGCTTTTTGACCTTTCCAATACATTTCAAATCATGAAAACCACATGTGAGCTGACGCTCAGTTCTTCCACCATCCCACGCTCCGTTTCTGATATGTCAGTCTCCATCAGGATCCTCGTGTCCTCGTCCTGGATTACTGTAGGTCAGCCACTTCGGAGCTCATCTTCGAGGCTAAAATCTTCGGAACGAAATTTCGCCAACCAACATCGAACAGTGCGTTCATTAACAGTATCATTGCTAAATGCCAGAGTAATTTAAATATGAATTCCTTGAGAAACATTGCCTGAAAATCGCTCAACGACATCATTAAGTAAGTTGCCATTCAATTGATTCACTGAAATATGTCAACCATATTCAGTACTCCAACAATTTTTCTGCGAAACATTTCTGTTTCTTATTGACCTTTTTTGGGAATTTTCTTACACAATCTAAAAATATGAAAATTATATGGAGAACTTTATACAAGTGTAGAAAGGGCAAACTTTTTAGTTTCCCCAGATTTTTCACAAAGAAAAACGTTCCATTTATCAGTAACTTGTCGTATTTAACAATTTTGCCTACCAAAAAATTTGTTAAGAAATAATACAATACTTATCTTAACGAATTTCACTAGTTCGGACTTCCATTGTCTATTATATAAAATGATTTGTAATCCCTGAAACAAGTAAAAAAGAATAATTACAAAAGAATAGTTGAAAATAACAATTATATTAAGCAACAATAAACCTGATACGAAGACGATTGTAGATACCAACAATCGAAACGTCGTGAACTAACGTGACTTGGAATCTCTACACTTTTTTATTTTTTATTATTTTCTTTTTGCATTCCTTTAATTTTTATTTATTCAATTATTATATTTTTACTTGTAGGTTATTTCACTATCATTTCATTTCAGGTTTATTGTTGCTTAATATAATTGTTATTTTCAACTATTCTTTTGTAATTATTCTTTTTTACTTGTTTCAGGGATTACAAATCATTTTATATAATAGACAATGGAAGTCCGAACTAGTGAAATTCATCACGAAACATTGTCAATCACCTTCAAACAAACACTTATCTTAACGTTTCGGAGGCCAAAATCTGCCATCATCTTCAGGAAATGACAAAAAATTCAAAGATATTTACAGTTATTCTTTTTCTGATTGTTTATTTCCCAACTTCTTCGACAGGTATCAAAGGAGTTTTGAAATGTGAATTATGTCAATGTTATTGATTGACTACTGAAACATTCGATGTAATACAAGGGGCTCTCTGATATCAGTTTATTTCCATTTCGCCCCTATCCAAATTTGTGTTCGAAATGGATAGCCAAGTACGATCTATTTTCGATGAGCTGTTCGCTGATTCTTTTTGTTTACGTCTCATAGAGTGAGGCTCATTGGTAATCAGTTTTGTCTTGTTCAATTCAACTCGATGTTCACCGTCTGATTTTATAAACAGTTTTCTGACAATTCAGATCCTGTCAATCGTCGGTGATTGTTGAGTTGGATTGTGTTGAATTTATGAAGCTGTTTGTAGGGACGTTTGGTTTTTAATTGACTCTTTATTTTCTATTGCATTTATCGTTGTAAAGACCATTTATTATACTTTTTTTAACACTCGCATGATGATTTGATATGTAGTGAAGATATCTATTTGTATATGTTTTTTTCCGATAAACATTTATATCAAATTGGTGTGATCACCTCTCCAACGTCCACCGACACCTTTCACAACTATCGTTAAACCTTGCACTATCATTTAACTATCGTTAAACCATTTGCAAGCAACTTGCGAAAGTTTTTTCACCAAGTACTTGCCGGCGTGTCTACACTGTAGTCTAATTGTTTTGAAATTTATTGCGGCAAATTACTCTAGAAAGTTCGTTTACTTGAGTAACACTTTCAGAAAAATGGCGTCTCAGCAAGTGCTTGTGCTGTTGTAACATATACTCACTTAAAAAAACAAATGAAGGAAAAAGAAAATGACAAAAAGTCTAGAAAAATTTGGATCAGAAAATGGATTCAGCGAAGATCTACGTTAGGCATACATGAGTAGTTGCTCTCTGAATTGAGAACGGAAGATCCTCAACAGTTAAAATTTTTTTACGTATGTCTGCGGAAGATTTTGATTTTTTGCTGAAATTGGTGAAAGAAAAAATATATAAAACAGATATCAAAATGCGAGAAGCCATTCCACCAGAAGAGCGTTTGTCCTTAACACTTCGCTTTTTAGCAACAGGTATATATTATTAGAATAACAACACACCTGTACTGAACATGAAAAATTATTTTTATTATCATGAACAAATGTAATATTTTATAAAATGGCTATTTGTTGTGTTATAAAGCTTAACTTCAACTATATTAACTAAATTTATTTTAAATATTTCAGGTGACTTATCATTCTTTCATGTATCTATACCGAATTCCAGTATGTACGATCGCAAGGATTGTTCCTGAATGTTGTGCGGCAATTGTAGAGGCCCTAAAAAATGAATATTTAAAGGTAGATTGAAATATCGACAATTTGGGTATTATTAGATTAGATTATATTAGACTAGATTAGAAGTTTATTGTTTTTGAAACATTACACTTTTCATAACAATAGAGTGCAAGTTTTACATAAAAAAATGCCTAAATGAGTTTCTTTACACTAAATACTAAAAAATGGGGTACTCATTGTGCTTGCATGTAGGCACAATAAATTGTTAAATATGTTGAAGTCAGACAAATCCATTTTTTAAACGAATCACCTTTTTGGATTTGGTTATTTAGTATTAGGAACTCTTCTATGTATGTTTTAATATAAAACCAGCACTCTATTGTTCTGAAAACTGTAATGATTCGAAAACAATAAAAATCCAATCTAATCGGTTTGGCTGGCTATTATTACTTTACCTGTGTTAGTTTCATGATTTGTGTTGAGGAACTGAATAGTAAATTGTGACGCATTTGAGCTATTCGTTTCGTAAGGAGATAAAAGTGGAATAGAAGCAGATGTTGACGTCTCAGATTCTTCTTCATCAGCCAGTTCTGGAATTTCCAAAATGGCTTTTAAACCATTCTTTTTAGCTTTCTCTGAAGCTGCTAGAAACGTAGGGAGCGAAGCTCTGATGCATCATAGTCTCCAAATATTTGGAAATTATCTATAGGCCGATCCATCACCTTTATAGCTTTAGCTAAGGTAGCATAGTCTTCAGTTGTTCTACAGTTCCTCTTTTTGTTTTTTTTAGAAGAGTCGCATTGTATCCTTTTCAAATATTTCTTCATTATCTTCTGTTGCATGTTGCGTACCCACTGTTGCATTTTGCGTATCTACTTCTAAAATATCTTCTCTTTGAACCTGTAAAAAATTAATTTGGATGTTTATTTTAGATTCCGAATACTCAAGCAGAATGGATAAAAATAGCTGAGGATTTTGAGAATATCTGGAATTTTCCAAATTGTATAGGAGCCCTAGACGGTAAACATATCGTTATGCAAGCAAGCTCCACCTTGCAGTCGGAGCCATTACTTCAACTATAAAGGCACACACAGCATAGTTCTAATGGCTTTGGCTGGTGCAAAATATAGATTACTTTATGTGGATACTGGCTGCAATGGTTAGAGTATCAGATAGTGGTGTATATAATATGTGTTCTCTATCTAGAGCTTTGGAAGAAAATACTATGAATTTGCCTGCTCCACGGCCACTTCCAGGAAGAGAAAAATTATCACCGTTTGTAGTCGTAGTAGACGACGCATTTGCAATGAAACCATACTTGCTTAAGCCATATCCGTTCAAAAACCAGCCAGAGCCAAATCATGTATTTAATTACTGGCTGTCACGAGCAAGAAGGATAATTGAGAACGTATTTGATATTATAGCAAATCGTTTTCGAATCTTAAGAGAACCTATACAACTTGTCCCCGAAAAAGTTAGGAAAATTGTTTTGGCAATATGCGTCCTTCATAATTATTTAATGATAAGAAATTCATCGAAAGCGAATTATCCTCCGGTAGGAATGTTTGATATAGAAAAAGATGAAAGTATTATAAATGGCCAGTGGCGCGAAGAAGGTTTTCCAAAACAAAATTTATTGCCACTACATAACAGAAACTCTCACAATTGCTCCCAGAATGCTGAAACAGTTCGAGAAGAGTTTAAGGACTAATTTATTTCACCTGAAGGTGAATGCAATGGCAATATAGATATATTTAAGTCTATGGAATATTACACATAATTATAACTTTGAAATATTACATTACATAAGTTTTCTTTGCAATAAAAATTAAACTTTAAACTTACCAGATTATCTTCTGTAAGGCTATGAGCGTTTGCAACTAATATGAATTTTAAAGAATCAAAAAATTTCCACGTGGTCTTATACAATTCATTTGTCCCCTGTCCACTCTTTTCCTTTTGAATTTTTCTTCACTCCTAATTTAGTTGTGTTCTCAAGTTATGTAGCTTGCGCTGAATTGCATGTTCAGATGTGTTGAATAGTTCTGCTAATTTTTGAAATGCGCCTTGTTTTTTTTACTCTATTTTTAAAATCTTTGCAATGTACATTCCATATTTCTGGGTACAGTTCAAAATTTTCAATTAGCACAAGAGTTTCTTCTCTATTCCAAACACGTCGTTCCTCCATTTTGTGAAAAAATGTTAATTTCAATTCAGATTCGAAAAAAATAAATAAAAGTTTAAAATAGTTCACAAAATCTCACAACTTGCTGCAAATATTTCGAAACAGTCTCGAAATAATAAAGTGCAAAGTAATTTGCTCAGATTAGCCGTGTACACTACAAGCTCTAACAAGTCGGCAAGTACTTGGCCCGAGAGTAAACTTTCAGCAACTTTCCTCTAGCGCTGCTGTTTACACGCATTGCAAGTGACTTGTGAGAGTACTCTAGGCAAATTTAATTGATAGTGGACACGAGACTTTACATTCCAGGGGCGCTATTCAATACCGTTCGCAACTTTCAAAGTCCTTCGCAAGTTTGAATATTGCGAATGATCCTAGAGTAATGGTATTCTTGACTGCGAGCGAACTTTGTAGTTCGCAAACGATTTGCGAACGAATTTGGAGAGGTTAGGTCGCAGAATTCTGAGGTTAGGTATAGTGGTACAGAAACTTTATATTTATTGTCGTATTAGTTGAGTTGTACCTAGTTGATAAATTTATATAAAATGGATAAACTGCAGTATATAGCAAATTTAGAGAACCTGGAAATAGCAGAGGAACCAATACATCAACCTAATCGGTTTGATAATATCGATCCTTCATGCGACCACAACGACGTTGTACTGACATGAACGTTACTACCAGGGTAAGATTGATATACATTTAATGAAATGTTTTTAAAAAAATGTATAAGTCAGGTATTGGTCACGTTACCCTTCTTCTCAAGGAAGTTACCAAATGGACATCGGGAGTGGAATTTTTGAATCTGTTTCATAATCTTCTGTCTCTTGATATATTGAGGAAGTAAGTGTTGCACTTAATGAGTCAGCAATTTTTGACAGATGGGTGACTTTCCCATGAAATATGAAAGAACCAAATGGAGAACGATTACGGTAAATATCTACAAAAGTATATATCTTTCTAGAAGATGGTCTCAAACTGGGTATATAAACAGAAATTCAGTTTCAACTCAACCTCCACATATCTGAATGGAAACTCAATACTTATGATACTTTCTAGATTTTTCGAAGATTTCAATTTCACAGCGGTTGTTGGCTGTATCGATTGCAAGCACATAGCAATATTTCCACCCAATATCGATGATGTTGAACATCCCGAATATATTTATGTTAATCGCAAAGGCTACCACTCCATTAGTGTTCAACTAGTAAGTCTACTTTTACGTTTGAGATTGCAGATTCTAACGTTCTAACTAACGTTACTGCAGTTTCATCCTATAAGGGCATTTTCAAACTTAACATAGAAAGTTTCAATTCTCTTGTCTTAACTATTATTTTGTTTTTCAGATATGCAACAGTAAACTGAAAATTATCAATGTCAATGCACGATACCCAGGAAGCACACATGATGCATTCATTTGGGCCAATTCCAATATCTTGGAGGTGTTTACCAATCTTCATGCTTTAGTTCATACAAACTACTATTTGTAGGTAGGTATGTCAAGGATTGTTTTCAATAGATAGTGATTTTAATTTTCCCAACTGATTTTGGCCAAAGTTTTTGGTAAAAAATGTATTAATCATATCTGTAATGAATTAATACATATTTTTCAGGGGTATCTGGTTATCCACTGAGGACATGGCTCTTAACACCCCTTGAAAATGAACCACCTGAAGGTACACCAGAGCATAATTATAATAAAGCCCACAAACAAACGAGAAGTATGATTGAAAGATGTAATGGGGTTTTGAAAATGAGATTCAGATGTTTATTTGAGCATAGAGCTTTGCATTATAAACCAGCGGTGTTATGCAGGATAATAAACTCGTGTGTTGTACTTCACAATATGTGAATATAGTATAACATTCCAATGCCGGAGAACGACAATGAAGATATACAAAATATTGACTTTGGAAATATTCTCAATGCAAAACCTGATGATTGCGATGAAAATAATGATGGGCACAATCCAGTGAGGCGCATAAATCCCCAGCTAGCTGCAGGAAGGAGAGCAAGGCAGCGTTTAATAGATAACTATTTTCAGAATTATTAGAATAATTTTGTACATTATCAGAATGTCCATTATATTGTTATATTATACTGGTGAACCATCAAACACTGAAATCATTACAGAATCATATCAAATACATATGAATCAACAATTCATGAAGTTTCATTTGAACCATAAAGATTATTTCTCAGTTACCTTACTGTGGAATTTAAAATTTTCAAAACAATATTGGAAAACTTGAATTTTTTCCTGAATTCCATGAAAAACTGTTGTATGAAAAGATTAGTTTTACTAGTACATAATTTACATTAATAAAATATCTTGTTTGGGCATAAAAATATATTTTTTTTAAATATGAATTTACAGGAAAAGACAGAAACAAATATATCCGCAAACAAATTGTATCTAAGATATAGCCTCCACTAAATCTCTTAAATAGTTTATGCTTTATGCCATCGCAGCTGCTGTTCTTTCCGTGCCAGCTGCTATTCTTTCCTTGGTGCTGCAGCAGCTTTTTCTGTAACGTTTTCATCATCATAATTTTTTTCTTCATAGTATTTTTCTTTAAAAGAATTTTTCCGGTCAAGGGAAACCTTATAATTAGCTGCTGTCTCAGATGCATTTACCAAATTATTTCTTGATGCACGAGGAAACTTTTTTTGAACACAATTTTCAGGTGTTTCCTCTAATGTAGAAGGTCCACACTCCAATTAAATAGGTTGAAACTCATCAATATTCACCATTTCAATTGGATTTGCTTGGTTGCCATCGCTTGAATCAAATGGAATGTAAAATCTGTGCAGGATTCTTTAACATTCAAATGACCTTGTATCTTTACAAGTTTAATAGTTTCAAGAACCTCTCTCTTGACTTCATTTTTCGGGTCCTGCAGAGCAGGTCCACCACCAGTTCCACTTTGGTGTCTGTTGAAGTGACTCTGTTTCACTTTTGTTCTTGATCTTATATCTGCCATGTCTGAAAAATATTTGAAATTGTTAACTATCTACTAACCAACTATGATATACTTCATATCTTTCTCCAGGATTTCAAATCTTTATTTGTGCCACCCCCACAGCTATTGAGAAGCACTGCTAGCTCCTGCCACAAAATTCGAGCATCTTTCATTAGAAAACTTTCCACTTATGAGACGCGGATTTTTTTCATATACATATACATACATATTTCAAAACTCCTTTGACATCTGTCGAAGAAGTTGAGAAATAAGTAATCAGCAAAGGAATAACTTTGCGAAAAAAACATTGATTCAACGCATTAACTTATCGGGGTAAACAAAAAAGTTTGCTCTTTTTACACTTGCATAAAGTTCTTCATTATAATTTTCATATTCATCAGATTGTGGAAGGTGAAACTACCCTAGAAAGGTCGATAAAAAACTGATTTTCCTCCGCAAAAAATGACTTTCGTTCAATATTTCTGTTTCATACTCAAGACAATTTCAATTTTCCCTGTTTTAATACACCGATCCATTTTTATACCGATTTTTATTCAATCACAGAGAGGGGTATGCGCCCCTGCTCTCCAACAGGCATGTGGATTATATAATAGCGAAATTACCCTAAGATTAAATGAATTGTTTTTAATTACAAGAATTCAAAAACTAACGGAGAAGAAATATTTCTGTAGTTGTATACCAAATGAATTGGGATTCAAAAATAATAATAGTACATTCGACGATCTACGAATGGATATTTTTTACATGCTATTTATAAGTATTTGATATTCAAATCGAAAAACGTTAAAAAGTAATCTATACTGGTATGTGAACCAAGCCCTGTTGAGGGAGTGATTGTTTTACAGTTTTGTATTTGATAGAAACATATGGAAGATATAAACATTGCTGTTGAATTCATTTTTCATTGAAAGTATTTCAATTAGTTTCAATTTCTATTAAAATGAAGATTACATGAAGGTTGACAATACAATATAAGATTAGTGTGTACTTTTGTCATATATCAGAATCATTCACAAATCTCGGAAAGTCTAACAGAGGTGCCTCAAAGGTATTCCAAAGCTCACGTTAAAAATTGACCGAACCGTCCGCAATCAGCTTTTATTATATTTTGATCTGTCTTCATAATTTCAGTATATATTTCTGTAGGCCTGTAATAGGCGATAATAACAGGTTAGAGAATCAATATATCTCCAACTTGTCAAAGATAATTACGGGTGGGATCGTCAACATGGCTAGCTTCCGATTGAACCTGAGGGCTGAAAATACTCTTGTGCATTCATTATAACATTGATGAAATCATTTTTAATGGCGAAGGTCATAAGGAGAATTTTGATTCGATATAAAAAATCGTACCGCTAAGTATTTTTTATATCAAGGACAGTTTATTACGAAGACAAATGAATATATCTCTTCTGATAAGATTTTTACCACCTTCATTTTTACTACTTTTGAGTGGAAATATTTAATCTTATCATTGAAAGTAGTAACAAATATTATAGTATTAACAAATTGATTTGTAAAATATACGTAAATTATTTTGAATAGGACTCAGAATGTAAAACGAAACCTAAACTGAATTAGAAACACAATAAAAAATGCGTAAAGCATATAATTCCAAAAAGGATTCATCAAAACTCTTGTAATTCACTATTTGTTACCTTTGTTAAAGTAATGAATATTACAGGAGTTTTATCCCAACACCAAACTGTTATTTTAAACACTCCGACACGTCTTTCGATCAAAAAGTGATCATTTTCTAGAGCAGGGATCTCCAAACTTTGAAGCCTTCGGTCCATAATGATTTTTTCAGTTCGTTCCAAGGGCCAATTTCTGCCCTTAACTATATTTCTAGACTAGGATAGTCGCAAAGTGCGTGACCTAAGCAAACTTACGCTTTTTTTGCATTTCAATTATTATTGTGTATTGTGACACTTAGCGACATCTAGTGGCGAGTAGTGGTACTATGTACTATCTTTTTCAGCTACACGCTAAGTGGCATTAGGCGTAATAAAATATTTGGAATTACCGCGTTGGTTCGAGAAAGTTCTGGTTCTAGCTAGTGTATTTCGATCACCTCGAAATGGCAGTAATAATTGCATATAAAAAGGCTAGCGGCGCAACTGTGAGTTAGTCTGCGTAGGAAAGGCGAAGGAAGCGAAACTGTCTATTGTGAAATAAAGTAAAACTCGTCAATTAAAGTATTTTGATTTGACTTATTGTTTTTATGTGTGATTTGTTAGTATGGAAAAGAAGCAAAAAATCGACAGTGAATGCAGATCGTTCCAAGAAAAATGGAACTTTCAGTATTTTGTGATTGAGTCCAGTAATAAGGCGCTATGTATAATTTGAAATGAAACCATAGCTGGTCTCAAAGACTATAACATTAAACGACACTATGAATCGAAACATCTTCAAAGTTACTCCAAGTATAGAGGAAGTTTGCGGAAGGAAAAATTTGAAGCTTTGAAACGCGGACTCAAATCGCAGCAATCTTTGTTTACCAAAGCGAATACTGAACAAGAGTCTGCAACTCGCGCCAGCTTTCGTGTGGCTCTTGAAATCGGAAAATGTGGCAAACCATTCACCGATGGAGAAATGATAAAAGAATGCTTGATTGCAGTAGCCGAAGAAATATGCCCCGAAAAGGTAAATTTATTTAAAAGTGTCAGTTTGTCAGCAAACACCGTGGCTCGGAGGGTGCAAGACATCGCAGAAAATATATCATCTCAACTGTCTGACAAAAATGGACATCATGAGTGGTTTTCTCTAGCATTGGATGAGTCAATGGATGTGTCAGATACTGCTCAGGTGTTGATTTTTATTCGCGGAGTAGATAAAAGCTATCAACTGTATGAAGAACTTCTTGATATTGATAGTATTCACGGCACGACAACTGGGGCAGATATTTTTAAGGGAGTTGAAAATGCCATCAATAAAAAGAACCTTCGATGGAGAAATTTGAAATCTATAACAACTGAGGGAGGCAAAAATATGTATGGTAAAAATGAAGGAGTGTTTGCACTTGTCTCAAAGGCTGTAGAAAATGATGGTGGTTCAAAACCATTAGTCTTACATTGTATCATTCATCAACAGTCCTTGTGCGGAAAATGTTTGGATATGTCTGAAGTTCTAAAACCAGTCATATCAGTTGTTAACTTCATCAGATCCACTGGGCTGAATCACCGACAATTCCGCGAGATTATTCAACAGATTGGAGAAAATGATTTACCATATCATACTGCCGTTCGCTGGCTTAGTTGCGGAAAAGTCCTTAAGCGCTTTTTTGAACTTCGAGCAGAGATCGAAATTTTTTTAAATGAAAAGCAGCGCCCTTTTGCCGATTCAGAAAATAGTGAATGGATGTGGAAGTTAGCCTTCTATGTCGATTTGACAAATCATATGAACGAACTGAATTTCAGATTGCAAGGAGAAAATCAGCTTCTCCCTGATTCATACACCAATATCAAATCCTCCAGGCAGTAAATAATACTATTACAATCGCAATTACACATTATGAAACATGTGAAATATTCAGCCACACTACAGAGACTGAATTTCCCGTCAATTTTGCAATCGAAACTTTGAGTGCTTTGAAGATAAATTTTGATACTCGTTTTTCAGATTTTAATGTCATTGCGAATGAAATTAAGCTTTTTCAAAATCCTTTTGATTCTGACATTGAAACCCTGGCTCCGGAAGTCCAAATGGAAATTATTGATTTACGGTGCAGTGATATGCTTAAGAACAAATATCAATATTTATCTTTGTTGGAATTTTATAGGAGTCTTCTACTGGAACAATTTGATAATTTGCATAAATTTGCTCGTGGGTTGTTTTCTGTTTTTGGTACTACTAGTGTGAGAAAACGTTTTCCAAGATGAAGTACACAAAGAATGTTTACATATCTCAATTAACCGATGAGCATCTTGAATCTATTTTGATAATTGGTACAAGTAAAATTGATCCACAACTACAAAGTATTGTCGGTGGAAAATCACAATTACGTAAATCTCATTAGTGTTTTTGTTTCACTGTGATTCATTTCAATTATTTGTTAGTTATTAATATGCTTAAACTTAGATACTCAATTTTCTTTGTCATCATTTCTGTCGTTAAGTTTTACCTTGCAAGTAAATAAAACCGAGTAATTATCATTCTGTGTTTTCTTCTTCAAATTATCACAGCAACAACAATTAGGTAATCATTGGCTGTCGCGGGCCAGATTGCTGACAGTAAATCATTGGCTGTCGCGGGCCGGATTGATGACACTGGCGGGCCGGATTTGGCCCGCGGGCCGTAGTTTGGAGACCCCTGTTCTAGAGGAAGATTAAACTAAATATACATACAATGTAGTCCTCATTTATACCACAGATATCTCTTTGTTTTGAGGACAAAATACAAGCACTACAGAAGAATCCCTCTGGCGCTCTTAAAGCGGTGCTTGTGTGAAAGTAGCGATTCACATTGTATGTGAATCGCTGGAGATTAAATCGTTTTGAAAAAAACGTTCTCAGGAAGTTTATTCCACATGAACGCAGTTCTGCAGATGAAACAGATTTTGAACAGTGAAGTTCGAGGTGTACTGAGTTGCACCCCAAAACGATGAGCAGTCACAGTCCGTCGCGTATTTCTGACACGTAGCGCTCTTGGTGGAATCAAATGTGCCAAGTCACTCGAACACTTTCCACAGATATCCATCGACGGCCACTTGCAGGGAACGTTCTTTCAGGAAGCTGAAGAGTCATACACAAAAATGATCCGACAAGCCATAACAGCAAAATTTGGCCAGCAAACCCTTACGCCACACAAGATCAAAGGCCTTAGAAATATCAAGTTAGCTCTTGATTCTCCATATTTCTCGATTGCGTTATTCCAAATATGGGTAACATACGATGTAAGGTCGCCTGTTGATCTTTGTTTCCGAAAGCCATATTGATGATCGCTGAAGCCTTCCAAATATTTTTGGAGATGGTGGTTTACGACTTTCTTCATGATTTTTGATATCACTGATAGCAAAGCCACTGGTATTCAGTTATTTGGAAGATTTTTCTTGTCCTTTTTGGGAATTGGCTGTACGCGAGCAGTCTTCCGACGAGAAGATAAAAACCTCTTTCGTGTGAGACAGGTTGAAAATTTTGTAAAGTTTTCATTAACAGCCTCAGAAATATCTAGACCCGTCTTGACCCGTCTTGAGAAGAAAATTGGATTAGATAATTTAGAAAACATTTGCTACATGAATAGCATTTAAGTGTTGTACTTGACCAAGAATTTCAAGAACAAGATTTTAACGATGAACGAGAACGAGAATGTTTCCTACTTATTCACCAAACTCAAACACTTGTTCATGCAGCTGCAGTTTCGTAAGAATGCATCATTTTACCACCAACCGATTTTCTGGAGTCTTTGAAGTCCACTAGATACTCGTCAGTACAACAAGAGAATTGTTCCGAATTCTTGGGGTTCTTGTTAAATATTCTTCATGATCATGAGCAAAAAAGTAGCAAAATCAATACTCCTGACCGCTCTGGATTGAATGATTCCATACAGTCTATGTCGTTCAGGAGGTAGCAAAAACGTATGTGACTTTCTAGAACTTCAACTAGCGTTTCCTAATATTCAACGAAAGTCATTTTTTGTGGAATTTTTATATTTTTTCAGATTGTGGAAGGTAACCATTACCCAAAAAAAGGTCGTTTCCTAATATTACTAATAAGCAGTCCGTGCAAAGCTTATTGTTAAATCATCTGAAAATAGAAATTTCAACAGGTGATGATCGATTGTATTGCTAATCATGCGCCAAACTAACTGACTTTTATAAGAAAACAAATATAGCTGAGGCACCAGTCAATCTAGTAATAACACTCATGCTCTTTAAACATGACTCAATCTCTGACGGAAGCACCAAACTCTTATGAAGGTTAGAAATAGATGAACACTTCAATCTAGCAGACCACTATTATAATCTTCATGCAGTCATTGTTCACTGTGATTCTGGCGTTGAATCTGATCATTATTACGCCTGAGTCAAAGACGAAACGGTTTAAGTTTGACGATAGTCGTGTCACGAAGTGTTTTGGCGATGTATTGACTTTATTGTAGCCTCTGGAGACATCCTACATTTTGTTTTATGAAAGAGAGGACATTGGCAGATCAAGATTTTCAGATAATGTGGTGTTGCAGTTTTTTCCGGCTTTCCTGCAGCTGAAAAAGCAAATGCGCCACTAGAATCAATGAAGTCGCCCCGGAGCACTAATTAATTTGGTTATAAATGTATACATTGAATATTCAGTTTATTATTCCTCTTGAAGGCGATTACTTGGTGATCGAAACATGTGTAGAGGTGTTAAAAATAACGGTTTCTTGTTGGGATAAGATTCCAGTAATATTCAATAAAACCCTTATCTTCTCATTTTTTTTACTCTTAGCTCTGTGCATTGATCATACATCATAGTTGATATACCTGAAGTGGCCAAAGGAATGCATAAGTTTCAATATCGAAAATGACAGATCCCTCTTCAAAACGCAAGAACGCAAAAATGTGAATGTGGAAATGTGAAAATATGAAAAAAATGACTATCAAATATGTAAATCGAACTTCTACAACAATTGAAAACTTCAGATTTCATGAACGAAACGTATTTTCCCCATATATCTATTACTTGTCCTATTATTATGAGATGAAGACGATTTTTCGATGAAAATTAGGGTCAGTTGCCGACTGCTCCAGAGCATATGCAGCAAACACACATCGTTGTCTATGGTTTTCTATCTTCAGTTCCTGAGTTAGTTGACTTTTCTACGGGTGCAGCTCCAAATCACGATGCTAAATTTACCAAGTTGTGGTCTGCGAAAGGCAGAGTTCTTGTGAGCGACGAGAAATGGACTGCCTTGGATTCTCAAATTTATCCACCACATTGCGAATATTCCTATCGGTAGGACGATTATGGCGACCGTAAAATGGGCGAAGAGCACGGTTCGTTCTCCAGTACACGCATTTTGATAAAACGTTTTAATTATTTGCACGTGTTGTTGAATGCTATATCTGTCCATGGTGATTTGGCAGGACAGACTGATTAAATAGCAACTAATTTGACATATGTAGCTTCAACAAGATGACCGTTATCAATTGTCAAAGTTCGGAAGTCCCATTTGGAAGACCTTGAATAGTGAATAGTGATTGACAATGTTTCATGATGAATTTCATTAGTCCGGACTTCAATTGACAAATAATATATAAAATGATCTGAAATCCATAAAAAAAACATACAAATAAAAAATTAAAAAGACAATTATATTTAGCAAAAAACCCTGAAATGACATTACAGTGAAATAAAATACAAGTAAAAAATAGAACAATTAGACAAAAAATAACAAATTAAGAGATTCCAAATCAAGTTACTTCACGACGCAACGTTTCGATTATTACTATCGACAATAGTCTTTATCATCCAAAGAAGATTGTGGGAAAAGTTTTCCTTTCCTATGTTTAAAATGTTATAGACCGGATTTGAAGAATCTCTCAGAGAAACACGACGTGAAACCAATATTTAGGCCAAAGAAAATTATCAGGTCAACTAAGGACTCCAGAAAGTCTTCAGAAACACCCGGAGTATACCACATTCCTTGTAACTGCGGGTTGGTCTTCATTTAAACCACGAAAAGAAGTGTAGAAATCCGTCTCTCTGAACTAGTGTCCGACCGAAAGCTCGGTTTCGGTCGAGTTTCAGCAAAAAAACGGGTTTCGGTTTCGGCGGCAAACCTGCCGAAACTACGACAGAAACCGAAACTTTTTTCAGGAGTTCCCGCGCTGTGATCGGTCATGTTCGGCTCGTTAAATTTCATACAAGTGATATTAGGTAACAACTCAAATAAGTAATTTAATGTTTAATATTTTTGAAAACCAATCAATAATATTGGAAAGAAGGATCTACACCTACTCAAATAAACAACTCACCTATTTTAAGTATTTTTAAGGTGCACTTAATATTTTTTCTCAAATAAGGGTTTTTTATGTTGATTATCAATAAGTAGGGGAGACCGGGGTTGGTTGGGCACAGGGGTTGGTTGGTACATTCGTAAAATTTCGGAATCCGTTCGGTTAACACCAGCGTTGCTCGCATCTATCGGAAGGTGTTTGAATACGCGCCAGTTGAAGACAGTTATCGTTGATGTGTTGGGTTCTTTTTTTTTTTAGTTTTACTTGGTGCACGTGGTTTTGTTACCCGTAAGTAAATATTTATGAGTTTGAAATATTTGTAATATCAGTTTTATGGCTTTTTCCATAACAACAGAGTATATATATATATATATATATATATATATATATATATATATATATATATATATATATAATTGATAGTGTAACGACCGTATGTATGTATAGAATAGTAGTTTTTCGGGGATTCGGTCTGATTAGAATAAATATTTACTCTTTTTAGCTGCCCGAGCTTTCGCTAATGTTTATTAGCTTTATCGAGGGCTGTAATATAAAAAGGACATGAAAAATATATATATATATAAAACATAATAACGGATTAAACAGAATACCTGTGCTATTTGAGAATATTCAATATTCAATATTCAAATTGAATATTCTCAAATAGCACAGGTATTCTGTTTAATCCGTTATTATGTTTTATATATATATATATTTTTCATGTCCTTTTTATATTACAGCCCTCGATAAAGCTAATAAACATTAGCGAAAGCTCGGGCAGCTAAAAAGAGTAAATATTTATTCTAATCAGACCGAATCCCCGAAAAACTACTATTCTATATATATATATATATATATATATATATATATATATATATATATATATATATATATATATATATATATATATATTAAGAAAATTTGCACTTTTGTCAATACTTACCAAGTATAAAACCTTGATTTATAATGTTTCAACACTTAGTTTTGACATTTCTAACGTAAAAAAATGCATTGGGGATGGTTGGTACAAACTGCAAGGGGCTGGTTGGTACAGTCTACCAAGCAACCCCGGGGGCTAGCTTTAGGTTTTTTTGTTTTGCTACTAGCTGGCTTTTTTAGGAAACCTTCATTTAAATGCGTAGGTTTAAAAGAAAATTGGAGAGAGGCAAAACACCCCCGGATGTTATGCTAAGAGCGGTCAGAGCCGTAAAATCTATCAGGCTGGATGAAAGAAGTTCATTTTATACAATATATCCAGCATTTTATTCAATACTCCAAGGCGTCTAAAGAAAACCCTCTCCTGCTTTTGACAGACAACCACGATTCGCATTTATCTCCTGAAGCACTAAACATCTGCAAAGATGACGGCGTAAGAGTGTTATTCTTTCCGCCTCACTGTAGCCATAAACTCCAACCTCTGGATCTCAGTGTGTATGGACCGTTAAAGAAGTATGTCAATAGTGCTTGTGATTCTTGGATGACTAATCGTCCGGGTGCAACGATGACCATTTATGACATACCCAGTATTGTTCGTACTGAACTACCATTAGCGGCAACTCCAAACAACATTACAGCTGGATTCCAAGTTTCCGGAATGTATCCATTTAATAGGGATATTTTTCAGGACAGTGAATTTATGGCTGCTTATGTTACAGATAGACCAGAGCAAAACGTAAATCCTGGTGAAGTATTGGGAGTTAAAGCAAATCTACCTGAACTTGGTCAAATTACACCCATCGAAGAGGCTTTAAACCGTGTCGATAACCCCTTGCCAGACCAAGAGACTAATCCCAACGAAGACGTGCAACAAGCTGGACCAAGCAGAATTGCAGAAAGTAAGACGCCCACGCCCCAGAATTCTCAGTGTCTCCAGTCATCCAACAAGGTAGCAACATGTAGTTTTACAGATCTCGAAAATTTGAAGCTGTTTTCAAAAGCCGCAGAAAGGAAAGTGCAACGGGGTCGCACAAAAATAAAATCTGAAATCTTGACAGATACGCCTATTAAAGATGCATTAGAAGAAGAAAAAAGAAAATAAAACGAGATCGATAAAAAAACAGGTCTTTAGCAAAACCAAAAAGGACACAAAGAAACAAGCAAATACGAAGAATTCGAAAATTAAAGACGATTCAAGCAGTGATGTAGAAACCTTCTGCCTGCTTTGCGTTGAACCCTAGTCAAATAGTTTGCCTAACGAGAAATGGATTCAGTGCACCCAATGCAAATTTTGGGCACATAAAAAATGCGCAGATGTGGGCTTGTTCTACGTTTGTCATAATTGTGATTCGGATGGTTCTGGCTAGATTATTCACATTTTTAACGGATAGGTAACGTTTTTTTTTGTATAATAATTTTTTTGCAGGTTAATTCTTACATAAAAAAAATAAAAACAATAATCATTTTCTTAGTTTTTGCCTTGACCAACCAACCCCAAGGTATGTACCATCCCCAAATACGGGGTTGCTTGGTACACTTGCATCCTTAAGGAAAAAATTGAATTCTGGATTTAGGATAGGTCCAAACATTATGTAATTTGAAATTTATATAAACAAAACAACACTTATCTGGAAATCAAATGTACTTTTTCACTATCTATCAATAAAAAAATTAGAGCGGCTTCAATTTGAAAAGCGAACCAACCAGCCCCGGTTTCCCCTAAAAATGTCGAAGACTGCATAACGTTGTGATTTAAAGATGAAAAAATAAAGACTTACTGATTAAAATA
This sequence comes from Leptinotarsa decemlineata, assembly GCF_025532065.1. NCBI lineage: Eukaryota > Metazoa > Arthropoda > Insecta > Coleoptera > Chrysomelidae > Leptinotarsa > Leptinotarsa decemlineata. The sequence goes on along the minus strand of NW_027412694.1, from coordinate 6,624,781 downwards.
ACCTTTTCTTTATTTTTCCCTCAGAACATAATCCTTGTAAGGAAGTTTCGTTTTCGGTTTCGGTCGTAAAAACCAGTTTCGATCGGACACTACTCTGTAGCCAGCTACTCTGTAGCCGAAAATATTTTCAACAAAGGAGGCACCCACATTATCTCATTGGAAGATACAGTAATACTCAATAAAACCCAAAATTACTATCCAAGAGTATACAGAGAGGCGATAGAAATTCAAAAAATCAGGGATAATTTCAATAGAAACGCAATGAACATTATCTGATTACCTGTCCTTAAAGGTACACAAGGAAGGTAAGGCAATCCAATTAAGAGAAACCAAGACACGTTCGGTAATAATACAATAAAACCAGAATCAAATATCAGCATAATAGTTAGGCAGTGTCCATTGATCACGTGAGACTTGAAAGGAGGGGGAGGGGGTTAAGCAAAAATCACGAAATATCACAAGCGGGAAGGGGAAGTTTACTAAGATATCACGCATATTTATTTCTTCGTGTGACGCGCGATTTCTTAACCGAAAAGAGGCGTGTAATGTGACTTTGACTCACCGTTTCCAACCAACGAAAGAAATCGCCGCGTACCACGACGCCGCTCGGTTCGGCTTACCAGTTATTTTCTGTTATTTCGGCGCCGAATTCATGCATACACTGTCACCTCGTACGTTTTTCATTAATTCAATGTCTAAACTAGGTGATCTGTATAAAAGACCTATTTGCAGAGTCTTAAACATCATCACCAAGGGGAAGGGAGTTAATAAATGCTAAATAAAACACGTGATCAATGGAAGGCCCCTTACCGTGTTCGAAACGGGAACAACAACTCAAGCACCAACTCTGGCACCTCCGCCGTACATCGCCTTTGATAACATATATCGCATTAGTAGACGAAACGTCAGACATAAAAACTTGCAGACTACGGTCAAAAAACGGATAATAGGATTCACACAGTTTCAAATAAGTTTTCATTATCATAAGTTTTCGCGATGAATGTAGTCACACTTTCCACACCTCGATTCTCCGTAACAAACTGAAAATTTCTCATGGAATTTTTTCGTGAAGTATCATAAACAGTGACTCCCAAAATATCGACTACCTAGAAATATGCCAAGTGTATACACGAAATATGTTTTTTTTTTAAATGAGAAGAAACATTTTCATAATATATATCACAGGCGAATAAACTTTTCTCACCAACCGCACAACATTTGTCAAGATGTTGAGTATCACATGATAATTCACTGAATCATTATAGTTTTTTTAATGCTAAATGATTTTCCCAACCCATTAAATTTTCTCTCAGATAAACATAATAGAATAACAAATTAAAAACAATTTGATCGCAACTTTAACATAATAACCTAAATTTTCAGTAAACTTCATCACATCCGAAACTACCTAATAGCTCCAATCAGACGTTTAACTTAATATCTATGAAGTAAGAAATTGCCAACCCTTCCTGGTAAGAAGACCGCTTTCATCTTGAGAAGCCCGATCAAATTTGGGCAATTATTGTAATGTTTAGATTTTTGCCGGTGCTATGTGGACATTAAAATGGTAGTTGGCGATGCAGCCATCAAATTGGTGGTTAGAAATAGGCCATAAATAATAAAAAATATGGGTTTTTATACGAAAGGTATGTTTTGAGAAGGACTGCACCTACGTGAAATTTCAGTTATCCGTAGCTCGATTGCCATAATTTGGGGACTGTAAAGGATCGCGGTTTATTTGTTGTTTTCGGCATTGATTCATATCATTTTGAATTCATATATAATACACTCATAGGAATATGATATTCAGTAATTACAGATTGTTTAGGGTGATACTCAGAAGTCAAATCAATCCGTGAAACTTCCCAACAGGAAAGTGATTTAGAGTTCATCAATATTTCGAGCTTCTCATTATAATTTTTCTTGAATCTGTTCTAGAAATTTTCAAAATCATCTATAGGTACTATAAAATAATACTATTCAAAGCGACCACAAAGTAAAAATTTCTCAATTTTAATGTCAAGTTGAACCCAAGGAAACATAAATACTGTAGAAAACCATATTCACCAATATTCAAATAATGGACCAGTGGATTTCAGAAATTGGAAGAAGTATATTTTTAGAAGTAAATAATTTTTGGAAAAGAAAGATTTTTGGCTTTCTACTTCTCAATCTTTCTACAAAAAGTGTGGGAAAAATAACTACTCGTGGAATTGGCCGCGATGGTAGTGCGCCCGACTCACGATCGGAAGACCGTGGGTTCGATGATTCCTGCCTCGACCAGATATTTTTCTCGAGAAAATTTATCTGGTTGAAGCTGGAATGATTCTGCAACCGTATTAGGAATCACACGTTAAAAGGTAAGACCTCGTTAGTCCTTAGCTCGCACAAGTTTCTCAACTTCTGAGAATTGTCGTTCGTATGGGGGCAACAGCTGATTAACGGAAAAACAGATTTTAAACCGATTTTTTTTAAGAACATTGAATCATAAGAAAATATTTTTTCTTGTTCAGTTTATATTCCCAAAATTCCTTATGGATTTGAATTGTGTATCATTCATAGCAACGCTTCACAATATAATATATGAAAGAGTTACGATATAAAATATCACCCAGAAAGACACTGATGGATGTACTAGTACTATTCCAAAACTTGGAAGTCCGGTCAATGAGGATGATAGTGTTTCAAGTAAGTGAAATTTCATTGATTATATTGAATAGTGCTCTAAACGAATGGAAGACAAACTGAATATGAAAAAGTGATTTTCATATAATTCAATGTTCGTATGGAAGAAGTCGTATCAAAAGTGCTTTCTTTTCTGTAATTCAATGTTGATGTGAAAGTAGTTGTTTCGAAAGGGATTTTTATTCTAGTTACTATCTGAAAGTGAAATGTATGCATGATCTACACATCTTTGTGAAGTGTTTATTCTGAACCTAATTGTTCTCTTCCTTCCTTGGGAAGTTTTCCAAATGTTTTGTATGGAGATGAAGAATTAGAAAGCTAAAACCTTTCTTTTCCAAAAATTTCATAAATATTTTTCGGTGAGCCAGGACAATGTACAACTTTCGAGAGAATCAAATAGTTGAAAAAATAAACTAAAAACGTGTTTTTGTAGAAAATATTAAAGTATTTCACATATAGTCAGTGGGCATACTTGAAGTCTGGCTATAAATTAAATTTAGTAGTTGGAGTACTGGTTTTATGGTAGGTGTCAGTCCATTAACCTACTGTGTAGGTTACACACATTACAACTCCATTAACCTACTGTGTAGGGAGTTGAGACTGGCCTGAACGAATTGTTTATAGATAATTTGAATATTAAAGTAAACAATAACTTTTCATTTTCAGAAAGTAGTTTCTTTTAACTTTGACATCAGTGAATAATTCATTTCTTTTGTTAGGTCTTTGAATTCTTTATCTAACAGTGATACATGCTTTGATATCCTACCAATCGTATCTGAGTAATAAGCGGTTTTATATTCTTTTTAAGAATCTGCAAACAAACGATAACTATAATTTAGAAAAAAATATTCAGTACTTACTCCAGTTCATCCCAATTTATTTAAAAAAGTTCAATATTCACTTATAAAATGTTTCTGTTTCGGCAATATGCACTAAGTAGAAGTAACGTTTTCTCTAGGCAGCTCTGAAATTATTCAAATGAAATTTAGGATTTTGGCACCAAAATATAAATTCAAAAGTTTGTAGTGAAAGTGGACACAACTTACTGTCGTGAGTCCTTTTTTCATTTGTTTAAATACATTCATACGCGTGACAGAACAAAATAACCTTTGTTTGGAAACAGCTCGACCTTACCATGTGCATCTCGATTTGCCAGAAGCGGACACAGTGAGTGTACGAATAAGGATATCAATTATGAATTATAAGAGTATGGCGACTACCGACATGGAAATTACCACCCTTAAAAACCCAGATATCACTCAACAATCCAAATCTTATCCATCTGCATTAACACAAAAATTGAACCAGCTTTCAAGTATGTAGCAAGCAATCGTCTTCCACTGGATGCAGTCCGAATACAGGATCACCTTTTCGAACTAGGCACTGTAGTTAAAACCAAAACGTATAACTTTCTGTTCCCGAATTTCCAACAACAGGATCTGTGTATACCTGTACGACAAAAAACACGTCGATCTGTTCTTGAGAAACCACGGTAAAATAAATATCGATGGCAATCTGGCAATTCTTATATACACGAACCAAAGTGGAAGTTAGAGACCGCCAACTAGGACCTGTTTCAAGAGTGTATCAAAATGAACATGCGAAATATTACTTCTGGAGACTCTATTGATGATATTCTCCGCCAATTCAATGCTATCTTGATTTAATCGGCTACTGAGGCGATAGGTAAGACGAGATACATCCAGAGGGACAAAATGGTACCTTGATGGAATCTTGACTGCGATACCTATATAAAGCAAAGCAAAAAAGCTCTCAATGCTATTAAACACTATGATACAATGCCTATAAATAGAAAATCTGATAAACTCAAAATTGAAAAGAGCAATTGCAAAAAGAGTAATTACCAAAGCTAAAGAAGATTCTTGGCAGAAATATGTTGAAACCATTAACGTCAACACACCATTGAATCAAGTTTGGAAAAAAGTTAGGAAACTATCTGGCATTAATACCTTTTATCAGATTGAGGCACTGGAAGTGGAAGGGAAAGTTTTCAAGGACAAAATTGATATCGCTGGAAAACTAGCAGATCATTTTAGAGATATGTCTTTCAATACTAACTACGATCCGACTTTCTTAGCGCACAAAGAAGTAGAAGAGAACAAATGTATCCCGATAGTTTCTAACGAAGACCCTATAAACACTCCCATTTCTATGGCTGAACTCTTCAGGTTCTGACAATATTCCCTCTAGTTTTCTCAAACCCCTACCCCTACCATTCTCATCTTCAATAAAAATCTGGACACAACACGAATTCCCTGAACTCTGGGAATTGGAAAATATAGTTCCCATATTGAAAGTGTAAGAAGTTCCTGAAAAAGTTGATTTCTATCGACCGATAGCTCTTACTATCACTTATGTAAATTGCTTGAGAAAATCATTAATAAACGGCTCATCTGGACTGTTAAGAAAAACAAACAGCTCATAAGTGTAGTAACCGGCTTCCGTCCACTGAAATCCATAACAGACAACCTAGTTGATCTGGAAAGTAATATCAATGGAGCATTCAAAAATAATCTATGTAAAGTCTCAGAGATATTTTCGTGTTGGAGTGGATGGTGTATTATCAACACCAAGATACGTAGAGAATGGCTTACCGCAGAGCCCTACTTTATTCCTTGTGGCCATTAATAATGCTACAAAATTTTCAGAAACCAGTTCAGGCAAGAGTTCTTGCTGATAATTTAATAATATTTGTGGAAAAAAAATATTCAAAATATAGTCATTATTCTGCAAGGGGAACTGAATGAGTTAGAAGACTGGTCGACAACAAGCAGTTTTACTCTGTGAACTTGGAGAATTACCTTTGATGCTTGGAAAACTTGAACTGACACTATCATATACAGCCAGGGAATAAGCCCATCATACTCAACAACCCTTCATTGCCCCAGTCACCCCCACTACAAAAACAAATATTACATTTCATGAAAATGCTTTCCCTCAACCTCACACAGATGCAAAAATTTTCACAAATCCAATGAAAACTTTCTAAAAGAATTTCACCATGACGTATTCCCTTCCGAATATAAATACCCAGCTACTATTCATTAGCCAAGCAACCATAAATCCCCAGCTGATCCAAGCTAACCACCAAACCATAATATCTCAATAGTCACTCCACCAGAAAACTTCACTGATGCATCCAAATCAACTCGTGGTGTAGGATGTGTATTCGTAACGAACGACACCGCCTATAAATTTGATTGACATGAATCTGCCACTATTTTCATTCGAGAACTGGAGTATGCCATCCATAGAGCGCTCTTTCCTATATTGAAACAGCACCTGGGAAAGAGTTTCTGATAATAACAGACTCTCTTAGCTCCCTTATTTCTTTCTTGAAAATATATGTCCATCACTTACTGATAAATATGATTAAAGAGGTCAGTAGCGGGTCGGTTCGACGTGGGTGCTTTGTTCACTTACACAAATCGACTGCCGTATTGGTCGGTAGTTAAAGCCCTAGGCTGAACGACCAATTTTTACTTGCTATCATCTAACCCGTATTATGAATCACACGTTGAAAGGTAAGACCTCGAAAGCCTTAGCTCGCACAAGTTTCGACTTCTGAGGGTTGTCGTTCGTAGGGGTGCAACAGGTGCAACTTCCTTTGTCTGATATGATTTGAAATCCCTGAAAAAAACCATAAAGTAACAATTGAGCAGCAAACTGAAATTACAATGAAATAAAATGCAAGTTTCACTTGAAAATTGAACAGTTAAAGAATGAAAATTTTAAAAAAAATTAAAGATTTCAAGCCAAGTTACTTCACGACGTTTCGATTTTTAGTATTCACAATCATCTTCTGGTGATGACTGGGTTTATTCCTCCGAGAGATGACTATTTATAGATAATTCGAGTGCTTTCGCCTATCCCCTTTTTCCTCCCTCTGCTTCATCGGTTTTAGTGGGAGCTGAATATGATTATTATTTTTCAGCTAATCTTTTTAATTTTATTGATTTTTTCTGAGATTTCAAACCATTTTATATCATATTAGACAATGGAAGTCCGAACTAATTAAATGCACCATGAAACATAGTCAACCACCTTCAAACAAACCCTACTACGGGTTCCTTCCCATACAGGGATTTCTAGAAACGATATAGCCGATGAACTTGCCAACACGCACTCTCAGTATGAAATCATTGCCAACAGATTCACAACTGAATATTGATCAATATGTAAAACTTCCAGAAGCTAAAACGTAGGAGTAATAATAGATTCACATCTTGAATGGGATGCTCATATTCAGTATATTTGTAATGACTTGCGTTGCATACTTTTTAAATTTAAATTTTTGGTAAAAGTATCAACGAACTCTTACCTCAAAATTTTGTACCATGCACTTGTAGCGACTCACCTGAGCTACAGAAATGCTGGTTGGGGAGGAACCTACTATACACACCTTCACCCTCTTGAGGTACTACAAAACAGGTTCCCAAATTTTTTTTTATATTCGCCAGCTCTTTCATTATAATATTATCATCCATTACAATATTATATCCTTGAAACAACAAAGCAACAAACCAGTTCAATCAAGTCAGAATTACCAGATTACGACTGGGTCACACTCGCCCTACGCATGAAAATCTATTGGGGAGAGAACCGCTACCAGAATGTTTCACGTGTGAAGTGCATGTGACTTTTAAGTATGTTCTGTTACCTGCTTCTCACAGTTGAGAGACTAAACAATAAAATCCCCTCCGACCTAAGTGAAATCTTTCAAAATATCAACAAAGTAACAAAGTGGTTCCATCAAGTCATAATTACCAGATTACGACTGGGTCACACTCGCCCTACGCATGAACATCTATTGAGGAGAGAACCGCTACCAGGATGTTTCACGTGTGGAGTGCATGTGACTGGTAAGTATGTTCTGGTGCCTGCTTCTCACAGTTGAGAGACTAAACAATAAAATCCCCTCCGACCTAAGTGAAATTTTTCAAAATATCAACAAAGGAACAAAGTGGTTCCATCAAGTCATAATTACCAGATTACGACTGGGTCACACTCGCCCTACGCATGAACATCTATTGAGGAGAGAACCGCTACCAGGATGTTTCACGTGTGAAGTGCATGTAACTGTTAAGTATGTTCTGGTGCCTGCTTCTCACAGTTGAGAGCCTAAACAATAAAATCCCCTCCGACCTAAGTGAAATTTTTCAAAATATCAACAAAGCAACAAACCGGTTCCATCAAGTCATAATTACCAGATTACGACTGGGCCACACTCGGCTCACACATGAACATCTATTGAGGAGGGAACCGACACCAGAATGTTTCACGTTGTTTCATAAAAAATGTGTTTCATAAAATCCCCTTCGACCTAAGTGAACGTTTCCAAAATACTAATATCAACAATATTATCGAATATCTTAAAAAATATAAAATTTTATTCAGACTGTAATGTTAATAATCGCATAATATTCTAGATATATTTTATATGTTTGCCGCTAATAGCTACGGCCAATGCGGTTTTTTTCTAAATAAAAAAATATAAAATTAATTTAATTATGAACATATCCTGGAGTCAAATTGATGAGCAAACCATTCACCAAGAATAGTGTATTCACAATTCTGGAGTATGAGAAAAACATACTTATTAGATCAACACTAATGTTATCAATTTGTTGAACATCGCTGTTGCAATAAAAAACATGAAATGCATCTTCAAAAACGATTATTAGCATAAATCTCTACTTTGAAGTTTCAAAAGCATGACCGCCACCAAAAACAGCTGCTGGGCAGACGATTTTTGTAATCCATGCACTGCTACTAGGCGTAAGTACTTGAAGTATGGGGGCCGCGGGCCCCAATAGTACCGAGAGAGCGGTAGCGAGTGCTGTATCATTAAAGACCATCGACTCATCATGTCCATCATGCGGCTTTCGAAGACGTGAAGTTATTCGACTTCAATGAATTTCAAACCACACTTTAAATTACCTACGTTTTCTAATAGCTGACCCTTGAGGTATACTTTATTATTATATTTTACGCTTCGAAGTACTTCGGTACCACTTTGAAGCGATAGAAGAGATAGTAATTGTAGAATTTCACTTGCGGTAGTGAAGCAAGGCTGAATTTATTATGATTCCATTTGATGGGTACCGCAAGAATATTTGAAAACACTCATCTGCAGAAATAACCTCAACTGAAAATTGCTTGCTTGAAAGAAAATAAGAAAAGACTAAGCGGAACAACGTTATATACAAAAACCAAATTCATTAACATTATCAAGATATCAGTCACATATCATTGTTAAAATCAAATAGAGCAAATCACGAATCCAGTCCAGATGAGGAAACTACTGTTCTAGTGAAATGCACACTGGAAATGAAGTATATATTGTGAACATTTATGATTATTATCATGAACACGAATCATTATTCAAATAATGTATTTTTTCAGTTCATAAAAAGCTAAATATTAAAACCGTACACAGCAATGAAAAGGAAAAGCTGAAATTTTTATGTTTTGAAAAACTGAACCCTGCTTCATTCTTTATTTTATGAAATATATGATCTGAAAAATAAGAAAATATTCGTTTCCATCACATACAATAAACAAAAATTATTTCGTGTGAATATTACAGACTGTACGACAGAATATAATACCTCCATAATTATAATAATTATAAACATTTGTGAAAAACAGCCTCTTTCGTTTTGTCATGTGCTACTCTAAACCTGTCAAATTTAATTTCTTTTAGAAAATCCTCAAAAATCAGTTTTTTGGGAATATCGAAAAATGCCAAGAAAAAAAGTTGCTAAGTTTTCAACTTTCAAAAACCCTCCGAGCTTGGGGAAATCAAATAAAAAGCAACAAATCGATTCAATCAAGTCATAAGCATGAACATCTACTGAGGAGAGAACCGCCACCAGAATGTTTCACGTGTGAAGTGCCTGTGACTGTTGAGTATGTTCTAGTGACAGCTCCTCACAGTTGAGAGACTGTACAATAAAATCTCCTCCGACCTAAGTGAAATTTCCCAAAATATCAACAAGGCAACTCTAAATCTGTCAAATTTTATACCCTTTTTCGAAATTTGGACTCTGCTGTCACTTCGGCATTTTTCCAATTTTTTAAATATTTTAAGTCTTTCGCTTTGTCTTTTCTCAGAAAATACCCGCATTGGCCTGTTACCAGAAAAAACAATAAATACACCCCAGAAATTTGTCGTTGTTGTTGCAAAATTCATCTAGTTTTTTCATTTCATTGTTAAACTTATTTGGATTTTCAACGTTTGGACGTTAATATGTCAGTAATACGTCTTTCTCTTTATTCTTATTACACTCGTATTCATTTTTTTTGGCAGATTTGTATCCCATTAATTGCAGATGATTTCTAAATATTCTGATGCAGTTTACACTCAACACTGTAACTGTTGGATGTAAACTGTTAAATGTAGTAATCGAAAAATAATGACGCTTCTTGAGTTAATTTCATTTTCACCATTACATGTGTGAATTATATTTCTTTATAACAAGTAATACAAATCATGAAATTATGAAACAACAACAATAAAAATTAATAGGCGCTCCGGGCCGACTTCATTGATTCCAGTGGAGCATTTGCTTTTTCAGCTGCAGGAAAACCCGGTAAAACCTGCAGCACCACATCGTCTGAAGGTCTTAATCTGCCAATGTCCTCTCTTTCGTAAAACAAAATGTAGGGTGTCTCCAATGGCACCAATAAATTCAAGACATCGCCAGAACACTTCGTGTCACGACTATCTTCAAACTGAAACCAGTCCGTTTCGTCTTTGAGCAATAATGACCAGATTCAACGCCAGAACCACAGTGAACAATGACTGCATGAAAATTATAATAATGGTCTGCTATTATTAGACTGACTGTTGCCTCAGTTAGTTTGGCGCATGTTTGGCAATACAATTGATCATCACCCATTAAAAGGTCTATTTTCAGATGATTCAACAATAAACTTCGCACGGACTGGTTAGCAGTCATATAACATAAAACCAAAATAAGTATAAACAAATTCACAGTAAAACATCATAACATTCACTGATTCATCTGAATAATCTTATCAACAACCCGAATTCATAACTCAGTATGTCGTCCTTCCCATTCTATACAAATTATAGTCGTTTCATTCACAGACTTTGTGACATAAATAGGGGATTTACGTTAGCACAACACTCCCTAATGGTATTTTCTAAATTTTCTATGGTTGCAAATGGTCTGTGTTCATATACTTTTTGTTTTAGATAACCCCATAGAAAAAATTCCATCGGAGATATGTCATGTTTCATGAAATTTCTGTACATGTCAGCGTTCAAATTTTTTCTAAAAAAAAGGACTAATTATTTCGTTATATAATAACTATATACTACTATACATTTTTTTTTCAATGAATATTGGTCACGGAATTCTATCACAAAATTTGGATTATTGTTAGACCACCAGCGAAAATTTTGGGAACTAACTGTTCCGTTCGACGTGAAAGTTGCCTCGTCTGTCAATAAAATCCATTAGGGAAATGCGACATCATTTTTTCTCTCACCTTGGAACCAAAATGCAAATCCTAATCGAATATCGAAATCTCTTTCTTTGAGAGTGTGTATAAAGTTTGGCTCATTGGGATGGAATTTATTTTTGTGCCAAATTCTTCTCGCAGTTTCTATGCCAACCTCTGTATCTTCGCTAATACTTCTAATATTAGTTTTTTCGTTTTCAACGACGCTCAAACAAACATTCTCACCACTTAAAAAAAATATTTTCACTTTGTTTTGTGTGGAAAACTCTTTACATTAAACTTATTTGTGAATTATAAATGTACGAAAATCTGTACATAAAACAACTCAATTCATTAATAGTATATTATGCAACGATCATGTAATGATGGTTATTAAGACACGAGCATAAACCGGGATACGAAACGAGCCGAAGGCGAGTTTTGTATGGTATATGCGAGTGTATTTATAACCATTACATGAGAGTTGCATACGCTATTTTTTCTGAACCCGATAAATAATGAAAAACTATAAATATTATATTTGTATTGAACACATTTACAGTAATTCACTCATATTTTAAAAAAAAACAAACTTAATGGTATTATCATGGTTATATGAAAACTATAAAGATTCTAATTATATTTATATTGAATATAACAACTGTAATTAATCTGATCTTTTAAAAATATTGGAGTCGATGGTATTCCTTCTATATCGCTGTTTTCAGAAATTTTGATAATATAGGTAGGTAATATGAAAACTGATTTTGACAAATAAAGCAATTAGTTAGTTAGGTTAGAATCTAGGACAAACAAAGGAACAGGATTCTTGATTGAAAAATTATGGGTTTCTATTGGTTGATAATCTGTATCGTTATGAAAAATCTGTATCATAATGGATATCATTATGAAACGGATTATGGTCATTTAAGTGTATTGTTAGTGTAGGGGTGTAGAAAAACGCAATAATTTGACATTAACCAAAACTAAAAATTTGTTTTGAAAGCCTACTAAGAGAAAATTTTATTTCGATTGATCAGTACCTACTATTTTCTTCTCGAAATGTTGCATTAGTCTTCTAATGTTTAAAATCACGAAATTTTAAATCATGTTCAGTACAAATCCCTCTAACCAATGTCTTTTGAATAGTTATGAAACTGCAGGACACTGTTTAGTTTGAAGAAAAGTATGTTATTTCGGATTAGTTTGTAACTGAATTATTGGTCAGAAAAATAATCAAACTATCGCTCTATCGTTCGAATCAATAGAGCAAAAAATTCGAAAAATTTAAAAAATTGGAAAAAAGTGACAGTAGAGGGTCCAGCAAGGGTATAACAATTGGAAACTGAGCAACCTTTTACTTCGACATTTTTCGAAATTTACAAAAATACTGATTTTTTGAGGATTTTCGACAGGTTTAGAGTAGCACATGATTCAAGCATAAACTAACTGCCAAGTCAAATTTTCATTATATCTGTTAATAAAAAAAAAACGTCCATATGTCGCGAAATTTATGTGTGGCACTGTATATCATGAATTAATTTAACAGAATTTTCAATAAAAAATATGAGATTCAATGAATGTAACAAAACAGAAGTAGTAGAACTGAGATATGGAGTAATGAAAAGAGAATAGGAGACTAGGAGAACTGTACAAAATGTTTATGCAAAAATTTGCACAATGGAATAATGTGTGATTCATATAAGTATGGAAAGATAAGACAAAGAAGGAAAACTTTCATAATGAGTTTGATTGATCAACTGAGTCGTACTCAATAAAGCCACTATTAAAGCCACTGATAAAGATATATTAACCTCGCGTTATTACATCTTACCTCTAAATTCCGTACAACGCTTCATTGTGAGATTTTGACCAAACTAGTTTAGTAAAAGTCTCACAATAAAGTGTTTTTTTGAATACGTTGGTTATGGATTTTCATGAAGTATCGGTCATTTCCGTCATATAGGGATTCCATACAAATGAGGCATTTGCAATGCCTCTGACAATGATATAAGGATATTTCAGACCTAGTACGTTCAAAAATGCGTAAGAACTATAAATCTTGAATTACATTTGGCTTATCATGCATAGTTATGAATATGTGAATAATAATTGAGATTAGTGTCATACGTGACGTCAAGATCTTTTATTTCTTCACATTTTTCCAGACTTATATTGCCATTAATGCAATACTCTTCTCGACGCGCGTTTCACCAACCAAGTTGGCGTCATCTCTTCTTCAAAAGTGCTTGTTTTGGATTTATTCTACGCTAGAGGTTCCAGTTTTACCTTTTATTAAATCGTCTATTTCATTATCATAAGGAATGTTGTTACAATTATTCTTACATTGTTCTTGCACCAGTAATTAATTTTATTCAAATCACTCTGCAGTGAGATATAATCCTAATTACAGATACTATCTTCGAGTCTTTAGCAAAAAGCAAACTTTCGCAGGTCAGAGAATCTATCAGATCGCTTATAAATGAAAGAAAAAGTAGAGAACCCAAAGATGATCCCTGAGGTATCCCTGATGAAACCAGGTATTCAGGTGATGCATAATCGTTATAGAAAATGTTGTTGTAAATTATGCCCGAAAGGAAATAACGCCGGCTGCCACTGGTAACCATAAACCAAACGTGACGTAGCTGAGAGCGTGGGAATATCCAATGTTACCACTCGAGAAGCAGCAAGAAGCATGCTACCAATGTCGATAGAACTTTGGCGAAAATTCTACTATGTTCCATTGCGATATTTAAACGCTTGCTGCAAGCGTATTCGGACAGTCAAGTACACAGTGAGGTGGATGTTACACGCGCACACGCGAAGGCGATAGACATTAAAATAATAGTTAAAATTTTCATTTATTCATTTATTCATCGGTCAAGTACACCACATAGTTATTGTAAAATCACAAATGGTACGACAAGAAAGTTTCAATTGTTGAAACTGGTCAAGCATTAGAGTTGAGTTATGAACCCAACAAGTAAGATTCTTAATATAAACTATTGTAATTGCTTAAAAATTAATAAACCTATTTATTTTTTTATTAGTCCAGTACACCACAAACTGTTAATAAAATACTAAATGAAACATAAAGAAAATATTAAAAAGACAAGAATAAGCATAAAGACATTCAACAATTATGATCAATTTAATTATAAAACAAAACGTAACTGTGTCAAGTACATTACAGAATTGTAACAAAGTCCCAAATGTTACATCAATGTGCAAACAAACCCAAGAGTAAAGTTATTACTTCATAATAAAAAAAGGTATGCATTTTCATTTGTCAAATAGTACATTAAATTCAAATTAAAATTAAAAAAATGACATATACAATCATTAGAATAAGTTATGATCATCAAAAGAAATAATAATCGACTATTCAGAACAAATGAACAATAGTTGATGGGCTTGTTGTATTTAAAGTGAAATAAAGTTAAGTTTGATTATTCAGTGTACTCAATTATTGGTGAACCCACGGGTAAAAACGTAACAATATACTGAACTCTGTCTTTCAAATATGTTGTGAACAAAGTCAATAATTATTTGGGTTCGACTCTTCCAGTTGTATTGCCAATTGCATATGCAGGAAATTTTCTGTGAAGATTCCTGCACTGACGCCTGTCGGATATAATTCAACGCTCTTCGTGGTATTAGCCAGGGGAGTAGTTGTTTTCTGATAGGCGTCCGTCCATTCGACCTACTGTGAGACTGGCTTGAACGTTTAAAGTTCATTTCTTTACAATTGGCATAGCCCACTGTAAAGAAATGAACTTTACAGTTCAGTACAATAGGCATAGCCCACTGACTAATAAGAAAGTTTTTCTTCGTTATTCAGAAGAATCGGGCAAATTACGGACATGCAGTTGATTAGTACCTCGTCCACTAGATGGAGCGACATTTTGTGACGTTCGCTCCAACTTCGGAAGAGGAATGAAATACTCTGAAAGAATTCCGATTTTCAATTATGGAATATCATTAACTTTAGGTCGATGATGGTCACTATCTTGCACTGATGAGTGGCTAATAAGCCCGAAACCGGTCTGCAAGTGTGCCCGTTCCAAATTTGAAGATCGACTCTTTCATTTGTATTGCCAATTGCATATGCAGGAAATTTTCTGTGAAGATTCCTGTACTGACGCCTGTCGGATATAATCCAACGCCCTTCGTGGTATTAGCCAGGGGAGTAGTTGTTTTCTGATAGGCGTCAGTCCATTAAACCTACTGTGTAGGTATATCGAGACTGGCTTGAACGTTGAAAGTTCATTTCTTCAGAACTAAATGAATGGTAAAATAATTGCACTCACATTCATTCAGTGTAGAACTCCTGTGAATAATATCTGATTTTATTTCATAACGAATGTTTGGAATACAAACTGAGTAGAGGATAGTGTCTTCTGTATAATTCAGTGTTCATATAAAATTATTTGAAATCCAATAGTTTGGACTTCCATTGTCTAATATTATATTTGAAATCCCTGGAAAAACTAAAAAAGAAGAATTAAAAATCAAAGAAGAAGAATACAAATGAATAGCTGATCAAAACAATTATATTAAGTAAAAAACCTGAAATGAAATAATGGTGAAATAAAATACAAGTAAAAATGGTGTTTTGCTTAATACAATTTTTTTTTCAGCCATTCATTTTTATTCTTCTTCTTTGACTTTTAATTCTTCTTTTTTAGTTCTTTCAGGGATTTCAAATCGTTTTATATAATATTAGACAATGGAAGTCCGAACTAAACGAAATTCATCATGAAACATTTTCAATCACCTTCAAACAAACGATAAAAGTGCTTGTTTCAAAAACATTTTTCTTTCGTGTAATTACATGTTTATATGAAAGTAGTTGTTTCAGGAGGACTTTTTCTTCAAGTTTGTGCTTGAAAACTAACTATTTGCATGATCTACACATCCATGTATAGAGTTACTTATTTTAAAATTGAATACTTCCTTCCTTTCTTTGGAAGATTCCCATATTATTTTTTCATTATGGAGTAGTCACTCCTAAAAATATAACCCTTTCAATATAAGAAAACAATTACTTATTCATTTCGAAATTTCCCAGTTTATTGATCAGCATATCATTTAGTTTGTCCAGGGTTTTAGAAATAAAGGTATAAATAACATCGACTTGACCCTTTTTTATGATTTTCCATGATTTCGGAAATATATTGAGTTGAACCATGTGAATTAGAAGTAGTTGAGCGATGAACCATAACAGAATTGTTGTGAATGAATATAGGACGATAATTGGATACATCAAATTTGTTTTCAAATACATGAATGATTTTTGCTAGTTTTTTGAGTTGAAGCTTCCGTTGAATCAATATTACTGAAAATTACAAGTAGTGATGCCACAAATATTTAAGCGCAGTCTCTGATACAGAAAGTTGGTATGGAATCTCTGACAGAAGTTTACGTAGAGACTGTAGTATCATTTCCAGAGAGTTTTGAAATAACGAGAATGGATACAGATTTGTCAATATTATTCGTATTTGAAACTTTCTATTGATCATTATAGAATGCTTTTGAAACAATCAGCAAAACTTGTTACGAATCAGTAGTTCAAGTTGATTTTCTTTTATATGGATGCATGAACAAAAATATTTCGGATTAGAAATAATATTGTTCTGAACATTGTTAAGTTCTTGGAAAGACAGCTCATATTGTAAGAATGACAAAGAAAATCGCATTAGCTCCGGACTCCAAATACTAGGCAGGAAACATAACCGCTTCAATCAGTAAAAAAATGAAGAAATGTATTGGCTTCTAGTACGCAAAGCTCAAATGTTCAAATGCCAACACTGAATAAAAAGTATAATAGCCTACGGCTATCTCTTCAGTCGATAATGTAGTTTCATCATAGATACATGTTCGAGAACCTGTTGAAACAGTAAGAAACATGGATTTGAAAACTCCGTTACCATGCTGAGGAACATCAACAAAGGGCTTCTGCTGAGCAAATAGTAGGAGTAGAAGAAGTGATTGGGAAAATCATTATGAATTCGTGAATTATAGACAACCCTGGATCTTTAACTTTTCGTAGGCGAGGCAAAAACTGAAAAATGCTGCGCCACTCACTTATATCTATTTTTTCCTTTATCATCTTTATAACTCCAGCTATCAAATGCCCACTGATTGATTGACTTTTGGACATAGGCAGTCCGGAAAAAATGCATCCATCGCATAATGCATAATAAAAATAGAAACCAAATATATTATTGCATATTGTGAATTGAAATTACAATTTTTCTCTTTAAGCTTTTTAATCATAAATCTATGACCTTGTCCTGATTTAATTCGTGTTCAATTTGATATTTTCTATCGCTAAGATTGCAAGACCCGATGAGCGTTCCTAGCTCATAGAAGATCGCAAATAATTTTTAATTAGTTTTAGTTTGCTAAAACTTCGCTCACAGCTTGCGGATGTAGTAGGAAGCGTAGAGAAAATTCGCAGGGCAATACAAATATTAGAGAAATTCAACATTTTCAAAATATTAGTACCATTAAGAAAAGCGAAATTCAGCATGGTAGCTCAATCAAACCTCTTTTTAATTTCTGATATGATTCGATCAAATACCATCATTATTTCTTTAGAAAATAGTTGATCAAGCTGGAGTGTTAGTAATTCGTCCTCACACATCTCTTCAAAGGGGTTTTCACGTTTCAGAATTCGTTTGTTTCGCAAAATAGGCACAACCTCAATATTTCAGCAACTTCTCCAACCTCTTTTATCCAATATTTCATTGGATTTTGTCTGTCTTTTGTTTTCTTTCAGATTTTCTGTATTGTAATAACTGCCCTAGCGATAGTAATATGAAATATTATTTTATTCATTGAAATCGAGGTCGATCACCCATTTCTTCGGTGTCGATATTTTTCCAGTTGAAAAAACGCTGAATTACTTTATGACTGTCGGACCATCGAGCGTCGTTTTGGTCATGTAAAATTTGAGGTAGTCTAAACAAATGAATATATTGCATCCCGCCGATTATTATAAGCTTGGGAAGGTTAAAAAAACGCTGAGATGAGGTTTTTGTGGCTAGCGTTGTTGACGCGAAGGCTTGGGAGAGTTTCTTCAAGAAGACACAAAGAGTTTGGTCACCGGATCTCGCCGAGACGAGATCGGAAGTCTAAATAGGGGAGTTAATTTGTTTGTAAGTGCATGGTTCGAAATTTAAGTAAAATCGGTAGTGAAATCATAAACCGGTAATGGGTACAGGTGAGTTCGAAATTAAAGTGTTGGTGTTGAAAACACACCGGGTCAACGGAACCTATGGTTGGCCATGAACCACCCACCCAAAGAAGCGTTATGTGAGTGTTTGTTATTTTTTTTACAAACCAGATGATCTTGAGAAAGAGTTCACATATTATTTTGTCTGAGTCCACTTTCCTATTTGCAAAGAGGTTACATATTGTTGGGTTCCTAGTGCTGATTGTTTTAGAGAGTTCATATTACAATTACACAAAAAAGGGCGCAAATTTAAAGTTATACACCACTCTCCCTAGAGAAAAAATGAAATTGGGAGTATTTTGTATCGAGTTGGCGCATTTGTAATCATTCAACAGGTTAGATTAATAGTGAATAGCATGGTAAAATTGGCGGCATTTCCTTTGTTCCACAGTTTCATTCATTTTATAGAATTTAACATTTTCCTTTTATATAATATTTCACACGTTTTTTATTTTGTCCATGGAGTCGTTTTTCTACTTATTATACTTTATATTCGAAACTTTGGACTTTCATTTTCTCTTGGACTGAGAAAAGTACCATCCTAGTAGAGTAAGATGAGGTTAAGAAAACAAAAACAAATAAGAGACCTGTTGTCAATCTATCTAGAAGAGAATAGTGAGTGAAAAGCATTTCAATTAAGATCAAAATTCAGTTCTGGAACCACATAATGAGAGAGAATATAAGTAAGTATACCAAATGATCAGATTTCAAAAAGACCGGCCTTCGTTTGATCGGCACGAACCCTACAGCTTTTTCGGACCTGCCTTAATATTCAAAATTTGATGCGGAGAAATCTGCATCTGGTGACAGCCACTGCTAAATTAATAATAATAGATAACACCATATATGATTAGAATACACATATATCGGGGTGACGTCGTATTCCAATACTTTGTCGGAATTGCCTAATTTTTGTACGTTGTTACACTGTCCTGAGAAAAGGACCATTTATTACAGTATTCAGTCGGTAGCCAAGCGGTTCGGCGTGGGTGCTTTGTTCACTCACTCGAATTGACTGCCGTGTTGGTCGGTGGTTCAAGCCCTAGTCTGAACGATCGATCTTCACTTGCTACCGTCCAACCCGTGTTAGGAATCACACGTTAAAAGGTAAGACCTCGTTAATCCTTAGCTCGCACAAGTTTCGACTTCTGAGGGTTGTCGCTCGTAGGGGTGCGACAGCTGGTTAACGGAAAAACAGATTTTTTTTTAAACAGATTCACTCGATTGATTTCGCGGAATAGTTGAATCAAGAATAAATTTAATATTATTTATAGCAGTTGAGATATTACCTGGAGTTTACCTAACTTCTTCTAAGGCTTCCGCTACTTCTGGCAAATTCTTCAATAGGGCAATCATAGTAACATGTTTCGCTGACCATCTCTTCTGACTTCTTACTTTTAAATTTGTTTTGAATTTGTTTTTCTCGATATCCCACCTAGTAGTGGAGCCAACTATAAAGCAATATACTTTTCCAATCAGTCCAAATAGGTTGAAAGCTTCATGGCATGATGAGACAGAACACAGAACACCTACAAGTATTGAGAATCCTGGCTTGTACTCCTTTATAGATGCCTGCCATATTGGACCCATTATCATGAGATTGGCCACGACATTGTCCAATATCTAAACCACCAACTGCCAAATTTCCTGAAATCTATTGACAAATGTATTCTTCTGTCTTTCCAGCAACTTCTTTGAAATGAATGAAACTTTTTTCATTTCACACACATCACCAGTTCTCTTTACATATCAAACTACCTGGCTCATTTGTTCTGTATGGAACACATCTGAAGTGCAGTCGAGCAATATGTTATATTTGGCTTTTTTGATGTCATTTAAAATAGTATTTCTAACTGTTTTGTCATTATGTCAATAATGGCAAAGTATTTTACTTGAAACTTCGTAGTTGATCATGTTTGGCGAGCAGGGAAATCAAGTTCGAAAAGTTACTTTGACTAGGCTGAATACATTGTGTGATGAGAACGGGTTCGTTGAACCCGTGAATAGGAAGACAGTTTGTAGATAGATACAATACAGCATCCGTAACACTACGCAGGATCTGTCTCCATTTTTCTTCCTCTGAGTGAATGTCTAGTGCAGGTCAAAGTTGAGTAAATGATGAGTTGTGCATATATCTGCAAAGTGTGAATTTGGCCACCCTCTGAACATTGGAATACCATTTGTTCGATTTTTTGACAGCGGGGAAAAACGAATAGTATCTGTAACAATTTCCATAATTTCAGAAAACAAAACTACTCTTAAGAAAAATGGATAACTGTTACTCGTATAATGAATCACGAAATTATGCGAACCATGGGAAACTTAACTAATAGTCATCGAGATGTGTTCTTAACCGAATCATCTACAGAACAAACAAGTACAGTGCTGAAGTATATAGCTCCTCATACCATCAACTTTCAAACGGGCAAGATAACAAAGTCAAACAAAATTTGTATCCGAAGGGATCATTTTAATACTTTTTTATGAGAAGCCAATAATGTGTCATCACTCGGCGCATAGAGGGCGCTATCAACTTTTATTTTAAAATGAAAATTGAGGTTTTGTGACCCTTGGCTTGCAAGGTATTTCAATTCTCTATACAACGACTTCTACTGTTTTGAATTTGGATAATCGGTTGCAGAGTTATTGGTGCAATAATTTGGAGCTTAGGAAAAATGATGATTATTGACTTCGCAGCTGAAAGAGAAGTGGATAAAACAGCCCCAAAGTTAGGTATCATAGGTTACACAAAGTTTGAAATGTGTAAAAGAAAGAAATTGTTCACGGAAATTAATCGTTTTTAGAATTAAATTGAATCATAGTATTTGACAATGAGTTTTGAATCAAATTTAGATCTTTTTTGTGATTGACTATATAGATAAGAATCTACACTGTATTACCCTAGTAAAAGAGTTTATTGTGTTAGCTTGACAGCTGTCACTATTGATACTGAGAACATGCTCGATTTCATTTCGTTTGAATTCTCAGAAATGGTTCTCGCTAGATCTTTGGAGAAAAAAACAGAAGCAATCCTTATACACGACAAAGCCGACCGTGATTTTAATAAGGCAGCAAGATTTTCCGATAATTCGATTTGACTAAAATATCTCATATCTTATACGGAAATATCAACCGCCCAAATGTGCGAAATAGTCAGACATAAACCAATATTTTCTTGAGATCACAATCGATCTCCTAACAAAATAAGTGTATGTGCAGGAATGTTAGAAAACCTTATATCTAGAAAAAAATATTACTAGTAATTTATGTTTAGGAATTCCTTCAAACCACATTTACCCACGAGTTCAAGATATTTGGTGAGCCGTCACTTTTTGACATGCAAGTGGCTTGCTTGTTCACTGGATTTGACTACTCTAGATTTTTTCCGTTGAGGCTTCATTAAATTGGAAGGTCATGTTACGCAATCTGGGACAGAACGAAAAATTCAAAATAGAATTACTGAATCTTGTGCTAGCATTATCACAGAAACTTTCCAAAATATCACGAATAGGTTCGAAATAGACTGTTTCAAAGTAAGTATGTTGAAAACTCACTCATAAGATGTATTTATGTATAATAATAATGACAGGGTTGAAATGAAATGCTCTCAGTTTATGCCCTTAAAGCAAAAGATTTTACTGATTCATTTCTCTTCCAAATGAATATTTAATTCAAAACATCTGATAGAGAATGGCAGTATTACAAAATTTTTAGTCCCAAATTTAAACATCAGTAATTCCGCAATTGGTTATCAAAATTCAGAAAAGTGAATGTCATTGTATAGAGAATTGAGATAGTTTCCATACAAAATGTCAAAAAACCTACCCTTTCCATTTGAGAAAAAATGTTGATGGCGTCCTCTCGGCGACAAATGATACTATTGACTATTGGCTTTTCTTTCAAAAAGTACCAAAAATTTTTTCCTTTTAAAAAAAATCTTGTTCGACTCTGATATCGTGCCCCGTTCGGAACTGAAGATGGGGGTCTATTTAAGTCCGCACTGTTATAATCCATCATCACTGTTGAATTCAATCGATCGACGCCTTTCTGATCAATAATTAGAACACAACATTTACAGAATCCCGTGACGGGACCCGACGTTTTCGAGCCAAGGTGCCTTGATCATCGATCATAGCCTATGTTCCGAGAACCTCGCAGATGTCGTGAAAGATGCAGCCTACACGGAGGATCATCCTCCTCTCCTTTTCAAAACCGACCTCAACCTCCCAATCCTCCATACTCAGGAAACCATATTCTTCAAAAAACCAGAAATTCACCGACAGTTCATACTCCAAAACATAGGCAACCAAAACCTACAGTAAATCGAGAGAAATCGACTCACAAATCTACAAAATACAAAAACTCATGAATGCTAACGACGCGACTACCCTAACAATAAATAAAAAACGACTAAATCAGCTTCCACATCCATCCCACATGGTTATCTCATGCGAAACAAACATGCAGAACATACGTACACACGCGAGACCCTGTACTCAAGATGAAATGGGACAGACAAATCTTCTCATGAACCAATTCGTACTGAAAATGTGGAGATAGGAGACAAGCAGACTTGACTATAGAGAGAGAATGGCCTTTTGGAACATGTAAGTCTTGACCAGGCGAAAACAAAAAACGAAAAATCAACTAGTTATCGACGGTAACGTACCCACTGACGCACACTTTGGCAACGAATACATCAATATTACACAACACAATCAGTAGCCAATTACCTAGGCAGACATCCCGGTTATATCCCCTGAGACCTAAGGTCCCCCCTCAGATCCCCATCCAATGAGGAAGACATTCTTAAAGCTATTCACTACGGTAGAGATACCGCATCTGGACAAAACTCAGTCAATCATCATCAAATCAAAGAGAGGAAGTGTTAACACAAAGATTCAGAGAAACAGGATCAGCCCCTTGTCGTCATTAAGAGGATCAGCTACTTGGAGTAACAAGCCTTAAATGTGAAATTGCTTTTAATGTCAAGAATCTGTTTTAATCATATGAAGCAGCTTTTGATATTGTTGACAAAAGGTATCGATTATAGGATGTTTCTTAACTTGAGAATTCTCTTAACATTATTTACTTCCTTCCAAATTATCTATTTGTTGGCAAGAGAACATTATCATCAACCTACCATGTGTACTGAGAGCCGGTGATTCAACTAGTCTACTTGTTATGGTTGCTTTGTCATTATTATTATCATTATTATTTTTACTGATATTCTACTGAATCTATTAAAATCAAGCCAAAAATTCACGAGATCACAAAGCTAACAATTCAAACATCAAAGGAAATGAGCTGAACTTTTCATCTGTATGATTCAATAATATTTGTTTATATTTACTGAATACCAATAGATTTCAATTTTCAAAGGTTCACATTCACGATGATACTTTTTGCGAATCAACGAACGTGAAAGATTTGAAGTATGTAATATTTATCTCATGACTTGAATAGTTTATACAAAAAATAAGAACGTCAGTGGCTCATGTACGCCTGTGGCTCTTATATCAATAACCACCATTAGGCAGCTTACGCACTGATGCAACGCAAATCTCACGACCGACTTATGTAATTAGTTGCATGAGATCCATGTTTTCACATTGTTGTACAATCGATGCGTCTATAATCAAGTTGAAATGGAATTGTTAGAAGATGAAGATGTCATTTCTTGGTATTCTCGTAGAAAAAAGTGAAGATGTTCCTCAGTGCACCCGTATTTTGTAAAAAAATGAACGAAGGCTGCAAGGGAACTCCATGGACGGGTTAAATTCAAATCTATGTATAGCATGAGTTCAACATCCTTCGTAGAACTACTTAATTACTCTTACCATACATCGTTCATTTCACTTGAAAATAAAGAAAATAATAACAATACATACGAAAGCAATGCAACTGGTCGCAGATCGACCGGCATGTCCAGTCGTATACAACGAGTCGTATGGTTGCATCAGTCGGATTACGCAAGTGTAAATGCTTCTAGGAAATTCTTATGGGGCAGACTGATACAACTGGTTGCTAGAGTCAGTTCTCTGTTGCATTGCATCAGTTTGTAAGCTGCCTCAAATGCTTTTCATTGCAAACTAATTACCTACTTGTTCATTCCGTAGTTTCTGTCTTCCACTTTGTTTGGCAGTCGCAATCAAATAATTATTCTATAGCACTGAGATATTTTTCATTTTCAACAATATTTCTCAGTTCCACCCATCAATAATATATTTCAATCAGACAATTGGGAGTATATAACTCTATTCGGAAAACTAGCAGGAATCCCGCAAAGTGACAGTAAGTTCATTCGTCTTTCAGGTCGTTTGGCTTTATTGCAAGTCAATGGAAAACATTGAAACTGAAAAAGTTCGCAATTCGAACTCGAACAACAATAATTAAAATTTTAACAAAATGTAATTGAAAGAAAACTAGCTATTACTGAGATTCAGATGTTATTGGAATAAAAAATATCTCAAACTGATATAGATAACAATGGTGAGCAGGGTGAAAGTTAAAAGAGTAGCTGCATCGATAGCCATATCCTTAAATATTTGGATGGTTTCAACATCATGAGCGAAACAAATATCAACTGGTCTTCTTCTTTCGTATGTCACCCATATTTGGAATAACGCAATTGAGAAACATGGAGAGTCGAAAGCTGTTTTGCTTAATATTTCTGAGGCCTCTGATCGTGTGTGGCATGAGAGTTTGCTGGCCAAACTTCGATGCTATGGCTAGTCGGATCATTTTTGTGCATATCTCTTCAGCTTCCTGAAAGAACGTTCGCTGCAAGTGGCAGTCGATGGATATCTCTCGAATACTTTCAACGATAGTGTTCCCCCTGGATCCATATGGTCTCCAACCCTCTTTTTTGTATTTTAACGACTTATTGAAAAAACGAAGAATCCAATGTATTGCTTTGCTGGCGACAGCACACTTTTCTCTTCCTTCCATTTACACTCCAGGACATTGGCTCCGGATGCACATCTTTCTAGAAGAGATTTTGAATTGGGGTGAAAGTAACCAGGTTCAATTCAATGCCAC
The DNA here is from genome assembly GCF_025532065.1 of Leptinotarsa decemlineata. NCBI lineage: Eukaryota > Metazoa > Arthropoda > Insecta > Coleoptera > Chrysomelidae > Leptinotarsa > Leptinotarsa decemlineata. The sequence continues at coordinate 6,599,322 of NW_027412694.1, read as the reverse complement.
AAAAACCAAAGCGTCGGTTTGATTCCACCAAGAGCGGGACATATCAAATTGGATATTTTCTAAAATGGTATCCAATTTAGTACTGAAGAGACTTAAGGCAAGTGTCTTACGGCGAAACATCGATGTCTACCAGTGAGGATGACAGTGTTCCATGTAAGTGCAATTTGTTACCATTCATTTAAAGTAGAACACCTTTACACTTCAGGACATCGGCTCCGGATGCACATCTTTCTAGAAGATATTTTGAATTGGGATGAAAGTAACCAGGTTCAATTCAATGCCACAAAAACCCAAGCGTCGGTTTGATTCCACCAAGAGCGGGACATATCAAATTGGATATTTTCTAAAATGGTATCCAATTTGGTACTGAAGAGCCTTAAGGCAAGTGTCTTACGGCGAAACATCGATGTCTACCAATGAGGATGACAGTGTTCCATGTAAGTGCAATTTGTTACCATTCATTTAAAGTAGAACACCTGTGAATGATATCTGATTTTATTCCATAACGAATGTTTGGAATACAAACTGAGTAGAGAAAAGTATCTCCTGTAAAATGCAGTGTTCATATAAAAGTATTTGTTTTGAGACAATTATTTTTTTTCGTGTAATTCAATGTTTATATGAAAGTAGTTGTTTCAGGAGGGCTTTCTTCCAGTTTGTGTTTGAAAGTTTCTTCATTGCATGATCTATACATCCAAATTGATTACTTCCTTCCTTTCTTTGGAAGATTACCACATTTTTTTGTATCAAGATGGAGTAGTAGAAAGCCAAAAACTTTCTTTCCCTATATTGAATAATTATCAACGTTATTAGTCTGGAAGGGAAGTTGATACAAATGAAATAGTGTCTCGTTGAGAAACTAACCAATTCCAAAATTATACCATTAGACGTTGTCCGGCTTCGCTCGCGTAGAATTAATCATGTTGGGATTGAGACTCCAAAGTACCCTTTATTCAGTTTGTTTTCTAGATAATCATAGACTATTTTCATAATACCAAAATCTGCCAAGAATAACATGAAAATATATGGCTGATCTTGAAACAGGTTCTTGTTAGTCTTGAAACAGTTTCATGACCTATAGAACACACCGTTGCCACAAAAGTATCTAGTTGATAATATTTTTTCATTTTTCTTTTGTTTCAATGTTTCATGATGAATTTCTTTAGTTCAGACTTCCATTGTCTAATATTATATAAAATGATTTGAAATCTTTGAAAGAACTAGAAGAAAAGAATTAAAAATTGAAGAAGAAGAATAAAAATGAATAGCTGAAAAAAAAATTATATTAAGCAAAAAACCTGAAATGAAATAAAAGTGAAATAGAATACAATTAAAAATGGAACAAATTGAACAAAAAATAAATTGAAAATATAAAATTAAAAGATTCCAAACCAAGATAGTTCACGACGTTTCGATTGTTAGTATCCACAATCGTCTTCGGGTGATGACTGGACTGATTCCTACGTGAGCTGACTATTTATAGGTCACTTGAGTACTTTCACTTATCTCTGCTTTCCTTTTTCCGCATCACTGGTTTAGTGAGAGATGACCGTTTGGCGGGAGTTGGCCTTTTTTTGCTTGATTATGGGTTTCCATATGTTGTATATCTCTACGCTAGCTTGGCTAACTACATTGCTGGATAACATTGGACCATTCGATGTTATGTTGATGAGTCCAAACATGCTCTGCTATTCCTGATTTGTTGGTTTCCCCTCGCTGTGTGTGTTTCTTGTGCTCGGCAATGCGAACATTCAAAGGCCTCTTAGTTTCACCGATATAGGATTTTCCGCACTCACACGGTATCAGGTAAATGAAATTCTTGGAATCGCAGTTTTCGTTTGGTGTCCTGGTTTTCGTAAGGCTGCTACATAGTGTTTCCGGATCTGAAGCAGGTTCTGATGTTGTACTTGGATCCAATTCTTCGTGTCTTTTCCGATAATCCTCTAATGTAGGAAAGTGCAAGCGCTGGTTGTGATGGTTTCTCTTCCTTTCGGGGCTCCTGCTGTCATTTAGCCAAAGTCTGTTCCGTTAATACAATCACCGTGAATTTTGCAGTGAAAATCAGGTAAGTCGACGTTAAATAGATGGCAGAAGGTTTTTTTTTAAGTTCACGATTGTTAGTTGTTCTTCTTGTTGATTTTCATTGATTATTTTGTATCTACATTTCAATTTAACGACGTTTTGAAACTCACTGCTATTTTGTTGACAATTCAACTGTCGCATTATATACATATTCTGGTAAGTATGTAGGTTCGTGACAAATCTGCCTTAGGCAACATTATCGAAAATCCAACTATATTCAACAGTTTGTTTTTCAAAATTGGGCCTACATTTTCAAAAATATATCGAAAGTATTGATATCCATTTCATTACCATTCTGCCACTTTTTAGTCTTTCTTTTTAAGACGTTTGGTTTAATTTATCTTTCTCATCAGACATTATAATATACATTATTCTTTAAGCTGGTACCAGTTAGCATGTGAATCATTTGTGATCATTCTAATTTCATTAAATTCCACTCGGTCACCATAGGATTCCTAAATGTGTTTTGATAATTTTGATCTTATCAACGGTCTGTTTCTGATGTAATACTCCACTTTGATTGACATTAATGCTCCACTAATATAAATTTCACCACAATAATGTCTTCGATATGTAGAGAAGGTATTGATATTGTTGGTGAACCATATGAAAGGAAACTCAAATATCAGTAAATCATGGATACCGGCACTTCAGAATACACAAAACATCAATAATTAATTCAAAAAGAATTGGACCGGAAACAGTCGGTCGTTCGGGATTCAATCCCATTATGAATACTTATGCGCTAACAATGGATTAAAGAGGTTTTACTTTTCAACATACAATTCCTACCGGGGATCAGACAATATGCATTGGATTTGCTGAGACCTAATTGGGTTCCTGGGCAGAGATCAAACCCGTATTCACTGAAGCAGTGATATAATATCTAATCATTTGTTATTTCTACTCTCAAATAATTAGGTAATTCGGCCATAATCATTTTATTTCACAAGATTTCATGAAGTTACTGTGCCCCTAATGTACAGGGTCTTCCAACAGGGATTTCCGAACTTCAACAATTGATAACGGCCATCTTGTTGAACATTCATCTGTCAAATAGTTGTCATTCGTTCAGTCTGTTTGGCCAAATCACAACGGACAGATATAGCATTCACCAACACGTGCAAATAATAAAACTGTTTTAGCAAAACGGGTGTTCTGTTTGGGCAACGTATCGCACGCTTAGCCCATTTAATGGTCGCCATAATCGTCCTACCAAAAGGACTATTCGCAATGTGGTGGATTGAATTGAGTCCACTGGTTCAGTAAACGATCAAACAACACCCGTACGTCGACGAAATGCAAGATCCGCCGATGACATCGCCGCATTCTGTGAGAATCTGCAAGAGAAGTAAAAGGCCGAGAACCCGGCCTTTTGCTTACCGCGAATTGGCGAATCTGCGTCGTGACTTTGGTCTATACTGACCCAGGAACTGAAGGTAAACGACCATAGACAACGACTAGTGTTCGTTGAAAGGGCTCAGGAGCAGATGGTAACTGACCCTAATTTTCATTGATAAATCATCTTCAGCGATGAGGTCCATTTTTGAATGAATGCATATGTGAACAAACAAAGTTATCGAATGAGATCCAAGAACGTGTAATGCATCCCGCAAAAGTCACTGTTTGATATGGATTTCTGACTGGCGGCGACATCGTTCCATATTTCTTTGAGAATGACGTTGGCCATCACTGTCAACGGCGAACACTATCGCTTGATGATGATCAGTCATAAGCTAAGAGAAGCCGGGTGGCTAAATATGAAATCTCGCCAAAAACGTTACTGCTCTACCTTGTATAATTAAATGATTACTACCAAAACTCCCTCTTACCTTAACAGAAAGATTGTGTTCCGCACTGACGTTTATAATCTTAATATTAGATCGAAAGGTATTATGACACCACCAATCCACAAATCATCATTGTTCAAGAGAAGTTTTTCCTGTGATATTGAGGCTATGAAACTCTCCTCCTTTCGAAAACATTTGTTTGAATTTATGAAATCCTGTGATATTTAGAAAGCTATTATTTGAATCAGCACATATATCTATAGTTTATATCCAATTTTTATCAGTTGTGTCTGTGACCAATTATTCTGCTTGTCCAAAGATTGAATGAAGAATATTATTATTATTATTTACTGTAGTATGCGCTGGTCAGGCCCTATCCCCCGAAGCCCCGATACATTCGGGAGGGCGCGCTAGCATTATCAACCAATGACCACTCCCCACACCGTGGGGTAATTGATCATTGGGTCCGAGAATCATGCGCCCTGAGCAAGCACAGTGAGCCAAGAAAGACAGCCTGCTGAATCTGTGCGGCTAAAATTTCTGCCTGAGTGCGGCAATCCGATATCATTTTAATATTCGAGAGCAGAGAGGACATCATTCCACCAAGGACTCCAATAATTAGAACAACCATCTTGACAGAGTGGTCTGGATAGAGTCTGCGGAGTTCGGAGACGGAGTTCTGACGATATTCGTCTCGCCAGGAGCTGAAAACTCCACGACAAATATCGTTTTGCTCTGGTGGTCGAGAAGAACTACATCAGGCTTATTAGCTTGTATGAGCCTGAGGGTGGGGAACGAATAGTTCCAGTAAATTCGGCACTTCTCGTTTCCCACAACAGATTCAATATCCCCCAGAGCGTAGGGTAACACCGGTGTCTCGTCAACACCGTAAGGTAATATAGCACTCTTAGGGCCGCGTTAAGTCGTTGGATATAGGCCGAGACCGCATATGCTGGACATGCTGATAGCAAGTGCATTAGGATCTCGGGCGCCTCGCGGCAGGCCCTGCACTTGTTATCAAGAACCTCTATACCCATCACGCGACGCCATGATGAACCCACCAGTTTCCGACTTCAGCCCACTCGACCTGAGACAAGCGACCGTCAGGCGCTTTGATAAGCCAAGGTCTTCAATGTTATTGAGGAAGACCCCATGCATTGGCTTATCCTTGTGTTTCCGCAGAAGTAAGGTGATCTCTGCGGCTTTTGTCTGAGCTTTTTGCTGAACGGGTTCCACCTCGGTGACAGAGTTGTGGTCACCTCGTTCAGTGTCGAAAACTATACCGAGTTCATCAGCTGCTCGAGCAGCTGCCCTGAAGAGAAATGCTCTAATTCCTGCTCTCTCATGGTCACGGACCATGCAGAGAAGGGGATCCGAACTCCTGACGACTTTACAGGCTTTATCCAGTACCATTCTGTCATGTAGACACTCCAAACTCAAAAGTCCACGGCATCCCTATTGTCGGGGGAAGTACAACCGAGGAAAGGACGATTTGGGATGCAAACACCTATAGATATCCATCATTTTTCGGGTCTTTACGTCGAGTTGATACAGCTCCTCCCGAGTCCACTTCACTACTCCAAACGAGTAAAGATTGGAACGGCAAGCATATTTGCTGCAGCAACTGTGTTCTTCCCCGACAGTTCCGATGACTAGATCTGTCGAAGTTTGTGCTGATACTTGCCGCGGAGGGAGTTTTTCACTGCTGTTACCTCTTGTGAATGGCGTTGTTCCATCCCGAGGTCTCTTCGGCATCCAGATGGTGAAGTATGCTTCCATCCCCGAGCTGCCACATTTATACCCTCGAGTATTTCTGAGTGCAATGGATAATGGCAATAGAGAGATGCAGAAGAGAAGGGAACTGAGGTAATCACCCTGAAATGACCAGATGTTATGATGAAATGAGTTCGCCAAAGTGGTATCAGTTGTTCAATGTATCTCACTATTTTGTCGGGTACCGCAAGGCATCTGAGCAAATGCAAGATGAGCTCATGCGAAAGTGTATCAAATGCCTTACGGTAATCGATCCAGGCCATAGAGAGGTTACGCTTATATTGTATTGAGTCCTGCGTTATATTATAATTATTATTATTATTATCATCAACCTTTCGGCCTGAATTGAGTGATCTGGACACCAACGATATGTTTCAACAGGACGACACTAAGTGCCAAGTGGATATTCTGCACGGCGATTTTCTTATGGGGGTTTTTCAAATCCCAGGTATGTGCGAATGAGCCACAAACCACAGCAGTCCTCAAAGCCAACATAACCCAACAAATTTAGCCTGATGTGTACGCCACCCAAAGAAGCCGTAGCGGACATCAGAACGATGTTATATTTTATACATAATGGCATCAATAGGGTTTTCAAACGAATAAAAAATTTCGATGATATCTCACTCATACTTCGTTGTATTCGAATTAGAAATAGGGAGAGCTTGAGGAAATACCCTATACAAGAAAGGCCAAATTGGATATAGTCAAATATAACATTATAATTGAGGTTTTCCTTGAATATTGTATTTTTATCCCTTATTAACATTATTTGTGTGCGTAATTTTTTAATAAAATTTCAACACTTCAGGATAAGTATTACCAACAATGTAAAAGTTGTTCAATATACCACTTGCTTGCTGTTCGCTTTCTAAAAACAAAATATCAGCCTGTAACAACGGCTCATTAAACTCAAAATGTAGCTTGCCATAATGGTCCCAAAAATGATTGGACATCCGATAACCCACCAAATTTTCGATTAAACACGTCTTCGATTGCTCCAACCCTCCACAAAAGAAAATAACAATTTCCAAAAATTACCCACTCCGGCCTTTTTCTCGCCAATTTAAAAAAACCGCCATATAAGTCAATTAAACATCCAGCTGTCGTTCTTCAAAATAATAACAAGTTGCGGCGTTATTTATTGTTTTTCGGAAATTGCCATAAATGTGGTTAAATGGATAATTTCGGGTAATAACCGTTTCCGGATCAGAACGTCGGTCACAAAGGAAGGGTATAATTCACAAAAAAATCTGCAATTATCATCGCTAGCTATTTGAAGAGAGACAATCAACCCCTTGAACTAGCAATTGTTGCAGTCTAATACATGAATAGAATTTTTTTTTGTAATTTTTCCTGCTAGGAATAGCCCGGTGAAAACTTAGACCTCGCTAATCCTTAATTCATACAAGTTTCAACTCCCGAGTATTGTCGTTCATCAGGGAGCGACAGTTGGTTAAAAAAAAGATCCATTTTTCTCAAAATTCAATTGTTATCGATCAAAATTTTGTTGTTTGTGACCGCTTTATCAATCTTGACAAAGTGATCCAGCGCAGAAACCACAACTTATCTTCATAAATTATTTTACTAGTAGAAAGTGGAACTGAAACTACTGACGTAGGTACTCGTAGAATAAATCCAAAACAAACCCAGTCCACCATCTTGGTTGTTAAATTTCACGACAAGAAAAGAGTGTTGCACTTCTGGTATTAAGGGACAGTGCTCTATTGGATTTCTATAAGTCTTTAATTATCTCTGAGCAAATTATTCGAAAAATTATCATCTACCTCTATTTACAGTATGAGTGATGTTCTATGTTTTCAGGCTGATGAAGTGCATGATTTATAAAATATGTTCATTTATCGTGACAAACCAGTTTTCCATTAATTCATTTGCAAAGAAAAACTTTATGTGTATATTATTTTCGAAAAGTGGTTACTCAACATTTTCAGAATTCATACTAAGCCAAGCTGATTGAATTGAAATGATTTATGTATTCAATAAATAATAGTTTGAAAACTAAAAAAACACGCTTCAATAGCAACACAAACAGTGAAATAAAAAATAATTCGAAACTAAATTAAGATGAATTGAAGGGATGATATTTTTAGAAGTGATTAATTTTTGGGAAAGAAAGTTTTTGGCTTTCTACTACTCCATCTTGATACAAAAAAAAGGATATAGATGTATCAAGATGGAGTAGTAGAAAGCCAAAAACTTTCTTTCCCATAAATTAAGATTGTGTTCAACATAGATAATAAGTCCTATGGCATTTGATAGGTCTGAAATCAGAACAAATCTATTTACAAAAAAATTAATTTTGTTGTGAAAAGGCATGGGATGCCCTGAATTATATATTAATTATGGCTCCAATCTGGCAAACAGCTCTTAACCAAGTATTTTCAACAATGGATATCAAGCACCCCACGCTTTTTACAACATTTTTTTGTAAATAGATTTATTCTGATTTCAGACGTATCAAAAGTCATTAATTGCATCAAGCCAAGGACTAATTATCGATGTTGAGCACAATCTTGAATTATTTCCTAATAATTTCTTATTTTTCAGCTTGTTTTTTTAGTTTTTCAAACTATTATTCATTTCCCTCTTTTTAGTTTAACTTGCTATTTCAAGACCATTTGTTTTAATATGAAATATATACGCATGCACAGACGGTGTGGTTGTCTCACTTGCTCTCACACAGAGACTGGGTGAGGAAATGATTTAATCCTGGCGATTCTGATCAGAATAATGAGTTAAACTTATGAAATTGTCACCGACTCTTAATAAGTATACAAACTTTAAAATACGTCCGTTTAAAGTTAGTCGATATCGAGTCCAAAGGAATCGGAGCAGGAGGTTACATATTAATGAGGATATAGTAGTGATTTCGAATTGGGGTGAAAGTTACCAGGTTCAATTCAATGCTTCAAAAACCCAGACATCGGTTTCCTCCAAGAAGATAAATGTCTCTGAACCGATATAATAATGTCAGGTTAGACAATTTCGCTTTCTGCTTCGATAAGTTTGTTGGTTAAAATGGCCACCAATATGTCTTACCACAATCACGTCGCTGGAATTGCAAAGGCTGCTTCTCAAAAGCTTGGAACACTGTCTCGAACCAGAAAACTGTACACACCTCAGCAATTTTTGATGCTTTATGAAGCTCAAATCAGACTTTCTTTGAAGTTTGCCCCCAAACATACCCTGAAGTTGCTGGATTCCATCCAGAAAAGAGCCATCCGCCTGCTTGGAGACACGAACATCACGTGCAACCTTGATAGTCTGGAACATCGAAGAAAGGTTAGAATTTGTCCCTCTTCTACAGACACTTTCACGGAAAATGTTCAAATGACTTGGTACATTTGATTCCACCAAGAGCGATACATATCAGAAATACGCGACGGACTGTGGCTGCTTATCGTTTTGAGGTTCAACTCAGTACACCTTAAACTTCACTGTTTAGGAACTCTTTTATCTGGAAAACTGCGTTTATGTGAAATAAACTTCCTGAGAACGTTTTTCCAAATGGATTTAATCTCTAGCGATTCAAATCCAATGTGAATAGCTACTTTCGACCAGGCACCGCTCTGAGAGCGCCTTAAGAATTTTTTGTAGTGCTTGTGTTTTGCCCTTAAAAAAAAGCGTGTTAAAAATACGCTTGAATGAATCGCTTATTGACGAATTCATTATGTCACGCTATTCGATTATTGTTGTTCAAATTATAGGCGAAGGCAAATTTTTCATAACAAAACCTGTGAAAATCTGTTTGTTTTAAAAAAATAAAGGTTGTGTGAAAGATGAGATTAATATTTAGGACAAAATGTTAATGAGACTACAAAAAATCGATAAGTGAAACAAATATAAGTTGGTGAAATGTAAAAATAGATGACACCAACAAAGAATAATTTTGCGAAATATATGCATTCCAGACACCTCAAAAAAACTTTCTACCTCAGAACCAACTCCAAATAATTTAACTGCTACAAACAGGTCATCGTTATAACTTTTCAGTTTCTTATCATGGAGAAAATGATCCAAAGTTATCGAAAGAAAAAAAATTGTATTCCTAAAAAGTATTTTGCACTATTATTCACTATTATTCGTACACACCAAAAATAATTGAAATCTAAGACCATTCACGTAACCAAAGAAACTTTTCGACGGTCCAAAACAGTTTACAAATTGAACTACAATAATTACCAAAGATGTTATGTGAAACAAACTATTCGATACCTGAAAACAGCACAATTGATGCACATGAGAGAAAGTGCCATACATTTGATTTTTTAAATCCAACTATTGTAAAAATGTTCAACCATATCTTTCAAAAAGACTTCTCAGAGAAATAATTCATTTGAATTGAAGGGGTTAAAAATATAACCCCTTCAATTCAAATAAGATTAAATCAAATAGGTGAATGAAACGTCATTACGACGTCATCGATGAACTAAGCAGATCAAGCTTATTCCGTGACATTAAAAATCGTAATTCATTAATGAAGTGTGTGTATTTTCTATAATGTTATCCAATTTGGCACTGAAGAGTCTTAGGACAAGTGTCTTAAGGCGGAACATCGGTGTATACCAGTGAGGATGACAGTGTTCTATGTGAGTGCAATTTGTTACCACTCATTCAAAATAGAACTCATGTGAATGATATCTGACTTTTATTCCACAACGAATGTTTGAAATACAAACTGAGTAGAGAAAAGTATCTTCTGTATAATTCAGTTTCCATATAGAAGTATTTGTTATGAAATATTTTTTTTCTTTCGTATAATTCAATGTTTATATGAAAGTAGCTGTTTCAGGAGGACTTTCTTTCAGTTTGTGTCTGAAATTTACTTCTTTGCATGATCTACACATCCATGTATAGAGTTACTTATTTTCAAATTGATTACTTCCTTCCTTTCCTTGGAAGATTCCCTCATCCTTTTTTTGTATCAAGATGGAGTAGTAGAAAGCCAAAAACTTTCTTTCCTGAAAATAATTCATATTCTTCAACTTGAAAGTGTAAACAGCAGAGATTTCTAAAAACGATATACATACTACGATTTCATGAAAGAAATGCGAAAATATCATCTATAGGTATACATTAGTTTCTTAATCAGTTTTATTTCCACAATTTGAAAAAAACCTTGAAAAAACTGAAATTGTTCAAAATTCACTAGACCCATCCCTTCACAAATAATAACTCCACCGAACTCTTACAGGAATAAGCCTATGCTGTTGCAATATCATCTGAAGGCTACTGCGGGAAATTCCTTAAGTGGTTTTCAATATTTTGGTACTTGAAGCAGGATCTATTTGAAATAAACTGAAATTAATTATTACATTACCTACTACCTACCGAAACTACCTACTAAATTACCTACTGCATTACCACATATGCAGTGTGTTGCTTTTCAATTTTTTGTTTACAACGAATCCTTCCTCCATGAATTTTGATATTTAATATATCTAGTATAGAGTGAGATTCTAATTTCAAAATTGAATGTGACAATTTCAATTCTTTCTGCAGTGATGTACTGTATCAGTTCGTTTTCAATATTGGTATTACACGTGAAGAGTAGGTGAAACATATAATTAAAATATTGTGAAAATAAATTCCTCTTTCAATCACGAACGTTCGTAAATTTATTTTAAAATAATTTGTTTCATCGTCAGAGGAAATTTGTCATATCGAAATCAATTTTCAATACTTATTGTTGAAGTATAACTTAAATATGAAGAAGAAGTGGAGGTTTGCTGTATGAATCAGCCATGGAAGAGTTACCTGAAAGCTACGTTGGTTATGAAACCCAAATCTTATGTTTAGATGGTCGATACTCAAATACTTTGCCTGAAGTTCCGCAAGGATTGATTTTTTGATCTTTATTAATATTTCTGTATATTTCAGACTTTTATCGCTAAAGTTAATGTGGACTTTCAGAATCTTCGAGTTTCGGATCAAGAATAAAAAGACATGAAATCGAAAAGTCCCATAGTTATTAAATTATCTGAAATGACTCTGGCCTCCTATTTCATAAACATATCAATCTTGAATTTCATTAGTCCGAAATTCCATTGTCTAATATAATATAATATGATTGGAAATTCCTGAAAGAGGAAAAAAATATAATTCAAAATTAAAATGAATAGCTGAAAATAACAATTATATTACGCCAGAAAATCCTGAAATAAAATAAAAATTGAGCAAAAAATTCAAAATTGAACAATCAAAATAAACTAAAAATTTTTGGTATCCACAATCGTCTTCGGGTGATGACGAAGAAGATTGTGGATACTAACAAACGAAACGTTCTGAAGGTTTTTTCGCTTAATATAATTGTTATTTTCAGCTATTCATTTCAATTCTATTTTTATTTGCTCTCTCAGGGGTTTCAAATCATATTAGAGAATCGAAGACCTAACTAATGAAATTCACCACGAAACATTGTCAACCACCCTCAAACATATCAACTTTCTTCGTGAAAGCTCTCAAACTATCTTGCGTCTATTGTATCAAAGTACAGATATAATTCCATTTAGATTACAAATGAAACTATGCGACTCACATAGTTTGTTAAATATCCGTTATATATTTGTATTATATATTCATGGATCTAGATTGATACAATCCCACACATAGCATCTTCAAAAATACAGAATAACTTCATTCCCTTGTCTTTTCATCTTTGTTTCTCCATATCGCCATATTTTCGGAGACTGAAATATTGTATGTAGGTTCGTTTTATGTTGTAGATGTACAATAAGAAAGGATTTTCAAATATTCCAACTGGGATCTCCTTGGGAATAAAAGTGACTCGTTTACATATGAAAATTGCCTTCCGTACCGCAAAATTTTCGAAGGCTGAAATTTTGTATGTAGATTAGTTGCAATAAAGTATGATTTTTTAGGATTTCAACTGAGGCTCCCCCACAGGACAAAAGGGGTCCATTTACAAATGAAAATTACATTTTCATCACTGTTTCTCCGTACCGCGCTCTATTCTCTGATGTTGAAATTTTGTATGTAGGTTCGATTTATGTTGTAGATGTACAATAAAAACGGATTTTTCAATATTCTAACTAGGGCGCCACTGGCGAAAAAAAGAAGCCTTCATAAAATAAAATTACCTTTTCATCACTGTTTTTCCATATCGCTATATTTTCGGATGTTGAAATTTTGTATGTAGGTTCGTTTTATGTTGTAGATGTGCAATAAGAAAGGAGTTTTGAATATTCCAACTAAGATCCCCTTGGGAATGAAAGGGACTCGCTTACATATGAAAATTACCTTCTCATCACTGTTTCTCCGTACCGCAAAATTTTCAAAGAGTGAAATTTTGTATGTAGACTAGTTTCATGTTGTAGATGTGCAATATTTCAACTAAGGCTCCCCCACGAGATAAAAGGGCCGCCACTACATATGAAAATTATATTTTCATCACTGTTTCTCCGTAACGCCCTATTTTCAGATGTTGAAATTTTGTATGTAAGTTCAATTTTTGTTGTAGATGTGCAATAAAAACGGATTTTTGAATATTTCAACTAGGGCGTCAGTGGTGAGGAAAAAGAAGCCTTCATAAAATAAAATTACCTTTTCATCACTGTTTCTCCGTACCGCTATAATTTCCGAGGCTGAAGTTTTATGTTGTAGATGTGGAATAAAAAATGATTTTTAAATATTCCGACAACGGCGCCCCCACTGGGGATAGAAGAGGTGCTAATGAATCGAAGAGGTTTTGTATTAGAGTGTATAATATATTAAAATTCTTGCAAAGCGCTTTCGACTTATGTCATCATCAGTGCTCACTTGAAAGTAAGTGATCTGGTTGAAAAGGGAATTTAATGAAATTGGAGTTGTAAAATTTTAAGGTTAAGACATTTGGAAAAATTGTTTGAGATTACTTACTTGTCAGGCAACAGGAAGTATCAAGATAAGTGAATTGTACATTGTAATATTTAAATTATATAAAGCAAAATAGGCTTATAGCCAAGAAAATACATTTTGGATTCAGGCCATGTGGTTCAGTCAAAGTATCTTATGAAAAAGGACAACTTGAGACAGAATGTGTCAAGTGTCATGTTAAAATAATGGTACCAACTTGAGGAGTGGTCCATTATGGGTTTGATTGAATATGTAGAGGAAAAATATTGAATAAATTATATTAATAAACTATGATTAATTAATAATTCATAATCCTCTTATGAAGGGGAAGGAAATCTCTGTTTAAGTTTACTTGAGTATTCAAACAATGATCATTGTTAGAAAGTTCTTTAGAAATCTCCATGAAAATGTCAGCCAGGAAAGGTGAAAGAGGGTTACCCATTGCTAGGCCATCAAGTTGACTGTAAAATTTATTGTTAAAGACAAAAAATCTTGGGAAATGCATTGTCTTTAACAATAAATTTTACAGTCAACCTGATGGCCTAGCAATGGGTAACCCTCTTTCACCTTTCCTGGCTGACATTTTCATGGAAAATTTTGAAAATTCATTCATTATTATTAAAATTAATAAAATTCTCAGTTGGCACAGATATGTTGATGACTGCTTGGTTTTCATAGATGGCAACTCTAATGTAGCACATGATATCCTTGACTCCTTAAATAACTTACATCCCAAAATCAAATTTACACTTGAAATAGAACAAGACAATAAATTAAACTTTTTAGATCTGACTATAACAAAAACTAACAACAAACTAGATTTTTCCATTTACAGAAAACCAACCCAGACTGATCATGTCATTCCTTTCAATTCATTTCATCCCATGCAACATAAAATGGCTTCCTTCAATTGTTATGTTAACAGATTGTTGAACATTCCCTTATCTCCCTCCAATTTTAATTTAGAATTAAATACTTTAGAACAGATTGCTGTCAACAATGGTTATCAACCATACATTATTCACAAATTAATTAGTAAATTTAAACTCAGATCAGATAGAAGATTGGCCTTTAACTCCACCACCTTAGTTAATTCACCTTCTGTGAGATATTTTTCCTTACCTTATTTTGATCAAAATATGTGTACTGTTATTTCCAAATTTATAGAAAATACCATACCTGGTACAAAAATTTCCTTTAAATCTCAAAACAACTTAAGTAACTTTTTAGTAAATTCTAAAGACAAAATCAACAAATTAAACTGTAGCGGAGTCTACAAGCTTAACTGTTCTGATTGTTCGGCATCTTACATTGGTAGAACCTGTAGACCTCTTTTCACTCGTATTAATGAACATATAAAAAAACCTGATAAATCTGCTTTTGGCCACCACATAAAATTTCACAATCACAACTTTAGTCCCAATAAAAATTCCAAAATATTACATAAAATAGATAATAAAAATTTCCTTAGACTTGACTTGTTTGAAGAATTGGAGATTTCTAAAGAACTTTCTAACAATGATCATTGTTTGAATACTCAAGTAAACTTAAACAGAGATTTCCTTCCCCTTCATAAGAGGATTATGAATTATTAATTAATCATAGTTTATTAATATAATTTATTCAATATTTTTCCTCTACATATTCAATCAAACCCATAATGCACCACTCCTCAAGTTGGTACCATTATTTTAACATGACACTTGACACATTCTGTCTCAAGTTGTCCTTCTTCATAAGATACTTTGACTGAACCACATGGCCTGAATCCAAAATGTATTTTCTTGGCTATAAGCCTATTTTGTTTTATATAATTTAAATATTACAATGTACAATTCACTTATCTTGATACTTCCTGTTGCCTGACAAGTAAGTAATCTCAAACAATTTTTCCAAATGTCTTAACCTTAAAATTTTACAACTCCAATTTCATTAAATTCCCTTTTCAACCAGATCACTTACTTTCAGGTGAGCACTGATGATGACAAAAGTCGAAAGCGCTTTGCAAGAATTTTAATATATTATACACTTTAATACAAAACCTCTTCGATTCATTAATTCAAATAAGTGTATTCAGCTTTTCCAAATCCTTTTATTGATCTACAGAAGAGGTGCGTTCACATATGAAAATTACCTTTTCATTCCTGAGATAATGCTGCGGAAGTTTCACCGTTACGGATTTCGAAATAAAGCACATTCATAGTTCACGACATATTTATCTGGCCGCACACAAATAGTTAAGACAAAATCAATCTCATGTTTAGTTAATATACAATGTGGTGTCCTGCAAGAATCAGTCTTGAGTCGAATTTTGTTTTTACTGACGACGCTTGACATTACATAAAATGTCACCCTGTTTGTCAATGATACCACCATACTCTGGCATAATGATAAGTAAGCTGATCTTTATCACTTCATTAATTCAGATATAATAAAGGTCAAAGGGTGGTGGGACTTGAACCTTTTATACAGACCAATATACAATTACAGACCAATCTCTATCATATGCAACTTTTGTAAAGTGTTTGAGATGTTTCTTGAGAAGACAATCTATTGTATTGTCAGCAACATTATTAGCTCCAATCAACATGGTTTCATGAAAGGACGGTCAACCACCACGAAAAATGTAACAATTACTCAATGTATTGATTGTCAGTCTCAGACTGATGTCTTCTACACTGATTTTTCTAAAGCGGTCGACAGACTTGCTCAACAGACTGCTCAACAAGCTTTCGACTTTTGGGTTATCCAATGAATTAATTGCTCTCTTCAAATCGTATTTTTACAACAGTAAGCAGTACGTCCAACTCAATGGCCTCAAGTCTGAGATTGAAGCTGAGATTGATGTCAATTTCCTTTTATACGCAGATGACTTGAAACTTTATCACAATATAACATGTTCTAATGATTGCGAACGTCTCGCCCTGAATTTAAATCGCGTTGCTACATGGTGTCGAAAGAATAATCTAAATCTCAACATATCCAAATGCAATGTAATGACTTACTCACTGAAAACCAACCTGAATTTACACAACTACGTCATACACAATCAAGTTATGGAGCGTCCTGACACACTCACTGATCTAGGTGTTACTTTTGATTCATTCCTCTCTTTCAATAAACATATTGACACTGCTCTAACAGCTTATCGCATGTATGGATTCTTAGTTAGAAATACAAAAGACTTCCAAAAAGCTTCAACATTGAAATTGCTTCATTTCACTTTTGTTCGATCTAGGCTGGAATATGCATCTGTCGTGTGGAGTCCCTACTATCAGGTTCATATAAACCAACTAGAAGCCCTACAGAGGCGCTTCCTGAAATATATGTTTTTTTTAACTTGAAGGCACGTATCCTACTGTAGGAATACCCTATTATGGATTGCTTGTAACTCACAATTTTTGTAGTCTCGAGGTAAGGCGTAAATATCATTCATTTCTTTTTTTTATTCAAGGTCATAAACAATATCATCACCTGCTCTCAACTGTTATATATGTTGAATTTTTGGGTTCTTAGACGGTCATCTAGGAATAGTGTCACATTTTATCTCAAGACTCCGCGTACAAATGTAATGAAAAAATATCCAATGTATACAATGTGCGATACCTCTAATTTTGTTAGTCATGTCCTAGATATATTCAACTGCCAGATTATACAAATCAAAAAACATTTCTTAGCTAACTGACAGTTCTGTTTTTATTTTTTTTATATAGTTTCACAAATTATATTATGTAAGTACATATTTGTAAATGCCACTGTTAGCCCCTATTCTGTAATTGGGTTCATCCTGTAGAATAGTGTATGAAATAAATGAATAAATATATTGAAAACTAAGGTAGTATACTTCAAATGTGCAGTTGCTGATATTTCTTCAAACCACCAGATTATTGAAAACAATGTTTTTTCTGAATTTCTAGGACAACGGTCTCAAATTCAATGAACATGTCCAAAACTGGAATAAAATATTGTGTTCTGGTTGTTATGCTGTGAAAATTGCTGCAAACGAACTAGGATACCCAACCGCAAAGGCAGTATACTACTCCTTGATAGAATCACATTTGCGATACGGTATCCCATTCTGGGGAGTGTGCAGTAGTAATGTTCTTCAAAATGTATTGTCTTACAGAACAGAGCCCTGAGATACCTCTGTAAACTAAAATTTCGCCATTCGTGCAGATTTCACTTCAAGCAATACAACATATTCACGGTAGTGACTATTTTTATACATTTATCAAATGTTATTAATTTAATTACATTTACATTTTTATATACACGTTTTGTCAACAAGATGTTATTCTTTGATATTAAAGCATATTTTGATTGTTTGATTAATTGACTATTTCTCCGTATCGTGAATTTATATTTAGTATCGGCATTGCAGATTCGTGGCAGAACGCTAGTCGAAGAATATAATACTCTACCCAGTAAATTCTATTTTCCATTTCAGTTAAATTTTAATAAAATGGAGAAATGTCTCTTGGCTATACCTAATTGATTTTTGAATGCGTTATAATATAGCTCTGGGAAAGAAAGTTTTTGGCTTTCTACTACTCCATCTTGATACAAAAAAAAGGGATGAGGGAATCTTCCAAAGGAAAAAAGTAATCAATTTGAAAATAAGTAACTCTATACATGGATGTGTAGATCATGCAAAGAAGTAAATTTCAGACACAAACTGAAAGAAAGTCCTCCTGAAACACCTACTTTCGTATAAACATTGAATTACACGAAAGAAAAAAAATTATTTCGAAACAAATACTTCTATATGAACACTGAATTATACAGAAGATACTTTTCTCTACTCAATTTGTATTTCAAATGATCGTTGTGGAATGAAAATCAGATATCATTCACATGAGTTCTACTTTGAATGAATGGTAATAAATTGCACTAACATTGAACACTGTCACCCTCACTGGTATACACCGATGTTTCGCCTTAAGATACTTGCCCCAAGGCTCATTCATGAATTACGATTTTTTAATGTCACGGAATAAGCTTGATCTGTTTATGTCATCGATGACATCGTAATGACATTCATTCGCCTATTTGATTTAATCCCAGCCAAGAGGAATCTTATTTGAATTGAAGTGGTTATATTTTTTAGGAGTGATTAATTTTTGGGAAAGAGAGTTTTTGGCTTTCTACTACTCCATCTTGATACAAAAAAAGGGATGAGGGAATCTTCCAAAGAAAGGAAAAACGTAATCAGTGAGGGTGACAGTGTTCGATGTAAGTGCAATTTATTACCATTCATTCAAAGTAGAACTCATGTGTATGATATCTGACGAATATTTGAAATACAAACTGAGTAGAGAAAAGTATCTTCTGTATAATTCAGTGTTTATATAGAACTATTTGTTTCGAAAGAATTTTTTTTCTTTCGTGTAATTCAATGTTTATATGAAAGTAGCTGTTTCAGGAGGACTTTCTTTCAGTTTGTGTCTGAAAGTTACTTGTTTGCATGATCTACACATCCATGTATAGAGTTACTTATCAAATTGATTACTTTTTTACTTTCTTTGGAAGATTCCGTCATACTTTTTTTTGTATCAAGATGGAGTAGTAGAAAGCCAAAAACTTTTTATCCCAAAAATTATTCACTCCTAAAAATATAACCCCTTCAATTCAAATAAGATTCCTCTTGGCTGGGATTAAATCAAATAGGTGAATGAATGTCATTACGATGTCATCGATGACATAAGCAGATCAAGCTTATTCCGTGATATTAAAAAATCGTAATTCATGAATGAATTGTGTGTATTTTCTATAATGTTATCCAATTTGGTACTGAAGAGCCTTGGGGCAAGTGTCTTAAGGAGAAACATCGGTGTATACCAGTGAGGGTGACAGTGTTCCATGTTAGTGCAATTTATTACCATTCATTCAAAGTAGAACTCATGTGAATGATATCTGATTTTCATTCCACAACGAATATTTGAAATACAAACCGAGTAGAGAAAAGTATCTTCTGTATAATTCAGTGTTCATATAGAAGTATTTGTTTCGAAAGAATTTTTTTCTTTCGTGTAATTCAATGTTTATATGAAAGTAGGTGTTTCAGGAGGACTTTCTTTCAGTTTGTGTCTGAAAGTTACTTCTTTGCATGATTAACACATCCATGTATAGAGTTACTTATTTTCAAATTGATTACTTTTTTCCTTTCTTTGGAAGATTCCCTCTTCCCTTTTTTGTATCAAGATGGAGCAGTAGAAAGCCAAAAACTTTCTTTCCCAAAAATTAATCACTCCTAAAAATATAACCCCTTCAATTCAATATAGCTCTCAATTGAATATTGTATTTTATCTATCTAATATTTTTTGTTGTGTTGTATACAGCAATGTTCTTCAATACTGCTTTTAAATCATTCAAATAGTTTTTTTTTTTATTTTTAAACGGTCGATTCGTAAAGCTATTCGTAGCATTTTCATATTCTTTTCAATTATGTACATAATTTGTTTGCTCGATGAATGTATCCAATTTTTCATTTATTATTATTATATTTGTCTGTCACTTTTCAGTACTGTTCATAAGGTATACTCATTGAAAAGTATACGTGGGGAAACCAACTGTCAGTGAAATCGTCGAAGCACAACATCTAGTGGATCCCGTCAATAGTCCGGTATACCCATAAATAAGTCAAACTTCACATCACCTGACATGTTATTAAATACAGAAAGCAATAACGATTATAAAATATCGAGTCCTAAACACCGATCGCAGATAATGACTGGTTCAAGCACTTTTTTACCGACCGGGTCCCATTCCCTGCCAACTAGGATTCTAGTCAGATCCAGAATAAGAAGTATGAAAAAGAAAGGGGATTGCTGTTTTTGTTCCTCATTAAAAGTTGAAGCTGATTTGAATAGAGCGGAGGTAGTATACGAAATTTCAGTTTCATGTGGATTATTGCGGAATACTTGAAATGTGTGTATGTGTTCGAATTAAAAATATCTAGATGTGCTCAAAATATGAAAAAGTCTTTCTAGAAACATCGACGACACAATGCAAATATTGGCGCATTCGCCATTAATCCAAAAACGGTGAAGCACTATTAGAAACATTAGTCAGTCAGTCAGAAATGCTTTATTGTCATAAAAGTTTAGGTATTTTTGACAAAGCAGGCTTAAGAACTAAAACAATCCGAAACATTAAAATAAAGGTCAATAATTAAAAATGAAATATTAATATGGCTCAAGCATACTTCAAAAAGTTTATGATAATAGTTTGTGATAAAAAATTTTATATGTTGACAAAATAGGCTTAAAAACTAAAACAATCAGAAACATTAAAATAAAGGTCAATAATTAAAAATGAAATATTAATATGGCTCAAGCATACTTCAGAAGTCTGTGATAAAAAATTTTA
Organism: Leptinotarsa decemlineata; assembly: GCF_025532065.1. NCBI lineage: Eukaryota > Metazoa > Arthropoda > Insecta > Coleoptera > Chrysomelidae > Leptinotarsa > Leptinotarsa decemlineata. The sequence continues at coordinate 6,578,434 of NW_027412694.1, read as the reverse complement.
TAAGTTGGAATTATAAGTTGCGAAGTCATCCGAAAGAAATTCCTCAGTAGTGTAATAAGCTTTATCTAGCAGAAGTTTTTTACTCTTTTTTTAAACTGTTTGTAGCATGCTAACGTTCTGATTGAAAGGGGAAGATGATTGAAGTATTTTTGCTATTATAAAGAATCGAATTTTTAATTTGTGCTGTTGACAGGATAGGAAGAGGAATACTGAATGTGAGACGAGTGGCATAATTTTGATTTGAGTTCGAAATGTTATCTTTGTGCTTTCTGTGCATTAAGCAGACTGTTTCTAAAATAAAGAGGCAGTAGACTGTTAAGATGTGATGTACTAAAAAAAAGAGGCTTACAGGAATCTTGCACTCTAGCTCCGGTAATGAATCTCACTGCTCTTTTTTGTATTGTGAAAACTTGACTCAATAAGTTTTGACAGCTGCTTCCCCAGAAATAAATTCCGTACCGCAAGTGGGACTCAAAAAGTGCAAAGTATGCTTTTCTAGCAGAGTGATAGTCCAAAGAGTTAGAGATAGACATTATCACATAACAACTTGAGGATAATTTTTTGCATAGTATACTAATATGCGTTCTTAAATTTTAATTTGTTGTCTATGTTGAGGCCCAAAAATGTGTTCTCTAGTTTATGATCAATGATGTGTTATTCAAGAATTATATGGTCCAGGTTGCATTTAAAGGGCATTATATTATTCTTTGATATATTGAAAGATAATAAATTGGCATCACACCATTGTTTAACTTTGCCTTTATCATGCTCTACCCTAATTTTTAGTGCATCAGTGTTTCTTCCATGCCAAAGTATAGACGTGTCATCAGCAAAACTTGTGAATTTGAATATATAATAAAAACAGCAAAGGCCCGAGGACAGATCCCTGAGGTACTCCGCATTTGATGCTCATTTTATCTGATGATGAACTTTTGAAATTCACTACTTGAACACGATCTGATAAATATGACTCAAACCACAACAAGATGTTTCCTCTAAATCCATAGATTTCAAACTTTTGAAACAATATTTTGTGATCAACACAGTCGAATGCTTTTGTTAGATCACAAAATACTGCCACTGCAGCCTTACCAACATTCAGTCGAAGGTAAAGTTCTTCTTAAAAAGCAAACATTGCATCATTTGTGCTCTTAGAGGCTTGAAAGCCATATTGATTGGAGTGAAGAATATGATTTTTGTCAAGAAAATTTAGGATTCTCTTTTCCACGATTTTAGATAGAGTTGGCGGTAAAGAAATAGACCGGAAGTTCACAGGTATATTAGAATCGCCTCCTTTAAATAATGGAATAACGTCAGCAGTTTTTAGGCAATCTGGAAAAATACCATTTATGAGAGATTTATTTATAGCTTCTGCTAAGATATCTAATACAGTGTTTGGCAGTTTAAGGAAAATTTTAAGTGGAAGATCATCCCATCCTGAAGAGTTTTTATTTTTTATGCTAGAGAGAATTTCTTTCATTTCATCTCCAGAGGTTGGGAAATAGTTGAATGAGTTCGATATGGCTACATGTCTAAGGTAAGGTAATCATTGGTTAATTTTTTTTTACCATATTTTGAGCAATGGAACAGTAGTAAGTGTTAAATTCGTTTGAACTCAGTTCACTATCAACAAAAGATTTTTTGCTGTTTCCTCTTAATTCGTTAACGATTTTCTATGTTTCCTGCTGTTTATTATTCGAATTTGATATTTGATTGCTGTAATAAGTTGTTTTCGCATTTTTTATGATTTTTCTATGAATGTTCCGATAATTGTTATATTAGGCGATGAAGAGAACATGATCTCTGAAATATTTGCGAATATAGTAGAGACACCTCAAATTTTCAGCTGAAACTTTTATGCCCTTTATCATCCAAGCCTTCTTTTTCTTAAGTTTAATGTTTTGAAGTGGAAAATCTTCATTAAAAATGTTAAGCAATTTTTTGTGAAAGTCACGTAGAGGATCCTCAGTTGTCACTATATGTCCCCAATTAGAATTATTACACAATTCTGTAAATTTCTCAAAATTCGTTTTGCTGTAAACCCTAGCTTGTTAGTGTTGTACTGAAAATTTATCAATGTTATCAAAAGAACACTTACACAAAATTGCATCATGGTCAGACAAACATGTATTGACTATTCCTGGAGTTTTTTCCCAACACCAAATCACAACACCGATCACCAAGTGATCATCTTCAAGAGGAAGTTTTATCTTCCTCTTGAAGATGATCACTTGGTGATTGAAACACGTGTCGAGGTGTAAAAATAACGATTTGGTGTTGAAAAAAAAATCCAGTAATATTCATTACTACACCAAAGGTTCCAAACAGTACATCATATGTATTGACTACTTCACAACTTATTTTTTCTTCATGTAAATTAGAGCAAACATAATCTAATAGACTTGATGAATATTTACAATGTCTCGTAGGCACCTCAATGTGCAATTTTAAATTATATGTATTCAATATATTATCAATTGAGGTATTGCTCTGCAATGCATTGTTTAAGTTAAAGTCTCCTGTTAATAGAACAGATGCATTGGTTGGAAGGCGTGATGAAAGTATTTCTAACTTGAGTAAGAAATTTTCTGTATCTTCATCAGTTGGTAATGTTTTTGGTGTTCAAATGAAATCGGTGGAATAACCGGAATTACTTCAAATTGAAAGAAGTATATGTATTAAAAAAAAATTGTTTCTGGGAAAAAAGCTTTTGGCTTTCTATGTCCTCATCTTTATAAAAAAAATACGGAAAACTTACGAAGGAAGGAAGGAAGAGAGCAATTAAATTCAAAATAAACTCTTTATAAAGAAGTCTGGATGATGCATATATTGAATCAAAGAAGCGAATGAATGTCATTACGTACTGTCATCGATAACATGAGTAATTTTAACTCATTCGTGACATTAAGTCGTAATTTTATGAATGAATTCAGTACTTTATCTTGTAATGTTATAAAGATTGTTGCTGAAGAGGCAATAAGGCAAGTGTCATATTCCGAAACATCAGATGTCCACCATTGAGAATGACAGTGTTCCATGTAAAGTAGTATTTCGGAAGTATCTATTTCGAAAGTACATTTTCTTACATGTAACTCAATGTTCATGTTATTGCGGGAAGGTTTTTTTCCAATTTGTATTTCAGAGTAATTTATAAGCATGATCTGTACATCTCTGTAGAGAATTTATTCTGAACTTAGTTGCTTTCTTCCTTCCTTTGGAGGTTTTTCCCAATTTTTTATATGAAAACAGAAAAATAGAACGATGGAAAGCTGTTTTTTTTAATAATTTTATATTTCTTATATTCCACAAGCTATACGTCTTTTGAAAAATAACTGTTCTGTCGGGACTGGTGACAGGTGGATTATTAATCAGACGGACACAGCGTTTACAAATCATAGAATTTATCAATAACACCAACAAAACGGCAAACTTAAAATAACAGTGTAAACTCATGGCGAGGAGAATCAGAATCAGAGTTCCCGGCCGAAATCCCAGAACAGAATGAATCGCCTCTGCTGAAAAATGTTAAGAAATATGTTTGAAGGAATCCTCAAAAATCATCAATGACAATGGTCGGGGTCATAAATATAGTCAAGAAGGGTCAACCCCTTGGGCCTGAATTCCGTATCTATTCCTTATCTTAAACCATAAGAGTGTTAACAATGAGTACCTACTCGAAACATCCCCAGTGGTGTCGTTCTAAATATTCATCTGTTTTTTGGTAATAAACTTTCGTTTCGAAAGAAGAGAGAAATTCCTTAGAAAGTTGTTAACCAGAGATATTTCAACCATGGTGGTATTTTATTCATACATTTGGCAATGTGATAAGAGAATGCTCTTCTGTTAAATTCTGTGTGAAACAGTGAAGGAGTAAGTACCCTTTGTTAACCATGGTTCATACTTAGCCAGTTGTTATTTTTCAAAGTGAACAAAATTCTATTGAATTTTCTATCAAGTTTAATGAAACTATTGTACATCGAAATACGTGTTGCGATTTTGTTAACTGTCTAGTGGAAATGTCTCAGTAAAGTGTTACTCGAATAAATAATAAAGCGAATGAAACAGAAAAATTTCACTTACATTGAACACTGCCATCCTCAATGGCAAACATCGATGTTTTGGAATGATTTCCTGTTGTCTCTCCAGCACCATATGGATAACATTACAATATGAATTATATAATTGGGCGAGATTCAGTATGGCACACAGCACCGGAGGTACATATTGCCATATTCCACCTAGACCGATACATACTACTGAAAAGACAATAAGGCAAGTATCTTGTTACGAATCATCGATGTCCGCCTTTCAGGATGGCAGTATTTCATATCAATTGAATCGAGCTCTTTCGAATACTATATTGTGTAGCAATCTTATCAATGTTATCTGATTCAATTCCATAATAATGTTTGAAATGCGAACTGAATAGGAAAAGGCGTTTTTTGTATAATCCAATGTTCATATGGAAGTAGTTTTTTCGAATGTACTTTTTCTAATGTGTAAGTCAATGTCTATAAGAAAGTTGTTGTTTCTAGAAGACTTTTTCTTCTAGTTTGTGTCTGAAAGTTACTTATTCACATGATCTACACATTTTCGTAACAAGTTTATTCGTAAATTAATTGCTTCTTTCCTTATTTGGAAGTTTCGCACATTGTTGCTTGAAATATAAGTTTGAAAAAATTATTTTGAAAATGGGGAAACAGTACTGAGTTATAGAATGTACAATATAAAGTAAAGTAATGTGATTACTAAAGAAACAAACCTGTAACTTGAATGCAATTCTAATAACTAACTTATTTTGTCACGCAGGACGGTATTTATAGTAAAATAATTGATTACATGTTCAAAAAATAAACAAAGAAAATAATAGATTATTTGGAAGAGTCTTAAAAGTGTCGTTGTTTTGGGAGCTGCGTCTCACAGGATGTTGAATCAGCAATGTCAACATTGACATTGGTCCAGTTTATTCCAAGTCTCCTTGGTTATGAATGGTGAAAGTCAATAAAAAAATATAACAAGCATAAAAAAATATGAATACAACTAACAAGATAATACGCCTTGAAAGGTGTCGACGAAGTTTTTGTAAAACCGTATCTGCGGACTAAACGTAACCATACACCTCGATCTATATTCAAATGAAAATTAATGAAAATGATCATCCACTCTGCTTATGAATGAAATCGCCCGTAACAGAAACGAAAGAGACCAGTAAAGCAAGGGCTCTGAATTGCAGAAGGGAAAAATTAGACAACTGGAAAAGGGAAGTTAAAGAACTGCAGAGCAAAAGTTCCTTATTCTTTGACTGGTCACCCAGTCGGACTAGCGCATTTTTGCAATACTTGAATGATCAGCAGCTTTTTTTAAATCCTATCTAGGTTTGATAATGTTTTTTCTCAATTATACTTCCATTACATTTTTCTTTCCTTTGCCAGCTAAACCGGAAATAAAATTGCAACCAAATAAAAAAAGAAGCATGAACAAAATCAATAATGAAATATTTAATGAGTAAAAAAATCCTTTCGGTTGCGTGAACCATTTGAGTTGATGAAGAAGTCTGATGAAATCGATATCTTGACCTACGACGATGACAGTTTTATCATAATTTTTTGCAATTTCTATTGCAGTACTCATATTTAAATCATAGTCTTTTTCCAGAGCTTGTTCGCAGTTAGTTTCCTCATTAAATTTTTCTGATATAATTTTTATCGAATTATTTTTATTTGTATCAAAAGATAAAAATGTTTCTTCTGTAAATGTTATTTTGCTAAACGTTTGATATTCGAATGTAGGGACAAAAGATTTTCGTCTCTTGTCTCTCTCGAAAGAGACAAGAAAATATTTTTCAATTGAAAAATATTCTGTCGACAAGACAAGAGATTGGGTCATCTTGGTCGAGACGAAACAGGAAAACCCTCTCTTGATAAGATAGCACAAAAGAGGTCGAGAGAATGTAACATCCTAAAAGCTTACTTTATTTTTCATGTACTACTTGCCAAGAGCAATTTTATTTTTATTCTCGATAATAAACGAAAAATAATGATTTTTTTTTCCAACAAAATTCGGTATCTGCACCAGCCTAAAAGGAAGAAATAAAAAATAAACGAATACTCTCTCCTCGTCGTTGGTACTTCTTGATCCGCGAGAACTTGGCCGGAAATTAACTTTTACTATCTACCCTCGACGGGCGGACCCAACCATTTATTACCATTACGTTATAAGAAGACCACGGCAGCACTCAACCGTAGGTACTGCCCACGTATTCGTTCATCTTGTATTTTTATTCATGAAAAAGGACCCAAACGATAGGCCATGGGAATCTCACCCCTTTCTTGCCTCTTTCTGCTGGGGGCGTTCTTTTTACTAGGTTTCATTCATGAATGTTCAGATTTGTTGATTTATGAGTATTTTTTGTGATAATAATTCACAGGTAGTGCGGGTTTGATTTTAATTATCCATATAAGGATTTTTAACTAGGTACCTACCTATACCCAATAGAAGATAAACGTGATTATGAGCAACTACCAAAAAACTTAATAATAACATAAGTATCCGAATATGTTTTGACATATTGTTATGTTAGTCACACATCGCAATTTCGAACAACTACTTTCAAATGTTTCAATTCTGTTTAAAAGGGAATCCAGAACAATGTTATACGAAAGCTCGATTTGGTGGAAGTGTCAGGAAATTGACGTAATTGTGTTTATTAACCAACATGTACCAACAGGAGACACCCTACATTTTTTTTCATGAGAGGTCATTGATAGATCAAGATCTTCAGATGATGTGGTGCTGCAGGTTTTTCCGGGTTTTCCTGCAGCTGAAAAAGCAAATGAAGTCAACCCGGAGCGCCAATTAATTTTTATTATTGTTTTATAATTTCATGATTTGTATTTTGGAAGTGTTAATTCAATTATGGTTTTACAAATAGATAAATGTATATAAAATTTAAAAAAAAATGTATAACTGTCATTAAAAGTGACATTTTGAATAGTTGTCAAAAGATGATATTTACTAAGTAGCGTGTTAAAAATAGTTTTTATTTCTGACCGGAATATTATAAGCTTATATCGTCATAGTTACGCTATCAATAAAGAGGGTCATAACTCCCTTGGGACATTATAGATTTTATAATTCCCTCTACCTTTCACAAGTAAAAATAAATAGAAATGAAAACTGAACCATATTTTATTTATTCACGTCATTACAAATAATAAATGTACAATTTTGAAATGTTCCCCGAAAATTACTTCCGCCACTGGAAACAATTTCTTCTTTTGTATGGCTGGAGCTTCTGTTCACTACAGTCGAGGTACCTGCCTCTTCTGATGACAAAGTAGACAACATACGCGCCGTTTTATTTCTCAATTCGATGCTATCCTCCAAATACCCCTCCGCCACCGTGGAACTTTTCCAACCTCCGTGTCTTTTTAAGTTAGTCATAGTTGCTCCTGCATTGGCTAGAGCAGTAGCAGAAGTGCGACGAAGGCAATGTCCCGTATAGGAAGATGAGTTTGGCAATCCTAAATACATTGCGATTTTGCTGGGGATTTTCCCAAACATGTTTTTTCCAATTGGCTTCAGGACGCAAAGACATATAAAGTCTTAATAAAGGCAAAGCGGAGAACTCTTTTTCATCCACAACTGTAAATTTCTTCGATACACCAGTTTTACTTTCCGGTACGTTCACTACCATAACGGAATCCCGGTCCTCTATATCCGATATCTTCATATTCAAAAGTTCCTGACTTCTGCATCCTCCAAAATAACCCATAATCAAAACAACCTATAACAAAAAAAAAAGGAAATAAATACACACAAAAAGGAAAATAAGAAAAAAATTACCTTATGCAATAAATGAATATCATTAGGAGCGTCCTTTAGGAATCTGATAACATCTTTAGGAGATAAAACAGCAGACTTTTTCGGCTTATAACTCTTACTCTTCCGTTTCAAAAAAGCATGGCATTCATTGAACTTGGTGATATCTCGTTTCTCATGTATAGTCACCATCAATTTTAGCATTGACCATTTAGTCCATAAAGAATTCGGACTATACGTTTCTGACTGAAACGAATAAACACAATTACTACCAAATCTACCGAAAAACAGAAAATTCCTTACCAGTTCTTGAAAATATGCCAGAAATACAGTTTCAGTGACATCTTTTGGCATAAGATTTTTCCGTGTCAGCCAGTCCAGATATATCTTGTATTCTTTTTGGTATACGGCTTCACTTTTCGATGGAATTAATGATTCTCTTGCTTGTTCAGATTTTTTCAAAATATCCTCCATTATATTTGGGGTAGAAAACACGTTTTCACCGCAAACACAGCTTAATAACAAAGTTCTGTTTATAAACAAGTAACATAGCAACAACCTAGCAACAAGAAAACTCTACTATAATCAACGGTACCTGATTCAAATATACCGGGAAGGTAATGAATTGGTACATTTTTCCGTTTCAAAAATGAACAAAATTTTATTGAAATCGGTCAGAAATAAAATTATCTATGTACCACGGGAATTAATGAGCCTTAATAACCTCAGGCAATTGCTGTCCCTCGGGCCAGAGGCCCTCGGGACGCAAACTTTGCCATCGGTAATTAAGGCCCTCCTAATTCCCTTGATACATAAATAACTATAACACTACTGTTAAAAGTATTTTCAACGCGATTTTTTTCGAACGAATAGCAATAAACAAAACATAATTATTCAATTCTCAAGGAAGTTTTGTTATGAAAAATAGATATAGATACAATTAAATACCAGCAAGAACTTTAAATGTGACTTTAAATAAAACGCGTGAGCTGTAAACAATACTGTCTGTTGGTAACCAGAAGATTCGGTGTCACCTGACACGGCTACTTCACAGCAAATGAGATAACATGAAAACAGTTAACTGATAATTTCAATCTCCTTTACCAATATAATAGATAATTTAGCAGTTGAAGGCGAATCTATTTGGTGTTCTCAAACAAAAAGTCATGTGCCTACGGATCTCAAATCACTTCAGAAAACATGGGACGAAATTTTACTAGAAATTGCTTCTGACTCCATCACTTCATCTTTGTCATCTACCTCGGAAAAATCTCGCCTTAAAGCCGTCAATATTAAAGAATCGTTGAACGCATTACTTGTTGCTACTCTGGGAAACACTGTATCTTTAGAAAAGGGAGGGTGAGTGTAGGTCCACAGCACTTAGGCCACATGTGACCCATTATACATCTTCCCGAGGAGTTGTCCTTCTAGGTCATCGTCCATCCCGTCCTTTCCAGGAAGGTGAACAGGTCACTGGGGGATCTCTCCTTTATATCGGCAGATGTAGGCCAAGACTCTGAAAGCACTATTAGATAATGATACTTTCAGGGTAGCCATTGGACTCAGACTGGGTTTAGATATTTGTACTCCTCATAAATGTATTAAAAATACTCGTTTCTCAATAAATGAAAAACCATTATGATTTGTCTCTTTCGGTGGGAAAAAGTTGTGAAAAATAAGCAAGAACTGAGTGGATAGACTTCCAGAAATATGCAAGAGGTGCTGATAAGTATTTCAGACATAGTGTTGACCCTAAAACTTTGTTTTACAGTCGGAATGAAGCGAACCGTGTAATTTAATGATCATAATGGAAAGTAGTTGTTTCGGATGGACTTTTCTTCAGATCTGTATCTCAAAGAAACGTCTATGTATGATCCACCCATAATTTTTTGAAAGTTCCCCACTTTCTATTTATTGATGAAAAAGTAAAATTCAACAAGTTTTATTCAACATGAAGCTCCTGAGGATATTACTTTTCAAATGGTGCCGTATGTAATTATATTCTTTTTAGTTACGAAAAAAATATTCATATCAAATTATCAATTTATTTATTGGGTTAAGAACTGTATTTCAAGTTATTCCTGGAGACTGGCAGAGAACATGATCTATTTCTCAAATAGTCTCTATGTGATACAATATTTTCCAATAATTTGGATTCCAGGACATAGCCTGCGGATGCGCATCTTCACCGGCAGCAGGAGGTTGCATATCTTAATGGGGATTAAGAAGTGATTTCGAATTGGGGTGAAAGTAATAAGGTTCAATTCAATGCCACAAAAACCAAGGCATCGGTTTTCTCCAGAAAGATAAATGTTTCCGAAACGGTGTCAGGTCAGACAATTCCGCTTTCTGCTTCGATAAGTTTTTTGGAGATTAAAATAGGAACATGAAAATGTTTTGCCACAATCATGATGCTGGAATTGCAAAGGTTGATTCTCAAAAGCCTGAAACCCTGTTCCGAACCAGAGAACTGTACACACCTCAGCAACTTTTACTGTTTGGAGCTCCACCACTATGCATACCCTGTGAATCTGTTTGATTCCAGAAAAGTCATCAGCCTGATTGGAGACGCAAACATCACTTCCAACCTTGACAATCGGGAGCATCGAAGAAAGGTTGGAGATTTGTCTCTTTTCTATACATACTTTGACGGAAAGTGTTCAAGTGACTTGGCACATTGGATTCCACCAAGAGCGGTACATACAAAAACCGCTTTTAGAACGCCTTAAGGATTTTCCTGTAGTGCTTGTGTTTTTTCTTGAAAAAAATAAATCGAAACCAAAAAACACAATAGAAGAAACGAATATATCTTTAAGTAGAAAATGTTTGGGAAGAATATAAACCGAGGGAGAGAATGTAATGCTGAAAAATGAGTATTATAGTAATCCGTTTACATTCTTTTGTTAGACTAATTCAATCAACTCACACACCTCAGTGTGCCTGTATTTTTGAAAAATACATTGCGTGAAAAAGTAAAATATCTTCAGTTCAAGATTTTGAGGAAGAGGACATATTCTGTTTTTAATAAACTCTCTTGGTTCCCCTTTTCAAACAATTTTGTTGACAACTCCTGAAATTCGTACAAAACGTTTTGGATTGAACTCATATGTTTTCAGTTTCAATAGATCTAATCATTGATTTCTTCAGAATTCATTAAAAGAAAAATTAACAAACTACTCCCCAATTCGTTGACTGTTTTATTTATTGATATTTATTATTGTGCACGGTTAATTAAGAGAATCAAATATCCATTGATTTTATCAGGTAGCCATAATCCTCATAAATTATGACAACAGCTAGAAAAACAAAAATCATACTCGAACCAAAAATGGAAATCTAAGACCTCATATGCGGGAACTTTCATGTTGATCTGCATATCCGAGAAGTCGGTCGACAATTTTCTTGATTGGGTTATAAATCAGTCTATTTCGCCCATGAGCGACATATGCAAGTAAGAACAGAAGCTTTTGCTTAATAATACCCCACCACAGCTTTAAATAATTCATGATTCTGCTGCGATGCATGCTCTCACCTGAATGCTTGTCTGTATTATTTATGACCATTTATTCCCGTCTTGATTGCCGTGATATGTGTGGCGAACGGAGTAAATTTCGATGTGGGAGGAAGAAAAGTGTGGATATCCATCAACCAAAAATAGTTTGTATTTATCTCTTTCATTCAGTTTTCACATTCACAAAATTGTTTATTGCAGAGAAACACTTTCTTGTGAAAAAGATGAGGCACATAATACAACAGTACAGATTGTACGGTACAGGGTGCCTGTACCAGAAATCCCGTTTTATCTAAAGGCTCTCGTAAACATTTTTCTCGAAGATTCTTCGCTCTTCATAATCTTCCCCCTTTTCTTATAGAAAATGGTTAAATTGTTTCTTTTAACGAATCGAAGAGGTAATATCCGAAACATGATAATTTTCTATCAGGATATCATCATTTTGACGGTGATATCTTGAGAGACTAAGGAGATATATGTACCGTGCATGGTGAATGATGAACAATTATTCCAATAACATGCTGTACATACGGATCGAAAACCGAACATGTGACGAAAAATGTGCAAGAATTGATTCACGAGTAGCTGACATACATTTGCGACTAGCTGACAGCATTTGATAGTAGCTGACATACATTCACAAGTAACTGACACACAGCCTCGGATGGCTGACTTTCATTTATGAGTAGTTACCCTATCGATCAATATATGTCTATTTTTCAGGCGAAAGTCTATGCAATTTTTCATGAGCGGAGCAGACAGACAGCCAGCTTGCTCTTGGGGCACTGATGAACTCAAAAGAGACAAAACACATCGAGACTAGCCTGAGAACGCTGTCAAGAAATAAAAAAACTGGCGAACGAGAATACGCCTACTCTAAACTGGGTGTCATGAATCACAGGCGATGAAAAATTGGGCTCAGAACCACCTGTTCTGACGAGGTCAGATCAGAATAATTATCGATAAGAAGTAAATTGATGGATGCAGCCGTTACTACGTGGTAGGAGATCATAATGAAAAGAGAAATGAAAATTTCTATGTTTTTTACCACTTTAAATTGTAACTAACGTTACTGCAGTTTCGTCCTATATGGACGAAAGTGGTAAAAAATATAGAAATTTTCATTTTTCTTTTCATCGATAAGAAGCATAAAAAGTATAAGGAAAATATACATGGAAAAACCTTTATGAAGGTATGTGATGGAATTGGCCGGATTTGTTGAAATTGTTTGCGAATTTGTAAACTGTCTGGTGGGCAACAAAGTGGGCGAACTTGATTCATTTCTTAATGAATTACTATGTTTGACTGATAGTTTGTTGCATGTAGGTGCCGCTTTGTAATTTATAGCTTTTTCACGAAAAATAACCGAAAAATGTAAGTCACTAAATATGCTAGAATACTGTGCAGAGTTGCAATATGAGGTCGTTGTATTATTAATACTTGTTAAAAACGTTTTTCGGTCTTTGTATAGATCTGCGGACAGCTGTTTGTGAATTCGAATATAACTGAATGTTTTATCAAGATACATTTCATCAAAGAAAATTGGTAATTTCATTTCAAATTTCAGTAATACAGATATCACTGTAATGTTGATGTAGCAGAATATAAACTGGCTTTTCTGTTTTTCAACTGCATGGAAAAACGGTTACCAAGAGATCTGCTACACGTACTGATAACCTGTTTGCAAATTTTTCTGATCACAATGGCATCAAACTTTCTTTTCCACTCAATTGTACTAAAACTTCAAACGTTGTTTTCTTGTATCCTCCAAAGACGAAAAGACAAAAAATGTTAATTGCTGAAACCATGAATAACTATTAGTGAAAAAAATTGTTTTCTGAATAATCAATGAAAATGCATTGAAAAACTTTTCAGAAACAACATCTCAACAGTTTCAGTTAGAGAAAAACGAATAGAAGTAAGCTCAATTCTGATACTTATTTTTCAATCAGTTTAAAGAAAAGTTCACTCCAACACGACTCTAAAAACATGACTGAAAAACATTATTGGTTCACCCAAACTAAGGGATGATGCAAGATATTTATTGAAAATCCAAAACTTTCAATTACCTGATTTATGCATCTACAAAGTGCTTTCAAAAATCTTTAAAACGTCTACCGTATCTTATTCGGTTTACAAAAAAGATACTCAGAGCAACACAGAGCAATCTCCTGCTGTTTCTCTAAATAATCTTCTTATTCAATATCTTTGAACACATGAATTATTAAATGTCCTTCAGTATGAAAAACCCAGTGTCAGCAATGTTAGTTTGTATTTTCAGAGAAAGCTTTGCAAGTGTTGCTTGTAAGCTTTGGGAGAAATAGGATAGCATCCTTAAAGAAAATTTCTATAGTTAGGCATGAGCTATAAGAAGTACTAATGAAAGCAAAGCTAAAAATAATTCAAAAAGTGGTTTTGCAGTTAGCAATTGTCAGTTTTTTCTAGATTGGGTTGGTTCAATAGCGTATAGTTTCCAAGTTGCGTTGAAGAAATCTAGAAAATTACTAAATCGAGGAACTTGAAATTTATCGGATCCAAAAAGTATCCAATGAGGCTATCAAGTTTTCTCCAAATACAAAACTTTCTCCTAAAACTAGTTGGATCCATGATTTCCATTTTTATTAGAAACTTCTGAAAAGTTGCCAACATAATTTGGATATTATTGACGCCAAAGAGTGATGGAAATATATCCTAATCAATTTTTTCCAAAATGAAATGATCATACCACAACCTGAAATATTCTCAAAATGGCAGGACAGTTGAGAGTAACGGCATTGATGAAAGAATTAATCGACAACACTGTCAAATTTTTTTTAGGAAAAAATGGTAAATTTTGTCATGGAGCAAGCATAGATTCAGAAACCACAATTGCCTAGGATATTGGCCAAAATGCATAAGGCGAGTATTGCAATAGCAATACTCTGATTCAGAAAAAATGTTTATAAGTGGTACAAGATTTTGGCAGAACATCAATAGACGATTAAAATTACAAAGTGAAGAAAATTGTTATTGAGAATCATCGAATCATTATCAGAGAAGTTGTTGAAGATGTCGGCATATCAATTGGCTCATGCGGTGCAATTATTTCGAAAATTTTGGAAACAAAGCGCGTGGCAGCGGAGTTCGTTCCAAAATTGCTGAATTTACACCAAGAAAATCGTCACATGAGCATTGCTATGGAATTGTTAAATGACGTCAACGGCGATCCAGATCTGCTTCAAAGGGTCATAACTGATGACAAATCAGGTATATGGTTATGACATCGAAACCAAAGTCCAATTATCCCAGGATAGCCACGACCAAAAAAGTACGCGCCAAGTTAGATCACTGTTTTCTTCGATTACCGTGGCGTAGTACATCAGGAGTTCTTGGCACATGGTCGTACGGTCAATAAGAAGTATTATCTTGAAAAAGGCCGGTATCGTGAAAAAACAGCTCATGGCTTTTGTATCACGATAATATACTTGCTGACTCGTCATTGTTTGTTTGTAAGTTTTTGGCGAAAAACAACACCGTAATCATGTCTCAGCCACCGTATTCCCAGATTTGCCCCCCCCCCTGCGACTTTTTCCTGTTGAGGAGATAAAAACCGAATTGCTGAGAAGACATAACAAAAAGTGCATATCAGAACTGCTTCGAAGATTTTAAAAACGTTTGCACCTCATTTTTTGAACAGACAACATATACTATATCTCATATTATGAATTAGTCTTGATGGTATAACGTTTTTATCTTGGATTTATTCTAAGCCAAAGGTTCCCAATTTTACCCATTAACAATACTGGCAATATTCAACTATGAAAGTGAGCATGTTTCAGAATTTCGTTGGCCTTCACATTGGGCTAGTGACCTTCAAACTTTTTATGAGGCAAATCCATTCTCAACAGCGAGATAAACATTATTAATGAAAATCAGGAAGGAGACATTGAAATAGGAGTTTTTTTAAAAAGGGAATGAAATAAAACAACGAAAATAACTGAAAATATTTCATTATATAGAACATTAAGTTCTCTAACTCCTACCACCATATAGCAACGAAATAATTCAAACATATTTTCAATGATTATCTTTTTCACAAATGTGGGAACTCTTAATATTCTGTTTTTATATAAAACAGCATTTCAATGAGTGGCTTTTATTTGAAATATTTCATTAACATATATATACATTCATGAGCTTTTCAAAAAGTGTTATGTGATTTATACATATAATTCATAAATTAATGGTTCATTAGAATAATGCTCTCGAAAGTGAAAATTCAATAAATCCTAAATATGATTTGAAAGTCTCAATTCTGTTTAAAAAGTTCAAACATTACATTGATTGTTATCCTGAACAAACTTTTGAATCTTACTCCCTCAAGTTCTATTCTACAATTTACGATTATTCAAGACAAAAAGGAAAATCATCAATATGCAAAATTCTTTGGAATGGTACTTACTGATAAAATAAAGAGTCTATAATCCCATCCATTTTCAACTGAAGTTAATTAGTTTTTTCTTTTCTTCTTAGGTAAATATATATTCTAGCAAAATCAGTCCATTTCAAAAAAGACATGTTACTCTTAAAATAAAATGGAATGGTGAACTTCTTTTTAGTGAACTATGTTTGGCACAAAAATGCTTGTTATAATTTCTGAGTGAAAATATAGCAATTTGGATATAATAAAAAGATGAATACATAAATCTTTCATTACAATTCAATTGTGTGAATTATGGAAATTTGCAGAATTGATGTGGAATAATCATTCAGGACTTTTTCAAGATGCATTCGGTGGAACTTGATCAAGCACTTTATGGATTCATATATTGGTAACATTGTGGAATGAGTAATTCATGTTTAATATAATGTCTCAATATATAATGTATTCCATATAAGATGTTTAATATAATGTCTCAATATATAATGTATTCCATATAAGATGGTCTATTGGACGTATTGAGAGAATATCAACTTGAAAAATTCAATTAGAACATCCTCTGTATTATATGATTTTTGAATTGTGATAAAAAATCAAAATCACTTCTGTGAAACATGTTTTATACCTTTCTTTCACCGTTCTTGAAATATTAATCATTTTGTATTTTCCTCTGACTAAAAAGATACAAATAACAAATAATTTACATATAATTACAAGTAATATTACAAATAATAATTACAAATTAATAATAATACAAAATTATTAATAATATATAAATATTTCTTATCCCCTTTTATATATTGGGACCTTTCACCTCACCTACAGTGAGAATTATTTATCGCATAAGAGTTAGTTCATGCTCATCAAAATATAAGCATTCTCATTGCGAATCGCTAACCGAAAAATAACCATTCCATTGAGTTTTCATTCCATTCCATTGAGCTGCATTACATTTTCTAGCAAATAGTTTATTACGTGCTATTGGCTAAAGTTTTCTTTCAATAATGAATAAATCTCGAATTCAAAAGTTGTATATCTTTAGTAAGTGTCTCTTAAGAAGTAACAGAAGAAATTATAGGTACAGCATGTCCCTTTATAGTTGGAGTCTTTCTGCAGGAGCAGCCCCGACGATAGAAGGGGGTTTACGGGTTTAGTTATACCGCGTCCCTTGCAGTAGGGGCTTCAGTTGTACCAGACCCCTTGCATTATGACGGCAATATGTAATATATGATAAACTGGATACAATAATAAATGTTATTACAAAATGTAGTTTCAAGCTAAGTACATTAACAACGTCAATCTCTTTTGTCTTTACCGAGGGCATGTTTATTTGATGTCGCCATATTTAAAAAAAATATGAACACTAAATGTTTTTTTTTTGCTTCCGAAGGAAATTTTTGATAGTTTTCAGAGACGATATAATTCAAGCATCTACATCTCTAACCGATATTAATGAAAGAATACGCTGAATATATGCTATATACTGTGATTCTATGATTTAATCGATTCACAATAATGCTATTTAAATTTTTGCAACATTTGTGAGTGCCACTTTATTCGCAAAAGTTTTACAAAATTCAAATAATCATGGCTGAGCTTCAACCCAAGTAATACACCGAACTCAAGTTATATAATCGTTTAAATAAGGTATGATGGTTTGCATTTCACGGAAGACTTGGATATTATTTTATACAGATTGTTCCATAAATATGTTTCCATTAGTATTTTCAATAAGCAACCATCTCAATTTTTTTTTAATTTAAATAACCATGAATAAGTTTAATTTACTCTGACCTATACCGATCTCCCAGTTCTAAATTAACATATTACGATTTTTTTGCATCTATGCAATTATAAATCTTTATGATTTCAATTTCCTAAAATGACACACTTGTAAGTGCTCTTAAAATTCATTCTGTCAGATGAATGGACATTGTTTGGCAAAAAATAACCAGTGTATCATTATACCAATCAGAAAACTGAAAATTTCCGTACATACAGCAATTTTTTTCTCATTTTCAAACATATACTGGAAAATCAATGAATCTTTGCACTATCAATTCCAGGCAGTCCTATTGAATTTCAACAAGGATAATAGTGGGTGAAGATCTGCTTCTAATATTTTTATTTGAAAAACTAAAGAACATACTTGACAATAACATGTTCAAATAGTCTGTCAGAAATTATTCACAATCTGATGTCTCAAATAAGTGATTTCAATTCTGAAGCAGAATTCAAAAATGGTATATTATAGAGGATGTCTTATTTATTTGTAATTTCAAATTAAGGTAATATATGTTACATGTAGATATGGCAACAATGTGGAGATAAAAATATTTGCAAAATCTATTTCACGGCCCTCTATGATACTGAATAAAATTTGGAAAACATGTCTTCCTTAGTTCTCAAGATATGTATGATATACATATCTTGAATATAATATACATATAATATATAATATAATATACATATCTTGAAATGTTTCCTTTCATAACAATATACTGGTATACATTTTTTTACTGCCAATAAGATGCAAATAGGGCCATTATTTCTAATCATTACGTCTGGAAATCTGTTGTATATAAGTATGGCTTATGTTGGAAGTATAATCCACCTTTATAGTCTCTTTATAAATCGGAATTAAAAATAAAACTGGACATGTTGTACTGGAATCTGAGTTGACGAAACCACTGAAGTAAGAAAAATATTAATCTACTCTTAATTATGCAAGTACCAACAATTATGTAAGGCTGGATACTTAAATATTGATTCCTTGGTAGGTGCAAATACCTAAACATCTAATAATAAAATCATTTGTGTTCATTCAACCACAATGAAGAATGCAATCTGCCCTGAGAACTGATAAACTATGGAATTTTTTTAACAAATTCAAAAATTGTTCTATCGATATTACTCCAAGAAACTTAACCTCTTTTGAAGTACAAATGGCCGTGTTTGAAACAGAAATGTTTCCGAACATTTTTTCACTTACTCCTATATTATGAATGTTTAAAAATTGAAAACTACAGATACTTGCAGTAAAAACTATCTCTAAGTTACATAAAGAAATTTAAAAATTCAATCAAGTTCAAAACATCCAAAAGCTTAAAACAACTCAACTTCAATTTTTAGTTACACACATTTGAAAAAATTGAGGAAAGTGTATTTTCATAAGTTAGGATTGTTAGTCAAAATAAAATATTTCAAGATTATTTACACTCTAAACTAGAAAATTGAATATAATCTTATTAGTTTTAAAAATGTACAAATGAAAATACAAATAACAGTTAAACTATAAATTAAAGTTTGTTCCCTCTGAATACTGAATTCTGCGTCCTAAATATATTTGTTATTGAAGTAACAAATTCTGCAGAAAACTTCCGGGAATGATGAAATGCAAAATAAAATTTTCAAATTATAAGTTAGTATACCAAAAAGTTTAGCAATAGGATTATTCATTATCTAGTTTTGAATTATTCTGAATACAAGTTGGAGAAAAATTATTGTCAAAAACACTTTTGCTACTTATTTTATTTAAGTAAAATAAACCTTGTGTAAATTGGGAGCAGACCATCCTCAATAAGAATACCAAATATTTCAGTTCAATGGTAGATAACAAATAATATATCCTAACGATGGGATACCAGAAAAGTTGGAGAGCATAATATCTAAGGGGAATTGAATCTCAGAAAATTATGACAATGACATCGGTGGAAATTTCCAGTGATTGCACAGAATACATCCTTCCTTGTAACCTACTCGAAAAACTACTGATTTTTAGAAATTATGTACAAAAATCCAAAACCTCATAACTCACCCCAAAGTAAAGGTATTTCTGCCACAGTCAGTATTGCGAAAGAATTTGTATACCGGATATTTCAAATATGTCTCTCGAAATTGGGATCTCAGAAAAAAGAAGATTGAATTGGGAAATAGTTACACGTTTATGTGATCAACAAAGTGGCGTTCTTGAAATTCCGAGTATTTCCTGCAATACTGGGAAAAAATGGAAATTTTATTAAATAGTTTTCATTTTTTCTTGACTTTATTTGATAGAATATTTCAAAATGAATTACATATTTTCATTGCCACTTTTTCTCTGCTGCATGATAGTGTTTTCAAATTTTTATCATCCTTCGGCCTCTATCATCAATTAAGTTTTTTTCTGTTGTCTCAATGTGTAGACTGGTAATTATAAAAATCAAATTTTGGGTCATTTCTTCAAAGATTTGCTGAATAGAGAAGAGTATCATCACCTTTTGACATCAACTTTTGAGGATTATTCAAACGTTTTTTCACTGGTCAAATAACTTTGCATCTGGTACCAACAAGATCATACCTTACAACACAAGGCAGGTATCTAATCACCTCACCACAAGGTTCAGTGGCAGATGGATCAGATATAAAGGCCGTGTGAGATAGCCAACTAGGTCTGCAGATCTCAGTGTCCTTAACACATTTTTTTGGAATACACAGAGATAGAATTTACAGTTGGGGCAAATACCAAAATGTCGGACACCTTCAACTCAACATTATTTGAAACAGTGGAAGATTGAGAACGAAAATAAATTGCTCAGAGTGTGACTTACAAAAAAAATCATTTTGAGTTTCTCTTGTGATTCTTGAGCTAGTTATGTAGCCAGATTGATTATTTTGTTTTATTGAAAGTGTTCTTGAGCTACTGTTCATATAGAATATCTTGAACAAAGTTCATTCTTGATATCATTTTATAATATTGTCTTTCACATTACTACGAACCAAACATACCAAGATTTATCTCCCAATGGTGAGAATCAAATTTGAAACACCCGTGTGAATATTGTAGGAGAGTGAATGAATACTCTTACAATTGACATGATGTATTAGAATTTTCTACTATTCAATAACAACCATAAATAATATCTTGTTGAAGAATTTTTTGAGTTTTCAAACCAATTATTTGTTCTTGGATTACCTATTTTTATATGAAAACCTTTGGTAACCCCAAGTCTCGTTCTTGCTTTTTCTGCTCCAAGTAAACTTTGTTTTTTGGGAAAGAAAGTTTTTGGCTTTCTACTACTCCATCTGATACAAAAAAAATGGATGAGAGAATCTTCCAAAGAAAAATTCCCAAAAAATTAATCACTCCTAAAAATATAACCCTTTCAAATTAAACTTTGTTGTTCCGGACCAGTATTTATTCTACTGGACAGGTATTAAGTAAAGGTATTGTAACAGGTACACGACCTGTCGAGAATGAATTCTTGACTTTCTGCTTGACGTCAGTTACTTTGAGATGTGTGTCGAGACAATAATGACCTCTTTGATTGCGGTAGTCTCTGTGAATCATCTCGTTTGTTAAGACAGTCGAGACGTTTTTCAATTTCAATGACCTCACTAATTATCCTAGCTTGAAGAGTTTTCCCCATAGAAATGGTTTTGGTGTTTCTGAAGCTTATTGTTTGGCCTGTTTCAAGGTGATGTTTAAAAAGGGATGAGGCTGGATCTGATTTCCGAACAGCTAGTTCATGTTCATAGGCTCTGTTGGAATTTGGAACATGGTATTTCATGTATGCCCTGTGTCATTGCGTATCGTGTCTTTGGATGTTCGTAAAAGAGTGGAGATTTGATTGTTGTCTGTGAATATTGTTCTTCAGAATTCGGCTTACTTTGTCGGTAACTCTATGGATGTAATGGAGAAAAGCTTTTGGCTGGACAGTCTGTTCATCGGGTAATTCGGGGTGTAGGGTTTGGGTTTGTGTCTTTGGATTTGAGATACGGGATAGTCGTTTTGGTGAAGGGCGGCTTTGAGTTTTTATAGTTCATTAGATCTGTTGTGATTGTCAGTGAGTCTTGATGTATGAGAGAATTCAAAACTAATTTGGGCAGAATGGTGATGTTACTTAGCATTCAGATAGCGATTGGCATTGGTAGGTTTTCGGTAGACAGTGTGTGAGAAAGAGTTCAGGTGAAAAACACCTTATCCCTTGCCTCTCATGTGAACCTACGACTTCATAGGTTAGTATGGCAGGTACCCAATGGAAAAACAACAACTATCCTAGCTAATGCCACACAAAAAGCTGAATTGAAACCATCAGGCACCCGTGCAATGTCTTCCATCTGAAAGATTCGTCACAAGTAACTTCCTAAAAATGAAAAGTAGAAATTAGACCAATTTCGAGGTAATTGCCCCTCGTCAGTACCGGACGGGTTACTTCAGACAGAATGAAACGCCTGAGTATCCCGAACAAACAAAATTAATTCCAACTAGTCATAAATTCTATCTGCAGTCGATTATGTATGTCCACTGCGCTACCTACAAACAAAGCCCGGAAACAACTCCACAAAAATATACTCCGGGGTGGGAGTCGGAATAATAATGATATTCCGGAGAGGTGCCTGTTACTTCAGCTTTCTGCGATGCATTAGCTGTGTTAGTTGTGGTTTTTCCATCGGATATTTGCCAGACGTACCTACAATTCATCGGTTCACATGAGAGGCAAGGGGTAAGGTGTTTTCCACCTAAACTTGGGCATGTTATGCACGTTATGGGCATGTTATGCACGTCATGGGCTTGCTATGCACACACATTTTTACTTTTCTAGTTTACCTGATGACAATAAAAAATGTCGAGATATTGTATTATTGTCCTAAGAGTAGGCAGAAGTACTTAGAAACTCAATCTAGAATGTGGTGATTTCTTTGAATTTTTTATATTACTATCGAAAGTGAATACTCCATATGATCAACAATGAATGAGATCTTCAACATTTTTTTGGATAATTTTGATTCTGTTGAGATTCAAACGATTTTAATTGTTGCAAATAAGTGAAATCAGGAAATATTTATTATAAGGATCCCAACTTTCTCCCACACCTTTTCCACTATTCTGAAATATTTTGTAAAACTTGATGCAATGCTAAAATTTTTCGTAACCTAAAATTCTACATCTAAGCTTATCACATTAAAAGATGAGGAAAACCGAACTAGAGAGAACTTTTCTCTAAGTACAAAAATCATCTAATCCTGAACATTTGGTATATCATTAGAATATATTTCCAAAAAAAATACAGTAAGGTTCCATATCACTAAGTATACTGTCGCTGTTCTCCATTCCTAATTTCATGCGATAACATCAGATTCCATACTATTTTTCACTACCTTCGTTCCGTTTTTGGGTGATTTCTCAACCATCAGCACTTCCTGTTCTGGAACTATAATAGGCCCATTTGAATAATTCCATGACTGGATCTGTAAACAATGTAAACCTTTTTATTCAATGTTTTTTATTTATAATTGAAGTCTATTTAGAAAACTAACCTTTTGTTCGAAGTTCATTATCCAACTCTCAATTGAAATAACAAATTTGATACAAAAATATGTAGTTTTTTTCGAAAGTTGTAAATGAAACAATGAAATGCTGTTTAGAAATTATGAATTGAATATTATATTTTTGTTTAAAATAATGACATCATTCTTCCATTAGAGAAATATCATGAATAACTTTGGTGAACCACCTGAAAATTCTTGGAATAATATGTAAGATGAAAATTTTAATAGGTATTGTTGAAAATTTTGACTGAAATATATATTTTTTTGGACTACACCTAACGATTTGATCTTCACAAACAACATAAGGTGTAGTTTAGATAGATATAGATAGAATAAACTTGTAGATTATCATAATTTATCTGAACTTAAAAAATGCCCCATCTTTTAGGACTCAATTAGCATACCTGAATATCATACTCATGGCTATATGGGAAAAACCGGAATACTAAATATTACATTGGTTACTACAAAAACAGTTCAAAATCATCTGATTACATACATTACGTAAAGCCATCGATCTGGTCGAATGGTTGGACATAATGAAAATAGACTTCTACCCTTAGCCTGTCATTTCAATCCCGATGGGTGTTCTCATGGATCAGATCAAGAAAACTACTACCAATATTTGTCAAGCTACTTGAAAGTTCACTTACAACAATGAAAGAATACACATGCTTGCATGAAATGAAATGCTTGATAAAACACCTACTTTCATAGTGCATCGTTTTCTTTTACAAGTGAACAATTCACGTTTATTTTTGATCAGTCTATGACCAACAGCTCTTGTTTGGATGAACTTGCAATCAGTACATCAAAGAGAGATAGCTAAACAATCATGAGTCAATTTTTTAGATTTGGAGACCAACTGATGACATTTGACAGCTTACTAAGTATTGTTTATTCAATATTTCTATGGTTTCAATTCTTTTATACAAAACAAACAGTTGCTTTCACAACTACTAAATGGTGGCCTTTTTATATTTCACAGTGAGTAATTTTGATTCATGATAATAATTACAAATTTCACATATTGACTTTATTTCCAACTTCATTTTCAATATGTAATTCTTATCATGAAAAGTGTTATTAAATTGAGAACGGCTCTGTCTCAAGTTCCACAAACTTTTTAACTATTGTTATAAAGAATGTTTTCAAAAAGTAGTTAGTCAAGGTTAAAGCAAAATCCGAAATTGAAAATTACGTCACCAGAATAATAAACAGATTAATTAAAATGTTCGTTTTATAAACTCACAATTGCAATAATTTTCATACAATTTTTGTGTAAGTGCCGCAAACAACAGTTGAAATGTGTTTTTGATACTTCATTAGCAAGATTCCCACATTTTTTTGTATCAAGATGGAGTAGTAGAAAGCCAAAAACTTTCTATCCCAAAAAGGTTAGATAACATTTGAACTGACTACAAGGATACGCTACATAACAAGATGTACATGATCATCTCATATACAGTGGTCTCCTCAAAATGCGTTCTGGTTTAACCAAGTGTCCGAAATTCTTTCGAACTGTGTGGGTATTTTTCTTAGTACGCATCATGTCTTGCGTAGTTTCCAAACAGTTTCGGATGTTAGAACCAAAACAAACCTATTATGTTAGATTCTTTCAAAAGTATTGTCCATTTTGATGTCATTTGTTTTTGTATCTCCATATCTCCATGGATATTTATTGTGCTGTATCACGGTATATACTGATCGAAAGAATAACTATCAAACCTAGGAAACCTCTTTGCCAAATATCCGGAAAAAAATTATTTGGGAAAACATCAAATCACTCAAATTTATAATGTAAGCATATATAAAAATCACGGCAAATATTTAAAAATTGTACACTGGCTGAAGGACTTTTGTCGATGACCCTTTGGTATTCACCAATAAATGACGTTTATTATTATTATTATTATTCTGACATACAGTTAGTGTTTATATGGAGTTTCATCAAGTATCAGTCAGTTCCATCCAATTAATTCTCAGATCTGATTTTTTATCAATAATTGTTAGAGAGGGTTATGATAATCTACAAGTTCATTGTGAAAATCTATATTTAGAACAACATTTTTCAATATCCATATTTTATTTTGGAAAATCAGTGAATCGAAAAACTCTTTAATTTGATGACATTAACAAATATACTGCTGAATTCCTCAATTCCAATTGACTATGCAAATAAAATCCAAAAAAGAAAAAAATATTGTCCGAGTTTGCAGGTGTGAAAGTGAAATTGAAATCAGAATGAACTTCTGAGTTATATACAGAAATTGATGAGACCAAGTAATATTGAATAAATAAGTGACTAGGTAAGTACACGAAACCCATATCTGGATATGTACTGAAGTTTTTCTTTCACTATAAGGTCCTGCTTTCAAAAATGCTACATGAGAACCACTCGCCCATCTATAGATAGAATATCACATATTCACATAAACTTGATTAATGTTAATGTACTCACATCTCCTGTCCCCCATATTTGGAAAAATATATATGTTGAAACAGCTATAAAGCATGTTACATAAAACACATTCTTCCAAGCTGACATGTTGTGCTCTTGTCCATCTAATAAATCGAAAGCAACCAAGGGACTAAGAAAACTTGCAGTCATATGTATGGTTTGAGCATAGGCCAAAACAGGTCCAGCAAAATTGGGAGCTAAAACAAAAAAATCAATTTTGAAAAAGTAATTTATTGGTTTTTACATAACATATAATAACATCAGTAAAACACGCATATTGTGAAAAATTAAATTTTTTTACGAAGGTAAGTTTTGACACAAAATATAGGAAACTCCTAATTTCAATATAATACATATATCGAGTGAATATTTTTTGAGACCTACGAGAAAATTTCCTGCATATGCAATAGGCAATGTAACTGAAAGAGTCAACCTTCAATTTTGGAACGGGCACACTTGCAGACCGGTTTCGGGCTCCTTAGTCACTCGTAAGTGCAAGGTAGTGGCCATCATCGACCTAAAGTCAATGATATTCCATAATTGAAAATCGAAATACTTTCAGAGTATTTCATTCCTCGTCTTAAGTTGGAGCAAACAACAAAAATGTCACTCCATCTAGTGGATGAATGGATTAACTAACTGCATATCCAAAATTTACCTGATTGTTGTTCGCTTCATCTAGTGGATGAGGTACTAACCAACTGCAAATCCGAAATTTGCCCGATTGTTGTTCGCTCCAGGTCCAGTAAATTTTGTATATACATTTCTAGTTTAATCAGCGGTTGTCTAAGTTTATCTGCATTTCTAGTGGAATAATAATGATAGTCTATTGGGTGGAGAATATACTCTTTTTTTATGGATCTCTAACAAAGTGTTTAAAATAAATATACAATGCAAATGCAGAATTTTGTAAAGATGAAGAGAGGTTATCATGGTTCGTCGAATGAAGCTCCAGCTATTATTCTAAGTGCTTTTTTTGCCAAAGGCTGTAAACCAGTTTACAGCATTTTCTTCAATTTCATTGGTCTTGTCGAGTAGTTTACTCATGTCGGAGTTACAGTGAATCATTATTGTATCATCTGCGAAACAGACGACTGTGCTAGGTAGTAGGCTTTGAAAAATATCATTCACATATATTACAAAAAGTATAGATCCAAGGATTGACCCCTGAGGTATGCCATGGGAAACTACTTTCTCCACAGATAATCCCCCGTTTGTGCAGACGGCTTGTTTCCTTCTGGTTAGGTATGAATTAAATAAGTTTATTATTCCATAAATTTCAAGTTTACTGATAAGGAAGGCTTTACTCAAATCCCACAATGTTAGCGAGGTGAGTTCACCACTTTCCACATGTTCGATAATGTTTTGTATTACCTTCCCCGCTGCGTCTATTGTAGATCTACCTTGATGAAACCAAATTGATGGCCATGAAGAAAATTGTATTTGTTTGAATAATTGTGGAGGCACTCTTCAATTACAATTTCTAGGATTTCTCCTAAAATGGGTATAATCGAGATAAGTCTATAGTTGTCTGGTATATTGGGATCACCATTTTTAAAGATAGGCACTACTTTATTAATTTTAAAGACATCGGGAAAGGTACCTTCCGTGAAGGAGCGATTAATTAATTGTGTCGAAGGTTCAACAAGAAAGTCAATGGTTTCTTTGATGATTTGACTATTCAAGTGAAATATGTCAAAGCTAGAGGTGTTCTTGAGTTTTCAAATTGCAAGTGTTACTTCTTCATGATCAACTGATAGTAGAAAAAATGAATTAATTGGTTTTGGGAGGCTAGAAATATAATCGAGAACGGAGATGTTGCAGGTAGGTAGAGATTTAATGATATTCTAGGCAATATTCGTGAAAAATATGTTAAATTCATTGGCACTGATGTTGGAAATTGTTTTGAGCTCACCAGTAGAGTAGGTTATTCATATATGTACTTTTGGGTTGTCTTGTATAATGTTTTCAATATATTTTTTCCAATTTTCATTGGTATTGAGGTGTTGTAAATTATATTTCTATAGTTGTTAATTAGTATACATTGAAACTACATGGCAATAATATTTTGTCCTCATTGCAGCCCTGGTAAAAAATTACATTAGCATGCTTTTGTGTACATTTACTGAACCTTGGATTGGAATATAGTTTCAACATGAAGTATTAGCTACATTCAGTAGTAGTCGAACACATAGCATATGGTTTTCATTTGGTAGCGGACAGATCACACAAGCCGTTTTTAACTACAAATTAAGCAACACTGTGGACACTCTGAAAGTCTATCCCCTTTACAATTCACAAAAACAGGTAATATGAAAGTGGAAAAGTTTCTTATTGGTCGAAAAAAGTGTAGGGTGCAATCTGAAAGCTACTTTAAGATATGCTGCCAAGTGTGTTTCTGTTTTGAGTCATTGACATTTCTTTTTGAAATTTAAAAAAATACAGAATGTAGCTATCAATTGTTGTCCTTTGATATTTTTTTGTTTTTATGCTAATATTCCAATGTTACTTAGAATAATTCAGTACAGGAGATCCACCTTCGTAAAATGGCAATATTTTAATGTCAACATTGTCTAACATTCTGAAATATATGAGGTGAATTATATCATAATAAAAAACTAGGTAATGAAATTCGACTCGATTTTTCTAACGATTATAATAGCAAAAGTGAGATAATATATGACTTCAACATTATTCTCAGGCCTCTGTCATAACAAGTTCAGCAATATGAGTTCAACAGTGGAACGAATATACTCACAAAAATTATAAATAATGTTGTCAAGTTCCATATATACTCATTTGCAAAGGTCCAGCGTAACTTTAGGCAAGATTTAGCAAATAATTATCACGAATCAACTTAAATTCTAGAACATGTTTTAGGTTATGCTAATCATAATTCTAACTGATGAGAATAAAGTTGGAACCGGACGGGTCGAGGGAAAAAAGCCAGACAAAGAGAGATACCAAACTTTAATTCTTTGATGCTATGTACACCAAAAAAGAAGAAAACCTTACGGTGCGGGGTTACGGATACCCAGTGCCGGTAATGCAGGCCCCTCTGAACCGTTAACCAGCGACTGCTGCTCGTTCTTTGTAGACCTCCAGGCCAAGAAGAGTTCCTTTGTTACTGGAGAAGAGATTTTTGTAAAAGAAATGGAAGATCCATTTGAAAAAAGGAGTAATATTATCAGAACTCCTCCTAGAGAGAGAGCATTCTCTCTTTCAGATATAGACTGCAGGGAAAAAACCTCCAAGCGAAAGAGAATAGAAAATCCACCCCACACTAACACACCCAATCGATTACAGAAATCCTCCACCAAATTTTGAGCCAGGTGAATCTACTATAAAAAGTTATTAAAGACACATACAAACCAAAGAAGGAATTCGTTGACATCAGCAGCAGACTTTCTTACCAAATTGAGAAACTATCTTCCGGGAATATCAAAAAATGGATTAACATTACAAATTCTGCTGTAGAAAGCCAGAATAATCTACAGATCGAAAACAACAATATTCGTGAACAAATACACTTGTTAGAAACAGGCTATAACAAGAAATTGGCCCAGGAGGAACATATATCTGATACGAAATGCGAAAATTGCAAGAGAGCAGAAAACCCTTCTTAGAAAAAAGCAACTGAAAAAGGAAGAATCATATGAGAACTTCTGTGCCACAACTGAAGTAGACAGATGTGTTTTTACAGGCTAAGGTTGAAGAAGGCCATATATATGACGCATCAAACGACACTGGGTTTATCTTTGTTTGTAAGGAAAACATTGAATTAAGAGATAGGAGCATAAACCAAATCATAAAAAATTTGGCGGAAGAGATGGACAGTCAAAATAAAAAGGAAGGGGAAGTAGCCATGACGAGTCATTCTCTTGGATTCCCAGACCAAGATGGAAATGTAAATCAATTTTATAAGATGGATGTACTTTGCAATCCTGAAAGAACTGGCAAGGACTAACGACCAATCTGAAAAACTACTCTTTCAATCTCTAGTGGCGATCAAAAAGCATGCGACCAAATACAAAACAAGTAAATTAGCGGTACATATTTCAAATGATGTATTCGGAACGATTTTATCCCGTATGTTGAGATATTTGCTTGCTGACACGACTGTGGAACTCATTGTTTATTTAGAAAATGAGAGAGTTATACAAAGTACAAGAAACCCTCAAACAAACACACCCGCCAACGGCAGTACTCGTATTAAAAAACCATGACACAATGCAATCCTTATACAAATGAAAGATAAATCGTATGGTGATTTACTTAACACAATAAAAGAGGCAGTAAACCCAAGCGAAATAGGAGTAGATATTAATGAAGTGAGAAAAAGTAGAAATAATGAAGTTATTCTCACAGTACAAAATGGATGGGACAAGGCTGAAATTTAAAAAAAAGAGTTAGAGCAAAAAGTACCAGAAGCAACAGCTCGGTTACTTTCCAGCAAAAAGATCATCCACATAAAGGGGATGGACGGGACCGTGATAGAAAGAGAAATAGTTGAAGAGATTTCCAAAATTATCAATAAGAACACTGAAGCGTTTGTGGTGATAGCACTTCGACCTGCTGATGGAGATAAGCAGAATGCAACATTACTAGTACACGAAGACGATGCCAAAAAGCTGTTGCAATTGAAAGCAACGAGGATCGGTTGAGCGATCTGTAGATTCGCTGAAAGACAGAATGAGAGTCGCTGCTTCAAATGCTGGGAATTTGGACACCCCAAGGAACAGTGCGCAGGACCAGATCGATCGGGATTTTGTCTGAGATGTGCAGAAGAAGGGCATAGGGCAAGTGAGTGTCGAAACAGACCATATTGTATTTACTGTGAGACAGAAGGGCACCAATCAGGTACATTCAAATGTCCAGCCAAATCAAAAAAGAAAATTTCAGTATTGACTTCGCGAACCGAGCAGGAAGTGGACTATTATCTCACCCAGGCACTGTCGAGGCACGGTTGATTCCGTAGGTACCTATATAACCGTAGAAGAGCAGAATATCCAGATTGTCTTTACTGCAATGCAGACGAAGACGTAGAACAAACCCTTTTTGTGGGAAAATGCGAAACTTCTGTATGCATGTGAAACGAACACCATATTCAATGCCGAAAATATGATGGAAAGTCTCTTACGTGGCGAAAAGACTTGGAACAAAACCACACAACTAAGGAAAGAGAAAGCAGGTGACGAGAAATAAGCTCAAGGAAACTCGAGATCAGTCGGAACACAAATCGATGACCAAATGTGATAGTTAGCTGCCAAAAGTTCGTGATAATAACTGTGATATTTTCTTTTAATGTATATGTTAACGTCCTATAGTTCTTAAATTTACTTTTAGTGTTTCGTAGCATACGTATTGAAGTAATGCGAGAGCGGTTTCCGATACGTATTGCTGAGCAACGGGGGAGGGGTTTTAGTTGGTAGGAATCCGGCACAGAGTCTATAAAGATTTCCCCTCCTCCTTAAAAAAAATAGGTGTATAGATAGGTGGATAGGACAATAAACAATATATCTAATAAAGGAAGTTAGGAGAGTATCTCATCACATTCCCTGTTGATTTAAATTGGGTATGTATTCAAAAGCATACATCAAAAAGTCTTACCAATATCTACAACATTCGCCATTGCACCAGCATAAGATGCAGTAATTAATGTCACTGCAATAAACCAGACCACCAGAACCAGTTCTATATCACAACCTAAGAAACTTATGAGAAGTACTAGTAGACCAGGTACAACTTGAGCTAAAAAAATTAAATAAAATCGAAAATAGAACACACTTATAAATATTCACTTACATAGGGCAGTCATTAGTTTTCTAACATTGGTCAGAGACATATATTTCTTTGTTACTAACTTATCAGCAATATAACAGAAGAACACTGATGCGATATAACTACAAAGAAAGGGTGCTCCATTCAACAGTCCATTCTGAAAAAAATATATAAAGGTTATAATGCATTTATACTGGGAACACCAGATGCATC
Organism: Leptinotarsa decemlineata; assembly: GCF_025532065.1. Lineage (NCBI taxonomy): Eukaryota > Metazoa > Arthropoda > Insecta > Coleoptera > Chrysomelidae > Leptinotarsa > Leptinotarsa decemlineata. Next base: position 6,546,916 of record NW_027412694.1, on the reverse strand, counting down.
TACTGTGAGAAGTAATGATAAAGTCTCTTTTAACAAAAAGACATAGAAAATCTCATTTTATCACATTATTAAAAAACTCGATAACTTCTATAATTCACTGAATATCTTGGTAATGGATCCATCTGTTAATAAATTATACAGTTTCTCTGAGGTGGAGTAGCATCAACTGAACTAATCTAAATGCAAAAGCTAGGGTAGTCAAAAATGGAGAAAAGAAGAATATTTGATCAATTGTCACAAACATTTGAATTGAAAAATTCGTCGATTTTAACAATCAAAGCTCAAGCTGTTCCTTGAAATTGTTCAATGAGGTACTGTTCTTTATTGTAGATGGTAAAACATTATAAAAAGGTGGGCCCACAACATTCGCTTTTTTTTGTTTGACACTTGGTTAGTGGAACATGCAGCAAATCTCTCAGTGTAGTATTGACCTTATGATAATTATTCACTTCCAAAAATTTATTTTTGTTTTTGCATACATGAACACAGATCTCAAAGATATATATATTCCAGGTAAAGTGGGCATTTCCAGTTTTTTAAAGAAAGGTTCACATGACTGTTAATGACTGACTCCAGGCACGGCGTCATCAACTCCGTCAACATATATCGAAAAAGCACAGGAGTTTAAATTAACCCCTGATACACTCCCAGCGTCACGCCAATCGTTTGGAGTTAATTTGGCATTTTTAGCCCTGTCCGAGAGCCCTGTATGATATTTGTTATTGACACATAAAAGATTCAACCTAATCGTTCCACAGTCCCGTGGATTTATAGGAGGGGTCGTAAAAGAGTAGTTGATCAACGGCCAGGTTTGTAAGCGTTTAAGCACGAACGCCTTTTTTAGGTTATATTATCATTGATTTATCGTGATGTTCATGTATAGAGATATATTTGTATGGATAATAGTAAACCTGTTTCTACCTGGAATATTACTGAGCCTTATTTCCTTCGTGTACAACATAACAATTGGTGACGAGGATAAAGCAAAATCTGGGTAAAAGAAGAAGAAAGCGAAGCTACACTTGTCGGAGTCATAGTCCATGTGACCGAGTTTAACCCGGGAGTAGAGGATTGAACAATATAATAATAAAAAGCTAGAACAATATTTCGAAGCCAATCCCATTCAGGATAAAAATTTTAAAGTGGACGTGTTGTTGAGTTTGATTCAGTTCACTTCTATAGTTTCCGTGTTGCGTGAAAGAACTGAATTTTTCATCGCCGTGCAGCAAGAGGGCGAGATGGTTAAAGAGTGGTACGCCATGGTAAAATCATTAGCGGTAAACCGCAAATTTGGCAGAGAGCTAGAGGTTTCACTGAAGAGTATGCTCGTATATGGTCTACGAAAGGGTAGGATCTTGGACAATCTGTGCGAAGAGATGGAAGATATCACGATAGATGCAGTTGTGAGGATAACCGTTCAAAAGGAGGATGTGGAGATATCATGCAGTGCTGTAAATTGTGTGGGCAGCAGCAAAACATGGAACGAACATGACCGATCTGCACTATCTGCAGCAGCACCACGGAGCAGTCATGGTAATGACCATTCGTGTCACGTTTGACGTCAGACCAGCGCCATAGATACCAGACGAGATGGCAAACCCGCCGAGCTGCAATGAATAGACAAGTATTATGACGTCACTGGTGCAATGTTTGTGATCGTGGACATGAAATGTGCATGTAATAATTGTGGAAAACTAAGGCATTTGGAAATAATGTGTAGGATGAAAAGACAACATTATCTCGACTAGGTTTATGATATGCTTAAGCCAACAACAAAAGAACCAGGAAGTAACCTTTTTATAATGGGAGTAAAAATCAACATTGAAAACTATGAATTTTTTATTGGCACTGTGGCAACAGCTTCAGTACTGAATGCGAAACATTACAACGACAGGTTCAGTAATTTTGAATTAAAACAGGATGATACGGTGCTGAGAGGGTACACTGGAAAACTAATATCACATTTAGAATAGGTTTTTATCACTGTTATAGTTGAAGATACAACCAATAAAATCCTGCAATAAAATTGGTAAACTCAAACATTTCCGTATGTATTCAGGTTTAAGAGCTGAGGCCAAGCCTGTGCTCTATCGTGCTCGCCCGGGCCTCTAACTTTCCGCGAGAAGATAGAAGAGCACTGCAGCTGATGACAGAGAAAGGTATTATTGAGCCAGTCTAAACATCAGAGTGGGGAACACCAATAGTACCCGTATTGAAACCAGATGATAGGACACCCATATGTGCCGAGATCCTTGACTTCCTTTCGCCTCTCTAATGTGTTTTTAATGATTTTTCAGTTGTCGAGTGCCCCAGAAATGAATTGGGAAATAAAAAACAGATTAGTAAGACAAGATTTTTTTCAGAAAGCCATGCTGATCTTTCAAAATTACTTCTTTCACAGAATCATATATGGTATTATACCTAACCTCTTCACCTACCAATATCTTACAGAAAATATACAGTATTCCAAAGAAAAGATTTACCAAATCGAATGATCTGAATAAACCAATCATGTCTGACTGATATATTCAACTTATTTATTCCTTCTCAGAGTAATATTGCTTATAATAGGCTCACCTTCTCAATACTGAATCCAAGAATGCTCTTCATATACGTTGGCCCAGAAATGATGAAAGTGTAATGACACCAAATCCTTCCGAATGTGGTAATACCGATGGACATCGCAGGCATCGACATAAAAATGGATTTCCACGGAACAGCCTGTTGCCGTGAATTTTCATAAGTATTCACAGTGTTCTCTTTGATATACTGTTGTTCTCGTAAGCTAATTCTGGGATGAGTTTCGGGGCTATCGAAAGCAAGGAGATACCATATGATGCACCATAAAACACCGATCGATCCTGTGGTGTAAAACACAGAACGCCAACCCAGGTGAGCAATGAGGAAACCACAAAGAGGGTATGTTATCCCAATGCCTATGCTGAATCCTGTGGAGAAAAATATTATCACAAATTGTCAAAAGTACAACTGAATAGTGCAATTATCTAAATTGGAATTAAACAATTCTGATTGTATCTTTCTCAGGTCTGAAAATAATGTTTTATTCAGAACTGACTACTTGCATTGCTTTTGAAACAGTACTTTTTTTGCACTGAATACTAGCCTGCAGATTTATTCCACTGTATGTTATATTGTTGGTCATCTTGTATTTGCCAATCTTCTTATGTGATATATTCCTGATATCAGTTTCCAGATTTTCTAAAATAACTATGGAACCTTTTCTGAGTATATTTTCTACAATCTATTACATTTTTCACTAGATATTTCTTAGAACTTTCACTTAGATTGACCAGTCAATGCAAGTCATCATTTTGAATAAACTTGAAACTTTTGTTCGAAAGCTTTTTCCAGATTACAATTTTTCATTTAGTTTCTCATCAATTCAATTCAGCGTCTAACTGTAGGATGTCAATATCGTATAAAACATATCTATGGCATTAATATTGAATCATTATACTGATGATTTAGAATATTCACCATATTTGTTGATGTACTCATGTGTTTGATTGTTCTTTTGTTAACGTATATTCTCATGGCAAAATAGCCACTAGAAGTGATATTATTTGGAAACTATACAATATCAGTTTCGCATCACTTGATAACAGTCAATAATTAGGGCAACATCAGAATAATCTTTCGAAATCTTTTCCACGCCAATGACGGTTCGAAAAATCATCTATACAATTTTCTAATGGAATATAACTCATTAGGATTCATATTAATGGCGAAGCTTACAGCCAAAAACGTTGAAACTCTCCCGAAAATATTTCCTTCCTGGCTGGGATTGAAGTAAGCACTTACTTCAAATCATGAAGTTCTGACTTATTTTTTAAACTTTCAATGTGAAGGAACATATTTAGTTCCTCTAGTGCTAAATATTCCTGCAAATCAATTTTTACATGAATACTGCTTCGTTTGTTATTTTTTGTATATTTTTCCATGAATAATATATTCAGGTTTCATTTCAAACGAATTGAGAAAGATATTTACGTAAAACTCAATTATTCATAATGGAACCACCACTACCACCACATAGTTTCAAGGAAAATCTGAAGAGATATATGTTTCAATCCGGTTTTCTTCTTTTATAATTTTAGTCAGTTGATACCTATATTTAATATTCATTCACCATAAATATGTAGAAAATATCAAAATTATCTGAATTATTATTGAAACTCTTCAATTATATTAAATTAATGACATAACTTTTCACATTTGAAAGATAAAATTCTCATCAATTCGTTTTCGTCTCCCTTTCCTGTTTTTCTCCCTTTATTTCTCTTACAAGTTGGATTGGAAAATATTTTGTATTAATTTGAGTTGGCTGTTCCTAGTTGGATGGAAGAGCAATTTCTGCCTTAATTTATCATGTGCAAATGCTGAATTCTGCCATTTGTTAGGTTAAGTTAGTCTTCTACTGAGTAATCTTTCATGCATATGTTTCTGAACGAAACATACCTATATGACTTACACAATTTTCTTTCGTAATTTGAAAGTTTCTCACTCTATATATCAACATAAACGTAGAGCACCAAAAACGGTTTTTCAATTATTCTCTCCTAAAGTACATTTCAACGTCAATTTCTTCAGGGATATTGAATAACAATAGACTAGTGGTCTTGGTAATTTACATAATTCTTGAATTTTATAGCATTCTCTCGTGTTGGCACTGCATTACATTACGTTCAGTTACAATTCATATATTCATTAAAATCCTGTTATATTCTTTGATACCTTAATTGAGATTTTAAAACTTCAGACAAGACAAGATCATTCAAGAAGCTCTTAGTTCATTCCAGAAATCGCCAGTTTGATGAAAAATTGTTCATAATTTGCAGATTAATTACACATGATTCTAATACGTTGTTATATTGAAAACAAAATAATTGATCCTAATACAATAAGATATAATAATGGAAATGAAGAGAATTCTAGGAATATAATGTACACTTCTCCAAGAAATTAACGCACCACTTTAATGAATCAATATTATTTGTAGTCAGAGAAGAAATAAAAAATGAAACATCTTCAGAGTTAATTTACATAGTATTAGTAATTGTAGTACTGTGTCAACTCATTATCGAGGGTTGACGTAACAAATAAAAAAAAGAAAATTAAAAACAAAATATTGTTGGCAAAAAAGTTGACAGAGATGTGCAGAAAAGAGACAATTACGAGTGTTTCAACCTCTACCACGTCTCACATCGTTGGTCCATACGTAACATTATGTGCCTTATTTCAGTCTGGTCCAGTTCTGTTCAAACCTGAATCAGTTTCTTCCCCTGTTCCTGCCAAGGATATCCCAGATATTTCTGTTGGATTTGAATCCGGGCTACGTGCTGACCATGCCATGGGGTTAATTTCAACCTCTTCGAGGTAATTTCTGACTATCTGTGCAACATGGAGTCTGGCGTTATCTTGCATTAGTAAGAAATTTTCGCCGATATGAAGAGCGAATGGTACTAAGTGTTGCCTCAAGATCTCCATTATGTACGTTTCAGCTGTAACGAACCCATTGTGTATGACCAAGAGGTCCCTACGTGCCGTCAAAGAAATACCACCCCACACCATAACCATGATATGGTTTATCAAAAGTTACATTGAGCATATCGTTCCTTAGGACGTCATAAACACGAACACGTTTGTCGTTATTGTGTAAACAATATCGGGACTCACCGGTGAATAACACTCGTTCCCAGTCAGCCTCTAACCAATTGACGTATTCCCTGGCGAAACGTAGTCTCTCCCTTAGATGGTCTGAAGTTAATAAAGGACGCTGAGTCGCTGGCGAACAGTTTCCGTACTGATTTGTATAGCATACACATTTCGAAACTGAATATGTATACTTCGATATGTAACAAACAGTTGTAGAAGTGCCAAAATTCTCAAATATCGATCCTGAATAGGGGTGGTTACCCGACTTCGTCCTTGCCTTGGTCTACGAGCATGGTCGCCTGTTTCACGGAATATTCGTAAGATCCGTGTAATGTATGTGTGGAACACATTGAATCGACGACCAATTTATCGGTAACTCCAGCTTTCTTCCAGAAGTATTACTGCTTGGGCACATTCATCACGGGTTGAATTACGTGATTGACGCTCCATAATAAACATAATTGAGAATCCTTTACAAATAAACAGTAACCGAATAAATACACCACTTAAACTCGTTCAGATTTGAGACCTCAATAGCTACAATAGGTGCTTTTTTTTGCGAATAAAAAGTGAAGCATTGAACCACAGTCGAAACATATCGCATTCACAAGTGGCATATACGAGGGGTTTACGAAATATAACATTGTAGTAGGAGTTTTTATTAACGCCAACAAAATATTTTGAAATTTCAATGTGGTGCGTTAATTTATTGGAGAAGTGTATCTGTCAAAAATTCTTCTTCAGTATTTCAATATCCAATATAAGAAATGCAAAAAGGGTATTTTAATAAATTGGAATCTCGTCGTTTCTGTCTTTGGACAAAAAACACAATTTAGCATGAGACAAATTCTCAAACTAAACAGGAAATTTCTGAAAGATTGCTTCTACCAATTGAAATGCGCTATCGTTTCAAATTGACCGAGAGATGAATACATTGGTGGACTCATCTGTGAATTCAAGAACTAATCTATTTTTTCTACAGCTTCAGCTACCAAATCGTTCAAAAGATATTTTGTGTATAATTTGTGTATTAAACTAATTTTCAAATATAAATATTATTTTGATTTGTCGTAACATAAAGAATTCACAGAAAATAGTATTAGGAATTTTCATTAAAAATCATTGGATAAATTGATAGATGTAGCTGTTACTATATGGTAGGAAATAATAATGAAGAAAGAATTGAAACTTTCTGTTTCTTTACCACTTTTATTTGTAACTAACGTTACTGCAGTTTCGTCCTATAAGGACATTTTCAAACTTATACATTAAACTAAAAATGATTGATTACATCAGCCCTTATATTTATAACACTTACTGTAGGTAATAATAGAGGTACTTAGCTTAATTGAGTACCTGGATTTAGTTTACTTGTGACAATGTGGATATGCTGATTTGAAAGTAAACTAGATCGATATGATCATTTAACAGGTTGCATCCGCAATGTTTATGCTTATGAATTTCCAAGGATTCCATATAATTGAGTTTGCAACCCTTCCTTGCATAACTCAAAATATGCGTTTAGATTCGGAAACTTGTGGTTGCATGCCAAGTAATGATTTGAAAACGTCGAATCATTTTTACCTAGTCTGAAGGACCTTTCATATTCAGCATACCGTTTTTGGAAATTTCGACCGCATTGTCCACTATTACACTCCGGACACTCAAGCTTATAAATTCCAGATTTCTCCAACCTGTCCACTTTATATTTGGCAATGAAAAGGAAATCAGTTAACCTGGCATGTGGTCTAAATGCAACTCCCACATTGTTTTCTCTGAAGAAACCCGCAATTATCTCTATTCTTTTACCAAAATATGTTAGAGTTACCAATTTCTTGATTTCTGATTGTTTGAGGGTATATTAATCTATAAGGGAATGTACGGCTTTGTTTTCTGACTAACTTCTGGATTGTATCCGCGTTGAAACCATTATTATGGCATATCTGTGTAATTATATCAATTTCCCTAGCTAGATTGTTAGCAGACAAAGGCTATATTAAATTGTAGGCTGCTAATTTGTGACTGTCTGGATGGGAAGAATCACTTGGGATAGTAATGCCTGTATAGCTAGGTTTTCTGAAAACATTGAACTCAAATTTATTCTGATTGTGTGTATCATAGGGTTCAACATTGAACTCAAATGTATTCTGATTGTATGAAACATAGGGTTTTCAACAATAATTCATACATCTTATAGCAAAAGGTCATTTCCGGTTTCCATCATGCATTTTAGGTTCATGAATCTTTTTCGGATGGGCAATAATACTGAACACGTAGTAGTGACACGTGTTGATGTTTCGTAAACTGTTCAGTGAGACACGTGTTGAGGTTTTGTAAACTGTTTAGTGAGAATCTTATAATGAAATGTTACACAAAATATGTTGTCTTGGAATTTCATCAAATATGGGCAATTACATCGCATAATTTTTTTGGAGACATTAATCATGTTCTAGCCATCAGAACAATTTAGACAACTTAAAATCTGCTCGAATCTTCTTTCGAAAGCCTACAAAGACATCATGAATGGATCAAGATAAAACTCAAACTCAGACAGATAGGATTACCTAGGTTCACAAAAGTTCTATATGAATAATGCAATTTATGCAGCGAACCTTAGTCCTTACTTTCCATTGGAAGCAGTTCTTTCGTTAGTCTTTTGACCAAGATATTTAAGTATTCATTTCTAATCGAGTGCCTATTGGGACAGTCATACATACTACTAGCAATAGTACTCATATGTAAAATATATGATGTACATAAGTTTTTGAGAAATATTAAAAAAAATTCGAAGTGTAGTTCAAACACATTCCTGATTAACTAAATTTAACCATTAATATTTCTTTTTATAGAACTTCTAAAATGTTTCTTCATTTCACCGAATTTAATACTGACCAAAACTAAATGTTCTTCAATGTTTGTCGTTAAGTTAGGAAAATTGTGACAGTTTTGAATGGATCGAGATAACTTAATTACCTTTTAATTTATTTGATTGGTTTTGAACAAAAAAAGCTACGAGGAACTATTTTTGGGGTACTCGTATACTCGTATATTACAAAGCATATTCCATCCAAAACTGTATTCTCATACAGTGCTGACCTTAATAGTCTCCCCCTCATAACTTTCGAACGATACAACACATCAGATTTGGGCAAAAATTTTGTGAAAAGGATTCATTTTCAGTACTTCATGGTGAGTAAACGCCAATAGTGTGACATCACTTGCATCGAGAGGACTGTGAACTTTTTTCAAAGGTTTTGTGACTTTTCGTTTGCTAGGAAATTCAATTCCCTATACACTTATTTAATTTGGATAACTAGTTGCAGAGTTATTGATGTTTGAATTTTGGACTAGGAACTTCGTAACTCCGCCACCCTATGTCAGATTTTTGTAAATGAATATTCAGTGAAAAGATATATAAATTAGTAAAATCTCTTGCAACAGATAAGTGTTAACTACAAGGGAACCTTCTTATCATTTATCTCATATATGAAAAAATAATTGCACGAAATGTTCTAAATTTTCTTCTTGAATCCCTGACAGCGAAACAGTCTATTTTCGAACTCACTTCTAACATTTTGCTTCTGGAGTACTGCTAGCTTTAGTTTCGGTAATTCTGACTCTAAGTTCCCGCATTGTCCCAGGTTGCGTAACATAATCTTTCGATTTGATATAGTTCAAAAAAATGGAGAGGAGTCAAATCCGGTGAACGAAAAGGCCATTCCAAAGAAACACGCCTACAATTTGCCTGGGTATGCCTGATAAAACCAATCCCTTACCAGCCTGAATCCGTGGGTGAATGAGGTTTTGAAGAATTTCCAAATCTGAATCGACAGTCAGATTTTTCTCTAGATATACGGGACCAACAATATGAATTCCCAATATTCTATACTATGTGCACTCAAGCAATGGAGTGATCCAAAACAGTATCATGCATAGTGTACGTGATCTCCCAGACAAGGATGCTTGTACAGAGCTGCACTAAGGAACGACCAAAATTTAATTTTTTTTTACAATATGCGGCTCGCTATATGATGTTTTTTTACGTGGAGAGTTGGGAAACAAATTAGCAGTTTCTCCAGCCGTATCAGTACTTGACATTTTGAAAATTTTAAACTTTAAAATACCGTATATGTACACATCACAGGCGTTATAACGTAACTGATCACTCCGACACTGTAACAATGAATTCCGCCAGCCAACTGCAGTTGAATCTGATTGGCCAGCGTGAGGAAGCTTGTTTATTGTACCCAATAGATGCGAATATGCGTGGTGATCATGCTTTGATCATGCATCTACCATTGTTTGGGTTGCTATGTTTGTTGGATGGATATAATTTAGACTTTCATTTTCTCAGCCGTTTGAGTATAATCTTCTTGAAAAATATGTGGGTTTATGTCTGACCAATATGGCACATTTTGGCAGTTGACATTTTTGTTCAAGAAAAAAGGACATTCGCCACTACAATTAATAATCTTCAGTGGACATTTATTCATAAAACTACATTCTTCTCTCAAGGTCATCTTCATTCAATTCACGTAATATCTTCAGTTCATAGGGATGAAACTTATGTATTCTTAGCGGTGGTTTCTGGGACATCAGTCTTACGGGCAGCTGATGCCGTGGCGCGACGATTTATATCTGTTGGTCGTCCAGCTTTTCTAGCTCTAGCTTCCATTCCAGTTGTTTGAAATTTTTCAACCAATTTCCTGATTCTTCAGATCGGATTATTAAGAAATCTTGTACTGAATATATTTTCTGTCATGAAAATCACATCCGGTCTCGTACCGTAAATAAGGATTGCTTCTGTTTTTTCCTCTGAAATTCTGGGGTGGACCATTTTTGAAAATTTGAACGACACGACAGTGGAGCGAATTTTCTGTAGCAATACTGATAGCTGTCAAGCTAACACAGTATTCCTATGTCAAAGCTATTTATCCGTTTGGTTGGTCGTGGTCTGCAGATTTTTATGTCTGATGTTATGTCTACTACAGCGGTAGATATCATTAAAGGCGAAGTGTTCGAGTTGTTCTCAACACAGGAACTCCAATGTTGGAATTCGTCTCCGGTTTTATATCATCGTGGCTTCGTTTCTCTCTTGGATCAAGTAACCTTGTACAATCAAGGACGGGTTACCAATTTTTACTAATGTTCATTGCCTCTTCATTTCCATTGGAAATATCCCTGTGTTTCTGAATTTCTATTAAATCATCTAAGGGAACAATGCGTTCAGGTCAGTCTCACCCCCCTACAGTGTAGGTTAATGGACTGACACCTATCAAGAAACAAATACTCCTCTGGATAATACCACGAAGGGCGTTGGATTATATAAGACAGGAGCCGGTGCAGGAATCTTCACTGAAGTATTTCCTGCATATGCTGTTGGCGATAAAACTGCAATAGATTTTCTATTATTGGAACGCATAGACCGGTTTCGAGTTGTTTGGCCACTTGTCAGTGCAAGGTAATGTCTATCATCTACATAAAGTCGATGATTTCCGACTATTTAAAATCGAATTCCTTCAGAGTATTATTCCTCAAACTAGGCTGAAGCGGACAACAAACAACAGGTTTGTCATCGCCCAATTTGCCTGTGAACCAGTCGCATATCCGAAATTTGCCCAGTTCCTCGTATAAGGAAAGAAAACTTTTCACATATAGTCAGTGCGACTACGTGAAGACTGGCTATAAATCAAATCATCTAAAGAACCAATTCGTTCAGGCCACTTTCAAATTACCTACACTCTAAGTTAATGAAGTGACACCTATCAGAAAACAACTATTCTCCTGGCTGATACCACGAAGGGCGTTGGATTATATCCGTCAGTCAGGATTCTTCATTGAAGTTATTCCTGCGTATGCCGTTGGCGATACAATTGCCGCAATAGATTTTCAATTATTGGAAGACACTTGCAGACCGGTTTCGGGTTGTTTGGCCACTCGTTAGTGAAAGGTTGTGTCTTTCATCAACATAAAATCGATCATTTCCCATTATTGGAAATCAAATTTCTTCAGAGTATCATTCCTCGAGCTAGGCTGAAGCGGACGACGAACAATAGGTTTGTCATCGCCCAACCTGCCTGTGAACGAGGTAACCAACCGCATAAACGAAATTTGCCCAATTCCTAGTATAAGGAAAGCAAACTTTTCACATATAGCGGGCCTCTTTACGGGCATAGCGAAGGTTAGGGGAATAGCTTTCCCTCCCTATGTTGAACTATTACACACCGAATTGGTGGAATTTTAGAGAAACGACACAACGTAAAACCAATATTTATGTCAATGAAAATTATCAGAGAGAGTCTAAGGTCAGCTATGGGCCCCAGATAGCCTTTAATAAACCCTTGGGTATAGGATCCCTTCTGGCTGCGGGTCGGTCTACATTGAAACCACGAAAAGAAATATAGGTACGCATCTCTCTGAACACAAAACAAATTGTTGACTCGGACAAACCAAAAAACAGCTACAGCCGAACATAATCTCAAATAAGTCACTCACATTAGGTATCTCATTCGAAGATCACAAATACTCAATGAATCTCAAAATTACTATTCAAGAATATAGAGAGAGGCAATAGAAATTCAAAAACACAGGAATAGTTTCAATAGGAAAAGAGGCGAAGAACATTAGAAAAACCTGACTAATTGTCCTTAATGAAAAAAGATACGATATTAAACCGGAGACCAATTCTACCATTGTAGTTTCTGCGTTGAGAACAACTTGAACATTTCGACCGTTACCTCATCGCCTGTAATAATATCTACCGCAGTAGTAGACAAAACGTCAGCCATAAAACCCTGAAAATAGCTTCGACACCATTATCTCTGGCCGTGAAAGTTCACATTCTTTCAAAAATACTCTGTGGAATCTTATCTACTTATCTACTCGGTGAATTCTAAAAAAATCATAAATTAGATTGAAAACAGAAAAGCGCCCTTTATGTCAAATACTTCGGTTCAATTTTATTATAATTACGATTCATTTAGGTGAAAAATTTCTTTCTATTACTCTTTACAAACTTTGTGTAACTTGTGATTAACTAATTTTGGAGCCATTGCCATCCTTTTTCAGTTGCAAAGTTATCAATTATCATTTTTCCTAGCCTCCCATTGACACACCAATAAATGCGTAATCGGTCAAACAAATTGAAACCGGAAAAGGTCGTTATATGGAGAATTGAAATATCTTTCAAGCGAAAGATCACAAGACCCTCTTTGTATTCGAAAAAAAAGTTGACAGTCCAAAATCTTGTCCGGCTATGATATCCCGTTCAAAAGTTAAGGAGGGTGAAATTTTTACGTCCGCACTGTATATGGCAAATGAACAGGGTATGGATAACATTCACTTCACTTCCATTGGTAAAATAAATTTTCATCAAATCTAATAACAAACATTTTGTATCTGTTCTGTTGTGGGTACAAAGCATTCATAACATTCGTATTTGTGGCATGGTTATGTTGATAGAAACGCAAGTTTCTAAATCCACAAAATAGAAATTCATATTTGTCTTCATCAAATCGTTTTATTTTCCCAAAAATTTTGAATTGGTTATTATATTTGTTGGTTTGGAGCATTTTAGATACTCACCTTGAAAACTGGACATAAACCGGCTCCTTTCAGGAACCGGAATCCAGTGCCCCACAAGAGCATACATAGCAGGCCAAGTAAGACCCTAAAAAGAAAAGGTTATCTGTGCAAAAATTTACCACGATATGATTTTTTTTTCAAACGAAAAATTAATTGAAAGTATCACTCGCTTCCTGAAATAAACGTATTAGATTTTCCAATCACCAAGCTAGTTGCATTGCTAGAGGCATTTTCTCCAAGTGACGGATATGTGTGCATTGTTTTCTACAAACCCTGACTATTGGGCACATAAAATGTTTTTATGTTCTGAAAAGATGACATGAAATTTTATTTCCACAAAAATTATTTATTATGCTCATATTTCCTTTATGTTCAATTGAGCTCCTTGGATGGGGGCGAAGTTATTCTAACTCAACCTACACATATGAAAATTATTAGTATAACAGAGATAGAGATTTAAGGAGAATAGTACTAATAATGTAACTGCAAATAAATAAAGAAATTAATATGCAAAGGGAAATTACGCTTCAATAAAAAAATAAATTCACTTTCAACTAGCTTGATGTCAGAAATCACTTTGTGTAACTCATTTCATCAACTTCTTTCCATTCCCTGTCTAGTATATTTTCTTATAACATTGTTTTCGAAAAATATTAGGTAGTTTTTATTCATACGTCATACGTCACGAAATACAACTTTACAAATTTACCATGCAAAGAGTGGAAAGAAGGACTTTTATGAAACTTGTCATGGATGACAAATGTATACCTCAAAGGAATTATGCGTATGAAAGTGAAGCAAATATTACTTCCTCGCAGGTCCTAAAAAGGCGATCGAACATATTGAAAAAAATTACATATGTACTGTAGCATAACATAAACGTGAATTCATTTTTCAGAGAGGTACCATTCAAATAAATATTTCTCAAACAAGTTAAGATCAGGTAATAAAAATATTGGGAAAAACCATATCGAAGAGTATCCACTTTTAGGTATTTCAGAAATCAACCAAGGAATAGAAGAGGAAAATATTGTGTATATTTCAAACTTTCATTACATCAAACTTCAAACAGGGCAGGCTTGACCTTCGAAATTTTCAATGTCATGATGTATTGTATTAGGTATAACTCTTACTCTGAGCAGTTCCGAGAGTAAAATGAAAGGGTATATTTTTAGGAGAGATGAATTTTTGGGAGAGAAAGGTTTTAGGTTTCTACTTCTTCACCTTGATACAAAAAATGTGTGAATCTTCCTAAGAAAGGAAGGAAGCAATATCAACTTCAAAAATTAACTCTATACAAAGATGTGTAGATCATGCAAAGAAGTAACTTTCAAACACAAACAAAGAGAAAGCCCTTTCGAAACAGCTATTTTCATATAAACATTGAATTAAACGAAAGAAAAATGTTTTCGAAACAAGTGCTTTTATATGAACGCTGAATTATAGGAAAAACACTTTTCTCTATTCTGTTTGTATTCCAAACATTCATATGAGATCGAATCAGATACCATTCACAGGATTCCTACACAATATAACTAATGAAAGAAGTAAAATTTCACTTCCACCCATGTCATCGATGACAGTACGTAAATAACATTCATTCGCTTATCTAATTAAATCCTAGCCATAGGAGTTTTGTTTAAATTGAAAGGGTATATTTATTTTAAGGGGGGATTGATTTTTGAGAAAAAAGTTTTTGGTCTTCCGAGGGTAATTCTAATCATTTACAAATATGTGAGAGGGGAGAGGAGTTAAACTTGGAAAAAATCACGTATAACACAAGCTCTAGGAAAACCCTACCAAATCGACCAAACTGCGAAGTGAATGATCATCAGGTCAGAGAATGCCAGACTCACTAAATGGATATTTATGAATAAGATTTTATAGGGTTATCTTGTATTGGAAAGTGTTGTACTTTTAGATCCCGTTTTAGTGATTCTTGCTGATGGTCCCTTTATATAAGGAACAGAAATCACCAGCAGACACGTTACATCGCTTGGAGGTTTTTCAGGGTCGCACACTATACTTATAAAAATGATGTGTTGAAATATGTTTTCCGCTAACCAGCTGTTGACCCCCTACGAACGACAACCATCAGATGTCAAAACTTGTGGGAGCTAAGGATTAACGAGGTTTTACCTCTCAAGTCATTCATTCATAACATAATAATTTTGAAACATCGCTTTGTTCATAATATTTGAAAGATAATGAAATTACATTATTATCAAAAAATGGTACTTTTTCCAATCACCCGAAATGCAATACTCTTCTCGACGCGCGTTTTCTTAACTAATTTGGGTATTCAGGAGATGAAGTTTGAGTTTTCAGGTGAATTGCGCTTCTGGTGATTGGAAAAAGTACTTGTTTTGAATTTATTCTTCGCCAGATGTTCCAGTTTTACCTTTTATGAATTATTATATTTTTATAAGTGGATAAATAATAGTTCAAAAAACTAAAAAACACGCTTTAATAGCAACACAAACTAAAAAATAGAAAATTATTCGTAACCTATGGCTTGATATAACTAATGATTTTCAATAAGTCTGAAATCAGAATAAATCTAGTTATTTAATCCTGGCGATCCTGATCAGGATAATGAGATGAACTTATGAAATTATTGTATTGTCACCGATTCTTGATGAGTGTACAAAGTTTAAAATACATCTGTCTGTTTAAAGTTAGTCAAAATCGAGTCCAAAGGAGTTGGTTACAAATGAACGAAAAAACAAACATACAAGTGAAATGTTAAAAATTGCCACAATGGTGTGGTGTTTTTAAACTAACAAGCTACTCTACTATGAAATATCGAATTCATTCCATATTTTGTATGTACATAATACGTGTGGAATAATCACGTTTCGTGTTCATCAGTTATCTGAATCTCATGAAACTCAACATTCGAATGTTTCAAATTCTTCTTCACAGCTAAACTGTTGAGGAGTTTCACTGATAATTATAATTTTATGGGAGAAATTCTTTAACACGAATCTAAATTTAGCTGAAAAAACGCACATCGGAAAAAATATTTACTATACTAATAAAAAGCAAACGAATGAACTACAAAAACGGCTGCACATGATCAGGTGAAAAATATCCAGGGAATAATATTTCTTTCACAGATGTTGACAAAAAAACCTTTTAGAAAGTTTTGATAAAAAATGAGAAACTGGAATGCGATTTTGTTTTGTTGAGTGGTGCGTTGTCATATGACTATCATTGTATTGTCAATATTCTATAGGATATTTTGAATTTTTTTGATATGGCCGAACAGTTTACATTCAATGAATATGCAGATATGCATGTATTTTATGGACGAGCATTTTGTAATGCTGCAGAAGCACGTCGTCTGTATTCTGAGCATTTTCCCAATCGAACGGTACCGTCAAGAGAAACATTCGAGCGTGTCGATCGCAGCTTGAGGGAGACAGGTATGTAATAATTGATAATTAATTTGAGCACGTTGTTTTATTTCGATATTATTGTAGGTACAGTTTTGCCAAAACGAGGTGGTGAGGGCGCTCCTAGGACTGTACGTACCGTTGTATTGGAGGAAAATATTTTGGAAGCCGTCGCTGATGATCCTTCAATGAGTATCAGAAATCTATCAGAACAGTTCCATACATCCAAGTCCACTATTCATAGAATAATTAGGGAACAACTGCTCCACCCATTTCACATCCAGAAGGTACATGCCATGACACCTCAAGATTTTCCAGCACGACTGGAATATGCCAATTGGTTCATGGATAGGCAAAGAGAGGATATGACTTTCATTAATCGAGTTTTATTCACTGATGAAGCAGGTTTCAGTAGAGATGGAGTTATCAACTCTCATAATCTCCATATATGGGCCGAAGAAAATCCCCATGGGATATTGCAAACCAAACACCAACGGAAATTGATTTGATTTGATTTGATTTGATTTAATATCGTTTAATGTCTTAAGAACTAACATCTTGTTGACAAACACTTTGTAACTCTAATGCGTGTTACCATACGATAGATACAATATATGAAATAGGGAATAAGCTTTTTTCCATTGGCAGGTACTTATTAAACACTAAGTTACAATGTAAATAATACTAAGTTCAGATCATAGATGAGGGAGAGAGTATCTTATAAATATGTATAAATTAAGTTTTTATGTATAAATAAAATTGTCTTAAAAAATTAAAATTGTAAGATAAAATTAAATTAAAATTAAAATAAGATTAAAATTAGAGTTACAGTTGTATAGATAAAATTAATATTGTATAAATAAAATTAATGTTGTATAAATAAGGTTGTCAATAGAATTAAAATTTGTATAAATAAAATTATTTCGTCATGAGTTTAGTTAATCATCGTAATATTCTGTCAAGTTATAATAAACCTTGTCGATGAGATGATTTTTTAGGTTTTTCCTGAATATTTCATAACTTTCAGATACTCTTATGGACAAAGGTACCTTGTTGAATATTTTTAAACCATTGTAAATAACAGAATTTTTTATTAAAGTCGAGTTTGGTTTTGTAGTTCTAAGCTGATCAACCTGTCGTGTATCATATGCTATGTTACCTTCAGTATATTTGAACTTGTTTTTGTATATTAGGCTTGCTGTTTCTAGAATGAATATCGACGTCAGGGTTAATATTTTAGTCTTTTTGAATAACGGCCTACAAGATTCTGTCCATTGGGCTTTGCAAATGTATCTAACTGCCCTTTTTTGTATTACAAAGATAGAATCGAATAACTGGGATGTGCATGCTCCCCAGAACGCTATTCCGTATCTCAAATGTGCATCTACCAATGCATAGTATGCACATTTGGCCGCCTGGAATCCCAATTCATTTGAAACCACTCTGAGAGCATAACATCCTGAGGCAATTTTTTTTTTAAGGTTTGTTATGTGGTCCTCAAATTTTAGTCTACCATCTATTTGAAGCCCCAAGAATTTCGTAGATGGGTTATCTTCAATCATGGTTTCCCCTAGAAATAGTTCTGCTAGGGTACACTTGAAAGTGACTACTTTGGTTTTTTTTGTGTTGAATGCTAAAAGATTATCATCACACCACTGTTTTACTGTCTTGAGATCACCCTCCACGTTGCTCTGCAGGGTGTTTATATTCTTTTCATGCCACAGAATTGTGGTGTCGTCGGCAAACATTGTGAACCTTCCCTTGATATTTATGTATGCCAGATCATTTATGTAGAGGAGGAAAAGGATAGGGCCCAAGATTGATCCTTGGGGTACTCCACACTTGATATCTAGTATAGAAGAGTGTGTCGATGTCCTGACAAATTGACTTCTTCCTGCTAGATAAGAGCACATCCAATTATATTCCATGCCTTTAAATCCATAATGATGAAGCTTCTGTAGCAGTATTCCATGATTGACGCAGTCAAAAGCTTTCGACAAATCACAGAATACCGCAACCAGAGCTTCCCCATCATTTATGTTTTTATAGGCCATTTCTAAAAAATTAAAAATCGCATCATTTGTGCCCTTTTTTTGTTGAAAACCAAATTGATGATCACTAATTATTTTGTTGGCCTCTAAAAATTCTATTATTCTATACTTGACTAATTTTTCAATTATTTTGGCCAGGGTCAAATTACTTGGGTCTCTTTGATCTCCTCCTTTGGATAGCGGTATGACTACCGCCGTTTTGAGAAAATGAGGGAAATTTCCTGTTGAAAATGAGTGATTTATAAGAGTGGCTAAGACCTCCAAAGCGTTGCCAGGTAAATTTTCAAAAATTTTTATCGATTGACAGTCTATCCCTGACGTTTTTTTATTTTTGAAACTTCTAATTGTTAGTTTGATCTCCTCAGCATTTGTTACATAGAAGTGAAATGATTCTTCAACCTGAATGTTTTGGAGATATGTTGAGGGATCGCGGGATTGCTCAAGTGGTGCTGTTATCTTTTCTGCTATAGTGCAGTAGTAGTGGTTAATTACGTTGGGATCTAGCTTTATTTCTGTATTTTCTTTGTTTTGTTTGCCTCTCAACTGGTTAACAATCTTCCAGGTTTCTTTTGATTTGTTATCAGCGTCATTGATTCTAGAGTGATAATAGTTATTTTTTGCTCTTCTGATAATAGTCCTATATAGTTTTCGGTAGTTGTTATAATAGTCCTCAAAAAAAACGTTGTTCAAATATTTTCTGATGTAATGGAGGGTGCGCATATTTTTAGCAGAAACTCTAATTCCTTTTGTGGTCCAGGGTTTCCTTTTTTAAATTTTAATTTTTTGTTTAGGGAAACATGTTTCGAAAAGGCTGGTCATGTTTGAATAAAAACTTTGGAATGGATCTGCTGCTGATAAGGTATTATTCCAGTCAAAATTTGCACAAAAAGTATTGAATTTTTGAAAGTTACCCCTGCTATATATTCGACCAATTTTTTGTTTTGTTTTCTTTCCTTCAATATCAATTTGTACAGTGCAATATATCGTCTCATGGTCAGATAAGTTGTTTGCATTTACATTACATAATATTTTAGTTTCGTCGAAAGTAGTGCAAAAGTAATCTATTAAGGTTGAAGAATACTGTGAAATTCTGGTCGGCGCGTTTACATGCATCACAAGATTAAAATTTATAAGTAGGTTATTAAGCCTCTGAGTGTCAGCACTATTCTGATCCTCGAAGTTAATATTCAAATCTCCCGTCAGTATGATCTGAGAATTAATAGGTACTTTCGTAAGAAGACCTTCTAATTTATGTAGAAAAGCATTTACATCCGAAGCAGGAGCTCTGTATAAGCAAATCAAAAATGTATTTATTGTTATTATGTGAAGCATTGTAAATTCAAAAACTTTTTCTTCAATGAGTTGGTTATATTTATCTATACTTCTGATTGTAAAGTTCTCAAATAGAGAATCGTGAACAAGGATAGCTGTGCCTCCATGTAAATACTCACTTCTACAAAACATAGACATCGCCCTGTAACAAGGTAGAGGTAGCGGTTCTGTCTTTTTTAGCCAGTGTTCGGTTAATGAAAGAAAATTTGGATATTCGAGTTCTTCCAACAATAATGTGAGTTCATCTATTTTATTACGAACAGATTGAATATTCAAAGTGAAAAAGGTTAAGTACTTTTCGTGACATTTTGCTTTCTGGCTAAAAAAGACGAATGCGTCAAATGTGCCTTTATTTGGAGGTCCGATCTGCTTCTCTCTTCAGAGTAACTTGAAGTTTTGTTTTGTGTTTTTTCCTCATCATAATTATTATTGTTTCGATAGTGCCCGTCTTGTTTCGTGGGGTTGTCAACATTGTCGTGAGCTGGAGAAGGTGTTGATGGTCGTATAGACTCAGCGGTTATCTTGCATGTTGTGGTGTTATCATCCGCGCATTTGAGAAGGGCCTTAGAAAGAAAATGTTTTCCAATGTTGTTTATTGTTCCATTTCTATGATAGTTAGTCCACTTCAGTATTGAGTTT
This sequence comes from Leptinotarsa decemlineata, assembly GCF_025532065.1. Classification (NCBI taxonomy): domain Eukaryota; kingdom Metazoa; phylum Arthropoda; class Insecta; order Coleoptera; family Chrysomelidae; genus Leptinotarsa; species Leptinotarsa decemlineata. The sequence goes on along the minus strand of NW_027412694.1, from coordinate 6,526,236 downwards.
ATGTCCATAACATGTGTTAGATTCAAGTTTCTTATATGTAGTGCCTTGATGAATGATATATTTTCTTGGTATATCTCTTGGGTCCTCCTGGGTCCATATCGTTGATATTGCTTCAGTATGACTACAGTGTTGGTGTTATTGAGACTCACGATAAATTCGTCAATCAATCCAGCGTAGGGTTTACTAGGCCAAAGGCATACAATGTCCTGTCTTGTGAATTTCTTTGCGTTGCTTAGAGCTGTGTTTACAAGCTCTACGTCAGGGGCATTTGGTTTAATAATGACTTCAACACAGTGTTCTGTGGATTGTTTTAGGAGAAACCTCCCCAAGTCTCTACCATTTGTTCCCGTAACCACCAGCATTTTTGGCCTTGTCTCTCTTTCCAATATTGGCTTTTTAATGTTTGTTCCTATGGTTTCAGCTTTAGGCTTTGCTCCTGGTAGGTATGATAGCGTTTGGATCTGTTTGTCACTTGTTTGATTGCTGGTTTGAACATTTGCATCATTTTTGTTGCTGGGGAAATTGGTTGAGTTGTTACTGAGGTTGGAATTGTTTTTACTTCGCTTTAGTACAGATTCATTTGAGGTCGTTGGGTTTGAGATTTCCACCATATTTTGTAGTTTACAGTTCTTTTTCATATCTTTGTTTTCGGCATGTAGGCTGCATGCTTCCTTTCTTAATTCTGTTATTTCCTTGAGATTGGCTTCTCTCTCCCGTGAGAGACATTCTATGGAAGTCATCATATTATTTTTGATCTGAAAGAATTCTTCAATTTCCATTTGCAAATCGGCTATTTGTCTCGTCATTTTATCCACATCTTCTTGAAGTCTTTTACTTTCTCGTACAGTCATCAGATTTTCATGATTCAATTCCGCGAGGACGCAGTCTTTTTCCTTTAGTCTCTTTATTAGATCCTCTTCCACACTTATTGCTTCGTCATGAAAATCTGTAGAGGCTCGTTTTAATTTCTGAATGTGATTTTCTTTTTCTCTATTATCGTGTTTTAATTTGTTTAGCTCTTCCGATAAGTTGTTCATACTTTCCTCCGCCTCTAATCCCATCATCTCAATTTTAGCATCTCTTTCTTCTACATCTCGTTTTAAATTTTTAATAGCCTCCTCCATAGTACTAATCCGTTCTTCCTCTGCTTTGTTCTTTTTTACGCATTCTTTCGAGCAGAGTAATTTCGAACCTTCGATTAATATATATTTTTTTGTCCGGTCGACACAGCTGGAGTGGAACATATTAAAACACTGGATACAGCAAACATTTTGACACTCTTTGTTCTTGCAACATTTGAAGTTTGATGTCATTGTGAACCGGCCCTAATCCTCTAAGTATTGAAACACTTCCGTGTTTAAGCTTTGCCTATAATCACCGTACTAATGAGTTTATCACAGGCAAAAAGTCCGAACTGTTTTTAAGTCACTGATAATTTTTTATGATTTATCGTTAAAATTTGTAGCTTTTGCTTAGATGCACTTTAGGTTACAAATAGCGTTTTTATATGAGAGGTCCGCACTAAGAAGACAATTAATGGTTGCGGGAGCACTAAGTGAAGACACCATGCAAAAATCGCAATTTCTGGCAATCTTTAGACAACAGGAATATTCCAAAATACGGAGAACATAAGACTACACGTCTACACTTCATAGATGTTCTAGTTCAAAATTTCAATGAATGAACTCTTTACTTTACAAAGATGTGTAGATCATGCATAGAAGTTACTTTCAGACACATACTGGAAGAAAAAAACCCTGTCGAAATAACTACTTTCATATACATTTTTATATGAGCATTCAACGTGAATGTTTGGGCTGGTATCATAGGAAACCATCTTATAGGACCATTCGTTCTACAGGACCGATTGAATGGAGAACGTTATTTGGAGTTCATTCAGAACGATTTGAATGGACTTTTAGAACATGTTCCATTGCAAACCCGAAGAGATATGTGGTTTATGCATGATGGCGCTCCTCCTCATTTTAGTTTGATTGTGCGTGACCATCTGAACCATATTTTCCACAATAGATGGATTGGTAGAGGTGGGCCATATTCATGGCCATCGCGGTCTCCGGATTTAAATCCATTGGATTTCTTTCTGTGGGGGCATCTAAAAAGCCTTGTTTACGCTACAGCTATTCACAGAAGAGATGCATTGTTGAATAGAATAACATTACATTGTGAAGCCATACGAAACGACCCTGGAATGCTATTTCAAGTACAGAGAGGGTGTCTTCGCAGACTAAGAAAATGTATAGAGAGAGAAGGTGGTCATATCGAGCAGTTTCTGTAGCGGATTTTTCATTTCTGTTTGCTCTTGAGGCTCTTGAGTTTCGTTAGTTAAACGTGTTTGCATTATAAAAATTCGTTATGAACATTTTACCTATCATTTCCATTTTCCTTAAAAACTAATATTTTCGAATAATGGTAGACATCTCAGGATAAATGCTGTTGAATTAATGTTATCATTATTATTTCTGCTTTGATAATTATTCATTTCAAATAATGGTGGACGAGCAGGTTTGATGTCGTCGAGTGAAACTACATTTTTATCAAGACTCGTTGCTCCGATCGACTTTCCACACGAGTACTTTTATTCATAAAATTGTCCAAGTAACCTTAATTTGTTGAAAAATATTGAAAAATATCTGTCATTTCAAAGTTTTGGGGTGTGGACCATCGGGGGTAGTCCGTTCCTGACTTTGTAGCAAAACAACTGACTCCTGCATGAAAGCTCATCGAAGGAATTCATTTGTTTAGTCAATTACCAAAATTTGGATGATTTTGAATATTCACTTGAAAAGTTATCAAACAAAAACATTTTTCATTTTGTAACTTCGAGGGCCCGTTACTTGGTAACGAAGGATTTTAGGAAAAAAAGTTATATGAAGTACTGGTGATATTTTGACCCCATCTATACATTCCCGAGAGGAAAAGAGGAAGTCCAGGGACACCCTGTATAATTTGAGGTTATATTGTAAAGTAATAACAATTTTGTTCTTTCACACAATTTTTACATTGATAAAAACTTCATTTCAAATCTTTTTTTGTTAACAAAATCAGATATCATTTGTCCTGGTTGTCTGCATATAAATTGCCTAAATGACTTTTTAAAGTGGTAAAATAGATAGATATATAGATTTATTAAAGCTTTCAATTTGAACAATTGATAAAACTCAAGTCATAAAAATGATTACATTAACAATACAAATGTCTTAAATATTAATATAAATAAAAGCTTGTGGTATAGGTAAATACAATAAGTATATGAAAATGACAGGAACAAATAAGTAAATATCACAGATAAAGATTGATGAGTAGAATGTATTATGTAATATTGAAGTTACTAGGGAGCTTGAATTTGATACAGACTGAAAATAGTTATTTGTCCATGAATTCTTGTAATGAATATGGCTCAATGTCACACAACAGATCGAAAACACTTGTTTTAAAAATTAGTCTTGTCCGATCTTCTTTGATAATCAAGGGTAAATTGTTGTAGAATTTAATTGATGCGTGATGCGGCCCATGCTCTGTGTTTTTCAATCTATGTTCAGGAACAATATAAGTGGATTTCTGTCGGGTGGAATACTCATGCCTATATTTGTCATCTTCAAAATTCGATTTGTTCTCGTTTATAAAAAGTACACAAACATAAATATATATAGCATTTACAGTAAGCATTTTGTTACCCTTGAAGGTACCACGACAAGTATCTGTGTAATTCATATTGAACATTGTTTTCAATATACGTTTCTGCATTATGAAAATACATTCCAGTTGTGTACTCCCTCCCCATACTAATATTCCATATTTCAGCAGAGGATAAACAGTCCCATAATATGCGGTTTTAAGTGCATCGACTTTCAAGTGACGTCTCAACACTCGAATTGTATAACACTTATTTGCTAGTTTTTTTACAAGATAGTCAATATGTCCCTCATAATTCAGTTCATCATCTATATAAATTCCTATATAAATTTCTATTCCTCCGGAATAGAAATATTCATGTGAACATTTTTAAACAAAATGCAGTATGTTTTAGATGTGTTTAACAATAACTTGTTGGTATTGAAATATGTGGATGCTATAAAAATGCTATTTGAAATGGATTTTTCCAAGTTGAGGTTCCTGTTTACTGGTACAATGAGATTGGAATCATCTACATAGTTCACAACTTTAGTACTTGATTTTTTGTAAATTTCAGAGAAATCATTTATGTATATAATAAATAGTAAAGGTACAAGTACACTTCCCTGTGGTACGCCTTTTCCTATTTCAGTGAAGTCTGAGAAAAATTCATTATTTCGTTGCCTAATATGTACTTTTTGCTTCCTGTTACTCAAATACGATTTCAAGAGATCCAAAGCATTTCCTCTTATTCCGTAATTGAAAAGCTTTCGAAGTACAATGGAATGATTAACACAGTCGAACGCTTTACTGAGGTCCAGGAAGACGCCACAGGCACAAGAGTTTTGTTCAATTAAATATTGAATTTCATCCAGAAACTTGCACATAGTTGTTTCGGTACTTTTCCCTTTAAGAAAACCATGTTGGAAATCATTGAACAAGCCATGTGCCACAAAACAATTCGTAATTCTCATTGACATAATAACTTCAAATGGTTTGGAGAAAGCTGTTAACAAACTTATTGGTCTGTAATTATTCATGTCATTTTGTTCACCTTTTTTATATATGGGGATAACTACGGCCAGTTTCATTTGTCTATACCACTGCTCATTTTATTTTTGAGTTTATAGCTGGATTGGATTATTTCTTCTTCACTCACTGGATAGAGAAATATCGAGTTGTGGTTTGTTTTACTAGGGGTAGGATTTTCCCTGTTATGAAAACTCTCGATAGCTGGTGCAGAGTTTACAAAATGGACATTAAAATCATTCGCTATAGATTCACTCCGTCCCCATGAGTATTAGATAAAACAGTGTTGCTATTTCCTGCCTTGTTGTTGAGGGTATTTATCACATTCCAGGTGGTTCTTGATTTGCTGTCACTTTCTTCAATCATATTTTTGAAATAGTCACTTTTTGATTGATTCAAAAGTGGTCTGTATGATTCCCTGTATATATTTTTGAATTGTTCATTACCAAGAGCCATTACTTGCAAGGTGCTTACTTTTTCTTTCATCTTTCTGATTTTTTCATTCAACATCCACTTTTTGTTTGAGTCGTCCTATTTCGGATATAAAATTGTCAATAGTACTTTCTGAAAATAGTCTTTTATAAATGAAATTGGAATTTTTGGTACATTTTTTGATTCAATGGTTATAAGTTGGGCTCGATGGTCTGAGAGGCATGAGTCTATACCATTTGAGGTATAGTTTAGTTCCTTTCTGATAATAATATCAATACATGTTCCAGATCTGTTGGTTACACGAGTGTGTTCATTAAGAGTTAGGACAGCGTCAAAACAGTTCAAGATATCTAAGAATTTAGATTTATCTTTTGATTCTAACATAAAATTCAAATTAAAGTCTCCAGCTATAATGAACAAGCCATTACTTCTTGGGAGTAAGGAAAGTAAAGAGAACATTTTCTCAAAAAACAATGAAAAATCACCATTTGGGGGGCGATGTATACATACTATAAGGTATATAGAATTGTCCAGATGAAATTCAGCACCAGCACACTCAAAATTGTTTGTGATTGATAAGTCACAAATATCTTTTCTCGAATGACCTTCAATAAAATCCTTGCAGTAAATAGCAACACCCCCATGTCTACCTTCTTCACGACAAAAACTAGATATTAATTTATAACTATTTACACCAATAACGTTCAGTTCATCTTCACAGCACCAATGTTCGGTGAGGCATAAGAAATGTATATCATAATCCATTAAAAATATTTCTAGTTCATTTGTACTGGTTCTCAGGCACTGAATGTATTGATGTAGAAGACTTTTATTGTTTGATGGAAGAGTCAAGGAATTTTCAGCTGGAATAGAATTTGAGATAATCTGGGGTATAAAAAGTTTTATACATTGGTTTCACAGAGGGTTTCCTCTAGCTGAGAGAGCCGTGGATACAAGATAGTATCCAGTGGCGCATTTCCATCATTTCCTCCTATTATATATCCATTTTCTCTGTGTTCGGATATGTGGAGGTCCTCTGAATTTATCTTCTCACTATTGGTTGTTTTTTCCACCTTTTTTACAGTAGATTTCATATTAAGGCTAGTTTCAATAAAATTCGCTATTGCCCTGCTCAAAAAGTATGTATCTGTTTTCCTCAGGTCATAGCCATTACTAAAATAGTTCGATTTCCTGAGGTAATTATATTATTGCACTCAAATACATGTGTTGTTGGCGACTGCAAATTATGAATTGCCTTTAATGAATATAAATTAATTTCATAAATCTTATTGTTTTTACCCTTATTGAAACAATAAGGTTCAGTCATGGTGTTCGTATGTGTCAAAGTATTTAAAAAACATTTCATTTTTTTCACATCAGTGATCTTGGACCATAATAGTAGAATTTCTGACTCCGTCAGATTGTATGCATTTTCCTGTGCAATTTTTAGCAATTCGTCGGTGCAAGCAGTTGTTTTTATCAAAGCCTGGATTGTATAGTTTTGATGGGTTTCATTATCAAGATTCTTGGCCAAATATTTACCATGGTAATTAGAAATGATAATTATTCTCTGTTTGTTTTTGTAACGTCCAGATTCTTTGGACGTTTTACTAGTGTCTGCTTTGAAAGTGTGAAAAATTGAGTCAGGTGGGTGCAGCATGACCTGTGTTCCTTGATCACATGTATTAATTTCCTGTTTATCGACGCCACTGGTTTGTTCATCTGTTATTGTGGATTTATGAATATATATGACACTAGTTTGAGTACTTACAGAGTTTCGTGGTTCTTTTACAATAATCTGTTTTTGCAATTCCTTTATCTCATCTTCCATTTCTTTCACCGTATTTTTTTGAGTTTCTAACAGGATATTCAAATCAGTTTCCATGTCCATAGCTTGTTGCAGATAATGATCCTTTTCTTTTTTCAGCTTATTAATATATTTTTTATTAATCTCACCTTCCTCAACTAGTTCATTTATTGTTTTTTCCAGCATGCTGGTTTCTTCCAACTGGGCGGGTACACTATTATCTTTACAGCAGATTATTTTGTTTCCATTCACAGAAGCTACTTTTTTCTTTAAATTTGTTAACAAACAACTTTTATGGAAAACACTTGAACACTTTGTGCACACATATTGCAGTAAAGGTTTATTTTTACAACATGTATAATTGCAAGTCAGAGAGCACTGAGATTGTGTTGTTCCTGCCATGACTCGATACGACGATACTGTAAATATATTAATGTTTTTTATTGTATTGGGAATAGTATTTTATAATGTTGGAGCTAGATAAGTATACGTATGCTGTAAAAGTGATTTTTGTTAACTAGTTTAGTGATCCAATAATTTTTCTGAAAAAGGGGGTTGGTTTGGTAACAGGATCAATTTTTTTCTTAAAAAAACAATTGTATTCTTGCCGACGTTTCGAATTTAACTAAATTCTTCTTCAGGGCTCGAAAAGTAGTTTTTTCATGTTGATGATAATACTATTTTAAAAATCATCAGACATATTAGATACGTATTTGAAAAATAAAAATAATAAACACATTGCAAACAACAAATTTTCGAGACAACACCAACACAAAAAGACATGAAACAAACGATTTTTGTGTTAATGGAATTATATGACGATTTTTTTCGAGTGATAATTGTGTGACGGTAAGAGATAACTTTTCTTCTCGTGGTACATTAAAATTACATTGAAATAAAAGAGTTGACGAATGTCAAAAACACCGGCCTCACAAAGCAAATTGTCTGTAGGAAAGCGTGAACTTTTCGAATGGGCACAAATATCTGGCCTTCAGAGAAGAACAAAAGGTAATCAAATGAATGTACCTTGAGAACTCAAGATAAAACAGATAAAGCAGTACAAACAAATTTGTGCATTTGGAGTATAGCTAGAAATCAGGTGAGATTTTTCATACTTTTGAACTTTGGATGTTTTATACTTTGCATGTCATTATTTCGAACTGATATGTCTGATCCGGCTTTCGATGAAACAACAACTACTACATCCAAAACAAACACTTTTCCCAATGATCAGAAATGCAATACTCTTCTCGATGCGCGTTTCACCAACCAAGTTGGCGTCTTAGGGAGATGAAGACGCCAATGGTGAAACGGTTGGTGAAACGCATGTTGATGGTAATTGGAAAAATATTTGTTTTGGATTTATTTTACGATAGAGCTTCCAGTTTTACCTTTCAAAATCTACTACCATAGCGCATTTCTGAAGTTTTTAAAACTGCATCCAGATTCTGTGAATATATCATTATTTTTGAGACTACAAATATTGCATCTCCTTCCAGAAATTTCTGCAGTTTCATTATTTATTCATTTTATGAACACTCGCACGTTGCCTGCCATACCAATTTGGGATCAATGTATTTTCAAACCATTCCTCAAAAATATTAGCTTCCATGTTCTTATGATAGTCAAGTTTTTTCCACATAATTTCAAAGAATTCAGAACCCATCCTTTACTTCCTTGACAATGATTAGTAGCGATCCTTTGTTTGCAAGCATGTTAGGCCTACACATTCTCGAACCAGCAGTCCACCCTTTCGTAACTGTGTTGTGTCATACCAAGTTTCGTCCAAATAGAAAATTAGCCATTTTTCTTGACTATATTCAGTTATCTGTTCCGAAAATTTGTTACACAATTCCACTATTCTTCTGCTTTCCATAACTGCTTGACGTTTGTTTATTATTTTAAATCTAAATCCTAGTTTATTTATCCAATTCTGAAGAGTTTTGTCACAACAGATCACGTTATGGCCGTAAGTATTCAATTTCTTTCTTATGAGTAACAATCCTACATTGTTTTTTTAATGATGTTATTAGATGAACATCTAAAGGTTTTGGTAATCCCGTATCACATCGCGTCTTGCGTTAATTAGGTTTGTTTTTGACTATTTTACATACAGTTGACACAGGAATTTCGTTCAAATCTGATGTTGCTTGTAATAGTTTGTTTCCCTCGAAACCAAACTGGAGATGTAGATTATTATACAGTGTGTCCACAAAGTATGGAATAAATTCGATATTTTCAAAATCAAAGGTTGTTTTACAAAAACCTGAAATAAGTCGATTTTTAATTTTAATATTCTACATTTTACAACCAAATTTCATTATACAGGGTGATCCATATTAATGTGATGACGTTATCGGTAATTTGTTTAACTGCAACACCCTATATTCGGTGTCAGTTTTAGATACTCCGTATCGAGCTGATTCCGAAAAGGTATGATACTTGGGGTCCAACGGACAGAATTTGAAAGATGTACGCTTAGAAAATACATTTTATTGATATCTATTAAAAGTAGAAATTAAATGATTATTTCATATTTTTTCTAATGATTAACTTAACACTGGGAAAGTAATCCAGTAATAAATACATGACTTTATTTTAAATGTTCGAAGTGTAGTCCTTGCTGTATTTAACAGTAATCTAAACGTTGAATGAATTCTTGTTCAACCTTATTTACGGTTACTTGAGAAATTAAATTGTGGTTGAACCCACCATTTAATGTAAAACTGGCTTCATCAGAAAAAATTTATATTTTTTACGAGGAGACGGTCTCGGTGACAGTTATCCATCATGGCTTCAAAAAATTCTTTCTATCTGGATCATCCTCGTTCAATTCCTGTAGAAATTCGATTTTAAAGGAATCCCATTTTTCCAATTTTAATACTTTGTGTAGTTGTTTTACTGACATCAAAATCACGACTAACCTTACGAACAGAAGTGTGCACATCTTCTTCAAAAGCAAGTAGAACATCTAGTTTTGTATCATCATTTACAGAAGGACGACCTGATTTGCGTGCATTTTCAACTGTACCAGTTTCTCGAAATATCTCTTCAATCTTACTTATTGCTGACTGTGTTATGCGTCTTTTTGGATATTTTTCATTAAATAAGTTACACACTTCCATTTGACTTCGCGATCTGTCTCCATAGCCAATCATAATAAGTATTTTAATTATTTGCTTTACACTTAAATTCATTACTACTTCAAATTAATTCGAAGCAATACTACAGAAAATTCACGAATTAATACAACCACTACTGTCCTATTCAACAGTTACTGAACGTCAAGCGAAATAATGACATTTCACAATAACAAAAAAAACTAGTCGTCTAGTTTTTTGAAATTAATAAGAAATACTTGTTAGCACGGTTTCTGTCAACTACAGCAAAGAGTCATGTTTTTATTACTGGATTACTTTCCCATTGTTAAATTTATCATTAGAAAGAAATATAAAATAATTAATTAATTTCTACTTTTATTAGATATCAATAAAATGTATTTTCTAAGCGCACATCTTTCAAATTCTGTCCGTTGGACCCCAAGTATCATACCTTTTCGGAATCAGCTCGTTGCGGATTATCTAAAACTGACACCAAATACAGGGTGTTTCTTTTGAAATAATTGCCGATGACGTCATCACCTTAATATGGATCACCCTGTATAATGAAATTTTGTTGTGAAATGTAGAATATTAAAAATAAAAATCGACGTGTTTCAGGTATTTGTAAAACGATCTTTGGTTTTGGAAATATCGAATTTAATCCATACTTTGCGAACACATTGAATACATTGAAACATACTCTCTGTGTTTCAATATTCAAATGCATCCGAATCTTATTCACTGGTATCTATTTTTCGCATTGTTCACCAGCGCTATTAGAATCACTACACATGAAAAACTTTGAGTTGTTATCACATTCGTTATTACTGTTAGTACTTGTCCAAGGACACCACAGTTTAAACAGAGACCAAAAATTTTAAGTTATTATATCTACAACAATATCGAATTTCAACATTCAAATCGCGATCAGTTCCTGAACTGAACATTGACAACATGACTCTTCTAACCATCCTCACATTCTATTGATCACCATAACATGAATTCAAATTTAATTTTATGACTCTTCTGCCAATCATAAAAATCGGTTAGTAAAAATTATCTAATTCGAACCTCCAATTCTTCAGTCCTCGTGGACTAGTTCGTAGCGGCATTATTTCTCTGCCTTTGAGATGCCGATAGCTTAAACTATTCACAATAAAGATTACTTCGACTATATCTAATTGAAGCACTATCAGATCGGATCAAACCCTGACGTCATCTTCTGTTCCACGGAAAATTGAAAATAACTCAGATATGCCTAATTTATATGCTTTTCATAGAAAGTACTGGAAATGTCAATGGAAATTCAGAAGTTAAAACAATTTTAGGTGTAAATTTAAAAAAAATCTACTAGCTATTAATGCAAATGTTCCATATTTTTGTTACTCACCGTATACATTCAACTATCAAATCATACGAAATTGAATGTTTGAATTGAATACATTTTTTACATTTGAATCATATATGCCTATGGAACAGCTACCTGAAAATGATTTATTATTCTGTTGCTCAATAGCACCGACTATTCTTTTTCATTGACAGGAATTGTTTTCATACCTGACTTACTACGGGGCATTTTTAGAAATTTATCTGGAAAGTGAAACAAACCCATGCAGTAATTTACACTGAAAATTTTTTGCCAAAAAAATTATCCTATCAAATTTGTCTATTTCTAGTCATGTGTGTCGAAATAACCAATGAAACCATCATTACACTGATAACTACCCATGGATAGTTTTCACGGGTAGTTATCACTTATGTCATGACATTGCTAAGCAACAATATGAATTGGATGGAAATCGTACTCTCGAAGAGCTTGCATTAATACTCAAGGATTGGGCAATTAATATGAGAAAAAAGGATAGCACAGAGTTTAAGGAGGCTACTGTTAAAACCGTATGGAATATAACAAGCAAATTATTACAAGAAAAGTATTACAAGGAGTATAATATCATGCTAGACCCCTTTAAAAGTGTTGCATTCAAACAAGCGCGGAATGCACGCGACGCAGCACGAAGAAATTTACAAACAGATCCCACTAAACGCAAAACAAGCTCAGTACCATTAACTTCAAATGAAATGAGTAAAATTATAAACTTTTGGAATGAAAATACCCCTATAGGACTCCTACGCAAATTTTATCACATAGCAGCGGTGGAATTGGCTTGGAGAGGTGGTGAAGGTGCTGCTTGCTTAGTTGATTATTTTCATATCGAAAAGGACAATGCGTGGAAACACCTATGCAGTAACCGAGGCAAATACAGCAAGATCAACGGAATATCATTATACGAATTGTTCTTTTAATAACTGTGTGTTCAATAAATAATTTTGTTCGAATTGCAAAAAATTTTCTCACCGAATATCCCTCGAACATTGACAAATAACTCATAATTTTATCACAACTTCCTCAAGCACGTTATTTTAGGTAACATCCCTCCGCCTTCGGGATGTTACCAAATAACGTGCTTTCGAAAACTGTGATAAAATTATTTCGTTAGTTATCAATGTCCTTGGGATATTATAGCTGAAAAGTGAATAGGAGATGAATCTTGCATAAGATAGTAACCCGATACGATCTAAGGTTCAAGACCCATTTATGATCAAAGGCACAACCTCAGGCTGCATTCAAGTTTCATCCGTTTCCGTGATACATTGACACAAAAATATTGCATTGATCATTAAGCTAAGACAATCTTTCTCGACAGTGTGATACCGAAATAAAAAATTATTCATGACTAAACTTGTTAACAGATAATGATTTTGCAAAATACCTATTTCACGCGTAGAGAAATTTTTGTTTCTAGAACCACATTGTGTTTGAACAATTCCTATTGAGTGCCATCTATGAAACAATAGAGAATACTACTTTTATTTAGCCTACTGAAAATTTGAGCTCGTAACTACAAAAAGTGAATTTATCAAAGGTACAGACCGGTCCGAGTTACAACATCTTTTCCCATTTTTGAGAGTATTTTACATACTTTCACAATTTTGCGCCCGAGCCCCTGATTATGTTTTAATATGATACTGTATATTCCGGACGAGAATACACGTCGGTTAGAACTCAATCTGAACCCCGCAAAGTTTGGCATTACAGATCTGCTGAGTGGGAGGATCTTCAAGACCATTTCAGAAATGTTCCCTGGATGTTTGTTTCAGCTCTCATAATGCATCAATTTGTACTTCTGAAGACATGGAAGTTAATCTATCATCCATGGATGCATATATTCATTTTTCAATGAAACGAACTTCTAACGGCAAATCTTGGTTCAACAAAAATTGCGACTCCAACCCTCTCTTTATTGTATATCAACGACAGCACACTTGTCTCGTCATTCCATTTGGATTCCAGGACATCGGCTGCAAACCTTCATCGGCAGCAGGAGCTTTCATATCTTAATGAGTATTTAGAAGTTATTTAGAATTGGGGTGAAAGTAACCAGGTTCAATTCAATGCCACAAAAACCCAGGCATCGGTTTTCTCAAAGAAGATAAATGTCTCTGAACCGGATATAATAATGTCAGGTCAGACAATTCCGCTTTCTGCTTCGATAAATTTGTTGGGGGCTAAAATGAATACCAATATGTTTTGGCACAATCATGTCGCTGGAATCGCAAAGGTTGTTTCTAAAACGCTTGAAACACTGTTCCAAACGAGATACTGTACACACCTTAGCTGCTAGTGATGCTTTACCAGGCTCAGATCAGAACATCTTTGGAGTGTCATTCTCATGTATGGAGCTCTGCCCCTAAGCATGCTCTGAAGCTACTGGATTGCAGATTCAGGCCATGTTAGTCAACCGTGATAGTCTGGAACATTGCAGAGAGGTTGGAGATTTGTCTCTCTTCTATATATACTTTCGCAAATCACTGGCACATATGATTCCAATAAGAGCGGTAAATATCAAAAATATGCGACGGACTGTGACTGCTTATCGTTGTGAGGCTTGACAGTACACCTCGAACTTCACTGCTTAAGAACTCTTTTCATTTGGCAGAGGCACCACTCTTAGAGCGCCTTAAAGAATTTTATGTAGTGCTTGCTTTGTCCTTAAAAAAAAAACAAAAAATTATGCACATCAATCAGCTCTTTTATACGATTCAACTTCAGAGGCGAGTTCGACCATATATTTATTGATAATGACTCTCAGTATAAAGTATGGAACACATTTATTGCTAGCCTTAATAAATATAAAAAATTGGATAAACATTAAAATAAACCATGGTGAGGTAACCAAAAACAATTGTATTTCATGTGATAGATAGTCTCATTTCGTTATATACCTTGAGCAATTTCTCAATAGCAGCCTTGGATCCTTCATACCTTGATATATAATATTCACGATCGGTTGTTATCATCAACATGCGCCACTTGATATTGATAGGGACAATTTTTTGCAGGTAATGTTCCAGACCCTCCGTGGAACTTAGTAAACTTATTTTTTTTGCTCCTTCTCTGATCATCTCATACTCGACTTCGTTGCGAAATGTTTTTGAAGAGAAGTATTGATGTTTGGATTGGCACACTAACTTTTCCAGTATTTCTAAATACTCCAAATTATGTTCAAGCGTCGACATTTTATCTTATATACTATACGGAAAACTTATACCAAGTTGTTACTGAGTAACAATGCATTTGTAGTTCGTTAGCCTTCTCTATTTATATGGTTCAGGTAAATGGTTCTTCAGGAACTCGTCAACCCCATTAATCTCCATTTTCATTACCTGGTACAGGTAACAGAAATGTTACAGAATTGCCTATTAGAAAGTATGGTCAAAAGTTGTCTGGAAATTGATTGTTCTCAGATATAGAATATATACTTTATAAACTGGAAATATGATGTTACTGAAACTTTGAGAAATTTGACGTGTCTTATCAATGTTGTGTTCGATATTTCATACCGTCATGCGGCGTTTCCAATTGAATGGACATTTATAATGCATTTGTTAAGGAAACAGACTATAATTGAGAATAATCAGAAACCATTTTCCAACGGAATACCGGATATCGTTGTATTCTAACTGGAACCAAAATTTCAGCGATCTCTTTGTCGGAGTCATTGGAGTGTATTTAAAAATGAAACTGAAATCAGTAGAGTGAAATAAGGGCTTTCATTTCATGTAGTGATTACAGATTATCGGTCAATAATTCAAGTTATTCAGGATGTCCCTGGGTTTCCTATTTTTCTTTCGGGAATATATAGATGGGGTCAAAATATAACCAGCACTTCATATAACTCTTGTTCCTAAAATCCTTTGTTACCAAGTTAAAGGCTCTCAGAGCCCGTAACGAAGGAAAAATGTTATTCTTTTATAATTTTTCAAGTGAATATTCAAAATCAACCAAATTATAAATGAATTGCTTTGATGAGCTTTCATGCAGGAGTAAATTGTTTTGCTTTAAAGTCAGGAACGGACTAGCCTCGATGGTCCACACCCCAAAACTTTGAAATGACATTTTTTTCAATATTTTTCAACCAAATTAGGTTATTTAGACAATTTTCTGAATGAAAGTACTCGTGTGGAAAATCGATCAGAGCAACGATTTTTGATGAAAATGCACTTTTTTTCGACGACATCCAACCTGAGATGTAGCAGAAATAATTATGATAACGTTAATGTAACAACACAACAGGGATACTGCAAATGAAATATCAATGATAGATTCGTGATGTTTTTTAACTAACAAGCTACGCGAATATCGAATTCAGTCCATATTTCATATTCATTAATACACTATAAAGGGTATTACAAAAACGGCGACACGTGTTTCGATATACAATAGCTTTCTGAAGCGCTTGAAAAAGCTAGTTTAATTATGGATTTTCATCAAGTATCGACCAGTTCTATTCACTTGAATGTTTCAAATTCTTATTCACAGCTGAAACGTTGAGGAGTTTCACTGATAGTTTAATTTGATGGAAGAAAATCCCTAACCCGATAAATTTATCTGAAAAAACACACATTTACCTATACTAACAAAAAGCAAACGAATAAACTACAAAAACGGCGGCACATGTATAAAATATCCGGTGAATAATTATGTTTCATTTCTTCCACAAATGTGGAAATAAAATACTTGTAGAAGAAATAAAATAATTGTGATAAAAAATGAGAAACTAGAATGCGATTGTGTTTTGTTGATTTGTGCGTTATCATTGTATCGTCAATATTCCAAAAAATATTTTGAAGTTTGTTGATATGGCCGAACAGTTTACATTCAACGAATATGTAGATATGCGTGCATTTTATGAACCAGCATTTTCTAATGCTGCAGAAGCCTATCGTCTGTATTTCGAGCATTTTCCCAATCCAACGATACCGGCAAGAGAAACGTGCTTGTTTATTAAACACACAGATTCCAGTATAAATAATGCAGTTACCGTTAGAATATTATGTTTTTTGAAGAAGGTTCTACAGGAGTCTCTTGGTTTAAGGTTTCCTGTATACCTTATAGCCCTTTTCTGTGAAATTAGTAGACTTTTGAATAAAGTTGCACTGCATGCTCCCCAAAACGGTATTCCGTACGTAAGTGAGAATATATGAGTGCAAAGTAGGCCATCTTTGCAGTGCTAAACCCCAATTCTTTATAAATCACTCCAACCGCATAACAGCCAGAGGAGACTTTTCTAGTGAGTTGTTTAACATGATCCACGATTCTGGTCAATGAAGACTCCTAGAAATTTTGTGTTATTTTTAAATTCCAGTGATCTGTCTTAAAAAAAAGTTCGTTGATTGAGAATCTAAATGACAATAAATTTGTTTTAGTTAAGTTAAAAGATGAAATGTTTGAATCACACCAATCTTCAACTTTTTTCAAGTCCGCAGAGATTATTTTGTGCAACTCACAAGTGTTTTTATGATTCCAAAGTATGGTAGTGTCATCTGCAAATAAAGTGAACTTCCCAGACATATTAAGCTTGGTGAGGTCATTAATATATAATAAGAAAAGAATGGGACCTAACACAGAACCTTGTGGAACTCCAGAATTAATTTCCCTTTTTTTTTTTAAGTTGAGTTGTTTTGACCATTTGCGTCCGTCCCATTAAGTAGGAATCGAACCATTTGTGAGTTACTCCTCTGCATCCATAACGTTGGAGCTTTCTCAGCAGTATTTTGTGATCAACGCAGTCGAATGCCTTTGACAGGACACAAAATACTGCGGCAGTCTTTTCACCGACATTTATCTCAGAATAAACTTTATTCAGAAATGAGAAAATAGCATCATGCGTATTTTTATTATTCTGAAAGCCGAATTGATTTTCACTGATGATGTTATGCTTATTTATGAATCCAAGTAGTCGTTTTTTAACAAATTTTTCAATGATTTTTGCGATGGTTGGTATGAGAGATATAATGGATAATTAATTGGATTATGTTGTTTTATTTCGATATTATTGTAGGTACCGTTTTGCCTCCTAAGGTTGTGCGTACTGTTGTATTGGACGAACATATTTTGAAAACTGTCGCTGATGATCCTTCAATGAGCATCAGAAATCTATCAGAACGGTTCCATACATCCAAGTCCACTATTCATAGAATAATTAGGTTACAACTGATGCACCCATATCACATTCAGAAGGTACATGCCATGACACCTGAAGATTTTCTAGCACGACTGGAAAATGTCAACAGGTCCATGAATAAGCATCGAGTTTCATTCACTGATTTTCAGTAGAGATGAAGTTATCAACACTCATAATCCCCACATATGGGCCAAAGAAAATCCCTATGAGATATTGCGAACTAAACACCAACGGAAATTCAACGTGAATGTTTGGGCTGGTATCATAGGAAACCATCTTATAGGACCATTCGTTCTACATGACCGATTGAATGGCGAACGTTATTTGGAGTTCATTCAGAACGATTTGAATAGACTTTTGGAACATGTTCCATTGCAAACCCGAAGAGATATGTGGTTCATGCATGATGGCGCTCCTCCTCATTTTAGTTTGATTGTGCGGGACCATCTGAACCATACTTTTCACAATAGATGGATTGGTAGAGGTGGGTCATATGCATGGCCACCGCGGTCCCAGGATTTGAGTCCATTGGATTTATTTCCGTGGGGCATCCAAAAAGCCTTTTTTACGCTACACCTATTCACAGAATGTTGAATGGAATAACATTACATAGTGAAGCCATACGAAACGACCCTGGAATGCTATTTCAGGTACATAGAGGGTGTCTTCGCAGAATATGAAAATGTATTGAGAGGTAAGGGAGTCATATCGAGCCATTTTTGTAGCTGATCTGTCATTTCTGTTTGCTCTTGAGGCTTGCGATTGATATTTACACTATGAGTTTCATCAAGCTAACATGTTTGCATTATATAAATTCATTATGAACATTTTACCTATCATTTCTATTTTCATTCAAAATTATTTTTTTCGAATGAAGATAGACATCTCAGGTTGGATGTCGTCGTACAAAAGTGCATTTGTATTAAAAATCGTTGCTCAGATCGATTTTTCACAAGAGTACTTTTATTCAGAAAATTGTTTAAATATCTGTCATTTCAAAGTTTTGGGGTGTAGACCATCGGGGGTAGTCCGTTCGTGACTTCCAAGAGGAAAATTCAGAGACACCCTGTATATATAGTTATAGTTATCGAAAAAGCACGTTTGAAATATTGCTATCAATCAGTTCCAAACGTAAACTGTTATGCATTTATGAATAATAGTCATTGATAACGTGCTTACTACACGTTATCAACGTTGCGAAGTTAACTTTTCTTCATCATTCAACAACTATGTACGACGTCATTCGACTACAATCACTCAAATATAGACTGCTATATAGTCAGGCTCAATTTCAATAACTTAAATGATTTCATGAAGCTTGGCGGTATTTAACATTTGCCGAAAACTGGTTCACTAGCGTAACTTGATTACTTTGAATTTCTGAAAACTGTAAAACTTGATTTGACTAAATAGGTGACAGTTTTTGTCTCCAATCGCATCGATAGTTACGTAGGTCATGCTTATTTCAGAATCCCCAAAATCACTGACAAACCCGCGGGCAGAAAGATCATTATTTATTGTAATATTTAACTAAATTTGTTACCATATCTATATATAGAGGTCTCAGTATGACATCACTGAGGTTCGATAACTTTATCGATTCTCCTTATCCTATTAATCAGCTGATTTTTAAAGTAATTCAAATTGACAGATGATACAATCTATCATTTTGTATAATGCTAACCAAAAAGTAGTCTTTTAAAAATATCCACAAATAGTTTATTCATTTTGAAAGTTTCTGTAACAAATGTACATTTCTTTTCAATGATCACGTTCATAAACTCATTCAAGCACTATGTGCAATACTATTGAATCGTTCTTAAACGTTCTCTATAAAACACTGACTTTGATACGTTCAGAAACACGCTATGAGTCAAGATGCACAAAAACCCCGGTGTTTCAACAGATTTGCCTTCGTTTTGTCAAAAAGTCTAAATACGAGAAATGAGATCGACCAAACTTTGTACACTTGTTGATAGATGCTGCCAGAATCGAAATCTGTCGCGTTCATTATGTTCAGATCTTCAATTCATGGACCATGATGTAAAAAACATCTTTCAACTGATATAATTTTATTTCCGAATGTAAACAACATTGAAAATGGAAGTACCAACTTGACATTAGTAAAGCAGTGTCACTTGAGGTGTACTTAGCACACCTTTAATTGAATCTCTTCATTATTCATCAAGAGTGTCGCAGGACGAGAGATTTTGATAAAATATTTTACATAGGGTGTTACACCATGTATATATGCTCTGAGTAAACTCTGCTTGCGCTGCTGTCAAAACGAATAAAGTCGTACTCTGATACTTATATGATATATTACACACAAAATTCAACAACAACATTTGGTGAATACTGCATCATGATGATTTCTTATGCATTCAATAGTACAATTAACTCTAAATACGATTTTTCCATTAATTCATATATATATATATATATATATATATATATATATATATATATATATATATATATATATTAACACCTGACACTCGTTATTTATATGCGATATGGTGTTTGAACGGTTATTCCGAGAATTGAATCTACTGTACTCCATCAACAGTAGTGAGTTAATGAATAGAATCAATGTATTTACTTAGTTAATCGAAAGAAAAAAGAAACACCCTTTATATCAACCAATGAACACTATCCACACAATTATGAAAATCGCGTGACCTGTATTCAGATGCAATGAGAACGATTAATATTTACACCGTTTTATGGCAATCCAACAAAACATTGAAACTGGATAGCAAAGAAGGCATCATTCCATCCGGAAACTTGTAAGAAATTCAACTATTTTACGGACAGCTCATTTAATCTTAAGATTCGAGATCAAAAAGAGCAGGAGCAGAACTCCTGAATCAACTCAGCATAACCACCTTAACATAACATCATACTTTTTTAGTATTTTTTAGCCTTTTTCTTTTTGATTCGTGACTCATCTGCATTTCTCGGCAAATTTCTCTTGAAGAAACCCTTTTCTCAACCTCAATCATAGCAAGAACGTTAATCTCTGGCTCCTTCCTCATTGATGATAAACTTCTGTTCTGCCTCTCGATTTCCCTCCTACCAAAAACGATTCTCAACTTATGGAAAATACTGATGGGATGGATACTGCCAATTAGGATATTTCTGAGCATATAACTCAGCAGTATACCTTGAATTCTGTGTTAGTCTCCAAACAATAACAACATACTCACTTTTTTTCACGTTGAGTATACACTATTTTGAAGCAAAATTGAACGAAAATTCAGAAACTTTCACCTTCTGCTCACAAAGGTTATGTCACTGTCATAACCTAAATGAGTGTTTTGTTATCCAAAGAAGACTTGATGGAAATAAAATATTATTCAACATGCCTACCCGTGGCACACTTGACAAAGATAAATACATTATTATCAAGTATTTTCCACAGTAATATTTAATTTATGTTGTTAATTGTAATCCGATAGATTCGCCATTGGTGGCCATTTAGAAAATAATAGACAAAAAAATGTAATTTTGCTAATTTGTCTTATTCATATCTAACATACTGGTCACTAAAACTACGCGATTGTCTCCGGGAAGTCTCAGTATGGTGTGTCCATACTTTTCTGCAATACTCTCAAGGGCATACACTTTTACAAATGTTTTTGTCTGTAAAACTTCAAGTAGTTGGTTTTTGGTATGATTATCTTCAAAATACAAATTGATATTCATTGAAAAACTTTGTATTTCACCTTTCCTCGAATTTTAATTCGGTACTTTGATGAACTGTCGCGAATGAGGAAGCGTTGTCAAGAACTATTACACTATTCCCATCCAAATTTGGAATCAATATATTTTCAAACCATTCCTCGAAAATATTAGCTTCCATGTTCTTATGATAGTCAACATTGCAGTTCTCAAGTTTTTTTCCACATAATTTCAAAGAATTCGGAACCCATCCTTTACTTCCTCCACTATGCACAATGATTAGTCGCGATCCTTTGTTTGCAGGCATATTAGGCGTACACATTCTCGAACCATCAGTCCACCCTTTCGTATCTATGTCGTGAGTGTCATACCAAGTTTCGTCCAAATAGAAAATTTGCCGTTGTTCTTGTCTATATTTAGTTATTTTTTTCTAAGTATTTGTTACGCAATTCCACTATTCTTCTGTTTGTTGTAGGAATCTCATTGCTTTCGTAACAGTCGTATATTGTTTTTTCAATGATTTTTATTAGATGAACATCTAAAGGTTTTGGTAATCCCGTATCACATCGCGTCTTGCGTTCATAATGTTTGTTTTTGACTATTTCGCGAAGTGTTGGGAATGTAATTTCGGTCAAATTTGATGTTGCTTGTAATAGTTTGTTTCCCTCGGAACCAAACTTGAGATGTAGATTTTTATATGCATCCGAATCTTATTCACTGGTACCTCTTTTTCACATTGTTCACCATCGCTATTGGAATCACTATACAGGAAAAAGTCTGCATTATTACTATTAGTACTCGTCCAAGGATACCACATTCCAAACAGATAACAAAAATTTTAAGTAATTACAACTGTACCAATATTGAATTTCAATACTCAAATCGCGATCAGTTCCTGAACTGAACATTGACAACACGACGGCTCGCTGATATAGAAAATGATAACAGTGATTTTAACAAACGGTCTCTTATGGAAAATGTCACTGAAGTTGATACAGAAAGTACTATAGATATTCAGGATTCACGTAAAAGATGAGATTTGTTAGTTGCAGGTACGAGTATCGCACTGATTATGGCGTAAAAGCCGAAAGTGTAATTTATAAATAAATTATTCACACGAAATACGACTCTATTCCTGATTCACGTAAAAGTGAAATGTGGAAAAAGGGAGTTAAAAATTAAGTAACTACCGATGATTTTGGTATTCCTAGAGTTATGATAAATTCACCTAGACCAATTGAATCACATCAAATTTTACCAATTCACTCGCAAAATAGAAAGTTACCACAAACGAAATCTTCATTTCTCGAGTGTAAAATATTAGAAGGTATATATGAGTAATCAAATTTTCAAATTCGTTAATAATATAACTGACTTTAAGATACGTGAAAAAATTTAAATGTCAGATATAGCAATTATAATTGCAAAAAATTTAAAATTTGCCCAACATTCTGATCGAACTGTGACTGTGATTAGTTTATCGTTGGAAGAATATGTAAAATAATAGTTATTTATGTATCAAGGGAATTAGGAGGGCCTTAATTACCGATGGCAAAGTTTGCGTCCCGAGGGACTCTGGCCCGAGGGACAGCAATTGCCTGAGGTTATTAAGGCTCATTAATTCCCGTGGTACATAGATAATTTTATTTCTGACCGATTTCAATAAAATTTTGTTCATTTTTGAAACGGAAAAATGTACCAATTCATTACCTTCCCGGTATATTTGAATCAGGTACCGTTGATTATAGTAGAGTTTTCTTGTTGCTAGGTTGTTGCTATGTTACTTGTTTATAAACAGAACTTTGTTATCAAGCTGTGTTTGCGGTGAAAACGTGTTTTCTACCCCAAATATAATGGAGGATATTTTGAAAAAAGCTGAACAAGCAAGAGAATCATTAATTCCATCGAAAAGTGAAGCCGTATACCAAAAAGAATACAAGATATATCTGGACTGGCTGACACGGAAAAATGTTATGCCAAAAGATGTCACTGAAACTGTATTTCTGGCATATTTTCAAGAACTGGTAAGGAATTTTCTATGTTTTTCGGTAGATTTGGTAGTAATTGTGTTTATTCGTTTCAGTCAGAAACGTATAGTCCGAATTCTTTATGGACTAAATGGTCAATGCTAAAATCGATGGTGACTATACATGAGAAACGAGATATCACCAAGTTCAATGAACTACAGGCTTTTTTGAAACGGAAGAGTAAGAGTTATAAGCCGAAAAAGTCTACTGTTTTATCTCCTAAAAATGTTATCAGATTCCTAAAGGACGCTCCTAATGATATTCATTTATTGCATAAGGTAATTTTTTTCTTATTTTCCTTTTTGTGTGTATTTATTTCCTTTTTTTTGTTATAGGTTGTTCTGATTGTGGGTTATTTTGGAGGATGCAGAAGTCTGGAACTTTTGAATATGAAGATATCGGATATAGAGGACCGGGATTCCGTTATGGTAGTGAACGTACCGGAAAGTAAAACTGGTGTATCGAAGAAATTTATAGTTGTGGATGAAAAAGAGTTCTCCGCTTTGCCTTTATTAAGACTTTATATGTCTTTGCGTCCTAAAGGTATTGAACGATTTTTTTTGAGCTTCCGACAAAATAAATGTACATCTCAGCCAATTGGAAAAAACATGTTTGGGAAAATCCCCAGCAAAATCGCAATGTATTTAGGATTGCCAAACTCATCTTCCTATACGGGACATTGCCTTCGTCGCACTTCTGCTACTGCTCTAGCCAATGCAGGAGCAACTATGACTAACTTAAAAAGACACGGAGGTTGGGAAAGTTCCACGGTGGCGGAGGGGTATTTGGAGGATAGCATCGAATTGAGAGATAAAACGGCGCGTATGTTGTCTACTTTGTCATCAGAAGAGGCAGGTACCTCGACTGTAGTGAACAGAAGCTCCAGCCATACAAAAGAAGAAATTGTTTCCAGTGGCGGAAGTAATTTTCAGGGAACATTTAAAAATTGTACATTTATTATTTGTAATGACGTGAATAAATAAAATATGGTTCAGTTTTCATTTCTATTTATTTTTACTTGTGAAAGGTAGAGGGAATTATAAAATCTATAATGTCTCAAGGGAGTTATGACCCTCTTTATTGAGAGCGTAACTATGACGATATAAGCTTAAAATATCCCGGTCAGAAATAAAAACTATTACATCTTTCCATAATCTTATTGAATCATTTCCATGTAAAAGGTTCAACAAAATGAAGTATTTAGACAAGGGATTGCATTTGAATCAAAAGCACGAAATGAATATTGTCAATAGACAAATTCCACATGTCAAACTGTTGGATTAGTCGTTCATGCAGAATATCACTAGCGAGACACGTGATTTGAAAATCCAAATAATTACCTACAATTTCAATTTCCTCTATGCAAATGGTTCTAATCTGAAAACTAATCATTTACAATTCTCAGATCGAATTACTTTTACTAATTACTAAAAATAATGCATTTCATTAGTTCGGACTTCCATTGACTAATGGAAGTCCGAAATGATTTGAAATCGAAAAAATGAAGAATATGGAAAAATAAACGTAGGAAACCTCAAAAAAGCTCGGGAAAGCTTGTCTTTGAGGTGTTTTAGCTTTACATTTGGAGGTATTTCAAACTTTCAGTAACTGGGTAAAGGGTCAATCACCAAGCACCAACGAATTGACGTTGTTGATTTTTGTCCGTATTCACACATATATACTCACACATACAGGGTGTTCCGTCTCAGACGAGCCACCCCGTATATTTCTTATCCCATAAGGAGTGGAAAAATTTCCCGAAACACGTCGAATGATTTTGTTTGGGGGACATCTTTTGACGTATAATTTAGGCTTTAACGAGCAAGCCCATACACTGCAAAAAATGTGAGTAAAATTTCGTGATGCATTCTGTAAATTTCACGGTATATATTAAGGAATCATTATTTTTCGTGATGTTTAACGCATAAATCCTAAAGCCCAGTATTATTTCTATTTTCATATGGTAAGTTTACATATGCTATGTACTTTTCACAAATTATTCTTCAATTTTGCATGTTCTATTTGGTAAAAATATTGATTCGATATTTATCCTGGAAAAAGTCATAGTACTTTACTAAGTTTCCGTTTATAATATTGTATTATGTTAACACACTTTATTAGTTCTGTAGTAGTACATTGTAAATAACCAGTAAATATTTTGTAATTATTTATTTCCAACATCAATACAGGAATTTTCAACGCTTGAATTCTTCAACGTAAAAATATAAATCTTAATAAAAGTCATTACTAATCGTGTAATATTAAAGAATTTGTTGTGGAGAATTCCATAATAAACTCGGAAAAAAGTCGTTATTCTAGTGCGCGCGCATTCCCCATTTGCCAGGCCACACTCGATTTTTGATTATAATGGTCAGCAGTTACGTTGCGGTTGTTGCGTATAGGTTAGAATTTAAGAATTTATCATAAAGTTTGTTGCTAGTTATTGATTTCATCGAATGTCTCAGTAAGTACATATATTTTGTTTATATGAAAACAACAAAGATGTTCAAAAGAAAATATGATATTCACTATTATGTTCATAGAAATTGGCCAAGTGTTGAATTTATTTGTCGCCGAAATGGCTGTGGCGTCATTTTAAAATCGTATACAGGTTACAGGCAACATGTATTCAGTTCACATAATTATAAGAAAAGTAGTAGTGTTGGAATTCGAGAGGGAAATTCACACAATAATAATAATTGTAATGTTGCTGGTTGTAATTTTGCTACATTGAACAAAAAACATTTATTTCTCCATTTATACAGTCATTTCAAAGAACCTAATGTTAGAGTAAGCTGTCCTCTTTCTGTAATATGTAATATAAATACGATTTTTTCTAATATCAGAAGCTTCATATCACATGTTTTTGTAATCATAGGAATCGAAACAGAACCGTTTTCAGCATTGATTCACAAATTGAAAGAAGTGATATAAATCAGACTGATATACAAGAAGTGCCGGCACCTACTAATAATTCAGAAGACTTAAATTGCTCCAGAGTTGATATTGAAAAATTAGGAGTGCCGTTGCTGGCGAACATGTATGTCATATTACAGAGTAAATTTTTTTATGTGATAAATCATTACAAACATTAATTGATGCATTTTCTGATATAGATCAGCTAAATACAAATTATATGATACATAATTTCAATGAAATGAAAAATACTTCCCTTTCCATACACACACTGTACATTCATACTCTTCAACTACTCAATCATCAGCCCTTATAAAATCCTAAAAATAGTTCTCGACATTACTCTTTAAGAAAATAAAGTTCTATTTCAGTACATACATATCATTATTCATATAATTATTTATGAGAAACCTATTTATTTTTTCATTTAAGGTGATGCACAAGAAAATGAAATCTTCTTTGTTTTTGTGGAAAGAGAGAACATTGATTTGCAAGGATATGGAACTTTTATGGAAGCTCCAAAAGTTGTGTTTTCATTATATTTCATTCTTAATTTGAAATATCCTCCAAAACTCCAAGCAACCTTCGAGCTCCTACAGAGGATGTTTCTCAAAATTCATCCTGATGCTGGTTCCAAGAGTAGAGGAAAGGTTACTCAGACAAAGAAGAAAGTTTTGAATTATATGTTGAAATTTAATAATCATTCATTGCAAATAAAATGAAGATCTAGAAACTATGTCTACTTACTGAAAAGCAATTAATTGTAAAATTATCATCTTTATGTACCAAGTGAATGAAAAAAATAATAATAATTTGTGGAATTCGAACTTAGGATCAAAATTTATAGCCAATTCAAAATGTAATATGAACTTTCGATAATATATGGTTGTTAGTATTTAAATTTATACAAGAATAAATTTATCTTTTAGTATTTTTCAAGCAACATTAATAAATGGAATTGAAATCTTCCTTGTGATACATAAAAATGATAATTGAATGGCTATTTGCTATTAACACTAGAATCGTATCATCTTTTGTTGACAATCTTGAAAATTAATTTTTATAATTGAGCCCATTTACTAGTACGCTAGTTACAATTTTTAGTTTCGAATTCATATTAGATATGTCAACAAATTAAATGACTGGTTCTTCCCTTGAATACATTTTCAGTTCCCCTTTTTATAGCATTTAATATTTGTAACATTATTGTGTTAGTTTTTATCGTTCCTTACATTATTCAGTTTAAAAATGAGTACCTATTTATTTTTATTCGTTTATTTGAAATATTTATTTTATGTTAATTCTTTGTTTTAATAAATATTTTTGTAATGGTTTTGGATTTTAATATGTAATAACCATGAAATACCTTGTAGTTTTACAACAAAAACGTAATAATACCTTGTAATTCTACATTCTAATATTACCATGTATTTTTACATATGCCTACCCCATGTATAATGGAAATTTACAAAGGAATTCGAAATTTCGCATGGTAAAGATACAGTTCCCATATTGTATTATTACTCATGTTCAGAAAAAAAATCCAATTCGAGTAATGTACAATTATATGAAGGGTACAGTAAGATTACAGATTTGATGGTAAAACCATGATATTATTACTGAAAATTTCCACAATATATCGTTTATAATAACCCTATTTGTGGTGTAATTTCAAATTGCAATTTTTTTTTACTGTGAAATTTTACTAAATAAATTGTGTGACTTTTACATTTTCTATACTGAAAAAAAATTACGTAATTAGTATCGTTATATGATTACATAATAGATTGTGGTAATAAATTGCCAACGATAAATTGTGTAATTATTTTTATCAGTGTAATAGGGGGTTCTTCAACCCCTCAACCTTGAATAGGGGAGAGGAGTTGAGTATATACATATATACGCACAAAACAAACGTACACATATTATAGATACTCTTATATTTACTCATTGAGTTTATATATTTTCTGGGAAAATAGTGGCATGGATTGTGTGTCTCTCAGAAGAAATCAACCATTTTTTTAGTTTTTTCTTGAAAGGACGAGAATGAAGGAAACTTTTCAGGGCTACTGGGATAATGCTTAAAAGTCGTGGTGCAATATATGAAAAGTATCTCTGTCCAATTGCTTTTCTAGCTCGCTGTAAGTGTATCTTAAGTTCATTTCTAGTATTGTGGATGTGATTAACGGTTTGTATACTAATTTTTTATCGCTATAAAGCATTAGTATGTTTTTTTCATACAACTTTGTGATATCCTTTACGTTCACGTCTATAAATGATTGGTTGCTGGAATATGTGGAAGTGAGTCCCAACATAGCCTTCAATACAACACAACAAAGTTTTTGTTTGGGGTTGAAATTAGATGATTTTAATGTATTTCCACGTGTTAAAACCGAAAGTGACCATAAAAATTATATATTAGCTCTTGTTTTCAAGATATAGTATCATTATATTATATATATATATGTATATTGAGTTTTCAACAAATGAAATATTTCATCACCAACAGTTGGTACACATGTTTGTTTACATAACACCCCTCTCATCAGCTGTTCTTAAGTAGTAAACATAACCTATGTGAGTTTGTCAATTGTACGCACGTGGTTGCTATTGAAATTATCGTGTGAAGTTGATTTTTAAATTAATTTAAGTGCTGATCTGAAATGCCTCGAAAGTGTGTGAATTCTGTCGATAGCTTTTGCTATATATGTGGTGAAATAACATTTAAAGCTCAGAAACGTAAAATGACACCTATCGTTAAGACAGCCTATGAACATTATTTTGGGGTGAAAGTTGGGGACCAAGATAAATCATGGGCTCCTCATATATGTTGTAATTCTTGTTCCGTCATATTGCGAGAGTGGCTGAAAAATAAAAACCGGGCAATAGCTTTTGCAGTACCTATGGTTTGGCGTGAGCCTACCAATCATACAGAAGACGGTTATTTCTGCTTAACTCCTCCCATTAAGCAAGGTTTATCTATGAAGAAAAAAGGAACGGTTAAATACCCTAATCTCCCATCTGCTCTTCGGCCTGTACCACACTCAGACAATTTGCCAGTCCCTTCTCCACCCCAAAACTATGAAATTTTGGAGGAAGGTGATGAAGACTGTTTAGAAGGAGCAACCCATCCTTCTACATCCTATGACCCTGATTTTGAGGTAAGCGATAGGTCTAGTGATCCGCACAGAATTAGTCAAGCAAAGTTGAGTGACCTTATAAGAGATCTTCGCTTGTCTAAGGAAAAGGCTGAGCTGTTAGGGTCAAGACTACAACAGTGGAATCTTCTAAAACATGATGTGAAAATATCTCAGTACAGACAGCGTCAAAAAGATTTGCTTCCTTTTTTTGAGAACAAAGAAAACCTTGTAGTTTGTTCTGATGTTAATGGTTTGATGGACTGCTTGAATTTGGATCACACTCCATCTGAATGGAGACTGTTTATAGACTCTTCAAAACTAAGCTTAAAAGCTGTACTTCTGCATAATGGAAATCAGCTACCCTCTATAAATATGAAAACACTTCTCCAATCAATCAAATATGAACAACACAAGTGGCACATCTGTGGTGATCTGAAAGTCATTGCTATACTCCTAGGAATGCAATTAGGGTTCACCAAGTACTGTTGTTTTTTGTGTCTGTGGGACAGTCGGGATAGAAAATCTCACTATAAAAAAATGAACTGGCCTACACGAGACCTAAACCCTGATGAGAAAAATGTAGTTTACGAGCCTCTTGTAGATCCTAAGGATGTTCTCCTTCCCCAATTACATATTAGGTTGGGACTAATGAAAAACTTTGTGAAGGCCGTGGACCAGGAAGGACAAGCTTTTAAGTACTTGAGAGCAAAGTTTCCCAGGTTGAGTGATGCTAAAGTCAAGGAAGGCATCTTTATTGGGCCTCAAATCCGTGAAATCGTAAATGATCCTGCTTTTGACATGATTTTAACAGGAAATGAAAAAAGAGCCTGGGAAGCCTTTAAGGGGGTTGTACATGGGTTTTTAGGTACCAAAGAGATGATAACTTCACAGCATTGGTTAAAGAGCTTCTTCAAGCTTACCACCAACTTGGATGCAACATGTCCTTAAAAATTCATTTTCTTCACTCTCATCTTAATTTCTTCCCACAAAACTGTGAAGCTGTCAGTGACGAACATGGAGAAAGATTCCATCAAGACATTGCCTTAATGGAACAGAGATATCAGGGCCGTTGGAATGAAGCAATGCTTGCAGACTACTGCTGGTCTGTGTGTAGGGATGCTCCAGAAGTGTTTTATAAAAGACAAGCTAAACGACAGCGATCTTACAATGAATCGGATGGACTTAATTGAAATTTGGTGGTACAAACTTCTTTTATTTGCCAAAACACTAAGAATAATGTTTTTTTTTTATTAATTTTGTACCTAAAATATTCTAAAAGAAACATAACAATATTGTTTTATGTACTTTCACTTTTCACGTATAGTATAACTACTCTTTAAGATCAAGTACTGTGTATCTCAAAAACCAGAGCTAATAAAAATTTTTCATTGTTATTTTCGTTTTTATCACTCCAAAATTAGTAGAAATTGACTAATGTAGTGTAGGAAACATTCAAAAAATATTTTTTTGTTGTGTTGTATATTCTTTTTTCTAAGATTTCTAGAGGTGGGATGTGGTAGTTTCATGCGCCCCCCCCATGCTATAATTTCGTATTGCAGTAGAGATTCAACAAGAGCATGGTACAGTATTTTTAGTTTAAGTTCTTGAGCTGGTAAACCTGTAAATCTTTTTGATAGTTCCGTGATATGAATATTCCGTTTCAAGAAACTATCAATATGGACTCCGAAATAATTGACCGTTTTTTCAAGGGTCAGGTGAATGGTAGTATTTTAGTTTTTTTTAAATTGACAGTAAATAGATTCATTTTGAACCAACCAATATTTTTTTTAGTCTTTTTCTGCTTTGTCTGAAAGAACCAATAAAATTAAAAAGATTAGTTAAAAAATAACAAATATATTTATAAAAAAAACTGAAATTAAAATGTAATAAAATACAAGCAACGATTGAAAATTGAACAATTACCAAGGAATGAAAAAAAATATATCAGTCCTTTTAGCTACACTTGATAAACTCCGGTTTGATGCCAGGGGAGGTGGAGTTGAAAAAACTAAGTAAAATTTGAAGATTTCAAGCTAAGTATTCACAATCGTCTTCAGGTGATGACTGGACTTAGTCCCCCATGCCCCCTCCCGGGTTGAGTGTCCTGAGTTGAAAACTTCTTCACATGGTTAATGTGTGCAGAAAATCCCATCTCGTCCATCCATCCCCGCTCCTCCGGAGCGGTCCTCAACTTACTAATGGGCACTTCAGCAAGATTGCCATCTGACCTCTTTTAGTCGAAAGTCAGCCTTTAGGTGCTTTTACTTTCTGATCTATTTAATTGTTTTATCATGACAGTAGTCCTGACTATTTAAAGGTCAGTCGAGTGCTTTCACTTATCCCCTCTTCCCTCTTACCGTTTCATCGATTCTAGCGGGAGCTGACCGTTTGGCGGGAACTGGCCGTTTCCCGCTTGATTATAGGTTTCCATATTGCACCATATGGAGAGAGGGAAAAGGGGATAGGTGAAAGCACTCGAATGACCTATAAATAGTAAGCTCTCGGAGGAATAAGTCCCGCTTATTTTCGCTAATAATTTTAATTTGATCGATCCATTGGATAATGAAGAACTCTTGGAGAATATGGTGTTATGGAAAATCGAAGATTTTATATGGTTGGAGAATATATATTTTGAAGATGTGTGAAACACCGATTTATACGAAACAGGTCGATGGGTACAATTCCGGTGTTTACAGTATATAATTTTTCTCTACAATATCAAAAGATGAACCCCTAGTAGATTGTGTTCACATCGACAATTATCGGAAACAATTAAAGTTATTGTTACTGGGAAACAGTTCTGATATGTCGAGAAATTGGTTATTCTGCTCTGCAGATTATTTTTTGAGGATTATTTACATTGAATGTTTATCATCAGTCTACGATATACAAAATTAGGTGAAGATACAAGAGAAAAAAAATTAATGATATATATGGCTTGTGTAGACAAAACAAGAATATCGAAATTATCAAGTGTAAATATATTCTATATAAAAGCCAAATGGAATAAATTCATCATTTCGGTTACGATACATATTTCAACAAAATCCCGAAACACGTCAAATTTAAATTATAATTTGACATACTTTAACGGAAAAATGCTACCCCTACCTTCAACCTCCGTCGAATGACAGGTACAACCCCGAATTTTTTAAATGGGAAGTATAGGCTTGTGATATATCGTATGAAAGGTCTCTTCATTCGCTATTCAAAAATGTTATTGCTTTCAAGTTTATTACCACAATCAAGATAAAATGAACTAAAATCATGTGGTTACCGAAATTCCATAAAATACACTCAAAACTTATTGCAATATACTCAAAACTCATAACAACTCATAACAAAAACCATAACAATGTTGTTTTTAGATGGCATCCTTTAAACAACTATAAATAATTTAGTAGAGCCAAGATGATAGCACAGCCACCTGTCGAAAGCGCTCGCATATAATAAATAAAAGTTATAAGCAAATTAATGTTTGTAAGAGTTTTGGGGAGAAAATAGAATGTTCCGTTGTTCAAATGATTTTTAGTTTTATTGAAAAAACTCACCTATGCGAAATGCTCGCCAGTAATATTGAACAGCTTTTATGAGGAATCCATGCCCACTTGAAACGATTTTACTTATAATTTCGCAATCAGTTATCCGATCTCATGCAACTTACACCGATCGCTTAGAAAAAATATCCTTCAGATGGGTGACTGTTATTTCTCGAATTTTATCCAAGAACAAAATTATCTATACCTAAATTGTTCTGGACTCATTGAAAAGACGAGTTACCCTCCAGTGAATATAGGTTTTTAAAAATTATGTACATTTTCAAAACATTATATTTATAATTAAATATTTGAAAAGTGAATTATAAAATGCGTTTTTTAAGGACAGAACACAAGCGCTACAGGAAAATCTTCAAGGCGCTCTCAGAACGGTGCGCGCGAAAGTAGCGATTCACATTGGATTTGAATCGCTGGAAATTAAATCCATTTGGAAAAACGTTCTCAGAAAGTTCATTCCACATAAACGAAGTTCTCCAGATGAAAGAGTTCTTAAACAGTGACGTTCGAGGTATACTGAGTTGAACCTCAAAACGATGAGCAGCCACAGTCCGTCTCGTATTTCTTATACGTACCGCTCTTGGTGGAATCAAATATGTCAAGTCACTTGAACACTTCCTGTGAAAGTATCTATAGAAGAGAGACAAATCTCCAACTTTTCTCCGAAGTTTCAGAGTATCAATCAGGCGGATGGCTCTTTTCTGGATGGAATCTAGTAGCTTCAGGGTATGCTTAGGGGCGGAGCTCAGTACATGAGAATAATACTGACATTATTATATTCGGCTCAGAGATTTTTTTATGTGGCATTGAATTGAACCCCATTTCAAAATTACTTCTAGATCCTCAGGAAGATACGCAACCTCGTACTGCCGGTGAAGATGTGGATCCGCAGCCGATGTTTTGGAATCCAAATGAAATGACGAGACAAGTGTGTTGTCGTCAGCAAAGCAATATATTGGATTCTTGTTTTTTTTTCAATAAGTCGTTAATATACAATAAAAAGGGGAACACCAGCGTTGTTGGTGAAAGTATTCGAGAAATATTCATCGACGGCCACTTGCAGGAAAAATTCTTTCAGGAAGCTGAAGAGCCATACACAAAAATGATTCGATAAGCCATAACATCGAAGTCGAAGGCCTTAGAAATATGAAGCGCAACAACTCTTACTCTACATGTTTCTCGATTGCGTTATTCCAAATATGGGTGACATACCATAGAAGGTCGCCTGTTGATCTTTGTTTCCGAAAGTCATATTGATGATCATTCAAGATGTTGAAGCCTTCCAAATATTTGAGGATATAGTGGTTTACGGCTTTCTCCATGATTTTTAATATCACCGATAGCAAAGCGACTGGTCTATAGTTATTTGGAAGATTTTTCTTGCCCTCTTTGGGAATGGAGCAATCTTCGAACAAGAAGGAAAAACCCTTTCTAGTATGAAAGGTTGAAAAGTTTGCAAAATACTGGTGCGAGTTCATTTGCGCACTTCTTAAGTACGATGACGGGCACTTCATGAGGACCAGACGCCTTATTGATTTGTTTCAAAATTCGCCTGACGACGTTGCCGAAAAGTTATTTTCAGCATTATGGATTCTAGCGTGAGAATAGTGGGTGGCGCCTTTCACAGAAAATGGTCAGCGGAGCGGGACACAAATTGTTCAGCTAGTACATTTGCTTTTTCATTGGCTGTTGTTGCAACTGAACCATCCGCTTTTGTTAGTAGTGGAATTGTGAGTTTTGTAAAGCTTTAAAACTTTAGCTACCAACGAGAAGGATCTAGATCTGTTAGGATTGGCAAGCAGTTTATCCCAAATTCTCTGATTTAGAAGTTCTTTGCTTTCATTTATTCGAAGTTTGCAGCTGTTGCGAGCATTAACAAACTTAGTTCGGTTTTCGGTACTGGAATTTTTGCACCATTGAGATTTCTGGAGGCGACAGCTTGCTCGCAATTTTTGTTGAATTAAGGTTTGGCGTTAGAAGGTCATTTCATTGAAAAAAAAATATATGCAACCATGGATGATAGAATAACTTCTGTTACTTCAGAAGCACAAATGGATCCTCCCACTCAGCAGATCTGTAATGCCATACTTTGCGCGGCTTAGATTGTTCACCGACATTTATCGTTCACTCAACACTGGAATGAGTTTGTGGTCAGAGAAGATCCCAATGGAGACCTTACAATGACTATGTAAATTTCTGGATTAGTTGTTAGATAGTCTATCCAAATTCAAGATAGAGTAAAACAAAAAAAAAAACGCCGCGTGATGTTCACGTGATTGGCCAGTGTCAGATGGAAAGGGCAGCGTTCATTGGTGAATTCGACTTCTTGGTAAGAGTTCTGTACCAGCACAGGGTTGTAATCAGTCGTTTGCGTGTTTGTGTGGCGTGCGTTATAGTATATTGTTCAGAATTGTTTTCCAATATGTCCAGTACAGACACTGCTGATGACACTGTGAGCTATCCTCTGAGTCCAGCCAGGAAACGAACCAAAAAAAGACATTTGAATGTTGAGATGAAAGAGTGATTTTAAATGTGTTCAAGAAAGAGATGGAAGAAATTGAGACATCGATTGTCGACGATGTCGTATCGAAAGTTTCCGATAAAATTGGAGTGTGTTGCGCTTCGATTTACAATGTTTTACGGGAATATAAACAAAATCATACATTTTCCAAACCGAATACAAATCAGAATCGTCAAACCATTATAAAATCAATAGATGATGCTGATAAACATACAATCAGGAGGAAAGTGCATGAGTTCTTTTTCAGAAATGAAATACCCACGATAGACAAAGTACTCACAGAAATAACTGAAGATGTTTTATTGCCGTTTTAAGCGGTCAACATTCCATAAAGTATTGAAACGTTTGAATTTCGTACGGAAAAAACGGGGGCGCAATAGTTTATTATTGGATAGAGAGGAAATTGTGTTATGGAGGAGAGAGTATTTGACCAAAATTAAATATTATAGGGAACAACAGAGAACAATTTATTATATGGATGAAACCTGGGTTAATGCTGGTCATACTACCCCGAAAGTATGGGTCGATGAAACTGTGACCTCATCTAGGGGGGCCTTTCTAGATGGACTATCCACCGGATTAACAAATCCATCAGGTGAACTTATATTTATATTAAGACCTGCCTCAATCTCAATATATAAAAAGTAACCCTCGTATTTGTTTTATTTATTTACATACCTCTTCATAATTTCAAGTAAAGGAAAACGGCTTATTATTTGTCACATCGGCAATGAGAATGGGTTTGTTGCTGAAGGGCTGTGTTTCGAGTCGAAGAAAACTGGAGATTATCACGAAGAAATGAACGGTGAATCTTTCGAACACTGGTTTTCCAAAGTTTTACCCCATCTGGAGGATAATGCTGTGATTGTAATGGACAATGCACCTTATCATTCGCGACGGTTAGAGAAGATTCCAACAACGTCTTCAAAGAAGGTTGAAATCCAAAATTGGCTGCGATCAAAGAATATCAGCTTTGAAGACTCAATGCTAAGAGTGCAGCTACTAAAAATTGTCAAGGAGCGCAAGCTTGAATACCAAAAATATATAGTCGATGAGATGGCAGCAGGCCAAAACAAAATTGTCCTTCGCCTGCTTCCATACCACTGCGAGCTCAATCTCATCGAGTTAATATGGGCGGATGTGAAGAATTTTGTAACTCAGCATAACACCACGTTCAAATTTGCAGATCTCAAAGTACTTTTTGATGAGGCTTTGAAAAAAGTCACAGCGAAGAAATGGGAGAAATGTGTTCGGCATGTGATATCGGAAGTCGAGCCAAAGATGTGGAAGCTTGATAACATAATGGAGACACAAATCGAGCCACTGATAATTCAGATTGGTGAGGATGATGAAGAGACAAATTCATCCAGTTGAATAATTTTGATTAATATTCCATTTGATTTTACATAAAATGAAAATTATCAATAAAGAAATAATTACGTCTCTTTTCATATAATGCTTGAGTGCGCTGTGAAAAATCCAATGAAAATCTTTTTATATTACACATATTATCTGCATTTTCCCGTTAAACTGCAAAAGTTGTGCATTTCACTCGTTATTATAAAAAAGTTTTCCTAAGTATGATATAGCATTTGCGATCAACAAGATGTTGGTTCTGAATACGACCCTGGCCAATTCTTGGGATTTTCAATATCACGTGCGTAGGGCATGTCAATGTTTACATCCACTCTATCTTGGATTTGAATTTGCTTTAGATCCAGAAGACTAGCGTACTCTCTATCAGGGTTTAGGAGTCCTGGTTTGCTCATATATAATCTGAGAAGTCCGCAGCTTATTGCAAAAGCCTCAGCAACCAATTCGTGGCGCCCTCTCATCACCCAAGAATACCTTCCCCGATCGCAAATACAGGCTGCCAAAAGGCGTACGGATTCTAATGCGATATGGGTTCCACTTCGTTCACTATAAAAATGTGAGTTTATATTTGTACATCGAGTTTGAAATACGTTTCGTTAAATACATTTTAATTGGTGCTTTTGTTATCAAGTGGAAGATAAAAGGAAGGCTAGGCCCCGGGTGAAGGAAAACGATTGTTCAAGGTTATCTATTAGTTACATCCCGAGCAAAGGTAGTTGAGAAAAATTCATTAGAATTCAACTTTGCATTCCATTTTTCTCTTGAATGATAAAACAAGTATTCATGTTCGATTCTATATTCATATCTTTTATACAGTGAATTATAATGAAATTATAGAATGTTAATAATGATCAAGTTTATCCATAATTCAACGATATGAGTATAAAATAGTTGTATACTCACATATCTACCTATTTCTTAACAATGTATATTGTTATCACAGTTTCACATTTCACTAAAACACCAAGTATGGAACAGAAAATTACCCATTTGTAATTAGATAACTGGTAAATGATTCTGATATCAAGTTGATATTTCAATAACATACTTGAGTTAACATTATGTTTTCAATGTTATAGATAGAACCTTGTGGAGTGTTCATCGATGAACACGATAATATTTTTGGAGTCCCGATAGGTTAATAGAAGATGACCCCATTGTTGAGGTGAAGTGCCTCAAAACTGTCTCAGAAAAAACACCAAGGAAACAATTGAACAAATAATCAATTTCTGTACACATACTGTAATAACAAAATTATAATTATTACTATCAAGTTCAAGGGCAGCTACAAATAACTCGGCGTTCCTTGTATTATTTTGGACTCCGTTGGGAATGTCAGTTGAAAATGTGGGCTTTGGTAACATCCAGGGCCGGATTCCGGAAAGAGAAGGCCAGGGCTACTTCCCCGAGGCCTTCACAGAATAGGGGCCTCCACAATAAAGATAAAAAAATATCCAAATGTTGACGGGTCAGCAACCTTTACGTTTTTCCTCCCAAACAATTTTTTTTGCATTTTTACTAAAATACTTGCATAATAATATTATTATCGATATATCAGAAAGCTCTGATTGCAAGTTTTCATTTACTATACATTTTTTATTTTTTCGAGCAATATTAATTTTTTTGGAAATTAATTAATAATTAGGGGCCTCTATTACTGCGTTGCTTCAGGGCCTTCAGACTTTCAAATCCGGCCCTGGTAACATCCCACAATCTGTGATATCGAAACTGAAAGAAAAATAGTTTTCATCCATATTTCATCACCGGCCTTCAACAATTCATACTCATTATACAAAAAAATGTTTGGTTATGAATATTCCGATGATAAATAATTTTTGTTTTGTCGAAACGATTAGTATATTGATACATTTGAATTTGTTCCCTTGTAAAGATTTGATTTTGTTTTAAATAAATTTTAACCGTTCTTATCGCCAAGCTAAGTGATTATTTTGACGTAGACTAGTGTAGTATTATTCAACACTCCTTGTAGATTTGAAGTTGGTACCCGAGTTTTCAAATAACAAAAAAATTTTTGTTTTACGACATTTTATTGCTGTTGGTATTGTAATATTCAACACTTCTTGTGAACTTGAAGTTGATACCACATTTCAATTGTGTAGATGAATTTTTATATTTTTTTAATAGTATTTTTCATGCAGTTGTCACGACTTTGATGTTAATATGTAACTCTCCCTGTGAAGTTAAAGTTGATACCACGTTTCCAAAATATGGTGGTCATTTTTCATTTTTTAATAGTATGCAACCCTCATTCCCTCGCTAATGGATATAAGTGCTATTGTCAAGACTAGTGAATTTGACCTATGAATTTGAATGAATTCATGATTTTTTTTTTGATTTTGTGATTTTCAATGGACAGTAATTTTTGTAATCAGTTTCAACTGTTCCAAAGTTTTCACTCAATCATTCCGCTAAAAACTAAATACATTCATCAAGTCCAAAACTTTGCCCAATTACCAGAACTGCATTACTCATATCAAATTGTTAACCTCCTAAAAACGCGCGTCGACAAAAGTATTGCAGTTCTGGTATTTGGGAGAAGTGCACCGATTGTCGCAAGCAAATTTTTGGCGATTTGTATAAATTCATAGAAAATCGTTTATGATTTTGAAATGTTGAATTTTATATCGTCATGAATTGGTAAAAACGAATGAAACAATCGTCCCACTTATTTAATACACGACCATAAACTCCCCACAGCGCACTGTAACGCTGCAGCGTTACATACAATTTTATTAAGAATGGAAAATTTTCGTGATTCATTCGGCCTTTTTCACATACGTAATTGAATTATCAGATGAATTGAGATGCTATACAAGCTTCCTTGATGTCCTAAATCAGAGGTGTCAAACTCAATTTAGAATGTGTAGGCGAGCCAGATTACAACATTTTATTAATTTAATTATATAGTATATAAATACGGTTGTTAAAAATCATATCAAAGTTATAAAAGAGGGAAATTCTTTTGAGCTCGAGGTTCCAGATATCGGACTTTTCTTGTTTTTAATAAGCTCATTGATATCAGGTATCAATATTCGTTCTTGTGATGCACTGTTTGGAACCTCTGATGTTGTAATGAATATCTATTACCGGAGTTTTATCCCAACACCAAACCGTTATTTTAACACCTCGACACGTGTTTCGATCACCAAGTGATCATCTTCAAGAGGAAGATTAATCATCTGTAAGATGATCACTTGGTGATCGAAATACTTGTCAACTGTGACTTCATATTCAGAGCAGTCAAGTGTTTATTTATATCTATACCAGAAAGGCACAATCAAACCACCAGTCATTGCCATAATCAATTGGGTTGCATTTTTCTAACAGCGTTGAGCTGTATCAACAGTACTCTCGTCAACATCCAGGGATAAGTTTGTAATATCCTTAATTTTCTTCTTCAGTTGAAGAACCAAATTTTGAGGTAACTGATTTATTCTTGAAGCAACAGTGTTTCTTGACAGCGAAATATTTTGAAATATTGACTTTTGAAATGGAAATGGAAACATTTTCAACACACAGTCTTTAATATAATCACCATCAGTGAAAGGATTTGATCTCTTCCTGATCTCTAATGCAATAATAAAACTTAATTTCAGGACATCTTCGCTCTCAGTATTAACTTTAGCTCTCGATTGTTGACCTTGAAGTTTAGATTTTGAAGATGACGATGTGTCCGTTCTTATTTTTTCAGTGCAACAATCGAGTTTTGATTTTCTGATTGATTCGGCCGTTACTTGATGAAGATCCATAGTAATTTCAAAAACTACACCTCACGATTTGATCTCCACAAATCGTGAGGTGTAGATTATGAAACGAGTATTGATTTATGGTTCATCTCTTAAAGTTAAACTTCCCACAAATAGCAACTGATTGCAAATCAAACACAGTGGTTTACCATTTCATTCAATGAAAAATATGCAATTTCCCATTTAAACTGAAAAACAATCGCTGCACTCACTAACAAATTTAAGTTTTTTTGAAATTATGCCAAAATCGTAACAATTATGGAACTCGACACAACAATTATGGATATCGCACCCGCACGACACAAAAAAATGAACAATACCTTCACAATCATTTGACTTCACAACCACTACTTCACAGTACAACTAGAATCCTTCTCCAACCGTATCGCTTCGATTACTCGTGTTAGGAAACCACACGTTAAAAGGTAAGACCTCGTTAGTCTTTAGCTCGCACAAGTTTCTCAACTTCTGAGAGTTGTCGTTTGTATGGGGGCGACAGCTGATTACCGGAAAAACAGATTTTTTTTGTTAAATAGAGTCACGTCGCGCCGACGCACTTCTTTTATATCGATAAGAAAGGTTCTAGTCTAAACTCGAAGCGCGTGGAAGTTTATATTGTTCTTAACAAAAATAATGGGGTATTTCCGATTGTTGCTAAGAGATGGCGTTACTGTCTATGATGAAGTTGTTTACTAGAATGTCTTTACACGACTGTCCTAAATTATCTCATCAGAATATCAAAGTATAGGTATCCCTGTGGAACTAGAGGGGTGAGCGATTGTTGAAATTTGACGGATTCGACCATGTGGTAGTACAGCGTTACAAATTTCCACCATTTGATATTATGGTTTTCCCTGGTAGGAAAAAATGGGTGCCGACCAACTGTTTCTACACTAGATTATATTATCAGTCGAAGTCTAAATAAATAAAGAGCGAACATAAAAATCAAAGCATTATTTTTATTGGACCCAATCTATTTCATATACTCCATGTAATAAAAAATACTTCTAGGAAGCGATAATCGATATCAAAACCAACTATGCCTACAAACGATATTTGATACGTTAACTGAATTGTATACATTTGAATGATCTCAGAAAAAAAACGAATCCAATAAATTGTTAGAATAAAAATATCGTGATAATTTCAATTACTCAAAGACACAAGTGTTTCAACAAAAATTCTCATGGAAATTGGTTCAAATTTGTTAAATATAACTTGCATGATAATCAAACCGCTTTACGTTCGCCAAGTTTTTTCAGAAATTAAGTTAATGACCATGCTCAGTAAGTATGTAGTTCGTTCAAACACCGTAGACTCTGAAACAGTAAAGGAAAAGGTGACTTTAAAATCGACACACATAATTTATAGATCGCTGTTCTATGAGTTTAATAAATAGAGCTTGGTTACAATCACTGTTGAAATCTGTAAAAATATACTTTTTCATAAACCAGCTGTCGCTGCCTAAGAACGACAACCCTCAGAAGTCAAACCATGGGTGAGTTAGGGATTAATCAGGTCTTACCTTCCAACGTAAGATTTCTAGCACGGATCAATGAAAGTCTATCGTCCGGTCGTAGGGTTTGAACTAGCGTTTCACATAGCGGTAGATTGGATGAATGAATGACTCACGCCAACCCAACCAGCTACCGTCCCTTGAAGTATAAAGAATAAACCATAGGCCAATTGCTAACAATATTCAAACAGATAAGTAGAATTTGGAACCCCTAGCGTAAAATAATTAATCTATTGAAAATACTTAGAATAGTTGTTTTATTCATCTCCTGATGATGCCAACTTGGTTAGCGAAACCCGTGTCGAGAGAAAACATTTTCGTTCAGTACGATAAACATTTGGCTATTCAACCACAGTCTAGGAGAACTAGTTATTTCACTTCGATCGGCATTTTTGACCTTCATGCCCAACAGTTTCGTTTTTTTTGACTAGTGCGCATTCTAAATTTCACGCTAGGGGTCTGTTCGAATGTGGTTGAGAGTGATTCCTGCTGAATTTTATTTGTTTAGCCTTTGTCTATATTTTTCAACTTCATCAAGTGTTCAATAAAAACTAATGAGAATGAAAACTTAGAAAATATGAATGAAATCAATTCAATTTTGTAGTGAGCTTCCCTTCGCGGTTTCTTTAATTCAAATCGGTTCATAAATTGAAAATTATGTCAGTTTTAAAAACAAACAAATATTTTTTTAGAATGAATGTAATAAAAATACTATTCAGATGATTCAACCCAATATATTACGGTGAACATTTATTGTTTGACTTATTTATGTAAAACTAAGAAAATTAATAAATAAAGTTCAGTAAAGAACTTAATTGCAAATGCCAGCATGACT
This sequence comes from Leptinotarsa decemlineata, assembly GCF_025532065.1. NCBI lineage: Eukaryota > Metazoa > Arthropoda > Insecta > Coleoptera > Chrysomelidae > Leptinotarsa > Leptinotarsa decemlineata. The sequence goes on along the minus strand of NW_027412694.1, from coordinate 6,483,374 downwards.
CGATTTGAAACTCAGCATCACTTTTTATTTTGTCTTCTTTCCATTTGTGATGTTTTCATTGGTTATTTGCTCTCTATCAGGTATTTTTTCTGATTTAATATATTTGGATCGTTGATTTCGTTTATATATATAACAGTTCCAAGAAAGTATTTTCATCCATCATATGTGGTTGAGCAAATTGAACATACTGAAAATTGAACATTCAATATTATTACGTTTTTCCCATGGGTTCGACAATAATTGACCACACTGTATAATTGAACTCAACTTCATTTCACTATTACACTGTCAATACAACAAAAACACTCAGACTAATGCGCAAATGTCTATAGCCTTATTTGTTCACTTCGCACTGCACTTTCCAAACTGGACTGCTTTTCCCATGTGGCGGTAATGCTTATATAACGCGACAGAAGTATTTCGAAGCCGTTAAAACAACTCCCGATCGAACGCATCGTGCCTTAATTTTCTAGAGGGGTACGAATAGGGATAAGCGCGACATTGACCAAGTCGCATCAGTTGATCGAATAAGGCCAGCGTCGACAAAAGTTATATTTTTCACAACAATTTCATTCGTTATTTACATAGATGATAGAAAACGACAAAATGATTCGCTAAAGTATGAAAAGTTACATATTTGAGGATATTTCAAAGGAACTGCAAACATTGCCCAAAAAATGATCGATTTACTGCTCATCAAAAATTTCCCTACCGGATTCGATCATGCGCGATCAGAATGGAAACACAAAAGTGGGAGGAGTCAAATTACTGGTCAAAAAACCGATAATTCGTTTCGAAATTGCGACCCCAAACAAAGTTTAAACAGTGAATGTTTAGAATGTTACAAAAATGTATTGCAGTAAGGTTTCTTCAAATTCTGGAACAAAAGCGAATACATAAACGATAATCACTTTCGGTTTTTGTATAACAAATATAAAGTATGTGCGCATTGTCATACAGATCATTCCCGTTCAAACTAGCCATCCTAATAAATGATTTTATATTGAGACTGAAAAATAGTGAAGAATGTCTACTCTGATTTTCAGACGAGCACATTTCTGTGTAAAAATCAACCCATCCCTATCTTCATCTCAAAAATTTCAAAAGAAAACTAATAGTTGAATGTCAATTATGTATCCAGCCCTGTATTTTGACATTACAGCGGTGAGCAATGCCAGAAAAAAATTTTTATTCAATACCAAACTAGAAGGTCCACTTGAACAACTATCAAAAATGTACAAGATGAACAATACTGAATAATACTAATACTAATGAAAACAACAGAAACAAGAACTCACAAAATTTGATGACTTAGTTACTACTGCTGGAGTTGATGTTTATGTCAAAATTATTCTAAAATGAGTTTTTTTATTTTTGTCCAGTTTGAACTGGGTTCAAAAAATGGATCATACACTACGAACATGAAACATTTGCGAGGGTTCATGAATCATTCGGGCAGAACTTCAAGACATAAATATGAATTGAATTTGTTATATAAATTCATGAAAACTGGTAACGGTAGTAACAGACAACATGGCCGTTCAGCATCGATTCATAACGAAAGCATCATTGTTGCAGTTCTAGTCCACATTGCCTGGATAGTAGATATGCATAAGATATTCCACAAGTCGTCCCAAGCATAAGGAGTGAGTTGTACAAAGTGGGCCAAATTGTACCGTTTTGAAGGGAAACTCCTGTTTTCAAACTAGATAGATGAAAATTGATGACTGTGTCTGAGGATCCAATTTTATGACTAACTTAATGGTGAAAACCGCATATAGATATCTATCATCGTTTTTGAGTTACAGCATGTATTTTGAAAATGTGCATTTTCGAAAAGTTGCTGTAACTTTCTTCCTGTCAAAAATTTCTAGTTTCTATGAAAACATTTTCAAAGAACTTTTTACGTAGAATTCAATGGTGTAAAAATACATTTTTTTTAAAATGAGATATCAATTGTTATTCATGGAAAACATTTTTTCTAAGGGAAACCCTGTATATTCCAGCATATTTCAATAGAATTTAAAATTACCTTTCCAAAAATGTAGCACACTTCATGTTTTGCTGGAGTCATCTTTGAAACACAGACCTTTCAGGTTTTTTCATGTAGACTTTGAAACACACACTTTCATCAAGTAGGCTTTGGACGATGTGGCAATAAAATAGAATGCAAATCTTTACTGGTAGCTGTCAAATTTTGATTTAAGCAGTAAAGACACTCTCAATTAGTGGTTTTTGTTCAATTTTCAAACACATTAACAAAGAATTATGAAAAATGGGTTATCATAGTCTGTTTTATACAAACCGAAGACAATACAGAAGCAGCAAGCAATTTGTATCACGAGAGGTATCCAGAGAGAAAACAACCTATTAGACATTTTCGCAAGATTGCGACACCTCCTAATTGATGGCAGTCAATTCGAAAAGAAAACGCCAAACTTATATAAATAAAATATGGATAAGGAGTTGGAAGTTCACCGAAACTGAGGCCTAAGGACTTTCACCTCTGGGGAAGGTTGATGGATCTTATTTTCGAATTGCCGACCAATTTTAGATACGAATTTGAAGCGGTAGTGATGCAAAGTTTTGCTTCTCTCACTCCTATTGAACTGATTATTGCGGCAAAAAACTTTCAGAAAAGGTGTCGTCTGTGTTTGGAAGAAGCTGATAGACATTTCGAACACGTTCTCTGAAGAAATATATTTCATTGTTTGTTCTTTATCATTATTTTTATCATTGTTGAAGTTTCATTTATTAATGGTGAAGATAGTATATATTGTTATCAGTTTTATTGAAACTTTGCGTTTCAATTACTGTTATGAAAAGTGATGGATGTAGCCGTTACTACATGGTAGGAAATCATAATGAAGAAAAGAGAAATGAAACTTTCTATGTTACTGCAGTTTCGTCCTATGAGGACATTTTCAAACTTACCTATACATTAACATAGAAAGTTTCATTTCTCTTTTCTTCGTTATGAAAAGCTTTCTCAACATTTGATGGCTACTACTAAACAATTTATTTCTGTTTTATCGTCGAATCGACCAAAGCCTACTTGATGCAAGTGTGTTTTTCAAAGTCTACATGAAAAAACCTGAAAGCTCTGTATTTCAAAGATGACTCTAGCAAAACTTCAAGTGTGCTACATTTTTGGCAAGGTAATTTCAAGCTCTATTGAAATATGCATGAATATACAGGGTGTATTGATAACTCATTTGAAAAAATAAGTTTTTGACACCATTTAATTCTAAATAAAAAAGTACGTTGAAAATATTTGCATAGTAACAAGAAATTTTTGACAGGAATAAAATTACAGCAACTTTTCAAAATGTACATTTTCAAAAAAAATGCTGTAACTCAGAAATGATGATAGATATCGATATGCGGTTTCTACCATTTTCACTAAAATGTGATTCTCAGACACAACCACCACTTTTCATCTATCTAGTATGAAAACAGGACTTTTTCTTTGAAAGTATCCATTTTGGACAAATCTGTACTAACGTTTTTGAAATTCCACACTTAGAAACTGAAAAGATTTAACGAGAATGATTTCGACATAAGAGTTGAATTTTGTGAAATCCTCTCAGAACACGTAAACCGTAATCCAGCTTTGTTGTACACTACATGTTTCACGGACGAATGTAAATTTTATCTGAATGAGCAAATAGAGTTCAGAAAAAATGCCAAGAATCGTCATGGTTTTCGAATCTCAATACAGACCAAAAAATTCACATCCCCAAAAACCATATATTTGGCAGGAATTTCCAACAACCACATTAAAGGACCATTCATTTTGACAACATATCCAAATGTTGAAGGTTCCAGAACCCCCTATTTGAGTCCACTGGGTTTTTTTCTATGAGGATGGTTAAAATCAAAAGTCTACGAGTCGTAGCCAACTACTGTAGATAATTTACAGGAACAAATTACCAGATGATGTAGGTTAGTAACACCTGATAATCTTCACTGTGTAAGGGAAAAACAGAAGTACGTTCATATCATCGTGGAAAAGTTTATGGTGTTCATTTCTAACATTTGATAGTGATTTTTTTCAGTTTCACTTTCTTATGGAACGCCGTTTTACTTCTTATTGTCACAAATATTCATTCCTCAATTTATTCAACTAACAATGTATTAGTTTGAATTTAATTGATTCATGCATTTGTTCGACACATTAAAAACGATTGTTCCCAAAATTTGTTCTATTTTAAATGACACTTGATTTAAAATGTTACATGAATTAATTTTTTTGATGAAAAGTTGCAAACATTTATAATATAGATTCATTGTTTGAAATTTTTGGAAGTAAATGTTTGTCATATATACTTTTTTTGTAACTATCGAATAATTTACTACAATTTTTGTGAAACATGAATAAAATGGTTTGTTGATAATTATAGTTACATGAATTAAAACGATTGTTGATAATTTTAATTCGACGCTAGCGTCGAACGGATTCTTGCAGAAGCTGGATTTTTAAATCTGGCAACTTGATAGTTTAGTGATAGTAACACAATATTCCGTCCGACCGCAGCGCTGAATAAAAATTATCAACAATCAATTTAATTCATGTATCACCTAAAAGCAACAATCAAAACAATTCATTTTTACAAAATACCGATAGAAAGTAAAACGGCGTGTCACGCCGTTTTACTTTTTTTAATATTCCTTTGAAATGATCTGAATTATTTTGTTTGTTGAATTTCAGTGATACATGAATTGAATTGTTTGTTGATAATTTTTATTCGGCGCTGCAGTCGAACGGATTATTACCGTACTATCACCAATGACATACATATTATATGCAGTTATGTAGTTCCGCAAAAATACGCCCGACGTCAGCGCATTGTATTGCATTGTATATGTTTCCTTCTTCCAAAAACCTATTTGCCTCTAGTATAGTTTGACGAATCCTACGCTTCACATTAAAACCACTCATGGTAAATATAATATTGTAATGTTTTCACTATGAACAACCCGAACCATCAATTTCTGTTCAGTTGGGTAACCTATTTATTGGTGTCAGTGTCAGTATTAGGCGTATTAGACTATAACTATAAGCTGTGCTTACGTTAACTATGACGTCTGGACATCTTACGTTAGACACAGTCTACAATTTGTTTCTCAAAAGTCGCATAACATTTGCCATCTATACAATCAAACAAGATATACTAACCACAGAATAGTAACATTAACGAAAACTTGATGACATTTTACAGACAACAACCAAGAAAACTGTAAGAGGAACTAGTGTGACCAAAATCCGTTCGACCGCAGCGCCGAATAAAAATTATCAACAAACAATTTAATTCATGTATCATTGAAATGCAACAAACAAAATAATTCAGCTCATTTCAAATGAATATTAATAAAAAGCAAAACGGCGTGCCACGCCGTTTTACTTATATGTATATATATATATATATATATATATATATATATATATATATATATATATATATATATATATATATATATATATATATATATATATATGTATGGCGTTGGTCATAGTACGGTAATAATCCGTTAGACCGCAGCGACGAATAAAAATTATCAACAATCAATTAAATTCATGTATCACCTAAATGCAACAGTCAAAACAATTCATTTTCACAAAATACCAATAGAAAGTAAACCGGCGTGCCACGCCGTTTTACTTTTTATTAATATTCCTTTGAAATGATCTGAATTATTTTGTTTGTTGAATTTCAGTGATACATGAATTAAATTGATTGTTGATAATTTTTATTCTGCGCCACGGTTGAACGGCGTGTTGTCGTACTATAAATGAACTAGCATGTTGCCATAAATCCGCTCGATACCAGCGCCGAATTAAAATTATCAACAATCGTTTTAAATGTATCTTTCAAATACAAGAAACTTTTTAAATCATCAAAAAATTTAATTTTTTGTCAGAAATTAGCTTTTTAAAAAGACTGATGAAATAAAATGATACTTGCTTGAGAATGTTTTGCACAAAAGTTGTAACCAAATTTTAAATTGAATGCATTAAAGTGAATGTTGTAAATATTAAACACTTTCAATAAAATTGAAATATAACAATCTTTATTATTCATAGAAAAATATTTAGTATGGAAAGTTAATTTGCTATATTTTCAGACAAACGAAAGTCTATTTTTATTACCAACAATGTTTCATGGAAAAACTTTGACAGTCATTCAAATATATTATTTGAAATTTTATTCCCAAACTTACTTTTAGACAGTGAATTTAAAGTTTCATTGTAATTCAACAGTCATATAAATAACTAACATTTTATTGAAAGGTCAAAATTATATGCGGAATTGAAACGTTTGTTGAATTTACTCGAATAATACATTCCATTGATTGTTGAATTAAAATGTTGGTTTATTGCTGAGTTGAACTATATGTATATAGATTATTTTTCAGCATAATATATAATAAATTGGCGTTCCATTTTCCAATACTCTGAAACAATATTTTTCTTCGGAATCAATAAAAGCTTCAAGTTATTTCATTACTCTTTTTTATTCAAATAACAATTTTATTCATGTAACATTTTAAATCAAGTGTCATTCAAAATAGAACAAATTTTGTGAACAATCGTTTTTAATGTGTGGAACAAATGCATGAGTCAATTAAATTCAAACAAATAAATTGTTAGTTGAATAAATTGAGGAATGAATATTTGTGACAATAAAAAGTAAAACGGCGTTCCATACTTTCTCGTTAGGTATTGAATAGAAACTTAAATTTTCGATATTGCATATCGTTGTAATCTCAAAAATGTTAAAGTACTATTCCCACTTGGAATTTTTTGACATGTGGGTTGCTATTCCCACTTGAATTTTTTGACATGTGGGTTGTTATGGGAAGAAAGTTGCTGACAAGTGGTTGATTTCAACGTAGACATATGTCTTGCTGAAAACTGAAGTTGACATGATTGAAGAGAATTCAAAACGGACTGGTAAGCCGTGATCGAAAGTAACCTTAAGCAACTAACGTTTTGTCTGCTACTGCGACAGACATTATCAGTGGTATAAACAAAAGGTTGTTCGACTATAGGCATAGTAAACATCAAATGAGTAGAATTCTGTTGATGAAAGCTTGAGTACTGATTCAGTTTATTTCACTTACCGATGCGAATCCTTGGATGAACCTCAGAGCGATTGTTATACCGTAATGGGTATCACTAGCCCACGGTATGCTCAGGCTGCACAAGGCAGTTGCTAATTGAGAATAGCCGAAGACTCGCTTGGTGCCTAATTTTTGGGTAGCCAATCCACCCACTACTTGAGAAATTATGTATGCCCAATAAAACGAGGCTAATACATAACTCTGCACCTTGGTAGACCATTGAAGTGTGCCACCATAGTCCTAAAAAGTTGTAAATATTATTATTGTAAATGCAACATCTGCAGATATCCAGTTAGCTAAATAGTTCGCAAATCCAAATTTTGTAAATGATTCTTTCTAGATCTAAAATTGATCGGATCAGAACAAAATACAGTGTATTTCTTTAACGTCCCCACCTTTTATTTTTTGAACGGGTCAACTAAAAAAATTTAAATTTGGGATAATGAAATTGATGCATGAATACTTTGATTTGAAGTAAAATTGGCAGATGAAACTTTCAAAATGGCGACTGGGCGCCTTCTGTGAAAAAAAATTAAATGGAAAGGGGGGTTTTGTGACACATCTTTTTGAAGCTCCTGACAAATGCTTCACAACACTAGAATAAAATGTCAATATCTTCAACTACTACCTTACCTGAATACATTGACATTTAACTACATAATATGAGGTAATAAGCTTGAGGTCAGTTCAGAAGATGCCCAAAATGGTTGCCTTGAACTTCTTTACATATGAACAGCCTATGCAATATTTCACGCCGAACATTTTCGAACACAGTAACGTCAATATCTCTACAAATATTTATTATTTTCTGTCGTATATTCAATATTGAAGCAGGTTCAGTTTCGTACACCTTTTGCTTCAAATATCCCCATAAAAAAGTCCAGAGGTGTCAAATCTGGCGAGCGGGCTGGCCGTTCTGTAGGACCTTGACGGCCAATCCAATGACCGGGAATAGTAGTATCCAAATAGTTTCTTACTTGTCTGGAGTAGTATGGTGGTGGTCCATCTTGTTGGAATACAATATCCATATCGAAATCATTAGGATTCACTTCGACGATTTCAGTGATGAGAGGGTCAGTAGCATATTCGAATACAGTTCCCCTGTTAAAGTTTGATCAATAAATAAATACAACATGGTTTCCCAATATTTCTGCCCGAATGTTAATTTTTTCTGGATATTGGTTATGTGTTTCCCGGAAAACGTGAGGGTTGGTGTCATTCCAATAACGGCAATTTTGTCTCTGAACATTGCCGTTAAAAAATATATACATTCGTCACTAAAACAAATATTGTGAAAATAAGTAGGATGCCTTGCAATGATTTCAGTCACGATTTCGCAGAATTCTCTTCTTCGATCAGTGTCATCTTCATTTGATTGGTGTACCATTTTAATTTTGTGTGAATGATATCGGTTCCTCTTCAAAAGTCTCCACCCAGTAGGAGAAGACACCTCACAATCCTTCGCGAAGGTTCAGGATTTACTACCATCTCACCAACTACACTTGCTGTTCTTCCGGAATGGACGGATGACCTAGGGTCTTTTTGTTATGTACACTACCGGTAGTTGTGAATTTGGTTGATAAGTTGGTGAAGTTCCCTCAAATATATTTTTTACAGATAGGACGATTCTGAAAACGTTCATTGAAAATCATTTCGGTCTCGTGAAAGTTACGCGTCGCAACGTAAATAAAAACCTCTTCAATTATTTCTTCCAATGGACAAGAACTGACCATTTTAGAGATTGTTGACGTGGTACCTTTTTACTAGTAAAACCGAAAACTGAATGAGAATATTCTAACTGAACAATAATGTTCATTGTCGTACTGACATTTTTGGTCGTTTTTATAAACAAAAAATAAGTTAATAAACCTTATCGGGTTGTTGGAAATGCCATATGGCAGATAAAAAAAATATTTCTAGAAATATAAAATATTAATGTGTATGCCTTCAAGAAATTATTAAATGTTCCGCCATTTTGTAGTAGGAAGATATTGACTTCATATTCTAGGGTTGTGAAGTATTCGTCAGGAGCTTCAAAATGATGTGTCATAAGACCCCCCTTTCCATTTGATTTTTTTTACCAGATGGCGTCCAGTCGCCATCTTGAAAGTTTCATTTGTCAATTTCACTTCAAAATAATTAATAATAATACAATAATAATACAATTTTTTGAATTGACCCGTTCTAAAAATACGGCGAAACATCGGATGTTTACCAGTGAGGATAACAGTGTTCCATGTAAGTGAAATTTTACTTCTTTCGTTAACTATATTGTGTATGAATTCTGTGAATGATACCTGATTCGATCTCCTTACGAATTTTTGAAATACAAACGGAATAGTCAAAAGTGTTTTTCGTATAATTTAGCATTCATATAAAAGTATTCGTTTCGAAAGTATTTTTCTTTCGTGTAATTAAAAGTTCATATGAAAAAAGCTCTTTCGAAAAGGTTTTTCCTTCCAGTTTTTGTCTGAAAGTTACTTCTTTGTATGATCTACACACCTTTGTATGAAATTAATTTTTGAAATTAATTGCGTCCTTCCTTTGTTTGGAAGATTCCCACATTTTTTGTATCAAGATGAAGAAGTAGAAGGCCGGAAACTTTCTTTCGCAAAATTTATCAACTTCCATTATTATCATTCAAACAATTATTTCTACACTTCTGCACTTCTTCTATTAGATATTCGCATTAATAATCGATGCCGCTCACAGCAAAAAAAGCTCATCTGATTTTGATCATATTTTCAACGAAAATTTGTAAATTCATTTTTTTGTGAAAAAATAATTTCAATAACCTATCAAAATTGTGAAGAAATTGAACAAGATATTTGATGGTATAGGACGATTTTTGAGGAAAATCCATAATTCATTCGATTAACACTTTATTTTCAAAACTGGCATGCACATGGATTCATACTAACTATACTACCCACTTAGTGCTTTATATAAATCAATTTGAATCATATGGCCTCATGCAGTCATTGTTCACTGATATTATTATAAAATTTCCAGATAAGTTCCGCCAAGACATTACTTTGAACGCCAATTCCAGTATGATTTTTTTTTAATTGGATAAAATGCAAACAAAATAGGACGCTATTGAACTGAAAAAGTAAAATAAAAAATAATGTAAGCAAATGATGTAAGCAAATAGATATACTCATATATGTATGTATGAAATGTAATATATATGTATGTATGTAATGTAAAAAATAATTTTAACTTAACCGATAACATCGATATTGAATATTACATGAAATATCAGCAGCTTTATAATCTCTACAAAGTCATAAATACTCCTCAGTATATTTTAAAACTGATAACATAATAACAGGCAGAACATATTCTCAAACAGTACAAATCCCAAATTATCTACTAGGATACCGCATCTACTTGTGGATGGGATAGACCAAGTCATTTATTTACTGGGTGTCCATAAGTCCAGTCAAGTATTAGCTTAGGTCCAAAGTAAGTGGGTCTATTCGACCTTCCACAGCAACCCACAAGGGTTTATTGTGGCTCACACCTATTCACACTCGTCCAAATAAACTCAGCTTCTTAACGAAACTATTAGTTAATATGGTGAGTAGTCTTTCAGGTCAGATGGTAAGAGTACGGCTCTACCGAATTCTAAAAACCTGATTCGGTCCCCAGCGGGGCAGGCACAAAGTATGTGCTCTGCTGTTCCATCATTCTTCAAACAGAGGCAACACAGAATGTCCTCCGACAGTCCGAGTCTCTGCATATGATGATTCTATTGACAGTGACCTGTAAGAAGGTCTGTCAGACATCGTAGTTCATCCCTACTGTAGTCCAACAACTGTTTGGTATCAAGCTTCGAAGGGTGAATAAACGCCTTGGAGTGAGCTAATCCTGGAAGATTCTGCAAGAAGTCCATAAATCTTCTTGCCATCCAGGTGTTCAATGTTTGTTTGGCAAAGCCTTAAGCGATGCCAATGACAGGTTGTGGTCAAGTAGTAACTTATGTTCAATTTTGAACTAGCTTCTTACCAACCACACGATTATTATGTATTTTTCTTATATTATCATAAAAAAAACAGTCGTGCTGTGCATTAATTAATTTAGCAAGATCAGTTTGTAACATACTATGAGATTGTGGTCGTTTCAACTGGTGCCCTCTATATATAAGTAAAAGGACCTTTGCGTGTGGTTAGGCCGCGTTCACACGATGTCAGTTAAAGAGACAACTGACAGAGGACAGCTTACTGATATAAAATTATTGGCTACCTCTAGTCAACTGTCCTGCCAATTGTCCTGAGATTCGAATGTCTCCAGGACTCCAGAAGTAGACAGAGGACAATTGACTGGGCGCAGTGATGCCCCCCACCACCCTATCACGGCAGTTGCCTTGACAATTAGCGCCGTGTGAACGTGATAGAGCAGTAGATATCTCGTGTGTGAGTTTAATTATGTATTTTAGAATTTTCTGTTGTGAAAAACTGTGGCTCCTGAATGGAGTGACGATTAAAATTTTAAATTCGTGGAGTTATATGAGGAGCATAGGTTTTGACAATCGGAAAAAATGCTGTAGACTTCTGTAACTATTTCCTGTAGCAAGATATGATAGTGTCACTTCTAATTTCAACTTAGGGTGCAGTGCTTTCCCCATTATTGTGTCTTTTTTAGATAGTTCACCTTCAGCACTTTTAGCCATTTGCCTGACCATTCCTTTTTCTTATTTAACTCTTCTTCAAAAACTTCGCAAACCTCAGCGATAAATTCCCGACAAATATCACACATTACTTTCAATTCATCACGAGACACAACAGACGATGAGGATCCTGCCATTTTTCGTCACCAACTGCCGTGGCAATAGTTTCGACGTGTGAACAAGTTCTCATTCATTTGGACTGGTCTCAGAAATTCACGTAACTGGTCCAAGAAAACTGGCCCCGACAATTGTCTCCTCAACTGGCGTAGTGTAAACGCTGCTTAAGGACACCAAACCTCAAAATCTGTCGACTGTAATTCAAGCTGGGCTAAATACAATACAATTTAATCATGTTACAAACTTCAAAATGAATAGCACACAACCATTTGTTGAATAGTTTTTGAAGGAAAAACATCACGAGCCAAGAAAATCCAGCTATCAGCCAGATTTTAAACAGATCTCGTCTAACAATCAACTATTTGAGCACTCGAAATATCGATTCAATGTTTCATCTGCGATACGATCCTGATTTGACATTGAATCTTTTATTTTTCTGAATGTCAATAAAAAATTGCACGAAGATCAATTGTCGTGAGCAGTTGCTGCGTTGCATTCAAAAATCAATTTTTGGAGGTGTCCCAAGCGAAAGGAAGAATGCTTTGACGAGGGCTTGAAAAAGGAGAGAAGGAGAGAATTTTGAAAAACAGAGCTAATTTCAATAATACATTAATGTTATTTTATTATTAGTCCCAGAATGAAAACTGTAACTCTTCATAGACGTGTTCAGGAGTTAATTTTAAGCAAACAGTTCAAATAATAGTAGGTCTGGAAATTCACTGTTCACAAAATATCGGGAGTTGAACTTTTCAAAAAAATTCCTGTCTTGTGTTAATACTGTAAATCTCCCTTATCCGATTTTGGTGAAATTTTTCAATGTTATTTTCAGAGAAAGAGTTTCTTTTAGCCTTGACTGGATAAAAATAAAGTACGCCACTGACGTAACTTGTAAAAAATTTAAAATTTCGTTGGGTTATAAACATCAAAAAATTAAACTTTTTCATCTCCTGTTTTGTTTTCGTAGCTCGCTTTGTCTTCCAGAATAAAAAGAAAACCATTTCATTGCCGATCTCTCGATCACACATTATTTAATTTCCTTATTGCTGTGTAAATGAGATATGAAATAAGAAATTTTCTGAACAGGTGTATCTACAAAAACTATTCGAAATGACAATATTTTTTAGAAAAGATTAACGTTCTGTATCTCGGAAACCATGCATTTCATAAAATTTGGGCTTCAGAACATGCCCTCACATTTTATTGCCGCAATTAGAAAACACACTGTTAGTACTAACAAAAACACTCAGACTTTTCTCAGATCTCCTCAACTAATTGAATATAAAACTTACCACTGTTGCCGTATTGTTGCTAGTTTCTTCTATTATGTAACAGTACTCATTCGTTGCATTTGTTTGCTTCATATCAGTTTTTTCGACCATTGCTACTATGGCCATATTTATATCATTTCTCATCATAAAAGATACTAAGAAGCCTGACCATGATAGGAGGTATAGTACTAATCTGGCTGGAACCTGACCTGAAAACGAAATAAAACGTTAATAATTACAAATTTGAATATTCTGGGGAAGTCAGTCTAATTCGCATTCACATAACAAATAATGAGTGTAGTCACTCACTCTCTAGTATGAAACCAACTACTAGCCACACCATACATTTTTGTAGTAAATTCAAATATACTCGTAAGTCACAATAAGTTGTTTTACATTTAACAAATCTTCATTATTCAATTACAGTTTCTTAAATTGTGTAATGTATGTAAGAACGTCCAATGCAATATGAAATAGAACGTTTTTTTATGTGGTCAACAATTTTTCTTTGGTGAATGACACCGGTTCCAACTTCGATGATCTAAATACAAAGAAAAAGAATCAATGGTGAATAATAGAAAAGGAAATATACATCGACGGCTACTTGCATGTCTTACACTTAGAAATATCAAGCGCAACAAGTCTTTACCCTCCACGTTTTTCGATTGCTTTATTCCAAATATGGGTGACATACGATAGAAGATCGCCTGTTGATTTTTGTTTCCGAAAGCCACATTGATAATTGCTCGAGATGTTAAAGCCTTCCAAATATTCAAGGATATGGTAGTTTACGGCTTTCTCTATGATTTTTGATACCACTGATAGCAAAGCGACTGGTCTATAGTTATTTTGAAGATTTTTCTTTTCTTTTTTGGTAACAGGGTAAACGCGAGCAATCTTCCAAAAAGAAGTAAAAACCCCTTTCTTGTGAGATGTTTGAAAAGTTTGCAAAATGCTGGTGCGAGATAATTATTCATATTCATTTTCGTGTCGTGGCGAATGCTGATCCATAGAGAATGTTGTACTCTCTTCATTTATTCTGTTAATTTTTGCCAAATTTTAATATTTTGCCTCTTTTCAGTATATTACTGTATGATGTCGTTAGGGATTTCTGACCAATTTTCCTCTACGGATTCAAATTGAACCAAATTGCTACCGAAATAACCCGAAAAATCAACCTGGCATTTGGCAATGATAGTGTAAATGGACGCACAGCTCGACGTTGGTTCGCGAAATTTCGTTCCAGAGATTGTAGCCTCGAAGATGAGCCCTAAAGTGGTCGACTACAGTAATCCAGGACGAGGATTTGAGGACCCTGGTGGAGACTAGTCCATCACGAACGGTGCGTGGGATGGCATAGAACTGGAAGTCAGCTCCCATGCGGTTTTTGATGGTTTAAAACGTATCGGAAAGGTCAACAAGCTCGAAAAGTTAGTGTCACACGATTTGAAACATCGACAGAAAACTATCCTGTTTGCAAGCTTGGTTCATTCTGTATAAATTGTTTCATTGTATTCATTGAGCATAGTATTTTTTCTACTTATTTGACTGTTTCATTTGTATTTTGTAGGGTTTATTAAACACAAACCTAGGTTCAATTGCATCACCTCCTTAACGTTCAGGTCCAGAGGGGTCAGACCGATAATTAATTCCATTGCCGCATTTGATGTTGTTCTCATGGCTCCTGTGATGTTTTAACGAGCCAATCGCTGTATTTGATATAATTTTTGGATGGCCGTTGCTTGTAAACTTTTGTTTCCCATGCAATGGCTCCGTACGTTAACATAGGTATTATTATTGCAGTATAGATCCAGGTAACCACACGGGGTGAAAGACCCTGTGTGCGTCTCACTGTCCGCCGACATTGCTCATAAGACACATATGCTCTTTTTGCTCTACTCTGTAGGTGAGAGTTTCATGTTAGCTTCCTTTCGAGGGTGGTACCAAGGTATTTCACCTCTTCAGAGAAGTTTAGTTTGCTTTTTAAGATTTCGGGAGGTTTTAAGCGCGATGAACTTCTTTTCCTGGTGAAAAAGACCATTTCAGTTTTCTTCCTTGGAATTGATCGACAGTGAGTGTTCCTTACACCATGTTTCTATTAATTTGAGCCAATCCTGCGGTCTATCGCACAGTGTGTTCACAAATTTGCCGGTCTGCAAGATGACTATGCTACCTACATATGCAATTGTGTAGAATTCATTATGTTTGAGGTGGTTAATCAGGTTATCCAGAACTATGTTCCAAAGAAGGGGTGATAAGACCCCTCCCTGTGGACATCCCCTCACGACCAGTCCTCTCACTGTGATGTCTTCTGCATTGATACTTATTGCTTTACTAGAGAGCATCTTGAGTATCCATTCTCCTACTACCAGGGGTACATTCCTGGAGTTTAGTGGCTGGGTAATTGTTGGAAAGGTTGTTTTATAAAACTCTCCCTCAATATCTATGAATATACGCTGGGTGGATTGTTTGTTGTCCAATGATCTTTCGATTCTGTCAACCACATGGTGAAGAGCCGAATGCATGCTGATTTGGATCAAGTGGGCTATGAACTAGTACTTCATCTCTTATGTAGCGCTCCCATAGCCTCTCCATAGTGTTTACAGAGAGAGACAGAGCATGTCTGTAACTATGGTGCGACTGAGAAGTCAAGAAAGACCACCTGCGAACATAAACAAAATTCGTGTGGGGCTCATAGAAGAGTGAAATAACTTGCCCAGGAGTACATTCCAACGCTATTTTTTCTTCACGTTTGAAGATAGACGCAGACTTTCGCCTCCAAAACATTAAGTATCTGTACTATTTCTTTTCTCTTTGTTTGAAGGCAAAATTATTAGTTACGACAAGTTACTGATCAATAAAACATTTTTTTTTCGTGAAAAATACTTTGAATTCCTGTAGTGACTTATCGAAGTGAACTAAAAAGTTATCATTTCAATGTAACATACCATGCGTTAAATAGATTAACTAGAACTAGAACGTAGAAATAAATTGAAATAAGTTCTTGACGAACCCAGGAGCGTTACATCCATGATCCAATACCAAATAACATTGATTCGACCTGCCTCGTCACTGGTACTAGGCCTTGACATGGATGAAACATTTTAATTAATTCTGTTCTGATTAGAACGAACGAGTTTCCCACTATTCGCTCATTCTGTTCTAAATAGAACTGAATGAGTAATAGTGGGAGACTGATTAATCTTTGATATTCATGATTTGAGATTTCTGTCGATCCCACAGTTTGGGTTCATTTCGCCACTAATTAAAATAATTTCGGTTCATAACTGGATAATATATTAACTACTTATCCTCGTGATATGTGATGGATTTAGCGGGCACTTGATGAAAATCCATGATAATTTATTTAACTTTACTGTAATGTTTTCACATAACGTTTTACAAAAATAAGACATGTGCTATACACTAGCTTTCCCAGACTTGTTTGCAAATTTTAAATGAGTTTCATTTCAAAAAACCATTTTTATGTTCTTTTATGATTATTAAGAAAGTTCTCCACGTTTGACCAACATAAAATATCTGCCAAGAACCACAAGTCAACTTTTCCGACCAAAAAATGTTGTCTATATTTTGTTAAATTAAATTGCTCAAATCATTATTTGTTTTGTAAGTTTGGTCAAAATATTTCCTTTTCAAAAAACGCTCGATATTATTGGTGGGTTCACCACTTCACAGTAGGTCAATGTCCTATGACATTCGTCTCACTCTCATGACCGTTGTTGACAGAAATTTGTTTTTGAAAGTGGGATATTGGTTAATGGAAGAACAGATTTTAAACAGATTTTTTTAAAGAATCAAATACGAGTATCTAACACTAGAAATCGTATTCTTCAAAACAGAAAAATGTTTACTCCTCTATTAACTCACACATAATGGGAAATATTCACAGAAACCAAAAAAATCAAAGCCCAAAACAAATTTGAAATTTATACCCCTAATACAAACCTACAAACAGATACATTCTGAAACAACTACTTTCCATTACAAAAATTAAAATATACAGAAATGACTCTTTTTTATCAATTTGAACACCAAACGTTCACAAAAGATATTGAAAACGATTATCGTTAACAAACATAACAATACAACATCAAGAGTACTGATAAAAAAGATTTTTTTATAAGAATCACTTCTTTCAAAGTGATCTCAGGGTTTCGAACTGAAACATTCAGAAATATCTGAAATATTTTGCATTCTTTCAAAATATTTAATACTGTCTGAAACGTATTTATGAATGACTTTTCTACATGATTTCTTGGGAATTTTTTTCATGTTGAAGTAACCGAACATTTTGATAAAATGTTTTCAAAAAAATATTCATTTCTATATTTCATTCTAATACTGAGTCTTTCTTTAAATTGAAATAAAAAAGTATGTGTGATATATCATCGAAATTTTTTATTCGTTTGAAAGAACTATTGATGCCAATGTCTGTAATATAACATCGTTCAATTGTCCGCCACGGCTTCTCTGGGTGGAACGCATTCGAAACGTCCAATTTTCCAGGACTCTGGCGTATACATCAGGCTGAATTTGACCGATAGCATGGGTTATACTGGCTTTGAGGACCGCTGTGATTTGTGGTTAATTCACATACACTTCAAGACCTCACTCAAGAAAACCCCATAAGAGAAAGTCTAATGGCTTTAAATAACACGATCTCGGTGGCCAGTTCATATCACCTCCACGTGAGATAACCAAGCCCTCAAATCGCTCGTGCACAATATCGAATGTGGCATAAGCTGCGTAGCGCCGTTTTGTTGAAACCGCGTGTCCAATTCAGGCCAAAAGAAACTGCTAATCATCGACCTTTAGTGCTCGTCGTTGACACTGATGGCCTTGCCAACGTCTTCCTAAACCGATGACACCGCCAGCCCAAAATCTACATCAAAAAAGTGACTTTTTCGGGATGCATTAGACGCTCTTGGATCTCATGTGGATTGGTATCGTCCCAAATTCGACAATTTTGCTTGTTCAAGTATCCATTCATTCATAAATATAATTGTTTGATGAAAATTAGAGTCAGTTCCCAACTGCTCCAGAGTCCATTCAGCGAACACACGTCGTTGTATATGGACGTATACCTTCATTTACTGGGTCAGTTGAATTTTATACGGGTGCAGGCTCAAGTCACGATGCAAAATCCGCCAAGTTGTGGTCTGCGAAGAGCTGAATTTTTGTAAGCGACGCGAAATCGAATGCCTGGGATTCTCTTGCAGACTCTCACAGACAGCGGCAGATCTTGCGAGATTCCAGAAGGTTCAATGTTTGTACTTTATTTGCCGAATGTAATACGCCGAAGTTCATGTCCAAACCGTGGTTGTTCTCTAAAAGGTGGAAAGTATAAGAATTGGTTTTGTTTAGTACAAAACTTTTTTTATATTCGGAGACCCTCCTTTTGACTTTCTTGAAGTCCTTCCTATATAAACTTTTAGGCACCGTCCACATGTTAGTTTTTCATTTTTAACCTTTTGTTTTTTATATGTCTACCCAACGAGTTACCCGTCTTGTATGCTAGGTTATTGTTATTTTATTTCATCTGATGATAATTTTCCTGTATATGTGAGTGTTGAGTGTTTTGTAGGTGTTTTGCATAAACAAAACACTCGCTTTCATATTAACCAGGTCTGCTGTAATTTCACCAAAAAATCCAAACAACAAATTTCAGACCATAGTAAAATACTTCATTCAACAAGTTAACTTCCTCATCAGACCCGAAAACAGATTACTAATACATCATGTCCAATCCACAAACTACACAACTGTACTCATTTATTGCACTTAAACAACATCATTCCATCAGACCAGTAGTATACATTTTCCAAATATCTGATGTCAGAGACCAGACCAGAATTATTTTGAATTCAATACATAACTTGATATTATCAAACGAAAAAGGCCTGAAATTTTCATGGACTTCGAAAAAAATATTCAACAGAATCCAATTTTCCAGAAATGTATTTATTCTTACAGGTATGTTGACGTTGTTATAGCCTGCTCCACGGGAACACATTGACAATTAGTGATTTTTTCAATACATCAACTCTATTCACGGAAACATAAAACTTGAAATAGAACTGAAAATCATTGATTCGATAAACTTTTCATACCTCACAATTACAAAAATCAACAACAAACATAATTTTGCAATTTACCACAAACCGATATATACAGACGCAACTATCAATAACTATTCTAATCACCCTCATTAACATAAATTAGCAGCTTACAATAGCTTGATCCAAGACTCATCAGTATCCCTAGAAAAGAACAACTTCGACCCAAGCATGATTCATCACATCTTTGACAGGCCATTAACCAAAATATCACTAAAACCTACGAAACCATTACGGGAAAATCATCAGGTAAAATAGAAAAACTACTAACAAAAGAGAACCCAATTACTCCAATACTTGCCACCTTTCAGAGAATAATCACAAAATCTACCTGGTTTGTCAGAATTAATATGTTCAAAATGTTTTTTTCCGTTGACCAGCTATCACACACCTACGAACGACAACCCTTAGAAGTCCAAACTTGTGCAAGCTAAGGACTAACGAGCTATTACCTTTTAATGTGTGATTCCAAAGACGGGTTAGACGATAGCAAGTGAAAATCGAGCGTTCAGCCTGGGGCTTGAACCATCGACTAACACATCGGTCGATTGCCCTAACACCAAACTGATATTTTTGCACTCGACGCGCGTTTCGCCAACAAAGTTAGCATCCTCAGGAGAAGAAAATTGATCATCAATTTCCTGAGGATTTCAAAAGTTCTGTCTGTTTTAATGAGTCTACTACAAACTGTAATGTATCAGTGAATACTTATTCAAAGTAATCGAAATAAGTGCCACTTGAATCAGTGCACTTTCGTCAACGTAACACAAGTGGATTAATTCCGTCGGAAAATTGTATGCTGAGGATTTGATGAAGACGACGAAGGCCGTTTTTGCCTGGTCCTGATTGGCGAAGATTCTACTGGAGAAGAAGTTATCGAAGTGCTTGAAAAGATGGTAATAGGTTGGCCAGAGGTCTGGGGAGTATGGGGGGGTGAGGCTGAAATTCGACGCTCAATGGTTTACACTAACCATGTCTTTGTTTGGGTAGGTTTTCGCCTTTGGGAAGTGCCTGGGTTCCTCATTGGTGTCCAACCATTATCCTGAACGTCTCCTGTTGTAGAGGATTTACTTTTCATCACATGGAACGATCTGATCCAGAAAAAATATCATTTTGGTTGCGCGAAAGTAAAGATGAACAGACCTCGAAACGTGACAATTTCTGTAAATCGTTTAAAATTTAAATCGTGGAGCACCAACTTTTCACCTTTCCGATACATTTTGAACCATCAAAAACCGCATGGAAGTTGACGTCCAGTTCTTCCGCCATCCCACTCACCGTTTGTGATGGATCCATCTCCACCAGGGTCTTCAAATCTTCGTCCTGAATTACTGTAGGTCGACCACTTCAGGGCTCGTCTTCGAGACATAAATCTTCGGAACGAAATTTCGCAAACCAACGTCGAACAATTCGTTCATTAACACTCTCATTGCCAAATGCCTGGTTCATTTTTCGGGATGTTTCGGCAGTTCTCTGTTTAATTTTGAATTCGTACAGAAGAATTGGTTGAAACGCGCTTAACGACATCTAAGAAGCTGATTGGAGACAAAAAATCAAAATTTGGAAAAAGATGAACACAATCAATGTGTAGAGAAACTCATTAATACAGTTAATTGTATGATTTTTTTAAGTATTAATGAGTTTAATATGGATTTTCATCGAGTATCGGCCAGTTCTATTCAATTAATGTTTAGAGTATAAAATTCTCTATCGATCAGTATACACCACGACACATAAGAACGAATGTTCATTGCGATATGGAGCTACAAATACACATGACATTGAAACAAACAAACTTTTTGAAACAACCTAATAGTTATTTAAAATTACTCTATTTGATCAATATACAAATTGAGATGAGATTCCCGATAGAACTTTCGACTTTCTTTTCAATGATTTTCTGCAGTTTTTTTCATAGAATAAAAATATTTATAAATATTATGGATGAAGATATATTTTGTATAGTCAAAGTAACCGATATAGTCATTCTTAAAGCTATTGGCGAAGTCAAAGGCCAAAAAACCAATACAAAGAAATAATGTCGCTTCGAATTAGTCCACGTGGACTGAAGAATTGGCGGTTCGTATTGGATAATCGTTACTAAACGAGTTTTATGATTGGCTGGAGAGTCATAAAATTAAATTTGAAGTCAAGTTACGGTGACAATAGAATGTAAGGATGGTTAGAAGAGTCGTGTTGTCAATGTTCAGTTCAGGAACTGATCGCGATTTGAGTGTTGAAATTCGATATTGGTGTGCTGTCCTTGGAAAAGTACTGATAGTAATAACGAGTGTGATAACAACGCAGACTTTTTCCTGTGTTGTGATTCCAATAGCGCTGGTGAACAATGCAAAAAAGAAATACCAGTGAATAAAATTCGTATGCATTTGAATATTGAAACACAGAGAGTTTGTTTCAATGTATATAAGAACCTACATATCAAGTTTGGTTTCGAGGGGTAAAAAACTATTGCAAATAACATCAGATTTGACCGAAATTCCTTTCTCAACTGTACGTAAAATAGTCAAAAACAAACCTTATAAACGCAAAACGCGATTTGATGAGGGATTACCAAAACCTTCAGATGTTCATCTAATAAAATCATTAAAAAAAAAACAATATGCGACAGTTACAAAATGATTACAATGAGACTCTCACAGTTGAAATCATAAGGTAGAAATTGAATACTTCCAGCCATAACCTGAGCTGCTGTGACAAAACTCTTCAGAATTGGATAAAGAAACTAGGATTTAGATTTAAAATAATAAACAAACGTCAAGCAGTTATGGAAAGCAGAAGAATAGTGGAATTGCTTAACAAATACTCAGAACAAATAACTAAATATAGACAAGAACATCGGCAAATTTTCTATTTGGACGAAACTTGGTATGACACTCATGACACAGTTACGAAAGGGTGGACTAATGATTCGAGAATATGTACGCCTAACATGTCTGCAAACAAAAGATCGGGACTAATCATTGTGTATTGCGGAGTAAGTAAAGAATGGATTCCGAATTCTTTGAAATTATGTGGAAAAAAGCTTGAGGACTGCAATGTTGACTATCATAAGAACATGGAAGCTAATATTTTTGAGGAATGGTTCGAAAACATATTGATCCCAAATTTGAATGCGAATAGTGTAATAATTCTTGACAACGCATCCTATCAATCGCGACAGCTCATCAATGTACCGAATAAAAATTAGAGGAAAGATGAAATACAAAGTTTTTTAATGGTTAACAATATGTATTTTGAAGATAACTATACCAAAAACCAACTACTTGAAGTTTAACAGACAAAAACATTTGAAAAAGTGTATGCCCTTGAGAGAATTGCTGAAAAGTATGGACACACCATATTGAGACTTCCCCCCTATTTTAGTGTTTTCAATCCAATCGAGTTGATTTGGGGAAAATTGAAACAAAGCATCAGGAATGAAAATAATTGTCTAAAATTTGGTAAGAAGGTGGTAGAGCTAGTTAAAGAAGTATCTAATATTACCGAAGAAGACTGGCAGAAAAGGATTAAAAAAGTAATTTCAGTAGAAAAAGACTTTATGGAGATTGGACACTTCCATATTAATGGTGGAAATAAATTCATTATTGATTCAAATGACGACAGTGATAGTGAAACGAAGAATATGAAAGAGGAATTATCAGAAACTCTCGAAGAAAGTGACCATGCCACTTATTGATGGCGTGGTAGCAACGATAAAGAAAGAGGAAACAGGAAATATTTGAAATTTCATCAAATTTCAAATATTTCCTGTTTCCTCTTTCTTTATGGTTGCAACCACACCACCAATAAGTGCCATGCATGGCCAGTGAAATGATTTTAAAATTTCAAATCTTTTAAATGTTTAAATAAAATAAGTTTTTGTACTTTTTCTCTGAAACATAAAAATTTAATGTGTGACACTTTTCTACATGATGAAAAGTATTAACTTTGTCTTTCTCAATGCAACGTCTGACTTTTTACTATAACCTCAAGTTAATGTCTTGATAAAGGGAATAAACATTCTCGAAAGCTCGGCTATATAACAAAGAGTTTTCTTTAAACAACAGCCCAGTATTTTTTGACTGCATCTCCAACAATGTTCCGATATAAAATAAGTGAAACAATATTTGGGTATGCAGCAGGCCAAAATTTAGTGTACTCTTATAACACAGATTCCAAGCTTTCGATAATCTTTATTATCATCATCAGGGATGCTACAATAAGGGTAAAAAACAGTCATATTTATAAAATAATAATTCAAACCAACTTACAGTGTATGTGAGGTTATGTGGCAGGTTGAAAGAAGTATGGACGTAACATATATGAAAAATTACTATGATATCACTCAGGACGTTACAGACAAACAATATATAGTAGATTTAATGATATATCATTATATTAACAAATTAAAAAACCACCTGTTCCTTGAAGAGGAAACCACGTGCATGATTCAAAAAAGGACATATGACATGTAATCCAAAATTAGCATGGGCTGTATAAGCCAATTACGTGGCTCAAAACGAATTTGACATTCGACATCAACAAAATTGTTTGATCTGTGGCATAAAACCTTAACATTGTTGCAAAATGATTTTCGGGCAATGTCTGGCTGTAGACATCGCATGTTTAGATTCCATTACATTTTAAAGCCAAGTAATTATGTATTTAAACAATATCTGGACCAATTTTTGAGAAAACTTATCCTAATGGATTTTATATTAAAGAATAATAATGAAAAAGGATGATGATGTATTGTATATGGAAGATTCAATCTGTGAGAAGAATACCATAAGATGAGATTTGATGATTTCTCGTTTTGTGATTATCCATACAAATTAAATAAAAGTAAATATCACTTAGGTGATTTAAGTCGGTTTTTTTATTCATGGAGTTTTGTGAATGTGCTATATGTACCATTTCTAGGAAAAGCCTCTTGGTAGTGTTTTTTTCGGTTAGTAACATTTCAATTGAATTATAATCCATACGGTGGCCTTGTTTTGAGTCATGTTCACTCAAAGCACATCTTTCCGGGTGTAACCTACTGTCACTTTTGTGTGTTGTGATCCGATCTTTTAATAATCTAGATGTCTGTCCTATATATTCTTTGTCACAGTTTATACATGGTATACAGTAAACTACATCCAAACAGTTGTTATAGGGAGTTTTATCTTTTAATTTTGAAAAAATCTTATCGATTGTTAAAACATTTTTGTTTGCAATTTTGATATTGTTATTGGCAGACTTCAGGATTCTGGATAATCCTGGGTTGATATCTTTAATGTATGGAAGAGATGCATAAAAATTGGAAATTTGACTCAACTCAGTGGGACCTGCAGTTTCTGCATTTAATGAAACATTTGAATGATTATTCACATTGGTTAAAGTATATTGTTATTATATGATAATCTGATATTGTTTGTATTTAAATTATCTATGGATGAAGTGCTGTACAATAATTTTTTTAGGAACTGTGGTGGGTATGAGTTTTGCCAAAAAAGTTTGTAAAGGAGATCTAGGTTTTTTTGTGGAAGGAAGTGTCAGAGATCTTGAGAACCCTTTCTTTCATTTGTTTTATTACGTTCGTCTTCATGTTTTGGTTGTGATATGACCAATAGTTGATAAAGCGACCCGAGCTCATCGGTTTTCTATACCAATCTATGCATATCACGTTATTCGGTGATCTGATGAAGATAGTCTAGGAAAGGAACACTGTTTCCTTCATTTTCTTTTTCTAGTGTAAATTGTATATATGGATCGTAGCTGTTAAAAATGGACAGGGTTTCATCAAGAAATTCTCTGGGGATGGATATGATAATATCGTCTACATATTTTTTGAGGAAGAACGGTTTGTAAGGGAGTACTTCCAGGACAATGTCCAGCAAGTCGTCCATGACGTAAGCTGCCGTAAGGGCTTATTTTGGCTCCCATTGGGGTGCCAAAAGTTTGTTTATAAAATTTACTATTATATTTGAAATAAGTGTTGTTGAATAAAAAGGAGATTAAATTTAGAAAAGTATCTTTAGTCAAGCTGCAAAAACCACTGATCACGTCCCATTTCCATATATATATATATATATATATATATATATATATATATATATATATATATATATATATATATATATATATATATATATATATGGAGGAGTGCCAGAAGATGACAGTACTACCAACTGTCGAAAGCGCTCGCAGATAATTAATAGAAGATATTAAGCTAGAATTAATATTGAAATACTCAAAATAAAGGAAAATTAGTTGCATCAATAAAAATATATATATATATATATATATATATATATATATATATATATATATATATATATATATATATATATATATATATACATATACATATACATATATATATACATATACATATATATATACATATACATATATATATATATATATATATATATATATATATATATATATATATATATAATGAGAAAATCCGTCACGAATATTAGTTATGAAGATAAGACCTGAAAAGAATTGATTCAAATGTTTTGATTTTGGTCACATATTCAATATTGATAATTCCTTTCAACTAGTGAACAAAAAACTTCAGACAACTGACGATCAAAATTTATCTTTCAGCTCACCCAACAACAGTTGAAATATCGAGTCTTGAAGAAACATCTATAATTAATCTACACATTTCATTAATTACTTCAAGTATTCCTTTTCTTTGAAAGTTTTTCCAAACAATGCTCTTTTCATAGAAATTCTATTTCCTGTTTAAACTGGGTAATTGGAGAATTAAATAGTTCCAGTATTTTAAGAACAAAACACAAACACTACAAGAAAATCCTTAAGGCGCTCTAAGAGCGGTGCCTGTGCACCGCTAAGGGGGGTAAATGTTACCCTAAGAATTTTAAATGAGAAAGGGGGTCAGTGATACATAATTTTGATTGGCGTTCAATTCGGCTTCCAATGGTACACTGACTTATTATTTTCTGACAAGCAATTTCCGACAAATAGCGTTCTGAACTAACAGAACTAATAATTAATCTATCTGTCTATCAAGTGTGCCCATTCATTAATTGAAAATCGATTCCGGCAGTTATATCGTCAAACGGCATATGCATGAAATACTTCAGTGAAGATTCTTGCACCGACACCTGTCAGATATAATCCAACCCCCTTCGTGGTATTAGCCAGTGGAGTAGTTGTTTTCTGATAGGTGCCAGTCCATTAGAATACAGTGTAGGGAGTTGAGATTGACCTTAATGAATTGTTCCTTCAGATGATTTGACAATAATGCATCTCAGAACAGGCAAATTCTGATTACATGTGTAAGTTTGGAACGCTATTTTTCAGAAACTGCTCAATCAGTCAAGTGGCAAATCAAAATGTTGTGCCACTTGACACCCCTTCCCATTTAAGATTCTAAGGGTAACATCTACTCCACTTTGGGGGTTGAACCACGAGGGCTACAAATATTTTTTGAAAGTGTCCTCCTTGACTATAAAATTGCCCTGTGTTTTTTCGATTGTTTATATTATTTACTGGGAGGAAGATATTGAGGGTGGAAAGTTTTCAAATTGACACCCTGTATATCCATATTTATTTATACTACAGAATACCTTACGAAAGAAACACTCATCTGGCGGCACTTTGATGTTGAGGGGTCAAGTTTATGTGACCTGTATTTCTATATTTAGCGGTAAATCGAAATTATTTGAAACTTCTCAAATATATAATTTGATTGCGGTCACGGAATTATTACGATATCATCTCAGCAGGTTGTTGGACCAACATTTCAACAATTTCAACCAAACTAGCTTGATGTTATCATGTTCAATTTCACTAACCACTCGACGGAACTTTTAGGATGACACCCTGAGATCCTCAAAAAGTTCATGGTTATTGTTTCGTGCTGGTGTCCCTTCTGTAAGGTGGACTGTGCTCATACTTAGAACACATTATAAAATCATATTGAAAATTCCTACGAGTCTAAATAGGTATGGAAAAAAATTATTGATATAGAGCATCTGAAAAGTGTATTACAAAAACTCAACGATACTTCATAAATTAGCATTTATAAGTATTTCAAAAGTTCATATGATTTTCACTTTTCTTCATATTTTACTCTGGAACCCTGCTGATTACCAATGAAAATGGTTGTGTCACTGTTTATATTAAGCCAACAACAATATAATAACATAACTGTTCGCTACAATAGCACATATTCGACTGACTCGAATAATATTAAATTCCTATTTCGTAACCGATGTTATTAACCATCCGTCATCATACTTTCGAATAAAATACAAAACAAAAAATAGTTTCTCACATTCGAAGAAAGGTGCACGAAAAGGAGTTAAAACCTAAAAAGGTAATACATCAATTTTGAACCCAGAAGCACCTGATGATGCTTACCCAAGCCCAAACGGTAACATAGAAAACAGTTTTGACGCTGTAACTTCAAGTTTGTTTTAGTTATAGAATGGTTATAATATGTAGTACCTTGAAAAAATCATAACATTTTGCTGGTATTCTTCATGTAGAGAGTTTTCATAAATATAAACAAGGGTTCCGCAAGAAATTATAAAAAAATACAAAACACCTCTCTCTGGTCGACCTTTTTGACGCAGCGTATCACGATTCACGAGACGCAGCCGGATTTAGTCGCTACTACAGTTTGTTCATTCAAATGCTATTGAATTATGTGCGGGGAGATTGGAAGAATCCAACCTCATATACAAGTCAATGAAAATATTCTCGGACAATCAAACGGTGTCGGAAGCTCTTGGCTCCTACCGAGGAAGGAAGATAGGATAGGATAGGAAGACTTAACAGATTGTCTCTGGTCTGGATTCCTGACCACACTGGCCTGGAAGGCATTGAGGCTGCTAACTCCCTTGCAGAGGAGGGTGCTGCAAGCAGCTTCATCGGACCAGAACCTGTCATTAGCATCGCTTTAGGCTTTGCCAAACAAAGATTGAACACCTGAATGGCAAGAAGATTCATGGTATTCTGGCAGAATCTTACAGGATTGGCTCACTCCAAGGAGTTTATACACCCTTCGAAGCTTGATACCAAACAGTTGGACTACAGTAGGGATGAACTACGATATCCAGCAGGCCTTCTTACAGGTCACTGTCATTTGAATCATCATATGCAGACACTCGGACTGTCGGAAACAGTATGTGTCGCCTTTGTTTGGAAAATGATGAAACAGCAGAGCACAAATTTTGTGTCCCGCTGGGGACCGAATCAGGTTTCTAGAGTTCGACAGAGTTGTACTCTTACCGTCTGACCGGAAAGATCACTCACCATACAAACTAATCGGGTTCGTTAAGAAGCTGGATTTATTTGGTCAACTGTGAATAGGTGTGAGCCATAGTAAACCCTTGCGGGTTGCGGTGGAGGGTCAAATAGACCCACTCACTTTGAACCTAACCTAACTTAACCGCCGATATTTACTTGTAAGACCGCAGCCCCTTTGACAAAAGCCGCCTCTGAGATTAGGCGCTATAGTTGTGAACAGGCGATTTTCGGCTCTAACTTCAAAACAAAGTCGAGATTGTTTACACCGCATTTCTTGTATATCTATTTTTATTTTGGCTTTTTGTTAATGAAAGGCGCCGACTCGAGTATTTTTGAGAATGTTCGAGATCAAGGCCGGAAACAGACATGCGGTAGTCGGCAAATCCCGAATACCAATTATTCGCTGTTCCGCAAATAGCGACTTGTGTATATGGGTTTCACATGGGGACTATTCGGTATTTTAGGCCGAATCACATGAGACAAACATTTGCGATTGCTGTCGATGCACACATGCGTGCAAACTTCGTGAGCTACTTATGGATTTGTGGTCAATTAAAAATGGAGTAGAGTAGTGAAACTGTTCTGGAATTTTTGGATATCAATGAAGGTGAACGATTGAAAGTGAACATATGAAATGCATGGCATAATTTTAGAAATCTCAGAGTTAAACGTTCTTTTCTCGGAATAGCCTTTCTCATTCTTGTATCTTTTTTGGCAATCATTGGCTCTATTTTTTGTAGAAGTAGTTCAAAATCTGTGAATGACATTCTACTATGCCAGATAGTTCCTTCAACAAATCTGCCATGACCTGTGTTCTGCCATATCTAAAATAGTGTATTTTATAACATTTCAATTCAAGTCTTCGATGGTGAATTTATGAATTCAACAAAGCTATACATTTCAAATGAACAATTAAAAAGTACGCATGGAGACAAGTAGTATTCTTGTTGGTAAGTTGAACAATATATCTACCGTTGTCCGCTTCGGTTAACCGACACCATTCACCACCTTCTTCTCCTTCTTGTAGGATTAACTTTTCTCATTAACTACATATGAGCACAACTCAGCACTATGAAAGCTGCAGTATCAATTGTTTCACTTTCCATTTTTAAATTAACGAATATTCGTTGTTTCCACATTAAGCAATATTTGGCAAATGGGCCGCATGTGTATGTATCCACCGTGCTTGCCAAATGCCGAGTTGCTAGCAAATAGCGAATGGCGAATAGCAAATAATCGCGATTTTCCGAATACTGCATGTCTGTTCCCGGTTTAAAATTATAAAAGCGACGATCGCGCCTCGACAGTCAGTGTTTATTGCTATACTGCTATATTTGATTGTATCAGCTTTATACTCTTCTTTGGACTAACTTTTGTATGCAGGTGACTATCGTACATTATTTTGACCCCATCATCCTGCCACGTAACATTATTATTAAAAAGGAATAGAACGTTTGCTTAAAGGCGCTAAACGTGTTGCAACAATATTTTCTGATGAACCCAAATGTTCAAAAGCAGTACGCGCGGAGTATACAGCAATTACCGATCCAGACGGTCATATAACGACGTCCATTTCCATGGTTTCAAATGCGAAAAAAGAAAGTATGATGAATCGTATATCAGTACCGGATTTGTTGATTCCAACTGCTCACCTCCCTGCATGCTGTGTAGTAAACTGCCTCTTAATAGGTCCATGGCACCTGCCAAGTTGCGCCGATGTTTATAAACTGTACAGAGACTAAAGGCAAGAATAAAGAATTATTTGTACATAAGAAAACACAGTTATTGGAAAGTCTAAAAACTATGATGCATGTAACCCAAACTATCAATGAAAAGACCACAGAGGCATCATATTTAGTTAGCTATCGCATTGCACAAGCAGGTGAAGCACACGCTATCGCTGAGAATTTAATAGAAAGATGTGTGTTAGACAAATATCGACTGATATCGCCGGTCTGGCTATCTTGCTGGTTATCGTGAGATATCCATATGAAAGTTCTTTTGAAGAAGACATGCTTGTGTTCACAGCTGCCCATAAACACTCCCGGAGAAGAAATTTTTATATTTTTTTAAGAAAATAATCTGAGTTGGAACGATTGTATTGACATTTGTACAGATGGGGCCAATAGAATGACTGGTTAAACGGCAGGGGTAGTGTCACGAATAAAAAATAAAAATAAAATAAAGCGCTTAATTGTAGTTTCAGCCATTGTATCCTGCATAGACAAGCACTTGCCATGAAGCAAATGCCGTTCAATTTAAAATTAGTTATGGATGAAGTGATCAAAATAAATAATTTCATCAAATCACGACCACTATAATTCGGATTGTTCTCATTATTGTGTGAAGATTATGACAGCAAACATAAAACACTGCTGCTCCTTACAATAGTGCGATGGCTGTCTCGGGGTAAAACTTTAACAAGGCTATTTGAACTTAGAGCCGATTTACAAATGTTTCTTTCAGATACTTCGTTTATTTTGAAAGATCGTTTGTATGATAAAACTTGGTTGTTCCGGCTGTCTTTTATGGCGGATATCTTTCAAAAACTGAACGAATTAAATTTATTGTTCCATTCTCACTTAAACTCATTTATTTTGTATCACACTGTATGTATTTATATTGACACGAGAACCTACGAGTATTGGGCGTGCGTGTGTGATATCACGAAACGAGGGACTTACCGCCTCTCTGACCCGTATCTAAAAATATGCCGGCGCAGTGTTGAGCTATATAGATATATAGCTCAACTCACTAAGGTATGTCATGAAAGTACAATACAGTGATATTATTTCTAATATATAAAGTCTCAGTAACCTTATTATATATAAAAAATCTGTTTAAAATCTGTTTTTCCATTAATCAGCTGTCGCCTCCATACGAAAGACAACTCTCAGAAGTTGAGAAACTTGTGCGAGCTAAGGACTAACGAGGTATTACCTTTTAACGTGTGATTCCTAACACGGTACAGTCTGATAATATTGAAAAACATCACCTATTTATCATTGCAAGGTAACCAGACAACAGTGTTCCAGGCTTGTAACAAAATTACTGTCTGCAAAAAAAATTAAGATTTTTGGATTATTTGCATTGGTAAGAGAGAAATAGAAAGTTTTACGTCACTCAGTGAGTTTGTTACCGATAACGACACAGAAATGTTTCAAGATGATGTATTTGAAGAATTGGTCCAATATATAACTTCGATGCGCGCATCTTTTGAGAAATATTTTCCCGAAAAACAAAATACAAAACTGAAAATTCATAGATTCATAATTCATTTTTACCTAACTTGCAAATGCCCGAAAGTATGTCAAACGAGATATATGAATCTCTTTTAGAAATGTCATCAAACACAAGTATATCCAGTACTTACCAAAATGACTGAATATTCTTCTACCGTTCCCAACAACATATTTGTGCGAAACAGGATCCGCAACATATGCAGCCAAACAAAATACCGCAATAGACTGGACACCTCACCTGATATGAGACTTCAATTGTCTTCTATCAAACCCAATATCAATCAATTGATGAAAAATAAAAAAGAGTTTCATACCTCCCATTAGTTACATTTCTTCTTTTTTAATATCTCTTGTTATTATACCTGTTATGTAAGTGCGTAGTAAGTAACTGCTACATTGTACTTTTATTATGCTTATTAATAAAGAATACACTTTTGAAAACTATTGTTTTATTGTAGGGTTCCGTCACAAAAAAAAATTGAGACCGCTGCCATACAGAATGAATTTTCTTCCATTTACATTGATATTCTGCAGTATAGAAATAGACAAAGAGAAAGAGGATGAAAAGATTTGTTTTATCGTTTTACTTTGGGCAAGAATATAAAATAGACTACACATAGAGAACCTAAATTGTGCAATAACTGTCATTTCTCAGAATGTTGATGTGTTCTGTCAACTTTAGAATTAATATCACGAAATACACTTTCACCGAATCTTCACCAACATTTGAATTGTTGATACAT
The DNA here is from genome assembly GCF_025532065.1 of Leptinotarsa decemlineata. NCBI lineage: Eukaryota > Metazoa > Arthropoda > Insecta > Coleoptera > Chrysomelidae > Leptinotarsa > Leptinotarsa decemlineata. The sequence continues at coordinate 6,450,794 of NW_027412694.1, read as the reverse complement.
CACAAATTGTAGAATCGTGTTTTATTTATAATACATAAAAGATTTGAATGTATGGAGTAAAATGTCATATATCCAAAGCTACTAGCAAATGCCACAAACAGTTAATTCATTCACATTAGAAAATAAAATTAGAGGAAACATTATTCATGCACATGCTGGACTCGTGATTACATTCGAATGAAAAACGTGATCGAAATGGAATCAGATTGAAAACAACCAACGACTAGAGTTTTTTTTTACGTGTTCATCTGCAAAGCTGGCAGATATTTTTATTATATTCATTGCCAAATACCGCGAGAGCTGCAAGGTCGGGCACTTAATTTCGTACTATTGAGCTATTATGCAATCCTTGGAAACAAGTTTTTAATAAAGGTGTTAGGTATTTTAATAAGGCTAAGCACGCACGAGCGATTGTTTTTCATCACAGGCGATTACAAAATGGTCGCAGAAAAAACCTATTGGTGTGTATGTGCATTGGCGAAGGATCCTTTTCACACAGCCGTTAGAAATTAGTAAACCATCATGTATAGAATGAAAGTGTTGTCAAAACATAAAGAGGAAGGTAGTGTGAGGATCCCTGCTATCAGCTTCATTTCCGGCAGGATATTTCCAGTGGGAATTGGAAAACATTTTCTAAATATGAAGGTCGGCTTGTATAAAAGGAAGTACTGATGAAACTCAACAAAATAATCAGATAAATGATCGATAATCAATTGTATCTCAAAATTAGGAGCTAGCTGACTGTGATCCCTTATATTGTCTCGTATAGTTCAAAGACCAAGGAAGAGGAGATGCGAATTCCATGGAAGCCAGCCATCATAGCAAAAAATACACATTGATTTTGTTAAACGCGCATACTTTTCTGCAAAAGCGTTACCACAGAAAATAATTATCGCAAAAAACAAACCTAACCAACAACCTAACCTATCTAAACCGCTGAATTGTATGCGAAGTATTTACCTACATGCTAAATGTTTCGCCGAATGTATTTCCGAATTAATAATACTTTCTATTTTTGTAGTTATATGCTTCGGAAACAGCTTTTCTCAAGGGATCTTAGGATGATCTAGAATCTATACGTACGGTCAACCAAAATGGATTTGTATTGCGGACATATTTGAGATAGATGATTTCGTTGAAACAGTTACTCAAAAGTTTAAGGTACTGGACAGGATACGAATACTTGTGGCGAATAAAAAGTCACTAGTGAGGCGAGCGAGAAGTATTGCGGAAAACTTCAAGTTCCGCGCGAACCTATCTCGCTTATTCCAAAAGCCACCACATATTGTGGATAATCCACCGATCGCTTGAATACTTCTGCGTAGATATTTATGATCATTCGCAGCCCCTCAATCTAAACACTACAGCCTCAGTGCAGTTTGAAGCCGATATCGGCGCCAGCCGATAATCCCGGATGATTTTAAAGAGCCCTTGTGGATTTGAAGAACTTTGCTGGTCCTGGCCCAGGCGAACCGAATATCTATTAGTGGAAAAACTACCAACCACCCACTGCCATCTGACCAGAATTTTCCATTCATATGTGAAGGGAGAGCAGCAAGCAGATTCCTGATTGGTTTGTGGAGGGGTGGACCGTTTTTATCCCCACGAGCGGAGATTTGTCGATTCCAAAAAAATACAGACCGATAACATGCTTGAAGTTATGTTATAAGTTATTTACGATCATGTCATATATACATATCGATACTCTCCACAAATGACCGAGCATTCGAACGGATTTATGATCATAGTGGGTCAAAGATAGAAGTGACTGTCTATAAGGAGAACCTGCTCATCGATAGATGTGTAACACAGTCCTCAATACAGTACAAGCGGAACCTCTTTATGGCCTGGTTCGATTACCGTAAGGCATTTAATAATACAACATTCCATGACCTTATCTTGCATTTGCTCGGATGCCTTGCGATACCTGACAAAATAGTGAGATTTTTGAACAACTGATGCCACTTTGGAGTACTTGTTTCACCATAACATCAGGTTGAGCTGAATCCAACAGAAAAACGGATCACTGTCAGATGGGGTATATTTTAGAGCGATTTCGTTAGTCCGCTTTTTCTGAATCCCACTGTCGCCATTATTCTTTTCGTATAGAAATACTCGAGGGCACAACTGTGGTACTCTTGAAAATTGGAGACATAAGGTCACCCGTATGTTTTATATCGATGATCTTTAACTTCATGCCTCTGGAGTTCGGATCCCCTCGTCTGCATAGTCTGATAGAGCAAGAGTTTGGTCATTAAACTTTAAGGTAGCTGCTCGTGCGGCTCATGAACTCGATTCAGTTATCGATACCTGAACGAGATGATAAAACTCTGTCACCGAGTTGGAACACAAGAATAAGCTAATGCATGGGGTCTTCTTCAACGATATTGAAGACCTCGGTTTATCAAAGAATCTGGCTTTTGTTGAAGGGTTCATCATGGCCAACCAGGATTATGTCAATCAACACCTTACGTAGCCACGTGATGGGTATACAGATTCGTAACACTAGGTGCAGAGTCTCTCGCGGAGTTCAGTGCGTCTCGCGGGGCGCCAGAGACCTTAATGCATTTGCTGCCGGCATATTCAGCATACGCGGTCTCAACCTATATTATAAAAGTCTTCGGTACGTTTATGGTATTTCTGACCACCAGAGTACAACGATATTTGTCATGGAGTTGTCAGTTTCGGGTAAGGCGAATTTTGTCCTAAAACGGAAATGAAATCGGATGAAATATCGAGATCATCCTTTCGAGCTTCGAAGACTCTATCCAGACTACTCTGCCGAAATGGTTATTCCGATTGTTGGACTCCTCGGTGGAATGATGTCCTCCTACTCTTGAATCTCAAGATCATACCAGCTTGTCGTGCTAAGACAGAAATATTCGCCAGACAAATGCAGAAGAGTTGGTTCTTCGCGTCTGCTTAGGGCAATGATTATCGAACCCAATGTATAGAACTAATCAGGTTTGTGATCTGTCTTTCAATTCCAAATGAAAAGGTGACACGGCAGTTGAGTTGTTTTTATTACGATTATACAATATACATTTTCCTGTAGGGATATTTTGATATAAACTGTGCCATTTACATTGTAATTGATTAGTATAAACAAGAACACGCGTTTCAAATATGAATATTTCCAAAAACGTAACTATTTTGCATTGCTTGAATGATAAGTTTCTACACGATATTCGTGTAGGTTAGTTCCACCAAAGATTCATAGTCTTTATTTGAGCGACAAAGATACGACGCTGACGAAAAACCACCCCGAAGACAAATGTTATATCTAACTCGTAATTCTACCAACATGATAATAATTCAGTAACTGATCTAAAGTAAAATTAATCGAAGATTTCTCATCAAATATGTAATGGATTATAATTTCGAAATGAATTGGCAACAGTGCCCTTTTCAGTTGTGACACTGGTCCTATGTAAGTCCTGATAGTTGACAATCTTTTTGTGAGCAGTGAAATCTAATAAATAGTTTCATTTCAAAAGTTTGATGCACAGAACTGTAGTTACAGCAAAACAATTAATTATACAGTGTCTGATTAAATTCTTTCTCCAAAGAAATGCCACATTCACTTGAAATCAATAACGAAATATCATCAGCATATATATGTATTTTCAGCTACTACACTATTCATATCATTACAGAATAGTATAAGAACATTGGTAACAAAACGGATTCAGAACTATTATGATTATAATTAATTGAAACAAGCAGGCTTTGTTTTCGTGAAAAGCTCATTCCAATTCAAATGTTTTCCCTTATGCCGTGCGAAAACAGTTTATTCAACAAATTCATATAACCAACACAGTCATTTAAATTATATACACATACGCAAACAATAGCAAGAAAAAACAAAACTGTAAAATTGATAAAATTATATTGAAATATGATTACGAGTGTTTTCAAGTTATGTTTTTGTGATGAATAAATATCCATTTGTATAAACCTTTTTTTATCCGGGAGTTGGTCGTGTTCCGCTTGATTATACGTTTCCATATGTTGCGTATATCTACGCTTGCTTGGCTTAATGCGTTGTTAGACAACATATATACGGCTTCTTTGAATTTTCTCTAAAACCGGTGTCCAAACATGATCAAGTATTCCTGATTTGCTGGTTTCTCCTCGCTGTGTGTGTTTCTTGTGCTTGGCAATACGAACTTTCAATGGTCCCGATGTATAATTCTCCGCACTCGCAGGCTCTACTAAGAGTCTTGATGATTCCTCCCTTAGTCATGATTCCTCTCTTAGTTATCAAGACTCTAATAGACCGTGCTTTTGGGCTCTGTAATACTAAAGAAGGTCTTGAAAAGGAACTAGACATCATAAAAAATTACCTCCAACGGAATGGTTACTCCAAAGTGATGATGGAATAGACTTTGGCTAGAAGACAGCACGAGCCTCACAAGGAAAAAAAGCCGCCACAACCAGTACTTGTACTTCCCTACATCAAAGGATTGTAGGAAAGGATAAGAAGAATTGAGTCCAAGTATAACATCAGAAACTGCTTCAGATCTGGGAACACTACCCGTAGCAGCCTCACGAAATCTAGGCCACCAAACGCGGACTGCGATTCCAAGAATTGCATTTAGCGGATATCCTGCGAGTGTGGAAAATCACACATCGGTGAAACTAAGGGACCATTGAATGTTCGCATTGCCGAGCACAAGAAACGCACACAGCGAAGAGAAACCAGCATGTCAGGAATAGCAGAGCATGTTTGTACTCTTCAACATAACATCAAGTAGTCACAAGCTGAAATCATCCACAACACCGGTTTAAGAGAAAATTCAAAGAAGCCGCATATATGTTGTCCAACAACGCATTTAGCCAAGCTTGCGTAGAGATACGCAACATATAGAAACCTATAATCAAACGGAACACGACCAACTACCGACAAACGGTCAGCTCCCGCTAAAAAATTTCACAAGAATTAGATTTCCTTCCCAATTATCAAATTATCACAATTCAAGAAAATCAAAATGCCATTGGGAAAAACTCGGAAATAAATTGTTTAAATAGAAAGTTTTTTCATAGAGAAGTAGACTCAGACTTTATTTCACAAATAATAAACAGAAATTAAGGTATTTGAAATTTATGAAACAAGTTTTGTTTAACCGTTGAATGTGAAATTCTGTCTATCATATTACTTTTCATTTTTGTTATAAATTCTCTGTGATATAAATTATTACTAAAAATTATCGTGAAAGAAACCTAAAACATTCATCTGACTCATTACTTTATCTGATATGTAAAGGGAACAAAATATGCATATTGTTTTCAACGAAGTCGCAATTTATCTGTTAAGAGGTATGCTTGCTATTGGGTAACAATATCAAGGACTTCTATTAATTTTCTACTAATTTAATGATTATCATCACAAATCATCTATATACTCCGCGATGTGACAATCCACAGTTCTCTTATGTCATCATATCATCTTTTATTTTACAATTTTCAGTGAAATATTTAAAGAACTGGATTGTTGAAACAATAGAAGTGTTTCGCCGGATAACGTGGTATACCAAAAAAAAATATTGACTTTCAACGTACACAACATTCTTAATCACGTTACATAATAATGCAGTTCAGACACGAGTTAAGTTTTACAATCCGTAACCTAATTCCTTTTCTTCGCATTCAAAACGGTCCTCTTCGAAGTTTCGTGCCACCCATGAATCTCTTACATAGGAGTAGTTATGAAAATAAATATGATTTTAGATAAATGGGCACCTAAAAAGTAGTTGGTATCATACCAAATAATAAATAACGTTTGCTGATTTAAAACAGAGCCCAAAAACAAATCATTCATGATCGAATGTTTCGACCCGGCATAGATCTCATCAGAGGTACTAACTGTTGAACGAATGCATTGCTTATGACAACGCCATCTATATGGGATCATATGGTAGCGCAGTTTCGAACCGCATATGTCTCATCAGTAGTGCTAGGTTGAACCTTGATGCATTACTGAACTTAACAGTACTCAAAGGACAAGCCTGAGAAAATAAAAAAGATATTCCCCTCCCTTCGTAAGGGGAGATGTCATCACATTTTCCACAAACAAGGATTGTATTACAATTTCAAAATTCACTAAATGTATGATGACTAAGTTCACAAATTACTTTATATCATACGTTTTTTATGACAATAGGACAATAGTTTGAACAATGCCAAAAACAGTGGAGTTTCGATGTCCCTTAAGTTTCCACAAATTTTCAATAAACACTACTCCTTCAGTTATATAATGAACTGGAATCAGTAGTACCAAATATAGGTATAGCTTATACGAGGTCAATCCGAACAGATGAATAAAAGGCTAATATAACGGGTCTGATATATATATATATATATATATATATATATATATATATATATATATATATATATGTATATATATATATATATATATGTATATATATATATATATATATATATATATATATATATATATATATATGTATATATACATATATATATATATATATATATATATGTATATATATATATATATATATATATATATATATTTATTATATGATGTGTTGTTCTTCCGGGTGTTCATCCGTTCTGTACTATTCGATAGTCGACGTTTCGCCATCATCTCAGATGGCATTATCAAGACGAGTTACTGTTATGGATTTGTTACCTGTTTTCCTACCTGACGATTGTTGATGGCTTTTGGTAGTTCTCCTATCTGTTTTTCTACCTGAGGGTTGTTAATGGCTTCTGGCGGTTCTCCTACCTGCGATGGTTCATTATCAATTTGTGGTTGTCTTTGGTGGTTGTTTTTAATTATTGTTTTCCAAATCCTTGGGATGTTTAGTGAGTCATCCTTTTTGTTGATGAGGCCTTGCTTTTCGATTTCGATAGCTTCCCTGATTTGTCGAATTCTTGGGTTTTGCACCTGTGCTATCTGTTTTGTTGACTCAAAATTAATCTTGTGATCTGTTTGTAGATGGTGTTGAAAGAGGGCAGAGGAGGAAATTGATAATGAACCATCGCAGGTAGGAGAACCGCCAGAAGCCATTAACAACCCTCAGGTAGAAAAACAGGTAGGAGAACTACCAAAAGCCATCAACAATCGTCAGGTAGGAAAACAGGTAACAAATCCATACAACTTACGCAAGCGAAACCATATAAAAACACCACAAGAAGAACCTAACATCAGTTACACATCTCGAAGCGAAGCAGTAACTCGTCTTGATAATGCCATCTGGGATGATGGCGAAACGTCGACTATCGAATAGTACAGAACGGATGAACACCCGGAAGAACAACACATCATATATATATATATATATATATATATATATATATATATATATATATATATATATATATATATATATATATATATATATATATATCATATATATATATATATCATATATATATATATATCATATATATATATATATATTTATATATAGAAACAAAACTTGGGAACTATCTTTGGATGATCAGCTGACCAGAAGCGTACTCTTATAACACAAGTTATTCCAATATTTCGATGAAGTTCATGATCAAGGAAGAGCTCTAATAATATAAAATTTGTTACAAAAAGGCTCAACTTACTGTTAGTGAGGATGCCTGTGTTTAAACGAATGTTACATTTAAACAGTTGAAACATGTCAATAAAATAAAACAAGTCACCACATTAAAGAAGGTTTGACCTCCTCACTGATATAAGGAAGATTATTTAAATTTACATAATAAAATCGTTATATAGTTTGAAATCATAAATTACGGGTAAAAGCCATGTGGCTGTAGACCACAGAGAGAGATAATAAAACACTTGACACTGACAGCTGTTATGTGATTCAATTTGAAAAATCGTTTGTATGACTATATTGAACTATAGAACAAAAGAGAACAATTATGGTGCAAGTGTGATCAGAGTCATCTGCTGTTTTGTGAGATTATCAATAAGAAAATGACAAATGACAAAAATAACAAATGACAAAAACATGAAAAAGTGTTATTAAAATGAAGTAAAGCCCTGAGTTGGTTACATTAGGATGAATTACTTTTAAAATATTACTCCAGTAATATTTTAAAAGTTACATTATCGGCCTCTAACACTTACACTTTTCGAAAAGTGAGAGATCCTGGAATAATGTGACCAAGGTACAGTTGTGACAAGGTCGCAGAAAGAATGCACGTAAGAATGAGAAACAATGGTGCTATTCCCAATCGGAGGTTGAAATTTATGTCCACAGTTTATTGATTGTAAAAACAAATATTTGTGTAGTACAGAAAAATTGAAATGATAGTAGGCATCATCAATCGATCACAAAACCTAAGAAATTGACAACTACCAACGTTTGTATGGCTGTCTTTCTTCGATGTACAGAGTGCAAGCTATCATTCAAACAAGAATTATCTATGATTGAAAGGGGTATATTTCGAGAAGAGATCAGTTTTTGGAAAAAAATTAATCTAGTGCTCCATCTTGTAATGTTATCCAGATTGGTGGTGAAGAGACAATCAAACAAGTGTCTTATTCCGAATCATCGATGTCCGTCATTAAGGATGACAGTGTTCCATGTGAGTGAAATTTCATCTCTTCCATATAGCAATCCTATGAAAGATATCTCATTTAATTTCATAACGAATGTTTGAAGCACAAACTGAATAGGACAAAGTTTTTTATATATTTCATATTGAAGTAGTTATTTCCAAAGTATTTTTTCTTTCGTGCAATTCAATGTTTGTTAGAAAGTCGTTGTTTAGAGAGGGCTTCTTCTTCCAGTTTGTGTCTGAGAGCAACTTTCATGATGATTTACACATCTTTGTAAAGAGTTCATTTCGTGTTACGAATCACACGTTAAAAGGTAAGACCTCGTTAATCCTTAGCTCGCACAAGTTTCGACTTCTGAGGGTTGTCGTTCGTAGGGGTGCGACAGCTGGTTAACGGAAAAACAGTTTTTTTTTTTAAATTATTTGCTTTCTTCCTTTCAACAGGAGTTTCCCATATTAATGCCCCTTTCAATTTAAACAATATTCATATTGTTTGCAGAAAAAATCAACTGAACTTTATTTGAATTTCAAAAAATACCAAGTGGAATTCAAATAAATGAATTAAATTTTATCAAATAGCAATTGGAATTCAGGTTAAAGAGTCCTGAACATGGTTGATTTCATAGTCTCATGGTCAATGAACAAAAAAAACTTGGGAAAACAAAGTATCAGTAACATGCAACGGAGTGCTGGCGTAGGTAAGCGAAATACGTGTGGTAAAGCCTTAGAAAGTAAGTTTTGTATTGTTTACTGCAATGTGTCAACTGCGTGAATGTGAATAATGATAAAAAAGGACGTTACAAGTATTGTTACATTCCTAAATGCAAGAATTCTTCGGTAACTGCACCAGACAAGGGGCGCATTTTTGTTGCGAAGATCATTTTGATGTAAATATGAATGATAATGAATAATAAAAAAAATTATAGTTTACTCTGAGTAGGTACTACTTTGAATTTTAGGTTGAAGAAGACTTAGAAAATTACATGTATGTAAAAACTATGAAAGTGAGAAAAATTATATTAAAACCAGGCGTAATTCAAGGCGTTTGTTCAAAAAAAAGGAAAAACAAATTTTGTTAAATACTTGTAACGAAAATATCGCTGAAAATCAAAGCATGTCTGATGAAGCAGGTACACAGGAAAAGACCTTCGATGTTGGAATAAATGAACAGGTTTTTCGAAGACCAAAAGCTAAACGGACCGTAAATATTATATACCACCAAAAAAGAAATCGTTCTAAAGAAGTAGAAAATACAGAAAGTATCGTTCCCCGAAGACAGTGAGAGTTCGAGTACATCAGACATGACTTCTGTTGATACATCAGATTCTATTTTGTCTGAAATATTTGTTCAAGACTGGAATTCGAAAAACAATATTGAGCGAAGATCTATTCACGTCATAAAGAAAAATCCGAAATAATATCCTGGAATCCCAAGGGACTCTTTATTTATTATAGAACTTTTGTCTCAAAAATGCCAGTTACCCAGAATTGATATATACATTACCTGGAAGAAAATTAAATTGAATTGGTTTTATGAAATTCTGGCGGACGATTTTTGTTTAGCTGCTGCTTCCGTATGTAATGCCATTAAAAGAAAACTTCCAAATTTAGCAGTTTATTTGAAAACATTCATTCAATGGAAACCTATAAAGGAGGTTAGAGAAAATCTGCATATAGCTTTTAGACATCGTTATAATAACGTACAGTGTATTATTGATTGTTTTGAGACATCGATTCAGAAACCAAGTGAACAGTTCTCTACTAAATCTGTCTTCTAATGAACGAATGGTCGTTAACTTTTAAATTGTTTTAAAAACAAAAGAATTCAAAAATACGTAACACGTGGTTTATTTCAAACCAGCAAATGAAACAAAATCCGACGATGGCAGCGATTCATAATCTCCAACTACAGGCCCGGTTGCCACCGCTCGAAGCTCGTTGCTTGGTGTGACGTCAGGATGTACCGCGGGCGATATCATATTTTCAATTGCTCTTGCTCAGTTGTTAATTGACATATAAACCGGAAAATTTTGTAGGATACTTGGGAGATGATTTACTTTTATAATACTTAATTTTTAATAAAAACTAAATTAGCCTGCCATTCTGGCAATCTTTAAATAAGGGAATCCTTATATATTCACTAGCAACCCGTCTTGGCTCCGCACAGATGCAATGTTGATGCTTTATACAGTGTGTCAATTTGAAAACTTCCCACCCTCAATATCTCCCTTCCAGTACATAATATGAAAAAATGGTCAGACAGGTCAACTTTATTTGCAAGGGGGACACTCTGAATGAATATTTTCAACCCTCGGGGTTCAACCCCCTAGGAGGGGTGGATGTTACCCTCAGAATTTCAAATGGAAAGGGGGGTCAAGTGGCACATCATTTTGAAGGGCATTCAATTCTCTTGCCAATGATACCTTTTTCATTAGTTTTTGATGAGCAGTTTTTGAACAATAACGATCCAAACGAACGGTGATTAGAAGTGAATAAGAATAAATGATTAAAACTCGCCCGCACTAGATGTTTGGTATTCAGGTTGGTATTCAAAACAAATGATTGTAATGGACTATTGGAAAAGGTGAGCATCGTACTAGGTAGCATCGTTCCAACCCTTGAGTAATATTCGAATTCGTGGATGTGAGAGGAATGTAGAACTACTTAGTTAACGAAATACGCATCGAGTGCAAACAAAAAATACTAAATTGCAAAAAACAAATTTCAACCATCTTGTTACGCTTTATCTGATAATATGTTCAAAATGTTGTCCATTCTGCTCTAAACAGTAATACAGTCTGTTTTCGAACTCCTCTCGAACATTTTGGAAAACTTCACCACTAATTGACCGGCATGCTGCTGTAATTCGTCCTTTGAGGTCATCGATATCAGTGGGCTGTGTTTTATAAACGACAGATTTGAGATATCCCCAAAGAAAAAAATCTAATGGAGTCAAATCCGGTGATCTCGGTGGCCACTCAATTGATCCCCTTCTGCCAATAATGAGGTGGCGCACCGTCCTGTTGGAAATGTAACAAATCTTCCTGCAACAGTAAATTACCGTGTGCATCAATTTGAGTTTCGAGCTCGTGAGTTATAAGTGGATCGATAGGTGCTTGAAGCATATCTAGGTACAGATCACCATTCAAGTTTTCTTCAAAAAATAAAGGTCCGATAATGGCATTTCCAAGAATACCAGCCCAAACATTAACTTTTTGTGGGTGTTGTGTATGTCCTTCTCGAAAATTGTGAGGGTTTTCGTCACTCCAATAGCGACAATTTTGCCTATTAACATTGCCATTCAGGAAAAATGAACATTCATCACTGAAACAGATATTGAACAGAAGATTAGGTAAAGCATTGATTCGAAGAGTCATGATTTCTTCTGTCATAATCATCCTCATGGAGCTCGTGGAGAATCTGCATTTTATATGGATGAAATTTGTGCATTTTCAGTGCTTTCCTTACAGTCTCGTGTGACATTCCCGTCTGTTCTGCTACTGATCGTAAGGAGCTAGTCGGCTCTGAAGCAAATGTTCCCAACACCTCAATTTGAGCATCCTCATTCAGTACTCTGGGGTTATTCCTTTTTTTATTCTTCACCGAACCAGTTTCGGAAAACTTTGTCACCAAATCAAGCACATACCGGTGACTTATATTAAGATTTGGATTTCTTTCATTAAAAAGAGATGCCGCCCTTCGTGCGCACTTGCCCACCTCTCCATAAATAAAAATTATTTCAATTCGGTCTTGGATAGTGTAAACCATTCTTACAATTTATACACTTTCTAAGGTATCGCTGATCAGCTCAACAAATGAAACTGAAATGATAGTACTACCAAATGGCTTGAATGCGATGAACACCTTTTTTGCTCAAAAAACGATACTTTTTATAGCAGAAGTAACAAAAAAGGGATAAGAGTTTTAAATCCGATAATAAACCCAAATGAAAGTCACCGAAATCAGATAACTAATTAATGTAAATTTTTTGAGGCTTGTCTAATTTTACCCCTGATGGAAAGTTGAAAAGCTGACCCGTCATCACAAGTTTTACTTATAAGAGAGTCAATAAATTGTATTTCTTTGCATACTAACTTGATAACCAGGCATTTTAGTATAGGCCAATTCTAATTACTTCTATTAGTTTAGAACTACATTTTCGGATACTGCTGATCGGAAAATAATAAATGAGGGCACCGTCGGCAAGCGAATTGAATGCCCTTCAAAATGGTGTGCCACTTGACCCCCCTTTCCATTTGAAATTCTGAGGGTAACATCCACCCCTCCTAGGGGGTTGAACCCCGAGGGTTGAAAATATTCATTCAGAGTGTCCCCCTTGCAAATAAAGTTGACCTGTCTGACCATTTTTTCATATTATGTACTGGAAGGGAGATATTGAGGGTGGGAAGTTTTCAAATTGACACACTGTATATATTAAACTCGTGCGATCACTGCTAATTAAAAGTGCTGTAGGGCGAAGCGCGGCCTTCGACGCACTATTTATAATCACGTGCCGCTGCCGCTGGCCTCCGGCCGATACCGCCGCAACCGCTATGTCCTTGCATTCTAAATCGGTAATATCTTCTGAATATTCATTTGAATTACATGCTGTATAGAGCCATATTGAATGCACAATATATTTAAGGCACTGAATTGGATAATGATTAATGCTGGATTGCTTAAAATCGCTTCGCCATTATTTCTCGAGGATAAAGAATGGTTATTGTGGCTTATCCCTAGAAGACAGACATATACCATCGCAGAATTTTTTGTAGACCTTTTTGTATAATACTAATATAGTATATTTCTTGATCTGTCTCGTAGGATTCAGCCAGAGTTTGCAGTGTTTATCCACGACATCACATCAGAAATTATCAGTGTTTCTCTACTATATTATGCATGGTACATACATATACATTTTTCTTTCGAATCACTCCATCTATTGAAAAACCCACATCCCGTTACTTAGTTTTAAAGATCTAAGCATTCATAGGAACAGACAGCGTGAAGCGACTTTGTTTTATACTATGTAGTGATTAATGCAAGGAAGTCCCACAGTTTCATTGTTAGCCCAAATACGAAATAAGGTTTGAATTAATTTTATAGCATCGATCAAGACACATGTAAAAATAACTTTGTTTAATCAAAGTGCCCAAAAGGGAAAATTTTCAGATGACGATTCCTTTATGTTTGAATTTTTGCAGATACTTTGATTAAAAGCTTGATGTTGCCACACCATTTATAACGTACTATAATATAACAAAAAAATACTGCAATTGAGAAAATAATAAATTCATCAAACGACATGAAAAATAGTAGTAGTCTTCCATCACTCTACCTACATCATTTAACAAATTTTCAGCTGTTGGTCAGTCAGCTGCCTTTTTTCATTTTTGTATAATGTCAAGTATCATCTAAAAAATTTTCAGTAAGGCAAACATCACAAAAAACACCCATTCTTGATGCCGCATCGTCTACCACGCTTTATAATCATTCCTAGAATTATTAGCTGAGAATATATCGCTTCAGTTAAACATCTACATGTTTTTCCGAGTGAATATTTGATCTCCAGCGATTCAAATCCAATGTGAATCGCTACTTTCGCACACTCACCGCTCTTAGAGCGTCTTAAGGATTTTCCTGTAGTGCTTGTGTTTTGTCCTTAAAAAAAGTCGCCATCGAACAATGTTTCACAAGTTCCCAGTTGTAAAACACATAACGTCATTGTCATTAATCATATTAATCCAAAAATTGCACTTGAAAAATAGATTGATATACAGATAAATAATCCAAATAATCCCAATGATAACGAATAATTTTCAGAATCTCATAAATTTGAATATCCAATATCTGATTTTTTATCTTTTCTAAAAGTTACTAGATAGATTACAAAATCATGTCAAGGTTAATCATATCGTAAATGAAAATTTCTATGTTTTTTACCACGTTTAGTTGTAACTAACGTTACTGCAGTTTCGTCCTATATGGACATTCTCAAAATAATACAATAAACTAATAAACCAACAATGATTCATTACATTCGCCAATATATACCATTCAGGTACTTGATTGAGTACCTGAATTTACCGTTCACAATGCGGATGTGCCAATTTAAAACCGGAGAGTAAACTCTGAAACAGGCAAGAATATAGTTTACATATCTGTACCAAAAATGAATATGTTTTTTACCTAGGTCGGAATTTACTATAATGGTCTCCAAGTTGTTCATAAATATGTCTGCTAAAAGTGGACTAAGATATGTACCTATATATGTAAGATATGGTACAGATATGTAGACGATATTCTTGCCTGTTTCAGAGGTACTACACGACAGCTGAACCAATTTATGACATTCATGAACAATCTCAATAGCAACATTCAGTTCACACTCGAAACAGAGATAGAGAAACAGATAAATTTCTTTGACCTGGCCATTACACACAATCAAAATAAATTCGAGTTCAATGTTTTCAGAAAACCTAGCTATACAAACATCACCATCCCAAGCGATTTTTTCCATCCAGACAGTCATAAATTAGCAGCCTACAACTCAATGTTGCAGAGCATTCGCACTGCCTTTGTCTGCAGACAATCTAGCTAGGGAAATTGATACAATTACACAGATTGGTCATAATAATGGTTTCAACGCAGATACTATACAGAAGTTAGTCAGGAAACAAAGCCGGAAATTCACTCACAGATTAATATATCCTCAGGTCAAACAACCAGAAATCAAGAAATGGGTAACGCTAACATATTTTGGAAAAAGAACAGAAATAATTGCAGGTTTCTCCAGGTTATCCCATTTCCTTTTCAATGCCAAAGATAAGGTCGACAAGTTGGAAAAATCTGGAGTTTATAAGCTTAAGTGTCCGGAGTGTAATTGTGTTTATGTGGGACAATGCGGACGAAATTTACAAAAACGGTATGCTGAACATGAAAGGTCCTTCAGACTAGGAAAAATGATTCGACGTTTTCAAACCATACGGAAATTCTGCACTATGCAAGGAAGGGTTGCAAACTCAATTATTTAGAATCCTTGGAAATTTACAAGCATAAACATTGCGGGTGCAACCTGTTAAATGATCAAATCGATTTAATTTACTCTCCGGTTTTTAAATTGGCACATCCGCATTGTGAACTGTAAATTCGGGTACTCAATCAAGTACCTAAATGGTATATATTGGCGAATGTAATGAATCATTGTTAGTTTATTGTATTAGTTTGAGAATGTCCATATAGGACGAAACTGCAGTAACGTTAGTTACAATTGAAAGTGGTAAAAAACATAGAAATTTTCATTTCTCTTTTCATTATGATCTTCTACCACGTATTAACGGCTACATCCATCAACTATTCTTATCATTTATATATTATCATGTTATAATATTGGGGCTAGAAACTAATTCTAGTTGTTATATTGATTTGTTCATCTTTTTATTAGTTTGCCTTATTTATTGAAAATACGACCCTGTAGATAAAAAAACAAAATGTTTTAGATAGTTACTGATAATTTGTCAAAAGGAAAAGTTTATCCCGACTAAAAGTAGGATTTATTGGGCATTTCCGAGTTTGATAGTTATCAAGAAAACAACACTATGAAACTTTTGAGGTTGACTTTGTTTTCTATCAACTAATATTTCATTGTTTTCAGTAGAGATTGATTAGAGATACAACCTCTCAACCAAATATATGTTTCCATATTTATTTCAAATTGATAGCTTTATCGGAAAATGTTTTTATTTTTAAAATACAAATATTTGAAAAAATAATTAAATTAAATAAAATTTATTACAAATTTGGATAGATCACCTGATGGCGGGAGGACGAAATAATATACATGAGTGTTTGAAAGTGGTTGACAATGTTTCGCGGTGTATTTCATTGGTTCGGACTTCCATTGCAGGATATGAATTGATTTCAAATCCCTGAAAGAATCTATGAAAAAATTAAAAATTTAGCTGAAAAAATAACAATTATATTGAGCAAAAAAAACTAAAATTAAAATGAAATAAAATAGAACCAACAATCAAAAAATTGAACTATTAACACGAGCTGAAAATGAAAAATTATTAACAAGAAATTAAAATTAAAAGATTCCAAGTCAAGTTACTTCACGAAGTTTCGATTGTTAGTATCCACAATCGTCTTCGGGTGATGACTGGACTGGACAGATCTCGGAGAAATAATTCCAGTCATCACCCGAAGAATTTTTCAGGGATTTCAAATCAATTTATATCATACTAGCTGACCCTGCGAACTTCGTTTCGCCTCAGGGTCAATAAAAAAGCACATTTTTTATTTTAATAATTAAATTTTTTTATTAATCAAGTATTCCACTCCTCAGTTAAGCACCTTGTGATAAACGACATTTTTTTGTTTTATTATCAGGCGCAAGTATAAATAACGCAGATGGTCTTCCGACCCGTGAACATGCCACATATAATTGACCATGTCAAAAAAAATTGATTTTCCAGCTTCAGACCACAAACTTTCAAGGATTGGCCTTGTGATTTGTTAATGGTCATGGCGAATTGGAAATTCAAGTCTTTTAAACTCAAACGGCATATCGGTTGGGATCATCGGGATCCTCGGAATGAGAACATCCTCACCTTTGAATTTTCCTTTGAGTATCGTCGCGTAAATCACATTGTTCATCAATTTACTAACCACCAAACGTGTACCTTTGCAAAGTTTTGGTAGGTTTGTTTCCAAGCATGATTACTACGGAGCCAACCTTCAGGCGTAAATTGTGCGGTGGTAAGCCAGGCACATCTAAGGAGTTTTAAAATTCAATTGGATAGTTGGTGGATTCATCTTCATTTGATACACAGTCAATTGATTTGAATGAATGCATTGTTCCAATGATATCATTTTGAATTATGTAGTTTAGGTCATCTACATATTTATTCTTAGCCGCTAAAATTGCTCGCCCACTCAACCATTCATTATTATTTTTGTAGTTAGTAATTACGTTTGGAATTACTTTGCTGACAAGTTCGTCTTTCGATGAGATAAAGTTACAGAAATTCTGAGGAAATGAAATCAATCCGCTCGATTCGTCGACCGGTACTCGGCCATTACCGATAGTCAGCAGATGTATCATTAACCAATGCAACTCTCATGTTTGTTGTCAGCTGAAGTTTCTTCACATAGCGCCATAGATTCAATGATTTGAGGCAAGCTTTTATTTCGTCGGCAGCCTTGATCTTGGAATTACTGGCAGTGTTTGGCGGAAATCGCCAGACAGTAAAATCATTGCACCTCCAAAACATCTCGAGTCATTGCGTAGATCTTTCAGTGTTCGGTTAAGTGCTTCTAATGCACGTTTGTGCGCCATTGTGCATTCGTCCCATATGATAATTTTCGATGCTAATAAAACTTTGGCCATTGCGGAGTTTTTTGAAATATTACATGTTGGTTCTTCAATAGTTTGAAGATTTAACGGCAAATGTAATACTGAATGAGCCGTACGGCATCCTTCTAACAATGTGGCTGCTATTCCAGAAGAAGCAACTGCAAGCGCAATGTTGGATCTCGCACGAACAGTAGCTAAAACTAATGACATCGTGAATGTCTTACCAGTTCTTACAAGATTCGATCGTCTTGGTCGCGGCATTGTCAAATTTTTTACCATACTTAACCATTGACAAAATTACGTTTACCTGTCATTTACCTTTTTTGTTATTTTGTTATTCCATGTCAGATGTATTTTTGCTATACCACGTTTTATAGTTTTATATATATATATATATATATATATATATATATATATATATATATATATATATATATATATATATATATTATATATGTATATATATATATATATATTATATGTATATATATTATATGTATATATTATATATATATATATATATATATATATATATATATATATATATATATATATATATATATATATATATATTATATGTATATATTATATATACAACATTTAAGTGAAATATATTCCTATTTACTTTTTATAGACAAAAATTGGAATTCCTTCAAAGACAACTCATTTGACATTACTTAAATTCATTTATCAACTTATTAACAAAAATTATACAACAAAACTCTTTCTTCTAGAGGCAACTGTAACTCTTTGATTAATTGCACCAGCGGCAAATGCCAAGTCTACTTCTTCTTCAAAATTTAATAAATTGACAAG
Source organism: Leptinotarsa decemlineata (assembly GCF_025532065.1). Taxonomy (NCBI): domain Eukaryota; kingdom Metazoa; phylum Arthropoda; class Insecta; order Coleoptera; family Chrysomelidae; genus Leptinotarsa; species Leptinotarsa decemlineata. The sequence goes on along the minus strand of NW_027412694.1, from coordinate 6,432,088 downwards.
TGATGTGTTTCTAACCTAAGATCACCACGTTCTTTCTCAAATTTAAAAAAAAAAAACATTTTATGAATATTCCTCATTTAACTTTTATATTTGTAGCTTTCACTTACTTCATATGTCTTGTAATTTTACAGTTGTTATGTGTTTTTATCATGATCACAACTTTCATATTTTAATTTTAACTCAACTCACATGCGACCAATCTCACTAACATTGTAAGTATCCGTCTGTTAACTTAGTTCTGTATTAATTCAAAATCTATCATCTTAGCTCCCTGATGATGACAATAACCATTGTCGAAATATTGGAAATATAATGTTATAAGAGTACACTTGCGCTTCGCTGCTATCCCAAATAACTCCAAGGAATTATTATTATTATTATTATTATTATATATATATATATATATATATATATATATATATATAAATATTATAAATATTATATATATTATATATATATATTATTTATATATATATATATTATATATATATATATATATATATATATATATATATATATACATTATATATTATATTTTCATCAAGTATCGGCCGATTCCATCATATACATGTCAGATGTCTTTTTGCTATACCACGTTTTATAGTTATATATATATATATATATGTATATATATATATATATATATATATATATACTATATATATATATATATAATGGAAGTCCAAACTAAGGAAATAATATACATAAGTCATGAAGAAAATACTCGATAAAACAACATACTTTGTTAAAACATTATTTTCTTCTTCCAGTGAATAAGGAAGATAAACCAGTTAATGTTCGAGTTAAATTAAAGAGTGACTTTGTTTGGATGATGACTTGCAGTCGGTAAATCGAAAATAAATTGTTACAAACGTAAGACGTCGGTAATTTCATAGATTTCAAGACCAATTGATGAAATATCACAATCATTTGACATTTGACATTGTTTACTACACAAATAGTTTTTTTACAACTAATAAACTGTGAGAATTTCATATTTCACAGTAGCTATGGTCGATACTTGATTAAAATCCAACATTCAACATTGAATACAAGGCAAAAAAATGATAATCACGTTCCATATGTCAGACTCAATATTACTTCAAATTCTCCTAATTGTATTGGACCTAGGATATAAAACCAACTTCCCGAAATTATTAAAGCCACAAAGACTTTATTTCGCTTCAAAAAAACTTTAAGTGACTTACTATTGGAAACATTTTTCCTTTGATTATGCTTTTGTTAATCAATATTTTTTATAAACTGAAAGTAACATAAAAAACTTGATAATTAACAAACTAAAACCCCACTTTTTTTTCACTTCGTGAAGTTATTCTCAATAGAACAATGAATAGATCGGCATTGCAAAAATTACAAAATTTGATTTTCCATTTTTTTAACAACAATTGAAAATTAAAATATAAAAAAATTAAATACTTTTTTTCTGAATCTTGATTTTTTGAATATCTAACGGTTAAAAGCTACTTAAAAATATTTATTTTTTACTGTTATTGTTTAAAAAGTTGTTGAATAAATAAATTTTGTATGAGTGAATTTATGATTTTTAGAAAAAAAAAACTGCTCCTTGAAAAAGTTTATTTGTTGCTAAGAAATGCGTTTATTTATTTCGATTTCCCCTATAACCTCGATATTCCCCAAATACTCGGGAAACCCCATGCCGTCTTATTCTTCTTATCTTATTTGTGAATCGGACACAGAGGCGGCGTATGGCGTGGGCGGTGTGGGCCACTGCCCACGGCCTCGCGGTGCAAAGAGCTTCGCGACTCAAAGCCGGAAATTAGTAAAAAAAATAGGAAAATAATTACATCTGAAAACTCTCAACCTTAAGATATTGAAATAAATTGATGGATATATCCTTTACTACGTGGTAGGAGATCATCAGTTTATTGTATTCGTTTGAGAATGTCCTTATATGATGAAACTGCAGTAACGTTAGTTACACATTCAATTGATAAAAAAATAGAAAGTTTTATTTCTGATTTTTCCTAAAGCTATTCCACTCTTCGGCGCACGAAAGCAGCATATGAATGAAAATTTCGTGAATTTATTTATTTTTCTGATAAACTATATTATATTATATTAAAAAATTATCGTCTTTGTCATTTCTAGTCTTTCGTTTTTATTTAGTCTGGCAACATTACTTGGCGTTAAACTGCTATCGCGGGGAATCCCCGATCAGAGACCTCGGGACTTTTCCTTAATAGACAGCCAATCAAAGCATCCCATGCAGACGCAGTCTCGCTTCATGTTCCTATATTATAATTCCTAAAAGTATTTGATGTGGGAATAAATGATAGTGTTACATAGTTTTAAAACGATAATATGTGTTCAATAAGTAGAAATTTAAATCACATACTTGTGCTAAACAGACAATAAGGCGAGTGTCAGTCATATGCTGCAACAACGATGTCAGCCATAACGAATTTTTGGAATACAAACTGAATAGAAAAATGTGTTTTTGTATAATTCAGTGTTCATATAAAAGTAGATGTTTCGAAAGTTTTTTTTCGTATAATTCAATGTTTATAAGAAAGTAGTTGTTTCGAGAGGGCTTCTGCTTCCAGTTTTTGTCTGAAAATATCTTCTTTACATGCACTACATAGTTTTGTAAAAAGTTTGTTTTGAATTTGATTGTATTTTTTTTCTTTGGAAGTTTCCCACATTTTTTGTATGAAGGTGGAGAGCTAGAAAGCCTAAAACGTTCTTTCCGAAAAATTATTCACTCCTAAAAATACATCTTCGAATTTAAAGTTTCCCAACAATTGTGATCGCTCAAGCAATCGGAGATATAATATCGAGAAAAATGTTATCGGAGACGCAGATCGAAGCAATCAGTATACTTTATACAGCGTGACTCACGGTCGATGGTAGGTTAGACGTTTCTGGAAAACGCAAAGCATGATTTTTCTGAAAATTTCATCTCTCACATTTCCTTACCTGTTCTATCGATCTAAAATATTTTCAGCATTGCGGCGTTGCCACTTCCATCAAAAAGTCCTAGCAACTTAATTTTTTTCAATGGAACACCCCGTATATTAATATATTTTTGGAATCGCTCTGGTATTTCAATACTTTTTTGTTAATAATGTCCTATACCTATCTCTATCTATTTTCGAGATAAAAAATAAATTGTGCTAAATATGGTCCAAAACATAGCCTTAATTATTAAGTACATCGGTCCTCTTAATTCATGAAAAGTTGATATTTTGATGATAGTTTGGACAAACTCGAAATATTCAAATAACAACAAGAAATCGACTCCATATCATACAGGGCGTGCTAAAATTACTATTATTTCCACTGTGCATAAAAGTAGTGAAAAGTTCATTTTTTCAAATGAAACTCCCTATATATTACTCGATAAATTGAAAGATGGTGAAAAATGCTTCAAGATGATATATATTGTCCCTATACCTAAATCGTCAAGTTTTATCAATAAAGTCGCTTCTTTTAGAAACATTATTTTTTTTTAGAATTTGGATTTAGGTAGCAGTGGAATTATCAAACTTATAGCAGTTCGATTGCTTTTATAAGTAATTTACGAAGAGTTATCGACGGTGTTTCGAATCATCTTCCAAAATGAATGCAAATATCGATTATTCAAACGAAGTTCTAATGAAATTATTCATTATACACATGAACAAAGTGATCAAATCATTGTCAGAACGTGTAAAAAATTCAACCAAATATATCCTGAATTAACACCAATGAACGAGAGGAAGTTTGTAAGGTTACAAAATAATTTTCTTAACTATGGCTCAAAGTTTCCAGGGAACAACTGTACCAAAAATCAGTCATTTCTAAGTAAAAAGTAAGATTTTGTGGGCTAAAACATGTGAAAGTACAGACAATAACAGAATAGGATGATTCAAAATAACAAAATTGTAAACAAAATATCACATTTTCACAATAAATGCTGAAAATGTTGTCCATTACATTCTAAACACTTTGAAATGTTTTTTTGTACGCGACTTGTGGTTGCTTTTTCAATTTCCTGGGGATCCAGATCTTCAATATTCCGCACTATTCGCCGTCGCAATTCTTCTTTGGTAGGCACTGGAGTACTGTATACCCTTTCTTTTAAAACACTCCATAAAAAAAGTCAAGTGGCGTGAGATCGGCTGATCTCGGTGGCCAATCCCACGGCCCTAAACGCCTAAACCAACGATCGTCGAAGAGTTCGTCAAGTTTCCTGGAAACTTTCTGGGCGGAATGAGCTGGCGCTCCGTCCAGTTGAAACCACGAATTCCTTATTCCTCTAAAAGCAAATTTTCAAGAAAATCGGTCACAGTCGTCCCTAATATTTGGAGATATCTCTCTGCATTCAGTGTGTCTTCATAAATAAAAAAGCTAATTTTATTGTTCTTCAGAATACAGAAAACATTCAGGTCAAATGTTTTCTTGAAAACCCATTTCTTTTGTAACATGAGGATTATGATCAGCCCAAAAATGTTTATTCCTTCTATTGAAAATACCATCCCTCGTAAATTTTGATTCGTCGCTCCAAATTATTTTTGACAAAAATACCCGTCTTCCTGTGTATGAATCAAAAGGGATTCACAAAGGCATTCTACGTTCGAAGTCTTCTGCTTTTAGAGCTTGAACTTTGTTAAATTTATACGGATGCATTCCGTGATTTTTCAAAATTCGTTGTACTGAAGCATATGATTGATACACATAACTCTTTTTCTGCACTGCGAATGGAAGCTTCTGGATATGCATAAAAATATGCCAAAACGTTAACAGTATTGGTAATTTTGAAGGCGCTTTTAACATGGAACCATAGTTAAGGACATTATTTTGTAACCATACAAACTTCCTCTCGTTCATTGGTGTTAATTCAGGATACATTTGGTTGAATTTTCTACAAGTTCTGGCAATGATTTGATCACACTGTCCGTGTATAATAAATAATTTCATAAGAACTTCGTTTGAATAATCAATATTTGCATTCGTTTTTGGCGATTTTTTGAAACACCTTCGATAACCATTTATCAATTTAATATATAAAAATGGATGTTTGTTGGTTGGTTGGTTAGTTGGTAAGTGATAAACTTCTACATCGCTCAACCGATCGTGATGAAACTTGACATGAATAAGTAATTTTTCATAGAGAAGGTTTTTAGGCTGTCAATTTTTCTGTAACCCGCCACTAGATGGCGCTGTAGAACAATTTTTCCCAAGTTCGTTGATTCTAATTCTGTCAAAATATTGGAACAGCAGCGATACAGCAACATAGTACTAGTTACTTATAAAAGTCACCAAACTGTCATAAGCTTGATATTTCCACGGCTACCTAGAAATCAAATTCTTTAAAAATTATTTTTTATACAACTGTTATTGAAAATCTGTTTGATAGAAACACTTCACTCAGAACACCTACCAAAACATCATTTAGAAAAGTTCACACATGCAGTTGGTGCTATTGGTAATATTAAATCCCTGTGAAGTTACTGACGATGACGAAGTAGTATTCAGTCCAACTGTAGATAGTCCTTCATGACTAACCAATAATCCTCCTTAAAATAACGTAAGTTGGCGTATGTAGTTGTAGCATATGCCTTGTAATCCAAAGATCGTGTGTTCAAATCCCATGGACCCTATAATTGTTTTATTATCAGCAGTAACGTTATACAAAAAAATTTGTATGTTATATTTGTTAAAAGTGATTTTATTTTGCTCGTGAGTTTGCTCCACTTGCTGACGCTCGTTTTGCAATAATCCCCACTCACAAAATAAAATGCCACTTTCAACACTTGTAGATAAAACGTGAATAACTATTTTTCCACAAAAACGGCTCTATTAAGAAAACTTGACGATTTAGGTATAGGGACATGTATATCATCTTGAAGCATTTTTCATCATCTTTCAATTTACCGAGTAATATACAGGGGGTTTCATTTGAAAAAATGGACTTTTGACTACTTTTATGCACAATGGAAATAATAGTAATTTTAGCTCGCCCTGTATAATATGGAGTCGATTTCTAGGTGTTATTTGAATATTTCAAGTTTGTCCAAACTATCATCAAAATATCAACTTTTCATGAATTGAGAGTACTGATGTACTTAATTTCAATTAAGGCTATGTTTTGGACCATATTTAGCACAATTTATTTTTTATCTCGAAAACAGATAGAGATAAGGTATAGGACATTATTAACAAAAAAGTAATAAAATACTAGAGCGATTCGAAAAATGTATTAATATACGGGGTGTTCCATTTTCCATTTAAAAAATATAATTGCTAGGACTTTTTGATGGAAGTGGCAAAGTCGCAATGTTGAAAATATTTTAGATCGATAGAACAGGTAAGGAAATGTGAGAGGTGAAATTTTCAGAAAAATCATGCTTTGCGTTTTCCAGAAACGTCTAACCTACCATCGACCGTGACGCTGTATATAGTCGATTTCCTCATAGATTCTTCATTTTTCAAAAAGACGACAAGTCTTTATGCCTTTCAGTTTCATCCAATGTTACCAAACAAACTGAGTTAGAATGTTACTTTTTGAACAAAAACTGAAAAGCAAAGAACGCTAAGAAATAATTTTATTACTCGCGTCTGTTATTTGAATTTTTTCTGAAATGGAAATCAGGTTAAATTGGCTCATTTTTCAATCACAAAGTCGAAGTTAATATACCATTACGAGTATTACATGATAGTGTTCATTGTCTTTACTAACAGCGATAAAAAGAGTTTGAATTTAATTAATTACCCTACCTCATTATTTATGATTTATGATAATGCTATTTCCCACAAAATTAACATAAAAGGGTTCTGCACCAAACTCGACATTTTCAACAAAACTGAGACGTTTAACGGACAGTTTTAAAACATTTCGAGAACTCGACCATTTTGAGACTGCTTCAGTCCCATCCGATGATTTTAAACGTTTTCATATATTTGCTAAAAAATCCTTTCAATTGATAGCGTGTTGAAAAGTTTTTTATTAGTATTATGCTTGAATATCTTCCCACCTTTAATAAAATTAAAATTCGCTACTTGACATTGTTACGAAATAATGGAACGAAGGTTCGCATGGAGTCCAATATCTCCGTTTTTAAATTCGTTAAATGAATATTCATTTTGTGTCTTTTAAAAACGAAACTGGAGGCAGTGCCGTGTTCTTGTGTTTAAAATAGGTTTTTGAATTGTTTCTGTTCAAGGTGTTTTTGATGGTTATTCGTAAACAACACAGGACTAGTCCGTTTGGCGAGAAACCGCCTCAAAATACATACCGTTTCCCCCAGACATCAGTCCACAAGTGGACTGTACTAATTTCAAACACTCATTTCATTTGTGAAGGTTTTCGACCAAACGGACCAGCCGAGTCTGTGTATTGACACCGACAAAATCGGAACATTTCAAAAACTTCATTTCGGCTAGAGGGGCACGGTGCAGACTTAAGCTTTGTTTCTGTTTTCATTTAATACCACCAGATGAATAATTGTACAGACACAAAATATTGCTTTGCTCTCTTATGATAAAACGTTATATTAATTCGGCCCCTGAAGTCGAGATATATTGGCTAAAGAACCAAATTGTTACACTTCAAAGTATTTGAAATTTTATAAATATATATACAACTGACTGGCCTTGATCTGCAGATCATTTCATAATTCATGTACGATTCCAATCAAGATATGGAAAACAAAACGAGGTCAAGTAATACATTTTTCTGAATAAAACGTCATTTAAATAATATTGATTTTTAAAGAGAATCCCATTATTTTATTTTGCTGTTTTAGGTATTGGAAATATTTTCATATTTTCATACACACATTTGCAATTGAAAATGTTATAAAATAATGTTTCGAGGAATCATGAAAAGTTACCACCCTTTTCGTGTAAAAAATCGCTGAACATCCATGGACGACAGAAAAAATTAAGACAGCTACTGAAAACCAGAAGGTAAGAAGATAATTGAAATGTTTCATAAAAAGCTTATCCTTCACACTTGGCTGTACCGTACTGACCCTTGTCTCTCATATGAATCTACCATTTTGCAGGTACGTGTGGCGGATACCTGACGGAAAACTAGATTCGTCGCAAGTAACCCTATATACAGTGTCACCATTAAAGTGCGCACCATATGGGAAACTTTTTTTTCGAAAAGTTTCAATGAAGTTTAACTTCGGCACTTGTTTGTGCTTTAAATTTAACTTGAAATGATGCGGCCAACTGCGACGCACTGACGTTCACTGTTTGTCAAATTCAACTTATTTTTGGAAAAAAATTGAAAAAGTGCATTTCTAGATCGAATTTAACAAAAAGTTACTTGAAAAAGTTGTGTCTACGGCAATTGTATACCAATATGCCAAATTTTATGCAACTAGGATAAAGTTAACTTTTTGCTTTTTTTTGACAGATATCCCCTTTATTTTAAAAAACAAGTTCGGTTAATTGTCATCAATTCATGTATACATAACAAACTCATCATGGAGTTTGACTTTTCTGATACATTTTTACTTATACGGACATTTTTAGAGAAATATTTACAGAGCCAAAATCACCAACATGCTCACTAATTATTTCCAAAAACCACATAATGATAAAAATCATCTGAAACAACTATATAAAAAATTAAAAGATTTTTTTAAATCACCCAATTTTTATATTAACTAGATCAGATCTCACCCCAACCATTCAACGAAAAGCATATAACCTTATTTTTTATTTGAATTTATTTGAAACAGCAAAGAAATTTCTGATATTTATATCTATAACACCAACATATTATGGATTAACTAAAATTCATAAACCTACTCTCAACCTCATACCAATAATTTCATCCATTGATGCTTCAAATAGTAAAATATCTACAATGATAACAGAAATTCTGACTCAATCATACAACATGGATAATGATTATTATATTAAAAATTCGTTTGAATTTGCTTCTTTCATCAATGAGAAATCTATTCCAACAGGATATAATTTGATAAGTCTTGATGTGGTATCTCTTTTCAGAAACATGCCTATAGAACTGGTTGAAAAAGGAATATTAAAAGATGGAATTTCTTGAAATAACTAAATTTATTTTCAATTCAAGCTACTTTTCATTTGAAGGAAATTATTATAAACCAATGGGTCCAACAATTTCACCAATACTTGTACAATATATTATGGATGATCTCTTTGATGAAGTTATTTCCTAACTTAGTTTTAAAGTTCCGTTTCTTAAAAAATTTGTTGACGATGTTATTTGTGTTGTCCCGAAGGATAAATCACAATAAAAACTCGAAAAAGAAAACAGTTATAACCGCATTTCACTATAGAACTGGAAGATAATAACACAATTCCTTTTTTAGATACAAAAATAATTAGCAGAGAACACATTTCATTGATAACAGTTTGGTATATTCAACCAACAAGTTCAGAAAGATATATTAATTATAATTCGTTGCATCAAAAATCAATGAAAATAAATATAATTATCTGTCTTGAAAATAGAATCGAAAAACTATTTCATACCTCACTAAAACAAAAAATTGACTGTTATTGAAAAATATGCTAATAGGAAATTCTTTTCCATAAAAATTACTCAACATATAACAAATAAAATGATTTGAAATCCCTGAAAAAATTAAAAAAATGAATAGCTGAAAATAACAATTATATTAAGCAAAAAAACCTGAAATGAAATAATAGTGAAATAAAATACAAGTAAAAATAGAACAATTGAACAAAGAATAAAAATAAAAAAAAGTTAAGAGATTCCACGCCAATTAACTTCATGTTAGTATCCACAATCGTCATCGGGTGATGACTGGACTGATTCCTCCCAGAGATGAATATTTATGGGTCATTCTAGTACTTTCACTTATCTCCGTTTTCTTTTTTTCCGCTTCACTGGTTTAGTGGGAGATGTTGCGTATCTCTACGCTACCTTGTATACGTTGTTGGACAACATGTATGCAGCTTCTTTGAATTTCCTCCTAAACCAATGTTCCTCTCTGTGTATGATCTCAGCTTGGGACCACTAGATGTTATGTTGATTGGTCCAAACATGCTCTGCTATTCCGGATTCGCTGGTTTCCCCTCGCTGTGTGTGTTTCTTGTGCTCGGTAATGCGAACATTCAGAGCCCGAAAGCACGGTTTAATAGAGTCTTGATGATTCCTCTTTTAGTCGATTGATGGTGGTTGAATTCGTGGTTCAGATACTGTCTCGTGTGAATGGGTTTTCAGTATACAGATGTTTCCCACTTAGTGTCGGTCTTCTTCACCAATACGTCTAATAATGGCAATTCGTTGTGGACCTTCTCCGTTGTGAAAGAGATGGAAGGTATTACGCTGTTGATGTGTTTCAGGAAGGCGTCTAGTTCAGTAGAGTAAGTTTGTTTTGAACCTTCAGTATATAGGCAACCCTGAGCATGTCACAATGCACCTCTCCGGAATATTAATCATTATATATGTATATATAGAAGAATCTTTATTTCGGGTATGCAGTCAATCAGGGGATGGTAAAATAAGTGAACTCTTTTTTCTGTTCTAGCTTTCGAGTCTTTATTGGCTCTTCATCAGGAAGTCTACAATGAATTGATAATTGATTTTAATATTTATTTGACAAATTGTGGAACGTGTGACACTTACGAAAGTGAGGTTAGTAATCCTTTTCACTTGCCGCGATTTATTAACACAACATTTACCAGACGACAAACACTCTTGGTAAAAAACAACATGAAAATAAAAACTTAACCTTATGTAATGATTGATCAGATTATTTGAAATACACTCAGTATTTATTAAATCATAGTCTCCCATGGAGACTATGACGTGAAGTTGACGGTAATGAAATTATTGACAGTGATTTTTTTGACCTTATTGCCAACTTACAATGAGAGATGAAAAATAAAAAATATAAAAACACTAACTATGTAGGGTTGCCAATATTATATTATCTTTGGAAGGATTATACCAGTTGTTAGAAGTCCCTCGTAGAGGGAGACTTAGTAGATATGAATAAATTGTGCTAAGATGATTAATGTCAGTTCTATAATTAATTGATTTTGATTCTTTAAAAATCTTTGTCATTTCGAGAAAAGTTGTCTTTTTTTAATTGGATTCATGTTTTAAGATAGTGGCATAATCAGGTATGTGGTCTAGTTCAATCGTATGTTGAGCAAGAGCACAGGTTTTTTAAAAATTTCTAATATCGCTTTTATGAGAACAAATTCTGTCTTTTAATTTCCTTTTGGTTTGGCCAACATACTTTTTATAACATTATGTATAAGGTATGCAGTAGACTACATTTGAATTGTCTAAAATCGGATCTTTGTAAATGTATGGGCATGGGGTTCGAGATGTAGGGAGTACTGTCGTACCGATTCTTTCTGGTTCCTATACTGGCCTGTTATCCTATATCCAGGCAACACTGCCCGGAAATCCTAATCTATTTCAACGTGCTTAATCAGAGCGTGGCTACAAAACTGTGGTTAACATAAATTGATGTCATCGTTTCGCTACTAAAATATTATATTTCAAAACGGGCAGAATATTTTAAAAACTGGTCCGCTAAAATATAATTTAGATTAAAAAAAACTCGTTTTATATTTCTGAACTCGTCACTCCTAATCTAGCAATAACTCGCATAATTACCACATTTTCCATGATAACCGCTATATATACTTCGACTCGTTTTGAAGTGGTGGTTAATGATAATACAACTATAGCATTCGATATATGAATGAAAATTTTATCAGAATAAGTAACTGCAAAGATGATACAGACGCAGGTATATTTAAAATTAATAGTCTTTCCTTCTTTATTGGCCGCTGCTTCCTATTCAGGCGCAATTGGAAAAATTAATAGTCAATGATCCATCCAATCCAACGTAAAATAATTTATTATCTGTGTTAACAGCAAAATGTTGAACTAAATTCAAGGTTCCTAGCGTATCGATCACAAACAAATGGGCAGAAAGTAATCGATTACATAGCAATGAATAATGCACGTTGATTACGTAAATCTATTTAACCTTGTGTTAATCCATCATCCATAATAAAGCAAAGCATTCAAAAATTATATCACTCACTCTTGCAGCTGGGTATTACATATGTATTATCTGGATATCGAAAATTTGACAAGTGACATGCAAACTCCACTACAGGATACCAGCGTTAAAAAATAAAATTTAATTTCAAATTTTAATAATAAACTTTCAATGTTAAAACGCTCTCATTTTATATTAAAACTTGTTTTACTTGCACTCTATGTACGAGTATTTATGCTTAAATGCATGTATACAGTGTGCAAAAGCCAAATGGAATGAATAAATTCATTGTTTCGGTTACTGTACATATTTAAAAAAAATCCCCGAAACACTGTCAAAATAAAATTATAATTTGGTATAATAGGTTTGTGATATATCGTTTGAAAGGTCTCTTCATTCTCTGTTCAAAAATATTGTCGCTTTCAAGTTTATTGCAACAATTAAGATAATTGATTACTATGGAGTATATGTGCATATACTCACTGTATATGCACATATACGTAGACACATAATATAAAAATAAACACCTATTTTTGGAGACGACAAATTCATCAATTAACTAACGTTGTGGCTAATAGTGTGTTGTGTCTATTAACTTCTTATCAAATTTTGGAAAATTATTTTTACACCTGGTGCTTTTTTTCAATTTTCCCAAATGAAATCGATGGGATTGAAAACACAAAAGTAAGGGGGAAGTCTCAGTATGGTGTGTCCATACTTTTCAGCAATACTCTCAAGGGCATACACTTGTTGCCGTTGTTCTTGCCTATATTTAGTTATTTGTTCTGAGTATTTGTTACGCAATTCCACTATTCTTCTGCTTTCCATAACTGCTTGACGTTTGTTCATTATTTTAAATCTAAATCCTAGTTTCTTTATCCAATTCTAAAGAGTTTTGTCACAGCAGCTCACATTATAGCCGAAAGTATTTAATTTCTTCCTTATGATTTCAGTTGTAGGAATATCATTGCTTTTGTAACAGTCTGTTTTTTTTCAAGGATTTTATTAGATGATCATCTGAAGGTTTTAGTAATCCTGCATCATATAGCGTCTTGCGTTCATTAGTTTTGTTTTTGACTATTTCACGTACAGTTGAGAAAGGAATTTCGGTCAAATCTGATGTTGCTTGTAATAGTTTGTTTCCCTCGAAACCAAACTTGAGATGTAGATTCTTATATACATTGAAACATACTCTCTGTGTTTCAATATTCAAACGCATCCGTATCTTATTCACTGGTATCTCTTTTTCGCATTTTTCACCAGTGCTATTGGAATCACTACACAGGAAAAAGTCTGCGTTGTTATCACACTCGTTATTACTATTAGTACTTGTCCAAGGACACCACATTTCAAAAAGATAACAAAAATTTTTAGTAATTATAACTGAACCAATATCAAATTTCAACACTCAAATCGCAATCAGTTCCTGAACTGAACACGACGTCGATAACCATCCCCGCATTCCCCGATTTCTATTCGTCACCGTAACATGACTTCAAATTTAATTTTATGTTAGTAAAAATTATCCAATACGAACCGCCAATTCTACAGTAAACGTGGACTAGTTCGCAACCGGTTCATTTCTATGTCTTGGTTTTTTTGACCTTTGAGAGTGCCGTCAACTTTAAATGTGCACAATATCGTTTACTTCGACTATATATCAGGGTATCAACCGCCTAGCAATAAAATTAATATTTCCAGATTGTCTTGCGCGGGCATTAAATATGGCATCAGATCATTCAAACTTCCTTATTTGTGAAGACGTCAATATAGATTGTCATAAAAACTAATTTCAGTTCAAAACTACTTTTACACATTTTCAGAGATCTTACAATTTGAGTGACAATCCTTTACGTGCTACTAGAGTTTTCACGAACATAAATTCTTATACCAGTTCATCTCCCATAGATTAGATACAAATCTACCTGAGAGTCATACTATTGTAACCTGACACAACTAAATATAGCGGATCACCTTGATCACCTGCACCGAAAAACAACTGTCCGGCAATCATTTTCAAAAACCCAGTTGGGAGAGATTAATATTCCGAGATTTTATTCCGAAATATGATTTTTTTATACGTATTTATCTCCCCCTGATACAGATTTCAGACAGATATTTCCAATTATTTTGACATACCCAGATATATCTGTATATTGCCCGACTAACAAATGTTTTTAATATAGTTTAGTATATCTCAGTGCAGTTTTTTGACTTGTCAATTAACTTTGTGTTCCTGAATACCAATAAATAAATTGAATTGAATTTTAGTTCGGGTCAAATCTTGCAATTGAATTTTGAAGCACTTATCCTTAAACGACTTAACTGAAATTTTGCATACACGTTTAGTTTGGATGACAGTGCATAGTTAGTATTGTTATTATACGAGTACATACAATATGACGGACCGTCTATGATGACGAACTAATTACATACTCTCTATGCACTCACATGGTATAGGTATCAAAGCAAAGTATCAAACGAATTCGAGAAATAAAATAACGCCATTCTATACACTCAAAGACAGTAGTAAGAATATATTTTACGATTTTATCTATACAGAGTGTCTATTAAACATGGGGCAAAAATTTGAAGGACTATTCCTATTCTAAGGATATTTTGTCCTTTGATGATTATTGACAGGGCCTTTTGTTTCGCAAAAAAAAAACGGGAAAAAGAATTTCAACAATAACAATTTATTAACAAAAATTACATGTAATGTTTTTTTTTAAAAAAACAGGATTGTTTGCGATTGCGTTACACCCAGCAAATTGAATGTCTGCAGTCGTTTCTGGTAATCGGAATGTTCTTGACAGGTAGCAACGGAATTGTTCGATTTTTCATTACTTGGTAGGTCCAGTGTAATACGCTATAGTTTTATTTCAGCTACGTTAATAATTTTAAAACTACCAAAATTGGTATTGCCCGTATCTTCGAAACAAAGCGCCCTATCAAAAAACATCAGAGAACAAAATATCCCTAGAATAGTCCAAGGAATAGTCTCTTAATTTTTTGACGCATGTTTAGTAAACATCTTGTAGAACTTTATTAGTTACTTTATGTAACCACATAGTATTTATGTACAGCAAATGAACAAGAGCAATATGTGATATGAGGTATGTACCCTTGAATTGATTAAGCAATATCATTGAATTAGAATTCTTGCTTAAATTTGGTAATTCAGTGTCTCGAAAAAATTATTGTTTTCTTGGGATTTTATACAGGGTGTTTCAAATTCGATCCTCACCATTGGGATTTCAGAAATTATGAGATATACGAAGATGGTTAAATTAGGGCAAAGTTGCGCATTTACCTGACTAACAACAGGCCGTTGAGAAAGTTCTGAAATTCCGAGTATGTCCGGAGATATCCGAAAAAAACAGAATTTTCGGAAAATTGTTTTTATTTTATTCTGGCTTTATTTTTCGAAGAATTCGAAAACAAATTGCACTTCCACATGGCCACTTTTTCCCTGCTACTAAATGGTGTTTTCAGATTTGCTATCCGACGTTTCGTCTTCCGGTCACCATCATCAGCTTATTTTTTTCTTATGGGTGCTATATTGGATTCTTTCTGTTTTGAATGGAACCAGATTTTACCTTTTCAATGATGATTTCATAAACTACACCTCGCGATTTGATCTCCACAATTTTTTTTTTTAAAATATATCACATGTTTCGCTAACACAACAGCTTCTTCAACAGTGATTTGAAATGATGTATCATAAGTTATCATTTTTTTTTTTTTTCGAAAAATTGGAGATATTGAAAAAAATGTTATTCTTATCATAATAGGCTTTGACTTTGATGTTCATACTCGTATTATTTTTAAGTATCTACAAACATACGATAAATAAGTTTATGGATGGATAAAAAATGAGAAATAAAACTTTCTATGTTTTTATACCACTTGTATTTGTAATTAACTGCAGTTTCTTTCTACAAGGACATTTTCAAACTAATACAGTAAAGTATTGGGTAAACTGGAGTTTTAATCGAAATATGGCATGACATTTATAGCTTGTTTGCAGATTATTGAAAATAATAAAACTGCTAATTATTCTGGAAACGACTAGTCCGATTTCTAGAAATGAGCCGTTGTTGTACAGACAATTGAAATACATGTCAAACGAGGTGTCACGAGACCCCTTTTTCATGAAAATTTTTTTTGCTAATATCTGTTTTTCTCATTGTATGAAACTAAAAATACGTTTGTATTTTGTCCCGTTCAAAAGTCAAGATAGATAGAGAGTTATACGTCCGCTCTGTATGTCTGATTATCAACGACAATGATTCATGTAATGGTAATCAAGTTCAGCTGGTAATTGCAAACTGTCACTTCAATAAGAGACATGACAATTTCTGCAATTAATGCAAATCACCTACAAAAAAAACAAGATTTTCATTTATGTTCATGTATTTGTATTGACGACAATCCTGTTAATGATGGTTGATAGGACAAAAATTATTATGACCCAAATAAGTGGAATGGAATAAAAGTTTGTTAAGCGGGTGAGGTATATACGCCTCTTACTTTCTGAGTCAAATTTACTTCCTATTGCTGACATTATTTTCAAAATATATCAAATTCAACACCTGTAATTTTTCTCAGGTGGAAATTATTAAGAAGCAGACAAAATTTTTGACACGTGGATTCCTGATAATCCCGTTTATAAATGAAAGCAACGTAAATGACAACAATTCCTAAAAACGTCATATTTGTGATCCAAAAAGCGCTTTGAAAAGTTATAGAGTACACAGAGTTAATTTGGTTCAGATTGGAAATACTGTTCAAAGTGAAAAAATGATCAGTCAAATATAGGTCGGTGATCACCAACTTCTTTTGGCCTGAACTGGATGATCTGGACATATATAGAATAGCGTAAGCTAAACTCCGCCAAGATAAAAATAAAGACCATTTTTTTCCACTGTAGTTTGCGCTGGTCAGGCCCTATTTCCCCAAGCCCCGATACATTCGGGAGGGCGCGCCAGCATTATCAACCAATGACCACTCCCCGCACCGTGGGGTAAGTGCGGCTAAGATTTCTGCCTTAGTGCGGCAAGCCGGTATGATTTTAAGATTCGAGAGTAGAGAGGGCATCATTCCACCAAGGACTCCAATAATCAGAACAACCATCTTGACAGAGTGGTCTGGATAGAGTCTGTGGAGTTCGAAGAGAAAATCTCGATATTTTATCTGTTTTTCCTCCTCTTTTCTGACGATTTTTGTCTCACCAGGAGCTAAAAACTCCACGATAAATATCGTTTTGCTCTGATGGTCGAGAAGGACTACATCAGGCTTATTAGATTGTATGAGCCTGAAAGTGGGGAATGAATAATTCCAATAAATTCGGCACTTCTCGTTCCCCATAACGGATTCAATATCCCTCGGAGCGTAGGGTAACACCGGTGTCTCGTCAATACCGTAAGAGTGGCGTATATTGTAGTATAGCACTCTTGGGGCTGTGTTATATCGATGGATATAGGCCGAGACCTCATATGCTGGACATGCTGATAGCAAGTGCATTAGGGTCTTGGGCGCCTCGCGGCAAGCCCTGCACCTTGTGTCAGGAACCTCTATACTCATCACGTGACTGCGTGACGTGACTGCGTGACGTGACTGCGGTAGACATCCTGGCAAGCCATGATGAACCCCTCAGTTTCCGACTTCAGCCCACTCGATATGAGAAAAGCTAACGTCAGGCGCTTTGATAAGCTTGTTGTCGGGGGATGCACAACCGTGGAACGGACGATTTGGAATGCACACTCCTATAGAGATGCATCATTTTTCTGGTCTATAGGTACGTCGAATTGATACAGCTCCTCCCGAGACCACTTCACTACTCCAAACGAGTAGAGTAAGATTGGAACGGCAAGCATATTTGTTGCAGCTACTTTGTTCTTCCCCGACAGTTCCGATGACCAGATCTGTCGAAGTTTGTGCTGATACTTGCCGCGGAGAGAGTTCTTCACTGCTGTTACCTCTTGTGAGTGGCGTTGTTCCACCCCGAGGTAAGCATACGTCTCTCCGGCATCCAGATGGTGTAGGATGCTTCCATCTACGAGCTGCACCTCCTATCCGTAGTCCCCGCATCGTCCTCTTTTGAGATGGACCATTGCACATTTGTCTATCCTGAATTTCATACCGATAGCATGTGTGTACTCTTCCAGCACCCTCAAAGACTGATGGAGATCCTTCTCTTCAGAGGCATAAAGTTTAAAATCATCCACATAAATCAGATGGGTGACCTTGTGCCTCCGGTTTCCGGCGGTGCCACAGTTATACCCTCGAGTATTTCTGAGCGCAACGGATAATGGCAATAGTGAGACGCAGAACAGAAGAGGACTGAGGGATTCGCCCTGAAATACACCCCTTCTGAAAGTGACCCATCCTGTTTGGACTCTTACATGGCCAGATGTTATGGTGAAGCGAGTTCGCCAAAGTGGTATCAGTTGTTCAATGCATCTCACTATTTTGTCGGGTACCGCAAGGCATCTGAGCAAATGCAAGATGAGCTCGTGCGAAATTGTATCAAATGCCTTACGGTAATCGATCCAGGCCATAGAGAGGTTACGCTTATATTGTATCGAGTCCTGCGTTACACATCTATTGATGAGCAGGTTCTCTTTACATCCAGCGACTCCTCTCTTCGACCCTCTCTGCTTATATATCCGTTCGAACACTCGGTCAACTGCGGTGACATAATTGGAACCACCTATTGGTGTGACACCCAAGTCAACTTGCCAAGTTTTTATGTCAGTGTTGGTGGACCGCCTGCCCGCTACTGACGATGCCCAATAGGCTGAAACAGCTGTCTACCGGTGGCTCTTGAAATTGAAATCAATATGGGATTAATCAGAATGGTACTTATTCATTTATCTTTTGATTTTCATGAAATTATATTCCAGCAGCTTGACTTCATTAACCTTTCTCGATTTCATATCATTTTTAGAAACATGTGGATTCGTTTTTCGATGACATTTCAGGTCAGCTTCCCAAATTTCTGCCAACGCAGTTGTCGGTGATTAGTCAAACCACGTGACACAAACAAACAAAAACAAACAAAAGTGGTTTGACCACTTAAGAGTATGCCACGTTTAATTGTCCGTGTGAAAAACATGGTATGTTCAAATCCAAGCCACAAACGGACATTGTTAGACCTTGGGACTTATTAATAGTCATTAAATGCCAATATAATTGGAAATTGCACACGTTCGAAATGAATTAGCACATCTGTAGCTATAACAGGGATTCGTGATATTATTATATTTTCACCTCAGGATTTGCCATTTAAAATGCTGGCAACAACAAAGTTGTTCATTATTTTTTTAATGACTAATCGTGTGCTGTTGCACAGCCGTGTTGAACTCAATTACGGAGCGAGCCAACCTTCAGTTGAAAATTATGCGGTGGCATGCCTGGAAAATCCAATGAGTTCGAAAACTGATGGACAATTCATCTGTTGGCATCTCAAACTGTATTTACGTTCGATGGATAAACACTTATAATGGCCGAAAACTGTGTAGGCAGTGAGAGAAGGATCATTGTGTGAGAGAGGCAGGAGACCACCTTCGTTCTCATCGCTACTCCGTTCTGTTTACTGAGTGAGAAGTGACACCGGTAGACGCCTGGCTGGAATTGATCAGGGTTGAATATGATAAAAGGGTAAAAACTCAGGAGGATATATGTATTTTTTAATAATGAAAATAAAAACAAAAAGTTTGTATTGGAACACCCTTAAAGGTATGAAATATAGATTATTTGAACTTATTGAACCAGAACAATAATCGACCGATTGTTTCGCCATCTACAGAACAAAGTTAGGCAGAGAAGAAGAAGTAGGAAACAAAACCGAATCGATAAAAACGTCAGGTTTCCTATGTATCTTGGCCCCAATACTACTCATCCAACATGTGGATCGAAAAATTTGCATTGGTTGACGTGTGCATTGTGGATTGACCATTGTGTGTCGGTTAAGCTCCACAATTTGAAATCAACGCTGGTACCAACACTGGTTGGTTAATAAGTGTGGTATCCATACATTGGCTACTATGTCCGGTGCAGATATCGAAATGGGTCAAATAACTTTCATATGACTCGGTTGATCATAACTATATCTGATGTTTCTATGATATATCGAAGCAAGAAAGCTGTCCATTAACTCACAAGCGAACCAAAAAAACAAACAAGTATAAACAACAATTAAACAAACAAATAAAATTTATTCTCTGATTGGGTAGTCACGTTTCATTGTAAAACGAAATGTACATATTTAATGTTGAATCCAATAATTTAGAAATGATTTCCATGCGAATCATATACTGAATAAGATGAGAAAGCACAGACAAAATATTTCTTTTTTTTATTGGCACTTCTTTCACAGACGGAAGAATATATTCATAAAAAGGCGAATCCGTATATTAGTCTAATCAACAAGAAGTTCAAAAACATGAAAAATAGAGATAAAGGTCCCAAAAATATGAGCGATAGGTCATTTGAATCGGAATCACCTCTAGAAAAATGTTTTTGAAGGATTCTGGAACAGGTAAAAAATTGCAATTGTTATTAACAAAATAAGATTTTAAAAAATGGTATTTAGTTTTTCGCTAATAAGTCAAAAAATATTGATATTTAGACAATTTTGAAAAAAGCTCGTTGAAGAGGAGGAAATTTCCGATAAAAAAGTCCCGACTCTCGAAACTTTATCTCCATTATTTATAATTTTAATTTGACTTAGAAAATAGGATTCCGCGCGGCTGTTACGGCATGCGCGCGCTGCCACTAAAGGGAATTTATCAAAAGAAATAATTTTTCTATAACATAAAATGTAATTTTAAAAATTTGAAAAAATTTTAGTATCTTCTTAACACTTGAATAAATCGAGTCCCGTAAAAAAAGTTTTATCACCATTTTTCAAAAAATTATTCGATTGTTAACTAACAAATTTTTTCACAATCTCCGTTGGCATAAATAATGGGATGAAAGGTATAAATGATTGGCCTATAAATTTTAAAATTCGTGGAGCCCTTTTGATATACAGGGCTATTCAAATTCGTTTCTGTACATGGGGATCTCCTAAACAATAAGAGATAGAGTGTCGGTTAAAGTATGTCAAAGTTGCATATTTTAGAGGTCTATTCAATGATGTAAAGAAATCGAATATAGCTCTTTTTGTTCCGAAGATAAACAGGAAAAACCAAAAAATCCCAAATAATTTGTTAGCCTATATCTTCTTTATTCGCAGACATTGAAAATCTGTCCACAATTTGCTATTGGCACTTGATGTGGACTCTCAGAATATATCCATGAATCTTTTATACAGGGTGGCATCTGACTTGGGCCACCCCCATCTTTGAATTTTTAAATACGGACCTGTATTTTTTGTTGTAGTTTTTGGATCATAGACGTTTACTTTATACTGAGAAATTAAATTCAATTTCATATTTCAGGATGTTTCGGTAATATTCGATTATAATTGTGTGAATTATTCCCTTTTTAATTACGGCCCTGGAAATTGGTTAACTGAGTTGAATAAAAATATAATAGCAACTTTCACGTCTCCCTATGTATAGTAGAGTTTTTCGAGAGTTTTTTTTTTCATTTTTAGGTACCTATTCATATTTTTTCCATTGCTCTGAGCGTTTTCTACAATGAACTTCAAATAAGAAAACCTTTTATGATTATTTGAAACATATCTACATCAAAAATATATTATATGTGTTTTAATAAGCAGAAAAAGAAATAATAGCAATAATAACATTCGAAACGAACACTATAATTGTAATGAAAATAGAAATGTATATACTTCATACAATCCTGCGATAAAAGTTCATTAAAATTTATTATTTTGTTAATTATGATTTTTTATAACAATTGCAAAATGAAATATCTAAAAATTGTTGAAATTTTTTCTCAATTGATATTTAGCTATGTCTGTTTTCACATTAAACAATAGCAATTATTAACATAGGATATGAATTTTTTACGTAATTTGTTTATTGAATTGTTTTGAACAAATAGAGAAATTCAATATTTTTGAAAAGGTTTTTTTGCTATTTTGGGCTGGTTTCCAACCCAAAAAGAGGTCAGATTTCAATCTTGCTGAAATGCCTAGCAGCTGGATTGAGGACCGTTTCCTTAAGAAACGGGGGGTGGAAGGAAAGGGTCGCCAGGTCCAAACCTGCGGGAAATGATTCCGTAAGGAGGGAGCTTGCGACCTGGGCACACAACCCGGGAGGGGGCATGGGGGGGGGCAGAGGTTTCAGTATGAAGTCTTTGTCACTTGTTGTAAGTACATAAAGTTCGACAAAATGAATTCTGAGAAGCGAAAGTGTTTTGCAATTGAAGAAAAAAAAGTGCAATATTACACCGATTAGAAGCCGGTGAATCAAATGCAGCCCTCGCAAAGGAGTTTGGCGTATCCCATTCTACAATATCCACAATTAAAAAGAATAAAGATCAGATCGAATCGCTGTTCTATGCCAATTTTTTGAAATGCAAACGTGTAAGGACTTCTATTCAAGAGCAGTTGGATAAGGCATTGTTACAGTGGTTCAAATTTCAGCGCGACCGGAGAACACCCCTTAATGGACCTCTGCTACAAGAGCACATCCCTATATTACAGACTTTGAAAGCATAACGCTGGTGTTTTTGCCTCCAAACACGACATCAATGTTGCAACCCATGGACCAAGGGATTATTCGAGCTTTGAAATCACATTTTCGTAAAAACGCCAACGTCGCGAATAGCAAAGATAATGACGGTGAGGAGATTTATCCAACCTTGAGTGTGTCTGAAGCTACGAAGGCTGCGGAAATGCTCAATGTGTTTGTTCAGACTAACTTGCATGATAATGTTATGAAAACAATGATGTCGCGAATTCATAATGCTGTACGAAATTCTTACTACTTACTGTCAAAAACAAACTCAAATAACAGACTTTGTACATTAGGATATTTAAGAACTATTAAAATGAAGCATATGTGATTTCATAAAATGTTTCATTCACCTATCGATCAGATATCCGAACAGCTAAATGAAAGACTAATGAACAAATGTATAATTTACAACAACAGAATTATTCCGTTTTGTGCGTCGCACACACGGCAAAACAGCCGATTTACGGCGACAAAAACATTTTTCAATACAGAAACATAAATTGTGTGTATAAAACATTATTTGTGAGATATAATTTCATGTTGGTTGAGTTTTAATGAGAATAAAAGGCAAATATTGTTTTAAAAAAAGTTTTTGATTCATATAGATATGTATGATAGGAAAACACACTAGCTAGAACAGTAAACATTGAAATCTATCAAACTAGAAACTTAAAAATTAACTAACCTATATAAAACAATAATAATAATGATAATTGAATGATGAAAACAATAATTTCAATCAGAATCCGATGAATCATCGTCACTCTCATCATCACGGTCACTCTCCGTGTGAATATTTGTTGAAAATTCTGGAATTGTGATCATTGATGACACATCTTCAGTAAATACTTTTTTTGTCCTGGTAGACCTTTGACGTTTGGCAGTTATTACTGGATCCGAATTTATCAGCATCCAATGCATGATATCTGTGTTTGTATCTATCCGTGACGTTTTCCTGGAATGGGAGAGTCGAATGTTTTTATATTCTTTTTGGGTTGCTTCCAAAACATCTTCTGAAAAATGTCCCACAGATAATGGCAAACAGGCTATTATGTCACTACTGTGAATAAGCAGCTTGTGAACAGAAGCACTGATCTTGTACCACCCGTAATTTTGCACGCAAAATTTTGCAGTCTCTAGACAGTAAGATTTGTAAGTGTCTAGTTTTATATAGTGGCAACTAGATATTGTGCTCAATATGTTGGCAAATCCCTTCAATAGATTCTCATCCAGACCTGTTATTTCTGCAACAATAGAGGAATTGTCAAAAAATTTTCTCGCGGTGTTCCCGTCATTTGAGTTTCCTCCACCCTGCTTTGGCTGATCTACAACTAGACCCATCTTCTCATAAAATGGATCAGTGATATGTTTTTTCTTTCCTTCACTGCGTTTTTTACTGTATCTCATCTAGCTTGCCACTGTTTTGATTCCATATTATAGGTTATGTGCAAAAGATATTCGTAGCACCTGAGGTATGAATGCAAAATTGAGATTCCAAACTTGAAAGCAGAAATTTTGCATGGTCTAGCTATCACTTTCTCAAGGTCATTTATATCTTTTGGTGTGACTCGACATATATTACAAGCCTGTGTTGACGCTGTGTCCGTCAACACATTACACGTTTTCCCATCCATCATTGTGCATTTGGGTATATGCTTAAACTGAATACTTTTTTCTGCGTTCAGCAGGATATCTGTTGGTTTCAGATTTTGAATTTGCTGCATAATGAATCCATACATTTGCTTTGTGGTTTCATTATTTTCTTTTACCAACTTGAAACATATAGGGCGACAGAATTTTATCGAAGATGGACTGAAGTTCTTCCAGAATATAAACTTTTGTTCTCTAAGCACAACTGACATTTCTAGTGGCACGATTGTACTAATGACAATATTGGAATCTGAGTACTTTGGATCATTTGTGAAATTTTGCTTGTAAATACTGTGACATCCATTCCCATCTAAGCCCCATTTATAATGGACATCAATCTGCGTTACTTCAGTAGGGAGGTGCAGTTGAAGAACTTCACTCTGGAATTCGATTAACTGGCGGATTGTCAAGTCCAAGAGATCTTGAAGAAGTATCGCAGCTTCGCTTTCAGAAATTATAATACTATTTGGGTAACATTTTTTTTTCACTTCTGAAATGGTATTGTAAGCAGAATAAATATTGGTCCCTCTTGTTTTGGCACCTCTCTGAATATTAATGTAATGTTCTTTGGTAAGATTCGTATCAATAATGAGTGCCAAAGCTTCTTCCGGGCTGTATTTTTGTAATGAAGGTATTTCTTTCACATGCTGCATTTTTCTCAAACTCCTTGGTGAAGCTTCGAGAGCAAGCTTTATAACGTTCGCAGTTTTTCTTCTTCCCGTCTTCACTAAGCTGGATTCGGCAGCATAAGAAAGTTGCTCAGGAGATACATTGTCGACAAAAGTTCGAACATTTCGTTGTTTTGTGCGCAGAGAACACTCCTCAATACTTTTTTTTGGTCTGCCTTGGATTTTTTTTTCTCCTAGGTGTAACTGCTTCAATATTCGAAAACTGAGGAACTTGGAATTCTTCGCTCAACCACCTTGTATGTTTGTCAAAGAATCGTTCTTGCATGTTGTGGCATTCTCCCTATTTAGACCTCAACTTCGTGATGAAAACTTTTATTTTAATTCTCAATGCTTTTTCTGTTGTTGATGGACAATCATCAATGTTGTATTTGTCAACAATGTAATCAAATAATCGTTTATTGCACTTAGGTATCGATGACTTGAACAAACTTTCGCTCCTCAGTATCAAGAACAGTTCTTTTCTGGTTATTTTCGGCAACGCCACAGCGCCATCGACTGTCTGACTACCTGTGAAAAATGACGAATTATGTGAAAATGTGGCAAAAAGGGGTGCTAAAAACTATTGCGAACTAAAGTTCAGACACGTGTGTTATGTTTGTTCACTTTTTCTAACCGGAACAATGTGGAACTTTTTTTGAAAATCTAGTCAAACTAAGGCAAACAACAACAAAAAAATGTGCATTCAACGGATATGTTCGAATATTTCACTAGGATATTTCTATAACTACATAAATATATTAAAATTACAATGTACTTACCACAAGGTAAAATATCCATATTGAAAATATTCCACTTAATGCACTATAACTTCACAAAAACACAACAAATCGACACTACGGTTGGGACAGAACTGATGAGCCGAGTAAGGGTGATGAAAGAACTCGAAGTTTGGCTACCTGCCCCATGGATTAGGGCATTTCTAGAAAAAAACCTAATATTGTATTGGATATAAGGGATATTTGAGACCGGTTTGGCATTAAAATTTTATTCAAAATAAAACTTTATTTTTTGATTTTTGTCGTCGTAAATAGGCTGTTTTGCCGTGTGTGCGTCGTCCGGTTAGTACGACATAGTGTATCCGGTCCCTTGAAGGTCGTTATATCCGGATTCTACTGTATTTAAACAATCGAAATATAACAAAATCGATTTTAAAGAATTAAAAATTAAAATTAGGAAAAAAAAATTTTTTACAAATCATAATTATCTCTAGACAAAATAGCAAAAAAGATTTTTTCAAAAATTACGCTATTCGTTTAAATCAATTTAATAGACACATTACGTAAAAAATTCATATCCTATGTTAATAACTGCCATTGTTTAATGTTTAAACAGACATAGCTAAATATCAATTGAAAAAAAATTATCAACAATTTTTAGATATTTCATTTTGCAATAGTTATAGAAGATAGTGTTAAGAAGATACTAGCTTTTTTCAAATTTTTGAAATGACATTTTATGTTATAAAAAAATTATTTCTTTCGATAAACTCTCTTTAGCGGCAGCGCGCGCATGCCGTAACAGTTGCGCGGAACCTTATTTTCAACGTCAAATTAAAATTATAAATAATGGAGATAGAGTTTCGGGAGTCGTGACTTCTTTATCGGAAATTTCTTCCTCTTTAACGAGCTTTTTTCAAAATTGCTTAAATATTAATATTTTTTGAGTTATTAACGAAAAATTAAATACCTAGAGGTGATTCCGAATCGAATGAGGTATCGCTCATATTTTTAGGACCTTTATCTCTATTTTTCATGTTTTTGAACTTGTTGATTACACTATATATTTGTTAAAGTGCATATAAATACGGATAAAAATTGACTTTTGAATATAATTAGAACTCGAGTCAAGGCTAAGTATATATCTATGAATATTTTTCTACTTATGGATAAGTTCGCGTAATGTTGGCGAAAATGCAACCTTCACTAAAGCATACATACGATATCTACATAATGAGTTGCCATACGTAAGACAATGAAAAACGAATAGCCCACGTATCCCTAGTTACAAAATTTGATTGTTTCAGTGTAATAAATCTATGATTCTGCAACCGTGTTAGGAATCACACGTTAAAAGGTAAGACCTCGTTAGTCCTTAGCTCGCCCAAGTTTCTCAACTTCTGAGAATTGTCGTTCATATGGGGGCGACAGGAAAAACAGATTTTAAATAGATTTTTTAAACACAGTCTACTAAACTGAAACAATAATTATTCATCGACTCACTTTCGCCTTCCTTAGTTTATCTTATCTCTTCGCCGGCTGACACTGAGCCTCCAGCGCCGTTACCAATATTCAAATATAACACGGTACAAACAGTCACAATCTGCTCTATAGTATCGAAAATAATCACGGAAGGTTAAGACATATTAGTAATTTTATAGAAAAACAGGGCCTATTTTTTGAATAGTTTGTCTATTACCTTTGAAACTTCCAGAATTTACACTTGTATATGGAAAATACGTTTTCCTATGAAAGAATGCCAAGAGTTCGACATAACTGCGGACATTTCTTGAATTGATAACTTTTTTATATTTCGTATACTTCTTTTTTGAATGGGAAAGAAAAATTCCTCCACTTGTACTGGAACCAGCCGCTTCACTCTTCACCCTTGATGTATAAATACTATTTTTTATTTTAATATCAACATATGCCACAAAAAGGATTTGAAGCTTTATAACTTCTATTATATGCGAGCGATTTCAATAACTGGATGTGCTTTCATCTTCAAGGTTCTACTCGAACTGAACGTTTCATCCTCTTGTTTGTTCTTTTATGCGGTTAGAACGCCTTAGTGCAGGTACTGCAGGTAAATTTGCCTTTATTTGGGTTACATCAGGTAATATCCTTTGTGTTGGATTTTCTCTAGGTTCACTGTTTCTAGGAATGTGTATTTTTTGTATAGTATATTGAATGTTAGGTTTTGTTGTGTTTTGATTTGTATTTGTTCTTCGATAAGTGAATTATGACTGTTAAATTTATGGATGTTTAAGTTTTCTCAGATATTCATACGGTTTCCTTTATTGACTTGTTTTATGAGTTTTATTTATATTTCCTCTCATTGATCTATTAACGCTTCATTTCCATTCCTCACCCAAAACAAACGACTCAACTATTGAAATGTTCATGTTCATAATCAAAGTTATTTCTAATAAGTTGTTTCTTCCGGTTTGTATCTAAAAAAAACTTTGTGCGGGATCTGCAGATTTTTTTCAATTTCATTAACATATTTAATTTTTTTCTTTCTTAGGAACTTCTGCCACTGTTGATATATTTATGCACTGAAAAAATAGGTTTGAAATTACACAATCATTACATATTTTATAATGTTTTATTCAACAATATTTTATGAACTTATCGAACATAAAAAATTGTGTATCTACGATATTACCAGGAATTTCCGGTTTAATTCTGATATTTAGAGAAAGAATGAAGAATACCATTGAATATTAGTTTAATCATACACATTTTCATTCAACATTGTACTTATTCATGATACTGTCTGTATTAGGCAAAGTTGTGGGCTATTAGAGTCCGAGCAATCACTTTTAAACCCTTTAATTGATTCATTTTCATTTCTGGTCACAATGATTTGTTTCCTTTATAAATTAGCGTTCTCATTTTTTCGAATTTCATACCCATTTTTTCATTTCTTTCTCATCTTTGATAATAATTTCTTTTCAATTAACTTATCCGAATTGTTGGATCCTGTTGTTTTCAGTATTATTATTATTAGTATTATTAATAAGCTTCATAATTTTCAAATCTGTTAACACTTAACAACACAACACAAATCCGAACCTGTAACACTGAATATTTGATCATCTAAACATTTTTCACATGCTCAGTATTGGTAATATCCTAACTGTTTCAGGTACTGAAGAAAACAACAAATTTTTCGTGTTTCACGAAAAAGAATCGACAAGTCAAAGTGGATTCATTACTTTCATTCATTCATTCAAATACACCCAGAAGTCGGAACGAAATCCAGATCTGCTGTCTCAAAAAGGACAATAAACTTCATGAACAAAATGAAAAAAAAATGTAATGTTGACGTGGAATATTGTTTGTTTCAAACTCATTCTCTGCTGACGTGTTCTGACAAGTCTTTTTTCAGAATTGATAATTCTACAAAAACTCAAAATTATAATTATAATTATATATATATATATATATATATATATATATATATATATATATATATATATATGTCACAAAAAGGGTTTGAAACTTTAAAACTTCTATTATTATATGCGAGCGCTTTCGATAGCTAGCTCCGCTATCATCTTCAAGGCTCTATTCAAAGCAGTTTGAGTATATATACAGGGATATTCAAATTCGTTTCTGTACATGGGGATCTCGTAAATAATAATAGATAGAGTGTAGGTTAAATCGTGGCAAAGTTGCGTATTTTAGAGATCTATTCAATGATGTAAAAAAATCGAATATAACTCTTTTGGTTCTGGAGATAGTTCAGATGACACCCTATATAAAATATTCATGGACATATTCTGATAGCCCACATCAAGTGCCAATAGCAAAATGTAGACAGATTTTCAATATGTCTGCGAATAAGGAAGATATAGACAAAAAAAATTCAATTTTTTTGGTTTTTCCTGTATATCTCCAGAACCAAAAGATCTATAATCGATTGTTTCACATCATTGAATAGGTCTCTAAAGCACGCAACTTTGCCACAATTTAACCGGCACTCTATCTCTCATCGTTTTACGAGATCCCCATGTACAGAAACGAATTTGAATATATATATATATATATATATATATATATATATATATATATATATATATATATATATATATATATATATACAATCTGTACTTTCACGAGTCTTAGTAGCTTCAACAATATTTTTTTCATCTCTAATGGAACAGTATCGTCAAATAATGATGAAATAGCAAGTTCATTACTTAAGTACCACAAATGCAAAATCATTTTATCACAAGTAGCCGAAGAAATCAAAGAATTGATACGTTTGTACTCAATTAAATTTTTCAAAAACTGTAAGTCATGATGAGCAGCAGCAGTTGCAGAAGTTGACGAAAACCAAGCTTTTAAATACAGTACAACTATAAAAATACAAAATTGCCGAAGACCATCAAACTCTTTACTAGAAAGTGTGAATTCATCTCTAAATATAAACATTTTAAACAATAAATTCCCTTTGCCATCCACCTAGCATGATGAACTGCACCAGGACGTTTGAAAAAAACTTTGTCTTGAGACATTTCTCCAAGTAAAATCAATGACACAACTCCAACAATGTTATCATTATAACATGGAATCTTACGTTTTTTGAGTAATTAAAGTGTGAATTTTAATAAATAGCTCAAAATTGGGACATAATGATTTAATAAAAATTTCAATTTCGAGTTTTTTCAATTTTTTGCATTTTTTTAGAAAATTTACTAAAGTAATTTATATTTTTTCTATACCATCAGAAAGTAGAGATTTCAAAGAACAAAAATCACACCAACTTTTTGAAAAAAGCTGATATTTTGACGCAAGAATTTTCGATTGAAAATTAAAGTGCTTTTTTGATATTAGGTAAGTCAAAATAAGGTGAAAAAATAAATATTTTAAATCAAATAAATTATAATGTATTTGGGTAAGTTTCACCAAATTTCTTAAAAGATTTTTTTTTTAAAGAAAAATAAAAAACCATTGCTATTTAACTTTTTTCCACAGGATTTGTAGTTTTGCCGGAAATCGAGATAAACCATTTTTTACCTTAAAAACTCACCCCCACCCACTTCCCGAACTGAGATCGCCCGTAATTTATTTTCTCTTTCATTTTTATCACATTTCCCTTCTTTTCTAATGGGATTCATCCTACTGTTATTTTTTTTGGTTTCAAAAAGTATCGACCGTGGTCTTCATATACACGTACAAGCACAATAACAATTTTTAAAATGCCTATATAATGTATGAAAACACAAATATATGTATAAAATATGATTAGAAGTTATCATAAAATTTTTGCAAACTATAGGGGCTCTCGATAAGAAAATCCTTGGTTGATTTTGGAAAGTCAGTACAGGTTATTACGCATTTCAGGTAGTTAGGAAGATGATTATACATTTTGAGACCATCATACAATACAGAATTTTTAGTTAAAGTAGAGTTAAGTATGGGAAGACTTAGATTTAGAGCCTGGCGTGTGGTATAATGAGAGACAATTGAGAGAAGTTCTGTTCTATGTATATGCACTAAACAAACAGTTTCTAAAATAAATAGAATATACAGTGATAAAATGTTGTTGCCTACAAGAATCTCGCCGCCTGGCTCTACAGAGAAATTATAATGCAGAATAAAAATCCACTTGGATTACATACACCCCAGAAAGGGATCCCATATCTTAGATGTGATTCTACTAATGAATGTAGACAGTTTTATCTGCAGTTAGTTCTAGTTCGTTAGAAGTTATCTTCACAGCACAACATCCAGACGAAGGTTTTTTGTAAAGTGATAGTATGCGGTCCTCAAACTTCATTTTATTATCAATTAGTAACCCAAGAAATTTGTTACATGGCGTGTTCTCAATCACATTCGAATTCGAAGCTACAAAAATATTAACAAGAATGCAATCAACTGATAAAACTTTGGTTTTTGACATATTAAAAGGAGAAAATCTAAAGTTGAACTCAGACTTCCACAACTATCCAACCCGAAATAATAGTCAGGTGAGGCCAAACAGGTTCAGACTGAAAATGTCTTCTTCCAACTCTCCCAACTTGAATTTGTACAATAAACTTAATGAAGGCCTAATAAAGCTCAGCATGTATCTTTTTAAGAAAAAAAAATTAGAAAACAATGACTGAACATTGCTTCTATTCAATAGAAGAATACATGAACTCCACAATTCACTAGTCCATTGCTATACATTCACCTTCTTTATATATATATTTATTTTTTTTATTTTTACATTCATATGTGTACTGTTACTGATCTGCTACTCATGTAAGTTACTTACAGTGTGGTCAATAAAGTTTCCTTTACCTAAAAAAAATTTGCATTACACCAATCTGTGAGTTCGGAAATAGCAGACAAGATGGCATTATATAAATCATTAGTGTTGGTTGTGTGCCATAATATTGTAAGTGTAGTCGGCAAATGAAGTAAATTCACCCTCTATATCGATGGTAGTCAAGTCGTTGATATTGGGCAGGAATAGGGTAGATCCGAGTTCTGAGCCGAATACTTCATCAAAATAAAGTTGAATTATTAATCATTTTCTCTCACTGTTATTTTGGTATCTTTATATCCTTATTTCAACATGTAATAACACGGTTTATCTTGTGAAATCATTAGGTGATGATGAATTGAAAAAATGGAAATCATCGTTATTATTTCATCAACACTTATTTGTTCCAATTAGTAATTCCTGAATATAATTGCAAATTGTGAAATTTTCTATAGGTATGACAGTAGTGAAATAACAAATTTGGGAGAATTAAAATTCAATTCTATTCAATACTACTTCATCACGCAAATTACGTATATTCAAATTATATAATAATTCAATCCTTATTAAAATAATAACACCTAATATAGGATATAATTTCGTATCCATATTCATTTTACAATCTGCGGTTACCTGCACATTTCCAGTGAATTTTCACATCGCAAAACTTCATACATAGAGAATATTGAAATACATTATACAGTACGGATGTGAAAGCCCCCCTATTAACCTTTAAACCGAACAATATATCGAGTCAGACAAATCATCGCAGAGATGGAGCTAGAAATTTTTTTATTCGAATGGAAAAGGGGTTTGTGATGCCTCTTTTGATACGACTTTAATTTTATCTATCCAACACTTTTTTATTTTTAGAAATCGTATCAGCCCTTGTATTTAGCAGTTCATTACTCATTTTAAGTATTTGCAAGCGACCGATAAATATCACAATTTGAAGAAAACATGTACATTCCTTCCAGTGCCTTTCAATGAATCTTTGACAGATTCACCATTCAATTCCTGACAATAATGAAGCTTTTTCACAAATTCATTTCTTACATTATGAAATGTTTCTGGAGGTACTTTCATTCGGGGCATCTTTCATTATATCCAAGAGCTCTGGGATATGCTGAGGATGTGTAACGTATACGTTAGATTTCATGAATCCCTACAAAAAATCTAAGGGTGCGATTCTAAGGGACCATATTTGTCTAGTCGCCAGTTTGGATAATTGTTATCTAGCCACTTTCGAACCAGCATTCATAATGAAGTGGTACCTCATCTTGCTTTAACGTAATATCTGTTGAAAACTCATTTGAATTTGTTCCTTATCGAAACTGATAAGAACAGGCAGAAAAGGTCATTTTGACCTCTTTCACACGGGAATCTTCACGTCTCTCGCTCCCGAGAGGAATGCTCTTGGCGCCAAAATGACGAAGAGCAGGAGCTGCCACGTCTCCTGCACCTCGAGCCGAGGTGCAGGAGACGCACCTCTTCAACATGCAAAAGGATGAGTGGGGGCCTTCCACGTCTCTCCCTAGTTGACGCTTCCCACTAGTTATCATGACAGAAAACGATGTAGAGCTATTAATCAGTGCTGTCCGCAACAACCTGCTCTTTGGGATTTATGTATAAGAACCGAAATGAAGTCGGAAAAATTTGGGTGCCCAACGTAGATTTAGCAACTTTATTCATAACATTCTTGATCATTGACGTTTCTATCGTCAACGGTAGACAAGGTATATGGCAACAAATCGCTTGCAATCCGTTCTCCGACTGACCTCAAGGAGCCAGGAACTAAAAAGGCGGTAGGTAGGAGTGATAAACGCTCTCGTGTAGGAGCGAGAGATGAGAAAGAAACCATAAAGGAGTCCACTAGATCCTAGATTCCTAAATGGTGTTCCGCGGAACCCTCGGCTTCCGTAGAAGGGTCACAGGGATTCCGGGCGCTCTTTTGGAGATCTAAATACCATGCAATTTGTGACGATATACCGATGCGAGACTGGATTTTCAGCTTACGCTTACACAAAAAATAAATACAGAAACAACTGGATGCAGCTTCAGATTTTCGCATTCAACTGTCAGATATAAAGCCGAATTTCACTAATATGAAAAATTTGTTTCACATTAAATAGCTGTTACAGTATAATGATTTTCATTAGTTCGGACTTCCACTGTCTAATATGATATAAAATGATTTGAAATCCCTGAAAGAACAAATTAAATTGAATTGATGAACAGCTGAAAATAACAATTATATCAAGCAAAAAAACCCTGAAATGAAATAACAATAAAATAAAAATCAAACAAAAAATTTAACAATTAAAATGAAATAAAAATTAAAGGATTCGAAGCCAAGTTACTTCACGACGTTTCGATTTTTGGTATCCATAATCGTCTTCGGATGATGACTGGACTCGATTCGATTCCTCCGAGAGATGACTATTTATAAGTCATTCGAGTGCTTTCATCTATCTCCTCTTCCCTCTCTCCGCTTCACCGGTTTAGCGTGAGTTGACCGTTTTCCACTTGATTATCCATTTCCATATGTTGCGTATCTCTACGCTAGCTTGGCTCAATGCATCGTCGGACAACATTTATGCATCTTCTTTGAATTTCCTCCTAAACCAGTGTTCCTCCCTGTGGATGATCTCAGCTTGGGACCACTTGATGTTATATTGAGAGTCCCAACATGCTCTGCTATTCCTTATTTGCTGGTTTCTCCTCGCTGTGTGTGTTTCTTGTGCTCTGCAATGCGAATTTTCAATGGCCTCTTAATTTCACCGATTTAGGATTTTCCGCACTCACAGGGTATCCGGTAAATGCAATTCTTGGAATCGCAGTCCGCGGTTTTTGTGAGGCTGCTACGGATGGTGTTTCTGGATCTGACGCAGTAGAACATCAGAACCTACACTCTGCGAACCTCGGCACTAGATCACGTGATAATCGAAAAGTCTAAAGTCTACGATATACAACCTCTGTCATTTCAAACTCGTAGATAGAAAAAAAAAAGAAAAGAAGAAAAAAGAAAAAGCAACGAAATTTCTCCAGGATCATTTCGTATTGTAGACAATAATTTTGTAAATAGACATTGTCGGGAAGTAAATGGTAACACTCTGAACATTCATTGGAATAAGCTGGAGCGTAGGTACATTTTTTTCTTGAAATTATATTTTTCATTTGTTTGCAGGTTCTAGAAACGAATATTAAACTGTTAATTACATAGGGACGGCTGATTTGATTTCTAAAAATAAAAAAGTTCGATAGAGAATTGATATAGCAATCAAATAAATGATCACAAGACTCCTTTCTATTTGGATAAAAAAGATAATAGCGCCCTATCGGCGACGAGGGATGTAACACAAAGTACTGAAAATGATACATTTTTATGTATATTTTGTCGGACCTTAATATCTTGTCCCGTTCAAAACTTAAGAGGGCGGGGATTATTTACGTCCGCACTCTATAGAGCAATACTTTTTTATATTTCTTTCCACAATACAGGGTGTCCCATATAAAACTCCGCGGACAATATCTGAAAAATGAGAAAGAATATCCATATTTCGTGAAGGCAGATGATTTTGATGTCAAAGGGTCCTCTTATTTGCGAAAAGATCCAGAAATAGACGTCATCCATTAGGGCGTCGCGACACCGACGCCAATGGTAACCTAGATTTTCCGATTCGTTTTTGAATTCTGCATTAAATTCTGAATTCAGCCACATAGCACACTTGTAGTTTTCCTTGAATACTGATGTAAAAAGGCAATTTCATGGCATATTATAAAGAGGGCTATGAATAAATCAAAATGAATGCAATAATACGAGTTTAATGAAATGAATCCATTAGTTATGATTTCATTGTCTGTTCAATTTTATCTAGTTCCATATTTCTGTACAAATTAAAATAAATGTTTCAAATTACCAAAAGATATGTTATTTTGACCATAACTCGACTAACATGATGATAACGAAATCAATTAGTGATAACAAAAAATATTTTAGTAAGTGTTCGAATTGCCTCCCTTCATGTAGAATACGCATATTGCATCTTTTTAGTAATTCCCGATTCGTGACAGCTAAAAGCGTCTCTCGCGTTATGGTACCACAAACATTTGTGATACTATTTTTCAAATCCTCTACATTTTGTAGACGTCGCATATAAACTAAGTCTTTGATATATCCCCACAAAAAGAAATCTAGTGGAGTAATATCTGGACTTTCTTATTTCCAATCCATTTCTCATTAAAAGAATCATCCAAATATTGGGTAACTATTCTATTATTATTTGGAGATGCCCCATCTTGTTGAAACCACATATTCAGTCGAATTTGTATTGGTAAATTCTCCAAGAGATTCGGCAACACATGTTGTAGAAAAGCCAAGTACCTCTCCCCATCGAGAATTCCTTCGAAAAAATGAGGTCCTATCAAATAACCATCAATGATTCCACACCAAACATTAACTCCTTACACAGGCTGAAATCTCGTTTCTTGCACCCAATGAGACCAATTGTGACAATTATGTTTGTTTATTATACCGTTGTTATGGAAACGGTTTTCATCACTCCATAATATTTTTTCAGAAACTGATCATCATCATGAATACGGCTGGACAACCATGCAATGAAGTTCAATTTTCTATAAGCATCTCCTGAATATGGGAATATATTTTAGTTATTGAAACTGAAACAAGAAGATTATTACCTGGATGTAGTCCTTGAAACAAATGTATTTTGTAAGGATGGAATTTGTTTTTTGACAAAATACGTTGTATTGAAGATTTCGAAATGTTACAATACATTGCTACTTGTCTAGTAGAACTATATGGTTCCAACACCATTTGGCCTAGCACTGCAACACTGTGATTCTAATCAGTAGCCGTTTTTGGTTTTTTTCGCTTTCGTTCATTAAAACATCCATTTCATGCCAAAGATTTGGCTA
This sequence comes from Leptinotarsa decemlineata, assembly GCF_025532065.1. Taxonomy (NCBI): domain Eukaryota; kingdom Metazoa; phylum Arthropoda; class Insecta; order Coleoptera; family Chrysomelidae; genus Leptinotarsa; species Leptinotarsa decemlineata. Next base: position 6,395,161 of record NW_027412694.1, on the reverse strand, counting down.
AGCCAGCGAATGTTTTGTCTGACGGTAATTTTCTGTCAGGATACCGATTAGCACATATTCTAACTGCTTATTTTGAATTCCTTCTTGCTTCGCCATAAATTGAATTGAATTGAAAATTGAACCATTTTTCAATTTTACGAAAAACCAACACAAAACTGAATACACTTTCGTCAAATCTGACAGGTCTTCTGACAGATCGATAAATACATTATTGCATTTATTTTGACTTATTCATGGCCCTCTTTATAATACGCAATAAAATTGACTTTTTTCATCAGTGTTCAAGGAAAACTACGAGTGTGCCATATGGCTGAATTTAGAATTAAATGCGGAATCCAAAAACCAATTGAAAATACTGGGTTACCATTTAAAAAAATTGGCGTCGGTGTCGCGACGCTCAAACGGATGATGCCAAGTGCTGAATCTCTACGTAAATAAGAAGACCCTTTCACAGCAAAATAATCTGCTTTCACGAAATATGGATATTCTTTTTCATTTTTTAGATATTTGCCCGCGGAGTTTTATATGGCACACCCTGTATAATTGTATTGCTTTTTATTACAGTAAAAAATATTATCGCATGAAATGTGGCAAATAATCTCTGTGTATTTCCTGTGATTAAAAAACATATGAAAAAAAAAATGAGAGCACTTTATTTTGTTAATGATTGTCAATTAAAAAGATATTTACAACAAATTTTCAAATTGGGCGATAATGATACCGGCTCATATTCATGTAAATCCGTTGATCAAGGTTTTAAAAACGTCAAGACTCATTGTGAACTAATTATAGCTATAACTGATAACCCTACACTAAATAATTTTCACATCCGCAATCGGATTACCAAGATTAATTTCACAAAGACAAAAACTTCACTCAACAGTGATCGGGTAATTTATGGAAAAGAGAAGAGATTTTCGTATCAACATAACTCCAGAGGTAATGGAGGATCAGTAGACGCCTGAAGAGAAGTTACCAGCGAACACTTGCTCTAATGGGCAAGAAATATATCCTCGAAACCAGCAGAATTCTGCGGAAAGAACTGCAAACCCTTCGAAACCATCAAAGGAAAACCCATCTAGCCTCAACACCGAAGACCAATCTGCATGGAATATAAAGAAAGGACCACCGAAAATCATGTTTCGAGGACTACACCGATCAAGAGAAAGCTAATCAAAGCGCATCAAATTTGAAACTTCCAAATTAGAATCGAGTACCTATCTATTACATAATTGACACATTTTAATGTCATATTGACGAATAAAAAAATGCAAAATATATTTTGCGTTATATTTAGTTTTCAATAAATTGATGGATGTAGCCGTTACTACGTGGTAGGATATCATAATGAAGAAAAGAGGAACGAAACTTTTCATGTTTTTACCACTCTTGGTAAAAAGTTTTTTCGTTTTTAGTTTTTTTACTCGACAGGAAATTACAGATTTTTTAATTTAGGGGAAGGGTGGGCATAGTGGCCACTGCGGGCAAAGTTGCCACTTGAAGTTTTCTTCCCTGTATAGTGCTGCAGTCTCGCGGCAATAGTCTCAACTACTCGCCCGGCAGCCGTTGTTATTGTGTTGTAGTTTGGTGCCGCTCAGATGCAAGCTCACCGAGATATCGCAAATTTTCCACTTTTTCGACCCTCTGATGTTAGGTAAGTGCATCACATGTTTCGCTTCATTTTATTGTAGGCCTAGGTGAAGTAAATTGCACATCAATCGTGCAAAACAACATGTTTCTAGCTTTGAATTCATATGTCTCAACAGTAGATACTACAACGGGTTGTACGTGAAATATTGTATTTAGAAAATGGCGTGGTAGAGGGCAAAGTGGTCACAGCCGTGGCCACTTTGCCCGCGAATGTGTCCACTTTGCCCGCAATGTATGTTGCATAAAACTTGATTTTTGAAACTGCATTCATCACAAACACAACTAAGTAGGCCTATAATATCAAGAGCAAGATTACGGCAAACTTCAGTTATTCTAATTCCGTGTTTTTTTACAGAAGAAGAACAGTATGGTGTCCAAGTATAAAAGGAAAACCGCTCAGCAGTCTTGGAACTCTGAAGCTATGCAAAAGTCCATTGATGCAGTGAAGAAGGACGGGTTACCTTGGCAAACCGCAGCTAAAAGGTTCCAGGTACCTCGAAATACTTTAAAACGGCGTGCACTCGACAAAAATGTTCATGCAGTAAACACAAAAAAGGTTCTTGGTCACTTTCGGCCCATATTCACTGAGGAGCAGGAAAAAGAAATAGTTAACCATCTTTTGGACATGGAAGTCCGTTTTTTTGAGTAACAATCGCTGATCTGCAGGCTCTTGCCTACAAACTCGCTGTTAAAAATTGCATACCTAACTTTAGTCATGAAAAAAAAACTGCTGGGAAAGATTGGGAACAGGGATTTAGAAAACCTCACCCTAAGATTGCATTACGGAAGCCAGAGGCGACTTCAGCTGCACGGGCTCATGGGTTTAACTAAACTAATGTATCAAAGTTTTTTGACATTTTGGAAGGCATTCAGAAAGATCCAGAAAGATCCAGTCCAGTCCAAGTCGTCCAAGGTCTCTGCTCTAAACGGTCGGCGACAAGTTGGCTCTTTAACATCTGCTGAACGAGGCGTTCTTTCAACTTTTGTAGTCTGTGTTTCGGCTGGAGGGACATTTATACCACCCTTTGTGATTTTACCAAGGCGTAGATTGTAAGTTGAACTGCAAGATGGTGCACCTCCTGGATCAGCTTTTGCATGTCATCCTACTGGTTGGATGCAAATGGAAATATTCACCTCATGGTTTGACCACTTCTTGAAATTTTCAAAGCCAACAAAAGACGACCCGATTCTTCTGGTACTAGACGGTCATGTAACTCACACGAACAACTTAAACTTCATCGAAAAAGACAGAGACAATCATGTCACTGTTTTGTGCATTTCCCCCCACTGCAGTCATAAAATGCAGCCACTCGACGTTGCGTTTATGGCACATTTCAATACGTATTTTGTACAGATTCCAGATTCCAGCCGTACATCTAAATAATATTCAAATAGATAACGTACCAGCTTCTAAATTCCTTGGCTTGTTCATTGACAATAGTTTAAAATTCAACAATCATGTAGATACTTTGAAATCGGAGCTCTCCTCTGGATGTTATGCCATACGAGTAACTGCATTTGAGCTCGGATCTGCAGAAGCTAGAATGGTTTATCATTCCCTTTTTGAACCACACCTCCGTTATGGTATTTGCTTTTGGGGTGTGTGTTCTACCACATGCCTTCAATCAGTATTACTAATACAAAAACGTGCAATACGATGCATATGCAAAGCCAAGCCTAGGGACTCTTGTCGACCTCTTTTTGCCTCTAACAAAATCCTAACTGTGGTCTCCCTATTTATATACGAGACAATCTGCCTTGTCTTCAAAAATAGGGTATTAACAACTTGGACGCGCCAATGTATCAAACCAGGCAAAGATTCAGCTTTAAATTACCGCTGCCTTCTTCGTCGCTAGTTAAAGATTCCATTATTTACAACGGTCTTAAAATGTTCAATCACCTTCCTCAAGCTATAAGAACCATAAAGGACCTTAGAGCTCTTAAGAAAGAGTTGAAAGACTTGCTCTCTGGGAGACCTTATTATAGCTTAGCAGAATTCTATGATGATAATTTTAATTGAGAAGACTAATTGTAATATCTACGGTATTTTATTGATTTCATTTCATTCAATTTAGTTTAAATTGATTTTTTTACATTTTGTTGACCATGTTCTTATATCCCGAACGTTTGTTATTATTTACATGTCTCTTTTCAGTTCATGTTATAACCTACTTTTAGTGATTTTACTTTTGTGATTTCATGTATATGTTATTTATATTTCGCACAAGGCTTTGTCAATAAGAATTTATTCTTCAGACAATAAAGTATATTAAAAAAAAAAAAAAAAAAAAAAAAAAAAAAAAAAAAAAAAAAAAAAAAAACATAGAAAAGTTCTTAACGAATAATCCAGGACGGACAGTGACTCAATTCCAGGTTCCCCGGCTACTCGGTGAAGCGTTTTTGAAAGCAGCTTCACCAGTTATCGCCATAAAAGGCTTTAGAAAATGTAGAATCGTTCCAATCGACATAAATGTGTTTACATAACTGGATTATGCAGCTGCTGAAAGAACAGAAATAACTCTACAAGAAGACCCTGCGCCAGGAGAAGAGAACACCATCATACAAGTTTGTGCATCTTCATCTCAGACTGTCAACAACAGTAGCTCAACAGAAGTCATTGGCGGTTCTGAAAACCCCAATACCGCCTTCATCAGCTGGTTCCCTAGAAACAACTTCAAATTTGAATAGTCCACCAAACAAGAAGTCCACTTCATTTGCTGTAAGTCCACGTGAAATTGTTCCTGTATCCAAGGTCAATAGAATTATCAAAAGAGAAACTAAGTGGAAGAAAGGAACAGCGACAGTTCTAACATCCAGTCCATATAAGGCCACTCTTATGGCAATTAGGAAAAAAAAGAAAATAAAGAGACTGCGAATACCAGTGATTTCATAGTTTCACATACTTTTAGTAATGCCTATTTTTGTTCAAAACCCTAATACAATCGTTTTGAGTTCTGAAACTATATGAGTTTTATTTTTTCCATACTACCTAAATTCATTTAGGCAGTGGCCATTTTGCCCTACCTAGTGGCCTAAAGTGGCCACTTTGACAACTTTTGGTAAAGTCAAAATTTTGTACAAATAAGTTTGAAAATCAAATTGTTATTATTTTTGGATCAGGCCTAAGTAACCATACTGTTGAAGGGACTTATAAAATGTTTCAAAAAAGTTTAGGGGTGGAAAAAATAGATGTTCCTTAGGGTGGCCCACTATGCCCACCCCTTCCCTACAAGACCCTAAAATGTAGTATTTATGAAACCAATATACATTTCAAATTTGAATTCCTAATTCAATTCGTTTAAAAATTATTTAAGAAAAACACTCTAACAGAAGGAAATATAATCTGTATCATTATTTTAGAAAGCAATACTTGTGTAAAGCGGAAAATCAATACGAATATTCTTGATACAGAAATATGGAAATATCAAATTCAATTTTTCTTTCATGAAGATTATTCATTTCCGGCACTCAATAGCAATTCCTAATTGAAGAAATTAATAACTCTTATGTTGTATATAAGTACATATATTCGATTCATAGAGTCAATAGCTATTATTGCTGATATGATTGATATAATTGATGTTTAATAAGAAAGAAAGCTTTACTTAGTAGTAATAGTCTGGGTCACAAGATCCTTTTTTTTGGAACTTCTGTCCAAGGGCAACGAAAATTATGATCCACGGCTCATTCGATTTGGAATGGCCTCTAGCAACTTTTTGAAAAATTTCAAGAGATGCTTGAAAAAAATTGCAAAAGTTATAAACAATTTAGTAAAACAGGGGGGTTTGGGTTTTTGCAAATATCTCGGAAAATATTAAAGATATCCGTAATTTGAAAAAAATTCTTAAAGAGGAGGAAATATCCTAAAAAAAACACCTCCCGTAACTCTATCACCAATATTCATAGTTTTGATTTAGAGGAGAAAATAGCGCTAAAAGCGGGCGATGCGAGTCCCGCACGCGCTCACCGATACGGAGCGCGTACGAGACTCGCACGCGATACGGATTTTGGACCCATTAAATATCATTATTAATTCACTTACCTGCTAGATATATGAATAAACAAAAATCCATGGAAAACAAATTTCCCGTGATTATTTTATTAGATATGTTTTAGTTAAGCAACTAACTTTTACAAGTTTTAAATTTACATAAAAACCCTGATAATTTTTAAACTAAAAACCTCAAATTTTTTCACTACTTGTAGCCTTCAAAAAAGATTCCCGTTGAAAAAATTAAAAAATTTTGATTTTTCACTATGTTATTAATCAAAGACGTTAAAAAGTGAAAAATTCAATTGAAGCAATAAAAAAAATTGTTTTAATATTCAAATTCATTAGTATTCTTATTATTAAAAGTTACATAAAAATGATTTTTCATAATTTTAGCTCTATTTGTTTAAAAAATTGTTATAAACAAATGTATTTGAAATTTTTTTGGGGGCATTTTTATCAGTGATGAATATTATGATTTTCAAAAACAAAATCGTTTCTCAAAATACATTTTTATTGCTAAAAAACGCATGTCTCTCAAATAGTGACACATAGTTGTTTTTGTTTTTTTTTGGTAGTATTTAAAAAAAATATATCGTAAAAATTAATTTGTTTAAAACAAATTGTTTATTAAATAAATAAACTATAAATTAAAAAAAAGTTTTTTTCAGAATATTAAAGAGAAATAGAAATTATGATTAAAAAAAAATCGTTTTCAAAAAAATGTTTTCATTGCTTTAATTGAATTTTTCACTTTTTATCGTCTTTGATTATTAATAACAAAGTGGAAAATCAAAATTTTTTAATTTTTCCAACGGAAATCTTTTTTGAAGGCTTTCAAGAAAAGCTCCAAGAAGTGAAAAAAAAATGAGGTTTTTAGTTTGGAAATTATCAGGGTTTTTATCTAAATTTGAAACTTGTAAAAATTAGTTAATGAACCAAAATATGTATATCTTATAAAATAATCACGGAAAAAAAATTCTATGGATTTTCATTTATTCAAGTGTCTAGAAGGTATGTGATTTATTTTAATAATGATATTAAATGGGTTGAAATTATTTTTATTGTTCCAAGGCCCGTATGGATCAGCGCGTGCGGGACGCGCTTCGCTCGCTTTCAGCGCTATTTTCGTCTCTAAATTAAAATTATAAATATTGGTGATAGAGTTCCGGGAGGTGGATGAATTTCCTCCTCTTTAAGGATCTTTTTTCAAATTTCGAATATCTTTAATATATTCCAAGATACTCGCAAAAAACCAAACCCATCTTTTTATTACTAAATTGTTTATACTTTGTGCAATTTTTTCGAGCCCCTCTTGAAATTTTTCAAAAAGTTGCTAGAGGTCATTCTGAATCGTATAAGTCCTGGATCATAATTTTCGGTGCCCTTGGGCAGAAGTTCCAAAAGAAGGATCTTGTGACCCAGACTATAAAGTTCCGTTCTAAGAGCGCCTTAAGGATTTTCCTGTAGTGCTTGTGTTTTATCCGTTAAAAAAAAGGTTTTGAAGCTTAGAATAAGAATAAACCTACTTAAATTCCAAGTATACAGAAAGCCTCAATACAAATGTGACTATACTGAGTCGCAAATTCAAACATAATTCCGTAACGGGCTGTCGAAATTAAAAAACTGTAAAGATCATTGTATAGGGAATTAAAATAACTTTCATAAGAAACGTCAAAAGACCCCTTTCCTATTTGAAAAAAAGTTGATAGCGCCCTCTCGGTGTCAAGTAATGTCACAATATTGGCTTTTTATCAAATAAGTTTTTACAGTCACTAATTTTGGTCATAAATAAAAACTGAGCTTATTTCATTCATAATCAAAGGTGACATAGATGAATTACATGAAGTTATGCAATGTATCATTCTAAAATATAAATGTTATCTGGAAGTATTTTTTGTGGTTCTAAAGATCATTTACTTTCAGTGAGCATCATAACAAACAAATTAAAAAAATAAAAATGTTTAATAAAACTACTTATCCAAAAGTCATAGTTCACGAATTTCATTACTGAGCATTCCGAAACATGACTAATAAAACTGTTCGAGTACAGACTTGATGGAATTGTTTGATTAAAGTGGTGTGAATCAATACAGTGTGAACCTATCAAATACAAATGTACTCAAGTGACTTTCACTGTCTCGTAAAAATTCATTTTAATTATGTCTCCAATGGATATAACATCTGTAATTCGGAAAATTCATCAGTTATAAACTAGTGAATTTGCATTCATCTGTTTGAAATATTTTATTATAAACCAGCAAAGAAATGTAGTGAATTGTTTGAACGAGTAATGCTATATTTCAAAATAAGATTTATTTGTCAAGGGTATTTGAATAAGAGTGACACCATCAAATTTCATAAAAAGAAGCAGCCCAGAAGATTATTCAAAAATATTTCCTATTTTCATCATTACATTCAATTTCAAATAGTTTGAATATTGAGTGATTGAAAATAAAAAACTACCACCGTATATGGGACCTAAAATAACATTTTGTCGAATTTTCAACAATTTTCTACGTAAATCATCCCCTGAAAAAAAAACGCCGGCCGCCGCTGGTCGTCGTCAATAGTTTGTGACTCGTCCAAGATCGCGCTCAACTCAACCAGCGCTTCGCGATCATTTTAAATGTGGCGTCGTTACGAGAAACTTCCAGGACTTTCCCTATCGGGGAAAGTCCTGGAAGACTTCCATCACCATATATAAACACTACCAACAAGCAGATGGAGAAGTCTAGTTGAAATAGCGGTACGAAGTGATCTGATAAGGCGAAACACATTTGAGTATTAGTGTGAAGTTTCAGTTCTAGTGTTCGTGTTGTATTGTCATTGTAACAGTGAAATAAGTTGAGTTTAATAGTATGCTGTAGTCAATCATTGTCAAACCCACGAAGAAAACGTAACAGTATTATTTGGAAAATAGGTTATGCCAATTCACAGCTAAGCTTCGAGTTTAAACAATCTTTTGTTTCTTGAATAACCTGAATATTCCAGTGATTACCCTAGAATCAGAGAGTGTACTCTAGTAGTATGTGAGAAATCAGAATACATTGAGAATTTAAGTCGCATAAAACAATCGGTGGTTTATTTAGCTTGATCTTCAAGCTGTGAATCTCTAGTTAACAACAATTTAGCCTAAGTTTACGCTTGTTATCGTATTGAGCAAGTTTTTTGCTTCTAGTTTAAATATGTGAATGGTTATGTGAGGAACTGATAGTATCTCAACCTTTTCGATTATAATCTGTGACAAATCAGATTCAGTTTTGAAAGAAAAATGTTAGCATGTTTTTGGAATTATTAATAAATGGTTTTCTGAGAACAATTTATTTTTGAACGCGAAGAAAACATATTCAATGAGATTTCATCATCGGCAACGGGAATGTGATGTCATCAGTTTTAGAACAATTGATAATTCCGACACAGTAACAACAGAATGTACGAGCTTAAAATTTTTAGGTCTTCACATTGATGAATGTTTGAATTGGCAGAACCACTGTGAGTTCCTAATCAAAACAATTAATTCTACCTATTTCATATCGGTTTCGAAATATTAGGCAGGTTTTGAATGTTGATGCTGAGGCTGTACTATGCTCAGGTTGATTCCAGATTAAGATATGGAGTGTGCTTCTAGGGTCTTTCCTCTCGCTGCTCTGACGTCTTTACAGCACAAAAAAAACTTATACGTATCATTAGTGGCATAAGTAACCGTAATTCATGCAGAAATGCTTTTAAAAATTTTAGAATTATGCTTGTCTGTTTTTGAGAATAGAAACAAATTGTTTATACCAAATAAATGTAAGCATAATATTGATACAAGACAAAAAAACAATATTTTTGTATCATTCGCAAAAACTAAATTAGCTTTTGTATCACCCGATCAGATGACTCCACGTGCCTATAATTTGCTTCCAGATATTATAAAAAAATCCAAAACCATGTATATCTTCAAAAGAAAACTCAAGGATTTTCTTGTTAATAACTGTTATTATCGCTATGAAGACTTTATGTGTATTAGTAGTTAGTTGTCATTATCTTTTTTTTTTCAGGAACTTCTAGTCTCCGATCTCCGATCAAATTTTATAACTTTGTCAAAAATAAGGAAAATAAAGATTTATTATTATTATTATTATTTTCACCGTAGTGTGCGCTGGTCAGGCCCTATCCCCCGAATCCCCGATACATTTGGGAGGGCGCGCCAGCATAATCAACCAATGACCACTCCCCACACCGTGAGGTAAGTGATCATTGGGTCCGAGAATCATGTGCCCTGAGCAAAAGCAGTGAGCCAAGAATGACAGCCTTCTGCATCTGTGCGGCTAAGATTTCTGCCTTAGTGCGGCAAGCCGGTATGATTTTTAGATTCGAGAGTAAAGAAGACATCATTCCACCAAGGACTCCAATAATCAGAACGACCATCTTGACAGAGTGATCTGGATAGAGTCTGTGGTGTTCATAGAGAAAATCTCGATATTTTTTCCGTTTCTCCTCCTCTTTTCTGACGATATTCGTCTCGCCAGGAGCTGAAAACTCCACGACAAATATCGTTTTGGTCTGGTGGTCGAGAAGGACTACATCAGGCTCATTAGCTTGTATGAGCCTGAGGGTGGGGAACGAATAGTTTCAATAAATTCGGCACTTCTCGTTCCCCACAACGGATTCAATATCCCCCGGATCGTAGGGCAACACCGGTGTCTCGTCAATACCGTAAGAGTGCCGTAGATGGTAATATAGCACTCTTTGGGCCGCGTTATGTCGATGTATATAGACCGATACCGCATATGCTGGACATGCTAATAGCAAGTGCATTAGGGTCTCGGGCGCCTCGCGGCAGGCCCTGCACCTTGTGTCAGGGGTTCATCATGGCAAGCCATGATGAACCCCTCAGTTTCCGACTTCAGCCCACTCGACCTGAGAAAAGCGAACGTCAGGCGCTTTGATAAGCCAAGGTCTTCAATGTTATTGAAGAAGACCCCATGCATCGGCTTATCCCTGTGTCTCCGCAGAAGTAAGGTGATCTCTGCGGCTTTTATCTGAGCTTTTTGCTGAACGGGTTCCAACTCGGTGACAGAGTTGTAGTCACCTCGTTCAGAGTCGAATACTATACCGAGTTCATCAGCTGCTCGAGCAGCTGCCCTAAGGAGAAATGCTCCAATTCCTGCTCTCTCATGGTCACGGACCATGCAGAGAAGGGGATCCGAACTCCTGACGACTTTACAGGCTGTATCCAGTACCATTCTGTCATGTAGACACTCCAAACTCAAAAGTCCACGACCTCCCTGTTGTCAGGGGAAGTACAACCGTGGAACGGACGATTTGGGATGCAAACTTATTATTATTAGTATTATTATTATATTATGAATGAAGAGCAAAAAAATCAGTGACAGAGTACAAAATTGAAATGATCTAGAAAAATGTAAACATTTCAAGTAGTTATGTTAGGTTAGGTCCAAAGTGAGTGGGTCTATTCGACTCTCCACCGCAACCCGCAACGGTTTATTGTGGCTCACGCCTATTCACATTCGACCAAATAAACCCAGCTTCTTAACGAAGACGATTAGTTTGTATGGTGAGTGGTCTTTCAGATCAGATGATAAGAGTACGGTTCTGCCGAACTCTCAACACTTGAGCGCAAACGTTTCCTAACCTGCTCATGGGGGGTTTGTTCCTCCACTTGAGACAGATTCTGCGTACGCCGTTCAAGAATTTGGTGCAAGGTGCAAGGTACCCCGCTCAGTCGTTTCCTAGCTGCACCACCGAACCTTTTTTTTTAGGTTCAGTTATTGAATCAAAAGTTGGAGAGTTGAGAAGCTCTCGCTACTGATCTAAATTTACAGGGAGGTCAGTTGGAGTCGTAAACTCGACATCCATCTCCTCTGTAGACTCGCTCCTGATCTAAATTTACAGGGAGGTCAGTTGTAGTCGTAAACTCGACAACCATCTCCTCAGTAGGGGGGTAATATAACCAGCAGCGCCGATCGCATTTGAAGTAGTACTGATAGTCTGATAGGTATCGAAAATTTTGCTGTGGCAAATAACGGACCGCTCAGTTAGAAGAAACATTTTTTTCTAAATCGTTGTAACATCATGCAGTATTTATATTGTTTTTTTTCAACTTTTATGAAGGAATTATTGTTAGTTGTTTCTTATGTCGAAAATGAAAACTTGAATAGTTCTTCCTGTGAGACAGTTTTAAAAGTTTTTACTTCAGTTGTTTTTTTTTGTTTTTGATAACAATAATAACATATCTGAAGTTTTATTATAGAAAACACTAATCAGCGACCACAGACTCGGCCAATATAAATATGATAACAGAACTTATAAACAACCAATCAGGTTCTGATAAACGAAAATATTTTGAAAAATTAATGGGGATTATCTCATAGGACTTCCCCTTGAACACATATCGGATGAATCTTTTTTTGTTGTAGGAACATGAACGAGATTTGCCCTCTGTCTTTCACTGCAGCATTCACTGCTAGTCAACTAGTAGAAACCAAACCCCAAAAACTATGTATTCGTGATCCGACACTAGACAGCCATGTTTCGACCCAAAATGGGTCTCAACAATGTTGTTAGGCTGAACCACGAATGCATTGCTGAACTTCGGAAGCAGTCTAGTCCAGAAATGTAGTCATGGTTCAGCCTGGCACTATTGATGAGACATATCGTGGGTCGAATCAGCACTGTTTGATGTTGGATCACGAATGCTTTCTTTTGGTCTCTGGTTTCTAACTGTTGACTTGAACTGTCGAAGCTTGGTTTTGAAATAGACCGCCTTGGGAAATCTCGTGCATATTTTATATTCATATATTGAGTCTTCTGTTGATATCACAAGTGGCGTCTTTGTAGAGAATTTTTTTTAACCATTACTTACGCGTAACCGAATTGGCCGATTTGCAGTTTTGTTTTGTCGTCGAACCAAATGATTGTTAGTTATGCACGACGACAAGCTGTATCGCGTATCTTTACATATTGCATGTGGCGTTATTTCGACCTCGTAATTGATACGTCCAACTAACCAAAACTAATGAATATATGAGAGAAATCCTATATGATTCCACTTTAAAAAAATGTGATTTCGTTTCTTGGTGTTTTCAATCTTCCACGAATTGAAAAAAAATCTAAATCAGCCGAGAATCTACTGAAGTGTAATTAAGGGACAAATTGAAACGTTCGCCCACAAAAGTTACTTCATAATATGAGTATCTGAACAAATTATATAGTCAGTAACTTTTCAAGGGGAACTTTTCAGTATATGCCTTCATTCAGGGCCGGATTTAGGGAAGGGGAGCGGAGCTACTGAGAGTACTCGCACAAACATAATAATTTTTTATCGATATATCAGAAAGCCCTGATTGCATGTTTCCATTTACTATCAATTTTTTATTTGATCGAGCATTTCAGCGGCAATAAATACTTTTTTTTAATGTGTAATTTGTACCCAAGAGTTGAAGACAAATAAAACAAGTAAAAAAATACCAAAAACGGTTGACCCTGCAGATCATCCTTACAACTTCTTGCTTCTTCGAGCTCAAAATTTAAAAAAATATTTGACGAAATCACTTGATTGGAAATTTTTAAACGACAGTATCTATTGAACGGGTTGATTTTCGCCCGCTTTCCCTGTTTGAAAATTTTTAATTATCTAAGCGTAAAGTTGAAAATTTTTAATTATCTAAGCGTAAAGTTGAAAATTCAACTTTTATAAAAAAAATCAAGGGACCCATCAAGCGGCCTCCAGACTTTCAAATCTGGCCCTGTCCTTTATTCACTCGAACAGATTCTCTATTGTTTAATATTAATTGTTTTTAAGACCGGGGAAGGTTAAAAGCCCAAACAAATCAAGAAACAGTATTCAAAAAATATATAGTTTTATTTTTGGTAAGTAGGTACAAAAAGTAACCCACAAATTTTGACACCTACAATTTAGAAGTGTCACTTCATATGAAAAAATTGATAAATGACATTTCAGGCATTGAAACAGAAACAGTTTGCTAATTTTATGTCACGTTTGTCTAAATAAAAATATGTAAATAGCTGGATAGGCCTTGAGATACGGGTAAATTTTAACTAATGAGAAACTAGGTATACACATTCTGTTTGAAAATGGTTGACAATGTTTCATGGTGAATTTTATTAGCTCGGACTTCCATTGTCTAATGTGATTTGAAATCTCTGAAAGAACAAATAAAATTAAAATGATTAGCTACAAATATCAATTATATAGATTATAGACCAATAAAAACGTGAAATGAAATTACAATAAAATCAGAATGAACAAAATATTGAAAATTGAACATTTACATATTGAAATAAAAAAGTTTTCGAACCAAATTAATCCACCGTTTCAATTGTTAGTATCCACAATCGTCTTCGAGTTATGACTGGATTATTCCTCCGAGAGACGACTATGTATAGGTCATTCGAGTTGATGAGTCCAAAATGCTCTGCTATTCCCGATTTGCTGGTTTCTCCTCGCTGTGTGTATTTCTTGTGCTCGGCAATGCTGATTTTCAATGGCCTGATTTTCGTGTGGCTGCTATGGATGGTGTTACCGGTCCAAAGCAGGTTCTGATCTTGTACTTGGACCCAATTCTTCTTATCCTTTCCGACAATCCTCAAATGTGGGGAAGTGGAAGCACTGGTTGTGACGGCTTCTCGTCCTTGCTCGTCTCTTGCTGTCTTCTAGCCAAAGTCTGTTCCACCAACACTTTGGAGTAACCATTCCGTTGAAGATCTTCCTTAATGATGCCTAGTTCCCTATCGAGACCTTTCTTCGTATTGCAGATTCCGAAAGCACGATCCACAAGACTATTGATGATTCCTCTTTTGGTATAGATTGATGGTGATTGGATTCGTGATTCAGATACTGTCAGATACTGGTTTGAAGACTCTTTTTTAACTTTTTATTTTTTTGTAATTTCATTTTACGTTTTTATTGCTCAATATAATAGATATTGGTATCTAATCATTTCAATTAAATTGGTTCTTTCAGAGATTTGAAATCACATTAGAATCATATTGAACAATGGAAGTCCAAACTAATAAATATACTCATTCTATATCGGTCGGTCGGTAGCCAAGCGGTTCGGCGTGGATGCTTTATTCACTCACTCGAATTGACTGCCGTGTTGGTCGGTGGTTCAAGCCCTAGTCTGAACGATCGATCTTCACTTGCTATCGTCCAACCCGTGTTAGATTTCACACGTTAAAAGGTAAGACCTCGTTAATCCTCAGCTCGCACAAGTTTCGACTTCTGAGGGTTGTCGTTCGTAGAGAAGCGACAGCTGGTTAACGGAAAAACAGATTTTCAATATCATTGATTTTGAAAAACAAGTAATTTTATTCGATATTTTCCAAATGAAAATACGGGTGTATCATACTTCTGTTTAAGAATAGTTGTAAACATCAAAATAACAACGAATAAAATAAATTGGGAAGGTTCCTCCCTTTTTTCCTTTCCGATCCCCAAGAATACCAATGCTCATTTTTGAGCCAAGGATCACAACCAATGTGAAGGCAGCCATGGGTTGCAGCCATGGGTTTCAGCCACGAATTTGGGGAATTTACCGCAAACGGAAATGAGTATGTGAAGCCACCAGTGGCTATGGCTCGTCATGGAAATTTGTCTCTAATGATATTCATTGCCAGCTACGAAATCGTTAAAGATAAATCGATAATAATGTACCTTTTTTTGACAGATACAACAATTAATGTTTTATGAATGTTCAATACTTGAAATTAATATCAATTGGATCAACTATGACTGAAAAATATGCATGGAACAATAGTTTTCAGCATGTCTTACTACTTCTACATAATCCTATATTTTGTTGCGGAAAAATTCATTCCCCCCATAACCCTTCGTACTATTTTGATTGAAAAAATCATATCTTCTGAAAAAATTGCACTTTGAAGCACCCCCGGCAATCCATCATATTATTTAGATAAAAAAACATATTTTATAAAAAAATATCACTGCTGGGGATACTTTTACATACAGTGAATTTCTTTAATGTCCTCCCCCTTTTATATTTTGAACGGGTCAACTAAAAAAATTTTGGATAATGAAATTAATGCATGAATAGATACTTTATTTTGAAGTGAAATTGACAGATGAAACTTTCAAAATGGCGACTAGAGGCCAGCTGGGAAAAGAATCAAATGGAAAGAAAGGGTCTTGTAAAAGTCCAAAGGTGCCAAATCTGGCGAGCGGGCTGGCCATTCTGTAGGACCTCGACGGTCAATCTAACGTCAATCAATAGTTTCTTAATTGTCTGGAGTAATGTGGTGGTGCGCCATCTTGTTGTAATACAATGTCCATATCGAATTCATTAGGATTCGCTTCGACGATTTCAGTGATGAGAGGGTCAACAGTAGTTTCCAGCATATTCAAATACAGCTGTTGAATTTTGATCAATTAATACAGGTCCTACAATATGGTTTCCCAATATTCCTGCCCAAACGTTAATTTTTTCTAGATATTGGGTATGTGTTTCCCGGAAAACGTGAGGGTTGGTGCAACTTCAATAATGGTAATTTTGTCTGTAAACATTGCCGTTTACAAAAATGTACATTCGTCACTAAAACAAATATTGTGGAGATAGGTAGGAGGCCTTGCAATGGTTTCCGTCATGATTTCGCAGAATTCTGTTCTTCGATCGGGGTCATCATCAGTTAATTGGATGATACCTATTCCTCTTCAAAAGTCTGCACACAGTAGAAGTACAACCATCTTATATCAAGGTATAAATTCAGAAAATTATAAAAAATTACCAACATTACTGAAACGAAAATCAGTAGTTTTTCAGACTAAAAAAGGGAAAACTTCTTCTAGCGAAGATATCAATAAATCTTTCTCGTAGTAATTTCATTACATTCTGTAATTTGAGGTTGTTTTAGTTGATTATTATAATTTTCGATAAATATGTACTGCGTATAGATTGAACAATAATGTATTGTATGAAGTATTTGTTAGAATAAAATAATAGTGTTTTTACAAATATGTAGGTATGTCATGTAACAAAATTTTCCAACAAAAAAACGTCAACGGAAATTTTCATCAGTCGTGGATAAAGTATAGTATTCTACTCGCGTATAATAGCTATTATTCTCTCCATGATTTAGGCCATAAACTTCATCTCTTGAATAGCCATCATCATACGCTCCTTGAATAATATACTATTAAAAATTATACATTTGAATAAAACGAAAACACCAATGAACTAATCAGAATCATAAAAAATGTGCCAAAATGTGTTTTCATAGTATTTCCATCTGCATACGCTCAAACCAAATCTGTTCAAAAAAAATCTGTGTTTCCGTTAACCAGCTGTCTCACCTCTACGAACGAAAACCCTCAGAAGTCGAAACTTGTGCGAGCTAAGGATTAAAGAGGTCTTACCTTTTAACGTGTGATTCCACGAGTTGGAAGATAGCAAGTGAAAATCGATCGTCCTGACTAGGGCTTGAACCACCGACCAAACGACAGTCAATTCGAGTGAGTGAACAAAGCACCCACGTCGAACCGCCTGCCTACCGACCCAAGTAATACTTAATTGTGAGATTTTCACTGAGCAGTGTACAAAAACGCAAGATGAGTTTCACTTCCCAATAGCTCGTTCAATGAAACCATGCCTGAAGAAGCCATTTATATAGTGAAGCATGTGTTGGCATTTTGTAAACTGTTTAGTGAAAATCCCACAACAAATAGGGTTACTTAAATACATATCCGAAATTTCATCATATATCAAACAAGTCCTCATTTTAAAAATCAAATAACACTCAAAGTAGGTTAACTTTAGTAATGATATCAGTAAGAAATATGGAAATTAATAAACACAAGACCTAGTAGGTATTAGAAACTTACCGAAAATCCTGTAAATGAGGCACTTTTTTTCTTCTTTTGGATAGGAGAGGTCACTTGTATAAACTTTGTCTTCAGCCATTTTTTAAAAACTTCACAAAAAATTATTCCTCTGATTTTCGGTAATATTAACAATCCATCATATATTTACAATTATTCTATTGGGATTACCCAAATCGCCAAAACGCAATCCAATTGAGAACTGTTAATAATAAAAAATAAATAATTAATGAAAACCAGATCAAAAAATCAATTGAATAAAATCTGGCACGATATTTTTTATCGTCTGAAACAAGAGAAGCCGGTATCAGTAATGTTTATGGTATGAAGTGGCCTGCTGAACTGACTAAAAAATGACAAGCAAAAGTGATAAATTAATATTGATGATGAATGATAATGACGAATACGTGAATAATTAATTGAATGGGAAGCACTGTTAGTAGTATACGATAGGATCTATATTTTGAACATATAACTAATGATAAATCTCTCTAAACCAAAATATTTTTTTAATAATCACAAATCTGGTGAAATTTGTAATGTTGTGAATATGAAATTAAAATGATATTTTTCTTGAATCAATTGAAACAACTAGAGTCCTTGTAATCATTAAAACAGACGTTAATATAATCATAATTGGCATAAAAAAAAGTTTATTGAAATTGAAAGATTCAAAATTTCAAAAATATAACCTACATTTTCGACTTGCTGACCGGTGTAACAACAAAATCTACGATCAAAGTACATAAACTAACCTTTAAATTGACTATCATATATGAATTATTACTAAGGAAAATTGGCCACTGTATCCCCATTTTTTAAGAACATAAAAATTATTGGACAACTACCCCTCCTATCTTCTCCACTCACTTGTAATTTATTGATTTTATTTCATAGATCATGAAAGAACGATAAGAAATGACATCTGACATGAAACATGAAATCCGACAGATTGTGACATAGAATATTACATGATATCCAAATTATGACATTACATAACAGATGTTCCAGGCCAAAACTGTATGTTAAAACTTGATTGAACATGTAGGAAAAAGGAGTAGCTACCGTGTTTTGATTATGCTGTATATCCGGAACAAGTGCTATGCAATGTCTCCGAAACCAGTGAATGATTAATAGTCCAAACAAACCTGCTTTCATAATCTGTTCAAAGACGATGTGTTCAAATTTGTATACACACTTTTTTCGTTTCCATGTTGGTTGCTGTAGGCGGGCTCTCAAATTTAACAAACAATCCTGATGTTTTGCTTCAACCAATAAAAACGCGCTAACGTTTCAAATAAACCAGTAAATGAATCCATCAAATGAATCGGTGTAATCATCCTTGAATTCAAGAACTCGTTTTGTGTTTGGCATGGTCACAAATGAGGTATTGTATTTCATGGTGCAATCGATGGAGCGTGCTCCTCCTAACTAATAGCTGTTTCGTTGGTAAAACTAGTGCTAAGGAATTTTTTTTCCAAATGGATTAAATTTCCGGTGATTCAAATCCAATGCGAATCACTACTTTCGCACAGACACCGCTCTTAGAGCCCCTCAAGGATTTTCCTGTAGTGCTTGTGTTTTGTTTAAAAAAAATTGGGAAACCAGATTTATGTGAATTGCACTCAGTATATATTTTTCAGCATGATCTGTAGTTGTGTAGGTTCAGTGCTTGGTAGAACGATGGTGCGTAAAGTAAAGATACATATGTTGAATCAATTATTTTCACCACTTTCATCGAGTGATGGTAGAGAAATTTGAATAATAATTAAAATACCCGTAGCAACTTTCAGCACATGATAAAAAATCAGTAATAATGAAGGAAGATAAAAATGAAACCTCTGGCGTAGAATAAACCCAAAACGAGCACTTTTTCGATTCACCAGAAATGCAATAATTGTCTCGACGCGCACTTCATCAACCAAATTGGCGTCTTAAGGAAATGAAAAAAATTTCATTATAAATATATCTTTAGGGCTGCACCATTGTCGAAATGTGTTGGTACGATACGAAGGAAGCACTGCTTCCTTCATATTATAGCAAAAAATGCTATAATTTACACAAACTGCATCAGCCAATTAATTTTACTCATGCCCTTAGTCACCGTTTTCTCTGTAAAGCCAAGCTTGCGTAAGCCCGCTCAAAAGTCAAGCCAAGCTTAAATGTTTGTGGAACATTAAACGTAGCTTAGTCAAGCGCCAAATTAACTTGGCAACGTTGTATCTTTTCGGGGATAATTACTGTTCACGCGTCAATTTTCAAATTACGAGAACTGAATATTAGATGAATTTAATAAAAATTGGGGTTTCGATGGTTTACTTTTACGTTGTTGTCGAAAAGTATCAGAATCAGACGAAAGGACATACTTACCAGTGAATTTTCATATCTATTACAAGCGAAATGAATAAAAAAAAGTAAGGGTTCCAAAGTTTACCTCAACAGAGAATTCATTTTTGCAATTCATTCATAGCCCCTGTATTGCAAAATAAGATCCAACTGACCACGTATAGAGAGAGAAATGTTCTACTCAGGACTACCTGCATCTCGGCCGATGGCCAGATCTGCTGAACAATAATAATACTATTAAACCACTTATAAATTTTCTATTTTACAGTTTTATCTTATGTGATTGTATTAAAAAAAGTAAAAACAATTGAATGATTTTTTACCATATCATCCATCTCCTCGAAATAGTTGGGCCTCCTAAAAACTATTCGTGGAAATCCAAAATCAATGATGTCTAAGATGACATTATTGACTTCTAGTGATTTCATCTTCTAGTTAGGAATCACACGTTAAAAGATAAAACCTCGTTAATCCTTAGCTCGCACAAGTTTCGGCTTCTGAGGGTTGTCGTTCGTAGGGGTGCGACAGCTGGTTAACGGAAAAACAGAAAAAAAAAACAGTTCCATCATTCTGCAACTACTGATTTTCAATTTTACAAGCCCGTTTACTGAAACATTTCAGCAAAACGACACATTATTTTCAAAACTAAAGAATGAAAAGTAAGGTTCTGATGTCTACATAAGCTTGGCTTTACATATACAGCCACCGAATTTGGCTGCTTACATTTAAGCGAACTTGAAGGCTATTGAGGATATGGTGCATACAAAACTGAAGCGTTAAGCGAGCTAGCCCCTTATGCTTCACTTACTGGTATACGGTGAATACGGGCATCAGTGATGTTATAACACATAATAGTGTTTATAGTCAAACAGTGGTAATTTCCCAAAATTGGCGCGTTGAGAAGGCCAACAAAGACTCAAGGATAAGGTGGTATGTCACAGGCCTCAACTGCATAATTAAATTTCAGTCTGGAACTTTTCTCTGTCTCAAAGGAAGAGTCCAAAAATAGTCTGTGTTTCCTAAGAATAGTAAGAACCAGGAAATAATCTGGGAAGAACGCTAGAAGGGGACGACATTCTGATGAATCTAATTTGTTTATTTATTTGTGAAACACTCGTCTAGAGAGTGATGTAAAGTATTTACATGAAATTAATTTGGTTCAAGTTGTACTTATCACATTAAGATTTATAATTTGGAAAAACATTGATTATTGCTATATGAGGACACACTAAAAAATATTCAAATATTAGTAGGTCCATTCATTATTGTAATATTTGTCATATATTCGATTTAAAAAATATTATTCAGGGAACCAGTCTAAATAACTATATCTGGAAAATAACAGCTTCATAGTGAACAATTCGATGAAGAGAATTATAATCATAACTACATATTTACTTGTTATGCTTTAGCAAATTTCTTTTTCAATTTCTTTCCTCTTCAGAATCAACATCTAACTTTTTTTCATTATGAATCGAAATATTTCATTATGAAATATTGTGAAAAATGGTTTGGGATATAAACTGTATTGAAAAACCAAGAATATTTTAAATCTGTATTTAAACCATAATTATTTCATTGGCACAAATTCAAATAAATCACAAAAATGTAGCTTATTTAATTGAAGAAACTTGTACAAAATCTGCAGAAAAAAGACAGTAGCATAATCATAATAGCAAATTTTCCTTAAAAATAAAGCAGGATTAATTTCAAATAAATATAAGCCCTCAACTGCATATCATTCATACATATAAAACTTGACAAGCCATCTACCTAAATATAAAATGGTGGTTGGCTCTAGGAAATAACTTTTTATAAAATACTAAATATTAATGGAATGTATAAAATATTTCAATATAATAGAAAATATAGAACTGATCAGCCTTATCTTAAATCTAATAAAATTCAAAGAATGTAAAGTTATCACAGGGTGATTTACTTGAAGACTAAACGCTTTTGATGACTGCAGAAGAATATTTCTGTCTGTCTCTGTTTAAAATATTTGAATGACTAAATTCAACAACGATCATATTATTATTCATATCAGTATGTGGAATCCATATATAAAATTATAATATTCAAATGCCAAAAAGAAATTAAAAAAAGATGAGCAGATGCTATCAGAATGATGATGAACAGAAAGATTTTAAATTTATATAATCGATAAATGAATATTAAAATATTTCAAATTTAAAGGTAATTAAATTTCTCCAACAGAAATGGAAATTTGATAGACTAAATCATAAAGGAACAAGTAATTAGTCATATATAAAAATACAAAAAAAACTACTTCTTTCAAGTAATCAATATTACAACAAATCAGTTCAATTCAATATGTGGCATGAATCAATGTTTCCTATTATTCACAAACTGGCAATACCTACACTCTCACCAACATTTTTAACAAACTTTCATAGCGTAAATAATTTTTCACATATGTGGAGTTCATGAAAGTTTTCAATTTATGAAATGAATTGAAAATATAAGTAATTTCATGTACTCATACATATTTTGATAAAAGAAACAATAAAGAAAATAGTTGAAAATATAGTCTTATGTTTAATAATAGAAAATTGTCTAGCACAAATTTAATACTATACCGTGTAAAACTCAGCTTCTCAATACCTGAATGTAAAAGTAAAAATGATCCTTGCAAATTGTTCTGCTTCGATATTGATTTCTGGGTTGTAAATATTTAAAATGATTTCAACTGGCAAATTCCGGAGGTACTCAGGGATATATTCAATGTTAATAACCTCAGAGCTCTGTAGTCATATGTCTCGTGAGGATCTGAACTCTTTTAGCATTGCAACTTTTACAAAGTACATGTCCATCCAACGGATAACAGCCTCTTCCCTCCGCTTCTGAAGATAAAACTAAACCACAATCCTGTAAAATTACAACTTCACATGAGTAACATAATTGAATGGGCAATATAGCTGTTTCGAAAATTATCTAGTATTGAAAAATCTGAAAAGATTCAATATCAAAATATATGATTTATATGCACATAATAAAAAGAAAAACTATCTAGGAGGGTTTTATGTGAAACAAACCTAAAACTTTAAAGATCAATAAATTTTTATGTCTCAAAAATGTAGTCAAGGCAACTAAAAAAATTTCGACTACAGCTTGTTGAATTACTATTAGCAGTAACTCAACCCCGCCCTGCAGCTGGGCAAGTTTGAATACCCCTGCCATGGAAGTGAGATTCCTCCTAAATGGTGGCTTTATCCTGAGGTGCGTATAACCGTACAGAAAGATTACATGATTCAAAACACGGTTAATGTCATTAATAACATCTTTGACTCACCTGGCGCCCTCTCATCATAGAAAGTCTTGTCACAGTACGAAGGTTGTCTTTTATGTTTCAGGATTTGGCAACCCTAGTGTTGCAACCGGGCAACTGACAGCTCTATCGTAAAGTTGGACATTTTTGAGCTTATACGTACTCAGAACGTTTTGACATATGCGCGCTATTTGTGTTGTTTACAGTAACTTAAAAGATTCATCTCGGCCCAAGAATGGAATTAAATCGTGAACATTTTCGTGCGATTAATTTTTACAACTTTTGACGTGGATTAACTCAGCAACAGTGCATGGATGAACTTAATCCATTTAAAACCACTACCAATATTTTCAGAAAAATCTCCAATTTTTTGACATATACATATTTATTCATATATACTAAAACATCTCTGGGGTTTGAACAAAAAAAAAGAACTAAACAATATTTTTTTGAGTTGCGTAAAAGCAACATTGGTAACAAATGCATAAAAAATTTCAAAATATTATTCATGCTATTTCTTGAAACAGTTCGAATGTAGTGGAATTCTACATTTATTGCACATGAAAACCGTTGTGCTTTTACATAACCTGCATTGTCTTCTCCAGTTCTCTGAATTTTTTTCTATTATATGACCAACATTATCGAGTCTGACAGAAGATGGTAGAGATGATGTGGAACCACGTCCTCGGATAGATTGTGCCCTACGTTTGTTGGTACTCATGAGGCTTCGTGCAAGTTCGGACCTGAAATCCAGCTGCGAAATAGGCTTATCACTATATACAAGCCGGTGAAGTTTCCTAGCATTCACCACAGAAGAATCTAACATGTTTATAAACAATGGCCATCACCATTTTTTCCCACGAATATTGATTCGATAGTTTGCGATTGCGTTATCATGTAAATCAACGCCTCCCATATATTTCTTATATCTGGCAATCATGTTAGGTTGGAGAATCAAAGTTTCGCGTTTCTCCTTTCGATTGTACCTTTTCACAGATACAAGAGGCTGCACAGATTCACAATTGGTTGCTACTGTTACCACGGAATTATCATTCCAACGTACTATGCCAATTTCATTCACGTGATCGTAACGGGAATCCATACTCCCACGCAGTTTTTTTCCTATAGTTTTATTGTTCTCTAATGGGCATTTCAGAATCCTGTTCTCGCGTACAGTTCCAGTTGCAAAATATCCTTCATTTTTCAAGTGAACTAGTAGCTTATAACTTTTGAAAAAGTTTCGAAATAAATCTTATGAGCTGTTCTAGTTTTTAGCACTTTCAATAGATCAATAACAACCTCTTCACCAAGACCAAATTCTTTTCTGACTTTTTGAGGATTTCTTCCACCATAAGGTATGAATTGGTATAAACATCCATCACTAGAAGTTAGGCACCACATTTTGAAACCAAAACGTACCGGTTTTCCCTTCAGGAACATTTTTGCCGAATGACGATCAAAATAGGGTACCATTTGTTCATCAATCGACAGATGATGTCTGAAAACACCATACTTCAAGTAATTCGCATTCAAAATCAACTAGTGGTCGAACTTTGGCGAATTTGTCTTCCTTATCCAGCTGATTGTTGTCGGCAAGGTGAATATCTCGCGTTATATCAAGAAATCTGTTTTGAAACATTGCATCTTTCACAAATTGAACTCCTTTATCTTCATCAGAAGACCAGTAGAGTTGTAATTGTGAAAGAGTGTGATATCCACTCAAAATCAATATTCCAAAAAATATCTCTAAGTCACCCTGTTCTAACTCAAAATTGGGACGGTTATGATCTCTGGAATATTTAATGGAATTATTTATTATCAACTGCATCACTTCCCCATCAAACATTTGCTTGAAGAAATCCAGTACTGACTTTCCATGAAGTTCCTCAACCATAGATTTTACATCCCTTTCCTCATTTGAAGTAGCATCAATCTCGTAGTCGACAGGTGTTTTACACCAAATTATATCTTCTATCCTTGCCGCTTTTTTTGGTGGAGGCAAGGCTGCCTCATGAGGCATATTTTCTTCAAATTCGCCATCGTTAGCCACATGCATTATTTCCAACGTTCCTGCTAAATCTACAGGCAAATTTTCTAGTTTACATGTCACATCCTCGTCGATATTCTCCTCAACCGTAAGATCATCGACCTCGGGTGGTATATAACAAATATCAATATCATTTTCCTCGTTCAGGTCCAGATCCTCAACAATTGCTTCTAATTCTCGAAGAGTCAATGGTCTCTTCCAGTCGTTATTTTTCATTCTACTCTGAAACAATTATGAATACTCGAAATACGCACATTGGGCAACAAGAAATACTCACTATTACTCTGCAGTCCTCAAGATGACGATATTCTAATGCACGATAACCTTCTCAATATTCCTATAGCACTGCGCATATGAGAATAAAATGGCCCTACCTAGTTCCTACGCAACGGAAGAACAGTGAAATCGTCCAGACGTGAAATTACAAGTTCCGACAGGAAAATTGACGACTTCCACAACTACTACACTGTTCGTACCAATGTTGCGTTTTCGCAACCATATATTCAAACAACTTAAAAAAATGTTCCACAATAATTTTATTCTCATTCGGCAAATGAGTATTATTTTAGGAAGTTTATATCGTATGAATATTTTCATAAATTATGAAAAAAGTCAATCGATGATTTTATAATGACTTTTTATTATTTTCGAATTTTTTGGTGGAAAATTATCAAGGAATGGTTATCGTCATACAAAATTTCAAATATTTTTCAGTACTAAAAAAAATTATTTTCAGTATATTTAGATATTTCACAATTCGATACCAATGAAAGTTAATGAAAAAATCGATTTTGTCTATTGAGAAAAAAATTATATTTTTGATGTTGCGTTATCGCAACCATGGCAG
Organism: Leptinotarsa decemlineata; assembly: GCF_025532065.1. NCBI lineage: Eukaryota > Metazoa > Arthropoda > Insecta > Coleoptera > Chrysomelidae > Leptinotarsa > Leptinotarsa decemlineata. The sequence continues at coordinate 6,369,125 of NW_027412694.1, read as the reverse complement.
TAAATGGGTTAATTCAATTTTTGGCGATGAAGCTCCATCAAGGACCAGTGTTTATCGATGGTATGGTGAATTCAATCGTGGTCGTAGTTCATTCCAAAACGACCTATCATGATATTTAGACAACCTTAGGCATTAGTGGGACCAGCATACATTCAATATTGCATAAACGTTTGACTGTCAAAAAAATTTGTTCGAAACACATCTATAACATCGTGATAGGAACATGTCACAACCTTACCACTAGAACAACGCAGAACAGTCAATTCTGAGTGGTACACCACCATTTGTTTGTTAGTTGTCTTCCAAGAAATCAGGAAAACCAACCGCCGAAGACGGATCACTCTTCACCACAACAATGTGAGCTCTCACACATCGGCTCAAACAACTGCATTTTTGAGCACCCAAAACATCGATTTGATGAGTCATCCGCCGTATAGTCCTGACTTGGCACCGAATGAAACTATCCTCTGGGTGCTATGCCATTAGAGTCATCAATAATGAGGTAGGATTTGCAGCAGCAAAATCTGCCTACCATGCATTAATTGAATCGCATATAGGTTATGCAATTGCTTTTTGGGGTGCATGCAATAAAAATTTATTACAGATGATCCAAGTTGTACAAAAAAGAGCCATTAGAGCCCTCTTCAAGATTAAGAGTCGCAAATCGTGCAAAGAATACTTTAAAAATCACCAAATCCTCACAGTGATCTCTATTTTTATATTGGAAACATCTTGTTTGATTCATAAGCACCGTGATCTATGTAAAGGAGCGTCATCGTCTTACAATACTCGATCTTCCCAAAACTCGACTCTTATGTTGCCTATACCCAAAAGTCGCCTCGTAAAGGACTCTATTATATATAACGGCTTGAAAATATACAACTACCTTCCAGCAAGAATTAGGGAAATCAAGAATTATAATAGATTCAGAGGTAGTGTGAAGGTTTTACTCTTTGATCATCCCTTCTATAGCTTGGATGAATTTTTTATAGCCAAATTATCTGAATGAACTCATTATCCATAATATATATATATATATATATATATATATATATATATATATATATATATATATATAATTTGATAAGATCCTGTGTTTATTTGTGTTTATACATCTGTAAGTGTTATTTTAACTATATTTTAACATACATCCATGTACGACAACTGACTTTGTCAACAAGAATTGTATTCTTTCGACAATAAATCATATTCTGATTCTGATTTTATTCCCACACGTAAAAAACAAACTGAGAGGTCAACGATTTTCGGCACCTGACGAAGCGGTTGCTGCATTCAGAATGCATGTTTTGGAGATACCTCAATCAGAGTGGCAAAAATGCTTCAAAAATTGGTTCAAACGCATGCAAAACGGTATAGATCTTCATGGGGAATATTTTGAAAAACAATAAAGTGATTTTTTCGATGATGAATAATTGCTTTTGTTCTCTAATCCCAAAATATAAAAGGCAACACTCGTAATGCGGGACACCGCCATGATGGACTTTTTTTCCCTAGTTACTCACGTGGCCCTTCATGAACCATGGATTAACCAAAGAATGCAACCCAAGTCTACAGAGGAGATGAACAGAGGAGAGGGTGGACCTAGCCTAGCCTAGAAGGCCAGATGGTGCAGCTAGGGTACAATTTATTGCCTCGTCAATAACAGGATATCTTATGAATCTTCCTTAGACAAAATTCTAGAGCTGAAGAAGTAGAATATGCATCAGGAGAAGAATGTAGCTGTGGTGATTGTGGTGGGAACCTTGCAGTTCATACATACGACAACCACAACACTACCAATCTACTGGAAATTCTTCAGTATGCCATCGTGGCTGCTGATGATATTCCAGACAATGGTTCACAAGTATGATTTCAGAGCTGCACATTTTAGCCTAAATGCCCCGAGAGAATCCGAAGAGCGTCTCCTGGCTGATGGGTGCAGTTAGCACCCTGCAACACACTTCCCAAGCCACACATTTGACCTAGTTGTTGCAGACTGACTGACGATCAGGTCCTCATTGGATTTTGGAAAATTTACCGTGATCTGTCAACTTCTGAGTGAGTTATTCTTCACAAGGAAATCGGGCCCTTGTAGCAGAGCACATACTCTGTACCTGCTTCGCCATGGATCAGATTAGGTTTTCAGCATTTGGCCGTTCTTGCCAGCTGATCAGAAAAATCACTCACCAAATAAAAATTTGTTAAGAAGTGGGATTAATTTGGTCAAGTCTGAATAGGTGTGAACCAACTGCAGGCAGACCATACGACTAGTTAGAAGACATTTGTTTGTTAGACATAATCAAAGAGTCACTCTGTTTGAGATGATCCACCCAGAACTGACGAGAAACTAGTACTAAAATCAGTGTGACACACAAACACAAATTTACAACCTACTTCTATGTCAATTCAGATGGTACAAAGAAAATACATCACTTGGATTACCTCGCATTTGTAACATTGTATGTGGAAGCTATGGTCCATCGCAACCACTCTCACAGTTTCTTCTTCCCCTGGTTGAGGCATTATAGGCTTCTTACAAACCCAACACTTTGGGGCAAATTTACTGAAAATAAGTAGTGAAGTATGGTAAAATATTAAATGATCGAACTAACTTACTTATGAAAGTCTTCTATACAGTGCACACGATTAGTAGCATCGACAGTGAAAGGAATGCCATCCAAACTTTTTCCGCAAACAACACAACAGAAACATTTAGGATGGTATGGCTTCCCAGTAGCCCTCAAAATTCTGTGTAAAATTGGACTATGACAAACGCAACATTTCTCTAATGTATTCTGAAAGAAAAAAAAAATATCAGTAAAGGTAATTTTATAAAAACAATTCTCTTCACACCAAGTAGTCTTCTTCACAGTGAGGTTTACCACCAATGGCATAAAAAGGTTTTCCTTGAAGATTTATAGCACAATGATGACAAGTGAAACATCTCGTGTGATAGAGTTGATCCATAGCTGTGCAGCCACTATTTTCACCAATAATCTAAAACATAAAATATCAAAATAATGAATGAGATTATACAGTGTGCGGCGAAAAGTAAATAGATTGAATATCTTTAAGGCAAAATTGTTGACAAAAAAAATCTAAAATAGGTCGAACTTCAATTCAAAAGGGACATTTTTCTATCATGACATCAACTAACACAAAAGTAAATTTGGTCAAAAATGTATTTTTCATGATGGAATTAATTTATTTAATAAAATACATTAAATTGAAAGAGTATATTTTTAGGAGAGGTTAATTTTTAGGAAAGAAAGTTTTTGGCCTCCTACTTCTCCATCTTGATACAACTGCTGGGAGCTTAGAAAAAAAAATTGTTGAAAATAATGCTGCCAATACTAATTAAAAAGAAACCTAAGAGGTAATTTTTCACATCATAAATAATAATAAAAAATACTGCGGGGGATAGGCACAGCGATAGTGCGCCCGACTCACCAACGTAAGGTCGAGAGTCTGAACCCTACCTAGACCATATATTTTTCACCAGAGAATTTATCTAGTTGAAGTTGGGATGATTCTGCAACGCTACATGGCTGACGGACTGCAAATGGCTGGAGGGGTCATTAACATTGCCTACCCAGAACACCAGGCTTGTTGGCCAAAAGCAGTTGACCAAAAAAAATTAAAATAAAGAAAATACATAATAATTTTATGATTCTTTGGAGTGTATATTCTTTACATAATTTTGATTTTTTTCATATATTGTATTGTAATGATATTGCTAATCTTTATTTTCCAATTTTAATTTCATATTTTAATGAATTTGATAATGCTTTCCATAAACTAAGATCACAGTAAAAAGTAAACTCTCACCTTTTCCCCGCACTTAACACAGGTTCCGTATACATCGTCCTGGTCAGAATCGTCCTCCCTTCTGCTCATTCCCTGCACCAGGAGATCAGTCAAACTGTCTACTTCTTGTTCTTTATTTTGTCCAATCCTGCTCACCGACTGACTGGGGCCCGTCATAGTACTACTATTTCCGCTCACATAAGGAGCATACAATGAATAATTTGATCTAGAAGACATCTGACTGGGCGGACGGGGGTTTATGGGTTCATAGATGGATTCATACGATGAAGATGCCTATAATTTATAACAAATTTTTTGCATTTTTCACGATTTCATGAAAACTTTCAATGTTCAAGTGAACTTTAATTCTATACAAGCGACTATTATCACTTTTAGCAACTTTTAGTGTTTACCCTAGAATTTATTGCAATTTGAAAATATCTCTAAAACATCCTAGACACTACTTTTACACCAATGGGTTGTTGTTCAAATGAGTGGAACAATTAGCAGCAATCAGCGTTAATATTACAAAAATACTACTTGTGAAAATTGTACAATAACACAGATTTGACCAAAACAATTATAAATTTTGAATTTAGAAAATGGTAAATTATTATTGTTGGAAGTTCTCCTTCTGTACATACCCCAGTGAAAAGAGAAAGCAAGTTCAAGCATTTTGATGGTCCGTTACTAAGCCTGTTTTGACTGGACAAGTCCGTTGGTCACTTTTTACAAACCTTTTTGTTAATAACGCTAATAATTTTCAAGATTAAGATATAAACAACTGAGGAATTGATGACAAGGAATTCGGAGGTATCCAGAGAAAAAATAATAAATAACATAGCATTAATGGCTGTACATAACATGTACTTGCCCTACCTCACCTTATCTGTTTTAAGTTACAAGACAATTCTCAGTACAGTTCACAGGACTATATCATTTTCAAAGCAACTGAAAAGATAGATAATATTTTTCAGTTCCAAACAAATAGGTGAAAATTTGAAAAGTGAACTATTGGTAAGGAAATTGAAAGATCTCATAGATAGTGGCCAATACCTATGAGAATAATAACATTTATTTGGTAAGTAGGATACATTGCTAACATACAACAAAATTATAACTAACAAATAATTGATTAATATTCCAAAACTCATGACTTATGATCTTATTAGTAATACCTTCAGTTACATTTGTTATAAATATGATGCAGAAGATCAGTTTTATACATTTTTAAAGTTGAAGCTGATTTAATTGAATGAGGCAATTTGTTGTATGTATCAAAACCTTTGACATATACTGAGTTCATACTGATTTTGGTATTAGTTCTATGTATATGTATGTCAAGATTATGTCTTGTGCAATATTTGTGAATATCATAATTAAAACAAATAGATTTTTTAAAATATGTTCCAGTTAAATCATTAACAATTTTATGCACAAATATCATTGTCTGGTATAAAAGTTTCTGGGATGCCGAAAGCCAATTTAGGGTTGTTAACATTGTAATTATGGGAGTATATTGGTTTCCTCTCAATATAATTCTCATTCCTCTATTTTGTAGTTTTTGTAGTTGTGCCTGTTTGTTCAAATTGAAAGAGTATAAAATCGAAGCTCAATTATCAAAGTGTGGTTGTATAATTGTTTCATAGACTAATATCTTTGTGTTTAAAGACAGATGCTTTGAAATTCTAGAGTAAAAATATAGTTTTTTCGAAATTTTCTTATGTATGTATCGAAAATATTCTTCAAATGTGAGATTGCAGTCCAGTTGATACCCTAAGTATTTTACAGTATACAGAATAAAATACCCATGTGAATGAAACCTCTGAAATTTCAGCAATTCAATGTGAAGTATTTGGTATGAAAATATTCATACCCTTATGGTTTTTTAGTTACTAAATGAAAAATACCTAACCTTGGACGTGAATCAAAATTTTTATCTTTGTAAGTTGACATCATGTGACAAAATGAAATCATCTGTCTCTCTGAACGTGATAAACTCGAAAACTACCAAACTACCAAATACGGTTTTCGTCAATGGACGGAGTGATTTTAGAGGAAGCTTCACATGCATAATTCGATGTACCAAGCCGGGAAGCACGTTTTAGAAGTTTTGCATATTTTTACCTTCAAAATACTGAATGATAACATTATCAGATTAATAAATAACACAGAAATGACCTTTATGGCGTAGGAATTGCCAAGACTCAAGGGTAAGGTTTTCGTCACAGGGTGAATACTGGAATGCAATTGTCTCGGTATCAAAATGATACGAAAAATTTGTTTGTAATATAATTTTAAGAAAAACTATGATGAATAGAATTGATAGATGGGGTATATTTTAAACATTTTTATCTCTAATACAAAATATGCAAAAAAGTAATGATGGCATAAAAAAGTATAGGTTGCAGACGGTAACGTTTGGGCTCAATGTAAAGAAAACTCAAGCTTTCAACAGTGTTAACTTACTGTCTTCTTCAGGACAACTGTAATATATGATATTATACAATACAAAATAATAATTGTATAATAAAACGAATACTTACTAACGTGAGAATTGTACAAAATTCGTTACAAACTAACAGAAAAAACATTAATTGAATTGAATTAAAATGAAACGAATTTGACAAGGTGACAGTGACAAAAACAATAATGATAATGACGATATAATGATACTTTTTCATGATTTAATAAAAATTACGTTGTTTAAAAAGTATTGTCTGTTTTTATGAGTCCACTTCAAACTGTAATAATATTAGTAAATACTTATTCAATTTAATTGAAATGAGCGCCATTTGAATCAGTGCACTTTCGCCAACATAACACAAGTCAATTAATTCCGTCAGTATGAAAATTGCATGCTCGGGATTAGATGAAGTCGACAAAGACAGTTTTTGCTTGGCCCTGATTGGCGAAGATGTAACAGGTGAGAAAATTATGGAAGTGCTTGAATAGATGGTGGGTAAGGCCGAATTTCGGCGTTCAATTCTTTTAATTTTCGGACATTGATTTGTGAGCTGGATCGGACCTCTTCTACTGACCAGTGCTAGCTGCTGTTGGCTCAATTTACGGTACATTGCGTCGATTTCCTCACAATAGGCCCTGTTGCAGAAAGTTGTAGTGCATCACACCAGCCGCTGATCATTATACAGAAACCGGTGGGTTTTCACCTTTGGGAAGTGCCTGGTTGGCTCATCGATGTCCAACCACTGTCCTGAACATCTCCTGTTATTGTAGAGGATCCACTTTTCACCACATAATCTGATACAAAAACGGATAGTTTTGGTTGCGCAAAACCTAAGAGCTGACCGAGGCACGTGACAATTTCTGTCAATCCTTCATATCGTGGGGCACTCACTTTTTGAGCTTTTTGACATTTCTAATGTCTGGGAGCTGACTCCCAGTTCTTCCGCCATCCCTTGCACCGTTCCTAATAGGTCTCCACATGGATTACTATAGGTCGACCACTTCGGGGCTCATCTTCCAGGCTAAAATATTCGTAATGAAAATTCGCAAATGAACTTCGAACAATGCGTTCATTAACAGTATCATTGCCGAATGCTTAGTTAATTTTTCGGGCTGTTTCGGCAGCGCTTTGGTTCAATTTGAATTCGTAGAGATAAATTGACAGAAAATCGCTCAACAACAACATATAGTAATAAGCTCGAAAAAGGCAAAAAATTAAAATCTAAAAAAAAAAGAACAACATCAATGTATAGAGTATAAATATCTCCATCGATCAGTACATACAACACAATAGAATGAATATTTATTGAGATATGGAGCTGCAAAACACATTAAAACGGACAAAACTTTTGTAACAACTCAATATGTGTATACTTGACTGAGGTTATTCGCATCAGTGCGTTTGTTCATTGAATTTTCTTCACCATTTATACGTACCATTTCTATACAAGTTATTCCCGACATCCAAAATTTGGATCTTATTGTAATTCATTCGATGATCATGCTGGTGTTAACATGTGCTGATAAAGCATATGAATTTATGTAACGTCTACAGTCACTGACCCTTTACTTAATGAAAGTTAATAACACTATACATATATATATATATATATATATATATATATATATATATATATATATATATATATATATATATATATATATATATATATATATAAATACAAATGCACGGAGCCACCAGCAGGAGCCAGCCGCACATTTGTGGTTTCACTTAATAGATCTTGTGTTCACAATAAAACTATCAAAATCACCACGGAGGCAGCTATAGCTACCTGCGTGACATCCGGGTCCAGGAAATAATATAAATACGAAGGTTATCGATATACCACTGATTAATTTTACTACATTACATTATTCTACATTACTATCGATTAAGCTACGGTGTTAGTGAAAAGCTTCTAGAATAAAAATATTACTTGTGAAAATTGCTTAATTATTATCGCGGATCTTATGAGAAATTATGCGACTGTTGAGATTCCTAAATGTCTGGTCAATATATTTTTCATGACAATCTAAACAAGGTATTTTATAAACTACATTCAATTTCAATTAGTTTGAAATTGTAAATTTTAATTTAGAATATAATTTGGGAAAAGTGATGATATTTTCATTTGCAATTTCAACGTTTTCGTTCCATATTATTCAACTTTGGAGTAAGTTCACATATACAGTGTGGTCCAACGAAAACTTAACACCTCGATTTTCCGGCGTTAACATGAAAATGTGGAAAATCGCTCGAACCCGTCAATTGCTGATTCGAGGGGGAACAACTTTTCCGCTGTTTTCATCCCCGTGACTTCAACCCCCTAACGGGGGTGAGCACAACCCCTTGATTTTGAATAGGGATGAGGGGTGTTGAGATACCTCATTTTGAAGATCTTATCGTGTACTATCTGCCCGTAAAATTTCACTTCAAAATATCCATCGATAATGAAATAACAGCGAAAATAGTGAAAGAGGCAATATGGAATTTATCTCGAGAATATTATTCGTATCCGACGCATTTCAAAGGTATTGAGTGGTTAATTTTTTGTCCAAAAAAGTAGACGGACCTTGTTTTTGTACCTTAGTCTATCGTGAATTGTTAAGAACGGTACAAGTGTGTACAAGCGATTGTAAATTTGTAGTGGAATTAAAATGGTGTATTCCGTAGAAGAAAGGGTGGAAATGATAAAATTATTTTTCCGAAATAACGACTCTGCGCGCACAACAGCGGCTTTATTTGACGAACGACATCCTGGAAAAAATGTATCCGCTGCTTACGTTGTGCAACTGGTTGCCAAATTTGACGCTACTGGGTCAGTTGGAAACAAAAAGAGGGTGCATGAAAGAGACGAAGCGAGAGACGTGGCTGTCTTAGGTCATATAGCAATGGATCCGACCGTTATTACTAGGAAATTGTCCGAGGTATCTGGTGTTTCACGCACAACAATCATGAGAATCCTGAAACGACATAAATTCCATCCGTATAAGATACGATTGGTTCAGGAACTGAATGAGGATGATCCCGATCGCCGACTCCATTTCTGTGAAGTGATCAGTGAAATAATTAACTGCAATCAAAACTACATGTTCGATATCTGTTTTTCGGACGAGTGTTCATTTTACCTTAACGGCATTGTAAACCGGCATAACTGTCGGTATTGGTCAGATGAAAATCCACGATTATTTCGTGAGGTGTATACACAGCACCCCCAAAAATTAAATGTTTGGGCGGGTATTTATGGAAATCACATAATCGGCCCTTTTTTTCTACCCGGTAATCTCACAGGCCAACTTTATCTCGATCTATTGGAGAACGCTATTTATCCAGCCCTCGTGCAAGTATTGGAGAATGCAGAAGACCATCAAACGATCATTTTCCAACAAGATGGCGCACCACCTCACTTTGTTCAACCGGTGCGTCAGTTTTTAGATGACAATTTTCCTCACGCCTGGATTGGAAGAAGGGGACATATTGAGTGGCCACCCAGATCACCGGATCTGGCTCCACTGGACTTTTTTCTATGGGGTCACCTGAAATCCAAGATTTACGCTACCCAGCCTGAGTCACTGGATGATTTGCGAACTCGGATCATTAATGAATGCCGTCAAATTACACCAGACATCTTGAGTAATGTACGTGAACGTTTTCAGCAAAACTTATATTACTGCATGGAAGTGGATGGTGCCCATTTCGAACATTTAATAAAGTAATCACAAAAGTACGTACTCTTCCACTCTTTTACCTGTCATGTCGTTATCGATGGATATTTTGGAGCGAAATTTTACGGTCAGATAGTACACGATAAGATCTTCAAAATGAGGTATCTCAACACCCCTCATCCCTATTCAAAATCAAGGGGTTGTGCTCACCCCCGTTAGGGGGTTGAAGTCACGGGGATGAAAACAGTGGAACAGTTGTTCCCCCTCGAATCAGAAATTGACGGGTTCGAGCGATTTTCCACATTTTCATGTTAACGCCGAAAACTCGAGGTGTTAAGTTTTCGTTGGACCACACTGTATATGGTAGCATCAACTACTCAGGTAAACTTTCAGAAAATATTCAAAATTACTTCTCTAAATACAAAATAACAATAGCTTTCAAAAGTAAGAATAATTTAGGCAGCACTCTGTTTAATGCAAAACCCAAACAAGATAGAATGAAAAAATCAGGTATACATAGAATTAGAGTGTTGCGAATGCTCTGCAGTATATACAGGCCAAACTGGTATAAATTTTGGCGTAAGGCTCCGTGAACACGTACGTTTGGAACATCTTCAAGAATCAAAACAAAAGGTAAATAAAGATAACCTCTAAATCTTACACATATGTAATAAAGGGAAGAAAATGAATTTGTTGGAAGCCTTGGAAATTAACAAATCAATTAAAAACCAGAAATATATACCCCTAAACGAACAACTCGATTTATGTAGGTCTCCACTCTTGAATTTATAAGTTTAACAACCCCTATAACCTTCAGTGTTTTCAAATTTCACATTTTAGTTTTACACTTGATAATGGGGTTAAACCAGGACCTGGTCGTATAAATAAAATCAACTACTGGTAATTAGACAAAAGTGTTTTTATTCATTTCATTAAAGTGTTCTAAAGAAGATAGTAAACACTTTCGAAAGCTTGATAAATACCAAGAGTTTTCTTTGTATTAAACACAAACGTAACTGGATTTACTTGAAGACTTATTCAATTTAATCAAGTGTCTAAAATAAATAAATTAAAAAATGCTCAGGCTAGTTTAATGTAATGATTTATACAAGGAAATATGTTTTGTTAAATACAAACGCAAAACTGAAATTGACAAAAAAATTGATCAAAACAATCTGCAATTATCAATCCAATCAAAAATCTGAATTTTAAAAACTGAACTCTCGGACCAAAATTGAATTATTAGGAGAATAAAAGGAATTGTGATTTACTGTGAAATAGAAATCTCATTTGTATGAATCAAAATAAGAGGATAGATTAGATGTGGAATCTATTTTCTGAGTTTTCAGTAACACAATTTGACCATATATTGAAAAATTTCCCTTGTTTTTGCAAGCATTCATGAAAGAAAACAATGATTATTAAAATTCACACCTTCACCACAATCCACATATGATTTAATTACACAGGTATGCAAGCTAACTTACTATTCAAAATATTGTAGATTTGATGCCCATTGCAGTTTCCTTCGATCTCAAAAATAACATTTCGATAATGAAATGAATTCTGAAGTTGAAATGAAAACTATTTAAAAAAATATTTTACTTTTATTTAATATTTCTATGAAAATTGCAACAATCATACAATTAAGGGTAGACAATAATTTTTAATTTTTTTGAAAAGTTCACTACTCCAATTACCACCAGAAAAGTGCTATTTTTGAACAACTATTAAAACCAATTTCTTCATTTTTCAGACAAAATAACACATAGCATAAAAACTGATTTTATTACCTGCTATGATTTTGAAGGTAATAGTACTAAAATAAGAATTTTATATAAATAGAAAAATTTAAGCTTAAAAAAAAATTAAAAAGCCAAAAAAATATTTACCTCTGAAGTGGGATAAAATCCATACAATGAATCGTTGTCTCCATACTGATTAGTAAACAAACGAAAGCAAAATTTAGATAGATACATAACTTTTCTAAATATAGCACAATAATATTAGATTTCACATATTATAGCCATTTAAAAATATGACTATTTTAAATTTGAATTTTAGTTTCTTTAGACATGGGTGTTATGCTATTAGGCTATATAGATACTTTTACCTTCTCTATTCTAGTGATTTGCAGCATGAGAAAAACAACTATTTGTACTTCAACTAATGTAGCACCTCTCTAACATAAGATATTGGAAAATATGATACAACACACATCAATGTGAGTATTGTAATGCCTCATTTCCTAATTATTTTCATGTCAAGTTCCAACATGTTTTTTTTTTGAAAAGTTGGCATTCTTATAAAACCAAGAAACATTTTGTTCACCTTCAAAGAAATGTGAAATTATATTTCGATAACGTTCAACAAAACAAGTTATGAAAAGCTAAACACCAACAAAGTTTCTCATGAAGAAAAATGTAAAAATACCAAGTAAATGTATCACAACTAGTCTGAAAATGTATTAATTGATTTGTTGTATGTCAAATTGGATAGAAAGACATCTTTCCACGCACATTAAAAAAAAAATATTTCAACTGAATCCCTAATTTTGGAATATAGCTCACATATAGAGAACTCTGCTTCTGACCATAACCCTAAGTTTGCAAGATCCTACCAAAAAAAAAAGTGTTCACTTGATAGAGAACCTAAATATCACAAGCAAAGTAAATGTTCCCTATGGGAGTAATGTTTGTCAGAAGTATGCATCGAACTACACTTCTTTACAACTTTTTTATTAGGAAAACAGTGTCCCTGTAAAATGAACATCTAAATATCTAATGTCGATTACCGATTTCACACATTCACCGCTCTCAGAAAGCTGTAAGAATTTTCATGCACTTCTTGTGAATCTACAAAAAAATCAGGTAAATTTTCTCATTTGTAATCAATAAATGTTAATTATTGACTTCTGATAGCAAACTAATAAATTCCATCAAGAATTCACTATAAATGCACGTTTATCTTTCATTTCAATATTATCTCATGCACACCATCTACAAGGAATTATATATCGAAACAGATTGAATATCTTCAAGACACATGTTTTCTGAAAATAATGCAAAAACACGTCGATTTGTAATCCAAGGAGGACATCTTTCTATCATAACCTCAACTGTCATACCTCTTCCCCCATCCCTCAGTTACTATCTACCAAACAATTTGAATAGGGAAGGTAGTAAGTATGAGACATCCTTGAAAAGGAATTTCATAAGGAACTCGGCCATGTCAGTTTTCGCTACCTTACTTTCTATTTTGGCGCCCTAGTGCGAGAAAAAACTGTTCCGGCGGACGATATTTCTAACTGTAGTTTGATTCGATTCAGAATTGGCATATGGGTGTTTTACAAGTTTCCAGTATGACTAAAAAGAATTAATTAAATTGATAAAATAAGTTTTACACAAATGCGCCAAAAAAAAAAAAAATTTTTATGTGTGACGTAGGTTATTCTATGTGTAACAGAATCAAAATGTTACCGCGCAAAAATACCTACTTTTTACTCTTGGCAAGTTTTTCTTTTTCTTTTCATCTCATTTAAAAGCCTTTCATTCAATTTATTCAATTCGTTTTAGTTATGCTGAAATATTATCCACCATCCTGGACCTGCCATTTTATTGTTTTTTTCCAACAAAATTTCCATAATGCATTGTCAACGCAATGATGAACACCTACCAAAGTTCAAGTCTCGGTTCAAGTTGATCGGACAACTAGAAGTGGGTCAAAAGTCAGCTGCAAGATTTGTTCCAGACATACATACATACTAACTATCCAGGAGCAAGTTGAATAAAAGCTTTTGAAAAGAAAAATGGAAAACTTTGCATAAATTCAAATCCAATCATCCCAAACTACATTAATCCACAGTAAATCCTCAAAGTGTTCGCCATGAACTACCATAAATGAGTAGTTATTCTCGAAACGCCGTCTGACGTTTTTGAGCATTTCGGGAGTTATTTGATGACATTTGTACCTTTGGAATAAAATTTTACTTACTACGCCTATGTATTGGTATAATAAAAAATATTTTGTTCCAGTGCTTATGTGTGTCAGTTTCTTGTAAGTAGTACTTCAGGTCCATCAACGAGTAAAAAATAAAAATATTACAGATTTTTTGAAAATAGGAAATATATTCCTCCAAGAATAATTTTTCCTACTTATCGATCATTTTTAGAGTTGTTTTAACTTTGGTTATTATCTTTCTCACTGTTAACATAAATAACTGTTCGTCCATAATGTACAAGATATTCTGATATATTAAAATATAACTGACAAAAATATTGAGATTTTGAAATCTAATATTATTGTGCTACTTATGTAAAGCACTAGCTAAAAGCACACAGGCACCACCTTTGTTAAAGACAGCAATCGAAAGTAGATGTTCTAGAAGCAAAGTTAATGCTACTCTACAGGTATCAAAAAACAAAGCTGGCTACCATCCTAAGGAATCTTGGTACAAGTCAAATATGACCTAAAACCATCAAGTTTTCGAGAACAAAAAACAATGAAAAAATTAATGATATCTACATGGACAAATTTTCCATATTATTTATGGAAAATTTAAAATTATGATTAGATAAGCATAAATATTGATATCAAGTTTGTTATAATTATAACTATTATTAGAAAATCAATTGTACCAAGATTCTGTTTCTTTCAATTCTTACAATCAATGTCACTGGCAGTGAATAATAGAAAAATGAGTAATGTTCACCTGAGGTCCTACACTGTAATTAGAATAGTCCTGTACTGGTCGAATAGCTCTTCTCAGTTCACTGTAACTTGAACTGACAGGTGAAGGTGGAGGCAGCAAATCTTCAGGAGGAGGGGGTAAGTTAGTGTTTACCGTACATATAGTATAGTCTGGAAGACCTGTAGACATATCTATAGGTGGGGGTGGAGGAGGTAGATCATCTGAAAAAAAATTATTAACAAAAATTAATTCCCAAAAGTTATATTCCACCAAATGTTTTCCATAATTATACTACTTGAGAATATCTCAAATACGAAATAGCTTACAGAAGAGATTTTCACATAAAAAATATATACTCATGATTTATCAAATAAAATTACTCTCCCTGCATATACATCCGCTAGTAATGGGAATAAACTAGTATCGGTGCATGACATCATCAAAAATGGTAGAAACAAGTTTGATTCTAAACTTGATATTTGCTTCTATCTCAGTGATGGGGATTAGCTCGTCTCATCAAGAAAATAACAGTTTCAGAATGGGATGCACCTGCACCACTTTAAAATAGGAGTGCAGCTCAAGCGAAAGCTACAGTGGCGTAGCGTAGTACGGGGCGGCCCGCCCCGAGCGGCACTTTTTAGGGGCAGCAAAATTTCACAGTAAATAATGAAATATACATATTTTATAAATATTTGAACCATTTCATATTTTGTCGCAACTATAAATTCGGACCGATTGAAAAGAGCACCGAATTTTTCATTACTTGTTCTGTGACGAATTCGGGGAATCCCTTTCTTTGAATGATATTTTGTAGCGAATGGTAACACCGTCTATACTGACTTGCGGAGATTTCTCGTATTTTATTTTGTGCTTGGATTGTTAATGACTTATAATCAGCGAGAATGACTTCTATTACATATATATTGAGTTCAATATTGTTTATTTTGTCCCTGTAAGAAAATACGTGATGCTTTGACAATGGGGAATGTTCCTCCTGACGAAAATCAAGTGGTTTTCATTGAAAGAGCTCTAAAACAACGCATTTTAAACTTATCATTTCAACTTTTTTCTTTGAAAATTATTTAAATACTCAAAAAAGAGAAATGAAATAATGCATTCAACATTTAAAGCGATTCGTTTCTATTTCACCATTTGGCAACATCGGTTATAGCTAATGAAGTACAATGAATCTGGTACCTGTATGAGACAAACAAAGATGACATATTTCAGAGGCGTGCTGTTCTGTTTACTTATGTTCAGAGTTCCGAGACATTCTGTGACATATGACATTTTGTGTACCTAACCCATCTCCCTCTATATAAATAAATAACAAAACAACTGTTGTTTATGTGGCTTGTGGAGGTGGTATTGAACTATGATTTATATTTTGCCTTAATTGTTGATTTATGAAGATAATTTTCTTTTTTTAAAGTAGAATATCTAGGTACGTATAAATTATTTCAACTTGATATAGGCGCTGTTGCCAATATGTGCATTAGAAACAAATCCCTTTAAAAATGAAAACCCAACATTTGAAACATCAATTTGAATACTTTTCGAAGTGAATTTGAAAAACTCATGAATTAAACTCAACTTTATTTTGTTCAAACTTGCATTTGCTGTAATAACCCAAATTAAGGAACATTTCCCATTCAGACAGCACTAAATGTAATCTAGACGACGCATCTGTTGAAATTGACGAGCAGGATTTCAAGCTGGAAGAACTTCCACTGCGGACTTTCGTTACTGCTACGGGCAACGAAAATAAATAAATTAGTGCAGACTCACTTGAATTATTGAAGTTTATTGTAAAATATAAGCTGGAGGACAGTCTGTCCAATATTTTAATCATACAGTTGCCATAAGCAACGTCAGCTGTGAGAGAAGTTTATTGAAATTAATTAAAAATTATTTAAAGTCGACAATGAGTACTCTAAGACTAACAAATTTGGCTATCTTGTCTATCGAACAAGAGGTGTGCGATGCTATAGACACTGATGGTGCAATAAAAGACTTTGCTCTTAAAAAACTCTTAAAAAAAGTAGACGATAAATTTTTAATTAAAGCCGGAGGTTTTATTTTCAACTCTAACAAGTAGGGTAAGGTAGGTAGGTCTAAAGTGAGAGACCCACTCACCCAGCTTCTTAACCAAGCCGATTAGTTTGTATGGTGAGTGGTCTTTCGGGTCAGATGGTGAGAGTACGGATCTGCCGAACTCAAAGAACCTGATTCGGTCCCCAGCGGGGCAGGCACAAAGTATATGCTCTTCAGTTTCATCATTTTCCTGACACAGGCGACACACACTGTCTTCCGACAGGTCAAGTCTCTGCATATGATGATTCAAATGACAGTGACCTGTAAGAAGGCCTGTTAAACATCGTAGTTCATTCCTACTGTAGTCCAACAACTGTTTGGAATCAAGCGTCGAAGGGTGAATAAACGGCTTGGAGTGAGCCAATCCTGGAAGATTCTGCCAGAAGTTCATAACTCTTCTTGCCAAGGTGTTCAGTGTTTGTTTGGCAAAGCACAAAGCGATGCCAATGACAGGTTCTGGTCTCTAACAAGTACCTATTTATATTATTTTTCACAAAGATACAAATATTACTTAATAGTATCATCTTAGTTCCAATTGAAAATTGATTTTCGTTTTATATTCAATTCGCTTATTATTTAATCATGTCGATTGATTAATACCTATGTACCTAATATATCAATGATTGAAGTAAGAATTTTTATATTAATAAACATGATTGTAAAACAAATTAACTTTTCATTTAAAATTTAACCTGTATAATGCAAAACAATGATGATTATTCTTGCCGAAAAGTTCTCTAGAATTAATATATATATATATATATATATATATATATATATATATATATATATATATATATATATATATATATATATATATATAATGTATAGTATACATTAAATTGAAATACCTACGCTACGCCACTGGAAAGCTACATATGCTCTCAGGCAACTAAAGCTGAATGTGGATACAGACCATCTAAGAATGGCATATTTTGCTATGTTCCATAGCATAATGATGTATGCCTGATGATAATCTGGGGAAATACAGGTCACTGCCACACAGGTCACAAAATATTCATAGCGCAAAAAAAGTCATTCGAATAACATCCAGTAAATATGATGATCACTGTAAAATACTGTTCAGGAAATTAGGCATCCTGCCATTACAATGTTGCTACATTATGGAGTGCCTTGTTTACGTAAAAAAACATATGTCAAAGAATTCACTATTACACTCACTCTTATAATACAAGCAAAAAAAGTGATCTCTGCCCTCCATTATTCAGACTTACAAAAATTCAGAACTCCTATAGATTTCTGGACATAAAATTGTATAATGTCTTGCCACAACAATTCAAAGATGACAAATATGTCTTGTGCATCATTTAAAACTAAGATTCGTAAATTTCAACACAGAACTGTTTTTACTCCTTAGATGATTATCTGGATCATGTAGTTACATGTGCATGTGAGTAGTTGGTTTTAACATGTTCATACTTCTTGTCTTTATGTTATGTACCTTGTTACTTGTATGTTCATCATGTGAAGCGTATTTAACACTATTTTACTTTTTTTATCTTATACGATCCATATCACTATCTGAACGAATGTATACATGTCTAATTGTTTACGTGAAATAAATATTTCTATTTGTATAACTGAATTGAAAAATAATATTTACCGTTCAAGTTTCTGCAGAAGAGTAAAAAAACGGCAGCAAAATTTTTCAAATTTGACTGTAGTAATGTGAGTACTCAATGTTGGGGATTAAGAGCACAGCAGATCAAAGTAATATTTTTATTGAAAGAGGTATATTTGTCGCAGATTCATTTTTGAAGAAGAGACGTTTTGGCTTTCTACTTCTATTCCAAAAGAAAAAGTGTTTTTTTGTATAATTCAATGTTCATATAAAAGTAGTTGTTTCGAAAGTATTCTTTCTTTCGTGTAATTTAATGTTTATGTGAAAGTAGTTGTTTCAAGAGAGATTTTTCTTCTAGTATGTGTCTAAATGTTACTTCTTTGCATGACCTACACATCTTTGTAAATAGTTCATTTCAGAATTAATTGCTTACTTCCTTTCTTTGGGAGATTACTTTTTCTTTTATAAAGATAGAAAAGTAAAAAGCTTATACCTTTCTTTCCCAAAAATATACCGCTTTCAAGATTCCTATGGCTGGGATTGAATCAAATAAGCGAATGAATGTCATTACGTACTTTCATCGATAACATGAGTAGATTCAACTCGTTTGTGACATAAAGTCGTTATGTCATGAATAAATTGAGTACTCCATCTTGTAATGTTCCTGATTGGTGCTGAAGAAGCAATAAGTGTTTCATGTAATTGAATAACGAATGATTGGCGGTCAACTCTCGCCAAACGGTCAACTCCAGCAAAACCGGTAAGCAGAGAGAGAAAAGAGGGGTTAAGTGAAAGCAGTCGAATTATGTATGAATAGTCATCTCTCAGAGGAATAACCCAGTCATCACCTGAAGACGATTGTGGTTACTAACAATCGAAACGTCGTAAAGTAACTTGGTTTGAAATCTTTTTAAATTTATTTTTTGCTTATTTTTATTCCTTTTTACTCTGAGGTCATTTTCATTTTGTATCTTTTATATTCGTTTCATTATATTTTCATTTCACGGTTTATTGCTTATTATAATTGATATTCATTTTAATGTTATTTGTTCCTTCATAGATTTCGAATTATAGTAGAATCATATTAGACAATGGAATTTGGAACTAATGAAATTCATTTTAAGCTATTTGTGAAGCTACTCAATAGGCAATTTGAAATATTTTGTAAGACTATAAAATAAATATAAGAGGCCATTTTAACACAACTTTTCGAATGCAGTGTCAAAGTTGAATTTTCGACAGGTTTTACTAGTGTAGTATAATTGAAAAATACAATATCGTAAGCAATCTGCATTACTTCCACCTCTAATACGTGAATTGACAACATTTTCATTGATGAACATGAAGACTTTACGATGGAAGTCAAAGATCTTCATTTATAAGGTCACTAAGCTCAAGTACCTGTAGTTCCTATTTCTCATGATGGAGATACCCAACTCCACAGGCCAATTTCGATGTATTTCCAATGGGAATATATTAGGGCCTCGGTAATCCGGACTCCCGCTTGTTCGGTGCGATCGCTGTAATCAGGCCGGGCAATGGGTTTCGCGGGCGAGGCGGTTAAACCGTAGGCGACATAAAGAAAAACAAAGACAAAATCTTAAAGTTTGTTAGTCTAACAGAACGTGGTCCCGGTGTACAAAAAACAGAAATCGGAAAATACTGTTTTAGAAGATGCTTTGTTTACGTGGTTTTTGCAACAAAGGCGATTGTAAGTGGTGATATGATTTTGGAGAAAGCTCGTATTTTTCATCGCCAGATTAAAAACACAAATATCGGGTTCACTTCAAGCCAGGGATGGTTAGACAAATTTAAAAAACGCCACGGAATAAGACTTTTAAAAATGGCCGGTGAAAAACTGTCAAATGATGAAGCCACTATCGGACCATTCCAACTAGAGTTACAGCAAAATATTAGAGACAAAAATTTAACAGCGGCACAGGTTTACAATGCTGACGAATCTGGTTTATACTGACGGAAATTTAAATCAACACGTCTTCCTGTTTGTTATCGTGCACAAAAAAAAAATGCTTGTGTTACGAAAGACTTGTTTCTTGAGTGGTTTAAAACGGAATTCGTTACCGCGGTCCGTCGCCATCTTTTGTCTGTTAATTTGCCTCCTCAGGCACTGTTGTTGGATAATTGTCCTGGGCATCCATCAGCAGATGAATTTGCCTAGGAAGACGGTAACATTTTTGCAATATTCCTGCCACCTAACACCACAGCGTGTATACAACCGATGGATCAGAACGTTATACAAAATATTAAGTTAAATTACCGAAAATCCCTTTTGGTTAACTGTCTTGCATTATGTTCTGAGAACCTCATGGACACATTAAAATCGAAAACTTTAAAGGACACGGTTTATCTTCTGGCTAATCTTTCATAATTAACAAATTATGAAAGAATTTGCACCCTGGATTTCTCACTGATAATGACGAACCAGAAGATGATGTTCCTTTAGCCCATCTTTTTAATAGTTTGAGAGGATACAATGATTCTCAAATAAGTGAGGCAGAAGCTTAAGAATGGGCTGCTGGTGGTTCCGAAAATGAGTTACAAAGATATTAAGTGTTAACTGATGAGATTGTGCGAGCGCCAGTAGTGTTGAAGTTCTCGCCTCCAGAAAAGTTGGTAATTCAGAGGCAGTAGAAGCTTTAAACACTGCTTACAAATGGGCTGATGATAACGAATTTGATAGCCACCAAGTGATGTTTCTCCGTCGACTTAGAGTCCGGGCTTTTGCAATGAAGTGCGAAAATTATAAACAGAGGAGTATTACAGACTTTTTTAAGAAGAATTAACTAATATTTTATTTTACCTTACTTTTTTCTTGAATGATTGTAATTTTAAACATGTACATTTTTGTCTTTATGTGTTAATTTAAAAATTGATTAAAGAAACTAAGGTTAAACATGTGTTTTATTACCATTAAATATGGCATACTATAATCCGGGTGCCTCGATAATACGGACAGGGTATTGTTTTTGCCTCTCCGGATTAACGAGGCCCTTCTGTACTTTGAATTAAAAACGACTTCTTGGTAATGAGAATTGCCATGATATACAGGGTGTCCCTGGACTTCCTCTTTTCATCTCGGGAATGTATAGATGGGGTCAAAATATCACCAGTACTTCATATAACTTTTTTTCCTAAAATCTTTCATTATCAAGTAACTTTTCAAATGAATATTCAAAATCATCCAAATTTTGGTAATTGACTAAACAAATGAATTCCTTTGATGAGCTTTCATGCAGGAGTCAGTTGTTTTGCTACAAAGTCAGGAACGGACTACCCCCGATGGTCCACACCCCAAAACTTTGAAATGACAGATATTTTTCAACAAATTAAGGTTACTTGGACAATTTTATGAATAAAAGTACTCGTGTGGAAAGTCGATCGGAGCAACGAGTCTTGGTAAAAATGTAGTTTCACTCGACGACATCAAACCCGCTCGTCCACCATTATTTGAAATAAATAATTATCAAAGCAGAACTAATAATGATAACGTTAATTCAACAACATTTATCCTGAGATGTCTACCATTATTCGAAAATATTAGTTTTTAAGGAAAATGGAAATGATAGGTAAAATGTTCATAACGAATTTTTATAATGCAAACACGTTTAACTAACGAAACTCAAGAGCCTCAAGAGCAAACAGAAATGAAAAATCCGCTTCAGAAACTGCTCGATATGACCACCTTCTCTCTCTATACATTTTCTTAGTCTGCGAAGACACCCTCTCTGTACTTGAAAAAGCATTCCAGGGTCGTTTCGTATGGCTTCACAATGTAATGTTATTCTATTCAACAATGCATCTCTTGTGTGAATAGGTGTAGCGTAAACAAGGCTTTTTAGATGCCCCCACAGAAAGAAATCCAATGGATTTAAATCCGGAGACCGCGATGGCCATGAATATGGCCCACCTCTACCAATCCATCTATTGTGGAAAATATGGTTCAGATGGTCACCCACAATCAAACTAAAATGAGGAGGAGCGCCATCATGCATAAACCACATATCTCTTCGGGTTTACAATGGAACATGTTTCAAAAGTCCATTCAAATCGTTCTGAATGAACTCCAAA
Source organism: Leptinotarsa decemlineata (assembly GCF_025532065.1). Classification (NCBI taxonomy): domain Eukaryota; kingdom Metazoa; phylum Arthropoda; class Insecta; order Coleoptera; family Chrysomelidae; genus Leptinotarsa; species Leptinotarsa decemlineata. The sequence continues at coordinate 6,346,731 of NW_027412694.1, read as the reverse complement.
TAACGTTCTCCATTCAATCGGTCCTGTAGAACGAATGGTCCTATAAGATGGTTTCCTATTATACCAGCCCAAACATTCACGTTGAATTTCCGTTGGTGTTTGGTTTGCAATATCCCATGGGGATTTTCTTCGGCCCATATATGGAGATTATGAGAGTTGATAACTCCATCTCTACTGAAACCTGCTTAATCAGTGAATAAAACTCGATTAATAAAAGTCATATCCTCTCTTTGCCTATCCATGAACCAATTGGCATATTCCAGTCGTGCTGGAAAATCTTGAGGTGTCATGGCATGTACCTTCTGGATGTGAAATGGGTGGAGCAGTTGTTCCCTAATTATTCTATGAATAGTGGACTTGGATGTATGGAACTGTTCTGATAGATTTCTGATGCTCATTGAAGGATCATCAGCGACGGCTTCCAAAATATTTTCTTCCAATACAACGGTACGTACAGTCCTAGGAGCGCCCTCACCACCTCGTTTTGGCAAAACTGTACCTACAATAATATCGAAATAAAACAACGTGCTCAAATTAATTATCAATTATTACATACCTGTCTCCCTCAAGCTGCGATCGACACACTCGAATGTTTCTCTTGGCGGTACCGTTCGATTGGGAAAATGCTCGGAATACAGACGACGAGCTTCTGCAGCATTACAAAATGCTCGTCCATAAAATACATGCATATCTGCATATTCATTGAATGTAAACTGTTCGGCCATATCAAAAAATTCAAAATATCCTATAGAATATTGACAATACAATGATAGTCATATGACAACGCACCACTCAACAAAACAAAATCGCATTCCAGTTTCTCATTTTTTATCAAAACTTTCTAAAAGGTTTTTTTGTCAACATCTGTGAAAGAAATGGAACATAATTATTCCCTGGATATTTTTCACCTGATCATGTGCAGCAGTTTTTGTAGTTCATTCGTTTGCTTTTTATTAGTATAGTAAATATTTTTTCCGATGTGCGTTTTTTCAGCTAAATTTAGATTCGTGTTAAAGAATTTCTCCCATAAAATTATAATTATCAGTGAAACTCCTCAACAGTTTAGCTGTGAAGAAGAATTTGAAACATTCGAATGTTGAGTTTCATGAGATTCAGATAACTGATCAACACGAAACGTGATTATTCCACACGTATTATGTACATACAAAATATGGAATGAATTCGATATTTCATAGTAGAGTAGCTTGTTAGTTTAAAAACACCACGAATCTACAGAACTTGATATTTCGTTTGAAAAAATATCTGCTATCACAATTGTGACTTAAACTTCCATATAGGTACTGTACTTTTTGTTTACGACTTCATTTTAGCATACTTTGTATTATTCCTATTATAAATGTTGTTGAATTAACGTTATCATTATTATTTCTGCTTTGATAATTATTCATTTCCAATAATGGTGGACGAGCGGGTTTGATGTCGTCGAGTAGAACTACATTTTTATCAAGACTCGTTGCTCCGATCGACTTTCCACACGAGTACTTTTATTCATGAAATTGTCCAAGTAACCTTATTTTGTTGAAAAATATTGAAAAATATCTGTCATTTCAAAGTTTTGGGGTGTGGACCATCGGGGGTAGTCCGTTCCTGACTTTGTAGCAAAACAACTGACTCCTGCATGAAAGCTCATCGACGGAATTCATTTGTTTAGTCAATTACCAAAATTTGGGTGATTTTGAATATTCACTTGAAAAGTTATCAAAGAAAAACATTTTTCATTTTGTAACTTCGAGGGCCCGTAACTTGGTTACGAAGACTTTTAGGAAAAAAAGTTATATGAAGTACTGGTGATATTTTGACCCCATCTATACATTCCCGAGAGGAAAAGAGGAAGTCCAGGGACACCCTGTGTACAACAAAACATTTCTGATGAGATTCATTAATAATATATTGAAATGTATTTCCTCTGAAAAAATTTCAGCAACTAAATAAAACTAACTCTGCACCTCTAACTTCTGGGCTGTATCACCTCAAAAAGCCTTTTTTGTACTCAGACCTTGCCAAAAACGATGATTACAAATACATTTTCAAAGGAGTAACTAAAGCCTATAGAGATTTACAGAGGCAAAACAAATCAAGCATTTTGATTTTGAGATTGGTAGAGCAGAAAATAAACTATTTGGATTGTATATATATATAGCATTGAGAAAAAGATTAATGAATCTACTAAAAAGATAAGGAAAACTTTGAAGTTACCAATAATTTTAACAATTTTTTTAGACATTTCAGTGAACGAAAGGAAAATGATTTCAATTTCATCGATCGAAACTGCCATAACTCTAATATTAGACTAATTCTCTAATAATCTGAAAAAATATTTGCATGAATTTTGCTCTGACTCATATGTTCTTAGAAAACTGAGTATTTACTAGGCAATTAAAATCTGTCTTCATTGCCCAGATTTTTAAAAAAAATTATACTAGTGAATATGCTACTCAAACTCAATCTTATCCATTTCACTATAAATGAACTTCCCTCAAATCAGCATGATTTTATTATTGAAAAACGTCCAGTTTTGTAAACCGTCCAGTGAAAATCTCTCTGAATACATGACTTGAATACATTATCGATTTTCATCAAATTAAGGGCCAATTCCATCACATAAGTTCTAAATACCAGATAGAACAAAGAAAATAATGTACTGGTGGTGCAGTCATATGTTTAGGAATTAAACAGGGAGTTCCTCGGGGTTACAAACTCAATGCCTTAGTAGAGTGAGAGAGAAGTACTACAACACTACCAAAGGGCGATAGTCTCAAGATACAGGGTGATATGAATTTTTTTTGTATACAAAATATATAAAAATATAAAAAGGTTTCTTAACGCGTATTTACGTTGTGTCAGGTAGTTTGAGAGTGCTACTACCTGACCTGGATTAGGTAACATTCATTGACTCTTTTCTACATGCTGTTTGCTATCCCTGAACTTCTCAGAATGGGTTTCCATATTCTGTTGAGGTTCACCACTTCTTCTTTTCTCTTGAAAGTATCTGTGTGTTTGTGGAAGATACAACAAAGCCTAAGATCGGTAAAAGACAAAAGGGATCCACTATCAGCAGCAAGGGTCTATGGCATACCATGCACTTGTGAAGAGGTATATATCAGAACCACCAAAAGATTTGTGAGAACAAAGCTGTAGGAGCATGGAAGAAACTGCAGATTGGTGAAACGGACAAGTCGGATGTGGCAGAACACCCACTCAGTGAAGAAAACCACAGGATTCAGTTTGAGAACACAGAACTCATTGCCCCCAACCAGGGATACTATAGCCAACTGGTACGGGAGGCAACAGAGATCCACAAACACACGGATAATTTCAACAGAAAAAAAGAAGCGGTGAATCTCAATCGAATATGGACTCCCAATCTGAGAAGTTCAAGGATAGCAAACAGCAGGTAGAAAAGAGTCAATGAATGTTACTGACAAATTACCTTTTCCAAGTACAGGTAGTAGCGCTCCAAACAAACTGACACAGCATAAATATGTGTCACGAAACAGTAATATTCAGTCATCGGATATTAATCCAGGATGTTTAAACCTCTGCAGAAGCTAGCCACTCGCGCCAGTGAAACATCAGGAAGAAATTCAAAAAATCCACGACCTTCGAACCCGAAAAATAGTAACACTAAAAACCTCAGCTGCGAAAGCCTTACCAATTTTATCAGATCTATAGTGCAAAACTTTGCGAGGCTTAGATTGTTCCCCAACATTTATCGGTAATTCACCCAACACTAAAATGAGTTTGCAGTCAGAAGAACCCAAAGGAGACTTTACGGTGACCTACAGTAGCTGCTTGTATTGCAAAGATTGCTGTACTTCACAGTGATATTTATTCATGAGAAATAAATAATTTGTCTCCTTCTTATTTCAAGCAAATCCATGAACACTATATTCGCAATGATGGCAATTATTATATTGTCAGAACATATCTCAAAAGGAATATGAATTCAATATTTTTTAAAGGCTTCGAAATTAGATGACGTATAGAATTACTCATCACTGAATATCTTAAAAAAAATCTAAAAATATATAAAAGTAACAATCCAATTATTTTAAATAATGTTACAAATTTATCCAAAACAAGCACTTTTCCGAATCATCAGAAATGCAATTCTCTTCTCGACCCGCGTTTAATCAACCGAATCAGCGTCTTCAGAAGATGATGACGCCAATTCTAGGCCAGAGGTTCCAGTTTTACCTTTTATTATAAATTTATGTTTTGTATGTTAATTTTAATTGAGAAATATTTGAATTGTTCGAGTATAAAATAGGATTTGTACTACTCAGTAGAACTAGTAAATATAATTTGTACAGTAATAGAACACAACAGTAAAACTAATAAATATTATTTTTAAAATTATTGAATATGTTTTCATGTAATGTATACAAGGTAACCAATTTCTGAAATAAATACTTCTTCTTTATTCTTCATTTATTCTTCTTATTCAACTTTGTATGTCTTACCGTTTGAGAGATAACAATAGTAGGACCATTTAATGAAAATTTTAAAGTTCAGTCATTCATATATTCAGAAGAGTATATCAGTTTTACTGAATAAAGTAAAGTTTGTTTACCTATGATACAGGTCCTCACTTTGAAAGTAAAACTCACTAAGTACAATAACTGATTTTTGAAATAATTGATAATTAATAAAATATGAATAATAAATTTCACTTATCTACTTGGAGTGGAGTGGAGTGTTCCATACAGGCCACAGCCTGTTAAGAATTAGTGACAATTTATAGTGGTAAAAAGACTCAAAAAATCTACATTATTTCGTCTACCTGTGAAGTTAACACCTAACTACCAGAAATAGTAAAATAAACTCAGTTTTCTTCAGTGAAAAGTGCACGATTTTTGAAATACGAACTATCTCTCAATGATTAACTTGACTCAAAAAAAAGGGGATTCTCAACTAAAACGAAACATAAAAAAACACTGAACTGATAAGCATACAACTTTCTGTGGAATCCTTAGAATCTACAACACCTAAGCAGATCAGTGGCGTACACAAACAATTTTCTTTTGGGTAAAAATGGTAAACTTCAAATGCTGCAGAAACAAACCTGTCCCATCCTACTATATCTGTACTCAATGCCTAAACATTTTTCATCAAGCATGTGCACTTCGCAACAAAAACAATTTAAAATTTCTGAAGGATAACAAAGTAATCTGCTGTTCAAATGAACTTGACAAGCCAGAAGATAATTCAATCCTGGTAACAAGTATGCTTGAGAAAACAATTGAAGAGCTTTCAGAGGATGCGGTGGCAAAAAATAAATATATAAAAAAAAATGAAAAGTGATATGGTCACATTCATCAGGAATGCGGAAAAATCGGAAGAGGAACAAAATGAGTTGTTAAGAAAGCAGGAACAGCTGCTACTGGAGGCAAAATTTCAAATTGATGAACTACAAAAAACAAACGAGAATTTGAGCACTAAACCCACCTGTTCAGTCGGTATTCAAACCAACTCCAAAAGTACGAAACAAATTTACACACAAACAGATTCTAGTAGAAGCACGTCTGTCTCCCAACAAACAGATAATGAAGAAACTATGACAAAATTTCAAAAATTTCAAAATGATGAACTACAAAAAGCAAACGAGAAATTGAGCACCGAATCCACCTGTTCAGTCGGCTTTCAAACCAATTCCAAAAGTATGAAACAAATTTACACACAAACAGATACCAGTAGAAGCACGTCTGTCTTCCAACAAACAGATAGTGAAGAAACTATGACACAAAAAAAACACATTTATAAACCCATAATGAGAATACAACAAACAAGAACGAAAATATCGAAAAAGAATAGAATTTTACTGGTATCGGGGATTCATGGTAGGGAATTAGCTAATATTATGAACAATATGACTACAAATTTTATTGTCCAGTCTTTCTTAAAACCCTTCGCAAATGACGACGAACTGATTTCCACAGCTATAGAAAATTCGAAATCTTTTACTGAAAATGACATCATCATTCTATGGACAAATAGACTGCACCAAAATCTAATCGACAAATTCCTTCTGAAATCTCAGCATACTCGCTCAATTGTAATATCACAACCCTACAGATATGATTTGAGAGACACAAATCAAGTGATTTATGAAAATAATTTAAATTTTTTTAAAGCTTTGCATTTAACAAAGATACAAACCACATTGTTTCTGGATTGCAACAATGTGGTAAGAAGATCAAACTATTATAGAGATGGCATCACACTGAAGAAGAGTGGGAAATTCCTTATCAGTAAATCAATTGTAGAACTACTGAACCCCTTCAATAGAGTAGATTCGAAGCAAACCATTGTACAATCTCAGCCAAAAATAAATAATCAGGAAAGGGCAGATCACTCAGAAAATATTCATAATGAAATAAATAACATTAACCCCTGCAACTCCGAAGATATCATCACTCATCCCCAGTCTAGTAATTTTTTATATCCCCGACTCTCCCAACTGCAAATAGGCCTTTAAGAAATAAACACAAACATCACCTCAAAAATGATCAAGAAGTATTAGTGACCAACTCAATCCTTTACAACGGCTTGACAATGAAACAAAAAGGAACACAGAGTGATGTACCAGCTAACCTACAGACAAATTCTTCAAATACTGAAGTCACAATCATTCATCAGAATATACAGTGCCTAAAAAACAAAACCCTGGAAATAGAACTTTTACTTGAAAACTTAAACCCGACACCTATCTTTATGTGTTTCACTGAACACTGGTATACAAAACAAGAAGAAAGTTGTATGAAACTTAATGGCTACGTACTCAAGTCAGTGTTTTCCCGAGAACACCGCATACATGGCGGATCCAGTATTTTTGTTAGAGAAGACACAAGTACTTATGTTGAAGAATGTACTGAAATCTGTCAATATAGTGTTGAAGGGCATATAGAATGTTCATCAGTTGTAAGTGTGCCAAATCGGTTAATTCTGACCTGCGTATATCGTCCTCCCTCTGGAGATACTGATATATTTTTCAATTCATTAAACCAACTACTAGATGTGTGTTTGTCAAAGTATGCAATGTATGACTTGATCTTATGTGGGGATTTTAACATAAATTTATTGAATAATAATCCAATACAAAATTTATTTTTAAACGTCTTAACAACTTATGATATGCAACAAACAATTTTTGAGCCAACAAGGATAACAAAAAAAACTCGAACACTTCTAGACAACATTTTTGTCAGCACAAAAAAAACATATCGTTCCAAAGTTTTGAATACTGCCTTGTCTGATCATGAAGGACAAGTTATAACATTAGATATTTCAAATGAGGAAGGGCATAGTACCACACAACTCAAAAGAATATTTTCTAGGGCGAAAATGGAGCAATTTCGAATAGAATTGACCTCAATGAATTGGCAAGAAATACTTTCTACCGACGACCCAAACATAGCATATGGCATATTTTATGACCTAATCAAAAATCTAGTTAACATTATTTTCAGGATGAAAAAATGCTCGAGAAATGTTAAAGACTGTAAAAGCTGGATGACCAGGGGCATTAAAATATCCTGCAAAAATAAAAGAAAACTTTATCAGATGAAACTCCAAGGAAAAATTTCACAAGACTATTTACATAAATATTGCAAAATACTTAAAAAAGTGATTAGAGAGTCAAAAAAATTGTGTGACAACCAGTTTATTAATAACGCTACCAATAAAGGGAAAGCAGTGTGGACATTGGTACAAAAGTACACAGGGAAAACAGAAAAGAAGAACGTTTCAATTCTGAGAAATATTGATAAAGAAGAAAAAGATAAAAAATTAATCTTAAACAAAGTAAATAGCTTCTATATAAATCAATGTTCTGAGTCTATCGTCATGACAACAAATGAACATACAAGTTTACATCCAATAAATATAACCCTATTTCTTGCACCAACAACTGAACATGAAGTAATCTCTACAATAATGTCACTGAAAAATCTAAAATCGGTTGGCTATGACGAAATTCCGGTAAAACTCTTGAAATATGTTGCACGTGAACTATCAACACCCCTAGCAATTATTATAAACATGATGCTTAATAAAGGAATATTTCCTGACAAATTAAAAATAGCTCATATAAAAGCAATCTTCAAAAAGGGTGACAAGGATCAAATAAAAAATTACAGACCTATAGCATTATTATCAAATATTAGTAAGATTTTTGAAAGAATCATATATAATCGTCTTATATCCTACCTTGAAACATTCGAACTATTAAGTGATACACAAAACGGTTTTCGAAAGGGTAAATCGACAACAAGAGCAATTTATCAAGCTTTATGTTCAGTCATAAATAGTCAAAACAACAAGAAACATAGCTTAATGATTAACTTAGATCTTTCAAAAGCTTTTGACAATGTCAATCATAAAACATTGCTAAATAAACTTGAGGCTTATGGAATCAGGGGAACCTCAGCTAACTTGATAGAATCATACTTATATAATAGAAAACAGTACGTGGTCGAAAAATGTCACATCACAAATGAGGTTATAAGGTCTGATGAACTAACAATAATTAGAGGGGTACCACAAGGATCAATTCTAGGTCCATTGCTGTACATTCTCTATACCAATGAACTACAAATGGACAACAACCTAAACACTATACAATTTGCTGATGACACAACCGTTATCCTTGAAGAACAAAATGGAGATGACTTGGAAAGAAATGTGTTCAATGCTTTAAGTACCCTGGAAGCTTGGTTTGCACAAAATCACCTAAAGCTGAACCCTAATAAAACACAGGCAATCAAATTCTCACAGTCAGCTGAAAATGATTATACTTTTTCGGATGGTAAATCAACAATAACAACTAGTAAAAGTTCAAAATTCCTGGGAATTGAGCTAGATTTTAGACTAGATTGGAAATCTCATCTGGATACTTTGTCAGAAAATGTTGCAAGGCATTGCTATGCCCTAAGAGTCATCACTAAAACAATAAATGTTCAAGCGTCAATGTCTGTCTATTATGCACAAGTCCACTCAAGACTTAAATACGGCTTAATTTTTTGGGGTGCATCTGTGAACGTTAAAAAAATTTTTTCACTTCAAAAACGTTGCCTTAGAATTATTCATAAATCCAAACAAACTGATAGCTGTAAACCTTTATTCATAGAAAAGAAAGTACTAACCCTATACAGTCAGTATATTCTCGACAGCATAATGTTTATTAAAAGCAATCCAAAGCTTTTTAACGACTTTGATAAAGCACACATCTACCCAACAAGAAATAAAGCAGATTTGGTTACTAATATTCCTAATTTTACTTTTATTCAGAAAAATATACCGTATACTCTAATAAAAATCTATAACAAACTTCCAAATGCACTAAAAAGCCTCTCTAAAACAACACTCAAAAATAAACTTAAAAACTTTCTTCTAAATAGAGCATACTACTCAACTGATGAATATTTTAAAGATACCATCCCTTCAGATTTTACCTGCTAAAATGTCTCACATTTAATTGATTTTAATTTTTAAATGTTTTTAACTGTATATTTATTACACTGACATGTTCTACGCTCATCTGGGCATTTTACTTCATTGTAATTGAACAAATAATAAATAAATAATAATAATAATTTAACTTGCGTCTGATATTCCTGATGTTTTTTCGATAATACTTCATTGTGCTACCCTTTCCAACTAGTTAAGCTACCCACTAAGTGATAATGTCTCATAAATCATAAAAAAAAAACTTTTATTGCTATTTTGGGATAAAATTCGAAACTATAATTGTAACTATTCATTATTCGTTATTTTCATCTTCTTCTACATCAGGTTCCAGCAAACGGTACAGTTAGTGGTAGATATTCAACCAGTGGTATTAAACCTTTGCGGCACAGCTTTAAAATGTCCTCTTTCTTCTGTTTGCTTATTGGAAGCAGTTGACTATAAGCTGGTTCAAGTCCAAGGACACTAGAGATATCTTTTCATAGTCGGGTTTTACCGCGGATATCAATTTTTCGATATTCTGAGGCATACTGGCACCATTTTCATCGAGATTTCGATTTTTCATTAGCTGCTTAGCGAAGACTTGCAGATCCTTAAAATCCTCATATTTTAATTCATGTATCTGGTACGACACATTTGGTTCAGCATTTGTCTGTAGGTTGTTCTGCTTGTTCTGCTTGAACGACTTCGCTTAAAAAAGTTAATCCAGTTATTCATAATAAACGCCGATTCATTTTTTTTAGCATTCTCTAGAGCCGAGTTCATGGAGTCGCACTCCACTGCCGACGTCTTATTGCCGCGTGTTTTCATGCCTCTTCTGTCCCAGCGGAATCTTTACCCTTGATAGCAGTTTCAATAGGGCCTTTTGAAATACAAAGTGTTTTCCAGAAAAAATTACCACAAGTTTTGAAACGACCTCTTGCATTTTCCAAATAATATACTTTTGACACTCTTTGAGCAGATGCACTATCTTCATCAACTCTCCTACGTTTTGGCTCAAGACATTGCACATTTGCAATAATAAAATCTCTTCGTTGCTTATTACTTCCCAGACCCCAGTATGTTTTATAAGTGTCTATACGGTCCTCCTGTTCAGTGAAATTGCTAGTACAGTGGAACGGGCAGGTCGTGCAATTTATTTGTTTAGGAAGCTTAGCATTACAAACTTTTTTTTGTTCTTATACGGTAAACACATTGATCTTCATTGTTTCGTTATGTTGGCCTGCCAGTTTGATGGATTTCGTTTTCTCCAGCGTGTTGGCACCGATGTTACTTCTATTTCATCGGAATCGGAGATATCGTGATCCTTAATTGAAGACAAAACGTAAAAGATGTAAATACTTTATTACCAAGAGATTGAAAATGTGGTTGTACCTCCCATTTATTTACCATATTACTTACTTTACACAAAAGGCAAGTTACAGGTTCTAGTCCAACAAAGTCTTCATCACCATCACTATATTTTCTACCCGGTTCTGTATTATGCAAAGCTTCGTTTGCCTTTTCAACTTGATTGACAATTATTATCATTTTCTCAATTATGCAAATATTGCATAAATATTATGAACATATCAGTTCTTACTTATATGATTTTACTTTTAATAAAGAAGTTTAACTGAAGGTAAAAGGTGCTTACGTATATTTTTTGTTCCACTTCTGCTCGTTCGCATAATTCTAGGGCATTTTTGATTATTAATTGAGTTCTTTCACTCATTTTACACCGTACTATGAATAAAATGTTTTAATAAAAACAATTCCCCTTGTGAAATAACCCACTCAAGTAAAATATCGTAACACGTGTTTCAACAGTTGAAACTGAATAAGTACTTAACGCATTTCTTCTATGTACTATGTTGCCAGGCTGCTAAGGTAGCTGGTATAGGTAAATCTAATCAAGTGCATTTTCAGTTTTGCTTCTCAGATGATTGTTCACAAATTTGCACTTGGTTATTTTTACTAATACAGTTCTACGAAACTAAGTGGAATTAACACTTGATTATTTTGTTTTCTGTAGGTAGAACATGCAATAAAAAGTGTGCTTGTTGAGAAAAGTCATTCTGCCTCAAAATGTCACTTAGTGAGTTTTACCCTTTAAAGTGACGAGGTGATAGTTTTTGTTTTTTCATGGGCAATATTGAACATATTTTCAGGTTTATTTCATATGAAAATTCTTTATGACTTTTATTTCAGGGTTTAAACTACCATTCACTAAAGATACTTCATTGAGATTCGAAGTTTTGAATAATAAGGGGAGTTACAGGAGATTATCTTGACGATATAATGTCTCTATGTTCCTCTATTTTAGAATGTTTACATATACGAAATTATTTGCCAATATAAATAGCTACTCATTAATAGCTCCAGTTATGCGTTTTTCTCATTTAATTCCATAACTCTACTTAACAGAAAAAAAAGACCGTACATTTAAACTTACAAAAACTTTATAGGTCATGTGACAAAAAAAAGGAAATTAAATTTTTTTTATCAAATTTATGAAAAAATGTAAAAACTGGTGACACAACATTTAAAACAACCTACATTTTTATATACGGGGGCCATTAATTCTTTGTTCAAATTTGATTTTTTCAGTTCAATTTTATTTTCAATTCGATATAATAGATAAACATACATTATTGTAACAGTTATCCTTCATTATCCCAAGGGTTCTCCTAAGCACTTGAGGTACTTGTTTTGTCATATCTGAACAAAGAACATCTGGATAAGATGAAAACTATGAGAAGTTAAACAGGGGGACAGGGGGACATAAGATATTATCTGCAGATAATGCCTTCTATTTCATCATGATATATTTTGGAGGGAGTACACAGCATTTTTTGAGATAGTTGATTAATAACTCTGAATAGAATATATTTCAATACAAACAATAAATACATGAAAGCCATGAAAATATTGCTGTTAATAAATGTTGACATATTAGTTTTATGAACTTTCTTCTATTGGAAAACTATATAATTGTTCTAAGCATATTCATAAATAATTACCCAAGTCCTCAAATAAAAAAATTCTCGTGTACTCACCACCATGAGGATAAGCGCCACTCTTTTGTGAGAAATTACTATAAACATTGGGTCCTTCTCTAGAGGTGTGCATTAAGTTGCTATACCTTAGATCATCTTTGTTTCTAGATTGCTGAAATGTAGTTGATTTATGAATGAAGTAATAACTACAGCAAAAACTCACCTGGACATTGCCGTAAGTGACTTGACCATGTTTAGAATAACCTTTTGGGCCCATAGTTTGCCTTGGTAAAGAATCCTGCTTGGAACTGTAAACACTGGGAACTTGTGAAGAAATGGATCCATAATTTCCTTGCAAAAAAAGTATACGTTGAAATATAACATACTAACATTCTTTAATCGTTTTGCACATTTCTGAGTTTTCTCTCCCTTGAAATCGATTTTTTTTAAATAAAACAAATATGAAGGGTAAGTTAAATTTTGCACAGATTCATACAATAAGCTTATTGTATAAGTTTGAAAATGTCCGTATAGGACGAAACTACAGTAACGTTAGTTACAAATAAAAGTAGTAAAAAACATAGGGAGAAACTTATATAATGAGCTTATTGTATAAGTTTGAAAATGTCCATATAGGACGAAACTGCAGTAATGTTAGTTACAAATAAAAGTGGTGAAAAACATAGAAAGTTTCATTTCTCTTTTCTTCATTATGATTTCCTACCACGTAGTAACGGCTACATCCATAAATTTATTGTTTAAAGTTCCTTACCATTCTACTAGCTATGGCCTGAATGAATCAATTACTAGAATGCTTAGGCTACCAAATAAGAATTGATTTATATGATTCATCCTTATATTCTTTCAAAAATAAGATTGAATGAATTTACCTACTAAAATTAATAATTAATTGATATTTTCTATTCTTGGTATTCTATATTATTGTTCAATTGTTCATTTTTCTCTTACACTTATTATATGATTATTGTAAAATGGCAAGTCGGTAAATGAAGAAAGAATTGAATAGACCAATAATTCTCAGAGAGGGAAAATCTATTCTAGTATATTCAAAGTCAGTTCTAATGGCATAAAAACTCGGCTTGGTGAATTCATATGAGAATTAATCATTATTTTTATATAGGTGGTTTTATATGATATTAACTAGTATATTTATCAGACACAATACATTCGTTTTTTTATTCAGATGTTCGGATTGACTTCGTATAGACTATACAAACACTTTTCATATATAGAAAGTAGAATTGTTCATCAGTGTATATAATGAAATAATATATATTTTATATGTTTCACAATAAGATGCTGTAAAAAATGGGCCTCACCTTGTCTGGATAAATTAGAAACATTACTCATTGCAGATACGCTTCTTGGAAGATTAGAATACTGACTTGCCTGATCACTATCGGTTGGTAAGTTAGCGTAGGTACTATCCACCTGTCTTGAAGATGAAAATTTTGTGTTCGAAGGAAGTGTAGGCATGTTTGAATAGTGTGATTGGGGGCTTGGAGGTGGTATATTAGAATAGAATTGATTTGTTCGTAAACGTGAAGAATAGCTAGGCTCGACTGATTGTTTCAGAGGATAAGACTGAGGTACCTGAAAGTTTATTCATTAGAGAAGTTTGAAAGTTTATAAAAGTATTATATTACCTGAGGTTGGTTTTTCTTTGGTTTTGGAGGAACCGCCGGAGCTGCTCTCCTTCCAGAGGATGATTGTGGGTAATTAGGAGGTAGGTCAGCCCTATTCATCAAAGCCAATTTGGCCAGTTGCTTGTCCAAGTCATTCATCTTCACTGAATCAAACATTTGTGTTAGTTGTTTGTGTTGTAAATGAATTGATAAAATGTATTCAAATAACACTTAATTGTGATATTTTCACTCTATAACTTACAAAACAGCAATAAGTGTTTCACTATAAACATCTTTTTCAGGATTGTTCATACTAACAGTATGAAAACAAAAGGCACTGTTTCCAAATAAAACTGCACCATTCTACTCGACATGTTTCACCAACCAAGTAGGCATCTTCAGGAGGTGAAGTACTTACTTCATCTCCTTGGTTGGTGAAACGCGCGTTCAGTAGAGTATTGCACGTCTCTTATTTGGGAAAAGTGCTTGTTTTGGAATAACTCTACGTCAGAGGATCCAGTTTCACCTTTTATTCAGTATGAACATGCCTAAGTAAACTATTGTTGCAGTTTTGTAAACTGTTCAGTGAGCATCTCTTAATAAAGTATTACTTGTATATGTCAAGCAATGGTTTATGAAGCTGGGTATTCTGACAGTACCTTCGTCAGTCATACGAGGTCTGTTCAAAAAATATGGTGAATGTTCAAATTTCGCGGGCTACGTACAGTCGATTAGCCTTTTTTTTTTCATGTTGGTACACTCGTTTCGAACATATGTTCACAGTTTCAGCTGTTTTGAATGTGAGAGACATAAAAGTTATAAAAGTGTTTTGCGTGTTCGGCGATTTTCTGATATCGAAAAAATGAATCAAAGAATTTGCAGCAAATTTTGTGTAAAAAATAGAATTAAGTGCTCAGAAACACTTGAAATGTTGACAGTGGCATACGGTGATTGTACTTTGAGTCAGACATAATGTCGAGAAGATGTGAATGACGACGCTCACCCTAGACACCTCAGCACATCAACAACCGATGATAAATGTTGAATAAGTGAAGAAAATTGTGATGGAGAATCAACTATACACTATTAGAGAAGTTACTGAGGATATCAGCATATCAGTTGGCTGATGCCATGCAACTTTTTTGTAAATTTAAGGAACGAAGAGTGTGGTAACAGCATCGCTCAGCAATTGTTGAATGACGTCAACAGCGATCCCCAAAGGGTCATAACTTGTGACGAATCATAGGTATGTGGTTATGACATCGACCACCAATGTCTAATCATCCCAATGGAAGAGCCCAGGAGAGCCAAAACAAAAAAAGAACGCCGAGTTCGATCAAATGTCAAGGTTTTACTCACTGTTTTCTTCCATTACCGTGGCATAGTGCATTAGTTTTTGCCACGTGGTCGAACATTCAATAGGGAGTATTATCCTTGAAGTCATGCACCGCTTGCAAGAAGCAATACGAAGAAAACGTCCAGTATTGTGGAACAAACCTTGGTTTTTGCATCACAATAATACACCTGCTCATTTATCATTGCGTGTTCGTAATTTTTTGGCCAAAAACAACACCTTAATCATGCCTCAGCCACCGTATTTATCAGATTTGTCTCCCTACACCTTTTTTTTTTCCCAACTGCATCAAGCATTGGTAAACGCTGGCACAAATGTCTCATATCTAAGACTACTTTGAAGGGGTCAAAATAGAAAATGATGGATAAATTAAAAAAAAAATAAAGAAAATTCACCTCATTTTTTGAACAGACCTCGTATATACTGACTTGGTTTACCTAAAGAAAAATATCAATAAATATCCGACACTTAGTGATAATCCTAATTATAACATGCGAAATACAAACAACCTGCTGATTCCGCAACATAAATTAGTAAGTACTAGTCGCAATTACTTACGAGTAAGATTTTTTGATAAATTGATAAATTGATAATTGAATTGAGAGATAGGCACCTAGAATTATTCAAAAAGAAACTAATAGAAAATTTTGTTGAGGAATGCTTATTACGAAGTGAATGACTTCGAGATGTCATAAGATAATTTGAATTTCAATTCCCTTTTCTTGTTTGAATTTGTTCAACATTGTTATATATTACTTTTGAATATTACCATGACTTATAGATTGTGAATAATTTGTAATGAATTCATAATATTATGTAATGCTTCAATTTTATCTGTTATATATTTCTTTCAGATTGTTATATATTAATTTTCAACTTTTATTTATACATAAATATGAAAGACACTTTTACACTGTAAATATTTAATATGATTATCCTATGAGAGACTTCTCGGGACACCATGGTGTACTAGTGAATAATAAAATTATTATTATTATTATTAGTATGGATTTTCATCAAGTATAGGCCAATTCCATCTCATATCAATGAAACGTATTTTTCAATGTATTTAACCTTTGAACATAAATGGCTGGTTCATATAGGTACCAAACTTTTTCTTCATTTTTTACTTTGAGAAAGTAGAAACATTCATACA
The DNA here is from genome assembly GCF_025532065.1 of Leptinotarsa decemlineata. Lineage (NCBI taxonomy): Eukaryota > Metazoa > Arthropoda > Insecta > Coleoptera > Chrysomelidae > Leptinotarsa > Leptinotarsa decemlineata. Next base: position 6,330,111 of record NW_027412694.1, on the reverse strand, counting down.
CCTCTTAAGTGTGGTGTATGAAGGCTTCCATTGAGTTACACTGTGACAACTTACTTAAAGTAAAAGTTTGGTGCAGGAACCATTAAACAATCAGTAGAGTTCTTATCAAACTAATGGACAACTATAGTTTTGCAAAAAGCAATGAAGTCGAAAACTGTATACGTCAAATTTAAAAAACTGCAGACAAAGGATGTTAAAAACTTTCAAAAGAGCCAAATAAAAATCACTTTGAAAAATTATAAAACAAAACCTCAACTCACCAGAAAGAAGCTGTGAATTGTACAATTTCTTCAAATTTAAAGGTCTATATCTTCAAGAAATCGTTCGATAGCTGAATATGAGTAACCATAAAAAAATTTAAGATTATAAACCAACAAATAACAAAACCACACCATGAACTCATGCAGCAGTGTTGCCAAAGATGGATCAGTGAAAAAGCACAGCCCTGACTAAAAATACCCGCGACTTAATAAAAAGTTTGAAAATAACCGCATTTTACACAGACGCACCTGTTTTATTAAAAATCCTAATAGTTTCAATTGAAAGAGTTATACTTTTTTGGAGAGAATAATTTTTGGGAAAGAATGGTTTTTGGCTTTCTACTTATCCATATTCATACAAAAAAAAATGGGAATATTCCCCAGAAAGAAAGAAATCAAGTCAATTCAAAAAACTCTTGATAAAGATGTATACATTATCATGCAAAGAAGTAACTTTTAGACACAAACTGGAAGAAAAAGCATTTTCGAAACAACTACTTTCATATAAACATTGAATTACACGATGAAAAAAATACTTTCGAAACAACTATGTTCACATGAACATTGAATACAAACACTTTTTTCTATATTCAGTTTGTATTCTAAACATTCGTTATGGTATTCAATTAGATATCATCCACAAGATTGCTATACAATAAAGTATATGAAAGAGGTAAAATTTCACTAACTTGGAACACTGTCATCCTCAATGGTAATTTTATGAATGAATTGAGTGCTTCATCTTGTAATGCTATCCAGATTGGTGCTGAACAGGCAATGAGGTAAGTGTCTTATTCCTATAAACATCGGGTGTTCACCACTAAGGATTGTGTAGTAACCCTGTGAATGATATCTTATTCAATTCCATAAAAAAATGTTTGAAACACAAACTGAATAGAAAAATATGTTTATATAAAAGTAATTGTTTCAAGAGGGCTTGTTCTTTCAGTTTGTGTCTGAAAGTTACTTCTTTGCATGATCTAGATACACATCTTTGTGAAGATGATATTTTGAAACGACTTGTTTTCTTCCTTTGTTTGGAAGATTCCCACATTTTCGTATAAAGTTGGGGAATTAGAAAGCCAAAACCTTTCTTTCCTGATAGTTTTACTTGTGTAAGTATCAAAATAAACTTTTTTGTACTTTTCCAATCTTTCCCACATTGATTTCAATTTAAGAGCCACCGATAGACAGCTGTTTCAGCCTGACATAAAAACTTGGCAAGTTGACTTGGGTGTCACACGGATAGGTGGTTCCACTTATGTCTCGCTTGCGTTTACGCAGTTATTTTAATTAAGTGTTTTTTCCTTGGTTGTTCACCAACCAACCAAAACGCCCGACATTAAAAGTGAAGCCGCCGGTTAGTTTTTGGGGGCCCCCATGCTTAAATTCAGTTAGGAATAGAGAGATAAAATAATAATTCGATAAGAAGGTAAAAGCACCTGAAGGCTGACTTTCTACGAAAATGAGGATAAATGTCAATCTTGCTGAAGTACCCAGCAGTAAGTTGAGGACCGAGCGGGGGTGGAAGCAGTGGGGTAGTAGGTTCTCCTCGCTAACAAATGAGGGGGGAAGCTCCTACTTCAGGGCACTCAACCCTCAACTCCTCTTTTGTCTTGAAAGAATCTGAATAAAACAATTCTCTAAAATAATTTTCAAGTGGAAGATTTTTTTTCATATATTATTGAATAGAAAATTATTATAAAATACTTGCTTGGAGACGAGAACGCACACAAAAAACTCGAAAACAAAAACCTGAAATTCCTGAAAAATCCCGCATTCTGGCAACAATGTCACATAATCACACTATGGAATACTATGACTGTACTATGTAGGGCCATTGCCTTAAGAGTTATGTTAACAAAGTCAAGCCAACATCATATCTGTCGCAGTCACACAAAACCGGCCTCGAAAGGTCTAGGCGTTTGCGCAGCTTTTGTCGTCTATTTCAAATATTTTTCAGGTTAAGTCAACGTTTGACATCTACCTAGCATTTTTTTTCTAAATATTGTCTGGGTGTTCGTTAACCACGAAACAAGTATTTTTCCATTATTTTTATATTCTTTTCATATAACTTTTTTAAGGGTTCCAAAATAACAAACCATAGTTTATTTATTTATTTCATACACTATTCTGCAGGATGAACCCAATTACAGAATAGGGAAAAAACGGTGACATTTACAAATATGTACTTACATCTATATGAATCGATCCGTGCGTTCAACTAAGCGCTCATAACGATCAATGTACCCCTTTAACCGTTCCAAATAACGACCGCGGTCGTTAAGTTCGAGACAAAAACTTCACTCATGACGTCATTATTTTCGCTCACGACAAGTTCACAACGACCCATATGAAGAGATGATAAGTGGACGATGAGAATATTTTGGAGCAATTTTTGAAATTGTTTTTGAAATATGACATTGAAAGCTTGAAGATATCAACAAGAAATTTAGGAGTAGCATAAGTTTAGATTATAATCAAGGTGTGCGATTAGACATGACATTTTCAAAATCTACAGTGTTATTTGTGATAGAAAATCATATACCTGAAATGACTTTTGAATTCTTCATCTGAATAACGATGAATTACATTCTCATAATCAATAACACGTAGCTTAGATGAGATTTTGTGGGCCCGAGAAGGGTCGTACTTGAGCAATGATACAATCCATTTACCATTTTCAGTTTTCTCTCTGAACCAATAAATCGACAGATTTCGTTGAAAATGTCTGAATCATTCATGTCTGATGGATACATTTGTACGCAAAAACCTCATACATGACAGAAACATCCATCTCATTGTCCATTTTCTCACAATTTCCAAACATTCTTTACAATTATATGAACGCTAATTTTCTCACCAGGCAGCAACTCTAGTCACAATATGTACTTTGATTATAGAAAAATCAAATCATAATTTCCATCTGGAAATGAAAACAAAGAAATCATTTCCAGTAGACAGTGAAAGAAAAAAATTGAAACGATATGCTATGTCTGTACCTATTGTTCTCTTTTTTTTTGTATGATAATATGTGTTATGTGGTTCACACTGAATTTATATTTTTAAAAATAAACTTTATTGAATATAATATTTACAATAAAGTATTAAATAATACAAAAATATGATTCAAGAAATCGACGAACTTGGATAGTCGCGAAGTGATTCAAGAATGAGGCGTCCTCTTGTTTTCCCATATTTATAGGATCAGGAACTGCTGATGTAGATATGCGTTTCTTCGAATGTTCTAGAAAAACCTTGGAAATGTGCTGAATATGCTGAGTCATTTCCTGGGTAACTGCGTAGTGGCTGATGCAATGTTTGTTTATTATGGTGCAATCCTTGGACAAAGGGTGCATTGATTTTTCTAATATAACAACTTCCCCCTTGAAAAGAAAGTTGATGCGGTGCTGCAACTTTCAGTCAAGCAAATGTTTTATTTGAGCTTAACTCAATTTCTTCCTCAATGGGTTCCTCTAGGTGGATACTGGGTCTTCTTCCTGGAACTGGGAGTAGTCTTCGTAATGAAGCGAAAGTTCTTCTGGGTCCAGGTGGTTGATCATCATTGCTTGATGTCATTATACCAATTTGCATAGAACGTCTTTTTCTACATTTACAAAATATGTAAAGTACTATTATTATTACAATTATTACAATTGTGAAAATAGTAAACCATGAAACATGTCGGTTTACGAATGGTTCATTTATAATTTGGTCCAGCTGATCTGAATATTGATCTAATTTATGTTGAGCAATATTGAGATTGTCTACATTCAATTTACTCAATTTCAAAGGTTTTAAGTGTGGTAAACTTTCTTTTTCTGGTACATCCTTACAACATTGATATGGTATTAAAATTGGATGACTTTTATAAGTTACATTTTGTTCATTTGCAGGTATTTTTGAATACACTCTTGTGTTTCCAATGAAAGCATTACAATTATCTTGAAGTTTCAAGATTGAATTGGTTTTTATAATTCGTGTTTCAACCTCACGTTTTTGACAATTTATTGTTACAGCTAAGGGATCTGATAATGCAATTAGCCAAGTATTACTTTGTATTTCATAGACATTGTAATCTTTTGCAAATAAAAGTGAAATTGAACACATTCTAGGAAGTTCTGAAAGTGGTCTCAAAATTTGAGCTTCGCACATTGCGTTACTATCAATTGGGTACGAAATTACATTTTGACATATATCAATATTATAGTTTAAGTTTTTACATGAATTTAGATTTTCAAATGCAGCATACAGCATTGAATCATCATCTTTTGCTATAAATTTCTTATTTGTGGGTAAAATGTGATGTAACCCTGTTCGATTGTCCAAAATTGGAATGGGGTACAATCTATAGACAGTATATAATTCAGGTTCTACTAGTGGTATTTTTAAAATAAAGACAAGTCTTGAATCTGCTTGAAAGGCTTGTAATTCAATTATGTCAAGATATTTTGATATTGAAGAAAGTCTTGTTGGTAAAGGTAAATTGTTTCTTTGTAGTGTTTGAGCAATTTCCTGAAGGGACGAAACTAAATCGTTTGGCTTTATGATTGATGTGTGAATGATATGAAGTCTGGCAAAAGTAATTGCGTTCAGCATATCATTTAAATAATCTTCTAGAAATACATAACTTTCTAAAAGTTGTTCGCAAATTTGGATGGCTTTCAACCTTGCGTTTATTAAAGATACTCTGTCGGATAGCGTATATATCCATGCTTCAATTTGAATTATATCTTCATTAAATGCTTGTTCATCAACCTGTAATTGTCGTATTGTAGTATTAAATTCTTTAATTACAGAGGTTGTGACTGAGATTTGGTTTTTTAATAAATTTTCAATTTGGTGTTCATCTTTATAAATCTTGTTAATACATTCATTAAAATATTCGCCGTCACTGGCGTCAAGGTTGCCGGTTATTGCTTTCCATACGGAACCTATTCCATTTAAAAGTCCTCGTTTGTATCGCTTATTATTCTTATTGTAATCATTCGCGTCTATTTGCGTCTCTTCATATTTCAATTCTACTGAATCAGCTACTTTATTTAAAAGGCTAATATGTGTGCTTATCTCTGAACTGAAAGTTTTCATTCTTAAATTGTTTGTTTCAAGTAGGTGAATGAGATTACTTAGAATGTTTCGATTATGGGCAATGGCTTGTTTTACAGGTGCCATGTCTTTTACAACTAATAAAGTCCATTTTTCATTTGATATTTTCATGCTTCCGGTTTCATGGTAATAAATACCTATAGTGTTGTTCACAGGTACTAGCATATACTGGGCGTTGATTATTTGAATCGTTAGTGCCAGTAGAAGAATCATTCTTGATCTGAAACAAAACTTGGTTTCAGTCTATCGAAATTGACTTTTGTTGTTTGGTTAGTTTCAGGATTTCTCAGTAATGCTGAGTTTTTGAAAATTTCTATTACTTCAAAAGGTCCATTGAATTTATTTTCTAACTTATTTTTGATTTGGGACTCTTTTACATATACTTTGTCACCTATATTGTACGTTTTTGGTTCATGATGTAAGTTACTATCAAATCTTACTTTAGCTTTTTCTTTCTTTCGTTCAGTGTTTGTGCGTGCTACTTTGTAATAATATTCCATACGATTGTTAAGATCTCTGACATACTTCGTCATAAGGTCTTTTTGATTATATAAAGTTTCTGGGGGTCTACCGGATGTGTGTCCGAATATTAATTCGTAAGGACTAAATCCGTGGGTTTTATTAATACTGTTGTTATAGCATATAACAGCATAGGGTATAATAGAAAATGGGTGGTCTTTGGGGTTTTCTGCTAGATTTACTCTTATCATTTCCATTAGGGTGGCATGGAATCTTTCAAGTGAACCATTTGATTGTGGATGGTCAACACTAGAAAATGTTAATTTAATATTATAGAGTAAACATATGTCTTTTAGTAGGTAATTGTTGAATTCTTTTCCTGAATCGGCATGGATTCTTAATGGTGTTCCATAATGTTGGAAATATAGTAATAATGTGTTTACGACTGATTTCGCTGTTTTATCAGATATAGGGTATGCTTGAGTGAATTTTGTAAGTTCATCTCTAATTGTAAGGAGATAATTCTTTGTTGGAATTTCTAAAATATCTATATTTATTCTTTCAAAAGCTGTTTTTGGAGTTTCCGTGATTACTAACGGATTTTCTAAGTTTTTCCTGCAGATTTTTGTTTTTTGACATACCTCACAGGCTTTAATAAAATTTTCAACATCTTTTGTTATACCGTTCCAGTTGTATTTTTGCTTTATTCTTCGTAAAGTTTCATTTATTCCACGGTGTAAATTGTTTTTACCGTTATGAAACTGGTCTAATATTATTGGAATCTGATCTTTGTCAGGGGTCGTTACAATGTTTTGACATATTTGGAATTTTATGTCATCTTTGTCAGCTAAAATATAGGATAACATTTCTTGTATTGGGAATCCTACATTTGTTTCGAGTTGGTATACTTTGTTTGGTACAAATAAATTTTGGTCTTTGTATAGGGAGCTAAACAAGTATTCTATTGCTCCGTCATGATCAAAAGGTAATGGGATCAAGTAATATTTTCGATCTTTCACCGTTTTGCTGGATACAACGTTGATTTTGTTATAGAAGAAATCGGGATATTCTTCAAAAATGTCTTCGAGTATTTTGTCATGAATTTCTGTAAGTTTGTTTCTTTGCAGAAAGACAATTATATCTTTATGTTTTTTGTCTAAAAATTGGTCATTGGTAAAAATGAATTTAGAATAGTCAATTAGTGATTTTGATTCGTAAAGTTTTGTAAAGTTTTTCAATTCTTCAAAAATTGTTTCTTGACCTATTTCAGTTTCAGTATCTGAAATTTCTTCATTTTCATTTTGATTTTCATTTTCGATTGCTTCATTTTCAATTGCGAAAATTTTTGAATGAAATTTTGCGCATTCTTTGAAATAATTTACTTTAATTCTAGACAAAGCGTCTGCGTTTTTATGTATTTTTCCGGGTCTATATATTACATTGAATTGGTATTCTTCTAATTTTAATCGCCATCTGGCTAATCGGCTGCCAGGGTCTTTGATTGAAAATAACCACGTTAAAGGGCGATGGTCTACTATAAAATTAAATTTTCTTCCATAAAGGTAGGGACGAAAATGTTTAACTGCCCATACCATAGCTAGTAATTCTCTTTCTATGGTAGAGTATTTTGTCTCGGCTGGACATAATGTTCTAGATGCATAGGCTATAGGTAAATCTTTTCCTATGGGTCCTTGAGATAATACTGCTCCTATTGCAAAGGAAGATGCGTCTGTTGTTAAAATAAAGGGTTCGTCAAAATTAGGATATATTAGAATTGGGGTTGACGTTAATGCTTTTTTCAATTCTTGAAATGCAATTTTACATTCATTGTCGAAATTAAATTTCACATCTTTTTGTAATAAATGTGTCATTGGTTTAGATATTTTGGAAAAATTTGGGATAAATTTTCGGTAATAACCTGCTAAACCTAAAAATTGTTTTATTTCTTTAACGTTTATAGGCTCTGGAAAGTCTATTATGCAATTCACCTTTTCTGGGTTTGGTTTTACTCCATTTTTGGTTATAAGGTGTCCTAAGTATGCAATTTCTTGTCTTAAAAATTCGCATTTGTCGGGTTGTATTTTTAAATTAGCTTTTCTTAAGCGTTTGAATACTAGTTTTAAATTTTGCAAGTGGTCGTCAATTGTTGGGGAATAAATTATTATGTCGTCCATGTAGACTAGACATCTTTCGTTTCTAAGTCCAGTTAATATATGGTCTAAAATTCGTTGAAGGGTGGAGGGTGAGTTTTTCATCCCGAATGGCATTCTCAGAAATTCGTAGAGGCCATTTTCTACAGAAAATGCAGTTTTTTCTATGTCTTTAGGATCCATTTCAATTTGGTGGAATCCTGATGCTAAGTCAAGTGTTGTAAAGTATTGACACTTTCCTAATTGATCTAAAAGGTCTGAGATATTAGGTAGAGGATATTTATCGTCTACTGTGATTTCATTCAATTTCCTGTAATCAATTACAACGCGCCATTTCTGTTTTCCAGATGCGTCAAGTTTTTTGGGTACTATCCAAACTGGGGCTGACCAAGGTGAGACTGATGGTCGTATTATGTTTTGTTCTAATAGTTTTGAAATTTGAGTTTTCACTTCATTTTTATGAATGTGTGGATACCTATAAGATTTTGTTGAGATGGGTTGAGCATTCTCTTTTAGTTTTACAGAATGTTTTATTTCACTCGTGAATGTTAAAGGATCTCCTTCTATATAGAATATGTCTGAGAATTCTAAACAAAGGTTCTCAATTAATTCTTTTTCTTCTTCATTCAAATGTTCTAAACGAAGCAAACTTTTTATTTCTGTTGAACGATTTGGAAAAATTTCACTAAAATCATTTTGAATTTCATTTTCATTAAATTTTTCAAATTGTAAGTCTGGGAAATCAATGGATTTTTCAATTGCGTTTCCATTTACAACTGTTACTAAAAATTCTCCTTTTTCATTTATTTTTACAAGTGCATTTGGAAGTCTTACTTTTTCTTTTTCAGCAGCTAACAGTATAGCTTCTGTATTTCTAAGTTTTGATTTTAATTTAAAAACTTTTTCTACTCTTGGTTCGATTTTTATATTATTGATGGGAATTTCATCTTCTAAGTATTTATAATAGTCGTATTTACTTTCGAAAAAATAATTATCAGGGTCATACTCAAAAATGTCATTTATTTCAGCCATTGATGTTTCAGGATTGAGAGTGACTTTATTTTGATTTTGTTTCTCTTCCGGTTTTTGGTCATCAATCATTTCTGTTGCTTTTATTAGCGGGATTGTGCCATAATTTAATTTTAATTGTTGTTCTTTTATATCTACTACTCCTTCGAAATGTTCCAAAAAATCACATCCTAAAATTCCGTCAAAATCGATATCTAAATCGTGAATATAAACTTTGTGTTCAACTCTATTTTTTCCAAATGGTAATAATACAGATTCATTAATTGTTACTTTTCCTTCAGTTACTCCTGTTATTTGAATATTTTCTTTAAATCGTTTTGAATAATTTTTTACAGTTTTCTTTTTGAAAATTGATATTCCTGCTCCGGTATCAATTAGTATTTTAAAGTTGCTTAGACTGTTTATATAATAAAGATTGCTTAGGATCGGACTTATACGAATAATTGTTCTTTGTTCATTGTTCGAACGGGACTGATATTCGTTTTGATGACTGCCGCAAATTTCTCGGTTATCGGCTGTGCTACGCATGATGGGTCTATTAATAACTTGTCTGTATACTGGGTTTGTCGTAATTGGGGCTTGATATTGTCTGAATGACTGTTGGTAGTTCGTATACATGGGTTCTCTATATGAGAGTTGGCTATAGGAGGGTTGTCTAAAGACAGGGTATTGTGAAAATCCTCATAGAATTGTTCTTCTTCGTATTGATTTTGAAAGTAATTGTTTTCATCATAAAATGAATTATTTTCCGAACTATATTCTTCTTGGTTGTCATTATAAAAGTATTCATTTTGATCATACTCATTATCATAATTATAATCATTGTAATCAAGATAATGGGTTCTCATGTTATTATTTGTTGGATTTTTCTGAATTACTGTGGGCCTATTTTGTGATTGACCGTAATTCTGTTGTCTGAATTGGTTTGTTTGATTAGGTTGTGTACGTTGTTGTACTGGAAAGTTGGGTCTTGGAATATATGATTGTTGGTAGTTTTGTGGTCTTTGAAAACCTTGTTGAAAGCTTTGACTTTGATTTCCAATGGGTCTTATTGGATTTTGGCTTTGCATATAATTTCTTTGGAAATTATTTTGGGTGTTTGCCATTTGTCTTGTCTTGTTCTGACTTTGATTTGGGGGTAAACGTGTATTTAATCTTTGATTTTCAAAGTATGAGAGCTGTATCTCACGTTTTATTCTAATTGATGCTTCTAACATCGTTGTTGGATTACTTGCTCGTAGTATGTGACCTAGTTTGGGTTCTAGTCCTGTCAATAAAGTATTTAATATCATTGACTCGATTAGTACTGATTGTGCTAATTTTTGTTCGTGAGTCAAGTTTGAAGCTTGTATGCAAGATAACATTTTTGCATTGTGACTTTGTAATCTTGAGAAAAATGTCAGTGCATTTTCTCCATTTCCTTGTTTTATTCTCTGTAGATCTTGAATTAGTGACGTTAGATCTCGCGTATCACCAAAGTGAGAATTTAATAAACCTCTGATCTCTTGATAAGTTCCTGGGTTTCTGGAATTTATCAATTGAGCAGCTTTTCCTCTTAATTTATTTCTAATATGTATTGTGAGTAAAGTTTTTTGTTGGTCTACGGCCATGCGTTCGGCATGATCGCAAGCATTTATGAAATTTCCTAGCGAAATTGAATCACCATCGTATTCGGGAACAATTGAAAATATTTCAGAAAGTTTGTAGGGTTCAATTGGATCATTTTCAGCCATTTTTAAATTATTATTCAAAATTTGAACAAGGGTTAATCAAAATTTCAACTCAATTGTGATGATAATTCAAAGTGTACTCACGTTTTTTCTTATCCTAGTTTCTTATTCTATTCTTCTTTGTTTTTCTTTTTCGTTGTGGCTTCTGGTTGCTTGGTGTGGCGGGATGAAATCCTACTTCATGAGCTCTGGCTACAGCAAGATGAGCAGCGTTCGACGACTTACGCGTGTTTCCTGGAGTGATTTCTTCACAACGGATGGGCAACGGCGACGACTTATGCGGGTTTCTTGTTGCTGAAGAGACCGTCCTGTCCACTGGGGTTGGTGCTTGTTCTTCTTCTTGTCGAAAGTCTGGAGACTACCGCTGTTTGGATGTCAGCATTTCTCAAGATCCGTACGACTGCGCCAATTTGTTATGTGGTTCACACTGAATTTATATTTTTAAAAATAAACTTTATTGAATATAATATTTACAATAAAGTATTAAATAATACAAAAATATGATTCAAGAAATCGACGAACTTGGATAGTCGCGAAGTGATTCAAGAATGAGGCGTCCTCTTGTTTTCCCATATTTATAGGATCAGGAACTGCTGATGTAGATATGCGTTTCTTCGAATGTTCTAGAAAAACCTTGGAAATGTGCTGAATATGCTGAGTCATTTCCTGGGTAACTGCGTAGTGGCTGATGCAATGTTTGTTTATTATGGTGCAATCCTTGGACAAAGGGTGCATTGATTTTTCTAATATAACATATGTTATACGATACAAATATTGTCAAACACATTTGTCAACTGATTGTGTGCTTGGTTGAGTGAAAGAATATCTATGCTAAAGTCCGTTAATAAATAAAGTTCGCGTGTATACAGTGATGCGGCCAATAGACTGAGTTACAACGTGGCTCACCTCATCTGATTTATTGCTAAGGGTCATAACAATACTTTCTTTATATAAAATAATATCTACTTACTATGAAAACAAATGGAATACCTACCCATAAATTCTAGTCAGAAAATAGTGAAATCTTTTGTATGTTTGTGTTTCGTGAGTAAATTCATCGGATGAAGTTAAAAGTATTTCAACTGTTTCCATCATCGGAAAACATGTCAGCAATTCAGGCAGTTTTTTACCACCAACAATAATTTCACTTAATCTACCAATCGGGAAACTGTCAACCTTGGACATCATATTTGTAATAAAACTATACTTTTATTCAAATAACATTTCATTGTAAAATGTTCACTAAATAGTTCATAAAACCCAACACGTGTTTTTTTCAATAGTTTCCTCAAGCCATGGGAGCCGGCAGCGGAAAGAAAGTACATAGAAAAAATTACATATTTTTTACCCGACTGAACCAGCAGGGGTAATGCTTTTTGGGTGTATGTATATATGTATGTATGTTTGTATGTATGCATGTATTTATTGGCATTTCGATAGTACGTGATAGTACGTGCTACGGCCCTAACAGCTCGTCTGATTTTAGCAAACGACTTGTCGTATTAGATTCGTGAAGACCGTGCGAGTGACATAGGCTATATAATATTCATGAGAAATCAACGAAGTCAAAGGCAAAAAGAAATTCATTAGTGTATTGAGTTACGATTTGAATACCTGAAGGCGTGGTGTCCAAATTTGTTCATCACCTTGTCAATAAATTCAGTATCCCACTCAACTCTGTTTCTGTGAACACTGAGCATGTACAGGCCCTCTAGTCTTGCATCTCTCATCGTTGAGCGATTGCACGTCTTCACCCGTCGCGTCGTTGAACAAGTGAACATTTTTTGAGTTTAGTAGATGTTTTTTGCAAATCAACAACTTATACTCAATTCTGAAGATTAAAAAAAAAGTTGACATATTTTATAACAAATGCGTAGAAATGTCCAATGTGGTGTATTTTTCACAGAGTTATGGACGTTTGACGAAAAACATCTCGAATTTTCTCAAAAATCGATATCTCGAAAACGAGTCGATACAAAAAAATTGAAAAAAATCATGAAGGCATCTTTTGAACAATACTGAGAGATGAACAATTTTCAAAAAAATCAGAGATGGAGAAACCACAGATGAAAACTTTTGAACCATATGTATTTTCTGATTCAGCTCGACGAACGGAGTCATAATAAACAAAAGTTTTCGGAAGTTGCGTATTGTTTCTTCTAAATATGAAATGAAAAATATTTGGAATTAGCAACTATGTGGAAAAAAAAAATTAAAGTACCAAATATTCTTCCTTATTATAAAAAAATGTATTAGAAAATAAAAAAAAATAGAATTATTGTTAATACAAAAGTCAAAATGGAAAGTACTCAATATTATTTGATACTATGATTATAAAATCAAGTAATATCTGGTAACGAAAGCGTAATGTTTTCGCAACTCTGTTATCCACATGCTATGCATGTATAGTTCTATATTTTATATTGGTTAATAATATATGTAGATGCAGATGCACCCTCTTGAAAATAACAAGTGTAATGAAAAAATACTAAAATATGTTCAAGTATTGGCCAATTTAATTACAAATTTATTATCACCTTCCATCATTGAAAATGAGTTGAAATATCCCTATGGATATTTTCTGTATTTCTTTTTGTATTTGCATCAAACTTTTGGATCATCGGATGACGCAGATGTGAGAATTCAGCTTAACTCTATCCATGATTATTTTGACCCAGCCTCGCGGCAAGTGGCAACGCTGGTTAGTCTTCCCAGATTCACGGATGTAAATATTGTAAATTTATACGTGATGTATGATAAATAATTTGTTCTATATTAACCAAAAGTCGTGAATAAATTATTATATTTGAGTAAAAACTCGTGTACAATGGCACTTCAATTTTCGAAGAAGACTTTACTAGTTGGAATGCTAGTAAGTGCTTCAGCGATTTTACATTTTGGAGGTTATTTTATTAAACCCCATAACCCCAGAGACAGGAGAGAGATGGACCTTAATGCTGAAATGAGGAAAAGGACAGAAAATGATTTATAAAACTTTGTGTATGTTTGTTTTTGTTATTAAATTATGTTGTTAATGTTTTTTTTTTGTTTAAATGGGTATTGTAGGCACGATTTGGCATGTACAAATTTTAGTCCCGATATTCTGTGGTACAGTTACAGATAGAGAAATAAACAAACAAATCTGTTCTCTAAAATAGCAATGGATCAATAGGCTTTTTCATCATAAGACGAGCGCAAGCGTAGCTGTCATATTGAAATGGCGGTAATTCAAAACATTCGTACTGTTTTAATCAACAATGGCTGGGCAAGGAATATCTCTACAAACAAATAAATTATTGGAAAAAGCCATTGATGTTGTTTCACTTGCTTATAATTCGGTTGAGGCTCATAATTGTGAACAATTAAAAAGGTGGTTAAAACGTCATGGGCGTCCGCAAAACGGAAAAAAAGTGAGCTGATTGAGAGGTTAGGTATCAGCATTTGTTTACTATCTAATAACATATAGAAAAAAAATACTATTTACAGTTTTATTCTTATTAATAAGGTCAATTTATTTGATGTAATTGAAAATATATTTCAGTTGACAAGAGTATTACTTATGGAACTAATAAATAAATCAAGCCATTAATATTTTGAGGCTGTTCATATGACATTATTAATTAGACAAATATAAACATACTGAATTGAATATGTTTAGTAATTTTTATTATAGGGAAATATTTAATACAACATAATATGTATGAAATTTACAGTCAAAAATGCAATAAGGAATATTGCATCTATGTTGAAATTCCTGATAGCTTAAAGGATCAGGGTTTTGTTCAGTTGGACCACTTTCTCCAATGGAATGTAGTTAGCAAATTAAGTATCCTTGGTAACATCATCGATAAATTTAAAACCTCCGTCACTCCTGACACATTTTTCCCCCGTAATTCACATTTTGCACATGCTTTAATATGTAATTTGCTTGACGATTTTATTATTTTTTTGCGATATTCAAGACAAGGCTTTGGGATTTATAAAATAGTATGTGTTGGTTTCGAATGATTTGTATCCTGTATCGCTTTTACATACTCCATAACAACACTGTTTTGTTGTTCCTTTTCGTACAGATACCATAATTATAATGGAGTATAAAAAATTTTTTCTGATTATTTTGATTTACTACTTTTTTTTCACTTTTTCACAATTAATAAACTTCAATTTACATTTTAGTTTTTGAAACATGGGTTGCGGGCTCTTTATCATGGTTGTTTACAAAAAACAGTACGAAAGATGGCTAATACTGACGCATGCGCACACAAAAAATTGGGATGAAAAAGCCTATTGTTTTCTCTTATTTTTGATTGGCTGTGGACTGTCATTCCAGAAATTGGCTTCTTGACAGTGACAAATGTCACTGTCATGTTTTGTTTACCAGTGACGTTCTATAAAAGGGGAATCAGTATCTGTACTTTAGATTTCTGATATATTTTTTATTTTTGAGAATTATTAAAGACATTAACATGGTGGCACATTGCATTTTAGTACATTTTATCACAAGTAATAATCCCAAGTATGGATCCCAAGTAAGATCGACCTTTACCAATTTGATTACCAGGTGAAAATTATATTTTAACAAATTAATATGTCTGTTAACGTATGCCAATAGGGTTGTAGTAAAAAATAAGGGTAATGAATAATTGAAATTATAAAAAATATTTTTTTTTCAAATTTCACTTTTGGTTGCCAAACGATTCATAGTCTAATCGAAAGTACACAACATATGCAATATGCAGTTCAATGGTAGCTTCCCTTTTCTGTTCCCTATTACTTGTATAAACAGGTAAATTAATATTAGTAATTGCACTCATCTGTTGACTATTTGATTAATATATTTATTAAAATGTAGGTAATTTTATTACGGATAGAGTAGTATAGGGTCTAGTGTAGGCTTTGAAGTTTAAAAAATTGAGTAGGCATGCAGGCATGCGCACAATTTATTTGTAAAATATGAGAGAATGCGCATGCTTTCTAATCGTGGTATAGAAGAGGAAAAAAGCATTATTAGAATAGTTTTGGAACGTAATCAAAATATGTATTAAATGAACTTTGATTAACAAGTTATTCGAGTATTTTCTTATGAATAGCTTTTTGAATTTTTTTATGAGAGCAATCAAAAGCGAAATTGATTATGTACTTTCATCAATATTTTTTACAAATGCATTATGATTCTCAGTGTAGTTTTTTCAAATGTGTTTTTTTTAAGGACGAAACACAAGCTATACAGAAAAATCCACAAGGCGCTCTAAGAGCAGTGCCTGTGCGAAAGTAGCAATTCACTTTGGATTTGAATGGCTGGGAGATAAAATTCATTTGGACAAACGTTCTCAGGAATTTTATTCCACATTAACGCGGTTTTCCAAATGAAAGAGTTCTTGAACAGTGAAGTTCGAGGTGTACTGAATTGAACCTCAAAACGATGAGCAGCCACAGTCCGTCGTATATATATATATATATATATATATATATATATATATATATATATATATATATATATATATATATATATATATATATATTATACCAGGTAATAGGGAACAGAAAAAGGTAAGCTACCGATCAACTGCATATTGCGTATGTTGCATACTTTCGATTGGAATATGAATCGTTTAGCAACCAAGGCAGTCAATTCGAAAAAGTAATTATTTTTATAATTTTAATTAATCATCCATTAACATATTTTACTACAACCCTATTGGTACACGTTCACAAATATATTTTATTTGTTATAATATAATTTTCATCTTAGACTTTGATATATCTATAATTTATTAAAATTCATTCACCCGGCAATATGGCAGTATAGTTTTAAACAAATATTCTTTGAACAGCACTTTTGGTGGGACTCTTCACAAGGTATGATGATGAGTTTTCAGTTGTGAGATAAATTCAGTCCAGTATATACTTATGGATTTTAACTCAATATTTATCATCCTTTGTGTTCATTTTTGTTTTTTGTAAACAAGAATTGTCAGTTTTGAATTGATGAAAAGTAAAACGCCAATAAAGTTATTTCTAAAATTGGATTGGTTGGCTTGAGTTGATCAATTCTTCTTAAAGAATAAAATTGGTGACGCTGAAGTGATCACGATTTGGAGCAACATAAATCCCGGTGTCGGTTGGAATCGAAGCATAACGATGGATTAAATTTGGCACAATGGATGTGGCAATGAAAATCGTTCCCAAATTCCGGAAACTTCAAATAACCAGCTTGAGAAAGAGCCAATTTCTTTGGCATATGACCAAAAATCGTAAGTGTGATCAAAAGTTTCTAGAAGGACTGAACGTTTCCGTAAAAGTTCGATAAACTTGGAAATGAAAAAAAAAGCTCAGAAATAGAAAAATAACGAATAAACCTGAGATATAAAGCTGAGGTAGAAACAAAAAAAATCTCAGTACTTGTAATAGCGTTCATCTTCAGTCTGAAACATTTAGTTTGGCTTCGAGACAAGAGTCGGCGAATGAACAAGAACACAGAGGTGCGGTAGCCCATTTTATACTTCTATAATCATAATCATCATATGTATATATGTTTGTGGCTTTTTCAAGCCTAAACGACTGAACAGATTTAGATTGAACATTACATAAATGTAGCTTATACATCAGAAAAGCGTATAATTCACAAAGGTTTTGTGTTATTTTGGTGATAATATTACGATAAGTATTGAGTAAGTCGGAAATACTCTTGGTCCCTGAGAGCTATTTTGGCGTGCGCTGCTTATACCGTTGGAGTTACATGAAGCAGAGATAATTTACCGTAAGATTGTTTATCCTAAATAGTTCTAAATAAAAGTCCGTGTTGCATATATCTACCTCTTATGTGGTAGCCACTATATGCAAAATACTCAACCATAAATACAATTGAATTGGATATTTTTTTTCACAATGTCCATTTCAGAATATCTATCAAATTCTTATGAAAATTGGTACAATTGTCGTTTCAAGAATTTAATATAGATGAACTTTGTCTTCTACACTAAGTAATTTGGACAAATCGTTTAAAAGTTATCTCGATAACGACGGGGTACGATGCGCGGGGTTAAAGGGGCAGTTTAAGCAATGAAGCTCCACCGCCGAGAACGCCACACGAACGCGGGCAGACACGTGAGGGCAGATATCGTTGACGGTTGTTAGTTTTGAGAAATTTCTTTATAGGTAATGTAATTCGATTCTCGAAGATATTCATTACTTAGTGCAGTTGGCATATTTTATTAGATACTGTAAAAATATAAATTACTAGCTGTTGGCCACGGCTTCGCCCGCGTAGAATTTGGTTTGTCACATTAAGTTTCGTGACAGACCATTTCAAACAAATATTTACAAATTTTTTTATTAACCCAAAACTCCAGGTTTCCAACTTCAAAACAGACGAAATTCAATACAATCTTTGAACCTCTATTTTTCTCTTTGGGGATGGAAATTTCTGCATATTTCAAGATTCTAGGTTCAGTAGCTACGGCTGTACGTTAATATAAGAGTGTCAGACAAGCAAATGAATGCATTTTATTTTCTATCTTAACAACAATTCGCCTTGCGAAAAAAGGCAGGAGAGACAATTTCTATGAGAAGATAGAAGGCAATTACAAAAATAATATTTATTTGGAAAAAACACAGTGGCGTATAACGATTTTGATGAAAAATCTGGCAGAGCATGTTAACAGGGACGCCACAGATGAACCTTTACCATGTACTTTGCATGTATCAAAATTGAAAAGAAGTCAAAGCGTTTTCAAAGATATCAAAGGAGAAATGATTTTTTGTTAAATTTCAACATCCTGTATCTCAGCAATGAAGTGGTTGCGGACCTATGTTCATATGAAGAATTTCTCTTAGAATCATCCAAGGATTATCGCCCTTCAGTATCAACTTTCAATTATGAAAACACCTTGTATATTATACATATACTTTTGTATGGTAACCAAGGGTTTTAATGTAATTAATTTTTGTGATAATAATTATAAATAATTTCTTGTGAATACTTGAAAATATAAGATATTTCCTAGAAAAACTTCAATGGTCAATTAATATACACAGAGTTATTACAAAAGTGGATACAAATTAAGATACACTGTTGATATAAGATGTAAGAAAATTTTTCTGAAAAAAGGTTGGTCGGATAACAGGATCAATTAAAAAAAAAACTGATTGTTTTCTTGCCTAAGATTAAGATTAACATTATTAACAAAACATCTTTATTGTATTAAGTGTATTTAAACTAATAAGCATAGTTACCACATTTTTGAAGACGCATTTCGTCTCAGATCTCTAAATTAAATAGTACCATAATACTTCAAAACAATAAATTGAAACGTATTTAAAACGATTGTAACGTTTTCTCATTTGAAATAAAAGTATTCATTTTAAAATCAACAGGGGTTCAGTCTTTTTCTCAGGTTTATACATCTCAATTACATCAATAATCCAAATTATGAAATTTTCATTTTTGTTAATATTCATCTCAAGTAATATATATGTCTTTTCGACTGAATGTATTTATTCATTATAAGTTTCATTTTTATAATTGAATCGTGATATTTTCAACATATTTATAAGCGAAATGAAATCCCTTTTCACGGGACCGCCGCTGATAGTTTACTTGGCAAGATGATTTGAGGAAATGAGAGAGATGGATTATGTTCACAGATGACATAACAAAATATAAACATAATATTACCACAGAAAACTTCAAAAATAGTACAAGTTTGAGTTTGTAGTGTATGGAACTAAATAATTTCATTATTTATTTTAATATTTCAGGGGATATGTTTTAAGAACCGTTCTTATTCAATTGTGACTTACGTTTTCGCCTCGAATATGGCTGAGGAACCAAGCACTAGTCTGAATAAGGTTAGGAGTTGTGATTTTATTTAATAGTATTTTATAAATAATAATTGTGTTCTGCACTTCAGCCCAAACTACAAGTGAAACATGACTGGTATCAGACTGAAACAGCTGTGGTTATCACTGTATTAGTTAAAAACATGCGGGAAAGCTATCTGAATGTGAGTTTTGATAATAATAAAGTGATGGTAGCTCTTTCACACCCTGATTTTGAACATTGTGAATTATGCTTCAACCTGTCGCACATAATTATACCAGAGCAATGTAGCTACAAATTATCATCAACTAAAGTGAGTTTATTTATTTTATTTTGAAATGGGTCTATATTTCATGGATTTCAGGTGGAAATCAAATTAAAAAAATCTGAAGACATTAGATGGGAAAAACTTGAAGGAAACCCATCAGGGGAAGTTATTAAGACTATTCCATCAGGTATTTATTAAATCTTTTTTTTGGGAGAAGTCTGAGATTCGTTTATTTCTAGGTCCTGTGACTCTAGCTGATAGACCACCATCATATCCAACTTCAAAGAAGGGAAAAGATTGGTCTGTGGTTGAAAAAGAGATCATACAACAAGAAGCTCAAGAAAAACCTGAAGGTGAAGAGGCAATAAACAAATTGTTCCAGGAAATATATGGTAAAGGCAGCGATGAAGTTAAAAGAGCAATGAACAAAAGTTATGTAAGGTCTCTCATATACATATCTTTAAAAACATGCTAAAGAGTCTCAATTTCCAGATGGAAAGTGGTGGCACAGTTCTGAGTACTAATTGGTCAGAAATATCCAAAGAAAAAGTTCAAGTCAAACCACCAGATGGCATGGAATTCAAAAAATGGAATGACTGAAATACTTTAAAAAAAGTGGATACATTGGTCATTTGAAAATTCATTTTATCATTTGTATGAAATCTTAGTTTAAGATGTTTTTTCTAGATGATTGAGTATATTTTCAAAATTTACTTTCATACCACTAGAGCATTTTTTCAATTGGAATTTCATTTAATATCAATTAAAGGATGTTGAATACTCATTGTTCTACGATTCAAGTTTTTTCTTCCAAGACCATCAGCCTGATAAAATTTTTAATGATAAGTCTCAGAAAAATTGTTTTAATAACTAGTACTATGGAGTTTATTTCTAATGATCTTAATAGTTCTGAGCAGTTTGCAAAGATACATACTAAAGTGTTTCAGTGATTTAGGACGTATTATAAATAGATGTTCACACAACTTGACGCAAGTGCTCAATATTTTGAAGTGAAGTAATGCATCAAATATTCAATTGTTGGTTAACCAAATGACTGTTTAAGCGAACTGCTAGTTCACGCTTGTCTGTACATGGTAAGCATGCATGCATTTTCATTCCCACTACTATACGCATCAAGTAGCACCTCTGCTTGCTTGCTTTTCTCACTTGTTGGAAGCCATCTAACTTGTCAGTCTCCTCATTGGCTGTTATGAGTAGATTTAACTAGAAATTGGCTTTAATTAACGGTATACAACATGACAACTATGATTTCTAGAATTAGTATCAGGATGGAATAAATATTTATGATTTTCATCACATTTTCCCCAACTTTTCAAGAACGATCATAGTCATCCAAATATTTTGGAGGTCTTCTGCAGATATATCATCTGCAGGGCTTCGTATGTTTCAACAATCTTCAGTATCATTTTTATTCGATAAAGACTCTTGATTTATGCTGATTGGAGTAGACTTATACAAACAAAATCACCAAAAAAATGCCGATCTTAAAATACAGCTAGAAAATATCCAAGATACAATAAAAAAGGAAAAGGAAAAAAGCTGTAGGATATGTGTTGAAAGAAATAACAATTCAACTCCAAACACAAACACATCGTATATAAGACCTCGAACCCAAAAAAGGAATCATCGAATCTTATTCCTTGGTTGAAATGACAGTCATAATACATGGAAAATCTTCACTTCAACATTATTGGGGAACATGATATACTGTCAAAAAACCTCAACAAACAAGATTATAAAATTATATTTACTGCCACTGAAAATGCCTATAAAGGAAAAACAACAAGCTCTCAAGAACCTAGTAAATCGGTCTCAAAACACTTACCTAGTAATAGTAGCAGCTGCCTTCAAAAGAAATAAACCTATCTTTAACAGTATTATCGAACAACAAAATAAACAAATATAGTCTTGTTGTGTCATTGCTGAACATAGAGTTAGATACATGGACTGCAATAAAAACAACAAAACTTAAAAACAAAGGGAAATGTATACTATTGAAACATATCTATGATCATATAATAAAGAAAAGAACCTCAGTCACAGCTAACAAAACTAAAGATATCATCAAAAGAAATGGACCAATTTTGGAAAACCAGAAAACCTATGAAAACAAAGGTAAACCGGTCAATCAAGAAAGCACAGAAATACAAAAAGAGACAATTTTGAATCCCTCCCCTCATCGGATGTAACAAAAATATTACAAGAAATAGAAAATCACATACTTGCATCTATCACTTGAATGTACAAAACATTGCCAATAAACTAAACACAATAGATGTACTAGCAATAGAAATTATTCCAGATATATTGTGCTTTACTGAAACGTGGGTAACAAAGAATGGAATAAATAAGATGTCGCTACCAAACTACGAACTAGGCGCTTATTTCTGCTGAGAGGCACATATTCATGGAGGCTGTGCAATGTAAATCAAAAATGGAATGACATGCAGGGACTTGCACGTGAAGAATTTTGCTGTGGAAACTCACGTTGAATGCTCTGCTACAGAGATTTGTGCAGAAAAAGGCAAAATCATTATTATTACAGTTTATATCTGATAATCACATGATAGTAATGAAAATTCAAACTACAATTCAGGGACAAAAGAGCCTACCACATATTATAGAAAAGAGAAACACCTGCGAGAATAACGTGAATCAACTGAGAACATACCTGAGCAAAGAAAAATGGGACGATCTACTTGAAGCAGACCTTGACAAGGCATTTGATCAGTTCCTACAAACGGTCCAATAGTATCTCCACTTAGCTTGCCTGATAAAACAGATCAAACAAGGCAAACAGAGATGGAACTGGATCACCAGCTAAATGAAGCAAAACAAAGAAGAGCTCAAAGAACTCTATGACCTAGTTAAACAAACAAAAAATGTGAATATTGAGACACAATGCAAAATAAAGAAAAAGAATACAGGAAATGAAAACAAAAAGCAAACTTTAACCAAAACAGAATTGAAAACGCTGAAAACAAACATAAAAAAATTAAGCAGTTGATAAATGAGGAATTAGGACGAAAAAAACCAACAATGCCTATTCCTCTAATATATAAAAATGGATGTTCGTTGGTTGGTAATGATAAACTTCTAAATAGCTCAACCGATCGTGATGAAACTTGACATGTATAAGTAATTTTTCATAGAGAAGGTTTTTAGGCTATACATTTTCCTGTAACTCGCCACTAGAAGGCGCTGTAGAACAATTTTTTACAAGCACTGTTCTATAAAGCTGCGCACGCCTAAATTCGTTGATTCTGACTCTGTCAAAACATTAGAACAGCAGCGATATAGCAACATAGTACTAGTCTTATATATGAGGAATAATAAAATGTCTGGAACAAAAGAAGTAGCCAACAAATTCGGGGAATTCTTTGCAACAGAGGCAGAAAAAAAGACTATCAAACACGCCAACAACATCAAAAATAGTAAACCAATCAATATTCCTACTACTAGTGACTGAAGAAAAAGTACAAAACAATAAAAAATTCGAAGAAGAAAATCTCAATAAAAGTAGATGGCATCTCAACGGCAATATTAAAGAAAATCTGCAATGAGATCCAGAAACCACTCGCCATATCAATCAATAAAACATTTATAACTGGAATGCTTCCATCAACACTAACAGTAGCAACTATTATTATACCTATCTACAATAAAGGAGAAAAGGCAGACATAGAAAACTATAGGCCTGTATCGATATTAACTGCATTTTCAAAGGTCTTCGAATGAGCAATATACAATAGACTAGTGAACTACGTAAATACATTAGAAATAATAGATGATGCGCAACATGGATTTCGATCAGGAAGATCAACGGAGACCACTTCATTTGAATTTATTGAATTTGTACACAACGAAAAATTATGGTTAAAATAAGTAACTACACCTATGAAGAGTATAATGTTAAAATTGGAGCAGCACATGTATCCGTACTATTCATCGACGACCTAAATCTACCAGGAACAACAATGAAATTTGCTTGACGATACGTCGGCAGCAATATCCGGTAAAAACGAAGAAGAGACCATAATAAAAATAATAAAAATAGCAGAGGTATATGAACATATGAAAAAATGGAATTTTGCTAATAGTCTAATCTTAAATAAAGAAAAGGTAGTTATGGTCCTGAACATTGTTACTTTCATACCATCGACAAAATTTCTTGACTCATATAGACTCCAAAATTTCTTGGGAATCTCAACTGGACCACATATGCAAATTACTGAACATATCATTCTTCACAGGCAGTGAAAGTAAACAGAGTGTTTATCCTTCAAGAAATAATTATACATCTCATATTTGGAATAAAGCCACAGGAAACATACAGACATGCTTCTAAAAAAAGAACCTCACATTAACATCGATATATATATATATATATATATATATATATATATATATATATATATATATATATATATATATATATATATAGCTGCTGGAAAATAATTCCATGAAAATCAAAAAATAAAAAACTTGGTAAGTTGACTTGGGTGTCACACCAATAGGTGGTTCCACTTATGTTTCGCTTGCGTTTAAGCAGCTATTTTTATCAAGTACTTTCTTGGTTTTTCTCATTTTGTCTTCAATCGAGGACCGCCTGTCCGGTACTAACGATGCCCATTAGGCTGAAACACCTGTCTACTGGTGGCTCTTAAATTGAAATCAATATGGGAATGATCAAAGAGTACTCATCTATTTATTTTATATATATATATATATATATATATATATATATATATATACAGTTACACCTCTCGAAGCGAAGCAGTAACTCGTCTTGATAATGCCATCTGAGATGATGGCGAAACGTCGACTATCGAATAGTACCCAACGGATGAACACCCGGAAGAACAACACATCATATTCTACCATCCGTGAAAACCTACATTGTAATATATATATATATATATATATATATATATATATATATATATATATATATATATAAATATATATTTGTTTATTGTATATTGGTCAGCTCGGTATATGGAAGGGGCGTTAGTCTACCCAGCACTTCCCGAATATATTTAGGTGTATATTTCTCGGAATACCCTTCAGTGATATGATTTTATTCATGCTGTTGGTCAGCCCATAGTTATACAAATCCCTCTATAAAGGGCATCTCGGTCAGCCCGACAATGCTGCCACATCGAAGGGCTGACCAGGAACGCGATCCAATTCAGTGTCTCAGTGGATCTCATCGTGAGGATATCAAATGTTTTTAAAATCCTGGAAATCATGTTTTTCAGATGTAAACTATGTGTTAGTTTAGCGAAAAAAATATTGACTATTTATGTTTCATATAGTTTCAGTATTCCTACGGATTCACCAATTGCTTGACAGGCGTTATCTATTTTGGCGCGAAACTCTTTGAGAACCGTTACGATCTTTGCAATGGTCCTAATGCTATTTAGTTTATTGGCTTGCCAATATCTTGGTATAGTTAGATAAATAACAGAATCAACTTAAATTCAAATAATTGAACGTTTTCCAATTTGTTACTCTCAAATGGAATCTTATTTCCCTGTGTTTTCGTTTTTATTTTGAATGGATGTTTCAAAGTTGATATATCGATTTGATAATATGAATGTGTACATGTTTCTATAGAAAGTATTAGACCAAATATGATTCTTCAAGGAAGCTCATCAAATTTTTTCAATTCAAATAAAAAATTACAGTTTGTCCACGACTATTGTATAAAATATTTATAATGCATGTGTTTCTTCAAGCATTACGATATCCATTAATCACTAGTGAATAATGAAATCATTACAGATAGGCAATTAGGCAAGTTCGTTGAATTTCCACCCGTCTGAAGGTACATGATTCAATAAATTACTTTCACTTAATCATTACTAAAAATAACAATAAACATGAATTTGCAATTTTCCACAAACCATCTTACACGGACATTAACATACATAATTCCTCCACACACCCTTTCCAGCACTAAGTTGCTTCATTCAATAGTATACCTCATGACTATTGAATATTCCACTATCCAGTATTTTCCAGAGAGAGCTGAGTATGATCAAACAGATCGCGGTCAACAACAGTTACAAGATAGATATTATAGACTCCATTCTTTCCACGAAAACTACAAAAGCATGCCATGGACTAGGTCTACCCAAATTCAGTTATAGCCGGAATTTCTTGCTTCTTTATCTCAGACATTCCAATATCTTATTTCCTCGACGAAATATTTGGAATCTGTCTACCGCTATAGACTCCATTCTTTCCACGAAAACTACAAAAGCAAGCCATAGACTAGGTCTACCCAAATTCAGTTATAGCCGGAATTTCTTGCTTCTTTATCTCAGACATTCCAATATCTTATTTCCTCGACGAAATATTTGAAATCTGTCTACCGCTATCGACAGTTTGATTTAATTTATTGAAAATTTCAATATGATTGTCCAAGAGCTGTATTTTACTTCTCAACTCACTGATCAACTCGTCTTTTTGTTTCAAAATATACTTGAAGATTTTAGGATCGATATTATCGCCTACTACATCTATGGCATCGTGAAAATCCGAATCCGGTAACTCACAATGGTCACATATAAAGTCCTTAGGGGCCAAATCTTTATCCACATTAGCGCACTTAAAATGTAGATTATTAGCACACACTACACATTGTACACCTTTAGCCAATTTTCTGTGGCATTTTATACATTTATTATTTGAATTTTGGGAGAGCTCGACAGCCGCGTCCAAACCGTTCGGCATATTCGATAGAATATAAGTGAACGACCCTGCAGATTCATTGATACAATCTCTCACAAAAACGTATACAACAGTTGTTTATTGTCAGTTATTTTCATTGTCAAGTTTCTAACAGAAAACAACTTTTGTCCCGTATTACCGTTGAATTATATCTGTTGGATTTTTTGCAAGGTTTTTCACAAGAAACACTTCAAAATACTTTCTAAAACTCACAGCCAAAAATTTTTCACTAAACAGCTTTACAAGAACGCAACACGTGTTTCGCCATACAATGACTTCTTCGGGCGTATCTTTACTAACTATATTCTACATATTCAATACCTAATATACCTAATTTTATAATTTGAAGTACCTATATTTCAAGTAACACGTTGTATTCATGACTGAAGTCATGTCCTTCTGTTAGAAGGTGGTTTGCAAATGTGGAATTAGTCTTTCTATTTACAAAACTATTTCTATTATCTTTAATTCTTTGGGAAAATGTGCTCGCTGTATGGCCAATATACATTTTTGGGCAAGAGCCACAATTCAGCTTATAAATATAGTCCTGATCTATCCGACACCGAAATTTTGAGGAAAATAAATTTCTGAATGAAAATCAGTATGGTTTTAGGCAGAACCGATCTACCACCCACGCCGTAACGAAACTGGTGAGTGATGTGGTCGATGCTTTTGAGAGAGGTGAACACACTATAAGCACTCTATGTGACCTAAGTAAAGCTTTTGACTGCATCTCGCATCAGGTATTATTACAGAAATAGGAATATTATGGTGTCAGAGGAATTGCTTACAAATTTTTCGAATCATATTTAACTCAACGAGTTCACGCGGTTTTTCATGATTCAACATTATCCTCTAGTCAGGAAATTACTTGTGGTGTACCTCAAGGTTCAGTTCTGGGACCACTTCTTTTCATTATTTACATTAATGATATATTTGAACATCTTCATTACATTAATGGTATTTTATTCGCAGACGATGCTACATTTCATCATTCCGATTCAAATTATTATCTAGTCAACTATTTTTGCTAAGGACACTCAAAAAATCAGTTAGTCCGGATGTGCTTCTGATCTCATGTTTCTCATTATTCCATTCTCATGTATCTTATGGAACTGTGTTATGGGGCAACTCTACACATGCTCATCGAATCATGACATTACAGAAACGTGCTGTAAGAATAGTCGCCGGTTTAGGTCTTCGGGATTCTTGCCGAAATTACTTTCAAAAACTCAACATATTAACAGTTCCTTCTATTTATAATTATTTGAGTTTACTGGAGATTCACAAAAATTGCCATACATATCCTAGAAGTGACACAAACCATACATATAATACTAGGCATGGTTCTTTTCTTCTAAATAACAGATTTAGATTAGAGACTTCATCTCGAAACAGTTTAAATTCGGACCTTTATAATTTTTTGCCAGAGTATTATACAAATTTGAGTTATGCCGAATTTAAATTCAAGATAAAAAATCTCTTAATAGCTCACAATCTCTAAACAGTGAACGAATATTTTCAGATACCGACTATATTTTGACACAATAATTCTTTATTATACTTTTTTATTTTTATCGTATTTGTGTAATATCCTGTCTGTATATTTGTTTTTTTACATGTGTCTGTAAATACGTATGTATGTATATATTCACCTCATATTTTTATTTAGATAAGGTGCTTTGATTGTCACATATATCTTGTAATTGACCTGCTACAAATAATTTTTCTTATAAGGTAGTCAATAAATGAATTATTATTATTCGTTGAATTCCTGATAAAATCACCTATCCAATAGGTGTCACATATGGGGTTATTTTGTTTGATATTTTAAAGTAACGTGTGTAGAGGAGTGAGTGATACGCATCTTAGTGATTGATACCTCATATTTCATAAACATTTACGTGTTTCGGGAAATTTACATTACTGTTTAATTTTTGGAGTTATTAAACGTGGCTCCTTTCGAAAAAATTACCGTATATTAAAAATATATTGCAATTAATTATGTATTTATATTTTTAGCTCTTTTTGAAATGATCCGTATCTCTGAGTATAGGCTGGAAATGAGTCAAATCATTTTCCAGTATTGTCTTTTCATTTTTAAACTATTAAAATCAAACTGTTCAAAATCTTCTCGAAAAGTTTTCAAAATTTCAATAACGAAAATATTGAGAAAGCTCAATAAGTCCCAAATATGTGTTGAATATGCAACAATGTTATTGAAGGGAAACCAAAACCGATATTTTATAACACAAGATTCATTTCAATTCGTTTGAGAATAGTAAATACTAAATATTGTATATGTAAATCCTTGTTAAGAAATACGTAATACTTTATTACAAAAATGCATATGACAAAAGTGATAACCGAATGACAGACTTCACTGTCTACACACATCGGTAAAATGTGACCTATACAGTGTGAAATATAAATGAACATATACAACATATATCTTCCCCTTTATTTAGAGGTTTAATCTTTGCACAGGTTTTCTCACTCGCGTACCTCGCCTTACTGCTTGATAGCTCTTCTCAGTATTTGATGTGTTCGTTTGTTGATCTTTATTGCCATCCGAATTTTCTATAGATGAATAGTCAGAAATTGATGCTTCATTCTCCGGTAGTGAAATAGAAATTCCTTCCTGTTGTTCATTGTCCATTTCCATCGTTTCCTGATTGGAGCTTTGAGTGGTAGATATGTTAATGCCTTCATTGGGTGATATATTTCCGTAAGAGCAACATCGGATATTTCTGTAATTATCCGACCAATCTACCTCCGTTGGCGCTATTTGATCCAAATGTCGTCGCCACAACTTACCATCAACCTCGATATAATAATGCAGTGAACCTTCTCTTTTAACAATTTTTCCGAATTTCCATTTCGAGCTTTTATCATAATTCAGAACTCGAACTCGTTGACCAGGAATGAAATACTTCATTTGAGGTCGAATTAAATTTTTGTTGTCTTCATTTTCAATGTATTTGAGTAAATCAATTTTTGTACGAATTTCTCTTTGTAAAAAAAGCATGGCAGGTGACATTCCCGTAGTTGAATTTGGTATTTTTCTATATTGCATTAGAAAGTTGGCCAATTTACAATCCAAATTGTCTCGGTTAGATGTCAATTTCCTCAGTGCATTTTTCATTGTTTGGACGTATCTTTCAACCTGGCCATTTGTTTCCGGATGATATGGTGCTGAGTACTTGTGCAAGATACCATTACTTTTCAAAAACAGTTCAAACTCTTGAGATCTGAATGTTGGACCATTGTCGCTAACTAAAATGACTGGTAGACCATAACGGGCAAAAAGATTACGTAAAATGGAAATTGTTCTTGAAGCTACCATAGAAGTCATGGAAATGATCTCTGGCCATTTAGAAAATGCATCTATTACTAGTAGGAAATATTTACCCATGAAAGGACCAGCGAAGTCAATGTGTATTCGTTGCCAGGGAGAGCTTGGGTATTCCCAACAGTGAGGTGGTACCTTCATTGGTTTATTTTGAGCACTTTGACATGGTATGCAACTTTTGACTAATTGCTCAATATCGGAGTCAATTTTTGGCCACCAGACGTAAGATCTGGCTAGCGCTTTCATTTTCACTATACCTGTATGAGCTTCATGTAGTTCTTCCAGGATTTTTCTTCGTAGTGTGGTCGGAATAACCACCCTTGAACCTTTTAAAATAACTCCATGTGTAAGAGAAAATTCCAAATCATTACCAACGTATCCAATTTCTGTGATTCTCTTTCCTTCAAGTAAACTTTTGTAGACATTCATTAGAATAGAATCCGCTTGCGTTTCTTTGGCAATTTCAGTATGCGTTACTGGTAGAACTAACAACTGTTGTAATTGGTAATGTGCTACTGTATCAATAGAAGTATGTGTTGTGTTTGCGGTTTCTGGTAATCTAGATAAGGCGTCTGCATTCGCATGCTTTTCTGTTGATCTGTATGAAATTTCGTAATCAAAGCCTTGTAAGAATTGAGCATAATGAAGCATTCTAGTAGCCACCATACTAGGAAGATGCTTCTCTGGATGAAAAATGGACACTAATGGTTTGTGGTCTGTGATCAGTCGGAATTTTCTCCCATAACAGTAACGGAAAAATTTATTGCAAGCCCAAAATATCGAAGTAGCTTCCTTGTCTATTTGGCTATAGTTTTTCTCTGATTTACTGAGAGACCTGGAAGCATAAGCAATCGGTCTTTCAGTGCCATCCGGCATTATATGGGAGAGGACTGCTCCAAGCGCATAGGGACTTGCATCTGTAGCCAGTACTAATGGTAACTTAGAATCATATGGACAGAGAATTTCACTTGATGTAATTTCCCGTTTCATAAGATCAAAAGCATTTTGACATTGTTCTGTCCATTGAAAAGTAACATTTTTCTGGAGTAAATTATACAATGGAGATAGTTTCGTCGCTAGATTCTTGAGAAATCTACTATAGTAATTTACTAGTCCCAGCCAACTCTTCAGCTCAGATGTGTTTGTTGGAATTCTTGCATTGACTATTGCCTGGATCTTCTCTGGAGTCTTTTCTAGACCTTTGTCAGATACAGTATGTCCCAGATAAGTAATTTTGGACTCGAAAAATTTACATTTATCTTCTCTAACTCTTAGGCCAACATCTTGCAAACGTTTCAGAACTTTTTTTAATGTCTGAAGATGGTCATGGAAACTTGATCCTTGTATTTTGATATCATCCAGAAATACGCATACCCCCGGTATATCGGATAAGGTTCTTGTAATGTAACGTTGCCAAATTGCTGGTGCCACCTTGGTTCCAAACATAAGACGGTTAACAGTATAATCTCCTTTCGTTGTGGTTATAGCTTTGATTTTGGCGCTATTATCATCCATAGGCATATGAAGGTAAGCTTCTCTGATATCGAGAGTTGTGAAAAGCTTACCACCAATCATACTTGTAGCAAATATATCTTCCACATTAGGCATTAAATATCGATCATCTTTGAGAATTGTATTAATTGTAACCTTATAATCGGCACACAATCGAATAGTACCATCTTTCTTAACAATTGGAACTATTGGCGTACCCCATTCGCTATATTCAATTTTTGTCAAAATTCCTATTTTTTCCAGGCGGTCTATCTCGTCTTCTACCTTCTTCTGCAATGCATATGGAACTTTTCTTGCAGAACAGTAAATTGGTACAGAGTTGTCCTGAAGAAATAATTTGGCTTCATAATTATTTATTTTACCAATTCCAGTTTCAAAAACTGCACTAAATTCTTTTCGTAATTCATTCAAAATTTGGGATTTCGAATTTTCTGACCAATATATATCGTCCTGTACCTGATGAATTTCAGGTGGAACAATTTTTATATCTTTGAGCCATTCACGACCAAAAATAGGTTCTACCTCACCAGGTAATATATATAGGTTAGCCAATACTTTTTGTCCGCAATAACTGACTTCAAAAGTTGAGTATCCAATTGGTTTTATTATTTCTCCTGTGTAAGTCTTCAAAGGAAGTTCACTTGTGTGAATCTGTTTATTGGGAAAAAGCTCCTTAAACATATAAGATATAGAAGAAACTGCTGCTCCGGTATCGTATTCCATTTCTACATGTTTATCATCTAATTGAACATCAAGGAGAAATTTATCCGGTTTTCGCTTAGATTCTGGTAACACACAGTCTATGATATTGTTGATGGAATAGAATTCATCATCAGAATCATTTTCCACAATAACCTCACTAGAACTTGGTTGAGTTACTGGATGTATCTGATTCTGATTATTGGATTTCACAAATTTCTTGGTAGGTTTGACACTTGGATGAATTGTCATTGGTTTTCCATTTCTACAAACTGCATCTGAATGTCCAACTCGACCACACCTTCCACAATGTGAACGAACGTGTTTACAGACATTTGCTAAATGCGATTCATCACCACATCGAAAACAAAAACGCTTGAACGGATTCGGAGATGACCTTTTGAAGTTTTGACTGAATGTCAGTTGATTTTGAGATATTGACATCGAAGATGATTGCAATGCTTGAATTTCTTTCGAATCTTTGTGAGCCGATTCCATTGCTAGTGCTGTTTGAACACAATCCGAAAAAGTATTGTCAGGTTCTTTCAGCTGAATTAGTTTTCCCAACCAACTGGAGTTTTTCAGTCCACTAATAAATTGCTGTCGTAGATGTTTATCAGCGGTGGACGCATTACAAGAAAGACATCGAAAGTCACAATTTCTTGATAGTTTCTTCAGATCTGCCACAAAATCGGAAATGCTTTCACCTTCTTGTTGTATTCTTCTTGTGAAACGATTTTCTTCCGCGATTACGCTGGGTTTGGGATGGAGATGTTCTTTAATTAGAATTTGGAGAGAATCATATGATTTGGTTTTCGGATCGTCAGGACTAGTCAAATTGTATAGAAGTTGTAATGTTTTTGTACCCATGGAATGTATCAACCATTCTTTCTTCTTATTGTCAATCTCTGCCAAGGTACCCGTGAAATTTTTCATATTGAAAAAATTCTCTAGTCTCTTGATGAAAATGTCCCACGTTTCCGTTTCTTCGCAAAAAGGTTCTAAAGGAATAACTTCTGGGGAACTGGATTTTTGTGAACATTGTAATGATTCCGTGAGAGTCTTAATCAGGATACTGAATTGTTCAGAATCCATTTTATTCTATCCCGTCCTCGTCGCCACTATTGTATATGTAAATCCTTGTTAAGAAATACGTAATACTTTATTACAAAAATGCATATGACAAAAGTGATAACGGAATGACAGACTTCACTGTCTACACACATCGGTAAAATGTGACCTATACAGTGTGAAATATAAATGAACATATACAACACTAAAAGAGACTAAAGTTGGTTCCATTTTCAACCCGTTTAATATCTTGATAATATCACAGTTTCAAAAAAAAGAAAACCTCTTGGTCTGAGGAACAAAACGAAATAGTCAAGAAGTTTTTCGCAAAACACATTGAAAAAAAAATTGTTCCGAAAAAGAAAGTGGTAGAATTGAAAAAAAAATTCATTACTATTTAAAGATAGAGACTGGGCTGAAATCAAAGAATACCTTTACAATTGTTATAGAAAGAAAAAACAATTTTAATATTTTTAATTTTATATTTTTTAAACCACGTTGTAGTTTCATTTCATTGAAAATTATGTTATTTTTCCATACTACGTGTGCATTAGTAATTCTGTAGACGTTTGATTGGACAATTATTGTCAGCAGTTCTCAAATTGAAGAATAATCTATTCAAATAAATATTGACTCAACCCGATCAAATTTTTTCTGTACTGAAATATTCCAAACCTTTTACTTTTTGGTTGAAATGTCTGCTGCAAGTTATAATCGATGATTATATGACGTCATGTACAGTCAACATAATAAAAAAACTGTAAAATCCTTACTGTTAATAAGTTTTAATCTCCACTTCAATATGTTCAATCTGAACAACATCATACCTCCAAAAACTGAAAGCAAGTTTTGGAAAATACTGTTTCCAAGAAAAAGAGAATTGAAATAATCAATACCTAGGTAGGTATTTGTTTCACAAATTACCTTACCTTATGTTGGTTACTCAAAATTTCGTTACTGACATGTCATAGAATCCTTCTCTATTATCTGATTTCTGCACCATAAGAATCTAGTAAGAATTATTCATCATGAAATGCAAGTGCAGCGTTGCCCGATTGTGGGCTGACCAACATGCTATCATGCTATCCATTGAAAACGTTCGTATAGGCCAGTGTTTCTCAAACTTTTCGAATTCACGGCTCCCTTATGTTTTTTGAAGGTTATCGCGGCGCCCCGAACGTAAAGACTGCACTAGATATTTAATTAATAGAAGTAGGTAGGTGGCTGTCTGGAACGGATTGCATTTTGCAATTACCGATATTATCATATTATCAGAGGATTTTTATCAATAGGTACCGACGTGTTACCTTTACTCTCAGTTATCTATGTTGTAAAACGTTGTACCTTGAGACTCACCCGTGGCCCACGGCGCCCCAGTAAAGGTTCCACGGCGCCCCAGGGCGCCGCGGCGCACACTTTGAGAAACACTGGTATAGGCTGTTCACGTTAAGAAGAGAATGACGTCATTTTTGGTAATTTTATATATCCAACATGACAACGTTAAAATTCCCACTGAAATGCGTTCAACAGCAATGAAACTAGTAACATTTCATTTCGTAAGTTGCTCAACTAATGGTAAGATTTCAGACGTTGCCGAATCGAAAAAAACTCGAAAACTGTCAGTCTTTGATTACTTTTCAGAACTAATCATTTCTTTTGATAAGACCTGCTTATATTCAATATGCCTAAAGCATTGTCGAAATAGTCTCAACAAATACTAAAATTAAGTAAGGATAATAGCAATAAAACATAACAGTACAAAAATATTTGAAAGTTCAAAATAGTGCACATGTTGGCAATGCCGTAACTTGTTATCTTGTGACGTCATTCTCTTCTTAACGTGAACAATCTATATAAGCCTGGGCTCACAAATACACTTGCAACCCTGAAGAGGCACGAACCTATAGCAGGGTCCTAATAAATATTCAAACAAATTGTAAAATACTAACCCAAAAAAAGTGAATAAACGTGAGAGTAAGTAAGTAAGTAAGTAATACACTTTCTCGAAATCTATCTAGAATTTAGTCAGGTTGGAGCCTGGCTCCCTTACCCTTTGAACTGATGTTTGCCAGAAGGACAAACGGGTCATAGTAATACACATGCACTATTCACATCAGGTGTATACAATTGCACAGCCGCGCCCCCTGAAGAAGTTCTGTGAAAATGAATATTACTGGAGTTTTTTCCCAACACCAAATCGTTATTTTTACACCTCGACACGTGTTTCGATCACCAAGTGATCATCTTCAAGAGGAAGATAAAACAGTTTTATCTTCCTTTTGAAGATGATCACTTGGTGATCGAAACAAGGAAAGATAAAACAGTTTTATCTTCCTTTTGAAGATGATCACTTGGTGATCGAAACACGTGTCGAGGTGTAAAAATAACGATTTGGTGTTGGGAAAAAACTCCAGTAATATTCATTACTACACCAAAGGTCCAAACAGTATATCATAAGTCTGTGAAAATAGATGAACCAAAAATTTGCCAAACGTCATTTCACATGATAATATGTAATAATATGTAAATGGAAATAAGAGGAGTAGCCAATGAATGGGTAGCTTCATATTTAGGTCAAAGATCGCAAATAGTGGTAGTAGATGGAATAAAATCACAACCAGCTTCTGTCTCATTAGGAGTTTCACAAGGCTCAAAATTGGCTTCGACATTTAACCTCAACCAAGCCATCATTACCTATTAACCCAACTAGGGTTACTGGACACCCAGTAATGAACTGTACCTATTTATGAATTATTAAACCAACAAAATTACACTTGTTGGTAGTGAATGCTTCATATTCATTAATAATTTTCTTCACAATTTAATGTCTGCTATGTCTGATTGGTATATTAGATTCAATATTTATTGGATTAGAAATGCGCTTCTAGATATTGATCAAGCTATCATCACTTTTACTTAGACAAATATCTCCAAAATTAGATGAAGTAATTCGAATGCCTCTTTCCTTAAAAACCACTATTTGGAAAGTCTCTGATCCCTGGTATTTTTTCAATTTTGATCAATTCTTGAAAACATTTTCTATAATATTTATCAAAATATTAAGAGCATACGTTTTTATACACCATATCCAATTTTGAAGGCGTATTTACGTGAACTTTGGTTTAAAATTCACCAAAAACATCATCATTCAAATGTGTCTGAAGGTCTTCGATACATACCATATGAACCCAACCATCAAATTTGTCACATTGCACCCAATCAGCCTGGAATTCTGTCCTCTTTTACAATAAATGCATAAATCTGCATAAATCATCATGCCTACCGTTTTTTGCATTCCAACTTAATACATCATTTTGACGCAGTTCCAAAGCATTAACATCCAACATCTCTCATTTTATTAATTTTCTTCGGTTGATTCCTCTTGATTGAGTTGATATAATTTTAAATGGTTGAAGTCTTTACTAGAACTGAATATCTCTATCCTATTTTTTGGGAAAGAAAGTTTTTGACTTTCTACTACTCCATCTTGATACAAAAAAAAGAAGAGGGAATCTTCCAAAGGAAGGAAGGAAGTAATCAATTTGTAAAAAATCGTAATTCATGAATGAATTGTGTGTATTTTCTATAATGTTATCCAATTTGGTACTGAAGAGCCTTAAGACAAGTGTCTTAAGGCGAAACATCGATGTATACCAGTGAGGGTGACAGTGTTCCATGTAAGTGCAATTTGTTACCATTCATTTCAAGTAGAACTCATGTGAATGATATCTGATTTTTCATTCCACAACGAATGTTTGAAATACAAACTGAGTAGAGAAAAGTATCTTCTGTATAATTCAGTGTTCATATAGAAGTATTTGTTTTGAAAGAATTTTTTTCTTTCGTGTAATTCAATGTTTATATGAAAGTAGCTGTTTCAGGAGGACTTTCTTTCAGTTTGTGTCTGAAAGTTACTTCTTTTCATGATCTACACATCCATGTATAGAGTTACTTATTTTTAAATTGATTACTTTTATTCCTTCCTTTCTTTGGAAGATTCCCTCATCCTTTTTTTTG
The DNA here is from genome assembly GCF_025532065.1 of Leptinotarsa decemlineata. Classification (NCBI taxonomy): domain Eukaryota; kingdom Metazoa; phylum Arthropoda; class Insecta; order Coleoptera; family Chrysomelidae; genus Leptinotarsa; species Leptinotarsa decemlineata. Next base: position 6,292,878 of record NW_027412694.1, on the reverse strand, counting down.
TATCAAGATGGTGTAGTAGAAAGCCAAAAACTTTCCCAAAAATTAATTACTCCTAAAAATATAACCCCTTCAACTCAACCCTATGTTTTGGGTAATGCATTTTTGAAAAGTTTCTGATATATAACAAGGATTTTTCACAGAAATTATGTGCAGAATATGGATATATTTTTGATAAATCAGTTTTCTCAAAATACCGGTTGTGTTTAAAATATAATGTAACGAATTAAAGAATTAACTGTCTTGAACAAATTTATTTTAACAATACTTCACTATCACAACTAATTTATTTACACCACTCAGTAACTAACGCTTAATTTATCTTCACCGTTTGTTAACCGCTTGATTCGCTTTCTTGGTACAGACTACTCTGTACTCTGAATAGCGACGTTTTTATATCGTCAACGAACGTTCCGGATCCCTCTGCAGATTTCGGGACCCATTCGGAGTTTTCGCGGTATGCGTCATGCGTTGGCTGACTGGGACACCAGTCAGGGCCGGCTTCAGATTCATTACATTGCCCATTACATTGCCGACGCCAAGGATGACGTTTCGCCCCGAAATGTCATCCTTGGCGTGTGTCGATACCTGTAGAACTCTCCATATTTGCACTGTGAAGTTCGATGGAAGTAACACTCCACAGTCTTTATGCTCGGTCGTGGAAGATGGTTACCACACACCAAAATCTGGATGCCGCTGGATCTGAAGATCGTTTCCAACATGCTTCTCACAATTCTCCAGTCCAGCCTGTCGAGCCCAGAGGCTAATTTCGGAATCGCCAACTCTACGAGATTCTGGTCGAGCATCGTCTCCTTCAGTCTAGTAAGACTCCTCCAGACATCTTCATAGGATGGTTTGTCTCGAGAATGCTTTTTGGTCACCAAGTAGAAGATGTTTCTCTGACCCTTCTTCAACTGTAGCACTCCTCCGACTTCTAGATTCTGTTCTCGTAATGTTTGAAGCTGACCGAATTTCTTGTTGAATACCACAGCGATGCCCTTGGACATTTGGAGATCCTCTGTCACGCAGTGCGCTAGGGCGTGATCAACTGGAACCTTGAAAAGGTCTCGTGTCTCTTCTCGAGTTACCCCATGTATGACCTTCTGTCTGTTCGAGTATAAGGACATGAATTGCTGGAACGTCATTTCATCCTCTGGTGGTCTGAGGGTGCGAACTTGGTCGTGATTTCCAGCATAAGGAGCCAGGCTTTCCTCGAGGTGGCTTATGGATTCGGTAGACGAGGTCATTAATCTTTTTCATGATTTTGTATGGACCTTCTCACGAGTTCCGCAACTTCGGTGATAAACCACGGCGGCGCTTAGGATTGTATAGCCAAACTAGGTCACCGATTTCGAATCCTCCAGCATTCGCCTTGATGTCATAGGCCTCCTTCATCCTATCGCTGGCACTCCGAATGTTCAGACGGACTCGTTCATGAATATCGTCAATTCTCTGCCGAAGCTTGCTGACATAGTCTTCACCCGCAGTGTCTTGTTCTGGAGGCGTCCCAAATTTTAGGTCGCAAGGAAGTCGCAGCTCTCGTCCCATTATAATACTGGCAGGGGTTTGGCCGGTTGACTCATGCACTGCAGAACGATAAGCCAGCAGGAACAGGTAGAGGTATTGGTCCCAGTCTCTTTGATGGTCAGAGACTACCTTGGACAAGTGGCGGTTTATAGTCCTATTCATTCGTTCCACCATTCCATCGGACTGTGGATGTAAGGCTGTGGTTCTGGTCTTTCGAATGTCCAACAGTTTACATATTTCTTGGAACAGGTTGGACTCAAAATTTCTGCCCTGGTCCGAATGCAGCTCCAATGGGAGACCGAATTGACATATCCATTCCTTTACCAGGACGTCAGCGACGGTAAAGGCTTCCTGTTTGGGCAGGGCATAGGCTTCTGCTCACTTGCTGAAGTAGTCCATGGCTACCAGGATGTATTTGTTCCCATGGTGGGACTCTGGGAACGGGCCGGCGATATCGATGGCGATTCTCTCGAAAGGACTACCCACGTTATACTGGCGCATTGGAGCTTTCGGTCGTATCCTAGGTCCGTTACTGGCAGCGCATACAGTACACTTTCTGCACCAGTCCTTGACGTCGGCTTGACAATTAACCCAGTAAAACCGTTGTCTTACTTTCTGGAGGGTCTTCGTTACTCCCAGATGCCCTCCAGTGACTCCATCATGGATTTCTTTGAGCACCTCCCGTCGTCTGCTCCTGGGTACCACTGTCTGGTGCCTTTCTTCTGCACCGTCTTCAGACTCCAACACCCGCTTCAGAACTCCGTTTTCCAAAGTAACGGAGTTCCATTGTGCTCAGTAGGACTTAACCGCTGGCGAATAACCTGCTACCTCCTGCCACGTTGGTCTTTGATTACTTTTCTTCCATCCGATGACTAAACCAAGATCTGGGTCTTCCTCTTGGTCTTCCTTGATCTTATCATCCTTCCAGTTGTCGTCTAGAGCTGTGGTTCTACAAATAGCTGCCTCCTTCTCCTCTGCTCGTCGACAATGTGAGCAGTCATCGGGGCAAGGTCTCCGTGATAGGGCATCTGCGTTTTTATGGCTAGTCCCAGCTCGATGTTCTATTTCGAAGTCAAATTCTTGTAATCTCTCAATCCAGCGCGCTACTTGGCCCTCGGGATTTTTGAACTGCAGAAGCCATTTGAGAGTTGCTGTAGAAATGCTTTACACCTTTGACTACGGCCAACAGCTCTCGCCTGGTGACACAGTAATTACGCTCTGGTTTACTGAGCGTTTTGCTGAAGTAGCCAATAACTTTCTCCTGTCCATCCTGGATTTGAGAAAGGACTGCTCCAAGTCCCACGTTGCTGGCGTCCGTATCCAAAATGAACTTTCCGTCAGGTAAGGGATAGCTCAAAACGGGAGCGTTGATCAAAGCTGTTTTCAGCTTCTTGAATGAGTCTTGGCATTCCTCAGACCACTGGAACTGGATCTGCCCTTCTGTGAGGCGAGTCAAGGGTTTGGCGATGTTGGCAAACGCCAGCACATATCGGCGGTAGTAGGTGCATAAACCAAGGAAGCTCCGAAGCTGATGTATGTCTTTTGGAATGGGCCAATCCTTAACTGCTTTGATCTTTTGTTCGTCTACCGCCACTCCTTCCCCAGAGACAACGTGGCCAAGGTAACGAACTTCTTTCTGGAACAGATGGCATTTCTTGGGACTCAGTTTTAATCCAGAACTCCTCAGACGCATGAACACCTCCTCCAGGTTTTTCAAATGATCGTCGAACGATTTTCCGACCACGATTATATAGTCGAGATACACTAGACACGTCTTCCATGAGAGCCCTTTGAGAACCGTCTCCATCAATCTCTCGAAGGTCGCTGGAGCATTACAAAGCCCGAATGGCATAACCGTGAACTGCCACAATCCTGAGCCGATGGTGAAAGCTGTCTTTTCTCGATCTTCTGTGGTCAATTCAACTTGCCAATATCCACTCTTCAAATCCAAGGTCGAGAAAATTGTGGAGCCGGCTAACGTGTCTAGGGTGTCGTCGATTCTTGGAAGAGGGTAGCTGTCTTTCTTTGTCACGTGATTTAGTTGGCGATAATCCACGCAGAACCTTGTCGAGCCGTCCTTCTTATTCACTAACACGACTGGGGAAGACCAGGGGCTGTCAGAAGGTTCGATGACTCCTCCTTTTTCCATATCGCTGACTATCTTGTCTGCCTCTTCTTTCTTCGCAAGGGGGAGTCTTCTAGCTGATTGCCGGATTGGTCGGGCATTCCCAGTGTCGATTCTATGCTGAACCACATTCGTTCTGCCGCCATTTCCTTCTCCAATGTCGAAGATTTCCTGGTACTTCTTGACTAACTCTCTCAGTGTTGATCGGTGAGTTGGTAGTATGTCCTTGGAGGAAATGTCAATCAGCTTCTCCAATTCTTCAGGCAAGTTGTTGCCTTGGCTAACAGAACTGCGTACACTCCGTATCACAGAGGAAATGGACGAACAGTGCCCCAGAATGGTTCCTTTCTTCAAGGTCACGGGAAAGTAGTTGACATTCATGACCCTGACTGGCACAACTTTATCAACACGCAACAGGGTCTTCCCCAGTGCGATTCCTCGTCCAATTTTCTCATCGTGTAGCTTGGGCTCGAACATTACCACCTTGCCGCTGCTCGCACTTCCGTCCCAGCGAGCCTCCAGGATGGTTTCAGCCCTTTCCGGTACGCACACATCTTCAGCCAACAGGACCTGATCGTCTCTTCGTTTCTTCCATGAAGCACCAACTCTTCTCCGCCGACACGTAGGACGCCGTCATGGAAATTCAGCTCGAACCCTCTGGAATTCATTATGTCCATTCCAATGATTGCGTCGTCCTCGATGTCCGCCACCAATGCATGATGTTTCAATTTAGTGCTGCCCAACACCAATTCAATTGGTAGTTCTCCAATTACAGTGGCTGGCTCCCCTGTTGCGGTGCGTAGCTTCCAGCTTGACGGTTCAATTTTTGCCGGTGTTTTGGCAAAGGTTGGCCCGAGAATGGTTCTCGTCGCACCTGTATCTAGCAGCATGGTGCAAGGCTCGTTGTTGATGAGGCCGTCTACGAAAACACCTTTGTCTTGTCGTTGGAGAACGGCAACATATGCGTTTTTTACGGGGGCTTGCTGGGTACAGGTCGACGATTGCCCCTTCTCATCGACCCCCTCTAGTTTTCCTGATTTGGTGTCGATTCTTTGAAAGCTGGACATTTGCTACGCACATGTCCAATTTTCCCATAGTTCCAGCATCTTATATTTTTCCTCTCAGGCAAAACTTCTTTCATTACTTTTCTGATAGTGGCCTCAATATCTGCAGGCACTTGTCCATCTTCCCCGATAGCTCGAACTTTGCTCTGACTCTTGCAGGATTGTTTTGCAGCTTCAAACTCCAGAGCGCTTGCCAGTGCATCCACGAGATATTTGGGATGAGCTAGCGTCAAGGCCTGTCTCGTTTCTTGGTCGCGAAGTCCATCCAAGAATGCTTGAACTGCTAACCGCTCCATTACATTTTTGGGTGTAGCAGGATATGCCAGACGGACCAATCGAGCTATGTCGGCTTCAAACTCCTGTAGGGATTCTCCTGATTTCTGGCAGCGGTTCTTGAGCTGTGAATGGTAAACGTGCTCTAGGTGGGCCTGTCCATACCGCAGTTCAAGATGCTTTACAAGTTGGTCATAGTCTTCCTGTTCCTGGGCCGTGAGGGTTTGCAGGATATTCGTTGCTTCTCCACGCAACGTCAATGTTAATGCTACCGCCTTTTCTCCTGCATTCCATCCATTCGCTCTGGTCGCAGCTTCAAATTGTCGGCGGTAATTTGCCCAAGGAGTTTTTCCGTCGAACTGGGGCGGCTTCATGGAGAGCTTTCCTGGTTCAAAACTGAGTTTGACATCTTTCAGTTCCAGAATTGAGTTTTCAGTAACCGTTTCTGTGGGGTGGGCAGAATTAACAATTTGGTTTTGCAACTTGCTAATTGTTTTTTTCATATTGCTGATTTCTGCCTCGAATTCGCCTTTGATTTCATTGCCTAACTGTTTTCCCATTTTCTTCATTTCTGCTCCGATTTCATCTTTGATCTCCCCTTTGATTTCCTCCCTGATTTTGTCTATCTCTGTCTCGATGGTTCCTATCCTCTCTTCGAGTAGGCTTGCCACACTACAAAGCTCTTTCTTCAAGCCTTCTGCATTTTCTAGAAGTTCTTCCTTCAAGCACTTCGAATTTTCCAGAAATTTCTCCTCCAGACTCACCGAATTTTGTTGAAGTCCATCGAGTTTGCTCATTATTGAACTCCAATCACCCCCAGAAACTTCGAATAAATATATTTCGGGATCTTCTCCTGATTCAATCAAGTTGTCCCATAGTCTCTTCTGGTGTACTGATTTTTTTCCGGAGGAATCTAGTTCTCTCTCCTCCAATTCTTGCTTCAATTCGGCGACTTCCAAGTCCACTAGGCGCACTTTTCTTGAACACATTTTATCTCTTACTGTCTATTTTACTCAAAACTGAATATGTCCACTGATTTAATGGAGTCCGAAACACTTATTAATTTTCACAGTTTATATTTCAGTTTATATTTCCGTCTTCCGGTACTGTCCGCTTCGCGAAACACAATGAATCACCAGTCTATCTGCGCGAAAGTGCAAAAGTTTTACAGTCAATTTCACTGTGATACAAAAATTGTCCACCAAGCGCTCACAAATTTATTTTGAAAATCCACTTCTGATCACCAATTGTAACGAATTAAAGAATTAACTGTCTTTAACAAATTTATTTTAACAATACTTCACTATCACAACTAATTTATTTACACCATTAATTTATCTTCACCGTTTGTTAACCGCTCGATTCGCTTTCTTGGTACAGACTACTCTTCGGGACGAATAGCGACGTTTTTATATCGTCAACGAACGTTCCGGATCCCTCTGCGGATTTCGGGACCCATTCGGAGTTTTTGCGGTATGCGTCATGCGTTGGCTGACTGGGACACCGGTCAGGGCCGGCTTCAGATTCATTACAATAATTTACAAGTGTTATTTACTACAATTTTTTTTTTTTGATGACTAAAGGATATTTCTCCTGAAATAACCTTTTTCCCCACTCAGAAAATTCCGACTGGGTTAAAACACCCAGTAAAAGTACAGTTTTGTATTTGGAAGTTTAATAATTAATATTTTCAGCTGTGAATTGGCGCAGTGGAAGCGCGCCCGACTAACGATCGGAAGGTTGGGAGATCGATCCCAACCTCGACCAGATATTTTTCTCGAGAGATTTTATCTAGTTGAAGCTGGGATGATTCTGCAACGTTACATGGCTGACGGACTGCGAATAGCCATGATGCTCCCTAGGTAGCTCGGGGAGTTATTTACATTGCCTATTCAGGACATGAAGTTAATGACCAATGCAGTTGATGCCGATGATACCCAATAACAAAAAAATATTATCTTTCACATTATCACCTTTTCGCAAATATTTTTATTAGGGGAGATACTTCACAGAAATCACAACTGATTTCCTGTTTATTTTCCTTAATGAAGTCAAAATTGGAGAAACAGAATAAAATTCGTTATTTGATTTTGTCGAATTTCAAAATGAAACATTTGTGTTGAATGGTTGAGAAGTAGAAAAGTTTTCTTTGATATTATCAGGTGTGGAATGCAATTTATTTTCAAATTAAGTATAACAAAAAGTTTCATTTTCACTAACTGCTGACACATTCCCTTTTGGTATACATTTCACGTCAATTTTGTCAAATAAACATTGTTCCTACGATTTTTTCTGTTTCTCAAGTTGGGGTATTGACAGATTTTGGAATAAATTTTTACTTTCAAGAGTTTGCAGTGATTTAAAGGAAACACGCAGAAAATGCTAATTGAGATATTCAACTATTTTACTACTGGAAACTTGGTAGTTCTTTCCGACATTGTTTCATCGAAGTGAAATAAATAACGTTGCTTACCTGCAGAGGGTTAGATTCTTCCATTCCCGCCACCCCGTTAAAATGACAGGGAACACAAAACTATAGGCGTTTTTTGGCGCTCATGTATTTAAACGTATTCGTCTGTTTCAAATACATTCATTCTTGCGTTGAAACAATGACGTCACATCAATTATGATTTGAACGTCTTCACGATGATTCAAAACTAGCGTGAAGTTGGTTTTGTAACGAAATTTGACGTTACGCTAAGTCAGTTGTCAATTTCTGCTTTATTTTAATCGTTATAGTTTATAAAGTGCTGAAAACTTTTTATCAAATAAATAAATAAATAAAGCTGGTAAATTATTGTATGCACAAATCCGATTCTAATTGAGATTAGGGAAAATTGGAAAGTTTGTTTGTATTGGTCGGTAGCCGGGTGGTTCGACGTGTGTGCTTTGTTCACTCAGTCAATCAGCCGATATCTGAGTCGATGGTTCAAGTCCCAGGCTGAACGCTCGATTTTCACCTGCTATCGTCCAACCCGTGTTAGGAATCACACGTTAAAAGGTAAAACTTCGTTAGTCCTCAGCTCGCACAAGTTTCCACTTCTGTGGGTTGTCGTTCATAGGGGTGTGATAGCTGGTTAACGAAAAAAATATTTTAAACAATAACAACATATTATTGAATTTGAATCATTCTATTGTGGAGAATCTTATTATTAATGACGTCACTACGAATCATTTTTGAATACACGCTCGAATACGATTAAACGCCAGAAAACACCTCTAGTTTTGAATCATGAGGAATACGTTTCAAATCATAGTTGATGTGACATCATCATTTCAACGCCAGAATGAATGTATTTGAATCACAGACGAATACGTTTTGAATACATGAGCGCCAGAAAACGCCTCATTTAACACAGGGAAGGGGTCCGGGCATCTCTATCTATTTTTGTTTCAAACAAATGTCAAATGTCAATTTCAAATAATCAAAACATTGAAAATGTTCAATGAGTAGTGTCGAAATTTAATTAAAATTCTTCATATCACAACATAAATCACTATGAGTCGGCCGATGTGTCTATTGTTTAGATTTAAATTCAGCAGAGTTCATTTACATTTTAGAAAAATTTCCTCCAGAGGATTTTCACTTATCAATAAATCGTATTTTCCAAATTATAACCTCAAAATCGCAAAAATGAATTTCCATTCAAGTGCTCCTTGCAAAAAAAAATATTTATCAATAATGAAAATATTTATGCCTATGATATTATCACTAAAGATTACGAACAACAGCCACCAGTCAATATTGATCATGAGGTCACTACTCTTGATGAATTCAATACTATACTTAATCAGAACTGGAAAGAATCATCTTCTTCAAACATCGTGAAAGCTTTCATGAGTACTCAGAAATTTTGTTTTTCCAACAATATAACACTATCAGACAGTCGATTTGATAATTTGGTTGATGGTCTGATGGATAACTGTGAAAAACTCAGTGATGATGAACTTATTAATCTCCTGTATTCTATTTCTGACTTTCCTTCTTGTGAAACTTACCATTCTCACAATTTTCATGATATATGGAGCTGTTTGGATGACATTTGTTGTTGGAAAATGACTGACTGGAGTGTAGATACATGTTTTATTGTAGCTAATGCTTGGTACAAACTGAATTTAGGTGAGACAGTCTGAAGGTGGATTCATGTGTCAATCTTAAGTCATTAGGTTGTAAGAGTTCATGTTTTCTATTTGTTACGACTAAAAACTGATGACTCTTGTATTTAAAACCAATAATCTTTAAGACTTATTTCACCACTTGAAACTCACAACTGGTGCATGATTCCACCTTGATTGAATTTTACCCTTATTTATTTTTGAATGGTTGTAGGTAGAATTTGCGATTTTATTTTTGTACTCATTGATAGATTTGTCAAAAAAGCTGACAGATTGAGTAAAGGACAGCTTGTGAACATGTTCTTTTACTTTAACCTTTGCCGCAAACGAGCAGTAGATTTTGAATATGAATTCGCTCTAGAAAAATTCGTCAAATACATGAGTGCAGATGAAATGGCTATTGTGGCTATGGGTTACTTCAAAACAAAAACTAAAATAAAGTTGTTACCTATTATGGAAGCAATGATACAAGAAGTAATTATCAACAGTAAATCTATTCATGAAATTTCGTTAACTGCAATTTTAAAGGTAACTTTATTCATATAGTAAAATAATTTTTCATTCGATTTTATTTTCATAATGGTAAAATGAAATGAATAAAGAGAATATATGCAGGGAATTCAAATAAGTTGTGTAAAATGTGTTTTCCGTTAACCAGCTATCGTACCCCTATGAACGACAACTCTCAGAAGTCGAAACTTGTGCGAGCTAAGGACTAACGAGGTCTTATCTTTTCACGTGTGATTCCTAACACATTATTATTCCATAATAAATAAAAAAAATTACATTCAATGAATGATAGGAGTAAAAGTTGCATTATTTTTAATGAAACTTGTATTTCACAGTTTTTTATATTTTAAGGGGCTGTTCAATTATACTTTTTGAAAATACTTTTTCATCATCATCATACTTTATCATTGACTGTTTACTGATATTATTTTTTCAATAGTGAATTGCCTTATTTTATCACAAATTAAACTTGTTTCAGGTATTGCGTCTATCAAAACCTATAAAATTGTCCAATGAAGTCAGTCATATGTTAGATGTTCTTCAACATGAAATACACCGTCTTTCAGAATTGTGCTGTCTCCACATAGCACTCATGGGTACTGGTGTTCAAACCTATCACGAAACCTCTCTTCAAAAAGCATCTCAGAAAATAGCATCAAATATTACTGATAAAGAAAAAATTCGTTTGAAGGACATTGAACGCATTTTAAATGCACTCACAATGTTCAATTGTGATCCTAAAACCAATCCTGATATTTATGAATCAGCATTCATAGAATTACATAAACAAAACCGGATAGAAGAAAGAATCAAATATCCTAGATGCTTACCTTGTGCTCTGAATTATTTTAGCTTGAGAAATATTTACTCATATGAACTAATGGACAGAATCTTAGATTCAGAATTTATTGAAGAGAGCTATGGAAAAGGTGCAAAAATGTTGGGAAGAGAACTATTTTCTTTAGATTGTTCAATAGAAATAGAGTGTCCCGGATATAAAGGTAACAGATTACCACTAAACTTGAAATATAAAGGTGCCAAGTGGCTGACAGATTTTGCTCCAGCACATGATCAGTGGAAGAAAAAAACAGCAGCCGATAAATTATTTTTAGATACAGCAGACACTGTTAAACAGGTTGTTGGAGATGACAGTTTTATGTTCATACAGCATATTCTTCCACATTTTGCTAAAGCAGGTCAGTACAGTTTGTTTCGTTCAATGTGTGATGTAATAAAATTCAAATCTAATATATCTCCTTAAAATAGGATATCAAACCAGAATCATAATTTCCAACACCAACATTCAACAAATAATAAATGAAAACATGTAGGTAATCATTTCATGAAAAGCTGAAAATCTGTTCAGTCACCTCCTCTTATCATTACTTTTCATTTTAATATCCTTTAGTAAACTCACAGGCTATATCACATATCAGCCAAGTATCTTGGCAATATTCCTTTTGACACGTTTTTCACTGAGTTAGCGTCTTCAGGAGATGAAGCCTTGCCCCAATTCAGAGATCTTGATAACCTGAATAATATTGAGAATCCTATATCATTATTACAGTATGAAAGTGTAAGGCCCTCTTTGATTATTCTATACAACTTTCTAATATTGATTTTCCTCATTAATAAACGCTCTACTAATTTCTGTAAAAATATTGAGAAGTTTTTATGCATTATTTCTGATAGGTAATGAAATTAGTTTATTACATACAATATATGGCAAAAAGTTGTAGTATAATAGTCTTATTGCTATATAAAAAATAAAACCATAACTGCTGGAATGGGACCAGATACCTACAAATTCAAACAAAAGATCAAAAGAATACCTACTCATGACGATATAGTTCAAGACCTGAATAAAGAATCACTTTGTTAATGGGAGTCGTGTATTTCTACAATACTCTCCAACTCTTCTTTAAATATGCTCTATTAACAAGGTTTTTACATTTTGATCAATATTTCATCTACATTTGAATTGCAATTGTAGTTTTTACAGACAATAAGCACTATATACTAACGTAAATGTTTACATTTATGGTTTTTCTTTGGGAAATGATAATTTTATTTGTATATTATTCATATTTATTTAGAAAATGTAAAAGATACTTCTTTCTATAAGTAGCATTGCTTTTCCATTTCTTAAGTCTGATATTCACCCATTTTATTCAAACAAATACTGTTCTTGGAACTTTTCTAAACATATATATATTGAGAATTTCAAGAGGAGTATTATTTTCATTTTGAAATATTTCTGTTATATTCAATTCTTCAGACATCAGATAAATTTTTTGGTAAACAGGTATATTGAAAAACTTGAACATTTATGAGCCATAATAAGTAGCTACTGGTTTTTTATAATTTAAACTATTCATACATAAGGCTGAGTCAGTTTTCATTTTTTCATTATTTTCAAATAACTGTCTTAGTGGCTGAATTGGAAATTAGTAGTATTTCCTAGTGCATATTTGTATTTTAGGAACCCAGAACTGTAGGAACATTATGTTTTACATAATATTTTTTTCAAAAATAAATTCGTATTTATAATCTGCCCTCAGAAAATCGGACAATACCTTGATCAATAAATTCGCCTTTTTCAAAAAACCTAACCTAACCTAACGTTTTATAATATGACAGAGTTGAATAGTAGTAGCATGGTCTGTTCAAAAAATTTGATTTTTGTTAACCAACTGTCGCCCCCCTACGAACAACAACTCTTAAAAGTTGAAACATGTGTGAGCTAAGGATTAACGAGGGCTTACTTTTTAATGTGCGATTCCGATCTTGTTAGCGTTATTAATTGATTTTCACAATGGTTGAATTGAAAATCTCATATATTTTGGAAATTGATTGAAACAGAAAAAATCAACGAAAACATTTTCAAATCATCTATATGTATTCATATTTTATTGGATATTGTAAATAAGTTCTCACATATACCCAATACAAGTTGTAGATATGTGACGAAAATCAATAAATGCAGAAATGTTATGTATATTAAGAGGTATCGTTGTTATTTGGGTATAGCAATTCAAGATGTAACTTTCGTTTTTGAAAAACTATAAACTTAATTAGGACATATGAATTAGTTTTTATCCTATCATGTTGCAACATTTCTGTTAAAATTCACTTCGTTTTTTTCAGATATAATACTCTGCAGAGATAGAACTGGACAATTTGTGAAACCCATTGGTTTTGAAAATTATGTTTTTGGTGATGTAATGTTTCCTTTCAACAATGGTCATTTGAAATGGTTCGCCATTGTTGTGTTGACCTGGAATAATACTATGAAATGTGGTAATGCTTACATGCCTCTTGGAAATATGCTCATGAAGAAGAGACAATTGGAGAAAATGGGATACAATCCAGTGTTTGTTTTCTGGAATGAATTTTTAGATCTATCTAGTGAAATGCGATACAAATATGTAAAAAGTAGAATAGGAAAATAAATATTTGAAACCAAATAATATTTTAAAGTTATTTTGAAGTGACTTTATGTTAAACTGAACACCCCTATATATTAAGTATTTAGGGATTGATATCAGTTTCAATTCGATTTGTGAATGTTACACAGACAAATTGAGATAGAAGCATTTCTTCTGCTTGGCCCAATTTTCAAATAGTCAATAGCAGTGGAGTTTTGATGTGGAACGAATTTAACCAAAATTACCTCATCTACACAGTGGGACTATAAAAAACATTTAGAGATGTATCGCTATCTCCAACTTGGTTGCATTTGTTAATAAAAGTTTCTTGTAGTTCTGGTGTTTTATAAAGCAATTTTTGTTTGAAGGTGTACCTACCACACTTGAGACGTTATGCTATTTGAAAGTTTTTTTCAATCTGTATGTTGAATTAGATTGGAAAAACTAGAATCAAAAAATTTCAAAACAAAAATGTTATGTTCTGTAACGAATATATAATAAAAAATTCACCATCTGAATAGTGGGTTTTTGAATTTAAATGCGTGAATTGCATAGTCCACTATTAACATCTAACACTGTTAAAACTTGAAAAAAAACATCTGATCTTGTGTTTTTCAAAACGAATATTACTGTCTCAAGTATTTCTGAAATTGTTATTGAAGGAAAGACATCCGTAAATCTTAAATTTCAAAGTTCATTATAAACTTGTGCCTAACAAAAATCAGTATTTTCTTATGACTTACTAGTTTCGATTTGAGATTGCTACTTTATTCAATGGGCAGCTTTGACAATTTGTTCATCACATGTAACTGATTTGAATTAAAATTTCGAATCCACAGTCGTACCTAGTAAGTGACCTTCACTAATCTGAAAAAAAAATAGTAATATAGGTATTACTAAAAGTTATCTCATATTTTTACATCTGCATAAAGTTGTCCATTACAAATGTTTATTTTTTTTATTATGGAAGCTTACAAAAGTCCCTGAAAAAGTTAATAAAGACTTCAATGTTATTATATGAAGATCAATTTCAAAAGTAAATTCATAAGTTAACTTTCCTTAAGTAGAAATAACTATTTTAAGAGCTTACTAACTGAAATGTATTGTTAAAGACATACAGCATTATGATTATATTTGAATAAGTATAACAAGATGGTATTCAAAATTCAAATAAACTTCATAATTGACGGATTTGATATTTGAATAATAGATAACCTCAATTGCCTTTTTGGGATGTCATTTGATAGGCGTCCAAACTCTATTATTTTAAGTTTTATTCCAATAATACTTTTTATATTAATACATAATAAAGTTGTTGAAAGATTTCAGTAGTCAAAAATATATTTGAGAATATTTGATTTTTTCAACTGGGCTATAGCAAAATTATAATTACCTAATAGTCATCTCAGATGGCTGTGTTTGAATATGTGTATGAATTTGTTTACTGTAAACAGAAACTCAATTTTAGTATTTTTTCTTTAAAAATCATTTTAAATGGACAAGACTCGTGAAAAAGTGTTTCGCCGTAAAGGTAAGTACCAGTATAATTCATATTTTGAGAGAAATATTTCTACCTCACATATAAAAGTCAATATATTTTCATTTTGACAATACTCAGTCAAAGTGACGTTTTCTCATCTGATTAAAAGATAAGACACTGAAAATATATTATGAAATTTTTGTGTTCCCAAGATATTTTGAGGTAAACAGATGATGTGTCTCGAAAATAAATAGTACCTACGATGGCCAAAATAACTGTTTGATATATCTCCAAGATATATTGGCTGACAGCGGATCTTCTCCAGAATATATAAAAAAATTGTGATGTGAGTAAAAGAACCTAATATTTCGGAATTTATTTCAATATGAGAGCAAAGAAAATTCTTTTCTCAACGATTAATTTCAAATTTACCTATATAAAAAATACTGTGTCATCTAATTGACAGGTTCACTATGAGAGGTGTAAGGTTAGGACTTAGAAACAATAAGTAAAATTAGAAACATCATATTCTGTAGTAATAATCCCAAACAGTAGTAGATTTCAATAGCATAATTAAATACAAGTTTATTCCGTGATATCTAATGCGCATTCAGCATTTGAAAGATTTTTGATTTACCGTTGGTTGACTAAAAATGAGTTTAAAATATCACTGAATAAACTAACTTGTCTGAACTTATACAAATCATGTGTAGTCATAACTACAAGTCCAAATTCCAAAATACGGCATACCTAAAGCAACAGAGAGGTTAATAGATTAACCTATATGACTGTTAAAAACCAAAGAGGTCAATCTGTCGTTTGCATTTGACTGAATTTGTTACAGGACTGATTATTATTATGGAGAATATTCTTTTAAAGAAACGATATTATTCAAGCAAAGCATATTTCGCAATTCGAAGTCGAAGTTGCTAAATAGAACCTCTGAAGTAAATTTCATCCAACATAAATACGGCTCTCGCACACCAGAACTTCAACACTCTTCTCGACGTCCGTTTTAGCAACAAAGTTGGCGTTCTGGTCTGTGAAAGTACATATTCTGTTGGATTCAAAGTCAAAAATTCGAAAAAAGAATTTGAATATCTCCAGAACTGTTCATAGTACGATAAAATTAATTACCTACTATACCATATCTCTGTTAGAAACTATATGTTAAAGTCACAATGTCAAAGTAACAATGAAATAAGCTATTCACCTCATTTATCCTTCAAATTTTCTAAAAAAATATATAAATTCAACGTTGAAAAATTGTATTTGCAATTTTACGTGCAGCCCTGCAGTTGTGGGAAGCTGGGAATGATTTCATTCAGTAGGTTCTTAGTTGACAATAAAATGGGTATTTCAAGTCTAAATGAGAATGAATGAAAACAACAGGAGTTTGAGAAAAATATAAATGGGCGTTTAGGAAAATTATACTGATGTTCACCTATCTACTGGATGCACAGTCGATTTTCTGGGAAAGGCACCACCCACTATTCCCATCCACAATACGGGAAATTACTTTTCGACAACGTCTAGTCAGGTGAATTTTGAAACAGCTCAATATCAACAAGGCGTCTGGTCCTAATGAATTGCTCGTCATCGTACTTAGAAAGTGCGCAAATGAACTCGCATCAGTATTTTGCAGATTTTTCAACCTGTCTTACAAGGAAGGGGGTTTTCCTTCTTATTGAAAGATTGCTCGCGTTCAGCCTATTCCCAAAAAGGGCAAGAAAAATCTTCCAAATAACTATAGGCCAGTCGCTTTGCTGTCAGTGATATCAAAAATCATGGAGAAATCCGTAAAATATCATATCCTCAAATATTTGGAAGGCTTTATGATCTTGATCGATCTTCAATATGGCTTTCGGAAACAAAGATCAAAAAGCGACCTTCTATGGTATGTCACCCATATTTGGATTACGCAATCGATAAATATAGAGAGTCAAGATATGTTGCGCTTGATATTTCTAAGGCATTTGGCCGTGTGTGGCATGAGGATGCTATGGCTTGTAAGATCTTTTTTGTGTATGGCTCTCCAGCTTCCTGAAAGAACGTTCCCTGCAAGTGGCCGTCGATGGATATCTCTCGAATACTTTAACCATCAACGCTGGTGTTGCTGACGACAGCACGACAGTTACCTCGTAATTCCATTTGGATTCCAGGACATCGGGGGTGGATGCACATCCTCACCGGTAGCAGGAATGAGGATCTAAAACTGATTTCGAATTGGGGTGAATATAACCAGGTTCAATTCAATGCCACAAAAACCCAGGCATCGGTTTTCTCCATAAAGATAAATGTCTCCGTACCGGATATAATAATGACAGTACAGACAATTTCGTTTTCTGCTTTGAAAAGTTTGTTGGGGGTTAAAAGGGACACCAACGTGTCTTGGCACTGGTCGCTGGAATTGCAAAGGCTGCTTCTCAAAAGCTTGGAACACTGTTCCGAACCAACTCAGACCGGACCTTCTTCGGAATATTGCTCTCATGTATTGAGCTCCGCCCTTAAGCATACCCTGAAGCTGTTGGATTCCATCCAGAAAAAAGCCATTTGCCTGATTAGAGACACGAACATCACTTGCAACCTTAGTCTGGAACATCGAAGAAAGGTTGGAGATTTGTCTCTCTTTTATAGATACTTTCACGGGAAGTATTCAAGTGACTTGGCACATTCGATTCCACCAAGAACGATGTATATCAGGAATACGCGACGGACTGTGGCTGCTCATCGTTTTGAGGTACACTGAGAACACCTCGAACTTCACTGTTCAAGAACTATTTCATTTGGAGAATTGCGTTCATGTGGAATAAACTTCCTGCGGACGTTTTTCCAAATGAATTTAATGTCCAGCGATTCAAATTCAATGTGAATCACTATTTTCGCACAGGCACCGCTCTTAGAAGTCCTTAAGGATTTTCCTGTGGTGCTTGTGTTCTTGAAAAAAATCTATGTAAGTGGATATATTTTTCATATTTGTTCATATCTTTCAATTGATCTATAGTGCATTTTTTAATGATTGACCCAGAGGTGAAAAGTCATAGAGTTCATTGAACATCGGTGAGAACGAAAATGGAGTAGTTCTTTGCAATATGAAAGACCTTATTGGCAAGTAAGAGAAGATTGGGATATCAATATATCTTCTGTTGAAGCTCAATTCAATCAAATAACGAAGTGTCAGTGTATTCTCAGAAAAACAGCTATGGTACATGAAGGGATGAGTATTTCTTCCATTCAAGGAATTATCAGATCCGTGATGAAAAATGAAACAATCATTTATTATTAACCTTACACTGCCGATCCTCCTGGGGTTGGAAACAAAGTCTCTACAAGGGTTCTGGGAAGGGTTGCAAAGCGCCAGTTGAAATTAATGTTAAAAAATCTTATTGGTAAAATGATAATTGAAGGACTTTGAAAGCTGGCACAAATTAATAATATATATATATATATATATATATATATATATATATATATATATATATATATATATATATATATATATATATATATATATATACGTATATATAATTAGATATTTTATCGAGTGTGCATGATATAAATCAAAAATGAAAAATTCGTGGATACAGCACTCCAAACAGGGGGGCAAACCGCGGACACGTGTTTCTGGCTTTTGGCCTCATCAGCGCGGTGCAGCCAAGTGTGAAGATGGGCAACACTTGTTTGCCGAAAGCAGGAAACAACACAAACGCACGGAGTCAACAACAGGAGCCAACCGCACATTTGTGGTTCCAGTTAGAAGACCTAGAATTCCCAGGCTACATCTAACACGACCACGTAGGCAGCTATAGCTACCTGCGTGACATCCGGGTCCAGGATATGAATACAATTAGAGATTTTATCGAGTGTGCATGATATAAATCAAAAATGAAAAATTCGTGGATACAGCACTCCAAACAGGGGGGCAAACCGCGGACACGTGTTTCTGGCTTTTGGCCTCATCAGCGCGGTGCAGCCAAGTGTGAAGATGGGCAACACTTGGCTGCATATATATATATATATATATATATATATATATATATATATATATATATATATATATATATATATATATATATATATATATGAAGTATGCACCTGTTTTCATTAATCATCCCTCAGATCCGTATTTGCTACATCCAAAATTAAACGGTTTTCTACATTGAGGCAATTTTTCTGTTTGCTTAGTATTTGGGCTATTGACGAACATGTCAACTTGCACAAGTAGGAATGAAATATTTCAAAACTTCAGAAGTAATTGGTGGCTATTCTGATTTTTTAAATCAAAAAGTATCCAAACTTAACACTTTCAAATTCAAAGAGCAACATTTTCTTTTAGGTTGGTGGCCAAAATTGATTCACTAAGAGCTTCATTAAAAAATAATGACATAAACTGCTTTCTGCGATAACGTCAACGGTCTAGGGATGACCAGATAAAAATATTGTCCAAATATTATTTGCTAAAGTAAATCTATTATTCTTTACATTTATGGGCAAATTTGTCTTCGGTATCAGAATTATTTTTGGAAAACTTTTCTGATATTTAGGGGCTTGAAATTTCATGTTTTCTAAAATAACGTATTCATAGGACATACCTACATATTGGTTCATAAAAAATTCCTGAAAATATTTTTGATACTAATTAGCAAAAGTTAAATCAACAAGAAATCGTGATCTATCAGAAAAATATTTCATGTAATCGACAATTTCCTTTTGCTTTTGTAACAAACAAATTTTATATCCTCTCAAGTGACCTTTTCAGATAGCGTAACAAGGCTTCCTAAAGTGTATGAAAACGGACGAAAGGATGCACCTCGTCCTAGAAGTAGAAGCGTTTTTACAAGTTCTCATGCTAGCGATGATTTACAACCTAGAGATGTAGTTCGATATGAGGGACCCACCCCTAGGCCCCCGTTCGTGCCAAAACCAATTATCGTTAAGAATTACTTCTCGGAAGATTATAATGTAAGTATATTTTATGAAATTAATTCTAGTACCTACACACATGCCGGTATGTGAATTTTTGATATTATCCGACTTTGAATTTAACTTATTTCAGAGACACAAACAAATATTTCAAAGAAATGATTGAAAAACACGGAAAATTACTGTTTCACCAACTCAATATGAATTATGGAATAAATAAAGTCCGCAACAAAAGGAAGTTTTCTTTTGGGATAGAGAGAAAAAACTTTTTTCATTTTGCCATGTGCTACCCTAAACCTGCCAAATTTGAACTTTTTTCGAAAATCTCTAAAAAAACCTTTTTATTTCGAAAAATACCGAAAAAAGTTTCTTAGTTTCCAATTTATACCTTTTTTCCAAATTTGAACTCCCCATTGCACTACGGAAGTGCAGAAGGGATTTTTGCTCTGAAATCACGACTTTAAAATTCGAAATTTCGAATTCAACCTCGAAATTACGACTTTGAACTCCAAGTTTCGACTTCAATCTCGAAATTTCGACTTAAATCTTGAAACTACGACTTCAAACTCTAATTTTGGAGACCAAAGTCGAAATTTTAGAAGTGTAAAAAAATTAAAGCAAAATAACTATAACCAAATTCACAATTGATAACATTCATCCCAATTATCTCAAAAAGAACCCGAATTCATCATTCAATATGTCGTCCTTCCCCTTCTATACAAATTATAGTCCTTTCATTCACTTTGTGGCATTTTTAATAAATAGGGAATTTATGTTAGCACAACATTCTGGTCTGTGCTCATACACTTTGAGTTTCAGATAACCCTATAAAAATCAATTGAAGATAAGTCCGGTGATCTTGGTGGCCAATAATCTTCACAATTTCGTCCTATCCTTTGCCCCTAAATATCTGGTTTAGGTACCCTTTCCTTGGACTGTCCCTCGAGACTTCGTAGCGAGCGGACGTGTTTTCGGAACAGAGAGAGTTGTTGAATGAATGTGTTTAATATTCAACGATAATGGAATTGAATTAGTGGTGTGATAAAACATTATAAGTGACGGTTAGAAATAATCGTAAAATAATTATTTGTGAAATAGACACATCAAAAAGTATATATAAAACAGTGCTATACGTGAATATTGGAATCTTTGCTATCAACATCGAGGAAAGAAAAGTTTATCTTATCGTGTTTTTAAGCCGAAACACGATAAGATTAATCGGAGGATGTTTTTACATTTCTTATCGGGCGAAAGGCGATAAGATGGCATTCGCCAAAAATTAGAAAGGTGGTATTCGCCAAATATTAGAAAACATGGATTATAGAAAGAAGTGAAAACCATTTGATGTGGATGGAGAGTATGAAGAAAGGGAAATTTTCCAACCGAGGATTGGAACTCCGAGAACGCCACCTCTCTTGATAGGAGGTGATGAAAGTACGTCGGGAAAAGTGCTTAAGAAGCGGAGGGTGATTGACACCATTATCCAAAAGGCGAGGCACACAATGCAGGAAACCGCGAATGAGATCTTAAATAGATCTGAAGAAAAAATTGATCAACTTCGAGATGAGCTAAACCGGAGCCTACGTGAGAAAGAGGAAAGGGAAGCAGCTGAAGAAATATTCATAGAGATAGGGAAACCAGGGCAGGATAAACAAGTTAGGGGCCATAAGGAGGAGTCCTATCGCCTAACTTCCAGGATTGGAGAGATGGTGGAGACAATCCAAAAGG
Organism: Leptinotarsa decemlineata; assembly: GCF_025532065.1. Lineage (NCBI taxonomy): Eukaryota > Metazoa > Arthropoda > Insecta > Coleoptera > Chrysomelidae > Leptinotarsa > Leptinotarsa decemlineata. The sequence continues at coordinate 6,271,707 of NW_027412694.1, read as the reverse complement.
CCACGACTAGGTATTCATCTGGTAAAATTCAATTTAACAAGGAAGAGCAGAACGCTGTAAGTGGTGGTTTACAGCAGATAGCGATGCTATAGGTGCTATAACAGTGCTATAACAGTATGCTAGGAGAGAGAGTGAGAGAATTGGAGAAAGACTGAAACAGCAGGAGAATGAAAGGGAAGTCACAACGGCGCTAGCTGCGAGACTAGAAGGATGGTTCAATGGAATATGCAGTGAATGGAAAGGGATGAAAAAAATAGTAGAAGAGATAGGAAGATATTCAAATAAAGGGTTTGTCAAACCCCGCCAAGATAGGGATAGAAGCGAACAAACCTCGGTAGGAAGGGAAAATACGGCAACGTCAATAGAAGGATCAGGCGGGCTGACAACAACAGAAATGGAGACGGGTGGCAAAACCGAGCATGGATTCCAGGAGGTCCAGAATAGGCGCAGGAACAGGTGAAGGGGTAAGAAGGGTAAGATGGCATATCCTACGGAGATTGGTAGGCCCAAGCAGCCAAGGGAAGGGTGGAAAACACCACCTCCATTTGAGGAAGAAATTGTAATAGTGAAGAACGATCAGAAGGATGTAACACCAGCTGCGAGAATAGTAAGAGAGCAACTCATAAAAAAAGGAAGTATGAATTACGTGGACGCAGTGACCAGAAACCTGAGTGAGGCAGTTGTGGTCAAAGGAAGGACAGAGGAGGCCAGGAAGGAAATAAAGAACGTGCTTCAAGAAGATAGTAGGGTGAGTGTAAAGTCGGATCAAAAGCCAAATCCCCATGTTCTGCTCACAGGTGTGGAGAAGGGATATGGGGATGTGGAATTGATCCCCCTCCTGTTGAAGCATAACCCCGAATTGAATGAAGGTCTCACATAGGAGGAAGTGGAGCAAATAAAGATGAAAAAGAGGAGAGAATGCAGATGGAACAAATGGAAAGAGAACGTGATCGTTGAAGTGAATCCGAAGCTCTTTCGTAGACTGATGCGAATGGAGGTAGTTAGCATAGACCTAATGACTATTTATGTTGAAGAACATAATAGTGTTGTAGTGTGTTACCAATGTTGCCGATTTGGACACACAGCAAAGGCGTGCAGACAAGAACCGGCGTGCCACAAATGCGGAGGGCAGCATGAGGGTCATGAATGTAGAGGTGATCAGGGGCTTGGCTGCGTTAATTGCAAGAGAGCCGGAGTGAATGCGAGTGAGAGGAGGCACTCGGCAATAGATCCGAAGTGCCCGGTGTATATGAGGACAAAGAAGAAGGACGAACTATGTTCACAATACTACAGATTAACGTAGGGAAAGGACGAGAAGCAACAGCACTACTGCGGAAGACCGTGGAAGAGCGGGGCTCCGCAGTGGTGTGTGTGCAGGAGCCTTGGGTAAGAGAACCAAATTGGGAAGGATGGGTTAGATATGATGGAGGAGAGGGTAGAAAAGTAAGAACATGGGTTCGTAGCAATTTTGAAAGCTTGGCCCTCATGAATGCAAGAAGCATGAATGGGTAGGGATAGCTGTAGGGAATAAGAGAAAAAGCATGAGAATCATGAATGTGTATGATGAGCCGGGTGGAAAAAGAAACATCAGAATGGATGAAATTCGGATGATTTTTGATCAATGGGAAGGACGAAAGATACTGGTCGGGGACGTGAATGCAAAGAACGTTGCATGAGGTAGTAACACAACGGATGAGAGAGGAGAGGATCTGCTAGATTGGGTAATCGAAAGGGGATACACTATCGAGAATGTATGTGGGAGTCCCGCCACTTTCCACAGCAATAGGGGGCGAGAGTTGGGTCGACCTGACCGTAAGTGGAAATGTACAGGTGAATGATTGTAAGGTCAGTATGGATGAGACACTGAGTGACCATAGAATGATTGAGTTTACCGTGATGGGGTTGCCGAAGATGAGAAGAGTGACTGTAACGAATGTAACAAGGATGCAGATGCTCGCCGACTACCACCCAGAAAGGTTAGACACGAAAGAGGAGATTGATAGTGAAGCGAAAAGGCTTCAAGGGATACTGAAAGAGACATATATGAGACATATACCTAGGAGTGAAAGGGTGGTGGATACAGAGAAAGAATGGTGGAACGTGGAGCTAGAAAGCATATGAAGGTGCTTTCTAGCACCTTCGTGTGCTTTCTAGCTCCTAGGAAGGAGGAGAGAAGCACAGAGTACTAGGAATGTAGGAGAAAGGTTGAGACGAATGAATGATTACAAAAGAGAGAGGAATAGGTATAAAATAATGGGATCGAGCCTATCGATTTCTTAAAGATAATAGAGCCAGGGAAATGCCATCGAATATCGAAAGAGTGGATGGAACCTTCACCGAGGGGAAGGAAGAAACCAGCAGGATGCTGGTTGATGACGATACTCCGGGCAGGCGGCGAATAAGAGAGAGAGAAAGCAGGGGTAGTGTGGAGAAGAAGAATCGGCCTTTACAGTCGGGGAGCTCCGTCGGAAGCATAGAGGAAAGATGGAAGCTGATATGTGGCTGGGGTACAACGAAAGAAATCACAGAATGCATGTACATACCAGCGAGAAGGGATGAAAGACTTCCAGTCATCAGGACAAATGAGAGAGAGTTAGAGATAAGAATGAATGTAAGATACCTCGGGGTTGTGGTGGACACTGGGTTGACTACCACAAAGAGGTGAGAAAGAAGATGAGTGAATTGGCGGGAAAACTAAGGAGGTGGACCGGAAAGAATGTTGGGCTCAGGAGAGAATGCGTGCGAATCATCTATGAAAGGTACTATGGGATACAGAGTGCATGACAGTGGAGTAAAAAGGCAGCTGAGCGCAGTGCAGAGGCCCTTCCTGATCGCTTCAAGCGGGGAGTACAGGACAACGCCAACGGCTGCGCTCTTCGTGATTTCCCACTACACGTGGAAGCGAGGGCAAGATACTGGAAATGGAGTATGAATGGTACAAGAAAGATTGAAGATAGAGTGAAAGGAGGTGATAGGGTAGCCCCATGGATGCAAGTGACATTGATGGAGGAAGCGGAGGTAGAAAGAATGACCGAGGTGCATGTGGACGCCGGGATAAGGTTAGACAAAGGAAGTGTAGGAATAGGCTGGGCATGGGAGAGAGGGGGGTGAAAGGGTCACAGGGAATGTATCCCGTGATTTTCGAATTCTTGGAATACTTATGCTCCGGTTGCTCTCGTCTGGTGACTGGGTCGTGAGTAAGTCTAGGAAAATGTCATGAAAAATCCGTTCTCTAATTCAGAATTCTTTAAGTTTTTTTTTTGTTTTTATGGGCGCCACCCAGCTTGTTTTCTCTAAACTGGGAAATATAAAAAAACACTTTCACGGACTTTCGGAGAAGGCGGGTTTATTGCCACAATAAATATTAAATTGTATATTAATAATTAATATATAAAAAAATATCGGTACCCGGAGTAACGTTACCCTTGGCTTACACTTCAAAATTAACACTTATTTTCTTTCTAACGACCCCAAGGGTCACAATAATAGTACGTATATGTGGGAACTAAATATTTGTTAGGATTATCTTTTCTAATCCAGAGCTCGCCTTTTGCAAAATCAGGCAGGGAAGGTTAAATAATCCAGAAAGGGAAATATGCTGGAAGTCTAACGGTACACGGGGAAATTTCTCCTACGTCCTTGCACAATTTCCATATGAAAAAAAAAATAGATTCGGTCTGACCTTAGGATCCAACTGATTGAAGTCCAAGGTGAAAATTATTTATTCATCATTTCCTATCCAACTGCACCAATGAATTATTGTGATTAATAGTAATCTCCGTGTTACCAATTTCTATGTAAAAACGGCGTTATTGATATGATAAGGTATGGAGGCCTGACAGATCTACAAAAATAAGAATTGAATTTAACTTTTGATTCAACGATATAATTGTCAAAACGGATAAGGATGCAACCTACCTTCTTCCCAGAACAGCCTCCAAAATTCCTTTACATATCAACAGGTACAGGAATGTGATTTCGCTTCTTTTGATAAACCAACGAAAAATTTTGTACCAGCTAATCTTCTCGACTCCTTCGTTCTCGATCTCTTTACCGTTCTGTTAGTGGGGACATGCGCAAATTTGAATTCCAATATTTAAATCAATTAAATCTTTGAATTAGCATACGGTATGCAACCTTCCTTACCCTAGTAAATATGTTTATTCCAAATATCTACCGCGTTACTTGTTAATTTAGTAAGGTCATTTCGATTCTCTCTGAGGGATCTATACCCAGGTTAACAAAATTATCCCAACGTTTCTGAAGTGTTCAAATTTTACGTTACAAATGAAAGAGTCAACGAACAGAGCACTATGAATGAGGCGGAGATGATTGCGATCGAGAAGGTGATGGATATGTGGAGTACGGAAGAGAGCGTCATGATAGTCAGTGACTCCGCAGTGGCTGTGGAAGGGATGAAAATGGGGAGAACAAAGAATAAGAGGGTGGCAATGATTCAGAGAAAGAATGAGGAAAGGAGTGGAAGGAAAGCACGGACCGGTATTATATGGCGAAAAGGTCACTCAGTAAACAACCTGGGTAATCGGAAGGCCCACGAGGAAGCCACAATGGGGTTGGACAGAGAGAGCGTGACGTGGAAGGTGAGGAGGATAGGTAGTAAGATTGAAGAGCGAAAGAGAATAAAGGAATGCATCAAGGGCTACTGGCAAAGGAAATGGGAGAGCGGTACGACTGGGCGACTGTTTTACAAGTTTTGTAAAACAGTTGAACATGAACCGTTGGATCTGTCAAGGAAGGACGTGCAATTGCTAACAGGGCACGGTAACTTCCCAGGATACCTGGCTAGGTTCAACCTGGAACCGGAAGTGCCGAGTCCCTGTGGATACGGAGAACCAGAAACGGCAGATCATGTGATAGAGAGATACATGGACGGGGACAGGACTGGATGGCGCGAAAGGAAGGAACGAATAAAAAGGGGAGATAACACTAAGGGTAAGGAATGAAAAAAGGTATGATTGGATAAGATTCGTGAATGAATGGGCGGAGAATGTGGTTAGTAACGAATGATAAAATGAAAGGAGACAGCTGCGACTTACAGCGGAGTCAGGAATTGAAATAAAGCATGAGAACTTAGTCAGGCTACGTAGACCGCGAAGGCGACACAAACCTGCCAAGTTGGGTGATGGAATAAAAGAAAAGATAGATAGGCATTATTATTAAATTGTTATTAGTGTATATTGTTATTTGGAGCAGAGAGTTAATTTTATGTTTTATCTTATATTTTTTTATTATTGTAGAAGGACTGGGTATTGGTTGATTATGTTTATGTGAATGTGAATATGTAATTGTATGATTATTGTAATATTATGATTTTATAAATAAAGAAAAGGGTCTTCTGCCCCGCTAATTCGTCCTCCCGCATTGTCGGCGTTCTGCGTCGGGGATGCGTGACGGGAGTGAGTTAGGAGGAGTAGGGGTTCCCTTGACAGTGGTAGCGGTAGATAGAGGGAAGATGTTCAGGTACTATTTCATTTCTTCTTCAATGAGTTGTTCTTCTTCATTATACCTTATTGGCTAATGTGATATCTTGAAACGATTGTTCACATAGCCAGTTTCTTTGAATGATCTCAATGTACTTCCAATGGGTCTATAGTAAATATTTCTTCCTGGATGCCGGTGATGAAAAATACAAGCAATATATCGATATCGCACATTCTCACCACAAAAAAAAGGATTTCCACTTTGTCTTGTATGGATAACATTGTACATAAAGCTTATTTCTGAATTATAAATGTAGGAACATCGAAAACAAAACAACTTGATTTATTAAACGCAGTGATTTAAGATTACCCGAAACTAAAAATTTGTTTCGAAAGCCTAGGTACTGAGTAAAATTTTATTTTGATTCGATTAACTTTTTTTTCCGAGATTTTGCTTTAGTCTTGTATTGTTTGAAATCTTATATCATGTTTTGTCCAATTCGCCAGAACTAAAATACTTTGAATAGTTATGAAACTGTAGATTATTGTTTAGTTTTCGGAAAAATATATTTTGGATTTGTTTGTAACTGAATTATTGGTCAAATAGTAATGGAACTGGTTGAAAATTTATTATAAAAAAAATACGGAGAGAAACTCATTAACTCGAATATTGACAATCAACTTCCTCACCTTCAGAATCCGAATCAGTTTTATAATGACATGCAACAACAGAGACACATTTCTGGAGGTGTATATATATTTTTTTCAGATAACAGGCAAATGTAACAAGAAATGACAACAAAGTATCATATAATTGAAAATTATCAAATTTGTATCAAGTTTCGTTCGAGTCGTTAGAGCGAAAGATTCGAAAAAAAAAAAAATGGATGAGAGTCGAAGTGACAGCAGTTAGTTCCAATTTGAAAAAAAGTATAAAATTGGAAACTGAACAACTTTGTCTTGCGTTTTTCAAAATTTCAAAAAAAAAAAACAGGATTTAGAGTAGCACATCACAAAAGGAAAGAGGTTGTTTTCTACTCACTTGATCTCCCTCACTGTGAAATCAAATTCCGAATGAATCTTATAAAAAAAAATACTTCCATTTGTTGCACACTCTATGTGACACTGTAGATAGCGAAAAAGTTCTACAAATTATATGGAAATTAAAGTTACATTTCACCAAGCTGATAGGTACAGACCATTTTTTTGCTATTTTGGAAATGGTAAGACTTTAAAGGTTGGCTGATAGGTTGTCTATTTGGGAATGAAATAAAAATATTTCTGCAGATCGCGATTATCAATGGCAGTTTTTGAGATATTCGTAAAAAATTATTTTGCCGGATGTCGTCTGTTGGCTTTGCTGATCAAATTGATTGAATTGATCAAAATAGAATAGAGAAACATCTTTTGTTGTTTTATCAAATGCCTTATCGATCCAGGGCATAGAGAGGTTACGTTTATATGTATTGTATCGAGTTCTGCGTTAAACATCTATTGATGAGCAGGCTCTTTCTACATCCATCGACTCCTCTCTCCGACCCTCTCTGCTCATATATCCGTTCGAACACTCGGTCAACTGCGTGTGAGTATTCGTGTGTAAGAGATCTGTCTGTTCTGTTTAAAATCTGTTTTTTCGTTAACCAGCTGTCGCACCTCTACAAACGACAACCCGCAGAAGTTGAAACTTGTGCGAACTAAGGACTAACGAGGTCTTACCTTTTAACGTGTGATTCCTAACAGGGTTGGATGATAAAACTGAAAATCGATCGTTCAGGCTGGAGCTTGAACCAGATGCTCTTTAACAACTTATAACACGGATTTAAACATGTAATCGGTTTTCTAGATGGTCTTTAAAAAGGTTATTCCAAATATTTACTTATTATCTGTTTAATTCTCAGTTTATTACAATACTAAAAATAAAATATTATCTTTCTTACGTTTTTGATTCATCAGCATAATTTCGTTGATTAAGAAAGTACGTATTTTCAACAGCTTGAAGAAAATGATTTCATATGAAATATATTCATTTTACCAAATATTTCAATCATGAATAAAATGTATATATTTACATCCATTAACAAACGTTATGAAGGTGACAATCATGTAAACATAAACATAAATAATTTGTGTCATCTCATTACGAACGTAGTTGTTTAGAACTGTTTTGATCTATTTACAGACGTATGACCGTATGACCGATATTTTGCAAAAAATAATTTACCGGGTAGGTGTTGTAAGTACGTTGAAAAATGGGGTAAATTTCAATTTTTCTTAAAAATATATATTTATTCATCAATTTCTGTTTTGACCCCTTCAAAGTAGCCTCCCCCCCACAGATATAATACACTTTTGGTAGCTTTTTTTCCAATCCTCGAAGCAATTCTGATATGCACTTTTTGATATATGTCCTTGAGCTCTATCAGCGATTCGGTATTTATCTCCTCAATCGTCGTAACGCCGTCCTTCCATGAGTCTCAATGTTGGGAATAGAAAAAAGTAGCAAATCTGGTGAATATTGTGGCTGAGGCATGATTACTGTATTGTTTTTGGTCAAAAAATTACGACAAAGCAATGACTAGTGAGCAGGTGCATTATCGAAATGCAAAAGCCATGAATTGTTTTTCCACAATACCAGACGTTTTCTTAGTATTGCTTCTCGCAAGCGTTATGTGGCAAGAACTCTTGATGCACTACGCCACAGTGATCGAAGAAATCAGAGAGCAAGACCTTGACATTTGATCAAACTTGGCGTGTTTTTTTTGGTCTTGGCTCACTTGGGCTCTTCCATTCGGACGATTTGACTTTGCTTTCGATGTCATAACCGTATACCCATGATTCGTCACCAGTTATGATCCTTTTAAGCAAATCTGAATCGACGTGTATGTCATTCAAAAAATTCCTGGGAGATGCTCATGCGACAGTTTTTTTGGTCAAAATTCAGCAATTTTGGAACGATCTTTGCTGTCACACGCTTCATGTCCAAAATTTACAAAAAATTGCGTGGCTTGAGCCAATCTATACGCCGATATTCTCAGCAACTTCACTAATAGTGATTCGATGATTCGCCATAACAATTTTCTTCTTTTTCTCAACATTTTCATCGGTTCTTGATGTGCTGAGGCGTCCAGGGCGAGCGTCGTCAGTCACATCTTCTCGAACATTTCTGACGAAGAAGTCGTCATGATAGTGGCCGCATTATTGAATGTAGAAGAGAATAGTCACAAAAAAGAAGGATGTGGGTCCATCCCATTAATCAAAAGAGGGCAAATCTGGAAAAGTTTCATCATCTTTTCAACGACCTGAAAAAAGACGAGGACAAATTTTTCCAGTATTTTCGAATGACTCTAGGCAAATTTTCAGAACTTCTGGATATTCTAGAACCTGCCTTAATAAGCAACTCAATTTTTCCTCTTGTTTGGAAGTGGTTGACAATGTTTCGTGGTGTATTTCATCAGTTCGGACTTCCATTGTCTAATATAATATAAATTGATTTGAAATCCCTCAAAAAAATTTAAAAGATTAACCGAAAATAACAATTTTATTAAACAAAAACTGAAATTACAAAGAAATAACATACAAGCAACAAAAAATGAATAAAATATTGAAATATTAATAAAAACTGAAAATTGAAAAATTAAAAAATATTATGAATTAACAACAAATGAAAAATAAGACTCCAAACCAAGTTACGTCACTGATGAGTCCAAACATGCTCTGCTATTCCGGATTTGCCCGCTGTATGTGTTTCTTGTGCTCAGCAATGTGAACTTTCAATGGCCTCTTAGTTTCACCGATGTATGATTTTCCGCACTCGCAGGGTGTCCGGTAAATGCAATTATTGGAATCGCAGTCCGCCTTTGGTGGCCTGGTTTTTGTAAGGCTGCTACGGATAGTGTTCCCAGATCTGAAGCAATCCTTCTTATCCTTTCCGATAATCCTCTGATGTAGGGAAGTAGGTACAAGTACTGCTTGTGGCGGCTTCTCTTCCTTGTGGAGCTCTTGCTGTCTTCTAGCTAAATCCTGTTCTACCATCACTCTGGAGTAACCATTCCGTTGAAGGTCATTTTTGATGATCCTAGTTCGTTTTCGAGACCTTCCTTTGGATTACAGAGCTCGAAAGCACGGTCTAGTAGAGTCTTGATGATTCCTCTCTTAGTCGATTGATGGTGGATGGATTTCTCGTTCAGGTACTGTCATGTGTGAGTGGGTTTTCGATATACAGATGTTTCCCATTCAGTAACACCACGTAACTTGGTTTGGAATCTTTTAATTTTAATTTTTCATTTGTTGTTAATTCATAATGTTTTTTGATTTTTCAATTTTTTATTAATATTTCAATTTTTTATTTTTTTGGTTATCGCTTGCATGTTATTTCTTTGTAATTTCAGTTTTTGTTTAATAAAATTGATATTTTCGGTTAATCTTTTTAATTTTTTTCAGGGATTTCAAATCAATTTATATTATATTAGACAATGGAAGTCCGAACTGATGAACTACATCAATTTTTCCTCGTCCATTTTCATGGGTACCGTTCAACACCGTGCTGTCAACTGATGGAATAGCAAAACAGAGAGACATAAACTTCCAGGCATGCTTGGACAAGTTGATGCTGGCAAGCGTTGGCCGGCGACGCGCTCACTTGGCCAGTCCGGCACAGCACCTACCGTTATTTGCCGGACAGGATCGAAGAGCTGGAATCCTTTCCGGCGGCGGACGCTCTTGGCTGTGCCGTGCCGAGCTGTGACGGGACGTGCTGTGCTGTGCCGGACAAGTGGGCGGCAAGCTTAAACATGCTAAACAGCGGTAACTGTGATTATATGTTCGATACGAGTGTACCAAAATGAAAAAAATTTAGGAAATCGGTAATCGAATTTACTTAGCCCCCGAAATTTGAACAATCGTTATTTACAAGTGGGCGATATGATTATAGTTCTTTGAATTACCTAAATTATCGAAACTGATAATGTGATGAATATTATTTTGAAAAAATATTTCTGGTTAATTCGAATCTCTGGTATCTTCTATACGACATCGGGTATTAAAGTAATGATCATATCTGTTCAACATATACAGGGTGTAACATAAGTACGTTAAAATGTTCAAGTGACGTATTCCTGAGACAATTTCAAGAAAAAAAGTGTATATGAACTTGTGTCCAAAAATGCTTCGTTTCGGAGATACGGGGTGTTGAAATTTTTTTTTTTATATTTGCACGAAATTCGGTATCCGGGGTTTTTTTGACGTAATTTCGTATTAATTTTCATGTAACATCTAGAGGGCGCTGCGTACACTGTCATTATTTATATCAAATTTCCTTAACTTTTTTGACATTAAACTTTTGGTACTCATCATGAAAAAACCTAATTCCCACACCTTTTCCTAGTAAAAAAGGTACCTCTCCTCAACAACGCTGGAGGTTATCGTTTTCGAGAAATTTACAATTTTCTATATCGATGTATATTACTTTATAGCCAAATTTGATTTCAATAATTTTTGTCACTCTCCGCTTGCAAATTAAGTCAATTAAATCGAGTAGGCTATGAAAGTTTGTTTATAAAAATAGAAGTTAGCTAGCAAATTTTTAACTAATAATTAACAAATTCACAGTTCGGAGCTTATAAAGTGATTTTTTGGTACCATGCCTGACTTTAGGAATGCTGAAATGGCTGATATGGTTTTTGCATACGGCTTGGCTGACGGAAATTCAAGCGAGGCCAGACGCATCTATCAGGAAAGGTATCCCCAACGCGTGACTCCCTGTGCAGCGACATTTGCGAATCTTTTTCGGCGACTTTACGAATCTGGAAGCTTTGAAACAAATTCTGCAGTAGGACGGCCACGCACTACAAGAACTGTAGAGTTGGAGGAGGCGGTTCTCGAAGAAATTAGTGAACATCCAGAGACAAGTACAAGAAAAATTAGTCAAACATGTAACATGACAGTTTACATAATTTTTAAAGGAACAGCAATTATATCCTTATCATATTCAGCGTGTCCAGGCACTTACGCTATGTGATTTCCAACCACGTATCGAATTTGCTCAATGGCTTCAAAGAAAAGTCGAACAAAATCCGCAAATTTTATCGAAAATACTCTTCACAGATGAGGCCAATTTTTCAAGAAATGGTACCATGAACTTCCATAACAACCACATCTGGGCGGAAGATAACCCACATACGATAACGCAAACTCATTTCCAAGATATATTATCTTTTAATAGATGGGTAAGCATAATTGGGGATTATTTAATTGGACCCTATTTTTTCCCCTTACGTTTGAATGGAGGTGCTTACCTACATTTTTTGGAACACAAGCTTCCCCAACTTATGGAAGATGTTCCCATTGGTCTCCGAAATCACTCTTGGTTCATGCACGATGGAGCTCCTGCTCATTTAAGTGTGATAGCAAGAAATTTTTTAGACGTAGCATATCCCCAACGATGGATAGGAAGAGGAGGCACTTGGCCCCCGATGTCACCGTACCTCAATTCCGTCGATTTTTTCTTTTGGGGACACCTAAAATCACTAGTTTGTGCTAGCTCCATTGAAATAGGGAATAGGTGCTGAATTCTTTGATGAGGAGAGCTTGTTGGGGGTCGTCACTTTGAACAGTTGTTGTAATAGTTGTTTTGTTCAATTTTTATATGTTTATTTTCTTAATAAATAACATAGTACTTCTCCGAATTGTTTTTTTACAAACTCCGAAATGTAGCACTTTCTAATTGAATAATTGAACCAGGTAATTCGATAATGCTCAGTTTAGAAGTCTGTACGGGTATACTGCGTATAAAGTTTGATGGAAATAACTGAAATTGCAAAAAACTTATGACAAAAACCTAACATGTTTTGAAAAATTTCAACAATCTGTATTTCGAAAACGAATCATTCTTTGTTAAAAATTTTATAGGAGAAAGTTGTTTGTTTTGATGAGATCCACCACATGCTCAGTTTTTGTAATGTTCTCAGTAACTTTACTGAAAACATTAGCCCTAGGAGCTGAGTAATATGCATCGATATAGAAAATTGTAAATATTTCGAAAACGATCACCTCCAGCGTTGTTGAGGATGTGTACCTTTTTTACTTGGAAAGGTGTGGGAATTAGGTTTTTGATGAGAAGTACCAAAAGCTTACTGTCAAAAAAGTTAGGGCAATTTGTTATTTTCAAAAAGCGAACAAAGAAATTCAATTCCAACACCCCGTATCTCCGAAACGAAGCATTTTCGAAAACAAGTTCATATATACTTTTTTCCTTAAAATTGTCTCAGGAATACGTCACTTGAACATTTTAACGTACTTATGTTACACCCTGTATTTATTTCTGATAATAGTACCAATATGATTATATTCATTTTAATGAATCAAGATTTCTTTGTGTGATCCTCGATCTGAGAAGGGATTTGTTCAGTTTTTCTCTTTGATAGCAGTACTTAGGTACAGTATTGAATTTTTTAAAAGGATCGAGAGAAAAACGACTACCCCTGCTAAGTGGTAAGATCGATTCTATCTGGTCCGTTCATGTTCTCTGACATTATTGGCCTTTTTGTGATTCATTTATTTCTATATAGCGCACTTATATGTTTACTCTACTTCTGAGAGATTTTTTTCATTTTAGGATATTTATGCAGATGACGGATATACAGGGGGGACAACGATTTCCCCTCATGGTGTAATAACCATGCGACTTCGTGAATATATTCGGGTGGATTTATCGTTGGATCGTGCTATTCGCATTTCGAATGCCAAGAATGGTATTGTCCTTGCTCTGAGTGCTAGCGGTAGCTCTTCCGGGCTCATACACCCAAACGGACGAGTATACCAATACGGATCCCGCGTAGAAATAATGGCAAACGACAGTCAAGGAAACGACAAGTACTCCATCATTTGTACTAAATTTCCAATCATTTAAACATTTTTCATTTCAGGTTCGCCAAAATGTGGTACAAAGGTGTCAGTTTCACAAGTATCCAGTGCGCATTGGTTTATTTGGTGGACTCTGCGGGAACGCGTACCACTACGGATTCATTCAATGATCTCACAAGCGATTTCACCCTTAATATATTTTATGAGTGAGTTTTGAATCGATAATTATTATATTGAACATTGTACTTTTAATGCACTGTTTGGAAACTTGGTGTAGTAATGAATATTACTGGAGTTCTATCTTAACACCGAACCGTTATTTTAACACCTCGACACATGTTTCAATCACCAAGTGATCATCTTCAAGATGAAGATTAAAACAGTTTTAATCTTTCTCTTGAAGATGATCATTTAGGATTGAAACATGTGTCGAGGTGTTAAAATTAACAGTTTGGTGTTGGGATAGAACTCCAGTAATATTCATTTGAAATTTTGTTGTGGAAAATTCAATTCCAGTTTCTGAAGGAAGACAATAGTTGAAATAACTAGTCTAAATATGTTTTATGTACAGTGAAGTTTGTTATTATTTCATGTAATAGGGGATAAACTAGTTAGATCGAAGAGATTCTGTGATATTTTGTAGGCTTGCAGTGCGGCGGAAGGGACGAATGTATATATATATATATATATATATATATATATATATATATATATATATATATATATATATATATCACCAGTACTTCATATAACTTTTTTTCCTAAAAGTCTTCGTAACCAAGTTACGGGCCCTCGAAGTTACAAAATGAAAAATGTTTTTCTTTGATAACTTTTCAAGTGAATATTCAAAATCATCCAAATTTTGGTAATTGACTAAACAAATGAATTCCGTCGATGAGCTTTCATGCAGGAGTCAGTTGTTTTGCTACAAAGTCAGGAACGGACTACCCCCGATGGTCCACACCCCAAAACTTTGAAATGACAGATATTTTTCAATATTTTTCAACAAAATAAGGTTATTTGGACAATTTTATGAATAAAAGTACTCGTGTGGAAAGTCGATCGGAGCAACGAGTCTTGATAAAAATGTAGTTCTACTCGACGACATCAAACCCGCTCGTCCACCATTATTTGAAATGAATAATTTATCAAAGCAGAAATAATAATGATAACGTTAATTCAACAACATTTATAACAGGAATAATACAAAGTATGCTAAAATGAAGTCGTAAACAAAAAGTACAGTACCTATATGGAAGTTTAAGTCACAATTGTGATAGCAGATATTTTTCCAAAAGAAATATCAAGTTCTGTAGATTCGTGGTGTTTTTAAACTAACAAGCTACTTTACTATGAAATATCGAATTCATTCCATATTTTGTATGTACATAATACGTTTGGAATAATCACGTTTCGTGTTGATCAGTTATCTGAATCTCATGAAACTCAACATTCGAATGTTTCAAATTCTTCTTCACAGCTAAACTGTTGAGGAGTTTCACTGATAATTATAATTTTATGAGAGAAATTCTTCAACACGAATCTAAATTTAGCTTAAAAAACGCACATCGGAAAAAATATTTACTATACTAATAAAAAGCAAACGAATGAACTACAAAAACGGCTGCACATGATCAGGTGAAAAATATCCAGGGAATAATTATGTTCCATTTCTTTCACAGATGTTGACAAAAAAACCTTTTAGAAAGTTTTGATAAAAAATGAGAAACTGGAATGCGATTTTGTTTTGTTGAGTGGTGCGTTGTCATATGACTATCATTGTATTGTCAATATTCTATAGGATATTTTGAATTTTTTTGATATGGCCGAACAGTTTACATTCAATGAATATGCAGATATGCATGTATTTCATGGACGAGCATTTTGTAATGCTGCAGAAGCTCGTCGTCTGTATTCCGAGCATTTTCCCAATCGAACGGTACCGTCAAGAGAAACATTCGAGCGTGTCGATCGCAGCTTGAGGGAGACAGGTATGTAATAATTGATAATTAATTTGAGCACGTTGTTTTATTTCGATATTATTGTAGGTACAGTTTTGCCAAAACGAGGTGGTGAGGGCGCTCCTAGGACTGTACGTACCGTTGTATTGGAGGAAAATATTTTGGATGCCGTCGCTGATGATCCTTCAATGAGCATCAGAAATCTATCAGAACAGTTCCATACATCCAAGTCCACTATTCATAGAATAATTAGGGAACAAATGCTCCACCCATTTCACATCCAGAAGGTACATGCCATGACAGCTCAAGATTTTCCAGCACGACTGGAATATGCCAATTGGTTCATGGATAGGTGAAGAGAGGATATGACTTTTGTTAATCGAGTTTTATTCACTGATGAAGCAGGTTTCAGTAGAGATGGAGTTATCAACTCTCATAATCTCCATATATGGGCCGAAGAAAATCCCCATGGGATATTGCAAACCAAACACCAACGGAAATTCAACGTGAATGTTTGGGCTGGTATCATAGGAAACCATCTTATAGGATCATTCGTTCTACAGGACCGATTGAATGGAGAATGTTATTTGGAGTTCATTCAGAACGATTTGAATGGACTTTTGGAACATGTTCCATTGCAAACCCGAAGAGATATGTGGTTTATGCATGATGGCGCTCCTCCTCATTTTAGTTTGATTGTGCGTGACCATCTGAACCATATTTTCCACAATAAATAGATTGGTAGAGGTGGGCCATATTCATGGCCATCGCGGTCTCCGGATTTAAATCCATTGGATTTCTTTCTGTGGGGGCATCTAAAAAGCCTTGTTTACGCTACACCTATTCACACAAGAGATGCATTGTTGAATAGAATAACATTACATTGTGAAGCCATACGAAACGACCCTGGAATGCTATTTCAAGTACAGAGAGGGTGTCTTCGCAGACTAAGAAAATGTATAGATAGAGAAGGTGGTCATATCGAGCAGTTTCTGTAGCGGATTTTTCATTTCTGTTTGCTCTTGAGGCTCTTGAGTTTCGTTAGTTAAACGTGTTTGCATTATAAAAATTCGTTATGAACATTTTACCTATCATTTTCATTTTCCTTAAAAACTAATATTTTCGAATAATGGTAGACATCTCAGGATAAATAATCATTTATTCTGAGATAATTATTCATTTCAAATAATGGTGGACGAGCGGGTTTGATGTCGTCGAGTAGAACTACATTTTTATCAAGACTCGTTGCTCCGATCGACTTTCCACACGAATACTTTTATTCATAGAATTGTCCAAGTAACCTTATTTTGTTGAAAAATATTGAAAAATATCTGTCATTTCAAAGTTTTGGGGTGTGGACCATCGGGAGTAGTCCGTTCCTGACTTTGTAGCAAAACAACTGACTCCTGCATGAAAGCTCATCGACGGAATTCATTTGTTTAGTCAATTACCAAAATTTGGATGATTTTGGATATTCACTTGAAAAGTTATCAAAGAAAAACATTTTTCATTTTGTAACTTCGAGGGCCCGTAACTTGGTTACGAAGACTTTTAGGAAAAAAAGTTATATGAAGTACTGGTGATATTTTGACCCCATCTATACATTCCCGAGAGGAAAAGAGGAAGTCCAGGGACACCCTGTATATAAAATCTAGAAAGGTTAATGCAGTCAAGCTGCTGGAAAATAATTCCATGAAAATCAAAAAATGAATAGATAAGTACTTTTTGATCATCCCCATATTGATTTCAATTTAAGAGCCACCGGTAGACAGCTGTTTCAGCCTATTGGGCATCGTCAGTACCGGGCAGGCGGTCCTCGATTGAAGACAAAATGAGAAAAACCAAGAAAGTACTTGATAAAAATAGCGAAACATAAGTGGAATCACCTATTGGTGTGACACCCAAGTCAACTTGCCAAGTTTTTATGTCGGTTGATTGGTCAAACCACCAACACTGACATAAAAACTTGGCAAGTTGACTTGGGTGTCACACTAATAGGTGGTTCTACTTATGTATCGCTTGCATTTACGCAGCTATTTTCATCAAGTACTTTCTTGGTTTTTTTCATTTTGTCTTCAATCGAGGACCGCCTGCCCGGTACTGACGATGCCCAATTGGCTGAAACAGCTGTATACCGGTGGCTCTTAAATTGAAATCAATATGGGGATGATCAAAAAGTACTTATCTATATATATATATATATATATATATATATATATATATATATATATATATATATATATATATATGAGATATAGAGATGATGATTTTATCGAGTGTGTATGATATAAATCAAAAGGGGCCAATGCGTGTACAGAACACGTGTTTCTGGCTATTGGCCTCATCAGCGCGGTGCAGCCAATGGGGAATGTTCCTCAATTTGGGTTATTACAGCAAATGCAAGTTTGAACAAAATAAAGTTGAGTTTAATTCATGAGTTTTTCAAATTCACTTTTAATTTTTAAAGGTATTTGTTTCTAATTCACATATTGGCAACAGCGCCTATATCAAGTTGAAATAATTTATACGTACCTAGTAATCCTACTTTAAAAAAGGGAAATTATCTTCATAAATCAACAATTGAGGCAAACTATAAATTATAGTTCAATACCATCTCCACAAGCTACATAAACAATAGTTGTTTTGTTATTTATTTATATACAGGAAGATATGCTAGGTGCACAAAATGCCATATATCACAGAGTGTCTCGGAACTCAGAACATAAGTGAACAGAACAGCACGCCTCTGAAATATGTCATCTTTGTTTGTCTCATACAGGTAACAGATTCATTGTCCTTCATTAGCTATAGCCGATGTTGCCAAATGGTGAAATAGAAACGAATCGCTTCAAATGTTGAATGCATTATTTCATTCCTCTTTTTTGAGTATTTAAATAATTTTTTAAAGAAAAAGGTTGAAATGGTAAGTTTGAAATGCGTTGTTTTAGAGCTCTTTCATGAAAACTGCTTGATTTTCGTCAGGAGGAACATTCCTCATTGCAAAGATGGACAACAACTGATTACCAAAGATGAAAAACATCACATATGCACGGTTTCACCAACAGGAGCTAACCGCACATTTGATGAGGCCAATAGCCAGAAACACGTGTCCGCGGTCCCCCATTTTTTGAGTGTTCTGTCCACGAATTTTCCCCTTTTGATTTATAAGTATATATATATATATATATATATATATATATATATATATATATATATATATATATATATATATATATCCGCATGAAATTTACAATAGAACTAGAAACCAATAATTTGATAAACTTTTTAGACCTTACAATTACAAAAATCGACAGCGAACACCATTTCGAAATTTAACCACAAACCAACTCATACAAATATGACTATCAATAACCATTCTAATCACCCTCATGAACATAAATTACAGCCTACCGCATAGCATAACAAAATGAAGAGACTACTTTTGTTTGATGGTGATTGACAATGTTTCATGATGAATTTCATTAGTCTCGACTTCCATTGCCTGATACTATATAAAATTACTTGAAATCCCTGAAAGAACTAATAAAAAAGAAGAGTTAAAAAAGAATAGCTGAAAATAACAATTATAGAGTAAAAATAGAACAATGGAACAAAAAATAAAAATAAAAATGAAAATAAAAAATTAGTAGATTCACTTATTTCACCTGAAGTAACTTGGCTTGGAATCTCCTAATTATTTATTTTATATTTAAATTTTTTTTCAATTGTTCAATTTTTACTTGTATTTTATTTCACTGTTATTTCATTTTAGGTTTTTTTTTTGCTTAATATAATTGTTATTTTCAGCTATTATTTTTTAATTCTTCTTTTTTATTAGTTCTTTCAGGGATTTCAAATCATTTTATATAGTATCAGGCAATGGAAGTCCGAACTAATGAAATTCAAAGAGATTACTGACGAAAGAGAACATTAACATATTGGGTAGACATATATAGAACAACAAGTCAAAAATGGACAAAGATAAATCAGGGGGATACAAAGTAACATGTGGATCGTGCTCAAAAGTTTATATACTACAAGATATTTCAAATCAAAAATCTTTGAAAATAAAACAAGTTTTGAGCTAAAGAAAACTGATTCCACCTATGCTTGCCACCATTTAGAGAATAACCACGATTTCAACATGGACTACGACATATAACATATAGAAAATAAAGTATAAAAATTAAACCTGCTAGAATCTCTAAAAATCAATAGACGCAGATTATCAAACTCTTTTAAACGACCAATATTATTAATAAACCATCATTATTGTCCTTTTTTTCATAAAATGTCAATAATTAACATGTTTATAAATTAACTGTTTTCCTAGAAGTAATATTGTACTGATCGTACCTTCAAAATCTACCTGTTTTGCTAGAATCTATCATGTATCTAATAAGTTTTGTCATTACCTACTGTCATATAAAATATAATGTAGAATAGTTTGAAGTACTAGTCTAACTGATGAAGCTACCGTGTAGCGAAACGAATCTCAAATTAATTTTGTGAAAATTCTATAATTATCATCATGAATGATATTCTTTATTGTAATTTTCATTTATTGTAAAAATAGTTTACTTACGTACCTTCTGTTATCCAGGACTTGCGAGGGCGGGCTCCAAGCCAGTTTTCTGCGCAGGGTCATTCTCATCGCTGTCGAATATCTACTTTGAAGATCAAATTGTTTTAGTCTATTTCAAAAGAGTGTAGAGTAATAAATCATGAAGTGTCATAAAATTTGCCTGAATTTCGTTGTCGTCCATGGGCGTAGGCAAATCTTAGGATTATTAAACTTAATAATTAATGTAAATTAAAAATTACAGACATAGATAATAATAAAAGGCCATTTTTGGGAAGTAATTTGGTCTAAAACTAAGTACCTACATGTATTTAGGTAAGTAAAATTTCTTAAAAAAAGATTAAGATTAATTTTAGTGGTTCTTGTAAACTTATTTAATATGCAATTTGGGTTCATATACTTGAGCATGATTTCTCAAAAAAGGGTTAACACTTAGTTCCGAGGTGCCATGTCATTATAATAATCCCTTTTTGACCCTGCCCACCAATCATGCAATACCTATTAAACCCAGGTAATTAAGAAAAAGGGTTTAAATATATTGTAATGGTGTCTTAAACATTCGAGTTATAATAGTAATTGTTACTACACCAATTAAACGTACAGTGATATTGTGATATAGAAATAGTGAAAAAGTTATAAAATGGGGACATTTACTCCAAAGAAAAGAAGTGTAAAAAATTCTCCGCTATCTGTTTGCGAAAAAGTTATAATTTTAAATGTATATGATTGCATAAAACACGATCACCCTAGTTTGTCTGTGCAAGAAAGTGTTGAGCGATGTGCCCGAATGACTGGAATTGGACAGTCCACGATTTTTAAATCATTGCGAGAAAAAAAGATATCAGGCCAGGTAAGTCCATGCAAGAGAAAATCAGGAAGACCAATAAAAATCTTAGATGAAGACACCAAATGTGACATTCGAAGAAAAGTTCATTCGTTTTATTTTAAAAAGGAAATACCCACTCTTGAAAAAATATTTATCGAGATAAGCCAAGATAACGATATTCCTTTGATATCCAGAAAACTTTTATGGAAAACTTTAAAAAGTATGAATTTTGCCTGGGAAAAGCACAATCGAAAGGCACTATTACTGGAAAGTGATGAAATTGTTTGCTGGAGACGAAAATATTTGACAACTATAAAGCAGTACCGCAGAGAGCAAAAGAAAATTTTTTATCTTGATGAGACGTGGATAAAGGAAGGCTATATAGTCAAAAAAATGTGGCAAGATAAAAATATAACAAGTTCTCGCCAAGCTTTCATAGAAGGCCTTTCGACGGGTATTAAAGTGCCTTCGGGAAAAGGGATAATGCAAGCTACCATTCAAGGCGCTTAGAGAAGGTACCAACTTCAGCTTGGAGAAAGCAAGAAATTATTAACTGGCTGTCAAATAAAGGTATTCAGTTTGAGACGAATTCAGTAAAGAAGGAACTACTAGCCATAGTAAAACAACATAAATCTCGCTTCATGAAATATGCCGTAGAAGATGTAGCAGAAAAGTATAAAGTAACTGTGCTGCGCCTACCGCCATATCATTGCGAATTAAATCCTATAGAACTTATATGGGCACAAGTTAAAGGATATGTTGCAAGGCACAATACCACATTTAAAATGAAAGATGTCAAGGTATTGTTTGATCAAGCCATTATGGAAATCACATCAGAAAACTGGCAAAAAGCAATCCAGCATGTTTTAAAAGAGGAAGATAAAATGTGGGAACTGGACAACTTGGTCGATCAGGTGGTTGACCCTATAATTATAACACCAGGGGATGATGACAGTTCTTCGGATGAAGACTATACTGATGTAGAATAATTTAATTGAATTGTAAATATACTGTAGCGGGATAAGCAATCTGGACAGAGACCAGTGTATCAGTGACAGTGACACTTTTGCTTAGGTTAGGGTTTAGAATTAAGGGTAGTCTGAATAATTATTTTCTCGGAAGGTTCTCGAAAATTGTACCTAGTAATCTCTAGAACATTCAATTAGGGTATAAATAGAGTGTTGTTAAACGTTAAGGGAAGTTCACAGTTTTAGTATTGTTCAAGTGTCAAATTGTAATAACGTATCCAGTAAAGTTCTTGTCGTTTTTGTGAATAAATTGATTTAAAGTCCCCACAAGTGTTTCAATACGTAAAGTTCGTTCGTGTGTGTTTGTGAGTATTTCCCGATTTCGGTTCGTATATATTTTATTGTTACATTTTATATTTTTTTAATAACACTGTTCTGCTGTATTAAATTTTTATTTCCTTTAATATAATTTTTATGAATGCATATTCTTTTGGCAATTATCCCACTAGCGCGCCTCTGGCTCAGTATTTATCCGTCGATAACAATGGACAAATCCCTTAAAACAGGGTGATACCTACCTGCTCTTTATGAAACGACATAATTTTGCAATGCGGACTAGGGAAGTGACAGAATTTATTGACGGATCACCCTGTAGCGCTTTTGAATACTTAATGAGATTTTATTACTCTACACTCTTTTGAAATAGACTATAATTCAGTAGATCTCTGAAAACACTCTAGGCTCTTGTTTTTTTCAGTGCTATGAATCGTTCATATCGCAATCAATTCAAGTTTTTGGCGGTTATATACAGTAAACTGTGAGAATACAACACAATAATTAGAAATACTTCTTCACCAGGTCCTTCAGTTATCAAAGCTTCAGATGCTGCATGTAACTTCTGATAGTTATTAAAAATTTAGCTGAAATATTTTTTTAATTCAAAAGTGGATGTAGAATCACATCAAGTGAATGCATGGAGGCATCCGACTTGAGAACTTTGGAATCTTAAATACGGACCTGTAATTTTTGCAACAATTTTTTGATCGGTAATGTTTACACAGGGCTATTCAAATTCGTTTCTGTACATGGAGATCTCGTAAACCGTAAACGATAAGAGATAGAATGTCGGTTGAATTGTGGCAAAGTTGCGTATTTTAGAGATCTATTCAATGATGTGAAAAAATCGAATATAGCTTTTTTGGTTCTAGAGATATACAGGAAAAACCAAAAAATCCCAAATTCTTTTTTTGCCTATATTTTTTTTATTCGCAGACATATTGAAAATCTGTCCACATTTTGCTGTTGGCACTTGATGTGGGCTATCAGAATATGTCCATAATTTTTTATACAGGGTGTCATCTGACTTGGGCCACCCTCATCTTTGAATTTTCAAATACGGACCTGTATTTTTTGTTGTAGTTTTTGTTTCGTCGACGTTCACTTCATACTGAGGAATCAAATTCAATTTTATAATTCGAGATGTTTAGGTATTATTTGATTATAATTGTGTGAATTATTCCCTTTCAAATTACGGCCCTGGAAATTGGTTGACTGAGTTGAATAAAAAAATAATAGCAACTTTCACGTCTCCCTAAGTACCGTAGAGTTTTTCGAGAGTTTTTTTTCATTTTTAGGTACCTATTCATATTTTTTCATATTTCCATTGGTCTGAGCGTTTTCTACAATGAACTTCGAATAAGTAAACTGTTATATATTATAATGAAATAAAACGCTTCCGGCTCACAACTATACATATATTCCTAATTCCAAAACCAAACCACAACTGAACTCCGTTTCACACGAGTCGGTAGCTCATGTAAAAAAATGTACAATAAAAACCTTCATTTTTATACATGATCCGATATCAAACATATCTACGTCAAAAATAAATGTATTTTAATACGCAGAAAAGAAATGATAGCAATAATAACATCCGAAACGAACACTATAATTGAAATGAAGTAATTTATATACACAAAAAAATTAATGGCGCATTAAATGTTCGAATTGGAGTCCATCCATTTCGAGACTTTTTTGAACTTGGTTTTTCATATTATGTATTGCCCTTAATACACTTATTTGCTGCATTGTTGTGAAATCATTCAAAATCCTCAATCTCGAGTATTCCACATTTTCTATCTCTCTGCCAGCGTAAATCCTATTTTTCAATGTCCCCCATAGAAAATAGTCCAAAATAGTAAGATCTGGTGATCTTGCAGGCCATCTTATTGGCCCATTATTTGACTCGAAATGGAAGGACTCCAATTCGAACATTTATTGCAGCATTGATTTTTTTATATAAATTACTTCATTTGAATTTTCATTACAATTATAGTGTTCGTTTCGGATGTTATTATTGCTATCATTTCTTTTTCTGCTCATCAAAACAAATATAATATATTTTTGTTGTAGATATGTTTCAGATAATCATAAAAGGTTTTCTTATTCGAAGTTCATTGTAGAAAACGCTCAGAACAATGGAAATATGAAAAAATATGAATAGGTACCTGTAAATAAAAAAAAGTCTCTAAAAACTCTACGATACATAGGGAGACGTGAAAGTTGCTATTGTGTTTTTATTTAACTCAGTCAACCAATTTCCAGGGCCGTAATATAAAAGGGAATAATTCACACAATTATAATCAAATACTACCGAAACATCCCGGAATATAAAATAAAATTTAATTTCTAAGTATGAAGTGTACGTCTACGATCCAAAACTACAACAGAAAATACAGGTTCGTATTCAAAAATTCGAAGATGGGGGTGGCCCAAGTTAGATGACACCCTATATAAAAGATTCATGGACATATTCTGATAGCCCACATCAAGTGCCAATAGCAAAATGTTGACAGATTTTCAATATATCTGCGAATGAAGAACCAAAAGAGCTAAATTTGATTTTTTACATCATTGAATAGGTCTCTAAAATATGCAACTCTACCACAATTTAACCGACACTCTATCTCTTATCGTTTACGAGATTCCCATGTACAGAAACGAATTTGAATAGCCCTGTATAATATCGTGACATTAAAATTGTTTTGGCATTCTCGAGAGTTTCAGTTATTTGATCATCAAGTAATCAATTATTTGCGGTGCTTATAATCACCCAAATGGATGATATTCTTACTTTCTAACTGCTGATTCTCAAAGAAATGGAGAGAGGTCTATGCCTAATTTTATCAAGCTAGTCCTTTATAGACAGTTCTGATCAACAATGCATTTGTGGTTCATCCTAGTATCACTGATGAGACTAATATCGCAAACTGATGTTGTAACATAAATGCTTTGTTTTTGGACTTGGGTTTAACCATTGAAAAATATGAACTTGTGTTGATTTAGTCCTGTAAATGGATTCATTTTTCCTGATTTGACACTTGTATGAAGTTCCTAAAAATTTTGAATATTATTCGAAAAAATCACCATGATTACATCTCATTTTCATCATCTTCGAGTTTTCAGTTTTTTGAAAAATAAAGCTTTATGACTTTATAATAAATGTGGAAAATTTCCAAAGAAAAGAAGACTGAAAATAATTACTTCTTTATAAAGATATGTAAATAATGAAGAAACGTTTCTTTTATATATAAACTAGAGGAAAAAACTCTTTTGATATGACTTTATTCACATGAACATCTTTTTCCCATCCAGTTTGTACTACAAACATTCGTTATGGAATGACCCTACAACTATGTATCATAAAAAGGTTAAGGAAACTCTTAAAATAATATAAATGGTTGTGAATGGAAAGAATAAATGTAGAGCATTGATCATGAATCCACAACCACCAAAACTGTATTCTCTTATTAAATTACACAAAACCAATTTCCCGATTAGACCTGTGGTGTCGTTTTTAACGGTACCTACCGTAAAAATATCAGAAATCCTTATGAAATTGATTCAAACCTATACCAATTTCAAGCTGAGATTCAGTACAATTAATTCTTATCAATTAGTGAATAATATTAAAAACGTAATTTTTCCTGATAACGCAAAGTTATCGAAAATTTATTTCCCAGTATTCCGCCAATTGAAACAATTGGACTGGTTGAGCGTCTCTTGGACAAAAACCACGGGAATCCACTGATAAAACAGGAAATTTTAGATTTACTTACTATTTGTCTATCCCAAAATTATTTCCAGTTTGACGAAAAATTTTATTCATGCAGTGAAGGACTAATAATGGGGAACCCTTTGAGTCCTTTGCTGGCTGAAATTTTTACGGATAACATAGAGTATGAAATCCATAATAATCAGTTAACTAACAGTTTCTTGTACTGGTACAGATACGTAGATGATATCTTAGTTTTTTTTATTAGTACAGGCAATTAGGCAAGTTCGTTGATGATGTCAATTCCATCCAACCACTGAGATGGAAGTAAATAATTCAATAAATTACCTGGACTTAATTATCACGAAATATAACAATAAACATGAATTTGCAATTTTCCACAAACCATCTTACAAGGACATTATGATACATAATTCCTCCACACACCCTTACCAGCAGAAAGTTGCTGCATTCAATAGTATGTTTCACAGACTGTCTGAGAGTAATTTCCAGAGAGAGCTGAGTTTGATCAACAAACAAATTGCGGTCAACAACAGTTATAAGGTAGATATTATAGACTCAATTCTTTCCAATAAACTTCAAAAGCAGGTCTACCCACATTCGAGATTCAGTTATAGGAAGTATATTGTCATATTTGGGTGAACTAACCAATAATATTGCCCGTTTTTAGAAGAAAGAATGTGTAAACGTAGCTTACAGAACGAATAATAGTCTGAGTGAATTGATTAAAAACTATAAAAACAAACATTCGGTGTCGGATAGATCAGAGATATATAAGCTAACTTGTGGCTCTTGCCCAAAACTGTATATTGGCCAAACAAAAAGAAGATTTTTTCAAAGAATTAAAGAAAACAGTAGTAGTTTTTTAAATAGAAAGACCAATTCCACATTTGCAAACCATCTTTTAGCAGAAGGACATGAGGTCAATCATAAATACGACTTGTTACATTTAGAAGAGAAAAGATTTAGATTCAATCTTTTAGAATGTTTAGAAATCAATAGAATCACGAATTAGGTTAATTTACTGAATGACCAATTAGAATTGAATAACTCCCCGTTACTAAATATTTTTTCAAAGGTGGATACTGGGACATAAGCTCAGTTAATTTAATTCATTACAAACTCAGGTACTTCAAATTGTAAAATTATGTATATTTAGCATTGAATATGTCTTCACTAACTATAGACGCGCCCGATGAAGCTATTGTATGGCGAAACACGTGTTGCATTTTTGTAAAACTGTGTAGTGAAACACGAAGTGTTTTTTGTACAACTATCATTAAAAGTGACATTTTTGATGGTAGTCAATAGTATTAAAAGATGATGTTTACAAAGTAGCGTGTTAAAAATATTTCTAACACTAGTGTTAAAAGTACTTTTAACACGATTTTTTTCGACTAAATAGCAATGAATAAAATATAGGTAATTATTCAATTTTCAAGGAAGTTTTATTATGACCAATGGAAATAGATACAATTAAATTCTGTTACAAATGTATTATATACATTAATTACATTATTATTATTTATGAACATTAATATGAAAAGTACAGTTAGAAGAACTGCTGTAATCAATACCTTGCGATGTTGAAGAGCCTTGTAATATATTTGATCTATCTGAGTTGACAATTTCATGGGTATAAACATTCAATTCTTGATGTGAAGAGGACAATGCTGTAACTCTGGAGCTAGCTATTGGGATTATTTTTTCAGCAATAGCCTTTTTATAAGAAATATATTGATCAGCTACTGTTGTAGACTTCCATCCTCCGTGCTTCTTAATATCCATTATATTTGCTCCCGATTCTGCTAGCAAAGAAGCAGAAGACCTTCTGAAACAGTGACCTGTATATTCCTTTGGTTCCGCGGGAGGTTCAGAAACTCAGCAATGGTAGAGGGCATTTTCCCAAACGTGTTTATACCAACTGGGTTGGCACTGTTTTGAGTATTTCAGAAAAAACGTTGATGATTGATAACAGAAGGGCGTATTGCAACGTGTTTATTAAAATAGTCAATGTTTTTTCCAACAATGCAAAAGGAACGACCTATTTTCGTTTTTGTATTTGGAATTTGAACAATCAATGATTTATTCAATCATTTATTCTTCTATTAATAAATAGCACAGCTCTTCACGCTGGTAGGCTCCATATATTCCGAAAATACTAGCAACTTTTATCATCAAATATTTTTTATCTGGCGCCTCATTTATAAACCTCTGGACTTGTTCAAACGTAAGAGTTTTTGATTTTTTGGACCTATAACTTTCATTTTTCCACTTTAAGAATGCTATTAACTTGAGATATTTGCTAGTATTAACACCATTTTAACGAGCACACTCAACTTTATCATTGACGTGTTTAAAAGTCTACACCAGCAAAGAAAATTAGAATATGCAATGTCGTACTGCTGGGCCGATTTTTTTGGTAACAATTCAGTGGAAGCTCTTTTTGCTGCCTCTTCAATATTTTCACGAAAACACAATTCCTCACTATTGTTCTTCATTATGCAAGACATTAAACACCAGCAAGAACTTCAAATGTGACTTTAAATAAAACGCGTGAGCTGTAAATAATACTGTTTGTCGGTAATCAGGTGGTAACCTGACACGGCTACTTCACAGCAAATGCGATAACATGAAAATAATTAACTGACAAAAGATGTCAAAATGTGTTTTATAGAAATATTAAATGTATCTATTTTATTATGAAAACAGGACAGTTGTACAAAAAACTTTGTATGATATTTGTGTTAAAAGTAAGTTTTATTTTCTTCGTGAAATTGCTCAACTCGCTACGCTTGTTTCGCAAACTTTTTCACTCACAAAATAAAACCTTACTTTTAACACCCATATCATAAATAGCTATTTTGAATACTTCAGAAATAATCTTGAAGTTAGATTGATGTGTGTAGACCTTAATACGTGGTAGAAAATCATCATGAAAAATCAGAATTGAAACTTACTATGCTTTTATACCACTTTTATTGTATTTGTTTGAAAATATCCTCGCAGGACGAAACTGCAGCAACGTTAGTTACAATTGAAAGTGGCATAAAAACATAGGAAGTTTTAATTATCATTTTTCATGAATCTTGAAGTTGGTAGAGAATAATAACTAGCCGTATTTGCTCTGTATTTGTCAAATTGAAGGCCTCGATATTCATCTTAATTTTTTTAAGGGATTCTCCCTATTCTTACCTGGATAACCCGAGTACAAGCCATACTACACACCTCGTGAATGAGGCAATGACTATTTTACAAGCTACCAATTGCTGGATGACCGAAGATGGAACTACAAACTGGATTATCAACAATGTTAGAATCTCTCAAACTGCAGATGGACTTGTCAGGTGAGGAACCATGAATATTTTAATTTCAGAACTCTGAATTTTACATCATCCTCAGGGTTGGAAGAAACAGTAATAAATTCTCTTTGAGAACCTCGCCGACCAATGGATCTGCGTCTGTGTCTTCCCCCTACATGCACTGCACAGGTTCTATGGGCCAGACACGCCATCTTTTCGTGAGACGTGGTGAACGCCGTATGCATTATGATGGGTCTACATTCATAGTTCGTAATGCTGGCCATTCTGCTGGTTTCGATGAGAAACACCAATTGAAAGTTTACTAATTATTTCTTATGTTGAATGACTGGTTAGTGTTCGGGTGTTTCCAGTCATAATTTTTGTTGTGTTGTTTTTTCGAGTATTATGTTACAGTATCTTTTTCGTCCAATGAACCCTCCAAATTCCAATGAAATGGTTACATACATATGATATTGGGTGCACTATTAGGTAGGGATACCTTCACTAGTAATGGATTCAAGATTCTTCGGAAAACTCATTACTGCAAAATATTATGTTTTTGAACATACTTGTACCTATACAAGCAGAAAAGATGGGTGATATTTCGAAATGATTCAATAACAACATCGTCAAAAAAGGCACATTTTAAATTCATAGATTTTGAATATTCCAGCTTGTCAAAGTTAAATAAGCGGGAAAGCAATGTTCAAACATTATATGAGTGAATTGATAATTTTCATATTTTCGAAGATATGTTTTGTTGAAGCTCTGAAAACCTGACATGGAAATTGCATAGAGTTCAAATTGTTCAGATCTTCGATAATTTAATTCAACTCAATGATTTTAATACCTTGTCGGGTTCATCAATTACTTCTTTTCAAGAGAGGACAGCAAAAGAAAACAAAAGTGGTCAATAGTAACAACAAAATAACAATTTCCGATACAAAGTGTTTTGAGACATCGTTAGCATTTTTACTATCAATTAACTATTAGATTGATTTTTATTAATGATATGAAAATAATGGAACCGAAAACGATGGCATTTTAGTTTTACAAGAGTACGATAGTGTAACATCAATAATTTAAAAATTATGTATGGAGTTTGGAAGCGAAGTAGTAGCTTATTTCGACTGTGATAATGTGAACGAGTGTAATAATGTCATGAAATGAATATGTAAACCTCCAAGCAAGTATGAGAAAAATAAAGTGGTAAAAGTTGATTTCGTTTTTTCTTCCAACCGTTCATTAATTTGGTATTTTCAATCAAAATATTTCAATTTTCACAGTGGAACATAAAAAACATGTATATAAAAAACATGTATATAACTCATTATATGACATATAATGAGTTATTTCTGTATTTTTTGAAAAATCAATTGAGAAATCAATCAGTTTAGTGAAATCACAAATATTAATTCTTTTTCACCACCATGTTATATTAGTGAGATTTAAAGTGCTTGTATGTCGTCAGTTAGGAATATAAACAGGCTGATCGTTATCATTCAAATTGGCAAACTTATTCTGTTGAAAAAACAATAACAAAAAATAATTAGTATCATTAGTGCATACCGTGTTAGGAATCACACGTTAAAAGGTAAGACCTCGTTAGTCCTTAGCTCGCACAAGTTTCTCAACTTCTGAGAGTTGTCGTTCGTATGGGGGCGACAGCTGATTAACGGAAAAAAAAATTTTTAAACAGATTTTCATAAAATACTGCTTTCACTATTTTTCAAAATAGTAGGGAAGTTCACATATTTTCCTAACTCCGTTTGGTAAGGATTTGTTATATTTTTTAGTGGCTTGGATTATCATTTTGATATTTAATTGAGTTATTACGATAAAATCACTTCCAATGCTTCAGAATATGTAGGTTACTTTGGATATATGTGTAGATACGTTTCACAAATTCATAGCCGAAATAACTCATTCATTGTTCTACGGTTGAATAAGAATCGAGCACGTGAATTTTTGTTTAAACATTATTGATCCACGAAAATTATTGCGTATAACACAACTAATAGTCTCAGTTGTGTCATTTTCCGTTATTTATTGTTATTCAATTTGATTACATATTTGTCATCATGAAACTGCCACCTGCCACCATACAGTACCAAGTGAACGTGAGATATAGCCAATTACATCTGGTCATCTAAATTTTCATTTTAAATAGGTTTCTTTACGTACCTGTACCTGTACCTGTATAAAAAATTGCTGTATGTTTTGTCCTGTCAAAAATTTCTTGTTTCTATAATTACATTTTCAGGGCAGTTTTTTACGCAGAATTCAATGGTTTAAAAAACTTATAGTTATTAATGGAAAACTATTTATCTCAATGAGATACCCTGTATATTCCTGAATATTTCAATAGAGCTTAGAATTACCTTTCCAAAAATGTAGCACACTTGATGTTTTGCTAGAGACATCTTTAAAATACAGAGCTTTCAGGTTTTTTTCATGTAGACTTTGAAAAACACATTTGCATCAAGTAGGCTTTGGACGACGCGGCGATAAAACAAAGAAATTGTTCATAGCTATCAAATGTTGAGGAAGCTTTTCACGGAAGTAACTAAAACGCATATTTTTAGTAAAACTGATAACAATTTATTCTATATTTACTACTAGTAAATAAAACTACAATAATAATAATGATAAAGAACTAACAATGAATTATATTTCTTCAGAAATGTCTATCACACAGGTGTATCACGCAGGTAATACCTTTTCTGAACGTTTTTTGTCGAATTAATAAGTGCAATACGAGTGAGAATAGCAAAAATTTGCATCACTGCCGGTTTCAATTCGTATCTAGAATTGGTCGGCAATTTGAAAAGATCCTTCAACCTTCCCCAGAGGTCCTGACCGATCAACGATTGGGTTCTTGGTTGGCTATCCAATAATTAACAAAATTTTCAGCCAAAAAATTGAAGGCGATTGCAGTGTTGTGAGGCGAAGCCCCGTCTTCCTGAAAATATATTTTTCTGAGCTCCATTATGGCAATTCATCAACAAGGGGTTTAATATTTTTCCTTAAAATGTCTAAATACCTCTTAGATGTGAGAATGCCATTATAAATGAACGGGCCGATAATTCTACCCCTAAAAATACCTGCCCACACACAAAATCCAAATCTTCTTCAACTTATCTGCTCCATAATAGAATGAAGATTTTGTTGTGCCCAAGTATAAGAATTGTAGCGGTTGGAAATGCCAACACTGCTCACATAAGCTTCGTCTTTCCAAATATAATTTAACAAAAAAACACGCACTTTGTTACAACCACTGGCAAAGCCATTCGGCGTTCAAAATCTCTTGGTCTGAGTTGATAAACTCTTCTGGTCTTGTATGGCTTGAATTTGTGTTTTTTTCAAAATCCTTCTAACATTAGTTCTTGTAGGCCTGTTGATATCAAATTTCGCGTTGACGTTTTGGGATTATTATCAACACCTCCTGAAACGACTATTTCTTCCAACTCCTTATCCCTACTTGATTCATATAATTTCGCCCTTTGCTTTTCAGCTTGACCACCATAAATTAGGTTGTGTCACAATCTTGCGAAAATGTCTCTAAAGGTTGTATTCTCTCTGGATGCTCCTCGTGATACAAATTGCTTGCTGCTTCCCGGGTTTGTATGAAACAGACTATTATATCCCATTTTTCATAATTGTCATACTTCATTGCGAATGTGTTTGAAAATTGAACAGAAACCAGTAATTGAAGAGCGTCTTTAGTGCTCAAATCAAATTTTGACAGCTAAACCTAAAGATTTGCATTCGGTTTTATCGCCGTATCGCCTTGATCAAAGTGTGCGTTTCTAAGTCTACATGAAAAACCTAAAAGCTCTGTATTGCAAAGATGACTCTAGCAAAACATCAAGTGTGCTACATTGTTGGAAAGGTAATTCTAAGCTCTATTGAAATATTCAGGAATATACAGGTAGGGGAAAGTCGGGCAAGGTGAATATCTTAAGATATTTAATGCTTTAGCAGAAAATGTATAAGGTACAAAAACAAAATAACTAGCACAACTCAGTCTTTATCTATTGCTTCAACTATAACCATCATCAGTTACCCTTCATAATTAAACAATACACACATTCCAATGTCAGAAAACGTGAGTAATAAATTTAATGAACTGAAAAAAAATAACTATCCGATTTTTGTAATGTCCTTTTACGAGTAGTGATTGGTTTGGCAGGATTTGGTATAGGTCTTAACATAAAAGGACTGCAGTGAGAAGTTGAGTATCCAGGTTTGGGATCCAGTGAAATGCTCGCATTTTGTTGAATATTTACTTCAGTTTCTGGCCGCAATGTATCATTTTTCTGAGCATTTGTTGTTGCATCTAGTTCAAAAGCGGAGAAAGATTGAGAACATCCAGGTTCTAGTTCAGGTGTGCCTGTAGATCCGAAGTCGATACTATTCTTTTCAGGTGTATTAAGAGATACTAAAATTGGCGTAACGAAGGCCTGAAGCTCTGCTCGGACTGCTCGAATATGGAATTATTAGGATCGATTAGATTTGGAGAAATAAGTTCTTGAAGAAGTGAAGTTGAAGGGGTTGACTAAGTTTCTGCAGAAGGTCCGAGAATATCGATATTTTCTAGTGAGTTTGTGCCTTCTGTGTGAATATTCATATTAGATGTGCCTGCGATCACGGCGGCTGGTTCGTAATCTTGGCACCAAAAGCATACTTATTGTAATGAATCTGAAGCTGGCCCTGACCGACGCATGACGCATCACGAAATACCGCGAAAGAGCGGGAAGGATGAGTCCCGAAATCCGCAGAGGGATCCGGAACGTTCGTTGACGATATAAAAAAGGTCGCTAATCGTCCCGAAGAGTAGTCTGTACCAAGAAAGCGAATCGAGCGGTTAACAAACGGTGAAGATAAATTAAGCGTTAGTTACTGAGTGGTGTAAATAAATTAGTTGTGATAGTGAAGTATTGTTAAAATAAATTTGTTTAAGACAGTTAATTCTTTAATTCGTTACATTATTAACTGGCCAAATACATCCGGTATTTGGCCAGTTAAAAACCCATTGACTGCATTTAGAGCTACTGCACTTTTCAAAAATGCCGGTGATAACAGTTTGGCCACATCATATTGATGTGGGTTTGATTTTTGAAAAACATTTATCTCCCTTTCAAAATATGTTTTTAGTGGGCCGTAAACGGATACATCCATGGGCTGCATTTTATGAGTTGTATGTGGGGTCAAGGATAAAATTACGACGTTATTTTTGCTGGCTCTCGTGGTTGTCCAATAGAAGAAGTATTTTTTTCTCAGGGGTAGGTCGAACATGTTCCACAAAGAAATGCATCCAATCAAGGAATACCTCACCTGAAGTCCAACCATTTGCAGTACAGGTTCCTTGAGTGCCAGGAGGCGCACCATCAAGTAATCTGGGCTACATCTTTTTCCTGGCAAAAATAAAAAATGACGGTAGAAACGAACCAGCAGCATTACAACAACTAATGACCGTCGTTAATTGACCACGTCCTGCACTGACGCAATTATGCCCACCTGTTTCTTTTCTCTTATTGATATTACTTTAGGTGGCTTATTAGTGGTGGTTGATATACCAGTATCATCCATGTTGTATAATCTAGAGGCATCAATATCGTATTTCACAGTTGAAGCTTCAAGATTTTCATAAAATCGTTTCAACTATTGAATCCTTTCGCCCTTGCAACCGATGTTGCTTCTGAAATCCTGAGGGAAATTTGATAGCCAGTCATCTCCAGCTTTTTCGTACTTGTCCCAGTTTTTCGGGTAGTTCAAATTATTTTTCTTAGCGTAGGTGAATGCTAAATTTTTAAACTCTTTTCGAGTCTGGCCAAAAATTACAGAATCCATATCTTTGAGATATGTTATTAACATTATGAGATTGTAAGTCAATAATCACAAATTACGGGCAAAGTGGATACCATATTCACTTTTCCCTATCCACTTTGCCCGACTGGGTAAGTTAACACGTTTCATTAAAAAACCTAATGATTCTGACAGTCTGTTAAATATACTATAAACGAGTCAAAATATTTCTCATGGTCAAGAACTAATAATACTGGAAATGATATCAATGTACTTGCTTTGCAAAATTAATCTTTTTTTCACAAAAATACAAATCTCCACTCTGTCGGTGGCTTCTCGCTCTGGTGTTTTCTACGGACTGGCCCAAGATTGCCGAACAGAGGTAGCGTGTTGAACCACGCACGAATAAGTTAGGAGTAGTGAGGAGTATTCGCTTTGCCCGGCCTTTCCCTACATGTCCGCAAAGGTAATTTTAAGCTCTATTAAAATATGCAGGATTATACAGGGAGTTTCGCTAAAAAAAATCCATCAATACCTATTAATATCAAATTTATATATCAAAAAAGTTTTCTACACCATTGAATTCTATGTAAAAAAGTGCTTTGGAAATGTTTTCATAGAAACAAGAAATTTTTGACAAAAAAAAAGTTACAGCAACTTTCTGAGAATGCACATTTTCGAAAAATATGCTGTATCTCATAAACGATGATAGATATCGATATGCGGTTTTCACTATTAAGTTTGTCATAAAATTTTTCACCCAAATTCCTTTTCAGGTTGCTCATTATTGAAATAATAATAGTTTTGTTTCCTAGTTTCACAATATGAAGTATCATAGTCAATAGTTTTCCATAAATCATCACTTCTTACATAGGTATGTATAATGCTCAAATGACCAACAGCTTCCGGAGCAGACGATTTATTTAACTGTTGAAAAACATTAAATGGTCATAGCATCTTAACTTAACTTCCCCTACCGAGGATAAATGTTCATCGAGTAACGGGTCAGTGATGAAATATATCGATGAGGTTATAATGACTAGCAAAATTTGTGAAAAA
Source organism: Leptinotarsa decemlineata (assembly GCF_025532065.1). Classification (NCBI taxonomy): domain Eukaryota; kingdom Metazoa; phylum Arthropoda; class Insecta; order Coleoptera; family Chrysomelidae; genus Leptinotarsa; species Leptinotarsa decemlineata. Next base: position 6,235,825 of record NW_027412694.1, on the reverse strand, counting down.
AAATCGTTATCAAAAAATTGAAGATGGATTTCAATAAATAAAAAATCTTACTGAAAATTGAGTCAAAACATTTCTAGATAAATACAAAAAGAACGAAAAATGTCTTCATTGTATTTTCATACTATTCAAAATGGGGATGGTAGAGCAAAAAACAAAAATTGTTAATTTCACTTTTTTTAATATTCCAGTTACTGATTTTCTTGTTCTGGAAAAATTATCCAAAAATCCAATGAAGTGTTTTATTATAAAAAATATTCAAGACGTTATTAGAGAAATCAAGTAGCCATGTTACATAGTATACATTCCAAATTTGAAATGAAAAATTACAGACATAAGAGATTTTTGGCCGTTACGGAAATTTTCTCTCACCTATTCAATAACAAGAAATGAATTCAGTACTGATTTCATAGAACGGATACGCTTAAAAAAAAAAAAAAAGCCAAACAAGTACATATTCATATTTTAAGAGGTAAAATAATATCATTTATGGACCTCCTAATTCTGGAACAACAAAATCTTTATCATCTGTCTTACATTCTTCATCCCAGTCCACTGGAATCACATCTGTCGTAAGTTCTTTGAGTTTTGTTAGCGGACAAAAGCTTTCACAACCAGGAATTGTAAGTTTGAATGGTGGAACAACGGTAGAATTTCTCAGGTATATCTGGAGTAAAAATATCTCATAAAATTGGTTAATTTCGTAAAATAGTTTCTAGCTCACCTCAACTCCATAGGTATTTGTTGCTCTATCCTTGTACAATTCAAATAAAACAGTAATTGCATATCCTGGAAATTGGTCATCCCATACTTTCAAAGCCCTCAATATATTCACGACAGTTGAATCATGACCTCCATATAAGAACGCTTTTTTGGTTTTTTGTTTGATGCTTCCTTCAGATTTTGAGGTCCAATCTTCAAGCAATTTCTTTAAGAGGACTCCTGAAACAAAACATTTTTTTTCGACTACTCTTATCAATGTTTTCGAAAGATAATAAACTTGGTGACACCATGAGAAAATTTATTTATTACTCAATAAACTGACGAATGTCCAACATTAAATTTAAATTGACTGCTCCTCGACTGTATATATATATATATATATATATATATATATATATGTTACACTTGTTACACTTGACATTGTCACCCAAAAATTTTTATCAACTGTCATTATTTAATGTTTTTCTATCTGTTTTTGAACCTTTTTTAATTTTATTCTTACGTAATTGTCCTGACGAAGGTGTGAAATATACGGAAAGCTTGACATATAACAAAGAGTTTTCTTTGTAACAACAGCCCAGCTATTGACTGCAACCTCACGAATTGAACCGATATATATATATATATATATATATATATATATATATATATATATATATACGACAAAATTTCAACGTCAAATTTGCATTTGACTTTTCGGCTTTTCTATGTTTGTATTTATATGCCGATTTATATTTTAAACTAACTTTGGTGAGTCCTTTTTTGATATTTTATTACTGTATGATACTTGCATCATACTTTTTGTAGATATTCTTGATAAAGGAAAAAATACATTTCCGAAAGCTTGAATAGCAGAAAATAGTTTTTCTATAGCCCAAAGAGATTTGACTGAAATACCCACTCAAAAATAACCTATTACATATATATATATATATATATATATATATATATATATATATATATATATATATATATATATATATATATATATATATATATATATATACAGTCTGATTCACGGTGGATGGCACATTAGACGTTTCTGGTGAACCAGACAACGGATCACTTTGAAAATTTAATGGAGGGCATATTCGGACATTCTCTAGCCAACTAAAATATTTTCGACAATGCGGTGTTGCCGCTTCTATTAGAAAGCAGTAGCAACTTTGATTTTTCAAATGGAACACTCTGTATATAATATTATTTTTGGAATCTGTAACCTATCTGTTACCGTTTTTGAAATAAAAATTAATTTCAATTTTTTTCTTCGAAAATCATGACTTCTAAAAATGCCGATATCTTTTAGTTAAGAAGTACTATGATATCAAAATTTGGTTTGGAGTTAGGTGATACTTGGACACTTCCCACACGTCAGCCTAATCTCCGTTACTTCAATACAGGGTGGTAAAAAAATACAGTTTTTTCGTTTGCTTGAAAAAGTTGCTGAAATTTGATTATTTTAAATGGAACACCCTGTATATTATTGAAAATTCGGGAATCTGCTGAAATTTGCTTTCTTTCTATGTATATCATACCTATACCTAACTAGTCAAGTTTCGGACTTATGAACATTATTTGTGAAAATGTCCCTTCAGAATGGTATTTCCATTCGGTATTTGGTAAGCAGGCCATGATTACTATTTGACAGTAGCGTTGTGACATTCTCCTAATAATATCAACATTTTCGTCACTTCAGAAGTTGCAAATACCTTCAAAACGATGGAACAAAACTATTCAAACGAAGTTCTTATGAATTTGTTTATTATTTTTGGACAGTGTGACAAAATTATCAGCAGAACATGTAGAAAGTTCAATGAAATGTATCCGAATCTACCGCCAATGAACTTCAAGAAATTTATACGAATTCAGAACAATTTCAATGCATTTGGATCAACTTTAAAAGCACCAAGAAACTTGCCTCGACCCGTAACTTTCGAAGACAACCAGATTAATGTCTTAGCATATTTTCACGCATTTCCCGAGTCATCGATAAGAAGTGCTGAAGAAGATTTGGGTATAAAATATTCATCGGTTCAAAGAATCTTGCGAAGACATAAAATGCATGATTATAAATTCACCAAAATTCAAGCAATGAAGCCTCAAGATCCTCAACAGAGAGTAAAATTTTGTGAAATGTTGTTGACACGCATTCAAGAAGATCCACTTTTTTTAAATAAAATTATTTGGACTGATGAATCGAAATTTTCGAGAGAAGGGATTTTCAATAGAAAAAATCGTCATTAATGTCTTCTGCATGTTGATGGACAACAAATTGAGGTACGTGATATACGAGAAGTCATTAACATCCAGAAGCTACCTGAATATTTTGGAGAATACTGTAGACAGTTTCGTGGATAATCTGCCACTCGAAGATTATCGAAACTGTTGGTACCAACTAGACGGAGCTCCTGCACATTGCACAAGAGAAGTGAGCGCAGAACTGGATAGACTATTTGACGATCGGTGGATGAGGCGCTTGGGACCATGGAATTGGCCAGCGAGATCACTCGATCTTAGTTCATTAGATTTTTATTTGTGGGGAATGTTTAAAGAAAAAGTTTACAAAATACCCGTGCGTTCGAGAGATGAATTGTTAGAAAGGATTGCCCTAACATTTGAAGATTTGGATCCCAATGAAATCAGATCTGCCACCACGAAAGCAGTCAACACCCGCATTTTGAAGTGCTTGGAAGTGAACGGCCAGCGATTCGAACATATTTTGAAATATTCCACATGATCGTTTTACTTTTTTATAATTATTCATATCAATATTTCCAATTTCAAGTTTTTTGGTGCTTTTTTAAAGTTTATCCAAACATATTGAAATTGTTCTGAATTCGTATAAATTTCTTGAGGTTCATTGGCGGTAGATTCGGATACATTTCATTGAACTTTCTACATGTTCTGCTGATAATTTTGTCACATTGTTCAAAAATAATAAACAAATTCATAAGAACTTCGTTTGAATAGTTTTGTTCCATCGTTTTGAAGGTATTTGCAACTTCTGAAGTGACGAAAATGTCAATATTATTAGGAGAATGTCACAACGCTACTGTCAAATAGTAATCATGGCCTGCTTACCAAATACCGAATGGAAATACCATTCTGAAGGGACATTTTCACAAATAAATGTTCATAAGTCCGAAACTTGACTAGTTAGGTATAGGTATGATATACATAGAAAGAAAGCAAATTTCAGCAGATTTCCGAATTCTCAATAATATACAGGGTGTTCCATTTAAAATAATCAAATTTCAGCAACTTTTTCAAGCAAACGAAAAAACTGTATTTTTTTACCACCCTGTATTGAAGTAAAGGAGATTAGGCTGACGTGTGGGAAGTATCCCAGTATCACCTAACTCCAAACCAAATTTCGATATCATAGTACTGCTTAACTAAAAGATATCGGCATTTTTAGAAGTCATGATTTTCGAAGAAAAAAATTGAAATTAATTTTTATTTCGAAAACGGTAACAGATAGGTTACAGATTCCAAAAATTATATTATATACAGAGTGTTCCATTTGAAAAATCAAAGTTGCTACTGCTTTCTAATAGAAGCGGCAACACCGCATTGTCGAAAATATTTTAGTTGGCTAGAGAATGTCCGAATATGCCCTCCATTAAATTTTCAAAGTGATCCGTTGTCTGGTTCACCAGAAACGTCTAATGTGCCATCCACCGTGAATCAGACTGTATATATATATATATATATATATATATATATATATATATATATATATATATATATATATGTAATAGGTTATTTTTGAGTGGGTATTTCAGTCAAATCTCTGTGGGCTATAGAAAAACTATTTTCTGCTATTCAAGCTTTCGGAAATGTATTTTTTCCTTTACCAACAGTTTTTGATAAACCAAATATTGCAAAAACTTCCCTTAGTTTCTTGACAGTAGCTGAAGATGTCGATTTCGTTTTGAATAGCTCAGACCAGGTAGTTTTAGGTGGGGTCCAGATACTGTGGGAAAATTTTAACGGGGTCCAGAAAAAAAAACAAATATTAATAATAAATAATTATTTGGTTTCATACCACATTCTGAATTATAAAAGAAATACAAAATCTCTTATTAATGTGAGAAACTACACCGACGGTGTTGAGCCAGTTTTTATAGTTTGGTTCTCGAGATAAACAGCAAATTCGAAGTGTGTATTCTAGGTGAGCGTCTGTTAATCTCGAACGATATTTGTTTTTTAAAAAATTCAACTTTGAGAAAGACGTTTCACACATGTATGTCAAGCCAAACATAGTGGCCAAATTGATAGCTAGTCTTTTACAATTTTCATATTTTTCTGGGACATGTTTAGCCCACAATTCTTCAGTGGATACCGTTCTATACATTTGCAGAGACACATCTTCCTGAAAATCAATTATCTCCATTTGAAGTGATAGTTGGTTTTGAGAGATTAAACAACTTGGCAGCCACATCTGTCCATTTTGCCGCTGCATCAATTTCAAATAGAGATTTAAGAAACTGAGATAGCTTGCCTATCTGTGCAAAGTCTTGGAATCTTTTAGCAAATTCGTTCTCAAGATTGGCCATAAATTGCACAAACTCTGCAATGTCTTCTTCAGAATTGTCGGAAAATGAATAAATTCTTGTTTAACGATATCTTTTTCAAATATATCCAGCTTACAGCGAAAAGAAGGACACGCTTTGTAACAGATCACATAATTTTCCATTTCCACACCCACAGCCACAACCAGCATACCAGTATATTGCGCTCGTTTTTTATAAACCCAAAGTGCTGTCTCCCTGCGTATCCAAGTTTTGCAAGACGGAACATACTTGTTCTTTTATTAGCCAGAAATGTTCAATAACTTGACCATTACTTAGCCAACGAACATTGTTGTATTGAAGTAAGTCAGAAAACGCAGAATCTCGTTCAGAAAGGAACTCTTTGAATTGTCGGTGCTGAAGAGCAGAATGGGATCTCATAAAATAATCAACTTGACCAAGTTGTCCGTCACTTCTTTGAGTGAGCACTAAGTTTTCCACAAAGGGCTGCCTGGTGAATTATGCACGATATTAGACCTGAATTTTCATTTCTGATTCTCTTTACTACACCATTTTCTTTGCCAGTCATTGCTGGGGCCCCGTCAGTTGAAAGCGAAACCATTTTATCATAACTGATATTATATTTCGTTATAAAATTATCAATGACCTTGGATAATTTACGAAAATTGACATATGTTCATCATCAACAATGTCACATGATTCATCAAGTGCAATGGCGTAGCAAGGTGCCTTTTGCAGAAGTTCAAGAAGAGTGTTTTTAATGTCCGCAGCTAATATTTCAGTTCTTCGTGTATTACTTCTCGCTGACAAATTGGAGAGACAACATCTTTTTTTTCTTCTAAAAGTGACGTAACTATTGCCAACATACAGTCCTTCACTATCTCAGAATATGAAAATGGTTTCAATTAAGCGTCCAGCACACACGTAACACTGCTTCAGTGGATTTTTCTTGGTCGCTCATGCAACGAACTAGTAATTTTGTTACACTTTTCGTAAGAACTGAGATTTGTCTGAATTTTTTCTTTACAAGCCTGTCTGCCAAGAGGAAAGTTTTTGTGGAATTGCTGATGAGTTGTTTCGTAGTATCGCTTCAAATTCCCACTTTTGACAATAGCGACAGTTTTATTGCATATAAGGCACACTCAAACCGTGGAACCGTATTGTATGAGATTTGAATATGATGAAAAATTCAAATTATCTTTCGTAAGTGCTAAATCATAAGTGCCATCCATGAAACCGATGACCATACCCAGATTGGAGTTACAAGCCGCGACTATATTGAGCAGACTCAGGAACACTATTAAAAACAACATTGAAATACACATTGCTTCAACTCATTTATGGACACACTCAAGAATTGTCTTGCACTGGATTCGTTCCAAATTTAAAAGATACAAAACTTTTGTAAAAATTACAGACATCACTAACATATCTGACTGGCACTGGGTCCCTGGAGATGAGAATGTAGCAGATGAAAGTACCAGAGAAGATAATACCGCGAACAATAACGAATGGCTGACAGGGCTGAACTTTCTGAAACTTCCTGAATATTACTGGCCAAAAGAGACACAAGAAGAAATAGAAACGGAAATGAAGAAAGAGAAAATAATGACAGTTACATTAAAAGACATGTATCTGCCAAATATCGAAAGATTCTCCAAATATGAAAGGTTAGTAGGAACAACTGCCTGGATGTTTCGCTTCATAAAAAATTGTAGAAAGGGTACGAGGAATACAACTAATTTAGATGCGGAAGAGTTAGATGTTGCTGAGAAAGCTCTGAACAAGTATAGTCAGGAAGTCAGCTTCTTTCAAGAAATTTCAGTTTTGCGGCGCAATGGGAAACCTGTTAAAAAATCAAGCCGAATATATACCCTCATGCCAATACTTGACGAAAAAGGTATTTTGCGAATAAAAGGGAGACTAGAAAATGCTGAAGGCTTAAACTATTTACAAAAACATCCAGCGATTCTTTATCCAAAACACCGTTCTAATTGAGAGCTATCACATAAAATTTGGACTCCAGGGACAGGAAATTATTATGAATGAGCTGCATCAGAAATTTTCGATTTTAAGAATGAGGAGTGCTGTCCGAAAATGCAAAAGTTCTTGTTTCTTCTGCAAGAAAAGTAAAATACAACCCCACGTAGCTGAAATGGGTCAGTTACCGGAGTGTCGTCTTCAAAGTTTTGTCAGGCCATTTACTATCACTGGAATGGACTACTTTGGGCCGGTTACCGTTACAGTTGGCAGGAAATATGAAAAACGCTATGTAGTAGTATTTACCTGTATGAGCGTACGAGCGATTCATCTAGAAATGGCAAATTCATTAAATACAGACTCCGCTATCATGGCGATCAAAAGATTTACAAGTCGACGTGGATGTCCGAGAGAAATTAACTCAGATAACGGTACGAACATGCATTCTGCCAATAGAGAATTAAGAGAAGCTGTCAAGGACATGGACGATACTGAAATTTTGGTTTTTTTCCCCTTAAGAGCATTTCATGAAAATTCACTCCACCAGCATCTCCACATATGGAAGGAAGCTGGGTTGGTGAGGTCGGTAAAAAATGTTCTCAGCATTACACTGAAAGAGAGACACCCCAAAGAAGAAGTGCTTATTACCCTGATTACGGAGGTGGAGAATATGGTAAATAGCAGACCTTTATCATACATTTCAAATGATCCTTCGGAGCCGGAAAGCCTTACGCCAAATAATTTTTTAATGCACTGTTCAAATGGAGCTGCACCACCATTGGGAAAATTTGAGGAAGTCGAAGTGAACTTGAGAAAACAGTGGAGAGTATCTCAAGCCTTAGCGGATATATTTTGGAGAAGATGGCGAAAAGAATATTTATTTACACTGAATAATCAAATGAAGTATGAGAAGGGGGACGACTTATCGGAGGACGATGTGGTACTCGTCATTGACGACACATTACTAAGGAATTTGTGGCCACTTGGGAAAATTGTAACTGTTTTTAGGGAAAAGGATGATAAGATTAGAGTTGTGGACGTCAAAACAAAATCAGGAACCTATAAACGGCCAGTTACAAAGATCTGTAAATTAATGAGTGGTACAGGTTCTTAACGAAAATGAATTGAAGACTATGTCAAATGCAGTGATTTCGTCATGAGGAGGAGAATGTTGTTGCTTTTAATTAATTTTGTTCACTTTTTTTCACTTAGTATGTTAAAATAATTAATCATGGTTTGTTTATAAAAAAAAGACGATTTTGACATTGACAATAATTTGAAAGTTATATAAATAAAGATATTGACTTGAAACGTTTGATTCCTGGTTTATTTCTACTTTAAATCAAAGGAAATCACAGTAGGAGTGACTAGTCTGAACAGGTGGTTAGGAAATTCTGGACCAGTGAGGTGGCCGGCCAGGTCACCTGACCTCACACTTTTGGATACTTTCTTGTGGCGCAATTTGAAGAACATATTCTACGGAGAGCAAGAATATGACACAGTGGGTGAACTTAGAAAAAATATCATCACGCAATTCAGGTCTATCAGAAGAACGGATATTGTTAGGGATGTTCTTAATTTGAGACGACGAGCTCGCTTATGTATTCGAGAGGACAGCCATCATTTCGAACACTTATTGTAATACTTTTTGTGCATTTTTAACAAACTCATAATTTCATTCTTGGTTTTTGAAAAGTACCGTATTCAGCCAAGTGTTTGTCCAAAATACCGAATAATGTTATATCCGGCTGTTGTTTTTCCGGAAATAATTCAAAATGAATTCGTACTGTTTTCGTACTATTTCTATCAAATTCATAATACAGTTTCAACATATCTCGTTTTCCTTCATTTGAGAATGAGAACATTCTGACTGAAGTATTTGTGTAAACTTATATGATGTTTGATGAGTTCTGACGATAGAGTCATGACTATCTCAGATTTTTTTTTAATGCCTGTGGTTTCAGAAGAGCAAAGTATAACGAAGTATATATTAATGAAATCAGAATGAAAAGGACTATTTTTCTGTATAAAAACAATATGGCGTCCATAATAGAAAAAAAGTTGATGATGATTGCCAGAAGACGAAATGTCGGATAGTAAATATGACCATAAAAAAGTGTAGCTGAAAAAAAGTTTCAATGAAAATGTGTTTTTTATTTTGAGCCAGAAAAACATAAAAACGAAAATTCCGATTTTCAGTTTTTCCGGATTTTCCGGAAATACTCGGAATTTTCCAAGTTTCAAAATAGTATTTTGTTAAGCACAAAAAACCGCAACTTTGCCCCAATTTAGGCTTCGACGTACTTATCTCCTGTAGTTTAGGAGATCCCAATGGTATCCCAAAGGACAATGAACTTTGAAATGATGTCTTTTCGAAAAGTCAATGATTTACTAAGATTCTTCCTCAGTTAAAAGATACGTGTTGCTTTCGGCTTCTATTAATAAAGTCTGCAGAACTTCGACTCGTGGGAATTTTTCTTTGAGAATAACATTTCAAGTAGTTTTGATGGATCTAATGGGTCTCTCCCAACTTTCTCCCATATGTGGAGCGGAGGGGGGTATGAAATTGAATTCAATGTTGTCAGTGGTTAAGTTCGGAATCAACTTATTCTGGTCCAAATCTTTTAAGGCTCTCTTAAGTTCATTTGCTGCTCCCTTCAGGTTCGTGGCATTATCGGAAAATACTTTCCTCTACGACTAATGAGTCTTCTGATTGCCGTTATTGCCGAATCTGTACTCAAAGAGTATGCCATTTCAGTTCAAGGTGAACTGAACGGGTGCTCATGCATGTAAACAGTACTCCGTATTTTTTTTCATGTCTTCGGCCAACAGAAACATTCATAGGCCCAAAATAGTCCATTCCGACTATGGCAAAAGGTCGAACAAATGAGGTTAGACGAGAATTCGGTAATGGTGCCATCTCTGGTAGTTCAAAATTGGTATCTGTTAAAACAACTTCTCACTGCTGATCTTATGTTCAGAATCCAGTAACGTTGTCTCAGTTTATTTATGACATACTCTTGACCCTTATGCGCTGCTTTAAAGTGATAGTGAAAAATCAGCAATTTCGTGAAGTAATGTGTTTGTTCGAGAATTATTGGAAATTTTGTAAATCATTTGAATATAAAACTCTACTTTTGAGTCGTATTATTCCTTGAAAATGTTCCTTCTGAACATATTTTATCCATACATTTTCGGTGATTTTTATTTCGTTAGGCATGAGTTCTTTATTGAATGGCGATTTTTTTCTTATATTCTGAAGATCATCTTCATTCCATTTTATTGAAAAACCAAACTTATCTTCATCAGGATTCCAAATTAAATCTAGAATCCTTTGAATGGGTGATGATAATTCTTTTTTAATATCCATGTCTTTTTGATTTATAGCTCGATATTCATCTGAAATGGTTTTCAAGAGTTCCCTTGAGTTACTCGACCAATTTCGTATGATAAATAAAACCTCATCTTCCATGTACTTTAATTACACCAAATGTTATCGTCTTAGCCTCTTCTGGAGTATCGAAACTGTCTAAATAATCGTCAACATAATGGCAATCTGTAATAGCTCTTACAACTTCTGGGAAGTCTTCTCTGATTTCTAGTGCGTTTCTCCCCATCACGAATTGGGCAGAAATTGGAGACGAAATTGCTCCAAATATCATGGAAACCATCTCATATTTTTCAAGATTTTAATAATAATAATAATGAAGGTCTTTATTATTTTTAAATAATATACATATAGATTTTAACATTGTATGCAAAAAAAAAATAAAAACATTTCTGAAAATAAAGGGCGAAGTTCATTTTCTGCAGACAAACGATAGTTTTATTACGAAAATGTTCTTCCGTCTCTTCTCCTTCCCCTCCACAAAAAACGCTGTGCATTCCTATCTTTCTGTATAATTTGGACTCTTTGAAACATTTTCTGTATGTCTGCTGTTACTGCTATATTTCTTTGTCTGAATTTAAAAATGACTCCAAGTAAAGAGTTCAGCAAGTCTGGGCCTTTCAAAAAAAAGTCATTGAGGCTGGTACCACTGGATTTTGCTGTTGCGTCAAATACAAAACGTATTTTGTCAGGCTTATTTGGATTCGTAACAGGCAAGTACCATATATTTTGGGATGTATTCTGAATTTTCTCATTGGTTAATTTCCTGGCATACCCTTTTTCCAAATATTCTAAATTCTTCATCTCATATTTAACAGCAAAGTTTTTGTCTTTGTCCAGCAATACAAAGTACGAAAATCACATTTAGAAAATGTCAAAATTAGGTACTTTTTAGGTACAGCCTAGCCTTAATTGATGCTAGCAACGAAATGAAAATGATAATAAAATCAATTATTAATTTTTTTTCTCAAATCAGGTATCTCGAATTTTTTTTCGCTTATTCGCGGTCGTTTTCATCTTAATTTTTTGCAAGCACCTAATTAGCACTTGATTACCACGCTTAGTTTATACCTGATAGAGCATTCGTCCTCGTTTTCGAGAGACCTGATTCTTAATCTGTTGTTTAGCAAAATTGGAAGCTTTTGTTAATTAATTAGAAAATTTTACGATCCTCACCGTTTATCACTTAATTACCACCTAATAGTGTTCCCTTTACATTCATTATTTTATTAAAATTTTCATTGCGTTGCTAGCATCACATAATGCTAGGAACGCAACTTTGAGAATTGAGTTGCGGTGTAAGTTACAGAGCACCTAATCTTTGACTTCGGTACCTAAAAAAAACCTAATTTTATCATTTTCTAAATGCGATTTCCGTACTTTGCGTTGCTGGCGTAACAGAGCTCGGTTTAGTGCAGTAAGTTTACTGTTTGGGAGTTTGAACTGGTCACTCTTCCACAAAAGTCCAGTTTCCCACTTGTTAAAATCAATCCTTCTAGTAGTTTTGTCCAAGATTATTGTGGCTCGAATATCATCTGAATTTTGTGATTTCTTGTAATATTTCACTCCCAAACTGTCAATTTTGGAAGAATTCTCAACAAGATCCTCTAAATCTTGCAAATTTTCACGCTGGTGGCTGGCAAAAAGAGAATATTCTTTATCGACCCTGTCAAAATGACTTTTGTTGAAGTTGCCATGTATAACCCATCCTAATTTGGATCTAGACAATATGGGATCATTCTTTCCTCCTTCATGAATTTCTCTGGCTATTATTAAACTGATGTTGTTCTGCCCAATGAGTATTTTCGACTTTGCATTATGAAGAGATGATAGTTTTACTTTTCTTATAAAATCTAATTTTTTGGATAGATTTTTCACATCCACAGACTGCACGGGAAGAGACAAATTGTCAACGGTACGGACATTGCTCAAGTTGTATGTAATACTCCCACTTAGACATTTTCAATGATTTTTTTTTCGAGTTATAATCTTCGGATGTTATTGAATTTGTTCATTTGATTCTCAAAGTTTCACATGTATCTGTTGCGCCTATTTTGTCTGCCAGCGTAGAATCGATTATGGTAATGATGGATGCTTCGTGAAAGAGGGCAAATGTCTTAAATTTACCTCCAGGTCCGATTAATTCAAGAAGGGCAATCCTTAACAGTATTTCAGTCTTCTGGGAATGGCTAACATGATGACTAACTTGCTCTTCCACCTCAACTGAATTATCATCCACTTCTTTATGCAAAAGTGGGTTATGTTTGAAAGCACAACCATCGATTACACATTTTTTTTACTTCGGCAAAATTTTATGAGATGTGACGATCCAAGACAAGTAAAACACACTTTATTTTCTCTTGCCCACTGCCAACGTTTTTTACTTTTTAAGTTTATTGAAAAATTTGCATGTTTCAACTTTATGTCCATCTTTTTTGCAATATTTACAATTATAAACTATTTTTTCTTGTCGACTGGTAGTAAAAACGTACTTCTTCTTTCTGTTCTGGACCTACAACATATGTAACTGCTTCACTAGTTTCACTCAGCCATATGGAAAATTCTGTGATGGTAACTGAATTCTTACATTTTTTCAATTGTGAAACTTTTCTATCCCATTCCATACGCAAATTGGAGCTAAGTTTTTCATCAATGTCATTTAAGAGTTGTGGATTAGACAAGTAATCGTAGCAGTCCATACTGCTACTGCTGTAATAGCCAAATTTTGTATTTTATTTGAGAAGTCCAAAATGGTGTCAAGCTTGTCCTCCTCAATGTCAGGATTTTTTTACAGAATCAATCAAATCTTGAATGATGTGCCCGGCAGTCCGGGCAAGTAACAAGTGTACTTTGTTGCGGTTTACACATGACAAGTTTACTTTCCGCCAGTAAACTTGCCAAATGTAAACGTTTCTATAGGCAACTTGAACTACCAAAAATTAAAATAAATCGATGGTTGATACTATTTTTCAGCTTCGTTCTTCTTGTACATTGAGCAATATTTTTTTGAATACTTGGAACTGATTACATTTCCTCATTTCTGTATTTGAAATTTACATTTCTCTCTCTATTTTCAAAGAAAGTGATACACATTTTTAGGAAATATACTATTGATGACATAGCCCCACGCTAAATACATACCTCCTTTCAATCGATTCATTTTGTCAGTGTATACATTGAGAATGAAACTCTTCACGGTTGGGGTAAACATTTTTTTTGGATAATAGTTCTTCGTCCAGTCAGGCAATGTGAGATTGAAAGCTTCCTGAAATAAGTCTTGATATATTATTTGCAAAACGTCTAAAATTGATATTTAGAAGTGTCAAGGCAGTTTAATTTTCCCTATATTAATTTCGAATGATATTCAAATGCTCAACTCACTATCAAGTGTCAAGAGTACAATCGATCAGTAGGATTACATTATCTAAAGTTGACCAGTTGAATACTACATTCAATAAAATTCCAGTCAATCTTTCTTTAATTTCTATAACGATTCTTCAAGTCTTGTTGAACGAAACAATATTTTTCTGTTTGTCGAAGTCGGATTCGCAGGCCATCAAACCTATGCTTGGAATTTCACAATTTCAATACATATTCACAGTTTTCTCCATTCCTTACCTCTGCCATCAACGTGCTATATATATCCTGTACTCCATCAAAATCTTCTACTTTTTGTCCCGTTATTTCTGTCAGTTCCCTGAATAAATCTTCGTATTCTGCCATCATACTTTTTACTTCAGGTGAATTCATAACTCTTTCCTTTTCAATGTGGTACTGAGGGCAAGGTCTTCTCACCAGAAGTAACTAGAAAAATTATTTATTGAATTTAATGTGTATTCCAAAAGATCAGATTTCAGATATGTTCATAGTTGTTCAAATTTTAGGGGAATTTGAAATAAAACTGCAAAAAAAATCTTTTATTTTTATTTACGATGTATTGAAAACATTTTATCATAAGATATACCTACAGGGTGTTTCAAATTCGATCCTCACCATTGGAATCTCGGAAACTATGAGAGATACGCAGATGGTTAAATTGGGGCAAAGTTGCGCATTTACCTGACTAACAATATACCGTTGAGAAGATTTTGAAATTCTGAGTATGTCTGGAGATATCCAGAAAAAACATAAATTTCGGAAAATTTTTATTTTTTTCTGGCTTTATTTTTCGAAGGATTCGAAAATAATTGCACTTCCACATTGCCACTTTTTCTCTACTACATAATGGTGTTTTCAGATTTGCTATCTGACGTTTCGTCTTCCGGCCACCACATCAACTTTATTTTTTTCTCATTGGCGATACATTGGATTCTTTCTGTTTTGAATAGAACCAGATTTTACCTTTTCAATGATGTATCATAAGTTATCATTCTTTTTCGAAAAATTGGAGATATTGAAAAAAAAAATTCTTATGATAATAGGCTTTTACTTTGATGTTTCTAAATTTGATTTTCAATTTGTTACACTCAATGACATTTTGTTATTGTACAAGTCATTGAATTTTTGGCGAAAAATGGCTTTCACGAATGAAGAAAAAAGAGATATGATACAAATTTATTACAAATACGATAGAATCAGTATTAGGACATCGGAAATGTATTTAAACTTATATCCCGAAAGACGACAACCACATCGAACTATGTTCAAGTTATTGGATCGAAATCTCACCGACTTTGGTTTGTATGAAAAGCCAATGAGACAGAATACGGAGACAGAATGGAGCAGGAAACTAAAGAAAATTTGATAAATGAGGTATGTATGAGGTAAGTTAGATATTGTGTCCTTTTCAAAAAAAATAATAATTTTCCTATAAACATGAACCCGGGGAAAGGTAAAATCTGGTTCTATCCAAAACAGAAAAAATCCAATGTAGCGCCCATAAGGAAAAATAAAGTTGATGATGGTGGCCGGAAGACGAAACGCCGGATATCAAATCTGAAAACACCATTATGTAGTAGGAAAAAAGTGGCAATGTGTAAGTGCAATATATTTTGGAATCCTTCGAAAAATAAAGCCAGAAAAAAATAAAAACTATTTTCCGAAATTTCTTTTTTTTTTCGGATATCTCCGGATAAACTCGGAATTTCAGAACTTTCTCAATGGCATATTGTTATTCAGGAAAATGCACAACTTTGCCCCAATTCAATCATCTCCGTATCTCTCATAGTTTCCGTGATCCCTATGATGAGGATCGAATTTGAAACTCCCTGTAAACATAAATCTTGATATTTTTAAAAAGCATTCTTCTAGAGGAAGCCACCGCCTACTATGTCCCTCACTGGATACGTCCTTGAAACACGTGTTTCACTAGAACTTTTTACGCATGTACCGGGTACAGGGTGTAACAAAAAAATAGCTTATGAATTGAACCACATCTTTTCTGGGATCGAAAATAACTCGATTGTATAAAACTTATCTCAATGCAAATATGCAAAAAAAGTTTAAGCCCTTGGAAAGTACAACATGAAAATAAATATTTTTCCAATATTTCATGAACTGTTTAACATTTTGTAATGGAAATAGGTTTATGGCATCTTTTTCATACAAAACTACGAAATCTGTTCAGCCCATAAAAATTTTACGGAGGGTATTGAACCTCTCAAACACCCCAAACTTTTTTATGCGTGATAATTGAATATATATCGCGACACCATTGACTTAATTCATTATTTTTGAATTTTTCAACCTCGTAGCACTTTTTCTAAAAGCCAGTTTGTATCGAGATGCGGTAAAATTTTTGAGTAACAGAAAGTAAGTTGTAATATCTGAGTATTCATGTTATTTGCAGGTACAAAAAATATATACAAATGTATGGTATTTCCTGAAATCAATGTTCAAAATGGCTTCCATTTTCCTGAATACACAATTCGACACCGTTTTTGAAAGAAAATTCGGAATTTTGGAAGATCATAGGCTTCTGATTTTCTGGAAGATCATAGGCTTCTGACGAAATCGATTTGCACTTTCAATGATGCGATGCCTCACTTGTTGTTTGCCAATCATTTTAACAGAATACAAGTCCTTTTTCATAAAAACCCAGAAATAAAAGTTAATGGGGTTCAGATCTGGACTTCTGGCTGGCCAAGAAATAGGTGAATCAGAGCCCCTTTCAATCCAACGGCCAGGGTGCAGATCAAAAAGATATTTCCTGGCTCCGTTATCGAAATGCGCTGGAGCTTCATTTTGTGAATACCACATATTTTGCCTCATTCTTAAATTTACCTCTTCAAGTATTCTGGTGAATCATTTTGTAAGAACTGTAAGTAATTTGCACAATTTCAATTATTTGAAGGAAATAATGGTCTTATTGAATTATTATTCACAATGCCTGCCCAAACAATTGACTTTAAAAGTATTTTAATGATGAGTCATTTTTTTGCGTGAGGATTTTCTTCGGCCCATGTGTGTGCGTTATGGTGACTCGTAATACCATTTCTATTAGAGCTAGCTTTATTGGTAAATAAAATATGATTAATGAAATTGATATTCCGATTGTTTTCTGTCAAGAACCAGTCGCAAAATCCCATTTATTTATAATAATCTTCATTTAGTAATTCGTAAACGGTTGTTAAGTGATTAGGATGAAGCTGCTGATCCTTCAATCTTTTTCAAACCATTATGTGGCCAACATCTAATCAAGCAGTTATTACTCTTGTACTGTTTTCAGGGTTTTCTTTGACAAATTCTAAAATCTCATCGTTTGTATTCATTTTTTGACGACCACTATTACCAGCAACTTGTAGCAGCAAATTATTGATAAGTCAATAATTTGCTATACATTTATTTGCGAACGGCAGCTTTTGGCCGGAGAGCACTATGGGTTCGTTAAAAGATTATTTTCATCAAATTCAAATAGTAATTGAAATGGGCGCCACCCAACTTTGTTAAATCGTAAGTAGCAACCATTTATAAAGCTGGAAAATTAAATGTGGATAATTGATGGGAACGTATTTTTGTGAAGTTTGGTTGTTAAGTAATAGCATAAATAGTAAACAACTGAAATGAATAAAAGTATATTAAAGTTATATGACACAAAGGCTTCTGTGATATGGAAATCAAAGATATTTTGGGGAAGACTGCAAGATTATATCACATCATTTTTTGGGGAATAGATTTTTGGGGAAGAATTTTGCAAGATTATATCACATCATAATTGAAAAATGCTCACCCATAGTACTATGCATCAGCTCACAACATTATAGCATCATAATCATGATTTTTTTGGAGATTTATATGTAGCACTTCCCCTATAGTTTTTTATAGAATTATGAAAAAGATTCAGAATAACATTATAAGTTGAAATAAATTTTAAGTTCTGGCCTTATTGGTCCTCTGCACATAACAGTAAAATGGAGGTAGTACCTACACTACACCACCAAGGACGTTTTCCCCACAATTGAGGAAAAGGAAAAGATCAGAAAGATCTGTACTTCTGGCCTCTAGCCGAGTTGGACGTAATAGCATGTGCAACAGCAAAGTGATAAGATTCACTCTTTTCAACATAAACTACTTATTCGCCTGATGTCATCCTACAACCCTAAAATTAAATTTTAGTTACAGCAAACCGAACACAAAAAGGTATCCAGAGTATTCTCCAATTTCTGGGGCTTCTCAAAGACTTACCTCTAAAGAGGGTGGGCAATGGTTTATCTATCAAAAACCTGAAGCCTCGTGGTTTTATTAAGTAAAAAATTGGAATTTTCAGGGCTAGTTTACAAAATAGCCAGAATATTATTCTACTCAATTCAGGAAGGGCAATTATCAACTTCAACAGGAAGAAGAATTCACAACCACCTTGGCACATCTGCCTTCACAGGAAAAAATATCGAACTGAAGCCTTATCCTTGAAAAGAATCCTGCTTGGTTTTACCAATCGAATTGATTACACCGCAGTTATCGGACAAATGGAACAATTTATTTCACCAACTTTTTCATATTTTTTGTTTTTCTTTCCATTTTCACATATTCAATGAAATAATTCACATGTCGTACTGTACCAATTATTATTGAAAGTGTTCCGTGAAGAGGAAAATGAAAAGCACAACACAAGCCACAAGCGCTCACTTTGCGAAACATTTTTCTTCGAACGGCTCAAATGACACGACTATTAAAAATGTATCTTCTTTTTTACCGAAATAAACTGAAACTGAAAATTAAATTCATATCTGCCATGTCTGCAAGCGTATAAACCATTGTAACAGAAAGGTAAATTTTTCTCAACACTCTTAAAATGCGCAGTAATCGAAATATTTGGCCCTGTTTGCGCTTCCGTACTTTTGAGATATGCCTGACAAATTCTGCTTACCTTTTAAACTTTTTGGAGTTTTAATTCTATTAAGGTGTTGAGATTGAAGGTGACTTATTCACAGAATATGATATATTATAATTTTGAAATTGATTAGTTTCTCAACATTCTCAACCAGAAACTGTTTAACTAGTATCAACTTCCTTTTTAGACTTGGCAATAGGTAGTAACGTAGAAAATTAATTTATTCATTATAATAATTTTATTGAATTTTGTTTTGATTATGTATGCATTTTGTAGCAACTGCTTGTTATTTATACATTGGAACTACAAGTGTTGAACAGCCAACTAAGAGCCCGTATCTCAATGAAAACTGTCTTTTCGAAAAAGTGCAACGAGGTCAAAAAAAAATCAAAAATGATTTATTGAACCTATGGTGTCACAATACTAATTCAATTGTAACGCATAGAGATGCTAAAAATTTTATGAACTGAAAAGATTTCGTGGTTCTAAATAAAAAAGATGGTCCTACGATAAAAAGCCATGGATTCATTTTCATTATAAAATGTGGAACAGTTCGTGAAATTTTGGAAAAAATCGATTTTTATTTTGTACTTTCCAAGGGCAGTAACTATTTTTGTGCACACATTTGCATTGAGGTAAGTTATATCCGATCGAGTTATTTTTGACCCCAGAAAGGTGGTTCAATTTATGATCTACGTTTCTGTTTCACCCTGTATAACTAAACACTGATCGCAGTGTAGTAGTGTCAATATGTGAAATTTTGCTTTTCCACAAGTTTATCGCATATTTTCAACAAGTAGGTCTTTGAAGGTAAGTTTGAAGAAACTGAAATAATATATTGCAATATACCCATGTCGGTTTGACATTTTTGAGATTGATTGTTGGAATTCGTAATAGATTATGCCAAATTCCTTGCTGAATTTCTAGCATCCGCAGATTGGGCAGAATGTTTGAAACTTGAAACTATTAGTTCGTTTATAATCTCCACAGTAAGCGCAAGTTTTATTTGATTTTTCGTACAATCAGGATACAGTGTGTAATACATTTAAATGCATCGTTCATAATTCATTGCAGAAGTGATGTTTTCAATGACTAATGTGTTAGAACTTCATTTGTACATTTTTCAGTATTTTTAATTGCTGTGGAAGTGAAGAATTGCACGTCAGTAACCTTTGGCAATGAGCAGCCAAGTATTTTCCATGTTGCTACTTCTTTCAATGCTTTGGCTGTCCATGCAGCTGCTTTTTAAACTTTTACCCCGCTCTAAACGACTTAACAATTTTTTTCTAGTAAAATCCGAATTTCAATTCAATTCAATTCAATTTCAGTTTCAAGTTTTTCAAATTGTAATTATTGTTGTTAGAATTTCAACTGCGAAATTCTTCAGTTTAGATGTTTTCAAATGACTTGCAATAAAACCAAGCGACCTGATAGATTTCGATAATTGTACTGACTGATACTTTGATTGCGGGATTCCTGCAATCACACTGCTGGTTCTCCGAATAGAACCTTTTCATGACATCATTCAATTTGGACTTTTACACATTTCCAGAACGTGACTTAAACTTGAAGAGGTACTGGGGACAAACTCTATGAACCAAAATGTTTGGGCAATCTGATTATTTTAAACAAAATGAGTTTTCTATCCAGTACTTTTTTAATTTGAATACAGACAAATTATTCATACACACAGGGTTTTTCAAATTCGATCCTCACCAATGGGATCTCGGAAATTATGAGAGATACGAAGATGGTTAAATGAGGTGAAGTTGCGCATTTACCTGACTAACAATATGCCGTTGAGAAAGTTTCGAAATTCCGAGTATATCCGGGGATATCCCGTATTTTTTCATTGACTTTTCAAACGAACCAAACTCAGTGAGATTTTGATCCAATAACTTAAACATAGTTCGATGTGGTTGTCGTCTTTCGGGAAACAAGTTTAAATACATTTCCGATGTCCTAACACTGTTTCTATCGTATTTGTAATGAATTTGTATCATTTCTCTTTTTTCTTCATTCGTGAAAGCCATTTTTCGCCAAAAATTCAATGACTTATACAATAACAAAATGTCATTGAGTGTAACAAATTGAAAGTCAAATTTAGAAACATCAAAGTCAAAGCCTATTATGATAAGAATTAATTTTTTGGAAAAAAAATGATAACTAATGATACATCATTGAAAAGGTAAAATCTGGTTCTATTAAAAGCAGAAAGAATCCAATGTTGATCATGGCGGCTGGAAGACGAAACGTCGGATAGCAAATCTGAAAACACCATTATGTAGCAGGGAAAAAGTAGCAACATGTAAGTGCAATTAATTTCCCATTCCTTCGAAAAATAAAGCCAGAAAAAAATAAAAACCATTTTCCGATTTCTGTTTTTTCCGGAAATCTCCGGATATACTCAGAATTTCAAAACTTAGTCATGTAAATGTGCAACTTTGCCCTAATTTAACCATCTTCGTATCTGTCATAGTTTCCGAGAATCCAATGGTAAGGATCGAATTTGAAACACCCTGTATTTCTCAGATATAAAAAATCAGAAATGTGGATTTTCTATTTTTCTATCATATCCAAATTTTCATGAGAAATTCATTTTAACCTCACATTTGAAGCAGAGAACCCCTAAACAACATAATTTTCAATATTAATTGTTATTGACTTACCGAATCTTGATCTAGAGGCTCAGATGAGACTGGAATTGGTTGCCAGTCCAGAGGACCCCATTTCTGTTCTCCAACTGGTGGCCATAATCCCGCGTTCACCATTTGCATGCTCACCTTAGTTCTATCTACTCCAGTGGATTGAGTATAATACTCATCAGGAGAATAGTGGGTTCCTAAGAAGCTTCCGTACCGTTCTCTGAGAAATTTTCCGACATTGAACAGATGCAGTTTTCCTTCCTGAAAAATACAGAGCATGATAATTGAATAAATATATTCTATGCCAGTAGATACCCGGTGTCTTAGCGAGTTCTACTTATAAAAATACTGATCGAAAAACCTTTGGTTTGTTTTGGGACTTCATGAGTTATTATACGCTTAAATGTCCAATCCTTGAGGAAAGTGTGTACTGTAAGGTGAGTGCATTGAGCACTCATACCTCTAAAATCAGAGTGTACCGACATAGTGAATGGGAACAAAAAAGTTGCTGAAATATCTAAAATAAAGAATAATGCCAGATGAAATAAATGAAGGAAATTATCGAGTACCTCTATTAGTTTCAAGGCCTTTATGCCATTAACATTTTGAGGCCATTGGCGGTAAAAAGACACACTACTTTGATGTATCTAACATGTTTCCAGATACCAGAAAATACTTGCTGTAAGTGTGATACCGACGGCGATGACATTATTCGTGTATGTACAGAAGTGCAAGTGTTAGCATTAGACTGAGACGGCCTTCACAATACGCGGGTCTCTGGACGAGTCCCGGTGCGTTCCGGAAGCGTATTTACATTCTATACCATTATACAGATGAGTGCTTCTCTGTAACGTAGTATAATATGTACATTTAAAACGCGCGTATGGTTTCTCCAAAACATACCGCGATACAGATAAGCCTCAATCTATAACATAGTAGGATTTGAACCCACAATACACTCCTATTTCTACTCCAAATTATACCGCGGTACAAAAAAAATATTATTTATTTTTTGAAGTTACCTTTATTTTTTATGGCCTATTTCTAAGCTAACAAAGTAAACACATTTCAGAAAACAAAACTTACACGTAATTTAAAAATTAATGCGATTTCTGGTTAGTTTGATTCAAACTAATATTCACTTCCAGATTTCTCAAACACTTCCGTTTTTTAACGATACTGCCTTCGAATTTTGTTGGCCTACCAGCCTCTTTTTGAACCTGCAGTTAGCCCTGTTCTTTGTTTTCTGCGACTAGTTGATGTTGGTTGTACACCTATAATTCTGCCGCGTTTAACTTTTTTGATTTGATGTAAAAAATTCAAAACATCACCAGTTGTTTTTAATTTTTTCATAGCCATGTTTACTTTATTTATAGCATTAGCTGTTTCTATGGAATCATTTCCCTTTAGAGTTTCGACAACTTTTGCAAAATTTTGAGAGAGACGGTTGAGTGGAGTATCAGTAACACTACTTAGATCGTTAACAGATGATGGTTCTTTGCTTGGTATAAATGCCGAAGAAGAGAAATCTGCAGCAGTAATATCATTGCCTATATTGCTATTATCGCTTACTGTTGTAACTGTTTCATCGACCATATCTAATGACATCATATCCTCAAAAAAGGTAGTTTGTATATCTTCACCTAGAGCAATTCGTGCAAAATCTTTTTTATCATCACAAGATAAAAGAGGAGCTGTTTTTAAAAGAATGTCAAACTGATTTTCAACGGCGCATAAATGTTTACAAAACTTTCCTTCTTGACCATAGAGACAATCGCAAGTGGCGGTGTCTGTATGCACGGTGTAAACATACACATCAGAAGAGACAGCAAAGCTGATATTATCACACTGCTTGACAGTGAGATTTTTAGCTTTAACGCAAAATTGGTTATATATAATTTTATTTTTTTGTTTTTCTACAATTTGAAAATGATAGTAAGTGATGCCTATGGTATGACTCAAATACCTTGCAAATAAAATCAACCAGCGCACAAGTGTTAAATGCTTTGCATCTTTGGAGAACTATGTCTTTAAATATACGTATCGACGCCTCTACTAAATTATTTGTGTTATGTCCCCTGGTTAAAATTTTGTGTCTAAAATAGACAGCCCATTCCTCTCGTCTATCCCATAAAGACTGCATATAACTTTGAAGCTTATCATAAGATAAAATTACTTCATCCTTAAAGAATTCTTCATGAGCTTGATTGATTTCTGTCTCAGAATGAGCATATAATATTTTTTGAAACTGTCTCATAATATATGATTTGTCTTTTTTAGTATTCCATGCGTATTGTCCCAAAGCCAACGCCAAAACGCCTGACATAAATGAAAGGTACACAACAGAACAGTCGAATTTGCAAATACAATCTTTAACGCATTTCTTTCGGCTTTTGAGTCGTCGGTCATAAAAACCAGAGGCTATCCAAATCCTCCAAATCCTCCAAATCCATCTAGTCCAAGAGCATTCTTCAACATATTGAAAACCAGTGTGTAATTTGCTTCAGTCTGCTCAGGATGCAAAATACAAGCCAGAGGTAATGCACCAATTTTTGAAGCTGTGAACAGAAATGTGACACACGAACTGGTTTGGTCACATGACCCACTAGAATCAACGAAGACAATTTCATGTGAAAAATCGCGTTTATGAGTTCTGAGCATTATAGACGTTAGTATAATAAAAATCAGATGATTTTCCATTGTAATGATCTTCATTCCTAGCTCTTCATATAATTTTATTTTTTCTGGCAATACTTTGTACATACTCTGTCCATCTCTTCCCCCAAAGTTGATTCGTCTGTAACTGGTTTAAAACACTATTTGATAACAAACCGACTTAAACTTACCTCCACTGGTCGTATAGATGATAAATCTGAAGATTCGTAGGGTTCAACTGCGCATTTGCTAATACTTCAAAAATGTTTGAATCGTCATTTTCATTTTCTAACATAAGTTCATGGTAATTTTTTGTTGAGGCAGGAGACATTCCTTCATCAAAATATTTAATAAATATTTCTTTAGTATGCTGACTCATGCGTAAGTAACTATACGTCTCGGCAACTTTTAGTTTATGACTGTGCTTAAAAGTGATCTGAAATTTAAGAATAACTTGAATAATAATTAATATAGGGTGTCCCAAAATGTATTTTTTACAAAATCCTACCACAAGCTTCCAAGAAGCTTTTCCAGCCAAAATAGATCGATGTTGCTAAAGTTAGCTAAGTTCACTGTTTCTCAGTTTCAACGGTAAAAGACTTTACCTTATTTTGATCCAAGGTAGGATTTTGTAAAAAGACCTTTTAAAAGGTTTTTAGTGATGGGTAAGTATATCTAACTATCCAGTTTGTTGTGGTGCCAATACTAAAATTGCGGATCCAGTCGTCACACCACTCACTATTTGTTTTATTATCGCTATGGCGATTTTTGCTTCTTATAATAACACTGTAGTCGTTACAACTAACGTAATTATAACTTTCAATTATATCTTTCCTATAAATAATATCTTTCAAGACATCTAGGATTGCTTCCATCTCAAATTACCATTTCAACAATGTTTTTAACACAACAGAAAAGGGTTTAGTACAGCAACGAATGACGGCACGCTCATGTTGATAGAACGGCCATCGGATATTTACTGTTCACGATGAGAGACAAATGGATCTTATTAAATGCGTTGTAAAATGCATTGGTGTCACGTGCGTAATTCTATTGACTACTATTGTGAAAATCCTGAACCGCGGTATAATTTGGAGTAGAAATAGGAGTGTATTGTGGGTTCAAATCCTACTATGTTATAGATTGACGCTTATCTGTATCGCGGTATGATTTGGATAAACCATACGCGCGTTTTAAATGTTCATATTATACTACGTTATGGAGTAGCACTCATCTGTATAATGTAAATACGCGTCCCGGAACAGCGCAATAGAGTCTGTAACATATTTGTATGAAGAGCAGACAAAAGAATCCCCCGATTGCGGACCTACCTTAAGTGTGGGGACTGGTGCGGTTGCTTAGTCGCCACCCCAAAAGGCCGCATAAGATGTCATGAATTTGTTTAATAATCGTCGACATGGTAACTCATATGGTTCTGCTATGAATGTGAAGAATTCTAAGAATATACGAGATGGTTCGAATGTGGTTTATATTCGAGGAGTTTGAGCTGCGGAGGGAAATGTATTAGTACAGAGCAGAGATGAGTTAAGAACACGGAATAGTTTGGACAAGCCGCGAGGTGACAAGAATCAGTAAACACGTGATATGACTGAGATAATTATGAAGTGCAATTGAAGTTATAATTTTGAATTATTAAGTTGGAATACGTGTAACCCTTGGGTATATATTTAAAAAAAGTCAGGCATAGATGTAGCATTGGCAGCCCCGGATTTAGGAGAGGGCAAGCCCCAGGCTTGGCCCCTCCTATGTGTGAATTTGGCCCCCCCAGAGAGAGGCCAAATTTACACTTTACAGACGAATGCACACAGGCCCACCTCTAGTTGTTTGATCGCCCGCGTGCAATACCGGTTATGCCGCCCTACGACTACTTACATATGCTGAGTTGGCACATTTTTAAGTCTACTTTATTTAAGTCTATTTTATACCAGAAGCAAATGATATCAATATCTTCAGGTTGTTCAATTATATCAATGATGTTCATCATTGATATAATTTGATTCTGGTATAGTTATTATGCAGTTGAGTTGTTTTAGGTAGGCTTGTGTATGGTAGGCATTTTTGTCGTTGATCTCGGCTCTGGCAGAGTTGAAACGCGGTAGAATTTTAACTCGGTAGATTTTCTGATTGGTTAATATTAATGTTGGTGGAAATATAAGTGGTATACTTGTAATTAATACAATTGTCTAGTGGTATATTTGGATACTGTAGAGTTGTCATTGGGGTAAATTCATCTCAGTTCAGTTCCAACATCTAACATCAGCGATGGAGAACGAAGAGCTCTGAACGACCTACGAAGAGATAACACCATCGAAATCCTACCTGCAGTTGTGATGGATACGGATCTCTACGAACAGAACATCGAAGATGTTCTTCAGAGGGGCAATACACGAAGACTGTACGGGACCCCACTGCATTACTTAGAAGGAAGTTGTACCAGATACCAAGTCTATATGGACTGTATGGACTACCCAAAATCCACAAGAAGGGTGTTCCGCTCAAACCGATCATTAGTTCCAGATATTCAGCTACTCAAAACTTGTTCAGATTTTCACTTCGCACTACGAGGAGAAACCTCATTTTTGTGAAGAATTCAAAATATTTTGTCGTAGAGGCAATCGAAGTCGCGGAGCAAGATCAATTAATCAGTTTTGACGTGGAAAGCCTTCACACCAAAGTTCTGGTCGAAGAAGCATTTCAGATTATACAGAGGAAGTATCCGAAGACGAGGACCTGGAAGATTTAACGAAATTGCCTATAGAAGTAATCATTACACGCGTAAGCTTAGTTCAGAGTTAGAAAAAGATAAGCAAATTTCTCATGCTCCAGAAGCTAAGTACAAGGAGGGTATCTCTTAACTGCTATAAAGAATTTTAAATTTATTACTACTTCAAATATTTGGGAGAATATTTTCCGCGAAATCAATCGAGTGAATATAGAAATTCAGAAAGAGCATATTATCCTTGCCAGTTCCGTCGCACTAATGGATGGTCTGCTCAAAACTTTGCAAAAAGGGAGACGAAATCCAATGAAATAATGAATGAAATAGGGTGAAGAAGTTGCTGAAAAAACTGGTGTTGAGCCTATTTTGCAAAACAAACGAGTTCCAAAAGAACTAACAATGGTATTTCATCGAATCATATCAGAAAGTGAATAGTAATTTGATTGTGCTACCATGCTGAATTTGAATTTTGCTTTTCTTATTAGGGGAAAGTGACGGACCTGTCCCTAAGATGGCCCTCTTATCATATTTTGATAAATGCAAGGTGTGTTTCATATAGTTAATATTCAAGGCAGTCCGCGTGGCAATAGCCTGTGAAATTTCATACGGAAACGTCGTTCCGGTTCTGCATTATAGCAATAAAATGAATCCGGTGAGTACTGATGTAAAAATGGATAATTTTGAAGTGAGTATTTCTTGACAACCAAACATAGTATGATGATTACAAATTTGGTACCTTGGAACGTGCTTGTATTCAATGCATACGTTAAGACAAATAGTTTCGTTAGATTCGCTTTGAAGAAATATCGATTTCTGTGATAAAAATGTCGGTTTGCCTATGAAGGCCCCCCCTGGGTGTTTCTTTGATGGCCTGGGGGACCATCAAAGGAACACCATGGGGATCGTCACGCGCACTAAATATTACATTTGTGTGTAAATAAATAAATAAATAAAATATTTATTAATCCTTTCAACTATTGTTAACAATAGATAGGATAAGTCAAAAACAGTGTAATTAAGTTTTAATTGACAAACAGGACGAAACAAGCACAATGATGACTAACATACACTATGTAAGATACACTTCGATATCATCTCAAAATTGAAAAGTATAATTCAAATTCCTCAACAGTATAGAAACATTCTCTGATAAGGAGTTCCCTAAGTCTATACTTAAAAACCGCCAGGGATCCCGCGTATTTTATTTCTTTCGGAAGACAGTTAAAAAAACGGCAGCCTGCATTGATGGAAGATTTTTTGTAATAGGAGTGTTTGGGCTTGTTCAATTTGATATCATTTTTATTTCTGGTATTGTAAGAATGTGAATCACTATTAATGGGAAATGAATGTTTGTTATTGAAAATATATGATAATAGTTTCATTAAATAAATTGATGTAACCGTGAGGATCCGTTTAGTTTTGAAAACCTGTCTGCATGATTGGCGACTACTAATGTTAAAGATAAGCCTTATAATTCTTTTCTGAGCAACAAAAATTCTTGTTATGTCTGATGCCTGACCCCATACTATAATATTGTAGGAAATTGCGGAATACACAAATGCATAGTGAACCTGTAATAATGAATCTGTGTTCAAAATATTTCTTAGTGTTGCCAAAATATAAAAGCTTTTGTTGATTTTTTTATATACTATTTGTATTTGATCTTCCCATGTTAGGTTACAATCTATAAGCGTTCCTAAGAATTTAGATGAAGTGGAGGTTTCAACAATATTATTATTGACTTCGAAGGTGAAATTAGAAGGTATTCCATGTTTTGTGTGAAACTCAATTATTACTGTCTTACTTTGATTCATTATTAGTGTATTCTGCATACAGTAATCCGCAAAATCTTTCAAAACTGAGCCAGTTTTCTGCTGTAGTCTTTGGCGATCAGTGTCAGACACCACAATAGAGGTGTCATCAGCATACATGAAAACTCTACCGTCCTTTATGTTATGAGGCAAGTCATTGACATAGGTAAGGAAGATCAAGGGACCCATGACACTTCCCTGCGGTGTTCCAAGATCTAAATCGTATTCCTTCGATTTGGTTTCACCGATTCTCACGATGATCTTCCGATCTTCAAGAAAGGACGTTATCCAGTCGTTCACTGGGCCACGTAGACCTAGGTTGTTGATTTTTTCGGAGACGAAATTACGATTAACCGTGTCGAATGCCCGCGTTAGGTCAAACGATATGACAACTACATAGTCATTTTTGTCCATCAGATCATTAATGTGTTGGACAAGTTCTGTTATGGCTGTTTCGGTAGATAGGCCAGGGCGGAAACCATGCTGGCAATCAGTAAGTATTTTATGCTTTGTGAAGAAATCTGTAATTCTTTTGCAAATGGTTTTTTCAATGATTTTGGAAAATATGCTCAGGAGAGCAATTGGGCGGTAGTTCTCTATGTTGCTCGTATCACCTTTTCTGAATATGGGAATAATGGCAGCCGATTTCAGAACACTGGCAGATACTTGACTATTTTTTTACAGAACACAAGTTTGATGCTGAGGTTGAATCTGAAATTGCAGTACACATTGTCGTTTTAGAAACAAGTTTTTTTGGATTAACAAGCCTAGATCTGAAGAAACTTGTATTTCAAGTAGCAGAAAAGCATCATATAAATCATAGGTTACCCCACTCCAAACATCATACAATATAGAAGTAGTTCAAAAATGGCTTAAAGATAACCCAGGCCG
Organism: Leptinotarsa decemlineata; assembly: GCF_025532065.1. Lineage (NCBI taxonomy): Eukaryota > Metazoa > Arthropoda > Insecta > Coleoptera > Chrysomelidae > Leptinotarsa > Leptinotarsa decemlineata. The sequence goes on along the minus strand of NW_027412694.1, from coordinate 6,206,191 downwards.
TGATGTAACTCACTCCCAAGTGACAACAATGCGTACCTAAAAAATCTGTTGTTCCTTCGAATGCGATAAACTCCTTCAGAAAAACGGGAATTTGTGCTTTAAATATAGGCAACTTTAAAGATTGGAAATTTGCAGTAGCTATTACAATCGACCAGAACGGGCAAATTGAAATTGCCGCAGCTATTACAACCGACCAGAAGGGGCAAATTGAAATTGCCGCAGCGATTCAACAACAAAGAGATGAATCCAGACCTTTCAATTCGAGCAAAAAACAAAACCAAACGAAAGTCAAAGTGACCCAAAAACGGCGAATTTCATGAGCCCGAAAATGATCAAAATGAGGCAAACATTATCAGGAAAAAATTGCCAGAGAACAAATAAATGAATTGTCTCCTATTCCAAAGGCACCTTTTTTGGCGGAAAAAAACAGGTGTTCTTAACTGCACTCCTGATGTTGAAGAGCTGAAAGAAATGAAGGTGGAAGCTTTGGAGAAAATCCGGAGAAAAACCGCTAACGCAGCCAAGAGGAAGATCAATAAAATGAATTGTATTCCCTTTCACGACGAAATGATTTTTGGATAAAATACCAAAAATGCAAAAGTTGGTGCCACGCGAATGTGCCAGGGTCCCTAGAAAGGTGAAAATGGTTACTTGCGATCTCTGCAAATAGCGACACCCAACTTTATAGTTCTGAAGACATATTTCTTCAATAATGGGAAACACGTTTTAATTTATAACGAATATTATTTATTTCCAGAATTTTGCTTTTTTATCCATTTAAAAAAAATCCTTCATAGGAACTAGTACCTATGATGGTCCCCATGAAGATTTAAAAAAAATGGTTTCGTGATAAAAAGAAGAAGTGTTTGAAAATTTCAATGCTATCTTACAAGGGTCCCTACACTAGCTTCCTTTTGAGCTAAGGGCACTTTCCCCTAGTACTAATAGGTACTTTGAAAATGTCAATTGAAGAACTGCAAAAATATGGAGCAGATCTGGCTCGAAAATATGAGCGAGATTTAAGAATTGTATTGCCCTGCGAATTTACTGTACGCTTCCTACTACATCCACAAGCTTATCAAGTCTTGCAATCTCAGCGATAGAAAGTCGAACTGTACGTGAGTTAAATTATGACAAGACCATATATTTATTTGCTGAACAAAAAGCTCGATAAGTAAAATTGTAATTTCAATTCACGATATGGAATAATATATTTGATTTTCATTTTAAGTATACATATATTTATTTAGAACCTGTAAATAAATAGGTTTAACACGATGGATGCATTATTTCCGGAAGGCCTATGTTCAAATGTCAATCAACTAGTGGACATCTTATAGCTGAAATTATAAATATGATAAAGGTAAAAATAAATTTAAGTTGGCGGGGGCGGCATTTTGCAGTTTTCGACCCGCCTTAAAAATTGAAGATCCGAGGCTGAGCATTGATGACAGTAAAACGTTAATTTAATTTATGAAAAAAAAAGAATTGAAACTTTATATGTTTTTTAACACTTTTATTTGTAGCTAACTTTACTATAAGGACATTAATGCATAAGTTTGAAAATGTCCTTATAGGGCGAAAGGGCAGTAACGTTAGTTACAAATAAAAGTGGTAAAAACAGAAAGTTTCAATTCTCTTTTTTTCATAATGATTTCCCTACCACGTGGTAATGGCTACGTCCATCAATTTATTAATTTCATTTCTCTACTTACGTTTGTTATTTGCCCCCATCCTATTGGATAGAAAGTTTCGTTGATGTATGGATCATTAGGGTATGTACTAGCCGGAGTTCTTGTTCCATGCCTCATCACCTGAAAAATATTGAAAATGTTTCTTGATACAGTAAAAACCATTTAATATCATCATGAAAATTGGGACTTGAAAATATCGACAGTGACGACTTTTTCCATTTCATGTTTCGGTTTTTCTTAAAATTCAATGTTTGTTTGAAGGTGATTGACAATTTTTCATGATGAATTTCACTAGTTCGGACTTCCATTGTCTACTATTTAAAAATGATTTGAAATCCCTGAAACAACTAAAAAAGAATAATCATTTTATATAGTAGACAATGGAAGTCCGAACTAGTGAAATTAAAAATTCAATATTGAAATTCAACTAGTAGGATTCTGAAAGTTGCCGGCTGACGTGAAACTAGTGGACGTTACTTATCAATCATTTTATAATATTTATTGTTTAATTTTTGATAGGTATTTTCTATATATATATATATATATATATATATATATATATATATATATATATATATATAAACAACTTGAAATCAATATGGGAATGATCGAAGAGTATTTATCTATTTATTTTTTGATTTTCATGGAATTATTTTCCAGCAGCTTGACTGCATTAACCTTTCTAGATTTCATATCATTTCTAGAAACATGTGGATTCGTTTTCCGATGGCATTTCAGGTTAGCTTCCCAAATTTCTGCTACCGCAGTTGTCGGTTGATTGGTCAAACCACCAACACTGACATAAAAACTTGTCAAGTTGACTTGGGTGTCACACCAATAGGTGGTTCCACTTATGTTTCGCTTGCATTTACGCAGATATTTTTATCAAGTACTTTCTTGGTTTTTTCTCATTTTGTCTTCAATCGAGGACCGCCTGACCGGAACTGACAATGCTCAATAGGCTGAAACAAGTGTATACCGGTGGCTCTTAAATTGAAATCAATATGGGAATGATCGAAGAGTATTTATCTATTTATTTTTTGATTTTCATGGAATTATTTTCCAGCAGCTTGACTGCATTAACCTTTCTAGATTTCATATCATTTCTAGAAACATGTGGATTCGTTTTCCGATGGCATTTCAGGTTAGCTTCCCAAATGTCTGCTACTGCAGTTGTCGGTTGATTGGTCAAACCACCAACACTGACATAAAAACTTGGCAAGTTGACTTGGGTGTCACACCAATAGGTGGTTCCACTTATGTTTCGCTTGCATTTACGCAGCTATTTTTATCAAGTACTTTCTTGGTTTTTTCTCATTTTGTCTTCAATCGAGGACCGCCTGCCCGGTACTGACGATGCTCAATAGGCTGTAACAACTGTATACCGGTGGCTCTTAAATTGAGATCAATATGGAAATGATCGAAGAGTATTTATCCATTTATTTTTTGATTTTCATGGAATTATTTCCCAGCAGCTTGACTGCATTAACCTTTCTAGATTTCATATCATTTCTAGAAACATGTGGATTCGTTTTCCGATGGCATTTCAGGTTAGCTTTCCAAATTTCTGCTACCGCAGTTGTCGGTTGATTGGTCAAACCACCAACACTGACATAAAAACTTGCCAAGTTGACTTGGGTGTCACACCAATAGGTGGTTCCACTTATGTTTCGCTTGCATTTACGCAGCTATCAAGTACTTTCTTGTTTTTTTTTTCATTTTGTCTTCAATCGAGGACCGCCTCCGGGTTTCGCTCCGTGTTCTGTGTATTTTATCCCCATAAGAATTATTTTCACGTTTCGGCAAAGTCTCATTTGCCTTCTTCTGGTGATGTCTGGTTCTTTTCAACCAGACTGATAAGTTCGAAATCTGTGTCTCAATTTATAGTGATGGATGTTTTCCTTTACCTGCGTTGCTGCCATTACCTGAGTTTGCTCGACTACCTGTTTTGGTCTTATTACCTGAGCTGCCTCTCCTGCCTCTGTTATTGTACCTGTATGTCATGTACCGAGTTTTGCTTCTGGGGTTGAGCGGTCTGATTGCTTGTGCGAAGCGATAAAACGGATCTCCATGTTGATGGTAATCTTTGCGCATCATCCCTCTTGTTCATATTATTAGGTCATTTTTCAATTTCGATAGCCTCTCTGATTGTTCGCGAGTAAATGTTTTCGTTGCTTGCCAGTATTTTTGTGTTATCGAAATTGATGTTATGTCCTGTCTGCAGTACGTGTTGCAAGAGAGAAGACGTGGTGACTTTTCCCTTCACTGCTAGTTTGTGTTCAACTTTGCGTATGTTGATTCGTCTGTTGGTCTGACCGATGTAAGTACTGTAACAATCATGGCATAGTACTTCATACACTCCTTGTGATTCCAGTGGTATCTGATCCTTGGGATTACGAAGCATGGATCTTATTGTCCATTCTGGTACGAACTGGTACTTTTTTATCCGTGAGAATCTTCGAGTTAACACACACACATATATATATATATATATATATATATATATATATATATATATATATATATATATATATATATATATATATATATATACAGAGTGTCCACTTTTTTAATTGGATTGTATTAGTAACTTTCAAACCATAAGAGTTAGAATGTCGGTCAAATGGAGAAAAAGTTGTATTCATCGAGAATCGAGAATATCTGGGCCAGTTATTGATATATCATGAAAAAAGTAAATTCTGTCTTTTTGATTTTTCATTTTTATCCAAGTTATTTCAGAAATCATCAGAAAATATAACAGGCATTTTATATTGGATGATAAATTCTCCTCAATTTGACGTAATCAGATTTCGAATTCAACGTTTCGTTCTCTCTGGGCCACCCTCAACCTCATTTTTTTCAATACGGACCAGCATATTTTATAATAATAATACGTTTATCCACCCAAATAATTTATCACAATTATGTCGGATACATTGAATTTAAATTTCGATAAATATGAGGGCAAAAAGGAGAGAAGTTCAACGAGAAATGAAATTATTGAAGAATTCATATACAATTTGCTCTTTGAAATATTTGTAATAACTAGATAGTACATGTATATATAGAAAATTGTATTATCAGTTTTTCTATTGCAGTTTTGCTTTGAAAAGAGTTCATCTAAAGAGTTTTTAGTCTGTTCATTCAGTAGTTTGAGTATGATTTCTTTTTTGAATTTGAGATATTTAATTTTTTTTTGTGTTTTGATGTCCAGTTCTGTGTGCATGACTATTTAGCTTGAGCTTTTTTGGGAGGTAGATTGGCTCGTTTTGATTCACAATTTTGTGAATTAGAGTGTAGAAATGGAGTTCCCGACGTTTCTCCATATTGAGCTCAGAATGGCTATTTAGGTACGGAGTAATGTGTTCTCAAGATGGTATATTGAAAGAGTAACGCATACAGGAGTTTTGAACGTGTTGAATTTGCTTGGCTGCCATTGTAACAGAATGTGTATACACACCATCGGTATAGTCGAATAAGCTGAGTATTAAAGTGTTACAAAGTTTATATTTTATACTGGAAGTGATAACATTTTTATAGTTATATAAGTGTTTCACTCTCGTTTTTGGGAAATGTGTTTGGAGAAAGTTAAGGAGCTATCCAAATAAACGCCTAAATTTTTGACTACGTTCACTGGATTTATTATATCATTTGATAATTTTATTTGCATATTTGTTTGTTCTAAATACGACAGTGCGCTTGAGGTGCCAATGAACAAAACTTGGTATTTACTTGGATTAATTTTCAAGCAGTGGGAGTAAGAATATCTTTTTATCGTCTCTAGGTCTTCGTTTATGTTATTTTCTGCAGTTCTATAATGTTTGGGTGGGAATTGAAAAGCCATCTGAGAATCATCAGCGTATTGATGTAACTCACAATGATGGGTACTACAATGCATGTCAAAAATATAAATTGAGAAAAAAAATGGGCTCCAAAATAGATTCTTGTGGAACTCCTCGTTGAATGGTTTTCATAGAGGATCTAACTATACATTCGTTTTTTATTACAGATACACATTGTGATCAAGAATCGAAGTAACTTCTTACCCAGTTGACACTACCAGAGGATAGACCTAGATATCGGAGCTTTGATAACAATACGGGGTGACTGATAGTGTCAAAGGCTTTTGAAAAATCCAAAAGTATCAGAGAAGTCACTTTTTGTTTTTCAATCGCCATTCTTGCATCATCTACGATATTGATAAGGGCAGTACCTGTACTGTGTTTTTTTTTAACCCAGATTGTTTCAAGTTGAGTAAAGTATTTGCTTTTGGCTGCTTTTGGCTGTGAACGTGACGTTCGATGATTTTCGAGATTGCAATAAGAATGCTGATAGGCCTAAGATCTTTAAAATCTGTTGGTGCAGCTGTTTTTGCTACTGGCAAAATTGTGGTTTTTTCCACAATTCAGTGGCCACTCTATATATATGCCATGCTCAAGGTTGCCCCTTTCCTCTCATGCAGACCTACGACTTTGTAGGTACGTGTGGCAGATACCCAAGGGAAAAAACAACAACTAACACAGCCTATGCCGCGCAGAGAGTTGAAGTAAAACCACCAGACACCTGCGAAACATCTCAATTCAGAAGATTCGTCGCAAGTTATTTTCCACCATGAAAAGCAGAAATTAATTTCGCTTGGTCAATCCGACCAAGCGAAATTAACGGCCTGAATATGAAAAAACACGGAGACAGAATGGTACAGGAAACTAAAGAAAATGTGATAAATGAGGTATGTATGAGGCGAGTTAGACATTGTGCCCTCCGTATTTTTTCCTCGGCTTTTCAAATGAACCAAACTTGGTGAGATTTTGATCCAATAACTTGAACATAGTTCGATGTGGTTGTTATCTTTCGTGATACAAGTTTAAATACATTTACGATGTCCTAACACTGTTTCTATCGTATTTGTAATAAATTTCTATCATATCTCTTTTTTCTTCATTCGTGAAGGCCATTTTTCGTAAGAAATTCAATGACTTGTACAAATTGTCATTGAGTGTAACAAATTGAAAGTCAAATTCAGAAACATCAAAGTCAAAGCTTATTATGATAAGAATTTTTTTTTCAATATCTTCAATTTTTCGAAAAAGAATGATAATCTGTGATACATCATTGAAAAGGTAAAATCTGGTTCTATTCAAAACAGAAAGAATCCAATGTATCGCCAATGAGAAAAAAATAAAGTTGATGTGGTGGCCGGAAGACGAAATGTTGGATAGCAAATCTGAAAACACCATTATGTAGCAGGGAAAAAATGCAATTTATTTTCGAATCCTTCGAAAAATAAAGCCAGATAAAAATAAAAACCATTTTCCGAAATTTCTGTTTTTTTCCGGATATCTCCGGATATACCTGGAATTTCAGAACTTTCTCAACGGCATATTGTTAGTCAGGTAAATGCGCAACTTTGCCTCAATTCAACCGTCTTCGTAACTCTCATAGTTTCAATGATGAGGATTGAATTTGAGACACCTTGTACATTGAAAGATGCTTGTGACGAAATTATTCCGAAACATTTCAAAATATAAGAAATGGATTTGTGAATAGACCTCATTATTATCGATAATGGTAAGGTGAATATTTTGTACATTCATTGGGATAAACTGAAGTGAGTTAAACATTATTTTCCTATTGAAATAAAAGTATTAATCTAGTTTGGCAGATTTATGAAACGAATGAAAAACTTATAATTACTCAGAAATGGCTAATCCTAATTTCAAAACTAAACCAGTATTTTATAGAGAATTGAAAGTAATGTCAAAGTTAGTACCACACAACTCTCCTTTCCATCTGAAAACATATTGATAGCTCCCACTCAGCTACGACTGATATCACAGGACTTCCTTTCCGATCACGACAGAGGACGGTTGTGCCGATAACGTCCGCCCTCAAAGATGGCACGTGGATGTCGTGGTCGAAGTGGAATCCAAAAGAAAGGTGTATTTCAAAATAAAGTTGAGTTCGAATAAATATTGAAGTGAAAGGCATTGAGAGGACTAGCGCCCTCTAAGCCAGTGCTCGGGCTCGACGAGGTCGTCAGTTCAATAAAAGATGTGTTATTTTTATCCGAAGCAGGGCCGTAGCGAAAAGAAAAACCAGGGGGGGAGGGAATCCAAATTTTCCCAACCGCACCAGCAGCAAAATTTCCCAACTTTAGAAGAAATGAAAGCCGAGGGATTAGTTACTACTATAATATATTAATTTTCTTACTTAGCTATCCAAAGATTGGCTGAATGCTTATGCCCGTTAGGGTATGCACAAACAAAAATAAATTTTGGTGATTATAAAAATAATAAGTTGAATCATTTTACTTTGGACCAAACTCCTTGGTCTTTCACAATATCCACCATGTATAGGAATATTCAATACAAATGAAAGGAAACAACACTTAAATAATATTGTGCTTATTGTTTTCTACTATTATTTTTTCTATCTTCACGGCCCGAAATTTCCCAACTTTTCCAAGTCGGAAAAACAGCGAAAAATGTGTGGACTGTTCAGGACTGTTTTCTTACTTGGGAGAAATTAAACTTTTTTGAAGATTTCAAACAACTCAGAATTATCTTCAAGTTATGCATGTTGGGAAATCCCAACCTTCTCCTGGTTCTTTCTCTTTTCTTATTACCTCTCCTTTTCTTTTCTCTCATTTTTATTTTTTAAATTTTTATTCATTTTCTTATTTTTCATTTATTACTTTTTTCTATCTTCAAAATTTCCCAACTTTTCCCAACTTTTTCCCAAGTCGAAAAAGCAAGGGGGGAGGCTTCCCCTCATGGCGACGGCCCTGATCCGAAGGCCTCCCAAAAAGTAGGTGACTAGTAAAAAATGTAAGTGTTTTTCAAATAAAAATTCAAAGGGTGGCAGCATTGCCTGATGAAAGACAAGCGTCGCCCCCGGACGAATCTTCTGTTCACTATGAACAGGAGGAGTCTGGCCAAATTCGAATGAGAGGCAACGGCCATGTGATATCACACTGTTTTTCTCATAGAAAAGTACTTGAAATGATGCAATTTACGTAAACTTTGTCCCACGTTGATATGTCGTTCAAAAATTAAGAGAAAAAGAGGGCTTTCTCGTTCGCACTGTTTGCATATATGGGCATGAGGGGTTGTACTTATACAGGGTGCAACATAAGTATGTTAAAATATTCACGTGACGTATTCCTGAGACAATTTCAAGTAAAAAGTTAGCATAAACTTGTGTGAAAACGCCTCGTTTCGGAGATGCAGGGTGTTAAAATTCATTTTTTTTGCTTGTTTTTGAAAAATAACTTTTGCAAAAAATATTTGCACGAAATTTGTAACCCGGCGTTTTTTGACGTGGGCAATCATAATTTCGTATTAATTTTCATGTAACATCTAGAGGGCGCTGCGTACGCTGTCATTATCTATTTCGTATTGCCCTAAATTTTTTGACAGTAAACTTTTGGTAATTTTTATGAAAAAACCCAACTTCCACACCTTTTCCATGCAAAAAAGGTACACTTTCTCATACATTTACAATTTTCTATATTGATTCATTTTACTTAGCTCCTAGGGCGCTAAGTGAAGTTGCTGAGAACATTAAAAAAACTAAGGATGTAGTAGATCTCGTCAAAATAAACAATGTTTTCCTATAATGTGCGCAAATTAAGAATTTAGCGTTTTGTTGATTTGCTTACAATTTGTTTGTCTCAGAACTATTTTCAATTCAATGACACGTTTTTCTCTTATACTCAAAGACTAATAATAATAGAAGACCCATTGCTATTACACACATACAAAACGATTATAATACCGATCCTGGACTATAAAGCCATGATCTACTGTGCGATCTCCCTGAGACTTTTCCATCACAAACTAAGAAATGAGAGGAGAATAATACGTAACATACACAACCGATTCCCTTCCAACTAAGTCAATGACATACTCATGAATTCAAGATTTCATGATTTTCAAGGCCGATACGTTGTCAGAACCCTCAGCAGCACCAACACCGCGACTATAGACAAGCTGGCCACCCACTGGAGGCCCCACGGGGGCTCTAGAAAGATTCCAAAGAAGAATGTCTTGTTTCCCCAGTAAGGCTCCTAGGAGCCCTGGAGGATATACCGGAGCTATTCCAGGACATCGTCGATGAGTTTCCGCTGGCGATTAGGTAGTGGACAGCCCACAACCCGAGCACACTGAAGTTCGATGTATTCACCAAATACCACCCCTGGCCTACCTGTATCTGAAACAAAACTCCCCAATTTGACCACCAGCTACTGCAACCGGACCAATCACCGAACTCTATAATAAGACAACACCACCCATGGAACTAGAACTGCAATATATATATACCGGGTGTCCCACATTTTATGTGACAGGCAATATCTGGTTTGTTGAAGGAGATAAACAAAAACGTTTCATACAAAAGTTTTAGGAGTTCATGAGAGCTATATTTTGATATAATTTTTAAATATACATGTTGTTTGGTGTAGGTGCTACAGACCTGTATATCATTACATATTCAGATGCTACGTTAAATTCTGATATCATTTCATGTTTGGTTTTTGAAATTCGGTTACGGCGTTGTTGAGTTATTGCACTTTTCCTTAAATATAAAGTTTCAAAAAAACTTATTTACTCGTACACGAATCCAGTCTATATCTTTTATTAAATTGAACTAGACTACTACTGAATACAAACCATTATTCTCACCTCTACGATACGATATCGATATCAGTTGAATATAATATTGAAATTCTTGAGAATGTGACTAACTTGAGGGTGAATTGCTTCATATTGCACAATTTCATCAAGTAGCTTATGCTTGTTGATACCATAGTAACAAATGTTGTTAAATTGTAGTATGCCTTTCGCGTTTAGTCCAAGTGATTGCATTGATATGTTATTAATTTTTGGGAAATGTCAGAAAAACTGCCATCAAGCACAACGTCTATACCAAGAACGTTTTCCAGACAGACCCATTCCGTCACGAATGACTTTTTCGAGAGTTGTAGAAAAATTGCGAACTGGGTCATTTCCTTCTACTATAAAGCATCGTCATTATACGAGATCTGTTAGAACTGAAGATTTAGAGATCAATGTGTTGGCTTATATTATTATTCATCCACATGTTTCTATCCGTACTCTTGTAGAAGAAGTCGGTGTGAGCAAATCTAATGTACAGAGAATTCTGAAAGAAAATAAATACCACCCATTCAAAATTCAGTTGGTACAAGGTTTGAAACCCACGGACTTTGAATGACGACTTGAATTCATTGCTTGTATTCAGGTAATATTACATGAAATTCCTAACATATTCAGTCAAATTTTGTGGAGCGATGAATCGCGATTCCACAATAATGGAGTTGTGAATCGACATAACAGTCACTATTGGTCTAAAGAAAATCCCCACTGGGTCCGCGAAAGTAATTTTCAAACTACTTGGGGTATTAATGTATGGTGTGGATTGTTCAATGGCCGCATCATAGGACCTTACTTTTTCAATGAAAATCTCAATGGATTGCGATATTTACATTTTCTAGAAAATTATTTGATTCAGTTGATGGAAGATATTCCCATAGCAGAACGACAAGGAATTTGGTGGCAACAAGATGGTGCTCCTCCTCACAATTCAAAGGTTGTTACTGAATATCTGGATAGAACGTACCCAAATAGATGTATTGGTAATAAGGGTCCAATTCGGTGGCCGGCTCGTTCCCCAGATTTATCACCGCTTGATGTTTTCCTATGGGGTTATTTAAAAGATATTGTTTTCACTACTCCCCCTTTGAATGTGGATGATCTGAAAATGAAAATTCGACTAGCGTGCAGTGATATTACGCCTGATATTATAAGAGCGACTTGTACGAGAGAAGTGATTCGACGTTTCGAAGCCTGTATAATATCTAATGGGCATCACTTTGAACAATTTTTATGACTTATTTCTAGGTACCTACCATTCTTATGAAATGATTTATCAAGTTATAGTATTTACATTGTTATTAATTAAAGATTTGTTTTCGAATACACCTCTTTCAATTTCGCAATTGTTTCATATTCAAAATGATTCCTGACTGAATTCCACAACTCAAAATTGAAACCATTACTTCGAACACCCAAAATTTTGACTAATTTTCATGTGATCTGATGCAGAGAGAATAATTGTATGAGATATTTAAAAAAATAATAGTCGTTCTCAAGACTTTACATTTTAAGCAATAACTCAACAACGCCGTAACCGAATTTCAAAAACCAAACATGAAATGATATCCGAATTTAACGTAGCATCTGAATATGCAATGATATACAGGGCGTTCTATTTTAAAAAATGGAATTTTGGTCTGAAGCACCTGAAGCACCAAAATATAGCTCTCATGAACTCCTAAAACTTTTGCATGAAACATTTTGTGTATCTCCTTCAACAAACCAGATATTGCCTGTCACATAAAATGTGATATATATATATATATATATATATATATATATATATATATATATATATATATATATATATATTTGTTGTTGTTATTTTTTAATCATATCATCAAGCAATGATTTTTGTTTTTGTTCAAAAATTTAATTCAATTTGATTTGTATATTCATTTGATGCCTCAGAAACTAGAATTTCAATTTGTTTGCGTCAGCCAATTCAAATTTGGCTGATGTATAAGACTTTATCAATTTTTCATGAGTGAGATTCCGAGAAGATTCGTATTGTACAAAAAATAAATTTTCAGTCAACTATTTTTCAGAGGAACTCTCAATTTATTAACCCATTTCATTCTGGGGTGTATTTTTCAAAATTGTATTCTGACAATTCCGTAAAAAAGAATCCATCACCGAAAATATTGATGCGCAACTGAAATGTGTGGAACAAATTTATTCTTTGAAGAGAATCGTTTATATAGATTCCAAAATGAACAGTCAAAATTTTTAAGTTTTCAGACCTTGAACTTGGAGATCGAAAAAGTAAAGGACGTTTATCCTGGAAAGATAAGAATTGTTTACCGGAATTGGAGCAATACTCCTGGTTACAAAAATACTGTTATTGGTCAACCAAGATCAAGCACAAGGTGAAGTTTACTTTGAATTTCTTCGTTTATGGTCCAAACTGAAGGAGGTAATAGAAGCCAGTTCTGATAAAAAGTTTTCATAACATAGGGTACTGTTCCTCAATAATTTCTCAAAATAAACCGAAGGATATTTTTCATGAGTGTTTTGAAGAAGTACTCGTGAGTAATATGATTTTGCAGTATGTTCGTAGAAATTTTACGGTTTTTAGAAAACCTGAGACATTAATTTCTTTTTCAATTTCTGTTCTTCAAAAAAACTGCAATAATTTGAGGGACTATCCGAAACAACAGTCAATTTTTTTTCATTTCTAACCTGGAATATTCAGATAGGTTGTAACAACAGAAAATGTTGGTTAATAAGAACTTAAGTTGAAAAAAAAACATCATACAGTTAAAGAAATAATGACAGAAATAATGACATACAGTTAAAGAAATATTTTTTCAGCTCTGCTGCATAGCTTGTATCATCGAATGAAGTTTCTTTGGGGATTTATAAATGCTGGACAATTTTTTCACATTTCTTGGATCCAATGAATAATTTGTTCATTTTATTTTATTATTGCTTGTTAATGTAGTAGAAAGAAAAAATGAAGAGGATTCAGATCTGGATACAACAGTGTCCAAGAGATTCTTCCGACCCTTCACCCTTCCTTTCATCTTCTTTCGTAGGAATATGTTGGAAATTTACGTTTTTACGTACTTGATGGGCAAAATAGGGTTCAGCGCCACTTAATGGAATCCACATATTTCTGCGACTTATGTTTTCCAAAAACCGAAAAGTCTTTAAAAAATGATTTTTTATTCAATACATAAAAATTATTAAAAACGATGTTTAACAGTACATGTATAAAATCAGACTGAATGCGAAAGGTCGTTTCCCGAGGCGATGCTCTCTGGCCGGCTATGCTGATAAGAAGCTTTCCTAGGAATTGTAGCTGAGTGTCAGCAGAATCCGGGGTCAGTGACAACGTAATTCCTCCCTCCGAAGATGGAAAACAGGGTTTCACGAAGAGAAAAATGTTTTCCGCTGCCTTGGTAAGGGAGGATCTGTATTTCCCTCTTGAGGTCCTTCAGGTGGTTGGTGTCGGACTAACAGGTGCTTGTATTTGTATATAACAAATATCAAAAAACATACTACGATTATAGCATATGCTGGAACTGTCCAAATATAACCTGATGATGGGAGAATATATGTTGTCAAGGGTAATAAGCGGTCGGCGTCTCTGTGGATTTCATTTAGCTTGTCTAGAGGAACGTCTTGGAGTTTTAGAACTGGTACCACCTGGGTTGTTGGAATTTGAGGAAGCACTATGTCTGGTAGAAGTAGGGGTTGTTCACCTATTTCTGTTGCTTGGTTGACATATTCGTCCGTGGGGGTTTTGAACTGGCATCCAAGAGGTAAGGTGATCAAGTGTGCTCCCTTGAGAGTGGTTATGTCTGTTGTTCTACAAATAGTCTGGATACGGGTGGCATTCTTGAAGATGCCAATATAGTGGGCTTCATCTACTTGTTCGATAATGTTTGATTCCTGTTGGATTGGTATCAGCTCGCAGTTGAGTGGGTTACTGTCGATGCTCAGGATTTGGAAGATACAATCCTTCGTGGTAGATCCCGGCAGGAGGTTGTTCCAAGGGCAGTAATGGACATCGTGCAGGTCCAGGCAGGGCGTTGTGGAATATTGAAAATACACCTCATCCGTTGTCAGATAGGGTGAAGGTGGTATAATGGTGGTTCCATTCAAGGTAGGAATCGAGTATAGATGGTAAAGGGTAAATATATGTGGAAGTACCAAAGGGAGTTCGATGATAAAGACGATTTTATTATGTCTTTGATATGTACCTATATCGATGATATCATAATATCGAGATGTATTTACTGGGTCTAATCCAAACAACAAATTTTCGAAAGAATAATGTTCTGATAAAAATGCTATCATTGTTTCGAGATCTTTTATTTTCAAAACGCTAGGGTGCGTAGTATGTAATTTTGCAAAAGTTATTGCATTTTCTAGATCTGTTAATATTTGGATTAGTAGGTGTAAAATGGCACTTAATTGATCGAATGCTTCTTTTGTTTCAAGAAAATGATTGAAATCAAAAACAAAGGTTGAGAGTTCTGTAGCAATTTTATCTATTCTATTTGCAATTACTTGTTGATTATGTTTCACCGTAGCAGTTGTTTCACTGAAAGTTTCAATTATATGTTTTGAGAGTGAGATCTGATCATTTACCCTAGAAATAATGTTTTCCTGGCTGTTTTGCAATTCTATAATGGCTTGGTCATACTTTTCGGCGTCTTGAGAATCTAGATTATCACTAATACTCTTAATTATACTGCCTAATCCGTTTATAAGGCCTCGTTTTGATCTCCTGATGGGTGTGAGTGTATCAAATTTAGCAAATGATAATTGGAGCTGAAAGAATATCGACTGATTGATCGCTTTCAACTCTTGAAAATATGGGTGTAACAGCCCGCTATTGACTGCTTCAAGTAATTTTGAATATTGATTTTGTATAAGAATAAGTTCGTCAGCGATAGGAGTAAGGTCAAAGTAATGAATGAAGGTGTGGAAACTACTTTTGACTCGTGCGGTTCCTAACTTGAAGGGTAGGATACCTGGATTTTTATTTAGTGACTGTATTTGAACTTCCTGGCTCATCGTCAGCGATAGGACGAACCTGAAACAATGGTCTTTTGAAACTTGATTTGTGTAGAGTATTTTTAGGTAATTTCAATTTTGTCCTTTGGTCTTTCAAAACTGTTACTCTTTTAAATTTTGAGGCTAATTTATTACGTGCCTCAGTGCGTTTGTATGCCGGTGTTTTTTCTTTGTAAGTGAGAGGGGGTTCGCGGTTTGCGTTCCGTTTTTCAATTAGTTTTTGTTTGGATTTGTTGAGTTTTTCATTGAGGTGCCTATAGATCTCGGAGGTCTTGTTTTTATGAGCTGCCATGTAGGCGCTTTGTACTCGATTTTCAATATTGATATTGAGAGGGTCCGAGGTAGATAGATGTCCAGTTATAACATCAATAGGTTTCATTCCTGTTGCGGAATGTATTGAATGGTTATACCCCATTATTGCATAAGGCATTTGTTTAATTATGTCAAGCTCTTTGTGAGTAGTTTGAAGAATTCTCAAATGCTCAATAATCGTGGAATGAAATCGTCCAACGATTCCCTTAGATTCAGGATGATCGGGGGTAACATAATGTAATTTTATGTTGTGGGTTTTTGCGAATTCTTGGATAAGTTCATTTTTTAGTTCAGTTCCGTTATCTGAGCTGAGTGATTCAGGAACACCATGATGATTAATATAAGTGAGTAGGTTATTAGCAACTTCAACAGCGCTAAGGTTGAGAAGAGGGTACGCTTGTCCATATTTGGAGAAAGCGTCAACGATAGTCAAGAATTTTTGATTCTTTACTTGAAATGTGTCCATAAAAACTGTTTCGAATGGCTTAGATGGCGTTGGACTCACTTGGAAAACTTGTTTGGGGGGATTACGATCATACTTATTAGGTTGACATACAGGACAGTTGTTAATGTATGTGCGGGTATCGATTCCTAATTTTGGCCAATAATAAGTTTCTCTAATTCGTTTTTCTGTTTCGACTATGCCTCTATGGTTTGTTTTGTCTTCGTGATATTTTTGTATTGTTAATTGTTGATCGTCAGTCCGAATAACATCTTTTAGCGCTTTTGTACATCTAACAAATTTATACGAGGGTGTTTTGAATGTATTTTTAATTATTTCACAAAATCGGGGTATCATATTTTCGTCTGGCAAATATATTGCGTACGTATATTTTGGATCAAGAAAATCCTTGAGCAGTTTGATAACGTCTTGTTCAAAATTTTGCAATGATAACTGAGCAAATATTCTCTTTTTATTTTTAAAAATTTCTTTAATTTTCGGTTCTGCTGGTGAATAGAACACGAGATCAATATGAAGTTGGTGGTCAAAATTATTCAAGGGTTGTTCCGAGGTTGGAATGGTGAGTACAGGGTCTTCGGCGTTGAAGTGGACGGTTTCACAGTTATTATTGTCAGATATGTTCACATTGGGTATTTCATCACTGACACCTGTGTTAGTGACTTCGTTGATAAGATCTTCAACATCAGTTCGGGCTATGTTATTACTGCTAAGATGATTTCCGTCGTTGTTGGCTCCATTATTTGTACTCACATCTATGACGGGAGGTACAATAGGAGAGTCCGTAAAATTGATCAAGTCTAGTAACGATGGGGTTTCAAAATATGATGAGGGGGGATTTTCGTCACTATCGACGTCATTTAGATTGGGATTTTCATCCATCTGAGGGATAATTGATTCCTCATCTCTTGATCGATTTGGTCTAATAGGAGTGTTATTGGAGATATCCAAAATATCCAAAATTTCACGATGGTCTCCGTTGGATTCATCTGTAAAATTTTGTAATTCGTTTGTATGTATTTCCACTCTAGATAGTGCGTCCGCGTTGGTGTTTGACTTTCCCTTTTTATAGATGATTTCATAATCGAACTCCTCTAGTTTGAGACGCCATCTCACTAAGCGTGAGTTGGGTTCTTTGAGTGACATCAGCCATTGTAGGGGCTTGTGATCGGTGAAAATTTTGAATTTTCTGCCATACAAGTATGGTCTAAAGTATTCAGTAGCCCACACGATTGCTAAGAGCTCCTTCTCGATAGTAGAGTAATTTTGTTCAGACTCATTGAGTGTTCTAGACGCATATGCGACTGGTTTGTCAGAACGAATTGGTCCTTGTGAAAGGACGGCTCCTAGGGCAAAGTTGCTTGCATCAGTCGTTAAATTGAATGGCTGTTCGAAGTTTGGGTATGTCAGGATCGGTTCATTGGTAAGCAATGTTTTGCAATGTTCAAAACATTGTATGAACTGAGAATTGTGGACGATTTTTGCACCTTTCTTCAGGCACATTGTGAGAGGTTTCGTCAATTTGGCGAAGTCTTTTATAAATCTCCGGTAATACCCGAGAAGTCCTAAGAACGCTTTTATTTGTTTTGTTGTAGTTGGGATAGGAAATTTCTTTATAGCCGATATTTTGCTGGGATTGGGTTTGATCCCATCGGTCGTTATGACGTGTCCCAGATAGGCGGTTTCCTTTTTGAGAAATTCTGATTTATCCATCTGAACTTTAAAGTTTGCTTTCTTCAAGCATTTAAATATTTTAGAGAGGTTGTCTATGTGCTCCTGAAGCGATGTTGAGAACACGATAATATCATCTAGGTAAACTAGACAAATTTTGTTAACGTAATCTCTGAGGATGTTATCCATACAGCGCTGAAACGTTGCCGGACTGTTCTTGAGGCCCATTGGCATCCTCAGGTGCTCGTAGTGACCTCCTTCAACATTGAAGGCTGTCTTCTCAATGTCAGAGGGATTCATTTGAATCTGGTGAAAGCCAGATGCCAAATCAAGTGTTGTGAAGTACATAGACTTGCCTAGTTTATCCAAAACATCTGTGATGTTAGGAATTGGATACTTGTCATCGATCGTCTTCTCATTGAGTTTACGACTCATTCGCCATTTTTTCTTCCCAGATGCATCTTCCTTTTTGGGCACTATCCAAATAGGAGACGACCAAGGGTACTTGCTGGGTCGTATTATTTTTTGGTCCAACATTTTACGAATTTGGGATTGAACTTCCTGTTTATGAATGAAAAGATAACGGTATAACTTCGTATACACCGGAATTTCATCCTTAGTTTTTATTTCGTGTTTTATTTCAGTTGTCGCAGTTAATGGTTCACCTTCTCTGTAGAAGATGTCTGAAAATTGTCTACACAGTGTTAGTAATTGACGTTTCTCTTCAGAATTAAGGTGGTCTGTCCGTATAATATTTTGAATGTCACATTTGGGTACACCCTGTAAGTTTTCAGAGAAGTGAATTTCAAAGTTATTTTTCCAGTCATGTTCGCTTATGGTGGGGAACTCTGGAAGCTGATATGTATTATCATTTTTAAGGATACGGTTTTAACCGGGTATAGCATGGTTAATTTGGTGTCGTTTTCCGTTGGATTTAAAATTTCAACAGATGATTTTCCTTTGTATGCTACAGTTAACGTTTCCGGAATCAGGCATGACAAGATCTCTTGTTTGGGTATCATAATATAACCGTCTGGACAGTCAACAGGAATTTGTGCGGAAATTTTGGAATTTTTTGGAATAATTTTTTGGAACAAGAGAGTTGGGTTCGATGTAAAATATTTTATAGTTATGGTCGATTCAGGGGTTATTATTTTATTATTAATAAGATCTAATCGGCTTTTTAACAATTTCAAATTATCGATTCCCAATAGGCCATCGAATATATTGTGAAATTTATATAGGAAAAATTTTATTTTCTTATTTGTTTTTAGTTCTTCAAAAGCCGGAATTATGAGAGACGAAGTATTGAAACAAGTCGATACTGAAAAAGGTTCCTCAAGAATAAAATCTTTGAAGTATCGATTAGCAATTACTGGATCTAACAATGAACGTGTTGAACCTGTATCGATTAACAATTTTAGAGGAGGTTGTTTTATTTCAATGAAAGGGAGCTGCCTTTCTTCGATGTTATTTGTTTCAATAATTAAGTGTGGTCTTCTTGACCCTGGGCCTCTAGAAAATTTTCTGGATCAAAATTTTCTTCATCATATACGTATTCGTCAGGTTGATAACTAGCGTTATTTTCATCAATTTCGTCTGGGGTTGAATCAGAGTATTCGACGACAGGGACAGAACTTTGTTCAGTATGGAAGAGTTCTTCCGAAATGAAATTTCTATTCTGATTATTATTCTGGAAGGTGTTTGGACGAGTTTGTTGTCTGAGAGTTGTGCCATGTGATATGCCACTCATAGGGGTAGGTCGAATATTATTTGTATTTGGTCTGTTTGGAGGATTTTTCCAAACATTTTGAGGTCTCCCGAATACTTGAGAGTTCGTGAAAAATCTTTGAGGGGCCGGTTGATCGGCCTTATGGGTATAGGTTGACTTGGAAATGCGGGGCGTTGTACATTGCCATTTGGCTGATGAAAATTTGGTGAAGAAAAAGTAGGTCTCGGTGTATTGAAACTAGTGTGGGGTTGTTGATAAGTAAGATTTGGAGGTCGACTTTGTTGATTGTGATTAGGGCGAGAGTTGTTTACTTGAGGTTTTGGGAAGAAGTTTCTTTGTAGATTCAAAATATTTATTTCGTCATTGAGAATTGTCAAAGCATGTGGTAATGACTGAGGATTACGGGCCCTTACTCTCGTACCATATGGTTCTTTTAAACCTACCAGAAAAACGCGTAAAGTTTGACCAGTAAAAAGTTTTCTTTCACATTTTTTCTCAACTTCGGTGGTGGTATGTAAGTCGATATAGTTACAAATAGTGTTTAAAACATGAATACAATTTGAATAAAACTGCTGCGGGGTTTCATTGCCTTGTCTCATATGCATTAAAGTTTGATTGAGAGAATTTAGGTCTCTCTGATCTCCAAAATTTGATAATAATGTTTCTCGAATTTCCAACCAAGTTTTAGCATTATAAATATTTACTGCTTCTAGAGCCGCACCCGTGAGTTTTGAAAATATAGTGTTCACAATCAATAAATTTTGAGGTGCATTAGCATTGGTATTATCAAAATATATTGCTGATAGTTCTTCAACTGTTTTTATAAATCTTACCAGACCAGTTGGATTCCCGTCATATTCAGGGATGGTCCTCAAAAGATCAGAACTAATCGTGGGAACAATCACAGCGTCAGGCATACTGAGAGCTGCAAGTCTATTTACTAATAAATCTATAGTAGAATCTATTTTGAAAAAATTCAAAATAAAATTTCAAAAATCTCAAAAAAATTTTTTTTGTTTACAATGCAAACTACTATAAATGTTAAATATTTGTATCGATATTAGGTATAATATCAAATTCAATTTATATATTTGACAATATTGGTATCGTATTGGAATTATTGATTTATTTTTTTATTAAATATTGGATAAGGAGGATGTTTATAGGAACTCTGAAGTTTCAGAGGAGTCTGACATACATAAATGAAGTGTACTTACAATAAAATCAAAAAACGCTTAGCCATCTGCATCTCAGCTATGGACTGCTACTGCTTTGAAGGCTTTTCGATTCCAACTTATTGTCTATGAACGTCGTTTCCACGATGGATGCGTACGTTCGCGATTTTGAACAAACAGTAAAAACTGAAGCGAACAATTTCACGATGAACTTTTTCACTTTCAAAATCCTACCGACTGCGCCACTTATGTTTTCCAAAAACCGAAAAGTCTTTTAAAAAATGATTTTTTATTCAATACATAAAAATTATTAAAAACGATGTTAAACAGTACATGTATAAAATCAGACTGAATGCGAAAGGTCGTTTCCCGAGGCGATGCTCTCTGGCCGGCTATGCTGATAAGAAGCTTTCCTAGGAATTGTAGCTGAGTGTCAGCAGAATCCGGGGTCAGTGACAACGTAATTTGCGCAAATTTAAAGATACTTATTCAATTCAAGTAAGGCTGCCTGATTGCAAAAATAGAAGAAATTGCCCATAAATTAATACCAACCTGGAAGTGAAAGCAATTGTTCTTCCTGGGTTTTCAACTCATTGTAAATATATCAAATATTTTGTTCAACATATTCAACTCAACAAACAATTGATTTGATTGTGAAAAAATGTTTACCATGTTGAGAAAATCCAATTAATGTTTTCAATTGAAAAATATTATTATGATATAATCACATTATATTATAACAGAGGAAGTTTCCCATATTTATTTGAATGATGATGGAGAAGTAAAAAACCAAGCCTTTTGTTTCCCGATGTGAAAATTATCTTTTTCAAATCAAATCTTTTTCAAATCATTACTTTACTGAAATGAATAACATAAATAAATGTACCTAGCATCAATTATAGTATATTCGAAGACAATTGGAATGGCATTAAAACTAAATAGTTACCGAACGTCGGCAGTTTCTTTGTATGTCATGGGCGGCATGGTATAATACGAGTTCTAATCTTCATTTTTATGTGAGAGGTTTTATATGGTATTACATATAGTAATAGTACATTTATTAGACCGGTACTTTAGTCTTTTATTTAGTTGTTCAGATTGACTTCGTATAGACTATACCACTGTTGCTAGCTGTGAAAACAATGATACCTAATATAAAATAAAAAAATCCACGTCAATTTTCAATATTTAAATAATTTTCTACTTTAAAAAATCATAATAAGCAAAATACAATCATTGTATAAACTTTTATTTTATGATCTCAAATAAATATTCACTAAAATGGGTCCAAGGAGCAACTATTTTTTTTAACCCATTATTTGAACTTTTTATGTTACCATTTGTAAAAGATTCGGAAAAAACTTTGCTAGTTAACAATTGTATAAATTTTTGGAAAATCAAGGTAGTTTATTTCTTCGAACGAGACTTCACTTCTTGAAGTGTTCAGATAGATAGCAGCTTTATCTTGAAATTTATATTGAATACTGTGAAAATATTTTATGTGGTGTGACGTAATGGCGGTGCGGGGCCCTATTTTCGGAATTTAATGAAAATTGTAAATAATGGAGGTGGAGTTTCGGCGTGTCTATACTCACACGCCTGAAGAAGCTATTGCGGGTTTAGTGAAACATGTGTTGCATTTTTGTTTAGTGAAAATCTCACAATAAAGTGTTTCATCATTTATTTTCAGTGAGGTTTTACATATCGTACAAAACAAAATTTTTGTATTCAACTTTGGTAGTATCTAGCAATAGTATATCAATTCATTTTATTTGTTCCTTTCAGATTGCGCCACGACATATATCAGACTACGAAGGTAGCGGAGGTTCTATTATTATTTGAGAAATGAAAAGGAAAATACTTTCGAGGAAAGTCATTGAATGAACTTAAATTTGACAGAGATATATACTACAGTTCTGATGATGATGAAGATGATAGTAACAATGTTGAAACATTCGACCCTAAGGAACTAAATGTATATTTATTGGAAAGTAGGGAATTTTCAAAAGCGTGTGAAGGAAAAGGAAACATTCAGAGAACAACACTAGGATACAGAAAATGATATTTATAGAAAGTGTGTTACAGAAAAAACTCCCAAAATGAGATTAACAAAAAAAGAAGTATACAGTTTTAGAAAACAGAAATAAAATTACGATTCTGGTGGACGTATTCATTGGACTAAAGGAGAAAAACACATTGTCTTGCAATACTTTGAAAAATTTATTCGTTCGAAGATAATCCCCGAAAACATGAGTGTCAACAATTTATTTAGCAGCATATTGGTAAACTTCAAAATAAGGACTGGGTCAGGGTAAAAACATTGCTTTATAATACATTAAGGAAGAAATGAAGCTTCTCAAGAGTAGGTAACAGAAACCACATGGAATAAACTTGAAATTTTTTTATGTATGTGCTCATATGTGTTTCATTTCTTTATTTTCCAATGATTTTTTTTCATTCCAAACGTTTCAGATATAATACAAGAGAAAAAATGTCTTTTAGTACCATCATGACATTTTCATATCAAAATACGCCCCCGTCTTTGATTAACCCGATAAAAAACTCATATGAAAAGTTTTGAAAAATATATAAATTTCAGCCATTATGGCTTATTTGCAATAGTTTGAAAATTAGAATGATCCTAATCAAAATGAATCTTGATAAAAAAATGTGATAAAATGTGTTTTTCTCAAGAAAGGTCAACAACAAAAAGTATCAAATATTCGAGAGGTAATGAATAATTTTTTCCCACTAGTGAAATAATTCACTTTTCATCATTTATTCATTGATATTAATGTTTGTTTCGAAACGTGTAAGACCGGTTAATTATTCTATGATCTCCATCGTTGCGTGCAATATTTATGTGCTCCTTTTGGTCTTCAGATATCTAGCTTCCTGAAATCGGTATTATATATCAAGTGTATATACATTTCAGTAACACGCTAACTAGCGGCAATAACGATGAACTAAACGTGTATATTTTTAGAAAAAATACAGCATTTTGAAGCCCAAGCCTTTTTCCTAAAAACATGTTTTTTGAGACATCTATGTGATTTATAATGAATCTTTCACTGTGGAGTGGGAGTATGACATGTTATTTACAAACTGAGTTAACTATACATTTGTGAGATGTCGCTAGACATATATAATTACAATTCAAATGAGAAAAATTTCGGAAGCCCGAATTCGGGTATATATGTGTATATAATCGACCGCTTCAAAAACACTTCACTAACTTTCTTCGAAAGCTTCTGATAATTCCTCTTCTATATTATCTGTTTCACTATCACTGTCGTCATTTAAATCAATAATGAATTTATTTCCACCATTAATATGGAAGTGTCCAATCTCCATATTATAGTCTCTTCAAGTAAAATTACTCTTTTAAATTTTTTTCTGCCAGTCTTCTTCGGTAATACTAGATACTTCTTCAATTAGCTCTATTACCTTCTTATAAAATTTTGGAAAATTATTTTTACGCCTGATGCTTTATTTCAATTTTCCCCAAATCAACTCGATGGGAATGAAAATACAAAAATAGGGGGGAAGTCTCAGTATGGCGTGTCCATACTTTTCAGCAATACTCTCAAGGGCATATATTTTTTTCAAATGTTTTTGTCTGTAAAACTTCAAGTAGTTGGTTATTACCCATTAAAGTTATTACCCATTAAAGAGCTCTTTATTTCATGTTTCCTCGAATTTTTATTCGGTACTTTGATGAGCTGTCGCGAATGATAGGAAGCGTTGTCAAGAACTATTACACTATTCGCATCCAAATTTGGAATCAATGTGTTTTTAAACCATTTCTCGAAAATATTAGCTTCCATGTTCTTATGATATATATATATATATATATATATATATATATATATATATATATATATATATATATATATATATCATAAGAACATGGAATATATACATATATATACATATATACAAATATATGCTAGATATACTAACCTAGATTAAGATTTAGATTGAAATAACCAGCCATTGAAGATGCATAAGCCTCTTCAATGGCTGGTTATATAATACTATATATATAATACTATTAACTCATTACCAAAACTTTCAATAAACGTCTTGAACTTGATATTCATATCAGATAAAATGGCAGCATTCAATAGCATTCTCCATAAACTATTGAATATTCCACTTTAAAGAAGCCATTCAATTGTTAGACAGAAATAATTTTCATATCTATTAATATAGGGTGTTAAAAAAATCAGACTGAAATAAAGATGAGACAACTATTAAAAGTCGATTTCACTTAATGTTAAAATTTAAGCTACTGTTAAGTAGCTCAAAGTAGTAAAATACTCTTCTTTCAAGTTTTAAGTTGCAGCTACATATATTTCGATTGCATTTCATTTGCCAGGAATATCATAACAAATCTTTTTTTTTAATTATATAATAAGTAAGATAAAATAACATTAGGAAAAATTATTTCTGAACACCTTGTTTTGATAGTTTTCATAGAATAGATTTCTTTTCATCACTTAAACATACATGTGATACTTAGGATATAAGAACATATTTTACTAGTAGGCATAATGTTCAATCTATTAAAGTAGTTCATTTTCTTTATTGAAAGAAATTAGTCAATTTCAAGTCAAAAACATTAAGGCTTCGGTCTACGACATAAAACTCAAAATCTGCTTGAAATCTAGAGTGAAATCCATGAAAAATAAGCAAGTTGACAAATATCCGATATAATCAGAAGTGAATGCATATTTCATTATTTCAAAAATAATTGCGACTGCCTGTGCTTATCTATAGTAGTCTACTGTCAAATTTCCTTTGGCTAGTTTTGAATACATATAAGCTTGCTGTTGGATTTCCTATGAAATCTCCTGTACGATTTTCTTTCATGAATTTCCCCCAGCAAATGTGAGGATTCTGGAGTGGCTTAGATTTCCTTCAAATTATATTCTTCAATACCACCAATCAGTTAAATAACATTATGGTCGTTTACAAAACGAGTAGCGCTCCGTTGTTTTATTATTAGATTTTTCAAACTTTTCACCTACGAAATATTTAGGGAAAAAGTTGATGAGCTTCATGTTACACAAATAATTTCCACTTAACTTTTTATTTTCGTACATACCTCTTTGCATCGAGTGTACTGAACTGTGCGTTGAAGCAAAATCATTTTGAAAAAAGTCATCGGTAGGCATATGTTTCATAAAAAGGATACACAATTATATCTTCATAATTTTATATTTCCTCAAGAACATATCCAGAACTACCATTTCAGAAATTCTGCTTGTTTCGATATGAAAGGTATAGAATAAGTTGCCTCGTATATGACTGAAAGGGATTTTTCATTGTTATTTCCTGAAAAATTAGGAAATAACAATGAAAATTGTGCCTCTCAGATTAACACCGAAAAAATGAGTTTTTCTAAAATAAATACTTTCCCTTCTGATACTGAATTACACAGAAGCCATGATTTCCTTCTCATTTTGAGAGACACATACAACACAGTGAATTCATTCACTTTCATTCACAAAGATTTTGAAAAGTTCTGTCCTTCTTTCCCTTACTCACAAAAGACATTAATAAAAAATCACTAATTTTTGAAATTATAGAAACCTCACAGTAGGTGCTTCTTCAGCAATGAAATTGACATTGTTTTCATTTGGACCAAGGGTCACTGGAGTATTGCCGGAAATGAAAAAGTAGATGCAGCAGCCTTCTCTCTAGAATTGATAACTGATATCGGAGCTTCCCGCAAGACATAATCTCAGGCGTTAGATATGAAATACGACTAAATTGGGGAAAACTCTGGAAAGAATTCTCATCTATTTGGTAAAAATCATTATAGGTACATTAATCCACCCTACCCTCCCTAAAAGTATTTCCCGCATAGACAAATTAAATTTTTCAAGATTCTTCACCACTACCATGCACACGAATGAAAATGAACCATGGTAAGTTTCCCGCATATTTGGCAAAAATAGGCATTGATGTAAACCCATTATGCTCTTGTGACAATTTTTCTCTAGCGGGCATAAATCATATCCTATTCACATGTCCCAACTTCGAACTGTACCGGCCCGATTTCTCAGGTAAGTTGCTTTCCTCGAATATTTCATTGTCAACCAATATGACAATCTTTTTAGGTGCACTCAATGAAAAATATACAATATAATTCTAATATTCATAATTAAATATAAAATATAGTTACTCGATTCATTTCGAAATTTCTATGGCAAAATAAAATCCGGTTTGATGCAAGGGGAAGGGGGTAGTAAAACAACCCTAAATTTCTAAATGGAAAGTAGAGGCTTCTTTGTAGTTCATTCTAAAAATTCACTGTTTTCGATTTTAATAAAAAAAAAATTATCAAAAAACTCCATAACGGAATTCTTCACAACAGTTTTAAATTCATCTCTATCACCTGATCTTACGCCATGAGAAAATAGTTGTATTATAGAACAAAGTCTTCCCCCTCGTCTTCCTCAAACTCATACATTTTCAAAACGAAAGGATTTCATATGGTTTTCATCACAGGACGGTGTAACGGTGTTAATAGTCCAATTCACAATTGCCATTACACTATATTTTAGTTTGCCCCAATCTAAAATCATGTTCATAGTGTCATTCCATTTGTAATTCAACACAGACTAATTTACAATTCATGCCAAGTTCCGCTAATGAATAGTTTAAAAGTTATAAACAATTTAGTTAAAAGTTATTTCATAAAAACGCAATTATTAAGGAACTATTTCTTTCACTGCTGTTTTGTATTCCAGAAAAAATGTAGTTTTTCTAATTTTTTATTTGTTTATTCAATAAATAATTTTTTGAAAGCAAATAAATTCTTACACTCTATTTTTCATTAGTGCCAAAATCCATCTGTTTCTTACAAATTGTTCATTAAATGAACTAATAAAAAATCAAAAAATGATATATTTTTTCGGGATACAGAAGACCAAAAAAATTGCTAGTTAGTTATAAAATGGTAGTTATTATCAGGTTGTCTGTTGTCAGATTTCAAAAAATCAATTATCTCACGCACAATGAACTGATACAACCATATTCAAAAAATAAGAATGAACAATGTTGATGTAGGTATCTCATCAATAACAAATCAAACCAATTGGAATATCTGCATGAAAAATTTCGATCAGCACTTTATTTATGTTAAAAAATTACAACATATTTTACTGTTTATAATTAAATGAAAATCTTTTTTCCAAAATTTTCGGCTCCCAAAAAAAGATAAAAACTTTCAGGTTCCAGTTTTAGAATTTATTAGGATTTTCATGTAAACCGTCATGTAAGAAAAAATTGTTAATTAATTGAAATATGAATAAGAGGAAAATTGCAATAACTTTTTTTCAGCCACAAAGAGAACACAGAGGCAGATTTAATGCATCAACGGCAAATGAAGTGTCTGTTGTATTGGTAAACCGTCATGTAGGGAAAAATTGTTAATTAATTGAAATATGAATAAGAGGAAAATTGCAATAACTTTTTTTCAGCCACAAAGAGAACACAGAGGCAGATTTAATGCACCAACGGCAAATGAAGTGGCTGTTGCATTGGTAGATCAGCATTTTGACCGAAGAGACATCATCCTCGAAAACCGAAGTAACTCATATTGTGGTAACAATATACCACAATGCGATCCCACAACTAAGTTGCCCTTGAAAAAAATAGTCTCTGCTGTAAGTTTTTATTCATACAGAATAATGATCAGAGAAGGAGAAGATAATTTTTTCTCTCTTTTTAGTCAATTTTTGGTAGATGAATATGCAAAAATGGAAACTGAAAGAATAAACTACATAAAAAACAATCAAACCAAATTGCGCGCAGATAATTATATTCATTTAAAAGATGCAATTGGACGGCAAGATATTGAAGCAAATCAGCTGGGACGAATGGTAGTAGGTACTTCCATCATCTTTTACTGCTGGACCAAGATACATGCACGAAAAAACGCAAGACATTACGGTCGTTCCTACCTTTTTATTACTTTTACATGTAACCCACGCTGGATAAATGAGCACTTACTTTCAGGACAAAAATCTCATGATCAATACGATATTATTTCGCGTGTCTTTCGATTGAAGGTAAAAAATGTCATGGATTTGTTGATAAAAGGGAAAATATTCGGTGAACTGAGATGCTATATGTATTCGACGGAATGGCAAAAGCGAGGTCTTCCGCATATTCATATACTTTTATAGCTTCAACATCGCATCACTCCGGATCAAATTGAGAATATTATTTGTGCTGAAATACCTAACCCCGATCGTGATCCTGAGCTTTACGAAATTGTTAAAAGTAATATGATACATGGCCCCTGTGGAAGTTTAAACCGAAATTCTCCATGCATGAAAGATAATTTGTGCAGCAAACGTTATCCTAAGACTCTTATTAAGGAAACTCAAACCGGTGATGATAGTTATCCGCAGTATAGGAGACGTTCTCTGGATGACGGTAGATTCTCTGTCAATATCAAGGGTGTTACAATAGATAATCGTTGGGTGGTTCCTTATAATCCAGTGCTATTAAGAACATGTAACACTCACGTGAACGTATTGCCATTCTGTGGAGTCAATCAAATACGTTTGCAAATATGTTAATAAAGGGTAAGATCAGGCTACGTTTACTTCAGAGAACGGGAAGGATGGGAAGGATGAAGTTAAAACCTACGCAAGTGGTCGATATATTAGTTCAGCTGAAGCAGTTTGGCGAATCCTTGAATTCCCAATACATGAGCGTTTTCCTCCTGTAGTGCACCTTGCTGTCCATTTAGAAAATGGACAGAGAATTTATTTTAATGAGCAGAAATTTTGCGACCAATTGAGTAGTCCTCCTACAACTACACTTCTCTCCTTTTTCGATCTGTGTAACGTGGATGACCTTGCAAAAACATTGCTATACTCGGAAGTCCCTGCGTATTACGTTTGAAATAAGCGATCGTTTCAGAGAAGGAAGAGAGGAGTGAATGTTGAAGGATGGTCAGGGGTCAAAAAAGAACACGTTCTAGGTAGGGTTTATACTGTTCATCCAAACAAAACAGAATACTACCACCTTCGAATGCTTCTACATGAGATCAGAGGCCCAATTTCATTTGAAGCGTTGAAAACTGTAGATGGTCACTTACATCCCACTTTCCAATCCGCGTGCAAGGCTCTAGGTCTACTCGAAGATGATGGCATTTGGATTCAGCTCTTGAAGGGGCAGCACTTTGTCAAACACCGCATATGATTCGAGAGCTTTTTGTTATCATTTTATTGTTCTGCCAGGTTTCCGACCCCCTAGGTCTTTGGCAAAAATACAAAGAATACCTTTTTGAAGACTTTAAAAAACAACTGGAAAGGCAAGGTGAGATGGATGTAGAGCACTCATCGGACCTGATATTTAACAAATGCCTGTCGGTATTAGAGGATGCCGTATTATCATTAGGCGCCCGTCCTCTTAAGAGTATGGATTACCTCAGCCAATAACATCAATACGTTTTGAAAATAGAGAGAACGTGAAGGAGACCAGTTACGATACAGTGGCCTTAGAAGACGCAGTGAGAAAAAGTGAAGCATCCTTCACAATCCTTACAATAAAATTATCACAAGTGTAGATGCAAATGACGGTCGAATATTCTTCTTAGACGCTCCATGTGGAACTGGTAAAACCTTCCTTAACAATTTACTTTTGGCGAAAGTAAGAAGTACTCACGGCATTGCCCTGGCTGTGGCGTCGTACGGTATAGCTGCTACATTACTCGAAGGTGGTCGAACTGCTCATACTACTTTTAAGTTACCACTCAATTTAATCACTGCTGAGACTCCCATTTGCAACATCTCTAAACAAAGTAATTTTGCTGAAGTTTTAAAGAGTACAAAGATAACCGTGTGGGACAAAATAACGATGGCTCATAAAAATGGTATTGAAGCCTTAAACAGATCACAAAGGGATATAACGGGTAATACAAAATTAATGGGTGACGTAACAGTTTTGCTGGCCGGAGACTTCCAGCAGACTCTACCAGTGGTGCCAAAAGGAACCAGAGCTGACGAACTAAAGTCGTTCATTAAGAAATCTAATTTGTGGCCCCAGGTTGATATTCTTAAGCTCTCTAAAAATATGAGAGCACATTTAGGCGGGGATGAGTCTGCTGGTAGATTTTCA
Source organism: Leptinotarsa decemlineata (assembly GCF_025532065.1). NCBI lineage: Eukaryota > Metazoa > Arthropoda > Insecta > Coleoptera > Chrysomelidae > Leptinotarsa > Leptinotarsa decemlineata. Next base: position 6,175,301 of record NW_027412694.1, on the reverse strand, counting down.
GATCTTCTTCTTGAAATCGGTAATGGTTATTTTCCATTTTTTGATGGAATGATAACTATCCCGGAAGAATTGGGCACAGTTGTTACTACGGTTCAAGAATTGCTGTCTAAAGTTTATCCAGACATTATTCATATACATGACAAGCCTATTGAATGGTTATGGGAGCGTGCCATACTTACTCCAAAGAACGATCAAGCAGCAGCTATCAACGATATCCTGCTCATGCCTTTAAGGGCGAAGAAAAGGTCTATACTTCGATTGATACTGTGGTTAATACAGGTGACGCTACTAATTACCCTGTAGAATTTTTAAATTTATTGAAACCGCCAGGTTTGTCTTGTCACAAGCTTATTCTGCGTATGGGCACTCCAAATATGTTGTTGCGAAATTTAAAACCATCAAAACTTTGTAACGGTACGAGACAGCAAGTGAAAGCGTTACATCGCAATATAGTGGAAGCCACTATATTAACTAGGTGTGCGAAAGGAGAAACTGTATTTATACCACGAATCCCATTAATACCTAATGATATCCCGTTCGATTTTCCCCTAAAAGTCTGCTTTGCCATGACAATAAACAAGTCTCAGGAGCAAACTTTCAAATTTGCGGGTATTGACTTGAGAGAACATTGCTTCTCTCATGGACAGTTTTATGTTGCTTGCTCACGAGTAAGTTCACCCAATAGCTTGATAGTTTTAGCGCCTAATGACAGTTTAGTTAAGAATGTTGTGTACAAAGAAGTTTTGTAGGCCCTAATTTTTTACATACGCTAAACAAAAGTAGAGCCGCAAAAACTATACCTAATTAATAATAATAATTCTTAACGCGAGCGAAACTGCGGGCAAAAGCTAGTGTTGAATGAAATACTACGAATAAAATTCATGTTTTTTTCTTCTTTTTTTTACTTTATCTATTACATTCCACACCGTATCTTCAAATAGTAGATATCTTAAAATTTGAGTTGACCTCTTTTAAATTTTGTTGAATATTGGTATTCCATAGTGACAGATTATATATAAGAATTTATTCCTGCATATGCTCTTGGCGATACAACAGCTGCAATAGATTTTCAATTATTGGCCAAACTGCCCGACACCGGGCAGTTTGGCCAGTTTCGTCAGTACAAGGTAGTTTCTATCATCGACATAAAGTAGATGATTTCCGATAATTGAAAATCGAATTTCTTCAGAGTATCATTCCTCGAACTAGATTGAAACGGAGTTGAGACTGGCATGAACGAATTGTTTCTTAAGATGATTTGATTTATAGCCAGTCTTCAAGTATGCCCACTAACTATATGTGAAAAGTTTTCTTTCCTTATACGAGGAATTGGGCAAATTTCGGATATACGGTTGGTTTCCTCGTTCACAGGCAGATGGGGCGATGACAAACCTGTTGTTTGTTGTCCACTTCAGCCTAGTTCGAGGAATGATACCCTGAAGGAATTCGATTTTCAATTATCAGAAATCATCAACTTCATGTTGATGATAGACATTACCGGTCTGCAAGTGTGTTCCAATAATTTAAAATCTGTTGCGGCAGTTGTATCGCCAACAGTATATTATTATGCAGGAATAGCTTTAGTGAAGAATCCTGCACTGACACATGTCGGATACAATCCAACGCCCTTCGTGGTGTTAGCCAGGGGAGTAGTTGTTTTCTGATAGGTGGATAGGATAGGTTATAACCAGTCTTCAAGTATGCCCACTGACTATATGTTAAAAGAATAATATAGCACATTTTTGGTAGTATTTCGTTTAAATTTGTAATCACAAAAAGATTTACCAAATAAGTGTGATTTTTCAAAAACATGCAAGATCTGACCTCATTCAAAAAACATTCGGTTTTTTTCAATACAGGTTAATATTTAAATTGCGATTTGAAAGTCTACCAACTAGTGTCTGAATTTCCGTCGAAATGCTTATCACAATGTATAGACTATGATTTTAAGTAACTTGCATTATTTATAAGATAACAAGAATACACGTCAAGTAGTGACTAATGAACCTACTGAAAATGTTGACGATACTCATTTATGAGGTTCCTGATGATTATTAAAACAACAATTGAAATATATTGTACCAAGAATGATATGATATGATAAAAACATATTTGAAGTGTTACATAAAATGCATTTCTGAAATAATTTTTCGATGTTATCAGGATACCTACTGCTCATTTAATACACATATGACATTGAAATATATCACTTTTGTCCTTTTTTTTGTACCAACAGCAATGTAGGGATTTTTCAAACAAATTTCAAAAACATTTTTACATCGGTAATGAACCGATTATATTGAAATATTTCAAAAGCTCAAATTGAAAAAGGGAATATTTTTAGGAGAGATTCATTTTTGAAAAAAAGCGTTTTTGCCTCTCATCATCCATCTTTATAAAAAAATGTTTAAGATTAAAAAAAGAAAGTAATAAACATTCAAGTCACACTTTATTGTGAGATTTTAACTGACTGGTTCAGAAAACCACAGCAGGTGTTCCGCTATAGAATAGCGAACAAGTAATAAACATCTGTAAAAACTCTTTTCCAGAATGTGTAGATCAAGCACAGAAGTTTTTTTCAGATATAAACAGAAAAAAAAAGCCAATCCGAATCAACTACTTTCAATGATATGAACATTGTATTACACAAAAATTACTTCTTATTCCGTGAGTACTTGAAACATTCGTGATGAAATTGACACAGATATCATTCTTATATATATATATATATATATATATATATATATATATATATATATATATATATATATATATTTGGTCCTCGGACGCATAGTCCATATTAGCCTGAAACTAAATATTTTTTTTCTCCGTTTCTATATTTTTTTTCTGAACAAAAGATAGGGTTTTAGGGTATTACTTTTCACACCCAGGGGTCGGTCAGGGTGACTTGTCACAGAATCGGCAGACCGCGGAAATAAAGGATATTAAGGATGGGGACACGTGCACATAGGAATCAGTTCTTACCTACTTGAATCATAAGACCTTCTACCTTCCTGATGACTAACAATTTTAGTTGAGTTTCGTTATAAATTGATTATAAATTTAAAAACTTTGAAATGAAATTTCAGAAGTTCATTTAATAACATGTAACAGTAATTTTTCAGAATCTTCGAAGTATTCCAAGAGGTTGAGTTTCAAACCTTTGGCTCTGCCAAAAAAAGTTAGCAAATGTGGATTTGGTCTTCACATTCGAAAAAATTATGTTTTGCCCTTTTATTACTTCGGAAAAGGTGCCCGTTTTACCAATATCTAGTTTTGGTTAGGAACCAATTTTTATACTCTTGATCTATCCGACACTGAAGTTTTGTCTTTTTATTGTTTTTGATAATTTTTCTTGATTCATGGTTTGTTTCTGAAGAGGAAAAAATAAATATTTAAAGCGTGAAAACTAGTTTCTTTTAAGTTTGCCATATTTTTTTTGGAAAATGTTAGAGAAATTTCGAACGCTTTTTGTAAACTTATTGTACTTACCACATGAACCATTTCTAATGTTTTGGGATCATCTCCACTTATCTGTAACGCCTTGAAACCAATTACAAGGAACACTAACACGGCTGCTACTCCCATGGCTATGCCAGCTGAAGTCGACCACTTTCCCATCTGCATAAAAATTTATAGTTAGTTTTCAGATAACATTTTAAGTTATCGTTTTCCTCCTCCTGAAACACTCGTGGTGAATAATTTCGAGCATAGTTCAAGTTATTTGATAGAAATGAGTTATATTAGATTCATTCATTTTGAATGACTTCATTCTTTTTACAGGTTCCTAGTTAATGAACACATGAACATATTTTTAGAATAAATGTTTAATGCAAACCGTCACCTCATTATGCATACAAGTTATTTAATAGTTAATTTTTTCACTCCGAATCTCTGGAATACACTGCATAAATAATGAAGTGGCACAGACAAATTTTTGTTACAGATCGTGAGACTTTTGATTTCTACATTTGAATATGAAGTCACTATTGTGAGTAAACTATTCGTTTCTCTTTGTAAACAGTAGATATACAGTCAACGATGTACAGAGTGCCGGTTCGATCCTCTTTCCATTATCACTTGCATGGCATCCTCTGAAAGATTATTCATGAGGCTAACTCAGCTACCAGATCTTATGTTCACTACATATTATCGATAGACTTGGTGGTCGCTTAAAAAAACTTATGTGCAAGAGGTGTCGTCTAAGAACACAAATTAGCCAGTACCTACACCCATGAAGTAACGCATAAACTCATCACGAGCTAAATACAATATTAAAAGTTTCTGAAACAGATCGATTTTCCATTATGATTCACTGCTTTTTGAAATAATAATTCAATATATACGGTGACCTAGAATAGAGTAATCAAGTTTTTCAAATGGAACATTTGGACTTACCCTACTGAGCTGATACGGAAAATCACAAGTTGGTTCCAATAGATGCAGGATGAACATCAAAATTACAAGAGTTAACAAAATAATGAATTAAGAAAAAACGTAGTACAAAAATGAATTCATGCCGCCTCACAAACCGATGCGACTCGCGTGAAGTAAGATTGCAATTGCGTTGGTTTTATTTTACGTGGTGAATCACTTTGGAAGCTAAGGTAGCATTGTTGCTTTGTGTTGTCTTTAGGTAAACAGGTACTTATGGCTGATTCATACATAACACTTTTTCTTTAAGAAATCATCATCGTTGAGATCGTTCGTACACCGCACTCAGAGGCGACCTTTTTTTTAGAACCCGTTTCCGCATCTGAAGTAATTGAGGCTATTCGTTCAGTTAAAAATTCATCAAGTGTCGATATCTATGATTTGAATTCTCGTGTTTTGAAAGAAATTGCTGAGTTTATTGTGGTTCCACTCACATTCGTCATAAATTTGTGTTTCAGTACTGGAATATTTCCGGAATCATTAAAAATTGCTAGGGTAATTGCCATTTTGAAAAAGGAGACTCCTCGATCCAGGGCAATTATCGACCAATATCATTAATTCCGATTATTGGGAAAGTTTTTGAAATCTTGATTAAAAATTGCTTGATAGTTTTCTTTGAAAAATACTCCCTTATACACAAATTCCAGTTCGGGTTCAGAAAAAATCGGAGCACACTTGATGCAGTTTACACTTGTGGTAAAAAATGTAGTCCAGAGTTTTGAAGAAGGTACTTATACTTCAATCACCTTAGTTGATCTCAGCAAGGGCTTTGACTGCGTTTCTCATGATCTACTGATAGAAAAGCTGGAGCACTATGGTATAAGAGGGCTACCACTGAAACTATTGAAATCTCACCTAACGGACAGATATATGCGTCTCAAATGGCACGAGACTTTCCCAAGTGGAAAAAATTAATCATGGCGTTCCGCAAGGGTCGGTTTTAGGGCCCCTTCTTTTTATCATCTATATAAATGATTTTTTCTATCAATTTCTGCCTAATAAAATAGTTATGTATGCTGATGACGCTACCATACTTAACACCGACCGTGTTCTACACAATCTCACAAATATAGAGGATGAGGTATTAGACTCAGCTGAACACTGGTATTCTGATAACCTGCTGACTCTGAATATAGATAAAACGCAGAAATTAAACTTCTTCAGCAATCATACGTCGAGTAAAGGTGATACCGTTAACCTTCTGGGAATAACACTGGATGACAATCTAGCCTGGGGTCCACATATTGACATTCTGTGTAAGAAAATCTCCACCTATATCTTTGTTCTCCGCAAACTAAAAACATTTACAAATCGAGAAACTCTACTCAGTACTTTTCACGCCCTCATTCAATCACATCTGAATTATGGTGTTGTTGTTGTGGGGAAATTCAACGCACGCCAGTAAAGTGTTTATTATACAGAAAAGAGCGCTGAGAGTTATGGCTAATGGTCAATACAGAGATCATTGCCGTCCGCTATTTGTCAGGTATGGTATCATGACAGTGCCTTCATTATATATCTATCATACTCTTCTTCACATTCATAAACATAAAGACATATTCACAACCAGTTCGGATTTCCATACTTACAATACAAGAACAAAAGACATTTTACTTGAGCCTCGATATCGTCTAGATAAATAGGCTAGGAATTCTCCCAATATTATACCTTATAATAAATTGACTGAAAAAACAAGAAATCTTGACAGGATAAAATTTAAATCTGCGATAAAAAAATCTCTTTTACAATATGGTTTTTACTCTGTTAATGAATACTCTATATAGGCAGCTAGGCTAGACATAAGGTCAAACCCTCTCATTCATTTATATATAATGTATATGTGTAAATTTTGTGTGTTGTAATGTTATACAAATAGCTGAATTCATGCCAGAAGTATTCTTGTTTTTCTAATCTGAATGTTAGATTAGTATTTATATTTTTAAATCTTTCATTGTAACCTAGTACTAAGGAACTGACTTGCTATAAATGTATCTTTGTACATAATGTAGTAAAATTAACATCTATCTATCTATCTATCTATAAGAGTGTGGTGTATGAACGCTGTAATCAATTCATATTATCAGCAATGTCCTAAAGTGAAAGTAAGAGGTTGGGTATTTGGTGCAGCCAACACCTATTTCAAAATTATAATTTATATGAAGAAAGGTTAGTTGGGTAACAGGATCGATTTTTTCAAAAAATACAATTGTTTTCTTGCCGACATTTCGAATTCAATTAAATTCTTGTTTAGGGCTAGAAAAGTAGTTTCTTCGTGTTGATAATATTACTATTTTGAAAACCATCAAACATATTAGATACATATTAGATACATATTAAAAAAAATAAACAACAACAACCAAATTTCCGACACAAAACGAAACGAAACAAACGATTGTTTCATGTCGTTTGTGTCTCACCGCTAATGTTTCACTCTCAAACGAAGCAACTTTATTTTATTTCAAACCAATAACATCCGTTATTGGTCTAATGAAAATACAGTGTAAACATGGTTACTATATACAATGTCAGATAACATAAACACGAAATCCGATAACACAATATTTATTCTTATCCCGCCATAAACATTCATTCACAATACGTGTGTATTTCAACAATGCCTAACTCTGACTGTTCTCATTCAACCGATCCAGGGTTATTTGTCATCTGAACATTAGTCATCTCTTACATCCGGCCATCCTGCAAAAGGTCTATCCTCAGACCTTATCCTAACCTGAGAATAAAAAAAATTTAAAAACTGAATCAATTCAAGCAGAGCAACGTTTGTTCAATGGTGACGTTCACCAAAAGTAACGTTTACTTTTTCTACTTACAGAGCAAAGTTTGTTCAATGGTGACGTTCACCAAAGGTAACGTTTACCTTTTCTACTTACAGAGCAACGTTTGTTCAATGGTGACGTTCACCAGAGATAACGGTGACCTTTTCTCCTTATAGAGCAACGTTTGCTCAATGCTGACGTTCACCAAAGGTAACGTTTACCTTTTCTACTTATAGAGCAACGTTTGCTCAATGGTGAAGTTCACCAAAGGTAACGTTTACCTTTTCTACTCTCAGAGCAACGTTTGCTCAACTTTCTTTTGATCGCCTTGTATACTTGTGAATTAATTTCACATCTAGTATTGAAGTTGAGATTGTTTATTGTTTTATAAAGTTACCATTATTATTGTCAGTTTTGTTTTGAATAAAAAAGCAAAAAAGTCAAATAAAATCACATTCTGCCGAAAATAAGAAATTTGCCCAAACATTTTGGTTCTTCGAGTTTTGTTCAGTACCTTTTCGAGTTGAAGTCGCATTCTAAGAAGGAAAATATCAACTGCTGTCAAATTTGTAAAATCCTAACTGAATGATGTCACGAGAGGAAGGTGCCGTTCGAAGAACTAGCAGAGCCACTGCTGGAATCCCACCGTCAAAATATACACCAAATGAATCAGTTGAGTCATCAAAATCTACCAAGTCACGTAGCTCAACTGCAAGTGAATTGAAAATATTGAAATTGAAGAAGTTGCAGGCTGAAAATCAACTACAGAAAGAATTAGAAGATAGGCAATTGAAATTCGAAGAACAAAAATTAGAATTGGAACAACAAAAATTAGAATTGGAACATTTAGAACGTGAAACTGAAAGAAAACTATACTTTGTGGATTAGTCTGGTACTAGTACATCTAGGAAAGCTATCCGTTGGTCCTACTCAATCTCCATGGTTAATTCTATGCTAGGATGTTGGGCGTTCAAGTGGTTTAGGAAACGGTTCAGGGCGTCTCTTCCATGTTTCCAGATGACGAAGGTGTCATCCACGTAACGTTGCCACAAGGCCGGCTTCAATTCAAAAGTGTCTATCGCTTTTCCTTCAAACCGTTCCATGAAATAATTTGCTATCGCTGGGCTAAGTGAGTCCATTCATAGAAGTTTCCCCTCCATTGAAAGTAACTTCCTGTGAGACTTGCAGCCTTGAAGAGCTTGAACTCTGATGAGAGCATCATGATACTTCCAGCAGACAAAGGAAATGCCACGGTGATTCTGAAAACGGAAGAATATAACAACAAAATTGAAAAACTGCTAGACTCGGCAAATTATCGCAAACTTCAACGGGACCCAATGCAATCTAAGTTAACGAACGTGAACAAAATCATTAGATCTTCCTCACTGTCGGAATACCATGGAATACCATGATGAACAAAGTGAACTTATTACCACCCGTGAACACTCATTCTGCAATATCTTTTATAAAATTTGCTAATTCGGTTCTTAACCTTACTGTCACTGCAAAATCGTTAAAAATGTAAACATATATCAACAATAGCCAACTTCTTAGTCAACTCGTTCAAAGTTTGCCACCTTCAGTTCCAGTGGGTAAGAATTATTGTTAAGAAATATAAAGACATACCTACACCATCATTGAAAGAGTTTTCAGAGTGGTTACAAGAAGAATCTTCAGCAGCTTGTTTGTTATGTAAACCTTCTATTTCACATTCTCTATCAACAGTCACGTATATGTACAAGAAGAATAAAACGAACGTTTTCATTGGAACATAAAATTCATCAATGGAAAAGTGTTGCTGATTTTGCTAAAGGAGTGAAACGATCGGTTATAAAGAATGAATTGACATACGAAGGTTACCAAAAAATCGTCGAACATGGTGGTATGATATTCAGAAAAATGAATTCATTTAGAAGCGTGTTGCATGATATGTATACTGAATTGAAAAATAAAATTGCATTATCATACCACGACGATAAACGATTTATCATTCCGAATACTACCCACACTCTTCCTTGGGGTCATAATGATATTGAATTTTATCAAAACGATCCGAATGATAACATTCGTTGAATAACTAATATTATTCAACAATCACATCCTCAGGAGAGTCCGCTGGATCAACTAATTAATTTATTGTCTGCCGAGTTCAATGACTGAAATACCATTTAATGTATTTAAAACCGGAAAATTCAATATTGATGTTCATGTAGGTATTTATAAATGAATAATAATGTGTAGCAAACTGTAATTACTGCAAAGTATATAGCATAATGTGAATGGAAGAAATATCAGTTTGAAAAGAATCATCGTGGGTGCACAATGTCTAAAACAATAGATAAATTTGGTAGAAAAAAAATGGGGTGGTAATGTCATTCGAGGTCCTCCCGGTAATGGATTTAAATTAATAATAGATGGTCATTATGACATGCAAAAAAATATTGAAGAATACAAGCGAACCAATTGACAAGAGTGATTGTGTAACTGTATCATATCTTGAGGAAGAAATTAATGGAACAAAGGAGGTCATACTTCTAGCCCTACAAGCTACAATACAATCCACGATAGGTAATGTTGCTCGCGATGCACGTCAAGCATTCGACGATAAAATTGCGTAGGCTCGAATAACTCTGACTCGTAAATACGATAATCTTAAAAGTGATGTAGAAATAATAATTTCTGACATAACAGCATCTACAATGAAAAAATATGACGCTTTGGACCAGAGAGTTGTAGTTTTGAAGAAAAAACATAAAATTAGTACATCAGATAGACCGTTACTGTGGTATCCAGGAGTCGACGTGAACCCATATGTTAGAATAATAGAACCAGAACCGAAACCAACAGATGACGTAGTAAATGAATCAACATGGTGAATTACTGTACTTGAATCTTCGCCTCTGCGCACACTCAGTCTCAAGCCCCACCTTCGAACCCACCACTCGTGCATGCACACCCTCACCTCATTTCCACCACTCGCGCATGCACGCTCCCACCCCAAGGAGAGCAGTCCTCCTCAACATTCAGTACGACGAGTCAACTCATCGAGAGCAGTCAAGCTAAGAAAACACACTCCAGCAAGCCAGCAAGCAGAATATCGAGTGAGTTATCAATGTAATTTTTTTATATTAACTAACTTTGTATTATTCTACATTTTCAGAATGGAAGGATATACACAGGAGCTCGCAAACGCTGTGGAGACGATCCTGCCGGTGGACAACCTCAATGAAAGGATCATTGAGGAGAAGCCAACAGCTTCGGGTGGTGTGCGGCCAAGAGCGGCTCAGCCCAAGCAAGTTAGCAGCCCTGACTTGTTTGAAGACAGCTCGCGGATCATTAAGAGAGTCAATCGACGACCTGCAGCAAGAGTTGGTCCTATTAAAAAGTACAGAAGTACTTGTAATAAGACTTATCCTTATGCAGGTAGTTGGTTGACCGCTCTGAAGAGCATGAGACCCACCACACCGCCGGCACTAGAAGTGGAATCACCGACGGTGTCTTCCCCGGAGGTTGAGGACATCCTGTTGACCCCGACGGTGATGCCGCTTTCACCACTGCCATCAACACCGGCGGTTCCACAAGTGTTATTGTCACAGCCTTTCGGAGAAGTAAGTGTAAGTGTAACCTCCTACGGAGGTGTAGGGAAGTAGAACTCGCTTCCCGATCTAATGAGGCCGCGTTGGTTAGCATTTCCCGCCAACAGTCTGATTGGCTGAACTAGATCGAAAGCATGCATCTCTGGAGGAAAGGCGAAAAGCAGAGACCTCTCCGATAGAGCGGTATAAAAAGTTAAAGACATTTATGGACAATTTCTTAGGTTAATTAGAAATAATAGAATAGTTTTAGGTTAATTAGGAATATTAAATTATGGTAGCTTTAAGTTTATATTTGTAATTTTTCTGTTGCTATGACGTCACACCACTTACTTGGTGGGTTCCCCCCGATGGAACATTCATTACCTGGAGGATCTTTGAAGTATGCAGACGTATGTTTGTACACAGGCACGCACATGATAAACCCTGTACCGTGCATTCTGTCACTCACACACACACACACACCAACCAAATGTAATTATTATGTCACACACACAAAATCTCATACGAAAAAAAATCCTGAATGATTCATGCACCAGACACTTCAAGATCACATCGCCTTGATTTTACTGAACAAAAAAAGTAATTAATACGTCATAGTGGTGGGGGGAGGCCCAGAAACGGCTGTAATCTACTACTATTGGCCCCAAAAAGTCGATGAAAACATATGCGCTCTTCGATGGAGGAAGTACGGTTACTTTGATGGATTCCAATCTTGCCGAGGAGATAGGAGTGGATGGTGTAAATGATCCATTGAAAATGTATTGGACCAATTGAACTTCCTATACAGACGAACAATCGAAACGTGTCAATTTGAAAATTCAGGGAATGCTTAATCAGGAAATTTTTGACATGTCAAACGTGAGAACAGTTTCAAATTTGAAACTCTCACTGTGTTAGGAATCACACGTTAAAAGGTAAGACCTCGTTAGTCCTTAGCTCGCACAAGTTTCTCAACTTCTGAGAGTTGTCGTTCGTATGGGGCCGACAGCTGATTAACGGAAAAATAGATAGATACATAGATAGATAACACCGGTTATGTTTAAAAATGACGGAGAATAATTCAATGTTTGAGAGGTTAATGAACATTTACTGTTAAATTCATTTCGTTTGTTCATGGTGGTATAATCAGTAGTTGCATAACCACATAATTTCATTCTAAAATGTTCATTGCATTCATTCTTCATGAACCATTTACTAAAGTACAACTTTCTGATTGAATTGTCAAAACACCGTTTATACTGTTGCAGGGCATCTCCGAAAATTGAAAAATAAATCAAAATGTTTATTTATAATCTATTCAGAAATGAGAGAGACTACAGCAGTAGGTTAGACGTTTCTGGAAAGCGCAAAGCATGATTTTTCTGAAAATTTCACCTCTCACATTTCCTTACCTGTTCTATCGATCTAAAATATTTTCAGCATTGCGGCGTTGCAATTTCCATCAAAAAGTCCTAGCAACTTTATTTTTTTAAATGGAACACCCCGTATATTAATACATTTTTGAAATCGCTCTGGTATTTTAATAATTTTTTGTTAATAATGTCCTATAGCTATCTCTATCTGTTTTCGGGATAAAAAATAAATTGTGCTAAATATGGTCCAAAACACAGCCTTAAGTGAAATTAAGTACATCAGTACTCTCAATTCATGAAAAGTTGATATTTTGATGATAGTTTTGATGATAGTTTTGATACAGGGGGTTTCGTTTTTTCAAATGAAACCCCCTGTATTTTACTCGGTAAATTGAAATATGGTGAAAAATGCTACAAGATGATATATCATGTCCCTATACCTAAATCGTCAAGTTTTCTCAATAAAGTCGCTTCTTCTAGAAACATTTTTTTGAAAATACCATCCCTCGTAAATTTTGATTCGTCGCTCCAAATTATTTTTGACAGAAATTCCCGATCTTCCTGTGTATAAATCAAAAGAGAAACACAAAAGTGCATTCTACATTCGAAGTCTTCTGCTTTTAGAGCTTGAATTTATACGGATGCATTCCGTGATTTTTCAAAATTCGTTGTACTGAAGCATGTGATACAGCTAAATCTTTTTCTGCACTGCGAATGGAAGCTTCTGGATATGCATAAAAATATGCCAAAACGTTAATAGTACTGTCCTCATTTGAAGTAACATGTTTTGGTAATGTTGAAGGCGCTTTTAACATGGAGCCATAGTTAAGGAAATTATTTTGTAATCTTACAAACTTCCTCTAGTTCATTAGTGTTGATTCAGGATACATTTGGTTGAATTTTCTACAAGTTCTGGAAATAATTTGATCACACTGTCCGTGTATAATAAATAATTTCATAAGAACTTCGTTTGAATAATCAATATTTGCATTCTTTTTTGGCGATTTTTTGAAACACCGTCAATATCCATTTATCAATTACTTATAAAAGTCACCAAACTGTCATAAGCTTGATATTTCCACGGCTACCTAGAAATCAAATTCTTTAAAAATTATTTTTTGTACAAATGTTATTGAAAATCTCTTCGATAGAAACACTTCAATCAGAACACCTACCAAAAAATCATTTAGAAAAGTTCACACATGCAGTTCGTGCTATTGGTAATATTAAATCCCTGTGATGTTAATGACGATGACGAAGTAGTATTCAGTCCAATTGTAGAAAGTTCTTCATGACTAACCAATAATCCTCCTTAAAGTAACGTGAGTTGGCGTATGTAGTTGTAATATATGCCTTGTAATCCAAAGATCGTGTGTTCAAATCCCATGGACCCTATAATTTTTTTTATTATCAGCAGTAACGTTATACAAAAAAATTTGTATGATACATTTGTTAAAAGTGATTTTATTTTGCTCGTGAGTTTGCTCCACTTGCTGACGCTCGTTTTGCAATAATCCCCACTCACAAAATAAAATGCCACTTTCAACACTTGTAGGTAAAACGTGAATAACTATTTTTCCACAAAAACGGCTTTATTAAGAAAACTTGACGATTCAGGATATCGAGTAATATACAGGGGGTTTCATTTGAAAAAATGAACTTTCGATTACTTTTATACACAATGGAAATAGTAGTAATTTTAGCACGCCCTGTATGATATGGAGTCGATTTCTTAGTGTTATTTGAATATTTCGAGTTTGTCCAAACTATCATCAAAATATCAACTTTTCATGAATTGAAAGTACTGATGTACTTAATTTCAATTAAGGCTATGTTTTGGACCATATTTAGCACAATTTATTTTTTATCTCGAAAACAGATAGAGATAGGTATAGGACATTATTGACAAAAAATTATTGAAATACTAGAGCGATTCCAAAAATGTATTAATATACGGGGTGTTCCATTTAAAAAAATATAATTGCTAGGACTTTTTGATAGAAGTGATCGATAGATCGATAGATGGATCGATAGATGGTAGGTCTAACCTACCATCGACCGTGAGTCACGCTGTATATATATATATATATATATATATATATATATATATATATATATATATATATATATATATATATATATATATATATATATAAAATAAATAGATAAGTACTCTTTGATCATTCCCATATTGATTTCAATTTAAGAGCCACCGGTATACAGCTGTTTCAGCCTATTGGGCATCGTCAGTACCGGGCAGGCGGTCCTCGATTGAAGACAAAATGAGAAAAAACCAAGAAAGTACTTGATAAAAATAGCTGCGTAAACGCAAGCGAAACATAAGTGGAACCACCTATTGGTGTGACACCCAAGTCAACTTGCCAAGTTTTTATGTCAGTGTTGGTGGTTTGACCAATCAACCGACAACAATCGAGGACCGCCTGCCGGTACTGACGATGCCCAATAGGCTGAAACAGCTGTATACCGGTGGCTCTTAAATTGAAATCAATATGGGAATGATCAAAGAGTACTTATCTATTTATTTTTTGATTTTCATGGAATTATTTTCCAGCAGCTTGACTGCATTAACCTTTCTAGATTTCATATCATTTCTAGAAACATGTGGATTCGTTTTCCGATGGCATTTCAGGTTAGCTTCCCAAATTTCTACTACCGCAGTTGTCGGTTGATTGGTCAAACCACCAACACTGACATAAAAACTTGGCAAGTTGACTTGGGTGTCACACCGATAGGTGGTTCCACTTATGTTTCGCTTGCGTTTACGCAGCTATTTTTATCAAGTACTTTCTTGGTTTTTTCTCATTTTGTCTTCAATCGAGGACCGCCTGCCCGGTACTGACGATGCCCAATAGGCTGAAACAGCTGTATACCGGTGGCTCTTAAATTGAAATCAATATGGGAATGATCAAAGAGTACTTATATATATATATATATATATATATATATATATATATATATATATATATATATATATATATATATATATATATCTTCGAATTTTTAAATGCAGACCTGTATTTTTTGTTGTAGTTTTTGTATCGTCGACGTTCACTTCACACTGAGAAATTAAATTCAATTCTATATTTCGGGATGTTAACGTAATATTTGATTATAATTGTCTTCCTATGTACCGTAGAGTTTTTCGAAAGTCTTTTTTTCATTTTTAGGTACCTTTTAATATTTTTCCCAATGCTCTGAGCGTTTTCTACAATGAACTTCGAATAAGAAAACCTTTTATGATTATCTGAAATATATACACATCAAAAATATATTAAATGTGTTTTAATCAGCAGAAAAAGAAATTATAGCAATAATAACATCCGAAACGAATACTATAATTGTAATGAAAATTGAAATGAAGTAATTTGTATACACAAAAAAATTAATGGCGCAACAAATGTTCGAATTGGAGTCCATCCATTTTGAGACATTTTTGAATTGGTTTTTCATATTATTTATTGCCCTAATAGACTTATTTGCTGCATTGTTGTGAAATCATTCAAAATCCTCAATCTCGAGTCTTCCACATTTTCTTTCTCTCTGCCAGCGTAAATCCTATTTTTTAATGTCCCCCATAGAAAATTGTCCAAAATAGTAAGATCTGGTGATCTTGCAGGCCATTTTATTGTCCCATTATTTATCTCGAAATGGAAGGACTCATTTATTGCGCCATTACTTTTTTGTATATATAAATTATTTGAATCGATACCGATACCGATATATATATATATATATATATATATATATATATATATATATATATATATATATATATATATATGTATGAGATATATATGTATCTCAGGAGTGCCAGAAGATGACAGTACTACCAACTGTCGAAAGCGCTCGCAGATAACTAATAGAAGATATAAAGCTTCAAATCCTTATATATGTGATGTTTCGAAAACTTTATCCATCTTCATTATCATACCGACGATCAATTTGATACTATCAGTGTCAATGATAATAATAATGTCAAATTTATTTACATCGAAAGACAAATCATAACTACAAATTATAATGCTTTGATTTAAATAGGTTGGATAAAGAAAATGGATGGAGTCTTTAAAACGTCACCAGATGATACATATTTTTTTTAATATGCAAAATTTTTCAAATTTAGGTTAATGACAAATTCGATTTTTTTCCAAAAAGCTACTTTATCAAATGCAGTGTTAGGGATCACACGTTAAAAGGTAAAACCTCGTTAATCCTTAGCTCGCACAAGTTTCGACTTCTGAGGGTTGTCGTTCGTAGGGGTGCGACAGCTGCTTAACGGAAAAACAAATTTTAAACAGATTTTTTTTTGTCCTTTCTACATTTGTATTCATTTGTAAATTTAATATTCTGATTATTTTATAGATCTGTAGAAGGTAACAATTCTGAATAATGAAAAACTTTCTCAATGATAAATTGTCCTTCCCAAAATAAAATATTTAAACAAAATCAGTTGTCACCATATTTTAATTATGTTTTGTCATCATACAGAATATATCAATGGAAAATTTATATTAATACCCCCAGTCCGACGCCTATTAATATTATCTTAAACGTAATATCAGAAAAAACATCGAGCGGTTCTTTTGGCGGTATTTTCGCATTCTTTGTCGGTGTTTTCGCGTTCTTTGTCGCATATCCCTATTTTAATAGCTCGTTAGCGGCGTCCTCAAGGGATATAGAGGGTAGACATATCTCAATGATTTTGTGGGTGAATTGCAGTGCTATTTGCTTGAGACGACTATGTTGCTTTCTTTGATGTAGCGGCATGTTTGCATTCTTGAAATTATTTTACTTTCAGACAATACTGAACGAACTATAGCTAATAATGAAGTGTAGGATAAAGAAAATAACTTTTGTCTAATTTCTTCTAAGTTTATTATTTGTTACGACCGGTTTCGGTTTGGTAAACCATTATCCTGAAACCGGTCGTAACAAATGATAAACTTAACAGAAATTAGACAGAAGTTATTTTCTTCATCCTATATTCAATATGAATTTCATAATTTGTATTACTTTCAATAAAACTGCAGTTGTTAAATAAATGGTAGAGAACAAAATAAATAGGTCATCAATGGAATAGGTAATAATGAAGTAATGAGTTACTTTATTGACGCGTTATACAAGAAGAATTTCATAAGAATTATAGTTAGAAAGTTGGGTAAAACAGAATATAATGTCAAGAGACACTAGCCTATTAAGAACATAAATCAACACGAAATGGTAAAATTGATCAATGTTTTCTACTTCTCCATCTTCTCAAGATGGATTAGTAAAAACGCAAAAAGTTTTTTCCCGAAAACTAATTTCTCATAAAAAATGTATCATCTTTCGAGTTGAGAAAGTATTCTAATCTTTCAAATACTCATATTCCGAATAAGGCCCAAATTATTAATGATATATAGAATTTTTTGCTAAGAGTCGTATCCAAAATTTTTTTATCGGTATCAAAATACGTACTTGCCAATAAACAAATTCTTCTGTTCAGCCTGATCCCGGCCCGTCAACTTCCAACGATCCAATTATACCCCAATCCTGTCCTAAACGAAATTCAAAAGTGATAAATGCTTTAGCAAAAGATGAAGTCAGCATTATAGAACTTCAACCATTGCCGTCACATTCTGGAAAAGAAAAAACTAGAAAATGTACCAAGGGAAAGTCAGAAATATTAACAGCTACACCAATGAAATTAATTTTCGAGGAGAAGCAACAAAGAAGGAATAAAATGAACTTTGCTAGAGAAGGTAATGGTAAGAATATCAAAGCAAAGTGCCATTACGCAAAAAAAACAATGAATAAAATAAATATGGAACGATTCTGATACTTCCGAGGACAACGAAATTGACGAGAAAAATCTTGTTGATTATGATGAACTGGATGACATGTATGTGGATTCAAACCAGAAGGATCAATGCTTGTTATGTGATGATTTCGAAAAAGATGGGGAACTTTGGTATAGATATGTTAGCTGCGGGAAATGGGCAGGACTCTGCCACTAACTATGAATACGACTTTTGCAGTAAAAAATCCTTTGCAAAAAGGGACCTTGTTGGCAAATTTTAATTTAGTTTCTGAAATAAGTTTAATGTTTTTGTTAAATATCTAAAATATGTTTTAAGTTTTCGTTTTAATTAAGTTTTAATTACGATTAAGTTGACTTTTTTAAATTTATGATATTTTCTAACAATTTTCAATAAACACGATTTTTTCAAACAGTTTTTATTTGCGTATCATTGCCCGACAAAATGCGTATCATTGAACGCCGTGAAGGATAATGGTACGCAAACCACAAAACTCGGGTTTATCTGTTTTATACCAACCCCTTTTATTTTGTAGAAAATTTGAGATGGCTATGTTAAATGGAATATATGGATGAATGACTATGGCAAATCGGCAGTTTTTACCGATAAAAACATTTGATTTATGACAAATATTGCTTAGATGCGTACAATTATCCTCCTCTCCCCTAAGTAGGGACAGGCAGCTGAAAGCAACTTTGTTTTATATAGTCTAGTCGAGTTGAAAATATGAAAATTTTGATATAGTCTCCATAAATTACGATCAAGGTGTTATTCGATTCGTATTGTCACGTAGAAAGTTTAAAAAAAAGTTCGAAAAGGTGCTGAAAAAAATTACAAAAAATATAAAGAAAATAGTCAAAAAAAGAGGTTTAGTTTTTTTGGAATATCTTGAAAAATCAAGATTCTTGAATCGATTATTTCGATGTCTAACAGTTAAAAGCTACTTGAGAATATTTTTTTTATTTTTTACTGTTGTTTTAAAAATTGTTATAAACAAATACATTGTTTATGAGTAAATCTAAAAAAAATTCATAATATACTCATTGATTGAAATTATGATTTTCAGAAACGGTTTCTAAAAAAATTTATTTTTTGCTAAAAAATGCGTGTATTAACAATCGTTTTTGCGACCAAATATTAAAATTAAGAAACCATTTTTTTTGTAAAAATCATAAATTCTATTGTTCTTTGAGATTTAAAAAATCATATTTTTTTAAAAACAAATTTTTTCCATTTATTTTTTTAAATATTCAATTATGTAATAAAAGTAGCCACGCATGTTTTTCTGGATTTTTTTTCTATTTTCAATATAGCCTCAAATATTATTATGCCTTGAAACGTGTCTTTTTCTTCCGCTCTTTTGCTTTAAAAATTATAATAATACGAATCGAATAACACCTTCATCGTGATTTTCGGAGAATATATAAAAATTTCAGAAGAAAATAGTACATGTGAACTAGACTAATATTATATTCAACGAAAGTCATTTTTTGTGGAGGAAAATCAGTTTTTTATCGACCTTTTTTTTGTATTTTTACCTTCCACAATCTGAAAAATATGAATATTATAATGGAGAACTTTATACAAGTGTAGAGGGGGCAAACTTTTTAGTTTACCCCGATAAGTTACTGCGTAAAATGAAAGTATTTTTCACAATGAAAACTGTTCTATTTATCAGTAACTTGTCGTATTTAATTAACAATTTTGTCTATCAAAAAAATTGCTAAGAAATAATACAATACTTATCTTAACGTTTCGGAGACCAAAATCTGCCTCCGTATTCAGAAATGGACAAAAAATTCAAAGATATTTGCAGTTATTCCTTTCCTGATTATTTATTTCTCAACTTCTTCGACAGATGTCAAATGAGTCGATAAAAAACTAATACTATGTAGTGATACAAAAGTTTAAACGCATTTTATTGTCTGGCATGTTTTTATTGGAATAATCAATTCCAGTTTGCATCTGAAAGAAACTTCTGTGCATGATCTACACATCTTTGTTAACTTGAACTGAATTGCTTTGTCCTTTCTTCGGAAGTTTCCCATATTTCGTTTCTTCTAAACTCCTTTCTTCTAAAATATCACTCCTTTCAATTTTGATTTCTTCTCTTCACAATACTTATTTGGATAATTATTCAACTCCTGGTGATTACAGTTTTATGAATATTTTGCCTCGTAGCCTTGTCCTTTTTTTTAATTCGAGGTCTAGCTCTATAAATAGTGGATATGAACCAATAAGTGTAACCCTTTTCTTAAATCGATCTCATCGCACAATACCATTAAAATAACATTAGCAGAAAATTTCAATTTGAAACATCAGTTTTATATCAGCTCTTTTTGAACAAAGGCTTTTGGAGAATAATGCAAATATATTGGTAGAGAAATAAATACGCTGTATCTACAGAAGGCCAGATTCCTTATATTAACTAATCTGACAATGAACTCACAATGAATTTACTTGAAATTATTTTCTTGTATTCGATTATTTAATCGCTCGTGCGAGTATAGAGGTTAGCAGTTCTTTGTGTGTAATACTGATTAATTGAACGATCCACTCACATTCAAGGTCTCACTGATTTGTTGTGGGTTAGTCTCGACTTCTTCAGGTCTCAACTTCATCAAAAAAAAAGTGATTCACGCACACAATTAGTTATCTTGAGGTAGACGTTGACGAACTAGTTTCTGAACACAAGAGGGGATTTGTTATACCTATATGAAGAGGTAGGGCTAAGAGTCTTGATTGAAAATGAGCTGATGGCGTACACCGAATAAAGCACGAAAGACATTCAAAATTGTAAATGTGAGTTTCGTGCAAACAGGAAATTGTGACTTGATTTCAATTTATGACATTATATATAATAATTATACAAATTTTCTCTCGAATGTTTTCTGATGAATTATCGTATAAATATATGTTCAGTTGCATAATAATTTTCCGACGAAAAAGAAGGGAATTTAAAGATAACCAAGAATAGTTCAAATCTAGTGTTGTGAAAGTTATGGATTCCCTAATCTGATATTGAAATTTCATGAAAATAATAGTCATAAAGAATTTACAGAAACGTTGCAACGCAATAAACGAGTTTTCATTTGATTTGTTTGAAAAATAGATTAGACCAGTAATTCTAACCTCTCAGGTGCTTCTCTTTAATGACAGTTTATGATCATGTTTTTTGAAAGAAATTCTTTGTAACACAAAATAAATGAGAAATAAAACTTTCTTGTTTCTATACCACCTCTATTACAAGAGGTATAAAAATATAGATAGTATTATTTCTCATTTTTCATGATGATCTCCTACTACGTAATAACGGCTACATTGATGAATTTTTTGAAAAATAAATAAAGTTAAATCAATAGAAAATCTGCTGAAGTGTACCTAATAAAGAAAAAATAAAAAGTCAATACTTAGCTTTCTTTAATGGTAGACGTTTCGGAAAACAATTATTTTCCGTTAAGAAATCGTAAACAGCTAAATGTCTATTGACATATGTCAAAGTGAATTTTGGGTTTTGTTTCCGAAACGTCGACCACTAATGAAAGCTAAGCATTGGGATTTAATTTTTTTTATTGATTTTTTTCAATTTGTAGGCAAAATTTATGAATACGAAAAGTTAGTTACTAATTTGACTCTTCACTGCTTTATATTACGCAGTAACTGGGTGAACTTTTCAGTTCAGCAGATTCTCTGTCGATTGAGCTTTGTTTATTTTTCAGATTATGGAAGGCTATATACCTAAAAGAACAGTAAGGAATTCTCATGATCATTTTCATATTCATCAGGAGAAGTTTCAGGTGATTTGAACAACTCAAAAATATCGATAGATACATTTTCTTCCTAAAATTTGAAACAAACTTAATAGTTCTAGGATTTTTTCCTGATTTTCCCTTTGAACCATTTTATTCTAACTGCTCTATATTCTTCTATTGATACTACTTCTCTCTCAGATTTTTCTATTCTTTGAAATATTTTTGTTGGCGTTATCGATTTTCCTGTACTTGTGGTGAAATTTTTTAATTGTTGTCATTTTTTTAATAGAAAATAATAAATCAAATCTACTTCTAAGCCTATGACCTAAAATCAATTCTGCAGGGATTTTATAATACCTGTTGTTGCAAAATGAAATGGCGGACTATGTTTGATAATTACTCCATTGCATTTAAAAAAAATATTGAATTCAGTTGTAACAAAATTTGATGCGTTATATGACATTACATGAAGGAAGTCCAAATCGGGCAAAAAGGCTTCTTGAAATCCTAATTGTATAGTCGAAGTACCTGGTATTGTGCATACTTGTCGGCGTTCTCAAAGGCAAAAAAACCAATACAGAGAAATAAAGCTGCTGCCAACTGATCCACGTGGACTGAAGAATTGGCGGTTCGTATAGGATGATTTTTACTAACCGAGTGTTATGATTGGCTAAAAAGTCATAAAATTAAATTTGAAGTTATGTTACGGTGACGAATAGAATGCGAGCCGTCGTGTTGTCAATGTTCAGTTCAGGAACTGATCGCGATTTGAGTGTTAAAATTCGATATTGGTGCAGTTATAATTACTTAAAATTTTTGTTATCTGTTTAGAATGTGGCGTCCTTGGACAAGTACTAATAGTAATAACGAGTGTGATAACAACGCAAACTTTTTCTTGTGTAGTGATTCCAATAGCGATGGTGAACAATGCGAAAAAGAGATACCAGTTAATAAGATTCGGATGCATTTGAATATTGAAACACAGAGATTATGTTTCAACGTATATAAGAATCTACATCTCAAGTTTGGTTTCGAGGGAAACAAACTATTACAAGCAACATCAGATTTGACCGAAATTCCTTTCTCAACTATACGTAAAATAGTTAAAAATAAAACCTTATGAAAGCAAGACGCGATGTGATACGGGATTACCAAAACCTTTAGATGTTCATCTAATGAAATCATTAAAAAAAACAATATACGACTGTTACAAAAGCAATGAGATTCCTACAAATGAAATCATAAGGAAGAAATTGAATACTTCCGGCCATAACGTGAACTGCTGTGAGAAAACTCTTCAGAATTGGATAAAGAAACTAGGATTTAGATTTAAAATAATAAACAAACGTCAAGCAGTTATGAAAAGCAGAAGAATAGTGGAGTTGCGTAACTAATACTTAGAACAAATAACTAAATATAGACAAGAACAACGGCAAATTTTCCATTTGGACGAAACTTAGTATGACACTAACGACACAGTTACGAAAGGGTGGAATGATGGTTCGAGAATGTAAAGGCCTAACATGCCTGCAAACAAAGGATCGCAACTAATCATTGTGCATTGCGGAGGAAGTAAAGAATAGATTCCGAATTCTTTGAAATTATGTGGAAAAAAACTTGAGGACTGGAATGTTGACTATCATAAGAACACATTGATCCCAAATTTGGATGCGAATAGTGTAACAGTTCTTGACAACGCTTCCTATCATCCGCATCAGCTCATCAAAGTACCGAATAAAAATTCGAGGAAAGATGAAATACAAAGTTTTTTTAATGGATAACAATTTGTATTTTGAAGATAACTATACCAAAAACCAACTACTTGAAGTTTTACAGACAAAAACATTTGAAAAAGTGTATGCTCTTGAGAGTATTGCTGAAAAGTATGGACAAACCATACTGAGACTTCCCCCTATTTTTGTGTTTTCAATCACGTCGAGTTGATTTGGGGAAAATTGAAACAAAGCATCAGGCGTAAAAATATTTTTCCGAAATTTGGTAAGAAGGTAATAGAGCTAGTTAAAGAAGAAGTATCTAATATTACCGAAGAAGACTGACAGAAAAGGATTAAAAAAGTAATTTTAGTTGAAAAAGACTATATGGAGATTGGACACTTCCATGTTGAAGGTGGAAATAAATTCATTATTGATTTAAATGACGACAGTGATAGTGAAACAGAGAATATCAAATCAAATCAAATTTATTTATTCCATGTTAATATACAATTTGTTGTATGACATACATAATTAATAAATTTCAATTATCTTGAATGAGTAACTTTCACCTAGACATTGAAATGCCTGTATTGTGATCTGTTACTCACCATGATAAGAGCTCAGTAAGTACATTTTATAAAATAATAAAAAAATATGATAATATTATAATAATCCATGGTAATACGATTAGTGAGAAAGAGAAAAAATAAAATAAACATTTTTTTTTCAAACTCTGAGAAAACAAAAACAAAAAAAATATACAATATACAAATGGTATAGGAATTGCTATTCAATGTGTAAAATTCTTTTTTATTCCTTTTAGTATATGTCAAATTTTTGAGGGTTTTCGATTATGAATTGTTTGAGCTTTTGTTTGAATTTATTAATTCCTTTGATAATTTTCAATTCTACTGGGAGTATGTTGTATAATTTCGGACCATAATAAAACACGAATCTTTGTGTATGGCTTTTCTTGTATAGAGATATTTTGATATTTAAATTCTCGATTGCTCTAGTTCTCACCGTTATATGGGTTGAGTAATTACTAAATTTCGGGAACATCCATATTAGATACAGGTAACTGTATAATGATCTTACGTTTAGTAATTTAGTCTCTTGATATAAATGATCCGTTGAAAATCGTCTATTTTTTTTCAAAATTATTTTCAAAATTGAGTTCTGTGTTATTTATAAGCTGTTAATGTGGTTGTCGAAAGTACCCCCCCATGATGACATGCAATATCTTATAATGGATTCTGCCAAAGACTGATATATTAATAATAAGTTTTTTTTTAGAAAGATCTTCTCTGAGACTATAAAATTTACGCATGAGTAGCCTCATCCTTTGTATTACATATGAAATTTGTTTGTCCCATCTCATATGATGATCAATAACAAGACCCAAATATTTAATGGATACAGTTTTTTCTATTATCGGGCATTTACAATTGTAATTTTTTGTGCAGGTCATTTTGTGTAATTTCAGTTCATTGATATGCGGCTGATCATCTGAATTTAGTGAAAAAGCCATAAATTTTGTTTTATTCACATTTAGACTCAGTAGATTATTATTCAGCCAAAGAAGAATTTTTCTCACATTGATTTCAGCAGTTTTATAGACTGTATCCCAACTTTCACCAGTGAAGATCAAGGCCGTATCATCAGCATAACACACTATATGACCGTGAAATTCATTAATTTGTGTAATTGCGTTTATGTAAACAAGAAAAAGAATCGGGCAAAGTACTGTACCCTGGGGTATACCAACATTGATTTGTAATGTTGTACTGAGCTTGCTACCAATTTTAACAGTTTGAGTCCGTTCTTTTAAATAATTCTGACCTCTAATACCATAATGACACAATTTTTGGAGTAGGATTTCATGTGACACAGTATCGAACGCCTTTGCCAAGTCCATAAATACCGCAAGACATTTCGAAGACTTGTCCAAGGCCCTTACTGTTTGTTCTACGAAGTCGAGCACGGCAGTTTCTGTATTCGATTTGTTTATGAACCCGAATTGTTGTTGTGTTATTACCTGATATTTACTAAAGAAATCCATTATTCGATTTTTGACAGATTGCTCGAATAGTTTCGCAAAATTATTGATGACAGAAATTGGTCGGTAATTGTATATTTCACTTTGACTTCCAGATTTAAAGACTGGAGTTATTCTACTAACTTTCCACTGAGACGGTACATTACCCTTTTTGTAACACAAGTTAATCAAATGAACTAGTGGTTTCAATAGGTATTGATGTATATGTTTTATCAGTTTGCTAGTTATTTCGTCAGGACCTGGTGCACTATAGTTTTTTAACTTAGAAATTAGACATATTATTTCATTTTCTGTCACTGGTTCGGAAAATGAGGAGGATGCTACCTTGGTATCATTTAAAAAGTTTTTGGGTAGGTCACATTTTTCAATTTTTTTTGCCATATTTGCACCTACACTATGAAAAAAGTTATTGAACAGATTAGCTTTTTCTTCATTACAACTTACGGTTTCACCATTTCCTTTATTGATTGTTGTGCTTTCTACATTATTTCTATTTGCATCCATGTTTGTGATATCTTTGATTATTTTCCAAGTTTGTTTACAGTTGCCATTAACCTCTTGTAGTTTTTTTTTTTTATAATAATCATTTTTTGTTCATTTTATTAAGTTATTGAGTTTATTTCTATAGTCCTTATATTTTCTTTCATTTTCTTGAGTATTTTTAAGCAGAAATATGGAAGAGGAATTATCAGAAGCTTTCGAAGAAAGTTAGTAAAGCGTTTTTTAAGCGATCAATTGTATATATATATATATATATATATATATATATATATATATATATATATATATATATATATATATATATATATATTGTATCGCTAGTTTTTAATATGTTGTGGAATATATTCATTTCGCCTCTACCACTTCTAATCTTCAAGAACATTTAGGATATTTGACTTTGATAATTTCGATTTCATTATATACAATTTGATATTTCATTCTCTTTGTTTTCATTTGATTTTAATAGAACTGGCCGATACTTGATGAAAATTCATATTAAAAAACTAATTAATACAGTTTATTGTATAATTTTCACTATAAAATCATAGTGAAAATCATACATAAACTATATTATTTTTTTTTTCATTTGATTTCTTCACTTATATGAGTTGTTAGGTTATCTACACTATTTTCTTTTTAAATTTCATCCCAGATTAATACAAAAATCATTAGTTCTATCAAAAAAAAAGTTTGAGGAAATTCAAAAGTCACAGCTGAAGAGAGGTGAAAATGGGAATTCTCTGTAGATAGTATTGGAAACATATATATATATATATATATATATATATATATATATATATATATATATATATATATATATATATATATATATATATATATATATATATATATATATATATCTACCCATAAATTATAAAGGATAAAATACGAAAATGAATATAGCCTACCCACCACTAAATTGATTCAAAATAATTATTAGAGTATTTCCTCTTTGAAACGTCTTTAATAAATTTTATTATAATCCCCAGGCCTAGTGTCTCAGAGAGCATCAGATCAATATAATGCTGTTTGGTACTGGATCATGAATTTAACGCTACATGTCTCTGGTATCATACATATTTAGGAAACAAGTAACTTTTTTCAAATCGGAATTTGTAACTTTGTTTAGCAGTGAACTTACTTGTGGTACCTCCTTTAATTTTGATTCCTTAGATTCCATTTGAACATTGAACTTGGGTACCCCGGTATACAATTCGCATTCACTCACTAATCCTCATTACGTGCATTGCTTATTTATATAGTTTAAAGCATTTATCCGTTACACAGCGTGATCATATACCTACCTATTTTATTTTCTTTTTCCCTTTGCCACCATTGTTTTTTGGAAATGTATCCATTTGTCCGACTGTTTTGCGTACCTTCATATGATAAAAATCAAGGTCAGCTTCGGAATGAGGATTAATAATAATGATGATGTATTTAAATTGAATAGAATATTATTAGGAGAAATTAGTTTTTGGGAAAAAAACGTTTGGCTTTCTACTTATCTATCTTCAGAAAATAAACAAAAGTGAGAAACTGAATGAAAAAATGACTTTTAAGTATAATTCCATATTCATTGTTTCGAGAAGGCTTTCTTCCAATTTAGAAGAAACTTCTGTACCTACTTCCTTTCTTCGGATTCCCAATTTTTTTATTTTTGAAGATGGTGGAGTAGAAAGCCAAAATGATCATTATACCAAAAAATAATATATTCATTTCGAGTAGTTGATGTATTGATGAAACGTTAAAGCCAAAAAAGTAAAATAAATACATCCAACAAAAAAAGTGACCCAAACAAAGATAAATTCGTGATCAGAGCATGATCACCACGTACATTTGCATCTATTGGGTAAAATAAACAAGCCTCCTTACGCTGGCCAATCAGATTCAACTGCAATCGGCTGGCGGAATTCATAGTTACAGTGTCGAAGTGGTCAGTTACGTTTTAACGCCTATGGTTGTACATATATGAAACATTTTTGAATTTTCAAGTTCTGATACGGTTGAAGAAACTGCTAATCTATGTCTTTACACCCCACCTAAAAATTTTCCTATACCTAGCCGCATATTATTAAAAAATAAATCGGACGTTCCTTAGTGCGACTTATTCGTACAAGAAGCCTTGTCTGGGAGATCACGTGCACTATGCATGATAATGTTTTGGTGCACTCTGTTGTTTAGATGGACAAGGTGTAGATGTCTACGCATCAGAATAATTCCTGACAAAAAAATGTTTTTTACTACTAATTACAAAAAAAATTTCGTATCTGTAGAGTAGGAAGGGTGAGTATAAGCCCACAGCACTTCAGCACTTAGGTCACCCATTGTACATCCTCCCAAGGAGTTGTCCTCTTAGGTCATTGTCCATCCTGTCCTTTCCAGAAAGGTCGACAGGTCTCTGGGAGACATCTCCTTTATATCGGCAGGTGTAGGCCAAGACTCGCCGAACACACACTCTCTTATTGACGATAACCCCGGACATTCGCATATGATATGCCTGATAGTTTCATCTTCCTTTTTACACATCCTGCATAGATATGTGTCCACCAGCCCCATATTGTGGAGGTGTTTCTTTAGTTGACAGTGGCCAGTCAGAAATCCTCCTGTTAAGCGTAAATTCAGATCGCCAGATATTTCTTCGGCGCCAGCTTTCCAGGGTCGCCCGGGTGATCCTGGCAAGATTGCATCCTTTGATTTCATCCCATCTCTTTAGGGATTGAACATGGGTGTGACGTTTGGCTAGTTCCGCAATTGTCGAAGGCCGTAGGTTTCACTGGGTCCTAAAATTCTTAGTCCAGCCGCCTCCTTGGCTAAAGAGTCGGCAATACGATTACCTTTACTCCTGTCGTGCCCTTTAACCCACCTCAGGATAATGTTATTATCTACCGAGGCTTTGGTGGCAGGGTGGCACTGAGCCCTGAGGTAACAAGTTCATGGCTAATAGGGATTGCCTGCTATCAGTGCAGATTGTTATGTTTTTGCCAGAAATTCCTTTCCTGGTTATTTCTTTTGTTGCAGTTGAGATACCAGCCAGTTCTGTTTGGACCACGCTGGTATTTTTTTCCATTCCCCACTTAATCCTTAGGCTTAGTGATCTGGAGTACACTCCACATCCTGAGTCTTCTTTGGTTTTTGAGCCGTCTGTATATATGCGTATTGCATTTGTAGCATCTGACTCAGTGTTAGATGCTACAAATGCAATACACATATATACATACATACAAAAGAGATCAATTCGAGTGGAAAATAATGACAATAATAATAATCTTTATAATATCTTAGATGTATTAATTTATTTGCCTAAAAGTACGTTCTTCAGAAGTTTCTAATGAAAGTGACGTCATTTCTTGGTTAGTACGTATTAATAATGATAATTTAAAAGTGGCGTTACTTTCAATGAAACTACATTATTTCAAAAGTGGACACGTTGGGTAGAATTTTCGAAACACGAATGGAATACGTCGCAATCGATAAAATCAGTATGTCGCCTTTTTACTTTTGAATTGAAAAGAGACGGTAGTCTTTAAACGGTTTTATTTAGCTTGCCCTGTTTGTTTATTTATTTGTTTGGGTCAAATTCAGTAATAGAAGTTTGACCCCGTTTCCTATCAACAGATTGTTCTGAAATTTGGTACACACATTTAGTTTTGATGACAAAACAATTTAATAAATTCTGTATCATTGTAAATTCAAGATAGCCACAGCTACAAAATGGCGAATTACATATATTACCTTGTAATACTTAGGCACCAAATGAACTAAACAAAATGAGAAGAATTGAGAACAAATTTAGAAATTAAAAACTTGACAATAAAATAAGTTACAAAATATTTATGTTAAACGATTTTATTCACAAAAAAAGATAATAATGATGTAGATAATGTACTAAAAACTAAACACAGCAGTCTACGATATTGATCAGATAAAAAAATAAGATCGTTGGGCGTAGTATTTACATATTTACTCAGGTTACGCTACGCCCAACGATTTTATGATATTTTTTCTGATCAATATCGAATTATTTTTTAGTACATTGTCTACATCATTATTATTATTTTTTCAATAAAACCGATTAACATAATTTTTTACATATTCTTTTTTTCTCTTCTACATGAGAGCCCTTCAACTTGTCCATATCTCCGGTCTCCGCGTCAGGGGCTTATTGCATTTTTTCTTTCATCTTTCACGTGACACCCATTCCAACAATCTTGTATCTCATACTAATTTGTACAAGTGCCTTGCAGGATGTATGTCATATTATTCTGGACATAATTTGGGTTGTCCATAAATTGGTTGCCTCCTGCCTCACATTCGCATAAAATATGACAAGCTACTTCTGTTACTTTGTGGCATTGTCTGCAGTTGAGCTCTCCGTTTTACATTTCAATTTTGTTTAGGTGTACTTTCAATGGACTGTATCGAGTGAGTAGCCCTATAATTGTTTTGAACTGATCCCTACTTTGTTGAAGTAGTTCTTCGGTTCTCTTCTCGGACGGTCCCTTTATGAAGGTTTTCCCGTGTGTATTTCTCTAGTAGTTACTTTTCATTTTAGAGCCACTCACCAATCTGGTTTCGTACCAAAGACTTTGGTAATCCCACAGCTGATTAGCTAGTTTAGGGCCTATGTATGGAGTTGATGATTTGTGTCTGGCACACTCATCAGCTCTTTCGTGATGTATTGGAATTAGCAATACTTGATGAAAATCCATAATACTTCATTTGAGAATTTCACTTTACAGTTAAAAAAACTTCACGAAACCACAACACGTGTTTCGGTATATAATAGCTTCTTCAAGCGTTTTCATACTAACTAAATTCTACTTAATTTGTACTTCGTATAATAAACACTTTGGATCATACGTCCTTCTACCTAAGTAGTTAGGTACTAATAATGATGTGAAGAATTCAATTCTATTTGATCACTCAGTAAACTTTTAGAATTCTTAAACCCATTAATTTCTAAGCATGCCAAAAGTTTGAGTTTCAAACCTTTCTCTTCGAAATGTAACACTTCATAGTTTTGGTTGAATTCATATCCCTCTGTAAAAACTTGGTTTGCAAATGTGGAAATGTGGTTATTAATTTTATTGTTAATAATTTTGCTTAAATTATTATCAGTCTGGTGAGCCACGTTAATGTCTGTTCTGTCAAAAAACAAGCGATGATATTGTCAATGTCCTATGAAGCTTATTTTCGTTTCTTGAAGTGAGATAGACATGGTAAATATGTATTGTTTTCTCAGTGTTTTGGAAATAATAAAGTCAATAATATCTACCATATAACCGTTGTTGACAGTGATGTGTTTAATTAAATTCAGTTATTTCCGTATCAGTGAAACCAGTGAGCGTGCCCTGATTTTTTGTATCGAGATCCTATCTGGTTCTTTTGGGCAGTCTAAGTTCCTTCATTAGTTAAACTAAGATCAGGTATGTTGTATCGTAGCTATACCGGGTGTCAACGAATCTATTAGACAAGTCATAACTTCTAGACTATTAGGTGTATCAAAACGAGATTTGGTACAGATAAATGGTATGTGGAGAGGAATGTTTTCACATATTTTTCACTTTCCGGTCTGTTCCGGTTTCAGCGGAAATGGCTCCGGTTCTGAATTTTTAAATGGAACACCCTGTATATTGTAACATTTTTGGATTTCTGAGACAATTCTGGATCAGAAACTGACATTTCCGGAAGTTTTTCAGCCTACTTGATTTTTTCAGAGTCACTTTTAAAATTGCATCTAGGTGGCCATGATCGGACGTAAACTAATCTATGGACCTCAGGTGATATCAGAAAATTGCAATAGCGGAGTTTTGGTGACTAGTGTGTTGAATATGAATGAGACAAGTTTACAAAATAACATTTTCGTGTCTAACTATTATTTTTCAAATGGCGACCATTTTTTGACAAGCCCTTTCCGAAAAAAGGATTTTTTGACAAATCTAACGATACTAATTTATTTGCGATTGGATTACAAATAAGAACATAAATTAAATATTACTGAGGAAAATACTCGATACAAATTCATTTACTTTTGTCAAGGGTGCCATGGATAGGAATGATGCATAATATTTTGCGGTTATTTCCATCAAGTCCACTTTGGAGAACAAAACGCTCACCTAGATTATGACAGTGACATAAGCTTTATGAGCAGAAAGTAGAAGTTTCTCTTGATTTTCGTTAATTTTAGTTTAATTTTTCGTCGAAATAATGTATACTCAAAGTGAAAAAGTGGATATGTTGTTATTTTTTGGAGAATGCCACAGAAATTCAAGGAAAGCTGCTGAGTTGTATGCTCAGAGATATCCCAATCGGCAACACCCATCTCATCAGTATTTTCCCTATGTTGAGAGTCGTTTTAGGCAAGAGGGAAATCGGGACGAAGAACAGAGGTTTGTCATAAATGAGGAGACTGAGATTAACGTTCTTGCTATGGTAGAAGTTGACAAAACGGTTTCTTTAAGAGAAATTGGTAGAGAAATGCAGATAAGTCACGAATCAGCAAGAAAAATACTGAAAAAGCACGGATATCGAGCATTTAAATATCAGTTACATCAACATTTGTATGCTGATGACGGCAATAGAAGAGTAGTATTTTGTGATTGGTTGCTTCAAAATCATAGAGTTAACCCAAATTTTATCAACTTCATTCTATTTTCCGACGAATCACGGTTTACAAATAATGGCATGTTTAATAAGCAGAATTGTCGGTACTGGGCCCAACAAAATCAACATGCAATGAGAGAGGGCAATTTTCAAGAAAGGTTTGGCGTCAATGTCTGGGCTGGTATCGTTGGAAACAGAATAATTGGTCCAATATTGTTTCAAGGTCAGTTAACAAGGGTTAGATACTTGAGTTTTCTTCAAAATGAAATCGAGGATCATCTTAATGATATGCCTTTAGAAGTTTTACGACAAATTTACTTCCAGCAAGATGGAGCACCACCCCATAATAGCAGAGACGTACTTGATTTTTCAATAGAGCATTTTAATAATAGAGTTATTGCAACCAACGGTCCAGTACGGTGGCCTGCCCGCTCACCGGATCTGACTGTGTTAGATTTCTTCATTTGGGGATATGTAAAAGAAAGGGTCTACTATGCAACAGCCCCAGCCACTCTCGAAATCTTAGAAGAAAGGATTCAACAGGCATTTAGAAGTATATCGCCTCAAATGTTACAAAACGTGTTGAGAGAAACAATTGAACGAGCTGAAATGTGTCTTGAACAAGGAGAGATGCACTTTGAAAATTTACTATAGTGGAATTTTCAAGAACTTAGGATATTGCAAAAAATCTAAGTGCATCGCTGAAATTATTAGTTAAATTTGTTAAATTTGTTGATCCAATCGCAAATAAATTAGTAACGTTAGATTAGTCAAAAAATCCTTTTTTCGGAAATTGCTTGTCAAAAAATGGTCGCCATTTGAAAAATAATAGTTAGACACGAAAATGTTATTTTGTAAACTTGTCTCATTCATATTCAACACACTAGTCACTAAAACTCCGCTATTGCAATTTTCTGATATCACCTGAGGTCCATAGATTAGTTTACGTCCGATCATGGCCACCTAGATGCAATTTTAAAAGTGACTCTGAAAAAATCAAGTAGGCTGAAAAACTTCCGGAAATGTCAGTTTCTGATCCAGAATTGTCTCAGAAATCCAAAAATGTTACAATATACAGGGTGTTCCATTTAAAAATTCAGAACCGGAGCCATTTCCGCTGAAACCGGAAGTGACCGGAAAGTGAAAAATATGTGAAAACATTCCTCTCCACATACCATTCAACTATACCAAATCTCATTTCAATTCTCCTAATAGTCTAGAAATTATGACTTGTCTAATAGATTCGTTGACACCCGGTATAACAGGTATGTCGCAAGACAGATCAAAATGATGTACAAGAATATTGTCCACAAACTAACACCTGACGAAACGATGGGTTCTTCTTTTCGAAATTTGTCCCTTTACGTTGTCCATTTGATTTTGGGTGTTTTTCAAATCGTCAAAATTTAGTGTTTTGAGTCGAAATGGAGATGTTTTGATTGTTACTATTTTATACCTATAATGCAGGTGTTATCTGAAATGATTTGGTCCATTGTAAAAGGTCTTACTGAATTTCTTTCAAAGACTTTGAAAACGTTTATATTGGATTGTGTTTTTTTTGTAAATGACTGTCTAGAGGTATTCCTCAAGGTGAAGTATTTATCTTACTAATTTTGAGTTGGGCTCCTTTAACGAAAATAGCCACTGGAGTGATCTGAGATCCATATAAATAGTAAACTTTCTTCGGTAGAGGTACGAGTAAAAAGATTTCGTTGTCCAAACGATCACCAAGAGTTCTTTTTCTGTTGTCGAGTACCTTTGTTCTGTATCGTACTTGGCGCGTAGGAGGATAGTGCGGAATTGCTCGTATCAGTGCTCAAATTTAAGGACTTAGTGAAATCTCAGTACTTCAGGATAGGATTATTGATATGAATTTTCTTGTAATTTTTCGAAACTTTCTATACAGTCAGCTGAATGTGCAACTTTAGCATTGTTCTTTAATCATTTCGTTAAGGATTTAATCATCTTGGCAAAGACCTATATGAATATTTTGCAATACCCCAGTTATCCAAGGAATGCTCCAATTTCCTTCAGATTTTTTGGTATTTGAAATTATTAACCTGGAGTTATAAATCTGAGATAAGCGACTTCTTTTCGCAGAAATTCACTTTTGTCCAACTTTATTACTGAACGTCAGAGAAATTTGCTAACAGTGAAAAAAGTGCTAGATTTCAGAAAAGAGTTTTTGAATCTCTCTTCTCCTCTCTTTGCTCATTGGTCCAGCCGTAAACTTTTTTAATTTATGATTCGTAGTTATTCAAAATATTTCTTCATTTCCTGAGCAACTAGAATATTCAAAGTTGTTCACTTCGTTAATTTCGATGGGCTTGATAATGATTAGTTCAAATAGATCTATAATCAATTTCTCATTTGCTGAGTTTATCATTGTTGTTCAAGCTTTTCTATCATTAACCATAACGTATGCTGCTGGCATTTCCAAATCTTGAAATTATTTGTTGCTCCAATATTTCGAAACAAGTCGATTCCGATAAGTTCATTGTATTTAGGGTTCAAATAAAAAATGAAAATTTTTCAGCAAAAATCGTGTCTTCTGAAAATTTTTGATAAAGGTATAGTTTTGATAACATTATGCGTGGAAATTTTGTGAGTTGATTGTATCTGGAAATAGTTCCTTGATTGTGCTGCAGATAAAATGTGCAAGCCAAATTCGTACTGATAATTTTTTTTGAGCCGGTGTTTATCATGAATTTTAAATTGGTTTCATGAAAAAATATGTACAGTTTGGAAATGATTGTAGCGTTGATATCAACTGAGTCATCGATTTGTTCTGTTGAGAATTTTGAAAATTTTGGCATTCTTCTGGTTTATGCTGTGTTTATGGAAAAATCTTGTATAGTTGATCATTTTCTGCTTGTTGTTGGCCGATTGAGTAGTATGAGGTCTCGACACAATGAATTATCATCTCTTTGGTCGTCAACATTTTGTTGAAGTGATTTCCGAAGGTATGTCCAAGATATAATTTCTATTGCTCCGGTGATAATTTGTGCTCTCCCTGCCTAGTTGTTTTTCATGCAGGATATTAAAAGCTTGTTGATGAAGGCTATTGTGTCTTCTCTTTTAGAAAACTGGTTTACTATAAGGTTACATGTTTCAATAAAATCAGCCAGTTAGTTCACCTTAAAATTTTGGGATGGCATTCAAATGATTTGTTTGAAAAGCGGTCATTCCGTCGGGTTGTTCTTGGTTGTTGTTTTCACATAATTCGTTATGAAGATTGATATTCGAAATCAAATTAGCGAGATAATAAATTTCGGACATGTAATACGGGTATCAGTGATAACGATTAAATTGGAATAAATGAGCGATCAGTCTCATAAAATTTATGATATTTTGATTGGTCCAAATATTCCTCCAATAGTAACCCAAAAATTGTCAGTGGGAGATTGAACCAGAATCATTTCTACTTATCTACTCCAAAGGATTAGCACCAAATTGGTTATCTTTTTGGACCACTACTATCCTACGACTGCGCCAATAAGGTTGGAGCTTTCGAAATCCATTTTTAAAATATAACTTTCTCCGGAAAACTCAAGAGTTGAATTACAATTTTACAGGGTGATTCAAAAGTACTTTGACAAACTTCAGGAGGTGATTCTTCACAATATTCTAATATGAATTGTCCAAATAAATAAATGTCCGGAAACGCTTCGTTTCCAAGATACAAGATGTTGAAGTTTTATTTTCGTTTTTTTCAAATAACTTTTGAAATACTGAACTTAATTAAACGAAACTTGGTAATAGGAAGTTTTTGAGGTGTCGAATTCGAACCTGATGTTCTTATTGCTCTTACTCGTAGGGGGCGCCACCAACACGTCTTTTTCTTTTTTGAAGATTCATAACTTTTTTGGGCGTACTTCTAGCACATTTTTCAGTAAAAAAATCGATTCCTCTATCATATCTACGTAATTAAGCTACCCTTGTTACTAGTCGCTGTAAGCAACTGTTTTCTAAATATTTGGACTTGAAAACTTCAACGAATATTTTGCTTCTTTCACAAGAATGCTTTGGAAATGAATTTGACGTTTTACTCGTTTGAAGAGGTCATTACTGTTGGGTACGTTCCTTTATGACGTCCTTAAGCGAAATAGTTATTTTTGTATCAAGAGTGCATAATCAGTATTTGTTTTAATAAAATTTGCAAGAAATGTCAACATTTTATTTCAGGAAATTTTGAATATGTAGAATACACTAAAATAAACGAAACTAAATTGTATTCAAATAAATTGTTGGAAGTGTCCACCTTCAGCGAAGATATATGCAGTTAGTCGTCTAGTCATTGAATCTCGTACCCGCTCAAAAATTATTGGTGTGTTTCTTATTGTTTCACAGGCGTCTACTATTCGGTTTCTTAGATCTTCCTCATTCACTACTGGAGTCTTATAAACTAGTGACTTCAAATGTCCCCAAAAATAAAAATCTATCGGGTTTAGATCTGGGGACCTTCGTGCCCACGTCTGGTTAGGTTCTTCTACACCCCTACCGATCCATCGATTTGGATACTTTGTTAAGAAATTCTCTGGCTACAACGCTAAAATGGGCCGGAGCCCCATCATGCATAAACCACATGCGAATACGAATTTCTAATGGTACATTCTGAAGTAGTCCCGGCAATTCATTTTCTAAAAAGTGTCTCTAAGTTGCGCCATTCAGTCGGAGCGAAAGAAAGAAAGGACCTATCAAGTAATTATCAATTATTGCCGCCCATACATTTACGGAAAATTGATACTGATGATGCCTTTCACTAACTGCGTGCGGATTTTCGAGAGCCCAAACATGGTTGTTATGAAAGTTTGTGATAGCATTTCGGGAGAAGTTTGCCTCGTCCGTGAAGAGTACATATCTTAAATATTGAGGATTTCCAGCCAATTTTCTCAAAAACCATTGACACATAGTAATGCGTTGGGGAAAGTCTCGTGGCAAAAGAGCTTGTACCCTTTGAATATGGTATGGATAAAACTGTT
This sequence comes from Leptinotarsa decemlineata, assembly GCF_025532065.1. NCBI lineage: Eukaryota > Metazoa > Arthropoda > Insecta > Coleoptera > Chrysomelidae > Leptinotarsa > Leptinotarsa decemlineata. Next base: position 6,137,708 of record NW_027412694.1, on the reverse strand, counting down.
GATCGTGGATAATTCTCCAAACTGTGGACTGAGTAGAATTGACAGCTTCAGCAATTATTCTTGTGCTTGTTTCTGGATTCTCCTCGAGAGCGTTCAAAACAGCTTCTTCCAATTCTGGGGTTCTGCTCGTGGTCTTCCAATAATATCAGCTGCCTTCTTAAAGCTACCAAACGACGGTGAAGACTAGCAAATGTTGGAGCTGAAGGCAGTACTCGATTAGGAAATCGCTCCTGGTAAATACGTCTTGCTTTGCGCGCATTGCCATCCGCAAGGTCATAAACGAAATGAATATCGGCTAAATGAGCATTATTGTTTAAATAATCCATTTTTTCAATATAAGTGTCTTCTACTTCTACTTACGGAAACTTCAACAAAACGTCTAACTGTCACAAAATATGTAATTACCAAAACTACTACTCACAAACGTCAAATTTATTTCTAAAGCATTCTTGTAAAAAATGCAAAAGATTCGTAATAACTTCAACATGCATCGATTATCAAATAATCAACTTGAAGTTTTCAAGTCCAAATATTTAGAAAACGGTTGCTTACAGCGGCTAGTAACAAGGGTAGCTTATTTACGTAGATATGATAGAGGAATCGATTTTTTTACTGAAAAATGTGCTGGAAGTACGCCCAAAAAAGTTATGAATCTTTAAAAAAGAAAAAGACGTGTAGGTGGCGCCCCCTACGAGTAAGAGCAATAAGAACATCAGGTTCGAATTCGACACCTCAAAAACCTCCTATTACCAAGTTTCGTTTAATCAAGTTCAGTATTTCAAAAGTTATTTGAAAAAAACGAAAATAAAAATTGAACTTCAACATCCTGTATCTTGGAAACGAAGCGTTTCCGGACATTTATTTATTTAGACAATTCTTATTAGAATATTGTGAGGAATCACCTCCTGAAGTTTGTCAAAGTACTTTTGAATCACCCTGTATAAGTATTACTAGCAATGTCAAATCTAAAGGTACAATTATAACTGAAATAAAACTAGAATGAACTCATATTCAAAATATGAGGCAAGCTTGGGTAGAGTTGCAGCGTCTATTGAATTCTAGGCATCCAGGGTGAGATACCTAATCAATGTAAATGCACTCCGGGAAATGGCCTTGGCTATTTCTATAATGTGGATAGTCCATACGTACCACGCTTGATCAAGCTATTGTATAGTGAAAATTTCACTAGAATAAGCTCTTTCGTTTGTGTCACATTATATTTGTGTTTAGAGAATTCTACCCCTGGTAACTTATAATACATGATTTTGTCGATCCATCTAGTGACAAATCTTAACTAGGTTACAAACGATCATACTAAATTGAATGGCGCAAAAGTGTTTCCTAAACATTTTTCTGGGCTTGACATTATCTGATTAAGGGATATATTCGTTTCAAAATCGATTTTCGTCTGAAATCTTCAGAAATGTGAGAAGTGAGAACCAATGGAAGGCGATGTCAATCACAACCGAGGATTTTGCACCGAAAGTACTGTCTAGAACCAATCTGAATTAAAACCACCCCCAGCTCAATTCAGATAGTGATCCAGCAAATATACCTATTCAAATCTTTATCACTTACCAATTTGCCCTCGTATGTATTGAAAATGTTTACGCCGAATGAATAATTAATTATGAATCAACAATATAAAACTGAAAATAAAATCTTACCTGGATTGAATCACAACATGTTTTAGGTAACTGTTAAACTATATGTGGTTTATAAACGAAAAGTGATAAAATTCCATACAAAACTGGTTTTGCTAGTAGGTCCATAGAGTTCGATATCCGATCCTATATCATGACTAGTCTGTCGAAATTTATCTCAGACTGATAACCCGACGGATCTGTAAATGTTTATCTCCTTAAGGATTTTTCAAAGATGTTTGCCGATTCGTAATCAGCTGGCGAACGATTAACAACATGAAATTTGAATAATGTTAACATAATTGCATGATATCATGACCTTAATACGTAAGTATTTTTCACCTTCTAGTGAGAAAATGATCAGTTAGGTCTTGGATCGCTACTTTTTCAGTCCACTGGAGGAAATAATTCAGTAATAGATGCACTCAGTTTATACGGGGTGTTTCAAATTCGATCCTCACCATTATGATATCGGAAACTATGACAGATACGAAGATGGTTACATTGGGGCAAAGTTGTGCATTTACCTGACTAGCAATATGTCGCTGGGAAAGTTCTGAAATTCCGAGTATATCCGGAGATATCCAGAAAAAACAGAAATTTCGGAAAATGGTTATTTTTTTCTGGCTTTATTTTTCGAAGGATTCGAATGCTACATATAATGATGTTTTCAGATTTGCTACGCGACGTTTCGTGTTCCGGCCACCATTATCAACTTTATTTTTTCTTATGGGCGCTACATTGGATTATTTCGTTTTGAATAGAACCAGATTTTACCTATTAAAAAAAAAATAATTCTTATCATAATAGGCTTTGACTTTGATGTTTATAAATTTGACTTTCAAATTATTACACTCAATGACATTTTGTTATCGTACAAGTCATTGAATTTTTGGCGAAAAATGGCTTTCACGAATGAAGAAAAAAGAGATTTGACACACATTTTATACAAATACGATAGAAACAGTGTTAGGACATCGGAACTCGGTATTCAAACTTGTATACCGAAAGACGACAACCACATCGAACTATGTTCAACTTATTGTATCAAAATCTTACCGAGTTTGGTTCATTTGAAAAGCCAAGGAAAAAATACGGATACAGAATGGACCAGGAAACTAAATGAAATCATACAAGTGCTTGGAGACATATCAAAAAAGCGGTTTAAAATGTTACAAAATACACAAATCTCAAAAATTGCATCCATGTGCTTTCGGCTTCTGTAATACAAAGAAAGGTCTCGAAAAGTAACTAGGCATCATTAAAAATAACCTTCAACGGAATGGTTACTCCAAAGTGATGGTGGAACAGGCTTTAGCTAGAAGACAGCACGAGCTCCACAAGGAAGAGAAAGCCGCCACAACCAGTACTTGTACTTCCCTACATCAGAGGATTGTCGGAAAGGATAAGAAGGATTGGGTACAAGTATAACATCAGAACCTGCTTCATATCTGGGAACACTATCCGTAGCAGTCTCACGAAAATCAGGCCACCAAACGCGGACTGCGATTCCAAGAATTGCATTTACCGGATACCCTACGAGTGCGAAGAATTATACATCGGTGAAACTAAGAGGCCATTGAAAATTCGCATTGCAGAGCACAAGAAACACACACAACGAGGAGAAACTAGCAAATCCGGAATAGCAGAGCATGTTTGGACTCATCAATATAACATCAAGTGGTCTCAAGCTGAAATCATCCACAAGGAGGAACACTGGTTTAGGAGAAAATTCAAAGAAGCCGCATATATGTTGTCCAACAACGCATTTAGCCAAGCTAGCATAGAGATACGTAACACATGGAAACCTCCAATCAAGCGGAACACGACCAACTTCCGCCAAACGGTCAGCTCCCGCTAAAAGCCAATGAAGCGAAGAGAGGGAAGAGGGGATAGGTGAAAGCAGTCGAATGACCTATAAATAGTCGGATCTCGAAGGAATAAGTCCAGTTATCACCCGAAGATGATTGTGGATTCTAACAATCGAAACGTCGTGAAGTAACTTGGTTTGGAATCTTTTAATGTTATATTTTTTAATTTTAGTTTCTTGCTAATATTTTTTTAATTTTTTTCAGCTCGTGTTAATAGTTAAATTTTTTTTGTTGTTGCTTGTATGTTATTTCATTGTAATTTCAGTTTTTTGCTTAGTAAAATTTTTATTTTTCAGCTAATCTCGGTTTAATTTTTTACAGATTCTTTCAGGGATTTCAAATCAATTTATACCATATTAGACAATGGAAGTCCGAACTGATGAAATGCACCACGAATTATTGTCAACCACCTTCAAACAAACGTTGGACATCCAATGTTTATATGCCACCATTTAGATAGTACTTTATGCATTCGGGAAAATGTATTCATTTTTATAACATATAAATAAATTATTTTTATACTTAGGAGTCAGGATATTAACATCAAAACACTTTCAGATTGAAGAAACCTCCAATGGTTATGTATTATAAGACTTTTTTATTTGAAAAAATGTGGTGCCTGTGGTGCTAAACGTACCAGAATTATGAATAATTTGTTACAATGGTGAATCCTTAACAAAATGATGACAACTACTCAAGGTGTCATGAACATGTAAAACAGGGAATTGTTATTTAATTGATTTTATTTTATCGTTTACAAATTAAAATTAATCTACTGCATACTCGTTTCATGCAAACTTTACAATAAATAAAGAAAAATGGTAAATACTAAATTAACAATGAATGGAAAACTAAGTTAGAAATATATCACAATATAAAATTTGTGACGTATAACACATGATCAGGAAGATGAGTGTAACTGATATTATATGGTAATTCAATGATTTTATGTACTAATTGCTGTTTAATTAAAACATTGAGCTCTTTTTCTTTCAAATGAATCATTTTCAATGGTTATATAAATGTATTAGCAATTTGTGGGTGATTCAGTAGCTGAAAGAGGTGTAAATAAAATAAGAGATCTTGACTTGACAAAATACACTATGACGAATGAAAATATCATGGATATACATCCTATAGCTATTGTCATTTTTTCGTGAGCAGCCGAGGGTTTCAGAAACATTCTCACGTTCATTTCGGCCCACGTGGATTCAGTCCATGAGCTAAATTCTCCAGAAGACCAATCATAATCTGGAAGTGGAATTAAAGTATATATAATAGGTACTATATTGAATGAAAATGTAACAAATTATTCACAAAGCATGAAAAAGTAATTATATTTTTTGTGCTGACTGCAGCATGAAAACTTAAACAAAGATCTACAACTTTTGCTCTTAAGTCTTTTCTGTTTCGTAAAAAAATATCCATACCTGTTTCCCAGAAATAGTTGTCAATATTCGAATAATATGCATATTAACACCAGACAATGTAACGAACTAGCTATTCCCAGCCATTACTCAACATATTATGAGAAAGGAGCTTACTATCAGGCAATAAAAGCATATAGTTCTCTACCGAAGGAACTTAAAAATATCACAGTCTTCAAGAAGTTTAGAAGTTCAGTCATTTCTTACTTGAGACATAAATGCTACTATTCGTTTAACTGCTGGCTAATTTGAAATTTGTTACGAAAATCATTAATAAAAATAGCTATGTAAATATTGTTTATCATGAATATTTTTGAAAAACTCTTTAATTTATATAATTTTCAACTGTAATTTGTCAATGATGATACATTGAAATCTGTTAATTTTAAAATTGGTAATTCCAGGGTAAATAAGAATTAAATTCTCGAAAGTTTGACTTTTGCTGTGTCCACTTGTAGATCGTATTGCAATAAAATTATTATTATTATTATTATTAATATATATAAAGATACAAAAATGTAAAAATGAGTTTTGAGACCTACAAAACCTTCTCAGTTGAGTCATTCGGCTAAATAATTCCATTCATGAAAACGCTACTCAAAAAAGATGTTATTCCTTGAACATGGCCTATCTTATAACATTATATATAGATTGAGTCAGACTGAATTCAATAATAAACACTGGGCTTACCTGGAATAAGGAAGGCCGGACTGATAGCCTCAGTTGTATTCATTGTAATTTTATAACACTTCGTTGTATTCAGTTGTTGGATACTCTTTGACATATTATAAAATTTGAATGCCTAGAAAACATAGATTTCAAAAATACACTATTTTATAGTTTTTAAAACATACCATTTTGAACACTATTCTGGACAATTACTTTTGAGCGTAATTGTAGAGAATGTATGGTATACAAATATGATTTATCTCTATCTAATTAAGTATGGAAAATTACCTATGAACAATATACGATTACGATGTTTGTTAAAAAAAAAAGAACTACCCATACATGTTTCCACTCACATAGTTTCTAGGATGATTTGTGCAATTCACATTTCCATCTCCCACGATGTCTCCGGTAAACCACCCCAAAGTAAGTGCAGTCACTGTGGTGGCATAATTTATGACGTGGTCTACACCAACATATAGATTCAAAGGACCGTTTGAAAATTTCTGTAAGAATTGCAAGAATCAATGAAAAACATTTGTTTCATGGAATAAACACGAGAAACAACAAACAATTGAACTGATTCTGTTAGAAGTGGTTTTATGAATCCACAGTCAATAAAGTCAGTTTATTCAACTATAACTTATTAAAGAGTACAGCTATGAATTAGACGTTAGACATATAGAAGGATGCATGGGTATTTCATAATAGGTATGAGATAGAGAGTAAGTTGAATTGTGGCAAAGTTACTCTTACTTTTTTGGTATGGGAGATGAACAAAAAAAACGAATATTTTTTTGGCAGTATTTTCGTTATTTGCATAAATATTCAAAATCTATTTACACTTTGCTGTAGCATCTTTCATTGTCCTATCAGAATATTATCATAGAATTATGATACGGGGTATTCATACCCATCATCATTAATTTTGAAATTTTAAATAAAGACCTGTATTTAATTGTTAATTTTTATTCATCATTTTTAAAATGAATACAAATTATTATCAACAGAAACGAAAGGTCATGTTGTTTTATGTCACTGGTCCTAATTTCACGGTTTAAAAATCATCAACCTGACATATATTAAGACAGACTTGAGATATAAGAGCAATAACTCTAAAGCTACCCTCTTACTTGGCTTGCCTTTCAAAAACAGTTGAGAGCAATAATACATTTGTGGTTCAATTTAACACCATTGATATGTTGAAAGTAGAGATGAAACGGATAGCAGTTTATCTGGATACCAGATATTCGGCCAACCTTACAGCCAGATATTTAGTCGCAAATCTCAATGGAAATATTACAGGTTTGTTCTAATATATTTCGGGTATTTGTTGAAGCAGTGGTACAAAAAGAGAAAAAAAAATTGTCTTAATTCTATTGATTAACAGGACCATGATAAAAAAATCATATATTTTATGATTTGAATTCTGGAAATATCGAAAAAGCTTGAATTTCACTACATTATATGAACCGGATAGACCAAAAAATTGCTACACAAATGAAGGTATGTATTTAAAGTTTGAAATTTGAAGGGGACCCAAGTCGAATAACAACCTGTATGGAAATTCTATGATTATGTTGTTGAAAATACATTTTCTAACACTTACCCCACCTTTCCTCAAAGCTTGATGTACTTTGCAATTGGGATCCTCCAGATAACAGTGAAGTAATTCATCCACCTTGAAAAAACGAAGCATCTACATCATCTCATCTTTATTTTTTAAATACTGCTTGTTACTAATATGTGGCCAATGTCAAATATTGTGAAAGATTAAGTATACAGCTTGATTTGTAGGCATAAAGATGTTGAGAGGTAGGGATATGGCAACGCTATTTGTGATCGACATTTCCTATGTGCGCTGTGATGAAATATTTATTATCGTGTATTGTGAGATTTTGTATCAGTAGTCTATTTATGCACATTTAGAAAATGAGAGTTTCTTTTTCCAGGTGTGTAGGTGTGTAGGTGTAGAAACCTCTATCTGCCTAATAGACATGGGTTTTGTGGTATCTGAAGCATACGTGTATATATCAGATTTCTATCAGGTTACTTTCAATCACTTATTTTTCTGGTAGAAATATCACAATCTATTTTTTTCCAATTTTAACAAATACTGTGGCAGCAGAAACTGTGTTAAATATCAAAATATCTTTTACTTTTTATAATCAGCTTCTTCGGATGTGCTTCCATCTCGGATATTAAAAAAGGACTGATGTATCTTCAGTCAGAGGTTATATTTAAATTCTGAACGAGATGATGGGGGAACCTGTCTTTTATACTATTATGACGTTTTGGCAAGATCGCACTTGCCATATTCATGTGCTATGCTTGGTAGCTGAACTTAAAAATAAAGTCGTACTTTTCAATGTTTGTCCATTTATATGCTACCATAGGCTGTAATGGTGATGGGAATGTTCTGATTGGTCGACTGGGTTTTGCGTTCGCTGTTGGTGGTGTACTGGCCTTAGTTTTGGAATAATGGTTTTCCATGCAGCTGAGAGATAGTGTTCGTCATCTCTCGTATAGACTGCCGATCTACTCAACTTTGATGGCATCCCAATCCTGGTTATTTGGTGATGTATACTTGCGATCTGTTAGTAGCTTTTGAAGTCGATGTTGTGACCTGTATCAAGGTGGTGTTTGTATAGGCCTGAGATTGTTCAGTTGTTGCAAAGTGATAGTGTTCCTCTAATCTGACTGATATTCACCTATTTGTTTGGCCAACGTATTCTCCAATGCAATATCTTCATGTGATTTTATAAATGCCTTAGTTTTCTAGGTTGACTTTGTCTTTTGGGTTGTTCAAAGAATTTTTTATGGTTTTCGTAGGTTTGTGAAATGTGTCGTTTTAGAATTCATTCTATTTTATCTGTAACTCCTTTGACATATTGCAGGATGGCTTTATTTTTCCTTGTTTTCTTTCTTTCTTTAGTGTGTTGCTTTATGAATTGTATGATTTTCATATCTATTCTGCTGAAGAGCTTTTTGTATATTTTTCATTTATTGTTCTTTCATGTCTTTGTCGCCGTTAGGATCTGGTTTTAAGGGTGTTAGCTGATGATGTGATGCCGCATGTCCATGGAAATGAATGATGAAAATGTCCACAACATATCTCAACCATATTTTGGGTTTCTTCGGGCTGTTGTTCAAATCTTTGGTTTCAAAATAACTCATGAATAGGTTGGGGATGACCTTCTGTCTGTCTATAAAGTCTGTAGTTGAAGCTGAAATGTGTGTTTTTCAAGCGGTGGTCTAAGACTTCGATTACGTGATCTGGTAGGCCCTCGTTCATTACTATTGGGTCTAAAGCTTCATTTATTGTTACAATGTTGTATGATTGCGAATGTTGTATTAGTGGTTGCATTATGTTGGCAAGATACCTTTCAAGTTGCTGTAATGGAGATCAACATGCACAGACGATGGGTCTTCGAGATGTTTTGTTTGTGAATCTTTGGTAACCCATATAACTTGGAGCATCAACTGGACTTTTCTTTAGATATAATTAATTTCTGGGTTTTGGCATTTTTTCGTGACTTTTATTTTTTTTTGGTGGTTTTCTCCAAATAGTTGTGTGATCTTGATTGATTTTTTTATATGCCTTTGTGGTCTTTATGTCCATAACAACGGTAGCGTTGCCATTGTTTGTCTATAGTATAGTGATATCAATATTCCTGCTGAGTTCTTTGGATGGTGAACATTGTGAATTTTATGCTTAAATATGAAACAAAGACTCTTGAAATGTGATGTATTGTATGTACCTGTAAAATTCATTCTCAATATTACTTACCAAAGTAACATCAACTGTCCCATTTCCATCGTACTTCTTTTTCGTTATTTCTTCAAATATACTGTTTCCTATAATTTCAGATACGTTTGCAATAAAGTACTGTAAACTGTCATTTGGTATTTGTTGACTATCATCATCTGAAGCATTATAATATTGATATTGAATATTGGTAGAGTTATCAAAGATGGAATTATAAAAATGATTCGTATAACTTGATTTGTGATCAGATATAATGAGTCCAGGAAAAGTAGAAATATTTTTCAAAAAAGTATGAAGGGATGCTGGAGGTAAACTTGTTGAAACATTTTGAAACTTAACCACTCGTGAATTTGTTTGGAGTTTGTTATAAAACTCATTGATCTGAAAAAATAAAAAAATGTAAATTGTTAAATGAAAATGTGAAAGTGAACCAATAGACAACAAAATCATAATATTATTAATTATGGACTTCAGTGTTCATCATATTGGTTTATGTTTCACGAGCATAATCCAAAAACTTTAAAATTATTTCATTCATACCTCCTCATTGTCTACCAAATAATGGACGAAAAGATCATTGTTAGTATTGCCCATCTGACTGAGTTCAATATATAGGCTTATATTTTCTGGATGAATTATAGGCAAGATATCATTGGCTTCTGAAACTCCTCGTATTGGAAAATCTCCTCTAAGCATATCATACAACATTCTTTGTGATCCGATGTAGTCATATGTTTCACCATTGAAGAGCATGAACAAAATGTTTCTTTTTCCTGTAGAAAATTGTATCATTCTTCAAATGTGATTCATGGACCGGAAAGTTTTTTACAACTCATTGGTACAAGGGAACTGTATATATGATTACCTTCTCTTGTTTCATTCACTCCAAGAATTTGCTTAAGATACTTTGCTACTGTTAATAAGGTAACAATTCCCGTAACGGGGCTATTAGCACCTGAAGTTCTATCAAACATTGAAGTGGTATCCATTCTAGCAGCAACTACAATATAACTAGTATCTCTAATCGGTTTGGTTTCATTACTTTTGGAACCTTCAACCAGTGGATGTAGACTGGCCCATATATTGCTGTCACCCAGAGGATCACAAAATTTCATCGGATTCATATTAGAAGCTATATTGGAACGCCTGAAAAAATGTTTTCAATTATGGCTAAAATTTGAAATGAAAGCATATTATACAAGATTAAGGGTTAATAACGAGATATTAACTGTATATACAGCCTGACGCCCTCCATTAATCAACATCAAAGTAAAAAATGATAATTCGCAAATACTGATAACTTGAAATCTGAATTTTTACTATTTATTCAACAAATATTTGTAACATACAGGATAAAGTTCGTTCCACACCTAGTACTGATATCGACCATCTTAAACAAAAAAAGAGAGATGCATGTAGCCAGCATTGCACGTATCATGCTAGAAAATTGTCATAGAAATTGTATGGATTGACAACCAAACTGTTTTTCGGGTTTTGATCCGGGTTGCGTTTTAATCCTCAATGGGATTAATTTTACGACGGCAAAGTCTCTTTGCGGAGAGAAAAGGTGAAACAAGAAGAGGAAAACTCAGGTAAACATCAACATCTATATCTATATAGTAAGAAGTAGATTTGAGTAAGGTCAGTGTAATTCCAAACACCAAATAAACATCACCAGTAGATGGCGAATGGAACTTTTGCCGAAACGTCATGAAATTAATCCCAGTGAGGATAAAAACACAGAACACAGATAAAAACCCGAAACACAGTTCATATTGGTGCATTGCGTGAAACTTGGATATGAGATGTCAAAATTCTAAATTTCCAAACGGTGTACAGGAGAGAACAAAAATAGAAATTTTGATCAGGAATTAACTACCCTTATTTTCGACATTATTATAAAGTTTATTTAGAAAACTTGTTTTAAATATGAAAACAATATTCAGATTTGAAATCACAGCCACCTACATAACAACATTTTAAAAATCCAGTTTTTTATGGATCTGGCCTCATTAAGAGTAAATTTGTATTATTTAATTATTTAGCATTAAATAATTTAGTCAATTATTTCTTGTCATTAAATCATACTGATAGATATTATGGACATACATACAGAGTGAAATATCAATTTTGCACCAAAACACTAGTGATGCACTGTTTGGAACCTTTGGTGTAGTAATGAATATTACTGGAGTTTTATCCCAACACCGATCACCAAGTGATAATCTGCAGATCAAACTGACCTTTCTCTTGAAGATTATCACGTGGTGATCGAAACACATGTCGAGGTGTTGAAATAACGGTTTGGTGTTGGGAAAAAACTCCAGTAATAACCAAAATACTAGTAAAAATTCAAACCATTTTCAACAAACATCGATATATTAGTTTGAATAATAAATTGGACTATATTTTCTATTAAAATATTATTATAGTAATATGAGGGAGGCGCCTAAGGTGTATATGAGGTTGGAACCATAAAAAATTGATTTCTCTCGACATATAGTCAGTGGGCATACTTGAAGACTGGCTATAAATCAAATCATCTAAAAGAACAATTCGTTCAGGTCAGTCCCTACACTATAGGTTAATGGACTGACACCTATCAGAAAACAACTACTCCCCTGGCTTGAAAATCTATTGCAGCAGTTGTATTGCCAACAGCATATGCAGGAATAACTTCAGTGAAGAATTCTGCACCGACACCTGTCGGATATAAACCAGCGCCTTTTGTGGTATTAGCCAGGGGAGTAGTTGTTTTCTGATAGGTGTCATAAATAACTTTATGTAATGTTTCTGTAATAAATTTGTTTGAATTATATCATGAATATGTACATAGGTAATCAAAAGTTATTTCAAATAGATGTTTTCTTTTGTGCATGATCTACATATCTTTCTGAATTTTTTTTTACGAAATATGTTTTCTTTCCTCTGAAAGTTCCTCGCTCTTAATATGGAGGTGAACTAGAAACCCTTCATTGCAAAACATTTGGCACATTCAACAAATATATTTAAATAATTTAAAATGTCCATTAGTGTCAAATGTCTTCGAATTGTTTTCTGTAGGGAAGTGCAAAAATTAGAAAGAGGCTGATGGCAAATTGAGTTAGTGGATAGTGAGAATTCCGACAAAGAAGTTCCGATCATCACTATGACACATACACTCATTGAAATTTAAAAAATGTACTAACATGATACTACGAACCTTCTACAAGTTTGTGTATTTGTAGTTGCATACATAAATGCTTTCAATTCTAAGGAGCATAGAGATCTATCAACTTGAGTATTATAGGAGAAATTGTTGAACTTTTCAAAACATTTCTTAATTTTCATAACTTCATCCTCATTTTCCAAGTAGAATATTGGGAAGGGTATATCTGCATATAGTAGGCCTGTACCATATGGATTCCAAATTGAACCTTTACTACTACAAGTATCTGCAATACTGGAAAGGGGATTAGGGCATTGATATTCATGAGAGAAATGATCTAAAGATTTGATTGTGTCATTACTCAGGTGTAATACTAGTCCTGATACTTTTTTACTGTTGATCAATTTTTGTACTATCTTCATAGTAAATAATCTAGCTGGCATTACTGGTATATAAGGAGGAGCTGTTCCGTTATACAGAATGTGATTTAAGTCATCCAATGTTTCACATACATGTATTACTCCTGTGGAACCACCTCTCTTTGCTAAAATTCAATATAATTATTTCAATCCACAACAATAAGCAAATTATTTACAAGAACACCCTATTTGATGTGTTGCATTCAATCTTCTATAGCAACCTGATGAGCCATCAATATTGTCATACATTTGGTCTTTGGTTCTCTCCCCAAAACCTGAAAAGAAATACATCAGAAGAATCTTAATATCAGAAATAAAACTGAAAATGAATTGATCATATTTCATATCTATATTTTGCAAAATTCAAGAGGGTTGAACATATCCAAATTGTTTGCATATGAAAAACATTGAATTATAACCTTTATTGATGGATTGAATCGTCAGAAAGATAAAGACTGTTTTAGTAAAAGCCATAATTACGAAGAATTCGATTTATAATAATTCGTGAAAGAATTTAAATGGAATTTAAACTGGCAAAAATTGTAAACATTTTGGTACAAGCACAAAAATCCATTTCACTTCACTCATACGTCAAAACTGTCAATTTACAAATCGGGAGTGTCAAGTGTCACTATGGTCACCGTATAGAAGTGTGTTACTTCTATACGGTGCTACAGCCAATAGAAATTTTGCAAATTCTTCAGTTTCACAATTAAATTGTCTAGAATCCCCCAACTATTAGTTCGGAAAATGTGTATTTTGTCATTGAAAAACTACTAAGAAATGAACAAAAAATTCGTTCTAAGAAAGATGATCTCATTCTAATCACTACTAGATAATTGAATATATTTTTTATTCAATTTGCACTATGTTCATCTTCATTCCTATCAATTCCGTAGTTTTCAACATTAGCTTAGCACTTTTGAAATTTGACGAAAGAATATTTAAAATTTCGAAAGGTCAAAGAAAATAACATGAACACGAAAAAACGAAATGGAATAGATGATGAGACACCAATTACCACGGACTAGGGTAAATACTGACAGTACACAAAATATAACATGAAAACTTGAAGGTCTCCGAGCCCCACAAACAAGGTTAATCTGACGGCATAGTTTCAAATAGCATCTATGAATTATGGGAATCAGGAAATCCCGAATTCTCCAAAATTCTTCAATACATTTAATTTCCCAACCATTATCTGATTACCTCACAGAACTATAATATAGTTCTGTGGATCACCTCCAAATTGGGGAATTCCTTATTTCCCTAACGATTGGTATAATTATATCAGGACGCCTCTGTCATAACATGTTCCAAGCCAATGTTAGCAGACTGTCAGACCGTGGGGCAGAGTCGACATACGTAATTTTTTCTCCTATGGGAATACCTATTCTATTTGCACTCGATAATTCCATGCGAGTTTTCGTGTGGGAATATAAAACCGTATGAATATAATATTCCATGATGTCGAGAATTGGGCTCCAGAGGTTTTTTTTGCAATTGAAAATCGAACGCGCCACCTGGAGAATAAAGTCCATAATTACCTGCTTTTCTGTTTGTAATTTTAATGTTGTTTTTGAAAATTTTCAGTTTTGTTGAATATTGTGGGCCACTTCGTTTTTGATTTCAAAATTTCGACTTTAATCTTGAAATTTTGACTTTAAACTCGAAATTACAATTTTATAATTCGAAATTACGACTTCCAACCAGAAATTACGAGACTTGAGTCGAAATTTCGAAATTGAAGTTGCCTTTGTTCGATTTACAGTCAAATCGCATATCTACGAATATATCAAGAATGCCAATTTCTCAGGAATCGTTCACTGGGACGTCACCTACGCAAACTTTGCAATTGACGAGTTATTCAACAATAGGTCTTTTGACTCTTAGCAGCTGAGGCCATATACTAAAAAACTATAAATATAAGAAGAACTTCGTAAATGTGAACCTGAAAATATTTTAAATAGTTTTGAAATCCAATAAAATATAAAAAAAAGGATTAGAGGCTAACATAGGTAGATACTTCAATAAATATAAAAAATACCTCTTATTACTTTTGCTTACAGGTGACGGCACACAAGTATTTTGAAATGTTTTCAGTTTTGAGTAAAGCTTCGAGCACGATAATTTCAAATTTTTCCTCGTCATTCCATCATCTTTGTAAACCAACTTCTTACCAGAATGCACTACTAGTCCCGGTTCTATCAAGCATCGTACCAAATTGCGGTTTTAAGGTTCATGGAAAAGTTCATAGAAGATGTAAAGACTGCTTTTTTGTCAGAAGAGAAGAGCGTATGTACGTTCTTTGCAAAACGCATCCCAGACATAAACAAATGTCTATGGTAAAAAAACCAAAAAATACGTGGATTCTGACACATGCAACACAGTCGAAAGTTAGACCATGGTAGATTGAATTTCATTCACAAATATACCCACTGATGAAAGCGTATTTATATAGTGTATGTAGTAAACAAATATGTTTTGAAAAACTAAAAATTAAAACCATTATTTAAGTAAAATGATGCTGTCTTATTTCCGTAATGATAATTACAGAACAACAAACAGAAAAATAATGGCTGGTCATCTTTAAAAAGTCAGATTGTAAGTTAATAGAAACATTTATACACCACTCCTAGAAGTAAAAGCGTGGTATATGAACACTCCTATTGCCAGCCATAAAAGGAAACTTATAATGTCGGTTATATAAATATGAGAAAGTAAATTTGCGCTCTGTAGACATAAATGAAAGAAATGCTCAATTGAAATTTATTTTACAAAATCCGGATGATGCTCCTATATGTAAGTGATTCTAGAATGTAATAAATAATTTTTTGGATGCATGGAGTTCAATTGAAAAGTTCATCATAATTACCAAATTTTATCTTTTTCACACTAACAACACGAAGGATTGAATTGGAGATGTGATTCAGCTGTCATTCTGCTTGTTGACTCTTATAAAGTAGTTGGTAAATGCGCTTGTGTGAAGAACTGGGTTAAATTCCTTGTCAGTAGCAGCATACTCTTCCCTCTTGAGACGCTTCTTCATAACAAAATTCTATTCATTTCACATCAACAGTTGTTTCTCATGTGATATCAACTATGATAATTGTAACTACATTTTGACTAGTCCTGTCCAAAATCAAAGTAAATGTATTAATATGCAAATTATAACAGAAAAAATAACATTCCAGATGGAGTTGATATTACTGATTGAATAGCGATGTCACATGATGTTAAATTTCCAGGAACCATGTTAGATGAATCTTTAAATTGGGATCTACATATTGATGGGCTTTGCAAGGAATTTAATGCAGCATTCTTCGCGATTAAACAGATGAAATTGCTTGTAGATAAAAAAAATCTCCTAAGTATATATTTTGCAATGGCATATCCGCATATTTCCTTAAATATAATGTCATGGGGATGTGGTAGATATCTCAATAGAATATTTGTTGCCCAAAAGCGCATTATAAGACTGATTTTTGATATGGATTAACGTGATAGCTGCAAACCTATTCTTGTAAGGGAAAATATATTATCAGTTCCATGCATATATATATATATATATATATATATATATATATATATATATATATATATATATATATATATTGGTGTGATAATTCTTGGGAATAATTCCCAATGTAATATAATATATGTATTTATTTTTAAATTGTAACATTTATATATTAGGTGCCATGTTTTATGTTTTTATTTTAATATTTTATCTTTATTCTTCAATTTGTTATTCAAGTATGACTAACTATTATTTTTATTCTTAATATGAATATTAATTCTGTACATTATGTTTATATTAGGCTTGCCTATCTGGAAATAAAGTTCTTCTTCTATAACATATATTACAGTTATTGACTTATCATATGTACATTATGTACCGATAATGGTTAATAAAATTATTATTATTATTATATGATTCTTTTAATAAGCAACAAATTCATTAAGTAATGACTATTCAGTGATGCAAAAATATTTGAAACAAAAGTATTTATGCCTTAGAGTAAAACTTTACTCAACTGTATCAAGTAATCCACTTCTCAGCTTCATTTTCTCTTCATTTTTGCATGCCTTTCTGGAATAAAACGCATCCTTCAGTATCTTCTGCAAAACCTCGACTAGATAGAAGTTACTGATAAATTATCATACCTTCATTAGTTCTCTATTAATCTTTGTGCCATTTATTATCTCCTTCAGTAATATCCATCGTTACTTTTTATATTAACTAAAAACATGTTAGAACTTTATTCGCAAACTTGTCTCATCTCAACACTGTACCACTTTGAATTTTTCATGTTTTCTTTTGTAGAGTTACTTGAGTTACTTGATCATATTTAGCAGCTGAGGCAAGTAAAAGTCAGATAAAAATCTACTTCACAACTGGTGA
This sequence comes from Leptinotarsa decemlineata, assembly GCF_025532065.1. Classification (NCBI taxonomy): domain Eukaryota; kingdom Metazoa; phylum Arthropoda; class Insecta; order Coleoptera; family Chrysomelidae; genus Leptinotarsa; species Leptinotarsa decemlineata. The sequence continues at coordinate 6,120,357 of NW_027412694.1, read as the reverse complement.
AAAAGTATCTTCAAAGTCAAAAACGTCTATCTGTGAATGCCCTTTTATTTTTCAACTTTCCCAGTTGCACCAATTTCGTTTTGAAACTCCATTTGCTTTGAATTGCTTTCTTTCCTGGAGGAATTTTACACAAAGTCCATGTTTGATTTTCTTCATGAACCTAATGAATAAAGTAGGAATTGAAGATACTTCTGTTTGATTTTCGATTTTGTACTGAAATTCTAACGTCTTTATCAGACTGTCGACCATTTTTGGTATCAGCCGCTGCTTTTTCTATTTTAGGAGGGTTTCATTGACTTAACACACAATTCTCAACTTTTGAAAAGGTTTTCGATGTCATTATCGATCAATTGAAAATACCAGAATAAAAATTACGGTCTCCCGACGCGCATCGTTTTGTTTCCAAATGAAATTTTATAAATTAAATTCTCTGATATACATAGCAAAAAATCTAATTAAGTCTCAGCTTGATAGAATTTGGTATAAGACTAAAATTCCATAAGAAACAACTTTTTTAAATGCAATTTTTCCAAAAACATTTTAACAGAACATACGTCAATTATAAGTATGTAGGTTATTATTGGTTTAGTTAAAAGCATAAACCAATTTCATGTAATATAAGCTTGACTGGGCCTTGTTTGTCGCTGAATAAAGCGAATAAGAAACTTTTACTCTCTTAAAAACTGGCGATGAAAAGTTTATTAGCCAAAAGAATTCTAGAGTATGAGAGACAAAGCTCCAATTTCATGGAAAAAATGTATTTATTGCCAACTTTAATGTCTTTGTAAAAAATCACATCACAGGACCTACCAAAGCATACATCTAAACTGAAATTATAAAAAAAGATGTGTTTGTTTATGATGGGTAAAGTCAAAAACTACTTATTCACCACATAATTATTGAAAATATGGGAAGAGAAAATGTATTTTCAAAAGGCGAATTAATCCAAACCATTGTTATGAAAAGAAAAGATTTAATTTTTAGTTTGTAATGGATAGACTACCAAAACTAGTTGACCAATTTTGAAAATTGAATCAAAAGAATGGAATTTTATTCGACCTCATACTCAAACTAATAGAAAAAGATGTTCCAAAACCTACTGAATTGTGATAACAAGAACATCAAGTGTGTAACACTTTATTGAGTTGAGACAGGTGGGGTATGTAGATTTGCATTGCATATACAAAAATATGACAATATATTTTTTTGGTTCAAGAAATGACCCGTTGGGTTGAGTTCATAATGTAAACTGTATTATATATTTTCAGGAATTACCGGTTTTTTTAGTTTTAATTTTTATCGGGTCTGTTTTTTCTATGTTAATGTGTGCTGAAATAGAAGCGAATTTATATACTTGGCTAATACTATATTAATCACTAATGAAAGAAATGAGAACATTTTGTTTTGGTTATTTGAGCTTCCGAAAGCGTTGAGTAGTTGGTTTTACTCACGAGTGATAGCAAATGAGAAGGAAATGTGGTGAAATGAAATAATTGTACTAGTTTGGTCTAATGTGTTATCCAAGGTATAGTACTAGTGTGCGTGTGTGTGTCGAGTTGTCTTTTTGTGTTGTTGAATACAGTTGTCATTTAATGAGTTGAACCTTAATAAAAGTGCAACCAAGATATTTGAAATAATGAATGCTTAATTTCAACCAAAGCACTTTATTGAACATGTCACAACCATACAAATGCCTTATCCAGAGCTCTTGAATAACTATGAATTTACATGTTTACTTGATTTATTCCTCAATTGCTTATTCGATAGCAATGATTATCAATGTACCTATTATCAAGATATTTGAATACGTAAGTGAAGTTTGATATCCATACAAAGTAAAGTTATGATCATTAGAGAGTTGATAAATAATTATAGTCTGGTCTTTCCCTATTTACTATGTCACAAAACGCCTTTATCATAATTGTTCCAAGAATGCCTTGCAGGATCGCATACACTGTTGATAGCAAACTTCAAAACCATCTGATCCAGAATCCTGAAAAAAATATACACTACAGAACTTAAAAATTACACATGTATCTAGTTTTGTCCCATAATTAATATTGATGATAGAAAAATACAGCACTATTGTGCCTTCCAAACAGATCAACATCCCTGTAGTTAGTTTTCTTCATTGACATTTTCAAAGAAGCAGCAAATATTTAAATTATATTCATTTTTATATTGATATTTATTCTATAAACATCTTATTTATATGGTATAAATATAAGTTTTGAATAATTATTGATTAAGTTAACATTCGAATATTCTTTGAATATATAAAATGTTCAAAAAGAGTATTTTATATATTTCCTGAATCTTTATTGATATATACGGTTGTTCAAATTCGAATCTATGTTTAAAAAAATCTGTTTTCTGTTAACCAGCTGTCGCATCCCTACGAACGACAAGTCGAAACTTGTGCGAGCTAAGGATTAACAAGGTCTCACCTTTTAACGTATGATTCCTAACACGGGTTGACGATAGCAGGTGAAAATCGATCGTTCAGACTAGGGCTTGAACCACCGACCAACACGGCAGTCAATTCGAGTGGGTGAACAAAGCACCCACGTCGAACCGCCTGGCTACCCACTGAATGGTACAAAATAGATAGTCAGTTGAATTGTATATCCAGCAAGATCGATCGATCTTGCACTACTGAATATTTTAGATATCTGAAGAATGTGGTATACCCAATGGAATCATACAATATAAATGACGTGATAATTTGCATATATGTTATCAATAGACCAATTACCGCCGAAATTAGAAGTGTTTTATTATTGACTCAGGGATACTGTAATAATATTTGGCACAACTGATCAATTACAACTGGATTTGTTTCTTGTTTTGTTTTCAGTGCCGATTTAATTTTCCACAGTCATTTAGAGAATTTGATAATAATAAAGTAGATATACTGTATTGACCCAAGATACAAAAAATCCTGTTGACAAAGCTTTCCATTAAACACACGTAATGGTCCGTCTTCTTCACCTCTAATTTCAATGTATTATCGTTATTATTTTTCTCACCCAAGTGTTTTGTTTGTATTCAATTATTATTATTCATATGGTGATATTATTACATACTGTGATACTCGGTCTCTGAATTTACCAAAATCACGCAAATGGACAGCATTCAAATTCATATCACAGGAAATTCAGTCCACGTACATTGATACTCAACACTTAACATGAATATAAAATCAATACTGAGAACAATGGTTGTTAGGTACAGTAAAAATATGAATATATAAAAACACATACATACTAAAAACACAATTTATACAATAAACTTCAGATCAGAATTGTTCGTTGTTGAATTCATGCAAACTATAAGGCATGCTAATTGAAAATTGTTCAACGTTTTTCTGGAATTATTTCATGTTCTGATTTGCTTCTTTGAGGCATTCAGGCAAATGGTTGTACATTTTCACACCATTATAAAAAAAGTAATCCTTGATTAACGTGGAGGAATGTAAAGGTAGTTTCAGATTATTTTTGTTACTCAGGCGGGTATTGATTTGAAACAATTGTCATACCTCAAGAAATGTTTTTTAAAAAGGCAGTTTCTAAAATGAAGAGGACTACAACTGTTAATACGCCTCTTTCTTTGAATACCGACACTATTGGAGCACGATAAGCAGTTCTTGCTGTAGAACTCCCAAGTTCTCTGGAAATAACTATCATTGCATAGCACACCAAAGTGATCTTGATTATCAGGTTTTTATGTCATTCTCAAATTTCAAGCTTTGTCGATATAGTGATCTAGAAACTTGGTGCAATCTTTATTTTCAATAGTTCCATTTGCCAAAGGCAAATCGTCCAGATTGCATTTAAAAAAAAACATATTACTTTTGCCTATATTGAGTGCTATAAAATTTGAATCACACCAAGACTTATACCAGTTAGTTGGTATGCTCTGTTCTATTGGTTACTTACATAATATGGATCCCTTATAATTCGTTTGCCTTCAGGATCGAAATCTCCCAAAAGTAGTATTTTTGCCTTACTATCAGCTGGGGCGTATTGTTTCAAATCTGCAATATTATCTTCGTCCATACCAAATATATAATCGAAATTGTTGAAATCCTCTTTTTCAATCTGAAAAAAGAATATATTCTACATTATGAAAATATAATTTACTCATTCGCTTTCTGTAGCAATGATTGATATCTGGGATAAGTATTTATCATTAGTACATGGCTGACGGGACCATGAATAGCCATGATGATCCTATGTGGCTCCTGGAGTTATTAATATAACCTACCCAGAACATGAACCTGATCACCATAGTAGTCGATGCCATATACATCGAAAAACATTATTAGTCCATTTCCTTTTTCAAACAAATTGAATAATAGCTCGCTATTTATATATACAAAATGAAATTTTCTGGTGGTTTCATTCACACATTTTTTCATTTCGATAGAAAAAGTAGTTTCAATATTTTTTCAAATGATTTGGAATCCACGAATTTTTTCCCTTTATCAAGCATACATAGTATCGCTTGTTTTCACGGACCCTAAAGAAAAAGGAAAATTATTGGGACAGACGCAGAAGGCTATCATTCACTCACTGCGCTTACTCAGGGATCATGATTCTCGGATCCAATTCTCGGGATCAATGATCACTTACCCCACACCGTGGGATAAGTGATCATTGTAAGTGATATTACTCGATCGAAATACATACAATGAGCGGTACACGAAATACTGGTAAAGCATTAGAATGATTATTAAATAATCCACAGAAGGAATTAATCCTTGTGAGCGGGTATGCAATTATAAAATGAAATACATATCAAGTTCATGCACGTAATGTTTAGAGACTAAATTTTTGTATAGAACATACGAGTTGGACCTTTGAATATGAGGTGGTAAACTATAGAATACTGTCGGTCCCAGAAACTCAAACGACTTTGCAAAAAGAGGTGTTATATACCAGTTTTTATTTCTCGTCGTATACATAACTGTTATTTTGTTTAAAATATTCTTCCGTTAACCAGCTGTCGCACCCCTCAGAAGTCGAAACTTGTGCGAGCTGAGGACTTACGAGGTTTTACCTTTTAAGGTGTGTTTTTCCTAACACGGGTTGGACGATAGCAAGTCAAAATCGATCGTTCAGCCTGCGGCTTGAACCACCGACTAACACGGCGGTCGATTTAGTGAGAGAACCACCGGTCACTCTTTTCGTTGTATTGTTTAAGTAGCAGAGATTTATAAATTAGTTGTCTAGCATCCAGAATACTTGATTTTTTATATGTTTTGGTTGCATATCTCGTGTTTTTATTAAACATTAATTTTAGGAATCTTCTTTGAATGACTTCAAGTGGACTTCCCAACCGCCATGCAATATGTTATGTGGCTTTGCACTAGATAGTAGGCTATGATATAAAGTTTTTTATGGCTGAGGTCTAGTATGTCCTGAAAGAAGAGAAACTTATGTAATATACACCTTACTTTTCTTACGATGTAAGCAACCTGGTGATTCCATCTTAGACGAGAGTCGACTATGACTCCAAGATACTTTAGGTGAGTTACAGACGTGATTTGCAGTTGGTTGTGGATTGTCAAGGAATTGAAATCTGGGAGGAAAGACGGCTAGCTTCAAATTGGTACAAAACAGTTTTTACAATATTAAAGGTTAATTTTCTGAAATCACACCAATCTTTTATTACCTCCAGATCTTTTTCCGCTTCTTCTTTGGCTTCTTGCCAACTTCTTCCCCGTATAAAATATCGCAGTAACATCTGGGAAACTGATAATTTTATACAATACAAAACAAAATTGGGGCTAGTACTGTCCCTTGAGGCACTCCGTACTCTAATTGTTTCTTTTCTGTTGAATGTATTTTTCATTTTAACAACTTGAATTTTTTGGTTTAGGTAAGTTATGATTAAGCTTCAGGGAATTCCCTCTTATGCCACTGTTTTCTTAGGTAGATAACAAAATATTGTGACTTCCGTATCAAGTGACTTTGATAGGTCAATGAATACTCCTATAGAAGATGTGTTGGTATCCATGGCCTTGTAAATGTATTTAGTTAACTGAACTAAAGCATCCTGCGTACATTTCCCATCCTGAAATTCAAAGTGTGAACTATATAGCGTATTATTCTTCTTGAAGAAGGAGTTTAACCTAATTTTCAGTAGTTTTTCAAAAATTTTACTGAAATTAGTAATTAGGGATATCGGTCGGAAGTTTACTGGTTCTATTAGATTACCTTTCTTATATATTGGAATGACTGTAGATGATTTAAGACAAGATGTGTAATGTCCAACTTCTACCATCCTATTGAATATAAATTACCATTTATATTGGCGCCTGATAATGGCGCCATCCTATTGAAAGGCGCCATTATCAGGCGCCTTTCCATTTCTCAGTTGTTTTATTAAGCTTATTTCTTCTAAGTGGTTAGTGGGAGAAAAAAATATTGAATTTTCACAACATTTTTGTTTCGCTGTCCTTGTTATTTCTGGAGTCCCACAAGGTTCTGTGTTAGGTCCCATTCTTTTCTTATTATATATTAATGACCTCACCAAGCTTAATATTTCTGGGAAGTTCACCTTATTTGCAGATGACACTACCACACTTTGGAATAAAAACACTTGTGAGTTGCACAAAATAATCTCTGCCTACTTGAAAAAAGTTAGAGATTGGTGTGATTCAAACATTTTATCTTTTAGCTTAACTTAAACAAATTTATTATCATTTAGATGCTCAATCAACGAACTTTTTTGAAGACAGATCACTGGAATCTAAAAATAACACTAAATTTCTAGGAGTGTTCATTGACCAGAATTCAAAATTTGTGAATCATGTTAAACAACTCACTAGAAAAGTATCCTTTGTCTGTTATGCGGTTAGAGTGATTTATAAAGAATTGGGGTTCAGCACTGCAAAAATGGCGTACTATGCACTCATAGGTTCTCACTTACGATACGGAATACCGTTTTGGGGAGCATGCAGTCCAACTTTATTCAAAAGACTATTAATTTTACAGAAAAGGGCAATAAGGTATATAGGAAACCTTAAACCAAGAGACTCCTGTAGAACCTTCTTCAAAATATTCTAACGGTAACTGCATTATTTAAACTGGAATCTGTGTGTTTAATAAACAAGCATAATATATTAAATGTTGCTGCATCCTCTTCCCATTATAACACCCGAAACAGCAGACACACTCTGAAACTCACTGTGCCAACTAAAAACATCACCAGAGACTCCATATTTTACAACGGTGGAAAAATGTACAATAATTTGCCTATGGACATAAGATCGGCCAATATAAATGACTTCCAATTCAGGAAGTTAGTCAAACAATTTCTGTCTGATAGACCCTATTATACTTTGGATGAATATTTTAACGAAAGCTTTCAACTGACTTACACATATTTTTAATCTTCACTTATTAAGGAGCTCCTAAGTTGTTACTTTTTATGTCTACTCTTTTATAAACTTGACTGTTACTCTTTTATATATACATGTCTTTTATGTCCTCCATTTCAACTTAGTTTGTACATATGCACGATTTTTATTTTTATTTCATTTGGTAAGTATTGCATTTTTTTAAGTATTTACTACCCAAGCTTTGTCTTCAGACTTATGTCTTATGATAATATAATAATAATAATCAATAATAATTTTTATTCGCAATAACAAATTTCAATCATTTACAGATTTGCAAATAAAATAGTTCAGTCATTTAGGTTCTGTCTATGACAACTACTTACAAGCAGAACGAGTATAATTAGATAATTTAATTAATGAATACTGCTAGCGAATCAAATTTTAAAAAGAGATACAACAGAAAAAGAAACTATAAATATAAATAAAATAAAGTAAATAGAAATGGAAACACTGTTCTATCTGAGATATGTGTTAATTGCGTCAACTCAATTTGTTTTCTTTACTAAGGATCAATTATCACATGAAAAAAGGTTCTATCCGTTTTGAGAATCCACTCTTCAATGTTCTTCTTAAATATATGTTTGCTATAAATAATTCTTATACTTTCTGACAATGTGTTGTATATTTTAGGTACTAGATAGGTAAAAGTTCTCTGCCCAACAGCTTTCTGTGCTCTTGGAATTTTGAAATAATCTGAAATCAATGCCCTTGTTTTGTGAGTATGATGTACTTTTTCAAAATATGTCTGGTTATTTAATGCAAAATTCAAAATGTATTTTACATATAATTGTCGAATATCCATGATTACTAAATCCTTATATAATTGATCGGTTGGAAAGGTTCTTTTTTTAGATAACATTATTTTGAGTATTGCTTTTTGTACAACTTCCAATTGTTTTAGGTAAATCTTCCTAACACCGCCCCACCCAACTATTCCGTAACTCAACAGAGATTCGACCAGAGCAAAATATATGGTCTTTAGCTTATTGACAGTAAGTATTTGACGACATAAGTAAAATTTATAGAGCATTGATCTTATTCTTCTTTTCAGATTTTCAATATGAACATTCCATTTCAAGAAGAAATCTAAAAAGATCCCTAGATACTTTACAGATGTTGTGAGTTCTACATCGTAGTTGTCCAAACTTATTGTTCTGTATCTGGGTAAATATGATTCGTAAGATGTGAATGGTAATATATGTGTTTTATCAACATTTACCGTAAACAAATTACGTTTAAACCATGTTGTTATTTTTTACATATCTTGCTCTACAATTCTCTTAACTTCATCCCATGAATTTGCTGTATATAAAATCACCGTGTCATCAGTAAATGAAACAATACGTCCGGATGACTCCAGTTTCAGTAACGAGTTTAAGTAAATTATGAATAGAACCGGTCCTAAGACCGTACCCTGAGGATCACCACATAAAACTGATTCCTCCGAACTCACGACTCCATTAAGTTCAACCCGCTGTTTTCTACCTGTTAGAAAATTTCTAAACAAATCCAACACTACCCCTCTCACACCAAGATGTTCCAATTTTTCTAGCAAAAGCTCGTGACTAACCGTGTCGAAAGCCTTTGCCAGATCTATGAAAACACCCAAACAACTTTTCTTGCTATCAACAGCATTATATATCATGCAAGTAAGTTTTGCAATGGCGTTTTGGGTGCTTTTGCTTTCACGAAAACCATATTGTGTATCTGCAATAATGTTATTCTGGTTCAAATACTTCACTAATCTATTTTTTATGATTTTCTCGAATAATTTGGCAAAGGATGAAGTTAAGGATATTGGTCGATAATTTGATACACATGTTCTTTCTCCTCCTTTGTATAATGGTTTAATAGTAGCAGTTTTGAAATGCTTTGGTACTTTACCAGTTTCTATACATAAATTAAAAATATAGGAAAGTGGTTCTGATATATAATCAGATGAAAGTTTGATCATTTAATTTTTTATATTGTCCTGTCCAGGTGCTTTCTCCTTTTTTAAGGTCAAACACATAGCTCTCAGTTCCTCTTTATCAATTGGTTTTAAGAAAAAAGATTTAATCAAACATTCAAATTTTTGCTCTTTAATTGGATATGTGATTTTTTCTGTTAATTGTTGCCCTACATGTGAAAAATAATTATTTATTTGCTCAGCTATTGCAAGTGAATCTGTAATTTCAGAATTGTCATTTAATTTTATTTTCCTGATATTTTCGTGACTATTTCGATAGTTATTCGTGTAATCATTTATAACTCCCCACAATCTTTTAGGTGTTTTTTCAGCTTTCCAGATTTCTGTATTAAAAAAGTCTTGTTTAGTTTTTTTAATTAATTTGTTCAGATGGTTTCTATAACTTACATATTCAATTTTTTTGTCATTATCTAATGGATTTTTTATGTACAAATGAAATAATTTGTCTCGTTTCTTTATCGAATTTATTATGCCCTGTGATATCCATGGTTTCTTTTTTCTCCTTTTTTTCCATGTAAGTGTTGTTGTCGCGTATTTGACTAAACTCTCATATATGTTAAAGAATATATCAAAAGCTTCATTTGGATCTGAGTTTACATATATTTCATCCCAACATTGATTTTGTAATAGCAGTATTAATTTCTGTTCATTCAATTTCTTATGAACATTTGGAAATGGGTGATTTTCCTTCTTTTCAATAATACTCAATGCTACTAATACTGAATAATGATATGTTATTGCTACTTTTAGAAGGGCTAGATGTAGATCATGACTACGATTACTTTCATTTCTAAAAAAAATATGGTCTAGGCATGATGCAGTTGTCTTTGTAACTCTAGTCATTTTATTTATGAGAGAAATGAAACCATTTGCAGATAATAACTTTAGATAATAGTCAGTTTCTGGACAGGTGTTGAGAATATTGAGATTAATATCATTTATAATTGAAGCATGTTCATATCTACGATAATCTTCAAAGTTCAAGAAAGTTTCAAAATTATTTAGAATGTCAAGTTCATCCGTGGAGGGAGGTCTATAAATAGCTAAAATATTGACACATTTTTCATCTATTTCCAGATTTACCTGGATACAATTGATCATGATATTATGATAATAAAGCATATTATTATTACTATAGATCTTTAACTGTTCTGATATAAGTATTAAGCTGGTAATCCATTTGTTGTACGTTTACTTTTGTCTTTTTTATCGTTATGTAATATGTGCATTTTTCAAAAAGATTTAGGAATATACTTTTAAAAAATTTCATACATATATTAATATCATTGATTCTATATATAGGTATTTTGGCAATCAACGTTTTTAGATGTTTTAGAATAAATTCAGTTTCTATCAATTTTTGCACTTTTTTCGTCTCCTTATTTTGTCTGATACGATATTTATCTGTGATTAGTTGAACGAGTACGGTAGAGTGATCGGTTATATCTGTCGGTATCATGATGAGAATTTTATTTTCAGTGTTAAGTATGAGAAGAGGTTTTTATGAATATATGGTCCCAAACATGTTACATCCCGTGTTGGCTCATTATTTATTATTATTCCTTTCCAGAATATTAATACTTGTATCACCGACACTTGTTCTCTTGATTGACTTTCTAGGTATTTCTGAAGGTTGATATTAAAGAGATCAATGTATGTTGGTGGGGATCTGTAAAGTTCGTTAACCACAATTGTTTCACCATGAAAGTCAATTTTCAATTTTATTGAGAATGAGTTATTGAACTGTATCAACTCATGTGACTAATACATATCATTTTTTATGAAAATAATTGTGCCATCATTTTGTTTGAGACAACCGTCGTTATACAACATTTTATATTTTGGAATATTAAAAATGCTCCTATAAGATAGTTTCCAAATTTCTTCAAGTACGATACATTCAAAGTTAAACTCAAAATGTTCAAGAAAGACTGAAAACTCATCCAAATTTTCATTTAGATTTCTAATATTATATATTAGTTTGAAGTTTGCAGAACATTCATAAATTTTCAACAACTCATTTGTTTGATGAGGATTCAAAATAAAAGTATCATTATTTTCTTCCTCAAAATTTTGAATATAACGATTCATGATTTTCTTTAAATAATGATGATGGTAATAGTAATTACAATTTATTCTGAAATTTTTTATTTATAATCACCTTGTCTTGTTTTGTTTTGACCTATTAGATCTCTAGTATATAGTTTTTTCTTGTCCTAAGTTCTTTTTTGGGGTCCCCTAAATTGTAATGAATGCCTTTCTTGAGGTTTTCTGTAATATTTCCTTTATGCCGTTGATCTGTGTTTCTATAGGTGGGTGGTTTGACAATTTCTATTTTATTTGCATCAGTGGATATATTCTCTTCTATTTCTAACTCTACTTCGCTTGGGGATGGTGTTGTGGGTTCACTTGAAGCCCTCCTTTTTGGGGTTGGTAATACATTACCATTCTTTCACTTACTTCCATATATTTCTTCATTTCTGATGCTGTATACACTTCGCTTTCCCCTATCAGTTATTTTTTTGTATAAATGCTAGTTTGTTGGCAGACCAAACTTTTTTAAGGCCTATTGTCAAAGTTTTTCTTTCTTTCAGTTCCTCGTCAGTTAATTCTTCAGTTATAACTTTTGTTTCTTTTAATTTCGATCCGCTTCTCAGTATTTCCTGTCTTCTCATCCGGCTACTAAGCGATAATAGTATAGTTCTGCTATATTCCTTTTCCTTTCCTAGTCTGAAAATATTACAAATTTCTGGTTTACTCAAATGCACATCCAGTTTTGTTGTTGCTACTTTGGTAAATTCTTCTGTAAACGTTTCCTGGTTTTTTTCTGGTTTTTCTTCCATGCCGTAGATGACTAAGTTGTTCTATTTTAATATTTTATGAATTCAAATTCGTTTATTCATTTGAATAGAATGTCACACAATACATGTCCGTTAGGAGTTATTACATTTAGTACATATATCATTCATTTGGGAACAGTTTATGAATCAGACGAGTCAGACGAGTGATCAGTAAATATTGATTTCAGATAAAAAGCAAAGAGGTACAGACATTTTTATGAGGTAAGTATTTGATAGTTATTTAAAATTATAGGTATCATCAGCTCAACATTATTTTCAGAATAAAAGATTAACATTAATTTCATTTGACTCTATGAGTTCCTTTACTGTAATTTTGAAATCTTTCTCCCTTCTCAATTATTTCACACATAAAGGTAGTGAATTATATAGTTTAGGGCCAATGAAGAAAACAAATATTTGTAAGTGACTTTTCTTGAAAATTGGCAAGTCAGTAGATTTGTTTGAATCGGATTAACAATGGGCTTTGTTTTACGGTAGGTATATATTAGGCAATAATATACAAATAAGTTTTTGAAGTTTAGTTTCTTGGATTCCTTATACAAACTTTTTGTATTATATGATCTGTCCTTTTTGAAGAGTATTCTTAGCAAACAATTTTGAGTAGTTTGCAATTTTTTGAGCATTGTGGTAGAGACCTCCCCATATTACTATGCAATATGTTAAAATTGACTCAGCTAATGAGTTATAAATTATGGAAAGGTTTTTCCTGCTGAGAATATCACGTAGCAAATAAAACTTATGTATTAGTTGCCGTAATTTCTTTGTTACATATAATGCATGTTCATCCCATCTTAGGTGTTGATCCACTATCACACCAAGATACTTTAGTTTATTAATTTTTTCAATCTGTGGACAACCTCTGAGGCATATTTCATCACAAGAATAACTATGTACTGAAATATATCTGTAGGTTCGTCTTCACTAGTTAGAGAGAAGGTGATAAAATTACTCTTCTGAAAATTTACTGTTAATAGACTGTGATTCAACCAATTGTAGATGTGAGAGAGGCTTAATTTAGTACATTCATATACCTGTTCCCATGTATCATTTATGAAAACAATAGCAGTATCATCTGCATATGATACTATGTGGCCATGAAAGTTATTTAGATCAGCAATGTCGTTAATATACACGAGAAACAATATTGGATCCAGCCCTGAACCCTGTGGAACACCTATTGTGATTTTCAATGAATCACTGAGACACTCTTCAATTTTTACTTGCTGTGCCACGTATGCCAACTTTATTGAGACGTTCAAGCAAAATATTGTGCGACACAGTGTCTAAAGCTTTGGCCAAGTCAAGAAATACCGCAAGACATTTTCTTGACTTATCCAAGCCTCCGACAATATTTTTAGTTAGATCCATAATTGCATCTTCTGTACTCATATTTTTCTGAAATCCATACTGTTTCTCTGTGATACACTTATGCTTGGTAAAAAATTTCATCAGACGATCTTTCAAACACTTTTCGAATATTTTTGCAAAGTTGTTTATAACTGAGATGGGTCTATAATTGCTAGGGGTTTTGTAATCATCACATTTATGAATGGGTGTGATAATTGCATTCTTCCACTGGGAAGGTATTATCCTTGTTTCGAAAGACAAATTTATTAAATGTTTCAAGGGGGCAATAATACTAGAATGTACCGATTTTATTAATGTCGTGGATATTTCATCTTCTCCAGCGGCACACTTACTTTTCAATGTCGAGATGGTTTCAATTAATTCATTATCTGACACTAGGTCTAGAAATATCAATTCATTCAGAGTTTTATCCGAAGTTATAAAATTTCTATGTGGATCTTTTCTGCTAAGTTATGCCCTATATTTGTGAAGTATGTGTTAAAAATATATGTGTTTCTGTGTTATCTGTAATGAAGTTTGCAAACTTCATTTTTCAGTATTATGTTTTCGTATTCAAGTACTCCAACTTTGTTGCTAATCACTTCCACTTTTTCTGGGCAGCCGTTGACGAATTTTCATTTACATTTTTCAGAAGCAGATGCACATCTTTTATAGACACTTCAGAGCTTTCCATATCAAATTGTCGATGTGCGCCACTGGTTTACTTTTACTCCTGATAAGGGCATTATTGCGAACAAAACATTTAAAAAAACAATACTTTAGTAGATAATAATTGTTTTTGTATGAAAATCGTAGTTCATTACATTGCAGCTCACATATTATCAATATCACCCACAAATACGGAATACGCAATTCTCACTATTTTTTGTTTCATTTAATAAACAGCAGGTAACAAACTTTACAATGACCTCAATGAAAGTGTTTGCTGCTGTTGCTGCTTCTATTGCAAATTCTCAAATAATTTTGCGAAGACAAAAACAACAGAAGAAAGGAAATTGCTGGAAAATATATTTCTTGGAATCCCCAGTAACAGCCAAAGTATTTTACCCAAATGGCTAAACAAACAATTTGAAACTTTACTAATCACACAATCAAGTTTAAGTGTTGTTAAATCACATAAATTAATAGAGAAATTAGGGATTAAAGTCGCGAGAGGGACCAGTTTCAGTTTCATTTGATGTATCATTTTTGAAGATTCGTATACCAGTATAGAAATAATCGAAGACAACATAAAAATAATATTGAATGGAACAGAGTCGCGAAATTGCAAGGGCTAAATTTTTACCAGTTTATCCAGGACGAAAAGCGTTAACGCACTACAAGAACAAAACATATATATATATATATATATATATATATATATATATATATATATATATATATATATATATATATAAAATAAATAGATGAAGTACTTATTAATCATTTCCATATTGATTTCAATTTAAGAGCCACCGGTAGACAGCTGTTTCAGCCTATTGGGCATCGTACTTCATCTATTTGTAGACCTAGAAATACAAACACTTGAACTAGGTCCTAAATTCACGCCACAAACTATTGAGAACCTATTTGTAGACATAGAGATGGCTTTGAACCAAGTAGAAGCATCAAAAGTAGACTTTTAATTCCAATTCTACAAGGTGTTTTAAAAAGTTAGTCTGATCGTTTCAACAATTTTATTCTCGAAATCTGTATGGGTGACAAGAAAACAGTTTTCACTATATCGATCTACCGAAGATTCTATAAGAGGTGTGTGATTTTCATAAATACAAGGAATCTCAAAAAATGAGTCTGATTGTTTCAACAATTTCTTTTTCGAAATCTGTTTAGATGACGAGAAAACTGTCATCACCAAGTTAATCTACTCAAGAAACTATGGAAGTTGTGTGGTTTTGATGGACGCACATCATCGGATATCATTTCTATATTGAAAAGTATTAGAAAGTAAGTCTAGTATTTCCAATTTTATTTTTCCCTGAATTTGTATTGTTGATGAGAAAACGATTATCAACGCGTCAATCTACTCAAGATTCTATAAAAAAGTTAAACACCAAAAGTCTTAATAATTCCACTTTCAACCTATAATGAATAGGTATATCCAGCCGCAGATATTAGTACGGGTGCTAATAATTTCGTATTCCAACCACAGATTTTTATTTTCCTCTAAGTCTGCATGTGTGGCCAGAAATCTGTGGATAACTTCACGCCAATTTTTGCTCATCATTTCGTTCATACCAGGACAAGATGAATTTTTCAGTTTTAGAATGGTCTCAAGAACTTCACTTTCAGCTATTGGATGGAGAAAAAGAGCCTCTCGGTGATTTCCGTGGGACAAGAAAATTGATTGCATTCTGATCGCAATCAGGTAGTGCACTTATAATATCACTTGAACTATTGATAAAAAATCCTCTTCAGGAGTTATAGTCACATCTTTCTTTACCTTTTTTTAACCTCTATTGCTTTCCATGTTTATCAAATTCCAGTATGTTTTGGCTGAATTATTAGATTTCACTATAAACTGATTATAAGCTTCAGTTTTCCCTTTTTTACCTCTTGATTGTATCTCTGCCCGAAATTATTTTTAATATCGAGAGAAACTCTCTCATTTTTCTCAAGTTTTCATCAAAAAATTTTACCTTAAGATTGCAGTTGTCATAGACTTTTTTCACAGGACAATTTGTGTGATTAGGGCGTTGTGAAGAGTTGTTAGATAATCGGAAATTTTATCTGGACAAGTCAGATCAACGAATTCGGTCCAGTTCATAGTATTTCGACCCTTATGTATGACCCTTATTGTATTGAGAACTTTTTCGTGATTTTCAGAGTCAAAGTATATGATGAGAATTTGAGACTTAGGGTCAGATAGGCATGGTTCGTCAATTGAAGTTTTATAATTATTCTCATTTCATATTAGTGATAATGTTATCGATGGAAGACGAAGATGTTACTCGAGTGGGAGCAAAAATAGTTACTTTTAGTCCATAAGACTCGAGTATGTCTCTCCAAAAAATGGATTTATTATCATCGACTAGTATATAGATATTGAAGTCCCCTACTAGTATTATTTTCGAATATTTTACCACTAAGTCATCTAGTATAGCAGTGATTTGTTTGAAAAATAACTCAAAGTTGCATGAGCTGATACTAGGTCTGTAACAGGTTATGACGGCTGTTCTACTTAAAGACCGTTAGATCGCGCTAAACTCTCCGTGGTCAGCAATACAATCCTGATACAAATCTATAGGTACATATTTCAGGTTATTTTTTACGAAAATGCCAACACCACCGTGCTCGTACTCGGCGCGGTAGTAGGAGAAGGCCAAAGTGTAATCATTTAGGTGTACAGTTTGAATTTGAGTCTCCAGTTAGCCAGTTTTCACTGAATCAAACTAGATAAAAATTTTGCAAAGCAATGCGAAACCTCCCGTTCTTTTGGATTCCGTCCTGTACTACACTTAATAACTTTTTTGCGAATACAAGCTTCACCTTGAACTACTTATTTATTCAAAAACATAAATTAGCATTCATAAGTAGACTGTTATTCTTTCAAATTTGCATTTATGAATTAATTAAAAAAGAAAATAATGTTGAGAAAATTACTGAATTATTATTATTGATAGTAACGAGTAAATATTAATTTCAGTAGTCCATCATTTTCGAGTTAACATCTGATTTTACCACAAATGAAATTTCAATTAGCCATAATCGAAGTAATAATGTTGACATAAAAGAAATAAAATAATTACTGAACTATTGGTTACGCAAAAGAATACTGTTAGGACATTAATTCCGATATTTTGATACTCTTTATCGATATCATCAGTGTCGAAATATTGGAATTAATGTCCTGTGAAAGTATTCTTTTGCTGTATGCTGCGTACCTGTTTAGTAATTTTTCTACCTAGTCAGCAAGACTACTATACATAATATATGTATATAGAAAGAACTTCGAAACCACTATGTGATTTCTGTTTGTGAGTTTGCAGTCAATTTTGAGGATGCCAGGGAGAAAGAAAAACTCTTTGGTATTATGTCAAGCTATCGGAAATGTTTATTTCCTTCTTCAGGACTTATATCGTGAGTTTGAGAGAAGCTAGTTAATTCATAACAATCAATACTTGTTGATCATCTTATGCAGAACAAACAGTATAAATGTGGATTTAATTCAGATTTAAATCTACATTTAATTGTAGATTGAAATCTTAACTGTACAACAGCATGGTTCTTATAAATAGACACTGGTCAGACATCTATGTGATCACGTTTATTCGTGACTAACCTAAAACAAATATTCTCAATTGAAGAAATATTATTATTTTGAAGAATCTTTGGTGAACCTTCGAATCTTACTGCTAATGAAACGATATCCTGCCATTTCTAGTCAATAAGACATTCACTCAAAACAAACCGACGAATCAGCTATAGCCAAACATGCTCTCAACAAAGAAGACACTCACATTATCTCTTTTGAAGATACAGTAATACTCGATAAAACTGAAAATTACTATCCAAGAGTGTACCTTTAGAGAGGCAATAGAAAATCAAAAAGAGGGATAATTTCAATAGAAAAAAAGAGGCAATGAACATTCATAAAATCTGGCTCCCTGTCCTTGAAGGTACACAAACAAGGCCAGGTAATCCAATAGAGAGAAACCAAGCCACCTCAACTAATCTGTATTAAAAAAAAATCCATATTAAAATATGTTTTTCCGTTAATCAGCTGCCGCCCCCATACGAACGACAACTCTCAGAAGTTGAGAAACTTGTGCCAGCTAAGGACTAATGAGGTCTTACCTTTCAACGTGTGATTCCTAACACGGTTGCAGAATCATCCCAGCTTCAACCAGATAAATTCTCTCTAGAAAAATATCTGGTCGAGGCGGGAATCGAACCCACGACTTTCCGATCGTGAGTCGGGCGCACTACCACCGCGGCCGATTCCACAACAATAATATGAAACCAGAATCAAATACCCTCATCGTAGTTACCACGTTCGGAACGGGAACAACAATTTGAGAACCAACTCGGGCACTGCGACCGTTACTTCATTGCCTTTGATAATGTCTACCGCAATAGTAGACGAATCGTCAGACATAAAAACCTTCAGATCATGGTCAAAAAACCCAGAAAATATTTTTTTTTTCTTTAAACTTGGAAAAAATTCCAGAGTTGTTTAATATAAATGTTTTTCCTCAACTCGTAGTGTCATAACTACGATTTTTTCTATGATAGTATGTCAGAAGGGAAGCCTCCGTGCCAAATTTCGGCCTCTAATATTTCAAAAAAACATATGTAGAATTTTTTGAAAGTTGGAAGAGCCGAATTTGTGAGAATTCATAGCACGGTCGTTTTTTAATATTTTTCGAAGTATGACCAATAAATGTTTTGGCATTTCCCCTATTTTTGAGGAAAAAAATGAGTTATGGAAGTTTGATATTGTAATTAGAGGTTGAGATATCGAATTTACAAGTCTTTCACAATTTTCCATAATCTACATCATTTCAGCTAAGGAATTCCGCAGGACCGAGATCAACATCTTTTTTGGTCAAAATATACTTCTTTATGATTTTTTTATTCCCTTTCAGTACGACGTACATACTTCATGCCTATATTTCTCTTTTATAAGATAATGGCGGTTGGGGAAACGACCAGAGAATTGGAGGCCCTGTCCTGGAAGCCAATGTGGCCTTACGGACGGGGTCGCCGGACTCCTGGTCAGCGGCAGAAATGAGTAGGGTGAGGAGAACTGAAACCCCACAAAAGCCTTTGCAAAACATGCCACCGTGGACCAGCCTACCCAAGCTAAGGTGTAAGAAATCGTGCCGTGGCAATGCGGGGCTCTGCCAGAGGTGACCAACTCTTCCCTTGCTACTCGTGAAACACACATGAAAGAAACAACAAAACAAAAACCAATTCCGAGGCTGGACAGAAGTACTCACCTCAATCTAAGGCGGTGGCTGGGGATGAACAGAAATGACCACCCCAATTTACCGCTTGCAATGAGGCTCCAACAGAAAGGGCACTTCCTGCGGCGGGCGCCAAGAGCTCCGCCTTGAATAAAGGCAAGGAACCGGCTGCCCCTGCAGGAAAGCTCCCTCACTTGTGCACCTCCACAGAGGGAACCCTAAGAAAGTTGAAAAAGCCGCGCAATGACAGTAATATCGCTGCACCTTCCAAAACCTTCGCAGAGGCCATCGTAAGACACCTCTAGATTGCCAAAGAGAGTGTGTGTTCGGCAAGTCTTGGCCTACACCTGCCAATATAAAGGAGATGTCTCCTAGTGACCTGTCCACCTTCCTGGAAAGGACAGGATGGACGATGACTTAGGAGGACAACTCCTCGGGAGGATGTACAATGGGTCACATGTGGCCTAAGTGCTGTGAGTCTACACTCACCCTCCCTACTTAACAGATACAGATCTACATAATGAAATGAGATAATTTGAACCTCAGATTTAAAAATCAACTTTTCACATCAGTTTATAAACATTACCTCTACAATCGACTTCCTCACGCAATGAAATAACTTTGACCTCCTATGTTCAAGAGAAAACTGGAAATGGACATACTTGGAGATAAGGTAGTATATTCTATCCATTCCCAATTGGAACGACAATAAAAATAAGAGTACAATCATAAACATTTCTTGCCTGTGGCCCCTAGTCGCCCAGATAGTTTGTAAACGTGCTATCAAATGTAGTTGAGGAGTAAAGGCTTGGCTAGCTGGACTGGCTGAATACTAATTTTTTGTCCGTTCCACAATATTTCTTTATCAGTGCCGTGTGTTCGTGGGGTTAGGTTAGGTAGTGAGTGGTTTTGCAAACCGATATTTGAAAACTTTTTCTAGAGATCAATTACCCTAACACTAAACTGATATTTTTGCACTCGACGCGCTTTTTAATCTTTTGTTGACAAATTAATTTGCAGGTAGTGGTTCCATTAGTTAGTTACCGAAAAATCAATTAGGATAATCATCATTTAACAAACAAAGTTCACATCGAACCAAAAAACTTAAGGTATATAAACAGCTAACTCTTGTCTTTAGATTCAGTATCAATTTGCTTCTCCTGAAGATGCTAACATTGTTAGCGAAACGCGCATCGAGTGCAAAAATATCAGTTTGGTGTTAGGGTAATTGATCTCTAGAAAAAGTTTTCAACTTTTACACCAAAGGTTCCAATGTCATCGTTTAAACCGATTTTTGTGAAAACCTTAGTGTTTTTGGGTACTTTCATCAATATGGCTTTCTGGAGACCTTTTGAAACAAATGATAACATTATGTGTGAGGATTCTGTGTCAATCGACAGGGATCCGGAATTTGAAAATAAGGACTTACATGTTCAAGTCCAGCGAGTAATTTTAAATATTCATGAATACTTGAAGAAGGAAAACTGTCACACTTCAGAGAATGCCATTGTGAATAGAATATGCGAGTTAACGAAACTATGTCGTTCGACAGTTCTTCGGGTCATTAAAATAGGGGATCTGATTGACCATGCAATGAAACGAAAACAAAGGAATAAAAAATTCGCAAACGTTGATGGTGCTACAAAAGATGTGACTCGACGAACAATTTATGGTATATATCAAAAAAATAAAGTATCAACCTTGGAAATGATTTGGTATAAATTACTCGACTATCCCGATTACAATTACAAATCTTTAGAAACTCTACGAGGTGTCTTATTGTCTTGTGGTTTCAAATATAAAAAATTAAACAATTGAATGGTCATAATGGAATCAACACGCATTGTTCAACTCCGACAAGAATATTTGAGGCGCATGAAAAGCTACCGAGAATCCAGCAGACATATTATCTACCTCGACGAAACTTGGTTTTACACTCATGACGTTGTCAAATATGGCTGGGTAGACGAAACCAAATATTGTGCTTTGAACACACCTTCTTCAAGGGGAAAACGTGTTATAATTTTGCATGCCGGGAATGAAAGTGGTTTCGTACCTAACGCTTTGCTTCTGTCGGCCAAAAATATAAAAGATTTGTCTGCTGATATGACTGCGGCTTTATTCGAAACCTGGTTCAGTGATCAGCTTCTCCCAAATATGAGAAATCATGACATGGAAATACCCGAAAAGATTCCAACGAAAAAGGTATTACTGGCGACCATAAAACAAAGTAATTTCAAAAAATATTGATTCGATGTGTGAAACACGTGGTCATATTCTCTTACGTTTGCCTCCATACTATTGTGAGTTCAATCCAATTGAAATGGTTTGGGCCACAATGAAAGAAAGCTTCCGGAAATGTAATCAGTCACCGACTTTGAATGCTGTAGTGCTTGACAATATAAGGCGAGTGGTGAATGAAGTAGGTAATAGTGATGTGTGGAAGATCTGTGTGGCCCACGTTATGAAAGAAGAGAACAAATATTATGTGCAAAGTTCCATAAATCCGATCGTTATTCAACCCGATGATGATTCCACCTCATCCGAATATAGCGAAGAAGAATTTTTATTTTTCTAGCAATTTTGTTGGCCTCTATTATTTTGTAAATATATGTTTGACAAGAATTCGGTGTGATTATTTGTGTTTTCATTGTATTTTAGAGTTTTCGATTCGGAAATCAACTACCTTGAATTTCGAAGTTTTTCATAATTACTCATGGTGGAAAAATTCAGTTGAGATAACTTTTTCATGGGGTCATCAATTGCTATGAATGTGAGAATAAGTAACTGAAAATCTACCACTGAAAAATAATATGCCGACGCCTATGTCGAGGCGGGAATTCCTTCTATGTGCTGTTCCAATTGGTATTGGGAATACTATGCCTGAATTAATTTGTGGGCTCATTATTTCCATTATTGTCGCCGTCTCATATTATTTATTCTTAATTTTGACATATCAAAAGTAATCTTTGGAAATAGTAGGCGTATCTGCATTAAAACAATAGTTATTTTTTTCTAGTCGAAGAAAGAACTGATTATGATTGAAATTCCTGCTTTTGTTTGTTTGTTGGGCTAGTATACATTATTTTCCTTTTGTTTTAAAATCTTCTTAGTATTATTTACTCGCACCTAGCAATATGATCAATTATTATAATTACTATTATCATTACTATTATTATGATTACTTTTGAAATTGAAGTTTTTCAAAACATACTACTTAAGTACAATGTACGAACACCTTCATTTAACAACAATCAGTTACCTTCTTGAAACGATAACGGGTTTACCCACCGACCGCTCATTAATTCCAGAGATAATAAATTCGTATATATACCTTGTAGAATGAGAAAGTCATCAATCGTGAATCGAATCAGCTCTGCCTAATACATTTTGGTCGGTCAAAAAAATCTCAGCTATTCACGTTTGTGAAACGAAGAATGCTTAAAATCAGATAATACATGTAATGAAGGTCGAACGTTAGATAACGTTATTACAATGTATAAGAACGACTAACATAGTTGATCAAATTGTTTGAACTTTCAAAAAGGTCAATCAAATATTTTTGTCAATTCAGTTTTATAAGAAGTACCATGAGAAAATCAGTTCTTATAGTTTGTGCCCTGAAAATTGCAATTTTAGGAGAGTGCACTAATTTGGGTAGCAAACCACATATCGTTTTTATGGTGGCGGATGATCTGGTAAGAAATATAAAGAAATGTTATTCATAGCATAGTTTGATCGAGAGATCTGACGATATGTAGAGGGTGTATGGACAGTCTTCGATGTATTTTACTTGTGTTTGTATCATGTAACTACAGTGCACAAACGGCGTTGTTGAAACACTGTCACTTGTTCAGAAAAATAGTTTTAGTGTAACGCACATTTTCTCAAGACATTGTTTATCAAGTCCAGTTTTGGTACCAAGCCGCTATGCTAATTTTATAGTACAACGTCCTTTGACCTTAATGCCTTTAGTAAACAATAATAAAAAAGTGATGAGATATTTGATAGACATTCATTTTATTCTCAGTAAATAATTCCTTTCGCAGATGGAGTAAGAATGTGCTGTTTGTTTGAAGGTGCTTGACAATTTTTTTGCTGATATTTTGAGGTTCTGACTTCCATTGTCGAATATAGTGTTGACTTCAAATCTAAGAGAAGATACATGAGTGAAATACTAAAAATACCAACTATTTTTTCCTATACAGTATTTTCAATGCTTCACTCATTTATCTTCAATTTCATATTTATTTTTAAACGAAGAAAGCCTTAAATCTACAACCGTTAAGAATGCGGAGATTATGAGATACAAACGAATCAAGCAGTTGATGCCGTTTAAATTAACAAATGACGCCTGTCACACTTAGGTTAAGGTTAGAGATGGCATTTGTTACTCCTGCTGATGCAGTTGAAAACTTTCGTTTGTCGTTCGTTGTTTCAGCATATTGTTGCCGAATCAACATATTGCATGATAGTATAAAAAATATTCATTTTTTGATTTATTACCACAAAGCTAGTTTCAACTGCGTGCAACTGCGGGCGTCTTCCAAAGACTAGACAATTAGAAAGTATTTTTTCTGTCTCTATATTCTAAACGGCTTTCCACCACTGATTTTCCATAAATCGGTCACGTCGTCGAAAACGTAACAATTTATCTAAATGTTAGACATCATGGACATGGACATCAAGTTTTCATGTTCATATCTTCAATATTTATTTTATTTTCCCAAATACGGTTTGCTGTTCAGTCACTTTACACAAACCTGTTCAAGCCATATCTTCCCCACACAACACATCTTGGGGTAAGGGATCATTGTGTCTGAGAATCGTATGCACCAAAGTAGCTGCAACAAACTAATAATAACAAACTCTACCACAGTTCAGAAGAGATTTCTGCTGATTTGAAGCAATACATTATGATATTAATATTCGAGAGAAGGAACTCCACGAAGGACTCGTATAATATTATTTCAGATCTGTTTTTCCCGCCAAAAGTGATTTGCTATCTATGATTGATCAAAATACATCGAGTAGATATACCGAATCTAGGTGCCAACAAAACACAACTTTTTTTATGGTAGATTGCTAGTTTGAGCTCTTTTCTCATTACGACATATTCGGCGTACCTACATCAAACCAAATAACGTCTCATGTATGTAAAATCACAGTGAAAGAACATAAATATTGAAAGGTTAACAAATAATAACCTCTGAAAACCACGGGTGCTTTCAGTGCCAGTTATTATGCTCAATAGAATAATTGCGGTAACAGATATTTCACCGCCTCGGATACCAATAATTCGTTTGACGAAATACATGTGCAAAAATTGACTTAATTTTACTTCTCTCCAGACTGTTTGTGAAATGAATCACATTAAAAAAGTCGCTGATTGTGAAACAGGTTCTGTTCATAACAATAAGATGCAGCTTGAAAATTTTGTACTAAATGACCCACGAAGATAGCAGTGCTGGGGAAAGTTGTGATGGACCGTCGCTCGCAATTACGCGAAAGCATGAGTAAAGAAGTCATTAATGATAATTTTCTATTTAATGTGTTTTTTTCGTTCGAATGTACTTTCTTCTTGAATGGTTTAGAGTAGGGTGCTAATGACGGTTCTGAACTTCCCCCCATCACTTGACTTTGACCTTATACGACGTCACACGACATTGAACTATGTGCACGGTATATGACCTTGAATAACGCCAAACAACCTTGAGCTATGAATACATCATATGACCCTAAAGCACGGAGTTAGACCTTAACGATTGACTTTGCCCTTGATACTTGATTGATCTTGGGTCGCATAAGCGCTAGTAGCCTCTCAAATCTGTTGGTTTCAAGCTCTGATATAAATAATTGCTATAAGATGGCGACCATAACCACAAGTGATAAATTGGAGGTATTCGAGGAGCCCATGTTCGACCATTCCCTCATGAGCATATATATAAACCGTATAGTTCACCGTATTACAAAAATTCAGATGAAATCAGAATACCTATCAATTTTCAAGACCTTATACTCGATATTACAGACAGTAACATTTATATCGAAGGGAAATCCACACCTTCTGATGTCACCAAGCGGTGCTACCCATCCAATAACGCTCGCGCCTTTCTCTTCGACAAAATTCGCTATGAAATGGGTGGCAAGTGGCTGTTGTTTGAAAACTCGGCATAGCCACTATAATGCAATGATATCATTCGGACAAACATTTTCAAATTCGCTACTACCGATATGATTGGGGCTTAATGTGAATAAACAAAGATAAATTGGATTCAGTGAATTACCCTTGAAATATCTCATGGGTTTGCTGAAGATTACAATAGGGGAATATCGAATGTAAAGCATGCGTCATTCATTGCGGAAGTCGATGCAGATTTTGAAATGAATAAAACCGAATGTAGAATCAGACATATTGTGCCGGAAGACCGCCAGAAACTGAAACTACTGAACCACATCAATAAAAGTGGCAATAATGCTGAAGTGAAGGTGGTAGGTGGGATCTCCATGAATTGCCTAAACTTCGTGTGTCTGGAAAGACCTCAAAACATCATTATCGGCTTTCAAAACACCGATCGATCCGAGAGTATGACAAAGGATGTAACAAAATTCATATATGCGAGTATTATATTTGAAGTCTAAAGTATGCCCAGATGACAATTGGAATCTGAATGACAAGAAGTTACGAATTATCAGCCTCCTATGCATATGAAAACTTCCAACGTAGCGACTATAATAACGCTATCAGTGAACCAATGATGGATACTGGCAGCTTTCGAAGTAACCCACAGTTCATTATCGACCGCTCCCACCAAGCCAATGCTATGAAGTGATTCACTGTCGACATCAAGATGAATTTTGAGGCGCACAAAGTCGAAGTTTCCAGAACAGACCAAAGTATATGCACTCATTCTTCACGATGCTGTTTTGGCTTATACACCATATTTCAATTATTCACAATGTCATTATTTGAGGCTACAATTTTCCCTCTTTTACATACTCTTCTTCCTCCTGTGAGTTACAATACCATGATTTCGATTGATATTTCTCTCTATGATATTCTGCGGTAGGTGTCAGAGAAAAAAGGCTCCAAGTTTGCTTCGATCATCAACAACAGAATTCATCAAAATACAAATAATTATGACAAAGTGTCACACCAAGCTCACATTTCTCGTTGCTCTCTAAAAGTTTTCGCACCTCTTCAGCATCAAAACATACACTCAAATCATAATTTGATGAATATAAATCATCAAAACTCAGATCGGATAACTACCATGCCGCCCTTCTTATATCAGAATCCACCGTTTCCGGCTAATCTTTGGCTGTGTAGTGTAGGAGGAAGAAGATCTCTGAAAAATCACAAATTACATTCATTATTTTGGAAGTTATATTGCGAAAGAAAAAAACCGCTCACTTGAAACTCGTCCATGTTTGAAGCGAAAAAGTTAAATACATATTTCATATAAATATATCATATTTTCACAATTTTGAAGAGGGTGGAGTTATAACCAATAGCTTCAATCAAAATATCGAATTTCACCAACGAGCGGGTCTTGGCTCCACTTCACGAATAATGTCTTATGTGAATTGCTCTGTGACACGCTTTAAAAGCCATGATTTGGAAGAAATATTACATTCCTCATCCAATAAAACTACTTGAATGATGTAGAAAGCATAGACATTTTTTCAATGATGTTATAGGTTTCTGCTCTATAATTTAACTTTGTTGAATAATCGGGAAATTATTCTTTTCAAGGTCAAATTTAAAATTAGACATTTTCAAAAAATTGTGAACCTACGGTTTGAGAATATAAAATATGTTCACCTCTATGACGACGACGACGTCAACGTTCACTGTTTGGTTTATACTTGTAGCGTGCACCTTGGAACTCGAGAAATACTCATCACCTATTTAAATACTTGAGTTGAATAAACTGAATGTGAAAGCATGAAATTCCGAGTTTGAATAGGAATTATCAGGAAGGGAGAGATTCAATGTTACACCTTCTATACATTCAAGGTCATATCCCAAGCTTAAGGTCGTGTATAAAGAACAGAGTCGATCATCAAGGTCAAACTCCGTGCTCATAGCTCAAGGTTGTTCAGGGTCATATGGCCATAGAAACATTGGAATATATTGACGACAGCATTTGAATGAAATGTGAGTTGGAGTTTCCCCACCTATTTTAGCCAAGCAATAATCAGTCCCCTAAAAAAATTAAAGGTTTAAAAATACTCCTCCCCTGTCTTTGACTAGAACTTCACAAGAGTAGCTTCATCTACCACGTTGCACATTTTTTCATAATTATCCTTCATGAAATATTTATCTTCATTGTTCCGCTCAAGTTACCACTATTTATCCCGGTGTTACACCATTATACCCGGTACAATTCAACATGTCGCAAATTATATGTTAAGGCAGACGTTATGAGGCAACGCAGGCGAGCGCCTCATACGGCCGCATTAACTGCAGACTTGCCGCAACGTGGCAACGTGTCGCAAATTATGCGTCGAGACGGATGTTGATGAAATACATTGTCTCTCAGAAGAGCGTCACATACGCTCGTGTTCGCTCGTCTGCGTTGACTCATATCCGACAATGTATTGCAATAACGTCCGCACCATATAATATCTTGTGCCTGTACAACGTTTGCCTCAACAATTTGCAGCATATTGAATTTTACGCCGTCTGCACCTGGTCTTGAAGTTGGAAATGATTAATTAGATGTGATTTGAAGTTATACAAACCGAACTATTAAATATATGTTTTAAAAAATCAAAAATGCATTTCAAATAAACATACTGATCTGTAAGTATTTCAAATGTTTTGAACGTTAAACAATTCTTGAGGGGATTTACATGAAATAAACAAATCATATGTAAATTATTCAGTTGATCCTTGATCAGAAAAATGTTTGTTTGAATGCTGAATAATTTAGGAATATTATTCCACATTTATTACATGTAGCGGTTCCAGGAGAAGATCCAGGAATTGCGATCAAGAGGTCAAAGGCTTTTTCGGGTTGGGGGAAGCCGATAGTGGGAGTTTTTGTAATAAGAGACTTCAAAAGAAAGGGTGGTATATGTTTCTTAGCGACACGCTAATGGCATCGTCGACAGTAAATCCGGCCCCTTTTCATCTGAACCACCGCCCAACTCTACTGTGTTGGCATGGCGAATGGCATATCACGACGTCAGGCCCTAGAAGCAGTAAACCGTTCACTTTTGAGAAGTTCATACCAATCCGGAGTCAATGGTTCTACTACAAAATTTCTGAATTCTAGAATATGATTTGATTTTGCTCACCAGTGGCGAGTTCCTCTCAATAGTTCTCAAAAAGACAGGTCCCTTTCTTCGATACATGGTTGGACCTATTTTTGAACTGCTACAATACTTTTCAGGCGGGGCCATCAATAGCCAGCGACTTTTCCGCTATTCAAGGAACACAATAGTTCAATACTCCTCTCAACTCTTCAAAGTTATTTGAAGAATGACACCTATATGCAGTTTTGCTGATATGAATATCATTCATGAATTTCCTAACCGTGATACACACAAAGTGAGAAAACACACACGCTTGAGTTTTTGTTGTCTAATTGAGTCACCCTTCACCTTTCTCTTATTTAAAGTCATATATCAACCCAATATTGTTTATTAGGCATACAATATTAGTGATTAGTTTTATATTCATGAGAACTCGTTTTCTTCTTCTTGATTTTAAATCTTAAATAAATACTTGATTCATGTAATTTTTTTATATATAACGACATACTAATATGAGTGTTAATTTTATAGTTATGAATGTATTTTGAATAAGTTAAATGTTTTTTATTAGTACTTGTGATATACTGTTTGGAACCTTTGGTGTAGTAATGAATATTACTGGAGTTTTTTCCCAACACCAAATCGTTATTTTTACACCTCGACACGTGTTTCGATCACCAAGTGATCATCTTCAAGAGGAAGATAAAACTAATAACTACTCAAAACTAAAGCTACTTATACTAATCAGTTACATCATACAGGTAGGTAATCAGTAATACCACCCATACAAGTGTACCACCCTAAATAAATCTTACAATTGGCCTTTCTATTATTTACGATATGTCCTTATGTATGTTTAAATGTTACAGCTATATATAGAACAATTTTCAGCTATATAAAATTAGTTTCACAATATTGCCTATCTAAATATATTTACAATGCGTCTTTTTGTAGTAATCAGTAAACCCAACAATATTATTTCAACAAGCTATATAGTATGCTATTTGGTATTGGTCCGTTGTCGTTATACATAATATTATTATGTTTACTTATTTCCACACTCTCATAGGCATCTAGTTGCCTGTTATTAACTTGTCTAACTAATCTTAAAGAACTGAAGTCTATGGAATGGTTTTGTTGCAAAATATGATGGGCGACTGCTGATTTTTCAGGTCTTCCATATTTTAAGTGTGCTATGTGTTCCTTATATCTCACTTTAATAGATCTTTTTGTCTGTTGAAAATTTTTTTCAAGGAACTAGGTATGAAGGTGGTTTTTAAAACAAGTCATACACTGCAGAACCTTTTGAGAAGTCCAAAAGACAAAGTCAAGAATTCGGAAAAGTCTGGAATTTATGAAATTGAATGTAAGGACTGCGATGCAAAATATTATGGACAGACAAAAAGATCTATTAAAGTGAGATATAAGGAACACATAGCACACTTAAAATATGGAATACCTGAAAAAGCAGCAGTCGCCCATCATATTTTGCAACAAAACCATTCCATAGACTTCAGTTCTTTAAGATTAGTTAGACAAGTTAATAACAACAGGCAACTAGATGCCTATGAGAGTGTGGAAATAAGTAAACATAATAATATTATGAATAACGACAACGGACCAATACCAAATAGCATACTATATAGCTTGTTGAAATAATATGGTTGGGTTTACTGATTACTACAAAAAGACACATTGTAAATATATTTAGATAGGCAATATTGTGAAACTAATTTTATATAGCTGAAAATTGTTCTATATATAGCTGTAACATTTAAACATACATAAGGACATATCGTAAATAATAGAAAGGCCAATTGTAAAATTTATTTAGGGTGGTACACTTGTATGGGTGGTATTACTGATTACCTACCTGTATGATGTACCTGATTAGTATAAGTAGCTTTAGTTTTGAGTAGTTATCAGTTTTATCTTCCTCTTGAAAATGATCACTTGGTGATCGAAACAGGTGTCGAGGTGTAAAAATACCGATTTGGTGTTGGGAAAAAACTCCATTAATATTCAGTTTTTATTAGTATATATTAGGAATTCCTATTTAAATAAACTACTAATACTAAAGTAAGCTGAAACCGAGTATTATCTTGTTTCTTTGTTGAATTGTCCATTAAAAAAGAAAATAACGTTCTACCAATGTAGGGAATTTGTAGAAATAAATTTGAACAACGGCATCGGTTACATTGGGTGCTCATTCGTACACGACAACGAATCCAAGATATTAAACATTATCGAATCGATTCAATAGCATGTGAAAATAGTATATATTAACCAGACGTTAAGGTGTTGTTAAAAAGCCACCTTTAAGATGACATGATGAATAATTTCGGTAGAGATGCAGATTTCATCCTCAGTTACATTTGTTTTTTAACAAAAGCATTGTTCAATTGACGCCTTGTTACTTTTTCAGGGTTGGAATGACTTTGCTATTCACGGCTCAAATCAGATTCCCACTCCGAATATCGACGCATTGGCTTATAATGGCGCCATATTACACAACTTCTATACACAACAATCGTGTACTCCTTCGAGGGCCGCTTTGTTAACTGGAAATTATCCAATAAGAACAGGTAATGATTTTATAAGATCCAAAATTACTAACAATTCGCAAGTGCACATCTAAAGGTTCATATTTCATTAGGTTTCTATATTTTTCACTTCCCATGTTTCATCTTTTTTTCAATATATTCATTTATAACTGAAGTAGAAACATTGAGGAAAGAAACTCAATACGAATGCGCATATTATTAATATGTCTCGAAATTTCGATTTCAATGTCAAAATTATGACTTTAACCTCGAAATTTCGTGCTAGTTCGGATCAAATATTGCAACTGAATTTTGAAGCAGTTATCCTCAACCTACTGAACCAATAGATAGTTGCCCTGAGTGGCGTCATTCACATCCAATAAAAGGGACCGCCCCAAATGCTGGACTAGTTATATTTGATGCACCCCCTTAGTAACGGTATCAAATAAAAGAGCATGCTGAACAGAATACGGAAAGTAAAATGACATTACTTTAAATACAATAAGGCAGGTTGACCAAAATGGCAGACTAGTTATCCTATACACCCTCATGATATGGGTATCAGATGAAAGGGTTCGATGAAAAGAATACGAAAAATCAAGTTACTTTAATAATACGGCAGACCGTCCAACTAGTTTTTTGCTGAAAAGATCACGTCACTCTAAATCGAATATGGTGGGTCAGTTTTGTATGCCCCCCCTGATATGGGTATCAAACGATGATAAAAAAAATTCAATTGTCATCCTTCTCTCTAGTTATTTTCAATTCCAGATTAAGAATTTAAAAAAAAGCATTGCATTTCAGGTCTTCAGGGTATTCCACTGGACTCCGGGGAAAACAGATCTCTTCCAATCGATATGCCCACTATGGGAGAGAGATTTCAGGAATTGGGCTACAAAACCCATATGGTAGGAAAATGGCATCTGGGGGCAGCATGCAAAGAAGTCACCCCGACAAAGAGAGGTTTTGACACTCACTTCGGTTATTGGAATGGTTATGTGGGCTACTTTGATTATAAAATATCAACGCCCATTAATGATACGCATGTGAGTAAAAAATAAGAGCAGAGCTTTTCCTAGTGATTCCCTTTGCTTATGCTGTATAAAACAATACGCCTGTTTCAATAAATTGAGGTCAACAAGGTCAGGTTTCGATATATTTACATTCAAATATTTTAATGGAATTTAGATATAACCACTACTTTAAACTTATCTCCATAGACATACTCTGTCCTACCTTCAGCTTGAATGAAAGCATAATATTTATGACTGAGAAACATGAAGTCATGATAAAATGAAATCATGAAGTGAACTGAAGGAATTTTTCCAGTGCTTTAGAAATATTTTACTTCTTATAGGTTATATATTACAATCAGAGGGTCTTCCAACAGGGACTTCCGACTTGACAATTGATAACAACCATCTTATTGAAACTACATCTGTCAAATTAGTGGTCATTGGCAGTTGGCAACTGACCCTAATTTTCATCGAAAAATTATCTTCAGCGATGAGATCCATTTCTGAATGAATGGGTACATGGAACAAATAAAATTGTTGAATTTTTGACAATACCAATCCGCATGAGATTCAAGAGCATCCAATACATCCCGAAAAAGTCACTTTTTGGTGTGGATTTTGGACTGGGGCGTCATCGGTCCATATTTCTTTGAGAACGACGTTGGCCAGGCTATCGCTGTCAACATGGAGCACTATAGGTCAATGATTACCAACTTCTTTTGGCCTGAATTAGATGATCCGGACACCAATGACATGTGGTTTCAACAGGACAGCGTTACGTGCCATACAGCTCATGTCACAATGGATAGTCTGCACGAGCGATTTGAGGGCATAGTCATCTCACATGTAGGTGATGTGAACTGGCCACTGAGATCATGTGATTTGATACCGTTAGTCTTTTTCTTGTGGGGTTTTCTCAAGTCGCAGGTGTATGCGAATAAGCCACAAACCACAACGGTCCTCAAAGCCAACATAACCTATACCATCAGTCACATTCAGCTTGATTTATGCACCAGAGTTACGTGAAATTTGGCATTTCGGATGCGCTCCACCCAGAGAAGCCATGGCGTATATTTGAACGATGCTATTCCACACATAATGGCATCAATAGGTCTTTCAAACAAATAAAAAATTCGATGATATCACACACACGCACATACACCCACTTTGTTTTATTTAAATGTAAAGATAGGAAGCGACGTATTTTGTTAATAACGACCCATAAAAATGTGTTTCAAATTGTCTACTAACTTTTCTGTAAAACAGCTAGTTCTTTTATCATTTCGGGAGGGAAAGGGGCTAAGCATCTCTCAATATACGGCATTGTTTTTTGTGTATATACTCTGTTAAAAAATTCTGCAAGTTGTTCAAACTTCCATACAATCTAATTATATTCCAAAAAATCAGATGAGAGATGGAGTCTAACCACCCTCTAAAAAAAGGAAAGGCCCACCTTTCAAAAAATGAAGTGTCATCCACTATATATGTGATTCCACGGTGATATACACAGCGTGTATATCAGCTCCAAAATATATTACTTGTAACGAGACGACGCAACCAAACAAATCTCATCAATGAAGATCTGGCAAAAATCCATTAACGTAAAAAGATGGAAAGAAAAACGCAATGAACCCATGAGACTGCAGTGTTTTCTGGAGAGTCAGAAGAAATGGAGAAGTAAGATGGTTCTCAAGTAACAAAAAATGGTGAACTGATAAAAGAACTGCTCTGTAGTCACGGTTGCTTATGACATTCATAGGAATTGAGGTGGAATTTCTCTTTGTTAGCTCATTTGACTTTTCTTTTCGTAATTTCTTGTCCTTCAGCTTGGTTACTAACCCTAAATGTAGAATAAATATAAATGAAGCCACAACATATTTTAGTATTCGTTTTTGTGATCAAATATATGTTTAAAGAACTTCACCGGATTCGATCTGCACAATGAGTTCAAACCAGAGTGGGGACTAATAGGACAGTATGCCACTGAACTCTTCACAAAAAAATCTTTGGAAGTGATAGATAAACATGACACTGATAAACCTCTATTTTTGATGATTAATCATCTTGCCGGTCACGCCGGACATGATGGGGTAGAACTGGGAGTACCTAATGTAACTGAAGCAAACAAGAAATATGGATATATCAAGACTCCAGAACGACGGTTATTAGCAGGTTAGTTTCAAAATCAGAGTCAATTTGCCCCATTTTTCATTAAATCACACCAATGAAAAGAGTTCAATACTAAAACAGTTGAAGTATGAATTACTTGGTCTTTGAAAAATGAAAAAGTAACTGCAGCATTAATCATACATTTCCGAAAAAACTATGGAACGTGTTTATAGTCTTTATCGCAAACCAAAACATATATTTTGGGGATTCTTGTTCATTTTACGAGGTCCGGCTATTAAATAACGAGACTGGTTACGAAACAGGGTTTTATTGCAAAAATTATTCTACATTCGAATGCTCCCCTTCAATATACTCCCCTTCCCTTTCCATAGGTTTTTCCATTGATCGAAGCAGTGCTGGAAGTCTTCTTTGGTGAAGGCCTTTAGGAGCTCTGCCGTTTTTTGGTTTACCGTTTCCATCGACTCAAATCGAGTCCCTTTCAAAGCAGATTTTATCTTCGGAAACGAAAAAAAGTCACCAAATCTGGCGAGTACGGCGCGTGTTCAAGCACTGGAGTGCATTTATCGGCCAAATACCGCTTCACAGATAGCGCGTTATGGGCAAGTACGTTGTCCTGGTGCAAAATCCACCAGTAGTTCTTCCACAACTTGTTTCTTACGAACTCGTTTTTGCAGTGTTGCTAAAACTGACAAATAGTAAGTCTGGTTGACAGTCTGGCCCTCTGGAACCCATTCAGTTATCACGATAACGTTAATGTCGGAAAAAAAAGATTAACATTGCCTTGAATTTTGATTTGGACATTCTTGCTCTATCGCCCCTCACCGAAGTGCTTACACCATTCAAAAACAGGCGCATGAGATTAGGCCTCTGGCAACAATTTATAGCACTCAGAATTTTTTTCAATTTAACGAGAAATTTTAAATTGATACGTTGCTCCTGTTTTTCGTCACACATGGTTTTCGGCACGAGAAAAAAGACGTTCGTTTCAAACCGTTACTACACAAATACTATTATAGTGACGAAAACGTGTTTTGGAACGCGAATAGAGAAGATTTCCAGATATCCAACGCACTACTCGTTTTTCCCCACCCCTCTGGGGCGACCTCTAGGCGCGCAGTCTCGTTATTTAATAGACGGACCTCGTATATTGTATGTATGAAAAAAAAACCATAACAATATGTTTTTCCGTTAACCAGCTGTCGTCCCTCTACGAACGACAGCCCTCAAAAGTCGAAACTTGTGCGAGCTAATGATTAACAAATGCGATTTTTTCTATTGGTTGGTACTTCAACAGTAAAATGCACAGAAGGCTAAACGAATAATTAAAAGAGGAAATGTTTGTTTACAATGCATGAACTTGAAAGGACTCAACCGATTTTAACAAATTTTTCATCTATAGAAAGCTGTATTTTATCTCTAAAATATCAGACTCCTACGAAAATTGCAATAAAGTAAGATATCAAAAATGTGCCTAGTTAATACTTTAGAATACAAGGAACCTCTGGCATAGATTGAATCAAAAATAAGCAAACCCCAGAACTGCAACACTTTTCTCGACGCGAGTTCCACCAACCACGTTGGCGTCTTCAGAAGATAAAGCAGACTTATTTCTATCTCTAAAACTAGTGTTTATTTTACATCATTTAACAGGGAGCACTTTCACTTTCAGACCCACATCAGTGGTTTCGGGTATTAGAAATTCTCAGGAAATTTTCTCGTGAAAGTTCTCGCTAATTTCAACTTATCAATGCATATAAAGATGGACGATCGGCTGTTTGGAAAGGGGCTTTTGGTACTATTCATAGTTCTCATGCTACACTTTTCAATTTCCAGACTTTCGAAAGCAAGCAAAAATCTAGTGTCATGTGATAATCTCAAAAATTTCAGACAGTTTTCATTTATTCTATGGCCGTTCTCCACACCGATCTGTTGGTCTCCGAAATCGGATATGTGATGCATGTTCTTTGAACCGAGTTTCAACCAGCTCGTTTAATCTGACCAATATATTTTTTGTCGCAGTCCTCACAGTTGAAGGAAGGGAAAAGCTTAAACTGGCTAAGTTTAGGGATAACGTAGGGAAATTGAATCGAGTATAGCAGTCAGAGACAGAAATACTGTGGAACTTTTTTCTGTTCGAGCTTTTATTGTCTCTTCATCGGGAACTCTACAATTACTGATTCAATTCAATGGATTGTGTTAAACAACATTATACTGCTTACGGAAGTGAGGTTGAAATGAAGTTGGTAAAAATGTAACATAGGACCTTTGTTACTGCTTATAGTTTTCATACCATACTTTTCTATTTCCAGACTTTCGAAAGCATGCAAAAATCTAATGTCATTCACCAATCTCAAAAATTTTGGACAGTTTTCATTCATTTTATGACTGTTATCCAAAGCGTGTTGAGCGACAATGGATTTTTCTGGTCTCCGAAATCGGATAGATGCTGCTTGTTCTTTGAAACAAGTTTTAATAGCTCGTTCAGTCTGATCGATATTTTTTGTCATAGTTCTCACACCTTATTTCATATATCTCCAACTCATCAATTTCCAACACTGGTCTTCAGGAATAACTAATACGTTAAAACGTAAAACCTCTTTATTTTTCAGCTCGTACAAGTTTCGACTTCTGAGGGTTATCGTTCGCAGGCTACAGCTGGTTAACAGAAAACAGATTTGCCCAGATTTTTCAACAGGCACTTGAATAGATATCATCAAATGAAAAATAACAAGAATTATTTTACAGAAAATCGTTCTAATCTCAAAGTAAACCTAGGTTTCTGATTCTTTTCCAATGGCGAATGTTTCTCCTGACGAAAATCAAGTAGTTTTCATAAAAGAGCTCTAAAACAACGCATTTTAAACTTATCATTTCAACCTTTTTCTTTAAAAAATTATTTAAATACTTAAAAAAGGGGAATGAAATAATGCATTCAACATTTAAAGGAATTCGTTTCTATTTCACCATTTGGCAACATCGGTTATGGCTAATAAAGGACAATGAATCTGTTACCTGTATGAGACAAACAGAGATGACATATTTCAGAGGCGTGGTGTTCTGTTTACTTATGTTCCGAGTTCCAAGACATTCTGTGACATATGAAATTTTGTGCACCTAACCTATCTTCCTCTATATAAATAAATAACAAAACAACTGTTGTTTATGTGGCTTGTGGAGGTGGTATTGAACTATAACTTATATTTTGCCTCAATTGTTGATTTATAAAGATAATTTACCTTTTTTAAAGTAGAATATCTAGGTACGTATAAATTATTTCAACTTGATATAGGCGCTGTTGCCAATATGTGAATTAGAAACAAATCCCTTTAAAAATTAAAACCCAACATTTGAAACATCAATTTGAATACTTTTCGAAGTGAATTTGAAAAACTCATGAATTAAACTCAACTTTATTTTGTTCAAACTTGCATTTGCTGTAATAACCGAAATTGAGGAACATTCCCCATTCGTCATCTGCAGTGTTGAATATTTTGAACATCGATCCAAACAAATTTAATGAATACTATTCGAATATTTGATTGTACAGAAGAAAAATCTTCACATTGACAGGACGAATAATCATTCATATTACTTCATAGCTGAATCTATATACAGTGTGTCTCACTTCTCATGGCAATACTCCCGTATCTTCCGTAATAATTGAGGTAGAATGATGAAACTCTCAGGACTGATGGAAATGCTAAAAATGCACATACCACCTAAATGGGGTTGGCCAAAGTGATATAAATTGCCCGCCACTAGCGATAGAACAACCCATTTTCACGGTAAAACATACTAGAGGGCGAAATAGGCTCAAAATTCCTTCAGATTCGTGATCAGGACTACCAACTTACTACGAATACACGTTTTCCCTGGAGAAATTTCAGTTCTGTGGTTATTGAAGTAGATTTTTGTTTGTTTTGACATCAAAACACGAACCCGCCCTAGAAAATCAGAATTTTTACATGATAAATCAATTGCTAAAGAGAAACTTGACTTTGTTTTCACATAACTCATTTATTTTTTATTTTGGTGTCAGGAAAGTTATTCCTTCTCACAAAGTCAATAAGAGAGGAAATGTTAATTTTGTAAGTGGAATGGATACATTATATCAGTGAGGTGTTAGGATGGTTAATGTTAATTCAGATTCTCATCTTTACATTATTATCAAGAAACCAAGTGTTTTTTGTGGCGAAAAATTTTATGTAGTTCAAAACTCTTTCGAAGTAGTACTCTCAAAATCACGTTTTCAATTAAAAAACAAAACAATCGATTTCAATGGATTTAATTGTTGACAATTGTATATTTTTGTGCCTACTATCAAACTTCCCTACAAGCGAACACATTTTTCTATGCGCCTTCTATTATTTCCTCCAACTCTTCGCAGTTCTCTAGGTGTGATTTCTCTACACGCTCATATAAACTTCATTTTTCAACCTTCCCCATTAATGAAAATCCAGTGGAGTTAGATCTGGGGATCGTGGTGGCCATACTACGAGAGGGCTATTGGGTCCTATCCATTTCATAGATAGGTTTCTATTCAACCAAATCCTAGTTATGCCACTATTCTGAACTGGTGAACCATCTAAGTGAAAAACCAGGTAGTGTTTCATATCTAAATGTAGTTCTTCCAACACATCGGAAAATGTATTTTCGATAAAATAAACGAATAGTCGTCCGTTTCGATTTTGATCGAAAAAAAAATGGCGCGATATTTTTGTTCAGAATACCACACCACATATTAATGTTCTGAGATATGCGGTCTCTACAATTCACCACCCAATTTGGATTTTGGTCAGCCCAAATTCTCATGTTCTGGGAAGAACATGAGAATTTGCATCCATAAGCAATCCTTTATACGGCGGTATGTAGAAATTTGGGTTTAAACGCATGCATTTTATGCCTCTTTAAACACCTCCATATTTTACTGCGGCTCATATTGAGTTGAAGCGATAAGTTTCTCAAACTAATTCTAGGATCAGCTTGATAAGCCGCCAATATGTTATCATCTTCAATGGTTTTACAATGTTTCTGTCCTTTGTTACTTGGCCGGTGTTCACGAAAAGATTATATATTTTATGGACAGCTACCTCTAGCGGATGTTTTCTATTGAATTCAGCAGCCGCTTTACGATAAGACATCGCGCCTTCACCAACAATTAAAACAATTTCAATTTTTTCTTGAAGTGACAGACGTGCCATGTTGAATTTTGTTGATAAAAATGAGCTGATGTCAGTTAAAATAGAAACTTCAGAAATATCAAAATATGAACAGGAACTCACGAACAGAAAACAACTGGAACACAGGAACAATACCAAACACAAACACAGGAACAGTGAACACAACAGGAACAACAAATGCAATGAAAACTGGTCTGGGGGTTACTACAACAAGATCTTTCAACAATATTGTCAAGTTGACAGTAAATATCAATGAGCAACTGTTTTTCATGGTAATCTCAGGGCATCCCATGATTTTTATTTAGTAAAACTGATGTAATTCAATCCCTTCAAATGATTTCAGACAACAATTCAGCAAGTAGGTAAAATAATCTAAATTCTACCTGTTTACCGAGTGCGATTTTTTCTTTAAAAATTAACGATTGTTTCGGTTGGCAAAATGTTTCCTCAATATTTTAATGAAGGACCCCGCATATTTCTTATGAGAAATGGCTTGCCGTGAATTTTGTCGAAATTTTGATATGTTGAGGTTCTTGATGTGCTGATTGAAAGGGTCCACAGCCAAAGCTCAAAAATGTACAGTTTTCGAGATGTGAACCTTTAAAAATAGATTGTTTCCATTTTTTGCGGCAGAGCTCTCACTTCTGGTTGGGATAGAATTTGGATATTCGGCACCCAGAATTAGTTTTACGAATGGTCTTCCTCAGTTATATTAGATGCCGCCATCGGTAATTTTTCCTACACTGCTCCACACTATCTCGATAATCTGAGAATGTGGTACTATGACATTTTCCTCACAGCCAAAATAATTTGTGAAAATCTTTGATACTTTAGAGTACTCTCCAGATAGAATGAAGGGGTTCAGGTATTGGAAGCGAACTATTTTGCCCCCTAGTATGTTTTACCGTAAAAATGAGTTGTTCCATCGCGAATGGCCGGCAGTGTATATCACTTTGGCCAACCCCATTTAGGTGTTACGTGCATTTTCAGAATTTCCATAAGTCCTGAGAGTTTCATCATTCTACCTCGACTATTACGGAAGATACGGGGGTGTTTCCATGAGCAGTCATACACACTGTAATCACTTATTTCCAGCCGTATAGGATTCAAATGTGTGTTCCAGCTGAGATTAAATTTTGGGAGAAACCTTTTTGATTTTCCATTTCTCGATATTTGTTTGTATCTGATTCTCCATCACCATTCATCACAATTCATTTTCTTTCAAAATGAAATCTCGAAATATTCATCTCTTCCAACTACCTACATCGTAGGTCCTGGTAAATGACTGCCGGAAAACAACTTTCCCGGCTAATAGATAGATAGATAGATATTTATTCAATTTCTTATGGTTGCTTTACAACATGAGATAAGTCACAGTACATAAAGAGGGAAAA
Organism: Leptinotarsa decemlineata; assembly: GCF_025532065.1. NCBI lineage: Eukaryota > Metazoa > Arthropoda > Insecta > Coleoptera > Chrysomelidae > Leptinotarsa > Leptinotarsa decemlineata. Next base: position 6,079,318 of record NW_027412694.1, on the reverse strand, counting down.
ATTCTCATTATATAAACATTAAGAAAAAACATCACAAACATTCTAGTCGTTACAAATTGATTAAGAATAATAAGAATGAAATAAAATAATAAAATATTTAAATATAAACACATGTTAAAATACATTGAAACAAAACTGCCTAGTCGCTACGTTTTTTATACTCGTCTAATGAATAAAAGGCATGGCGGATGAGAAACTTTTTCAAAGATAGTTTGAAATGTTTCATATTGGTGATGAGTTTCAAGTCTTCAGGCAAAAAATTGAACAAATGTGCTCCAGAATATAGAGGGCTCTTTATATGTTGCTTTCTTTGCGAGTGGTGCAAATGGAAGTCATTCTTCTGTCTGGTATCATATTCATGGTAGTCACTGTTTCTATTCATATTTTTAGCATTTTGATATTAATAATTTGTAGAGATAGATAGAAATTAATGTTAGGATATTGTTTTCAATGAACGTGTTTCTGCACGTTTAGTCCAAATCATATATTGACCTTATGAATTTTTTTTTGTGATATGAAAATTCTGCATGTGTTTGTAGCTCTCCCCACACGATTATGTTACTACTAATGATACTGTATATTAAAGTATAATATAGGTTTACTAGGTGGTGCCTATGAAAACTCGATTTCAGAGTAATACATGCAAAGTACAGCTTGTTGAGTTTTTTACACAGAGCATCAACTTGTCTATTGAAAGAAAGTTTTTGGTCTAGTTCGAGGCCTAGGAATCTCGTTGATTCTGAGTTGTGAACTTCTGTGTTACCAACATTTATTGATAATTTATTACTGCGCTTTAAGATACTAGTGAATTCAATGGAGACCATTTTCTTTGCATTATTGATGAGGTGATTTACTTCACACCAGTATGTAAATTCTTTTATTACAGTATCTATTTTGGCCTGTACCTGATTGATAGTTCCAGCTGTAACAACGATTGTTGTGTCGTCTGCGTATACGAAAGTACGTCCTTGACTGATGTGGTTAGGAAGGTCGTTGACATACAGCAGAAATAGCAGTGGCCCAAGAACCTCACCTTGGGGTGTGCCAATCTTTATATCAAAATTTTCGGAGAACTGCTTCTCAACCTGCACCTTAATAGATCTACCGGACATATATGACTCATTCGTTTTTGAATTGGACCTCGGATGCCTAGAGCTTCCAGTTTTATTTGTAGATACCAAGGGTTGACAGATCAAAGCTTGTCCAACCACAAGCTTATTTTCGTTGATGCTATCATGTATATATTGTACAAGATCTGCTGAGGCTGTTTACCACGCTGAATATTGAATTATATCCGACAGACATTCATGCAAGATACCTCACAGAGGTTAGTTTCTCGTTTATCCAGCAGCAGGATCATGCTGAAATCATTCGAGTAGATCACCTAAAGACCGGTGTCAAGGTATTACCTCTCATCAGTGCAGGAAAGATCCAACCAAACAGCAAAGTGCCTGGGACTGCACGTATTAAACCTTCGTCTTAGAGAAAAATCGTTAACTATAGGATATTCACGTTAAGAAGAGAATAACGTCACAAAATGACAAGTTGCGCCGTTGCCAACATGTGCAAACTTTCAAATTATTTTGTAATGTTGATTTGTTTTATTACTATCAACCTTACTTACTATTAACTTAGTTGAAATACAAATTTGTTGAGACTGTTTCGACAATGCTTTAGGCATATTGAATATATGCAGGTCTTATCAAAAGAAATTATTAGTTCTGAAAAGAAAACAAAGACTGACAGTTGAGCAACTTACAAAATGAAATTTTACTAGTTTCATTGCTATTGAACGCATTTCATTAGATATTTTAACGTTGTCATGTTGGCTATAGGAAATTACCAAAATTGACGTCATTCTCTTCTTAACGTGAATATCCTATAGTATCAGCTCCATCTCGTGAACAAAACCCCAATCGGGAGAGAAACATCCCATGTACCAATACTCTAACAGGGATCACACAGTGTCTGAAGACTGTATCGAGGAGAGATAGAAAATAGATATTTCGAAATAAAATCCCTAAATATTCATCTCTCCCAACTACCTACTCGGTAGGTGTAGCATTTATATCATGTGGAATTTTATTTCAGTAACTATTCTTTTATTGAGTGATGATATCTTCTAGAGTAGATACTGCGCTACCATTTATTATAGAACTGAGTTGGAATATTTACAATAAAATACAAAATTCACACCCTAACTTCTCTTTGAAAAATGTATATTTATTTTTCAGATATCGTCAATCACTTGGACCGATCAGTTGGAGAAGTAATCACAAAGATGTCTGAAAAGAAAATGCTTGATAACTCCATTATAATTTTCTTTTCTGACAATGGAGCCCAGACCACAGGAAAATATCAAAACTTTGCATCCGGATGGCCTTTTAGAGGGGTAAATCAACAATAACAAAAGAGTGTACCAATGAACTATTTCTGCTACTAAAGCCATCTCTCTCAAGAAATTCTAAATTGTGAATGCACTACAATGCACTACAGCATCATCGACTACAGTTAATAATTGAATGCAAAACATTTGTCTGTGAGAACTATTCACTGATACACTCTTTATATATTCAATGATACCATATCGAATATTCACATTTTCAGTTGAAATTCACTCTCCTAGAGGGAGGAGTAAGAGGAACGGGAATCATATATAGCCCACTATTGGAAAAAAGGCGATATGTTAACAGACACCTCATCCATATCACGGACTGGTTACCTACTCTCTATCACATCGCAGGTAAGTCATTTCAGGTTCAGTGGAAATACGATGAAGATCCATATTTTGTGTATAGATATCCGACTTTGCTATGACCTTCAAAAATAAAGAGGTTCCGATCTTGTTTCCCGTGAAGGCAATTTGAAATTTTTACTTATTCCAGTTGAAATCTCAATATCCCTTTATAACGGTGAACCAAAGTGATAGTTCACTTACAATGAATGAAGTACTTAATGGAAACAAAATCACATTAAAAGAAAAAATAACGGACGCGTTCTATAGATGGCTGCACCTTGTCTATCAAGGTGCAGCTGCAGCTGCACCTTGATAAACAAGGTGGTGCTGAGCAGTTTCCAGGCGTTAATCAGAATAGTCCAATGACCAAAGTATACAATAATGACGCGAATCAGGATTTGAATCAAATTTGAAGCATATCAACTTCAAAGTCAAAATTGTCACATCAACTGGCCGTCCACTTGTTTAGCATATTTTTCATAATCGTGTTGATTGTCACATCAAAACTCAGTGACAAGTTCCTCGGGACACTCCGTTGAGGTGCCAGATCCGCAAAAAAGCAGGAGCGAGATCATCTTTTTGTAAATAGGCCGTTTCTTTTATGTTTTATGTTCAAAAATGCTGTTTTTCATTTTTTTCGAATGGAATTGTTATTGGAATTGTAAAAGAAAAATGTTATTGTATTCGAAGTGTACTATGACGATGTAATAATAAATATTCGATAAAACGTTTCGTGTTAACATGGCCAACATCAACTTTTTTTTTTAATACGGACCTGTCTTTTTTATTATAGATATTAATAACTACCATCATCAGTGACAAAAATTTTACATTTCGGTCCTGTCGTTACATCTTTTGTTAATTGTTTCGATTTTGTCAAAATATAATTCAGAAAACCCAATAAATTCGACAGGTAGGTACCCTAACACAATGAAAGTTCGTACTTTTTCGTTTTGGAATTTTTTATATGGCCGTAATCCTTTCGAGGCTTAGTTCTTCATATTCAATTATAATGAAAATGCAACAATATTGAATCCTCTAGTACAAATCTGACACAAATTTATATCATATAAAAATTCCATGGAGTATTCATACATGAAATACCCGCTCTCACTCCTTTCTTTGATCCATTGCATTTACCTTATCTCTCCAATATATTATATAACATATAATATGAAAACTTTTTGTTTTGTTTTCTATTGTCATAAGGATTCATTTAAATTTGGAGAATAGGCACAATACAAGCATATTCTATGCTTAGGTGTAATTATCGACTTTTTAATGAATTCAAAATAGCACATAAAATAGTTATTCATGTACCTAATCTAATTATTCAACTGAATTTAACTGAATATTTAATTGAATGTTAACTGAATGAATAAATTGGAAATAAATTGGAAATTGAAATTCGTAATATTTTTATAATTCACAATCCTGGAAGTAGGAAAAATATCAGTTTTTGGTCAAAATTCACTTGTTGTATAATTTGGTATGACCAAATAGCATCTCAATTCATTTACCATCTTAAACGCATAGGCTTTGCTTGATTTCTATGGCAGGAAAAATGAATGCGTTGTTGAGAACTGTCAGACGTTTATTTAGTTATGCAAAATCAAATAGAAATCCTCTTTTTGCAAGGAATATATATGTTGAGCTATACCCGAATCGCCGTATTCCGAACATCCAAATGTTTGGACGATTAGAAAAAAAATTGAGGAACTATTGTGCATTTGACAGAAAGAAAACAAGAAAATGTGTGGTTACTGGAAGTGTGAGGAATCAAATAAATGTTATGGGTAAGCAAATATTACCACATAAAAATGCACACAGTGAAAACACCTTTTTTTTTAATTTAGGATTGGCCAGTTACAAAAAGTATGCCAATCAATGGGGATTTCTGTAAAATCCACCAGAACTATTTTGAAAAAAAACAAATATAAATGCTACAGGATACGCAAAGTTCATCACTTCAATGAAAAGGATTACAAAAGGAGAGTACAGTTTGCGAAGTGATTAAGACGTAGAAATAGGGAAGTTGGAAATATTTGTAAAGAAATAATATGAACGGACGAATCAAAATTCACCAACGATGGTTGGTTTAACAGAAATATCCATTATAGGTGGGATACAAATGAACATTTATATGCGGAAACCAATTTCCAAGAGAGGTTCGGATTAAATGTTTGGTTGGGAATTGTGGGAACAAACATCCTTGGCCCTTTCTTTTACGATGATCATTTAAATAGTGAAATGTATCTTCACTTCCTATTCAATGAATTCGATGGCTACTTAGATGAATTGCCACTGAATAACCGACATGAAATACAATATTTTTAACAGTACGGCGCTCCCATCCCTCCATTATGCAGCAATAGTAAGCGAACATTTAGATGCAATATTCCCAAGAAAATGGATTGGAAACAATGGAGCAATTAACTGGCCAGCTCGATCCCCAGATCTAAATCCTGTCTGGGGATACATAAATGATGAAGTTTTTTCAACACCAAGTACAAATATCGACCATCTCAAAAAAAAGATAAGAGATGCATGTATTAGTATTACACCTATTATGCTAGAAAATTGCCACAGATATTCTCTGGACCGAAACCTATGTACATTCAACAAAGAAGTCGTCAATTCAAGCATTTAATGTAGATTGCCATGTAGCTTTGATTTTCCGTATTGGTTTCATTTTTCCCAACACTTCATGATGAAATAAATTGTTATTCTGTTTGATTGTTGTCACTAATGATGGTGGTTATTTCAAATGAAACGCTATAAAAAATATCAAATGTGATATACCCTTCAATTGTGAATTTATCGCTTTATCAATATCTGTAATAAAAAAGACAGGCCCGCATTGAAAAAAAAGTTGATAGTGGCCGTGTTGACACGAAACGTTTTATCGAATACTTATTATTACATTGCCATAGTACTTTTCCATTTCTTGATATTCTTCGAAATAATAATTCCATTCGAAAAAAACGAAAAACAGCATTTTTGGTTTTGTCCGTATAACTGGAGAAGGGCGAGAGTCTCCGTAAATTTTATTCGACCACTGTATTGTCCCTGATAACAGTTGCTTTTTTCTCAGTTAATCGTCTTCGTATCTGTTACGGTTTAGAAAGAAACGGCCTGTATGTATGATTTCGTCTATGGCTTTATAGTCTATAGTTTTATAATCTATATTAATCGTTTGCCACATACTACAATAGAGAATACCCCGTTGCACTACTAGAAAAGTGCAAGTGAAATTTTTACACAAACAAATTGTTATATTTTTAAAACATGATCTCATAACTGGCAGTAGTATCCAGACACGCACATCAAGTTTATAAATATAGACTGGTAGGTATGAGGTGAAGTGTACATATCTGTAGTATTTGTAAAAGTTTACAGAAAAGTAGAACAATTTGTCGACCAGTCTGCTGTTACTTGTGGTATACCTCATTCTAATCTATTTTTTTGTAGAGTTCGTTGATGAGTCAGTCTCATTCAATATGCTATTTTTGTCAACCAAATAAGTCTGTTGTAGGTGCTCATACTGAATATTTCATCTCACTATGCATTTGAAATTCTTCTGAAGAAATCACCATCATAACTTTTCATGATACTAATATTTTTTGCTGTGATATTTATTCCATAAAAAAATTAATTGGAATTTAAGAATTAGTTTCTTCAACTTGTGAAAATGTTTTAAATCGATATAAATATTATTAGTACTGTTTCAGTCACATGTTAGGTGAATGGTTAGGATTCTAACAGTTTTTGGAAAAAGAAAAATACAATTTTCAATCAAATATATTCTCAATCTCCAAAATCTATTCAATGTAATTTTCTCAAAAAAATTAAACAGTTTGAATATAGCCCAAGTATATTTTGAATAATATCTACTTCATTGTCATTTTTACCTGTTGTTAGTTTATTTGATAGGAAGAATGAAATAATTAGGAACTTTAATCTGTGGCATCTGTTGGCAGGTGACATGAAGTATCAACAATTAGGTTCCAATCATATCAAAAAATAAGTTGTTCAGCTGATCATCACCTTTTAGTTTACTCCAGTTTACTCTATAAAACGAATCAAACAGTGTTCTATGTGCAGAAATAACTCTGTAGACTTGAAACGTAAGATTTAGTATATTTCAAAATCTGTTGGAACCTCATCGTTTATCCACTGGACATATATACTTATTGAGGGTTCCAAAAGCACTTCTTCGTTTGATTCAGAACTGCCTACAGCTGTACAAGAATGTGTAATTGAATTTGTTAGAATTTCTTTTAGGGATCGACCGATACAGAAATTTTTACCGTTACCGACAATCGACCCATATCGATAGCCTAAAGAACGATGCACCGATTTTTCGGTTGTTCATTTTTTTTCGTTGCTGGCATCATAATCAAAATCAGGGCGTAGGGCGTTTTTTACACTTTACAATTAACAATAAAAGATTATATTGCATTTCCGCAATAAATGATATTGCCAAAGTAAAAAAAAAATGTGAATTTTTCAATCGAGATTTTCGTTTCTGATATGTTTGGGGACGGACGTGCCGATAATGACTGCCCACAAAGAAGGTACGCGGACCATTGTTGAAGATCAAATTCACTTTGTGATATGACTGTCCGCCGTTATAGAACGAGCCACCATTAAAATAATTATTAGTATTAATGTTAACGAGAGTTGTATAAGTGTTTCAGGAAAAATAGCACCCTCATTGACGCCGGTTAAAGGCCGGGGTGGACCAAATGTCCACGTGAGAGTCCTAAAGTGGATTTACATAACACCTACCCCCATTCACGCTGGTTAGAGGCCGGAGTAGATCGGATGTCCACGTGGAAATAGGATTGCATCAATTATATGAAAGATATGTGGTTTTATAATAAAAAAGTTCGACAAAAGCGAGATGGCAGCATTGTTTCGAGCAAGACCGAGGAAGCTCCTGTGAAACTTTGATAGGAGGAGGATGGACAAATGAACCTAGAGAGAGACCAATCACTCTACAGATGCTTGTTATGAACTTAAAAATCTGCAAGAACAAATGAATATTCCAATAAAAATACTCATTGGAGATATACAAATCAGGTTATCCGATTTATATCTTGGATGATTTCTCGTCATTTTAGAGCTGTTAGACTGTATAGTTTTTCATGAAAGTGCTGGTAAAACAATGCGTCTGTGCACCTCATCGTACAAATTTCAAATCGATATGTTGTTTCGTTCAAGATATAATTGAAAATACTCACCATGGGGTAGATCAGAGAAGCCACAAAAATAAAAAAGTATATATTATTTCAAAGGAAAGGAATTGTTTTTTATATTTGTTTGTCTCATGTTGTTATGATAATTTGATTGTAATTTAAAGTGATTCAATTATTTCAGCAAAATAACTACATGGTGATGGTCACTCGGATAATAACTACATAATCATCCCGATAAATTTTAGCAGAATGAAATATTCAGGAACGATTTAGATTAGTATTGATGAAGTCAATTTGTTGCAGGAGGGGATACGAAAGCTCTGGGGAAAATCGATGGAAAAAATCAATGGAATACAATTTCCAGAAACGATACTACAAAGAGAACTGATATCTTGTTGAATATTGACGAGGTAAATGGGTATTCCGGAATGTTGGGATATGGAGGTCAATACAAGTTGTTGAATGGTAAGTCATCAGATTACTCACAATAATTACTCAAAGACACTTGAAAATAATTCGGATTTCTTCAGCTAACGTGTTTATATAAATACGTCACAAAACAACTCGAAGACTACTAAAACAATCTTGGAAGAATACACGAAACTATAAAAAAAATGTTTTTTTAATCGATTAATGCAGTTTAAAGCAAGTAATCATAACTGAAAATAATTAAAAAATTATTGAAATGTAATAGTGAATTAAATTATAAGTAACTCCATATAACGTAACTTTTAATATTATTTTAAATTAGCAAAACTCATTCTTATTGAAAATATATGATATTGTTTTTAACGGCCCCTTTACAATCATATATTAAGAATCTTTCTCATTTCCACAGGATCCTATAATGATGGTATATACAATGGGTATTATGGAGACCATGGAAGAGAGCCTGAAAACCCTGACTATAACATCCAGGGAATACTAAACAGCCCTACCAATATTGCAATCCAAACTATTGAACAGAAACCACTAACACCAGCCCAAATAAAAAAACTGCGAGCGGAAGTTGATATGAAAAAGTATAAACCACAAGGAACTTATCCTACATTCACTTGTGATGAATATTGTCTCTTCGATCTTCACGCAGACCCTTGTGAAACAACAAATCTCATTGGAGATGAAGAAAAACAAGATATCGTGAAAAATCTCAAGAAAAAGTTATTGGCTTACAATCAACAGTTGGTGCCCCAAACTAACAAACCCGTTGATGTGAATTCCAATCCGGCTTTGTTCAATAATACCTGGTTTCCATGGTTAAAATGTAAACTTCACAATAATATCTGGTTGGGCAGTGTTCATGATATCAAAATATATTCTTAATCTTATCGTAGTTAAATTTATAAAACAGAATGTAGTTATCATAGGGATTTGTTTATAACACACCAGGGACTATTGTAAGACTGTACCATGCACATGTTATCGGTAATATATTTTGTTTCTTTCATTTCATCTGGCTGATATTCTGAACCAAAAGTGTGTTAAACTGGAATTCTTAACATGAATATGAATCTGCTTATTATTAGGTAACGGCTGGTCCGATTTTCATAAATGTAATAATATAAAATACATTAATAAATCTGAATTGAAGGGGTTATATTTTTTTTGCATGATCTACACATCCATGTATAGAGTTACTTCCTTCCTTTCTTTGGAAGACTCCCTCATCCTTCTTTTTTAGTATCAAGATGGAGTAGTAGAAAGCCAAAAACTTTCTTTCCCAAAAATTAATAAATCATTCTGTGGCATGGTTAAGTTGTTAGAAACGCAAATTTCTAAATGCACAATAATTTATTCATTTATAAGCAAACAGTACAGATTATATGAATAAAAATAAATGTGATGAATAAATATCGAATTCACAAAAACATCTGCTTGCCTTGGGTGGATTCACAAGATTAATATTCAAATTAATTGTAATTATAATTACTATTATAATTAATGCGGTATACACACGTGGATTAGTGATTGTATTGGGATAACATGTTCATAAAATGACTGAAGATAAGAAAAACTTTGAATAACTGTTATAAATATCTATGGAAGATAAATAATACTTTTTCATGTTCATCAGACCATGAGAAAATATTCTCGGATAACCCAAAATCCAGTTCAATAGGTATTAGGATCAAAATTGTCAGAACACATTTTTAACTCGAGTTGAATGAAAAAAGATCATGCCAAATCACTCGAATTTGAAAATCTACCATTCGAAAATATATCTAGTGACAATACCGCACTAGCAGTTATTATTATCTTAACTTGTACGGAAACAGTACATTTCCGCACTCGACACCGTTATCCGAAAAAGCTGATTTCGGGTAAGTAGTAGAATGTAGGAAAGTATGAGTTCAGATCAAGTATTTTTCCACAAGTGAAAATGTTATGAAGCGCTGAAAAAACTTCTATATGCGGAACAATTCCTGATCTAAATTGCTTGTAGATATAGGGTGATCCACGCACACGTGGATATATATATATATATATATATATATATATATATATATATATATATATATATATATATATATATATATATATATATATATATATATATATATATATATATATGTATATATATATATATATATATATATATATATATATATATATATATATATATAGGCTGATTCACGGTGGATGGCACATTAGACGTTTCTAATGATTTTTCAAATGGAACACTCTGTATATAATATTTGGAGTTAGGTGATACTTGGATACTTCCCACACGTCAGCCTAATCTCCGTTACTTCAATACAGGGTGGTAAAAAAATACAGTTTTTTCGTTTGCTTGAAAAAGTTGCTGAAACTTGATTATTTTAAATGGAACACCCTGTATATTATTGAAAATTCGGAAAGCTGCTGAAATTTGCTTTCTTTCTATGTATATCATACCTATACCTAACTAGTCAAGTTTCGGACTTATGAACATTTATTTGTGAAAATGTCCCTTCAGAATGGTATTTCCATTCGGTATTTGGTAAGCAGGCCATGATTACTATTTGACAGTAGCGTTGTGACATTCTCCTAATAATATCGACATTTTCGTCACTTCAGAAGTTGCAAATACCTTCAAAACGATGGAACAAAACTATTCAAACGAAGTTCTTATGAATTTGTTTATTATTTTTGGACAGTGTGACAAAATTATCAGCAGAACATGTAGAAAGTTCAATGAAATGTATCCGAATCTACCGCCAATGAACCTCAAGAAATTTATACGAATTCAGAACAATTTCAATATGTTTGGATAAACTTTAAAAAAGCACCAAGAAACTTGAAATTGGAAATATTGATATGAATAATTATAAAAAAGTAAAACAATCATGTGGAATATTTCAAAATATGTTCGAACCGCTGGCCGTTCACTTCCAAGCACTTTAAAATGCGGGTGTTGACTGCTTTCGTGGTGGCAGATCTGGTTTCATTGGGATCCAAATCTTCAAATGTTTGGGCAATCCTTTCTAACAATTCATCTCTCGAACGCACGGGTATTTTGTAAACTTTTTCTTTAAACAATCCCCACAAATAAAAATCTAATGGATTAAGATCGGGTGATCTCGCTGGCCAATTCCATGGTCCCAAGCGCCTCATCCACCGATCGTCAAATAGTCTATCCAGTTCTGCGCTCACTTCTCTTGTGCAATGTGCAGGAGCACCGTCTAGTTGGTACCAACAGTTTCGATAATCTTCAAGTGGCAGATTATCCACGAAACTGTCTACAGTATTCTCCAAAATATTCAGGTAGCTTCTGGATGTTAATGACTCCTCGTATATCACGTACCTCAATTTGTTGTCCATCAACATGCAGAAGACATTAAAACTAAATTTTTCTTGAAATCCGGCTTCTTTAGTGACGTGAGGATTTTCACTGGATGAATCGAAATTTTCGAGAGAATGACGATTTTTTCTATTGAAAATCCCTTCTCTCGAAAATTTCGATTCATCACTCCAAATAATTTTATTTAAAAAAAGTGGATCTTCTTGAATGCGTGTCAACAACATTTCACAAAATTCTACTCTCTGTTGAGGATCTTGAGGCTTCATTGCTTGAATTTTGGTGAATTTATAATCATGCATTTTATGTCTTCGCAAGATTCTTTGAACCGATGAATATTTTATACCCAAATCTTCTTCAGCACTTCTTATCGATGACTCGGGAAATGCGTGAAAATAGGCTAAGACATTAATCTGGTTGTCTTCGAAAGTTACGGGTCGAGGCAAGTTTCTTGGTGCTTTTAAAGTTGATCCAAATGCATTGAAATTGTTCTGAATTCGTATAAATTTCTTGAGGTTCATTGGCGGTAGATTCGGATACATGTCATTGAACTTTCTACATGTTCTGCTGATAATTTTGTCACACTGTCCAAAAATAATAAACAAATTCATAAGAACTTCGTTTGAATAGTTTTGTTCCATCGTTTTGAAGGTATTTGCAACTTCTGAAGTGACGAAAATGTCGATATTATTAGGAGAATGTCACAACGCTACTGTCAAATAGTAATCATGACCTGCTTACCAAATACCGAATGGAAATACCATTCTGAAGGGACATTTTCACAAATAAATGTTCATAAGTCCGAATCTCGACTAGTTAGGTATAGGTATGATATACATAGAAAGAAAGCAAATTTCAGCAGCTTTCCGAATTTTCAATAATATACAGGGTGTTCCATTTAAAATAATCAAATTTCAGCAACTTTTTCAAGCAAACGAAAAAACTGTATTTTTTTACCACCCTGTATTGAAGTAACGGAGATTAGGCTGACGTGTGGGAAGTGTCCAAGTATCACCTAACTCCAAACCAAATTTCGATATCATAGTACTTTTTAACTAAAAGATATCGGCATTTTTAGAAGTCATGATTTTCGAAGAAAAAAATTGAAATTAATTTTTATTTCGAAAACGGTAACAGATAGGTATAGGGAAATATCAAGAAAAGTTGTCGGGCAATTGTTGGAGATTCCAAAAATAATATTATATACAGAGTGTTCCATTTGAAAAATCAAAGTTGCTACTGCTTTCTAATAGAAGCGGCAACACCGCATTGTCGAAAATATTTTAGTTGGCTAGAGAATGTCCGAATATGCCCTCCATTAAATTTTCAAAGTGATCCGTTGTCTGGTTCACCAGAAACGTCTAATGAGCCATCCACCGTGAATCAGCCTGTATGTATATATATATATATATATATATATATATATATATATATATATATATATATATATATATATATATATATATATATATGAGCTGTTTTCTCGGGTTTCGCTCCGTGTTCTGTATATTTTCTCCCCATAAGGATTATTTTCCCACAACGTTTCGGTAAAGTCTTATTTGTGCCTCAATTTATAGGGATGTATTTCCCTTTACCTGCGTTGCTGCCACTACCTGTGTTTGCTCGACTACCTGTTTTGGTCTTATTACCTGAGCTGCCTCTCCTGTCTCTGTTATTGTACCTGTATTGTCATGTACCGAGTTTTGCTTCTGGGGTTGAGCTTGTGCGAAGCGATAAAACGCGGTAAAGGGAAATACCCATCCCTATAAATTGAGACACAGAGTTTGAACTAATCAGTCTAGTTGAAAAAACCAGACATCACCAGAAGATGGCAAATGAGACTTTGCAAGAGACTTTGTGAAAATAATCCTTATGGGGAGAAAATATACAGAACACGGAGCGAAACCCGAGAAAACAGCTCATCATAATTTATCCGTGAGAATCTTCGAGTTAACATTTTAAACCTTTACGGGGAGAAGGTATTCCAACAAACAAGAACATTTGAGAAACTTCGAACAAAGAGGTCCAGGCTTCTCTGCCAACTCACGTTCCTTCGACGCTGTAGAGACCAAAAAATCATTTCAAACTGCGTAAAAATGAATTATCACCTCAAGACCCAGGCCACAGAAAACATCATAATATATATACATATATATATATATATATATATATATATATATATATATATATATATATATATATATATATATATATTTTGGTCTCTACAGCGTCGAAGGAACGTGAGTTGGCAGAGAAGCAGATATATATATATATATATATATATATATATATATATATATATATATATATATATATATATATATATATATATATACAGGGTCCTGCAACAGTGGCGCGGTGTTCCATATCTCTATATAGGAAGCAGATAGGAATCTAATTTTCTATAATATTACCTTATTGCTCGAGCTCGACAAAATAAAAATATTGGCGGTCACACAGGGTGTTCGATTTTTTCTGGGCGGATCCCAACTGTGTCTTTTTAAATGGCAACCTATATTTTTTATCGCTTTTTCGGTTTCTTCATAGAAAATAAAATAATCTTTATGTATATCTGCACTTCGAAAATATTGACGGTTTTCGAGATATCTAGCATGACAGGTTTTTTTTTCCAATATTCGTCACTCAGAATATTTGAAATTATAAAGTGGTGCCAAGTCCAGTTGAAATTTTTTTTTGGTCGAATATTCTACATTGGTAACTCTCTCAAACGATATATCTGAAATCGACCTGTGATATACAGGGTATGAAAAACCGCTTGCCAAATATTGTAAATGAAAATTTGCAAAATCTTCCTTATATTAAATGGAACACCCTGTATATTATTGATCCATAAGAAGCGCCAACGAAACCTCTACAAATTTCATTAAGTATTCCCTATGGCTAAGTTCAATAGTTTTTCTTACATGAGCATTTCTTTCGAAAAATGGTCATTTTTTCAAAGCGAAGTCCATTTGACGACTGATAAGAATATACAAAAAATACCCTTTCCTTAAAATATCGCCCATTCCTAAAATTACCTGTTGCTAGATAAACAAGTTGCGAATTACACCACAAAATGGACGTTCTTGAATAGTTACAATAATTTCAAAAATCTCGGAATTTGTGCCATATTCTTTCGGTCTAAAACAACCTTTCAGCGAATGAAATATTTATTGGAAATCAAGTAGTCTGGCAAATGACAGAACAAAATATTTGGCTGCAAATGAATATTGAAATTTTTAGTCAATCGTGTCAATCGTGAAGTTGAACTGTCGGTATAATTTCATCAGAATGTTGTTATCAAAAAGTGATTTGATTGATATGATTTTCATATTAGGTGAATCAGACAGGAATTGTTTATTGGCAAGTAGAATTTATTCTCAACGGTATCCAGATAGAAGGCATCCAGATGAAAGATCTTTCCGAAAGGTCTTGGGATGATTCGTTGAAACTGGATCTATTAATTATTCCAAACATGAGCGCATCAAGCCAGCTACTAATGAAGATAATGAATTGCAAGTTCTTCTTGCTGTTGAAGAAGATCCTAGTAGGAGTCAACGACAAATTGGGGAAATAGTGGATATAAGTGAGAGATCAGTGCAACGAGTATTGAAGAAACATCGCTTGCATCCATACCACGTTCAGTTACATCAAGAACTACTGTATGCTGATTTCGAGAAAAGAGTGAGATTTTGCAATTGGGCCATGAACAAAATTCGTCGAAACGAATATTTTTTCAATAATATTTTATGGTCGGATGAATCGACATTCCATAAAAATGGATTTGTAAATCGACATAATTACCATTATTATGCGACAGAAAATCCTCACTTATTGAGACAGGTGAATTATCAATATAGGTGGTCGATAAATGTCTGGGGAGGCATCATTGGAGAATATGTAATTGGTCCATACTTTTTTGAGGGACATATGAATGGTGCAATGTATCTCAATTTCTTACGAAATGATTTACCAGGTTTGTTAGGTTTGACCTCCGCAATAGAATGTGGTTACAACATGATGGTGCACCTGCTCACTATTCGGCAGAAGTGAGAGATCATCTAAATGAAGTATTTCCCAATAAATGGATAGGACGGAATGGACCTGTACGGTGGCCCGCTAGATCACCAGATTTGACGAAACTAGATTTTTTCTTATGGGGATACATAAAAAATATGGTTTACGTTGAGCCACCAACTTCTCCCGAAAATATGCGACTTAGAATAACGAATGCTTTTCGCAGCATTACACCAGCTGTCTTGCGCAGGGTAGAACAGTCTTTCAAACATAGACTTCAGCTCTGCATTCAAGAAAATGGAAGACATGTTGAACATATTTTATAAAAGTTTCATTATCAACCTTAATTAAACTCTCCCTTTTGTAGTTTTGTAATTTGCCAGTTGACAAATTTGAATATCTAGAACTCAAGCTCTGAATGAATATAATAACATGAAAAAAATAGTTATTTATAATGTTTCTTTCTTTTAACTTGTTTGGTTTGATATTGCACGATTTATGAGTGAAATTCTGCATCCAATGAAAAAATAATTTTCCATTTAGCAAAAAGTGATAGGTACATACATTTATTTCGTTAAAAAATATTTGTTTGGACACCTTCTAATGTACAAAATTGAAACAAGATATCTTTCGTATATTTTTATCAGTCGTCAAATGGATTTCGCTTTGAAAAAATGACCATTTTTCGAAAGAAATGCTCATTTAAGAAAAACTATTGAACTTAGCCATAGGGAATACTTAATGAAATTTGTAGAGGTTTCGTTGGCGCTTCTTATGGATCAATAATATACAGGGTGTTCTATTTAATCTAAGGAAGATTTTGCAAATTTTCATTTACAATATTTGGCAAGCGGTTTTTCATACCCTGTATATCACAGGTCGATTTCAGATATATCGTTTGAGAGAGTTACCAATGTAGAATATTCGACCAAAAAAAAATTTCAACTGGACTTGGCACCACTTTATAATTTCAAATATTCTGAGTGACGAATATTGGAAAAAAAAACCTGTCATGCTAGATATCTCGAAAACCGTCAATATTTTCGAAGTGCAGATATACATAAAGTTTATTTTATTTTCTATGAAGAAACCGAAAAAGCGATAAAAAATATAGGTTGCCATTTAAAAAAACACAGTTGGGATCCGCCCAGAAAAAATCGAACACCCTGTGTGACCGCCAATATTTTTATTTTGTCGAGCTCGAGCAATAAGGTAATATTATAGAAAATTAGATTCCTATCTGCTTCCTATATAGAGATATGGAACACCGCGCCACTGTTGCAGGACCCTGTATATATATATATATATATATATATATATATATATATATATATATATATATATATATATATATATATATATATATATATACATATATACGTAGTTACCCTTGACTGGCAATTTCCCGAAGATCTTCACGTTAGTAAATTTCTTCAAGAAGTTGAGTTCTGTTTTGTTGGTTGTGTTGTAGTCGTTCTTGTTGAGTACAAGGTCAATCATAGTGGACGAAGAACCATTCCAAGGGTAATGTGTCGGTTCCTCGGGGTATTCAATGACAATATGTCCTGCCACTAGCGTTCGGCTGATTGTGGCAGTTCTACTCACGCCTTCTGGCGGTTAGGTCTTTCACAACTAACACTTTATTCCCAGAATTACACAGATTGTCCAAATCATGCGGAGTACAGCTAATTGTATACCACAAACATGTAGGTATCGTCAGCAAGCTTGATGCCAACATGTTTGACGCTGCTTTTAACAGCATCAGGGCGGTCCATCTGGAAGGTGGTAAAATTTCGTACTTCAGCTTATGTTCCGGTCGCAGCTTAACTTTGAATAGAAACATTATGTGAACGAATTATCTCTGCGAGGTTCACCTTCTCGCTTAGCCTCTGGAAGCAGTTGGTTGCCTCCATAAGGTTCTGTTGAGCACCTGTCATAGGTTTAATCACCACCCTGCATCGGTGATGGGTAAGGAAGGGATGTTGACCCAGGGGCTTGTTGTATCCTGGCTCTTTGTTAACTTTAGGAGGTTGCGCAGCAACCAGTTTGGGGACTGGTGCTTGAACCTGTTTTTTGGGGTGGCAGTTTCTGGTCTCTCTGTCTGGCTTCGAGCTCCTCCGCCTTTTCCCGATAGACTGAACGGTCCCTGGAATTGGCGGGGAGATCTCCACCGCAGTTGGCACATTTTGCAAGCTCCCTGCGAGGCTTTTGACATTCATATGTTATTTCCACCACCTTCAGGAAATATATTATTTCTCTAAAGTAAAAGGTTCACCAACTTACCCCAACTTATCCGAAAGATAAAGTATGGTAAAAATTGACTTGCACTAAAAATAATCACAAAAAAACTATAACTAAATAGCAAAGACACTTTTTTGATACTACCAGAGCAAATCGACTGTATTCGGCTACTGCCAGCGGAGAACTTTCTCCAAGTAGAAGATCAACTGGCGATGGTTTATAAAATTCATTATCAGCAAGATTTATATTGTGAATGTGATCCCAATCTGAGTGATTAACTGATGGAGATGGTATTTTTTTTTCACAATTTTGGCAAAATAACAGCATTGAGATTTAGAACGGGACAGAATTTATTGATTGTAGAGATAGACAAATTAATATTCTATGTAAAAACTAAAATAGCCTTAGTTCGATAACCTCTGATCAGCTGTTAAATGTAAAAAGTGAATATTGTTTACGAAGAGCCAAATATCAAGAAATAATAATTTCTATGAAGCCGTATCAAATTAACTTGAATTTATATGGAAACTGAAACTTTCCTAATTGTGAAACGAAAGATCTGGTTATTATTTCAATAATTATGATATTGAAGGAAAACATCTGCAATGAGAAGCAATTCCTAATATGAATAGCAATAGCAATTTGAAAATGCACTAACTTGAATTATGGAATCCTTGCTGCAATTCCAACTAGCAAAGTGAAAGTGTTAAGCAGTTGTGAAGTGTATGACATAAGAGGTGAGCACTAGTAATTAGCGATAGCAGTTGCAAAAATTTAGAGAAATGTACCTACAAGAGAAAGCAAACTTGAAAATCTTGTATTTCAAAACTGTGTCCATAGTGGTAGCATACTAGTGGTACCTCCAAAATAACTACTTTTATATGAACATTGAATTATACGAAAAAATTAATTTTTCCTATTCATTTTATGGAATTCAATCGGATATCATTTACGGGAACGCTAAACAATATAGTATACAAAAAAATAAATTCTCACTCACATGTAGTACTGCCATCCTCAATGGCGTACATCGATGTTTTGGAATAACACACTTGTCTTATTGCCTCTTCAGCACTAATCTGGATAACATTACAACATAAAACACTCTTTTTGTTCATAACATCATGAATGAGGTATATCTTCTCAAATCACGATGACAGTAAGTAATGACATTCATACGTTTATTTGAGTTTATCCCTGCCATAGCAATCTTGTTTAAATTGAAAGGAGTATTGTTTTAGAAGGGATTAATTCTTGGAAGAGAAAGGTTTCGGCTTTCTATTTCTCTATCTTTATACAAAAAATGTAGGAAACTTCCAAAAGAATGAAGAAAGCAATTTCAATTGAATCAGAGGTAAGAGTGAATATTCATTTATTGAGCAGCATCCCGTTTGAAAGTTCTATCGCACTGAGGCAAATTCAGTAACTATGATTGAAACCAAAAAAACCAAACGCGATCAGATTCGGTATGTGCTATCATACTGGACCCGCCTCATCACTTATTTGAATTTGTAATGGTTTGTTGGCTAACACAGAATCCAGCTATATATTTAATCAAATAATTTGAACTCAAACTCAATAACTAAATCAAGAGGCTTACCTTGTTATAGGGCACTCAATAATTCAATTCAACAGTGTTTTGTTCTTACCTGTCTAGCTTTTCCGTCATACTCTACATTATGATTCCTTAAAATTTTTCTAGCTCTATGATCAGGAGAATTTCCTACATGCCATCCACCAATCCCTGCACTATCTACAACCCACTCATCTGCAGTACCCATTTCTTTTACTAAATGCTGAAATACAGCATCTGCAATAGGTGATCGACAAATATTTCCTTAAAGAAAAACATCTGATTACCGAATCAGTTGAAAAATTTAGCTGATATAAAACTGTAGACAAGATTGGGAATATTTTTAAAATAGTATAAATGAATTTCAACAATATCTGCTGTTTTTTTCCTGAAAAAACTGGAAGGAAAACATATATGTTTTCAAATACATTCAGATACCAAAATCATAACCTGAAAATTGGATATAAGCATTTAATTAGCAGCAATTTGGCATTACTTGTACATATTCAATATTAATAAAACCTTCCAAAGTAATTACCAGTTAGATACCACTGTTAATAGCCTTTTCTTCATGTACCATAATATAATGTAATTTGATGAAAAAAAAATTATTCTTATAATAATCACCATTACGGATATTAACTCTACAAAACAATAATATGTACCTAGACAGACAAATAACACTTTCTGAACCATTTCAAGCTATTAATTAAAAATTAATACTCAAGTAACTGCAACTATTATTGTTGTATTTCTGTCTGTGATTTTACTATTCTGTATCTGTGGGTGGTAAAGGCTAATTCATGTTGGAACGAACATCGCATAAAAAGTGCGATTTAAAATGTCGTGTTTATCGTAAAAAAGTTGAAAAAATTGAACTTTTTTGCGATTTCCGCAAAATGTTATACGTCAACATATAAAGTAGTTATTTTGCTTTAATTCTCGTTTTTTAAGCCCATACATCGAAATTGAATCCGAAATGGACGAATGTGTCAGGTTGTTCAAATTATATCAAATTTACCGTAAAAAGCTTCATTGAGAAAACCTTGTCTTTATAGTAGGAAATATTTTCGAAAATAGAAGAAAATATCACTATCACAATCTTGTGGCTGAAATAAATGAGAATTAGTGATCCAGAGAAATATTTCAACTATTTCAGGCTCACTCTCTCATTACTGAATAAATTATTGAATTTGGTTGGCCCCTCATTGAAGAAAACTCATTTTGCAAAAAAGAACCCCTCGCCTGGGAAATATTTTTAAAAATAGAAGAAAAATCACTTTCACAATCTTGTGGCTGAAACAAATAAGAATTAGTGATCCAGAGAAATATTTCAACTATTTCAGGCTCACTCTCTCATTATTCAATAAATTATTGAATTTGGTTGGCCCCTCATTAAAGAGAACTCATTTTGCAAAAAAGAACCCCTCGCCCCTGCAGGCAATAACGTTAAGATAAGTTACTGCCAGCAGTACACGATCCTATTAAACAAAACTTGAGAAAATTGTTAGTCCTATATTCTGATATGATGGGGTCTGGTTTTAAAAGTTGTAATTCGTATGAGTCGTATATCATCATTCAGGTTCATGTAATAAAATTTGAAATTCAACAATGAAATCCCTAGATATTGCCTGCTTCAACATGAACAGGGTATATTTGCGAAACCGCAAAAATATTATCGCAATCGTTCTAATATGAACTCGCCTTAAGAGTACAGAAAAGAGAAACTTTGAAATTGCCTTCAAGGAGTACACCAACTAACATTGCCTTCTTCAATTTGACACCTCAACGAACTTATGATGCACTGTTTGGAAGCTTTACTTTGGTGTAGTAATGAATAGGTTTGTTTTGGTTCTGTATTTCGAACTGTTATTGAACCGTCCTGTATCGACGCCGAATCAATGCGCAGAGCATTACAGTCACAGAACACTTCTGGAACGGTCCCAACAAGTAAAAAACCAAAACATATAAAAAAATTATTCTGACAAGTGTATAAACAAAGATTGGAGGTTAGGTACCTCACCTCTACTCTGGTATAACGATCATTGGACTTTTGAGTTAAGTTTAAAGACAAGAGTGAAAAAGTGAAACAAATATATAATTAAAGTGTGATGATGTTTTTGAAGACGTTATCTACGATTATCCAAAATTAAATTGAAATTATATTGTCCTCTCTTTGTAATCTTATACTAATGAGTTTGACAAAAACATGCCAAGAATAAATTTTTGGAATAGGCCTTTTCATCACATTTTTTTTGTGCGCATGCGTCACCATCAGCCATCTTTTTCGTATTCATGTTTTAAAAATTATAATATAAATGAAGTTTACTAATTGTAAAAAAAATTAAAAAAAAAAGTAGTAAGTCAAAATAATCAGAAAAGAATTTTGTACTACATTATAATTATGTTATCTGTACGAAAAGGAACAACAAAACGGTGTTGTTATGGAGTATGTAAAAGTGATACACGATACAAATCATTCAAAACCAACACATACACTATTTTATACACTTTCCAAAGCCTTGAATATCGCAAAAAAATAATCAAATCATCAAGCAAATTACATATTAAAGCATGTGCAAAATGTGAATTACGGGGAAAAAATGTGGCAGGAGTGACGGAGGTTTTAAATATATCGATGATGTTACCAAGGTTACTTAGGTAACTAACTTAGGTTACTAGGTGTAGCTAACTACATTCCATTGGAGAAAGTGGTCCAACTGAACAAAACCCTGATCCTTTAAGCTATTAGAAACTTCAACATACGTTGTATTTTTGACTGTAAATTTTATAAATTTCATATATATTATGTTGTATTAAATATTTCCCTCTGATAAAAATTACTAAACATATTCAATTCAGTATTTACATATTTGTCTAATTAATAATGTCATATGTACAGCCTCAAAATATTAATGACTTGATTTATTTATTAGTTCCATAAGTAATATTTTTGTCAACTGAAATATATTTTCAATTGCATCAAATAAATTGACATTATTAATAAGAATAAAACTGTAAATATAAATTTTATATGTTTTTAGATAGTAAACAAATGCTGATACCTAACCTCTCAATCAGCTCACTTTTTTCCTTTTTGCGGATGCCCATGACGTTTTAACCATTCACAATTATAAGCCTCAACTGAATCATTAACAAGTGAAGCACCATCAATGGTTTTTACCAATAATTTATTTGTTTGTAGAGATAATAATCCTTGCCCAGCAATTGTTGATTAAAACAGACGAATGTTTTGAATTACCGCCATTTCAATATGACGGCTACCCTTACGCTCGTCTTATGATGAAAGGGCCTATTGTAAAAGATGTGATAATAATAACGAATATTATTATTGCTTCATACATTTCACGTCTATCTGTTATGGTATAAGAATAATGTTGATATATAATTTTGTCTTATTTACAGGTCGCAATGAACTCTCCGAGTTTCTTTGTTTTACCGGACACATTATTGTAGATAAAATACCAAATGAAACACCAACTAAAATACTGATAAAAATGAGATTAAGAAAACGTTACTACCAAAATCCACAAAGCAAATGAAAAATTTTATTAGTGCGCAAGAGCAAATTCGAAGTTCTAAACGGTCCCTACTCAAATGTATGAACTAATAATTACCGTTCTGGAATAGTTCCGAATCGGTTCGCAGAAAACCAAAACACTTTGTGAACGATACTAAATAGAACGATTCTAACTGAACCAAAACACATTTTAATAACTGTGCATGAGCGAACTGTACAGAATTGAGAACCAAAACAAACCTAATATTACTGTAGTTCTTTCCCAACACCAAATCGTTATTTTTAACACTTCGACACGTGTTTCGATCACCAAGTGATCATCTTCAAGAGTAAGATTAAATTATGTAGTATTTAAATGTTATATATATATATATATATATATATATATATATATATATATATATATATATATATATATTATATTTCATAATAACAAAGAGGTAGGTGAAATGAGTTCTGCGCTGTAAGAAAATGACCTAAAAATCCGAAAAAATTCATATCCATATTCATTAGAATATGAAAATAAGAAAACAAATGATTTTAATTTTATCGGGCGTCACCGTACAACGAATAATAGTGACCTCAACAATTAGATTAATTTCCTGTTACTTCCACTGGGATGAAAAGTTCGCTTTTCGCGTCTCCTGTATGCGGGACAAAAGTGCCTAGTTTTCTGTTCTCTCCGGTTAGATGATACTAACGCGCATGCTCATAACTTACTTTTCCTCTCGGTAACCTAGCGACGAATTGTTTATCAAACTGTTTATGACATCTTGAAATACGTGACGACAGTAAAATTTCTGATCTGTGATTGAAAAACGCTAAATCAACGAAGGGATCGAATTTTTTTTCGGGCAGTGAGAAAAAATCGTATAGGCACCACAGGTGAAAAGTAGGACATACTTGCCTGCGAGACAAAATTTCGTACTGATGGCAGCTAATGAGCTAGAAAAACGTGCCTGCGGTTTTCTTATTTTTTGAGTGCTTCATCCAAGAATTTCCCCTGCTTATGAATATATGGGTAGGTTAGGTTAGGTCCAAAGTCAGTGGGTCCATTCGACCCTCCACCGCAACCAATAATTTATTTGTTTGTAGAGATAATAATCCTTGCCCAGCAATTGTTGATTAAAACAGACGAATGTTTTGAATTACCGCCATTTCAATATGACGGCTACCCTTACGCTCGTCTTATGATGAAAGGGCCTATTGTAAAAGATGTGATAATAATAACGAATATTATTATTGCTTCATACATTTCACGTCTATCTGTTATGGTATAAGAATAATGTTGATATATAATTTTGTCTTATTTACAGGTCGCAATGAACTCTCCGAGTTTCTTTGTTTTACCGGACACATTATTGTAGATAAAATACCAAATGAAACACCAACTAAAATACTGATAAAAATGAGATTAAGAAAACGTTACTACCAAAATCCACAAAGCAAATGAAAAATTTTATTAGTGCGCAAGAGCAAATTCGAAGTTCTAAACGGTCCCTACTCAAATGTACGAACTAATAATTACCGTTCTGGAATAGTTCCGAATCGGTTCGCAGAAAACCAAAACACTTTGTGAACGATACTAAATAGAACGATTCTAACTGAACCAAAACACATTTTAATAACTGTGCATGAGCGAACTGTACAGAATTGAGAACCAAAACAAACCTAATATTACTGTAGTTCTTTCCCAACACCAAATCGTTATTTTTAACACTTCGACACGTGTTTCGATCACCAAGTGATCATCTTCAAGAGTAAGATTAAATTATGTAGTATTTAAATGTTATATATATATATATATATATATATATATATATATATATATATATATATATATATATATATATAAAACAATTTTCAGCTATATAAAAATTAATTTCACAATATTCCTATCTAACGGATGAACAGCCGGAAAAACAACACATCATATATATATATATATATATATATATATATATATATATATATATATATATATATATATATATATATATATATATCCGCTCCGTGTTCTGTGTATTTTCTCCCCATAAGGATTATTTTCCCACAACGTTTCGGTAAAGTCTTATTTGTGCCTCAATTTATAGGGATGTATTTCCCTTTACCTGCGTTGCTGCCACTACCTGTGTTTGCTCGACTACCTGTTTTGGTCTTATTACCTGAGCTGCCTCTCCTGTCTCTGTTATTGTACCTGTATTGTCATGTACCGAGTTTTGCTTCTGGGGTTGAGCGGTCTGATTGCTTGTGCGAAGCGATAAAACGCGGTAAAGGGAAATACCCATCCCTATAAATTGAGACACAGAGTTCGAACTAATCAGTCTAGTTGAAAAAACCAGACATCACCAGAAGATGGCAAATGAGACTTTGCAAGAGACTTTGTGAAAATAATCCTTATGGGGAGAAAATATACAGAACACGGAGCGAAACCCGAGAAAACAGCTCATCATACTTTATCCGTGAGAATCTTCTAGTTAACATTTTAAACCTTTACGGGGAGAAGGTATTCCAACAAACAAGAACATTTGAGAAACTTCGAACAAAGAGGTCCAGGCTTCTCTGCCAACTCACGTTCCTTCGACGCTGTAGAGACCAAAAAATCATTTCAAACTGCGTAAAAATGAATTATCACCTCAAGACCCAGGCCACAGAAAACATCATAAAAAGAACAAGTTTTGCACTCTTACGAGCCAACATCCATGACGCCAGAAGACAACTAAACGAAACAGACACACAACGGCTTAGACTACATACACACAACTTTAAGCAACATATTTCATCCACTAATATGGGATAAGATTGACACACGAGCGGAATTCCGAGAAAACAGCTCATCATATATATATATATATATATATATATATATATATATATATATATATATATATATATATATATATATATATATATAAACGATAAGAGATAGTGTGTCGTCGGCTAAATTGTGGCAAAGTTGTGTATTTTAGAGACATATTCAATGATGTAAAGAAATCGAATATAGCTCGTTTGGTTCTGGAGATATACAAGAAAAACCAAAAAATCCCAAATTATTTTTTTGCCTATATCTTCTTTATTTGCAGACATATTGAAAATCTGTCCACATTTTGCTATTGGCACTTGAATATATCCATGAATCTTCTATACAGGGTGTCATCTGACTTGGGCCACCCCCCATCTTTGAATTTTTAAATACGGACCTGTATTTTTTGAATCGTTGACGTTCAATTTTATATTTCGGGATCCCCATGTACAGAAACGAATTTGAATAGCCCTGTATTTAAATATATATATATATATATATATATATATATATATATATATATATATATATATATATATATATATATATATATATATATATATATATAAAACAATTTTCAGCTATATAAAAATTAATTTCACAATATTCCTATCTAACGGAGCTTAAAATTAAACCATCCGACCATCGACCATCCTGAAATAATCCAGTTTTTGGAATATGTCCATACCTCAGAGTAACAAAAGGCTTTTTCCACCCTTACATTGAAGGCAGCATAACTTTATATATTTATAAAATAAATCATTTCAGGTGAAAAGGTATTAATAGTTCCTACAGGAAATCTGATTTTTATTGATGATTATGGAAATGAGGCCACTTTTTCTACCACCTACTAGATTTTTATTCATGTATAATTTTATAATAAAGGGCGTGGTTTACTGGGTTAAAATTAAATTATTTCAAATGAACTAATTCATAACAATGACAAATGTTAATTTTAAAAGTAATGAACTTTGCTTCATAAAATGAGATGATGAAATTTGTGATTTATTCTCAGATTTGATGAACATTTTTATGTTCTCTCTAATAAAACAAATCAACAAGGGAAACCGCATGGACATTTGGGAAAACTTGAACATCCATAAATTTAACAGTCATAAATCACTTATCGAACAAATCAATACACAACAAGATCTCACATTCAATATATTAAACAAAACCATACACATTCCTAGAGAAGATCTAACACGAAGAAGATCACCTGATGCAGAACAAATACAGGCAAATTCACCTAAAGAACCTGAAATACCTGAGTTAAGATGCTCTGACCGTATAAAGAGACAGACAACAGGATGACCAGTTCAGTTTGAGGAGTGCCAGAAGATGACAGTACTAACAACTGTCGAAAGCGCTCCATCCAAGCTTCAAATCCTTTTTGTAGAATTTAATATTGAAATACTCAAGATAAAGGAAAATTAGTTGCATCAATCAATATATATATATATATATATATATATATATATATATATATATATATATATACATACATATACAAACACAAAAATAATTTAAAAAAATGTATAGAGAGAAATGAGTAATTAATATGATTAAAAAGTATCGTCATAAAATTCTTGCAAACTATAATAGGGTCTCTCGCTAAGAAAATCCTTTGTAGATTTTCGAAATTCAGTACAGATTACTACGCATTTCAGGTAGTTTGGAAGATGGTTATACATTTTGAGACCATTATATGCAATATAGAATTTTCAATTAAAGTAGTGTTAGGTTTAACAGTCCAAAAAATAAATAAATATTCATATGTATGTTCTAAACATGAATTGAATAGTAAATTTTTCATAGTTAATTACCATTGATTAGAATGAGATATAACCTCAATCGTTTATTAAATTATATTCATTTATTATATTTAATTAAATTTCTTTCATTACCATCTATATTTGATTCATATTTCACTCGGAAATAAATTTGAAATTCATATTTATTTTAAATTTCTTTTATTACAGTTTGAATCTACCGCTACTCTTTATTAGAGTTTGTATACTAACCTGTCTATTAATTCATTTTTTTTCCAGTTACTTTTAAATTACGGCATGCAAGCCAACGTTTCAATGTTACAACATTGTTATCCTTTACAGTTGCAAATTTTAGTTTTGCTCCAGGAACATCTTCTGTTAAAAACATTCTTTTTTAATTGTACTCTACCTGTGACTTTACCATATGTTCATATGAGGATAAGGCAGTGTTTGTCCCTACCGAACTACTAGCGCTGCTAGTAGGTTTGTTCTGGTTCTAACATCCGAAACTGTTTGGAAACTGCGCAAGACATGATGCGTACAAATAAAAAATCTCAAACAGTCCGAAATAGTCTCGGACTTTTGGTTAAACCAGAACGCTTTTGAGGAGACCACTGTGCCACCTATAGTATATATGATGAGATGGAGACGAGAAAATACTATTGATCATGTCTATTTTATGTAGCGTATCCTTATAGTCAATTCAAATGTCCCTCAATCATCAATTATTCAAATCAAATAAATGAAAAAACATCCTAGCAAATATCCCAAACAAATTTCCACATGAATGCGCATGAGCAACGGGAAGAATTCTCAACAGTTCATCCTCGAGAGCAAGAACGACTCGGGACGGTTCAAAACAGTTTAGGATTATTTCGCGGTCGAAACCAGAACAGAGGATTCATCAGTCCGAAATTGTCCTCAATAAACCAGAACGCTCTATATCAACTGCGCATGATCCTGACGTCCTAGAACCTGAATTTCGTTAAACCAGAACAAACCTACCGTGCGTTCCACTAAGCGTTCACAACGCCTAAAATACTCATTCAGGCGTTCCACATGGCGACCGCGATCGTTGTGGTCGCGGCGAAAACGTCATTAATGACGTCATTACTTATGCTCACGCCTAGCTCACGACGACCCATCTCAAGAGGTGGGTGGATGTGAGCGTTTTGAGAAACTGAGCGCAATTTTTAAAACTAAAAGCAGCAAACATGGCGACAACAACAATATCGTTCTATTGTGCCGAACGAGATACTGTTGTGGATTTCAAACTTTCTCCTGCAGATGCTGAACGTTCGTTAAATAAAAAAAGGGTTTAATTTTATACTTGTGAATTATGATATATAATACTAAAATGGTTAATTTAAAAAAAAACTAACCTTTAAGAATCTGTTGTGGCCATTTTCCAAAGAGCTATCATCAATTGATGACGGGAAGGAATTGTAGGACATCCGGGAACACGTCGGACTAAATCTTCTTATATCAGCTCATGTAAATAATTTAATGTACATCTTAAAAGTCTAAAGAGATCAATAAAGAATTCCATGAGTAAAATTTTCAAAATCTATAGTGTATTAAGTGATAAAAAATAATTTACCTGAAATGACTTTTAAATTCTTCATCTGAATAACGAGTAATTACATTATCGTAATCAATAATACGTTGTCTAAATTTTCGTTTTTCACGATTATATTTTTGTAAAATTGTATTCCATTCTTCATCTGAGCTGGACGAACTAGTACTTTGTGGAGCATTATTTCGACGCACCAACAAATTTCCAACTGCCGCCGTAAAAGGCATTTTTATTATATACGAACATAAATTAGTTAAATACTCCTCTAAAATTAAAGTATATGCATAATTTTTGTTTAAATATCATGTTAACCATCAACTTTTTTTTGTTTTTTTAAACGCGCCATGTGTATTATTTAAATGAACGCTCAAAACGCTCCAAAATCCATTCCACTTTAATTAATGATTGTGACGCCCAGAACCAAGTGGAACGGAAAAAACCGTGGTCGTGAGCGTAGTCGTTGTGAGTGCTTAGTGGAACGCACTGCTAGCTAGTGAGTGATTTTTCGTACTTCAGAAAAAAGGTGCATTGTAAATAAATTTGCACAATAAGCAGAAGTTCATAAAAGTAAACGTTTTTATTTTATAAAATATCTTTATATTTGAAAATATTCTCTTTGACAAATTATTCGAAAGTGTAGGTACATTTAAAAGATAACCTAAAAGTTATTTTTCAATATGTCTCGAAAAGTAGATTGGGCCAAATATGTCTCTGATGCACAAAGAATATCCACTCAGGTTAGTAAATGGTACCTAAAATCTATTTATTTTTTTCAAAATTGGCATTAATCTTTTGTTGCTAGATACAAGCAGTTGAAATTTCAAGCAATGATCAACCTAATGAAAGAAAATCAGATAAAGATGATGATGCTCCAGAAGAATTCATCCCTGCAGAGGCCAGTCTCCTATCAAAAATCATTCGCAAAGGATTGATAGAGAGCAAAAATGATATCGAAGTACAAAGAAAAGATCCAAAATCTCCGCTATACTCAGTGAAGTCATTTGAGGCTCTCAATTTGAATCCCAATCTCCTTAAAGGAGTGTATGAAATGGGATTCAACGCCCCTTCGAAAATTCAAGAGACTGCTCTACCAACTCTCCTTGCTGACCCCCCACAAAATTTGATAGCACAGTCTCAGTCAGGCACAGGCAAAACAGCAGCATTTGTCCTTGCCATGCTTAGCCGAGTTGATATTAATAAAAAGCATCCCCAGGTACTGTACCTTTCTCCAACATATGAGTTAGCAATTCAAACGGGAGAGGTTGCTGCTCATTTGGCAAAATTTTGCCCCGAAATTGAAATGAAATTCGCAGTTCGAGGGGAGGAAGTGCCTAGAAATACAAAATTGACGGAGCATATCATAATTGGTATGCCTGGTAAAGTTCTGGATTGGGCGTTCAAGTTCAGAGTTTTCGATTTGAAGAAAATTGATGTTTTTGTATTGGATGAGGCCGACGTGATGATTGCCACCCAGGATCATCAAGACCAGTGCATGAAAATACACAAAAATTTGAGTCCTTCTTGTCAAATGATGTTTTTTTCTGCAACCTATGATCAAGAGGTCATGGATTTTGCAGAGCATATTGTCAAAAATCCTATTACCATTAGATTGAAAAGAGAGAAGGAAATCCTAGATAACATAGCACAGTACTACGTGAGGTGTCAAACACACCAAGATAAATACAATGCCCTTACAAATATTTATGGTACAGTGGGGGTTGGTCAGGCTATTATTTTTTGTCACACTCGAAAAACTGCATCTTGGCTATCTGAAAAAATGTCGAAAGATGGTCATGCTGTTGCAGTTCTATCTGGTGATTTAACAGTTGAACAGCGAATTAATGTCCTTGACAGGTTTAGACAAGGCAAAGAAAAAGTACTCATTACCACAAATGTTCTCTCAAGGGGAATTGATGTAGAACAAGTTACTATTGTTGTCAATTTTGACCTGCCTGTGGATCTAAAAGGAAAAGCAGACTGTGAAACATATCTGCATCATATAGGGCGTACTGGTAGATTTGGAAAAAAAGGCATCGCTATCAATCTCGTAGATTCAGATCATGCTATGGAGATATGTAAGGCTATAGAAAACCATTTCGACAAAAAAATACGTTATTTAAATTCAGAAGACTCAAAAGAAATAGAGAAGATTTGAAGAATAGAAAAAATAATCTCTAAATATTCATAAAACACCTAGGAATGAGTTAGTTACTCGTTGACTGTGAACTATGCCTTGTATTCCACCAAATGCCTTACCCCCTGGTTGAGTGCTCTGATATAGAATTATTTCCACAGGGTAATTGTACAAAAGGTGTCATTTCCTTAGAAACTTTATTTTTCAAGAAAATACCAAATTATACTTTTTGACGTCTATTGACCTTTTTTTGACAATCAACAACTACAACTTTTTTGTATGAACATATCTCATTCATAGATAACTAAATGGAACAAAAAAAAATTACTGAATGATGAACAAAATATGTAATCTGTAACATTCTCCCCTCCGTGAAAGTTCTTAAGAATTTTCACCAAATTCAACATCCACCCTACAGATTTTGGTTACAGGACGTTTGAAGACCCCTGTAGATGTTTTCACTTCGACTACTCTCGTAATATTATCCTTTCCTGGAAATACTGCCGTGATTCTACCCAGTGGCCAAGTATTTCTCGGAAGGTGGCCATCTGCAACAACGACTACATCTCCAACCGCAACAGGTTCATCAACCTTGATCCATTTTGCACGCTTCGATAAAGTCGGTAAATATTCCTTAACTCATCTCAACCAAAATATCTCTGCCAGCCTTTGAGACTTCTTCCACTGCTTTCTTAGGTTTTGTTCTTCGAATTTTGTTGGAAATGGATTTTCTGAGGGCGAACTAATCAGTAGATGATTTGGCGTTAAACACTGAGGATCGGAGGGATCTGCTGAAACATGAGTTAATGGTCTACTATTTACTGCCTACTTAGCTTCCGCGAACAATGTTGATAAAATTTCATCCTTAGGAGATTCTATCTTTGAAGTAACCCCCAAAATTTTCTTGACCGAGCCTATTAACCTTTCCCAGCATCCACCCATATGTGGAGTACTAGGTGGAATGAAGTGCCATTCTATCTCCATCTCTGTCATTCTTCGAGTTAGCTCCTGGTGATCAAGTTCACGGTACAATTTCAAAAGTTTTTCATTCGCTCCCTTGAAATGTGTGCCATTCTCTGAATAAAGGCGTCTGATTGGACCCTAGCGTGATATCATCCTCCTTATAGCCATTATTATACCATCAGCAGTGAGGGAGTGTGCGATTTCCAAGTGAATTGCACGAAATGTCATACAAGTGAAAAGAACTCCCCACCGTTTCAACCATTCTAACTATCTATGGAAGATTGTTTTTGAAATCTTATCGTCCCATCCGATGCCACTTCGCCAGATTGCCTGTAGAATGATTTTTCCCTTAATAGACAAGAATGTGAGAAAGCCTAAGGGATCAAAAATCGACATAACCAACTGCAAAACTTTTTTGTAGGAATCACCGTACCGTCAGTTATTTCTTTGGGAACCATATGATAAACGACTTTAAATGTAAACGAATCAGATTTCACATCCCACCATACTCCTAAAATGCGGTCCAACGATGACTTATTGAAATATTTTTCGACATGTTCGTTTCCGTATTTTGAGTTAACCAAAGGTGAATTTGAAGACCAATTCACAATATCGAAACCACCATTTTTATGGAGTTCAATTATTCTTTGCTCTGTATCACAACAATCCAGATAGTCATCAACATAGAAATTTCTCCCGACGTCTTTAATCAATTCAGGATATTTCGATTGCTTAGCATTTAAATTTTTAACATATTGTGCAGAACATGGAGAACAAGAAGCACCGAACATCATCACCTGTAACTCGTATTCATCTATTTGCCTATGTTGCTCGCCATTCCGCCAAAGAAACCGCTGTGCACATCTATCCTCCTTGCGAATTTTTACCCTATGGAACATCTCGGTTATATCCCCTAAGAAACTCCATTTCGATCGACGAAAGCGCATCAGAACACCTGGTAATAAAGTCAGATAATCCGGACCTTGCAGAAGGTTTTCATTTACGCTGGTACCATTACTCTTAGCGGCAGCGTCAAAAACAAGTCTCAACTTATTGGGCTTATTAGGATTTACGACACCAAAATGTGGAAGATACCATGTGCGAGAATTTTGTTCAATCGCCTTGGAAGTTTCTAATTTTCGAATGTACCCCTTTTTTAAGTAGTCACTGATTTTGTTGCCGTACTGATCAAAATATGATTTATCCCTCAACATTTTTTTCTCAATACAATACAACCTTCTTTCTGGTAAAGTTACATTGTCATTTTTCCAAATCAACCCTGTCTCATATCTAGACGATTCAGTTCGTCATTGTTATCGCAGGAACAAATGTGGAAGCTATATATATTTTGATCAGATTCTGAAGTGTTACTATGGATAACCCATCCTAAATTAGTTTTAGTAGCAATTGGACTATGTTCAGAACCCTGATAAACTTTTCTTGCTACTGTTAAATGGATATTGTCCTGACCTATGAGAACAGTAGGATTTGCATCTACCATATCTTGAATATTTAGTCCCTGAAGATGTACATAACCTTTGAAATTATCCATCTCGATGGTTTGAGAAGGTAAAGACAAATTTGTAACTGTTCTCAAACCACTCATTTGGAAGATTCTTGCCCCTTCATGAACTCCAGAAATTTTCATATTGATACATTTTGAACCTTCATCATATGCATGCATGCATAAAGGTTTGGTTTCCCCTGATAATCCTAGTTGTTCTGCGATCTGACTTTCTATCAAAGATATGGTTGACCCCTCATCGAACAGAGCATAAGTATTCATATACCCTTTTGGGCCATAAATTTTGATAGGAGCTATCCTGAGAAGAACTTTAGAATTATTGTTGGTGAGACAAACTATTTGAACACTTTCATCAATTTTTTCAGTATGAGAAAGTTCATTAGAAACTTTACTTTTATGCAGAAGGGTATGGTGGCGTAATTTGCATCCTTCAAAGCCGCAGCGTTGTTTTGATCTACAAAACCTCTTTGAATGACCAGTTTTCAAACAACAGAAGCAAATTTTGGTTTTGTATAATTTTGACCAACGAATATCTATGCTATCATTTTTCAATATGGAACAATTGTAAATTTCATGATCAGTTTTATTACAGTAAAGACATTTAGGGTCATCCTTTGCTTGATTTGTAGCAACCAAGATATTTTCCGATCTTGAATTATTAAATTTTTTCTGATGGTGAGTGGTAATAGGGAATGTTCTTTGACTTACATAACATGCAGCTGAAGATAATTCATTTGCCCAGATTCCAAAATCTTTCAAATTCACCTTACCCCCTTTTAGCACCATCTTCTGTCCCCATTGTAATTTCAGACTATTGGGTAATTTTCCTACCAACTGCTCCAGTGGAAACAGATTATTCAAATGATTACTTGCCTCAAATTGCTCCAACGTAGCCACCAGGTTATTGACGTGACATGAAAATTTAACAAAATTATTAAAATCGCCATCTCTAACAAATTGCAAATTCTGAGTTTTGTTTATCAAAGAACCAATGACGTATTCTGGACGACCAAAACGCATTTCTAATGTTTCAATAACATGAATAATATTTTTAGGGTGCAATAATAAACTCCTTACCGCTTCAAGAGCTTCTCCTTTCAGGCACCTCTGTAACATTAGCATCATCTGAGTATTGATACATAACAGTTTTTTTGTTAAATTGGCTGATGAATAACGGCCAGTCTTCTGGTTTGCCATCAAAAAAAGGTAGTTCCTTAGCAATTGCATGATTAATTGAACAATTTTCCCTCGAACCACTTCTAATGGCATCGGCAACAAGATGACATAATTTAGAAATGTCATTTTCCTGTGACACATTTGTGTTTTGATTTTTCGTTATTTCTGGTGAAAAAGTAACAGAATGCACTTCACACTTATCGACCCATTCTTGTACTCCTCTGAACATGCTTTCTTTATCTGTACTCTCTGCAAGCGATTTTTTCGAACTGATATCTCTTGTAGAGCATAACTCTTCCTCTTCAATTCTAGTTTCCGCTAACTGTTTCTGAAGATCCAGAATCCTCATTTGATTTTCGAATTCCTGCTTTTTCATTTCCCTCATTAGCTCAGTCCTCGCGACCTCAGTCTCCAACGCCAAACGCTTCCTTTCAATTTCTACCCTCTTTGAAGATACCTTAGATTCATTTGATTTCCTTGCCGATTTTCTAGTAGAATCTGATACTTTTGATGGATACCTGATCGATCCTAGATCTGTTCCATCCCTATTGCCAGTTCTATTAGACTGTACATGATTTCAAGAAAAATTTAGTTTTAATGTCTTCTGCATGTTGATGGACAACAAATTGAGGTACGTGATATACGAGAAGTCATTAACATCCAGAAGCTACCTGAATATTTTGGAGAATACTGTAGACAGTTTCGTGGATAATCTGCCACTCGAAGATTATCGAAACTGTTGGTACCAACTAGACGGAGCTCCTGCACATTGCACAAGAGAAGTGAGCGCAGAACTGGATAGACTATTTGACGATCGGTGGATGAGGCGCTTGGGACCATGGAATTGGCCAGCGAGATCACCCGATCTTAATCCATTAGATTTTTATTTGTGGGGAATGTTTAAAGAAAAAGTTTACAAAATACCCGTGCGTTCGAGAGATGAATTGTTAGAAAGGATTGCCCAAACATTTGAAGATTTGGATCCCAATGAAATCAGATCTGCCACCACGAAAGCAGTCAACACCCGCATTTTAAAGTGCTTGGAAGTGAACGGCCAGCGATTCGAACATATTTTGAAATATTCCACATGATTGTTTTACTTTTTTTATAATTATTCATATCAATATTTCCAATATCAAGTTTCTTGGTGCTTTTTTAAAGTTTATCCAAACATATTGAAATTGTTCTGAATTCGTATAAATTTCTTGAGGTTCATTGGCGGTAGATTCGGATACATTTCATTGAACTTTCTACATGTTCTGCTGATAATTTTGTCACACTGTCCAAAAATAATAAACAAATTCATAAGAACTTCGTTTGAATAGTTTTGTTCTATCGTTTTGAAGGTATTTGCAACTTCTGAAGTGACGAAAATGTCGATATTATTAGGAGAATGTCACAACGCTACTGTCAAATAGTAATCATGGCCTGCTTACCAAATACCGAATGGAAATACCATTCTGAAGGGACATTTTCACAAATAAATGTTCATAAGTCCGAAACTTGACTAGTTAGGTATAGGTATGATATACATAGAAAGAAAGCAAATTTCAGCAGCTTTCCGAATTTTCAATAATATACAGGGTGTTCCATTTAAAATAATCAAATTTCAGCAACTTTTTCAAGCAAACGAAAAAACTGTATTTTTTTACCACCCTGTATTGAAGTAACGGAGATTAGGCTGACGTGTGGGAAGTGTCCAAGTATCACCTAACTCCAAACCAAATTTCGATATCATAGTACTTCTTAACTAAAAGATATCGGCATTTTTAGAAGTCATGATTTTCGAAGAAAAAAATTGAAATTAATTTTTATTTCGAAAACGGTAACAGATAGGTATAGGGAAATATCAAGAAAAGTTGTCGGGCAATTGTTGGAGATTCCAAAAATAATATTATATACAGAGTGTTCCATTTGAAAAATCAAAGTTGCTACTGCTTTCTAATAGAAGCGGCAACACCGCATTGTCGAAAATATTTTAGTTGGCTAGAGAATGTCCGAATATGCCCTCCATTAAATTTTCAAAGTGATCCGTTGTCTGGTTCACCAGAAACGTCTAATGTGCCATCCACCGTGAATCAGCCTGTATACTGAATGATAAACAAAATATGTAATCTGTAACAAAAGGGATCTTCAACCTATCGTTAGGCACTTCAGCGGGATTGATATCTAACTGCCTGCGTGACTCTTGTGTGTGATATTTGAAATGTTTAAAGGCTACATCAATCAGCAGTAGAGTTACTTAAAATTAGCTGCATCTTAGTGGCCTTCATCTCAACAGAAGTTTCTAAATTCAAAGGACGATAGAATTAATTTGCAAGGTACTGTTCACCTCTTATTTTCTCATTCATCTTTTTTTTTACACTTGATTTACTGTGGCTCAACAGTCAAACATTTCTTTGAATATTTTCAGATTTCCTCAATATGTGAATGCAGAACTCTAGAAAAGTGCTCCACTAAAGAATATGGACAGATATAAAGTAATACATTAACTATATAAGAAAACTTAACAAAATGTCTAAGGATCCAACACAACGTTAGTCCCGGCGCCGGCGTTTCTATTTTTTTTCTTGAATAGTTTAAATTATAGTATTGTAATATATACGATTTCTTTGTTATCATTGTTCAAATGATATTATTGCACCTTCAAATACTCGTACGTTCTGTGCTGTGGAAAAATGTGGCAAAACTCCAAAAATATTCGCCCCCATATTCTTCAAAATTGAGATGGATAGGTATTTTGGAGCGCGATTTTACGATACCGTACCGTCGTGTTATTTAGCAATAAACCAGTCTTTCTGAAAGTCGGCACTGGAGGCCTATTCGAGGGCAGTAAAGGGCACAGAGAAGATTGGGGGGCGTTGAAGCGATTTAGAGGTGCGATGGCAGATTTAAAAATGTTTTTTTTTCTTTTAACACAAACTTTACCGCTCCTTTACGGTTAACGCGCGTTTCCTCGTGTAACGCCATCTAGGGGACCAGATAGCAACTATTTCCTGTCCGATAGTTGTCAAACTGTACAATAGATGGCGGTAAGCTTCAATACGAAGCGAGAAGTTTCTAGTCTCCATTCTCGAAAGTACTAGGCCCGCCCGCTGCCTCATATAAAAGCGCGCGCACCATCCATCCAGTAATGTGACGTTAGCTGTCAAACTGACATAAAGAATATTTTTCGCTGCGATAATATCGAAATTTTTTCGACAAATACGACTATTTCTGGTGGATGATCAGCCATTCACCAGTAGTTAAATCTCTCCTATTAGTGAGTGCGTTGGCTGTAGTGCGCAAGGACCCTCCACACTTCTGGTGAGTGCGTTCAAACCATCACTTTCACGGAACTGTTCATTGGGATATCAAAGGGTGTGAGTTTTTCATCAGCAGTATGGAGGAACTGCTTGACAGTCTGATAGCCAGGGACAGGGGTGAAGTAATTACCTTCATGGGTTTATTGCTTGATCGCCTGGGCCTGAGACCATCAGAGCTGCTAAGGGGCAGCCCCGTGGCGGCAGTTCGGGAGCCCTCCGCCAGGGGCCAGGGAGCTTCTCGAGCGTCCGTCACGGAATTATCATCCAGACATACTCCCGTCGGCACCACTCTATCTGCTCAGTCAGAGACAAACAACGACGAACATACGATCAAGTCGCAAGAAACGGCCAACAAAAAGCTTCGCCTTCCAGAAGAGTTTTCTCCTCTTCCATCTAAACCAGTCGCTTCAGTAAACAAAAATATCGGCACCAAGCCCAAAAAAGTGGCTAAAAAGATGTCAAAGCTCCGGGACGAAGCCAAGAACAACACTTCAGAGTCAAAACTCTCAACAACAGAGTCTTCCGTCGAAGGTGACCATGAAATGTCGGTTGACGACAATAGGTCTGAAAAATCGATTTCGACTATACAGGGTAGCACAAAACAGCCATCCCAAAATCTAAATCATGTTGAAAACCCCAGCGATCAGCGTGTTGAGTTGTCCCAAAGCACCAGAAAAACACGCGTTCCCCCAATTGTTGTTCGCCAGAAGGACAAGTGGGTTCAATTCACAAAGCTGGCTGCCTTCCATAAGGTAAACTTTCCAAGGCAGTAAACATGGCTGACGGCATCAAGGTTCAGCCTTCTTCGGCCGAGGACTACAGGAGTATGTCCAAACTATTGGTGAGGGAAAAAATCCCCCACAACACGTATACCTTACCTGAAGACAGGCAAATCAGAGCTGTCTTCAGAGGAGTCCCGGAACATCTAGAGACCGCTGACATCGAGGACGCCTCAGTTGAAAAAGGTTTCCAACTATCATGCGTCATCAGCATGATGCGAGGAAATCAACCGCTCCCATTGGTTTTGGTTGAAGTGAACCAAAATCAGAAGCATATTTATGACGTCCGGGATCTCCTTAACGTTAAGGGGAAACCCCAATACCAAAAGACACTGGTAGGGCAGTATCACCGATGTCAGCGGTTCGGACATAGCTAACGGAACTGCCTAGCTATTCCCATTTGCGTCAAATGCGCCGACAGACACCTTTCAGGTGAGTGCAAGAAGCCACGAGCAGATCCGCCCAATTGCAAGGGCGTGCATACTGCAAACTACCGCGGTTGTCCTGAGTTTCCCAAGGTTCGCAGGAGGACCAAAGTAGCTGCAAATGCACCCACACCTGGAAAGCGTCCTACCGGAGCATCTGGAAAACGCCCGGGAATGAGCTACGCAGGAGCGGTAACACCTTCACCAGGCCGACCGAGGCGCCCAGTAGTCCCCGCCCGTCGAAGACCAGATGAAGAAACTCTTCATTCAGTCCCCGTACTCGAAAAGATGTTTACGGTGAACACCAACGTGCTAATTGGAACCTCTTAATGGTTAGACAACCAACATTGCCTAGTTCTCTTAAGGTTGTATTTTGGAGTGGCAACAGTTTTTCAAATTAGAAATTAGATTTTGAGAATTTTCTAATACAGCATAAAATCGATGTTGCACTGGTGCAGGAAACCCATGCACAATGAACCTTTTGGTATTCCAAACTACCGTTTTTACCACAGAGAACGCGTTGGACGTGCTGGAGGAGGAGTTGGCATTTTGTCAAACGTAATCTTCCTCACGTACAATTTGGCATTGACTAGGATCAGTTACATGGCACGGAAGCCGTGGGCGTTCAGCTCCAGCTGAGAAGAGGTCGTCATAGACTAATCTCAGTTTAAAACACTCCGCGGTATCATACACTCCCAGAATCACTGGATGAACTGCTGACGTCGACAAATACCCCCACAATTGCTGCTGGTGACTTCAACGCCAAGCACAATCTGTGGAGCAGACTTACCAATGCGAACGGCCGAGCGCTCCATGCGCATGCTGACAGGCATGAGTATCGAGTGATGGGTTCAGATGAGCCCACGTTCTACCTTGGGGATGTAAGGCCTGACGTGCTTGATATCGCACTGCTCAGGAACGTTTCCATGTCCTGCGAAGTGTACACTTTGTCAGAACTTGACTCGTATCATAATCCAGTCATCCTGATGCTGGGTGATGATCCCCCTCCCCATGATTATCGCATGAGATCATCCACGGATTGGGAAGCCTTCAAGGTTCACCTAGTGGAGACACGTACAGACCGTGAGGCGTTTCAAACTCGCAACGGTTTCAACGAGGCAGTGGCAGATTTCGAATTGTC
Organism: Leptinotarsa decemlineata; assembly: GCF_025532065.1. Taxonomy (NCBI): domain Eukaryota; kingdom Metazoa; phylum Arthropoda; class Insecta; order Coleoptera; family Chrysomelidae; genus Leptinotarsa; species Leptinotarsa decemlineata. The sequence continues at coordinate 6,038,631 of NW_027412694.1, read as the reverse complement.
TGTGAACAACTAGGACACAGTGTCCTCTGTGGAGCTACAATGAGTTTCCTTCCAGGATAAAGAACCTTATCCGGGAGAGAAATCGACTCAGATGAATTTATCAGCGGACTCTCTATCCTGGAGACAAGGATGCGGCTAGCAGGACGGGCAACCAGGTTAAATAGGCTGACTATAGAAACGAGAGGTGGAGCGAGTGTTTGGAATCGCTCGTACCTGGGAATGACGAGTCCTGGCGAGTCATCCGCAGGCTCGAGAAGAGGAAAACCGCTCCCACCCCTCTTCACGGACAGCGCGGTATCTGCTACTCCGCCACCGAGAAGGCGTTGGCCTTTGCAGACACAATGGAAATTCAGTTTCAACTTAACGTGGATCCGGATGAGGATATTAACTGTTATATCCGGTTGGAACACCGGGTTCGGAGCATCCTTAGGGAAAATGATGACGACGTGATCCGTCAAGCTACGGAGGAAGAACTGAGGGGGTATATTAGGGCCTCCAAACCCAAGAAGGCTCCGGGAATTGATTCAATCAACAACAGGTTGTTGAAGCAGCTCCCGGAGAACTTCATCAGATACCTGCTGGACATTATCAACAGCTCAATCACTCTCAGATACTTCCCTCGAAGATGGAAGCATGCCGTATTTGTCATGATTCCAAAACAGGTCCAGAACCCGCTGTTTCCCCAGAATCATCGTCCGATTAGTCTGCTTTGCTCGACGGCTAAGTTGAGCAAAGCTCACGTGTTGTGCTGCAAAGGCTGACAGAAGAGGTTGAAGACCGAAATGTTCTGCCTGACGAACAATTCGGCTTCAGGAGGGCACACTTCACCGAGCTGAAGGCCCTGAGACTGGTCGAAAATTCCATCTCAGAGCTGAACAACAGGAAGACAGTCCATCTCGTCCTCCTGGATATTTCGAAAGCCTTCGACCGAGTCTGGCACGAAAGCCTGCTACACAAAATGCTCGATTTCGATCTGCCTCGGGTCTGGTCCGGTGGATTAGATCTTTTCTGAAAGGCAGAACATTTTAGGTCCGAGTTGAAGGGACCCTGCCTCCCGTCAAGAAAATCCAAGCTGGAGTGCCTAAGGGAGCTGTGCTGTCTCCACTACTGTACAGCCTTTACGTGAGCGACCTTCCTAGGTTCGATCACGTGAAGGTTTCCCTTTACGCCGATAATACGGCTCTCCCCGCTTCTTCCATGGGTCGGGCGTCGGCGGTCGTCTTCATGCAATGCGCATTGGATGACCTCGAACGCTGGTACCTTGACTGGAAGATTCGGGTGAAGAAGATTCGGGAAGAAAAAACTTAGGCGATAGACTTGGGAGACGTAAAGTCTCTCTAGACACAAGGGTCACGATTTCAGGCAGGCAGATCGAATAGCAAACGCGAGTCAAGTACCTAGGTCTTTGGGTAGACCGCCGACACACCTGGGCAAATCATATTGATTATATCAAGAGCAAAGTGCAGATGAGGATAGCTAAACTCTATTCTCTGATCAATAGAAATTCAAAACACAATCTTAAAAATAACATTTTACTATACAACACGATGTTCAAGCCTGTCTTCATGTATGCTTCAGGTGCTTGGGGACAAACCGCTCCGTCAAACCTCTCCATTTTAGAGAAGTTGCAAAACAAACTTCTCAGGATGCTGGTGAATGCTCAATGGTTCGTGCGGAATGAAGCCATCCGCAGAGATTTGAAGCTGTTAACTATACGGCAGTCCATTCAGTCGAAGAATCACAGAGTTTTCGAGTCAGCGGAAACTCATGATAACCCATTAGTTAGGGAAGCTGTAGATTACACTATAGACGACCCGACTCGATTCAGAAGGCCCCCTCGCTCAGTTGAGTGAAGGCCCCACGACGTCTGTTAAAATGAACAGTTTGTTCATAAAATACCCCAGTCAGGAAGGGGTATACAAGGCCAGAGCGGCATAGAGGTCATTGATCTTTATGTCGCCACCAAAACACCTTACGTTATGAACCATTCGTCCTCCTGACGAATCTTAGTTGAAAGAGTAAGGGAAAAAATTTGCAGCCTGATGAAAATGAAGATGACTATGATCCAGTAATGTCATTCGACGATATTACGAAAACAAGTGAATTTAGTTAGCGACTAGATAGGTAAAGTACTGTACATGCGGTGGTGAATACTGTGAGTGGTGGCATTAGCAATTTTAATACTCGATTCTTCACTTTGGCATGTTTGAAAAGAAAATTATGTCGGAAGCAAAAAAGAAGAAACGGCGCGGAATATATGAAAATATGCATTTATTGAAAATCCCACAAATCCATCTTTACCTATGTGCCTTCTTTGTCAAAAAACATTTTCGAATGTAGCTATGAAACCCTCAAGGCTACAAGATCATTTGAATAAAATAAATTCAGATAAAAAAGACAAAAGTGTGACTTATTTAAAAAAAAAACACTCAGCTGAGCCAACTGTGTCAAACATTTTTTCAGCGGTTTGTAAGAAATAACGACGACGGACTCCAAGCTTTCTACAATATCTCCTTGCTAATTGCTCAAACAGGTAAAACTCAGACTATTGGAGAGGATTTAATTTTACCGGCAATAAAAGAAGTAATAACTACTGTGCTCCATAAACCAGTGGCAGATATTATCCGACTAAATTCCTTTGAGCAATAGTTCTGTGCAAAGACGAATTGATGAGATGGCTAAAAACGTTGAAGAGTCATTGTGCAATCATCTGAAGCTTCTAAATTCTCAATTCAGTTATTTGAGTCCACTTTACCAACCAATGAAGCATTGTTGTTGTCATACGTGAGGTTTATTAAATATATCAAGAACTACTACGAGTATTTGCCAAAAATTTAGAGACGGATACAAAAGGAGAAACCATATATATATAAAACACTGGAAAAATGTTGTCATGAGAAAAAAATTCCACTGAAGAATATTATATCAGCTGCTACGGATGGTGCTACGGCTATGACAGAACGTCACAAAAGCTTCATAGCGTACTTAAAAAATAAAATTCCAGATGTGCTCGCTGTACATTGCGTCATTCATATGCAACATTTGGTTGCGAAAAATTTGAGTGAGCGCCTCTCTCAATCACTACAATGTATCATCAAAGCAGTCAATAAAATCCGAAACAGCTCTTTAAATGACACATTATTTAATCAGCTTTGTGTTGCTAATGATAAAGATTTAAACCGACTGCTATTTCACACATAAGAGCGTTGGTTATCAAGAGGTAACTGTCTGACTCGATTTTACAATCTATTTGACTCTGTAATGGAGTTCTTGGAAAACAAAGACAAAGAATTGCAAAACAACCTCATCACTTCAAAGAATGATATTGCGTACTTGACAGACCTGTATAAATTATTTAATGATGTCAATTTCCAATTTAAGGTGACGACTTGAATCTGATTAAAACAAAAAATGTCACTACTACTTTTGTAGCCAAATTGCTAATCTAGAATATAGAGGTTAGGTAAAACACATGTGAAACGCGTTGAATTTAAAAGTTGGTATGGAAATTGAATTTTGTCATCAATTACTACACTAATTTTGTGTGAGTGCTACCTTGAAAAACATCAGTGAGTCAAACTTTATATATAACTTCTATTGGTACTTTAGTTGCAAAACTTTTGCTTGCTTAGTCCTGTGTAGTCTAAACAGTAGATGAGGGACGAATCCCCCGATCCCCTGGAGGCCATTCTTCAGATGAAAACATGGCAACAGACAATTCAAACTTGATATTAAATAATCTTCTATCTCCTTCCTCACAAACATTCATAAAATCCTTACATCAACTATCTCCTGCACAGTCCCAGGCAACAGAAACATTATACTCAGAACTCAGTATCCTATCAGAACAATTCTAACATGAGCAAACTATGCTTGCACAAAAATAATGAATTGTACCGAAAGTTACAAAGGAAAATTACCTAAACCAACACTGATTTTGCACCTTTTTTTGTTATGGTTGAGAAAAAGCAAGGAACCTCATTGCATCCCATGGATTTGGGCAAAATATTTCACCTTGCAAATATTAAAAATGTAATAATCTTTACCAAAAAGGGTAATAACCGAATAGGAGTACAGTTTTCTAACCCATAGGATGCAATGAACTGTTAACTAATGCCACGATTATTTCAAAAGGCTATGCATCATACATACCCCAACACTTCATAACAATTAATGGTATTATTCGAGACGTGGACCTATCAATTAATCCAGAAGATGTTATTGAATTTAGTAAATCCTCTCTAAAAATCATTGAGGCTCATCGATTCAATAGAAAAACTACAATTGATGGAGAAGTAGCATATGTGCCATCCACAACTATGCTAGTTACTTTTCAAGGTAACACACTGCCACAGGATATAAATATTTTTAAATATTCTACACGAGTCGAGACATACATACCGCCTATCCGTCAATGTCAAAACTGCCTTCGTTTTGGCCACCCAGCCAAGAACTGTTGAAGCGCAGCACGATGTCCTCGTTGCGGAGAGAACCATAACAGTAACTGAACGGCTCCTATCAAATGCATCTTTTGTGATGGCCAACACTTAGCCAACAACAAGAAAAGCTGTAAGGAGTACGATAGGTAAGGCAAGCACATAAGAATAAATGTCCTACTACGAAGCAGTACAAGTGTATCCTCCATTGAAACGAAGAGCTGGTCCACAACCCTTCCATCGTAGCAGTCACAACTTTCCTTATATAGCTCATAATAAGACCAATCACAACAGCGGAATCTCTTACGCCAGAATAACAGCACAGACAAAACGCAGGAGACCGTCTCCAATAGAAAAGTCAGGATATGACAAAATAGCTCATCGAAACCTATTACTCCCTCAATAACACCATACGCCTGTAAATTTCCCAATCTACAATAACTCTTATTATCACAATACCATTTCCTTAGAAACTACATCTCCACTTGAGGTTAATATCTCAGATTCCTCCAAAGGAACTGCCAGTATTCCTGATACCAAACATCCCTTCTGAGATTAGAGATGAATCAAATCATACTTTTCAACAAAATCAAGTTATTAAAGACTTTTTCGGGAAACTTACATACAATAACAAAACTTATAAATATTAATAACAAATACAGTATTTATACTCTGTTAATTCATTATAATGTTTATGAAATTAAAACTAATATTACAACCATAACTGCCGCTGTCAACGTTGTCGATATAGAGCAATACAACCTACGTGACCCAAAATGGCGGCGTAGGGCACACAATCTGATTACTGTCATAAGAGCATCATTGGTTTTAGTGTCGTTCGCTATTGTGGAGTGTTTTTTCACATTTTTGGGGCTTTTGTGGTGCTTAAATTTAATCAAAATGGAAAGTGAATACTTGAAATTACTATTGCTGAACAGCAGAGACGTTGCTAAACGGTATGTTCGAAAAAATACACCATCATCTGTTTACATTTTTATCATTGTGTTACAAACATATTAATGAAGTTGAGATTGGTCAATGGTTTAGACCTTTTCTCATTGAATGTTTCTAATCTGGATTATTCAATTGATGGTGTTCCTCCAGCAGAAGGCTTGAAGAAAGAGCTTTGTAGTGTGTAGAGATAGACAAAATCAGAGAGGAAATCAAAGGGGAGATCAAAGATGAAATCGGAGCAGAAATGAAGAAAATGGAAAAAAAGTTAGGCAATGAAATCAAAGGCGGATTTGAGGCAGAAATCAGCAAGATGAAGGAAACAACACCAAATCGTTAATTCTGCCCACACCACAGAATATGTTACCGAAAACTCGATTTCGGAACTGAAAGATGGCAAAGGCAGTTCTGAAACAGGAAAGCTCTCCATGAAGCCGCCCCAGTTCGACGGAAAAACTCCTTGGGAAAATTACCGCCGACAATTCGAAGCTTCAGCTAGAGCGTATGGATAAAATGATGCTAGATACAGGTGTGACGAGAACCATTCTTGGGCCAACCTTTGCCAAAACACCGGCAAGAATTGAACCGTCAAGCTGGAAGCTACGCACAGTAACAGAGGAGCCAGCCACTGTACTTGGAGAACTACCAATTGAATTGGTGTTGGGCAGCACTAAATTGAAACATCCTGCATTCGTGGCGGACATCGAGGACGATACGATCATTGGAATGGACATAATGAATTCCAGAGGGTTCGAGCTGAATTTTCAAGACGGCGTCCTACGTGTCGGCAGAGAAGAGCTACGGTGTCCTACGTGTCGGCGGAGAAGAGCTGGTGCTTCATGGAAGAAGCGAAGAGACGATCAGAGGAGCAAATTGGACGAGGAATCGCACTGGGGAAGACCCTGTTGCGTGTTGATAAAGTTGTGCCAGTCAGGGTCATGAATGTCAACTACTTTCCCGTGACCTTGAAGAAAGGAACCATGCTGGGGCACTGTTCGTCCATTTCCTCTGTGATACGGCATGTACGCAGTTCTGTTAGCCAAGCCATCAACCTGCCTAAAGAGTTGGAGAAGTTGATTGAAATTTCCTTCAAGGACATACAACTCACCGATCAAAACTGAGGGAGTTAGTCAAGAAGAACCAGGAGATCTTCGATATTGGAGAAAGAAAAGGCGGCAGAACGAATGAGGTTCAGCGTAGAATCGAGAGAGGCAGACAAGATAGTCAGCGATATGGAAAAAGAAGGGTCATCGAACCTTCTGACAGCCCCTGGTCTTCCCCAGTCGTATTAGTGAAGAAGAAGGACGGCTCGACAAGGTTCTGCGTGGATTATCGCCAACTAAATAACATGACGAAGAAAGACAGCTACCCTCTTCCAAGAATCGACGACACCCTAGACACGCTAGCCGGCTCCACAATTTTCTCGACTTTGGATTTGAAGAGTGAATATTGGTAAGTTGAATTGGCCCCAGAAGATCAGGAAAAGACTGCTTTCACCATCGGCTCAGGATTGTGGCAGTTCACGGTTATACCATTCGGGCTTTGTAATGCTCCAGCGACCTTCGAGAGATTGATGGAGACGGTTCTCAAGGGGTTCTCATGGAAGAGTTCTGGATTGAAACTTAGTCCCAAGAAATGCCATCTGTTCCAGAAAGAAGTCCATTACCTTGGCCACGACGTCTCTGGGGAAGGAGTGGCAGTGGACGAACTAAAGATCAAAGCAGTTAAGGACTGGCCCATTCCAAAAGGCATACATGAGCTTCCTTGGTTTATGCACCTACTACCGCAGGTACGTGCTGGGGTTTGCCAACATCGCCAAACCACTGACCCGACTCATAGAAGGGCGGATGTAGTTCCAGTGGTCTGAGGAATGCCAAGACTCATTCAAGACGTTGAAAAGAGCTTTGATCAATGTTCATATTTTGAACTATCCCCTACCTGACGGAAAGTTCATTTTAAATACGGACGCCAGCAACGTGGGACTTGGAACAGTCCTTTCTCAGATCCAGGATGGGCAGGAGAAAGTTATTGGCTACTTCATACATGAAAGACGATGTAAAGAAACGTACGACGTGTACGACAACAATGTATAGCTCCTACATATAAATCATAATTCTAGTAGAATTAAACAAAGACCTGAGTTGGAAAACCTATCAAAATGTATACAAAGTATTGAGCAATCCAATCATCGTTAAATCAAATTGAAATTATAAAGAGTTATAGAACAATTGATAAAAACAAATTCGTGTAAACCTAAAATTCAGTCCATCCAGTGCCAAAAAACTGAAAACTGTTCGTGATAATGCCCTTATCAGGAGTAGAAGTAAACCGATATCATAAATACCAGTAGCACGCATCGACAAATTGATATGGAAGATTCTGAAGTGTCTATAAAAGATGTGTACCTGCTTCTAAAAAATGTGAATGAAAATTTGAACAAAAGAATCACTATTCTGGAAGAAGTAACACAGAATTCGTTAATAGCTGTCCAAGAAAAAGTGAAAGTAATTAACAACAAAGTTGAAATAGTTGAAAACGAAAACATAATACTGAAAAATAAAGTTTGCAAACTTGAAAAATTATTAAAACAAAACAACTTAGTCATCTATGGCATCGAAGAATCACCAGAAGAAAATCAGGGAACGCTTATAGAAGAATTCAACAAACTAGCAACAACAAAACTGGATGTGCATTTAAGTAAACAAGAAATTTGTAATATTTTTAGATTAGGAAAGAAACCTAGATATAGCAGACCTATACTATTATCGCTTAGTAGCCAGATGAGAAGACAGGAAATACTGAGAAGCCAATCGACATTAAAATGAACAAAAGTTATTATAACTGAAGACCTAACTGAAGAGGGACTGAAAGAAAGAAAAACTTTAGTAATAGGCCTTAAAGAAGCTAGATCTGCCAACAAGCTAGCAATTATACGGAAAAATAAACTGATAGTGGAAGGTGAAGTGTATACAGCATCAGACATAAAGAAAGACTTGGAAGTAAATGAGAAGAATAGTAATATATCTCCAACCCCAAAAAGGAGAGTCGTAAGTGAACCCCCAACACCATCTCCAAGGGAAGTAGAAATAGAAATAGAAGAGAATATATCCAATGACACACATAAAACAGAAATTGTCAACCACCTACCTATAGGAACACAGATCAAAGGCGTAAAGAAAATACTACAGAAAACCTCAAGAAAGGCATCCATCAACAATTCAGAGAACCCAAAAAAAAACTTAGATCAAGGAAAAACTAAGAGAGCTAAGAGGTCAAAAAAAACAAGACAAGGTGACTAATAAATCTATTTTATCATATTCACATCAATTTGTATTTTTTTTTAATCTCAATTTGAATTTAGACATATCAATATAATATACATCAAGTTACTAATTTATAGACTCGATGCTCACATTTTTTAAGTTACATAAATAAATCTGTATACAAGATGGACCCATATATCAGGGATTACAAAAATTATCCAATTATCGCAAAAATCCTTCATGATCCAACTGAACTAAAATTCAAAGAATTCGGTGGATTAACGTGTATTCACTTGAATATACGTAGTGTAACAAAAAACTTTGATGAATTTTTGATATTTATGGATCAGTTTGAACAAAAATCAGATCTAATCATATTGTCTGAAACCTACAAAATAGATGACCTCACTATAGTGAATGTAATTGGATATAAGGCATATTATAACGAAGGCAACCTGCATAAGAATGATGGTGTGTTAGTGTATGTTAAAGAAAATCTAGATCATCAATATCTAGTAAAAAATATTGGTGAAATTTAAGTACTGGAAGTGAATCTAAAGATAGAAAAACGAAACATTTCTCTTACTGCTATATACAGGTCCCCCAGCACGTGCTCCAAACAATTTAATGACAACCTCTCAAGGTATATCAAACAGAAAAATGCTATGGATATTAATCTCATCATCGGAGACATCAACATAAACCTACTGTCAGACTGCGATTTTGTTGAGGAGTACAAAAACATACTGAAGACTATAACATCATATGTCAACCAATGCACCAGACCGCATAGTAATACATGCCTAGATCATATTTTTATAAAAACCAAAAATAGCATTAAAATAAAGTCATACATATTCGAAACAAGCATCACAGATCATTATACAATTGCCGTAACACTGAACCTGAAAAGGGATAAATACTGCCACAAAGGAAAAACAAAAAAATATATAAATTACGAAAAACTGAGAAATGATCTTCAATTTGAAACTTGGAATGAAATGTATTTATTAAAAAATGCGAAGGAAATAGCTAACGTTTTCATGAACGAATTGAATAAAGCGATAGAGAAGGAAACGTTTACAATTAAAATCAAAAATAAAAACACTGGAAAGAAAAAATGGATAACGCCTGAACTTATCGGAAAAATCAAGGAGAAAAATAAGAAATATAAAGAAATGATGAATAATCCAAATGATACAATAATAAAGGGACAATATTCATCACTCAAAAAGAACTTAGAGAAGTTGTTGAAGTTGGCAAAGAAAAACTATTCCCAAAAATTAATTAATGATTCTAAAGCACTCTGGGAATGTGTACATGAAATGTGCAATAAAACCAAATCAGAAACGGTAATACCGAATATTAAATTAACCAATGGTACACTTACAAAAAACACACTGGAAAAATGCAATGCATTCAACGAATATTATACAAATCTTGGTCAAACTTATGCAAGCAAAATTGTTGAACCCATCAATTATAAAGAAAGAACAAATAAGTTATAGTCTATTTCAAAAGAGTGTAGAGTAATAAAATCTCATTAAGTATTCAAAAGCGCTACAGGGTGATCCGTCAATAAATTCTGTCACTTCCCTAGTCCGCATTGCAAAATTATGTCGTTTCATAAAGAGCAGGTAGGTATCACCCTGTTTTAAGGGATTTGTCCATTGTTATCGACGGATAAATACTGAGCCAGAGGCGCGCTAGTGGGATAATTGCCAAAAGAATATGCATTCATAAAAATTATATTAAAGGAAATAAAAATTTAATACAGCAGAACAGTGTTATTAAAAAAATATAAAATGTAACAATAAAATATATACGAACCGAAATCGGGAAATACTCACAAACACACACGAACGAACTTTACGTATTGAAACACTTGTGGGGACTTTAAATCAATTTATTCACAAAAACGACAAGAACTTTACTGGATACGTTATTACAATTTGACACTTGAACAATACTAAAACTGTGAACTTCCCTTAACGTTTAACAATACTCTATTTATACCCTAATTGAATGTTCTAGAGATTACTAGGTACAATTTTCGAGAACCTTCCGAGAAAATAATTATTCAGACTACCCTTAATTCTAAACCCTAACCTAAGCAAAAGTGTCACTGTCACTGATACACTGGTCTCTGTCCAGATTGCTTATCCCGCTACAGTATATTTACAATTCAATTAAATTATTCTACATCAGTATAGTCTTCATCCGAAGAACTGTCATCATCCCCTGGTGTTATAATTATAGGGTCAACCACCTGATCGACCAAGTTGTCCAGTTCCCACATTTTATCTTCCTCTTTTAAAACATGCTGGATTGCTTTTTGCCAGTTTTCTGATGTGATTTCCATAATGGCTTGATCAAACAATACCTTGACATCTTTCATTTTAAATGTGGTATTGTGCCTTGCAACATATCCTTTAACTTGTGCCCATATAAGTTCTATAGGATTTAATTCGCAATGATATGGCGGTAGGCGCAGCACAGTTACTTTATACTTTTCTGCTACATCTTCTACGGCATATTTCATGAAGCGAGATTTATGTTGTTTTACTATGGCTAGTAGTTCCTTCTTTACTGAATTTGTCTCAAACTGAATACCTTTATTTGACAGCCAGTTAATAATTTCTTGCTTTCTCCAAGCTGAAGTTGGTACCTTCTCTAAGCGCCTTGAATGGTAGCTTGCATTATCCATAACCACGACCGAATCAGCTGAAAGAAATTTTAACATTTCCCCGAAGTAGTCTTCGAAGACATTCGAATTCATGTCCTCATGATAATCTCCCGTCCGGCACGACTCAAAGCTTAACAAACCTTCTTTTAAAAATCCGTCTTCGCTTCCAATGTGAGCAATTATAAGCCTCTTCCCTTTTCCCGAAGGCACTTTAATACCCGTCGAAAGGCCTTCTATGAAAGCTTGGCGAGAACTTGTTATATTTTTATCTTGCCACATTTTTTTGACTATATAACCTTCATTTATCCACGTCTCATCAAGATAAAAAATTTTCTTTTGCTCTCTGCGGTACTGCTTTATAGTTGTCAAATATTTTCGTCTCCAGCAAACAATTTCATCACTTTCCAGTAATAGTGCCTTTCGATTGTGCTTTTCCCAGGCAAAATTCATACTTTTTAAAGTTTTCCATAAAAGTTTTCTGGATATCAAAGGAATATCGTTATCTTGGCTTATCTCGATAAATATTTTTTCAAGAGTGAGTATTTCCTTTTTAAAATAAAACGAATGAACTTTTCTTCGAATGTCACATTTGGTGTCTTCATCTAAGATTTTTATTGGTCTTCCTGATTTTCTCTTGCATGGACTTACCTGGCCTGATATCTTTCTTTCTCGCAATAATTTAAAAATCGTGGACTGTCCAATTCCAGTCATTCGGGCACATCGCTCAACACTTTCTTGCACAGACAAACTAGGGTGATCGTGTTTTATGCAATCATATACATTTAAAATTATAACTTTTTCGCAAACAGATAGCGGAGAATTTTTTACACTTCTTTTCTTTGGAGTAAATGTCCCCATTTTATAACTTTTTCACTATTTCTATATCACAATATCACTGTACGTTTAATTGGTGTAGTAACAATTACTATTATAACTCGAATGTTTAAGACACCATTACAATATATTTAAACCCTTTTTCTTAATTACCTGGGTTTAATAGGTATTGCATGATTGGTGGGCAGGGTCAAAAAGGGATTATTATAATGACATGGCACCTCGGAACTAAGTGTTAACCTTTTTTGAGAAATCATGCTCAAGTATATGAACCCAAATTGCATATTAAATAAGTTTACAAGAACCACTAAAATTAATCTTAATCTTTTTTTAAGAAATTTTACTTACCTAAATACATGTAGGTACTTAGTTTTAGACCAAATTACTTCCCAAAAATGGCCTTTTATTATTATCTATGTCTGTAATTTTTAATTTACTTTAATTATTAAGTTTAATAATCCTAAGATTTGCCTACGCCCATGGACGACAACGAAATTCAGGCAAATTTTATGACACTTCATGATTTATTACTCTACACTCTTTTGAAATAGACTATAGAAAATTCTATGATTCTTTTTGATACAGATGAATGTGAAGTACACGACGTGATAATGCAACTGAAAAATAAAATATCGCCTGGCTATGATGACATCCAATCAGAGACATAAAAAAAATTGTTAACGAAATTAAAACTCCTTTGGCTTTTTTAATCAACAAATGTATTGAGACAGGCTGTTTTCCACACATATTTAAAATTGGCATAATAAAACCTTTATATAAAAAAGGAAACAAAACTGTCATGATCAGCTACAGACCGATAACACTAATATCTAATATAGCGAAAATCATTGAAAGAATGTTAAAAACACGTCCAATCAAATTCACTAATAAATACAAACTGATTGCTGATAGTCAGTATGGTTTCAGAGAAGGAAGGTCAACCGAAGATGCAATTCAAGCTCTTACATCCTATATATACAATACACTAGATAAAAAAACTCCGGCAATGTGCATCTTCGTTGATCTTTCAAAAGCATTCGATACGGTAAATCACTCCAAACTTTTGGAAAAATTACTAAATTGTGGGATTCGTGGAAGAACTCACAATATTTTTGAAAGCTATTTAAATAATCGTGAACAAAGAGTGAGCATTGATGGTGAAATAAGCCAACCCAAAATAGTGAATTACGGAGTTCCACAGGGTACCGTCTTAGGTCCCATTTTATTTTCTATTTATTTGAATGACTTACTACGTCTTGAAACAAAAGGTCAAGTATTGAGTTTTGCTGATGATACAGCTATTTTGTACAAAAATCCTTCATGGAAACAGTTGAAATTATCTGCGGAATCAGATTTCTTAGAAATTGAAAAATGGTTTCGACACAACAAACTGACAATAAATTTCGAAAAAACTAAATACCTACACTTTACGTCCTACTCTAGCAGTCTACCAAACATGAGTCCTTTGCACATAGGACAAAACTATGTGATACCAGAAACAGAATCGATAAAATACTTAGGAATTGTTGTTGATAGACATCTACGATGGGACATTCACGTTGAAAACATTGTCAGAAAATTGAGAGGTACACTGGCCAAATTCAAATACTTGAGGAACATCTTAGACACCAAATATCTGAAAATTCTCTATCATGCTTTTGTAGAATCACAAATATCATATGGGATTATAGGGTGGGGAGGGGTGAATGACTGCTAACTGGACAACTTTGAGACAATACAGAAATGGATAATCAAAATTATGCTACATAAAAATAGAACTCACCCAAGTGATAGACTCTACAAGGAATCTGACGTACTTGATGCACGTCAACTATTTTGTTCGAGTATATTTGATAATATAAGAAAACAAAATTTCATTAGAAGTAGTGATTCATTCTCATCATATTAGAAATAGAAATATGCTCATAATTACACCTAGATGTGAAAAAACTATAGGACAAAAAAATGCTTCTTATCTGGGACCGCGCCTTTACCAAATCATACCAGAAACAATAAAGAATATTAACAGCTTAAAAATGTCAAAGAAAAAAATAAAAGGTTGGATATTTGACAGAGGAAGAAAATTTTTGAATTTTGTGAATCAAAATATTCCCAGATAGTATGTAATAACATTATGATGTTATTACATACATATACATATAATAAACATTATATATATATATATATATATATATATATATATATATATATATATAAATATATATATATATATATATATATATATATATATATATATATATATATATATATGTACATGTGTATATGTATGTATATATAAATGAAATATTAAATGAATTATCGAAATGTCAGAACATACCCATGCTAGTATTTGATGATGATTGTATACAGTGTGTCAATTTGAAAACTTCCCACCCTCAATATCTCCCTTCCAGTACATAATATGAAAAAATGGTCAGACAGGTCAACTTTATTTGCAAGGGGGACACTCTGAATGAATATTTTCAACCCTCGGGGTTCAACCCCCTAGGAGGGGTGGATGTTACCCTCAGAATTTCAAATGGAAAGGGGGGTCAAGTGGCACATCATTTTGAAGGGCATTCAATTCTCTTGCCAATGATACCTTTTTCATTAGTTTGTGATGAGCAGTTTTTGAACAATAACGTTCCAAACGAACGGTGATTAGAAGTGAATAAGAATAAATGATTAAAACTCGCCTGCACTAGATGTTTGGTATTCAGGTTGGTATTCAAAACAAAGCATCGTACTAGGTAGCATCGTTCCAACCCTTGAGTAATATTCGAATTCGTGGATGTGAGAGGAATGTAGAACTACTTAGTTAACGAAATACGCATCGAGTGCAAACAAAAAATACTAAATTGCAAAAAACAAATTTCAACCATCTTGTTACGCTTTATCTGATAATATGTTCAAAATGTTGTCCATTCTGCTCTAAACAGTAATACAGTCTGTTTTCGAACTCCTCTCGAACATTTTGGAAAACTTCACCACTAATTGACCGGCATGCTGCTGTAATTCGTCCTTTGAGGTCATCCATATCAGTGGGCTGTGTTTTATAAACGACAGATTTGAGATATCCCCAAAGAAAAAAATCTAATGGAGTCAAATCCGGTGATCTCGGTGGCCACTCAATTGATCCCCTTCTGCCAATCCATCTCTCCCGGAATCGCTCGTTCAACCATTGTCGGACGGGGCGAAAATAATGAGGTGGCGCACCGTCCTGTTGGAAATGTAACAAATCTTCCTGCAACAGTAAATTACCGTGTGCATCAATTTGAGTTTCGAGCTCGTGAGTTATAAGTGGATCGATAGGTGCTTGAAGCATATCTAGGTACAGATCACCATTCAAGTTTTCTTCAAAAAATAAAGGTCCGATAATGGCATTTCCAAGAATACCAGCCCAAACATTAACTTTTTGTGGGTGTTGTGTATGTCCTTCTCGAAAATTGTGAGGGTTTTCGTCACTCCAATAGCGACAATTTTGCCTATTAACATTGCCATTCAGGAAAAATGAACATTCATCACTGAAACAGATATTGAACAGAAGATTAGGTAAAGCATTGATTCGAAGAGTCATGATTTCACAGAATTCTATTCTTCTGTCATAATCATCCTCATGGAGCTCGTGGAGAATCTGCATTTTATATGGATGAAATTTGTGCATTTTCAGTGCTTTCCTTACAGTCTCGTGTGACATTCCCGTCTGTTCTGCTACTGATCGTAAGGAGCTAGTCGGCTCTGCAGCAAATGTTCCCAACACCTCAATTTGAGCATCCTCATTCAGTACTCTGGGGTTATTCCTTTTTTTATTCTTCACCGAACCAGTTTCGGAAAACTTTGTCACCAAATCAAGCACATACCGGTGACTTATATTAAGATTTGGATTTCTTTCATTAAAAAGAGATGCCGCCCTTCGTGCGCACTTGCCCATCTCTCCATAAATAAAAATTATTTCAATTCGGTCTTGGATAGTGTAAACCATTCTTACAATTTATACACTTTCTAAGGTATCGCTGATCAGCTCAACAAATGAAACTGAAATGATAGTACTACCAAATGGCTTGAATGCGATGAACACCTTTTTTGCTCAAAAAACGATACTTTTTATAGCAGAAGTAACAAAAAAGGGATAAGAGTTTTAAATCCGATAGTAAACCCAAATGAAAGTCACCGAAATCAGATAACTAATTAATGTAAATTTTTTGAGGCTTGTCTAATTTTACCCCTGATGGAAAGTTGAAAAGCTGACCCGTCATCACAAGTTTTACTTGTGATGACGGGTCAGCTTTTCGAGAGAAAATAAATTGTATTTCTTTGCATACTAACTTGATAACCAGGCATTTTAGTATAGGCCAATTCTAATTACTTCTATTAGTTTAGAACTACATTTTCGGATACTGCTGATCGGAAAATAATAAATGAGGGCACCGTCGGCAAGAGAATTGAATGCCCTTCAAAATGATGTGCCACTTGACCCCCCTTTCCATTTGAAATTCTGAGGGTAACATCCACCCCTCCTAGGGGGTTGAACCCCGAGGGTTGAAAATATTCATTCAGAGTGTCCCCCTTGCAAATAAAGTTGACCTGTCTGACCATTTTTTCATATTATGTACTGGAAGGGAGATATTGAGGGTGGGAAGTTTTCAAATTGACACACTGTATAATAATTGCTGCTTCATGTATCTTTCTATTTTGTTTTTTATCATGTATTTTTCTGTTTTATTTTTTATTAGCTTCAGCATGGCCATAACACATACAAGCAATATTCATATTGCTTTCGTGTTGCCGCTGTTTATTCACACATTATTATTATTATTCAGCAAAACGCTCAGTAAACCAGATCGCAATTATTGTGTCACCAGGCGAGAGCTATTGGCCGTTGTCAAAGATGTAGAAAATTTCTACAAATACGTGTATGGAAGAAGATTTCTGTTGAGAACGGACCATGCGATTCTCTAATGGCTTCTGCAGTTCAAAAATCCCGAGGGCCAAGTAGCGCGCTGGATTGAGAGACTACAAGAATTTGACTTCGAAATAGAACATCGAGCTGGGACTAGACATAAAAACGCAGATGCCCTGTCACGGAGACCATGTCACGATGACTGCTCATATTGCCGACGAGCAGAAGAGAAGGAAACAGCTATTTGTAGAACTAGAGCTGTGGACGACACCTGGAAGGATAATAAGATCAAGGAAGACCAAGAGAAAGACCTATATTTTGGTTTAGTCATCGGATGGAAGAAAAGTAATCGAAGAGCATCGTAGCAGGAGGTAGCAGGTTATTTGCCCGTGGTTAAGTCCTACTGGGCACAATGGAACTCCCTTGACTTGGAAAACGGGGTTCTGAAGCGAGTGTTGAAGTCTGAAGACGGTGGAGAAGAAAGGCGCCAGACAGTGGTACCCGCAGGAACAGACGACGGAAGGTTCTCAAAAAAATCCATGATGGAGTCACTGGAGTACATCTGGGAGTAACGAAGACCCTCCAGAAAGTAAGACAACGGTTTTACTGGGTTAATTGTCAAGCCGACGTCAAGTACTGGTGCAGAAAGTGTGCTGTATGCGCTGCCAGTAAAGGACATCGGATACGACCGAAAGTTCCAATGCGCCAGTATAACGTATGAAGTCCTTTTGAGAGAATCGTCATCGTCATCGACATCGCCGGCCCGTTCTGAGTCCGACCATGGGAACACATTCATCCTAGTAGCCATGGACTACTTCAGCAAGTGGGCAGAAGCCTATGTCCTGCCCAACCAGGAAGCCGTTACCGTCGCTGATGTCCTGGTAAAGAAATGGATATGTCGATTCGGTTTCCCATTGGAGCTGCATTCGGACCAGGGTAGGAATTTCGAGTCCAACTTGTTCCAAGAAATATGTAAACTGTTGGACATTCGAAAGACCAGAACCACAGCCTTACATCCACAGTACGATGGAATGGTGGAACGAATGAATAAGATCATAAACCGCCACTTATCCAAGGTAGTCTCTGACCATCAAAGAGACTGGGACCAATACCTCCACCTGTTCCTGCTAGCTTATCGCTCGGCAGTGCACGAGTCAACCGGCCAAACCCCTGCCAGTATTATAATGGGCAGAGAGCTGTGGTTTCCTTGCGACCTGAAATTTGGGACGCCGCCAGAACAAGACACTGCGGGGGAAGACTATGTCAGCAAGCTTCGGTAGAGAATGGACGACATCTATGAACGAGTCCGTCTGAACATCCGGAATGCCAGCGATAGGATGAAGAAAGCTTATGACATCCGGGCGAATGCTGGAGGATTCGAAACCGGTGACCTAGTTTGGCTGTACAATCCTAAGCGACGCCGTGGGTTAATACCGAAGTTGTGGAACTTGTGGAAGGGTCCGTACAAAATCATGTAAAAAATTAATGACCTCGTCCACCGAATCCATAAGACACCTCGTGGAAAACCTAGGGTCGTCCATTTTAATAGATTGGTTCCTTATGCTGGAAATCACGACCAAGTTCGCGCCCTCAGACCACTAGAGGATGAAATGACTTTCCAGAAATTCATGTCCTTATACTCGAACGGACAGAACGTCGTACATGGGGTAACCCAAGAAGAGCAACGAGAACCTTTCAAGGTTCCAGTTACCGTTACCGATATAAAAGGCCAGCTTCCCGTTCAGAGAGGGAGTATGAATTCAGAAAGCGAATCGAGCGGTAAACAAAGAATTTGAACAGTGAAGATAAATTAGGCGTTAGTTGCTAAGTGTTGAATATAAATTATTTGACTGGGGTTCACTCTGTCAACAAAAGACATCTCAAAATCATGTTAATACATAAGTATTTCACCTGAAACAACACTACTTACTTGAGATAATTTTCTTTTATCCAACCTCGCTTTTCTTTCAACATCTTTATAAGTCTTTCGAACATTTTGTGCTGATAATGTCCCATGTTCTGCGAAGGAACGAAGTCAATATTGGTTTCATCCTCTAAAGAAGTAAGTTTGCCTGAAAATAATATCTATATTATCAAGTAGTTTTCACTAAACGCAAAATAGCTTTCAGTGGAGACCTGAAGTTTCCAGAGACTCGCTTGTTATAAAATATCTGCTGCAGACTTTCTGATACTTGATCTTCGAATCTGTGAGATCATCTCGCTTGATTGCAGCTAACCATAGGGCTCGTCACTTTCTGGATAACTCATTTTTATTAGTCAAAAACTTATGTTTTGAAACTGTAGGTACAGAGTAAAACCCGATTTTATCCCTGTTGTTACGAGATCCACAGCAAAGCACAATGCACGTAATGGGCATTTCCCTTTAGTTAAAGCATTAATTATTAATTAAAATTTAAAAACACAACCGAAATACGCACAGAAGATCACAAAAAGAAACAATAACTACTATGGTCGCATATCATAAAATACAATGTTTGCCCTACGCCGCCATATTGCATTCGTTCTGGCAGGTCGCTGGATTGGTCTATTATATAGATCATATTAGTTAGGTTAGGATTTTACTTATAAGGATGTCCAGAACACGTGACCAATTCTCGAACAATATGGCCGCCTGTAGGCACACAATGAGTACAATGATATTGGCACTTCACGGTTTTTTCGTGTTTTGTTATCTTTGAAAGCTATGAAAATAATTATGATGGCTGTTTGTAATAAAAGTGATTATTCACTAACATTGGAAGTGAAAACAAAGACATTGCTGTGCATTACAAAGATAAAATTAGAGTCTTACAGTGCATGGATTATTTTACTTTCACTTCAAAAGAAATGAACAGTTCTATACAATGTTTTCCACCAGTTACTGCTTTCGATATGAGTTCTTATCTGGTGCTAACTCATAGTTTCTATAAAAATCAGCAGATGAAGGCCTACGAAAATTTGACTAGCTACAAATATTTTGAAGTTGGATTTGTACATGATTGTGAAGCAAAGTCAATCGGAGAGCACATTGTTGTGATTGCCAAAGTATTTAGATATTTTTCAAACTTGATTTATTCATAATTTTCTCTGAATATGTATCTTAATTTTAGGTCAAGCATTCACAGAAGATGAACAATACCCCACTGCAAGTCTGGATTATATTCGAGAAATATGATGCAATAAATTCAGCTCATTGTACCTGCATGGCAGGCCATTCTGAAGTTTGCACTCACGTTGCTAGTGTACGGCCTGGAATATATCAACCAATTCCAGAGTGCAGGCCCAGTAAACAGTTTTTGCATGTGGCTTTCATGTTCATATTCAATGCTGAATTTCATCATATACCTATTCTTTCAAGTGTTTTTTTATTTCTTGTTAACTGATTTTTGACTCGAGAGAAATCACTTTTTTAAAATAACCACTATTGTGGATCATTTGTTTAATGAATGTGTATTGAAACTGACTTCCTCGTATTGTCATATATAGAAAATAATCATGAAATGATTCAGATTCATTTGAGTAAATATATGAATTGAAAGACATTCCAACCTCACTTCAATATTTTAACACAAGAACACTCAGTATTCAGAATTCCATCTTTTGATATTTCAAGTTCATAGACATCGAAATTGAACCGATCACAGGATATGGAATATAAAACAATCTCCAAATATGCAAACTTGGCACAGATTGCATGCTGTGCATTTTACCTCAGTACAGTGACCGGATCAAAGTCGCAATGTCAGCGTATAATTCTTTATAAATATTGAGGGAGGTCAAGATCATAGTAAAGAATTAACAGTTAACAGTCAACAGACAGTATTCATTTACGTATCGATTGGGTCATCAGCAATGCAGCACATCTCCTTCTTTTCGATCCTGCTGGGTGGCAGTATAATGTAAGTTTTTGATTGTTTTAATGTATTATTTTCATTAACCTTTTGAGTGTGAGTTTATTTAAAGTATTTTTTCCGTTTCTTTTACAATAAATATTTTATTAAGTTTTAAATGAGTTCTTTTATTATTTGGATGAATGAATGAATGGGTGAAACAGCAAATAAAAATCCTCTCGTTAATAGCCAAGCGAGTACTGAGTTGCGACAGTATGACAGGGAAAATAAAACAATATGACCTTATTTTGTGTTTTATTAAATTAATACATCTTTCAGTGTTTGGACAAAAAATATTCTATATACTAACGAAGCCTAGTTTCTGACCTACGTACCAATTGAATATACCAAAAATTTATTATAATTCAGCTCTATGATCTGAAAAATGATTTTGCAATAATACAATACAATAAAACATATCACGATAGTTGGAACAAAAATACAAATCTAGACTAAGTATATACAATTTACAAAAACAATTTCATGAGGTTTGTTATTATAAATTCAATCTAACTCAAAGGTACTATTGGTGGGCAGATATTAATCAATCCACAACACACAGTCACTATTTTATCCAAAATCGTATCATCTTCATCACAAGGCTAAATGCGCCTATAGGGAAGCAAAGGCCAAGAACTTTGAGTGAAGTGAAGTGAATCTTCATCACAAACAAGCAGAGAAATTGGCACAATATGATTGAATCCTATATTTTTGACGAATGCAACCTATTACTCTTTTAACATGAATCCTGACATGTGCAATGGCTCTAGTTCCTTCAAATTTCTAATTCAATTGGATGCAACTGCTTCTTTCCTTTGGTAAAAGCAAAAATTCGCTAGGTATTTTGTCGAAGTTCACTGATCACGATCCTCACAGCTTCCACAATTTACAACACAACACGTTATAGGCATGATTTTATGTTATTAAGGACGATTGATATTTAAAATCAGCCTCAGACAACGAATTTAAGCAAGCAGTAACACAATCACCCACAAAGACAAGTTGATTATGAACTTTTTCTAGTTTTCTTTCCATTAGAATAAACATGTGTGCCTACAGGCGGCCATTTTGATTTAATTTTGACAGCATCTCGGACAGGTCTATTGCGCGTGGTCCAACTTCAAAAAATTTTACATGGAGACCTCATGGAGGTTTGAATTCAATATGGAACTACACAAGTACATAATGAATGTTAGCTTTTAAACATCTTGATCTAGATACCTTCATGATTTCTAAATGTATCAATGTCAGAACATCATTGAAATTCCATATTATATTTTTTTTATATTGAAATGAAACTAGTGAATTTTCTATTGACGTAGATCAATTCAGGTAAACTTAACGTCACAGCTGTCAACAAATTCCGCTCCCACTCCACATCTAACCTAAAACGTAATCAACGTTCATCCATTTAATTCAGTTACCTGAGATAATGATTAAAATTAATATAAATTCATAGTAATTTAAGGAAGCTTCATATTCCAAACTAAACGCGGACAAGCTTCTATTCCAGTAGTAATAATCACTTTGTAATCTGAAGTAACAATGGCAAATATTATAAAATTATCTGAAATCAATGATTATTTTCGTGATGATTTGAAATGCATACAAAGAGGTGAAGAACAGAGTCTTTCGTCTGGACATTTAGAAATGTGCAATTTTGATGCAGGATTGAAAATCATTAAGGGAAAAGTGAAAGCAAGCATGAGGAACTAGAGCTATGATATTGAGGTGAGTTTTTATTCATAACCAATAATTTATTCCAATCAAGGCAATTTAATAGAATGTAAATTCATTTTATCTATTGAGTGGGTTCGGAAGCATATTTATGGCAATTTTATGTAGGTATTTACCTATTAGTTTTGTTCTGGTTCAGACAGAATGGTACTAGAATATATTAATATATTGAAAGTACATAGTTGCATAGTCCTTTTTGTGAATGAATCAAGCGTCTTTGAATGATATACATGACATGTATATCAACAGAGACTATTTGTAAAATTTATTATTATATTTTTTTCATAGAAGTATTGTAATTCCTATCTTCTACACATATTTTACATCAAATGATTCGTTTCAATGAAAGTATTTTTGAAAAATAATTTGGCATTTTTTTCCATATGTTGATTAGCAAACTTACAGAATTTTATTTTCAGGAAGCTATGACTTGGAAAGGGTGAAACAAATTCAATGGGGTCGCCGAGCGAAATTAATGGGATTCAATCTTTTGAAAAACTAACAGAAACAAAGGTCGTGCTAACAGGACTATGGCTACATCCTTGTGGATTTTTGGGGGCTTCTCCAGATGGACTACTTTTTTCAGATGGAATAATTGAAGTCAAGTGTCCATATACCTTGAGGAACTGCACCTTGGCAGATAATTTGAAGAAAAGTGACATTTTATTCAGTGAAAATGGTGAATATATTGTCAATAAAGATCATGATTATTATGATCAAATTCAGGGGTAGCTACACATTACTGAAAGAGACTATTGTTACCTAGTTTTATGGACCACTGCTGATATTGCCATCAAGAAAATTGAAAAGGATAACAGTTGGGAAAAAATATCATATACTGAAAGAGTTTTATTTGAATGAATATCTCACTTATATAAGCTCATGTTGTATTGTATTTATTATTTTTTAATATATGCAAATGAATTTTGACATTGTTTACTGATATTATAAAATGTGATATTTCCTTATACTAAAAGTAAATCATTCTTCACAGTCATATTTATCACAGTCGTAATAATAATAATACAAGTACTTTATTGGTGAATACCAAACGGCCATCGACTAAATCTTCCAACCAACACAATCATCACAGAAAAACATTAACTAGGACAATTTCTAAATATCAATATACCTACAGCACATTTGCTATTCATTTACTTGATGCAGTTACTGCTTGTTTTGTATTCTGAGATGAATGAGAAAACATGTAATTAATTGATTTGCTGATTTTGATATAAAAATTCATATTAGATATATTGTGAAATAATCATAAATTAATTCATATGCAGGAAGTATGTAACGAGTTGATATAATGGCAGTGAAATTGTTCAGCTCAATTTATTTCAACGCCAAAGCATATAAAGTTTGTATTCTCTTTATATTGACTTAGAGAAAAAAAGTTGAAAAATAGTTATATGAAAACCCAAATTAAATCACCTTTCATTTCAATACACATAACAAATATGAATTATTCAAACTATATTGTGTAGGACTAGAAAAATAAAACTGAAAAAAGTAAAATCTGCACAAATCAAAAAACAACTTTTTGATCTATAAAATCTATAAAAAAAGTCATTCTATTAAAAATTGAAGACTCCGGAAAAGTAAAGACTTAACATTCAATAGCTTCTTAAAATAAGGTAAAATGAAAATTCATTTATTTTCCTCTACAATATTTTTAACTAAAGGGTTTTGTAAGTTAACAAGAGAACATATAACTTGAAATATTGCAGAACAAAATTTCTTCATGGAACCAGGAATTAAATTCTAAAATTTTTTATCCTAGCATTTTCCCGCTCTACGTGAATTCTGGCCCTTGCTATCTCTAATGTCCTCATGGAAACATGTTACTTACAAATGCTATAACGCCATTTGGGGTAACTCCCACCAATACTTTATAAGTATTTGCATGCTTATAATTGCCGTAAGTTTGTTTCTTCGTGTTTATATCCTTTGGACTTGTAATTTTGACCTCTGTACCGTCAATTATAAGCCTGCAGTTGGTAAATGATGAGAAAGAATTAGGGAGACATGTTTTAATTTTACATCTTGATGGGAGTTTCATCATGAACTCACTGTAAAGTGTTTTATGTATAAGGAGAACCCAAGTAAAAAAAATATTTGTAATGGTTGGGCTGCAATTAAATCGAGTGGCAAGATCTAAGTGGGGGAAATTCATTCTCAACATCATGAGAGTTATTTGTAGCTGATCCTCTAATAATATTCCTGAGACCTTCCACCCCAAGTAATAATTGAACTGAAATCCTGATAAATATTTCAAAAGTGAGGTGAAAATATCATTACTTGGTAAACCAGTATGCAGTTATATAGGATCAGGTTTGTTTTTAATATGTTTGTATGAAAAGGTTTGCCCTGCCACAGAAGGCATTGCAGAAGTTTCAATATGATCTTCATTTCCTTTCATGTGTTATTTCAGGGACTATCTGTGTGTGTAAGTAAAATGGGTTCATCTTTTCTCATATCCTCACTTTCTGCCCTTCCAACTCTTTTAGTATTTTCAGTAGGTACTTTCAAATCTCTTCTCTCTGTTGTGAGTGAAGATGGTAGGACCATTTATCTTTAACCCATCCTTGAAATGGCAACTACAGACACGGCTTGTGTCCGTAGGTTTTTTATCAGTCCGACTGGAAAAAATCATGAGCAAATAGAGTAATTGCAGAGGATACATCTATCAGTAATTTCATTCAAATTTTCAACACAAACCATGCTAAATTTTTTTATCCATATTTTTGCTTCTTTTTCATTCCTTGGAATTGCAAACATGTTGCAATTACTTGGATACTTATAGTTACATCCAGGAGCAAAACAATGCACCATTTTCATATTTTCGAAATAAAATTTTTCCAGCTCAACTTTCTCGGTATCAACACGTGAATTTTAAATATCCCGCTAACTTGGTTGCCTCACCAGTAATATACCACTCTTCAATCTAAGACATTCCATGAATTTTGCAATGCATTTTTATATTGACAAATTCATAGAAAATTATCCATATCCTTCAATTATTTTGTATCAAATAGGTAAAGGAAACTCCAATTCATCTTTTTTATGTAAAATCAGTTCTAAGGAATAAGATTGAATACTTGAAAAAAGGCGACAAAGTCGAAGAATTTTTAATCCCAAAAGATTTAAATAGGAAATTAAATGACAGGTTTCCGTGATGGACCTGAGTTCGAATTTCGCGCTCGAAAAATCTTAACCTAACTAATATGGTCTATTTCAAATAATTTTGCACAATAAAAACAAGTCAAGAAGAATAATATCTGTTCATAAAATTTTTTTATATTTGAAACTATTTTCTTTAACATATTATTCGAAAGTATACATTCAAAAGATAATCTGAAAGTGATTTTTCAATATGTCTCGAAAAGTAGACTGGGCTAAATATGTCTCTGATACAGAAAAAAATATAACCACTCAGGTTAGTAAGTGGCACAATATATTTATTTTTTCAAAATTGACATTAATTTTTGTTGATAGATACAAGCAGTTGATATTTCAAGCAGTGATGAACCAAATGAAAGAAAATCAGATAAAGATGATGATGCTCCAGAAGAATTCATCCCTGCAGAGGCCAGTCTCCTAGCAAAAATCATTCGCAAAGGATTGATAGAGAGCAAAAATGATATCGAAGTACAAAGAAAAGATCCAAAATCTCCGCTATACTCAGTGAAGTCATTTGAGGCTCTCAATTTGAATCCCAATCTTCTTAAAGGAGTGTATGAAATGGGATTCAACGCTCCTTCGAAAATTCAAGAGACTGCTCTACCAACTCTCCTTGCTGACCCCCACAAAATTTGATAGCACAGTCTCAGTCAGGCACAGGCAAAACAGCAGCATTTGTCCTTGCCATGCTTAGCCGAGTTGATATTAATAAAAAGCATCCCCAGGTACTGTGCCTTTCTCCAACATATGAGTTAGCAATTCAAACGGGAGAGGTTGCTGCTCATATGGCAAAATTTTGCCCCGAAATTGAAATGAAATTCGCGGTTCGAGGGGAGGAAGTGCCTAGAAATACAAAATTGACGGAGCATATCATAATTGGTACGCCTGGTAAAGTTCTGGATTGGGCGCTCAAGTTCAGAGTTTTCGACTTGAAGAAAATTGATGTTTTTGTATTGGATGAGGCCGACGTGATGATTGCCACCCAGGGTCATCAAGACCAGTGCATAAAAATACACAAAAATTTGAGTCCTTCATGTCAAATGATGTTTTTCTCTGCAACCTATGATCAAGAGGTCATGGATTTTGCAGAGCATATTGTCAAAAATCCTATTACCATTAGATTGAAAAGAGAGGAGGAAACCTTAGATAACATAGCACAGTACTATGTGAGGTGTCAAACACACCAAGATAAATACAATGCCCTTACAAATATTTATGGTACAGTGGGGGTTGGTCAGGCTATTATTTTTTGTCACACTCGAAAAACTGCATCTTGGCTATCTGAAAAAATGTCGAAAGATGGTCATGCTGTTGCAGTTCTATCTGGTGATTTAACAGTTGAACAGCGAATTAATGTCCTTGACAGGTTTAGACAAGGCAAAGAAAAAGTACTTATTACCACAAATGTTCTCTCAAGGGGAATTGATGTAGAACAAGTTACTATTGTTGTCAATTTTGACCTGCCTGTGGATCTAAAAGGAAAAGCAGACTGTGAAACATATCTGCATCGTATAGGGCGTACTGGTAGATTTGGAAAAAAAGGCATCGCTATCAATCTCGTAGATTCAGATCATGCTATGGAGATATGTAAGGCTATAGAAAACCATTTCGACAAAAAAATACGTTATTTAAATACAGAAGATTCAGATGAAATAGAAAAGATTGGAAATTAGAGATCTGATTTAATAATTTCTTTCTATATTTTGAAGTATGGTAATAATATAAGGAGTGTAAAACACTAATTGTTGTAAACATATTTAATAAAGTTACTTATGATGCATCTTTGTTTCATAAGCAATAGACCAATTATGAATGGTAGCTGATTCATTCATTTCATGGGGTAAATCCCATTACAGTAGAATTACGGAAAATATTCATCTATTCATAGATAAAAAATTAGGAATCTATAAGTATTGAAACAACTAAGACTAAGTTACAAAATCTTTGACGTACCATGCCTGGTATCCCGCCATCTGGTGGTTGAGTGCTCTGAGATAAAATTTTTCCCACAGAGTGAAGTATACAGAAGCTAAAATGTCGTCCGTCCATCCCACTCACTTCCGAGCGGTCTTCAACCTGTCGTTTGGCACTTGGGCGGGATTAATATCTAACCGCTTGCCTGATTCCATTGTATGTAGTGTTTCCATGATAATTTCAAACATAATGTTCGTGTTCACAGATATTTTTACAGGCTACATGAATCAGTAGTAGAGTTAACTAAAGTTAGCTGCATCTTAATGGCCTTCAACTCAGGAAAAATTTCTAAATTCAAAGGACAATCTCTTGATAGAATTAATTTGCAAGGTACTGTCCACCTCTCATGTTTTCATTCTCATTCAATTTTTTTTTACTTCTTGATTTACTATAATAGCTCAACAATCAAAATTTTTTTTTTATATTTTCATATTTCCCCAAATATTGCAGAAAGTAAACATGAGTCTGATGAAGAAGACAAGTCAGATATGAATTTAAACTCAGTCATTGCCTGAAACTGTAACATTACAAATTTGTAGATGAAGGGGAATAATTCGTTTCAATTGGACCATAAGAACAATCAAATAAAACCAAAATGAATAACCTTGTAAATAATTATAATGATAAGTTACTATAATCTTACTAAAAATCTTCAATTCACAATTCAATTCAATTTTCACCAGATGATGAATCAATTAAGAAAAATCGCAAAGGCCATCGACCTTGGACACAAAACTAAAAAGTTATCAACTTCTTTCATATTGTAATAATAAAGAAAATTGTTCCAGGAAAGGTTGTGTGAAAGTGCATGAGAAACTCTGGAAAAGTGTTGCAACTAAAGGACATACCATCCTAACAAAACTTTACAAAATAGCTAAGGATCTAACACGACGTCAGTCCTGGCGTTTCAATTTTTTCAAGAAAAATTTAAATTTTAATGTTATTGTTATATATATATATATATATATATATATATATATATATATATATATATATATATATATATATATTATATATATGATTTCTTTATGACCTAAAAGTCCGAAAAAATTCACATCCATATTCATTAGAATATGAAAATAAGAAAACAAATGATTTTGATTTTAGCGGGCGTCACCGTACAACGAATAATAGTGACCTCAACAGTTAGATTAATTCCCTGTTGCTTCCACTGGGATGAAAAGTTCGCTTTTCGCGTCTCCTGTATGCGGGACAAAAGTGCCTAGTTTATTGTTCTCTGTTCTCTCCGGTTAGATGATACTAACGCGCATGCTCATAACTTACTTTTCCTCTCGGTAACCTAGCGACGAATTGTTTATCAAACTGTCTATGACATCTTGAAATACGTGACGACAGTAAAATTTCTAATCTGTGATTGAAAAACGCTAAATCAACGAAGGGATCGAATGTTTTTTCGGGCAGTGAGATAAAATCGTATAGGCACCACGGGTGAAAAGTAAGACATACTTGCCTACGAGACAAAATTTCGTACTGATGGCAGCTAATGAGCTAAAAAAAACGTGCCTGCGGTTTTATTATTTTTTGAGTGCTTCATCCAAGAATTTCCCCTGCTTATGAATATATGGGTAGGTTAGGTTAGGTCCAAAGTCAGTGGGTCCATTCGACCCTCCACCGCAACCCGTAAGGGTTTATTGTGGCTCACACCTATTAACACTTGGCCAAATAAACCCAGCTTCTTAACGAAGCCGATTAGTTTGCATGGTAAGTGGTCTTTCAGATCAGATGGTAAGAGTACGGCTCTGCCAACCTCTAAAGACCTGATTGGGTCCCCAGCGGGGCAGGCACAAAGTATATGCCCTGTTATAATAATGAGGTAGTCGGATAGTCGAATTGCATGATTCCCACCTTATAACCTACGACAACCTTCCCATATGAGGGTTTTTGCACGTCAGCTACACCTGACGATGCCTTAGATACAGCCGTGCAGGACTTTTTTGCCTCTGGTTTTGGTGAATCATCATTTGAGCGCAAACGTTTGCTAACCTGCTCATGGGGTTTGGCCCCCATCTGAGACTCGGTGCGAGGCAGTTTTAAAAGGTACCCCGCTCTTGAGAAGCCGACTCAGTCGTTTCCTGGCTACATCACCAAACCTTTTTTTTAAGGTTCAGTTGTTGGATCAGGAGTTGGGGAGTTGAGAAGCTCTCGCTCCTGAACTTAATTTACAGGGAGTTCAGTTGGAGTCGTAAACTCGACATCCATCTCCTCTGTATACTCGCTTCTGAACTAAATTCACAGGGAGGTCCGTTGGAGTCGTAAACTCGACATCCATCTCCTCTGTAGACTCGCTCCTGAACTAAATTTACAGGGAGATCAGTTGGAGTCGTAAACTCGACATCCATCTCCTCTGTAGACTAGCTCCTGAATTAAATTTACAGGGAGATCAGTTGAAGTCGTAAACTCGACATCCATCTCCTCTGTAAACTCGCTCCTGAACTAAATTTACAGGGAGATCAGTTGGAGTCGTAAACTCGACATCTATCTCCTCTGTAGACTAGCTCCTGAACTAAATTTACAGGGAGATCAGTTGGAGTCGTAAACTCGACATCCATCTCCTCTGTAAACTCGCTCCTGAACTAAATTTACAGGGAGATCAGTTGGAGTCGTAAACTCGACATCCATCTCCTCTGTAGACTAGCTCCTGAATTAAATTTACAGGGAGACCAGTTGGAGTCGTAAAATCGACATCCATCTCCTCTGTAAACTCGCTCCTGAACTAAATTTACAGAGAGATCAGTTGGAGTCGTAAACTCGACATCCATCTCCTCTGTAGACTAGCTCCTGAACTAAATTTACAGGGAGATCAGTTGGAGTCGTAAACTCGACATCCATCTCCTCTGTAGACTAGCTCCTGAACTAAATTTACAGGAAGATCAGTTGGAGTCGTAAACTCGACATCCATCTCCTCTGTATACTCGCTTCTGAACTAAATTCACAGGGAGGTCCGTTGGAGTCGTAAACTCGACATCCATCTCCTCTGTAGACTCGCTCCTGAACTAAATTTACAGGGAGATCAGTTGGAGTCGTAAACTCGACATCCATCTCCTCTGTAGACTAGCTCCTGAATTAAATTTACAGGGAGATCAGTTGAAGTCGTAAACTCGACATCCATCTCCTCTGTAAACTCGCTCCTGAACTAAATTTACAGGGAGATCAGTTGGAGTCGTAAACTCGACATCCATCTCCTCTGTAGACTAGCTCCTGAATTAAATTTACAGGGAGACCAGTTGGAGTCGTAAACTCGACATCCATCTCCTCTGTAAACTAGCTCCTGAACTAAATTTACAGGGAGATCAGTTGGAGTCGTAAACTCGACATCCATCTCCTCTGTAGACTAGCTCCTGAACTAAATTTACAGGAAGACCAGTTGGAGTCGTAAACTCGACATCCATCTCCTCTGTAAACTCGCTCCTGAACTAAATTTACAGGGAGATCAGTTGGAGTCGTAAACTCGACATCCATCTCCTCTGTAGACTAGCTCCTGAATTAAATTTACAGGGAGATCAGTTGGAGTCGTAAACTCGACATCCATCTCCTCTGTAGACTAGCTCCTGAACTAAATTTACAGGAAGATCAGTTGGAGTCGTAAACTCGACATCCATCTCCTCTGTAGACTAGCTCCTGAATTAAATTTACAGGGAGACCAGTTGGAGTCGTAAACTCGACATCCATCTCCTCTGTAAACTCGGTCCTGATCTTAAGTTTACAGGGAGATCAGTTGGAGTCGTAAACTCGACATCCATCTCCTCTGTAGACTAGCTCCTGAACTAAATTTACAGGGAGATCAGTTGGAGTCGTAAACTCGACATCCATCTCCTCTGTAAACTCGCTCCTGAACTAAATTTACAGGGAGATCAGTTGGAGTCGTAAGCTCGTCATCCATCTCCTCTATAGACTCAGCTTCAGAAAGGATTACTCTGTTCATAAAAGTCCCACGAGTAGCTAGGGAAAGAAGGTCAATCACGGCAGAGCCTCGCATTACCGTGACAAGGCGATGTTACGACGAGAGGGCGCCCGGTATCTCAAAGGTTCCGTAGAGACAGCTGATAGGCTCAGTGTGTCAGTGTCATAAATCTTCTCGTCCACAAGTGATTCTGTCATTTCCGTATCCAGCGGGACTACGTAAAGGCCGGTTTGCTCAACGACCACATTCCAAGCCAGTGCACTCGCCGAAAACAGCGTGCAAAATGGTCCAGACAGTGAAAGATGAACAAGGACAACCCGCCATCGAATACTGGACCCGGATGTCACACAGGTAGTTAAATTCCCCCCATAAAATTATATATATATATATATATATATATATATATATATATATATATATATATATATATATATATATATATATATATATATATATATAAACAAACAAAAACAAACATAATTTTCCCCCACCAGAGAACATAAAACTCATAAAACAAGTCAATAAGGGAAACCGCATGGACATTTGGGAAAACAATATTAAGTAAGAAGGCATAAATTCGCTGAGGTGATCAATGTCTAATCTTTCATTAAGACAATTATCTGATTGTAATATAAATGACGTTTCCACAAACAACCTTTCAGATGTATTTCTTTCAATTGCTAAGAGTTTAGTTGAATTGTAGTCCATGTTGTGACCTTATTCAAAAACGTGATTGCTAAGAGCACATCTCTCAGGATGTTTTCTACTATCACTTTTGTGTGGAGTGATTCTATCTTTAAGTAGTCTTGACGTTTGACCAATATATTCATTACTACAATTGAAACATGGTATGGAATAAACTGTGTGAGATTGAAAATTTGAAGTAGTTTTATTCTTAAGTTTTGAAAATAATTTATTTATGGTTAAAATGGTTTGGAATGCTATTTTGATATTTGAAGTATTGAAGATTCTGCATAGCTTAGGTGTCATATCACTAATATATGGTAAAGAGGTGAAGACTATAGGAACTGGAGGTGGATCAGTCCCAATTGTGATATTATTTGATTGTAAAGGATTCCTATGCAACTGGTTGTTATTATCAACTTGAACGTCAATGGATGACGTGCTAAATAAGATCTTCTTAAGTAGAGGATCTGGGTAAGAGTTATTGGTAAATAATTGGAAAAGTATTTTTAAGTTTTTTGAATGAAATGAAGGATCAGAAATCTGTAAATCTGTTCGTTGATTGTTTGTGATATGACCAGTAGTTCAAGAACCTTCCAGAACTGATAAGTTTACGATACCAGTCTATGAGAAGGACATTATCGAGTGTTATGATAAATTTGGTATCCAGTAACGGAACCCATTGTTCATTGTTTTCAGTTTCGATGGTAAACTGTGTATAAGGGTCATAACTATAGAAGATATTCACAATTCCAGATATTCCATCTTGGGGAAGGGAGATAATAATGTCATCGACATATTTTTTTAATGAAAAAGAAGTTGAAAGGAAGAACCTGTAAGACCAAGTCTAGCAGGTCATCCAAAACATATGCTGCTAAGATAGGGCTAATCTTTGCTCCCATTGGTGTACCAATGTAACAAAATTTATATTATTGCATCACATTTTTAGAGCTCTTCCTTGATAATGATAATAAATTTTATCGAAATATTGGAATAACTGGAATACCAATATATACCAGAGGCAGATATAGCTACATACGTGATATCCGGGTCCAGGAAATAATTCAACCCAACAAAGCAGTAAAAAGTATTTGAACTCAGTTATATTTTTTGAAATCGGAATGAATTTTATTGCTATAATTCTTTCTTCAGAGGTATGGAGCCCCTCTTTATCATGCATTCATATGACCCAGGTAGGTAACAGAGTTTTTGAATAAAAAACATATTTCCTTCTTTACTTTCAATGTTTGTTTCAGCTCTGAAGATCCATCAACTTGTGCTTCTGAAGTCACAGAAGTTATTCTATCATCCTTGGATGCATATAAAGGGCTCTATGCAAAAAGTCCTTAAGTGACTTTTTCTTGTATTGAGATACGGAAGATTGGAAGTTTCAATTTTTGCTGGAAATAAAGTGGTTAGAGTTTTAAAATTTTTAACTTTTATCAGAGATTAAACATGTATTTAGGTATTATATGGTGTATTTAGGTATTATATGGCGCATTTAGGACCTAATGTGACATGTTAATCAGAACTTTACAAAATCCACACTTCCATCACTAACACAAGCGGTTCAATTGCAGCAACAGCCATAGAAAAAGTAAATCTACTAGCCGAACAATTTGCGTCCCAGTCCACAGTCGATATTCTGGAAAAGGCACCATCAACTATTCCCAAATTAGAATCCACAATGCTGGAAATTACTTTTCGACAGCGTCTATAGTCAGGCGAATTTTAAAACAGCTCAATATCAACAAGGCGTCTGGCCCTGCTGAAGTGCCCAAGTCATCGTACTTAAAAGTGCACAAATGAACTCGCACTAGTAGTTCGCAAATTTTTGAACCTGTCTCACAAGAAAGGCTTTTCCTCCTTGTTGGAAGATTGCTCGCGTCCAACCTTTTCAATTTTCAACTTGAAAGCAAATTTATTGAAAGTCCCTAGTTTATTTTCAAAAATTTCATGATTCTTTTTCAGATGGTTTTCAATTTTATTAGGAATTTCTTCTTTTTTGTTTCTTTTTTGTCTTTAGGGGTACATTCAACAAATTGTAATTTACATAAACAAAAATTCAACATAATTAATGCGTTACGGCAAATGAGCGGAGGTCCACCGTTTCGTACAACATAGGTTTTGAGAACATACGAATCCTCTTCAAATATAACATTAAAATTTGCAGACCCTAATGGTTCAAATGTCATACCCACTAGAAAACAAAAATGTACTGAAATTAAAATCAAAAGAAATACTCTGATCCCTTTTCACAACTAACCGTTCAGTTGTGGGTGGTAAGATACTGAAGAAAAAAGAGTAAAATTTATCAGAACTCATAACTTTCGAAAAGAAGCGGTCAACTTGAATATTCAATAACTATATAATTGGAAATATGATCAGACTTTAATTTCCAGTTTCCACTTCGAAAATGAATCAACTATTGACTTTTCAATATCATATTCAACAGCTAAACTAATCATCTTGTTTCAAAAGTAACCAACAAACATATAAACATATAAGTGACCGCTGTCAAAAATTTTAGCTGGTAGCGGCCAAGAAGTGGTTATTTTTGGAATATTTCTTAAGTAATCTACTCTTTATAGGTAGTACATTTTCAAGGTCATAGATTTTTTACGCGCTCTTTAGTGAACTCTGTAATTTGCAATCTACAAACCTGCAACACTGCCTACTCTCTATCGATTGTTTTTGTTTCATTGGTTTCAGGCACCAAACGTCGCATCGATCAGCAACTGACATCAACTTTGCGAAAGAAAAAGTACGTATATTACGTTCTTGAGCAATCAAAACAATTAAATTTTAGTGCGAATTACAATGAAGTTTCTCTACAAAGAAGAACATCCATTTGAAAAAAGGAAACTGGAAGGAGAAAAAATAAGAAGGAAGTATCCTGACAGGGTACCAGTGAGTATTTTAACTATTTTCATGTATAGGGTCCTGTTCAGAACAAAGAAATGATTTTAGCTGATAATTTGAAATTATATCGAAATACAGTTGTTTGTATGTCTAGTGCCTAGAAGTATTTTTAGATTTTGAAAATTCTTGAATGTCTTACGGTTGCAGTAAAATGACGTAAATAACTTTGTTTTATTTACGTCCCTTTCTGTGCAAATGGCGACTGAGGGAAGGTCATTTGATTTGATCTTCCTCTTTTCATTTGTCAATCGTCGGGGACAAAAGCGCTTTAAATCGGAGATTGCGGAAACCCTCTTCTATCGAATTTTTTTAAATATCTAAAGGTTTTTTTGTTGGAAATCGAGCAAAATGTCTATTTCAATCATAAACTATTTCACCATCTTTAAATACCAGTTCTTCCTTATAATGTCAATATATACAGCTGATTTTTTGTAACGAATGCAGTTCCCTTTTTTTCAATTGCTTTAGAGTCTGATCTTTTATAGAAAAAAATCCTATCCCCCCTCATTGAGGGAAAAATATATTTTAGCACTGGTTTTTAAAAGAATACAAAATCAATATCAAAGGACTTTTATTGTACTATTTTCTCTTAATAAAAATTGCTGGCGATTCACAATGAAATATTCTGAACATAAAGCAACTCTCCTTTTTATTTTTGTTGCTTTTGATGGATCACTAACTACTAGTTCATAATGGTTACACAAAAATTGTTGATCCTTCTGTAGATTCTTGTTTCTTACTGTTACTGAAATTGAGCCAAAATATGAAATATCAGTGCAATCTTTTGAAAAAAAGTATTGAATTTGTGTTGCCATTAATGAGAACAGGGACTTTCAGTAAAGATTAGATTGAAAAAAAAATTCAAACACCTGATCTCTGAAATGAAAATTCTAGACTCATCTCTAACCGTTGAGGATATAGTCATAACTAACTTTTTTAATGTAATAATTTGAAATCTATGTCTAGTTGAGTGAATTATCAATCGACCTTAATGTTATTACCATTAGTCATATTCTGATTGGGAAACTAATTCTATGACATTTATCTTGAACTTCTCAATTCTATGTATATTTAAAGACACCTCAGTAAAATCTGACAACCAATATACACTGCACTAATCATATTCAGCAGTAGAAGTGTTTTATGTCTCGTGGCGTACTTGTGATTTTCACTCGTATGCTTCTTTTCATCCAGTAACAAGAGTTTACTGGACTTAAATTCTTGATTGATTTTTGATTCCTTGTCAATTCAGGGCAGATCATATCAGAACAGAACATTAAAGCTGTCTGGTGACTTATAAAATCTATTGAGCATGAATCGATACTTCACATTGATTTATTGTGAATAAAGAAGGGCAGAACCATCCCATCTAATACCATCTGAATTGGAAGATATCAATAAATATTAATAAAAGTTTTTAAAATTAGGTTTAGAAGTTTTTTCTTAAGATGTCCCCTATTCAACTCAGATGAACCTCTTGATGAATGTTCAGATAACCAGTTGATAATAATTAGTTCTATTCAGCCTACATGAATTCTATGACAATTTCAACTCACTATGACTGACTATTATAGTTATAGAAGTTGTTTGTATATTTTTTTGATGTTTTTTAATGGTTATTGCTTGCTATTGATATATTGCTTTTTACATGTATTCATTTTGTCTATGTATTATCCTATTTGTCATTTTTCATTTATATTTTCTGCAATGCTTTGTCAATAAGAGTACATTCTTGAGACAACGTATATTTTGAATTGAATTGAAAATTTCAGAACCAAATTCCATCAACTTATTTTTTTACTACTCATTCAATACATGTGAAATGGGGTTATTCAAAAACACTAATTTTCCATTAAAATTACAATATCGCGGAATCGACTGCATTTTGGTGTGGATAACCTTAATGAAAGTCCTCTTAGAAAGTAGAAATAATCGAAGAATTCAAAAATGAAATGGAAAAGGGGGTTTTCTGGTAGTTCAGATCATATATATGGAAGGGGGGTAATGGAAGTAATTCCACCTCCGACATCAACATTCAATACTGAAATGAAAGGTAGAACTAGAACCTGTGGCGTAGAATAAGTCTAAAACAAGCACTGTTCCCAAACACCAGAATTGCAACATTCTTGCGCTTTTCACCAAACAAGTTGGAGTCTTCGGAGATGAAGTACAATAACTCACAACTTTAAAACTGGTCTAACAGGGTACACTTTCACTTTCTGAATGATTTCGGGAAGAAATTCACGGGAAGTTTTCTCGTAAAAAATACCCCTTTTTGTAACAGAGCGATTCATATAAAGATGAACGATGGACTCTCTGGAATGGGACCTTCGTCACTGTTCATGGTTCTCGTGGCACACTTTGCTTTTTCCAGACTTTCAAAAACATAAAAAAATCTAGTATCGCCGATCTCAACAATTTCAGACAGTTTTCATTTATTCTCCAAGGTGTGTTGAGTGACTAGAATTTTCTGGTCTGTGAAATCGGATATTTGCTATGTGTTCTTTGAAATGAGTTTAAATAGCTTGCTCACTCTAACCAATGTATTTTCATCAACATTTTTCAACATCTTGTCTTTAAAGATGTTTTGAAAGCTACTTTTACGTTCAAATTTTTTGAAAATTCAGTTCAATCTGTTTGTGTATCTTGGTTTTTATGGAATTTTGAATCAATGTCTTCTTGAAAAGTCAAAGATTTACTAAAATTCTTCCATAATTTACGTTTCCTCATTAACATATCTACTATATTTGATGTTTACCCATTGCTTTCAGTTATGTGCCTGATAGCATTTTTCTCAATATCGTATCT
Source organism: Leptinotarsa decemlineata (assembly GCF_025532065.1). Classification (NCBI taxonomy): domain Eukaryota; kingdom Metazoa; phylum Arthropoda; class Insecta; order Coleoptera; family Chrysomelidae; genus Leptinotarsa; species Leptinotarsa decemlineata. Next base: position 6,000,438 of record NW_027412694.1, on the reverse strand, counting down.
TTCCTAACCCAAGGAAAACATAACAAGCCTATGGACAAGAAAGTTTGGTAATGCCATTTTGTGCTGTGGAAAATGGTGTGAGCTGGTATTTTTCCTATACACATCAAATTCTAGACTCTGGCTGCTACTCCTAATCACTAAGACATTTAAGAAAAGTAACTCTCCGTTGTTTTCGATTACATATGTAAGCTTAATGTTTGGGGACCTGTTGTTTGAGAGTTGAAAGTCTTCTCTCTACCTTAAATTTTTTTGTGTCAAAAATTGAAAATATATCATCTCCATATCGTATCCAAGTCCGTGGAAAGTATTCTAACTTTTCTTTTGGCTTCCAATTCAAATATGCTCATGAACAGATTAGCAATAAAGGGGGACAGTGGGTTCCCATTGCGAAGCCTTCGTACTGTCTGCGTGACTAGAAACAGTTGTTCAATTGGAAAGTATTCTGCTTCTTTGCAGATTTTTGGTAGTTGTACGTAGTCTTCGATTACTCCGCCACTGAGACAGTTGACTCTCGGAAGATCCCTGAAATATTCAATAGTTGTTGGTATATAGACACTTGGAATAATAATAATTGTAATTCTCTCAGTAATTCAATACTTCATCATAATTTTTAATATTTTGACTGAACTTGCTAGTAGAGGAATTCGTTTATAATTTTTTCATCTCCTGATTCAAAAATTTTATTGATAAGATGAACTGATAAATGAATTGTGTTGGTATTTTGGATTCATTAGAAATAGGTAATATTTTTTCGACAAAATTTTGTCATTTCATTTTGGTTTTTTATTGTATATTTTGTTTATACTATGAATTGAAATTTTTCAATTTCCTCCTTACAATATTTTATTTTACCTTCACTTTTTATTTGAATCAAGTTATTTTTGTTAGTTTTGTATTATTATTCTATACTTTTTTCCTTTGAAGGTAGTGATACTAAGTGAAGTAACTTGATTCCAAATATTTTTCATTGTCTTGTAATTTTTTTTATATCTTCGACAATTTAGTTATTGTTAATAACATATATTTCTAACCCATATCAATAATTTATTTCCATTTCTATTCGATTAGAAAACTAGGAATTTCTTGGGACCACGTTCATTTTCAAATTATTTAATGAAAACCATCTCATTTGCATCTAATATAATTGCTTCAGAATTTAGATATTTTTGAATGTTTCCTTCTAGTGAAATACTTTCAATTGTATTCAATTAACTATATGTACACATATATTCCAAAGAAATATCTATGAACAAATAAACAGTACATCAAAAGTAAATAAATAGTAATAAACTTGAACAAGTTTTCATTCATATGCCTGAAATGAGTGAAATAAACTTCAAATCAAATAAATAAATCCAACCCGAGATTTTCTTTTTTTATGAAAATTTTTTTTTTCAATCAATCATTTCAAGATTTAAGGTACATATCATATTTTTCACTATTTTCGTAGGTGAATCTCACGACAAGCTTTTTTATCTTACAAATGGGTTTGATGTAATTTGTATTTTTTTGCTATTTTTAGAGCATGTAAATAAAAGTTTGTTTTTGAAAATGTTTTTTTGCCAAGTACTTATCTTTTGGGTCATTGTTCCGTCTTCAATCTCTATAACATTTGTTGGAGCAACGCCAAACTATCTCTAACCTTAAAATTGATATGGTGGCCACCTTGTTCTCCAATTTGAACGTTTTTCCCTTTAATATTTTCGTTTGAAATTTATATCATGACGGTGTTTAAAAAACATTGTCCACCACCTTTGGGACTCCGTCATATTGGATTTAAAGTGACATGATGTTATTTTTGGTATTTTTTCAGCAAACCCTTTTTTGATATCCATATCATGGGTGTGCATAAAAAACTATTTCGCCATCTTCGGCGTTTCACTATATTGAATGTAGAATAATTTTACTTAAAACCATACATTCATTCATTGCCATCCAAACTTAACGTGTATGCAGAAATTCATTCCAATCCATGAGGATAATTACTTTGAAATTCAATTGCAAGATTCGACCCTATCAAATATAAATACTAACATTGCAAGAAATGAAAGGTTGTGAAATAATAATTAATGGTGACCAATAATATGAAAAAAAAAATCATTAAAAAATCAATACATGATATTGTATTTCCTTGTAAAATAATTTTATTGTTTTTCTTTGCTTGGTAGGTAATTGTTGAGAAAGCACCGAAAGCAAGGATTGGTGATGTTGACAAGAAAAAATACTTGGTACCATCTGATTTGACAGTTGGACAGTTTTATTTTCTTATCAGAAAAAGGATTCATTTGAGGCCTGAAGACGCATTATTCTTTTTTGTGAATAATGTAATTCCACCTACATCTGCAACTATGGGTTCTCTGTATCAGGTAATTGAACTATTGAATTTTCAGTTTCTCACATAAATCGTCTATTCAATGCCATAACAAGACAGTTCGAAGGAAAATTTTAATACCATAATAAATGGTATTCAATATTTTATTAAAATATTCCAGTTTTTATATCTTACAACCATAATATGCTAAAAATTAATTTTTTTTCAGGAGCATCACGAAGAGGATTTCTTCCTGTATATAGCATACTCTGATGAAAACGTATATGGTTCCGAAGAGTAATTTTCTTTTCAATTAACTTCAATGTATCAAATTTCGGTTCATATAAATGATTGGTTATTTTAAATATTTAAATGTATAATTTGGAGATATTGTCAAGTATTTCTTGATTGAAAGTATCTAGTTTTTATTAAAGGGCTCTGACTTGAATTGGGTTATTATGATATAAGTGCACATATTATTTTGAGTGTGTTAACAAATAGGTTAGGTAGGTTAAATCAAAAAAACATATTGGATAATGAAACTAGTAGGTGTTAGTTCATGTGATCTAAGAATGAAATTGGTTAAAAATAAATAATTACCTTCACAAACTTTCTGGAGTATGTTATATCTCCTAACTCTCCAAATAATGAGAACTGGAAAATTTTTAAAATCTCTACCTATACTATGAAATTCAATGTAATAATTAGCAGTCTCATTTCACTCTACTATGAGGTTTGCAAGTTTACATTGAAATTTAGATACATCTATACATTTTGTCATACTATAAATCAAATCAGTAGTTGGAAAACTGTAGTCAACTACCGAGATTAGCTGAGAGATTCATTGTTTTTCAATTGCTACATTGTGGAAACAAGCTAAAGATGCTATTTGCCACTTTTATAAAATATACAAAAGAAGACAACTATTCTACATGTTTTTGAAACAAAAATGGTTTGCCATTCAAACCCTTCACTCAAAGCACCAATACATTTGGAGCGATATAGGAATGTAGGCTTTCGTGGCTGGCGTTAATGTTTCTGGAGCGATATTATCTGATAACTATTCTGTACTCCATTAGGTAAGAGATCATTGGGACCAAGAATTGTGTAAACTACTTATTGGTTCTTGAAATCATACAGATTACGATTTGAGCAAGACTAAGGTGGTACATTCTGTGAAGAAATAAATAAGTAAATGAATATAAATATTTGACGATATTTATACCCCAAAGCAAGTCAAAATATTTTTAAACATTAACAATTAATATAATTTAAAAAAATTAGAAAAAGAGATCATATTTCATTAGAGCTGAAACTTGCAGACAAATATTTTTTGTCAACATCTGAATATATTGAATCATCATGAGTTCTTGTCAATAAACATCAAATAATTCAAATCTACAATTATTTTCAGAGTTCTTATGCATCCCAAAAAAAATATGTAACTGATATAGAAAATCTTCAATGATTTTTGAAGAGTTCTCATATATTTCCATAAAAAACATATTCATCAGAGGTATATGGAAACAAGATTTTGGCTCGTTCATAATTAAGTTGTTATTCCTGAATACATCTAGAACCATACATCTGGAAATTATAAAGAACTCTCTTGTAGTCGATCACATCATGCCCTTCTGCAAGTATATAAATGAACCCAGTTTTCTTACCTCTACCTAGGTTTGAAAATTCAGTAATTGAATTTTTAATAGATATGTGAGATTCATACAGACAATTTACCCATTATTAAATATTTGCAAGGCGTCAAGAAAGGCTGTCGGGGAGTTGGCTACATAGTTGAAAATAGCTTGGTTCAAGTATTTTGTGTATAGTTTTTTGAACTCATTTTCACTTATTTTGTTACGAATAATGCCTTCTCAATATTTGTACTTCTCTGTCTGAGCAAGAACTTTTAGGTCTTTGGTTATTTCAATATTTGATTCAGTAGTATATTGTTGAGAAACGGCAATTCCATTTCGAAAAATGTTGTAGAATGCACTATCGAAAAAGTTGAAAAAAATGTTATACACTAAAGTTTGAAGTCAATCATCTTAACAAAGATTTGATTTTTTGTACTCAGAAAATTTTGAAATAACATTTACGAGTTATTAGAACCAAATATCAAATTCTCATGTAGAAAAATATAATTTGGAAATGATAAAATAGTTTATAAAATGTTCAATAAAGATTATTTGAACATACACATTGATATTTCCATAGTAATTATCAAATGAGGTTAGAATGGACAGATAAACCTGCAAAGATCATCAAGGTTATCAAAATATATTTAAAAAATGGTTAATTCCGGGTAGATATTTCTTTCGTTAACCTTTATCATTTTATAAATGACGTAACCGTATTGTGTTGACATTGAGTTGACATGTGATGCACTGTTTGGAATCTGTGGTGTAGTAATTAATAATACTGGAGTTTTATCTCAACACCAAACCGTTATTTTAACACCTCGACACGTGTCGACAAAACTTTTGAAACAGCCTAACACATTATCTTGAATCAAAGAAACATACAATAGTTTACAGTCTATTTACGACTGTAATGCCAAAGGCAGTCCTTTGTTGATTTTTGGTCCCTAAATGCGAAAATGATAGTTAAAATTTCCGAACACGTAAGATTTTTGAGTTATGATTTTTTTTCACAAAAATTTAATGAACACGACATTCCAAATTTGCTTTCCCCCTAAATTGAGCAAATTGTTTAAAATCTGGCAACAGCGCCTAAAACAAGTTTAAAAGCCGTTCTGCTTCATAATGGTAACAACCCTTAGTTAGGGAAGCTCTTGATTATACTGTAGACGACCCCTTCCGATATAGAAGGTTCCGACACTCTGTCGAATGAGGCCCTCATGTCCCCCCGTTAACGGATGAACAAATTTTTCATCCATCCCACCCCAGCCAGGTAGGGGTACATGTCTGAGGACTTTCATACCGCCACCACCTCTTAGTCATGTCCTGATAAAAATCAGCTACAAGGGTAAGGGACTTAGGCTCCAACCTGATTGAAGTGAAGATGGCTGTCGATGATGGTAACAAAAGATTCTCTATTCCTCTTGCACATGTAGTTGCTATGAAGGAAACACATGAAAGTATGTCACTTATTCTAAGTGCAATAAGTTATAATACGTATAAGTGGCAAATATGTGGTGACCTAAAAGTCATAGGAGTATTAATAGGTCTTCAGTGCGCATTTACGAAGTTTTGCTGTTTTATTTGCCTTTGGAACAGGCCAAGCTAACGTGATGAATATATCTCTTGTTAATCCCAAAAACGTTTTGTTATTTCCATTACACATCAAACTGGGTTCAATGAAAAAATTTTGTAAAAGCATTAGACAAAGAGGGTGATGCGTTTGAATATCTTGAACACGTTTTTCCAAAATTAAGTGATGCAAAGCTCAAGTAAGGTATATTTGTTGGACCACAAATTAGAAAACTACTAAGTGATCAACAGTTTGATCAAAAATTAAGTAATGTTGAATTAGCTGCGTGGAGTTCTTTCAAAAGAATTGTTTCGGAGTTTTTAGGGAACAAGAAAGTAGAAAATTACAAAACACTTGTAGAAGAACTACTTGAAAACTACTGCAGAATGGGATGTCGCATGTCTCTCAAAATCCATTTCTTGCACTTCCATCTGAATTTTTCCCCAGAAAATTTGGGTGCTGTGCCACCAAGACATATTGACAATGGAGCAACGTTACCAAGGCAGATGGGATGCAGCAGTGATGGGGGATTATTGTTGGTTCCTTATGAGAGAAAACGATGAAACATATAAACGAAAGTTAACATTTGCAAAAAGGTTATGCACAAAAGACTTCATTTGAATGTTTTTTCATGTGTATTGTAAATAAAGTCTGTTATCCTCAAAATATACTGTTTTTTTCTTGTTTTGATCTTATAATTTCCCTATATGTGAAAATTTTTATATAAAATAAAAATAACTATAACTCAAAATCTTTACGCGATGGAAAATTTTTGATGTTGATGTCGCAGTAAGGATGCTTCAAACTCTCATGTATAGCCATTATAATATTAGTCGCAATTTTGTTTTCTTATTTGTTGGCTAGTGTATACTCTATCCAGACAAGCAACAGAGTACTCCAAAACATTATCGTGCATAGTGTACTTAATTTCCCAAGCAAGGCTGCTTGTACAAAGTTGCACTGAGGAACAACCGAACTTTTATTTGATTTTTTTATATGCGGCTGGGTATAGGAAAATTGTTTATGCAGAGTGTAAGGACACAACTTAGCAGTTTCTTCAGCCGTATCAGTACTTGACATTTTTTAAATTTTAAACTTTAAGATAACTTATACATTGTGTAGAAGCCAAATGAATTCATTATTTCGGTAACTATACATATTTAAAAAAAACCGAAACACGTCAAATGAAAATTATAATTTGACATTCTTCAACGTAAAAAGGCAGCAGAAGTTCAAAATTTTCGCCACGAACGTTTTGGCAACTTCCAAATCTCAAGTAAAACTGTCTTCTAACATTATTTAACATATCAGGCGTGAGCGACCTAATCGTAAGCGTTATTCGTTCTTTTAAGTTATTCAAATCTGAAGGTTTAGTTTTGTACACATTGCTCTTTACATACCCCCATAAAAAGAAATCTGATGATGAAAGATCAGGTGATCGCGTTGGCCATTCGATCCCTATCCACCGATTGGAAAATGTATCGAGGTATTGTCGGACATTAACTTAGTTTGTGGTGGTGCTCCATCCTACTGAAACCATATCGTATTCACTGGAACTTGAGGGTTTCCTGTATCAGGATATAAATTTGCTAAACTTGGAATGACATCATTTTGAAATAGTGCCAAATAATTATCGCCATTCAAGTTGCCCTTAATGAAAAAGGAACCAATGATATGGTTTTCTACAATCCCTGCCCAAACATTAACCTTTTGAGGGTATTGCGTGTATTCTTCTCTCATCCAGTGAGAATTTTCCATTGACCAGTAGCGGCAATTTTGCCGATTAGCATGACAATTGTGAGACAAATTACACTCATCAGAAAACATAACGTCTTCTAATGGGGAATGTTCCTCAATTTGGGTTATTACAGCAAATGCAAGTTTGACAAAATGAAGTTGAGTTTAATTCATGAATTTTTCAAATTCACTTCGAAAAGTATTCAAATTGATGTTTCAAATGTTGGGTTTTAATTTTTAAAGGGATTTGTTTCTAATTCACATATTGGCAACAGCGCCTATATCAAGTTGAAATAATTTATACGTACCTAGATATTCTACTTTAAAAAAGGAAAATTATTTTTATAAATCAACAATTAAGGCAAAATATAAATTATAGTTCAATACCACCTCCATAAGCCACATAAACAACAGTTGTTTTGTTATTTATTTATATAGAGGAAGATAGTTTAGGTGCACAAAATGTCATATCTCACAGAATGTCTCGGAACACAAGTAAACAGAACAGCACGCCTCTGAAATATGTCATATGTGTTTGTGTCATACAGGTAACGGATGTCCTTTATTAGCTATAACCGATGTTGCCAGATGGTGAAATAGAAACGAATCCCTTTAAATGTTGAATGCATTATTTCATTCATCTTTTTTAAGTATTTAAATAATTTTTTAAAGAAAAAGGTTGAAATGATAAGTTTAAAATGCGTTGTTTTAGGGCTCTTTTATGAAAACTACTTGATTTTCGTCAGGAGGAACATTCCCCATTGGATGATATTGTTATCCAATATGTCAATCATTTACTCACAAAAATAAATTCTATAAAAATCGTCTTCTATAAGCTCCTGAATAGGTATCATTTATAGGGATGCATTTCATTTTCTTTTAATATGTTTACTATCGGTGTATGGCTAACATTGAATGTAGTGGATGCCTGTCTACTCGATGCATGTGGATTTTTCTCAAACTCGAGAATCACATATAATTTCAGTTCATCACTCATTGCATTGGCAGCTGCTTTTTTATTTGCCCCACATGACCAAGCTCGCGAAACTGCTTCTTTGTTTTGCTTATTGTTCCTTGCGATATGGGTGGTAAATTAGGAAATTTCTCATGAAATAGGCGACCTACTTCCTGTTGTGTTCGAGTTTTATCTCCGTAACCAATCATTTGTAAAGTAAAACTGTCATTTTATGCATTTCTGTTAATCTATCCATTTGTCAGACTTGAAATTAACGAACTTTAAACTTAAATTAAAATAATGACAACGAATGCAACATACAGAACAAGTTGAAAAGGCATTTTAAACTAACGTTGCCACGGAAATTATTTACAGTTTTTTAAAAGATTCCATCTAAAAAGAACATTGCTATGGTTTTTGCTTACTTTCTTATTATCAATACCTCACCATGAAATAAGTTTTGAGTATATTGCAAAAAGTTTTTAGTGTATTTTATTGAATTTAAGTAACCACATTATTTTTATTTATTATATCTCAATTGTTGCAATAAACTTGAAAGCGATAACATTTTTGAATGGAGAATGAAGATACCTTTCAAATGATGTATCACAAGCATATACTTTCCATTTAAAAATAACGATGGTGGACCGATACATACTAGTATACTATATAGCTTGTTGAAATAACACTTTTAATTTTATACAGATTTTTTTAGGGATTTCAAATCAATTTATATCATATTAGGCAATGGAAGTCCGAACTGATGAAATGCCCCACGAAACATTGTCAACCGCCTTCAAACAAAATTCGAATAATTGACATTAATTATTATTATTTGTGAACTTGAAATATGTAATATATTAATAATAATAAATGAATTTATTGATAGCAGAAATAACATGATAAAATATGGAGAAAAAAACTAATTTGTCAATAGAGCACAAGATTTAACAGAGTTCATGCTTTCTCTTGCACCTTACAAAAAAAAATGAAAAAGATAAAAAACAAATGGCCTAAATTGTTATTGTGATACCGGGTACAACATTTTATTTGATTAAAGAGGGGAGATTAGGCGGATATCAATACAAACATAAGAATACTACAATTATTTTAGCTATAGCCTATAGCCAATGTGTCCTAGAAGATATTCGGGTATTATTGTTTTTTCAGGTGTTCTTTCAGGCAGTACCTGAAACTGGACCGAAAGGAAGGTTCAACGGAGTGTCTAACAACATGGATCATTTTATGCCTGATGTTCACATCATAAACATCAGTTCGATAAGTTATTTTTTTATAGAGGTAGGGAGGTGTTCTATTGACAATAACTTTATGAAATAACGTTGAAGACTGAAGAGTCCGCCTATCGTACATTTTCAGCCACCTGGCTTTTTTAAGTGTATGAGAAATCGGTTCTGTATTTGATACCATACGAAAATCTCAAACAAGAGTTTTAAACTTTCTGAATTTGTTGTTACTCAGTTTTGTTCAGAAAATAATGATATACTACGTCACAATCTTTAAAATTAGATAGTATCACGTATTACAATGCATGTCCAAGCCAAGGAAGTTACAGAGCTCGCGAAATTTTGATCTGTGATCAAAGTTAATTATCTACTTTGTTTGAACAAAAGATTATCCATAGAGTTTTCAAAAGCAGAACATTTATGTCTAGGGATTCGATATTATACAATGGGGCTAAAATATATAATCGTCTGCCAGTAAACATAAGAGTTGCAAACTCGTCTAACACATTCTTTGGAAAGATTGGAAAAAAAATCTTGTTGATAGACTCTGTTATAGTCTAGAGGGATATTTAAATTATTATTTTTTAGTTATTTTCAAAGGAGTTTTAATTTTAATTAATATTATGGTACATTTAATTGTATTGTATGTTTTTACTTGGTAATTTATTAAATCCCTTTCATTATTTATATTTTTTATTATTGAGTTGTGTAACAAAATTTTTGAACCCTACTGGTCACACTTTGTCAACAAGTTACTATCAAGTCCAGTAATATTAATTACTACACCAAAGGTTCCAAACAGTTCATCTCAAGTAAGTTATTATTATAACAATTAGCATATTAAAAAGTATTATGAAAATTGTTAATTGTAACTGAATGAAAAGTTGAAAACATATTGCCGAATCAAACACAACTCATTATCACGGGTCCAATTTGTGGCAGTTTGTATCAATTCAGACATTGCAGTTACAATGTCAATGGGGAATCGGTTCAGTTTATTTGCAGCATTCAATAAAATTTAACTTTTTTAAAGACTGAGCTCATTGAAAATACAAAAAAAAAACATTAACCACTACTTTCCTCCACAAAAATTACTTTCTTTCCCTATTCATCAAACAGTCACTAATTTTAGTTCAGAGAGATTTACATTCATTAATTCATTGCTCGTGTTTTTTAATGACAGAAAGCTAGTTTGTTGAAAATTTTATTTGTAAACGAGTTCAATAAACAGTAATAAAAATACTTCACAGCAACAAAGTCAAACTTATACAAAAATTGAAATAAAACTAGGCAAGGGCTTTGGAGATCTGCAAGCTTAAGTACAAAATAAATAGGAAACAAATCTTACAAAGTGCAGTTGAGGTTAAACATTTTAAAAATATACTAAAATAGATTCACATATTCATTTAAAAGTAAATATGACGAGTCACATTTTCGTTTTTAAATTTCCAAAAAAATTTACAAATCTGTTTGTGAAAATCTTACTTTTCGTTGATGGTCCTCAACATTTTCAGTGTCACTTAAATGTCCATCAAGACTTTGTACCATTGAACTACTAAAACTAAATCTGTCAGAACAATTATCAGTCGTTTCTGTTAAAACAGAACTATTATCTAGTTCAACAATTTTTTTTGCATCAATAAACTTGATTTCTGTCCCCAAAACTATAAATATGCCCTTTTTGTTGTATCCAATATAACGGTATTTATCCATTTCCAGTCTGAATGTATCCAAGTTATTTGTCGACTCGCTATCACTTATGTTGTTACAAGTGTCTTCTGTTATTTTCAAAATTTCAATTGCGGCAAACTGAGCAGTGAATAAGTATGGTCGAGTGAAGTGGAAAGCAACTGGTAGATGATTCGACTTTATTTCCGTAGACCTTGTTGATCGACCGAATTCATCAACAAATACAGAAAATTCACTAAAACACAAGAGGTATTCCTTTGGATTCTTACAAATCTGTATGATTGCAAGAGGAAAAGATCCCATTTTATAACACCTGAAAAATATCAAAACGGTTAGAAATCTTGAACAGCTAATTTGAAATTAGAAATATGGAAAATATCAAGATTCAAGTCATAGTCAAAATATGCATTTTTTATTGACAAAGCTTGGTTAAAATAATTAAAAACACAAAATTACACATATTAGCTATTGCTACTTAGTCAGGTAAAACTATACACTATAAAATAATATACATTGCTAGTGTGTTGAATAAAATTTTCAAGTAGATACTGAACACTTTACGAAAATAGCCAATAAGAATCTATTTTGAAAATTTCCAATATTGATTACTTAGAATGTATTGAGAGTCAGACATAAGCCGAATCAAAAAGTATCTTGATAGTACTCTGATGAATTTTAATAGGCTCTCTCATAAAAAAATCCTTCAAAACTTCCCTGAAGTTCCCGTTATAGCAAGCAAAACTTTTTGTTAAGAGTCTACCGCCCCCTCAACCCCAGAATTTCCCAATAAAAAAGTCTGTTTTAGTATGTGCGCTTGATGTAGTCTCAGAGTTTGCAGAACCAATAAGAAAGTGCATGGGGGTTGAGGCTTCTAGCATCATTTTAAGAAAAGTGTGATTGTTCATGAATTGATGCAATCTGCTTCCAGTAGGACCATTGTAACAAAGTCTTCTGTGGGGTGTTGCTTTTTAATAGGTGGTGAAACAATTGTTTGAACATACTTTCCCAACTCTTCAGTATGCGGAGCTAAAAGAGTGTTGAAAATCCATCTGATATTTGTAAATCCCAGCTCAGCTTGGATATAATTTAGATCAAATTCCAGATTTTCATTCTCAACCCTTACAAATTGTCGGAACATTTTTCTGGGCCAGTCAAATAATTTTCTTGAGATGCCCTTCAACGATCTTGATCCTATTGGGTTGTTTCAAAGTTTTGTCCGTTTTAATGTCATGTGTTTTTGTAGCTCCATATCTAAATAAATATTTATTCTACTGTGTCACGATATTTACTGATCGACAGAGAATTTTGTATTCTACACCAGGGGTGGCCAACCCCCTTGAGAGTCTGAGCCATTTCTCAAAACTTGAAAATTTTTCCGAGCCGCAAATACAAACGTATTTAAAAATTATGTAAAAAAGGTAAAAAAAATTAGACATTATATTTATTTAAAGCATAAATGAAAGTACAAAATATGTGTATTGAAGTTAAATAATGAAGATTAAAAACATTCATTTTACTCCCTTGATAATTTTTCAAAATTTTGTGAATAATCGGTGACAGCACTTCTCAGTAATTCTTTGAGATGCTGGTTAGTTGATATAGATCGGTGCTTGGATTTCACGAATTTTGAAGTGGAATAAAATGATTTATTTAGGTATGTTGTTCCGAATATTTATTTATTTCATACACTATTCTACAGGATGAACCCAATTACAGAATAAGGAAAAAAAAATTAAAAACAGAACTGTCGGTTAGCTAAGAAATGTCTTGATTTGTATAATCTGGCAGTTGAATATATCTAGGACATGGCTAACAGAATTAGGAGGTATCGCACATTGTATAAATTAGGAATTTTTTTCATTATATTTGTTCGCGGAGTGTTGAGATAAAAGGTGACACTATTCCTAGATGACCGTCTAGGGACCCAAAAATTCAACATAAGTAACAATGAACCTTTTTCCTGAAGTACGAAAAATCACTCACTAGCAGCGCTAGTAGTTCGGTAGGGACAAACACTGCCTAATCCTCATATAAACATATGGTAAAATACAATTAAAAAAGAATGTTTTTAACAGAAGAAAATGTTCCTGGAGCAAAACTAAAATTTGTAACTGTAAAGGATAACAATGTTGTAACATTAAAACGTTGGCTTGCATGCCGTAATTTGAAAGTAACTGGAAAAAAAGTGAATTAATAGACAAGTTAATATACAGACTCTAGTAAAAGAGTAGCGGTAGATTCAAACTGTAGGTAATAAAAGAAATTTAAAATAATTATGAATTTCAGATTTATTTCCGAGTGAAATATGAATCAAATATAGATGGTAATGAAATAAATTCCATTGAATATAATGAATGAATATAATTTAATAAACGATTGAGGTTACATCTCATTCTAATCAATGGTAATTAACTATGAAAAATGTACTATTCATTTCATGTTTAGAGCATACATATTTATTTTTTGCACTGTTGAATCCCCTCTCCTCGAAGCATATATCCATTTCTTACATCTAACCTCATTAATATGAGGTTTTATAAATGGTATCAAAAACACGTTTTCTTCCGGATATCGATTATCCGACGTACAATTCGCAAAACAGCAATGCTTTGTTGGCATTATACTAGCACAAAATAATTTTTTATATCAGATTTATATTTTTAAATAATAAATTAATATTACGTAAATAACACTGTTTTACATATTTATGTTTGTCCCTACTACTAGTGCTGCCTCTCGTGACACGTTCGCTGTACTATTCTCAGGAAAAAGGCTCATTGAGAGCAGGTAAATAATATTTTTTATGATTTTGAATAAAAAAAAAAGAATAATATTTACGCCTTACCTCGAGACTACAAAAATTGTGAGTTTCAAGCAATTCATAATAGGGTATTCCCTACTGAAATAATTCGACAAGCAGTCTTTTTTGATTCAGGATACTTAGATTCTAATATAAATTTCCAAAATTCAATAATCGACATCCACTTATTTTTAATTGCAGAGCTTGATCTTCTTGCATCTCTATTAATTTGGGTCATAATTATAGTGGAAATAATGAACTCACCTTGAATTATGTTGATTTCAAAAGGATTCAGAAAAACATCAAGAGACTGTTTAAAATATTTCAAGTCTTGAAATCTATTTTGGAATTTTGGAATGTTTTGTTTTTAATGTATTATTGGAAAAATTGTAATTTAGTTTGAAAAATAAATAAACACTTTGAGAGGTATCTTTCCCCTGCATTTGTGAATTCAATGTTTGCAAATGTTACATGAAATCAGTCAGAAACATAAAGTCTTGTAACCACTCGTCATCGTCTAATTCTGCAACATTCCACTTAGTCTTTCATATTCACCTAGCACTGAGAAGTTGAGATTGTTTTGTTTTATATATAGTTACCATTATTATAGTCAGTTTTGTTTCTGAATATAAAGCCAATAAGTCAAATATCTTATTTTGCCGAAAATAGGAAATTACAGGAATTTAAAGAAAATCACATTTTGCAGGCAGGCGGTTGTCTATACTTGATTTTTGTTTCCCAATGCATCAAAATTAAACTTTCATTTTCATTCATGCTCAATCACAAATCACAAGATGTCACATAAACATCTTTTATGAAAATATTTTAATATGTCTGGTTGAATTTTAAACTTTCTGCAGTTGAAAGTAAAACACAAAATGGATACAGAATAAGTACAAATAGAAAACACGTATAATATTTTCGAAGAAAGGAAGAAAGACAGCAATCAAGATCAAATTAAACTCTTGTCAAAAATGTGAGGATCATGCATAGAAGTTATTTTTAGATTCACACTGGAAGAAAAGCCCCTTGGAAACAAATACTATCAAATGAGCATCGAGTTACATGAAAAAGTACTTTCGAAAAACTAATTTCATATGGACATTGAATTATACGAAAATCACTTTTTCCTATTCATTTTGTTATCTAAGCCTTTGTTACAGAACTGACGAAGCAGTTATTTCTTTCATTTCATTGCGGATTATATTATTCTATATAAGAGAAATTTCATATCGATACTCTATCATATATTAAATTGTGAAGCTTTCCTATGAAGAATAGATTGTCGCGAGATTTACCTATTTCATAAAAACAAAATGAAAAATGTTTTGACCATCAATTTATTTTTATTTTTTAGTTATCACTGGATATTTGTTCGGACACTACTAAACTATTCCTAAACTTTGCCAAATTATTAATCATTAAAATTGGTATGGTGGCCATACCATTTTGAATGATTACCCCTTGGAACACCCTCATTTGATATACACATCACGAGGGTGCATAAAAAAACAGTTCACATCTTTGGGTGTCTGCCATATTGAATTACCACTGACGTCATGTTACTGTTCATATTCTTTTAAACAAATCCTTTCATTTGATCCTATATCATGAGAGCGCATAAAATATTAAGTCTGCATCTTGGGAGGTCCGCCACATTAGATTTAAAGTGAAGTCATGTTAGTTGTCGTATTCATTTCAGTAAACCCTTTGATTTGATACTAATATAATGGGGATAAAAAAAAGTAGTCCGCCATATTGGATTCAGGGTGAGTCATGTTAATTTTCGTATTCTTCTCAGCAAACTCTTTCATTTGATACCACTTTTCAAGCTGTACAAGATGGCACTTACAGATTTTTTCCTGAAGTTTCATCTCCGCCAAACCACCAATTTTAATATTTATATGGGCTGGAGAAAAGAATCACTTTGTATCACTTACGGTTTCCCATGTTGGTCCTTCTTATCTTGGACATATTGTATACAAAAATATTATTTCTTAATTTTGAGTTATTACCGTTTTGAAGTCTAATAATTTTTTTTACCACTTTTTATTACATATTCTTATTTTGAAGTGAAAACTGGAAAAACTATATCTGTTTATAATAAGTAGCTATTCAAAGAATTTGTTATAAGCATTTGTAGATTTTTTAAATTAAAACGTATGTTTTTTTTGCGAAAATTAGTAATATTTTTTTATGAATGTTTACAGAAGTTTGTTACTTTCAATAAAAATTGAGCAATGATATTCCACTTCGGTAGCTGTATTAGCCGGTCTGGCATTATTATAAATTTTTTACTTCTCGCCGCGCATTCGTACCATGAGACCAGTTTGGTTTGCCCATTTTAATTTTTTTCTTACATGAACTAGAATTTGACCAAGGTTTTAATATAGTTTCTCTTTGACAGGCCTTCACATTTATACTTATGTATTCAAATCTTGAAAACCATTGGACTAATTTTAATGAAACTTGCACTGTTGCAATGGTCACAATATGACTGAGAGTTTCAGAAGTCAGTAAAAAAAGATAATGTTTTCAAATACGATAAAAAAGTACCTCCTTAAACCTTCAAAAGGTTGAAATAAATGGATAACAACTATATTATGAAATACCACTTAGAATGGAGTAACAGGATTACTGGCTAATGACTTTAAAAATGTTAGTTGGGTTTAAGTTGAAATCATACCTTTCTGCCTGCTTCAATCTTATATCGCTTGCATCCAAAAATTCTTCAGCTCTAAATGTCACCAAATCAATTTCAAAAAATTTATCTGCCCCAACGATGAGACTATTTTCAGTGAACAAAGCACAACTAACAGGTTCTGCAGTATCTAGTATCCTAGCAGGCACAAATTCTTCAATATCTGATTCATAACTGAGAACTACCAGCTGTTTGGCAGTGGCGACACATATCTTCAATTGACTGGTGAAACTTGAGACCTGAAGTATGTGGAAACCGTTTAATCCTGAGATATCCACATCTTTATAGTTGAGTTTCGGTTTCGAGCACTGAGCACACTGTGCTAGATTGATCAAATGATTGATATCACAGACAATTAGTGTTCTCTTTTCATTGACAATCATCAAAACACAGTTAGTAGAAGACATGATTGAGATATGATGGACTTCCTTCAAACCATCGATATGAACCAAGTTTTTCTCGAAATAAGAATATAGGCCTTGTTCAGTGCCTATTATTTTGATAGTTTCTGTCAAGTCTACCAGACTGACCACTTGCATGTCTTCTTCAATAGTGAGGATTTTCTCAAATTTTGGTTTGTTATCATCATTATATATTTTCTGCAAGGCTGAAAAAGAATATAAATTTACCATAAATATTTCAAATAGAAAATAAACATATTTGTCTTCAAATAATAATGGTTTGAATGTAAGTGTTATTAAGCATACAAAAATACTATATATTTACCCAAAAACCATTTGTCTTTATCTTGAGCAGACAAAGTGAGAATAATTAGGCAATTGGGAGGCCAACAGGTAGTATCAGGCGCCACTTCTACTTTTAAGATGAAGGCCAGATCACTATTAGCTACAGCAACCCCAATTTCTGAAGGTAGGGGCTCTGAAATGACTTTTCCGTGGCTGTTGGCTGGTTTCAATGGAAATGTTTCTAGCAGAGTAGAATTGTTTTCTTTCGGAAGGTCTGTGTAAATATTTATAGAACTGTCCGTAAGAACAGCATAATGTTTTTCCCAAGTGTTCATTTTTCTAAAAAAGTCATTTTGGTATATTTTCTAAAAAGCAATTTGCTTCAATAAAAACCCTTACCCTAAAATCTTCACCCAGCCTTCAACATTGACTACTTCTTCCTTATTTGGTGTTTGAACATGGTTTTCTTCAGTTTTTGGTTTAAGGCTGTCTTTATAGTGTTTCGCAAACACCTTCGGTAAACCACAAGTATTTGGAATCAACCTTTTGCAATTTGTATGAGCTTGAACGTTACAATCAGAACAGGCAATAAAACTCCTACCCAGTGAAACTTGTTGTGAGCATGCTGCACATATAGTAGAAGATTTGCAATACTTTGTATCAAATCTAAAAATGAATTTTAATCAATGACCAGACTACTACTACTGTAAAAGATTATTTGTTACTATTACCAGAGTCATAGAAGGCATAAGTGAAAGCTTTATAAAATGAAGCCAAATGATCAAATGAAAAATGTTTGTGTATTAGAAAGATTAGAATATCTGTAACTTACCTGTGGGGTATATTATGGTGCATTCTTTGTACGGAATTTCGTCTGTAAAAATCGTTTTTTTGTTTACTTGGAGAATTCACAATCTGCTGTATAGCTACTTTACTTTTGGGTGACATGATTTCTGGATTCTGCTTCAACACTTTGATTTTTTCTGAAGGTATAGTTTGTTCTTGTGTGACGACAATTGCTTTTAATTTGAAAATTTCTTCTTGTAATTCCTTATTTGTTTTCTTTTCTTTGAGAAGCTGTGATTCTAAATCTTTGTAGTTCATTACAAGTGATATAGGTGGTTGATTTTCCTTTTTTGAATTACCAAAAAGGACATTCGTAAATGTTCTTTTTTTATTGTTTTGTTCATCTATCTAAAATACCAAAATAAATTTATATTTTTAATTCCATTTGTGAAAACAAATTATAAAAATGTTCAAGTGTTAGGAAGCCTCTGTAGACTAAAAATACTCTCTAGGTGCCAAACTTTATTTCAAATCTTTTTATACATGTTGCAGTGTAAAAATAATTTGAAAAATATTTTCCTTAATTCACTGAATATATATTTGTTCAAAAAAAATTCTACTTTGTTTATTTGAAATAATTTTTCAGTTGTCCAGAATTGGACTTGATAAAAAAATTAAGTTCAATATTCAATAGATAGAAAAACTATGTTGAAATGGAATGAATTTTTGTAAAATTCAATTTTTTTTTCAAGTATACAATGACTCGTATATAAAACCTCTTGAAAATATATAAAATTTTTATTATTACCTCTATATGAGACAACCAGTGAATCTTACAGAAGTATTAAAACAAATTTTGAATTACAAAATGATGGATTAGTTGATCCAGATTAAAGTAAACTGAATATGTTGGCTTTCTAAAAAGTTACCACACAAACTGAAATTCTGGTTCCACATGAAATATAGGGAATACCATATGGAAATGGAATGCCTTCAGAAGAAAAAACTATTTGCCAATAACCCTTGTAGGAAGAAAGATGTAGAAACTCATTAGAATATTTTCAGTCTTTCAGACAGAAGATGTTCAATTTCGCGGCAATGGAGGCATGTGTATGGATTGGAAATAATTGCCTATTTGGATTACCATCTATCGATGGTGACAATACCCATTGTTTGGCATTTGTTTTTCCACTTATCACGTTATCAAATGAGGGCATTATTATGATGTTTGATTTGGATTTTAATATTTTGTGATGAAAATAAAGCTTAGGATGAATTTGAAAATTGAAAGGGGGGGATTTACATTTTCAATGGAATTTAACCTAAAAGAATCCGGTTTTTGGCGAAAAATATATGTTTTACCCAACAGATATTTTTCTTACTCAAAAAGTAGGACAAAAAAAGGACTAACACGCAAGTTGACAAATAGACAAGAAGAATAAAAAAAGAATTCTAGCTGAATTCAAAGAATTTTTTTCAATTACGACAAAAGGTATTGACTGATAGAACATGTGAAGAGTGTTGAAAAAAATATACTTAAACTCTTTGATTCCGATTGCCTTTTAAATGTTGATTATTTCATTAACAAAAAAGTTAGAGAAACAACTCAAGGTACTGATTTTTAATCTTATATAAATCAGATATTTCAGTACTTGTGTTGCACTGTTTGCAACCTTTGGTGTAGTAATGAATATTACTGGAGTTTTTGCCCAACACTAAATCGTTATTTTTAATACCTCGACACGTGTTTCGATAACCAAGTGATTATCTTCAAGAGGAAGGTTAAACTCATCTCGGTTTAATCTTCCTCTTGAAGATGATCACTTAGTGATTGAAACACGTGTCGAGGTGTTAAAAATAACGATTTGGTGTTCGGCAAAAACTCCAGTGATATTCAGATATTTCAGATTGATTCGTAAACAATTCAAGGTAATTGGGGACTAAAATAAAAGTTGAGAAAAATTGCTTCATACTTAAGAACATGAGGCTAATGACAACTGTAGTCAAAAATGATATTTTTTGAGGGGTTCAAACTGAATCAGTAGAAGCACCAGAATTACTCATGTCAAGAATGGCACGGACAGAATAAATTATTTTGACAAACACTTTCACAAATAATATTTGATTTCACGTTCCACTCCATACTAAAGACATACCAGTAAGTCCACTCCCACTACTTTCATTCATAAATTCAAAAAGTTCTGTGACCTCGAAACGAAGTGTGGAGCCAATTTCTTTTTTTTACCATAGGTTTGCGCTCATATAAAAACGAAATTCAAGGATATTATAGAATATTTTATGGTAAATTACTTATTACTACAAAAACTAAAAACAATAATAACAACAGCAAATGAACTAAACACAATATCAATTTCCTACTGATTATTATAACTAATCTGATGTCTGTGGTACTGTCAAATCCTTCGATACTACAGCACTGAACATGTTGGATGAGAATCTCATCCTAAGAGCGGTTGAAGGTCCCCGACAACTCGGGCGGATCACGTGGTGAGATAGTCTACTGGTTGTATTATTCTACTGTGCTGAAGATTTCATTGATTGAGACGGAATGGAAAGAGGAAAAAAACTGATGGGAATGGTCATTCCATTATTTAAAGCACTTGTGTTTGGCATATCAACCTTTTACAAAGTTATGTTATATTATTAATTCCTAATATTTCTTTCTTGGTTTTAGAATTTTATTTTTTTAGCAAATTTCATTCAATTTTCAAGTTGACACAACCCTATTTTGAAAATGCATATGCAATAACAATTGCACTATTTGAATGTATTATGTTGATTCCAACTTGAAATGATACTGATTTTACTCATCCTTTCTTTAAAAGAAAATTCATTATGCATTAAATGACTTTCACAATAAAAAATATTTATTCTCGTCATGTTGCCCCTTTGGGACATTCATCGGCCCATCTTGTTATTGTAATTATTTCCTTTATGTTCATAAAGTTTGTACCACAGAAACAGTGATTCTGAAACTATGTGTAAGATTAAAATTTCAAGTGATCAATAGCCACATGAAAAGTTTTTGTTTTGGTATATTTCCGGTTCAGTAGAACTGTATCTATTTCAAAAAGTTAACTCACTTTAGATTGCAAAAAGTCAATCAACTTGATCTGCTGCTTGATAGTTGCATCTGACTTCATTTCTCTCTCCTTATAGTAATGGCTTTTCTCATTCAGAATCCGTTCTAATTCATTCATCTTCTGCTTGAACATTACCATTTCGTCTCTTGTATCACTGAGTTGATGTTTAAGTTTGTAGTTGGACTCTTTTCCTTTGTTGAATTGGGTAATAATATCGGATAGTTCTTGTTTGATATGTCTGTTTTCGGACTTCAACTCATCCATATGGCGTTCATAAGCTTTAGCAGTAACTTCCAGGTCTGTTATTTTTTCTTCGGCTACAGTTAGTTCCTCAGAGAGATTGCTGCAAAACTGTTTATAATCAATACACTGTTTCTTATATGATGCACATTCTTTCTGCAAACATTCAACATCCTCACTCAACCTCTTAACTTTGGTTTCAGCGAGTAGTCTGAGAGATTTTTCTTCGTTGACTGCTTTTTTTGCCACTTGTATCTCTTGTTTGGATTTGCACAAGTCACTTATTAGTTTTTCTGTGTTACTATTCAGAGCAGCCTGTTTGGTTTCAAATGAAGTTTTGATTTCTTCAAATGCTATTAATTGGTTCTCTAATACAGTGCATGCTTCTCGCAAAGCTTCTAAATTCTAGAAAAAATATACGATTAAACTAATAATGAAAAATCATAAAATATGGCAGTGAATAAAATGAACATAAAAAGGCTTCCTCTGTCAACTCTTGAACAGGACAAAATTTTAGTAAAAAGATTTAGGTTTCAGCCCTTTTTGATGAGAAAGACACAAGGGTTGTTGATAGGGCGATAGCAAGGAGGTTCTTGTATACCTCATTTGCTAGGTACTTCAATTTTTTATCCAATGCTGTTAGAAATTGACTCAGTCATTCCTGAGACATTAGTGGTGTTATATTTATCCGCAAACAGAGATTAATATCATATTTTCAAGAAAAAGAGTATTCAAAAGCCAGTCTAGTTTATTAATACATATTCAAAATGTGTACCATTCACTTCCTGTTAATCATAAACTTCATTTAGAAAGGTACTGGGAATAAAGACGGCAATGAAACTAAATCCAAAATTTTCAAAATTGCCAACATTTTGACTTGTATTTCAGTCAATTTTTAGTTTTAGAATCACTTTTATTGCTGTTCTCATTCCCACTACTCCTCTCAGGTATCATTGAGAAGAACGTGAAGTTTGTTTACGAATTCATTTCTTGTATTTTGGAATGTTTCTGGACTAATTAATTTGTCAACAGCATCTCTTATTCTATACATGAGCCCTGGAATAGAGCTCACATATAGAATCATGTTTGCCGATATATCTGTTTAGATAATTGTCAACAACTAGCTATTTTTAAATAAGCTTGTCGTAATGAGGAGGCACCACATAGTGGGGCCTTAGAATGGCCTCCTAGATCACATAATATAACACCTCTAGATGTTTTTGAGGTGATACATGACATCTAAAGTGTATGATACATAACCGCATTTCATTTCAGTACTTTTGGATAGAAAAAAATGCTTGTAACAAAATAACCCCATGAACATTTCATAATGTATGAAATGAATTGGTAAACAAACTCAGTTTTTTTTTTTCAGAAAGTGAATGGTGAACATTTTGAACCTTAATTGAGATAAACTGGAATGAGTTTTGAATAATGTTTCTTTAGAATTGATTAACTGTTTGTTTGCAGATTCTAAAAATGAAATAAAACTGCTAATTAGGCAGGAACGGCTGAACCGATTTTCAAAAAAAAAAACACGTTCGGATAAAGAACTGAAATATATGTCAAGCGAGGTATTGCACGACCCCATTTCTATTTGAAGAATAGTAAATAGCTTCCTCTCAGTGATGAGTGACGCAATATTATTGTCTTTCTTATTAGAAAGTATTGCAAACGATGCCTCTTCATGTAAATTGAAATCTTGTCCGATTCAAAAGTTGAGAGTGGAAGCGCTTTAAACGTGACAAACGTAAAACAAATAAAATGCAAACTTATTACAGAAAGTATCTTCTGGTTAACTTTTTCTACTAGATATATTTTACATAAAGATTATATTTTACCAGATTTTTATTGAGAACTTCTCGGTTAGCTCTTTGCAAGTTATCTTGAATTTCATTCTTTTCTTTCTGCAAATTTTCAATGGAATTCAAAAGTTTACCGTTTTCGTTTTCAATTTTTTTTATTTCATTTTCAACAGCAGACTTTTCCTTCTCGGTGCAAGCTAACTCAATATTCAATCTAGCTATTTGATCATCCTTTAATTTAATAATATCTTTCAATTCATTAATTGCAATTTTATCACTTTCATATTTAGTCTTTTCAAAATCCAGCTTTTCCAATAAGGTTTGATGACTGCCCTTTAGTTTAATGAGTTCCAAAGAGATTTTTTCATTTATATTGCTTAGTTCTACAATTGCCAATTCATGAGCATGTTTAGATTCACCAAGAGATTTTTCTAGGCCCTCAATTTTCTCGTTCAATAGTTTTACATCTGAGCGAGAATCCTTGAGCTCCCTTTCCAAAATACGCTTGTCAATTTTTGCATTATTCAGTTCCTTTTCCATTCTCCAATATTTGGTGCGAAGTTCCTTCAACTCTTCATTTTCAGTGGCAATATTTTTAAATTCCTGAAAAATATTCAAGTATAAGTTTACATGTGATGCACTATTTGGAACCTTTGGTGTAGAAATTAATGTTACTGAATTTTAGTCCTAACACCAAACCGTTTTTTAAACACCTCGACATGTGTTTCGATCACCAAGTGATCATCTTAAAAAGGGAGATTAAACTGGTTTAAACATCCTCCTGATGATATTTATAAGCTTACATTGAAGTTAAAACCAAAAAAATATTTTTATCGCCTAATAACTTACATAATTATGATAAAACTTATTTCTACTCTTAACATGGTACTCACAGCTTTCAAGTTTTGCAATTAATGATAAAATTTTAGTCACCTGCAATTGTTTTGTCAAATACATGCACTTTTCCCTTTCCTCCAACAGCTGGTTCTGGATATCTGAGAACTTCTTGTCGTTCTGCATATTTCTAATTGTTTTCTTCAATTCCTCAACCTCCATCTTATAGCCTTCCATATGTTTAACTTTCAGCTGCAAAGTGGTGTTATGATTTTCAACATCTTCAACAGTTTTCTGATATTCGTCAAGTTTTTCCTGTAACTGTGCAATTTCTTGTTTATATTCATCAATTTTTTCAATATGATTTTCTAGATCTGTGACTTGCTCACTGAACTGCTTTATGATGTTCTCTGCTTCTTCTAGTTTATTCTTCCAGCTTTCAAAGTCTTTTTCAGATTGATCTATTTTTTTAGTTAATAATGATTCCTTCATTTTCATTTGTGACATCTTATTTTCCAATTTTTTTTTCTGACGAATTTCTTCCGAAAGCTGTTTTTCTAATTCTGAAATGGTGTCTTGTGTCTCACTAGTAACTTTTTCTAATCGAGATTCGAGACCTATAACACTGTGTCTGCTTAGAAATTGTGCTTTTTCCAAAGATTCCTTATGTTTTCCTTCCATCTTCAGAGCATGTTGTACTTGTTCAGTGAGCATGTTGTTGGTTGCTGTAAGCTGGATAATTTTTTCTTTCTGTTGACTGATTTCTAACGTAAGAGTTTCTAATTTATTTTTTTCTGCTGCTTCCCATTTGAGCTTTGCAGATTTTATCAAATCTATGGCTTTTTTTTCTAACTCTGATCTATCTTTACGTTCCAACTCCAAAGTTCTTTTCAATGCCTGAAATTGAAATATCAATCAATTTTTTTTACTCACATACTGAATCTAAAAGAAGTCAAATTCATCAAAACAAAAACTTTCATTATTTTAAGTCCATTTGAAATTATCCAACATTATAATGACCTGGGAGATTACGTGCATTTGAATAATTTATTTTATACTAATAGAAAATCATATGAATGATAGTTTCCTCTAATACTTGTGCACTCTACACTTCAGCTACTGTAGTCGCGGTGGAGCTGACGGGGATAATAGGTGAACGTTGTTATAAATAATATGCTTCCAGCATTTTTATACCACGCCAAAATTCATTTGATTTTTCAGGTCATTTTTTACCAAACAATAATGACTAGCTGCGTACGTGAGTCACGTATACGAATAAAAAACAATTTCAAGTATCATTAATTAATACCGTGGGTTGGGCTACCTATTGGGCTCGTCCCCAGGTAGCAGATAGGGGAACGGCCAGGGAACTGGAGGCTCTGTCCAGGAAGCCAATGTGGCCTTATGGACGGGATCGCCGGACTCCTGGTCAGTGGCAGAAATAAGTAGGGTGAGGGGAACTAAAACTCCCCAAAAGCCTTTGCAAAATATGCCACCGTGGAACAGCCTACCCAAGCTAAGGTGTAAGGAATCGTGCCGACAGTTGAATTGCCGCAGGGTGATTTGCGGTTACGAAAGATCCCCTTGGTGAACTGGGCGAAACCTCATTGTAATCAGCCTACCTCTGGTAATGTGGGGCTCTGCCAGAGGTGACCAACTCTTCTCTTGCTACTCATGGGAACACACATGAATGAAATAAACACAGAAATAACAAAAACCGATTTTTTAAAATAGCTTGTTACCCACAACATAGAGTGGCATTATTTATGCTACATCTATTTTTATTGCAGTCAGCTGTATGTTCGTGAATGTAAAGATTGTCAGCACTGAGCTTGCTGCATAATGATAGAGGTGACTTCAAATCAAATCAAATCAAATCAAAATATACTTTATTGTCTGAAGATTTGCATCTTATTGACAAAGTCCAAGAAATACAATATTAATATAGAAAAAGTACTAAAAAAGAATAATGATAGATATAAAAAAGTTCCAAAAATGTATAAATGTAAATATAAAAAAAAGTTTTAAAAATGTATAGATAAAATACCACCATGTATAAAGTGGTAGTACAAATAATAAATTGCTAATATATTGTTAAAAGGATTCGCTAAAATACTCTTCCAAACTCTAATCGGGTCTGTCAACAAGTAGGTTCTTCACCGCCTTTTTGAAACGAGTGTTGCTTAAATTTGCAGATCTCATTTCTAATGGTAAATGATTGAAGAATTTATCACCATTATAGTATATGGAATCCTTGATTAAATTCGAAGTTGGGATGGGAAGTCTAAAGGTATAATTGCTATTTCTAGTAGCATAAGGAGTAGAAGTAAAGTTGAACTTCGATTTATGTTTATAAATAAGGCAAACCGTCTCTAAGATAAATAGTGCGATGACTGTTAACATTTTATTGGCAGAGAACAAATTCCTGCACGATTCTCTGGGTTTGACTTTACAGAGACGTCTTATTGCCCTCTTCTGTAATATCAATACAGTTGTTGCATGATCCCCAAAAAGGTATTCCATAACGTAGTCGAGATTCAATAAGTGCATGGTAAACGGTCTTTGCGACAAGGAAACCCAACTCATTTGAAACTACTCTAACTGCATAACATCCGGAGGAGATTTTACTCTTCAGTTGTTTAAGGTGTTCATCAAATTTTAGCCTACTATCAATGAATACACCGAGAAACTTTTTGTTTAATTTATTTTGTAGTATGGCAGCGTCTATTGAAATTTTATCAAGCGAACATTTGAATGATATTATATTCGTTTTGGATGCATTGAGAGAGTAAATTTGCATCGCACCAGCTCTTCACCTTCTTCAAGTCGGATGATATTATTTTATTTACCTCCATTGAGTTTTTTTCTTTCCACATATTGTAGTATCATCCGCGAATAGAGTGAATCTACCAGATATGTTAATCATAGATATGTCATTCATATATAGCAGAAACAGAATAGGGCCTAACACAGAACTCTGTGGTACACCAGATTCAATGGCCCTGTTCTCCGAGAGTTCCGTTGTCCTCACTATTTGACTCCAACCTGAAAGATACGATTCAAACCAAGTGTTCGTTACACCTCAACATCCATATTTATGAAGGCTCTTACCCGCGATAAAATTGCGACCGATGAATTTCATTATTTTAAAATCATTTAAATTCATCTGCATAGATTTTATAAGATATAAAATGACTTGATGATTGAATTTTTTTTGTATAATTGATACAAGTGTCTGAGATATGATCCCCTCACTTCCATATAGCTGATTATTATTTTCTAGATAAAAATGATCTGAAAAACCATTTCATGAATTTTAAAACAATGTGAAAATACTTAATTTTTTGGCAACTTTCAAATGCTGTCACTCTTAGCTCCACTGCCGGCGATTCATTCATTTATTTATTTATTTATTTGACACTTTGGTAATCATGTAATAAACATAATTTAATGACATGAATAAAAACACTTTTGTCTGATTACCACTAGTTAATTTAATTTATAGGACGGGGTTAAATCCGAAACCAGTAATGTAAATAAAATTAACTAGTGGTAAATAGACCAGTGTTTTTATTCATTTCATTAAAGTGATCATGAATTACCACAAAATAAACAAGTCAACAAGTCCCAATTTGTGGAGAATATATCGATATTTGTTTTTCAAGATAACAATAGAAGGTGCAGTAAGAGGATATCTCATTTCTAATACTGAATTCCATAACAAAAATCTACAATTAATCGAGAATTAGCTAGTAAATATAATTTTCCAAGAGCCCTCATCTGAAAAATAATTCCCAAAATACAAGAGTCAACAACAACAAATATTACGTATGTAGAAAATTTGTCTGAAAAACTAGTTACATACTTAGTAACAAACGTTAGTTATTAACGAACATATTAAAGTGACCTTTTCAAATGAAAATACAGTTGGAAAGTATTTTTTTCTCAAAGCAATGATCTAAAAACCGCAAGATATACAATCCAACACAGTATATAATACAAATTAAACTGTGAAAGCTGTTCCAAATGTTAAGTTGGTCAAACTGGACGATATCTAAGAACACACGAGATACTCTAAGAAACTAAATATCAAAAACCCCACAGTCCTTGGTGTCCATGAAAGAGAACATGGAAACATTTTTGACTTTGAACATTCGACTATTCTACATGTTCAACCATATTTATCCATGACTTTTGAGCGAAATGATACAGATCCTGTAAAACGATAGTGTTAACACTGGAAAGGATGTTAATGGTCTTAATACGGCAAATTTTAATTTAATCAGTAAAATACCTAAATAATTCAAATTTTTTTATTCTCTTTTTTTGGCATTGATAAAGACCGACACCACCTCATCAGTATCATGAATAAAGTCATTCGTTTGTTTTCATGTCTTTGTGTAGTGCTGTTGTCTCGATAATTTTATCATTTTAGTGTTTTTTTATTTTTATTAAATATCTGTCTGGTGTTTTTAAAATAATATTTTCAACATTAAGAAAATACTTTTCAGTAATTCAATTGAGAATTCATGATTCCTTGTGAAATTGAAATATTATACGTTTGTTTGGTGGGAGGTATGTTTATGAAAATTAATTGTTACAGAGCCCTGAAGAAGATTTTACGAAAGTTTGAAACGTTTATAAGAAAACAATTGTTTTTAAAGAAAAACTGACCCTGTTACACAACTAAATCTTCTTGAAAAAAATTATTGGATCACTGAACCAGTTGATTGACTAATATCAACTCAATCACTCTTCTGGTCACCACACTGTATTTCGTTTCCATTTAAAAAATCTATTCTAATTTTCATCCTTTCCAAACAAAGTTTATGTAGAATATTCAAACAATTCATACACAAAAAATGTCTGAAAATGTTTTATTCACATTAGAAGATTGTGTTGTTGGAGAACTGCGAGAGAGTATGTTGATGTCAGCTGATCAACTGATAAACTTCTAAAAATGGAATTCATTCGCTACAAAATTTCTAATGAAAATGCTACCTGCCATATCATAGGCATCTCAATAATGAACTCATTTACAATTACTGTTACTATACTTTTAGTAAAATTGAAATAAATATGAAATTAGTATTATAATTCAAGAAGTTAGACTCACCCCACACTCGGCTATATTACCAGCCAGATCTCTCTCCAATCGGTTTCTCAAATTTTCAATACTCTCTAATTTCCTTGTTTTCTCTTCCAATTTTCTTTCTAAAGCTTCTCTCTCTTTATCAAACTCATCATTCTTCACCATCTTCATCCTCAAAATGTTTACCTCACTTTTAAGATTCTCCATCATCTCGTCTTTGGTTACCACTTTCCTTTCAAAAGGTTCCTGGTAACAATTTGGATTAGGTGTGAAGGTGAATCCTATGAATGGCAAATTACGACCGGAGAACTGCATTCGTTTTTTAAAAGATTCGATGCTAGGTGTTTTCTTTTTGCTTTGAACATCACTGAAGTTACTAGTATCTTCTACCGACGTAATTTTGGGAACGAAAGGTGGTACCTGGTCTCTTAAAGTATCAAAATTGGTGTTCTTGAAAATAGGATGACTTCTGATTTGGTTCGTGGTCAGTCTTGATTTTTCATCTGTTATCAATGATTTAACAAAGCTGACATATGCTTGGCTGAGTACAACATCTGGAGGAAATTTCAGAGAACTTTGATGATTCATTATTTTTGAGTATATTGATGTGGAATTTTGACCTGTGAATGGAGTGTTGCCAATTGTGAGCTCATAAGCCAGTACACCCAGTGACCAGTAGTCACAAGAAACCTAAAAATTAAATTAATGAAAATATTATTATTTCTTTTTATACTTGTGATGCACTGTTTGAATATCATGTTATCCCAACACCAAACTGTTATTTTAACACCTCGACACGTGTTTCGATCACCAAATGATCATCTTCACGAGGAAGATTAGACTAAATATACATATAATGTTATCCTTACTTATATCATAAATACCTCTGCTAGGTAGCTGTGTCTTAATTGTCTTAAATTGATTTTACTAGGTTGCCTTATCTACTAGTCTTGAATTAATTTTACTAGGTGGCCTTATGTCAGGTAAATTTGATAATAAAAATATTATTTCGACAAGCTATATAGTATACTATTAGGTATTGGTCCACCATCGTTATTCATAGTATTATTATGTTAACTCATTTCTACACTCTCGTGTAGGCATCTAGATGCCTGTTGTGGTTAACTTGTCGAACTAATCCTTATGAACTAATGTTTATGGAATGGTTTTGTTGCAAAATATTTTAGATGTGCTAAGTATTCCTTATATCTTATTTTAATAAATCTTTTAGACTGTCCATAATATTTTTCATCACAGTCCTTACATTTAATTTCGTAAATTCCAGACATTTTCGTATTCTCGACTTTGTCCTTTGGATTTCCTAAAAGGTTCTGTAGTGTATGATTTGTTTTAAATACCACCTTTATACCTAGTTCCTTGAAAATCTTTCCAAAGTTCTTCGTGTACTGATGGTATCGAACTGAGATATATTTATCTAGGATTTTGTCGTTTCTAAAAGTCGAGATTTTGTTCATTCTTAACCTAAACTTTTTCTTCCTTATAGTATCTCCCCTCGAGAAACCGTTGTTGACTGCTATTTCCTGTATTGTCAATTTTTCTGTTGTGAACCTTTCATGTGTGAGAGGGATTTTCTAGTGCATCATCTTTTGACTTCTCCTCTCACACATGAGAGGTTCACGAAAGAAAAATAAATAGCAGTCAGTAACGGTTTCTCGAGGGGTATTGTAGATTATATTATGAGGAATAAAAAGTTTAGGTTTGGAATAAACGTAATCTCGATTTTTAGAAACGACGGAAACCAATATAAATATATCTCAGTTCCATATCATCAATACACAAAGAACTTTGCAAATATTTTCAAGGTACTAGGTATGAAGGTGGTATTTGAAACAAGTCATACACTACAGAACCTTTTAGGAAATACAAAGGACAAAGTCGAGAATTCGGAAAAGTCTGGAATTTATGAAATTAAATGTAAGAACTGCGATGCCAATATTATGGACAGACTAAAAGATCTATTAAAATAAGAACACTTAGCACACCTAAAATATGAAAGACCAGAAAAGTCAGCAGTCGCCTATCATACTTTGCAACAAAACCATTCCATAGACTTTAGTTCATTAAGATTAGTTAGACAAGTTAACAACAGGCATCTAGATGCCTACGAGAGTATAGAAATGAGTTTAAAAATCTGTTTAAAATCTGTTTTTCCGTTAATCAGCTGTCGCCCCTATACGAACGACAACTCTCAGAAGTTGAGAAAGTTGTGCGAGCTAAGGACTAACGAGGTCTTATCTTTTAACGTGATACGCAGTACCACTGATAATCATTTCATAAATATAAGGAACTATAACTTATTTAGAGCCGACCGAAATCGGAATGGTAGAGAATTATGTATATATAGTAAAAATAAATTCCACTCTGAGATAATCGCTTATGAGTCATCATAAATCATATGCGGGTTGTATAGCAATACTTAATGGGAAAGAACACCAAAGGACACAATTCCAAGTTGAAATAATATTTGATTTTTTTTTCTCCTTCCCTTTCTACGATTCAATTCTGGAATAGATAATTTTCAGTGAGAAATGCATTCGCAATGAGTAACTAAAATGTTACATCAAATTAGAACACATCTCTGTTTTTAGGTCAAGTGGAAGAATATTTTTGATGGTGTTCAACACTTTATAAAAATAAACTTTGCCCTTTATTTTCATTGATATTTAGGATAGTTATCAGTATTTTTGATCTATTTTTTTTGTATATCTTTATTTGAAAGTAATAAAGACAATTATTATTATTATTATCAAATGCGCAGCCGCTGATGTTGCAAATACAGAGTATTACACGTGTCTAGCTTGCCGTATTCGTAAGACACTCATGAAGCTGTCCATTTTCATTTAAACTTGTATGACACTCGTACGTATACATACGGCACTCGTATAGAAAGGGTTAATCTAATGAAAATACACTTAATAAACACAAAAAATGTAGAAATACTTTTTTCAACCAACAAACGATGATCTAATGATCTGAATTAATACCTAAAAACTGTTCAGAATGAGTCAGTTATCCCAGTTTATACTTCTCATGGCACATATTGCTATTTCCCAGACTTTCGAAAACAGCCAGAAATTTCATGTTATGAACCGATCTCAACAATTCAAAGCAAAGTATATTTATAAGAAAATAAATATTACGAAATAAACTTCATAACATTAATCTCTCCCAACTACCTACACACACAATAGGCTCTGTCGAAAAACAACTACTTCCCCGGCTAATACCACGCTGGATATTGAATTATATCAGACAGACCTTTATGCAAGATACCTCATAGAGGCTAGTCTCGCAGATGTTTCTCGTTCATCCAGCGGCATGACCATGCTGAAATTATTCAAGTAGATCTCCTGCAGACTGCGGGTTCAAGGTATTACCTCTCGTCAGTACATTGTATTGCTACTTGGTTGAGATAGGTATGTGATTTCTGTAGATCCAACAAAATCATCATTCCGTTCAATATTTGAAGTGTATTGATTTAAAACACTTTTCCCACACCAGTGCTTTAATTTTTCCCAAGAGGTTCCAATTCGTTGAAGGCAGTAAAATTAATATTACATGGCTTGGTTGATTCAACATGATGAATATTA
The DNA here is from genome assembly GCF_025532065.1 of Leptinotarsa decemlineata. NCBI lineage: Eukaryota > Metazoa > Arthropoda > Insecta > Coleoptera > Chrysomelidae > Leptinotarsa > Leptinotarsa decemlineata. The sequence goes on along the minus strand of NW_027412694.1, from coordinate 5,967,630 downwards.
TATGGACAGACTGACCACCTTACAGATTTACATGTATTTATATCATCACACAGGTAACTTTAAGACTAACATATTTGAAAAGTAGGTACTTACAACTTACAAATCATTATGCAGCTTCAAAAGAAAGGATACACCTATAAATGAAGTTAATTTACACTGAAATATTCCAAGAAAGTTGTCACAAGAAAGTTTTCACAATGTAAATCGACAGAAGCATTCATACACCACACTTCTATTTTTTTTTACTTTAACGAAAGTTCTATGGGTGACTAAATAATTTTTAAGGATTCTTTAACGTAAAAGAATGTGCATTTGTTGACTAACATTGTGATCAATATTTTTTTTTGTAACATTATCCTGTTCTGTGTTAATATTGATATTCTGCTATTATTTGTGGAGTATAAGTAACACTTGACATAAATTTATATTTTTCAACTTCCTCTTTCAATTCCAAACGTTCGTCATTTAAATTTTTTTATATACCCTGTTATGTCTATAACATATACACCTCTATTTCTGTGAAAATGGTGCGTGAATAACTCAATTTAACAATTCTTTATCCTTATTATTGATGAAGAAAACCTTAAAGTTGATGTAAGTAGGAATCACACGTTGAACCGTGCTAGAAATCACATGTTAAAAGGTACGTCCCCGTTAGTCGTCCCCGTGAGAGTTGTCGTTCGTAGGTTAACGGAAAAAGGTTATTTTTTAACGTGTTTGAGTATATAGTGCAGTACATCATCAAATCATTCATGATTCAAATGTCACTTGATCAAAACTATCACAGAAATATAAGCACTGTTCACCAGTCATCAAGATTCTTTAGTTGAATTGCCAACCAAATGGTGTTTTTAAATAAATCAGGAACAAAGGGCAAATAATTGAATTTGTGCAGAAATGTTACTGCTTTTGATAAAAATTCAGATAGAGAGTTGTTCAAATCTCAGTGTGCACCTCTCCTATTCAACATTAATGATATAGCCAAACGTTTCGAGAACACACTTTTTAATGTTTGCAGATGACTTAAAGCTCTTTAGACCAATAAGATCACTGGATGATGCTAAATTAATTCAAAAAGATGTGAACAACTTGGTTAGATGGTGTAATGAAAACAATTTGCATATGAACATTGATAAATGTAGTTATATCAGTTTTTACGAATCAAATAAGTAATTTTACACTTCATACTTTATCAAGGAAAACCAATTAACATATGTGATTTTATTGAAGGACTTAGGTGTTATTATTGATGAGCAGCTACGTTTTTCCTAACATGTAAATCACATTGCAGTTAACACTTCAAAACCATTATGTTTCATTTTACGAAACTGTAATTACCTATCTGTTGAATCCATAAAAACAATTTACTTTGCATTCATAATCTCTCGATCAGAATATGGATCAAATTTATGGTCACCATATTATGGGAATTATTGCACCACCTTAAATGGGTTTGGAATAAATTCTTAAGATTTTGTGGATATAAAATGAACATCCATAGAAAGAACCATAATTATAACTTTATTGCAAATGCTCTCAACCTCATTTCACTGAGAAAAAAGAAAATTCTCTACAAAAGTTATATACAAATGTTCTTGTTATATGCACTGAACTCCTAGATAAAATACATCTACATGTGCCTACTAGAGCTCTCAGGAATACTGATCTCCTTCACATTCCTTTTCATACTACCAACTATGGCATACATTCTCCTATCGATCACACGCTCTAAGGAAAAATGATAGAAAACTAGAGGTTACTGGTATTACGTTATCTACATTAAAAAGTAGTCTGTAGTCAGAATTATAACATTTACTTGTATATACCAATTTATTGTACTTGTACTTAACTATTTCTAGTTTATATATTGACCAACTGTATTTGTATTATTACTTCACTCTATGTATATTATATAATGGGGATAACCGGTACAAATAAATAAATGAAAAAAACAAAAATTAATCTGTAATAACATACCTTATTGTAAATTTTGCCTATATATTTTGAAACAAAATGAATTGTAAATGAAAATCATGTTTCGTTTCGGGAAAATTTATAATTAGAAATGTTATTGACAAGTTGAATGAATTTCCATCTGAATTTTATTCATGGCAAATTTAATGATTATGCTTTCATATTTGATTTATATCAAATATTTTTTCATTTTGGGGAAGTGAAACCTAATAAATGTTGAGAATAACCAGAGTATTTTCCCAAATTATATTCATTCGATAATGAGTAACATTTTTTTTTTAACAGACAGTCCAATTGTCAGACTACCAATTATTTAAGATGTTGACCAAAATCAGTTTTAGGAAACATTAATCATTAATATATTAGTTTTATTGATGACATCTTCTATAGTTTTATATTTGATGACATCTTCTAAATACACAATTTATCCTGTGAGAATTTCACGGTCGAAGTCACAATTGAAGAGACAAAAATTTGGGCTATGGTCAAATAGAACCTAAAGAATCAAAAGTTTCGCCTACTATCGGAGCAGACATCATCAGTGTTTTGTGCATTGACTGCAAGGACGAAAGTTATACCTTGAAAACGATTGAGTCTTAGTTGTTGCTGAGTCTTCGAGATATAACTTTGTCATTGCAATTACCACTGGCTACCAGTCTGGATTTTATTATCTTCTACAATCTATTCTGTTATGTGTTAGGGAAGATCAAAGGAATTTTGGTGATAACAGGTCACCAGAACAGACTCTCCATAATACTGAATCTGTTGCCAAAATCTGTTTTTCCGTTAACCAGCTGTCGCCCCCCTTCGAACGACAACTCTCAAAAGTCAAAACTGGTGCGAGCTAAGGACAAACAAAGTCTTACCTTTCAACTTGTGATTTATAACACAGGTTGGACGACAGAAAGTGAAAATATTAAAAATAAGACTTACCCCATATCCAGATGAAATTTCATTCTTATTTTCTAAACACTGCAACACTTCTGGAGCAATATAATCAGGAGTACCCACAGGAGGACTTACATTAATCACTCCATTTTGATTTAACTTTGCTGCTGATCCAAAATCTGCTAATTTCAAATGTCCACATCGATCTAGTAGAATGTTATCTGGTTTGATATCTCGATGAATATATCCCATCAGGTGAAGATCTTCTAGTGCCAAAACCTTCAGAAGCAAAACAGAAACAAATCATTCAAACTATAAACAATGCCATGAATATTTCTTACCAGCTCGGAAATGTAAAAAGTTGCTGCACTTTCAGGTAAAGTTCCTCCTTGTCTATACAAAAGACCCAAAAGGTCTCCTCCTGGGTGGTATTCCATAACAAAAAATAAATATGTGCTGTCTTGAAATGAATACTGAAGGGTAGTCAACCAATGCGAGTTTGAGAATGCCATAATATTTCGTTCTATCTCAAAGGACATTCTATTCAAATCATTTTCAAACTTTCTAACCGTTTTCATAGCATATATATCACCAGTTTGCTTTTCCTTTACCAAATGAACTTCTCCAAAATGTCCCCTTCCTATCACATTTTTTATTTCGAAATCTGTTATATTGACACGTAACTTTTTTATTTCTTTTACAGTTTCTTTGTATTTTTCAACAAACTTGGCTATGTTAGTATCATACTTCTGTAAATTTTCTAAAGAACATTCTTCATACAAGGCTTGAAGAATATCCAAGAGAGTTTCTCTAGCAAGTAAAGTGGTATTATTGAATACTGCAGTTTGTCCTGTAATTTCGCCATTTATTCGTGCAATTCGTACAGTAATAGGGTCCTTGGAATGTTCCATATTGTTATAAAAATTATGAAATATAATATGGCATGTTATAATGCAACCGAAAGAACAAAGTTGAAAGTAAATCAAAACTCAAAGCATTGAATAAACTAACAACACAAATGCTATCAACTCAATAAATAAAATAACCGTTTAAATTTGAATTTTATAACAAACAGTTCACTGACATTTGACTACTGACAGTAGACAGTACTGACTGAAACCTCAGTATCTAGAGATGGGAAATATGGCTTCTTTATTGGAACGTTCCAGTCACGTTGTAGAAGCTTTGAATAAAGCTTAGTCTGTACCGTATCATACAACTCATATACTCCATTAAGATAATTCGTGTTTATCCCGTTAAGTTCATTTTTCAAATGTATCTATTTACTTAACTCAACCAAACATTTCAACCTAGCAGATCACTATTATAATATTCATGCAGTCATTGTTCACTGTGGTTCTGGCGTTGAATTTGGTCATTGTTACGCCTTGGTCAAAGACGAAACGGACTGGTTTAAGTTTGATGATAGTCGTGTCACGAAGTGTTCTGGCGATGCATTGAATTTATTAGAGCCTCTGGACACACTACATTTTGTTTTATAAGAGAGAGGACATTGTTAGATCAAGATCTTCAGATGATGTGGTGCTACAGGTTTTTCCGGGTTTTACTGCAGCTGAAAAAGCAAATGCGCCACTGGAATCAATGAAGTTGCCCCGGAGTGCCAATTAATTTTTATTGTTGTTTTTATTTCATTTTTATCGTTGTTTTAATAAATGTATTACCAAACAATAATTTTAAGAAAATGTGACATCATATTTTGACTGCTCTGAAAATGGATCAATACCTTACTTCCTTCATTTCCTTTGGAAGATTTCCACATTTTTTTTGTATGAAGATGTACAAACAAATAATATTTCCGATCCTCAATCGCGCCTCCTTTGCCTTTTTATATCTTCTTAGGTTAGTGGCACCATCGTAGACATCAAGCATAGAACTAAAACTCGCGAAAATTAGTTCTGTGTTTGAATAATTTCGAATGAAAATAATTTCGAATAGTACAATACTAAACTTGGTAGAAATGAAATTTTCAAAGTACAAGTGAGAAGTTTATAAGAAATATCTCAGAGTAGCACCTTCATTGATAGATATAGGGTAAAATATTAATTTATCGTTAATTGGCTTTTTATATTTTATATCTATTAGTTGTTTTCACTTTGCGCTTTTATTCACAATTAATTTGGAAGTTGTGTTATACATACAAGTTTGATCAATATATTTATTGTTTTATGTTCTACATATTCCAATTTTATTATCTCAGTGCAGAATTTTTTGAAATATGGAGTCCGGAGATAAATTAATACCAGATTCACCCATAGTAGAATTGAAAAATAAAAAACAGGAGGGTAATGTTTCACATATTTCTATAAAGGAATTTCTGAATTTTTTGAAAACTGCTTATCAGGTATATTATACTTTCATGTGGAAGCTGTGAATACAATATGTTTTCTTTCAGGTACAAGATAGTGTTGAAGGTATACTTATATCTGGTGGTATGTCAGAAGCAGTAAATTGGCTCAAGAGAAAAGAAAACCAAATGATATTGAAAAAAAATAGTATTTGCTGTCAAACTTCAGACATATATTTACAAGAAGATAAGAAAGGTATAAGTCTACTATTATTGAGTAAAATAATAAAAGTTTTCTCATACTTATATGATATAAGTTCACCAATATGTTCAACTGTATTGTTGTAGAAGTGGTTCGTAAACAAAGTGTTGTGAGTTGTTTGTCAGATGCAGATCCACTCAAGATGAAACTTAACGAAGTATTATCTGAAGGTCTACTAGATTCTGTATTACCTTATTTGGTGCAGAACGTAACTTCGTCAAAAAAAAGTTTACCCCCAAAAGGAAATGGTCTGTAGATGCCTCATTCATTACTCTTTGTCGAATTATATATTCACTTCCTTTCCACAGATAGGACTCTCAACAGTCAGTCTGGTGCTTTGGTGCATGTTGTATCTAGCGAAAAAATTGTTTCAAGAAGAAGGTCTAGTGATGTAGTACTGAAAACTCTAGTTTCCAAAACTGAGTAAGCAAAAAATCAGAGTAATTAAAACAAAAGTTACTGTGAAAATCAGCTATATTACATACATGATGGAATTGGTCGATACCTGATGAAAATTCATAAAGTATTCAGGAAAGATTTTACCTTGAGATTTTCACTGGACAGTTTACTAAATCGCAAACAACCAAAACTCCAACATGAAAATACTATTGTATAGCGAAACATGTGTAGCGGTTTTGTAAACAGTCCAGTGAATATCTCACATTAAAGTGTTACTTGAATATATTACATACGATTTGGTGCTGGTCAAGTTTTTTCATCCCTTCTGCTAGCTGTTTGAATATTTTCAGTTACACATTCTGCTTCAATGTCGTTCATTTGAACCTCTGACTCTCAATCTCTACAGTTTATCATCACAAGACTTTCGAAAAAATTCAGAAGATTGGGATAACTTGGAGATCAAAAATCTTTTTCCTTCAAATGTGTTTTCTGGTGGAGAGACTTATATGTTTTGATCTTTCTTCTACAAATTTTTCTATCGCCATCTTACATTCTATAGTTGTCTCATTTTCTCAACTACTCTGGATTTCTTCCAGTTGGAAGTTGCGTATGGTCTGAATCAAACTCTATTTTTTGTATTTATTGAATAATTGATATCTTTTCGACTGCCTTATGGTCTGTGATGTGCTTTGACAGGATCTATTGACTTTGTATGAAGTTACTCAACATGAACTGGAGCTTTTGTTCAAAAACTTCTGTTCATTATTACTTGAAGAGGAAAGGGTAAGTAACAATCAGCTTTGGGGGTATATATTTTTATACCTGAGGATATAAATGATCATTCTCATCCTTATAGTTACTTCAAAACATAAAAATGTATATATTTGATTACAATGCTCAACGATCCTATTATATAGATTTGTGATAAAAAGACTTGAGGTTTTAAGGCAGGATTAAGCACAGTATCTGCCGAATGGTGTTGCTATGGTACTTTATCTAATAGAAATTACATGAATGTAGGGTGAATCCTCAAAATTGGGTATAACACAATATTCTCATTCAGAATGTTCATTTAGTATACTAGGATCCATAGAAGTTCTCATATCATCATTGAGCTTATTAGAAATAATATTTTGGGATGAATGCACAGTCTTCTGGATCTTTTTTTATCAAACTCTTTAAGGATAATACTTCGTCTTAGATCAAATTCTATTTGTGCTGAAATTGGTATTTTTAGATTTATCATTAATTTTGAAATGTACTACCTGATGATAAATACAATTGCATTCTATTTCATAAAACAGCTCCGAAGTGGAAATTCATGTTTGTGATGAAGTTAAAAATACGAAGAAAACATTCTTTTGCAATCAGAACCTATTGGTTGGAAAAATGGGATATTTTGCCGAAGTAACACAAGGTAATCTTATGATTGTCAATGAATAACTTTACTAGGTGTTGAACTTTATTTTAGGGCAACGCCTCGAAGATATGGATATTTCAGTCCACTGTGACATAGGTATATTTGAATGGTTGATGCAGTGGGTGAAAAGAGACAGTTTAAATGAGGGTGATACCCCTCACCTTGACCCACAGTGTGTGATTCCAATACTTGTATCTGCGGCCTTTTTGCAAATGGAACCATTATTGAACACTTGCTTACTTTTTTGCCATGAACATTTGAATGAAATCCTTAGAACTAGTACGAATTTGTCTTGTTTGAATGACTCTGTTCTAACAAGGTAATTATATCCAATCACATTTTCAAAAGTAACTGATAATTTGATCAAACAAAGTAAGATATCTTCCAGGAACTTTCGAAGAGTAAGTTACTTTTTTGTAACAAAATAGTCTGCAGTTACTTCATTTACATTGCTCTGACTTATATTGCCTCATAACCCAGTCACATATTCAGCATTGCTGTATTTTCTGTATTACTAATTTACATTGCTGTAGGAAAAACTCTGAGATGTACCCACAGCACCGCACGTTGACCAAGTAGTCTTCAGTACTCAAGTTATTCTTTCGGTCACTGAGACGTATACATGGAGATTTTGTTTTGACTTGAGCATTACTCAACTTGAATCTGTCGGAACAATCACATCTAATGCCAAAGTATGCCATTACTTAAAAGTCGTTTTTTCATTAGGCTGAACATGTTGAAAATAACAAAGTCAACAATGATCTTTATCGACTAGTAAAACATTACATACATTACATTAGATTACAATGAAAATATCGAAGAACAATATGAAATGGAAAAATCTGGAAAACAGATCAATATAACACATAGGTACGTTATTCATTGGCATATCAAACATTACTTTTCTTCGAAAGAAAAGTAAATAAAAACTCGAAAACACCAATAGTCACTCTCGAAAACTCGTTAAAATAATTGGAAAGCGGTTTCAAATTCAGTCACTAATCTGAAGAAGCTTGATGAAATTAAAAGAAAATCATATTATGATAAACCCGGTCTTTCTACACAAATGATCGAGAAAACTTTCATAAATACATTGAAATTGACTCATTTTGATAATGTTTTGGAAAGAAAAGTTACAATTTCCAGTGAAACAAGCTTCGAACTTGAAGTAATTTATAACAGCTGGAAGGATGTTTTGTGACTTGATGCCAAGGTATCAATCTGCCTACTTCCCAAGTCTCATCACTGGTCTTCTTTCCTCGAAAAAATTCACACAAGTTTCCGTATTTCATATTTATTTAGTTTTACCTGATGAATCAATGTTTGTTTGAAGGTGATTGACAACGTTTCATGGTGCATTTCATCAGTTCGGACTTACATTGTCTAATATGATATAAATTGATTTGAAACCCCTGAAAGAATCTGTAAAAAAATAAAAAGATTAGGTGAAAGAACAATTTTATTAAGCAAGAAACTGAAATTACAATGAAATAACATACAAGCAACAACAAAAAAAAAAAACAAAAAAAAAATTGAATTAGGTATTATAAACACGAGCCGAAAAATAAAAAAATTATCAACAAGAAATGAAAATTAAAAATTATAAAAATTCGGGTTATCGGTTGATAACCCGAAGACTATTGTGGAATAATCAAAACGTCGTGAAGTAACTTGATTTGGAATCTTTTAATTTTATATTTTTAATTTTTTTTTAGGTTTTTGATTTTCATTCTTGTTAGTAATTTTTAAATTGTTCAGCTCGTGTTAATAGTTCTTTTTTTTTGTTGCTTGTATGTTATTTCATTGTAATTTCAGTTTTTCGCTCGATAAAATTGTTCTTTCTGCTAATCTCTTTAATTTTTCTTACAGATTCTTTCAGGGATTTCAAATCAATTTATATTATATTAGACAATGGAAGTCTGAACTGACGAATCAAGTCATCTACGCAATTGAATAGTCTTTTATAGATATAATAAATGACAGTAGAAATCTAGTAAGATTAACATTTCTAGAATCTGAACTGGGTGAGTTTCAGTCTTTCATGTAAATGTACTAATAATGAAGTTGAATAAATTATTAGGTATATGCCACTATATGAATAATTTTGAAAATGCAAAGAGATCGCGATTTGCCTAAAGTTGTTCGACTACAATAAATGTTTTCTTTTTTGTATACCAAACATATTTTACTTGTTTCAACTAGGAGATATAGTGTTCAATACGCATATTGCATCAATATAATTGAATTCATATATACATGACTGAAGTTCATATTATTTCGATTTTGAATTGCTTACTATTTCTGAGCAATATCTGCCACGTATAGGTGATAGGCAGTAGACCCTTGAATGTCTTTAAAACAATCACTTTCAATCTCTTTTGCTGAAACTTTTTTAAAATGCATTAAATTACTAAAAACTGAATTCAAGTTGAGATTACAATAGTGACTTATTCAAAAGTATTTGCGTAGGTATTGAAATGTTGATAATTTATAGATTGGCTGCAATGTACACAAACACAGAAGTGGAAGCAATAAAAGATAGAAAAGACAAAATTCAATCCCGGTTATTTACAAAGCTTATCCAGTCTTTGGCAGAACCTGAACCCGAAAGTGTCAGAGGTCATTGGTGCTCTCTTGCAAGAGTTTTTCAGTGCGAGAAGTGCCAGCTACTAATTACTCCCGATGTTGCTGCTAAAATACCTTGTATACCCCAGTGCATGCGCTTACAGCCAGACGGATCCGTCATAAGTTTGCATATCAGGTGATAAATCAAATTTTACAATACTTTGTAAAAAATTAGTTATTTATCCATTATGTAAGAATCTTCTTTTCTAAAGACATTGCCAAAATGTGAAACTTGAGACCTTCGTTATTTTATGAAAGCTGAAAATTCAATGTATCTTCTATAAAGTTTGGATCATCGTGGCTTCGACAGATACCAACTAGCACTGCCGCGTACCTTTAAACTTTAATGAATCGTAACTATAGCTACGTTAGAGTTTTAAAGCTGAATTTTATATAGAGGGGTGCGCAAAAGACCGGAATAAAATTAATATCTTTTTAACCAGTGTTTTAGGAAAAAAAACGCTGAAACACGTCAGTTGATTTTACGTTGTACGCATTTTTTGGCAATAAAATGAAATTTTTTTTTCAATCCCTTAGCTGCAACCCTCCCCAACTTTTTTTTCAAATGCAAACCTATGTCGTGTATGGGCTCATTGAAAAGCTCGTAAAAAATGAAATCTGACCATACCCTTTATTTTTTTTTTACTCATACCACGAAATGAGAAAAAACTCTTTTAAAACCAAAAAAGTTAGAAATACCTACTTAGTTCTATCTACGGGTGAATTAACGTTGCAAAAAACAAATAAGTGGTGATGATGTACATTGCTCAACAATTGCTAAGGATCACCAGTACCTACTACTTTTTAAAAGTTTACAAATTTTAAGAACAGACCAACCGGGCCAGGCATCACAACAAATTTTATTGATTTATGTGTAAAACTGATAACGTAATGTAGCATCAACATTCTGTGGATATTATTTTTTCACCAAAAACTTACACATAAAATTAGTTCCATCCCAAGCAATTGTTGACCAGTGTACCTCAAAAAGAGAAAAAGGTCGTTGCATTTTTTGTACCAAAATGAATGCCCTGATAATAACTATTGTCTTAACTCAGTTTTAAAATTGTAGCATTTCTGGGTGAAATTGAAATTGTATGTATGTTTAGTTTATTAATTGGGCACCTTCAAAGTGTTCTTTTTTAATTTGCTAAACAAAAATGGTATTGTCAGAGAGGCAGCGTATCGAAGTCTTGATATTGTTGGGATGTGGGGATAGAATGCGGAGTCAAAGTGAGGTGTGTATTTCATTTAATGAAAATATCCGAAAAATCACATTTCCCAGGCTATTGTGAGTAAGATCTTACACAAATTTGAAGAACATGGTACAGTGAAGGACTTGCCCAGAAGTGGCCGGCCATATGTTTTAGACGAAGATCAAAAATTGGACATTGCCCTATCTTGGCAGAAAGATCCACATTTGTCAACGGTTTCATTAGCCCAAAACAATCCTGCGTCTAGACGTACGATTGGGAGGTTTTTGAAAACAGAAAAATACCACCCATATAAGGTATGTCTTGTCCAAGAGCTATTGGAAGATGACTATGACAGGCGTTTGCAATTTTGTGAGGAAATAATAAGGAGATGTGACGAGAATAATGGGTTTCCACTCAACATACTCTTTTCGGACGAAGCTACTTTTCATTTACATGGAGTAGTTAACAGGCACAACTATCGATTCTGGAGTCAGGAAAATCCATACTGGATATGCGAAGCTCGTACGCAGCGCCTTCAGAAAGTAAATGTATGCGCAGGCATCATCAACAACAGAATATTAGGGCCATACTTTTTTAAGGGAAACCTTACAGCTGCACGCTACTTAGACTTTTTACGCTTTGAATTAGTCCCTGCTTTAGCTGTTATGTTTCCCAATGAAGCAGATCCAGATATCCCCACTGAAACACTTTGGTTCCAACAGGACGGCGTTCCCACACATTTTGGTATTAATGCCAGAGAATATCTCGATGACATATTTGCAGGACGCTGGATTGGACGACGTGGTACAGTTGAATGGCCGCCAAGATCCCCAGACTTAACGCCATTAGATTATTTTTATTGGGGATATATGAAAGACAAGGTTTATCAAAATAGGCCGGCTAATATTGAAGATCTAAAAAGCAGAATTAGAGTGGGATCATATAACATACCGGCTGAGGCCATTCGAAATTCCGTAGACGGTTTTCACCATCGCCTAGGAGCCTGCCAAGTAGAGGGTGGAGGCCAGTTTCAGCATCTGTTAATTCTCCCGTAGATAGCACTAAGTTAGGTATTTGTAACTTTTCAAAAGAGTTTTTTTCTCATTTCGTTTTAACCACAAAAAAATTAAGGGTATGGTCAGAAACCATTTTTCTGAGCTTTTCAATGAGCCCATACACGACATAGGTTTGCATTTGAAAAAAAAAAAAGTTGGGAGGGTTGCAGCTAAGGGGGTCAAAAAAAATCATTTTATTGCCAAAAAATGAGTAAAACGTGAAATCAACTGACGTGTTTTAGCGTTTTTTTTCCTAAAATACTGGTTAAAAAGATATTAATTTCATTCCGGACTTTTGCGCATCTCTGTATGTGTTATTTGGGTAACCATAAGGAGGCGTTTCCTTTGAAGCCGGACGATTTCGACAGTTCCAACACCTGACTGGACAAACTTGAAGGTTATAGGTGTAGATGAGAGCTCAACTTTTTCTGTTTTTCTGTGAATATGCATCCGAGCGGGTGCGAATGATACAGTAATTGTTTCAATTCGATATTTCATTTTTGTTTTCTAATGCAATCCTATCTTTCTATTTCCTTGTCAACAATGTATCATATAACAACTTTTCTTGCAAAATCGAAAACGTCAGTTATTAGCATGAGTGGTTCACTCTAATCATTCATAAACCACTATGTGAATATTGGTTTGATCCAAACTGTGTGATTTTTTATTTTCACTGCGTTTCGTCTGACCCGTGCTAGGGATCACACGTTGAACGGTAAAATCTCGGCAATCCTTAGCTCGCAGTTTCGACTCCTGAAAGTTGTCATCCATAGGGGCGGCAAGTGGAAAACAGAAAAACATTTTAACACATTGTGACATGACAAACAGATTACACTTATTTTATAAACTGTACAAACGAATATATACATAACCATACACAACTTGAAAAATTAACAAACATAAAAAATATCGACTACACAATTAAGGACTCCTTTATTCTTCACCAGTGTCTATAGAACGAGTTCAGTTTTGACAGTACTGCATTTCACATCTGAATCTTTGCAAAAAATTGCCTTCCATGTTTTCAGAGATCCATCTTGGAATATAAATGCATATATTTTGAAGCTACAGAAGCAATTGAAAACATGGCGTAAAATCTATTGGCGGCTCTGGGGCGATGCACACTTTCTCTTTTGTGTAACGTGCAAAAGATACTTTCCTTCAAACCAAATTGGTTGGTGTAGGTTCCATCCAGATACACCACAATTTTTTACACTGGATGCCCAGAAAGCCCCACTACCTATAGGAAGGTTTCCTTGCTGCGGTGAAAGGGCTTATAGATTTCAGTTGCTTGAGAACTTTTCAGGATGTCAGTTTCGACAGCATATGGTAAGTATGTATTGAAATTCATAGAATGATATGCCTATTAGGCTTCTTCAAAGATAACAGAAACTGTCGTTTATAATCAAATATCAAACTTTTTAGCATTTTATTACATAATCACTCTCGGTCAGCACGATTGTCCTTCTAATTATTCCATCAAAACAGGGTCAACTCAATATATTCATGAAAACGTCAATTTTACCCAAGCCGCGCATTCTATACGAGCGAAAGTAAAGCGGGAATTAATGGGCATTTATGGACCCATCCAATTTTGAATTGAATCTTACATAAGTGGTTAAACTCTAAAAGTTTTTCTAGAAAATATATATTTTGCTTTAGTATGCAGTTGAAGCATTATTGTATGGGAAAGGGTCACATAAATATTTATTTATTTATTTCATACACTATTCTACAGGATGAACCCAATTACAGAATAGGGAGTAACAGTGGCATTTACAAATGTACTTACATAATATAATTTGTGAATATATATAAATGAAAAATAAAAACAAAAGTGTCAGTTAGTTAAGAAATGTCTTTTGATTTGTATAATCTGGCAGTTGAATATATCTAGGACATGACTAACAGAATTGGAGTTATTGCACATTGTATAAATTGGAAATTTTTTCATTATATTTGTACGCGGAGTGTTGAGATAAAACGTGACATTATTTCTAGATGACCGTATAGGAACCCAAAAATTCAACATATGTAACAGTTGAGTGATGATATTGTTTATGACCTTGAATAAAAAAAGAAATGAATAATATTTACGCCTTACCTCGAGACTACAAAAATTGTGAGTTACAAGCAATTCATCATAGGGTAATCCTACAGTAGGATACGCGTACCTTCAAGTTTAAAAGACATATTTCAGGAAGCGCCTCTGTAGGGCTTCTAGTTGATTTATATTTACCTGATAGTAGGGACTCCACACGACAGATGCATATTCCAGCCTAGATCAAAAAGTGAAATAAAGTAATTTCAATGTTGAAGCTTTTTCGAAGTCTTTTGTATTTCTAACTAAGAATCCATACATGCGATAAGCTGCCGTTAGAGTAATGTCAATATGTTTAATGAAAGAGAGGGATGAATCAAAAGTAACACCTAGATCAGTGAGTGTGTCAGGGCGCTCCAGAAGTTGATTGTTTACGTAGTTATGTAAATTCAGGGCGAGACGTTCGCAATCATTAGAACATGTTATATTGTGATAAAGTTTCAAGTCATCTGCATATAAAAGGGAATTGACATCAATCTCAGCTCCGATATCATTAATGAACATATTGAACAGTAGGGATCCTAGATTTGATCCTTGTGGTACACCAGATGTGGCTATATATTCGATAGACTTGAGGCCATTGATTTGGGCGTACTTCTTACGGTTGTAAAAATACGATTTGAAGAAGGTAATTAATTCATTGGATAACCCAAAAGACTTATGAAATCTTCGATATTACTCGGAAAGATGTAGAAATACTTTCAAAGAAAATGGAAGTGTTCCCTGCACAGGCATATATCTATACAAGCTGTTAATATACTTCCATTCTAATGAACACAAGTTTGATAAAAAAGATGCACACAATCACGACATTCATCTATATAGGTTATACAACCAGAAGATATAAAAAAAAATCACCATTTCATTCTGGAGTGTACGTCTATATGGTACCAGAAACCTGAAACAGAAAAAACACCGCCCAAATATTAAAATGGTACTAAGTCGTGGCCGCTTCTATTCACTGGGTGAATATATAAATTTCAATATTGGTTCCTTAACAAAATTGAAATATGCTATCAACGCTGAAATATATTTTGTAACTAATTATAAATTAGGAAGTACAAATGAGGCTGATAAAATTATATGTTTATGTTCTGTACATCTACGTTAAGTAATCGCCTACATGTGAGTACTGTAGCTAATGTCATTGTAAAATATGATCAGAGATGAATGAAATTGTCTATCCATGTATTTATTAGAACGTTCCATCGCCGGTTACCTCTGCGGTTACCCCTGCGGCTTCGGGAGTTACAGTAAGTCCGCGTAACCCTTGCCTCTTTCAAGAGGCATCTAAAAAGGGCTTAATTCAGTAGTGTTATGCGAACGTTCAGATCACTGACACATAAATTTTGAAATCGGAGGGTACCATACCTCGATGCTATAATGACAATGAACATTGTCCCATTGATCTAACAGGAATATCCCTCGATGGAATAAAGATCTGGCACGTATGAGACAATGAAACAGAAAAGCCTTTAAAAACGCAAGGAACAGACCCAAGATACTCTCGAAAGAACCTCAGGTCTCGATGAATAACTTGAGAACAAATAACAGGTATTACACAAAAATAGGAGGAGAGACGATAAGAGAACTTCTTCGGGTGCACTTTCCCGGTTAAGAAATTACTAATATAACACCAGAGTCCTGGACAAACTGGTTCCGTACCAAAGATTTTGGTACGGACTGGGAAATGGGTAGGTATTTAAGAAATATAAAGAGTACTGGAAAAACACCTGCGAACACAGGAGGAAAAACCTATCTAAAGGGACCTTCCTAGAAGAGAACCGAAGAAATGCTTCAACAAAGCAGGGATTGGAACAATTACATGGCTACTCACTGAAGGAACAACTGAATAAAATAGGGCTGTACAGCGAAGATCTAAGCGGCAGGCAATGCAACAAACGAATAGAGGCAACTCGTCACATTTTATGGGAATGTGAGGCTTTGGATTACAAGATGCAAACAATAGGTATATGGACAACCCAAATTGTGTCCAGAAGAATATTACATATATCCAGCAAGATACCGTACAGACTAGCACAGGGAACAAGATTGTTGGATTGGATGTCACGAAAAGATTGGGAGAAAACACGATAACCCTTGGGGCTGTAGTATTTTCTGGAGACTTGGAAGAAATGGACAAGTCAGGCGGCTCCCAGGAAGCGAAAAAAAATCAGAGCGAGCTCAGACCCATCGAAAAACAATTCTTATAGTACAAGAGAAATTAACATTTCTAATATTAGTAGGAAGATTAGATTTGCGGTATGCAGACATGTAAAAAAAAAATGAGAAATTGTGTCCCGACCGAGATTCGAACCCGGCTCTTTTAGGCAGGCGCATTAACTACGCTATCGGGGTCACTAAGCAAAATGACAGCGGAATCACATTTTAAATTCAGTCTTCCATGCCGTAAGTGGGAAAAGGATGGAATTTGTTAATTGTGATGATCTAACTTGGTGAGTCTGGTAGCTTAGTTGGTAAATGCGCCTGTCCGTTTTTCCTTTTAATACGTCTGCATTCCTCAAATCTATTCTTTTGAATGACTGTATTGTTGTTTCTTCCATCATAGCTTGAACAAACACATTTCTATTCACACTTTTCACTTACCTGTACTCACTAGAATCGTTGATAGTGGAACATAAAATATAAAATAATTCAACAATGAGTACAAGACGTTACCAGCAATTTGGTACTAAAGTGTTTTCAATAATTTAATGTTAGATGTCATTGATATTGAAACATATCAAATTGTTTGAAAACAGTTGAAACAAAATTAATTTTCAGTTTTTAATCAGTTGAATTCCAATAATTGGTGAAAACCCCTATCTTATTTCCAAATAAAAAATCTTAATATTTGAAAATAGGTGTATCTGATGAGGAAACCAGTAAATATGATATAAACAGAATAATTAAAATATAAAACGAAACCATGAATAAATCCAAATAGAAATGTATTAACAGATACGGCCATTCCCCTTAATTTTACCAATTGGTCCATGAAATTTGTGCATAAAATGTTTTTTCATTACATATCACCCTAGTTAAAGTTGAGCCTCAGTAAAAATTGAGTAAAATAGTATCATAATAACAATTGATTTCATTTTTAATTACTGGAAGTCATTGAATCTAGGTTTGTACTGAGGATGTGAAAGATTCAGCAATATTCAGCATGTTAGAATCATACAGACATCTCATAGAAGAGGAGCCTCCTCAGCTATTGTTTCCCGAAAGATTAACTAGACTAGTGGCAAGAGGTGAGTTTCAATCATGAACCTTGACTATTGTTTATTATTTGAATTGACTATGTTCTCGTTGAACTAAAAGTTAATCCTTAGCTTGCACAAGTTTCAACTTTTGAGTGTTATCTTTCAGAATAGGGTGACAGCTGTTTAACGAATGAACATATTTTGTTTTAACATATTTGAAAAATCCAAATCTGTGAATAATTTTTTCCTAGAATTTTCATGGGATAATAATCTGTTAATGCAAAATTGAGTTATTTATTCATTTTGATTACACTGTAAATATAATTTAAAAAATACCGACATTAAATTCTTCATAACTATTGAAACTAGTCTGAAAATTTGAGGATATTGTGTGACGTCATTACTCAAACGGTATATTTAGTACGGTATTATAACGGTATTATAGTGTGGTTTTTTCTCTTAAATAGAAATTTGATGGAGAACGTATTTGACTTGAATGAGGTGGATGTAACATTAACTGACATTATTCAAAATTATGATGCCAACAAGATTTTTTCCACAGAACTAGGAACTTCCTCATTGTAGTTTGCATATCCAGCAGTATTTGATCACCAAATTGTATAAGAGGTCTGAGGTACTAAAAAATTCACTTTAAGTAATATTCTTAATTCCTGCAGATGCTCCATATCATCATCATAATAGCACCTAATGATATTGTTTGTGAAAAAATATTGGATTTTTGCGAAAACTACATCTTGTTATATTATTTTATTCTCTATGATCTTTATTTGAATTGTGAATACCCTCTGCTATTTATTGGTAATTGCGTTCTGATATGTTTTCTATAAAAAAATAAAGGAAAATGTTGAATATGAAAGAAAATTGATATATTGCTATTGATATAAGATTGGGAAGAAAGCAAGTAATAATTGACTTGCGAGATTTTTTGAATTCATTTTCAAAAGTGCCAAAATATGATTGTAATTATTATTTGTTGAATGATAAGTTCACTTTTTTACATTTATGTATTTACAATATAGTGTTTTATCATACATTTAAAAATATTTCTACATTTCTTTATCAAAGTTGTTTTTTCAGACACAGAACCTGTGTTTTCATTCTAACTCTACACTGCCTCAAAGTATCCTCAACAATAGTCATTTCAGAATTTTCTAATAATGGTAAGGCATCCAAAGCTTCTTTAAAGTATCCTTTGGCATCATCGGATATATAATCCTGAAAAAAGTCCTGCAGCGCACCTACATCAATTCTGGCCTGCTGGTTTCCCTCTTTGCTAAATTTTTGGACGCATGACATGAGTCTATATAGTTCTTCAGAAATTGTTTCAACGATCCTCGGTAAGACACTGTCTAAAAGAGTTCCTGATATATTATTTACCTCTGACAGAACGCTAATCAGGTTGTTTATGCATTCTTTTGCATAAGGCCGCATATCTGTTGGTGATATATTGATGTCCCAATCAAAACGGCCTAGGTACATTGAAGGCTCAATGGTACCAACCAAAGGATCACTTTTCTGTTCTAAATACTTATCAAGTATTGACTTTTCCAGTTGATGGAATTTTACTTTAGCTGTTCTGATTGGAAATTCTACAGATGAAAATCCTGTATCTTTGAATTTAGATGCAATTTCATCTAGAATAGTATTCTTTGTGAATAAGCAATTAGATAAAGTGATCAATAGTCTATGTTCCCATGATGGAATTTTTGGTCCTGATGAACCAAGTTTATGGGAGCTCACAGGAGTACCAATTAGTTGTGAAACCACTGGTGATGAATCATCACACTCATCATCATCTTCAGAAGAAACATTGTTTAATACATTATGAAATGATAACACAATGTTGTTGACTTGCCGTTCTAATTCTTTTTGAGCAGAGTTGTTTTCCAGTAAAGAGCTTTCTCTCTGCTCTATTGATAAAGCAGATTCTTTCACAATTTGCATAACATCTTCAACTAACTGCAAAAACTTCAAAGGTAATTCAGTGATACCTGAATACTTTCCACTGAAGTTTATTCTCCAGTCTTCCGTGAGCTGCTTAATTTGTTCTGTAGTTTGCTGGAAAAGGATGCTCATGCAATGTATCCGCAGATCAAGTAGGAGAAAATTAACTATATCGAGAGCTTCATTTGGTAGATCTAGTTTGATTAATGTTGAATAAGTAGAACGTACAGATCGTAATAGTTCAGGTAGATAAATGGCAACTTCATCACGCTCAGGAATACTCAAAGTACCAAACTGAGTTCGTTCAGATTTGTCAAGTGTGTTTGGAATTATACTGGCTCGAACATGTTTGCAGAATGTTTCAATGACTGACAAAACCATGTGTTTATATTCAACCTAGAAAAAAGTATATGTGTATCTTCAATGTATTACAGATTATAATAATAATAATAATAATAAATTGTCTTTATTTATACTGGCGGAGTTTAGCTTATGCTACTCTTCCACTCAACCAGTGAGTAAAAAGATGCAACATTTTATTACCATTCTTAGAACGTATGTTTCAAATATGGCAACTCAAAAAAATTAAGTTGCATACTTGAACCTGTTGTATAAAGAAATTTTTCATTATGAATATTGTACAAAGAATTTACGTATTCTAAACTGAATAACTTTTTTCGAGATCAATTTCCCTAACACCAAACTGATATTTTTGCACTCGATCAATTTTCTTCTCCTGAGGATGCTAACTTTGTTGGCGAAACGCGCTTCGAGGGCAAAAATATCAGTTTGGTGTTGGGGCAATTGATCTCGAAAAAAGTTGTTAAACTTTCACACCAAAGGTTCCAATCTCATCGGTATTCTAAACTAATTGCCACTTCATTTTTTTTTCTAAAGCACAAAGTTTAACTTACTTTTATAATGTTATAATTTTTTCTACTAGTGATTATATTTTACAAACCTGACGTCCTGCTTCCACTTTTACTTGTAATTCTCCTGAAAAATATGCCTGACCAATTTTCCACATATCAGGAAATATTTCAGAAAGGGTTGAACAAATTTCATCAGTAAAGTTAACACAAACAGGAACTACATTCAACTCCACTTGTGAGGTATTGTATTTAGAGTACTTTGAAGTAGAATTTGTTTTTTTTTGTGCTGTCAGCTTTGTCCAGAGATTTATGAAAGTTGTAAATAAATTTGAACTTATCATTTATATATTCTGATCTACTTTTGATTGCATCCCAAGCTGCATCATATGGAGAATCTAAATTGATTAGATAACGAATGAGACGTTTTTGTTGTTCAACGGTAATAGGCATTGTCTGAAGATCCTCATGAAGTTTTTTTTGTAAATCCACTATTCGCCTTTCTATTTCATTTAAGGCTTCCTTGAAAATCGGTATGTCTGTTTTATGGAATAGATTTTTAACCCTCATATAGTCATTTATTACTATGTCATATTCCCCCTTTTTGATGTTTCTATCAATAACACAAGGTAGACAAAACAGAAATTTGAATCTTGATAGTACATTTAGTGCATTTCTCGTCTTTTCAGCACGATCTTTTCTAGCCAAGACATCATCAAACAATTTCCGTGCTTCACGTTCAGATTCTTTTATTGACTTTTCCAACTTCAGAGTAGTTTCATTACCAAATTGTGACCTATCTCTTTCAAATTTTTCTTTGAGGTTAACCAAGGTATCAACTTGTTCCATCACAGAACCTATATTGGCCTTAAGAAATGATAACTGGCCCTCCTTTTGACCCTGGACTTTTCTACGGAGATGTACCAATCCTGCTTGCAGATCATTGAAACTTGTTGCTTGGTGGTTTTCTAACAGAAACCAAATTGGAGAAAATTGTGTGGTACCAATATCTCCAGATTTCCCTGAAATTGTGCATCCAAAACAAAATATTCTTGTAAGTCTATGCTAAAACTTTACCTGGAAAATAACTTGTTAATTGTTCTTCATTAATTTTATTTTCATTTTCTTCAACTGACAATCCTAATGGGTCTTCTTGTTGAAAGCTACTAGGACTCAGAGAATGTCTGCCCCACGAGTACATTGGCGTTTCCTCGACCCAAACTGCACTCTCTTTCATGGGTCCTATTGATGTTAAAAGATATCCTTTGAATATTACGTTGCAAGTTCCAGTTCCACCATACTTGGTAGTCACAATAACGTCCCCTTGAACTTTTATAGGTCCCGAAATAGCAGTTATCATTGTTTGGGATTTCCATTCTGCAGTTAGGAGGCAGTCCATGCCACATATTGTTAGACCAATGAGATCGGAAGGTTGGGTACCAAAGTGTTCACCTCTTATTTTGATTTTTGTACCTGGAGGCCCTTCGTTCGGGGACAATCCTGTAACAACTGGGGGCGGTGCCATTTAATTTCCAATTGGTCTATTTTGTAAACTTTTGGCACATTTTGAGAAGTATTAGAAAAATAAGGTCATTTAAATAACAGCCAAACATTTATGTTTCCTTTCGAGTTCAGCTCAATATTGATTTATTAATATTTTTAAGTTTTCAAATTTGTCATATTAACCTAGAACCATAGGATAAAACTTCAAATAGTTAATCTGTGATGAACAACTGTCATTTGTCCGTGGTCCTTATTTAAGTTTTAGAACCGATGTTGCCACGTAGTATCCACCAGTCGAGTAGGTTATCCACGACCAATGTGCGTAAACAATACCGTTTTCTATTGGAATTTGCTCCATTTCGCGGTTGACATAAAAATATCAGCAATTTTAAAGTGAATGGTTAATTGAGCGACCGTTTCGGTTGAGGATTTCATTTGGAGTAAATTTTTTGTGACAACGGCATTGACTTTTATACTCATTAAACTCATATTCTAGGTAGGCGATTTTCATAACTAGAATAACTACCCCAGTCACCTAGAGAGGATCGTGACTTTTCGTAAAACAATATCTAGTTGGCTGTTGACCCATAATTGTTGTTTCGTGCTTCGTGCATACTTCCATTTACATCAATGGGGAATGTTCCTCAATTTGGGTTATTACAGCAAATGCAAGTTTGAACAAAATAAAGTTGAGTTTAGTTCATGAGGTTTTTCAAATTCACTTCGAAAAGTATTCAAATTGATGTTTCAAATGTTGGGTTTTAATTTTTAAAGGGATTTGTTTCTAATTCACATATTGGCAACAGCGCCTATATCAAGTTAAAATAATTTATACGAACCAAGATATTCTACTTTAGAAAAGAAAAATTATCTTTATAAATCAACAATTAAGGCAAAATATGAAATATAGTTCAATACCACTTCCACAAGCCACATAAACAACAGTTGTTTTGTTATTTATTTATATAGAGGAAGATAGGTTACGTGCACAAAATGTTATATGTCACAAAATGTCACGGAACTCGGAACATAAGTAAACAGAACAGTACGCCTCTGAAATATGTCATCTTTGTTTGTCTCATACAGGTAACAGATTCATCGTCCTTTATTAGCTATAACCGATTGCCAAATGGTGAAATAGAAAAGAATCCCTTTAAAAGTTGAATTCATTATTTCATTTCTCTTTTTTAAGTATTTAAATAATTTTTTAAAGAAAAAGGTTGAAATGATAAGTTTAAAATGCGTTGTTTTAGAGCTCTTTTATGAAAATAATAATGTCAAATAATGAAATGATATAAACCTAGTTTCAAAAACTTTATTATTTATAAGAATAAGATAAAAAAATGATCATTAAAAACATCAAAAATATCCCCTTTCATAATGTCGGTCCACAAAGGCCCCTAGATACCAATTTTGAATGAAATCATGAATTGTAATCGAAAATTCTTCATATCGGACCTCACAGACCGTACCGCTTGTTTATAAAATCTGATAATAAATCACAAATTTCTTCATCTGATTATTTGAAGCAAAGTTCTTTACTTTTGAAATTAACATTTATCATTGTTATGAATTAGCTCATATGAAATAATTTAATTGTAACCCAGTAAACCACGCGCTTTATTTTAAAGCCATACATAAATAAAAATCTAGTAGCTGGTAGAAAAACTGGTCTCATTTCCAAAATCATTATTAATATATCAGATTTCGTGTAGGAACTATTTGAAGAGAACACATTTTCACCTGAAATGATTTTTTTCATAAATATATCAACTAAACCAAACGCCACTGTTTTATGGTCCAACTTACTTCCTGTAAACAAAGTTATTCTGCCTTCAATGTAAGGATGGGTAAGGCCTCTCTATTGTCTTTTGTTACTCTGAGGTGATTACTGTTTACGCGTCAATTCTGAAATTATGAGAACCGCATGTTAGGTGATTTTAATAAAAATTGGGATTTCGATGGTTTACTTTTACCTTGTCGAAAATTATCAGAATCAGACAAAAGAACATAATAGTGAATTTTCATATCTATTACTAGCGAAATGAATGAAAAAGAGTTCCAAACTTTACCTCAACGGAGAATACATTTTTGCAATTCAGTCGTAGCCCCCTGAATTGCAAAATAAGATATAAATGATCACCTATAGAGGGAGAAATGTTCTACTCAGGACTACTTGCATCTCGGCCGATGGCCAGCTCTGCTGAATAATAATAATACTATAAAACCGCCTATAAATTTGCTATTTTACATGTGGTCAGTTATATCTTATGTGATTGTATTAAAAAAGAAAAAACAATAGAATGTTTTTTTTACAAATCGTTTTCGAATTTTGAAGCATCTGCTATGAGCTCCAGCACATATAGTGTTTTCAGCTTGGTCCGTCCAAATCTTCTATAAAAGACCAACTCCTCGAAACAGTTGGACCTCCTAAAAATTCTTTGAGAAAATCCAAAATCAATGACGTGTAAGATGCCATTATCCTTTTCCAGCATGATTTCATCTTCTAGTTCCATCATTCTGCAACAACTGATTTTGATTCCGTTTACTTGAACATTTCAGTAAAACGACACTTTCATTATTTCCAAAACTAAGGAATAATAAGTGAGGTTATGATGTCTAAATAAGCTTGCCTTTACATATAAAGCCACCGAATTTGACCGCTTATATTTAAGCGATCTTGAAGGAGTTCGTTGATACGGTGCATACAAAACTGAAGCGAGCTTACCCCTTGAGATTCGCTTACTGGTAGACCGCGACCATTGACGGGAAAGATTGCGCATCGTCGAGGCGCATCTTAATCTTGGTTTTAATTGACATGTTGTCGATTACAATGAGCCAGTCTTATCCTCTTTTCTAAGGAGCCAGATGATTGTTCGCTCCATCGTTGTGAGATTGTGTTAATTGTACCTACACTCGAGAAAGTGTTATAGGTAATATTTTGTTTAAAATGGAGAAGGGTGTTAGTGGCGGATTTGCGTGTGCCGCAAGGAACTGTTTCCATAATTATTACAAAAACAGGTCTCAAAGTTTTTTCATTTTCCCTTATATCCAAAAAGGTAAAAATATCTAAGTATTATGTATATAAGTTTTCAATTTCAAGTTTTTTTTTCAAGTATTGCTAAATTATTTATTTCAATGTGTCAGGATTACTTATTGTCAATATAAAAGTAATTTGTTGACTCAAAAAATATAGTAATAATGTCTTTTTTTAATCCGAATTCCAGTATTGATACTGCTCTGCTTAATGCTTAACCGCGTACCATTTACGAATCCCCACTAATATTATAAACGCGAATGTAAGTTTGTTATGGTTTCACGCGAAAACTACTCAACCGATCTTCATGGAATTTTGTACACATGTTCTTGGAAGTACTAGAATTAACACAGGATACTTTTTATTAAAAAAATTATTTTCTATGTAAGATAAAATAAATGTTTCAGCTGTTTGGAATTTTTCTATATTTATTGTTATTTTCTTCAGTCATTTTTATTTTTAGGTTATGTTAGGTTAGGTTAAATTAATTTTGTTACAGAGTAATACATTTTAATATTTGTTGTTGCAATTCAATAAAGCATATTTAAATTTTCGAAACTTCATCGTATGTAATAATTTTTAAAAATTGATAATTCCAGCCAAGCATTAATATATAGTTCTTATATTGATTCATTTCTATTGTGCTGACACTTATTTAATGTCATAAATGCGAGCGAAGCCGCAAGTAAAAGCTAGTATTTTATGTTATAAACACTTTTTCAAGCAAATAGAACTAATATAGTTGATAATTCTACTTAATTACACACATGAAAGTAATATACATTATGAAGAGGTGGAAATCTGTTTACCGAATGAGGATAAAAAAATAATGAAAAAATAAAATCAAACAATGTAAAAATGTAGAGATCAATCTACACATAATAAACGCAATCTTTCAATAATACTTCTAGTTTTTTCATACTCGATCATTGAAGAAGATTTTGTAATTTTACATCCATATGACGAAATCGGTCACAGGATAGAATGATTTCCGAGAAGACTGGGATACTTTCTTTAATTTGAGAAATTATGTTAATACCTGAGAGTGATGATTAATTATTCGGCGACACCAGTGAATATTCCATTTTGTCATTCACAAACTGTTTGTGTTAAGTATTTTTTGATGTTTTTTATTTGAACATTTTATTTTATATTATATACCCTTGAAATAATTTTTTATAATTATATTGTGTATTACTTCATTTCCAATATTGAAGTCAAGATCCATTATTAAGATTCGTCAAGTTCTGCTTCAAAAGTGTCTAATTCTTTAATTTTTTCATGTATCCTCCCCCACAAAACAAAAATATCAATGAATAACAATTTAAATATTTTCGGAATATATTCCCACATGTTCTTCCAGATTATCTGGGATGATATTAAAGCTAAAGATGGTCCTGAACTTTTTCGTACGTATTGGGCAAAGCCGACCCTCAGATGTACACCGAAATGTCATTATCAAGGTCCCTGAAAACACAGCTATGGACTTCTAATTCTGATTCTCTATTCTGTGATCTCGTGTTACAGTAGAAAGTGTGGTGTTGTTCTTGTTCACATTTTGAAGGTTAATGAAACAAAACCCGTAAAATATATCGTTAATATGGGGAACCCAAAACCTTTATTTCGAGATTTGAATGCAGATGATCCAGAACCTGAAACAACAGAAATCGAATCTTTGTGTATGAATTGTCATTCTAATGGTATAACAAGAATTCTTTTGACGAAAATTCCCTTTTACAAGGAGTTGGTTTTGATGTCCTTTAGTTGTGAAGAATGTGGTTACCAAAATAATGAGATTCAATCTGGAGCAGCCATCGCAGAAAAAGGAGTAAGATTTACTCTGAAAGTCAATACTCCAAGAGACCTTAACAGACAAGTAGTTAAAAGTGATTATACAAGTATTAAAATTATAGAGCTTGATTTTGAGGTACCAGCAAAGAGCCAAAAGGGAGAAGTGACTACAATAGAAGGGGTTATTGATAGAAGTGTTTCAGCTCTAGAGCAAGATCAACCAGCAAGAAGAGAACAGCATCCAGAAGTGGCAGTACAAATTGATAAATTCATTAATAAACTCAGGTACCTAAAAGATTTGGAAACATCATTTACTTTTGTCTTGGAAGATATTTCTGGCAACAGTTTTATAGAAAATCCTAATGCTCCTGCTATAGACGAGCAATGTTCAGTTCAATACTTCATTAGAAACAATGAGCAAAACAAAGAACTAGGTATACTCGATACTGATGAGGTAAAATCAAAAGAGGAAAATGCAATATTACACTCTATACCTGAAGGTGAATTCACATTGGAAGATTTAGAGGGTGAAGTTCTGCAGTTTCCAACAAACTGTCCAAATTGTGGGTCTGCTTGTCAGACTAATATGAAAATGACAAATATTCCACACTTTAAAGAAGTTGTTATAATGGCCACTAACTGTGATGTATGCGGAAGTAAAACCAATGAGGTAAAGTCAGGCAGTGGAATTGAAGAGAAAGGACTGAAAATTGAGGTTGACATCAATAGCAAAGATGACTTTTCCAGAGATCTACTGAAGTCAGAAACATGTCATCTACAAATTCCTCAACTGCAATTTGAAGTTGGTCCTAATGCACTCGGTGGACGATTTACCACAGTTGAAGGCCTCATAGCAGCTATTAAGGACCAGTTAGGTGATCATAAACAATCCCTTATATTTGGTGATTCCTCTCAGCCTGAATCTAAGCAGCGCTTTGAAGAATTTCTCAAGAAACTTGACAACATCCTTGAAGGAAATTTGGCTGTCACACTTATACTTGATGATCCTGCTGGCAATAGTTACATCCAGAGCTTAAGAGATGATAATGAACCTGATGATAGTTTGAGGATTACTCATTATGATAGGTCAGTTGAGCAAAATGAAGAATTGGGTATTGCTGATATGAAAACAGAAAATTATGAGAGTTCGTGATGAAACTGTAAACATATATGTAAATACTAGTTATACCAGTTTTAATAATATACTTCTCATGACAAATTATTTTGATTCTTTCCTTCATACTGTTGGAGATTAACAACAAAAATGAATTTGAGCCACATTATATTTATATGTTTTTGATTCGATGTTTCTATGGTTGTGTGTTGTTATATATTGTCAAGTTCAGTTGCTATATTTTACCAGAAATAAAAATTATAAAAAGTCTCCATAAAGTTCTTATCATAAATATAAAGTATCTTCAAACAGGTTATGGGCCCAGGCACGTTTCAATAAAACTGGCATATATAAGTAAAACTGTTGTTGATATGGATGTGACAAAATTCAACATAGTCAGGCTGAATAGCAATAATTATCAAATATGGAAATACAAGGTTGAAATGCTTCTACTGAAAGAAGAACTATGGAGAATAGTCAATCAAAACCCACCTGAACAAAAGAACAGTGATTGGGATGCAAAAGATGGTAAAGCGAGAGCTACAATTGGTTTACTAATCGAAGATTCACAAGTGATACATGTTAAGAATTGTAAAACAGCCAAAGAAGCTTGGGAGAATTTAAGAAAACAATATGAAAAACCAACTCTCACCAATAAAGTTTTTCTGCTGAAGCGGTTATGTAAAACAACATTACCTGAAAATGGTGACATGGAAAAGCACATAGCTAATATGATGAGCATTATCGATCAGTTAGTCACATTGGGAGAAAATCTAGCAGAGAATCGATAAGTAGCACTACTTTTATGCAGTCTCCCAGAAAGCTATGAAAATCTGGTAACAGCATTAGAAGGAAGGGCAGAGTGTGATCTGACTCTAGAAATGGTAAAAGGCAAATTAGTACAGGAGTATCATAGGCGGAAGGAGAATTCCACATCAACTAGTGAAATGGCTCTAAAAGTTTACAAGAAAGGGTATGTTAAAAAGGCATTCGAGCACTGCAACTTGAAAAATGTGATATGTCATTTCTGTAAGAAAATGGGACATATGAAGAAAGATTGTTTTCATTATAAGAAATCGAAAAGACAATCAAATACAGCCAATGTAGTTTCTACAGATAATGAAGAAACTGAAGAAAACACTCATGTTTGTTTTAACGTTAGTGATAAAGCTCAAGCTCATGAATGGTATATAGACTCCGGAGCAAGTAGTCATATGACAAACAATAAAGATTTTTTCAAGCATTTCAAGGATTCGCTGAGTGAAGTTGAATTAGCCGACTGTAGAAAAGTTCGTTCTTATGGTGTAGGAACTGGACAGTTAACTTGTATTCTGGATGACAATAAGAAAACAGAAATAACAGTGAAGGACACCCTTTATGTACCCGAGCTCGGTACAAGTTTACTTTCGGTCAAGAAATTAACACTTCTTGGATTCAAAGTCGAATTTGATAAGCAGCATTGTTTCATCAAATCAAATAATACAGTTGTTGCTCAAGGAACGCTGGTTGGTAATTTATATAAACTAAATCAGTACAATTCAGCAATGACTGTATGGGAAGGCTGTAATGACGGCTGCATTCATTTATGGCACAAAAGGTTTGGCCACCGTGATTCTACCATTATACGAGAAATAACAAATAAAAACATGGTGAATGGAATGAAAATCAAAAATTGTGGACGTTTATTGACATGTGAAACTTGCATTAAAGGTAAACTGTCAAGAAAATCATTCCCAAAGAAATCTTTGACAAAATCTACTAAAGTATTGGATTTGGTGCATACTGATGTTTGTGGTCCCATGCGTACTATAACTCCTGGAGGAAAGAAGTATATACTCACCTTCATAGACGATTATAGTAGATATTCCATTATTTATCTTCTCAGTCAGAAATCCGAAGTATCAGAGAAACTTCAAGATTACGTCAGAATGGTCGAAAATAAATTCGACAGAAAACCAAAAATCATCAGATCTGACAGAGGAGGCGAGTATATGAACACAGAAGTTAGGAATTTCCTGAAAAATGAAGGCATAGAAATGCAACTCACGGCGCCATATTCAAGTCAGCAGAATGGTGTAGCTGAACGGAAAAATAGATATTTAACAGAGATGGTCAGGTGCATGTTAATTGATGCTGATCTACCAAATACTTATTGGGGCGAAGCAACCATGACAGCAAATTTACTTGAAAATTTGGTTCTGACAAGGTCAACCAATAGGATCCCCTTTGAAGTATGGCACGGGAAGAAACCAAATGTAAATCACATCAAAACCTTTGGCAGTATTGTTTATGCACATATTCCTAAAGAAAAACGCCATAAATTAAGTGAAAAGGCAAAGAAATTCGTATTAGTTGGTTACGAAGCTGGTTCCAAAGCATATAGACTTCTTGACAGAACCACTGGAAAAATCACCATTAGCAGAGATGTACACATTTTAGAAGAAGCTCATAGCGGATTTCATCAAATGAACGAGTTTCAAAACACTAAAAATAGAAGTGATTGTGAATGTCAAAATGACAGCAGTGAAGTTGAAATATCATTTTGTCAAAAATCTACAACTTCTGATGGAAATATTCATGTAAACGCCGAATTTTCAACAGAAAATATTGAAGAATACTCTGCAGAAATGACTGGTATCCAGAAAGTTGAAGAAAGTGTAACCTCGAAAGAAAGTAATGCGGAAATCCAAGATGAAGTTCACGGTTTGAGAAGATCACAAAGAATAAATAAAGGTGTTCCAGCCAAGAAATATTCTGAAGAATTTTCAGTGGAAAACATTCAAACCGAGCCAAAGTGTAGAAATGAAGCTCTACAGAGGAGAGATGCGAACAAATGGATCGAGGCTATGGACGAAGAAATACGTTCCATGAAAGATAATAATACTTGGACATTGACTGAATTACCACCAGATAAAACGGCAATTGGAAGCAAATGGATTTTTAAATTAAAAACCGATAATCAAGGCAATATATCCAGATATAAAGCAAGGATTGTTGCTCAGGGTTTTTCTCAAAAATATGGTCTTGATTATGACGAAGTTTTTGCTCCAGTTGTCAAACAAACAACATTTCGTCTTCTATTAACCATTGCTGGGAGGAAGAAAATGCACGTTCATCATTATGACTTCAAAACGGCTTTCCTAAATGCGGATTTGAATGAAGTAATATACCTGAAACAACCCAAAGGCTATATTGAAGAAGAACAAGAACATTTGGTCTGCAAATTGAATAAAACTATATATGGATTAAAACAATCAGCTCGAATATGGAATTCAACAATAAACAAAGTTCTCATTGATATCGGTTTTAGAAGGGGTGATTATGATCAATGTCTCTATACTAAAAAAGAGGAAGATAATTTCATATACATACTGATATATGTGGATGATATTCTAATAGCTTGTGAAAACATCACCATTATCGAAAAAACAGCCAAATTGATACAAAAAACTTTCAAAATGACAAGTTTGGGAAACATTGAAAATTATCTTGGAATACAAGTAAGAAGAAATAGTGATGGAATTTATTATATTCATCAACAGAAATATATTTCAAAACTATTAAAAAATTTCAATATGGAATCTGCCAAACCAGCTAGCATTCCTTTGGATACAGGATACTACAAAAATAGATTTTCCACTGATGAAAAATTTCATAATGAAGATGTTTATAGAAGCGCAATAGGAGCACTATTGTATCTTTCTGTGAATACGAGGCCAGATATATGTATCGCTACGTCAATTCTTGGAAGAAATGTTAGTAATCCTCATAAATACGACTGGACAGAAGTAAAACGGATCATGAAATATCTTAAAGGAACTCTGAATATAGAAATCCAGTTGGGAAATATTTCAGAAGGAAATAATATTTTATACGGTTTTTGCGACGCTGACTGGGCTGGAGATAAAACTGACAGAAAGTCAAATAGTGGATATTTATTCAAATACATGGGAGCGATGTTCGATTGGCGATGTAAAAAGCAAACTTGTGTGGCACTTTCATCTACCGAGGCCGAATTCATCTCCCTGTCAGAAGCTTGTCAACAGACCATATATTTGACAGGACTTTTTCAAGATTTTCAAATCGAGATCTCAGAGACGATTATTTTCGAAGACAATCAATCATGTCTTAAAATGATTGACAGTGGCAAAATGAGTGACAGGACAAAACATATAGAAACGAAATACAATTTTATCAAAGATCTGAAGCAGAAAAACAAAATTAATTTTCAGTATTGTCCGACCAGTTCGATGTTGGCTGATTTTCTGACAAAACCACTTGGGCCTGAAAAGTTGTCAACATTAAGAAGTTTGATTGGATTGAAGACAGAAAATTCATTATTGTTGAGAAGGGGTGTTGGAGATTAACAACAAAAATGAATTTGAGCCACATTATATTTATATGTTTTTGATTCGATGTTTCTATGGTTGTGTGTTGTTATATATTGTCAAGTTCAGTTGTTATATTTTACCAGAAATAAAAATTATAAAAAGTCTCCATAAAGTTCTTATCATAAATATAAAGTATCTTCAAACACATACCGATAAAATGATGAAGACCAGGCTACCAAAACAAAGTTTTACAGCCATGAAATGCTACTGTCCAACAGTGATAATACTGACATCCATGAAGTTATCATCTAGGTGTAATTATTCTTGAATTACACGAGACTCTCGGGGCTTAGTTATGCATCATTCTTACGATTTTTAATCCAGTGACAATTCACTGTCCGAATCAAATTGAACCAATGGAATCAAATATTCAAATATAATTTTAACTAAATATTAAAACTTTGCCCAAATGCTTGTACTGAAACGTACAGGTTTGGTTTGATATTATGATTATGACAGTAACTATACCCTAACTCTACTGAAATATCTCAAAATAAATATGTAACTCAAATATAACTCATCAATACAAGAGAACAAATCCTTCAATTCAAACTCTTCCTTGAATACCAACAGTTTTTATATAATATCCAGAAATCTCAAGATCATAATCAAAACTTATTTGTGTAATAAGACATTTTTAACTGAAATGGAAATGTTATTCTGAATTTCAGTAAATTAAAAAAAAGTGAATTATTGGTGTTGTATCTATCGGCGTCAAGTATGTAGGTCGGCTATTGTTGACAAATACATTATTAGTTAATTACATACTCTGTTTATATATTCTAACATTGTACTTTCAAACAAATGTTTTTGCTGAAATTTCGTGTCATTCAAGTAATAAAATTATTCGATTTGCGAATTGATATTTTCATTCTTATATAGGTGAATTGAGCTGAGAATATTTCAGGAAATGAACTTGTCGAATACTAGATAAATGTCATTTTTTCTAACTCAAGTCTTGTTATTTTTGAGAAATACCAATTGAGTACCCAGCAGTAGATGGCTGAATAACAATATTTTCGTTAAAAAATCGGAATTTTTCAATAACATTTTTTGGGTCGTGTGGCATTACTATTGATGCAATTTTGTTTTAAGTTACAAAATATCAAACTTAGTATATTAGAAAAGGATTTTTTCAGTGGTTCAGTTACAACCAAAATTTAAACATGAATAGCATTCCATATTAAAACTCAGATTTATTTCACCACTAAGCAAAAATCATAATGTATTTCTCATTGTTTTAACATTTCTTCCTGCTGAGGACTAAATCTTTTTTGTTAGAAATTTTTGTTGCTCCTGCCCGAGCTTATACACACATTTCTCGAGAGGTAAGTATATGAAAATTAGAGTAAGGAATTGACTTTCAGTATGATATTCACTACGAAAAATCTACTGTGATAGTAAAGTTTGTTAAGATCAAATCATGAGGTGTAGTTTATGAAATTTTGTTGTAATGAGGAACTATTTGTTTCCATGTACACAGTTTCTTCGGGAAGTGTATCACATATAATGTTCACCTATACTTGAGCTTAAAGTTTTGCCTGTTTTCTTTGTACATTTAAAATCCTTTTCTGGTAGAGAAGGGATCTCTTCTTACACGTGGTCAGTCTAGTTTTCAAGTTTGTGTTTTTCTGAACATAACTGCTAGTCTTTCTATTTCTGATTTAACTTCGTCAAAGTAGCTCTTTTCGAATTATTTTCTGACTTCTTCGAATTGAAGTTCTCCGATTGCGATTAGAGGGCTGATATTAAATTTGGGCTCTACAGTATTGCTGTACCGCAAGTGAAAGTCGGAAAGTTTTAATATAAATGTTTATTTTCTTGTTTAACCTTTTGAATTGAATAATGCTATAGCATTTTCAACTATCGGATTTGTTGGCAATGCCTCTACCATTGTTTATGTTTTGGTAAAACCATATCTGCTAAATATTGGGGTATTCGAAAAACATGCTGTCCGCATAGCGTTGGAATGTAGAATGGGTTGCCTAACGAAAAGGATAATATTTCAAATTCATTATTCTTCCTGAATGTTGAGTTTTTGAGCGGTGCTTATAAAAACACATTATTTCTTGCTGTTTTTAATGGCATTTTTGAAGTAATACTGTATTTCCCATTAAAAAAAGAATAATATCACAACACTCTAATGAAAGAAATATTTCAATAATAAACAATGCGCACTATCAAAAAGCCAGCATACAAAACAATAGTATATTATGCAACGATCATGTAATGATGGTTATTAAGACACGAGCATTAACCGGGATACGAAACGAGCCGAAGGCGAGTTTTGTATGGTATATGCGGTGTATTAATAACCATTACATGAGAGTTGCATACGCTATTTTTTCTAAACCCGATAAATAATGAAAACCCATAAATATTATATTTGTATTGAACACATTTACAGTAATTAACTCATATTTAAAAAAAACACACAAACTTAATGGTATTTTCATGGATATATGAAAACTATAAAGATTCTAATTATATTTATATTGAATATAACAACTGTAATTAATCTGATCTTTTAAAAATATTGGAGTCGATGGTATTCCTTCTATATCGCTGTTTTCAGACATTTTGATAATATAGGTAGGTAATATGAAAACTGATTTTGACAAATAAAGCAATTAGTTAGTTAGGTTAGAATCTAGGACAAACAAAGGAACAGGATTCTTGATTCAAAAATTATGGGTTTCTATTGGTTGATAATCTGTATCGTTATGAAAAATCTGTATCATAATGGATATCATTATGAAACGGATTATGGTCATATAAGTGTATTGTTAGTGTACGGGTGTAGAAAAAACATTTTATCACCTCTTGGAGAGCAAACTAACCATTCACGTACGCTGCGCTGTCCAAAAGTCGTTTTTTAAGTTTGCACTAAGAAACGTAAACTTTTCTGTAATTGGAAACTGGAAAGTCTTAGAACTCATTTGATAACCCAGGTGGCAAGGTCCTTTTAGAATTAGTTGACGCACTATTTCAGGGATTTTTGAATAAAAATGGGTCGACGACAAAATTGAAATATCAATTATTAAATGATCCATGTAAAAACAAAATGTTTTTTCTACCTTCATTCCCAGCAGACATCTTATCAGAATGTTCTTGTTCTTGAGTACTATCAGTATCCAAATCCGAATTAAAATCCAATTCCCATATAAATGTTAAATCAGCAAAACCTAATGAAAAATCGGATTTTGTTCTTACTTATAGGTGTCGTAGAGGAAGGTTTCCTAAATCGTACCTCTTTTTACATTTTATTTTTTTTACACACCTTATAGGGAGAACCTGTGCAAAAGTACCGTAACCCTAAGAAGTATGAGTTATTTAGACAGGTAAATCTAAATTTTAGTGTCTGATATGGTGATATTAGACTAAGGTGAATCACTCTTTGTAAAGCGATGCAATCGGTACGATTTAGGAAACTAGTTGCCCAAATCGTACCTCCAACTTTCTAAATCGTACCACCTTGGATAAAGTTGAAATGAAGTGAATGAAACAATGAAATGGCAAGAATGGTTGAAGAAACTTTTATTCAATGCAGTATTTTCTTATACCTTTTAGATACAAAGTGTTTCTCTTGGTCTGTGTTTTATTAAGAACTAGATACAATTTGAGCAAACAAATTTCTTGATATTTGCCTCTGAGCCGACACAAAGCATGCACTGCACCATGTCCTCGATTGAATTTTAATCACAAACCGAGCAAAACCAATCTTCAGGTTCGATTTCAATGATGATGTCACTCTGGGCAGAAATTCCAGCTTGGTTTAAGATTACTAGATTTGGATCTATTTTTGAAACGACAGCCTTCTTTTGTTTTTTTCTTATCGGTGTCTCGGTCACTTTCATCTCTTCAGATAAAGGCCGTATTTTCATCTGGAGCTCTTTGACCTTCTCTTTAGCCAATTTCAGCTCGTGACCTACTTCAATTTCATTTTTGTAGGGGCTACCGGTTAATATACCTGTTTTTTGCACTTTTGAATTAGATCTGAGTTTAGATCCATTTCTCTTTTTGGGTGGTTTTGGAAGTGGAGACATTTCTTCGATTCGAAACATTCAGTTTTGAAGTTGAACTTCAATATCAAGAGTCTGATTTTCACCCAAGCAAGTTTTCTTTTAATCTAAACATTCACTGTCTTCTCGATTCTGATCTAAAGTTGTGTTGAGATATTCTGCTGGCAAAAAGTCTGACTCTTTAAAGATGGAGGAGTCAACGGGCCACTCACCACTACATTTAAATCCGTTACACGAATTCTCAATCGTTGCAGCCTTACCATATGCTTCAGTTACTAATTGTGAAATCTGGTATTGAGTGACTCTCAAGCCAGGATTTGTTCGCAGCCATTTTTCTACCGCTTGGGCAAAGTAACTTTTGAAAGGCTTGAAAAATGACCTGTCTAATGGTTGCAGTCGGTGCGTTGTGTGTTCTGGTAATTGCAGCATAATTATCCAGCATCTCAAGCGATTACCAATGCTTCTAAGTTCTTAGAATGAGTAGAATGGTCATCAAGAAGGAGAAGAAATTTGTTTGGATTTACAATATCAATGAAGTGACGAAGCCACTTTACGAACAGATCTGAATTTATCCATCCGCTCTCTGACACATCAACTAAACTATCAGGTGGAGCTCCAACCATCAATTCATTACACATCCTCATTCTTTTGAAAATAATCAGGGGTGGAATATACGTGCTTGCTGCACTTGAACAGCACACAACAGTTATATTGACACCTCTTTCTCCACTAGATATCGACCTTACAGCACGTTTCCCTTTCTCGGCTATCACCTTTTGTTTTGTACGGTGCTTACGCCTGTCTCGTCAATGTTAAATATAGTAGTTGCATCAATTTTATTTTCATCAATAGTATTTTTCAAAATGTAAAAGAATTCTTTGACATTGTCTTTAGAAAACCCTTGTGCCCTTGCCAAGGATGTAGCCTGAGGCTCACGAAGGGAGATGTCCTTGTGACGTTTCATGAAGTTGTTTTACCATTTTTTACCAGCGATCTGTTTCTCCTCATTAAATGCGTGAGGGATACCATTTCTAACAACAATTTGAAATGCGAGTCGTTCCATACTTTCGTTTTGACATTCTGAAACACAAAAATTGTGTTACAATCAAGTACGCTACTTTATTCATTCAAAAAACAAACTGATCCCAGCAATATATCAGTATTCACACACAAAAAATGACGAACATCTATGATGGTATTTAATGGGCTCCAAAATCGTACCGGTACAATTTGAGAAACCATTAGAGGTACGATTAAGGCAACTGGGACCCTCCGAAAACATTACCTTATTTCTAATATCACACACTCGTGTAAGCATAAAACGGCTGATTAAAACACTCAATATTAGTGTTAGTTTTACAAATTAATAATGAATAATATCAGTACGTACCTTGGCAGTTACTACGTTCTTACGAAAAAGTTTTCAAAACACTATAAACTAGCTCCAAAATAGGAAATCTTTCACAACAACTTAAAGAGTAACCGCACACGCCTCAAACTTAGTCTCGACACTACAATTAAGCAGTACTTGCTGGTGGCACCGCAAGAACGCTGCAGTTACTCTATTTCGTATTAAAATTAATGTG
This sequence comes from Leptinotarsa decemlineata, assembly GCF_025532065.1. Classification (NCBI taxonomy): domain Eukaryota; kingdom Metazoa; phylum Arthropoda; class Insecta; order Coleoptera; family Chrysomelidae; genus Leptinotarsa; species Leptinotarsa decemlineata. The sequence continues at coordinate 5,929,921 of NW_027412694.1, read as the reverse complement.
GTACGATTTAGGAGACGGTACGATTTTGGCGACTCTCCTCTACTCTCCGTAGTGTCAGGTTTGTTTGGAACCGATTCCTCTACACAACTTTGAGTTTGAATTGTTTTTTTTCAACTGAAAATTAAGAACTTACGAATTGATAGTTTTACAATAATTTTATTTTGTTTGAGAATGTGTTTATTAGTCAAAGTAACAATAACAAACAAGACTACTACTACTGCTACGAGGGCCACGCCGATGAGATACACTCAATTTCCAATCTCTTAGAAAATGATCACATTCGCATTAAATAACGAGCGATATGGGATTCATAACTGATTGAGGTCGAGGTATTGAAAGCGAATGTTACCACGTTTATTGGTTTTCCGTGTTATGTACCTAACAATGGATTTGTGAAATATTTAATATCGGAAGGGCGCTAAGAACAACATTTTGCAAAGGGCGTGAGGGGTATACTGCCCCCCTTGCCCCACCCCCAGTGGGGCCGCCTCTGCTTTTAGTTCGAGGTATCTAGTCGCCTGGTCATTTATTATAGGTAGGTTTCATATCATAGTCTAATGTAATTACTTAGAATATAATATCTGGGAAATGTAAATTTATATAATTTTCATTGGCTATAGCTACCATCTGTCAAAAATCTAAAAACTCTAAATAAGGAAATTGAAAAATGAAAGGTAGGGGCGTTTCATTTATTCCTCAATATCAGCCGTTAGGTTCTATTGGTGCTATTCCAAGAACCAGCTCATTGAATAAAACACCTATAATAATTATGAGAGATAATAACAATATAAAAGACCTAGAAAAACACTGGATTGTAGTCTTCTGAATAGAGGTCTCCCTCAGGTAGGGGAGTTTCATTTATTCCTTAATATCAGCTGTTAGGTTCTACTGGTGCTATTCCAAGGATCAGGTCATTGAATAAAACCAATATAATAATTACAAGAGATGATAACAATATAAAAGAGCAGAAAGTTCAAGGTTATTGTCACTAACCAAGCTAAATCGGGATCAATATTTAGTCTGGCGGCAATAAAAATTGGAGGCTCTCTTGAATTTTGGGATAGCATCAATAATGAATCGATGATTGATTTGAACAGTTTTAATTCAGTGACCTGTCTAAAATGATACTAGTCGTTGAATAAAATGCTGAATTACACCCGTTAGATTTTTTGGAATATACTGAAGGAGCTATTGACTTGAATGCTGTCCCATTTACTAAAATGAAAATGTTATTGAACAATGTTTTTATAAAATCGGAAAAATTGTGGGTATTGGGATATTCGGTACCAAAATAGGCAGGCTGTAAGTAATGTTGGAGAGTGCAGTTTACACCAATGGGCTCTTTGTGGACCATTTCAACTTTTGAGTAGGTAGAACCCTTTTTTGCAACGTCCTTACTCTCAACAGAAACTGATTGAAGTTATAGCTCCGCATTTCCCCACACATGTAGCAAGTGTTCTCTATAATGCTCCATTCTTTAAATAGTTTGAATCACGTCGATGAATTTTACGAAAATGCACCAATTAAAAAGAACCGATATTTCAATAACCCTGAGTATACAAATACTCAATAAAATAAAAATGTTAATAAAAACAGATTGCCAAATCAGCAAAATCAGTATGGAAATTATGAATATAATGATAGAAAAAGAATAGCTAATATTGATTTAGAGAAACATTTATTTAGCAGGGCAATTATGAATTATCCAAAAGATGAATTGCTTGAGGAATGTAACTATGAATATGTTTTATAGAAATGCAACTATGAATATATTACATGAGAACAGATCTTGTTGAAATCAATTTATATTGGATGAATGTTTTAGTAATGATTGATGATGCATTGTTTTCGCTTCAGCTGAAGAAATAAAAAACTTCCACAACGTAATTCCCCAATTTGCTTGCATGGGATTGAAAGATATTGAAGCATATAAAACAAAGTCTCAAAAAGAGGGATGAAGTCAATCTAACTTTTCGAATTCAAAACCATAATATCACTTATGAATTCTTAGTTATTCCAAGCCTTTAATTTCCGTGAATTGTAGGGTGTGATTTTTAAAGGATTTTTAGGAGCTAATTTAGATTTGATAAACATAGTTTTAATCTTAAATCATTATGTTAAAAAAATAGTATTTTGGAATCAGATCTCATATACTCTGGTGTGAATGAATCTTTTGAAATAAAAGTTATTTTGTTTAAGAATAATAATGAAGGTCTTCAAGTGCTTTACAAGCAGGGACAAATGGATATTTATCAGTAGTCTGATAATGAAGTTATTTTTTATAAATTACTTCTGATTCATTTTATAATATATCAGGTTGCACAAAAAGTCATTTCCATCAAATAAAGTTGAAAGATTATACCGAATTCTTCATTCGGCCGTATCCTATTCCTGTATTACATCATGAGGCTGTGGATAGACGTATTACTCAAATGGAACCTTCGGGGTAATTGAAAGAGCGCCGTCGAAATATATTTCACCTATACTGATGACTCTCGAGAAAGATGGTTCCTTTAGTATCTGTCTTGATGCCGAGCGTCTCAATTTTGTACTTGAACCAGATATTGAATTGCCCAATCCCAAATAAGAAATAGTAAAACTGTTACATGGGAGGAAAATCTTGACTTTACTGGATTTTACTCACGGATACTGGCAGGTTCCCACGAAACTGGATGATTGACAATATGTGGGATCCATGGTAGCCACAAAAACATATCGGTTCTGTCGTTTGCCTATCAGTTTTGCCTGTGTGGTTCTATTTGTTTCACGCTGTCTTGATTTGATGTTCGGCAATGATCTTCAACATCTAATCTAGTCTTTTCAAGATTGAAACAAACAGGATTCAACCTCAAACTAGAGAAATTTAAATGTTTTCACTAGATAATGCCTTACCTGGGATATATGGTTAGCGCTGCCGGTGTACACGTCTTGATTCACAACGAATCCAGTCTTTACCTGATTATAAAAGATCTCAAAACCGCAAGAAACTCCAGAAAATTTCATGTTTTGTCCATATTACCGAATGTTTACTTTTGGTTCAGCAGATATCGTAGCTCCGATTACCCAAATTCCAAGGAGAGCTGAGTTTGATCAAACAAATCGCGGTTAAAAACGGTTATAAGGTACATATTATAGACTCCATTTTTTTCCAAAAAACTACAAAAGCAAGCCATGGAACTGGTATACCTAAATTCAAGAGGTGATAATGTCAGTTATAGGACATTGTCATATTTGGGTGAACCAACCAATAATATTTCCCGTTTTTTGAAGAAAGAATGCGTAAACGTAGCTTACGAAACACGTGTTGAGTTTTTGTAAAATTGTTTAGTGAAAATCTCACAATAAAGTGGTTTTTGAATGCTGTTGTATTTTATTAAATCAATATATTTTATCATTTGAAGATCCAGCAACAACGGAGAAGAAATTTATTTGCAAAGAAATCTTTTGGTGGGATGGTTTGGAAATAATACCACCTCGCCCAAAACTAGGTCTACTGAGTAGTTTTGCGAACAGAGTGGAAGAAGATATCACTGAAGAAGACAGTTCCGACGAAGTTTCAGAGGAGGAATTCTCTTCTCTATCTTCATCAGATAGTGAAGAAGGAAGTGTTGAATGCAATCCACCTCGAAATGAAGTGAGTGTTACGATTTTTGTTGCAGGGTCAACTCTCATTTGGTTTTAGGTAGTGAGGAAGAAAAAGAAACGAAACACCGAATCAAAAATGTGGCAACATAATTTATCTGCTAGAAGTAATCAGGACGTTCAGAGGGCCTATGAAGAAAATGCAGTTAAACAAATGACTGCTATTTTGAATAGGAATGTAATAAACGAAAACGTTGGTAGAAGTGGTAAAAGTACAATGAGAAATGCCATACCACTAGGTACGTTTGCATACCATGAAGAACTAATTATGTTTATCTAGAGAAATGAGCAGAAAATACGTAGTTATCTTATAAGTAGTAATAAGTAGTTATCTTGCTTCTTGGTATTTTTGAAAGTTAGCCTTGATTAGCTAGTTGATCCATTATACTATGGTATTAGACCATTAGAACATGTCAAAAAAACGGTTTTCAAAATCGTTCATATCGTTGCCCAAAATGCTAAATAAGTACTACAGCCAAAAACAAAGCATGGATAGCGTTAGCGTTACAAAGGGCCCCCATTTTTCTTAAGGCAATATACTCTATAGTAGTTGTATCTGTGATTGATTCTTTCAAAGCAGGTGTGTACTTTATTTCACATCACATTTTGCTTATTAATATTTATCAGATTTTTGTTTCACATTACATTTTGCTTATGAATAGTTACTGTTTTTTTCCTCAAGCTGACTGGGTGTAATTAAATGTTGAAAAAATATCAAAAAAACGTTCTGATCGTTTCTAAGCAATGAAAACCTATTATACAAGTCACTATAAAAAAAGGCAGCCGCCCAAAATTGCCCCATTATACACAAAAATACTGTTGTGATCTGCAATTTCTGATGTAACTATACCGGGTGTCAACGAATCTATTAGACAAGTCATAGACATTCTAGACTATTAGGTGTATCAAAACGAGATTTGGTACAGATAAATGGTATGTGGAGAGGAGAGTTTTCACATATTTTTCACTTTCCGGTCACTTCCGGTTTCAGCGGAAATGGCTCCGGTTCTGAATTTTTAAATGGAACACCCTGTATATTGTAACATTTTTGGATTTCTGAGACAATTCTGGATCAGAAACTGACATTTCCGGAAGTTTTTCAGCCTACTTGATTTTTTCAGAGTCACTTTTAAAATTGCATCTAGGTGGCCATGATCGGACGTAAACTAATCTATGGACCTCAGGTGATATCAGAAAATTGCAATAGCGGAGTTTTAGTGACTAGTGTGTTGAATATGAATGAGACAAGTTTACAAAATAACATTTTCGTGTCTAACTATTATTTTTCAAATGGCGACCATTTTTTGACAAGCACTTTCCGAAAAAAGGATTTTTTGACAAATCTAACGATACTAATTTATTTGCGATTGGATTACAAATAAGAACATAAATTAAATATTACTGAGGAAAATACTTGATACAAATTCATTTACTTTTGTCAAGGGTGCCATGGATAGGAATGATGCATAATATTTTGCGGTTATATCCATCAAGTCCACTTTGGAGAACAAAACGCTCACCTAGGTTATGACAGTGACATAAGCTTTATGAGCAGAAAGTAGAAGTTTCTCTTGATTTTCGTTAATTTTAGTTTAATTTTTCGTCGAAATAATGTATACTCAAAGTGAAAAAGTGGATATGTTGTTATTGTTTGGAGAATGCCACAGAAATTCAAGGAAAGCTGCTGAGTTGTATGCTCAGAGATATCCCAATCGGCAACACCCATCTCATCAGTATTTTCCCTATGTTGAGAGTCGTTTTAGGCAAGAGAGAAATCGAGACGCAGAACAGAGGTTTGTCATAAATGAGGAGACTGAGATTAACGTTCTTGCTATGGTAGAAGTTGACAAAACGGTTTCTTTAAGAGAAATTAGTAGAGAAATGCAGATAAGTCACGAATCAGCAAGAAAAATACTGAAAAAGCACGGATATCGAGCATTTAAATATCAGTTACATCAACATTTGTATGCTGACGACGGCAATAGAAGAGTAGTATTTTGTGATTGGTTGCTTCAAAATCATAGAGTTAACCCAAATTTTATCAACTTCATTCTATTTTCCGACGAATCACGGTTTACAAATAATGGCATGTTTAATAAGCAGAATTGTCGGTACTGGGCCCAACAAAATCAACATGCAATGAGAGAGGGCAATTTTCAAGAAAGGTTTGGCGTCAATGTCTGGGCTGGTATCGTTGGAAACAGAATAATTGGTCCAATATTGTTTCAAGGTCAGTTAACAGGGGTTAGATACTTGGGTTTTCTTCAAAATGAAATCGAGGATCATCTTAATGATATGCCTTTAGAAGTTTTACGGCAAATTTACTTCCAGCAAGATGGAGCACCACCCCATAATAGCAGAGACGTACTTGATTTTTTAATAGAGCATTTTAATAATAGAGTTATTGCAACCAACGGTCCAGTACGGTGGCCTGCCCGCTCACCGGATCTGACTGTGTTAGATTTCTTCATTTGGGGATATGTAAAAGAAAGGGTCTACTATGCAACAGCCCCAGCCACTCTCGAAATCTTAGAAGAAAGGATTCAACAGGCATTTAGAAGTATATCGCCTCAAATGTTACAAGACGTGTTGAGAGAAACAATTGAACGAGCTGAAATGTGTCTTGAACAAGGAGGGATGCACTTTGAAAATTTACTATAGTGGAATTTTCAAGAACTTAGGATATTGCAAAAAATCTAAGTGCATCGCTGAAATTATTAGTTAAATTTGTTGATCCAATCGCAAATAAATTAGCAACGTTAGATTCGTCAAAAAATCATTTTTTCGGAAATTGCTTGTCAAAAAATGGTCGCCATTTGAAAAATAATAGTTAGACACGAAAATGTTATTTTGTAAACTTGTCTCATTCATATTCAACACACTAGTCACTAAAACTCCGCTATTGCAATTTTCTGATATCACCTGAGGTCCATAGATTAGTTTACGTCCGATCATGGCCACCTAGATGCAATTTTAAAAGTGACTCTGAAAAAATCAAGTAGGCTGAAAAACTTCCGGAAATGTCAGTTTCTGATCCAGAATTGTCCCAGAAATCCAAAAATGTTACAATATACAGGGTGTTCCATTTAAAAATTCAGAACCGGAGCCATTTCCGCTGAAACCGGAAGTGACCGGAAAGTGAAAAATATGTGAAAACATTCCTCTCCACATACCATTCAACTATACCAAATCTCATTTCAATTCTCCTAATAGTCTAGAAATTATGACTTGTCTAATAGATTCGTTGACACCCGGTATATAGTTATGTGCGTGTTTCTTTTTCATTTTTTTTCTGGCGTTATTTCAAGCGCTATTAGAAAACAAAAAACACTTTCTTCTAGCTACTTTTTTCGTCCTACAACATTTTTCACCACCCATTATTTAAAAATAGTTTTTGGTCAAAAATAACGATTTTAATTGTTTTCTTATTCAAACAGTTTGTCATGTGAAAGCAACATTCGCCGAGTAGCTGAATAAAATGAAAGGAGGCTTGAACTAAACGTCATTTCTCACTGAAACTTTTCATTTCTATATCCAAAAGAGCGTGACTTTTATAAAATTTCTGGTTTTATTATTTCAGAACAAAAACTATGTTAAATCATTAGACATTCCGTTATAATAAATATTCACTGGAAAAACAATTAAGCAAACTAGAAACAAGTAATGAACATATAGAAGTCAGGCCTCAGGGTCGAACTTTTTTAATGTATGTAGGAATTTGGCGCAACAACTTTATTGGTCCTGTAATAAACGAGGGGAGTTTAACTTGTGAAAGATATATAGCTTTAGTATTCTTGCAAATCATGCCCTAAGGAAAATAACGCCAGCCGCCACAAAATCATTTGTACTTAGCTAAGAGCGCCCGAATGTTCTACGTTCGCTGCCGTATAATGTGGCAGAATAATGCTACCGGCTTTGATGGAATTCAGAGGAATATTCCAGCATCTTTGATTGTCAAATATAAGCGCCATCCACTCGCCTATCGGGACAGTCAAGTGAAAGTTACAGTACGGTACGCGGAGCCATCTAGTAAGGCGATAGATATTGGAATAATAGTTGAAGTGTTTGTTGTATTTAAAGTGAAATAAAGTTAAGTTTGATTATTGTTCAGTGTACTCAATTATTGGTAAACTGGCGGGGAAAAATGTAACATTTGGTGTCGGAAATGAAATAATCGACTGAAAACTTTCTATTTTATGGTGAAAACATGTCGATTACGACGAGATGGAAAAACTTGAGAAAATATTCGAGACCTTGCAACCCTGTGGCCTGACTTCTACATGTTGTCTTGGGTTTTCTACCGCCCAATAGTGCTTATTGTGTCTATTGAAAGTACCATAAGTAGAAAAACTGCATTCATTGGTCCATATTACTTCAACTATTAACTGATCATCTTCAGCAATTTTAATAGAAAGCTAATGACAAAATTCCAGTCACTAATATCATCACTCGGTCAAAGTCCGCCATATTCTCATTCTGAGCAGTTGCTTTTCATTTTCGAAATACCTAGTTGATTCTACAAGTCACTTCGACTTGGCCTACTGTTTGAATAAAAATATAAAATGGTTATTTTTGTCTAAGAACCACTTTCAAATGATGGATTGTGATATATTATTGAATTTGTTTTGGAAAGCTCTATCAAATAGGTACAGGGTATTATTATATAATATATATATATAATATAAAATATATATAAAACAAAGTTGATGATGGTTTGTGAAGAACGAAACGTCGGATTCAAAATCTGAGCACTGCATGTTTTGGAACAAAAACATTTGCCATGACAATATCGCCGGAAATATTCAGAATTTCAGATTTTAAAACACATTTTGAAGAGTGGCAAATTACATTACTTTGCCTTAATTTAACCGACCCTATATATCTTACGGTTTCGAAGATTCCAATGGTCACCCTCAAATTTGGGACATCCTGTATTTTCCCCAATGTCTCCTATAGTGCACATGGTGCTCAGTCACCTTATAGAAGTCAAACAAACGCTATTCCTGCCATAGATAAACTATCTGAAGCGCAGATGCACATACTAAGCGATTTGAGATCGAATCACTCCAGAAAGATTCTCAATCCTCAACAGATTAGCAAAGCATCTCTCATCTTTGGAATTGTTATCAAATGATGATATTGCTTATAGCAATAGTGAAGAATGAATGATTTTATATCTTTCCTCCATATTTTACCCCATAATTCAAATAAATTTCATATATTTTGCTGTTACAAGTATACAATAATTTTGGCCAGATTTTTGGACTAAGTACTCCAGTGAGCAGTCTTTAATTTTTGACATAATAATACAATTTAAATAGTGAAAAGAGTCCAATTCCTAATAACCTGCTCTTTCATCTCTAGGTTTAATGTTTAAGCAGTTGTTTATTACTATAGAATACCAAGATAGTCACATTGTTATATTCGATAAAAAATTATATAAAAATTGGATTTTTTCAACTCATTGTTTTGACAAGTCATGTTATGTATAGCTTGTCAAATGTAGGGACTCACTAAATTTCAATATATTCCTGCTTAGTAGATGCGCATTAAAAGATGTAATGAATAGGGAACGCATAGATTGCGAGAATCTAGTCTCATCCTAAATTTGACAAGCTGTATTTCATTTTAATAATAACTACTGTCACAACAGTATTAATTAGTGTATTGGTTATTACTACTGATAACCAATATTGGTAATTTTGGTGTTAGTAAAACTAGCAAAACGCAGATTTGGTAAGGTAATGAAATTTCCATCAGAGGCATTTCAATTTTGAATACTGTTTCTGGTATAACTTATATTTATTATAAATGTATATGAAAAGATTAAAAAAAAAAATTTTTTCAGGAGGTATTTGGGTTCGTCTCGAAACAGACTGGCGAGAAACTCAAAACTCTTTACAACCAAAAACAAAAAATGTCTTCACTGCTGGAAAATACAACAAATTCAAAGGAAAATGAAATTTTTCTACCAAGTAGTAACTTTGTAACTGATTCAATTAAAACACCTACAATCCAGATTGAGGTTTACTTTTAATGTAATAATCAAACGGGAAATACAACAATTACATCTTAGAATTGCTTCAACTCATAAATAAAAATATCGATATAAAAATGTATGGTGTTGGAACAGTTCTTTTTTGTGTTGGAACAGTTTTCTCTAATGCTATTTTTTTCTTCCAAAAGAAGCATGCTCTGAAAATTAATACAAGTATCGTAGATATAAAAAATTTAAGATGATTCTGCTAATTTTTCGGCTTTTTGGACTACTTCCTCAATTGGCCCGACCATGTAAAATGCTACTTCTGGCAAATGATCATAGTCACCTGCAAGGATTTTCTGGAATCCCTGTGAAGAAAAGAAAAAATCATAGCATCAAACATTTCTTCTCATTTTCACTGACTTACTTTGATTGTTTCTTCAAGAGGTACAAGTTTTCCAGCATGACCAGTGAAAACCTCGGCTACTTGGAAAGGTTGTGACAGGAAACGTTGGATTTTACGAGCACGAGCAACAGTCAGTTTATCATCTTCAGACAATTCATCCATACCCAAAATGGCAATGATATCCTACAGCAAAAGTAAATTAAAATAATAATGTTACACTAAGTAAATGAAACCAAATACCGTTCTTCAAATCATTAGACATTCTATTCCCTACGAAAAAATAAACAAACACTCACTTGTAAAGATTTGTAATCTTGAAGGATCTTTTGTACATCACGAGCTACTTTGTAATGTTCTGCTCCAATGATATTGGGATCCATGATACGTGAGGTGGAATCCAATGGATCGACAGCGGGGTAGATACCTAATTCTGCAATAGCACGTGACAATACAGTGGTAGCGTCCAAGTGAGCAAAAGTAGTAGCAGGAGCAGGATCTGTTAAATCATCAGCTGGTACATAGATAGCCTGTACAGAAGTAATGGACCCCTTTTTGGTGGTGGTGATTCTTTCCTGCATGCTACCCATATCGGTGGCCAGAGTTGGTTGATAACCTACAGCGGAGGGAATACGACCCAATAGAGCAGATACTTCTGAACCAGCTTGAGTAAATCTGTAATAAAAAAATCATTGAGTGAATTTTTGGCGACAACTTTGTGAACTGACACTGATAAAAATGGAAATTCTGATATTTCAAAGATCATAACTAAAATCCATTTTTGTCACACTGTCTTTATTTTCTTGTCAAAATTAGGCATATTGAAACAAAAAAAATTGTTAACAAACCTGAAAATATTGTCGATGAAAAGCAATACATCTTGTCCCTCTTGATCACGGAAATATTCAGCAACAGTAAGTCCAGTCAAAGCTACACGGGCACGTGCGCCTGGTGGTTCATTCATCTGTCCATAGACCAGAGCTACCTTGGAAGTCTTGTCTTTGAGAGAGATTACTCCAGACTCTATCATTTCATGGTACAAGTCGTTTCCTTGAATATACATATATAGTAAAAGTTTAATTGGAAAATATTGAGCATCACTGATTAACCCATTCACTGCTCATGATATCTGAAGGCTTCATCAGTACAGTGCGCATGACATCTTCAAATGTCATTCGCATAGCCTTGTTACAAATGTTCAGTTGTTATTTAGAATTGCATTTATTTGGTTTGAACACCTCAGTCTAGTATTGAATATTGTGTTTATTAGGCGAGCACTGTTTAAAAAAATGGGTGACGCCGTTTCTGGGCAGTCAACGAAAGACAACTCAGGGACGGGTAATAAACATAAATTTCAGCGTTTCTATACACAAGAGGAACTTGAATACCTATTTATTAGAATTAAGTGATATAAATTAGCTCTGAATCTTGAACGAAAACAGATGGCAAGAAATTCTACAGAAACCCCTTTCTATTCTTCATAATAAGAATATTGGCACCATACATAAAACGGACCAAATGTTATCATACTATCCAGTTGAAAGATCAATTCATACTATCCCCTTAAAAAAAATAGTGGAAACTCGTGCATTCCTCTTTATGATTTCTGCCTTCATATTATAAGTTGAACAACAAGGATAGGTCTATAGTCTATAGCCTGATCAACAGGCAAATGCTAAATATGTTTTGGAAAAGAACACTTTCACCAGAGCAAGAAAAGTTTCATACAGAGCTGTGTTCGTCAGACAGAAAGAACAAAGAGGACCGCATATTGTGCAACATGTCCTTTGAAACTTGTTCTATGTGCGACTGTTATCCATTTTTTTTAGAGTATCCATATGATTGTATAACTCATGTAGTGTCTATAATTATCATTATTTTAATGTTAGTGAGAAATAAAATGTTTCAATCAAATGAAGCCCAAGAACGTCATGAGCATCCAAGTGTAACTTTCTATACCTAGTGCGAATGATGCCTTCAAATGTCATGTTAAAAAAAATTCATATTTTTTTTTCACCAAAGTATGCCAAAATGCATCAGCAGTGAATGAGTAGAAAATTATAACTATAACAAAAGAAATAATTAATGGTTCCTATTCGTACTTTTCTTAACATTGAGCCATGAGAGATTCAAGTCGACAACAATCCTGAAAACCTCGGTCAATTTTTCAATTTTTTTCATCGAACTATGAAAATTCTAGTTTCCAAACTAGTTTAAAAAAGTGTGCTAGTTTAAAATATAAATTTGAGAGAAATATATATATATATATATATATATATATATATATATATATATATATATATATATATATATATATATATATATATATAAATCCTTTATCCTTTATTTAGCAATGAAACTGCTAATACAATACATCTATAATCAAATACGACACCACAATGTGTTAGTCAACTAAACTCAGGAATAAAATTTCAAAGTATGAGTACTACAATAAATATACAACATCTACTTAAAATATCACAGTTGTTAGTCAATATAAAACACAAACAAAATACAAATATAGAATACAAAAAAAAATAGTTTATACAGTCAAAATTTATATTATATAAAGACTAGTTCATTCACCCAACTTCCTTTTGAATAATGCAAGAGTGCTACATTCTTTAATATTTTTGTTCAAACTATTAAAAGCTAACATTCCGGCATGGTAAATGGATTTCTCAGTACACTTTTCATTTTTAACTCCTACATATATGTTATTACGCGTTCTTGTATTATATATTGTATATATAAAAATAAAGTAAATATAAAAATTATTAATTGGGGAAAAAAATAAAAATATTGTATATAAACTATAACATTTTGAATAGCTTTATAATTTTTTTTTCAATATTTCTGTCATGTATGAAAAGGTGAAATACCACTACTTGAATCTAAAGAAAACACCATTTCTGAGAATTTAGTGCCTAGTATTATGGAATTGTACTATAGAACAAATACATTGTTCACAAGCGTCAAGTGTATTATTTGTAATGACATGTGAAAAGTGTTTTTTTTTTGTAAGATTCATTTTATGCCAGAGATTTCAATTCTAGCTATAAAACCACAATTAGAATCTATTGGACTGTTCATTTTTTGTATTTTTGAGGCTACTATGAAAACTTTCCATAACACATCTTGTCTAAATACTTCTTTACCTAAGTTGAATAATTCAAATACTGGCTATTATTTTAATTATAAAATATGTCCGGTGAATGAAAATAATTACCTTCACGGGTTCTTTCGCCTACTCCTGCAAATACAGAGTAACCACCATGGGCTTTGGCAACGTTGTTGATTAGTTCCATAATGAGTACAGTCTTGCCTACACCAGCACCACCAAACAGACCAATCTTTCCTCCTTTGGCATATGGAGCCAAAAGATCCACAACCTACGAACCAAATCAATGCATTTTTAAGTGTCACTTGAAATTTCCAATATGAATGGAAATCATAAACCAATAAACTACCAGGCAAAAATAACTTTGATAATTGCTTTTCCTAATGGCACTGTAAGTTTTCATTCATAAAACAATCTTTAAAATCCATGTCCATCTCATTGATATTATTAGTTCATTCCAAGTATGTAAAAATTAGATACTTCTTACCTTGATTCCTGTTACTAGAATTTCTTGTTCAACACTCATATCAACAAACTCTGGAGCTTCAGCGTGAATGGAAGCCAATTTATCAGTGGGAATTGGACCTCTCTCATCAATGGGTTCCCCAATTACATTCATGATTCTTCCTAATGTTTCTACACCTACAGGAATTCGGATAGGGTAGCCTGTATCATTCACTTGCTGTCCACGAACAATACCCTCGGTACCATCCATAGCAATGGTACGTACTGTATTTTCTCCCAAATGTTGGGCAACCTGTAAATTTAAAATAATTTGGGACATTCATCATGTATCAAAAATGATCAGAAATGGTTTGGTGGCTATACTTGTCTGTCTAAAACATAAGTAGGGCTAGAATGGGAAAATTGGAGACCATGCGGGTTAAATTAGGAAAAAGTTGCCTGTTTTAGAGTTTATTTAAATGATGTTTTCAAATTCAGAAAATTCCAATTAGTTTTGGCGATATAAAAAAAAATCACCAATTTAGTTCCAAATTTTTTTCTGTTGTTGATTAGGGAGATATTAAAAAACAAACACTCGTCGCCACTTTTCAGGCTGAACAGGTTCAAAGATTTTTAATCAGAGTTTTGTGTTCAAGAAGCCATAACCAATTTAACTTTTTTACATGGACTATAAAAAAAATCAACCATAGCCCTTTTGAGCTATGAGTGGTAGTACGCATAATAAGAATTCCCAGAAGTTTAAAATATTACTTATCAAGCTCCAAAGTGGGCAACTTTTTCCTAATTCAACCAACTTTGTATCTTTTATGGTGTCTGATTTTCCCGTGCTGTCTCTCCTTATTTTGGAAACACTGTATATGGATAACAGTTTTCTGAAAACTGGCGAATTCTACACATTAAAGATATATTCCAAAATTGAACAATGGTTGTCCAGGGTTCTTACTATGGGGAAGGGGAGAAATAAGCATCTCCAAGAAAAGCATAAACCGGCTGATTCTATCACATATACCATGAACACATAAATAAACCTTTGATTATTTGAATACAACAAAATGGCTGTCGCTGGCTTTTTATTTTTAGGAAACATAACATGATGCAGTCAGTAATGTGAAATTGTGTTCAATATTGAAAAACAGTTCTGAAATGAGACTTTAGAGGGATGGATATCATGAATTTTTCGGGAAATATTTCCGAAAACTCAAAACTATGGAGGCAATAACTTTAAAATTATTTGGTGGCATCAGTAACGGAAAAAAATATGAAAAAATTCAAATAGCTCAACTTTTCCATTACATAGGTGAGGAAGGTTTTGTTATTTACAACACATTCACTTTTAAAAACAACACTGAAAAAAATAAAATAAAAACCGTAGCGGAAATGTTCGAGAAACACTTTTTGCTGAAAAAAAATCTATTCTATGAATGTTATGAATTTTCAACACACAAGCAAATGTCTAACAAAACAATGGAACAATTTGTGACGGATTTCAAAACTAAAGCAAAGTCGTGCAAATTTGGTGACTCAAAGGAAAGCCTTATAAAATCAATTTACACCTGTGCACTACAAAAACAAGGTCTTGCAAAAAATTACTTTGAGATGATTTAGAAAAAAATGTAAAGTTTTGTATTATTCGAAACGACAGTCTAAAATCCATCCCACAAGCTTTCTGTTCAACAAATTCTATGGAAGTGCAGTCAAAGGATAACAAGTGAGCCGACAAATCAATAAACAAAACGGGCCATATCTGGAAAAGAAATTTTGCCATCGTAGTGAAGTGTTCATGGGAAAAACTAGTGAGCAGCATACGACAAAAGTGTAACGAGTCCGTCTACTTGAACCATTTCGCAAAAATGTGCTTGCAAAAAATTGTTGATGTGGTTGAAAGAGACTACAATGAAGGTAGTGATAATGAAAATTATCTAATCATAGGGGGTGTAGATTCTGAAACGGACGAACGTAATGATTCATGGTTCGCATCCCTCTCAATGAATGATGTATTAACAAAATTCAAACTAGATAGTGGAACCCAAGCCAATTTCATATCAGTTGATAAATTGGAAACCATAAATTCCGACCCTGAATTGATAATAAAGTATGACATTGATTTGAAATCATATACAAATGATATATTACCTATTCTTGGAAAATGTTTTTTTGAATTGCCGATACAAAAAAAAGGGATATAGATTGTGATTTTTTTGTATTTGAATCGAGTTATCAATGCATTCTTGGTTTTGAAACGTGTGAGAATGAATTTTTTGAAACGGATTGATGTTGTTGATAGGCATGATCTAAGATATGAGCCAAACAAATATATAAAGTTTTAAAAAAATTATGAAGATAAATTCACGGGTTTGGGTTGTCTGTTACGATTAGTTGTAAATAGTTGAACGCTAATTATTAAATTAGGGCAACTCTATTTGTGAAACACCCGATATATAGTTCCAGCCGACTCGATAAGTTTTTTTTTAAAAAAAAAAAAGGAACGTTTTTTTCTTTCGTCCGTCCGCTCTAGGGAATTCGTGAGTGAAACTGAAGGATAACGTTCGGAAGATTTGATTTCAGGCAAATTCTGGTTTTTGAATATAAAATTACGTCTTTTGACGGATATAAACCTGCCGTGCCTTGTTGTGATATTTTGTGATTGGGTAATTCTGCTGTGGAGCGATCTTGCAATAACCTTATTATCGATTGGGATGAATTTTATCGAATGAATTATTTCTTCCGGACCGTTTAAAAACATCTCCGGCAATGTTAGGGCAATCGAGCATTGGGAGGTAAGCGTATAGTTTTGTCATTCATTATTTTATTTTAGCACGGATGTATCGCGAAATCAATTATTTACGAGAATACCTTTTTTTTAGATGTTTTTCTCTGATATGGTAAATCGAAATTTCGCCCGGACGGTGCTACCTTTGAGAACACGTCGAAGTGGATGGGGTCAGACCTTTTTGAACTTTATTGCCTTGTACGTAGCGACTAAACCACAAATTTTCCGAAGTCAAATGGATGGTGGTGTTCCTATTTCGACCGTGTGGACGTGGAATTAAGAGCTTTTCATGAATTTGCGTATTAGCGGGTCATAGGAATCTACACATCACTAGCAGCTAGATAAGTACCAATTAGAAGTTTTATTAATGGTGTTGTTTTTGCGGTATTCTGACATTATTTTTTACGAAAGCAATGAACCTCTCTGAATAGGTGTTTCCGAATAGTTTTGTCTTCGCCTTTGTATAAGCGTTTAGTT
The DNA here is from genome assembly GCF_025532065.1 of Leptinotarsa decemlineata. NCBI lineage: Eukaryota > Metazoa > Arthropoda > Insecta > Coleoptera > Chrysomelidae > Leptinotarsa > Leptinotarsa decemlineata. The sequence continues at coordinate 5,913,063 of NW_027412694.1, read as the reverse complement.
TGTAGTATAAGTGAAGAATAAATCCGTTTTCGCGTATCTGGATTGTTTAGTAGTTTCATTTCAGGTTTAGGCTAGTCGGTGCACAAGAAACTACTTGGCGCCCTTGTTATCAATTTTTTTTGTACATATTTATACTTTTCTGTCTGATTTAACCCACGGCCCTTACGAGCAAGCACATTACTTGCCGTACACAGAAAAAAAGGACAGAAGAGTTATTCCTAATGTTTTAAAAATAAATGTCTTTGATAGATAATTTTTTTTATTATTGAATTTAATGTAATATGTCTTAACAAAATATCACATTGCATTGAATGAAAATGTGATACCTGTCGTTCATCCTCCCAGAAAAATTCAAATTCTTGTCCTTAAAAAATGTTGGGAAACCTTAGCCAATTTAGGAAAACGAAAGATTATTAGGAAAATTGATGGTCCTACAGAGTGGGTCAATTTAGTGGTTATAAAAATAATGGTTTGTTACGTATCTGCTTAGATCTAAGTCTCAAAAATGTCTGGCTCTTGCATTTTCAGTACATTAGATGCCAATAGTGGCTTTTGGTAAATACAGCTGGATGAAGCAAGTGCAAAACTCTGTATCTTCAGTAAAGGATTTGGTAAATTTTGTTTTTGAGACTTCCTTATGGAATTCGATCAGCTCGAGAAGTGTTTCATGAAAGTTCTAAAATTATTTTCAATCACGATGGTGTCAATATATATGTAGATGATATAATTGTTCGAGAAAATAGCCAGGATGGAAATGATGAAAGGGTAAGAAAAGTTTTTTAAATGGCTCGAAAAAAAAAAGATGCTACTTTCAATAGAAAAAATGTAGATTTGAAGTGTTTTGATTGCACAGATGTAGCTGTGAGAGACTTGCCCATACTAAAACTACTAAAACAAAGGTTATCAAAGATTTTTGGGAATGATTACGTAAGTCGGTAGATTCATTCCAACTTTATCTGATGAAAATTATTCACTTCGTGAAGTCCTTAAAAAGGATGTAATATTTCAATGGTCTGACAGATATACAAAATCATTTAATGAATTTAAAAAAATATCAGTTGATTTGCTAGTGTTAGAATTTTATGATGTAAAAAAACTAGTAATAATATCGGTTGATGCTTCAAAAGATGGAGTGGGAGTCTGCCTTTTGCAAAATAATCTGCCATACTCACGCTTCAAAAGCGCTTACGGAAACAGAAAACACGGGCCCAAATAGGAAAAACTTCAAATGATTCTTATTGTTCAAGGGTCAACAATTGATTATACCTACTGATATGAGACATTGAAAAAGTTCACTTTGGATACTTTGGCATGCAGAAATGTGAAAGTCGTGCAAAATATTGTTTTCAATGGCCAGGCATGTGCAAAATAATGAAAGATGATATTTTGAATTGTAGAATTTGTTTGAAATATAGATGTAATCAACAGAAAGTGATATACTGTTGTGATATATTGTATTTAGGAGAAACTATTTATCTTCTCATAAATAATTATTATACTATATGGGTGATATTGTTGGTAGAATGCTCTATCGCAAACATTAAATAATCAAACATCTGAAATCAATATTCAGTCTATATTTTCTTAATGAGTAATCAAAGGTCTGTCTATTCACATTCACAATATATAGTGCAGCTTTGAAATGTAATTATAATTTGAGGGTAATGAAATCCAAATCATTCAACTTTTATCATATCTTTCTTTTGACGCCTGTTCACCCATTTCTTCATTAAAGTTGAAATGTTGCAAACAGTGCAATAAGGTAGGTATTTTATCATGAATATAAAAACTTTGACTCTGGTATCATCTAGTTACTGGCTTGTAATGAAAGCTGCAGGAATATAGAAAGGGATTTCTATGCCAATGGTGCTTCCTTGCCCAAAAAATGTTTTATAAAATATTTTTCTTTTGTTATAAATATCTTGTGAATGTGAAATATTTTCAATTTATTATTTCTTAATATTATTTGAGGATAATATTTTATAGATATTATTTTCTATTCAGAAATGTGAAATTACATCAATTGTTAAATCTGTTAACCCTTCGGTAGTTGTGCTTGGTCTGTCAGACTGCGTTGGCACTATATTTATGAATTTATGAAAAACTTGGGAGGGAATTAGGTTCGTAAGGTTAGTACCTTCTTGACTATTTTTTTTTTTATAATACAGGGTCAGTTTTACCAGTGATGTGTTTGTATTCTAGTAACTCAGGCCAAAACTGGTCTCTGAGATCGAGGTGACAATTGGTGTATATATTTTTTTCTTAAGACATAATATGTCTGTAAAGGTTTTTTTTGAAAGAAACTGACCTTTATTCCTCAAACATTCAATAAAATGATGTATTGCGTATAAAATACACAGATGTGTTGATCTTCGGTGTTTTACCTTAATTGTTATTCATATATGTAATTTTGTTAATTATAAGTGTATTTTATGGGAAATATATATCTATTATTACTAGTACTTGAAATTCATTTGATATATAAGTTATTATCAGAAAAAAAAGGTTGAGAATTTCACTAGTAGTTATAATCAAGTAAAAGAAGTGATCAACAAGTGTAATTAAAATCTAGAACTACGTTTTTTAGAAAGCAATAATACAGTGAATTTGGTTAATATATTTTGAAATTTTTTTTCAACACAGTTTCAATACCAAAATTCAAAATACTACCACTTTAGATATTTGTGCATTCATTTATATTAAAATTGAGCATTTTCAACAACAGAATCTTGCTTTGAAGAATTAATGAACATATAATATTATTGAACTCCTGTTTACACATATTTTTATGAAATAATACTTATACTTTGTTCTTGGGTCAACATAATTTTGTTGTTTTTTTAAATTCTATCATCTTTCAAAGAAGTTCTTGGCTAGCAAAAATAATTAATTCTCTTAATTCTATACTTTTCACTTTGTAACATAAAGATTGACTCATGATTTACCTAAAAACTGGCAACTTGATTGGAAACTATTATATAATTCTAATTATGTAATGCCCAAAAGTATAAATTATTTAGTTTTAACAAACACTGAAAAGATTCAAATGAAGAATGATTAATTGCATGTTTCTTTTTTTTTGATGAATTATAAGAAAAACAATTTTTCCAGAAAGAATCATTTTTAGAAAAAATAAAATTCTTCTCACCTTCTATCATGTGACATACAAAATTTCCAATACATATGTATATATAAAAATAATAACAATAATTTAATTTGCACTGAAATAGTTAAATACAGATTGTGATATATTTATATACACTCTAAAAACATATACACATATGAATAGTTTCTTATAAAAGGAACATCCACAAAAACAAAAGGCTGTCCCTGGTGGATAATTGAAAAAAAAAAGGTTTTTCTAAGTTCTCAGATTCTTCTCTTATATACATACTTCAATGAGAAAGTAAAATATCATTTCCATCAAAATAACGGTTTCAGTGACAGGCTAACTTTCAGTCCACAAAAGAGATTGATTCTTCAAAAGCTATAGAAACCTATGTTAGTAGATTTGCAAGTTATGGTCCGCAATTAACTCTTTATATAATCCAACAAAATAAATATTAATTTGTGGAACTATCACCCCGTGACTGCAATTTGCCAAAATGCAAGTCAAAAAAAGTATTTTCAGTTATGTGTAGAGAAAAGTATTTTTCACTTTAGTTTTACATCATACAATCCAGTTCACTCATTGAAAGTGTTTATGTATGGTGTTTTTTTTATATTTGCTCACCTCCAGCACAAGTCTAGGAGTTCGATTTTGTACTTCCAATGCATTGAGAATGGGTGGTAATTCTTCGTCGAACTGGACGTCCACTACGGCACCAATAACGGCAACAACTTTACCAGCACTTTTACCGGAGGCTGCGGCCTTAGCAGCATAATTCCTGCCTGTAAAGAACATATAATCATTCGAATTCAAGTTATAAAATATTTACGTAAGTTTCCAAAATGGCGAATCAATGTGAGGTAGTTATTACATAACCATCAGAAAATACATGAATATGGCTAAAAACAATATAATAAATTGATTTCAAATATTGTAAACATTTTCATGTGGTAAAAAAACCTATATTTCAGATAGTTGTTTCCTAGAAATTAGAAATGATTGCCTAACCGTGCATATAAAAGTAGGTATTATTTATAGGTTCAAATCCGTTTGTTCTTTAGAATATTGTAGTTTGTAATACTTACTGGAAACATTGTATGATGACACTATTTTAAGAGAGTCTGCTCCAATCTTTTCGATAGTTTTTCCAGCCAAAAGGCTAGAACTTGCCCTTGCCACAGCACCCAACATGGTCGATTTTGAACAGAAAAGTCGACTGCTGACTGCTGAAATCTTTGACGTTTGAACTTCTTTCCGCTAGAGATTTTTCTCATGCGCAATGTGTATTTGCGTGAACAGTGCGTTCAGTATACAATATTTTTTGGTAAATGAATTTGACGGTAAAAAAATTCAATAAACGAGTTTTCATATTACAATACATAGTTTTTGAAAAAGGCCTACTTTACATTTTCATTTCGATTTTACTTGTTTTTGTACACTTGGGACAAAAAAATTAAGTTCTCGCGGCATGGAACCAGCAAAGGATGGGTTAAGAGGGCGGATTATATTACTCAACGTCAATAATTGTGACGTCAATTAGAAACCTTCACTTGAAACGCCAACGCTTTTGAAAGAAGCAAAATATATTTCAGAATAGTGAAATGAAGTAGTGAAACCTGAGTCCTTGATAATCCTCTATGAGGATAGTTCTATTCAACAGTGATCTGAATGTTTCACCTGACTGGCTGCATGTGTAGATATTCAAAATTTCCTTAACATTTTATATAGGAAAAAAATTTGCCCATTTTAGAGCTCATTTGAATACCTTTTTGAAATGTCTAAAATTTCGATTAGTTTCGAAGTCATTCGAAATGAAACAAAATTTATCAATTTCATTTTAATATTTCTCTGAAGTAATCGAAAAAACGTTATAAAACTTTTTCTTGTTGCCACTTTTCAGACTGTACAAGATGGCAATCATAGAATTTTGATCCGAATCAGCCGGTATAAGTTAGTTAGCAACTACAGTGATGTAACACACGGGCTGAGAAGTCCCTGACCTAATAAAAGAAACGCGTTTTTTTTTGTTTAAAATTGACTCCATTTATCAATGTAATCTCCATCAAGAACCACACAATGATTCCAGCGCCGCTCTAATGTTTCAATACTACTTTTGTAGAACGATTTATCTTTTGCCTCAAAATAGGCCTATTTTAGCAATAACATCTACATTCGAACGAAGTTTCTTAACGGTTTTGCCATTGTTTTGATTGGCTTGTGTCACAGTGCATAGTCTTGATTTAAGAATTTTTGGACGAGATTCATCGGTTGCTCTCCACTCAGATGACGATTGTTTTGATTCCGGAATGAAGTGATGGATCCATGTTTCATCCATTGTCACATATCGACGCAAAAATTCCGATATGTTATGTTTCAAATACTGCTCATAATCATCAAGACGTTCTTGTTTTTGATCAACAGTGAGCTTGCGTGGCACCCACTCTGAACAAAGATTTCTCATAGTCAAATGATCATTTAATATAAAGCCAAAACAATCTTTTGATATCTTTACAATGTCAGCTAACTCACGTAACTTCACTTCACTTTTGTGTTTTTTTTTTCTGATGTGAGTGCTTCATTTGGTCGTCCACTGCGTTCTGCATCATCGGTGTCTCTACGACCAGTCAGCAAACCAACGTTTAATTGTTGCCCTACGCAATTATTCCCTTTTTCAGTGGTAAAAGACGAAACAGATTTACGAAAAATATTTTTTGTTGACATCAAAAAAGTTAGGTAATTTCGCAGAAATATCTGCTACCTTCCTCGGTAGAATGATTGCTATAATATCACATATCACATTGTTATGACAATGTGATATGTGATATTGCGCAATTATCGACTGCAAAATTTTGTTGGTTGTTACCCCCAATCAGAAAAGAACGATGGGTTACTATGAAATTCATATCCTCATGGCGTTAATGGATTACAGGTAGCAAAAGTGTGTAAAGTTGCAACCTGAATTCGTTGAAGTATGAAAATTTTATTTTATGATTTTTTAGGAAATAACAACATTCATTGCCAGGCACGGTTTGAGGTTACCACGATGCCGGGGTCTGGCAATGGATGACGTGATTTGTAGTATCTCGAAAAAATTATAAGAAAATTGCGCTTCATACTCTGACAATTTTGTCGTATCATGCAAATTAAACTCTGTGATCCTTTATTCTGGTTTATTTGCCTATTAAATGCCTACAAGAAAGTATGTCGACATGACATACTTTCTGCCTCAAACCCATCGACATACCCTTCCCTTAAACCTAGACTGCTAGTGATATGGTCATATTCCTAATACTGGAAAAATTTATCCAAATTGAAGTTATGAAAACGTGTCCGCGCAACGCGCAGAAGGCTCAAAGACTGTCATTTCAGACGTTGACACAAGACCCGAGAATACCTACCACAGAGAAGCGACATTAACATCGGATCCTTTGATGTTCGGTGTCCCAACTCCGAACCGAAGATTTTGATTGATAAACAACCTGCTTCACTGAGAAAAATGACCTCTCAGCGATATACACTAATAAAAATACATACTCTTACGTTCTAGTATAGTACGTGGGTTCACTGTGAAATATAAAATTATAGTGTGAAGGGAATCTTACTCCATTCAATTTATATATTGCTAATTGAACAACTTTCGCAGTAATAATAGAGAATATTCGACTATGTTGCCAATTTATTATTATTTATGATGAATTGGCTTTTAAGAAATAAATTAAATTACTTTATTTTGTAAATCCAATTCATTAGATAGAAAATTAAAATAAAGTTACGATAACAGAATAATGCTTATATTATATAATCATTTTCTATCCTCTGAAATAAATAAGTCCACTAAGGATGAAATGAATAGAAGTGACTTTTGTTATTTTATGTAATCTCAACTTAAACTGTCATTAACAACATCAATACAATCTGAGGGTTCTAATTAAGTAAGTTTCTAAATGAAAAAATAATGAAACAAGATATTTTACCAAGACCTCCCAAAATAAAAAAAGTGACAGAATCTTAAGTTTCCTTTTTACAGTTTTACCTTTGTATTATTGATATCTCTATTAGTATACTTGATACTATAAAAAATTTTTATTCTTATGAATAGCTTAATTATGTATATCTTTGGAAAATTTTCACAAGAATCAAGAAAATCTACATCCTTCATTAGGTTGAATAATATATTCGAAACTGCTCCCCCAGTAGAAATTTCTGTATATCGATTGTTAAATAAACATTTCAACTGATATATAAAATTAATGAATTCATCTGGTGGTGAGCGCAAATTTCCAAACATGTTTTTTTCCGTAGTATGAGTTTCAAAATAGCTTAACAGACGATTTACATCAAAAGTCCTGCACTTCGTGCTGAAAGAGTGACATAAATAACATGTATGAACTTGAAGAGTTCTTTTTTAAATGTATCAACAAACGTAAATGAATGAATTCTGATTATAATCATAATCCGGAAAGGCAAGGGCTGGAGAAAAGTGATTCTCATCTGATATAAATATATCATTTACGTTTGTGGATTGTATACTGATTGATAAATCATCTAAATCATTCTTACAATTCATATGAATGGAATGAAAATAATTTTGGGCAAAACAACTTCCGGAATGCCCTTAGAAATTGTATGGGGGTCGGATTAACATTGATTCCGCATTGTTGTCTTACAGCACCAAAAACATTTTCAAGACAATCTGAATTGAGTCGTCTCGTTTTTAAATATTTATAATTTGATTTGGAAAGCTTATCCCATACTTCAATTACACTATTCATGGAAATAATTCAACATTTTCTAAATCTGACTCGATTTTTGTCCTCTGAATTGAAAATTTCAAGATTTTTTTAAAAACGTTAGAGCCTCTTCAAAACAATCTAATTGGAGTTTCGAATCTTCTAAAACGTTTTTGTATTTACAGGGATGTCGTAAAGAACACGAATTCAACAAATCAAAAAGGTTATCGAATGTCTCTATTACGTGTATTGTACCAAAAGAAGAAGCAGGAAGTAAGTGCATTGCCATGAATGCATTCATTCCACTGACAACTGTACGGCTTACAACTTGTGTTGCTAGACTCACTTTCATTTTTTCAAAATTGTTTGGATTGTTATGTGATTTGGTAAGATTTGGTGCGAATCTATAAAATTGCCCTATGGTTTGCTCATAAAAGGAGCGCACAAAAGACCAAGATGTACTTTTGCCTTCAAAATGAAATGAATGTTTTAAAAAATTGTTTCTAGTGGCTTCCATCAAATGACTTGGATCAAAAATATAAACAAGTTTTTTCACCACCGAGCTCAAATTCACATTCTTCTAAAGTGACCCCTAATAGCTTTGACAATTCATAAAAGTTAGAGCCCATGTCACTCACAATGCCATCAACATGCAGACCTATATTGGATAATTTAGAAATGCACTTATCCAAAATATCACGTAATTTTTTTGCTGGTAGCTGTAATTCAATGAAAAAAAAAGCAATCGGTTGTTTCCAGGGAGAATAAACTCACATTGGATTTTAAAGCCATTTCATCTATAGATATCACACATCGCTTGTCCTGTTCGAGCATTGTTTGAATTTTAATTTCAATATTGCTGAAATTTCTACTGTTTCTCTCACGATGGATTCTTCAAAACTAATTATCTCCTGAAAACTCTTGCTTAAATAGCATAATTTCAATGTATACCGAGTTAAGTAGGTACCTTTTGTAACTAACTACCTACCTCATTATGTTTGCTCAGTGCTCACAGACTAATGGAGACAACTAAGCCCGAACATGACGTGGAGACAACCAAGTCGACGCATGCGTCTACGAAAAAGGGACACAAAATAATAATGTCTTTATTTCCAATGAAAAATAAAATGCATGATATTCATCTTGTTACACAAAAATCCCAAGGGGGAGTTCACCCGAGGGTGCTCTACCACTCAACCCTTGCTATTTTAAATAAGCATATTATAACTTGAAAACTAATCTAACTAATCCTAAAACCTAAATTTTTATTTCACAATTTTTTGGCATTTGACATTTGACATTTGTCATTTGTTGGGTCACCTGAATATTCACCACCAATAACCAAGTGGAAAAAAAAAAGTTGTATGAGAGATAACGAAAAATGACTACTTGTGAAACACAGATTATAGAAAAAAAAGGGGGTATACGATGGCCGCTTCTCTGTGGTAGGTATTCTCGGACAAGGCTACGACCATTTTATTCATAGGCGTCGTCGACTTGTTATTTATTCTTGAAAAAGTGTGAAAATTGTGAATAATAACAGTACAATTTCCTGACAAAATTCCACTAAAATAAAAATAAGTGTAGTCTGGAGCACTTGCTTCTATATTTAATTGAACAAAATCGAATCCGTATTCAATTTTTTGAATCTATGTATACTAATGTATCACTATCATTTGTTTGCAATTATTTTAGTATTATTTCTACTGATATTACATAACGATTTAATTTTACTTATGTAAGTTGCTATTATGTAGGTACACCAATATTTGCTGGTTGGGTGAATTAAGATCAACATGTACAAATTGGATGCTTTACACCTTCTTGGATTAAGGCCGTAGCCAGGGGGGAAGCCGAGGGGGATTGATACCCCCGAAAATTCTACAACAACGGCCATCCAAAAATTATATCAAATACAACGATTGGCTTGTTTAAACATCACAGGAGCCATGAGAACATCAACCACGACAATGGAATTAATCACTAGTCTGTCCCCTCTGGACATACTGCGTTATTGGCCATGTTACGATTGCGCACGGCTTGTGTGAACCTCGAAGTAGGAATGGGGAATGGGTCAATTGAGGCTGAACCTATGGCGAGAAGCGCTCACTGCGCTGCATGCCACAAGTGACGCAATTGAATTTAGGTTTGTGTTTAATGAACTCTACAAAATACAAATAGAACAGAACACGAAGTCAGATACTACAAATACAATACGCATATATACAGACGGCTAAAAACCAAAGAAGGCTCAGGATGTGAAGTGTACTCTGGATCACTAAGCCTAAGGATTAAGTGGGGAATGGAAAAAAATACCAGGGTGGTTGAAACAGAACTGGCTGGTATCTCAATTGCCACAAAAACAATAAAAATCTGCACTGCTAGCAGACAAGCCCTATTAGCCTTGAACAGATAACGTGTTACCTCAGGGCTAGTAATAGAGTGCTACCAAGATTTAGCCAAAGCCTCGGTAGATAATGATATTATCCTGAGGTGGAGTGAAGGTATTCGCGACTGGACTAAGAATTTTAGGACCCAGTGGCACCTACGGCCTGATGAATTCGACAGTTGCGGAGCTAGCCAAACATTACACTCACGCTCAATCCCTAAAGAGATGGGATGAAATCAAAGGATGCCATCTTGCCAGGATAACCCCGGGCGACCCTGGGAAGCTGGCACCGAAGAAATATCTGGCGATGACCAGAAAAAGTCTGCGCTTAACAGTAGGATTTCTGACTGGCCACTGTCAACTAAGAAAACACCTCCACAATATATGGCTAGGGGACACATCTCTGTGCAGGATGTGTGAACAGGAAGATGAAACTGTCAGGCATATCCTATGCGAGTGCCTGGAGTTATCGTCAATAAGAGGCTGTGTATTTGGCGAATCTTGGTCTACACCTGCCGATATAAAGAAGATGTCTCCTTGTGACCTGTTCACTTTCCTGGAAAAGACAGGATGGACGATGACCTAGGAAGACAACTCCTCGGGAGGATGTACAATGTTAGTGCCTTAATGCTGTGGGCTTACACTCACCCTCCCTACTCTGCAGATACTATTGGAATTATAAAATCCGTTAGAAATATCATTGAGTCCTTGTCAAAACGAACCAAGTGCTTGAAAGAGAATATTGAAAGAAACTTCCCGAAACACAATAAAAAAACCTCACGGCAATGTGCCTCAAAAGTTATTTAAGAAACTCCACAAGTCAGGAATGACTTAACGGTTTGGCGTTAATGTCAATCCACCGTAAAATTGACATCGACACCGAGGAGGTAATTGATTTGTTTGCTGCAAAGAAAGCTAGAAAACTAAATATAATTTTGTAAAAAGATGTTAATGTTTCTGTAATGGTTTTCTAATAAATATATATTTTCATGTAACACCATTTTCTTTCTTTTCTTTCTGCAGAAAGTTGGACACTTTTTCAAGCCTCCTCCCATATGAGACGGTTCTCCTCCATAGTTTAAAAATTATAAAAACTCGCCTTTTTTATGCGATTCTGTCACAGATGAGTAAACTCTGTGGTTCTGTTAACTCTGTCATTAATTTTTTTCTTCTTCTTCTTCCTACTAAAGTTTTTGTTGGTTATCCTTTATTGGAAAACATTATATTGTTGTTATTATTATAACATATATATTTTTAAATCCATAAGTAATCCATCATATCATGATACACCTTTTTCGACATAATGTCGGAAAATATTGGTAACGATGAATTCGATGATGTATGTAAAATTGATTTTATATTACCAGTTATTATTTTACCAATGGTTGTTTTAGATTGACTGGGGAGATTGCTTCACTCCACCATTTAGTAGCACACAACAATTTCCCTCTGGTAAACGACAAGCTGAAGACGTTGTAGAAACAGTTTCGAAGAAAAATGTCATACAATCAGGAACCAGGATTAGACCAATAGTTAAGGAATTTTGCGAGAAATCCCTTTCAAGACTTAAGGATGATCAGTGTGTAAATAAGGTAGCCAAAAGAATTTTTCCAGGTCCTGCTGGATTATTGCCCGATCGGTTAGAAACCAACAAATCAATATCAGAGTTAGTTTCAGAAGACCTTTCTGATGAAGGAGAAAATGTTGAGTTGTTGAAATAACTTAGTGCTTCTGTATTGAAATGAGTTGATTTCAGGATATGTTGCTCTGTTCCCAGCGGACAGTGTTTCAATTTGAGGAAGCACCTTGGAAGAAAATGGTTGAAGACTTTTCAGTTTCTAATGGCGAACAGTTATTTGAAAAGTTCAATATAAGTTGGATAAAGAAAAAATCTGCCTTGCAAAAAGTGGTAGTTAGTTACAGAACACCCTTCCTAGCATCAGTCATTCACAGTATTGAAGTAATGGAAGGCAAAATTCCAACAATAAATGTAACACTGAAAGATTCTTCAGGTATGTATTGTGCAAATTTGAAAGTATTGAAAATGTATTTTCCAACAATTTTTTCAAGGGGTCATCGGTGGCACAATTTCTCACAGTCTGTATGAAGAGTATGCTGCATATCTCACTGTTGGTTCAGTAGTTGTTTTGAAACAATTAGGAATTCTGAGTGTTGGAGATAGTTACTGTGTAACGTTAACTCCCACCAACTTACTTACTATTTATCATAAGTTGTTTCCCAAGAAAACATCCAGTGACAATACTCAAACTGTTCAAACTATGGTTGAAAAAGTTGTTGTAAATCAAATGTGCGTAAAGGAAATTTGGAATATATATTATCAAGATATTAAGGAGAATTTGAAACAACAAAATAGACCAAATTTTACAAGGATTTATAAAAATAGTGAGAAAGTGGATGAAACAGACCTTGTTAATTTGAATAATGTCCCTGTTTCTCAACGGACTTTTATGAAGTTTGAGCCATCTAATTTAGGGCCTATTCAAATTGTTGAAAATATCTCCAATCATTTAATAGAGCCTAATTCTGCAACAACACTTCCTGGTAGGATTTCTTTTACATGTAACAATACACAAAAAATTGATTCAAAAAGTATTAGTGAAAAAACATCAGAAGTGGCAAATCCTGTGATCAAAAATACTGCAAATCCAGTAAAAAATGACAGTGATAATGTGATAATAAATTGTAGTCAGGTAATAGTGCAAACAGAGAAGAAACACACTGAGATTTGGAAAAATATTTTTGAGGAAGTTGATGCTGATTCTTTATTTGAAGATTTTTGATTATATTTTGTATTATTTTTTACTGTATTGTGTAAATAAATTGTTGATTTATTTTTGTATACCAATGGTTATTTTTATCTGTTTTCTTTAGTAATAATGAGACATATTTTGGATGCAGTAGAAATGATTTTTGTGAAGAAAATGTTTTCAAAAACAGGGTTTTATCGAGTACTGAACTGCTGTATTGAAACAAATAAAAAAGGTTATTGAAAATCCTTCATTGATTATAATTTAATATAGTACCTACATGTAAATTCATGGTTTTATCAAAATTTTGTATTTATTCATTAATTCCACAAAACTTGTAAGTATGTAAGAATCTATTAGCAATTTGTACTACAAATTCTCAGCAAAACTATAAATTGAATATAAATACAATATTAAATTATAACTATTGATCACAATATTCAGTAAGTAATGAAAATTTTCTATTCTGAGTACATTAATTTAGTACTTCTGCTTTAATGAAATATTGATTCAAAAATTATTTTTTCATTATCATTTTATTTTTTGCTTTTCAGTACTAACATCGTAAATTCATTTTTTTGTGCAACGATATTACAATGTCTTTTTTCTGTAATTTTTTTGCTATATTGGATTTAGAATAACCTCACTTTGCCTAATCAGTGTGAAAGCAGCCACGAGTTCTAGCCATGGATTTGTCGATGCGATGCGGCAGATCCGATAATCAGCGGCTCCCAAAATACGGAACAAATTAATGGCCAGCCATGAATTTACTGAACAACCTGAAATGTATGCGATTGAAAACAAGTATAACAATAAATCCTGCATATCAAAAATTGTCGAGAATATCAAGTCATTAGAAATTGTTGGAATATATACATATGAGTTTAAAAAAAATCCATGATTCATCAAATCCATAACTTATTAAAATATTTCGTGGATGGAGATTTTTTTTTGAAATGTATCAATTCAGCATACAGAATAAGACCCTTATGCCAAAATATTTTGTCGGGCAGAAAATCAACCCCCACCCCGAATTAAATAATTTTCAAAGAAAGATCCATAACTCTTTCAAATATTGTTTGGATTGCAATTTTTTTCTGTGAATGTATTGATTTTAGCGTACCCCCACCCCGAATTAAATAATTTTCAAAGAAAAATCCATAACTCTTTCAAATTTTGTTTGAATTGGGATTTTTTTCTTTGAATGTATTCATTCCAGCGTACTTGAAAAGACCCCCTATGTCAAAATATTTTGTCGGGCAGAAAATCAACCCCCACCCCGAATAAAATAATTTTCTAAAAAAAATATATATAACTCGTTGAAATACTGCTTGAATTGGTAATTTTTTCTATGAATGTATTCATTTTAGCGAACTTGAAAAGACCCCTATGTCAAAATATTTTGTCGGGCAGAAAATCAAGCCCCACCTCGAATTAAATAATTTTCAAAGAAAAATCCATAGCTCTTTCGATTATTTTTCGTAAGGGAATTTTTCCTTGAAATGTATTCATTTCAGCGTCCAATAACCATCTCGTATTTGATAAACATTGAATTACGCTGTTCATGAAACAGGTGTTACCGATATTTTTTAAACCATTCAACCCAATGGTTTTGACTGAAGAATTTATCACTGAACAATCCGAAATATCTTTGAAACCCAATTGAGAATTTTGCTGAGAGAAAGTATTTTTTCCATCTGCTTTTATTTTAATTTCATAAAATGGTTTCTTATTACCTCTCTTTTCTTTATGAAATTGGTTTTCAGGAAACAAGTAAATTTCATCAAGTTTTTTGGAATCAGGGAGAGTACCAAAAAACAAAGCTGCATTTCCTCTTTGGAATGCTATACTAATTTTCTGAATGAGAAAAGATGTGGCTTTTGATTCGTGGGTTTCATCGGTTACGTTTTTTCCAATTTTATTGATGAAAGATAAGACTTCAGAGCCAAAAACAGCAAATGTTTCAAAAGCTATTGGGCGAAAGATATAATTATTTCCCAAATTCTGATATTTCTGTATTTTGGAACTTTCTCCTAAAGAAGCAGCAGCACCGACTTTCGCAGAAGTAGAAGGAAGATGGCAAGTTGCTAATGTATCTACACAAGTCCCAAACAACAGATTTACCATTTTTCCATGGAACAAGTGTCATACCATCCGGCCGTTTTCCGTCGTCTCGACTTGTGCCTGTGGGTTCTAAAATCGCAGGAATTTTTGCTGAAGTTGAAGCCTTTTTGATTAGATCATTAATTGCATAATGGCGAGATAAACGACCAGCGCTAAAACGGCAGCTCAACCCATGAGTACCTGATTCATCCACAAATGCACCACATTTACAAAAGTGTTGAATACACAGTGGTGTACCAAGTCGAAATCCGATGGCAAGTCTGAAAGAGTCATCATCCAATAGAGTCCCAAGTGATGCTACAGGAACAGCATTTAACCAAGCACCAGATTCTTTCACAGTTACTGCGAGAAGACGAGCCTTATTTTTTGAAGTGTCAGAAGCTGTCTTCAGTAAAATACTAGTTGCTTGATCTAGTAATGGTTTATCCCATGCCCTCTGGTTTTTCATGTCTTCAATTTTCATTGTTTGGCCAGTTCTAGATTCCCAAAGAGATTTTCCCCGATAATTTATATCAGATCGGAAACACTGCAAAATGAGGACAGAAATGATGGCAAAGCGAGTGAAGTGTCTGAACGAATTCCTAATCCTCCTCTAGAAACTGGAAGTGATGCCTGTAACCAAGTTTCGTCTTCGATACGGTATTAGTAATGAGTTCCAGCATCCTTCTTAATTCGTCATGGATATTTTGTAATCCCTGTTCGTCATGCCAAGTAGGGCTGCACCTCAAAATATACGATAATTTTGGAGTGGCTAATGAATTCTTCAATAAATGGAATGCGACATGTGTTGGTAAAATAGATAAACGTCCTGACATGACACGAAGTGATTGTAATTTTTCTTCCAAACAAAATTTTAATGGGGCACCAAGAAGTCCCAGGTCTTTCGAATGACTTATTGTGTAACGAAAATTTTCTAATACCACATTTGCTTTGTCACCAATTGAACCATCATCCAGATACCAGCCGTTGAATTCAGTGGATATTTTAGTTATAATATGATGAATAGAAAGACAGAACAATAGTGGTTTAAGTAGATCTCCCTGCTGTACTACTTGTTCGGACATTATAATTTCGTTACCAAATATTAAGAAAGAGGGTTCACTGTAACATTGTTCAATAAAAGGATATATGTCTGGTATGACGTTAGCCACCGAATGTAACATGAAATTCCTGTCTATAGTATTGAATGCATTCTTAAAATCAAGTTTCAGAAAAACTTTTCCAACTGGGTTAGGGTTTTGATTAATATAACATCGGGCAGCATGGGCTACTGCCTCGCAACCACCATTTGTTCCGAATCCAAATTGTTGGGGACGAAATAGATTTCCAAGACTTCCTCGTAAATTGAAACAAGCAAGTTTCGCTACTAAACGTCGATAAAAATTTCCAACAGCTATAGGACGTAGACCGCTAGTCTTTTTCTTTAATGCACATAAAGAAGCACCATATAAAATAGGACGTATGTCTTGATTGACGTTTCAGAAAGAAGCATATTGCAAAGGTTCGTTAAAGAATTCAAAAGATGTTCGCCACAATCTTGAATATGGGAGGGTCGCAATGAATCAAGACCTCCACAAGAACCGGTGCGAAAAGATCTCACTGCTCTGAGAACATCTACGCTTGTAACCTCCAGAGGACTATGAGAATTTGTATATTGTCCAGAATTGTATAAACTTTTAGAAGCAGGATGTTTAGTTCGTAATTCTTCCAATGTTGCAGCATCAAATTCAGCAGGACTATCAGTAGAACAGAGAAATATAACAGCTGCTGTTATATCACCGTCAGAGAATTTCGAGAGTACTTGTTTTTTAAGGATGTCATTATAATTTGTATGTTTATTCGAAATTTTGGCATAACAATTAGTCGATCTCGTAATGTTATTATTGAAACTATTAAAATTTTTCTTCACTATTGTTGTGATTGAAATTTTTCGATTATCTTCAGTTCTCTGAATACTAAAACTTTTATAAGCAAACATGAGCAAATTTTTCCAAGCAGTGAAGGAAGTCCTGGATACACATTCGTTAATTAATTTTGTGAGGGTAATTGCAGAGAGTAACCTTGCAGCCTTCGGAATACGTTTAATAATATGTATATTTCTTCTCAAATTAGATAAATGGATATGAAATGGAACTTCTTTATTTCCAGGGTCAAATTCTTCTTCGAAATCATTATCGGGATTGGAATTTTTATAGGAACTTGTAGTATCGATTGATTTAGAATGCACTTTTCGCATGTGGATTTTCAATCATCGTATTTTGAAAAAGTTTCCACATATTAAACATTCTGCTCTACCAGCTGATTGTTTTTCTTCTTCTGTCATCAAATATAGATCAAATTGGTTTGATTTATCGTGATCGGAGTCTTTTAATTCCTATGTGACTTTCTTGTATCGTCCAAAACTTGAATGTTTTGTTATGTATTTTTTTCAGAAAATTATTTTATTCGGGGTGGGGGTTGATTTTCTGCCCGACAAAATATTTTGACATAGGAGTCTTTTCGAGTGCGCTAAATTGAATACATTTAAAGAAAAAATTCCCAATTAAAACAATATTTGAAAGAGTTATGGATTTTTCTTTGAAAATTATTTTATTCGGAGTGGGGGTTGATTTTCTGCCCGACAAAATATTTTGACATAGGAGTCTTTTCGAGTGCGCTAAAATGAAAACATTCATAGAAAAAATTACAAATTCAAACAGTATTTGAAAGAGTTATGGATTTTTCTTTGAAAATTATTTTATTCGGGGTGGGGGTTGATTTTCTGCCCGACAAAATATTTTGACATAGGGGTCTTTTCGAGTGCGCTGAAATGGATACATTCAAAGAAAAAAATCCCAATTCAAACAATATTTGAAAGAGTTATGGATTTTTCTTTGAAAATTATTTTATTTGGGGTGGGGGTTGATTTTCTGCCCGACAAAATATTTGGACATAGGGGTCTTTTTAAGTACGCTAAAATGAATAATACATTCATAGAAAAAATTATCAATTCAAACAGTATTTGAAAGAGTTATGGATTTTTCTTTGAAAATTATTTAATTCGGGGTGGGGGCTGATTTTCTGCCCGACAAAATATTTTGACATAGGGGTATTTTCGAATGCGCTAAAATGAATACATTCATAGAAAAAATCACAAATTCAAACAGTATTTGAAAGAGTTATGGATTTTTCTTTGAAAATTATTTTATTCGGGGTGGGGGTTGATTTTCTGCCCGACAAAATATTTTGACATAGGGGTTTTTTCGAGTGCGCTGAAATGGATACTTTCAAAGAAAAAAATCCCAATTCAAACAATATTTGAAAGAGTTATGGATTTTTTTTCTGAAAATTATTTTATTCGGGGTGGGGGTCGATTTTCTGCCCGACAAAATATTTGAACATAGGGGTCTTTTTAAGTACGCTAAAATGAATACATTCATAGAAAAAATTACCAATTCAAACAGTATTTGAAAGAGTTATGGATTTTTCTTTGAAAATTATTTAATTCGGGGTGGGGGCTGATTTTCTGCCCGACAAAATATTTTGACATAGGGGTATTTTCGAATGCGCTAAAGTGAATACATTCATAGAAAAAATTACAAATTCAAACAGTATTTGAAAGTGTTATGGATTTTTTTTTGAAAATTATTTAATTCGGGGTGGGGGCTGATTTTCTGCCCGACAAAATATTTTGACATAGGGGTATTTTCGAATGCGCTAAAATGAATACATTCATAGAAAAAATTACAAATTCAAACAGTATTTGAAAGAGTTATAGATTTTTCTTTGAAAATTATTTTATTCGGGGTGGGGGCTGATTTTCTGCCCGACAAAATATTTTGACATAGGGGTATTTTCGAATGCGCTAAAATGAATACATTCATAGAAAAAATTACAAATTCAAACAGTATTTGAAAGAGTTATGGATTTTTCTTTGAAAATTATTTTATTCGGGGTGGGGGCTGATTTTCTGCCCGACAAAATATTTTGACATAGGGGTATTTTCGAATGCGCTAAAATGAATACATTCACAGAAAAAATTACAAATTCAAACAGTATTTGAAAGAGTTATGGATTTTTCTTTGAAAATTATTTTATTCGGGGTGGGGGCTGATTTTCTGCCCGACAAAATATTTTGACATAGGGGTATTTTCGAATGCGCTAAAATGAATACATTCATAGAAAAAAATTACAAATTCAAACAGTATTTGAAAGAGTTATGGATTTTTCTTTGAAAATTATTTTATTCGGGGTGGGGGCTGATTTTCTGCCCGACAAAATATTTTGACATAGGGGTATTTTCGAATGCGCTAAAATGAATACATTCATAGAAAAAATTACAAATTCAAACAGTATTTGAAAGAGTTATGGATTTTTCTTTGAAAATTATTTTATTCGGGGTGGGGGTTGATTTTCTGCCCGACAAAATATTTTGACATAGGGGTCTTTTCGAGTGCGCTGAAATGGATACTTTCAAAGAAAAAAATCCCAATTCAAACAATATTTGAAAGAGTTATGGATTTTTTTCTGAAAATTATTTTATTCGGGGTGGGGGTCGATTTTCTGCCCGACAAAATATTTTGACATAGGGGTATTTTCGAATGCGCTAAAATGAATACATTCATAGAAAAAATCACAAATTCAAACAGTATTTGAAAGAGTTATGGATTTTTCTTTGAAAATTATTTTATTCGGGGTGGGGGTTGATTTTCTGCCCGACAAAATATTTTGACATAGGGGTCTTTTCGAGTGCGCTGAAATGGATACTTTCAAAGAAAAAAATCCCAATTCAAACAATATTTGAAAGAGTTATGGATTTTTTTCTGAAAATTATTTTATTCGGGGTGGGGGTCGATTTTCTGCCCGACAAAATATTTGAACATAGGGGTCTTTTTAAGTACGCTAAAATGAATACATTCATAGAAAAAATTACCAATTCAAACAGTATTTGAAAGAGTTATGGATTTTTCTTTGAAAATTATTTAATTCGGGGTGGGGGCTGATTTTCTGCCCGACAAAATATTTTGACATAGGGGTATTTTCGAATGCGCTAAAGTGAATACATTCATAGAAAAAATTACAAATTCAAACAGTATTTGAAAGTGTTATGGATTTTTTTTTGAAAATTATTTAATTCGGGGTGGGGGCTGATTTTCTGCCCGACAAAATATTTTGACATAGGGGTATTTTCGAATGCGCTAAAATGAATACATTCATAGAAAAAATTACAAATTCAAACAGTATTTGAAAGAGTTATGGATTTTTCTTTGAAAATTATTTTATTCGGGGTGGGGGCTGATTTTCTGCCCGACAAAATATTTTGACATAGGGGTATTTTCGAATGCGCTAAAATGAATACATTCATAGAAAAAATTACAAATTCAAACAGTATTTGAAAGAGTTATGGATTTTTCTTTGAAAATTATTTTATTCGGGGTGGGGGCTGATTTTCTGCCCGACAAAATATTTTGACATAGGGGTATTTTCGAATGCGCTAAAATGAATAAATTCACAGAAAAAATTACAAATTCAAACAGTATTTGAAAGAGTTATGGATTTTTCTTTGAAAATTATTTTATTCGGGGTGGGGGCTGATTTTCTGCCCGACAAAATATTTTGACATAGGGGTATTTTCGAATGCGCTAAAATGAATACATTCATAGAAAAAATTACAAATTCAAACAGTATTTGAAAGAGTTATGGATTTTTCTTTGAAAATTATTTTATTCGGGGTGGGGGCTGATTTTCTGCCCGACAAAATATTTTGACATAGGGGTATTTTCGAATGCGCTAAAATGAATACATTCATAGAAAAAATTACAAATTCAAACAGTATTTGAAAGAGTTATGGATTTTTCTTTGAAAATTATTTTATTCGGGGTGGGGGTTGATTTTCTGCCCGACAAAATATTTTGACATAGGGGTCTTTTCGAGTGCGCTGAAATGGATACTTTCAAAGAAAAAAATCCCAATTCAAACAATATTTGAAAGAGTTATGGATTTTTTTCTGAAAATTATTTTATTCGGGGTGGGGGTCGATTTTCTGCCCGACAAAATATTTCGACATAGGGGTCTTTTTAAGTACGCTGAAATGAATACATTCATAGAAAAAATTACCAATTCAAACAGTATTTGAAAGAGTTATGGATTTTTCTTTGAAAATTATTTAATTCGGGGTGGGGGCTGATTTTCTGCCCGACAAAATATTTTGACATAGGGGTATTTTCGAATGCGCTAAAATGAATACATTCATAGAAAAAATTACAAATTCAAACAGTATTTGAAAGAGTTATGGATTTTTCTTTGAAAATTATTTTATTCGGGGTGGGGGCTGATTTTCTGCCCGACAAAATATTTTGACATAGGGGTATTTTCGAATGCGCTAAAATGAATACATTCATAGAAAAAATTACAAATTCAAACAGTATTTGAAAGAGTTATGGATTTTTCTTTGAAAATTATTTTATTCGGGGTGGGGGTTGATTTTCTGCCCGACAAAATATTTTGACATAGGGGTCTTTTCGAGTGCGCTGAAATGGATACTTTCAAAGAAAAAAATCCCAATTCAAACAATATTTGAAAGAGTTATGGATTTTTTTCTGAAAATTATTTTATTCGGGGTGGGGGTCGATTTTCTGCCCGACAAAATATTTTGACATAGGGTTCTTTTTAAGTACGCTGAAATGGATACATTCAAAGAAAAAAATCCCAATTCAAACAATATTTGAAAGAGTTATGGATTTTTCTTTGAAAATTATTTTGTTTGGGGTGGGGGTTGATTTTCTACCCGACAAAATATTTCGACATAGGGGTCTTTTTAAGTACGCTGAAATGAATACATTCATAGAAAAAATTACCAATTCAAACAGTATTTGAAAGAGTTATGGATTTTTCTTTGAAAATTATTTAATTCGGGGTGGGGGCTGATTTTCTGCCCGACAAAATATTTTGACATAGGGGTATTTTCGAATGCGCTAAAATGAATACATTCATAGAAAAAATTACAAATTCAAACAGTATTTGAAAGAGTTATGGATTTTTCTTTGAAAATTATTTTATTCGGGGTGGGGGCTGATTTTCTGCCCGACAAAATATTTAGACATAGGGGTATTTTCGAATGCGCTAAAATGAATACATTCATAGAAAAAATTACAAATTCAAACAGTATTTGAAAGAGTTATGGATTTTTCTTTGAAAATTATTTTATTCGGGGTGGGGGCTGATTTTCTGCCCGACAAATATTTTGACATAGGGGTATTTTCGAATGCGCTAAAATGAATACATTCATAGAAAAAATTACAAATTCAAACAGTATTCGAAAGAGTTATGGATTTTTCTTTGAAAATTATTTTATTCGGGGTGGGGGTTGATTTTCTGCCCGACAAAATATTTTGACATAGGGGTCTTTTCGAGTGCGCTGAAATGGATACTTTCAAAGAAAAAAATCCCAATTCAAACAATATTTGAAAGAGTTATGGATTTTTTTCTGAAAATTATTTTATTCGGGGTGGGGTCGATTTTCTGCCCGACAAAATATTTTGACATAGGGTTCTTTTTAAGTACGCTGAAATGGATACATTCAAAGAAAAAAATCCCAATTCAAACAATATTTGAAAGAGTTATGGATTTTTCTTTGAAAATTATTTTATTTGGGGTGGGGGTTGATTTTCTACCCGACAAAATATTTCGACATAGGGGTCTTTTTAAGTACGCTGAAATGAATACATTCATAGAAAAAATTACCAATTCAAACAGTATTTGAAAGAGTTATGGATTTTTCTTTGAAAATTATTTAATTCGGGGTGGGGGCTGATTTTCTGCCCGACAAAATATTTTGACATGGGGGTATTTTCGAATGCGCTAAAATGAATACATTCATAGAAAAAATTACAAATTCAAACAGTATTTGAAAGAGTTATGGATTTTTCTTTGAAAATTATTTTATTCGGGGTGGGGGCTGATTTTCTGCCCGACAAAATATTTTGACATAGGGGTATTTTCGAATGCGCTAAAATGAATACATTCACAGAAAAAATTACAAATTCAAACAGTATTTGAAAGAGTTATGGATTTTTCTTTGAAAATTATTTAATTCGGGGTGGGGGCTGATTTTCTGCCCGACAAAATATTTTGACATAGGGGTATTTTCGAATGCGCTAAAATGAATACATTCATAGAAAAAATTACAAATTCAAACAGTATTTGAAAGAGTTATGGATTTTTCTTTGAAAATTATTTTATTCGGGGTGGGGGCTGATTTTCTGCCCGACAAAATATTTTGACATAGGGGTCTTTTTGAGTGCGCTGAAATGGATATTTTCAAAGAAAAAAATCCCAATTCAAACAATATTTGAAAGAGTTATGGATTTTTCTTTGAAAATTATTTTATTTGGGGTGGGGGTTGATTTCCTACCCGACAAAATATTTCGACATAGGGGTCTTTTTAAGTACGCTAAAATGAATACATTCATAGAAAAAATTACCAATTCAAACAGTATTTGAAAGCGTTATGGATTTTTCTTTGAAAATTATTTAATCCGGGGTGGGGGTTGATTTTCTGCCCGACAAAATATTTTGACATAGGGGTCTTTTTGAGTACGCTAAAATGAATACAATCAAAGAAAAAAATCACAATTCAAACGATATTTGAAAGAGTTATGAATTTTTCTTTGAAAATTATTTCATTCGGGGTGGGGGTTGATTTTCTGCCCGACAAAATATTTTGACATAGGGGTCTTTTCGAGTGCGCTGAAATGGATATATTCAAAGAAAAAATCCCAATTC
The DNA here is from genome assembly GCF_025532065.1 of Leptinotarsa decemlineata. Lineage (NCBI taxonomy): Eukaryota > Metazoa > Arthropoda > Insecta > Coleoptera > Chrysomelidae > Leptinotarsa > Leptinotarsa decemlineata. The sequence goes on along the minus strand of NW_027412694.1, from coordinate 5,889,180 downwards.
AAACAATATTTGAAAGAGTTATGGATTTTTCTTTGAAAATTATTTAATTCGGGGTGGGGGTTGATTTTCTGCCCGACAAAATATTTTGGCATAAGGGTCTTATTCTGTATGCTGAATTGAATGCATTTCAAAAAAAATCTCCATCCACGAAATATTTTAATAAGTTATGGATTTGATGAATCATGGATTTTCTTTAAACTTATATGTATATATTCCAATAATTTCTAATGACTTGATATTCTCGACAATTTTTGATATGCAGGATTTATTGTTATACTTGTTTTTAATCGCATACATTTCAGGTTGTTCAGTAAATTCATGGCTGGCCATTAATTTGTTCCGTATTTTGGGAGCCGCTGTTTATCGGATCTCCCGCTTCGCATCGACAAATCCATGGCTAGAACTCGTGGCTGCTTTCACACTGATCTTTGCCTATCACATTCCACTCTTCAAATCCTTTCATTTTAGATCATTCAAACATTTTGTCACCTACATCATAGGGAATATTGAATTGCTGTTTCCTGCTTCTGACATATTGAATTTAAAATGGCGCCATTTAACCTATTAGTACATAGTCTCCCTTTTAGCATATGTAGCCTTCATCGGCAACACCCCATAAATGAATATAACTTATAATATTTAGACTTCATAGACAAATCCAGTAGACCATTTTTCACTTTGAAAAAAAATTAACCCGTTAGTTTCCCTTTTAGCAGATGTTGCATTTACCGGCAACAGCTCAATTGAATATAATTTATGAAAATATGACTTCATGCACAAGTCCAGTACATTTACACTTTAAAAAAATTCAAGATTCTAAATCATAGTAAAGTTTTTGCCGTATCATTCCAATCAAATATCTATCAAACTGAAATGTATAATAGTATACGTATTCAAAAAACTCAATAAAGTGTTTTTTGAATAGTTATGGCCAATTCCATCATATATAACAGTATAGTCGAAGTATATCATGACATGAAGTGTGTTGTTTCCTTGATAACTATCAAACTCGGAAATGCCCAATAAATCCTACCTTTAGTCGGGATAAACTTTTAATGACTTTTCCTTTGACAAATTATCAGTAACTATCTAAAACATTTTGTTTTTTATCTACAGGGTCGTATTTTCAATAAATAAAAGCAAACTAATAAAAGGATGAACAAATCAATATAACATTCTCCCCCCGCTGGAGGAATTACTTTTCCTTTAGCTCCAATCTGCAAATTTTCGTGACTGGGCGCCTATATTTCGAAGTTGAGGTTTGTACGTCGACGACTCGAATTCTGCCATCAACTCCTGGATGAACAGCCGTTATTTTACCTAATTTCCACTTATAACGTGGTGCTTGATCGTCGACCAGAATGACCATGTCATTGAGTGCTATGGGTTTGCAGTCCATTTACTTCGCTTCGACAAAGTTGGCAGATGTTCTCTTGTCCAGTCCAAAACGAATTAATTAGCATTCGAGAAATTTTCCATTCTCTTCTCAGAGTATTCGCATCTGGATTGATTGGTACCAAATCACCTTCTCCGTTGGAAGAGCCAATCAAAAAATGATTAGGAGTGAGTGCTTCTGCGTCAGCTGAATCCATTGAAACTTTTGTCAATGGTCGGGAATTAACGATTTTCTCCGCTTCCGCAAAAAAGGTTTGTAAAGTTTCTTCTTTCAGGGACGAGTCGTAGAGTACTTTGCCGATGACACTTTTCACTGAACCTATTAACCTCTCCCATATTCCTTCCATGTGGGGAGCAGACGGTGGAATGAATTGGAAGCTAATACCTCTTGACGACAAAGAATCAATAATCGTTGTTCGATCTATTTCTTCCATGGCTTGGCGAATTTCGTGTGCAGCACCTCTCAGATTTGTTCCATTGTCGCAAAATATGACCTGAGGTTGTCCTCTTCTAGCCGACATTCTTAGTATGGCTTGAATCGTGGAATCGCTACTCAGACTATGTGCAATTTCTAGATGGATAGCTCTAACTGCCAAGCATGTGAATAGCACACCCCATCTTTTTTCGCATCTCCTACCAATCTTCACCATAATTGGGCCGAAATAGTCCATTCCAGTGTTAATAAAAGCTCTAACACCTCTCTTTAATCGTGCTTCAGGTAGTTGACCCATTAGAGGTGGTGAAGGTTTGCTTTTCTCAATCCTACATTTCAAACAGCTTGAGAATGCTGATTTGACTGCAGCTCGACAGTTTATCACCCAGTATTTCTGTCTGATTTCATTTATGACTAATTCTACTCCTCTATGATGAAATTTTTCTTGACAATTTTGTATCAACAATTTGGTGAATTCATGTTTTGGACTCAGAATGATGGGTTGTCGTGTGCTCTTCGCCATAAATTCTGTAAAATTCGTTCGTCCACTCAGTACCATAATTCCATCTTTCATTTCTGGGAATAAACAGGCTAGTTTGCTTTGACCACTCAGAGATTTCCCAGTTTTGAGTTTTTGTATTTCTTCTGGAAAACACTCCTGTTGAACATGTTTCAGCCATATCTTCTCAGCTTTCAGGATTTCCTCTACTGTTAGGTTTGGAGGAAATTTTTCTTTGTTCCTTACAATTTCGAAAAATCTCAAACACCATCCGGTAGTCCTGATCAGTCTATTCCACTTCGAAAATCGTCGTATGTCTGGGAAGCATTCTTCATATTTTTGAAAAATGACAAAACATGTTTTTTTATTTTTCGATTTCTCAGCTCTACGTCATTTTCATTCAAATAGGAAGGTCTTTTATTTTCGATTGGCCATGATTCTTCTGAATTTTTGAGAAAATAAGGACCAGAAAACCATTCATTTGAAATTACTCCGTTGATTTTTTTCCTGCGTGTAGCTTCATCCGCGATATTAAGTTCAGTTGGGACCCATCGCCATTCCGCTATACGTGTCAATTCTTGAATTTCACCGATTCGATGTGATACGAACGGTTTGTAGTTTCTTCCGTCTCCTCGTATCCAATTCAAGATACATGATGAGTCGGACCAATAAAACATTTCACCTATGGGGAACTCGAGTTCATTCCTTATCACTTGAGCCAGCCGACTGGCCATCACTGCCGCCTGGAGTTCAAGCCTAGGGATGGAAAGAGGTTTCAGAGGAGAAACTCTCGTTTTCGCTGAGATAAGACAAACATCAGTTCTGTTTTCTCCAATGACGCGAAGAAAGCTAACTGCTGAGAATGCTTTCTCACTACTATCACAAAATGTGTGAATTTCGATTCGTAATGCTGATGGAATCAATAGACTATAGCATCTTGGAATTTTGATCAGTACAATTTTCTCCATGTCACTCAACCAATCTTTCCAAGCGATGAGAAGTTCTTCAGGTAACAAATAATCCCAATCGATTCCTATTCGCCAAATATCTTGCATCAGAATTTTACCTCTCACCGTGAAAATAGAGATCAAACCTAGCGGGTCGTATACCGACATCAAAGCTTGCAAAACCTTCCTCTTCGTAGGTTGTTCCGCCACTAAGTTTTCTGAAGTCAGTCTGAAGGAAAACTCGTCGTTTCTGGGATCCCACCATAAGCCTAATATTCGATGTAAGGAAGTGTCATCGATATTTTTTGTAGCCGCCAGTAACATATCATCAGATAGCTTATCTCGAATTAGTTGGGAGTTTGTCATCCAGTTGACTACTTCAAATCCCGCAACCTTCTGGACTTTGCATACTTCTATTATCGTTTCTAGCGCTTCTTCTTCAGTGTCTTTTGAATCCAAATAGTCATCTACATAGAATTTTTTGATAATAGCTGTTCGGATGTCTGGATTCGTAGAAAATTCTTCAGCATTCAAGTTTTTTACGAATTGAGCACATACGGGCGAAAAGGTTGCTCCAAAAGTCATGACCAACATTTCATAAATATCAGGAGGTCTGTCGCTTTCCAAATTTCGCCAAAGGAATCGTTGAGCACATCTATCTCGTTCTTGTATTCCTACTCTATGGAACATCTCTCGAATATCTCCACAAAAACCGAATCGCCTTTGTCGAAATTTCCATAAAATTGCAACCAATGACTGCAACATATCTGGACCAGAGAGTAGAGCATCATTCAAGCTCATACCTCTTGATTTTGCTGCAGCATCAAAGACTAGCCTGATTTTATTCGGTTTGTTGGGATTTTCTACAGCGAAATGAGGGAGATACCAAAGATGAGGATTGTCAATTTTCTCTTCCTCTAAGGTCAACTTCTTTATATATCCTTTCTCTTCATATTCCATAATTTTCTTGCAATAATCCTTTCCAAATTTTTCGTTCAGACGACATTTTCTTTCGTCTTTGGAGTGCCATGAATTTACTTTCAGGTAGCTGTATGTTATCGGTTTTCCACAATAAACCGATTTCGTAGTTTTCTCCGGTATACTTTAAGGTGTTTCTCATCAGTTCTAATGCTCGTGAACTTTCACAAGATGGTTGGTCGGCTGCGATCAAAGTACTAAATGTTTCGGTCAGATAAGATTTCTCTACCATCTTCTGCAGTTCTTCATCAGTCGTCTCTTTTTCACAAATGTGTAAAGTATGGGCTTTGAAAGAGTTTTCCCCGCTATTTGGACTTGGTCCGTGTACAGCCCAACCTAACTTACATTTACTGGCTACAGGAAGATTTTCTGGGCCGGTTCTTATCTGTCTCGCAAGTATCAGATGTATGTTATCTTGTCCAATAAGCAGTGAAGGTTTTTCGTGATCGATATATTTTATTGGAACACCTTTTAGATGTGAAAACTTTTTCCAATCGGATATGTTGATGTGTTGTTCTGGTAACGACATATGAGTGACAGTTCGGACTCTTTTCATAGTGAACATTCTGCTGTCATCAATTTTGGAAACAGTCACGTCTAAACGAACGGAATTTTCCTCAACCATGACATTTTCGTTTGTCCATTGTAGACAAAGTGATTCCTTCGTTCCAGTTAGCCCAAGTGTCTCTGCTACTTCTGCATCTAATAATGTCACCGTAGACGCCTCATCACAAAGAGCAAGAATAGGGACAATACCTCGTGGACCGTATAATTTTATACGAATCACTCTCAGAAGAATCGTAGTGAAAGGTTTGTTGACAGAGCATACTCTTCCTCGATTATCATCATTAGTATCTCTTCCTATCGCTGCCTGATTACTATTGACTTCTAATTCTTTGTGTAATAGAGGATGATGATGAAGTTTACAGTTTGTTCCACAAATCTTCCTCTTTTTACATTTGAATTTTTGATGATTCTTTTGAAGGCAACTGAAACATAGTTTTTTTCCGGTTACCATTTCCCATCTCTTATTCAGGTCATCGTGATTCATCTGCGGACAAATGCTTTCTTGATGTATTTTGTCACAGTAACCACATGTCTTGTGAGTGTTTTGGGTGTGAATATTGTATACTCTTTCATTTCTCTTCATTTGATTTGTGAATTTCTGTGAGAATGTTTCATTGCGTGGGGTACTAACATTACACGCAAAGCTTGCTTTCTCGTTCAACCACAAAGAGAAATCTTCCAAATTGATATCACCCTTTTTCATTTCCAACTTTTCACCCCAGGATAATTTCATTGAATCCGGAATTTTCGTCAGTAATTCACGAATAAATTGAGGATTTTCGAGATAACGTTTACTTCCTAGACTCTTCATGATCGAAACCATGTTGCTCACCTCTGCAGAATAATGAATCAGCTTTTCAAAGTTATTTTCTCTTATGGAAGGAAGGATGCTGATTCTGTTCATCAAAATATCTATGATGTATTCAGGTCTTCCGAATCGTTTCTCTAAAGTTTCAATCACAAGATCTACGTTATCGGCAGTTAGTATCATTGCTGCAACTGTTGTCTTTGCTTCCCCTTTTAGAAATCTCTGCAGCTTTAGCATGATCTCTTCATTGCTGTAGTCACAAAACTTGCGAAGATTCTTGAAAGACTTATGGAACAGGGGCCAATCTTGGGGACTGCCATCAAACTGTGGAAAATCCTTCTCTAACATTTTTCGCATGTGAAATTTATCTGGATTCATTACTTCAAGTGACGTTGGGTTTTGAGTTGTTGAAGCTGGGAGAGAAAACGTTCTGAGAACGTTTGCAACAGTTCCGCAAAGCTGTTGTATGTCTTGTGATGTGATATTTCCTGGTTTCTCTTCGGAAAATTGTCCTTCGACCTTGGGTATGTCATCATTGGGTTTCTCAGTTTTTTCAGGAATACGTGACAGATTTTCTTGTCTATCATAATGAAATTGTTCAGATGTGTAATCTACCCATTGAGACACTCTGTTTCTTTGTTCTTGTTCTTCAACTAATTCTCTCCTGATATTTTCGCTTCTTGCTTCTGATTGCACGTAACTGCTGCCTTCTTCTTGGGCATCTATCTCGGCTTCATGCAATTCTTCTTCGAGTTGAAGAAGGTGTAAACTATCAGCTATTTCCTTCTTCTTCAACTCTCTACGGTTCTTTTCTTCTAGTTGTTGTTCTTCCAGTTCTAGCTCTCTGGATTTTCTTAGTAGCTCCCGTCTTTGTCTTTCTATTTTTAGAGCTATTCTTTTCTTTTTCAAATTCAAACTACTTCGTCGAGATAATCCGGTATCCCTTGAGGCTCTCGAATGAACAGACTGCTTTGAGTGAACCTCATGTATCAAGGAAGTTGACTCGCCGGATTTATCTTCAACGACCTTTTCAGGTAGTTTGTCTAGACTGGATTCTGGTTTCTCACGACTTCCAAATCCGTTTGGCCATACGTAGTCCGATGACAGACTTTGATTCAGACCTGCACCTTCTCGCTTGGACGTACGTTTCTCCATATCGTGATCACGTCTGGGTCACCAAATGTTGTTTCCTTGATAACTATCAAACTCGGAAATGCCCAATAAATCCTACTTTTAGTCGGGATAAACTTTTAATGACTTTTCCTTTGACAAATTATCAGTAACTATCTAAAACATTTTGTTTTTTATCTACAGGGTCGTATTTTCAATAAATAAAAGCAAACTAATAAAAGGATGAACAAATCAATATAACAAAGTGATTTCTTTATGTGTTTTTTCGCTGTCCCATATGTTGAGTTTTCGGTTTTTCAATCGAAAAACTTGTACACGCTCTAGGAAAGGAAGACGGAAATGAGGATATGACCCATGATGAACATCTTAGGTATTTAAACTGTTCATGACTAAAAGTGTTGAAAACTGCATGAGGATTACAAGTAATACATGATCTGGAGGTACAAGATCGTGTACAAATGTAAGAAATAGTAGTAGGATATCGAGAATTTAGTGATGACAAGCCACGAGTAAAATCCAAGATCAGAAAGAAATGGAAAACGTTCAAACGCGATCTCAGTAAGATAAATGATTGTCAAGAAAAACAATCATTAGAAGTTTCGATTGAATGTAATAACCCTCTTCAATTTTTCAATTTTTTTACACTAAAGATTTTTTTAATAAGATATTCATATGAAGAAATTTATACTCGCGCCAAATAAATAACCGGTTGAATATGACCATTGAAAAGATTTATGTTTTAGTGGTTCTCTACTATTTTCTCGTTATGCTAAATATTCTAATATTCATTTCATCTTTAAATGTTATACTAGGCTTTAGTGGAATTACTAATCCAATATGGAAATATATGATGGCGTGGGTTATACAAAAACTATTTAAAAGCATTTGAAACTACTCAAAAATAATTTTGAAACTTATTATTACTGAAAATTGAAATTACCAAAGCCATCTGCTCTATGATGAATCTGAAATTCTTCCAGTGGGGCATTTTTGTATATAATAATAATAATAATGAGCATGAGCTCATCTTGCATTTGCTCAGATGCCTTGCGGTACCCGACAACATAGTGAGATGCATTGAACAACTGACACCACTTTGGCGAACTCGCTTCACCATAACATCTGGTCAAGCAAGAGTTCAAACAGGGTGGGTCACTTTCAGAAGGGGTGTATTTCAGGGTGATTCCCTCAGCCCCCTTCTATTCTGCATCTCACTATTGCCATTATCCGTTGCGCTCAGAAAGACTCGAGGATATAACTGTGGCACCCCCGGAAACCGGAGGCACAAGGTCACCCATCTGTTTTATATGGATGATCTTAAACTTTATGCCTCTGGAGAGAAGGATCTCTATCAGTCCTTGAGGGTGGTGGAAGAGTACACGCATGCTATCGGTATGAAATTCGGGATAGACAAATGTGCAATGGTTCATCTCAAAAGAGGACGATGCGGGGACTACGGAGAGGATGTGCAGCTCGTAGATGGAAGCATCCTACACCATCTGGATGCCGGAGAGACGTATACTTACCTCGGGGTGGAACAACGCCACTCACAAGAGGTAACTGCAGTGAAAAACTCTCTCCGCGGCAAGTATTAGCACAAACTTCGACAGATCTGGTCATCGGAACTGTCGGGGAAGAACAAAGTAGCTGCAACAAATATGCTTGCCGTTCCAATCTTACTCTACTCCTTTGGAGTAGTGAAGTGGACTCGGGAGGAGCTGTATCAACTCGACGTAAGGACCCGAAAAATGATGCATCTCTATACGAGTTTGCATCCCAAATCGTCCGTTCCACGGTTGTACTTCCCCCGACAACAGGGAGGTCGTGGACTTTTGAGTTTGGAGTGTCTACATGACAGAATGGTACTGGATACAGCCTGTAAAGTCGTCAGGAGTTCGGATCCCCTTCTCTGCATGGTCCGTGACCATGAGAGAGCAGGAATTGGAGCATTTCTCCTTAGGGCAGCTGCTCGAGCAGCTGATGAACTCGGTATAGTTTTCGACTCTGAACGAGGTGACTACAACTCTGGCACCGAGTTGGAACCCGTTCAGCAAAAAGCTCAGATAAAAGCCGCAGAGATCACCTTACTTCTGCGGAGACACAGGGATAAGCCGATGCATGGGGTCTTCTTCAATAACATTGAAGACCTTGGCTTATCAAAGCGCCTGACGTTCGCTTTTCTCAGGTCGAGTGGGCTGAAGTCGGAAACTGAGGGGTTCATCATGGCTTGCCAGGATGGTGTCTTCAACACCTTAGTCTACCGCAGTCGCGTGATGGGTATAGAGGTTCCTGACACAAGGTGCAGGGCCTGCCGCGAGGCGCCCGAGACCCTAATGCACTTGCTATCAGCATGTCCAGCATATGCGGTCTCGGCCTATATCCATCGACATAACGCGGCCCTAAGAGTGCTATATTACCATCTACGGCACTCTTACGGTATTGACGAGACACCGGTGCTGCCCTACGCTCCGGGGGATATTGAATCCGTTGTGGGGAACGAGAAGTGCCGAATTTATTGGAACTATTCGTTCCCCACCCTCAGGCTCATACAAGCTAATAAGCCTGATGTAGTCCTTCTCGACCACCAGACCAAAACGATATTTGTCGTGGAGTTTTCAGCTCCTGGTGAGACGAATATCGTCAGAAAAGAGGAGGAAAAACGGATAAAATATCGAGATTTTCTCTTCGAACTCCGCAGACTCTATCCAGATCACTCTGTCAAGATGGTCGTTCTGATTATTGGAGTCCTTGGTGGAATGATGTCTTCTCTACTCTCGAATCTCAAAATCATACCGGCTTGCCGCACTAAGGCAGAAATCTTAGCCGCACAGATGCAGAAGGCTGTCATTCTTGGCTCACTGCGTTTGCTCAGGGCACATGATTCTCGGACCCAATGATCACTTACCCCACGGTGTGGGGAGTGGTCATTGGTTGATTATGCTGGCGCGCTCTCCCGAATGTATCAGGGCTTCGGGGGATAGGGCCTGACCAGCGCACACTACGATAATGTCTCCCTGAATTCCGGAGCGGAATTCAGGGACAAGCGTGTGCAACATGCCAAATCCTGCTCTTCATTCAACTCCTTTACAATATACAAAACTTAAAATATTCATCAAACATATAATGTACAAAAAATTATAGTACCTATATATTCTAATTCTCACAAGTGAAGCAATTTAGAAAAATATTTCTCATATATATGAGACACGCTACAAGAAAGGACACCAAAACATATCCAAGGCCCTTCAATTATAATGCTTGACATTCTTATTGATGTCTACCTGAAAATATAAAAAAAGTCATAACATTCATAAATTCAAGAAACTAATTAGGGCTGGCAAAGAGATCCTCAAACTATTTTAAACATATTCATTATTGAATACAACATAATTAGATCAATAAAATTGCCATCTCCAATGTGCCATCTCTTATGTGCTCTTATGCATGGTCATGTTTACGTATGAGCAGTACCTATGACTTTGTACGTGCATTATAAAATCGAAATAAATAAATGTTCTATATTTATCAAACTGTTCTTTAATAACGATTTCTTTCTTTATTGTTTTTTTTTCTCTTGCTCCCTTCATCCTATGACAAATATTTCCATTTCTGCATTCATGAAAATACACTGCATTCATGAAGAAATAAAAAATCCCTTTGCACAATTTTTTTTGCACTAACTACACTAAAGAAATGGGTGGTGTAGATGATGATAAAATGAATCAGTCAGTAGCTGCTTATCGCATTTAATGATTGGCGTCCGATTTTTGCACATCTCCTTGATGTTTTGGTAAGGAATCACACGTTGAAAGGTAAGACCTCATTAGTCCTTAGCTCGCACAAGTTTCTCAACTTCTTAGAGTTGTCGTTCGTATGGGTGCAACAGCTGATTAACGGAAAAACAGATTTTTTTAACAGATTCTTGAAGCTGAGGTTACTAGGGATACTAGGGATACTAGGCTACTTAGGGATACTTCCTAGAATCTTAGAGATTATCATACGAAGTAATATTATTAATTACCTATATATATATATATATATATATATATATATATATATATATATATATATATATATATATATATACCGGGTGTCAACGAATCTATTAGACAAGTCGTAACTTCTAGACTATTAGGTGTATCAAAACGAGATTTGGCTCCGGTTCTGATTTTTAAATGGAACACCCTGTATATTGTAACATTTTTGGATTTCTGAGACAATTCTGGATCAGAAACTGACATTTCCGGAAGTTTTTCAGCCTACTTGATTTTTTCAGAGTCACTTTTAAAATTGCATCTAGGTGGCCATGATCGGACGTAAACTAATCTATGGACCTCAGGTGATATCAGAAAATTGCAATAGCGGAGTTTTAGTGACTAGTGTGTTGAATATGAATGAGACAAGTTTACAAAATAACATTTTCGTGTCTAACTATTATTTTTCAAATGGCGACCATTTTTTGACAAGCACTTTCCGAAAAAAGGATTTTTTGACAAATCTAACGATACTAATTTATTTGCGATTGGATTACAAATAAGAACATAAATTAAATATTACTGAGGAAAATACTCGATACAAATTCATTTACTTTTGTCAAGGGTGCCATGGATAGGAATGATGCATAATATTTTGCGGTTATTTCCATCAAGTCCACTTTGGAGAACAAAACGCTCACCTAGGTTATGACAGTGTCATAAGCTTTATGAGCAGAAAGTAGAAGTTTCTCTTGATTTTCGTTAATTTTAGTTTAATTTTTCGTCGAAATAATGTATACTCAAAGTGAAAAAGTGGATATGTTGTTATTGTTTGGAGAATGCCACAGAAATTCAAGGAAAGCTGCTGAGTTGTATGCTCAGAGATATCAGATCAGATCAGATATCGGCAACACCCATCTCATCAGTATTTTCCCTATGTTGAGAGTCGTTTTAGGCAAGAGGGAAATCGAGACGCAGAACAGAGGTTTGTCATAAGTGAGGAGACTGAGATTAACGTTCTTGCTATGGTAGAAGTTGACAAAACGGTTTCTTTAAGAGAAATTAGTAGAGAAATGCAGATAAGTCACGAATCAGCAAGAAAAATACTGAAAAAGCACGGATATCGAGCATTTAAATATCAGTTACATCAACATTTGTATGCTGACGACGGCAATAGAAGAGTAGTATTTTGTGATTGGTTGCTTCAAAATCATAGAGTTAACCCAAATTTTATCAACTTCATTCTATTTTCCGACGAATCACGGTTTACAAATAATGGCATGTTTAATAAGCAGAATTGTCGGTACTGGGCCCAACAAAATCAACATGCAATGAGAGAGGGCAATTTTCAAGAAAGGTTTGGCGTCAATGTCTGGGCTGGTATCGTTGGAAACAGAATAATTGGTCCAATATTGTTTCAAGGTCAGTTAACAGGGGCTAGATACTTGGGTTTTCTTCAAAATGAAATCGAGGATCATCTTAATGATATGCCTTTAGAAGTTTTACGGCAAATTTACTTCCAGCAAGATGGAGCACCACCCCATAATAGCAGAGACGTACTTGATTTTTTAATAGAGCATTTTAATAATAGAGTTATTGCAACCAACGGTCCAGTACGGTGGCCTGCCCGCTCACCGGATCTGACTGTGTTAGATTTCTTCATTTGGGGATATGTAAAAGAAAGGGTCTACTATGCAACAGCCCCAGCCACTCTCGAAATCTTAGAAGAAAGGATTCAACAGGCATTTAGAAGTATATCGCCTCAAATGTTACAAAACGTGTTGAGAGAAACAATTGAACGAGCTGAAATGTGTCTTGAACAAGGAGGGATGCACTTTGAAAATTTACTATAGTGGAATTTTCAAGAACTTAGGATATTGCAAAAAATATAAGTGCATCGCTGAAATTATTAGTTAAATTTGTTAAATTTGTTGATCCAATCGCAAATAAATTAGTAACGTTAGATTCGTCAAAAAATCCTTTTTTCGGAAATTGCTTGTCAAAAAATGGTCGCCATTTGAAAAATAATAGTTAGACACGAAAATGTTATTTTGTAAACTTGTCTCATTCATATTCAACACACTAGTCACTAAAACTCCGCTATTGCAATTTTCTGATATCACCTGAGGTCCATAGATTAGTTTACGTCCGATCATGGCCACCTAGATGCAATTTTAAAAGTGACTCTGAAAAAATCAAGTAGGCTGATAAACTTCCGGAAATGTCAGTTTCTGATCCAGAATTGTCTCAGAAATCCAAAAATGTTACAATATACAGGGTGTTCCATTTAAAAATTCAGAACCGGAGCCATTTCCGCTGAAACCGGAAGTGACCGGAAAGTGAAAAATATGTGAAAACATTCCTCTCCACATACCATTCAACTATACCAAATCTCATTTCAATTCTCCTAATAGTCTAGAAATTATGACTTGTCTAATAGATTCATTGACACCCGGTATATATATATATATATATATATATATATATATATATATATATATATATATATATATATATATATATATATATAAATGAAATCCATCCGCGCATTAAATTTACGAAAAAAGCCGGACGGTACATTAGGTCACACGGTATATCGAAAGCCAACACACAGGAATAGGTACCTAAACGCAAATTCACACCACCATCCAAAACAAATTCACGTGGTGGCAAAAACACTCATTACACGTTCGAAGAGGCTGGCAGACAACGATCACCGACAATCGAAACCACTCTACAAATGAATAACTACTCAGAAAGAAGTATAAAAGCGGCTGCCAAGACCACACGGAAACAACAAAAAACTCGAGATACACCGGTCATAACAATCACACTACCATATAATGCAGGAACAACAGATAAAATCAGCAGAATTCTTCGCCGACACAACATATCAACTTCGTTCGTACCAGAATGGACAATAAGGTCCATGCTTCGTAATCCCAAAGATCAGACACCACTGGAGTCACAAGGAGTGTATGAAGTACCATGCCATGATTGTGACAGGAATTACATCGGCCAGACCAACAGACGAATCAACATACGCAAAGATGAACACAAACTAGCAGTGAAGGGAAAAGTCACCACGTCTTCTCTCTTCCAACACGTACTGCAGACAGGACATAACATCAATTTCGATAACACAAAAATACTAGCAAGCAACGAAAACTTTTACTCGCGAACATTCAGAGAGGCTATCGAAATTGAAAAACGACCTAATAATATGAACAAGAGGGATGATGCGCAAAGATTACCATCAACATGGAGATCCGTTTTATCGCATCGCACAAGCAATCAGACCGCTCAACCCCAGAAGCAAAACTCGGCACATAACAATACAGGTACAATAACAGAGGCAGGAGAGGCAGCTCCGGTAATAAGACCAAAACAGGTATTCGAACAAACACAAGTCGTGGCAGCAACGCAGGTAAAGGGAAACATCCATTCCTATAAATTGAGACACAGAGTTCGAACTAATCAGTCTGGTTGAAAAAAACCAGACATCACCAGAAGATGGCAAATGAGACTTATATGTATATACGAAGGTTATCGAGTGTCTTGATATAGATAAAGAAGTTATTGATCGGACATACCACTCAAGAAAGTGACAAACCATAGAAACGTGTTTCGGGCTTTTGGCCCGTCATCCGTATGGTGCAGCCAAGTGTAAGTGTAAGGATGAGCAATACTTGGTTACCAGAAGGAAGAAATACAAATGCACGGAGTCACCAGCAGGTGCCAGCCGCACATTTGTGGTTTCAGTTAATAGCTCTTGTGTTTACAAGAAAACTATAAAAATCACCACGGGGGCAGCTATAGATACCTGAGTGACATCCGGGTCCAGGATATAATACAAATACGAAGGTTATCGTATGTCTCGATAAAGAAGTTATTGATTGGACATAGCACTCAAGAAAGTGGCAAACCATAGACACGTGTTTCGGACTTTTGTCCCATCATCAGTATGGTGCAGCCATGTGTAAGGATGGGCAACACTTGGTTACTAGAAGGAAGACATACAAATGCACGGAGCCACCAGCAGGAGCCAGCAATTGAACCCATTGGTCCTTCTCGAGACCAATAATCAGCCGAAAGGGTAGGGGAGTTGGACTCCATCCCGACTGACACGAAGATGACTTTCCGCCAGGAGCCAGCCGCACATTTGTGGTTTCAGTTAATACATCTTGTGTTTACAAGAAAACTATCAAAATCACCACGGAGGCAGCTATAGCCACTTGGATGACATCCGGGTCCAGGAAATAATACAAATACGAAGGTTATCGAATGTCTTGATATAGATAAAGAAGTTGTTGATCGGACATAGCACTCAAGAAAGTGGCAAACCACAGACACGTGACACTTGTTTCGGGCGTTTGGCCCATCATCAGTATGGTGCAGCCAAGTGTAAGGATGGGCAACACTTGGTTACTAGAAGAAACAAATACAAATGCACGGAGCCACCAGCAGGAGCGAGCCGCACATTTGTGGTTTCAATTAATAGATCTTGTTTTGATAAGAAAACTATCAAAATCACCACGGAGGCAGCTATAGCTACCTGAGTGACACTCGATAACCTTCGTATTTGTACTATTTCCTGGACATGGATGTCAGTCTTTTTGGATTGACTTCGCATAGACTATTATAACTGTCTGCAATATCGAGTATAAAATATTTAAAGCTGATTCTGATTTCCTCCGAATTCTTATAATAGGGTGAATCAGCTTTTGTTTATATCGCAGCTTCAAATCAGTGGATTCGAGGAAGTTCAGGCTATTAGCGCTCATCCTATATCTTGACCGGTTGGCAGACGCCCGTAGAGTGAATCAACTTTCAAATTATTTTTTTCTTGCGTATGATCGTAGTCTCCACCAAATACGTTATATTACGCCAATTCAGCTATTGCCCTGCTGCAACCGTCGACTATTGCCAGCAGCTCTGCCGAACTCTAAAACCCTGATTCGGTCCCCAGCGGGGCAGGCATAAAGTATGTGCACTGCTGTTTCATCATTCTCCAAATAGAGGCGACACACACAGTCTTCCGACAGTCCGAGTGTCTGCATATGATGATTCAAATGACTGTAGTCCAACAACTGTTTGGTATCAAGCTTCGAAGGGTGAATAAATGCTTTGGAGTGAGCCAATCCTGGAAGATTCTGTCAGAAGTCCATAAATTTTCTTGCAATCCGGTTTGGATTGCAGGCCAGTAGGTATGGCCAGGCATCCAGACCAG
Source organism: Leptinotarsa decemlineata (assembly GCF_025532065.1). NCBI lineage: Eukaryota > Metazoa > Arthropoda > Insecta > Coleoptera > Chrysomelidae > Leptinotarsa > Leptinotarsa decemlineata. Next base: position 5,873,218 of record NW_027412694.1, on the reverse strand, counting down.
AGACAATCTGTTAAGTCTTCCTATCGAGGAGAGTCGCGTAGAGTGATATTGTCGAGGTACTTACGACCGCCAGGCTAGATTGGCATATACATAATATTTTGTGGTTCCATGGTGTTATTTCGTATAAAATTTTTGTGCCAAAAAATATCCACTTTTAGTCAGGACAATTATTTTATTGACAATGTCAAATTTACATAAAAACTCTTTCTTTTCAACAACACTATAACAACAATTCAACGGTAATAAGATCAAGAAAATAAATAAATAACTCAAAACTAATCAAATAATCAACATTTCTTCCCTCTCTAGAAGAATCAACTCAGTCTTCTAGTTCCAATTTGCAGATCTTAGTTACTGGTCGTCGACATTCTGAATACGCTCTTGACGTCTACCACCCTAACTCGTCCATCTGTGCCTGATGCACATCTATGACTTTTCCTAATTTCCATTTATATCGTGGAGCTTGGTCGTCGACCACAACTACTATATCACCCTCTGCGATGGGTTTGCTGTCGTTGGACCACTTACTTCTTTTCGTCAAACGTGGAAGAAATTCTTTCACCCATCTGTCCCAAAATGTGTCAACCAACATTCGAGATTTTTTCCATTCGCGGCTCAATCTATTAGCATCAGGGTTTATTGGAAGTAATGTAGGCTCGTGCGTGGTGTTGGAATATCCCAACAAAAAATGCATGGGAGTAAGAGCTTGTCCATGAAGAATCTTTCCTATAACTTTTTTCACACTTCCAATTAACCGTTCCCATACTCCTACCATGTGTGGGGAAGCCGGTGGTAGGAATTTGAAGTCGATGCCTTTCGAATACATTGAATTTTTTACTGAAGGCATGTTAATGTTTTGCATGGTTTCTTTTATTTCTCTGGATGTGCCTCTCAAATTAGTTCCATTGTCGCAATAGATTATTGGAGGACATCATCTTCTTGCCGACATTCTGATTACAGACATTATGGTGGAATCACTATTCAATGTATGTGCTACTTCAAGATGAATTGCCCTCACTGCTAGGTAAATGAATATCACACCACAGCGTTTCTCTCGTCTTCTACCAATTTTGATGGAGAAGGGACCGAAATAATCCATGCCAACATTCTTAAATGGCCTGAGCCCTCTCGTCAGTCTTACTTCAGGAAGTTGACCCATTAATGGCGGTTGTGGTTTACTTTTATTTATTTTACATTTGAGACATCTCCCAAAAATCGATTTCACTGCGGATCTCCATTAATAATCCAAAATTTCTGCCGGAGTTCATTCAATACGGTTTCCACTCCAGTGTGATTGAACTTTTCATAAAAATGTTGAATAAGCAAGCTAGTGTACCGATGTTTTGAACTCAAGATCACTGGATGCCTCATGGATTCTTGCATACAAGTTCCCAAATTAGTCCTTCTACCAAGAACTAAAAAAACATTTTTCATAGTAGGAAAGATACCAACCAAATTACTTTGTTTATCGATGGGTTTTCCAAATTCCAAGTTTTGAATATCTCTTGTAACGGTTCAAAATACATTTAATTTTTTTTTATTCGGTTTCAGTTTTACTTTTTTTTTAGGTATTCATTCAACGCAGTTATTTGTCCATAATTGTCCGTTAGCTTCGGAATCGTAGCCACAGTTCATTTAACTCGGATGTTAAATGGGTTGCATATTCTTGGTGGACGTTTGCCATATTCATAAAGGATCACGGGTTGCCGAAGTACAATTTATTTATTAGTTCTCGGTATGGAGAAAAAAAAACTTTTTTTTCCACAAGAGATAAAAATTAGACTAGTCGGATTTTGCGAAGTAGCAGTGCTGATGTGTAGGAATTTTTCTGTCGTGTTTCAAATAAAAAAAAATTCTCACAAAATTGTGGATTACTGCACTTCTGCTTTCAAGCGACTAACTGCCAATCGTTTCGTCACTTTGTTGTGACCTCAGCGAATAGTTTGCTCTTCGTTACGAAGGATTTACGTAAGCCGATAACAACGTCATCAATCTATACTACCCTCAACCAACGAAAGAGGGTTTTAGTTCTATTCTTAGTCTTAGTCTTCGTCTTGGTCCTGGTACCCATGACTCCAGGTTTTACCGTGACCATTCAGTGATCGTCCGATTATTTGGTTTCAATTGGATCCCAAAGGATTATTTCTACAATATTCCATAACCGGCCGTTCCATATCTGAGACCGCCTGGAGAAATTGCAACCCACTTGCGAATTATTTGAACGTTCGAGTTCCGTAACGACGATTCCGAGTTGGAGGGCTGTGACTGCTATTCCGTGTGCCGTTGGACAGTGGAACCATCCTCGTCATCAAATTATTCAGATAAGCTGCATGTTTTATTAGTTTTCTCTTTCCGCTGGAAGGCAAATATTTAGTATATATTTAAAATATCAAAAGTGTACACTCAACGTGATCACGTAGAGGCTAACAACAATTGATAAAATTTGAGTTATTTATGTCTAAATAAGATCCTAAAGAAGAGTGTTTGGGGACTAGTAATATAATTGTGTTCATTTTTGTTCCATGAAATTGATTTATACTTATTTCGTAAAATTTAGAGATACAAATAATAAGAAAAGATCCAAGGCTCTTTGCAGTAATTTAACTTATGTTGGCTCTGGGAAACAGAACCATATCTAACTAATGGGAGTCTCCCAACGACTCGTTCATTTTTTTTGAAGTTGGTGGCACCCTATATATATTTTTAATTTTTTTTTCTCTATCTGGTATAGAGAGTGTTTGAGTTCAACCCACTCTATACCCGACTGAGCTGCCGTGCAATCTTTTGCGCGTGCCTCTTGAGCATCTGTTACCGAGCCCTTCAAAAATTAGCTAACCTGTTAAGAAATAGTAACTAAGAACCATAAGTTCTTTTTTTATTTTTGTTTTGTTTTTTTTGGCACGTGGCAAATTTGGCGCCCAACGTTTTTTTTTTAGTAGTCATTGTTGTGCCCGACGATAAACATGTGGCTGAAGTTAGCTTTAGATTTAAATCCGATTCTTTCGATTTTACAGTTGACCAGATGAATAATGCTCATAATGATAGTTTCTCGAAATATGTCTACTTCACAATGAATTTTGTAGGTAGAAATGCATGATGATATCACGCATATTGGAATTCACATCAAAGGTTACACTAAAAGGTCACTACCCGTAACAGGTATACTTTCAAAAAAGAGTTTCGCAAACCGTTTCGAAATATACTTGGATTTAAAACACAAAATAATGCAAAATGACAGCTTCAGTGAAAATTGAGAGGTAATCAGGTTGCCTAAACCTGGAAAGGGTGGTCCCGCCCCTATTGCTACAAGTAATGACGATTTCTACTGATAATTGATATCTCTCCACCAAAAACATGACGAGATTGGCAGAAATTTCATTTGTCAAATGATGAAGAAAAAAAATTCTGTATAGATGGCACATGGAGATTTATGATAGTTAATAGACTGAAAGGAGGTTCAACCCCTAATATAAAATTTCTGCCCAGGTCAATTTCTGACGAGAAAATCGAAATCCACGAAAACCTATTATAAGAACATATAGGAATCAACACTAATATCATGAAAATAAATACCATTCATATAATAAGAGGGCGGTCTCGCCCTTATTTTGTCAATATACATAAATTTCTTTTTGTCAAAAACTGAACGAGATCGGAAAAATGTTCTGTACTCAAATGATTCAGTATAACCCTCTCGATAAAATGCATATAGGGATTCATAGCAAAGATCAGGCCATAAGGGCAAGTCGCCACCCCCACAGAAATATATTTCAAAAAGTGTTCGGCAAGAACCTGTTGAGATCGACTAGAATCGGTAACAGATGAGTAGTGAAAATGAGCTTTACTAAAATATTAACTAGTCACTACTCAGGTTTAAGCAAAATAAAAAGGGTAAACTCACCCCTATTTTCTCCGATACTTAACGCCTCTCCACCAAAAACCTGACGAGATCGGTGAAAACTAAATATATCAAGAGATGAACAATGTTACTCTGAATAGATCTCACTTGGAGATTTATGAAAATTAATAGACTGCAAGGGGGATTCAGCCCCCAATATTAAAATTTTTCCTGAGGCAGTTTCTCGCGATAAGATGTAGATCAACGAAAATCTACAATGAGAACATATGGAAAATATACCCAATATCATGAAAATGAATATCATCTATATTAATTAATAAGAATAGGGTAGTCCCGCCCTTATTATGTCAATATATATAAATTTCTGTTTGTCAAAAACTGAACGAGATCGGAAAAATTTTCTGTACTCAAATTAGATGAAATGCATATAGGGATTCATAGCAAAGATCAGGCCATAAGGGCAAGTCGGCACCTCCACAGAAATAAATTTGAAAATGTCTTCGGCAAGAACCTGTTGAGATCGACCAGAATCGGAAACAGAAAAGTAGTGAGAATGAGCCTTACTAAAATATCAAATAGTAACTACCCATCAGGCTCAAGCAAATTAAAAAGGGTAAACTCACCCCTATTTTCTCCGATACTTAACGCCTCTCCACCAAAAACTTGACGAGATCGGTGAAAACTAAATATGTCAAGTGATGAACAATAATACTCTGAATAGATTCCATATGGAGATTTATGAAAGTTAATAGACTGCAAGGGGGATTCCGCCCCTAGTATTGAAATTGTGCCTGAGGCAGTTTCTCGCGAGAATATGTAGATCAATGAAAATCTACAATAAAAACATATGGAAAACATACGCAGTATCATGAAAATAAATATCATCTACATTATTTATTAGGACTAGGGTGGTCCCGCCCTTATTATGTCAATATATATAAATTTTCGTTTGTTTAAAATTGAACGAGATCGGAAAAATTTCCAGTACTCAAATGATTCTGTATAACCCTCTCGATGAAATGCATATAGGGATTCATAACAAAGATCAGGCCATAAGGGCAAGTCGGCACCTCCACAGAAATATATTTGAAAATGTCTTCGGCAAGAACCTGTTGAGATCGACTAGAATCGGAAACAGAAAAGTAGTGAGAATGAGCCTTACTAAAATATGAAATAGTCACTACTCAGGCTTAAGCAAAATAAAAAGGGTAAACTCACCCCTATTTTCTCCGATACTTAACGCCTCTCCACCAAAAACCTGACGAGATCGGTGAAAACTAAATATATCAAGTGATGAACAATGTTACTCTGAATAGATCCCACTTGGAGATTTATGAAAATTAATAGACTGCAAGGGGGATTCAGCCCCTAATATTAAAATTTTTCCTGAGGCAGTTTCTCGCGATAAAATGTAGATCAACGAAAATCTACAATAAGAACATATGGAAAACATACCCAATATCACGAAAATAAATATCATCTATATTAATTAATAAGAATAGGGTAGTCCCGCCCTTATTATGTCAATATATATAAATTTCTGTTTGTCAGAAACTGAACGAGATCGGAAAAATTTTCAGTACTCAAATGATTCAGTATAACCCTCTCGATGAAATGCATATAGGGATTCATAACAAAGATCAGGCCATAAGGGCAAGTCGGCACCCCCACAGAAATATATTTCAAAAAGTGTTCGGCAAGAACCTGTTGAGATAACGCCTTTTGAATTTTTTTTATATTGATGAATTCAGTGGTTATTGTCACATTTTTATTTTCAGTTGGATTGCCAACGGTCTCCTGAGGTTTATAATTGGGGTGCGCTTTGCAAATATTTTTTTTTGTTAGATATAATATACTTTAGATACGTTAACAAATTTCAACTTTGATTTTGGAATTTTCAGGCGACTTCCACCGGCATTTTTTCCCTCCGTTTGCTATATTTTGAAACCGGACTTAATCACTAAGTAAGATTTTACAATTTTTTTCTCTTCCATCTCGACTTCAAAATGGAAGGAAAAGTTGAAATTAATCTACTTGATAAGGATGAATTACTCTACGAACTTGCTATTAGAGGTGTTACAGATAAAACTACGGTAGATTCCATGAGGAAGTGCTTACGAGGGTATCTTAAACTGGAGAAAACAAATCCAAATCTTGTTTTACCGGAATATCGCTACTCATTTGTTGAAGATTCAGACTATATTTCTCGTAAACTTATAGAATTAAATACTGCGGTGAATGTTTTTGCAGATTTTCAAACAAGTAGCTCTTTTTTGAAACTTAATACTACACTTTTGCATACATTCAATCGGGCTGAACGTATGACGGTCAGCTCTAATGAAGAAAAGTTCCACAAATCAAAATTCTTAGTAGAATTAGTGACTTTACAATCTAAATTGAAAGCTCGCGCTCGTAAGTTTGAAAAAATTTCTCAACAGGGTGGGTCACCAATAGATTTGAGCGCTCTCGTGTTGTCGTCTGCCAATGGTAGTTCGGAAAGCGAAACATCCAGTGATGATGAAAATCCAATTCGGTTACCAGCTCTGAATTCTACTGTACAGATTTCGCCAGTTGTGGCCTCCTCAGCTTCTGTACCGGTTTCTAAATGGAGTTTTACTAAGTTTGATGGGGATAATTCTAAAATATCCCTTAGTGCTTTTTTAGAAAATATAGAAGAAATGTGTATTTCACGAAACGTGTCGAAAGTTCAATTGTTTAATTCAGCTAGTGACTTATTCACTGGAAAAGCCCAGATTTGGCATAGATCAATTCGTAATCGAGTTTCGTCGTGGTCAGACTTAGTTTCCGAAAGTAGGAGATTTGAGCCAATTCTAAGCCTCCCCCCACCACTATGACGTCACGTGGGGTGGATGACCTAGACCGACTCATGTGACCTTGAAAAATATGTCTGGTGCATGCCACTTCGAAAAATATGTATGGTGTATATGACCTTGAAAAATACGTATGGTGCATAGGTGGTATGTGTACATCACAGATTACAGCCGGTTCTGGGCCTCCCCCCACCACTATGAAGTATTAATTGCTTTTTTTTGTTGTTTAGTAACATCAAAGCGATGTGACCTTGAAGGGTCTGGTGCATGGATCGTTCAGAATTTTTTTCATATGAGATTTTGTGTGTGTGTGCGCGTGTGACATAGTGACGTAATTACATTTGATTGGTGTGTGTGTGTCTCTAGTGGGTAGCAAAGTAGGATGAACTGAAGAGAGTTGAATAACGTGCATTTGTATAGATAATATTGTAGAATCTTGTGAAGTATTAATCTGAAAATTATCAACTTGAGCTGTGCCAAGGTATGGTTAGGGCGACTTGGATAAATATAACAATTGACAGAAATTCTCCATATTATAGCAAAATTTGACCTAACATTTTCGCTTTGAAACCTCATTGAACTATAGAGGCCCGCGTCGGACTGCAAAGTTAAAGGTTATAAAATAATTAGAGATAATTAATGAGAAGAGTTCATTGCATGTATTCGAATGATTCAACATGAAACAAATCAATAAAGCACAAGTGATAAGAAATGAGAGTTTAGAGAGTGAATTCTTGTTGCTTGTAACTATACAATGGGATTTAAGATCTGAATCTTGTGCAATGTTATATTCATGATGACGAATAAAAGAACAGTTATTATTTAGGTCTATTTTATGTACGGAAAGCACTGAAGAGAGTGAAATTGAATTACAGAATACATATTCGGAAGAGAAATAAATATAGTAGGATTTGGAAAAATCTTGAGGTTTGGTTAGAATTTAGAAATTGTCGAAAGAGACAACTGCTTTGATGAGCCGATTTTCTATAGTTTGTGCCTGTATTTCTTTGTCCCGTATGTCAAAAACTTGTCGATTTTGATATTGCACGTAGCTTTTGCTTTCCGTTTCGACCTTCACAGCATATGACATCAGCGTAACTATAACTGAAAAGTAGGATGTGCCATCACTTTGACCTAAAATAAATTAATTCACCTGTCATTGCCAGATTTACCCGTCAAGTTTGGTTTGACTTTGAAATAAATGCAAGGTTATCATCTGCCCCAAAACAGATGCGTAGACTCAACACATAACATTTTACAAGAGAACAGACTGACATTTCTCACGCATATGCATGTCTAACATGAACTAGGTACCACATTCTTGATGATGATTCGAAATGCTACACTATATTTTCTCTTGAAATATAATTTCATTACAATTTGAAGCAACATAGTAGATGATATTGACGTAACTTCAACTGAAACGTGGGTATCGCCTCACTTTGGTCTCTTTTTTCCACACATTGGCAAAATCTGATGGTGAAGTTTGGTTTAACCTTGAAACTAAATATTAGGATTTTCTCGAGGGTCGAGTTTTCATGTATGCCGATGACTCAACATTGTGACGTCCACAGATCTAAATGAAATTGAAAATAAGATGAAACTAGTAATCAGTGAATTCGAATGTTGGTGTAGAAACAATCAATTGATAAATAATGGAAATAAAACAACATTTATCCAGTTCTCAAGTAAGTATCAGCACCCTTTCCAAATAAATCTAGGTTTAGAAATAACAGAATATACAAAATTCCTTGGAACACAACTTGACAATGAATTGCCTTTCAATAATCACATCGAATACGGAGAAACGACTTCCATCAGGGAAAAATAAACCATAATGAGTACAGAGGTTTGCTACTTTATGCTGGGGCAAAATGTATTAACAGCACAGAAGTGAAACAAATTTTCTCATATTCAAGAAAAAAGTTGAAGACTTTTTGGTAACAAGTTGTTTTTACTTCCTGATAGAGTATGAAAATAATATTTTTGTGTAACATGTGATGTTATTGATATAAGTGCTATAAGATAAAATATCTTTTGTAAAATGTGACGTGTCATATATACATGCATGTATCAAAAATGATGACTAAAATTTGACTTTGACTTCTCCGCCAATGTCATGCTAGATGGAGATTTGTAGACATGCAGTGTCAACACTTGACATTTTACAGGAGAACAGACTGATATTTCTCACACATATGCATGCCCTACATGAACTTCCGCATGCTTAAAAATGATGTAATAATTCAAAATGTCACACTACGTATTTCTTTTCGAAACATAATTTATTACAAATCTGAAGCCATATAGTATATGATACTGATATGATTTCCACTGAAATGCAGGTTTGTTCTCACTTTGCTCTGTTTCTCCCCCACCATGTTAAGATCTGACAGAGCAGCTTGGTTTGAGTTTGAAACTGAACGTGAGTTTACTCACTGCCCAGGTTATGCTAGACGGAGATTTGCGGAGTTTCCAAAAGAGATGCGTAGGGTCATGCAATTTTGCAGTAGAATAGATTGATATTTCTCACACATGCATATGCTTGCCTAACAAGAACTTTCACGTATTTCAATACAATCTGATCATTTGAAATTCAACACTATATTGCAATATCTGACGGTGGAGTGTGGTTTGACTGTGAAAATGAATACAAAGTTCATTCTTTGCGAAAATCATGCTAAACGGGGTTTGGAAGTTCTCCAAAACAATGTATACAGACACAACACACCATTTTACAGCGGAAAAGACATATTTTTCACATCTAAATATATTCTCGACATATCGCAATACACATGTTTCAATTTGAAATGAATTTACTATCTTCTTCTTAAAACCCAATATTATCCAAAATTCAAGCCAATATACCATATGACGTAAGCGTGTATTCAACTGGAAAGGAGGTATTTCCACACTTCAACCTGAAAACTGATTCCTCCCCTCCACCATTTCATGATCTGAACTTGAAATTGAATTTGATCTTAACTTGACTACGTGGTCATTTTCTGTCGATGTCGTGCTATACTGGTTTGTGAGTCCCCAAATATTACACAATGCACACATTTTTCGTACATACCCACGCATGCTTCACACCATGCATGCTTATGCTTATGTTATAGTATTTTTCTCGAAGAATTCATCTGGTTGAAGCTGCAATGATTCTGCAACCGTGTTAGGAATCACACGTTAAAAGGTAAGACCTCGTTAGTCCTTAGCTCGCACAAGTTTTTCAACTTCTGAGAGTTGTCGTTCGTATGGGGGCGATAGCTGATTAACGGAAAAACAGATTTTAAACAGAAACAGAACATTTACTTGCTGCATGATAAAGATACAGTGATGCAACTTGTCGCTATCGAATTGGGTACTGTAAGAGCGCGATAAACATTCTTACTGTTGTTCCTGTGAATATAGCGTTTCAGACTAATATATCATCATAGAAATTCATTTTTCTGATGTACTATGATTCCATAAGACATGTGTCTCAATAGCAGATTTTATTCGTATTCATATTTGGTCACATTACTTCTAACGTAAAATTTTTCCCGCTAGGTAGTGATGTTTCTAATTTACTGTTCGAGATATATTTTCTGGCGCCCCATTTCGGTCACTCAGTTATTGTTGAACCTGCCTCTACAATTTTGATAAATGTTTGCTGATGTGATGAAATATATCGCATCTATCTTGAGCCTCATAATAGATGAATACAAGGAGAACACAGTGAAGGATGGACTTGAAGAGTGTTATAAGGCTGCTAAACGAATAAAAAAAGATCTGAAAAATACTACTACTATGGGTGGGAAACAAAATCTACTAGCATTCTTGGTCAATATTACAATACTACGTAATCAGATGGAATTTGAGATGAAGAAAGGAGCAGGCCTGATTAGCCGGAAAGAGACAGCCTCTAATCGAGTACATTGGGATGATTCAGAATCGGCATTCAATTCGCGTATCCGGACTGAGATGATTAGTAATCTCAAGCATAAGAACCCTACCTCATTTTTGATCGACTGTAAGACCCTTTTTTTTGTGAAACTAATTCAAAATGCATTGAAAAAGGATGCATTTTCAAAGGTCAATATGACATTCGGTGGAGAATTTGAGGTTGTCAAAGGCGATCGAATCTTCAACGAATATAAGTATTCCTCAATATCTAACGCATCCATCCATAGTAACACTGATATGAATATGTGGTTTGAGGAACATGTTATGGAGCCAATCATGATAGAGTTGGAAGAGTTTCAGGAACGTGACAGAGGTTAGACATTGAAAGCAGTAGTGAATTTGGGGGTTACCGTAAACAAATTTGTGCCGCAGAGAGGTTCATCATACATTGAACTGCCTTCTCAAATCAAACGAAAAATCATGATAATGCCTGCTTCGCTTGAGCCATTGTTTCGGCGTTGTATCCAGTTCCCCATGGACAACATTCAGATCACATCCTATCTTATCCTGACTATTCAAAAGTTCTGAAGTTGTAAGGTATTCACTTTCCGATGACAATTATTCAGATAATCTCTCAGTCAATGTTTACACGTTGAAACTTTTTAAATCCAAGGATACTGTAATACCGCTAAGATTGAGCATAGCAAAAAATAAAAGCAAACATGTGAATCTACTTATGATTCAAGACATGTATTACGATGAAAGATGTGAAGATGCAATAAATGTCTATGATGTTACGTCACCAACCAGAAAACACTTTGTTTGGATAAAAGATCTATCTAGTTTGGTGAGTAATCAACTCGACAACCATAATAGAAAAAAATATTTTTGCCATAGGTGTTTTCACTGTTTTTCCACACAAGCTATGTTAGATAAACACCTTGAAGACTGCTAGAAGACAAAGGAATGCCTACCAACATCACCTATGAAGGGAAAATATATTTTGAGGTTAAAAATTTCAGTATATTGGTATCTGCACAAGATGGCAATAAATATCAAAGACACATTCCGACATCTATCGGAAATTATGTGAAACGCTCTTATGATGATACACTACTATCATTTATCGATCATTTCGTGATGAAAATTGTATGAAATGGTTTGTAGACGAGATAGGTCAGTTTGCTGAAGATGTTGCAACTATGTTCCAGTGTCCATTTGATGTAGATATATCAGCCAGCCAGGAAACATTTTTTCAGACAGCAACTCATTGTCATATATATGACAAACCATTCAATATATCAACAAAATAGTATGCGACCATAATCGTCTGATACTTAAAAATAATTAATCGCCGACCATCACACAATGAGTGCATTATAAACTATCAAGATGATCAAACAATTCCCACCGTGTTTCATAACTTATCAGGGTATGATGCACATTTTGTTCCTTCACTAAAAATATTTCTGGTAGCAAGATCCACTTCAGATTTTTTAACACATTCAAATTCATGAGTTTTCGCTGGATACGTTAGTACCATATCTATCAGATTTTCCGAATCTCATATCACAGTTCTCCAACCTCTCGAATGATGAAGAGTATATTTTGACAAAAAAGGGTGTAATGCCGTATGACTATATCGATTCTTTCAAAAAATGCAATGAAGATTGTTTACCTCCTATCGAAACCTTTTACAACAAATTGGAGGAAAAACCGTATCCTAGGAGATCTTACTCACGTGCCAAGCTGATATGGGCTACTTTTAATATGAACACATTGGGAAAATATACGAATCTGTATTTGAAGACGGATGTTATGCTTCTGGCTATGTTTTCGAGCAGTTCCGCTCAAGTTGTCATAAAACTTACGGTTTGGATCCTGCCCATTATTTCACTCTGCCTGGCTATACATGGGATGCTATGTTATTCAAAACGAAACAGCAACTTGAACTTCTCTCCGATGTAGATCAGTTGATGTTTTTCGAAAAGGAAACAAGAGGTGGACTGAGTCAAGTTTGCTCCAAGCGAAAAGTCACAGCTAATAACAAATATATAGGTGATAATTTTGATAAAACCAAAGCTGACTCATACCTAATGTATTTCGATGTTAATAATCAATATGGTTGGGCAATGTCTCAATATCTACCATACGGCTGGTTTGAGTGGATGGACACCAATATTGATATCACAACTGTGCCTGATGATGCCTCGGAAGGTTATATACTAGAAGTTGATATGAAGTATCCAAACAACCTTCACGATATGCATAAGGATTTACTGTTCTGCCCCGATCATGTGAATCCTAAGACAAAAAAATCTCGAACCGAAAGTACATCGGATGTGAAACAATTTAAATTGATGGCTACTCTACAGTCGAAGAAAAAGTATGTGAATCATTACAGAAATCTCAAGCAGGCCTTAGAACATGGTCTCATTTTGAACAAGATTCATAGTGTTCTGAAGCTCAAGCAGTCCACATGGTTGAAGCCCTACAATGGCTTGAACACACGTTTGCGAACTGCTGCCTCGAATGATTTTGAAAATAACCTATTCAAAATAATGAATAATGCCGTATTTGATATGTACTGCTATCTTCAAAACTCAATTTATGTCCCATATTTATATAAATATTTGTTTCAGGGAAAACTATGGAAAATCTGAGAAAGCACTCTGATGTTCGCCTTGTAACGAGTTGGGATGGGCGATATGGTGCCGAAGCAAGAATCTCCAAACCTCGGTTCAAGAGTTTGACTGACTTCGATGAAAACTTGACTGCCATTGAATTGGGAAAATCCAAAATATTCTTCAACAAACCTATATATGTTTAAATGGTAGTACTGGATTTGGCAAAGTTGACCACATATGATTTCCATTATGAGTACATGGCTCCTAGGTATAGAGAAACTTTTTGCGCAGTTTATACTGACACGGACATTTATTAAATTATGAATTATGATCCATATGAGATAATGAAAAATGATTGTCAACAGTATTTCGATACTAGCGATTATCAATCAGATATCATTTAAAATATTCCCCGAGCGACTAAGAAAGTGATTGAATTGAACAACGGAAAGCTTATGCTCGACTTTATTGGACTCAGATCCAAATTATACTCAACTAAAACTGCAACGTCAGAAGATCAAATCACTGATCTGAAAAAAAGATTGAAGCAGGAGAATTATGAGAATGATGAAATCAAACAAATTGTGGTCAATTTTGGAGTATCCAAGAAAGCGAAGGGCGTTAAACATAATGTTGTCAAAACAAAAATCGCTCTCGAAGATAACGTGGCCTGTTTGGAAAATTATACCGAAAAAGCAATCACACAAAAAAAATAATAAAATCCTATAAGCATAGGGTGTATTCAACAGAACAAACGAAGATTGCCCTGAATCCTAACGATGATAAACGCTATCTAATTCCTGAAACCTACCATACTCTTCCATAGGAACATTACCCAATTCAAAATCTATGAATATTGATTACTAACAAACAATATCAACTACAAATTATTCTCGTTTCACATGAACGATTCTATGTACGAGTGAAAATTACATATCACATTGAAAGTTTTTGTTAACATATTATCTTGTTGCTGATATACAGGTGTATTTTTGTGAGTTAAAGCAGAACTATTGGAAAAATGAACCCATCTGTCATTTATTCCAAATTGAACCACACACCTATTTTCTTTCGAGAGAGGTTTTATATAGGGCTATTGGCGTTGTTTTTTTTCCTCTAAGATCTAAAAATCGAACGCTCCGGCGGCTCTAACTCCAGGGTGGTGTGGAAAAGAGCAAAGAAACTGGTTTAACGATGAACTCACAACCTGATGATATCAACCCCTTGTCCTCATTTTTTAGGGTAATATTTCTTGGTCTCTTCCTTCGAAGGGCTCATAAGTATCTATTAAGTCGATGTATTTCCTGAAAATATCAAATTCAACTCTTCCATCATATGTTTTGTAAACAGACAACAATAAAAAATATTTATATATTGTGTAAGATCTTGTTCATTATATCATTTCGGTTTACATTTTGTAAGAAGTTGTTTTGAATCATTAGTTAACTTGAGTGTGTTTTTATTGATGTTTGAAATATTATTTTCAATAGAAACATTCTTTTTCTATGACATCCATCATCTTGTGGAATCAAACCATAACACAGAGGAAAGATCCATGTTGACTTCACGACGACAGATTGACATTACCAGAAACATAACCAAAATATCCAAAAAAATAGCCATTAAATCATCTTGTTTGAAAGCTGTTTGGAAAAATGTGTAACTGAAACTGGTTTTGATCTATTTCAGTTTAAAATCAATTCAAAAATATCTGTTAATTTTTTTTGAATACATGTTGATATAAATAGACGAAATCACACATAAAAATTCAGTTTTGACCAAATTGCAGTATATTTCATAGCAAAGCACTCCATTAATTATGAATCTCGATATTATAGAAAATGCCAAGTCGAACAAACATATTATTATCAGCATAAACCCTTTTCAATATTAGTCCTTATTGAGATTAAAATATTTCATAATTACCAATCAACCACATCTATCCTTCCACTATTCTAGACAAATATCTTCAATCTTCAGGCTGTCTCTTTCCGGCTTATCAGGCCTGCTCCTGATATATTATATTAGTCTGAAACACTATATTTACAGAAACAACAGTAAAAATGTTTATCGCGCTATTACAGTACCCAATTCGATAGCGACAAGTTGCATTACTGTATTTTTATCATGCAGCAAGTAAATGTTCTGTTTCTGTTTAAAATCTGTTTTTCCGTTAATCAGCTATCGCCCCCAACTCTCAGAAATTGAAAAATTTGTGCGAGCTAAGGACTAACGAGGTCTTACTTTTTAACGTGTGATTCCTAACACGGTTGCAGAATCATTGCAGCTTCAACCAGATGAATTATCTCGAGAAAAATACTATAACATAAGCATGAGCAAGCATGGTGTGAAGCATGCGTGGGTATGTACGAAAAATGTGTGCATTATGTAATATTTGGGGACTCACAGACCAGTATAGCAGGACATCGACAGAAAATGACCAAGTAGTCAAGTTTAAGATCAAACTCAACTTCAAGTTCAGATCATGAAATGGTGGAGGGGAGGAATCAGTTTTCAGGTTGAAGTGTGGAAATACCTCCTTTTCAGTTGAATACATGCTTACGTCATATGGTATATTGGCTTGAATCTTGGATAATATTGGGTTTTAAGAAGAAGATAGTAATACATTTCAAATTGAAACATGTGTATTGCGACATGTCGAGAATATATTTAGATGTGAAAAATATGTCTTTTTCGCTGTAAAATGGTGTGTTGTGTCTGTATACATTGTTTTGGAGAACTTCCAAACCCCGTTTAGCATGATTTTCGCAAAGAATGAACTTTGTATTCATTTTTACAGTCAAACCACACTCCACCGTCAGATACTGCAATATAGTGTTGAATTTCAAATGAATAGATTGTATTGCAATACGTGAAAGTTCTTGTTAGGCGAGCATATGCATGTGTGAGAAATATCAATCTATTCTACTGCAAAATGGCATGACCCTACGCATCCCTTTTGGAAACTCCGCAAATCTCCGTCTAACATAACCTGGGCAGTGAGTAAACTCACGTTCAGTTTCAAGCTCAAACCAAGCTGCTCTGTCAGATCTTGACAGTGGAAATCATATCAGTATCATCTACTATATGGCTTCAGATTTGTAATAAATTATGTTTCGAAAAGAAATACGTAGTGTGACATTTTGAATTATTACATCATTTTTAAGCATGCGGAAGTTCATGTAGGGCATGCATATGTGTGAGAAATATCAGTCTGTTCTCCTGTAAAATGTCAAGTGTTGACACTCCATGTCTACAAATCTCCATCTAGCATGACATTGGCGGAGAAGTCAAAGTCAAATTTTAGTCATCATTTTTGATACATGCATGTATATATGACACGTCACATTTTACAAAAGATATTTTATCTTATAGCACTTATATCAATAACATCACATGTTACACAAAAATATTATTTTCATACTCTATCAGGAAGTAAAAACAACTTGTTACCAAAAAGTCTTCAACTTTTTTCTTGAATATGAGAAAATTTGTTTCACTTCTGTGCTGTTAATACATTTTGCCCCAGCATAAAGTGGCAAACCTCTGTACTCATTATGGTTTATTTTTCTCTGATGGAAGTCGTTTCTCCGTCTCGTTTAATGACAGTGAATTTCCTAATTTCTTGTTAGCAAATGGGAATGTACATGAACGTAGCTTTTGTAAAGATATATGCATGGTAATGTGAAAAATGTTTTGTCTTGGAATGTTTTCTTACAAGATTCTCTGTATTTAAGATCAAAAATCAGTCTAATGAAGCGTTTTTGCCTTATGAAGATTCTATTTATTTCTGATGAGTATCCCCAAATGGTAATATTTATATTATGCTCAGAATACACTAGACCATAGTATATATCCAACAGATTATGTCTCAAAAAATTTAATTTCATTGTTAGGAAGGCAAAATACGTTTGTCAGAGAAGTGCACAAGTATTCGATGTGATTATTGAAAGACAATTCATTGTCAAGTTGTGTTCCAAGGAATTTTGTATATTCTGTTATTTCTAAACCTAGATTCATTTGGAAAGGGCGCTGATACTTACTTGAAAACTGGATAGATGTTGTTTTATTTCCATTATTTATTAATTGAATGTTTCTACACCAACATTCGAATTCATTGATTACTAGTTTCATTTTATTTTCAATTTCATTTAGATCTGTGGACGTCACAATGTTGAGTCATCGGCATACATGAAAACTCGACCCTCGAGAAAATCCTAATATTTAGTTTCAAGGTTAAACTAAATTTCACCATCAGATTTTGCCAATGTGTGGAAAAAAGAGACCAAAGTGAGGCGATACCCACGTTTCAGTTGAAGTTACGTCAATATCATCTACTATGTTGCTTCAAATTGTAATGAAATTATATTTCAAGAAAAAATATAGTGTAGCATTTTGAATCATCATTAAGTATGTGATACCTAGTTCATGTTAGACATGCATATCCGTGAGAAATGTCAGTCTGTTCTCCTGTAAAATGTTATGTGATGAGTCTATGCATCTGTTTTGGGGCAGATAATAACCTTGCATTCATTTCAAAGTCAAACCAAACTTGACGGGTAAATCTGGCAATGACAGGTGAATTAATTTATTTTCGATCAAAGTGATGGCACATCCTACTTTTCAGTTATAGTTACGCTGATGTCATATGCTGTGAAGGTCGAAACGGAAAGCAAAAGCTACGTGCAATATCAAAATCGACAAGTTTTTGACATACGGGACCAAGAAATACAGGCACAAACTATAGAAAATCGGCTCATCAAAGCAGTTGTCTCTTTCGACAATTTCTAAATTCTAACCAAACCTCAAGATTTTTCCAAATCCTACTATATTTATTTCTCTTCCGAATATGTATTCTGTAATTCAATTTCACTCTCTTCAGTGCTTTCCGTACATAAAATAGACCTAAATAATAACTGTTATTTTATTCGTCATCATGAATATAACATTGCACAAGATTCAGATCTTAAATCCCATTGTATAGTTACAAGCAACAAGAATTCACTCTCTGAACTCTCATTTCTTATCACTTGTGCTTTATTGGTTTGTTTCATGTTGAATCATTCGAATACATGCAATGAACTCTTCTCATTACTTATCTCTAATTATTTTATAACCTTTAACTTTGCAGTCCGACGCGAGCCTCAATAGTTCAATGAGGTTTCAAAGCGAAAATGTGAGGTCAAATTTTGCTATAATAGGGAGAATTTCTGTCAATTGTTATATTTATCCAAGTCGCCCTAACCATACCTTGGCACAGCTCAAGTTGATAATTTTCAGATTAATACTTCACGAGATTCTACAATATTATCTATACAAATGCACGTTATTTAACTCTCTTCAGTTCATCCTACTTTGCTACCCACTAGAGATGCCTGACGTCACAGTCAAGCCCACCTCCCAACTGGATGCGATAACAGATGTCGATACGGACAGGCAGTGGTCGTTGCGCTCTCGGAGAGGGCAGACGTTAGCACAGTCCTCGGCCGTCTGCGTGTCACCATCGATAGCGAGGCTAGAGAGATGCGTTACGTCACAACCTTCATAGCATCGAGAGAGGTGAGGGCACACCGATGAATACGCATTACTCAGCCGCACGTCGTGGAGTGAACATCTCGCTCTCTTACCGTTGAACGGCTGATGCTGAAGATCCTTCGAAGATCCTTCATTACTTGAAGGATCTTCGAAGTATGCAGACGTCTGTTTGTACATAGACAAGTAAATGATGAAACCCTGTTCCGTGCATTCTCACACACACACACACACACACACACACACACACACACACACACACACACACACACACACACACACACACACCAATCAAATGTAATTACGTCACTCTGTCACACGCACACACACAAAATCTCATATGAAAAAAATTCTGAACGATCCATGCACCAGACCCTTCAAGGTCACATCGCCTTGATGTGACAACAAAAAAAGCAAATAATACGTCATAGTGGTGGGGGGAGGCCCAGAACCGGCTGTAATCTGTGATTTACACATACCACCTATGCACCAAACGTATTTTTCAAGGTCATATACACCATACATATTTTTCAAGGTGATGCTGTGACGTCACACCACTACTAACTTGGTGGGCTCGCACCGATGGAACATTCATTACTTGAAGGATCTTCGAAGTATGCAGACGTATGTTTGTACATAGACAAGCACATGATGAAACCCTGTACCGTGCATTCACACACACACACACACACCGATCAAATGTAATGACGTCACTATGTCACACAAAATCTCATATGGAAAAAATTCTGA
Organism: Leptinotarsa decemlineata; assembly: GCF_025532065.1. Classification (NCBI taxonomy): domain Eukaryota; kingdom Metazoa; phylum Arthropoda; class Insecta; order Coleoptera; family Chrysomelidae; genus Leptinotarsa; species Leptinotarsa decemlineata. The sequence continues at coordinate 5,853,734 of NW_027412694.1, read as the reverse complement.
ACGATCCATGCACCAGACTCTTCAAGGTCACATCGCTTTGATGTTACTAAACAACAAAAAAAAAGCAATTAATACGTCATAGTGGTGCGGGGAGGCCCAGAACCGGCTGTAATCTGTGATGTACACATACCACCTATGCACCATACGTATTTTTCAAGGTCATATACACCATACATATTTTTCGAAGTGGCATGCACCAGACATATTTTTCAAGGTCTCATGAGTCGGTCTAGGTCATCTACCTCACGTGACGTCATAGTGGTGGGGGAGGCTTAAAACCGGCTCAAATCTCCTATTTCCGAAGTTAGATCGCAATTTCAGCCAGCAAATTTCAATGAGAAATTGTTGGAAGAAATCAAACAAAGAACTCAAGGATCTCGAGAAAATATTGGAATGTACATCGCGGTAATGACGAATATGTTTAATAGACTCACAGTAACAGTTAGCGAGTCCGTTCAATTAAAGATTTTGCTACAAAATATTTCGCCCTCTTATCAAAGTCAACTAGGTCTTGTGAAAATCGACTCTGTTAATCAATTACTGGAAATTGGTAGACAATTAGAAGCGCGTAAAGAATCTATTGAATCGTTCGCGCCTCCACCTAGCAATCGGAAAAATTTAATGGAACCGGATCTTGCTTACGTTTATGCTAATTTGGAAATCCCATCTACTTTCCGGGACGAGTGTAACGTTCTGTCGTGAAACAAAACTGTTTTGCTTTGTTTCCCGAGCCTCAGTGCGAGCTCCGCACACTCTGAGGAAAAATGGAAATTGGAACCTATGTTTTTATGATATTTCAGCTTAGTATGAAAACTCAGCATTGTAATATCATCTCCTAAGTGTTAGAAAATCTTTTGCAAGATTAATAGCATTTGTTTATTTTACATAGCGAAACCGGTCAGTTTCAGGAAAAGGCCGTTTTCACTCAGTTAGATAGGGAAATCATGTTTTCTTCTAAGAGACATCGATAGAACTTTTAACTAGCTTTCGATTGATACCAGAACGATTTCTGTAGCGTGACTGGTTCAGATTTTATGTAGATTTTTGTCGGATTTGGAATTATAAGCATCGGAGAAATCATTTTTCGATAGCTTCGACCAAATCGTACACTTTATACTTTCAAATGCATTTTACAGCCAGAAGGAATAGAGATATCGATAAAATTTCATCAGTATTTTCGTTTCGGATTGTTGAATACTATCCGAATATGAAGTTGAAATTTTTCGGGGAAAAAGTTGAAAAATCGCAAATTTCCGTTAAACTTTCCGTTAGACAGGTCTTTGTTCGCAACGGTTTCGCTCCAGGGCAAAAACACGCCACCGGCTAGCCGGCGTCTGATTGGCTGGAGGGCATGGCGTGATTATTGATTTTCTAGTCGATCGAAATGGATGTGATTTTTTGAGCGATGTGATTGGCCGATCAGAGCTCGTCCACAAATGTATAAATATGCAAGGTTTTACATTCTTCGTTCAGATACTTTTCAGATTGAGAACACGTTATATTGATATTTGGAAAGCCTTCTATTTTACGATATTTGACTGGCGATTGAGAGAGATTTCTTGGCGAGCATTTGAAAGTGTTATACGACAGTGGATTATTGGATATTCTTCTGGGATAATTCAAAGGATTCATTGATATTTGTTAGTTCTTATTAGAACTGAAAGAATTCATGGTTTTCTAGTTCTTTTTACAACTAAAGGAATTCGCTAATAATTTTTTCCGATTTTTAGATGACTTTTGTCAAAAGAATTCGTTTATTTTCTCTGGATCTTTTCAGACCCAAATAGAGAAAAACTTCTACGATTTTTAGGTGGTTTAGATAAATGAATCCGTAGTCTCTGGTTTTTTTCAGAACTATTTAGAGACACTTGAGGATTGGATTCGAAAGTCAATTTGACCTAGATCCGGAGTTCGAGGAAAGTCAATTGGACTTAGATCCGGACATCGAGGATTTTTCTTGGAGGATTTTTCTGATTGCGTAGGATTTTCAAAAGAATTCGATCTCTGGTCCTTCTCAGGACTCACTAGAGATAATTTCGAGTAGGGATTTACAGGAGGATTTTTTCTAGAAGTCGTTTCAGAGGTTTCCTTCGTGTACCGTCGCAGTGTTGGACTTGACTGGAGCAGACTTGGAGTAGCAGTGTCCCTGAGTCAAGTGGGCTCAGATCAGGGCGGATTGCTGGTCGGATTTTTTTTCTTTTCAGCGTTGCGGTTCCTTGCGGCACGCCAGGGGAAGCAGTCCAAAATCCTACAAAGGAAAAGTAGGTCTCCACTAAAGTTGCCCACTCTCAGGTACTAAGGCTAACCTAGCGGTGATAACTGGCCTGGTATATAGAGATTAAAGCGGGGGAGTCAAGCCATCATTAGACTAGCCTCTGGGCTGTCGACTCAACGTTACCGTTGGGACCCTCCAGGACTACGAAACCTCTTATCCACATTTCCTGCGGACGGCCCTCATCCTAGGGTGCAGTTCAACAGTTAGGCTCCGTGATCCTTACTCATTAGCTCAGTTCACTCTGTAGGTCTTGGTTAGGGAATTAGTTTCGCGATCCAAGAGTGAACTTAAAGTCTTAGCTTTCCGTGAATCCTCCCCTCTGCCTATCTCCAAGTCAGAGTCTTTGTAGGGAACTTTTTACAACACGAAAATGCAGACTAGGGCAAAACAAGCGCGAGCGCAACTCACAAGTGTTACGAAGGTGCAAAAACGCGAGGTCACACCCTTCGACCAAGTAGTCCTTAATTCAGACACCTTTAATCGCTTGAGTGCGATTTCTACAGAACAACAGCAGAACCCCCAGGAATCTGTGTTCACAGGAGACAGTATTCCAAGAACTCCCGCAGAGACGGCTAGTCTGAGGCTGTCTTCTGCAAGACGTCTCAGTTTTACTCAAGAGGACATTAGTCCTTCTCCCGTGGTTGCAACGCAACAAAACCCTGGCACCTTCGCCACATCTGTGAGTCGAGTAGATAGAAGAAGCGAAATGTCACAAGGGATTCAATCCCCAAATCGCGGTAATACTCCGGCGTATCAAAATATCTAAAGCGGATTAGGGACTCTAAAACACCGAAAACGCCACAGACACATAACCTGTTCGAGGAGAACGAAGAGGACAGCATACAGGTGATACCCAGTTTAAATACTGGACGCCACCTACAAGAGGCTGAAATTAGACCTAGAAAAGTACACCTCAGTTAGAGCGTAGCACTGAAAGACAGATAGATGTCGAACGTTATATGCCGAGATTGGCCACGACGGAATGTCGGGAGACGACAACGTTACCTCCTATGATGAGATCTGTGACTGTACATATGCCGAGATGGCAAAGTCAGGAAGCGTTGCCCACTTATATGGAAACGCAACGCGTTAAAGCACACAGGGTGTACAGCCATCCTGTGTTTCACACATACGAATATACGCAACCATTGTCGACTTCGAATAAGAGCAGTTGCTCGAGAAGACGCGGACAGGAAGTCCAGAACCCGAACGAAGGAATGGAAGGCAGATCTGATCGATTAGACTTAGGTCTGGATCGCCGGCGGGCGGTAAACGCAGAAATGGAGTTTGGATTTAGTCTAGAGGACTTAAATCTGGGTCGCCGGCGGGCGTTAAACGTAGAAGGAAGACATGGTACGGAAAACGAAGAGGTCGTTCAACGCCAGGCGTTGCGGTACCTACCCGCAAAGACCCTTAGTGGTCTTGTAGGAAGTGAGAAGCGGAGCGCGTGCACGCTTCCAACCCAAAAGCATACCCTGAAAGAGGACAGTTCATGCCGTCCTAGTTTGTTGGAATTGTAAGTCGTCAGGACATAGAGCTAGGGATTGTAAATCGGGTGAAAAAAGTAAATACTATTTTCGATGTGGTACTCCTAACCATACTGTTCGTACTTGTCATAAGTGTAAAATCTCGGAAACGGCCGAGGGGGTCGGTAAACGAAGTAATGCGATCTCCTCTTTACAGACGGTCACCAGATCTCACAGTACTCCTTTAGAATTTGAAAAATGCGCAATCTAAGATTACATTTTATTAGACGTTCGAAATGATGAGCGGCCATATCTCAATGTGTCTATCTTAGGTGTTGATATATTAGGTCTTTTAGATTCAGGTGCATCCCATACTATAATAGGGGGTTCTGGATGAGACATATTGAGTAGACTCAGTTTGTCTTTAGATATAAATAACGTAGTGTCACGTACTGTCGCGAATGGTAATGAATGTTTGAGTTTAGGAACCGTATATTTACCAATTAGGGTAGAAAATAAAATTGAATTGATTAAAGCTTTAGTTATACCGTTATTGCCTCACAAATTGATTTTAGGTATCGATTTTTGGAAACAAATAGGGTTAATTCCAAATTTACGTCGAGGTGAGTGGGTTTTTAGCGATAAAAGGAGGTTGAGGTAAATTCGGTTGCTCTAAATTCTCGCAGTGCTTTATCCAGTGGGGAGTCGAAAGTTTTAAATGAATTCATCGAGAAAGTGTTCTTGGAAATGGGTGACAAACTCGGGTGTACTAGTTTAATCCAACATAAAATCCGTACTAATGCCTCTCCGTTGAAACATCGATATTATCCCGTTTCGCCTTACATGCAAGCACATATTGATCGGGAATTGAAAAAGTTATTAGATGAAAATATTGTCGAACCATCTGTTAGTCCGTGGGCTTCTCCGGTACTTCTCGTCAAAAAGAAGGATAACAGCTATCGTTTTTGTGTTGACTATCGAAAATTAAATCAAGTTACCGAAAAAGATGCATATCCGCTACCGTACATTTCCACTACCTTGGACAAATTAAGAGATGCTCGATATCTATCTTCATTAGATATCAATTCTGCCTATTTTCAAGTTCCTCTTACTGAAGCCTCTAAGCCATTGACTTCTTTCACTGTTCCGAATCGTGGTTTGTATCAATTCCGCAGACTTCCCATTGGGCTAGCCAATTCTCCCGCTACTTTTCAAAGGTTGATAGACCGAGTTTTAGGTCCAGATCTCGAACCACATTGTTTTGTATATCTAGACGATATTATCATTATTACTCAAACCTTCGAAAAACATGGAAATTCTAAGAGAAGTATTTGTTCGTTTGAAAAAAGCGAAGTTGACCGTAGCTAAAGAAAAATGTCACTTTTGTAGACCTGAACTTTTATATCTTGGTTACGTTATCGACTCAAATGGTTTACGGGTAGACGCCGAGAAAGTTAAAGCCATAATTGATCTGCCAGTCCCAAAAAGTGTTTTAGAAGTCCGCCGTGTTCTGGGATTAGCCTCCTGGTATAGCGTTTTGTGCCCAATTTTTCTACCTTAGTCGCCCCTATCTCATCTTTATTGAAAAAGAACAAATCTTTTGTGTGGTCTGATGACTGCGGTTGTGCATTTCAAAAACTCAAAGAACATTTGATCAGTGCTCCAATTCTATCAGGCCCAGATTTCAGTTTACCATTCATTATTCAAACAGATGAATCCGGATTTGGTCTTGGAGCCGTTTTAAGTCAACTGAACCCAGATGGTGAAAAGGCTATTTGTTACCTGTCGCGATCATTAACTCGTCTTGAAAGAACATATACCACCACAGAGCGAGAATGTTTGGCAGTTCTTTGGGCCATCGAAAAATTAAGGCCATATGTGGAAGGTTCTAGATTCACTGTCATTACGGACCATAGTAGCTTGGTTTGGTTAAACAGGCTTCAAATTCCTTCAGGTAGACTTGCTCGATGGGCCATAAAGATGCAACAATATGACTATGAAATAATTCATAGGAAAGGTAAAGAAAATATAGTACCAGATACGTTATCTCGTGCTGTTCCTGTGCTGGATATTCTCTCCACTGACCCTGCACTAAATGTGAATTCTAATTCTGAAATATAATATAATAATAATAATAATAATCGTCTTTATTGTTACCCAGCTGTAGTTACATACAAATATTTAAATAAATTAGAGAGCTAGTTGCTGACATAACAAAAGGCGAAGTTCAATTTAGTTAGCACAAGTGCTACTGAGTTGTTCTTCCACTCAACCTCAAAAAGATTCTACCTAAGCTGAAACAAAAAAAAGTAATACATGAAATAAAAAAAAAGATGGGATTGTTCCAATATCTATTTGGATGCTGGAGAGGACGTCCATTACTAAGACTTATTCTGGTCTCATAATGATGAAAAGTGTATAGGGTTGGGCAGTTTAAAGTTGGCTTTCGAACAGAAGTAGTTTGAATCTTTTCCGTAAAACAGAAAGTTCTGAATTTCTTATTTCTTTTGGTAACAGGTTGATCACTTGGCAAATATTATTGCTAAAAGATCGCTTGAAAAATTCAGTTTTGAAACTAGGTGGGGTAAGAGTACCCTTGAATCTGATGTTCAGATTGTGAACATCAGTACGAAAAGTGATTTTTCTGAACAGATAAGGCGGTGTTTTGGTTTGTATAATTTTGTTATATAAATTAGCAGCATTCAATATCCGTCTATTTTCCATTGTGATCCACCCCGTATCCCGTAACTTATGGGATATTCTTTGATATTTCCTAATTCTGTGAATGAACCGTAGACACGAGTTTTGTACTTTCTGTATTTTCTGAGCATACTGTTTGGTTAAACATGGCCCATATAAAGTATCCGAGTAGTTGAAGCGCGATAAAACCAGTGCATCACGGTGAGTTGTTTTCGTCTGCTTCGTGAGTATGTGTCTGTGTCCATAAACAAGTTTCAACGAAGAATATGCCATTTGTATTTGTTTGTTTATATGTTTCTCAAACCGCAAGTCAGAGTCGATTATAACTCCAAGATTTTTACATTCATTTGTGGGTTGTAAAGGAACATTATCAATCGTGATTGTTAGAGATTCACTTGTTTTCTGACGATTCATTTTTGAACCGAAAAGTATGATATTCGATTTAGTGGCATTTAGTAGTAAACAGTGCTCTCTTGCCAACTCAACAAATGACTCGAGATCATTGTTGATAAGCGTACATGCGTACAGTGTTCTAGACTACGCAACATGTTTGATGAATAAATTGTAAACAATAGTGGACCCAATATTGAACCCTGTGGCACACCTGACTTAAGTTTTAGATAGTTTGAATAGATTCCACCCTGGCACACTTTTTGTTACCTGTTTTTGATGTAACATTCAAGAAGTCTGATAGCACTACCCGATAATCCCATATAGTTTAAAATGGCGAGAAGTAGATCATAGTTTAAAGTGTCAAAAGCTCGACTAAAATCAAGAAGCACAAGTACAGAACAAAGACCCTCATCTGTAGCCCTAATAATGTCGTCCACGATGTGCAGCAGAGCAGTGGCGCAGCTATGACCTTTGCGAAACCCAGATTGTACTTCCGGAAGTAGAGAAAACCGAGAGAGATGATTTCTCAGCTGCTCTTCAACTGCTCGTTCAAAAATTTTTGATAAAGTGGGTAAGACACTAATTGCACGCAGATCCTTATATTCGGTTGGATTAGTTTTTTTGGGCAATACTCTCACCACTGCTCTCCCCCATATCGCTGGAAATACAATATGGGTTAAACAAAAATTCACTATATGGGTGATATATTGCACAATATGGGGACAACACATTTTAATTAATTTAATGTTTATATCATCACAACCTTTAGCATTCGATTTTATGTTACATATAATTTTATTTACGGATAATTCATTTATTTCCTGGAAAGCAAAATTCGGTTCTACTCGATGGTTTTCCTTGTAAAAAGTTATTAGATTTTGAGCTGGCTGCATGTTAGGTATAGAATTAATGAAAAAGTTATTTACATCATTTGGGTTATTCAAATAATCTGGAATTTCATTGCATTTTTCAGATAAGATTCCATTTGATTTTAGTGTTTTCCACATTTCTTTATTATTTTTAGTGTTCTCTAACTGACAACATAAATATGCTTTTTTTTCTCTCTGAATAGCCTTATTTACGTAGTTCTTGATGTTCTATTTCTTTTCAATGCTCTCAGTGCTTTGTCCTTAGTAGATATCATCTGCCTCATGTTAAACGTTAGCCAGGGTGCTTTAGGTTTGGTGACTCTAGAAGTAGTAATGGGAGCATGCCGATCAAATAAATTATGAAGGATATTTATCAACAAAGAAATTTTTTCATCAATGCTTTCTTGATCGTAAATCTGGAAGAATAGCATATTATATAAGTCTCTCTGAAAAAGATTTTCATTAAAATTTTTAAAATTCCTGTATGTACACATTTTTTCAGTCCGCTCCTTCGGATATCGTGGATGAATGGTATAAAAATCTCATAAGTAAAGTTATCAAGTCACCCCACAAATTTCCATCATGGCGTGTTACGCAAAACCATCTGTATAAGCGTTACTCCCTTACATCCCGCGTTAGCTCAGGAAGAAGATTAATGGAGGGAGGTCGTACCTAAACCTCAACGTCGTCCTTTGATAGCAAAAATTCAAGTCGAACTATGTCATGTAGGTGTTTACAAAACTTTTAATAAGCTATCAAAAAATTATTATTGGCCAAAAATGCGCGCCGATGTAGCTGCTTTTATACGACGTTGTCGCACTTGTTATGCAGTCAAGCCAAAGCAAAAAGCGCCTGCTGGTTTGATGTTAAGCTCTCAGTTAGGTATTTCGTGTTCCTTTGAACTGATAAGTGCCGATTTAATTGGTCCGTTACCACGTTCCAAATCAGGTTTTCAATATATTTTTGTAGTTGCTTGTTGCTTCAGTAAATTTCCTCTTCTTTTTCCGTTGCGTAAAGCCACTGCATCTGAAGTTATAAAAATTATGGAAAATTAAGTCTTTATGGTTTTCGGTTGCCCCAACTCAATTATTGTCGATGATGGGGTGCAATTTCGTTCGAAAGAATTTACGAAGCTCATGACTAACTTTAGAGCTAATATTAAGTATACTGCCTTGTATCATCCGCAAGCCAACCCCTGCGAACGAATAAATAGGGTCATTAAAACTATGATTCGATCTTATGTAGCAGATAATCATAGAGATTGGGATAAGCATTTACCTCAGGTAGGGTGTGCTCTCCGAACATCTCGACATGAAGTTACAGGGTACTCTTTATTGTTTATGGTAGGGAACTTCAAACAAAAGTGCAAAAATCAAACCTACTGAAGGAATCCATTTTGATCGTTCCTCTCTCAATCTTGAACGACAACAGGCTTTTGCAAAAGTTTTCGACGATGTTCAAAAACGCATGTTGAAGGCCTACGAACATAATAAATCGATGTATGATTTACGTAGACGAGACATTCAATTTATTATTAACCAACCTGTCTGGCGTCGAAATCATATAGGTACTTTCCGATAAAGGTAAATATTTTGCTGCGAAGTTAGCTCAAGAATTTGTAGGTCCATTTATAGTCTCTAAAGTGGTTTCCCCTTGTACTTACGAATTGGAAGATGAGTATGGTCGTCACCGAGGTACCTGGCATTATAAGGATCTGGTCGGCAGTCCTCCAAATTCTTAGGATCCCAAAAGATTTTGGGAAAATCTTTTAAAGTGGGGGGATAATTTGTAACGGTTCAAAATCCATTTAATTTTTTAATTCGGTTTCAGTTTTACTCTTTTTTAGGTATTCATTCAACGCAGTTATTTTTCCATAATTGTCTGTATCGTTGGCTTAGGAATCGCAGCCACAATTCATTTAACTCGGATGTTAAATGGGTTGCATATTCTTGGTGGACGTTTGCCATATTCATAAAGGATCACGGGTTGCCGAAGTACAATATATTTATTAGTTCTCGGCATGGAGAAAAAAAACTTTTTTTTCTACATGAGATAAAAATTAAACTAGTCGGATTTTGCGAAGTAGCAGTGCTGATGTGTAGGAATTTTTCTGTCGTGTTCCAAATTAAAAAAAAATCTCACAAAATTGTGGATTATTGCACTTCTACTTTCAAGCGACTAATTGCCTATCGTTTCGTCATTTTGTTGTGACCTCAGCGAATAGTTTGCTCTTCGTTACGAAGGATTTATGTAAGCCGATAACAACATCATCAATCTCTACTACCCTCAACCAACCAAAGAGGGTTTTAGTTCTATTCTTAGTCTTAGTCTTCGTCCTGGTCCTGGTACCCATGACCCCAGGTTTTACCGTGACCATTCAGTGATCGTCCGATTATTGGGTTTCAATTGGGATCCCAAACGATTATTTCTACAATATTCCATAACCGGCCGTTCCATATCTGAGACCGCCTGGAGAAATTGCAACCCACTTGCGAATTATTTGAACGTTCGAGTTCCGTAACGACGATTCCGAGTTGGAGGGCTGTGACTGCTATTTCGTGTGCCGTTGGACAGTGGAACCATCCTCGTCATCAAATTATTCAGATAAGCTGCATGATTTTATTAGTTTTCTCTTTCCGCTGGAAGGCAAATATTTAGTATATATTTAAAATATCAGAAGTGTACACTCAACGTGATCACGTAGAGGTAACAACAATTGATAAAATTTGAGTTATTTATGTCAAAATAAGATCCTAAAGAAAAGTGTTTGGGGACTAGTAATATAATCTTGTTCATTTTTGTTCCATGAAATTGGTTTATACTTATTTCGTAAAATTTAAAGATACAAATAATAGGAAAAGATCCGAGGCTCTTTGCAGTTGTTATTTAACTTATGTTGGCTCTGGGGAACAGAACCATATCTAGTTAATGGGAGTCTCCCAACTTAGACTCGCTCATTTTTTTTGAAGTTGATGGCGCCCTATATATATTTTTATTTTTTTTTCTTTATCCGGTATAGAGAGTGTTTGAGTTCAACCCACCCTATACCCGACTGAGTTCTTAAGTTCATAAGTTCTTTTTTATTTTTGTTTTGTTTTTTTGGCACGTGGCACTTCGGGAAAAGAAACTCTATGAGAATTCTTTGCGCAAATTTTCTCTGCTTCTTCGAATTCGTTAGTTGTTAGTACTTCTGATATTCCAGTTTTCTTCCAGTTATTGACGAATCTTAAACACCAAGCTGTTGCTCGAATGAATCTTAGCCATTTCGAAAATCTATTTATGCCTGGAAGAATATTTTCGTACGTTTGTATGACTAAGCATCTATTTACATATTTCATCTCTTTCATGAGATTTTCATCTTCATCTTTTGTCATTTTTGAATTTTCAGTCGGCCAAAAAACTTCAGGTTGTTCAAAAAATGTGGGATCATATAGCCAATCATCACATATTATGGTTTCTTGGGATGATCTGATAGCATAATCTGCTATATTTTGTCGGTTGGATACCCATCGCCAATCTTCAGTTCTGCTTCTCTCCTGAATTTCACCTATGCGAAGAGCTACAAATTGTTTGAAAGATCTTCCATCTGCTCTTATCCATCCCAGAAAACATTTAGAGTCTGTCCAAAAATACATTCTATTGATGGTTATTTCCAGTTCTAATTTAATTGTCTCTGCCAGTCTGCTCCCCATAACTGCGGTTTGCAATTCTAACCTCGGAATTGAAAGCTGCTTCAGAGGTGAAACTCTCGTTTTCGCAGCAATTATGCAAGTCTTCATTTTGTCCTCGTTCAATACACGAAGATAACATACTGTGGCAAATACCTCCTCACTGCTATCACAAAAGGTGTGGAGTTCAATTCTATCTGCTCTGGGGATCAGAAAGCTGTAACATCTTGGTATTTTGTAGTCCTCAGATCTTTCAGCCATCTTTGCCAAGGCTTGATAAATTCTTCCGGTAAAAAACTATCCCAGGAGATTCTAGAACGCCACATCTTCTGCATCAATATTTTAACTCGTATAGTAAATGTTGATATTGAGCCAAGTGGATCGAACACGGACATAATGCACTTGATAACTTTCATTTTGGTCGGCTTTTCATCATGAACATGTCCGATATCCAATTTGAAAGAAAAATAGTCATCATCGGTATTCCACCAAAGTCCCAAAACACGATGGAATGAAGTTTCACAAATGATCCTTGAATGGGCCAATGCAGCATCAGATTTAAGTCTCTCTCGTATAATCTGAGAGTTTGTCATCCAATTAACTACTTCGAAGCCTCTTTTCTTCTGTACTTTGCATACTTTTGAGATAGTATGAAGTGCTTCCTGTTCCGTATCATTGGAATCCAAGTAATCGTCTACATAAAATTTGTTTATGATTGAGTTCTGAATTTCGGGATCAGAACCAAATTTTTCAGCATTGATGTTCTTCACAAACTGGGCACATACGGGAGAGCAGGTTGCACCAAACGTCATCACCGTCATTTCATATTCATCTGGATCTTTTTCACTTTCTGAGTTTCGCCATAGGAATCTCTGGGGCTTTCGATCTTGTTCACGAATTTGAATCTGATGAAACATTTCTCTGACGTCACCACAAAATCCATATCGTCGTTGGCGAAATTTCCATAATATAGTAACCAGATATTTCAATAGATCTAGTCCAGGTATAAGTTTTCTATTCAAGCTTACTCCTCTTGACGTGGCGGCTGCATCGAATACCAGGCGTATTTTATTGGGCTTATTCGGATTATTCACAGCAAATTGTGGTAAGTACCAAAGACGTGGATTGTTTGTGAGAATTTCTTCCTGTTTCAGCTCTCTAACATATCACTTTTCTATGTAACTATTGATTTTCCATCAACTGTCTCTTCTGGAACGTTCCTGTTTCAACTTGATTACTTATACATGTCTTAAGACATTAGTGATAGTTTCACAGAGAAATTGTACATCTTTGTTATTATTGGAGTTATTAGTTTCCGGAACAATAAGAGTGTCTGTTTGATCTAATACATCTGGAATGTCATTTATCGAATTCACTACTTCCTCGTTTTTTGATATTTCACTCAGGTTTGTTCGTGAATCTTCATGAAGGTTGGTTCCATCAAAAATTTAACTCTGCATTTTGAAGGGGTCTTCTTGCATTTTTAGAAGCCGTAAATTGTTCTCTATATTCCATTTTTTCACTTCTAACTCATACTCGATTCGTCTGATCTCTTGTTGTAATTCTTGTCCTCGTTTTTTCATTTCAATTGAATTTCTCTTTCTGTCTTAACTTGCAATACTATGTTTGAATTTGTTTGTTGATCTAGTCGTGGTAGAACATATCTCCGTAGATTTAGTCGATTTCTTGGAGACCTTGTTACTTTCTATCACAACTTGATTAGGGTCAGACATTTCGATATTTCCCTGGATTTTGAAGACTCAACTGTCAGTATTTCTTCAGATGCGCTTATCAGGGGATTAATCACTGTTGTTGTTACACGGAAAACCAAATCTCTGTGTCCAAATATAATCCGTTGATAGGCTTCTGTTCAAACCACCGGTACGTCTTTGGCCTAATTTTCGTTCTTCCTCCATTTCGCGATCACTTCGAGGTCACCAATGTTATTTCGTATCAAACTTTCATGCCAAAAAATATCCACTTTTAGTCAGGACAATTATTTTATTGACAAATTTACATAAAAACTCTTTCTTTTCAACAACACCTTAACAACAACAATTCAAAGGTAATATGATCAAGAAAATAAATAAATAACTCAAAACTAATCAAATGATCAACACATGGTATCCGGGATCTACATCGATATCAAATTCAAAGATGCTGTGAATTTCATCACCATTTGAATATGCATCTGACACAATTCACACGAATAATTCTTATCTTATTGATATTTACAGGCAATGTTGATTCGTGACTTTCATTGTTCATAAACACATCGGCATCGAATCCCAAAAGTTCAGGAATGACGTTTTCATGTTTGAGATGGATGTGATATTTCGATCGAATTTCGCATTTTACAGCGTTGTTATTTGCATGGAGGAGAAATACTTTGTCGATATTCTACTCAACTCCATTTTCCGGTTGTATTTCTTTGAATTTGCTGAATTTTTGAATCACCTTATTGATTTCATCGGTGTCATATGCCCCAGGTGAAATTTTTATAATGGTTTATAATTTTGGAAACACTTCAGGCACAAATTACCAGACCACCCTGTGTTGAATTGCTGCTCACGTTCTATGGTTTGCCTTTTTTTGAGTGCTATGTTTAATAAATATATAACGTCTTTGACAATTGATTACGAGCATCTTGTTGAAGCTACATCTGTCAAATCAGTTGTCATTTATGTTTTGCTCAATTACCATGGACCGATAGAGCATTCAACAAAACGTGCCACTGATGAAATTGTTTTATCAAAATGGGTGTTCTGTTCGGGCAACGTACCGCGCGCTTTGCTCATTTTACGGTCGCCATAATCATCCTACCGAGAGGACTATTCGCAATGTGGTGGATAAATTTGAGTCCACTGGTTCAGTAAACAATCGAACAACAACTGTACGTCAACCAAACTTAAGATCTGTCGAAAATTTCGCCACTTTTTATCAGGATAATTATTTTATTGACAATGTCAAATTTACATAAACTCTCTCTTTTTTCAACAACATCATAGCAACAATAATTCAATGATAATAAGACGAAGACAATAAATAAATGACTCAAAACTGATCAAATGATCAATAACTCTTTTACGAACACTCAGGGACACGATATGCAATGAAGCATATACGAAATACCATGTTCTAACTGCCCCAGAACTTACATCGGCTAGACCAATAGAATAATTTCCAGCAGAGCCTATGATCATAAACTACCTGCTTGCAAATCAGATCCAGCCTCATCCCTCTTCAAACATCACCTTGAAACATGCCAAACACCAAAACCATTGCTACGGAGAAAAATCTTCATTTCAGGATAATCAAGATAATTCGTGAAGCCATTGAAATTGAAAAGCGTCCCGACTGTCTTAGCAAGCGAGATGATTCGCAGAGACTGCCGCAATCATGGAGGCCATTTTTGTCTCGCAAAACATCTATTAGTAACTCACGTCAACCAGGAAGTCAAGAATTCATTTCCAGCAAACCGAGTACATGTTACGATACTACTTTATACCATGACCAACAACATAAATAGTGTCCCCAAACTGATCAGCCAGTAGAGCCAGTGTGTTACGTTTCAATTTAGCACTAGATCAAACTACTCTTATGTGACCTTTCAAAACACTACGTTACCTTTTAAGATCTTTATTCAAAGGATATTAACAATGTAATTAAGTTACAAGTAGATTTTATTCATTTAACATCACAGTAATGGGAATCTTCCGTTCCATAGAAAACTATACCTGAAATGTACAAGAATATATGTATGCTCCCTGACTAACTGCTTTGACCAGTACTTACACATTCTCCTCTTGCCAATCGACGTTGGAGATCCGAAAATTCCTCGCTAGGTTGAAATAGTTGTTATTGTTTGTTTCTCAGTTTACTCCGCCTATCATTTTTCAGCCGTTGCATGCCTTATTCTCTATACCTTTCCGAGAATATTCCTTGCATAGATTGTTATTTATCACTTCCAGAAGGATTACTACATATTACAGCCATATCGCCTGAAAAACAATATTAGTTAACTCTGGGTTTCTGAATACTGTTTGATATTTTCGGTAAATATTCTGCATAATATGAATGCTCTAATATTTGTACTGAAAGGGAAGGATGTGGCGACTTACCTTATATGTTTCTATTCCATCGCATGAATAAGGATTGGTAAATAGTTGAAAATAGGTTGGAACAATATTTTTGTAAACATTCAATTTCAAGGTTAAGGGACAGCTGTTGGTTGACATCCGCCGAACTTTCGTAGTGTCGTTCCGACGAACTACACCGAACTAGTTCTACAGTTGTTCACGGGTGGAGGATTGATCGGTTACTCAAATTGTCAAGGGTTGTTTAGGGTTGCATTGCTTTGAGAAGGAGTTTTGATGGGTCATGGACTTGTTGATATTGGCTGTGGAGGAATTGATAGATATATGATGTTGTGCACAGCGCCCCCTTGGTGCTTGTAGTGTAGATTGGACGCACTGTGGCAACAACTGGTTAGCTGTCAGATGTGGCAGTCTCTTAGTATTCGGAAGTTGGCCTTCGATGAGCTTGGTTCGGAGTTCAAGGGTACCATCAGACTGATTGTAGGATATATATGGTTGTATTTGTGCCATCCTTCACGGGGATTATTTCTACAAGTCAGGATTGTATAGTGGAAGACTGATTGGTCATTTTGGTGTGGATATTTGCAGTCTGAAACTTAAGCTCTTTTGAGGATTTGTGGTGGTTACCGAACTCGTGCCAGGTGGAAGGATTTCCGAAATTAGGTATGTCTGAATCACTGTCGCATCTCTCATGTGGTCTTAGCTATGATATCACCTCTTCAATTCTACAACCTTCGTTTCTCGTCTCTAGATTCATAAGAAACAGAAAGCCCTCAGTCACTCATCAAGTCCCAGTAGGACTTCCGTGCAGAGCACCGCACACGAAGAAACGTATAGAAAATCCCTTGGCCAGGGTGAGAATTTTACCATTGAATGTGTTTTTAATTATTTTAGTAATTTCTGATTCCATCGTTGTATCTCAACTGAATATCAGTATTGAAGAGAGGTTTCAACACTCATTCAATTTGCTTGATTTTTACGGGTTATATGGTTATACAGGGGACCCAATATACCAGGGGTATCGATTAGTCAATAGTCCCTATTGAATGGGGGTTGAATCTCACCTTGTTTTTATCTGATTCTGATTGAGAATTTTCTTCCGTAGGGTTTTCTTTTCCTGTTTTTTTCCTGTTTTCCGGTTTTCCTGTTTTCCTGTTTTCCTTTTTTTCTTCTTTCCTTTTTTTTATTTATCTTTCTGGATCTTATTTGGTGATCCATTACTGGTCCAGCTTGTCGTGCCCTACAGGGTGATCTATCTTGGTGGTGCTACAGGGTGATCCATCTCCGCCGTACTACAGGGTGATCCATCTCAGCCGTACTACAGGGTGATTCACTTCCGTCGGACCACGGGGTAGCCTAACACCATATACCGGGTGGCCCAAAAGGAGCACGCAAGTTATAATTGATTTATTTGAATATTGGTGACATACTGAGTGATTTAAATAATTGTTTGCCCTTATGTTTATTGATACCTGTTTAATATAGTGTTTGTTTATTTATACCTGATTGATATAGTGATGCATTTGTGAAACGGAAATTGAGGTATTTTCTTCCTTTCACGATTTCCTGTTGACACCGATGCGCTTACGCCTGAGCTCACGCGACGCAAACGAGTTTGTCTCACCTTCCAATACTAGTATTTACGATTTCACCTACTCAATTTTCGTGGTAGTTTTACTCAACGTATTGTAGTTTTTTTGAGCGTCGTTACTACCGTAATTTATGGCTGATTGAATTCGTGGTTATATACACCGCGCTCTCGTATTGACATTTGAACATCGCGTAGTAGTGTGAGTATCGCATTGTTGTCTTAGAAGCGTTGTTGGTTAATCCATGTAAGTTAGGATTACTGAATAAATCATATTGGGGATCTTTATCTTTTATTTCCAATATTAATTGGTAAGTTATTGATATTGTGGGTTACTTAGGGTATCTGAAGGATTAAATTTACCTGGCGCCCATTAAGATCTATTTGAAATTTGCTAAGTTGTTTAACCCACTCTCGTCTTCACGGTTTAGCTTAGCCGCGGATACCCATCTGTCTTATTTGTTACCGACAGATGATTTAGTCTCCTCTTGTGGTTTGTGAGGTGACAAGTGTTGAGACTTGGGGGTTATATATGGTGATTGCCCCATCATTATTACTGGGCATTGTCTCTTCAGAACGGTGTGAACCCCGAAACCGGTATATCAGTTGGTCGGATCGATCAAACGAAATTAATTTCTGCTTTTCATAGTGGGAAATAACTCAGGACGAATCTTCCAAGTCGAAGACGTTGCACAGGTGCCTGATGGTTTTACTTCAACTCTCGCGGCATTAGCTGGGTTAGTTGTTGTTTTTCCGTTGGGTATCTGCCACACGTACCTACACAGTCGTAGGTCTGCATGAGAGGAAAGGGGCAAACTTTAGCATTAATAATTATTCCGACTCCCACCCCGGAGTATGATTGTGGAGTTGTTTCCTGGCTCTGTCTGCAGGTGGCGCAGTGGACATCCCACTGAATCAACTGCAGAGAGATTCTATGACTAGCTGGAATTATATTTGTTCAGTCGTGATACTCAGACGGTCCACACCGTTCTGAAGAGACCATGCCCGAGATTGATGATGGGGCAATCACCTCGAAACCGGTATATCAGTTGGTTGAATCGACCAAACGAAATTAATTTCTGCTTTTCATAGTGGGAAATAAGTTGCGATGAATCTTCCAAGTCGAAGACGTTGCACAGGTGCCTGATGGTTTTACTTCAACTCTCTGCGCGGCATTAGCTGGGTTAGTTGTTGTTCTCCGTTGGATATCTGCCACACGTACCTACAAAGTCGTAGATCTGCATGAGAGAAAAGAGGCAACCTTTATCATGTCATATATATGTACATATATAATGACATTTACGTGAAGGTAACGGGAGTAAAACTGCGGCCCACTGTACATTAAGGAGAAGCGTTTCCGTAATCGGAATGAGCTCAAAGTCTACGTTGCAGTTTATATTTGCATGGCCACTAAAGCTATTCATTTAGAGCTTGTTTCCGATCTTACTACGGAAGCTTTCTTGGCTGACAACGGCACTAACTTTGTCGGTGCTGACCGTGAGCAGCAAGTCTTATTCAATTCAGCTGATTACCAAACCGCTATAACCATTTTGATGAAATGAAAGAATCACTTGGCATTTCATATCACCCAGAGCTCCTCATTTTGGAGGACTTTGGGAAAGTGTGGTTAAATCACTCAAAAAATATTTACTCTGCACTGTCGGAGATACTTTGCTTACATATGAACAATTGGAAACCTATATAATTGAGATCAAAGCGATATTGAATTCTCGTCCTTAATCTCCTTTATCACCGGATCCCAACGACCTTTTGCCTTTGACTGCCGGCCACTTCCTCACTGGTGCTCCATTGACAAGCTGTCCAGAGGTTGACTTCACTGACACTCCATTCAACCGATTGTCTGCCTGGCAACATGCACAGAAATTAAAGCAGTACTTTTGGGATCGCTGGCATGAGAAATATCTAAATAACCTTATTAGCTCGCATCAACGTTCTAAATCAACTAGCAGGATTCTTTTGGAGATTTGGTTCTAATCCATGAAGACAGTCTTCCCCTACTTGTTTGGTCCATTGGAAGAATCACCGCAATCCATCTAGGAGAAGACGGCATTGTTAATGTAGTGACTCTAAAAACCAAGAATGGCGAGTGCAAGCGCTGTACCAAGAAACTTTGCCCTCTGCCCTTCAATTAACGGCTCTATCTTATTTTATTGAACTTGGGCAGTTCAAGGGTGGTCTCAAAATCTTGCTATCGAAATTATGTTTTTCAAGTGAATCTTAATTTTTTAGTATTTAGCCTAGAGTTGCCAGCTCTAAAATTTGTACGAAAAAGCAGATCGTTTTATGGCATTATTTTTATTTTATGTATTGTTAACTGATTTTATTTGATTTTTCATTATTCTCAAGGATTTCCCAATCGGGGTTTTCCAGTTGGTCTTTTAATGTATGGGTCTTATCTAATCCACTTATCCTCATAACATTCAATATTCTCGAATATTTTTCTCAAGCAACCCGTTTATTTAAGCCTATTTCACGTAAATATTAATGACGAATCTTAAACTCCTTCTCTAACTACCGATGTGAAACATTGCATTTTGTAAATTCATTCATTACGTTTTATCATGTTTGTTTTTATCATGATTACAACGTTCATATTTTAATTTTAACTCAACTCAATTGCGACCAATCTCACTAACATTGTAAGTATTCATTTAATAACTTAAGTTCTGTATAAAATTCAAAGCCTATCATCTTAGCTCCCTGATGATGACGATAACCATTGTCGAAATATTGGAAATATAATGTTATAAGAGTACACTTGCGCTTCGCTGCTATCCCAAATAACTCCAAGGATAAGTACTATTTTGATCATTCCCATATTGATTTCAATTTAAGAGCCACCGGTAGAAAGCTGTTTCATCGTTATGGGCATCGTCAGTACCAGGCAGGCGGTCCTCGATTGAAGACAAGGTGTGAATAACCAAGAAAAGTACCTAGGCACCCCTCAAACTGCAACTCACTTTGAGGGGTGCCTAGAAGATGACAGTACTACTAACTGTCGAAAGGACTCGCAGATAATTAATAGAAGATATGAAGCTTCAAATCCTTTTTGAAGAATTTAATATTGAAATACTCAAAATAAAGGAAAATTAGTTGCATCAATCAAATATATATATATATATATATATATATATATATATATATATATATATATATATATATTAATTTATTAATTTATTTGCCATATTCATGTGTTCTAACATAGATTTTCCTCATAATCAAAATAAAACACGTATGCCCGTCCACTTTTTTTATTTCGAACATCTTAATAATAATAACATTAAATAAATATATTCCTCTGAAAAATGTAACATTTTTTATTCTCTCAGATTTTCTTAAAAATGCCCCGATCAGTATATGAATTCCTGAAATGAAAATGTACAATATGAATGATTCACAATTTATTGCTAAAAATATTGGAGATCGAAACAAAACATCTTTCTTACAAGCTACCTAAAAAAATATATACTGGCCCCTATTACTGGCGAAAATATACGTACTATTTTTAATATAAAACTATATAAAACTAAAATATTCACCTCAAATCTCGAATCTCCACGTTGTAACTAAGCAAATGCCAATGAAATAAAAAATCTACAGAGTATTGAAAATAAATTCCAGTTGAAGATACATTCCAAATAATAACTGATGATAGGAATTTGGCATCTCACTCCTGAATTCTGATTTGAGTTGATTTGCTTGAAGTGGTATTGGTTAAATGAATACATAGGAAGTGAAATCAACAATGTTCAAACCTATTGTTGAATTAATCATCAGAGAATGCTACAAACATCAACTTCTTCTTACCCTGTACCTGTATAGTTATTTACACTCTTATATCTCGAAGAAAAGTAAACAAGAGAAATGAATTTATCAGAAATTGGCGAAAAATGTCAGTCTAGTTCCTTCGGCTGTTAAATTGTATTAATAGATAGAGAGATTCATGGACTCACATTCTCAAACCCATTAATACTCATGAAATAACTGAAAATTTGTGATAATGCGATTTTTAATTTTGAATATATGAGAAAAAATTTAGGGATATGTAATATGTTTATTTCATTGTTTTGTTGTTTGTTCTATTCTTCATTCATATTTTCATATAGTATACGTTCTAAAACGTACGTTTTGTGATCATCATTACAAGTGACTATAGTATTCATTAGAAATATTTTTCTTCATTTATTTGGAACAATCAACTCTCAAATAGAACGAAGCTTTGATCAAAAAAGAAAATTGCTTTTTCTTATTGAAAAATAGATGATAATATAGGCTATTCATAAATATTACATAAACTTAACAAAATATCCTACTTTACTGATTTTTCTATAACAGTAGTTCCTATAAACAAAGTATCTAAGGGGTTTTCTAGCAAAAAATGACGTGATATGTGTTAGACTGACCATGAATATCGGAGTTCATGGTCAGTCTAACACATATGTCATATGTGTTACACATATGACATATGTGTTATGATGTCAATCACAAGTTTAAAATATTTGGACTGTCATAAATCTGACGTTTTACTGGCACCTGTTCCAAAATACAAATAGTCTTATAACTAAAATAGGAATGAAAACATTTACAAGAATAATGGATTTGTTATGTACAAACTACATATTTTTCCGAATCAACTATCTAAAATCGATTAATTGACACAAAAATTTACATTATTATATCAACAAAAATATAATAATCACAAATAATTTTCATTTATTTACAAAACAGAAATAGATAGTAGCGTTTTTAACGGTTACGCGTTGAACTTCTCCTTCATACAATATTATAAAGAGATGAGACAGTTTCTCTGAATGTAATGAATTCTCCATTTAGATCATTGAAATATTCGAATCGTCATTGTTTCTCTTTTTGTCTTCCTCTGAAAACTTTCATAATATTTTTGGAACAGTATCAGAACAGTTCATAATTTATAATCAATCAATTGTGTTCACTCAACTGAAATAAAAAATACAGAATATCCAATGTTAATGTCATTATACGCAACACATGTGTGAAATTAAGTTTCGAAAAAAATTAATATACTTGAATTGTTGATGTTATTCAAAATGAACTATTAATTTTAAAACTTAATAATCTTGGAATAATGGGCAGATACTTGAAATGTATTGAATATTGAATACAACCTTTTCGGTAGATTGCAGAATGTGTGGATAACTGACAGTGTGTCAGAAACAATTCATGTGATAATCTACCAATGATATTGAATGTATTCATAATGACCTGGATAGCTTTTGTACCTACTGTGATACTAATTATTTAAATGTTTACGTTAAGAAATGTAATGTGTTGAGATTTTATAGAATAAGGCAGCCTGTCATTGGAAACGACTCTATTAATGATGTAACTCTTCAAACTATCAAAAGATGCGATTTGAGAATTACCTTCGATAAAAATCTAAGCTTTATTGATCATGTCAATATCTGTAATAAAGCATTCAGAATGCTCGGATTCATCAAAATGAATACCCGCCATATTACGGAATATGATGCTATACCTAAAGTCATCATACTTTTCACTGGTTCGGAGTGTTTTGGAATATAATAGTGTTATTTGGTGTCTCTTTATGCTTGAAAAAGTGCAAAACCGCTTCACTAAATATATAATTTGGAAATTTGGCCTACCCTACTTTGGATTTAACTCCTATTCCTTCATAAAATAATAAACTTCCACTACAATTGGTGAGTTATTTTAGATGACCTTTGCCTTCCTGTTAACTCAAGATCCTTAAGAAATAATCACATTTTTTCATTTGGGTTGCGATTCTACAAGCCTAACTATGACTTGATGGCAATAAGTTGTAGACTTCGGAAAAATTTCAATACATACCTTTCAGAATTTGGATCTTTTTCATTTGTCACATTTAAAATAAAAATGGCAATCAGACGACTTCATTCAGAGATTGTTCATTAAACTTCTGAATAGTCGTTTATTATTTCTTTTAATTATCATAACTTATTCTAGTGTTTGTACATGTCTTTTTTTATATTTGAATTTAAACTTCCATAGATTGCGATTTGGATTTTATTACATTTTTTTTAAATTTATTTATTTCCTGTTGACAAATATACATTGTGTAGGAGCCGTCAGTGATAAAATCTTAGGTACTACTTACAAACTAATAGGACATGTACTCTTCAATAGTATAAAAACTATGAGAACATAAAAAATATTTCAAGCGATATTTGAATTCGGCTTGAGGACCTGCTCTCCCTTATATTCATTGGCAAATGGTTGAATATTCGGGGAGCCATCAGATTTGGTGAGTTATAAGCCAGCTTTGTTCTGGCATATGGTACAAACAAATTATTATTTTGACGAGTATTCACATTGCGGATACATCTATTCATCAAAAAGATTTCATTGTCATTTTCAAAAACATGTAAACACAGTTCAAATATAAACAATCAAGGCAATGTTAGAATATTAAAATTAACGAACACATTTTTGCAGGAATCCCTAGTTGACAATCCTGTTATGGTTCTCAGTATTCTTTTTGCACTAGGAATACCTCATTCCAACGTGACGATATTCCCAAAAACATAGGCTATATCTGAGTCTGGACTCAACTTGAGCATAATACAGCGTCAGCAACTGACTAATATTTAACACTTGTCTTAAATTTCTGAGCTGAAATGTTATCGAATTCAACTTCTTCATTAAAAATTCACAATGATTATGCCAGCCTAAACATTGGTCGATATGAAGTCCCAGGAATTTGGTACTTTCGGTGCCTGTCGTTACAGAATCTCCCCTCTCATTAATCTTGAAACTGATTGGTGTATAATATTTCTGTCTATTATGGAAACGGATCAGAACAGTTTTATCAACATTCATGAATAACTTATTTGCCGCAAACCATGAATTTATGTTTCGAAAAACTTCAGCACATTTCTCTTCCAGGTCAGAATCAGACGATAATAGAAGTGTCATCAGCGTACATTATTACTGTTTCTTCAGTTATTGAGTTTGCCAAATCATTTATATAAAACAGAAACAGTACTGGGCCTAATATGGATCCTTGTGGCACCCCAAGGTCCGTAGAAATTATATCAGATCTCATTTTATTAACTTCTACAAACTGTTTTCTATGAGAGAGGTAATCCGATAACCAAGACAGCGGAAGACCACGTATGCCATACTTGTACAGTTTATCTTTTAGAATTTGATGATCTACACAGTCGAATCCCAACAGGGCACTCTCCTGCATCGAGGCATTTGATTATTTCGTTATAGGATGAATGTATTGCTCTTATGGTTGATTTCTTATTTAAAAATCTATGTTGATTTCTGGCAAAGACGTTATTATTATCACAGAACGGTATCATTCGATTGAAGAAGGCGTATTCAAAAATCTTCGAAAAGCAAGATGGGATTGTCACGGGTCTGTAATTTTCCAAGAATTGGCAACAATTTTTTTTATGGATTGGAATAATTTTTTCCATTTTAAGAGGGTCGGGAAATGATCCAGTGGTAAAGGATAAATTCATCAAATAGACCAATGGCCTCATCAAGACTGGTAGACATTTTCTCAAAAAAAAACATTGCGACCTCATCAAAGCCGGAAAAATATTTATTTTTCATTTTTTGTTGTAAAAGGCTATATAGTTCAGTTTCCGTATAGGGACTAAGGTATAATGAGTTCGTAGGCGATACAATATTCCTCAAGAAGAGCTCATACCCTACATTGTTTTTATCTATCTTATTTATTATATCTACAGCAATGTCTCTGAAATAATGATTGAACACATTGGCAATCAAATTTGGTGATTCTACCATACGGTTATTGTCTTTTATTATTATATTTTTTTGCTTACTATTTGACTTATTAGTTAAATGAGGTACAATTCCCCACGCTGCTTTATGAATATTGTCCGCGTTTTCTATTTTACTCTGGTAGTATCGTTTTTTAGTCGAATTGATCAGTTTTAAATGTTTTAGTTTCTCCCTATTGTAAAAAGTTATTAACTCGGGAAAAATTTGTTTCAACTTAAAAAGATCCTTTAAATTGTGGTTTGATTTTACAATTTCGGTATTGATCCAACCCTTGTTTTTATTGTTATTCAAGTATTTTTTACGTTTTGGGAAATTCATCCCAAAATGGTATGAGAATTTCAATGAAAATTTAGAAAAAGCATCATTCTTGTCAGATGTGCTCATTGAGTCTAACCAGTCTTCACTCTGTAGACCTTCAACAAAAGAATTGATATCATTATTAAATGATCTTTTCAATTCCCACGAATTTCCCGCTTCAAGTGCTCTCATTCCGCAGTCGAATAGTAACGTTCTGTGATCAGATATAGTGTTGTCTATTACACAGCATGATCAATTTCTGAAATCGGAAAATATATTATCAATTGTTGACACTGCACTAGTTGTAACTCTTGTTGGCCAACCCACTTCTGGGAGCATATTAAAACAGTTAAAAATATCACATAATTTTTTAAAATTATTATTATAACCATTATAGCAGTCAATATTGAAATCACCACAAACTATCATATTATTACAGTTAGGTTTGTACGTTATTATTATATAATGTATAATTATTATATAATGTACTACTTGACAAATGAAAATGCATATCTTTATTTATTATGAAGTAATAACTTGACTCTATGGTTTGTTTGCACATTGTACTGTACTTGATATAGTTACGTTTTGTTTTATAATTTAATTGATGATTAGTGTTGAATGTCTTTATGGTTATTCATGTCTTTTAAGTATTTTTTCTTCTTTATGTTCCATTTGGTATTTTATTAAGAGTTTGTGGTGTACTGGACTAATGAAAATAAATAGGTTCATTTATTTTTAGGTAATTACAATAGTTTATCTTAAGGATCTCACTTGTTGGGTTCATAACTGCTCAAATGCTTGACTAATTTCTACAATTAAAACTTTTTTGATGTACCATTTGGGATTTTATAATATTTTGTAGTGTACTTGACCGATAAATAAATAAAATGTTTGAGTTTTCATGTTTGAGTACAATAGACCTTTTTATTTTTTGAGAAAACAAATCAATAATATTCATTAGTTCTGTTTCGAAATAAATTCTAAGTTTCAAATATGACTGTGCTGTCATTAACATTGAGACACACTCCTACTTTCAAACCAAATTCCAAAATGTATATGATTTTGGAAAAGCAGAAAAGGTTACTTTAATGAATATGCGACATAACTTGAGTTTATTAAACATAATACCTCATTGAATGAATGATTTTTAATATATAACATTTGAAAACGCAATAATCTTGAATACTTGAGTAATGGGAAAATCTATCAACCCTGTATATGTGGGTGCAGCACTAAAACAGTATTTTATCTCTTTTTTTCTTCACAATTCTTTCCAGCATACATTCACTCGTAACAGCCTGCCAATCGACATCGCTGATATACATGTCACAGAAAGATACATATCAAAATCTTGCCTTCATTTTCTTCGATGCAGTTCTGTGAAATACGTGATGCAAACATTGAGTTCATAAAGGTTCATGTAAAATCGTGTAGAATTATTGATTTGAGTGACGGTGAGTAAATTTAGAAGAAAGACCGAGATCGACAATTTTCCATTTTTTTTTAATATTTAATATTACTAGCCTGCAAAGCTATTTTGCTCATTTTCATCATCGCAAACTTCTCGACGTGAAGAATTTACTTATAAATTCATATTATATAGATATATTCTCTACACATCTTTTTAATATTGTATGAAGGAAATCAAGCAATCAATATGTTTTAATAAATTTTTAACAATAGCACCATTTGGAATTCGTATACAAGATGTAACATAAAGTGGCGAATTTGATTTCAGGAAGTGAATCCTTGTCATCTTTCATAAATGAAGTTCATGTAAACATGTACTACAGCTTGTCAAACTTTGGAAGAGACTTGAGATTCTCTCTCTCTCTCGTTCTCTCTCGTTCCCATAGTCTTATAAAGAACCCACATCTAGTGGGCGGGACCATAACGGAATTCAGAAAGCTCTTCTCACATTTGACAGACTGTAATCTGCTTAGTTTTTCGAAAAACGGTAAAAAAGTTTTGAAAATTAATGCGTTTTCATCAACTTGTCTTACTTTTATTATGTGATAAAAATCCATTACGCATTGACGCACCACATCTTTCTGAGACTTTCACTGGACAGTTTACAAAACCGAAACACGTGTTGAGGTGAAGGTAGAGGAAGCTATATTATAGCTTCCCATACCTTCACCTCAACACGTGTTTCGGTTTTGTAAACTAAGGAAGCTATATTATAGCTATATTATAACTTGCGGTTTTATAAACCGCAATACGTAACATTCGATTCTTCTGCTTATTCCTCCATTATTTCGATAAATCTGACCGGAACTTTTAAATGAAATTCCATTTGGTGTTGATGAAAGATTTCTGTTTTCTGGTTTAAGGATGTGCAAAAAATAATTTTTTATGTGGTATCAAAAATTGAACACGATACAAAAAATTCAAGAAACCAGAAAGTTGTATGTTTCTTTGATTATTCTGAAAGTAATATCTTACTTAGAAAAAACTCTAGTGATTTGCAAAAGTTATTCTCTGAATAACAAACAGACAACTTCCTTAACGCCACTGAAATTATTAACTTGAATATGAGTCTTTTCAATTAAGTATAATCATAAAAGCCTTTTTAAACCAAGTATCAACATATTCGGCTTTACCATGTCCGAGTTGCTGATAAAAAGCTGATTTTAATAAGAACTTTGAGATCATGTTTGTCGAAAAACCAACAAGAAGTTACCTCAGAAATTGAATTCATCACTTATGTTATATCTTGTAAATTAAATATGTAATAAATTAATTCTTATTTTTCTCAAAAAGATATATCACATTGAATATTACATGAGAATTGACGATGAAGGCAACTGGGTTTAACCAAATAAAAAATTGTTTTAAGGTTTATACCAGGTGCTGGTATTAACAGATAAAAATGAACTTCAATAAATAGTAGGTGATATTTCTAATGTGGAATATGGCCCCTTTCTATTGAGGTTATGAATATTTCTTTAAATTTCGTAGGCAGCAGTAGAGTCACCAAAGTTAAATTATTGTTCAGTTCAGTTAATGACAAAAATTAATTTCCAGTATATTTTTTCATTCAATGTAGTTGAGATACAAAGCATTATACAAACGATAACATATTCTTTTTTGAATTTGATTGAACAAAAACTGAGCTAGAGACCTGAACCACTGGACGTTTACCGTGTCAGAACATATAAGATGGAATTAAAATGTTGATTCCAATATTCGCTCCCTGGACGAATTACTGAAGATTTTCAGAAACTTTTTCTCTCGAAATAAATTGTGTTAGTTCCAATTAATATTGAAAAGGTTTAGTTTTGTGAATTTTTAGTCTTGAAATATTCTAAAATCTCTCATCATTGGAGTTCTCCAAATATTCTGAGAATTAATATTGGATTGAAATTGGTTTGTGAGAGAAATGCTTCGCAGGTAAAATAAGATAAAAAAATTTTGAATTTGTGAATCGAATTTACCGTTGGAATTTTCCCAAGAAATGTACTCGAGATCAACTCCATTGAGTACACTGGGATGAAATTTAGTGGATAAAAAATTAAATAAACCTAAAGAAATTTCTCTAAAATTGATCTAAAAACCATTTAGAGTCTTCATTAGTGTCTTTTCATGTGTAACGAAAGGTGGTCTGACCTACTGAAGGATCTCTGACATAAATTGCAACTGAAAGGTTTTTGTCCGGTGTGTTTTCGATAGTGCCTTGTTAGCTCGTCTGATCTTGCAAATTTCCAGGTACAACCTTCCCACGAACATTGATATGGCTTCTCGCCTGAAATTGAAACAAAAAAATAACATTACACACATTTGTCAATTCTTTTCGATAAGATATTTGAATTGAACTTATCACTAACATCAATTTAACCTGATTAGCCAAATGAGTGTCGAGAGGCAGTATTTTTGTTCTGGTGTAAAAAAAGTATTTTGTATTATTTTTAATCCAAAACCTTGAAGTCCGACATTGATGATAGGGTTTCATGTAAATGAAATTTTTTCCATAACTCGTTCATGTATTTTAATGTAATGGATGTATGGAGCATGGAAGTAGTTGTCACCTTCAGAATGATGAAGGAAGTCCAAAACGAATTGCCATTCTTATACCATTGGTGAAGAGGAGCGACACTAAGTGGGAAACATCTGTATATCGAAAACCCACTCACATGGGACAGTATTTGAATCACGAAACCAACCACCATCTATCTACCAGACTCTAGTGAATTGTGCTTTAGGGATCTGTAATACGAAGAACTAGGCATCATCAGAAAAATAGTTAGTCCAAAATGATGGTGGAACAGACTTTAGCTAGAAGACAGCAAGAGCATCGCAAGAAAGAGAAGCCGCCAGAACCAGTGCTTGAGTCCAAGTACAACATCAGAACCTGCTTCACATCCGGAAACACTATCCGTAGCAGCATCACAAAAATCTGGCCGTCAAACGCGGACTGCGATTCCAAGAATTACATTTACCGCGTTCCCTGTGAAAGTCCGCATTGCCGAGCACTAGAGAAACACACAGCGAGGAGAAACCAACAAATCGGGACAAGCAGAGCATGTTTGGACTAATCAACATAACATCAAACGGTGCCTAGCTGGGATCATCCACAGGATAGAACATTGGTTCAAGACGAAGTTCAAAGAAGCGGTATATATGTTATCCAACGACGCCAAGCTAGCGTAGAGATACGCAACACATGGAAACCTATAATCAAGCGGAAAACGGTCGACTCCCGCTAAACGGTCAATTCATGCTAAACCGGTGAAGCGGAAAGAGGGAAGAGGGGATAGATGAAAGCGCTCGAATGATCTATAAACTATAAATAGTCATCTTTCGGAGGAATAGTCCAGTTATCACCCGAAGACGATTGTGGCTACTAACAGTCGAAATGTCGTTTGCAAATTTTTATTTTAGTTTTTAAAAATTATTTTTATTCTATGTTTTTTTCATCCTTTATCTTGTTTGTTTCATTCGTTTTATTGTATTTTCATTTCACGTTTTATTGCTTCATTATTGATATTTTAGCTATTCATTTTAATTTTATTTGTTTTTTTTATAGATTTCGATTCATATTAGAATCGTATTGGACTATGGGAGTAATAAAATACACTATGAAATATTGTCAACCACTTTCAAACAAAAGTAGTTGTTTCGAAAGCTTTTTTCGTGTAATTTAATTTTTATGTGAAAATAGTTGTTTCGGGACCAAGGAAAGTATGACTTTCATCTTTTTATGATGCGAAGTCAACCTGTTCTGTTCCGACCATTTCATAATTTGTTTTTTATAATATACATCCAGACTAGACTGTTTTGTGATGCATACGTCTATTTCGTCTTTTTTACAGGCTTTATATTAGCTTCACCTGTATGTATGTATGTATGTATGCTTGTTTGTATGCATGTTTGTTTGTAACTCTCAAGTTCGGAATCTGTTTTGACAGAATTATTGTATTTGTATTGTATTGTATTGTGTATTGGGTTGACGGGTTTTTAAGCAGTTCGTTCAGTTTTGAACTGTATTCTACCGGTGTGTGTATTTGAGTATAATCTGATATCAGTCGAAGGGAACAGCCATGGCGGAACTTCAGCTGCGTTAATGGGTAGAATTTAAGATATATGTGTCTGTTGTTCCATTATCATGCTGGTATAGTAATTGTTGGTTGGCTGTTATATTCCGTTAGTTTTTCTGTGAACATTGTATGATTTGGATGTGCGTGTTGTGCAGACATGCTTATATGATGCGTTGCGAGTAATTCTTGTCTTCTTTGGCAGATACTTCAACGGATTCCAGCATAGACGAATAGCGTCTAGTTTCTCCAGTACTATCTTACATACTGAGGCGTAGATTGCACTTCCGTAGTCGATTTTGAATATTATTAAAGCTTAATATATTCTCAATATGCTTTCTGGATCAGTACCCCGTTTACAATTTGCTATCACTTTGATGACATTGAGAGATTTTTGTAGTCTATCTTCAGTTCTGTGGCGTGTTTCTGCCAGTTTAATTTTGAATCGAATATAAGCCCTGAACATTTTACCGATTCAACGGTTTTTATTGGTTCATTGTTCAATTTCAAAAATGGGTCGTAGTGGGGTTTTCCTAATCTGCAAAAGTGGATGCATGCGCTTTTTCTCTAGAGAACTGATATCCTGGAGTTTCTTCGTGATTTCCGTGAAAAACAGTGACAGCAAAAAATGGTGAAATCATTGATATATAGGTATTTGTGGATGGCTGGATCTGTAGATGTAATTAGGCCGCTAATCGCTATTTTGAAGAGTACCCCAAACCATGGGAGACTCCATTTTCGAGAATTCCGGGCTTTGATAGAATATGTTCTAGTGTCATTCGATTAGTGCGCTCTTCTAGAAATGAGTATATGAATAATGATAGATTTCCTCTGAGACTAAATTCGTAGTATGCAGTATTTTCAGGTTCTGTTGTATGCTTTAAGTGTTTTCTGTTTTTAAAGGAGTCTTGACTATAGTTTTTTAAATGAAAGAGTTGATCAATAGTTGATCTATTTTGCTGGTTTCCAGATTGATATTGTGGTAAAAGAGTATGTTTTTCACTATTCGTTATAAAAGTTTCATAAGTAACATGTCAAACTTATAGGACGGTATGAACTGGATGGCACTATAAAGGATTTTACAAAAACCGCCATACGTGTTTCGCTAGATAGAGATACATAGATGTCTCAAACGTGAAATAAAAGTTACTTCTAAATTACAACTATTTTATTCTGTAACATATTACCTAACATATTTACCTACTTGCATCCCTACTTTCTTATGAATAAATCTACCTGAAAGGTCAGGTATGAATTCATTAACTAATGAACAAATTAAATTTTCAAAAGTACCGTAAATATACTTAACTTTTCTTACCTGAAAATAAACAGATTCAATAATAGCGAATTATTTAGTTCAGTTTGATTGTTCCTGAGATATTGAGAATTTTTGAGTTTGTTTATTTCCATACATTCCAACAGTTTGGAACCTTTCGTCTGGAAATGGAGGGCTTTGAATTTATGGTTGAACTCATGTCCCTCTGTGATTAAATGACTGGCATATGTGGAATTCATTTTTTCATTCTGAAAACTATTCCTATATTCCCTAATGCGGGCTTTGAACTGAACATAATACAAAAAATAGCCATTAACAATTATTACGATTGCAGTCTAATACATTCTCTATTATCAAAAAGTTAAACAGCCAAGCTTTGAAGGAAGTTTACTCGATTCGAAGAGATGAGGATAAATGTTATAGAACCTCAACCTACGAATATTTCAAATTTTCTGCACAACAAAGGTCAACAACAAGTTAGGCATACACGTTAAGAATAACAAAGATAAAAGTTAAGATCCAGAAAAATCGGGAGTGTTTAAATTATCATGTGGGTCATGTCCCATATTTTATATATGTCAAACTGGAATAGCGTTCAAAGCCCGCATGAAGGAACCCAGAAATAGTTTCCTGAATGGAAACATTAATTCCACATATGCTTCTCATTTAATCACAGAGGAACATAAGTTCAACTATGAATTCAAGCCCCCCCATTTCCAGAAGAAAGGTTTGAAACATAATCTGTTGGAAAGTATGGAAATAAACAAATTCAAAAATTCTCAATATCGTATGAATGATCAAACTGAACTGAATAATTCGCCATTATTAATTCTGTTCCAGGTAAGAAAAGTTAAGTATATTTACGGCACTTTCGAAAATTTAATTTATTCATAAGGTAATGAATTCATATCTGACTTTTTCAGGTAGATTCATTCATTAGAAAGTAGGCATTCAAGTAGGTAATATGTTACACTATAAAATAGTTGTAATTTAGCAGTGACTTTTATTTTACGCTCGAGAAAGCTATTGTATAGCAAATCACGTGTCGCGGTTTTTGTAAAACCCTTTATAGTGAAAATCATACAATAAAGTGTATACAGGGTGGGTTTGGGTACTAATCTTGCAACGCTCACACAGGTCGATTTTAATTGGGAGGGGGACAGTTTTTTCCCATTCACAGCGTCGTCACTTCAAGCCCGGAGCAAAGGGGTGAACAATCCTTGGAATTTTAATAGGGAATAGGTGGCCGAGTCGCAGATCGTTTGAAAGATCTTGGAATTATCTAAACAATGGTGTACATTTTTTTAAATTTGGACGTATTTAAAAGAGTTCTTTTCGTTAATAGCAACAAATTGTTGTATGCCACTGCTCAGTTGGAATGTATTTGGAACTCTTTCATTTGTTTTTTACGCTACTTTTTTGTTAATTTTTTAGTTCTTCTCTGATGAGAGGACTAATACAATTGAGAAACGGTGGAAAATGCTATTTCTATTTCTCATTTTTATGTTAAAAGTGATATCTACATTATTACTAGTAGTGAGTGGCGTAAAGTGTTGCTAAAGAAACAATGGTTTACACAACTGCAGAGAGGGTTAAGTTGATTGAACTGTACTATGGAAATAGACGTTGTGCTGCGAGAGCCGCTGAGCTTTTCAATCAACAACATGGGAAGAATGTGTCGCGACAGTATGTTTTCGATTTAATTGCAAAATTTCCTGCAACTGGATCTGTAGCAAATAAAAAACGGCAAATCGAACCACCAGTAACAAATGAAGCGACTCAAGTGGCAATTCTGAGCCATGCTGAGGTTGACCATACTTTGAGAACAATACAGTTAGCATTTGTTTCCGGGGTGTCACGAACTAGCATTCGGCGTATTTTAAAAACCCACAAAATGCATCCTTACAAGATTAAATTAACGCAAGAACTGAATGAAGGTGATTTCGATCGACGCCGCGACGCTTGCAATATTGCGAGTTGGTTAGTGAACGAGCGGTGGAAAATCCACATTTTGTTTTCAAAATTTGCTTCAGTGATGAATGTTTTTTTTTCTAAATGGCACAGTTAATCGCCATAATTGTCGCTATTGGGCTGATTTAAATCCTCACATTTTTCATGAAGTGCATCCTCAACGTCCTCAAAAATTAAATGTATGGGCTGGAATTTTTGGGGACCGTATTGTTGGCCCATTGTTTTTAGAAGGCAATTTAACCGGACAATTGTATCTGGAGCTTCTGGAAGATACTATTAATCCCCTTCTCACTGATATTATTGAAAATGACCACAATTATCGGGAGAATCTGTTAATATTTCAACAAGATGGGGCTCCTCCGCACTATGCTCTGCCTGTTCGGCAGTATTTAGATAAGACTTTTCCGGATCACTGTATTGGAAAGAGGGGCACTGTCGAATGGCCACCACGATCACCAGACCTTTCGCCGTTGAATTTCTTTCTCTGGGGTCATTTGAAATGCAGAATTAACTGTACTCCTCTTGCATCACTCGAAGATTTACGGCATCGAGTCACAAATGAATGTCGTCAAATCACTTCAGAAATGCTCCACAATGTTCGAGAACCTTTTCAGCAGAATCTCTATTATTGCATGGAAGCTGGAGGTGCCCATTTTGAGCATATGCTAACATGAGAATAAAGTAAGTAACTTCAACTCTAAATTTAATATGGTTCGTCCAAATTAACAAAA
The DNA here is from genome assembly GCF_025532065.1 of Leptinotarsa decemlineata. NCBI lineage: Eukaryota > Metazoa > Arthropoda > Insecta > Coleoptera > Chrysomelidae > Leptinotarsa > Leptinotarsa decemlineata. The sequence goes on along the minus strand of NW_027412694.1, from coordinate 5,819,051 downwards.
ATGTACATCGTTATTTAGAGAATTCCAAGATCTTTCAAACGATGTGCTACTCGCCCCCAGTTCCCTATTAAAATTTCAAGGATTGTTCACCCCTCTGCTCCGGGGTTCAAGTGACGACGCTGTAAATGGGGAAAAAACTGTCCCCCTCCCAATAAAAATCGACCTGTCTGAGCCACTTTCAGGATTTGCAGGATTAGTACCCAAAACCTCTATGTCAAGTTTTCGATGTCCCACCCTGTATGCTAGTTTTGAATTCAAAGTATTATTCTCAAAGAAAAATATTCCTTGGCGTAGTTAATAATTTTGAACATCAAGACTATCAGAATTGGAAATAAATAAGGAATCCTACAGTTTTTGCTGTTTGGGTTCGTTTCATTTTCAAACGTCTTTGATGTCGGTCAGAGGCGTTTTTTTTTATTCAAGTTTTCAATTCGCAGTTTTTTTATACAAATATAAAGGCATTGAAGGATAATAACTTGAAGGATATAAATCTGATTTCCGTCAGAAAAATGATTTTCGTTCAATAGTAAAGTGATATTTTATCATAACTTTTTTAGGATATCAGTATGAGCGAATCTGGTTCAACTTTTGGAAATTTCAGTCGTGCTGCGCCTGACACTCATTGTATAAAATTAATGACAAAACATGACACTTTAATGGATTCATTAGGAAAATTTGTAAATCAATTAAAGTCTCTTGGTGTTTCTACATGGACATTCGAAACAAGACTTATTTGAATAAAAATCGAATCACTTATAATTTCACAAAACATGTTCGAGGTCTTGGTAATAATTTATCACACAGTCCCGACATTTCCTAGTCGATCACTTTGGGTGTTATTTCTCTGGTTGATTCTAACCACTAATAGTGGTTTTCCATATCACATAGGCTTAGGAACAACCGGTTTCTAGGATAATAGATGTGGTTGTAACTGATGTATTGATTGTTTTTCAAATTGAGGTGGATAGCTCGAATTGAAAATAGAAAGGTTACTGTTTAAAAACAGTGACGTTACTCCATGACATCAACATACTTTCCGGAGCATCACTGGTATGAAGAGCAGTATGAATATATTTTAAAGTATCGTGACTATATACAGGTTGTATCAGAGATGCGTTGTTAGGGTATCCAATAAACAAATTCTTTTTTTTTATGAAATTATTTTTTCGGGGTGAATCATGGGTAACGAGATGATCCCTGGAAGCTTAAAGACATTAATTTCAATGAGTTTTTATGCTGACCATATAAACAAAGTACGCCAATATTATGAAATTGTTACAATGATAAATGAAGCATTTCAAGATCCCATTGAGAGGTCCCTTCATCACTTTTGTATAATTACTTTAATCATTATTATATAATTATTTTAATAATGATATCAAAACTGAGAAGTTAAATAATTTTTCTAAAAATGTAACAATACAATATCATATTGTTGGCCTATCTAATTTCTTTTGTTTAGCGGTTTGAAATTGAACTGATCATTACGTGTTTGACAGCTGGTAGGTAATGGCTCATTTAGAATACATATGTATTCTAAATTAATGACAGCCACTCCCGTGATAAATTAAAAAAAATGATGACATATGTAACATTTACTCTGATAAATATGATTTCATGAATACATTCATTTGTCCAAAAGCCAAAATCAGTGAATTTTCTCTCCAAATTCTCTGTAAAATCGAAATAAAAATCATATTTTCAGTGAATTTATTATTCCACAGTTTGTGGGTTGGTAATGAATCTAGTTATATCCGTGTGTCAACAATCATTTGTTTTAATTATGAGTTGTCATTCAGTATCTCATAAAAATTCAGAATGGGTGATAACGATCAAGAAATTTGTGCTACCCCACCAGATATCACCAAGCAAGCAAATATTGCGATGGATAATTCGCTGCCAGCAAAAGCAAGAGAAAAATACGAGTATAATTTCGAAAATTTTATGAGTTGGGGAGAGAAGAAAAACATAACTTCGTTTTCCGTCAACGTTCTTCTCGTTTATTTCGAAAGTTTAAGAAAACCTTTGAAACCATCGTCATTATGGGTAATTTACTCAATGCTTGGAAGTACCCTTAATATCAAAAAAATGTGGACATCAGCAAATATTCCAAATCATGTTACTCTCTAAAACGCAAATCTGATGGTTATAAACCGAAGAAATCGTCTACGCTTACCACTGAACAAATAATCAATCCATTAAGGAAGCTCCAGATGGCTAATATTTCGAAGGTAACACGACTCCGCTTTTTCTTTCTATTATTTTTTATGAACTTTTTGCAACAATTTTTGAAATACTAAGACCCAACATAAATGTTAAATCTGAATTATTTAACCTCACCAGCCAACAGCCAATCGTATTTCATTTGCCAGACGCCTCTAAAGCAAAACCCACTTACGATAATTCTATGAACTATAAAAGCCAAGCAAAAGGATTTGAAAATATTTTACAGACCAAAAATACTTGTTCGCGCTCGTATTTGATATTATTATTTTATTCAAAACTCTTCAAATCGATTCATTCACTAACAAAGCGAATATTAATTATATTTACTACTCATATCTCAATTAAGTATCAAATCGGTAATCGTAGCTCAGAGTAGCTCAGCGGTAACGCTTGAATGTATGTATTTTTCCTATAACCTGAGTTCTAATCCCACTGCTGGATCTTATTTTCATGTATATCATATAATTATACATTAGTGTAACTATAAATTTACATAATTATTACAAAAGTGAACACTAATAATAAAATAATTTGTAGGAAATATGGCCACCAATTTTTAAATCATTTAATTGAGTTCTGACTGACTGAGTCAATGAGTTTATTATCCATATCCATAATCTCAAACAAATATATTTCACCATTCCTTTCTATAGCCAGTCGTAGAAAAAGTATAGTACGCACGTCGAGGATAAGACCAGCTACGTCCACTCGCTCGTGGGTAGTTAGATCCGTATTCCACTTGGTATGTAATATACCTACTATTATTGTCGCCATTATAGGCAAAAGAAAATTATATTTGATTGTCGCATAAGTATAATATTTCCCAAATTCGTCAATTTCAGAAGATGATAAAATGTATAGAAATTCAGATAAACAATGACACGCCCCTAAACATGTGTGCTATCAAAAAGAGAGCCAGTTGGTGGCGTCGCGTTGGTAACACTGGCCCAGATTTTATGATTCCATTTTGGCATTATATACCTATTACTTGTTTCGAAAAATTTGAAGTCGTGTAATTTTTCCGTTTCTGGTGCCATGTTATGAAAGTACCACGGTGTCTACAATAGAACAGGATTTTATGAAAGTGACTTCAACTAATTAGACAGTGTGTTTGTTGTCTTTGGTGTCACTGTTATCATCACTGCATTTTGGATTTCAACTGAAATCTGAACGTTGGTATTTGAGCGAAAATAGCGAGACATGCAAGTAGCTTATTAGAGGAAACTTTCGCTTTCGAAAGGGGTTGATGGTAAATACTTTCAAAACCAGTAATTTGCAGATCAGGTACTTTTAAAACTTGGTAACTCGTGTTATATTTCAAGTGACGTTTTGGTTTTGTGTGTGTTAATTTGAAGTTACTCAATGAATTACTGATATTGATCATAATGGCATTATATAATATAACTGATTGAAACAATAGAATAAATATACCTACCTGTGTGGGTTCTTTTATGTGCTTTTAGATGCGAACTTTTAGTATACACTTTATGACAGCCGGCAACATCACATCTGTGAATTTTTCTTCTTCGTATCGTTACTTCGGGAGTCCTGCTATCTTCGTAAATGTTGTTGTTGTTGATAGTGGTAGATTTACTTGGCACGGAGTCATGGATGGAAGTTCTTCTTATTGATCTGGAATACAAAGTTTTCAATGTTTCCTTGAAGAAAACCATTTCAATAAAAATACTTTCATCAACACTTAAAGCGACGCTTTGGCAATTAGCGAAAACATAAAATTCGTACATTTAGGTACGCTCGCTTTCAAAACTACGAAGTGAGACTTTTTACCATACATTCGATTTTGACATGTAGCTACACGTATGCTTTCTTTTCATCATCTTGGTGGTTGTGGGTGACGTAAAGCATAACATAAAAATTCATCAGTACTACTTGCGATTTAACAATTTTACTGTTTTTTTATTTGTTTGTTTATTTGTTTAGGTCAAATTTAGTATTCGAAGTTTGACCCCCTTCCTGTTTACAGATTGATCTGAAATTTGGTACACACATTTGATACAATTCAATTCAATACAATTCAATAAATTATCCAAGATTACTACAGCTACAAAATGTTGGATTACATATCGTTTCACAACTACTTCAATATGGGTTTCAAATAAAGAGGTTTTACTATTAGAATAGTAGTACATTTTGAAAAAGATGCAAATTCAAGATGATCGTAGCTACAAAATGTCGGATTACATATTTTTCACTACTAACTACCTCAATATGGGTTTCAAATGAAGAGGTTTTACTAGTAGAATAGTAGTACACTTTGAAAAAGATGCAAATTCAAGATGACCGCAGCAACAAAATGGCGGATTACATATTACCTTGTAATACTGAGGCACTAAAGGAACTAAACAAAATGAGAAGAATTGAGTAAGCAAATCAAAAACTAAAATCTTGAAAATATAATGAGTAATTCAACTTTTTATGCTAAACGCGCGGTTTTATTGAAAAAGTTAATAATGATCTAAACAATGTACTGAAAAATAAAGAATAAATTAGAAGGTTCTAGGTAGCAGTCATCAAACCACTCTCCTCAGAAATCTATGGTATTAATCAGTTGAAAAAATAATAAAATGGCTGGGCGTAGATTAACATATTTACTTAGGTTACGCTACGCCCAACGATTTGAAATAACACTTCGTCATCATCATTATCCACATCATACCTATCAACTACCTGACTATAGTAAAATTTAGGAGATTCAAACAGATCCGACGATTTTGAATACTTGGGAAATCACATTTTGATTTCTGGATTCTAGCTTTTTCTTTATGTGGGTAAATTATTTGAAACTAAAATTATAACTGTAATTAAAATGAAGGTTTGCTTTCAGTGCCGTTCAATATATACATAACTGTATTATTGATAGTTCTGTCAACAATTTTATTTTTAAAATATGTACAGATATCAATGAGTGGATTTGATGGATCTATGAATACTAATATGATTTGTTGGGCTTCAAGGCTTTGACGGCATTTGTACACAAACAGCTTTCGTTTATGTGTTTTGACCAGTAACTATAAAAAAATGAATTTAAAAAGTGTATTTACTCTTACTATTATATCAGGAACTTGATGAAGCCTAGCTACAAAACCACTCCTTTGAAAAATACAGAAGATGGGTGCCGAATAATAATCTCAGTCTTGGTCGCAGACCTTGTAGGTTCTGAAGCATGTTGAGATTTTTTTTTCAGTAAGAACTGAAAACAATATTTTTAACCGCTTTTCTTGTATAACCATCTCTTTAGGATATTCCTAAGAAATCGAAACTAGAAAAAACCGAAACAAGTTCAGTTGTAACACGTCAACTTCAGTTTGAAAGAAGTGACGTATTCACTTGTTCCAGGTACCAAAATGAAATTTGAAGTACAGTTTATGACCCAGAGTAATATAATGAGAGCAGAAGAAGAATACATTCATTATGAAAAGAGGTCTAATTTTTCTATGGGTGGAGATAAACACATTGTGGTGTTGGAGGACATTCTCTGTTCATTCATTCACAAATCGGATCCATTCATTTCTCCTTTCTTTCACTTAACTCAGTGTGCTTTCTCCATTTCGTTCCATGCGTTCTTTCCATTCCCACCATCCAATCTTATCGCTATCCATACATCTTTCAATAACATGTTCTGCCGTTTCAGGTTTCTCCAGCAACAGAGACACGGCAAATCCGGACTCAAATTAAACCTAACAAGGTATCCCGGATCTAGCTATTGTACAGTGGAATACTTGTAGTAGTTCAATGAACTTTTAAGTGAAAATCTGAAAATAAAAGTTTATTTGAATACTTGAGTGAACAAGATTCCGTCGGTACATTACTATCAGGGAAAACAACTTTTCGAATAGCTCAATTTTTTTTTCGCAGTCATATCAATAGATACTCTCTTTCAAAATAATTTTCTCGCATACTGGGTGATTGCGCACCATGGTACGATTTCGCACGCCTGGTGTAAACCTCGAGGTAGGAATGGGTCAATTGAGGCTGGGCCTATGGCGGGAAGCGCTTACTGCGCAACCTCTGCTGTAGGCAACCAGTGATGCAATTGAACCCAGGTTTGTGTTTAATAAACCCTACAAAATACAAATGAAACAGAACACAGAGTCAGATGCTGCAAATGCAATACGCATATATACAGACGGCTCAAAAACCAAAGAAGGCTCAGGATGTGGACTGTACTCCAGATTACTAAGCCTAAGGATTGAGTGGAGAATGGTTAGAAATACCAGCGTGGTCCAAACAGAACTGGCTGGTATCTCAACCGCCACAAAAGAAATAACCAGGAAAGGAATTTCTGGCAAAAGCATAACAATCTGCACTGACAGCAGACAAGCCCTTTTAGCCTTGAACAGACAACGTATAGCCTCAGGGCTGGTACTAGGGTGTAACCAAGATTTAGCCAAAGCCTCGGTAGATAATAACATTATCCTGAGGTGGGTTAAAGGGCACGACAGGAGTAAAGGTAATCGCATTGTCGACTCTTTAGCCAAGGAAGCGGCTGGACTAAGAATTTAAACCTGATGTCTTCGACAATTGCGGAACTAGCCAAATATTACACCCATGCTCAATCCTTAGAGAGACGGGATGGAATCAAAAGATGCGATCTTGTCAGGATCATCTTGGGCGACCCTGAGAAGCTGGCGCCGAAGAAATATCTGGCATTGACCAGGAAAAATCTACGCTTAACAGTAGGATTTCTGACTGGCCGGTGTCAACTAAGGAAACACCTCCATAATATGGGGCTAGTGGACACTCCTCTATGCAAGATGTGTGAACAGGAAGAGGAGACTGTCAGACATGTCCTATGCGAGTGCCCGGAGTTATCGTCAATAAGAGAGTGTGTGTTCGGCGTCTTGGTCTACACCTGCCGATATAAAGGAGATGTCTCCCAGCGACCTGTCCACCTTCCTGGAAAGGACAGGATGGACGATGACCTAGGACAACTCTTCGGGAGGATGTACAGTGGGTCACATGTGGCCTAAGTGCTGTGGGCTGACACTCACCCTCCCTACTTTACAGATACAGACTGGGTGATGCAACTGAGCGTGACCAACCAACGTTATATTTTTTAAATGGAACACCCAGTATATGAGTACGTCATTCGATTCCATATTTCTTTAGCTCTCTAAGAAATTTTTGTTTTCGAATTTCCATTGTAGCATTGCCAAGTTATTCCAGAAAAACCTATTTTGCAGACAGTATTTTTTAATTTGCCACCTGCATGTCTACAGGAATTAAGTGGATTTTTTTAGGAATAGTTAGTCAACATGACTAAGATAATTTCGGGAATCTCAACTTCCGGAAACAATATATATGGTGCTCGGTAAAACCGATCAAGTTTCATTCATTTTCAAACAAACATAATTCAACTGCTTCAAATAGAACACCCTTTTTTTAATTTTTTTTCAAACGTTTAAATATTTCACCACATTTTTTATCAGAGGTATACTATACGAAAAACAGATATTTTACAAATTATACCCAGTTTTATTAATTTTTATAACCACAAAAAATTCATTTATGTACGTTCACGTACTCGAATTTTTTTCAATATGAACAATAACGCCTAAATTTTTTATTGAATAGAGAAGTCCAAAAGATGTTCAAAATGGCAACCATTTTCTGCAACACATAATGTCAGTCTTTTTTTTAACGAATTTTCTACACATTCAAGCATATCCTCTGGGATTTCCCTGAAAGTTCTAGCGATTCTTCGTTTCTTGTCTTCTATAGTCGTTGGAGGAGTTTGGTGAATAATCCATTTTGGTCAGGTCAGGTAATCTGAGTGGCCACCCATAGGCCCACCCCTACCTATCCATTTTTAATTGAAATGATTGTTGAGGTATTTCCGTGCCTCAGTTTTAAAATGTGGTGTAGCCACATTCTAAGTCTTCTTCCATTGTTCCATAAGGAACCCCAGCCAATAAATTTGTAAACTCATGTCGAATAAATCTTACTTATTTTCTTCCAGAAAATTCTTTTTCCGAGAAATCCACCCCAAACATTCAGTGACCAACGCTGTTGATGGTTCAGGCAACGAACAAAATGGGGGTTTTCCGTTGCATAATAATGCATGTTATGCCGATTCACAGTTCCATTTTTATGAAAAGTCGCTTCATCATCAGAGAATAACACGAAATCGAAAAAATCATTTTCCGGATTGATCTTTTTTAATTGGCATTGGCAAAATTGAATACGTTTTTTAAAATCTCTTTCTCTCAGCTCTTGCATCAGTTGCATGTGGTAAGGATGAATCTTGCTTGCTCGTATCATTCGAGACACGCTGGTTTGAGAAAATCCGAATTCCTTGCTCAGATCTCGGGTACTTACATGGGGATTTTCAACAAGGTGAAGAGCAATTTGAAATGTATTTTCTTCATTTGTAACAGGGCAGACACGTTCGAACTTCTCGTGATTGACATTACATTTGTAAATCGTAGATGCAAGCAGGAGGCAGTTTCCGTCACTTTCCTCCAAAGCATAGACCAGTTGCACCATACCTTTCAATACATAATTCATAATGAAAATGATTCAATCTACTCGCGGAAGAAACTTCAATTATTCAACACATGGCGTTACTGACAAATTCCGAGATTCATTTTTTGATGTCAGTCATGGATAACTGAGTTTTTAAAGAAAGTCGCAGTATAAATATTCTTTTTCTTTTCACGCATTTATTACTCTTGATACCGCTGATAACTATCACCAGATGGTATGGAAAATGCTAATGTATATTTGTGTAAATCTTTTTGTGGTTAAAACAATTACTAAAACTTGGTATAATTTATAAAATATCAGTTTTTCGTATAGTATACCTCTGATAAGAAATGTAGTGAAATATGAAAACATTTCATACAAATGAAAAAATACAGAGTGTTCCATTTGAAATAATTGAATTATGTCTTTTTGAAAATGAATGAAACTTGACCGATTTTACCGAGCACCCTATATATTGTTTTCGAAAGTTGAGATTATTGAAATTATCATATTTATGTTGACTAACTATTCCTAAAAAAATCCACTTAATTGCTGTAGACATGCGGGTGATGAATTAAAAAATATTGTCTGCAAAATGGGTTTTTCTGGATATGAAATCGAATGACTTATTCATATACTGGGTGTTCTATTTAAAAAATATAACTTGGTTGGCCAGGATCGGTTGAATCACCCAGTATGCCAGAAACTCATTTTGAAATATTATAGTATTTATTGATATGACTGCAAAAAATTGTTCAGTTCGAAAAATAGTTTCCTCTGGACCGAGGGAACCTTGTTGACTTACCCTGTAGATTTCTATGAAATATCGGCCAATTCCATCACATATTCATTCAATATGTAACTTGCAAAAACTAAATTTTTTTTTGAAAGTGCACTAGTCATTCATGACTTTCTGAAAACAATTCTCATCACCTGTGTATTCGGCTGCTAGAAAAGATAATTTATCAGGACCATACTGAACTCAATGTTACACACGTTATTATTCCAGACATCTGAATGAGTTTATAAGGGTGTTTCGTTAGCAGGGTTTTTCATCAAGAATATATACAGATGCCTTGGTATCTATTGTTTACAGGTCGAGTATCGTTGACGATAGGTTTCAAGAATTCTTTAAATTTAGAATTGTTTAACATGAAAATACACGACTTGATAGTTCGAACTGAAACCTCTGGCGTAAAATTAACCTATTGAAAACACTTTCCTAACACCAGAACAAAAAATTATGGTCTCTCGAGAGATTTCCGAATGTATATTCGGTGAAATAGATGGTACTCTTCCTTTATAGCACAATGTGTTTAAAAAAATACACTTTTCCATCAGAATATATTGAAGATTGTATCGATCTTTTTTCCTCTTTATATTACCCGGATTCACAAAACAGATCTTCAGAATTTTTCATTTTGGTATCTGGAACGAGTCGATAGGACACTTGTTTCAAACTGAAATTGCCCTGTCACAACTGAACTTGGTTTGATATTTTAAAGAATATTCTGAAAAAAATGTTTCGTCGTCTCACAAGAGAAATGGACGAAGTTCATCTTCTTGCAGGAAAAAAAAAACTTGTTTAAGTTCTGGAACTTACAAGGTCTCCGACCAAGACAGATTTTCCAGATATACTTTCCTAGCAATGGTTTTTTAAGTTCCTGCACTTTCTTTCTAGCTAAAAGAGGAAGTCTGTGAAGTTTTGACTGGACTAAAATAAATGTCTTGAACTTGACAAGGCTAAAATATGATAGAACTGACCGATACTTGAAAATCCATTATAACGTATTATACATCGATTAGACTACTGGAATTGGATATTTCATTCACCTTCCAACAAATGAAAGGTAAATTCAGTTTGAAAACTGTCGTTGCCAACTTGACAGACACATCGAAGGTTTCGTTGTCAAACCTACTTTATTATAAAAACATTTTATTGTTATCTATTGAATAACATTCAGAAAATGGTATTTATTACTCACAAGGATGCGTCCTTTATCCTCTGTAAAGCCATGAGAGCTGCTGTTGATGTTAGAGATCGAGTGTGGTCTGCTAAAGATAGGCTGATGTCTTGAGGGCTTATCACATTGCATTTAGGAATCTCTGAAACAAAGATAAAACTTTAACGACTTTTTTCCTTAATTCCTTCTTGAAATTAGGGCTGTTACTTATTGTGAAAATGTTTCCAATGCATTCAAGGTGAACTAAAAACTTCACCACTATTTGTAAAAATTGAAGTTAATTGTTAAACTGACCTAACACTTGTGTTACATTGCACCACGCAACAAAAAATAACACTAGCCAAAAAATAAGAAAAAAAAACGACTAATATTATAATGGCTATACATGAGAGTTTAAAGCATCCTGACTGAGACTTCAATTAAACATTTTCCATCACGTAAAGATTTTGAGTTAAAGTTATTTTTATTTTATACAAAAATTTGCACATATTATACGGAAATATAAAATCAAAACAAGAAAAAAACAATATATTTTGAGGATAACAGACTTTATTTACAGTATACATTAAAAAACATTCAAATGAAGTCTTTTGTGTATAACGTTTTTGCAAATGTTGACTTTCGTTTATGTTTCATCGTTTTCCCTCATAAGGAACCAACAATAATGCCTTGCTCCATTGTCAGTATGTCTTGGTGGAACCTTCCCCTTCTTCGTCATTGGCAGCACCCAAATTTTCTGGGAAACATTCAAATGGGAGTACAAGAAATTGATTTTGAAAGACATGCGACATCCCATTCTGCAAACAATTCTTTTGAAAGAACTCCACGTAGCTAATTCAACATTACTTAAGTTTTTATCACTGTTGATCACTTACTAGTTTTCTAATTTGTGGTCCAATAAATATACCTTCCTTGAGCTTTGCATCACTTAATTTTTAAGATACTTAAACGCATCACCTTCTTTGTCTAATGTTTTTACAACATTTTTCATTAAGCCCAGTTTAATGTGTAATGGAGGTAAAAAACGTTTTTTGGATTAACAAGAGGTATATTCTTCACGTTAGCTTGACCTGGAATATATTTATCTCTCGGAGGCCAATCTTTTACTTGATAATGGCTTTGTGTTGCCCTACTGTTCCAGAGGCAAAGAAAACAGCAAAACTGAAGACCTAGTAATAGTTCGATGACTTTTAGGTCACCACATATTTGCTACTTACACGTATTATAACTTATTGCATTTAAAATACGTGACATACTTTCGTGTGTTTCCTTCATGGCAACTGCATGTGCAAGAGGAATAGATGGTCTTTTGTTACCATCATGGAGCAGAATGGCTTTTAAACTTGTTTTAGACGAATCTATCCTAATTTTTCCATCACACGATTTGGATTCGGAACCTGCCTGGTCATCATACATTTCCAAATCTTGCTCCAAATTTGCCGGAGGGTGTTGGAACTGGTAAACCTTCTCCATGAAGAACCGGTCTTCTTGCAGAAGGAATATCTGCGATTTAGGAGTAAACTGACCACATATACATATAGCAAAAACTATCTGCGGGATTAACGCAGTCACATTTCTGTACTTTGGATATTTTAGTACTGTTGTGTACGTCGAGTTCAAATATGCGTTTAGAGGAGTCAACTTCTTTTATTCACGAAGATACACTAATATAATACTCTTAATGTTTGCGAGTTTATTCTACTTTTATAGCGGTTCCGTTTTTCTGGTACTTTCTGGAAACTTCGAGCCTCGAAAGTTCGAGAAGCGGCGCGGCGTAACAAGTCTCATATACAGTGGAAGCAGATTCGAATACTGAGCTGTGTTTCCTCATTTTAGGGAAAAAGCAAATTTGGAATGTCGTGTTCATTAAATTTTTGTGAAAAAAATCATAACTCAAAAATCTTATGTGTTAAGAAATGTTTACTCATTTTAGCATTTAGGGACCAAAAATTAATAAAGAACCGCCTTTGGCATTACAGTCGTGAATTAGCTGTAAACTAGTGTAATCACATTTGGAAGTAATATAAAAAACAAAATAGTGTTTCTACAACATATTGAGTTATTTGTATTTCAGAAATAAATGTTTCTTCGAACTTGTCCCAATTGTCATTTTTTTGTAGTTGGAAAATTATGAAAAAAATTATCCTATTAAAGAAATTTTCACAATCAATCAATAATATTAAATTTGATTTTGAAATCTTCACCATTTATTTCCCAAGAGATTAGTTAGACAAGTTAACAACAGACATCTAGATGCCTATGAGAGCTCAGAAATAAGTAAACATAATATTATTAATAACAGTGGTGGACCAATACCTAATTGTTTACTATATATCTTGTTGAAATAATATTTTTACTTATCAGATTCACCTGACTAGTAGATAAGGCAAAATTGTGAAATTAATTTTAAGACAATTGATGCACAGGTACCTAGCAAAGGTATCTATATACCTATATAATATATTTATTTTAATCTTCATCTTGAAGATGATCACTTGGTGATCAGATGTTAAAAATGACGATTTGGTGTTGGGAAAATACTACAGTAATATTCATTACTATGCCAAAGGTTCCAAACATGCATTACAAGAACATAAATAATAACAATAAGTAACAAACAAATGAATATTTTACCAGCAATTGAAAAAGTCAAAAATGATTTTATAATGGTATAATGAATGGATAGTTTCCGTACACACTCCAGACTCAAAACCCAACATCTTTGTTTTCTGGAGAAACATAAGCGCGCAAGACATGATCTAGAATCCTAACTCCTATGGAGATGCGTCACTTCTCTGGGATTCAATTCAAGTTGGAAAAGCTCTAACCAAGTCCACTTCAGTTACCCCAAAGATATAGACTGAGATCGGAACCTCAATCACATTTCTATTAGCAATTTCGTTTTTCTCCGACAGTTCCAATGACCAAATATGCCTTGGTAAAGCATTGTATCTGCCAAATTTCGTTTATATGATGGTTTTTGTAAAACAGCTGCAGATGGACGAAAATAGTTTTGAACGAACAGGTTCGTAATGAGACAATCACATAAATGGTTTATAAACGTCATCGCAAAGACGTTTGTTATGTGATATTAAATATGCATTTTATTCATGATTGATATGTTTGGTAAAATATTGAACTTCATAATATGTTTTACATTCAATCATTTTTTTTAAACGGACGAGAATACATATATTTTTTCATCAGTAGTTACTCCATATACGATGGTCTGTTAGACGTATCTAGAGAAATAAAAAAAATGAGAAATTATAATTTTTGTAATCGATGTAGATGGCTGTGATCTATGTGAACAGACATCAACTTGGAAACACTCTATATATTATATCATTTTTGAATTCTGCATGGAAATACAAAAGGGCTAAGTGGGGTAAATGTGAACTCGGGGTAATTGGAAACAACTCTGTGTATTATAAAGTATTCAAAATTGTTCTCTTTCGCGCGCTAACGCTTGTCGACACACTCCAGCCGGTAATGTAGCCGCATGTCTTCGTTCCGTACAATTGTTTTTATGTCTGCATTGACGAAAAGTTTTCGATGGTGTTAAAACATTTATAATTCGTTTTGGACACTAGTACCGGTAGTTAGTGTTTAAAGTGCTTCGAGGTGAGTATTCAAGTGAATATTGCTTGCGATGGTAGTGATTTGATGTGAAGAAGTATATTTCATGGAACTAACCTCCAAATTATCATTGTGAATTGAGCAAATGAGTGTTTACAATTACCCCTTTGAAATATGCACAAGGGGTAAATGTGAACGCCAATATGGGGTAAATGTAAACAACACTTTACCACTACAAAAGCGCATTTATTTAATTCCAGACAAACAGAAGGATGCCTAGAAAATATATAAAGAAGAAGACGACGGAGAGATACTCTAAAGACGATCTCCTGAGGGCAGTTAGTGACGTGAAAAATAAAAATTCAACTTATCGTCAGGCCTCACAAAAATATAATATTCCCGTAGCAGTTATATTCCATAGAATAAAGGGCCGAAATGTACCTGAAACCAAAATGGGAGCAGGACGGTCTACTGCCTTAAGTACCGAAGTAGAGGAGCAAATAGTGGAATGTTTGAAAGCTCGAGCACGAATGGGTTATCCATGTAACAAAGAAGAGTTATGAGACCTCATTGCAACATTTGTCCAACAAAGACATTTGAAAACACCTTTCAAGGATGGCCGGCCTGGCTTAGAGTGGTATTATAGCTTCATGAATAGAAATAAAACTTTGTCATTCAAAAAGCCTGAACATCTTCAAAAAGCAAGAAAGGATCAGAGAAAACCAGAAGTAATCTATAATTTCTATAGAAAATTAAAAGAGGTGGTTATTAAAGAAAGAATTGATGATGCTGCATTTGTTTTCAATGCTGATGAAAGCGGTTTTGGAAATGATCCCTCCAGGATAAAGGCCATTTGGGAACGAGGAAAGACCTTGTCAAGAGTTTTTGGTGGGTCTGGAAGGGAGTCAACAAGTGTCTTAGCTTGTGTAGCGTCTGATGGTTCATTTTTGCCGCCCTTTATCGTTTTCAAAGGCGGTGCAGTGCAAGCTAGATGGACCTCACCCAAGGCCTATCCAGGAACTGTTTATTCTGTGTCCACCAATGGATGTTCTTCAACTGGTTTGAAACTGTATTTGTCAAATGGGTGAAAAATTTGAGAGATGTCAAAAATCTACCAGACCAGAATGCGTTACTTTTGTACGATGGACGCAAAAGTCACATAAGTTTGAGAATCATTGAATGTGCACTCGAAAATAAAATCATACTATTCAAGTTTCCAAGCCATTTGACAGACAGGCTTCAGCCTGTTAGATAAATGTGTTTTCGGTCCAGTGAAAACCTGCTGGGAGAAAAAACTCATTGCCCATGGAAAGAAACACATGGGGCTTGGAGCAGGGCGATTGAAGAGAAATGAATTCACCGAACTTCTGGGGAAGTCTGGAAAGAGTCTTTCACTGAAAAAAATATTATTAGCGGATTTGTTACCACTGGAATATTTCCAGTCAACGCTGAAAAGTTTCCAGAGGATGAATTCAATCCTACTGATCTGATGAGATTCAAAGAACAGCAGCGAAAAGCTGATAAACAAAATGGTCAAATTCTACAGTGTGAAATCACTGATGTCGAACCAGAATCGAATGACAGTGAAGAAATTCCAGAAGAAGCGGAAGTGAAACAACTTCAATCAAAACCGTTTACACCTGCTGATTCAAATACTAATCGTATCACTGTAGCTTCAGATATCATTGGTATGTTTTCATCAGCAATCGTTAAAACTTTGAACGTTGACTCTAGCAAAACTTCTGCTGAGCCGAAGAAGGTCATTCCAAGATTGAAACAGGACAAGTATGGAGAGGTATTAACGACTGAAGAAGTTTTAGAGCGATTGAAAGAAGCAGAACGCAGGAAAGAAGAAAAAGCCACACGAAAATGTAGACCCCGCATGAAAAAGAATACCAATGAAAAGCTCAAGAGAAAGCGCAAGGAAGATAGTGAAAGCGAGGAAGAGAACGAAGTGATTCCTTATGATGAAGACTCTGAAGGAGACCTCAATGAAGATGAAGGGGCAGAAGAAGTTGTAGCTAAAACCTATCCAGAGGTAGAATATAGACTGCCTGAGTGGCACTTGATTCAGCCTGGAATTTACTTATTAGTTAAATTCCTCGGAGGATCCAGGAGTAGCATATCCTATAAATATGTCTGTCGTGTGCGTGATGTAGATGAAGAAACTGGAGACATTGAAATTGTTGGATTCAGACGCAATGACAGAATTGGAGCTGAATATATTGAGAAAGAAACTGATATCTCTTCAATTGAATTTGAAATGATCGAAGCCTTGTTACCTGATCCAGAAATTTCAATTAAAGAAAGGAAAACAATTCATATATTTCCTGGATCAGTGAGTGT
Organism: Leptinotarsa decemlineata; assembly: GCF_025532065.1. Taxonomy (NCBI): domain Eukaryota; kingdom Metazoa; phylum Arthropoda; class Insecta; order Coleoptera; family Chrysomelidae; genus Leptinotarsa; species Leptinotarsa decemlineata. The sequence goes on along the minus strand of NW_027412694.1, from coordinate 5,802,450 downwards.
TTTTGAAAAATAACATTTGTTTTGACTCAATTTTGTCATTAAAATGATTTTGTAAGCATTAAACTCGTTTATACTAAACTGACCTTCATTATTTTGGTAAACTGTACGTTATACCGGGGTTCAGACGTAGGTACCAAATATCATAGGGGTAATTGTGAACAGGCAAGTAAATTATATAATGTGAAGTCAAAATGCTTATCCTCATTGCTGTTCATATTTTCCCCTACTAGATTCACCAATAAACTGATAGGACTCCGAATAACGTGTTTCCATTTACCCCTATATTAGGTAGAGTCTATTTTTTTGATGGGGTAATTGTAAACAGCTGTTGAAACTCAGAAAAACACTCACATGAAGTTGAAATTTGGGAAAAATGTTCGAAACAGATGGAACGGTACGGGCACTATCACAGTTATCAATAATTTTTTGTTCAACTCGACATATTTTATGTTCAATTATGAAATGCAAAAATCGTTTACATTTACCCCACTTAGCCCAACTACTTTTGTGAAATATGTTCTTTACCTGTCAATCACCAATCAATACACCGAACTCAAATTCTGGCAACACTAAGATAAGGTATGGTGGTTGTTATTTCAGAACGAAACTTGAATCTTCTTTTATACAGTGTGAAAAATACGTCTCAATTTGTATGTTTGAAAAAGACCATAACTAATTTTTTTCAAATGGAACACCCTGTATATTACTAAATTTTCGAACTCAGCCTACCAATGTGAACAACTTTGATCGACTATATCCTATACCTATCCCATACACTTACTGAAAAGCTGTGCTCATGAGATTGTATGTATGCTGACCTTCCTGATCAATAAATCTTTTGAGGAAGGAGTTTTTCCAGATGAACTGAAGATAGCGATAGTGAAACCACTTCACAAAAAAGGGGATAAGTCGGACATTTCCAACTTCAGGCCAATCAGTCTTTTAACATGTATATCAAAAATTTTTGAAATAGCAATGGTAAATCGATTAGTCAAATTTTTTATAAACTTCAAAATGTTTTCTAATAATCAGCATGGCTATCTGAAAAACAAGTCAATTGAAACTGCTTTGATGTATCTTAGCAATGAAGTCCTAGAAGCAATGGACAAAGGAGATCTATCATGTGGAGTTTTCATGGATTTATCTAAAGCCTTCGATTGCATAGATCATGACATTTTATTATGGAAACTCTATAAATATGGAATTCGTGGAAAATCGTACGACTGGTTCAATTCATACTTGAAAAATAGAAAGCAAATAGTAGAACTGAATCAAAAACACAAAACGGCAAGATCTGATGCTTTAGATGTGTCTATGGGTGTCCCACAGGGTAGTATTCTCGGTCCAATATTATTTATTATATTTATCAACGATATCAATGAGGTTATAGCAGATATAAACACTGCTCACATGATCAATTATGCTGATGATACCAATCTTTTATTAACAGGTGCGAACTTACCTGATATTATAAAAAAAGGTAGCAAAATAATAGAACAATTCAAAGATTATTTTTTAGAGAATAAGTTAGTTCTGAACGATGGAAAAACAAATTGTATCATGTTCAAAGTCAATAACAGTATAGAAACACCACAAAACATAATTATGCACAATCAAAAAATCATTTGTAATACTTCAGTGAAGTTTCTAGGCATATACATTGATGACACTTTAAATTGGAGTAGTCATCTAGATAACCTTTGCAATAAACTATCCTCGATAACATACGCCATGAGAGTTCTAAAAAAAAATGTTGATCTTGAAGCACTAGTTGCAGTATATTATGCGAATTTTTACTCCGCTATGAGACAAGGGATAATCATCTGGGGCTCATGTCATGGGTTTAATAGAGTTTTCCCATGTCAAAAAAAAATTATCAGAATTATCTTTAATATAAATACAAAAGATTCCTGCAGAGGAGCCTTTAAAATCAACAAACTACTTACTGTGTCAGCAATCTATATATATGAATCGATAAAATTTATTATCAATCATCCAGGCCATTTTGACATACATCGCAAAACGCATATTCACGAGACAAGACAAAAAAAGACTTCTCATATCCCATCCATGCAAAATCCCTATATGAACGTAGCACTATCTACGCTGGAATGAAATTTTATAATAATCTTCCGAAAAACATAAAAGATATTGTCGTTGCTAACAGATTTCTGAAATCTGTAAGAAAATTCTTATGTAATCTGGAGCCCTACAATACTGATGAATATTTTCTGGCCTGTGGAAATTTATGAAACAAAATTTTATTCAAAATTGCGCTATGTATTTATAGAAATTATCTCTAATTTCAGTAATCATGCGCAATATGACGCACATTTTAATATGTTTGTAATCGTGTTTGAAACTTGAAGCAATTCATTTTGAATGCTTCATTTTTAGATTTATATGTACACATATTTGATATCTTTACAATTTTCCTTTTGACGTATTTCTCAGACAAAAATTTTCTGCCACTCCTGTGAATGATTATAAAATACTCTGTTGAAATAAATGTATTGTATCTATCTATCTATCTATCTACCTATCTCTAACCGTTTATGAGATATGAATTCTTCTATAATATTTTTGCTTCTATACAAATATAACACTTTAAATACAAATTTCAGAGAAAAATGTATTTATTGAACACATTGAATAATGAATAGGTAATAACTTTATATTAGTTCAGAAAGGTTTAATGGAATACATGAATGAAATTCCATAGTGGGTGTATGATAAACATTACAATTTTGACAGAAGAACGAAAACTTTTCAAAATCAAATTGATAACAGAATTAATTCCATTCACTTGTAAACACTGATTGATTGATGTTATTATGTGATCAGTCGTGGCTCTGCTCATTTCTGACGGTTCGATTTCCTCGAAGGCACATCTAATCCGATCTTTCAGTTCCTGTTTGGTATTGATAGGTGTTCTATCTACCCTTTCTTAGATTTTTCCCCAGACGTAAAAATCTAGGGCAGTCAGATCCGTTGATCCAGCCAACTTATACCAACAATTCCGATACAAGTTCAGGGGCAAATTGTCTAGAAAATAACTCATAGTCGATCTCAGAATATCTAAATATTTTTGGGAATTCAACTCTTCTTCATAAATACAAATAGAAACTTTATTATCCGTGATCATACAAAAACATTAAAACTGAATTTTTGTAGGAATTCCCTTTTTCTAATGAAATGGAGATTTTCTGAAGCACAGAAGTGATTATTTCGAGGATTGAATATTCCCTCATGTGAAATAATAAAACGAATTTAGGATTTTCAGAGTTCGAATAATTATTATTATCCATCTATTCAATGTGACAGTCGAACTATTTGAACAAGTTATTGTCAAATCCATTATTTTGTTGTTTAAATATGATTTAGATCATAATACACGATTATCCTTGTCGAAATTCAAAATTAATGTTTAAAACTCATTTGATATTCGAGTAGGTGGATTGAAAATAGAAAAAGATTCACCATATGTATTGAATTTTTCAGCCTGATTTAATATTCAAAAGTATTTCGAAAAACAATCTCAGTTTGTCAATTTTCAATCTAAAGGAGTAAATTTCCGAAGATTCGAGACCTACGCCATTTTTGCAAAGCTGAAATTTTGAGAGTGTGTGTGTATTATGCACTTGATTATCAATTTTATTGAAAATTTTATGCTTGCATAGAAGTAAATGTTTTTAGAAATAGTTCATATCTCATCAACTGCCAGAGATAGGTATAGGACATAGTTGATCAAAGTTGTTCACATTGATTGTCTGAATTCGAAAATTGAATAATATACAGGGTGTTCCATTTGAAAAAAAAATACTTATGATCGTTTTTCAAAGATACAAATTAAGACGTATTTTTCAGACACTCTATATGAAATAAGATTTGAGTTTCGTTCTGAAATAAAGACCACCATACCTTATCTTAATGTTGCCAGAATTTGAGTTCGGTGTAAAAGGTAATTCATGCGATATTAAATATTAAAAATACCATGTTTTCGCAAAAAAAAATTACAAAATAAATAATATTTCAAAAACGGTGAGAGATAGGTAGAAAACATGGTACACAAAAGTAATTTGTATTTCGATACAGAATTCAAAAATGATATAGGTAATATATAGGGTGTTCCATTTGAAATTTCCAAGTTGATGTCTGTTAGATGTAGATATAGCAACAATGCGGCGATGAAAATATTTTCAAACGATAGATCACAGCCATCTACATCGATTACAAAAATTTGAAACTCTTATCTTTTTTTTTCTCTAGATTCGTCTAATAGGCTATCGAATATGGAATATCCTGTATATCTCATATCAAATGATTTCACAAATATATTATTTGAAGATGCAAGTTATGAAAAATTAAAAATAACGTTATTTAACGGCGCAGTTGAGTTTATTTTCAGATAATGTCCATGAAAGTTTACACTGCAAGGTTGTTTATAATCTATGGTACGTGTTTTTTTCTGATATAACATGTATAATATGAATTATAATTATTGAAAGGTGATGCAAGTGAATCACATGAGCCTAATGACGACATTTTATTTTCATTTATATTTTGTATTTACCTCCAGAAAGGGAGGTAGAATATGTAATGTTTACACAACACCGGAAATGGAAACCTATCGCCTCGAAACAGAATAAAAAACATCATCGTGATGCTATCCATCATTTTAAAAACGAAAAACAGACGTTTCTTTTATGCATACAGTCCTGGTGGAAGTTCTTACTGATTTTTACCGCGAAGAGAGTTTTTCAATGAGGTTACCTCCCGTGTATTTTCATTATAATTTTATTATAATTGTTGTTTTGATATATGATGTTGTGTACTATGAAGGCCTTTCGAAGCAAACATTCTATCTGGGTTAAAAAATTGACATTTTTTCACGACCTGTACAGAACTAATCGACATCCATTCAACGATCATATTGGTATCGAATATTCACACTCACCTTAGTATTTTTAAGTAATTGTATCCCCAAATTATGCACCTGTCCTTGCACTCTAAATAATGAACCATAATTTTGTCTGGATCAATAAAATATCGCCACAGGTGAAATAATATTTATTTAATGACCACCAATCAATTCTAATAAGTCTTTTTTATTAGATATGAATGATTTTTATCTTGTATCCATCGGCAAATAAAAATTATTGTCGAGTCTATAAATCATATTTAATAATGATATGTTCCAGTTAAGGTAAGTTTGATCAAGGTTCTTCGTTTGGAGACCACATTGACACTAATATATTTGAGAGATAAAATATTGGATGTGAAATGTTTAATTCCTATCCCAACATCGCATACTCCTATATGGGGAAATCCAATACCCGTCTCAGTATTAGATATAGGCTTAGTTAATTTTTTCATTTCGATAAATTACTTTCAGATAATCAATCATTAGTAACTGTTATTTGAAAAATTCTATTTCGCATACAGGGTGGTCGAATAAAAATGAAATGGAGCCGTTATCAGAAACTGCGGTAATATTTGTACAAATTCTCGTCGATTTTTTATTTGAATTAAACAACTTGGGTGAAAGCCCCAAAATAGTTTCACGACATTCGGTGTCGAGTAAGTTATTTTGAAGACCCTGAAATTCTCTTCACATGACATTATGAAATACATTTATTCAACTGAGCTTACTGCTCAATTGATTGAATGCCTCTGGTGCAGGTGTATACTTTATACAATCACAAATCCAGGAGAGAGATATCAACCTGCCTAGAATTCTATGCGATCGTATTACAGACCGTCTTTATTTGTGAAGAAACTGATGGAAAATAACCTCTCACATGAATCAATGAAGTACTTTGGGAGAGCCAAGCAGTTTTTATGATAGACCTTTTCTCTTTGAAGGCACTAAGCGTCCAAAAAAACGATTTAGGATATCGCCAAGAAAGTTATCACATCACCGGCACTTCGCCAGTCCTTCAAATCCCCCGAAGAGAATGGCATATTTACAGCTCTACTTCAAAACGGCCCGAAATTACTTTCACCCATTCTCATGAAATTGTATAGAGCTAGTCTGGCGTGCAATTACATACCACACAGTTGGTTGGCAGCAATGGTGGTACATTAAGAGGGCCGCTAAGATCCACACCCCAAATCTGTACCACTAATGAGCCTTACAGCTTTCCTATTGAAAAAAACTGAGAGAATACAGGCAATTCGACAGATTCAGCATTACACAAGAAGATTACAGTGGCCGTATTTATCGATATCGAATGAGCATTCAACAATGTACTACCTAAGTTCATAAGACCTTCAGGATGAGACCATTAGGCATTGAGTTACCAGAGACTGCCCTCGAGGTGGGGTACTATCCCCTCATCTGCTATCACACCTGTTGTACCGTTGGTGTTGAATTCTTTGACATGAGAGAAGTCGATCTGCCAGCTTATGCAGACGAACTTGTTATCCTGGCGAAGTCTACGTTGAGAAGGGAAACCTGCAATATCCTCTAAAGAAGTTTAGATGTTGTTCTCAGAGTAAGCGTATGTCTCTAATCCCCAGCAAAACTGTGATGATTTTCTTCACCAAGATTAGGAGTTTGAACGATTTAATTCCACTTTCCCTCAGTGTTATCCCATTTGTGATTTGTAAAATGTTTTACGCAGAGTCAGACTGTTCCTGTGGATATATTGAATCTAGTTCACAGATAGTTTGTCCAGCTATCTGTGTTTTTATCAGTAACACACCGTAAGCAGCCATGGATATCCTTCTGGATCTACCTACTCCTTATAACTTTCTGGAGAGAGAGAGAGAGAGGTTAGATGGACTTCTTACATACTTGTGCGTACTGATAATTGCGGCAAACAAACTTATGCAGAGCCTCAGAAAACATGTTGAAGTGAAAAAAATATAGTATGGAAAGGGCCGTTAATTGAATCGATCAATCGATCGAGGAAGGCTTTCGGCTACAAGTTCATTTGGATAGTCATATTACTCGTTACATACAAAGATTCATGCTTTTCATAATAAAAAAAACTACTTAATACAGTTTATTGTTTATCAAGCACGTTTACGCTTGATAAAGCTATTGTATAGCGAAACACGTGTCGCGGTTTTTGTAAAACCCATTATAGTGAAAATGATACAATAAACTGTATTCATTAGTTTTAATATGATTTTTATCAAGGATCGGCCAGTTCTATTCAACTTTTCAAAATAATATCTTGAGGCATACTTGAGGTCAATATCCTAGGTAACAGCAGGGTCTGAATCTATGCTTACTTTCTTGCAAAATTTCATGTGTTCTAATTTATTTTTCAAGTTTTACAAGTTTTATAATGCCACCCTTCATTTGACATCAAGTTATTTACTCGTATTACTGTTAATAACATTTCCACCTTACTATATTTTCTGAATCATTCCCAATCAGCTCAGATTCATTCGTTTTTCTATGTTGTTTATATTATTTTCTATTCGAAACTTTTTCTGTCACTTTTTTTCCTGACCATTGAAAATTTCCATTCTGTACTTCGTTGTTCCATTCATTTCTTTACTCTGTTTTGAATCTGCTTTAAAATCTGTTTTTCCGTTAATCAGCTCTTGAGTTTATAACATGTTTGTGTTTTTAGACAATGCAAGTTCGAACTTCCATCATTCGTTTCGGGAATACCTACTAGTAACCAAGCTAATCAAAGGTATAACTCATTTCGATTTTGTTTACAGGACAAGAGACAACAACATGAGCATCAATGGATTCAGTTGAAGTACCCAGTTTGGTATGAGAGAGCCCTAAATATATTGAAATGAGCTAGCCGATAGAATCGAAAATCAACCATTATCCTTGAACGATCCAACCAATTTGGATAAACCCAGGCAGATCAACGTATATTACTGGAGTTTCTTCTCAACACCAAATCGTTATTTTTAACACCTCGACACGTGTTTCGATCACCAAGTGATCATCTTCAAAGAGGAAGATTAAAACTAGAAACTAATGCCAGCTAACCCTATTTATGCTATATAGGTATCCCATTCAGGTAAACCATCCAAGCGTACCACCCATACAGGTACACCAACCTAAATTCATTTTACAATTTTGCCTTATCTATTATTTTACAATATATGTTTATATAAAACAATTTTCAGCTATATAAAAATTAATTTCACAATATTGCCTATCCAAATTTATTTTGTGCAATGTGTCCTTATGTAGTAATCAGTAAACTCAAAAACATTATTTTATTTTAACAAGCTATAGCTATAGTGTGCTATGTGTTCCTCATATCTTACTTCAATATATCTTTTTGTCTGTCCATAATATTTTGCATCGCAGTTCTTACATTCAATTTCGTAAATTCCAGACTTTTCCGAATTCTCGACTTTGTCTTTTGGACTTCCCAAGAGGCTCTGTAATGTATGACTTGTTTTAAAAACCACCTTCATACCTAGTTCCTTGAAAATCATTCCAAAGTTCCTCGTATATTGGTGATATAGAACTGAGATGCCGCAATTTCAAAGTTTTTGGTGCAAAGTTATTTTGATTTTTTTGTTAACACCGAAACTTACTCAAAATTATACAGTATTATAACAGAAACTTAATATTCAATAATATCAAATCACAAAACATCAAAATAAAACAGGTATTTCGGAACAAACTCATTGATTTTCTGGAGATTTTCTTGTCCAAAATAATTCTTATATTCGCTTTAAAAACCAAAGCATGTTTATGTATTCTACATCTCAGTATGATGTCCATCCCGCAACATGCACAGTTCGGGTCTTCTTACACAACCCTGCATTCGTAATGTGCTCCGGTTGAATGGCCCTGACATGTTCTCTATCCCTAAAAGGATGATGTTTGTAAACTTCGTTCTTTAATAAACTCCATAAGAAGAAATCCATTGGAGTTAAGTCTGGTGAGCGCGCTGGCATTGGATAATCTGAGTAAGGTCCTATCCATTTTCTATTACATGTTTCATTTAAAAATTGTCGTATTGCTATACTACACTAAACACTAGCTCCATCTAAGTAATACCAATTTTTTTCTCTTTGTCTACGCAACATTTCATTTAAAATTGCTAATAAATCTTGTTGCAAAAATTGCAAATATCGGTTGGCATTGAGATTTTCATCAATGAAAAAAGGACGAATCATAGTATTGTTTAACAGTCCACATAAGACATTTACCTCAAATGAGTGTTGGTCCTTGCACTCTATAGTGAAATGAGGGTTTTCTAAAGCCATCTACAGTTCTGTGAACTTACTGTTCCATTAGTTGTAAATGTTGCTTCATCAGTCCGTAAAATATTCATTGGGAACCGTGCGTTTCTTTCGTATTCTTCCTGATACCATGCGGAAAACTCAAATCTTGAAATAAAATCCTTTTCTTTTAGGGTATTTATAAATTTTGGTTTGAAAGCTTTGAATTCATTTCTCCTTCAAAATTTTTGTACGATATTATTAGGTACATCAAGAGATGTTGATATTTGTTTAAGTGATGTCTTAACATTTTCGAAAACACTTAAACACACTTCCTCTTCCACTTCTCTAAATACTTTTGCAGCCGTGTGAGGTTTTTTGATATTGTTATTAATACTGACTGTTTCTTTAAATTCATGTAAAATACGGGTAACTGTAGTGTGATTTACATTGCGATTAGGATGCCTGGCATTAAAAATGTCTGTACAATATAATCTCAACTTTTTCCTTTTTTGTAAGCATCTTGATATTTTTTAAATACTACTTATTATCAAACATCAACAAAATAAGCAATAACAATAACTATGTAATGAATATATGTCAAACATACGCTTGGTTTCAAAGCCAACTTAAAACACTTTTTTCGAAATACCTATTTTATTTTGATGTATTGTGATTTGATATTATTGAATATTAAGTTCATCCTACAATACTGTATAATTTTGAGTAATTTTCGGTGTTAACAAAAAACAACTTTGCACCAAAAACTAGGAAAATTATTTTACTCTTCAATAAAATTGACCGTGGTTAACACCATAATTGTGTGATTCGTAATATTACAGGCTTTTAAAATGAACCGTCGTATAAGGATGCTGTCTGTTTATCGTTTCAGTAATTGTTTTTTGTAGTTCCCATTTCAAAAATGGGGAAAAAATAAAATTTCACTTATATAGCCATGACTTCAAACCTAAATGTATTTCTTAATGCTGTACAACTCTTCAAAATAACATTTCCCGATATTTTTCAAAATAAGAGTACTTTACTCCTGTCTCAAAATCAAATATTTGAAGGCTCCTCGTATATTACGTGTGTTTTAATGTATTACTGTGTTTTGTTGTACTTTTACGGCAAGAAAACACTTTTATCAGAAATAACTTTTTGTTATTAATAAGTGTTAATAAATAAGTTTCCCATATGGTGCATACTTTGGGGATGACACTGTATACAATTGCAGAGTGAAAAAGAAAAACTGAAAAAATGTTTTGTATCTTTGTTAGATCAGAAAACGTATGTGTTGTTTTTGTTTCATTTAGTAGTTCATTTTGAAAGTCAGGTTCGCATTTTTGTGTCAGTTTTAGGTAGATATGTACCTACCTTTCAAAATTGAAATCGATAATTGTGAATATCCTTTTTTCTTTAATAAAATTCAAGAGTCATTATTGATAAATTGATGAGAAATTATGACACAACAAAATGTAGGCATACATGGTCTGCTACCCGTGCGAAGTCGAGTCGGACCAGGTTCGAACTGTGTTTCAGATAGATATGGTGAATTTGAGGAAAATATGCCTGGGAAATGAAAATGCCAAGTGTTGAAATTGAAAAAAAAGTAGGGGACTCATTACCGCCTTTATATCGATTACGAATCTTCAGTTCCGACAAATCGGTCGACTGTTTTTCGTGCTACCAGCATTGAAATATAAATTATAAAGTATAAGACCATGATGATTATCAGCAAACGTTGGCTGTCTAATCGGTACCCAATAACAGTTTTAATTTATTGATTCTGTTGGCGATAACAAGTTTTTGTGTTGCTTTGGTCTGATAATTGATAACGTTAACCGCTGCTAACTGAAAACATTAACGGAGTGGTCATTTATTTCATACCTCTTACTTCGAACAAATTGTAAGTGGTAAGAAAAACGGTTTTACTACGATACTTTCAACTGATTGAATAAAAAATGAAAGTTCTACTATAGAACCGTAGTCATGAGAATAATGAGAATTTACTTTCAATACAATTAACAAAAAATTATTAGTATTTGACGTATTCTGCACTGAAACTATTCGGTGAATTTTAACTATATATATTTCCATTTGAAACTTGGGAAATAACAATAATAATTATGAATGCAACATTTCGGTTGTTCTAAAAAACAAGGCCTACAACAGAAAATACTCGATCTTCTTGACCCTGAAACCTACAAGATGCTCAAACGTGACCCTACAATCCAGATTCCGAAGAAAACCAACCAACTCATCGAATATTCTTCAATTTCAACAACTGAAAATAAGCGTTAATTAAGGAAGTATGGAGTCTTACCATCTAGACTTTACGTCCTTTCTGAGATTCAAAAGTCAAACTTTCCACTCCGTCCAGTTGTCAAATCCATTGGTGTATCTACTTTTCCTCTTGCAAAATACCTAAAGAACCTGTTTTATTTTTGATGGAATCGGCTGATAATTGATGAAAATCCATAAGGTATTCAAGAAAAACTTTATTGTGAGATTTTCACTAAACAGTTTTACAAAAACACGTGTTTCGCCATAAAGACACTTCAGCACTGACTTAATTTTCGAAATATTTATTTAAAAGTTGAAACGTACCTTCCTGTCCTCCAAATGAGCAATTATGTTACGTTAGGTCCAAAGCGAGTGGGTTTATTCGACTCTCCACCGCAACCCTCAAGGGTATATTGTGGCTCCCCGCTGGGGACCAAATCAGGTTTGTAGAGTTCGACAGAGCTGTACTCTAGACGTACTGAAAGACCAGTCACCATACAAGCAATTATGTAGATATTAAAAGTTATTATGGATCATACATTTTTTGGGCAGTTAATTACCAGTAACAAATAAGATGGGTACTTTTTTGGGTACCATTTTTGGTTTGGAAAATTCCTAAAATTCAGGTCTAGACGGAGAAAATTCACTGACAGGATGCATGCAGGACGTTTTTTTTGTTATATCTGAAAATGTTCTCCATGCTTTAAAAATGTTTCCACTGTTCAAAATGGAAAGTGTTTTAACTATGTATTTTCAAATTTTCATATAAAGATCGTAATAACCAAAGGATCACAATATCATACCATAATACTAGTAAGTGTTAAAATGTTCAATTCGCTATCACCACATTTTCCCAAAAAAAAATTTGAAAACATCATATTATCTTCACCATCGTTCATATAATGAAAATGTAACGTCTGTCTGTTCGACAGCATTTATTTACTAGGTCACCTTTACACCTTATTCCTCCTTCTTTGACACTTTTCACTTCAATTATACGTGGGCGAAGCCGCGGGCAACAACTGATATACCTACTATATTGTGTAGCAATCCTGTGAATGGTATCTGATTCAATACCATAATGAATGTTTGGAGTACAAACTGAAGAGGAAAACGTGTTTTCCTCTTCAGTATAATTCGATGTTCATGCAAAAGCAGTTGTTCCGAAAGTATTTTTTTGTGTAATTCAATGCTTATAAGAAAGTAGTTGTTGCGAGAAGACTTTTTCTTCCAGTTTGTGTCGAAAGTTACTTCTTTGCATGTTCAACACATCTTTGTAAAGAGTTCCTTTCGAAATTTATTGGTTTCTTCCTTACCTGAATATTTTCTCTTCGCTTCTGTTATTTTATCTAAGATCTTCAATTCCCCGGGGAAGTGGATTGTAGTTTTTGTTGGTTGAAGATGACACAGTAAGATTGTTTTTAGGGGTAGCGATAGGTCACTATCGACAGCAGCGGGAAGCACTAAATACTGGGTGACACTTCCTTTTTTCGGAAGATTCTCATAATTTTGGAATTAAGTTGGAGTTATATTGTTGCTTTGTCCATTTACATATTTTTTCATTATTTGATGTGTCTATCTAATATTCCCTTCACTGTATTACATGTTTACTATCGGTGTAAAACACAACCATAAACTGTGTAATTTTCGGAATCCAATGAAACTTAATTGAATGAATATATTTATATTATCCGGAAATCTATGGATCTGAGATTTATGACAGGGATTGGAATCTTGCAATGGAAATTTACTCGATATACTTGACGAACTCATGAAGTGTATCAAATGTTTTATAATATCAAAACAGCTCACACCATTAGAAGATGCAAATGATGGAAATCATTTTGTATGTAGGAATATCGAATATCGATCCAAGCATGTTGGTAACTTCATAAACCATGATATTGGAAGTATTTTGAAAATGATCCGGCCTCCAATGAAAATTTCTAATACAGTAATAAATATAAAATAATATTTATAGAACTGATACCTGGCAGCGAACATAGTTTGTATGAAAAAACGCATCCGTATCAAGAATTATGAACTGCTCCTCGTACACACCCTCGTCTAGGCAATTACGAAACTCGAATCCGGTAAAGTTAATGAATATGAGTTGCGCACGCCATCCGAGCCACAAAGACTTAAGCGGCGAACGTCCAAGGTCGCGATTGAAGATGAGTCTGTGACTTCTAGCAAGTGTACTACATCGTTTGGCTTTCGTAGAAATCGTTAACCGACTGATAGTCCGGGAAAAGTAGAATTGTTTTTAGGTCGATAAAAACTGATCTTCAAATAGCATATCTGGATTCTAAATCGTTGAGGTTATTGTGTACCTAAGAAGAAAGAATGCATGCTGAATAAACGAGTCATAGCTGATATCAAGTACAAATAATCAATTGTTAGTTGAACTTTCTATTTTTGATGGACTTGTTCATGTAAAAAAATTAACAATTATCAAATAATAGTCTTTTTCTACGGATGCTATACAATGTGCCACTTCTCTCATCGCTTTCATACGTTCAAAACGGAAGATTTCTCACGTAGTGGGAAATATCCGCCATTACAGTAAGAAATAATTTCTCACTGTTATCACGATAACCCAAGTCAGTCATGAATTGTTACATGTCAGAATCAAATGACACGTTCTCCATGTTGACAAAGCTACGCCGACGATTCGCGTGCAATATCCAAGTAGCTCATTGTCGGCGTTTCCACAACAACAAAACCGAAGCACTGCATAATTATTGCTGTCAACTTACCCAACGGAAATAGTTTTATTGTTGATTGTTATAGTATAAACAGTTCAGATTTATTAAATATTGAATATAATGAAATACGAAGATTTAGAATTAAAAAATACACTTGCAAAAATTGTTCACGAAGCAATAGATGTTTGCAATAATTTGCTACCAAGCACATCAACAGAAAAATATGATATCGCTCACAGAAACTTCATGGACTGGAAAATGAAAGCCAATGTAAATCCTTGTTCCGAAAATACCTTGTTATTTTATTTTGAAGAGTTGTCAAGAAGATTGAAATCATCAACATTATGATCTCAGTACTCGATGCTGAGGAGTACCTTAATTATTAAAAACATTAATTATAGACCGGGATCCCTCGCCCTTTTTCGTAAGTGATTACTAACAAGCTAATTTTTCGTCAGTAGCTTCATTTTGACGAGACGCCCAACATTAGCTAGTACAAAAATTTCGTAAGTGGTAGCTAACAGGGGTAATGAGGACATAATTTGTTGATTTAGTGGTTATCAAAAATTCATTACTAACTGGTTTTTTTATTTCTAATTCTCATAATAATGATCTAAATTAGCCGAATAAATATTTGTCCTACAAAATGCTAGGTTTGATCAAAGAGGTCCCATTTTTGCAACATGTACTATTTGCGAGGTCATGAAAAATAATTACTAACCAGCTGATTTTTTTTTGGTTGGTTAGTTAATTATTATATAATTTAACGCTCACATTGTCCTACACATTACGTGGAACGTTTTTCTAGTCCGACACTCTTAGGTTGTAGTACAAATACTAGATGTAAAAATAATTAGTATCAAGTTGAAACTTCGTGAGTAGCTTCGTTTCAATGAGACGCCCAACAATTTTCTTTACGAAAATACTCGATTGTGGTAGCTAACAGGGGTAATGAGGACATAATTTGTTGATTTAGTGGTTATCAAAAATTTATTACTAACAGGTTTTTTAATTTATAATTCTTATAATAATAATCTAAATTAGCCGAAAAAATATTTGTCCTACAAAATGCTAGGTTTGATCAACGAGGTCCCACCTTTGCAACATGTGCTATTTATGAAGTCATGAAAAATAATTACTAACCAGCTGATTTTTTTTTTGGTTGGTTAGTTAATAATTATATAATTCAACGCCCACATTGTCCTACAAATTGCATGGTATATTTTGCCGATCCTCCAACGGAATTTGAAATTCATAGCAATAAAAATCTATTCATTCTGTACATTTGTCTATTGGAGTTTAGTTATATTAGTGCGCCTGCGCGCAGTGCTGCTTACTGTGTTTAGTTCCTCCACGCTGAAGCCGACTATAACCTTGCTGTTCTTTTCTGTTGACCACGTGTTGTACGCTCTGAAATAACTTACATTTTTTGTAATTGCTCAGCAAAAATGGAGTGTTTTGTATGCAGTGTATTGTGTGAAAACCCTCGCTTTCGAGAGAAACGCGAAGAGATCAAGAAATTTTCTCAAGAAATTTTGCTTTCTTGTCGAACTTTTTTGTCTGCTCGAAAGCATCATAAACATAAATATAGTAATGTCGTATTACCGGAAAATTGGGATGACGACATAATCGGGTATCATTCCTCTTGTTATAAGGAATTCAGAGTGAAATCTCAATATTTGTGTTATCAACGGTAAGTCGATTGAATATTTTTTAATTTTATTTTCAAAATAAGGTAAAGCACCCAGCAGTTGCTCAGGAATCAGTACCTGCTCACTCCATGTATTTGTATATCTATATATATGAATATAGATATACAAATACATGGAGTAAGCAGTTACTGATCGCTGAGCAGCTACTGGGTGTTTTACCTTATATGATAATTAATTTATTAAGTAGAAGTTTTCACATAATTATATAAAAAGCATGATAAAATTATAGTTACTTTTTTTTTTAAATTCATTACTTAATTAATCTTACAAAGTATATTGTGCTTTACATATTTTACTAAAAATTTTGAAATATTATATATATATATATATGCTTTTAAGAAGGGTTTATCGTTCAGTTTGTTTATAAAATGCTAATTTGAATTATTTTTTTATTTATTTTTTTTATACAGAACTGAGCCAGCTGTAACATCGTCTGCAGCTGAATGTACTGAAGTTACAGACGCTTCGACTTCTTTAACGTCTGCTCCAATCGTAGAACCACACTTAGTGCCATGCTCCTCTCGGTTAGTTCGTTGAATATTTTTTTTTTTACGTTATTTTTCATTCTTATAATGAGTACATGTGAATTCACAGATTACAAAATTATGCCATTTAAATATTTTTTAACTATTAATTATTTTCGCCTATACATAAACAGGGTGGCGATTGACCTGGAAAAGTCAGGGAATTTCCATGTCAGTCAGGGAAATTTATAGTTAATTTTTTATTATTTCTATAGAATTCTAAATATTTTTTAATTATACCTGTTCTATTTTGTGATAAATAATATTAAAAAAACTAAATGTATGGATAGTTAATTTAAAAACAAAAGAAGTATAACTTCAAACAGATTATTAATTATAATTATATTAATTGTTGTATTTTCAATAGTTATAAATATTTAATCAAAAGAAATTGGTCTTTTTAAAGAGTTGGAAATTTGCAAGAAAGTAGACAAACATTGATAATTCTAAAATTTTACCCAGTTTCGGGTATAAGAGTTAAATCCTAATATACAAAAATTATTTTCAAAATAATTTGCAATTTTAACGAATATTTGAATAATAAATATTTTTTGTAGGTTTTGGAATTTTATTTTTGGTCAGGAAAAGTCAGGGAATTTTGAAATTAATTTCAAGTCGCCACCCTGACAAAGCTCCAAAAAAAATGTTTTCGGTTATTGATTTTTTCGTTACTAATATAATAGCTTCACATGTTATTATTTACAGAGATATCGAACAGAATGAAGAAACAGAAAACATTGTACATTCGCTGGATACTGTTGAAGAGAGCTATGCACATGATGAGATAGATGTTGAGAGTTTTGAAAATGATGAATCAGCCAATTCATGTTTTTTTTGCATGAAAATTAACATCAAACGTAAAGGGCGGCAAATATACTGCCGTAACATTAAAAATAAAATACCTTTCTTAAAAAAAATTAAAAGCTATGCTACAGAATTGAATGACATTGAGATGTTGCAAAAAATTGAAGAAGAGAGTAATTCTGTCAACCAGTCTTTAGCATATCATAATAATTGTAATGTCAATTATTTTGCAAAACATCAAAGAAAAGTTAATCCACCCTCTACCGATAATTGGTCTAAGAAACGAGACAGCCATAAAATTGCTAAACAACAATTAATTCTATATATTGAAAAAGAAATTATTGAAAATCGTCGAGTGTTGTCACTAATTCACCTCCAAGATTGCTATACGGAATTTCTAAAAGAGACATATGAAAATACAGATTTAGAGGCTTCCATTTTCAGCACTCATGTTCTCAAGGACTTCATTCTAAAAACATTAAAGAATAAAATTACATTAGTTAAAATTTCAAATAAGCAATTTCTTATATCCTCTGAAGTTGATATAGAAGCTATTGATGACGAAGAAATCCAAGAGATCATATTTGAACAAGAAGCTCAAGATTTCGCCGTAAAATATCGCCAAAATATAATGAAAATAAAAAAAAAACCTTTACCAGATTTCATAGATAGTGAAGTCTTGAATAAAGGAGAGTGCGATATTCCCAAGTGGTTAAATATTTTTTGGACTACTGCCTTGAGCGGCGTTGGCAAAGAAAGCTGCGATCGAGTTAGAAGATTATCTTCTTGTTATTCACAGGATTCTATCTACAGCATTACAAGAGGATACATCAAACCGAAAAAACATATTTTATTGGGTATGACTGTAAAGAGCCTTACTGGAAGCAAAAAAGTAGTAGAGATATTAAGTAGGCAAGGCTACTGCATCACCTATCCCACTATACTGGAATTAGAAACGTCTGCTGCATACTCTTGTACTTCTAATAATCAGTTATGTCCTACCGGCATTTTACGCACTCCTATATTGTCATGTGGAGTAGCGTGGGATAATTACGATAGATTTGTGGAAACAAGCTCTGGTAAAAATACCCTGCATGATACAGTGGGTATTCTTTATCAAAATATCCCAACAGAAGAAGAGTTGAACATCATCGAAAGGAACGATGCATCTACAGTATTTGAACAGAATTTATCAATTAATGTTCGTGATTTGTCTGGTCGTAGAAAACGTTCATTTGAGGACGACTCATTGGAACATTTACAGCCTACGAAGCAACGTCGTCCAGAATTTTGGCATAGTAGTTCATCGTTACCCGAAGATATACAAAATGTAGATAAATTTCAACATAAATACTTTGCGTGGGTACTTTCCCATAAGTTACAAATTTCAGACACGCCAATGTGGATAGGATATAATGCCAAAATTTTTAAAGATACTAGTAGAATTCAAAAGGTGGAGTATCTCACGCAAATTAATGATTCACCCACGGATCCATCAGTTGTGAAAGAGACAATGCGAAGAAGTTTGCAAATCGCTTCGGAATGCCAGAAAAATTTCTTCAGTGTTACTTACGATTTAGCCATGGCTAAGATTGCTTTACGGATACAGAGTGCCGAGGACGAATTTCAAAAACTTTTCATTAATTTTGGATCTTTCCATATAATGTTATCATTCATGAAAGCAATCGGGAAATTTATAAGTGGATCTGGTTTAACAAATATTCTTATAGACAGCGAAATTTTAGCCAGTGGTTCTATCAATTCCTTTTTAAGTGGAAAACATTTTAATCGGTGTAGAAAGATTCATCCTCTACTCTCCCTTGCTTTGCAGGTTTTGCATTTGGAGCGGTTTTTACAGCAATATGATGAGAACCTGGAAAATATCCAAGAGTATTTACAAATATTTAATAAAGAAGAAAATGAGGACCCACAAATAACCAATGAGAATTTGAAAAAGTTATTTGAAAAATATGAACAATATAAAAAAGAAACTTTACTTGGAATACATGGTAAAACACCTCAAATTTATTTAATGTACACCAGATTAGTTGAATATTATCTTCAATTAGAATACAGTATTCGTACGGGTGATTTTAATTTGTTTACATACATTTTACCGAAAATAACCAATATTTTCTTTTCAATGAACCACCATAATTATGCAAGGTATATGTCTGTTTATTGGGATAAATTGAAAAATATTGAAACAACACATCCTGGATTGCTTGACGATTGTCAAAAAAGTTTTTTGGGCATTCGCAGAACAATTAAACCATTTTCAAGAATACCGATTGATTTAACACTTGAACAAACAATCAATGCTGCTGCTGCTTCTAAAGCTTCTGGAATTATTAACGTTACAAACTCGTTTTCTGCACGACAAAAATGGTCAATTACTCATTCACTGCGTACGAGTGTTATATCAAAAATGATGGAGTTTTGTAATATGAAATCCACCGATGACATAACGAAAGACTTAAAGGAGTCATCCATTAAGAAAGCTACGAAAAACTTAGAAGTATTAATGCAACTAATAAAGCAGTACACCGACCCTTTCTCGTTCGATCTGCCAAAAAATTATCTTTACAATATATCGAAAGGTCAGTCCGTTAGCGATGAAATATATCAATTTTTATCATCAGTTGAAATAGAGGGTGAAAAACAGCATCAGAATTTCATTACTGAGACTCGGATAACACCAGATAGGTTTGATAAAGCCATTAGTAAAAATAAAATTATGAATTTTGAGTACAAGAATACGAAAAAAGTCAAAATTAATGAAAAAGTCAAAGAAATTAAAATGCAAAGAGATGTTTTTGGCCGTTTACTTTATGCATCAGTAGAAAATAAAATTGATATAGAAAAAGCATTAAGTTATCCTCTAGCTCCTGTTCCTTTTTCACTCTGTCATACTAATGGATCAATATGCAAGACCCCTAAATCTGTGATTATTAATGAATTACTAGAATATCAAACCGAAATTGAAAATCCTCCAGAAGCAGACATTCACTTAATTGATGGATTTTATTTATTACATACGCTGAAAAACGTTCCAAACAATTATGGTAAAATCTCGAAACATATATTAAAAATACTTACATATAATAAAAAAGAAGTACATATTATATTTGACAAGTACAAAAAACCCAGTATCAAAGATTTTGAACATGATCTGAGAGGTGAAGAGGATACACAGTATGACGTAATACGTAGAGACAATAATCGTCCTGCGGATTTCTGCAAATTATTGAGGAGTAGCAACTTTAAAGAAAAATTTGTCGAATTTTTAATTGAAGATTGGACAAGAGATGAATTTTTTACCTTGATTGAAGGGAAGACTGTTAAACTTAATTATGATCAATGTTACACTTATGAGGTGTCTAGTGATAATAAAATAAAAAGAATTATTGATTATAATCTTTCTTGTTATCATGAAGAAGCTGACACCAAAATTGTGTACCATGTTTGTCAATTTAATCGTAACTATCGTGTGCAGATACATTGTACAGATTCTGATATACCAATAATAATGTTGGCAAATTTCAAGTATTTAAAAGATGAAATACAAGTAATAATTAATTTAAGCACTAATAAAAAAAAAATGTACCTGAACATAAATGAAATTTATGCCAAGCTTGGAGATCAATTATCGTGTTCATTTGCTATATGCCATATTTTTACAGGAAATGATTACAATCCCGCTTTTTTCCGTAAAGGAAAAAAAAGACCTTTCAGTATTTTTAAGAAAAATAAAAATTTTCAAGAGGCTTTTATTCAACTCCTACGAAGTGATCATACAGTATTAACAACGTCAAATGAAATAGTTCGAATTATTGAAGAGTATGTATGTAGAGTGTACTCATTAAAAACCAAAAATGATATCAACAGAGGACGGTATGAACTATTTGAAAAAGGCTATAGATCAAAAAGTGGAAGTGAAAAAGTATTAAAAAAAAATATTATTGGATATGATCCTTCCAGTTTGCCACCAACAAAACAAGAATTGTTGCAACAAATTAAAAGAACAGTATTCATCAGCAATGTATGGTGTAATGCACACATGCGGTGCCCCACAGATAAAGTACCTGAAAATTATGGATGGACAATAATTGATGGTAAATACGAGTATTATTGGTTTGATGGTCCTCAAAGCCCATCCTTTGAAGAATTATCTTCTCAATTGCAAGGTACCCTATTAATATTATTGAAATTTGGTTTTTAATTTTTCAGCGACATTAATTAATTTTTTTATATTATTACAGATTTAGATACCACGGAAGATCAGAATGAAGAAGATACTGATGAAGATGAGGAGAGTGATGCCAGTAGTGAGGATGAATGTTTCTCTGATGAGTCAGATGAAAATTAATTTCTTTTTGGTATAAAAGTATCTACTTTTTCATGTATGTTACATAATAAAGTTGATTTATTTCAATAAATATATTTTCACTTTACCTCATGTTGCACATAGGAAAAAGGAAAATTACGATTATTGTAGGACTACGGATGCATACCAGTTTTTTTGTAGGACATTGTTTTATTCAGATAAAAAACACACTAATGTATCACGTGATACTTTTGTCCTACAGTTACTAATAAAAAAAATGGTCCTGTGGTATGGACAACTTAGGAGTCTAGGACTAGAAAAATGTACCACGTAATGTGTAGGACAATGTGGGCGTTAAATTATATAATAATTAACTAACCAACCAAAAAAAAATCAGCTGGTTAGTAATTATTTTTCATGACCTCGCAAATAGTACATGTTGCAAAAATGGGACCTCTTTGATCAAACCTAGCATTTTGTAGGACAAATATTTATTCGGCTAATTTAGATCATTATTATGAGAATTAGAAATAAAAAAACCAGTTAGTAATGAATTTTTGATAACCACTAAATCAACAAATTATGTCCTCATTACCCCTGTTAGCTACCACTTACGAAATTTTTGTACTAGCTAATGTTGGGCGTCTCGTCAAAATGAAGCTACTGACGAAAAATTAGCTTGTTAGTAATCACTTACGAAAAAGGGCGAGGGATCCCGGTCTATTATCCAAAACAGTCAAAAACATTAACTTCTGAAGAAATTCAACAATTTTTAAAAGATGCACCTGATGAAAAGTTTTTGCTGACAAAGGTATGAATAAAATTTTTTTGAATCGTTATCAAAAAATGAATGTTTGGTTTTGATTTCAGGCTGTTTTAGCTATTGACCTTACAGGGGCATGCCGTTGTGATGAACTTCGAAAATTAAAAATTGATGACATGAAAGATCTTAATTCGGCACTTTACCCGATACTAAAACCAATGTTTCTAGAAATTTCACAGTCAAAGGAGAATTCTGCCAAATTTACAAAAAATATGTGAAGCTTCGACCATGCACAAATGAAACATGTTTTTTTTTTAAATTACAAAAATAGCAAATGTACGAAACAGTCTGTGGGGATAAATACATTTGGCACCATGGCGAAAGAAATAGCGAAATTTTTGCAATTACCGAACCCTGAATTATATACTAGCCACTGTTTCCGAAGGTCATCTGCGACTATTTTAGTTAATGCAGGGGCAGATCTTTAAAACGCCATGGGGGTTTGAAATCCAGCAATGTTGCTGAATCTTATATCGACAACTCCATAGCTAACAAAATGAGAATTTCAAAAAGTACAGTAGAATCCATTCAGCTACCAGTGCCATTAGAACCTGAACGCAACAATGCTGTGGAAGTTCAGTATGTTTCCCCATTAACTTCAACTTCGACTGCAGCTAATATTTCAAATGCCGAAAACAGGTTGAAACAAAACAACCTACCAGGAATTACTTTACAAAATTTTTCAATAGTTTAATTTTCAATACTTGAAAACAACGCAACCGTAGAAAAAGTACAGTGTACAATCTGTGAGAAAATGACTTATTTCTCACTCGCTTGATTTGCGCCCTGCGCAAATCGCACTCTTCTGCGCTCGTGAGAAATATGTCGTTTTTCTCACTGGTTGTACAATATATTATATTTCACGCTAAAGGTTTCACTATGAAAAAAAAACATATGCTTTTCGGAACGCCCGACAGAAGTGATAACTCAAACTAATCTACGTTGAACTATTTGATATTGAAATTGTTTAACTTGGGAAAAGCTTCGGTTATTACTTTAATTTTATGTATATTGATATGATAATACTGATATGATTATTTTGTGTAGGTATGTAATTACACAAAATTAGTATCATTACTTTTGAGCCACGTTTCACATAATGAAATAATGTTTGCTGGTAGGATTTTTATAATACTGTCAACAGAATTCGCTTATCGCACGTTAAACACTCAGCTTCTGTGTCTGTCTGACAAGAGAGGAGCCTGCCTTCCGCTGACGTATTCATTAGAGAAAGGGAAGCCAGTTACGTGTTACGGAACGAAGCGGCTAACCCTCCCATAAGAAGTTATCACTTCAAAAACCGTCAATTACATTGTTTGGTAATGAACTCTAAATTCTTTCTCCGAACCATTCACAGTTGACCAACGTATTCAAAAAATACTTTATTGTGAGATTTTCAATAAACGATTTTACAAAAACGCAACAAGTGTTTCGGCCAATTTCATCATATACAGTTGACAAGATACATTACTCAACATCTTCGAGACTGATGATATATGAGCATATCTATTACTTTCCAGTTGTTCTTGAAATAATTTCACTTGCAAGTGAACCTGGAGAAATACTACATGTGATGAATGGTCTCGGGCCTAACACATAGTCTTATTACATTCACCGCCTTTTCAGTTAGTACTAAGATATATGATGGAATTTGCCGATACTTGATGAAAATACATAATATATTCAAAAAACACTTTATTGTGAGGTATTCACAGTTTTACGAAAACGCCTAGAAATAAGTTAGTACCAACCTTCAAAAGAAAGCTGTTGAAATTTCGTGATATTCTACTCATAAGTTTGTGAGTTATTGTGCTAAGAGTGACATTATTTTTGTTTTTTCAAAACAGTGGATCAGAAAAAATTTCGTGTTTTGATTTTACACTGCTTCTTGATGGAAAAAAATATCGTTCAAGCGAAGCAATGGCTTGAAAAGTGTTATAAGGACTCCGCTTCATCAGAAATAACAATTTAACGTTGGTTTGCTGACTTCAAACGTGGTCGTAGAGACACCGATGATGCAGAACGCAGTGGACGTCCAAATGAAGCAGTAATACTAGACAACATAAAAAAATCCACTAAATTGTTTTGAATGATCGAAAAGTGAAGTTGCGTGAGTTAGCTGATATTGTGAAAATTTCAAAAGAACGTGTTGGCTTCATATTGTATGAGCATTTGACTATGAGAAAGCTCTGTTAATGGCAGTCTTGATGATTCTGAGCAGTGTTTGGCCATGTTCAAACATATGTTTGAACATGCGTCGATATATGAAAATAGATGAAACATGGATCCATCACTCCGAAATCAAAACGATCGTTATCTGAGGAGTGGTGACCACCTGGTGAACTTCGTCCAAAGTGCCCGAAAGCACAACAATCACCTAGAAAGATTATGGCCTCGGTACTTAGGGTACCGAGGTGTGCGTGGTGTAATTTTCATCCACTATTTTGAGGAGGGAAATACCAGCAACAGTGAATATTATAAAGGTCATAATTGCTAAGAAACTACCGCATATGGCAAAGAAAAAAATGTTTTGAGACCACTGTGTCACAAGTTAATCAAAATAATGGCAAAGTTACATGAATTGAACTTCGAATTGCTCCAACATCCACTGTATTCGCCAGATTTTGCTTCCAGCGACTACTGGCTGTTTGCAGACCTTAAAAAATACTCACAGGTAATACATTTTTCTCGAATGAAGAGGTTATTGATGAAACTGAGGCCTATTTTGAGGCAAAAGATAAATTGTTCTACAAAAGCGGTATTGGAATGATTGTGTGGCTCTCGATTGAGATAACGTTGATGAAGAAAGCCAATTTTGAACAATAAGAAACGCGTTTTCTTTTTTAGGCCCGGTACTTTTCAGCCCATGAGTTTAACAACTTTAAGATTGTTTTCTATCGTTATACTTCATATACTTTTCTGAAAAATATATTTTCGATAGAAAACAAGAAGGAAAACATGGACTTGGAAAGTGAAAATAAGTTTAGATACCCCATCAACATTTTCAATGTGGCAAAAATAACAATCTCAGGACTGGTCACTGAAGAAAACTGGAAATACATGAATCATAATTTTCATGTATTGACGAAAGAACAAGAATATGTATCAGTTTTGGAAAATGTACCTCTAGAACGTTTTTCCATATTTGATGGAAAATACTAATCACTTTCTCTTCGGAAATAATATAGAATGTATAAAAGTATCGTTTTCAGAAAAAAAAATACGACGTTAACACTAAACGTTATTCAAAATTACGTGCCTTTTTGAAATACGAATCTAATGTACCGAAAAAGGCTAAAATACCAGAAGAAATGAAATCATTCAAGAACGAATCATTTTTTGAAATATATCTTGAGACAATGGTTCGACATACTTATTTGTAAGAAGCTTGGTAGAACACTAAATTTATGAATCAATGATCGTGGATTATTTTATTCAACAAACACTTAATTTTCAAACTACTTGGAGTAAATTTTTTTTCGAATACTGTTTTAGAAAGCCTATTACTAATATTACTTCCATTCGGGATATTCTTCACAAATGAACTTCATATTGACATTATACTGATATTCCTAAATCATAAAAAAAATTATTTTCACAGGAAATGGTTATTACGCTTGAATGATTTATGATCTTCCCCTTCGACGTGCGTCGACCAATTTCATCTCGAGAGTACTTATTGGTTACATAACTTTCTTACTTCAATTACAGCAAATTTCTCATGGGTGTGCATCTATTTCGCAAATAATCTCCGATTGGTTTATTTCAGAATACAAATAGAAGAAATGAGGAATACCCTAACATCTTGAACCTATACTGATCTAATATTTTTCAAACTTCAAAACATTGTCGCTAGTGTTTCGTATGTATTAGTTTTCGTATCCTTCAATTTAATTTTTTTCTATAATTCACAACACAACAAAGTTTTTGTTTCGGGGTTGAAATTAGATGATTTTAATGTATTTCCACGTGTTAAAACCGAAAGTGACCATAAAAATTATATATTAGCTCTTGTTTTCAAGATATAGTATCATTATATTATATTTATGTATATTGAGTTTTCAACAAATGAAATATTTCATCACCAACAGTTGGTACACATGTTTGTTTACATAACACCCCTCTCATCAGCTGTTCTTAAGTAGTAAACATAACCTATGTGAGTTTGTCAATTGTACGCACGTGGTTGCTATTGAAATTATCGTGTGAAGTTGATTTTTAAATTAATTTAAGTGCTGATCTGAAATGCCTCGAAAGTGTGTGAATTCTGTCGATAGCTT
This sequence comes from Leptinotarsa decemlineata, assembly GCF_025532065.1. Classification (NCBI taxonomy): domain Eukaryota; kingdom Metazoa; phylum Arthropoda; class Insecta; order Coleoptera; family Chrysomelidae; genus Leptinotarsa; species Leptinotarsa decemlineata. Next base: position 5,775,830 of record NW_027412694.1, on the reverse strand, counting down.
TTGCTATATATGTGGTGAAATAACATTTAAGGCTCAGAAACGTAAAATGACACCTATCGTTAAGACAGCCTATGAACATTATTTTGGTGTGAAAGTTGGGGACCAAGATAAATCATGGGCTCCTCATATATGTTGTAATTCTTGTTCCGTCATATTGCGAGAGTGGCTTAAAAAATAAAAACCGGGCAATGGCTTTTGCAGTACCTATGGTTTGGCGTGAGCCTACCAATCATACAGACGACTGTTATTTCTGCTTAACTCCTCCCATTAAGCAAGGTTTATCTATGAAGAAAAGAGGAACGGTTAAATACCCTAATCTCCCATCTGCTCTTCGGCCTGTACCACACTCAGACAATTTGCCAGTCCCTTCTCCACCCCAAAACTATGAAATTTTAGAGGAAGGTGATGAAGACTGTTGAGAAGGAGCAACCCATCCTTCTACATCCTATGACCCTGATTTTGAGGTAAGCGATAGGTCTAGTGATCCACACAGAATTAGTCAAGCAGAGTTGAGTGACCTTATAAGAGATCTTCGTTTGTCTAAGGAAAAGGCTGAGCTGTTAGGGTCAAGACTACAACAGTGGAATCTTCTAAAACATGATGTGAAAATATCTCAGTACAGACAGCGTCAAAAAGATTTGCTTCCTTTTTTTGAGAAAAAAGAAAACCTCGTAGTTTGTTCTGATGTTAATGGTTTGCTGGACTGCTTGAATTTGGATCACACTCCATCTGAATGGAGACTGTTTATATACTCTTCAAAACTAAGCTCAAAAGCTGTACTTCTGCATAATGGAAATCAGCTACCCTCTATTCCTATAGGTCATGCAGTTCACATGAAGGAAACGTATATAAATATGAAAACACTTCTCCAATCAATCAAATATGAATAACACAAATGGCACATCTGTGGTGATCTGAAAGTCATTGCTATACTCCTAGGAATGCAATTAGGGTTCACCAAGTACTGTTGTTTTTTGTGTCTGTGGGACAGTCGGGATAGAAAATCTCACTATAAAAAAATGAACTGGCCTACACGAGACCTAAACCCTAATGAGAAAAATGTAGTTTACGAGCCTCTTGTAGATCCTAAGGATGTTCTCCTTCCCCCATTACATATTAAGTTGGGACTAATGAAAAACTTTGTGAAGGCCATGGACCAGGAAGGACAAGCTTTTAAGTACTTGAGAGCAAAGTTTCCCAGGTTGAGTGATGCTAAAGTCAAGGAAGGCATCTTTATTGGGCCTCAAATCCGTGAAATCGTAAATGATCCTGCTTTTGACATGATTTTAACAGGAAATGAAAAAAGAGCCTGGGAAGCCTTTAAGGGGGTTGTACATGGGTTTTTAGGTAACAAAAGAGATGATAACTTCACAGCATTGGTTAAAGAGCTTCTTCAAGCTTACCACCAACTTGGATGCAACATGTCCTTAAAAATTCATTTTCTTCACTCTCATCTTAATTTCTTCCCACAAAACTGTGGAGCTGTGAGTGACGAACATGGAGAAAGATTCCATCAAGACATTGCCTTAACGAAACAGAGATATCAGGGCCGTTGGAATGAAGCAATGCTTGCAGACTACTGCTGGTCTGTGTGTAGAGATGATCCAGAAGTGTTTTATAAAAGACAAGCTAAACGACAGCGATCTTACAATGAATCGGATGGACTTAATTGAAATTTGGTGGTACAAACTTCTTTTTTTTATCAAAACACTAAGAATAATGTTTTTTTTTATTAATTTTGTACTTAAAATATTCTAAAAGAAACATAACAATATTGTTTTATGTACTTTCACTTTTAACGTATAGTATAACTACTCTTTAAGATTAAGTACTGTGTATCTCAAAAACCAGAGCTAATAAAAATTTTTCATTGTCATTTTCGTTTTTATCACCCCAAAATTAGTAGGAATTGACTAATTTAGTGTAGGAAACATTCAAAAAATATTTTTTTGTTGTGTTGTGAATCAGTAAAACGGAAATTGATAGTGATATGATAACAAACGTCGCAAATTATACATACAAGCAGTTTCTTTTATCCTGTGGTAACATTGCTATATTCTTATAGTAACCTATAACCTATAACCGTAACCTATACGAAGACGATTAAATAGGAAAAAATGTTACTGTCATCGGTAACAATACATTGGTCGAAGACAATTTACGGAGACTCTCGCCGGAGAATATCAAAAATGGGAAAAAATATTATTGTATTCGAAGTATACTAAGACGATGTAATAATAAATATTCCATAAAACGTTTCGTGTCAACATGCCCACAATCAACCTTTTTTTTTTTAAATACGGACCTGTCTTTTTTATTACAGATATTGATAGAGCGATACATTCACAGTCCAATGGTATATCACATTTGATATTTTTATACCGTTTCATTTGAAATAACCACTATCATCAGTGACAACAATCAAACATAAAAACAATTTATTTTATCATGAACTTTTGGGAAAAATGAAACCAATACGGAAAATCGAAGCTACATGGCAATCTATATTAAATGCTCGAATTGCAGAAGGAGTAAGATCTGGGGATCGAGATAGCTAGTTAATTGGTCCATTGTTTCCAATCCATTTTCTTGGGAATATTTCATCTAAATGTTTCCTTATTATTGCTGCATTATGGGGAGAAGCGCCGTCCTGTTGAAAATATTGTATTTTCATGGGGGATATTCAGTGGCATTTTATCTAAGTAGCCATCGAATTCATTGGATAGAAAATGGAGATACATTTCACTATTCAAATGATCATCGTAAAAGAAAGGGCGAAAGATATTTGTTCGCACAATTCCCTTTCTTGGAAATTGGTTTCCCTATGTAAATGTTCATTTGTATCATTCCACATATAATGTATATTTCTGTTAATCCAACCATTGTTGGTGAATTTTGATTCGTCCGTCTATATTAGTTTTTTACAAATATTTCCAACTTCCCTATTTCTACGTCTTAACCACTTCCCAAATCGTACTCTCCTTCCGTAATCCATTTCATTTAGGTGATGAACTTTGTAGCATTTATATTTGTTATTTTTCAAAATAGTTCTGGTGAATTTTACAAAAATCCCCATTTCGTGAGCCACAATTTCTCGTAGATAACAATTTGATTAGCATAATTTTTGTAACTGGCCAATCCTAAATTTGAATGAAAGATGTTTTCACTATGTAAATTTTTATGTGGTAACATTTGCTTACCCATAACATTTATTTAATTCCTCACACTTCCAGTAACCACACACTTTCTTGTTTTCTTTCTGTCAAATGGACCATAGTCCCTCAAATTTCTTTCTAATCGTCTAAACATTTGAATATTCGGAATACGATGATTCAGGTACAGCTCAAGATACACATTCCTTGCCAAAAGAGGATTTCTATTTGATTTTGCATAACTAAATAGCATATCAGTCGTTTCATCATTTGAATACATACTTGATATGTTCATAAATGTCTGACAGTTCTCAACAGATATCAACAACGCATTAATTTTTCCTGCCATAGAAACCAAGCAAAGCCTACGCGTTCAAGATGGTAAATGAATTGAGATGCTATTTGATCATACCAAATTATACAACAATCTAATTTTTACCAAAACTGATATTTTCGTTATTTCCAGGATTGAGAATTATAAAAATATTACGAATTATAATTGATTAAGGAAGCCTTGAGAGGAGGATTACGGCAATACAAAAATTTCCAAAACGAAAAAGTACGAATTTTGTTAGGATACCTACCTGTCAAATTTATTGGGTTGTCTGCATTATATTCAGGAGTAATCTAAACAATTTACAAAAGAAGTAACGACAGGACCGTAATTTAAAATTTTTGTCACTGATGATAGTAGTTATTTCAAATGGAACGGGTTGCGAATTCTTCGCTTTATCAATATCTGTAATAAAAAAGACAGGTCCGTATTTAAAAAAAAAAGTTGATGGTGGCCATGTTGACACGAAACGTTTTATCGAATATTTATTATTACATCGTCATATTACACTTCGAATACAAACATTTTTTTTTCATGTTTTGATTGTCTCCGAAATAACAATTCCATTCGAAAAAAACGAAAAACAGGATTTTCTGTTTTCCCGTATATAACTCAATTTATGATGACTCAAAGAGTCATCATAATTTCATTCAATCAAATTTATGATGACTCAAAGAGTCATCATAAATTTTCTCCGAAAATTGTATTGTTCTCGATGACAGTTACCTTTTTTTTTCATTCAATCCTCTTCGTATTTGTTACGGTTTAGAATATAGTAATTACCACATTATAAAAGAAACGGCCTGTATGTAAGTCTATATTTGAGATTTCTTTTTCCATAAAAAATGTGAAAGATCGGGTCCCAAGTGGAGGATTTTATCAAGTCGTTCTTGGCTGATGATAGCAGCGCAGAAACTGTTTTTCTCACAGAACAAGGGATATATTCACTTTCACTGATCATAGGTAACATATGAATTGAATGGTTTGAAGAAACCCATTAGAAGTTTTAAGTCTGGTTGACGACACCTTCCTTAAAATTCACAATGCAGAAAACAACTATGAATTGCACACAAGGCAACATCTAAATTACTATTCCAACCATCTTTATCTGCAATCGAGAAATCGTTAGAATCTTGAGTGCATCCAATCTCTGTAACACGAAGAGAAGAAACGGGTTCCATCAGGAGAAATCTTCGAAAATTTGGTAGAATAGAACTTGGCCAAGAGGCAACAACAGACCCTAAGGAATAGAGAAACCGTCAAAACTGGTGTTATCTCTATCCATGATAAGGATTGTCCAATTTTCACACTATGAATTTTATTTAAGATGCAGGTTACTACACGGTAGCTTCGTCAGTTGCACTGGACTTGTTATAAAATTCTATGATATTCCATCAATTTGGGATATTCTTCACAACAGAATTTTATTTTGAAATATTCTTGATATGAATCATGAAGAAAATAGTATTATCGCGAGAAATGGTAATTATTCGTTCGAATTACTTATGATCCTTCCCTTTGACGTGAGTTGAATGGGAGAACTTCTTTCTGCCAAGTAATCGACTAATAACTTTCTAACTTTAATTGTGCCGAATTTTTAATAGGTGATTGATCGCCGATTGGCTTATTTCAGAACACAGACGAAATGAGAAATAACCTCACTCAAACTTCAAAACATTATCGCTAGAGTTCTATGTTGTATTTTAGTTTCATCGTTTCCTTCACCATACACTTTTTTCTATAATCAGTGAAATGGAAATTGATGATTGTATCAAAATAAAACATAAACCTGGAACTTTTGGGGTAGAATAAATCCAAAACTTTTTTCAATCACCACAACTGAAATACGATTCTCGACTCGCGTTTCACCAACCACCGTCGAGAAGTGTAGAGCAGTTCTGGTGATTGGGAAACGTGTTTGCTTTGGATTGATGATAGTATGTTATAATCCCCGTTATAGTCGATATAACTTATTATTTTCAAACGAGAAATAAGGGACTGTCATTGATATCTTCACTTTCACCGGTTGAGGTTAACATGTGGATCGAATGAGTTGAAGCCCACTCTATGAGTCATGCCTCTTTGACGACACCTCTATGCTATACAACCATGGATACATGGAACTGGACACTTTTGACTCCTTTTTTGATTGACCAATTATTTAATGAATCAATTCTCACTATTAATTCGAAAACTGTTGATTCGTTGATTCTTCACATTTTTTGTCGAGTTTTGGGAATATTTCAGAAATGTAGTTTGGGAACCTCTGATCTAGACAAACCCTTTCAGGTTTCCAGAAATGGGGGATACCTCTATTTCGAATATTTTGGCAGTAATGCTATGAATCCTACTTTTTTGAACACTTTACAATTTCATGACTATGTATTTTTGTTCATACTTCATTTGATTTTGGGATACATATACGAGTGAATTTCAAATCACCTGTTGAATTAATGCGTTGTGAGTGATATTGAAAGATTCTGAGCGATTTCATGCTCAAGCTCAATAATTAAGTGTTATATATAATGGAATTCTTAATTTACTCGATAATTTGTCATCAATTATAAGATCGTAACTTTTTAAATTGCATGAAATAGACACACCTTAACAGTAAGTAGTTGATTAATAACCAATTCCAATTATATATCTGATTTCAACAGAAGGTGTATTTTTTGTATTGCTGTGTACGAGTATATACTGCGTCTGCACTCACAACTATAGACTGAGTACAAAAATATTGTTGAAACCGCAAATGTAATTTCAGTTGATATTCTGGAAGCAAGAAGACCATTTGAAATTTTCCAAGAATTTTTAAGAAACATTGTTGTAGTTATAATCTTTTTCTCGTGTAGCTGTCTTGAGAAGAAATGACCTTTTTCTTGGTCACGGGCCATGCAGAGGAGACTATTCGAACTCTTGTTGACTTGACAGACCTATTATGAAGACATTCCAAACTCAGTTTTTGGGAAATGTATGAGCGTGGAACGGAATATTTAGGATGAAAACTCTTATGAAGCTGAATAATTTTTCGGGTCTTATGTCGAGTTGGTATAGTTCTTCTCATGTCCACATTACTACTCTGAAAGAACAGAATAGGTTCGGAACTGCAAGCATGTTTGTGGCAGCATATTTGATCTTGCCTAACAGTTTCGATGAACATATCTGTCGAAGTGTGTACTGACACTTACCGCGGAGACAGTTCTTCACTGTATTCATCTTTTGGGAGTGGTGTTGTTCCACCTTAAGGTGAGTGCACGGGCAAAAGCACGACAGTTCATAAGATGTTATATCATATGCCTTGCTGTAAATCGATCTATACTTTAGAGAGGTGACACTACACTGAGTCATGCGTTATACATATATCGATGAGCAAGTTCTCTTTGCAGACAGCCACATCTCCATTTGACCCTCTGTGCTCACATACCTGTTACAATATCGGTTTAACTGGGGAAAGTACTCGTGCAAATAAGATGCCAGAAATATCTCATAGCACGGATTCAAGAAAGTTGTCGGTCGGTAATTCTTTAAAATAGACAAATCTTCATTTTTAGGGATAAGGGTTCGCCCTTTGACAAATTGAGTTGAAATCTGTTGCTTCCCATTCTGCCTGCCATCCTGCCGGAAAATTCCAGCCAGGTGGCGGTGGATATTTGTTAGTTTCTACCACCAATAAGTATTTATCCCATCCGGGCCCGGATCAGAAAGACTCTTCGCATTGCTCATTCATTCTGTTCAGGCTGTAGAAGCAAAAACTGAATTGTAAAATATCTGGAGTACAGATCAAGGAATATCTGGTCAACGAATTCAGGTCACTATCAACTATACAGGTCACTGTCTAGGCCGAATATATGCAACCCTTCTGGTAGAGACTGGAGTCGTATCACCACGTTGAAGCGCCGTGTTAGTACGTTGGTTGCTGAAGGATATTTGAAGGTATAGTTTTAACAAATGAGATTTCAAGTATGCTGACAGACCTTCTGAATCTAGTATTATCTGTCTGTTTTAAAATCTGTTTTTCCATTAATCACCTGTCGCACCCCTACGAACTACAACCCTCAGAAGTCGAAACTAAGCTAAGCGAGCTAAGGACTAACAAGGTCTTACTTTTTAACGTGTGAATCCCAACACGGGTTGGTCGATAGCAAGTGAAAATCGATCGTTCATCCTGGGGCTTGAACCAGCGACCAACACGGCGGTCGATTTAAGTGAGTGAACAAAGCAACCACGTCGAACCGTCCGGCTACCGCCCGGCTACGAAAAATGAGATTGAGTAGATCATTTTGTATTTTAGTGAACCAGCTGAATGTTTGTGGGTTGAATTGGGGAAAATAAAGGAAATAAATAACACTTGTTATTCAACGAAAGTCATTTCGTGGAGGAAAATCAGTTTTTTATTGACCTTTTTTTGGTATTTGTTATCTTCTACAATCTGAAAAATATAAAAATTATAATGGAAAAATTTATACAAGTATAGAAGGGCAAACTTTTCAGTTCACCCCGATAATTTACTTCGTAAAAATCAAAGTATTTTTCACAAAAAAAAATCTTCTATTTATCAGTAACTTGTCGTATTCAACAATTATGCCTATTAAAGAATTTGCTGAGAAATAATTATACTTATCTTAACGTTTCGCAGGCCAAAATCTGACGGGTAGGTACTTGGCTACCCGTCTTGAAGAAAAATTTTAATTTTTCAATAGCAACAGAGTGATATCAGAGAGCACCTTGTATTACATTCAATGTTTCAGTAGTCAATCAACAACATTGACATATCACATTTTAAAACTCCTTTGACATCTGTCGAAGAAGTGAAGAAATAAAAAATCAAAAAGGAATAACTGCCAATATATTAGAATTTTTTTTTTCCATTTCTGAAGACGGAGGCAGATTTTGGCCTCCGAAACGTTAAGATAAGTACTGTATTATTTCTTAACAAATTTTTTGGTAGGCAAAATCGTTAAATATGACAAGTTACTGATAAACAGAAGATTTTTCTTTTTGAAAAATACTTTGATTTTTACGCAGTAACTTATTGGGGTAAACTGAAAAGTTTGCCTTTCTACACTTGTATAAAGTTCTCCATTATAATTTGTATATTTTTCAGATTGTGGAAGGTAACGAATACCCAAAAAAGGTCAATAAAAAACTTGTTATTGAGTATTAAAAATTTAATGTTATTGATTACACTGTTCGATGAATGAAGAATGAAGAAATAATAACGGTATAAAATTGTTAGAGAAAATATTATTCGTTCAACAGAAAACTAAATGCAAGTCGATCTGAGGTACATCGAATTTTAGGAATGGAAAATGGTTTTTAACGCTTTCCAGTGAAAGAAATCATCTGACACTAACACCAACAAGAGTCAATCAAATTCACCACTTCATTGGAACATAAATACATTGTGACATATTAGTTTTATCAACTAGGAACATTACATTTTTGAGTATTGAGGTCGATTATAGATTGGACTGGAAAACTCAATTGAATACATTAGAATAAACATTGCTATGCATCGAAAAACATTGCTATGCATTACATGTGGATGCAGCAAAGTCTGTTTATCATTCACAAGTATATTATAGAATCAACTATGGTTAAATATTTTGGGGTGGTTCTACGGATGCTAATAAAATTCATTCTACAGAAGAGTTGTCTCAGTATATTCGAATATGCCAAAAAGTAGCGGAAAGTGGTCGAAGAAATGGAAATATGTATTATCCATCCGAATTTATTGCATCGTCTTCAAAGTAGACCCATTTACGAACAACCCAATCATCAAAACATTTTATAAATGCATTTTTTGAAAGTCACTTCAGTATACGCAGCGAATTTCTTTTGATTCATCTATCGATAATTTGAGTTTTGGAATGAAAAAATCGGCTGGAGCCCAATCAGGTGAATACGGTGGCTGTTCGATAAACTGTGTTGACAATGATAACTTTGTGCAAAATCCATGGTTTTTCCTTAATATCTAGTCTTTTTCTACGCCGAATTACGCTCAGATTATATTCTTTAATTACTGTCTCATCTTTTGTCAATAATTCCGAGTACACAGCACCGCGCCAATCAAAAAAATTGTTTACATTACTCTGATCGACTCTGACGAGTTTTTTTCGATTTGGGCTCAATTTGAAGACGCCATTTCGAAGCTTGTTGACTGGTTTGCATATCAAATTTGTGAACCCATGCCTCATCACCAGTTTCATGAATGTGGGGTAGGAATTGACTTCAACGATTCGTGAGATGTAGAAATTTCAGTAGTTATCTGTCTCAGACTCAAACGACGATTTTCAGTCATCACTTCCTTTACTTTAGGGATGTAGTGATGTTCAGTTGAGGATGTTTTTGGCTAACCAGAGCGAGGCAAATATTGCACTACATCTAGACGGTTTTAATTGCACTTTATTGATTTAGTCGGTTCACCGTACATCTCATGCAACATTTTCAGCGTCTTGGCATACAAAATTCCATTTCAGAAGCAAAATCAAAGACAAATTTTTCATTTGATATATGTATTTCATTTGAATGGAAGGGGTTATATTTTTAGGAGTGATTAATTTTTGGGAAAGAAAGTTTTTGGCTTTCTAGTATTCCAGCTTGATACAAAAATGAAAGAATGAGGGAATCTTCCAAAGAAAGGAAGAAAGTAATCAATTTGAAAATAAGTAACTCTATACATGGATGTGTAGATCATGCAAAGAATTCACTTCCAGACACAAACTGAAAGAAAGTCCTCTTGAAACAGATACTTTCATATAAACATTGAATTACACGAAAAAAAATCTTTCGAAACAAATACTTCTATATGAACACTGACTTATACAGAAGATACTTTCCTCTACTCAGTTCGTATTTCGAAGATGTATAATTCAGTGTTCATATAGAAGTATTTGTTTCGAAAGAATTTTTTTCTTTCGTGTAATTTAATGTTTATATGAAAGTAGCTGTTTCAGGAGGACTTTCTTTCAGTTTGTGTCTGAAAGTTACTTCTTTGCATGATCTACACATCCATGTATAGAGTTACTTATTTTCGAATTGATTACTTTCTTCCTTTCTTTGGAAGATTACTTCATCCTTTTTCTTGTATCAAGATGGAGTAGTAGAAAGCCAAAAACTTTCTTTCCCAAAAATGTATTTCACTTATTGTAAAAATCACAAAATACGTTTGAAACTCATTAATACAGTTTATTGTATGATTTCCACTATAAATATTGTACTATACAGTATATTAATGAGTTTCAATATGGATTTTCTTCAAGTATCGGCCAGTCCTATTCAATACGTTTGAGTACTTCTATATTTGACGCAATCAGTTTGTTCATGTGCTCCAATCAAAATTAAATACCAAAGAACTTACTGTTTGTAGTTTGTGTACTGTTCAGATACCACAAAACTGAACTGTCACTAATGCCAGGAATCAGGATCATGCTAACTTTTAACCGCGCCACTCAGTAGATGGTACCTAATTTTCTAAATTTACAGCAGTTAATTTTTGAAATCTGTCGTCTCGACCAAATATTTCTAAGCTTGAAATAATGATTCTGAGAAGTAAAAAATTTATCAAATACGTATAGTCACACTGAGCTCTTAAACGATCATTCACGACAGGTCTAATCCACCCTTTCAAGTTAGAATCAGACAACGAATATTGAGAAAAAGTTTGTTTTTGAGACTTTTTGTAATTTTTTGAACATGCCCCGTTCCCGTCAATTTTAACTGCGGTAGCTCTTTCGCTCGAGCTACAATCAGATGAACTATCTTCCATTTTCATTGTAATTGTAATGTAAAAGCTGTGCTTTCAGTTCCTAGATAATGGAACTATACTCACCTATTAAGACTATAACGTGCATTAAATTATTCAATTCCAAGCTGTCAGCTTCGAGAGCTGACCACTGCCTCTTCTTCTTCCATATTGTTTTCAATATTGATTATTTGTAGGAAATTCCGCTGCTTTAGGTTCAAATCCGCTTCGCCGCTACCGTCGAATAAATTCCGTTACGGAAGTGAAATTCCTCTACGGTTGGCAACTCTGAAGCTAAATGTCGGATGGCGCTCAAACTCCGCGTGCATATAGATGACAGTTGTGCCAACTTAGCTATAAAAGCAATGTCAATCATCCCTTCGTACAGGCTTTTTGAATGATTAATTTCAGGTACTTTTCTGACAGAATGTACGTGTACCTATACTTCATAGTGTAATGCTCTGTGCAATTTTTATGTTCATTTCTATTTCGTTCGCTCTATAGTTAATGAAATACAGATAAGTTGAATTAAAAATATAAAATACTTTATTAGAACACTTCGCCCATATAGAAAATATGTAATCGAATTTACATTCAGAACGTCTTCTCGTTCTCAGCTGAAATGATGTAACTCGAAAATTGCGTAGGTTAGTTTAACTTGTTCAGTTGTTTACTCAAGCTATTTCCATAGCAATGCGCGACCGCGCCTAGTGAGTGTCATCTTCAAGTCGACGGCCTTCTCAGCTTTTTCTGTTTCTCTCTTCGACGACTTCCTCCCAGCATCGAAAGTTATCTCTTCAGTTGTGGTTGTGGCCGACCGCGCCTCAAAATTTTGTTATTGAAGCTTTTCAAACTATAAAAATATTCAGAAATATAAAGTTGAAACTATATGCAAGGAAAACAAACTTATTATATAATGCCGACGTAAATATTCCCCCCCTCTCAACTTTCGTACGGGGCAAGATATCAGAGTCGGACAAATGATTTTTAGTATTTTTTGTAGAAAAGCTAATAGTGTGACATCACTTGTCGCCTAGGGGCGGCAATCTTTTTTTTTTCAAAAAAAAAAGCTAAGTCTTGTGACATTTCGTATGAAATTGTGTTACAATTCTCTATACAATGACTTTCACTTTTTTCAATTTCGATAACCGGTTGCTGCGATTTTTTCCGAAGATTATAACCTGCAAATGCCTCTAAATGGTATGAGCAACGTTTGGAGGCTATAGTGGGGTTTTTACTAATGAAAACTGATGTGGTTAGCTACTTTCGGAGAGTGGGTCGTGAAAAAAAATACTCTAATGTGATAGGAAGTAGATTTATTCGATATGCAAGCTGCAAGTAGACTTAACTACATTGAATCATTCAAATCCTCATGGGGAGAAGGAAATGCTCATTTGATACCCCTATTTATTATACACCAGAGTTTACATATATAAACTAGTAAGTGGTAAGTAAATATAATTTCAATGAGATGTCAAATTGAGTTAGTTGTATTCAGCAGCATTCAAATGTAATCAATAAATAGGGTGATTGCCAAACAAGAGGTGTGATATTAATATAAGTAAATCAATAGAAATAATGGAAAGAGCTCTCCTGATTAAGATGTTGCCAGCCTTTATCTTCCTCCAATGGATATTATGTTTGTTCGAAACCCTGTAGAGATTCTGTGGTAAGTGGTAAAGTTGTAATCAATGATCTTCTAGTAACAAGAGACTTCTTGCGTAACAAAGGTAACGATGAAGCGAATCGTCAAGATGTAACCAGGGGAGCGTACAAAGAAGGGAGAGGGACATAAAGCGGAAAAGGAAAAAAAAAACCTGAAACAAAGTAAGGTTATACGAACAATTTTGTGCCAAGTTCTAGTTTTATTGTCTACTAAGATAGCTCTCAATCGATAGTTGACAAGCTAGTGGAAGACGTACCTCTGTGTATAGTGGATGGTCTGAACTGAAGTCTAACGATTAGAATAATTCAAATCCCAAAACACTGAAGTGAGTATTTCTTTCTTTTCTCAAGAATAAGAAAACTCTTATATTCATCTCCTAATACGTATATGGCAAATCCATCCAAGATGTGAGCACAATTCATAAATTCAGCTCTAGCCATGTGCCGTGATGATGAAAAAAAGAAAGGATATTCTCCTTTCAAATGTATGTCAACTTGTCATCTAGTCATTTTTATTTTTCAATACCATTTAATGGGTTAATTGTTGCGGTTGTCTGGTGGTCATTGGTATTGATGTCACATTCGGTCTATTCGGAGTAAAATCATCTCCAATGACGTCACAGATGAACCCTTTTAATCAATCCTTTCAATGATATGAACTTAACAGAAGTGACAACAGAAGAACAAAAACGTGTTGTTTCTTAGGAACAGGCCTTATGTTGTAATTCACACATTTTGAAATACTTTTCTCTTGAAGAATGGTCACTTTTCAAAATAGAGATACCTAATAATTAATTAAAATAATAAATAATAAATAGACAGAAGTCTCAGTATTCGGATATCAAAGATGAACGAATCGCCATAGGGCGTTCTTTTGCAAAGCCAAGCTTCAACATCAATCGCCGAATGAGATTCGTCCTTTGTCTTCCATTGCAGGTTTCACTGCAAAGCAGACTTGAAACCAGCGGCTTGGAACGTTTCGACCTACTATGTCTCATTATTGGTGTTAGACTGAACCATGAATGCAGTGTCGGACTCAAATGTCCTTTCAAGAAAAGTCTGAGGAGCAAAACGGCGATTACATCTTCCTCAATCCTTGAATATCGTAGTTAATTGGAGCTCTCCAAAAGCAGTTTGCTGCAAGCCAAGTTTCGACGTCGACCGCCGAACGAGATTCGTCCTGTATCTTTCACTGCAAGGTAACAAGCGCCTTGTTTACAGTCAATAATCGATTATTGAGCTTTCAGTCGACTTCAAAGGGGTAATTCTAATCGCTGTTCTCCACTTAGAGTTCAACAATACATGCGTGATTCAACCTAGTACCATTGATCGTGGGGTCGAAACAGGGCTGTCTGGTGTTGGATCCTCAATACTTTGCTTTTGGCCTTTGGTTTCAACTAATAATGGTCATTATCTCTTCTGGATTACAGGTTGCCCACGGAAATAATGTAGGAGGAGTACAAAATCAATATTAGATACACACACTGAAAATGAGCCCATTTTTACTATTGTTGACGAAGATGAAACGATTTTTTTTAAGTTGATAAGAGATAACATGTTTTAACGGCCACATGGTTATTCAGAAAAAGGAATTTCATGCTGTACACACTGTTGGAAATTCACATTTGAAAAATCTCGTTCATCATTGAAAAATATCTGGGTTTGAGAGACAGAGTGAAGTATTCCGGTCACTGTCTGTCTCGAATATCAAAAACTCTTCGTGCTGAAGCTGAAAGCAGTATGATCACCTTAAGTGCCATGGATCTGGGATTATCTTTCAGAAACCTGATACCAATGAATGTTGCACGGGCTTGAATTGCCACTTCTTCGTGAATTTGATCAGATCATTCATTTTGAGAATGTTTTTGGATGATAGATCCTTTTTTATGAATATTTTGTAATTTCATCATAAAAAATTGTGCGTGCTCGCTAACTCCATATGGACATGGTGCACATCATTGAGTCGCAATAAAAGCACAATAACGAAGACGCATTTTATAAAATACTCGATGATATGAAAAAAATGCCATATAATTCTATTTACTTTTTTTTGTCAATTATCCTTCAATCAGAAACTTTCTGGTCGACTGCATCGAAGGGTTAAACGAAGCAATTCACAATCGTAGAATTCTTTCACGAACTGGAGTTGGTGACAATCAATCGGATACCTTTCTATTCGATGTTCGTACTGAAAAACACCTTTCAATCAACGATTTTATTTAATACCCTCCGTTAAGATGTTCCTTTCCCAAGCACCAATCGAGTAATTTTTTTTCTTGCAAAATCTGACCTCGAGGCCGATTAGAAATAATGAAAAAAAGTGAGTGCATCATGGAGACCGTGTCAACTATTGCAAGAAAGGCAAAATAGTCGAGCGATAGTGGGATGTCATGAAGAGTAATGCCAACCTTGATACCGAAGAATAGCAAACGTGGGAAACTGGAGTAAAAGAGAATCTCTCGTTCTAAACTGAACGAGTGGTGTCCCGCAGCGTTGGTGTCGAAACACATTCAGATCATAAAAATCTTACAACATACTAGCAGTCACTCAGTATATACAGTGTGGAAACTTTTTTTTAACTCGGGTTATAATCCATCAATTTTATTTTTCCAATAGAAGTAAAACCAAAAATGCACTGAGGCGAAAAGGTTAGAAAGAAATGAAATATTATTTATCATTTCCTGAAAACAGATTTTGCCTATTCTCACATTCGTGATGGAGAATAAAACTACATTTGTTATGACAACAGTTTTTAATTATCTGGAAGCATGATTTTTACAGTTTTGTGTTTCATTCTACCAGTTACATTATAAACTACTCAAAATGAATATAGAGACACATCCTTAAAATCCAATGAGTAAAAAAATATGTATTATTTCATGATAAAAACTTCTGGTGTGTACTCCATACTAATTCTTATCATGTTCCATTCGGTTTTAGCTACAAAATCATTAATATGAAAAATTATGTATTTAGTTTCACTTTACTTTAGTTCGTAATAAATATTAAATTTTGAAATTTAAACAATGATTGTTGATGTATTGGGTAGAAGGAGGATTCTGCGGTTTCCAGAGCTTGGAATCGCTACCAAATTTACGGCATAGCAAAAAGAGCCCCTTATCCCAAAAGACAAACGGCAACAACCTGCAGAGAAGATCGTTTGTTACGACTTTGGGCAATCAGGGTTCGCACCAATTCTGCTAGAACATTGCAAAATCGCCTCATAGAAGCCTCAGGAACGCGAATTTCGAACCGAACGATACGAAACCGACTTCACGAAGTACAACTACATGCAAGACGACCTGCTAGAGCCCCTAGATTACCTCCAGCTCATCGAGGAAATCGTAGAAACTTTTGTCAAGAGCATCGTAATTGGAATTTAGAGCAGTGGGCCAATGTAATGTTTACGGATGAAAAAAAATTCGTGTTATTTAACGATGACGGACGTGTTCGGGTATGGATACGTCCCGTTGAATGCTATTTCTATGACTGTGTGCAAGAAATTGTTCCATTTGGAGGTGGATCGATAATGGTATGGGCTGGTATAACTTTGACAGGACACACGGACCTTGTGGTATTACGGAAGGGACTTTATCAGCTGTCCGTTACATAGAGGAGATATTGGAACCTCATGTCGTCCCATTTGCCCAAAATATGGACGCTGTGTTCATTTTACAACAAGATAATGCCTGGCCACACGAAGCCAGGGTCGTGAGAAATTTCCTACAGGAGCACAATATTAATGTCATGAGATGGCCAGCTAATAGTTCGGATTTAAATCCTATTGAGCAGCTCTGAGATGAACCTTGTCATTGTGCCGAACTTCTTAGAGCTAGGGGTGGACATACTCACTATTAATGTACATTTTTCTCAATTTTTTTCTGAAATAAATTTTATTTGTCTTTGACACTCATTTGTATTTCTTTTTAATCGTATTATCAGACAGCATTTTGAAAAAAAAATGTTAATTAAATGTAATAAAGGCAGCTATCAACTATTTTGTAAATATAAATGTTTGACAAAATAATACATATTTTTTTACTTATTGCATTTTAAGGACATGTCTCTATATTCATTTTGAGTAGTTTATTATCAGGTAATTCTTAGTAATAAATCAGATTGAGATATTGTGATTATTTCCTTCAAACCGATAAAATGATTGAACAAAAAGAAGAAAGGGCCACCAAAACAGAGTTTTACGGCGATAGAACGCTTCTCCCAATAGCGATGAAACTAATCATATTAAACAAATGGAATCAAATATTCGAATATAACTATGAGTGAATATTGAAACTGCATAAATACTTCTACAAAAACTCACAGGTTCAATTTTATTAAATTGAAAGGGGTATATTTTAAGAAGAGATTGATTTATGGAAAAGAAAACTTTTGGCTTTCTACTTCTTCATCTTTATACAAAAGTGAGCGAATCTTTCAAAAACAAGAATAAATAAATCAATAAAAAAACTCTATACAAAGATGTGTGGATCATGCAAAAAAGAAAATTTCAGACACAAACTGGAACAGTTTCTGTCATGAAAATTTAGTTACACAAAATAAAAGTACTTTCGACGGAATTACTTTTATATGTGTAGCAATTCCATAACAAACGTTTGGAATACAAACTGATTAGAGAAATTATGTACTTGTGATGCGTTGTTTGGAACATTTGGTGTAGTAATGAGTATTACTGTAGTTTTATCTCAACACCAGACCTTCATTTTTACCACCATGTGTTTCAATCACCAAATGATCATCTTCAAGTGGGAGATTGTACTGATTTTTTTTTGAGTACTTACGATACAGATTCAGTTCCGTTGACCTGGACGTCATTATGTACTTGTGATGCAGTGTTTGGAAACTTTAGTGTAGTAATGACACTGGAAGAAGTGCAATTTCGAAACAGCTACTTTCATAATAACATTGAATTACTCGAAAGAAAAATACTTTGGAAACAAATACATTTATGAACACTGATTTATACAAAAACACTTTTCTCTATTCAACATTACTGGAGTTTTATCCCAACGCCAAACCGTTATTTTCAACACCTCGACACGTGTTTCAATCACCAAGTGATCATCTTCAAGTGGAAGATTGATGATGATCCCTTGGTCACTTGATCGAAACACGTGTTGAGGTGTTAAAAATAACGGTTGGGTGTTGTGACGAAACTCCAGTAATATTGAATAAAGAAAAGTGTTTTTTGTATAAGTCAGTGTCCATAAAACTATTTGTTTCCAAAATATTTTTTTTTTCGTGTAATTCAATGTTATTATGAAAGTAGCTGTTTCGAGATTGCATTTCTTCCAGTTTGTATCTGAAAGTTACTTCTTTGCGTGATCTGCACACCTTTGTATCAAGTTATATTTTTTAAATCGATTGCTTCTTTTCTTTCTTCGTAAGATTCCCACATTTTTTGTATAAAGATTATGAAGTAAAAGGCCAAAACCTTTTTTCCCAAAAATGAATCTCTCCTAAAAATGAACCTCTTTCAATGTAAATAAGAAACGTATGGCTGGGATTTAGTTGAATAGGCGAATGAATGTCATTTCGGACTGTCATCGATGACACGAGTAGGTTAAACTTATTCGTGACATAAAGTCGTAATTTTATGAAGGAATAGAGTGCCTCAGCGGCTCTTCAGCACCAAACATGCGATACATGGGATGTCTACCAGTGAGGATGACGGTGTTCCATGTAAGTGGAATTTTCCTTTCTTATTTACTATTTTGTGTAGCAATCCTGTGAATGATATCTAATTCAGTTCCATAACGAATCTTTGTAGTGAAAACCGAATAGAGATAAGTGTGTTTTGTATTATTCAGTTTTCATATAAAAGTATTTCATTCGAAAGTTCAATTCAATGTTCATATGAAAGAAGCTGTTTCGAGAGGGTTTTCAATTCATAGCTTTCTTTCTTTGGAAGATTCCCACATTTTTAGTATAAAGATGGAGTAGTAGAAAGCGAAAACATTTCTTTCTCATCCAATTTGACATTATGATTATGACTGTGACCAGACCCTAACTCTACTGAGACAACTCGAATGGATATGTAAATCTAATGACTCAACTATACAATGAAATATAGAATTATTTGTATTATATAACAACATTTTGTATTATTTGTATTATATAACAGATTTTAAACAGAAACAGATTTGCCACACTTCACTGAATCAGGAAAATAGGGCATCAGTAATCCTTCAGTTCAAACTCATCCTTGAATACCAACAACGTACATATGTGATATCAGAAATCTCAAGATATTAATCGAAACATATTCGTATAATTAGACATTTTCAATTCGGATGCTGAATTTCAATTAAATCCAAGAGAATATGCGACGTATTGGTGCATCCACCTGCGTCAAGTAGGTAAGTCGGCTATTGTTGACAAATACGAGGTTAGTCAGTTACATACTCTTTTCATATATTCCAACATTGTTCTTTCAAACGTATTCTTACTGAAATTTCTTGTTATTCAAGTAATGAAATTAATTGATATTTTGTTCTTATATCGAGGCATTAAGCTGATAATATTTCAGGAAATAATCTTCACGAATGCCACTACTTGATCTTAAAACCTGTTCAGATAAATGTTTATCATTTTTTCAACTCAATCTTTGTTGTTTTTGTGCAACATCAAATGAGTAACCAACATTAGTCCTACGTACTCGATGTTTTATTGTGCTGTTTGGTGCATTTAGGTTGGATGAGTACAAATTTTTTTTACCTTTATTGTCATCCACACTCCGACAACACAGGCAGGCAGATGAAACCCACAAGAAATAACTGAACTTTCCCTACGTTTATACAGAAACGTCTAGAACTGATGGCAATTCCTAGCCGGCTCCGCTTTTCGTATATCTGATGACGTTAGGCCCTCTTTTCCTCACCAGAATCTCTTTTCTGAAGCCTTGGATTTACTAACAGAATGTTTTTTGCCACTTTTCGATTTCATTTTTGCCATTGCCAATGTGCCCATTTCATTTTCGTGTTAAACGTATATTGAATCTCTAGTCTCGTTCTATATTTTACTTTAAATTTTTCAATGATGAACTCTTTCACTTTAAAAGTATCTGACATGTTTGAGAGTCACCATATATTTTGCCTGGTTTCAAGGTTCGTATTATCCAAAATCTTATAAAAAATTATACAACGTATTCTGAAAAAACTTTATTGTGTGATTTTCACTATTGTATTGCGAAACACGTGTTGCGTTTTTGTAAAACTATCTAGTGAAAATCACACAATAAAGTGTTTTTAGATACGTGAGTTATGGATTTTCATCAAGTATCGGCCAATTCCATCATATAAAAATTATACACTTAGGTATTTACTACTTCACTTTAATAATGTACATATTTTTACCGAATTGAAATGAATACATTATGAAAAATCACATTCACAACTTGAAAAATAAACAAGTTATTATTTTTTTTACAAATTACTGGCATGAAAAATCCTACCAATTGAATTCTATAGTTCAGCTGAAAATATACAGCAGCGTCAAAACATCTACGTGCTCGACGGAACAATTGAATCAGTCGTCACCCGGTATGCCATGAAACCTACTCTCTCGAACATACTGCTTGATGAATGTTTCACGTAATTGGCAAAGACAATTGTGTTTACTTTTACTACTTTAATTATTATAATATCCCCGCCAAAGAACCTACGGAAATTATGCTAATCGAATTAACTTTATGTTTCTTTTACTACAAATAATTGTCTTAAAATTGCAGCTGAATGTTCACGTTATAATACCGTTCTGTTTGAACTTTGATTATCACACATTAAAACCATTTCAAAAGGAAGTCAATATGGATTGTCCAAAAGGGAATGTGTTTCTATGAATTATGTTATTTTTTCTTTAATTTATATAATGTTTTCAAATATCTGGGTGTTGAACATTTTAGATCTAGAGATATATAGAGAGTTGCGACAAAGAAGATATCATAGGTATCAAAACTCTGCCACGAAATCAGACAAACATCTTTTGAAATTTGTTTTTACAGTTAGTATTCTCACAAGCATCTGGGCTGCAATTTTTTTTTTTTTCACATGAAAAAGAAAATATATTACTACTCTTGGATTCAATAACTTTGTTTTCAGTAAACGAACCGTCAAGGCAAGAGAGGTTGGGGTGGAAGCAACCACTATAAGTTCAGAAGCAGCAGGGCCTTCAAGAATATCTGAAGCGGAGACTCTTGCCATTCTCAATCTGTAAATGGTATCATTTCCACGTAGATACTTTTGATTCCTTTGGTGAATAAATATATGATTTTCACTGATTGAATTCTTTGAATTGTATTCACTATTTACAATAGTGGCCATAAAAAATACATAGGTACTATCTATTAGGTACAACTGATCGATATGGTTTCCATTATTTTGAGCTTGTCTTCATCAACAGTTACTAGATTCAATACTATTACAGAAATATTGGTGGAGGTACATACTGAATATCTATTACATATATCTGGGTATAAGTGTATTATTAAGGACAATAAATAATATGAAAAACCGAGTTTGAAAATGTCTCGAAATTGAACATCTCCAATTCGAACATTCATTGCGCCAATAATTTTTTAGGGTACCTTAAATTCAAAATTTCATTCATTCCAATTGGACATATTCACAATAATGCCACAAGACAAACCAAATTTTCATCACAAATTAAGATAATGTATAAATAATGTATAATGTATAAATGTATAACATTATAAGATAAATCATTACATTTCAAACTTAACTTAAGGTACTTAAGGTAGAGATTGTGTCTGAAAAGGACGACCTAGGCACAGGTGCCTGTTGTGTCTTTGTCCATTTCAGACAATAGAATTATATAACAAAAGGAAAGAAAAGCGATATGTAGAGGTAGGTAGTTACAAGAGGCAGACAACCAGACAGAGACCAGTAAGTGGAATATTACGAAAAATACTAATTAACTAATTAATTAATTAATTAATTAATGAGGAACAATATAAGATTATGATTAGATGATTGGAAGAGGGATTCAGATGATTTCTCAGAAAATATTGAATTGTATAGCACTGTTGAAAATAAGCTTCTTTATTTCATATTTAAATTTATTTTTATTGCGGATTTCTTTAATGTCAGCTGGAATAATGTTAAATAGTTTCGATCCATAATAAAGGAATGATCTTTGTGTGACCGCCTTTTTGAAATGATTGACTTCGACGTTAAGATTAGATGCTGCTCTAGTATTGAGGGGCTTTCTCGGAAAGTGTTCATGATTTTGATGCATTCGCAGGAGACACTGGTAGATGTAGGTTTGTCTTATTTGGAATAAATTAGTATCCTGATAAAGTAATTTAGTAGAGAAGAGTTTTTTTTTGTGAAGTATAATTTTTAGTAAAGTGTTCTGAGTTGTTTGTAAGTTTTGTAGTGTGCTTGTGAAAGCACCTCCCCAAATTGTTATGCAGTATCTTAGGGTAGATTCAACTAGCGAGTTGTATAACATAATAAGATTTTTTCGTGTTAGAATATCTCGTAGCAGATATAATTTGTGAATCAGAGCTCTTAGTCGTTTTATCACATAGGCAATATGGTCAGACCACCTGATATGCTGGTCAATCATGACACCAAGGTATTTCAAGACTGAAACTTTTTGCAATTCAGGGCAGTTACAACCATAAAAATCCTCGCATTTGGGAGAGTGTAATTTGATTTTTATAATAGGTTGATCGCTTATCGTAGGTGAGAAGGTGATATATATCGTTTTCGCAACGTTTAAGCTTAATAAGTTGTGATCCAACCAGATTTTTATATTTTTCAGATCCCTTTCAGTTTTTTTGTAAACTTCATCCCAGCTTCTCCCAGTGAATATAATTGCTGTATCGTCAGCATAGCAGATCATTCGACTTTCAAAGTTATTAATGTTTGCAATACTATTTATATATATTAGAAAAAGTATGGGACCCAGTACTGTTCCTTGTGGCACTCCTGTCTCAATTATTGATTTATTGCTCAACTTATCACCTATCTTTATCCTCTGTGCTCGATTGTTCAGATAGTTTTCAAATAGACTTAGTGATAATCCTCGAATACCGTAATTACACATTTTTTCTAGTAATTTGTTGTGGGAGACAGTGTCGAAAGCCTTGGCCAAATCAAGGAAGACCGCTAGGCATTTATTCGATTTGTCCAAGGACCCCACCACCTTACCAACAAAATTCAAAATGGCATCCTCCGTGTTGTAATTCTGCAGAAATCCATATTGACAGCTGGTTATTATGTGGTGTTTTTCCAAAAATTTGATTAGCCTTGTCTTAAGTGAATGTTCGAATAGTTTTGCAAAATTATTAATAACAGAGATGGGCCGATAATTAGTCAATATATTACGTTTCCCAGCTTTAAATACTGGGGTGACTACGGATTCTTTCCATTGTTCAGGCATTTTTCCATTGAGGAAGCAGAGATTTATAATGTGTTTCAGTGGAGTAAGGATATGTTTGTGGATAGCTTTTATAACTTTGGTATCAATTCCATCCGGCCCTGGGGAGCAATTATTTTTCAATTTTGAGATGAAAGTTATTAGTTCCGAGGCTGTTATGGGTTCTAGGAATAATGATGATTGTATAGACTTGTCATTAAGAAAATGCGGGGGTAAGTTAATTTTTTCAATATTACTTGCCATTTTCGACCCTAAACTAGAGAAGAACTCATTAAACACATTTGCTTTTTCGTTATCATCATTTATTGAGAGTCCGTTTTCATTTAGAACGTCAGTTTGAGACACGTTTAAATTTTTTTTAGCACCTGAGATATCATTGATTGAAGCCCAAGTTTTCCTACAGTTCCCGGCTGCCTCACTTAACTTTCCTTGATAAAAATCATTTTTACTTTTTTTTATTAGTGCGTTGAGATTATTCCGGTATCGTTTATATTTCTGTTCAAGTTCAATAGAATAGTTGTTCAGTAGTTGTTTTTTTAATAAGTCCCTTTTATGTACTGAAGTAATTAGACCTAAGGAAATCCAAGGTTTTACTTTCCGAAATTAATTTTTTACAGTTTTCAGTTTAGTCGATTTCGTAATAAATTCATTGAGTTTTTGAATGAAGTGATCGTAAGATGTTTGAGGATCTTGATTCATCTTGGATCTTGAAATATAACATTTCAAATATGAAAACATCACTAAACATGAAATACTCTTATTTTTCAGAAAAATTTGCGTGCAATAAAATTTTAATCAACAAACTCACCTCAACTGTAACAGAGAGCAATGATGTGAACTAAATGGCGTTCAGATTTTTGATAAAAATTTTGTAGAATTGTACTATCAGTAGGATATGTAGTGCATAAACATATCGGTAAAACCAACAAAACATAATACTGTCACCATTACAACAACACATTTGAAACTTGTTAAACTGTATCTTGTATTTTGTAGTCCGTTTTAAGGTCACACTTTATTCGTCGGTGACTATAAGAGCCATTTGTAAAAACAATTTTTTTGAAAAAATAGTTTCCTTATCTATGATTCCGATCGAATCGAAGTCGAATTTGTGATCTAACTCGGAATGGTGTACATTCAATGATATCTTGTTGGTTTTCCTATTTTCAAGTATTTTCATTCTCTTTTTAAGGACAAAACACAAACACTACAGGAAAATCCCTGATGAGTTAACAGAGCAGTGCCTGTGCGAAAGTAGCGATTCACATTGGATGTAAGTCGCTGGAGATGAAATCCATTTGGAAAAACATTATCAGGAAGTTTATTCCACACAAACGTCTTCCTCCAAATGAAAGAGTTCTTAAACAGTGAAGTTCGAGGTGTACTGAGTCGAACCTCAAAACGATAAGCAGCCACAGTCCGTCTTGGTATATAAATAAGTCATTGATATACAATAAAAAGAGGGATTGGAGACAATATGGATCCCTGGGGAACACCAGCGTTGATGGTGAAAGTATTCGAGAGATATCCATTGACGGCCACTTGCAGGAAACGTTCTTTCAGGAAGCTGAAGAGCCATACACAGAAATGATCCGTCAAGCTATAACATCGAAGTTTGGCCAGCAAACCCTCATGCCACACAGGTCAAAGGCCTTAGAAATATCAAGCGCAACAGCTCTTGATTCTCCATGTTTCTCGATTGCGTTATTTCAAATATGGATGACATACGATGGAAGGTCACCTGTTGATGTTTGTTTCCGAAAGTCATATTGATGATCGCTCAAGATGTTGACGCCTTCCAAATATTTGAGGATATGGTGATTTACGAATTTCTCCATGATTTTTGATATCACTGATAGCAAAGCGACTGGTCTATAGTTATTTGAAAGATTTTTCTTGACCTTTTCGGGAATAGGCTGAACGCGAGCAATCTTCCAACAAGAAGGAAAAACCCTTTCTTGTAAGACACGTTGAAAAGTCTGCAAAATAATGGTGCGAGTTCATTTGCGCACTTTTTAATAACGATGACGGACACTTCATCAGAAGCAGGCGCCTTCTTGATATTGAGCTGTTTCAAAATTCGCCTGACTAGACACCTTCGAAAAGTAATTTCCGGCATTGGATTCTAGTGTGGGAATAGTGGGTGGTGCCTTTCCCAGAAAATCGACTGTGGAGTGAGATGCAAATTGTTCAGCTGGTAGATTTGCCTATGGCTGTTGTTGCAATCGTATTAATGCTTGTATTAGTGGTGGAATTGTGGATTTTGTGAAGTTCCGATTAACAGCTTCAGCTATCGACCAGAAGGATCACACTCGTTGGGATTGGCAAGCAGTTTATTCCTAATTCTCCAGTTCTTTGCTTTCATCTATCCTAAGTTGGCAGCTCTTGAGAGCACTGGGATTTTTGCGCCACTGCCAGTAGGAAAGAGTTTTGTAGGCGACAGCTTGCTGGAAATTTTTATTGAACCAAGGTTTGTCATTTGAAGGTCGTTTCATCCAAAAAGGAATATATGCATATATGAATGATAGAATGACTTCCGTGACTTCAGAAGCACAGGTCGATGGATCTTTAGAGCTGAAACAAACATCTAGCCAGGGGAAATTTCGAAAATGGTCTTGAAGATCCTCCCATTCGGCTTATCTGTAATGCCAAACTTTGCGCGGCTTAGATTGTTATTCAACATTCATCGGTAATTCACTAAACACTGGAATGAGTTTGTGGTCAAAAGATCCCAATGGAGACCTTACGGTGACTGTGTAAATATCTGGATCGGTTGTTAGGTATAGATTCAGAAGACTAGCAAATTCTCCATCACAATCAGGAATCTTGGTTGGCTCATTTATGATCTGAGTAAGTCTGCTGCTTATTGCAGAAGCCTCAGCTTCGAGATCTTGTTCGTCATTGATATGTGAAAATTGGAGCTCTTCGATATTGTGGATATTGAAGTCACCGAATATGGAAATTTCGGCACTGAAATGATTGATTTGCACGAAGTCAAACTATGGAGAGGATAGTGTTCGATATTGTGTATCTGTAGGTGGTCGATAAATGCAGCATATGAATTTGGTGATCTTCTGTGATATCATTTCGAACCACATAATATCAAAGTTAAGGGGTTCCAGCATTTCCTCTCGTTGACGGGAGAGATCGCTTCTGATGAAAAGAGATATTCCAAAGTAACTTTTGAAACGGGAGTGGAAATCATAGCCGGGGTATAGAAAATTGACGGGGTTTGCACTGAGTGCAAGAATATGAGGACTATTTGATTGCAGATGTTAGTGTCCTGAGTTTATATTTGAGTTGAGTCCTCGGATGATGCAGAAATCAATGTTGAGGTTGCTAGTGGGCCTCTTAGCAACTGTAGTTACTTTGTGTACTGGTGTTAGTGGTTTTGCAGGATGATATTTTTGAATCAGCAACCACCCGGAGATCCGATAGGGAAGCTATTTACTTCCGGAGTATTTTGACCCTAGGAGCGCCATCATGCATTTTTCCGTATATTCCCACCCTTGAAACCGAAAACAGCGGCACAGCAACAAAACGTTATCTCGAAAGCAGCTTCACCCCACCGGACGATGCCGGGTGGGACCAGCAACTACCATCTGGTTTTTGGAAATTGCTACGTTTGTCATTCATTGTTTGTGATATGGCATATTCAGGAAAAACATCTGTAGCTATATATCATCTGAGGCAACTAACTCAGATGGTACATAGACGCTACATAATCGCAATATTTCTTGAATTTTTATATTTTTTTCAACTTCATTGTTTTCTCGTGTTCCTACTTTTTTTGAATCGCCACTTCTTGAACCGTTTCACATCTTGCTCTCTTTTCTTTTCTTTTTTTTCTTAATCTACTTTTTTCTTTTTTTTCTTGATCACTTGTTTATCTTTCATTGAATTTTTTTATGTTCTCATTCCTTTTCATTTGATTTCATTCCATCTTTCTCTTTCTCTATCATCAGATAGGAAAAGAGCCTTCGATATTTGCTCATGTCACCTTCTTCTTTCAACTTTTTTTTTCACTGTTATATACTGTCTCGATAATTTGTTTATGCATTTGGAACAATTTTTTATTCAGCTCCGCTACTTATTTTCAATGTCTCGCTACTAAATAACTCAATAAGTGTTCGTTTATTGAGATTTATCAACTTGATAATTCACTCAAAATTTCAACTGACCACTATACTTCAACTACGACTTACTTCGCTATTTAACTTATTTACTTTCAGTTTTCTTTGACTTGAACTGTTCTGATATAGGCTCGTATGTATGGCAAGGTGGCGACAAGATACTTTGTCGGACTTTTGCCAGTGACGGTTCATTCACTTGTTCCCCTTAATAGCTTCGCAGTGGACGTTTCAAAACCAACATTTTTGACTCTCACAACTGTAATTGGAGTAGTATTCATATCAGAATGAGTCAAAAATAATCTGTTTCATTATAGATAAGATAAGGTAAACAAAAATGATTTCATCAAGTTTGTTACCAAATTTATCGAAATTTGGATAGTCTTGGTATCAGATTCAATGTATTCTTCTTGAAGGTATTTATTTTCTACATCACCCAATGCTGTTACTTGAATGCTGTTGCTTGAATATCGATTTCTTTGTATATTTTTATTGCGCATAACGCGGATTGTTGTGATTTTTTTCTCAAAGGATGATGAGTAAAATGTTCATCTGTTGAAGATGAACACGAGACAATTTTGTAAAAAAAATCAGAGTTTCAAAATTCGTTCGATATCTGTTGAGGTACTTTCACTATAAATCAAATCAAAGAAAGAAAAAAAACGTTGAGATAAGTATCTGTACAATTCTTAGCTTTTTTATTGATATACAAAATCACAAAATACAACAAGAGATTGATAAATAGCGCATTTTTCTTTGTGAAAAATACATATACATAATACAAGTTCACGAAGAAAGATTCATGAAAAATTATATCGAAAAGTATTACCAGATTGAAGGAAAATATTCTCATTATTAACAACCAAATGATCATTATCCTATTTTTGGTTAATAAAAGAGCTGATATTTCAATTTCGAAACTCTGGTGTTCATGAAGTTTTTCTTCATTAGTTTCCAAAAATTAATCACACAATCCATATCGTTAGTATTGAGGAAATATATGTACTTTGACTTAGTTCATCTATTTTTGATATATAGAATAGTGAATATCTATGATATTCACTATTCTAGTTATTGGTCTATTTTTACCTATAGAATATTTCCTTATTTGGGCGAACTTGTTTACGTGAGAGCTGAAATGATATGCCTTTCAAGACTTTCACTTACTTTGTAGTTTCATTTCACACAAAAATTGTAGATGCGATTTTAATTACTTCCATAATTCATAATTTATTTATCATCAGTTGGACACTTGATTTTGCATTTCACAGATATAAGTGAACGTTCTCGCCATTGAAGATCCAAGAAAAGAATTACTTCACCTCTGAGTAGAAATATGCCTATCATACACGTGAACGCAATCATTCCTCTTCATTGAAACTGAAGTTTTTTCCAAATAAGGCAAATGTCACTCAATTATTTGTCAGTGTTTTAATAGATGAACATTTTACTCATTATCCTTCGAGAAAAAAGGCAGAACAATCCGCGGTATGCGCAACAAACATTTACAAAGAAACCGATATTCAATCAACAGTAACAGCATTGGTTGATGTGGAGATTAACTACCTTTAAGAAGAATACATTGAATCTGATTTCTAAAGACAGATCTCTGGTCTGAATTTTAGTGTAAAGTTGTTTCAAAAGTTTTGTCTGTTTTAATGTAAAGTGTTTTTGTAGCTCCATATCTCAATAAATATTTATTCTACTGTGTACTCTATACATTGATGCTGTTAATTTTTTTCACAAATTTTGATTCTTTACTTCTATGATGTCGTTAAGCGATTTTCGGACAATTTTTTACTACGAATTTAAATTGAACAAGAGCGCTACCAAAACAGCCTGAAAAATTAACTAGGCATTTGGCAATGTGTGATTGAACGTACTTGTTGGTTTGCAAAATTTCGTTCCGGAAAAATTTTGATGAGCCCTGGAGCGGTCGACCTACAGTAATCCAGAACAAGAATTTGAAGATCCTGGTGGAGATTTATCCATGGCGGAAGAACTGGGCGTCTGCTCCTATGCGGTTTTTGATGGTTTAAAATGTATTGGAAAGGTCAAAGAACTCAAAAAGTGGGTGGCCCACGATTTGAACAATCGACAGAAATTGTCACATTTCGAGGTCTCTTCTTCTTTGCTTTTGCGCAACCAAAACGATTTTTCTGTATCGGATCGTCACTTGTGAAGAAAACTGGATCCTCTACAATAACACGAGACGTTCAAGAAAGTGGTTGGACACAGATGAACCACTAAAGGCGAAATACCAGAAAAAACGACCATGGTTACTGTATGGTGGTGATCGGCTGGTGTGATTCTATAACTTTCTGTAACCGGACCAAACCATCACAGCAGAGTCTTATTGTGAGAAAATTGCAGCAGCCGGCACCGGTTAATAGAAGAGGTTCGATACTGCTCCACACCCGTCCATACGTTTCATAAATCACCGTGCGAAAATTAAACGAATTGAGCATCGAAGTTCAACTTCACCCACCGTACCCCCCAGACCTCTCACCAACCAACTAACATCTTTTTAAGCACTTCGATAACTTTCCCACTGGTAGAACCGTCGCCAATCAGGACCAGGCAGAAACACTGTACTGATTCAAATGGTGCTTATTTCGATCATATTCCGTGAGATATTACAGTTTGGATTAGACTCATAAAAATGGAAAAAGCTTTTGGAATAACCTAATAATAACAAACTCTTTCGGTATATCCTATGAGTCCAATAACACTTTTATAAATATGGGATATGATTTAACCAAAAAAATTTGTAGGAATGCAGATTGCCAGGAAGAAATATTCCGAATTCTTTTTTATTGTTACCATAGTGACAAAGAAGAAGTGAGAGATAAAATTTTGGGTTTGAAAATTGAAATATTATTAATACCGGAAAAATTCCATCTAAATTGAAATTAACTATTGTTGAACTCATTTTAAAAAAGGTGATCGCCCAATATCTCTGTATTTGAGAAAGTGATAGAAAAAGAGTCTGGTTTTGAGCGCCTCAAGCGTAGGTATGGTTCCACCATCGTTATTCATAATATTATTTTGTTTACTAATTTCTCTACTCTGATAGGCATAACTTGTCTAACTAATCTTAATGAACTGAAGTCTATGGAATGGTTTTGTTGCAAAATATGATGAGTGACTGCTGAGTTTCCAGGTCTTCCATAATTTAAGTGTGCCAAGTGTTCCTTATATCTTATTTTAATAGATCTTTTTGTCTGTCCATAATATTTTGCATCGCAGTCCTTACATTCAATTTCATAAATTCCAGACTTTTTCAAATTCTCGACTTTGCCTTTTGGATTTTTTTTTGGATCTTTCCAAAGTTCTTCGTGTATTGGTGGTATGGAACTGAGATATAGGTATTTATGTTGGTTTTTGTCGTTTTTGAAATTCGAGATTTCGTTCATTCTCAACCTAAACTTTTTCTTCCTTATTATATCATCTACAATACCTCTCGAGAAACCATTAGTGGCTGCTATTTTCTGTATTGTACGTTTTTTTTATGAACCTCTTATGTGTGAAATGAAAAGTCAAAAGACGATGCACTAGAAAATTCAGCTAAGAATGTTCGTGCTGTCCACTTTGTAATTATGATTGATTTGATCTTATTCTTGAAGATACTCACTTGGTGATCGAAACACGTGTGGAGGTGTTATGATAACGGTTTGGTATTGGAACTGAACTCCAGTAATATTCATTACTACACCAAAGGTTCCAAACAGTGCATCACAAGTATGAGAAAACTACTGTATTGGGAAACACGTATTGCGGTTATATGCTGTTTTGTAAACTGTCTAGTGAAAATTTGACAGTTGACAATGAAGTGTTTCTTGAATAAATAATAAAACCTTTTCACAGACTTGGTTTGTGCTAAGGGCGGATTAAAAGGGTTTTAAATATACACATGAGAGAATATGAAATTTGAATAAACTATTATATTATTCATAAGAAAATAAATATTCCTAAATATTCATTTCCCCCAACTACCTAGACAGAAGTTTCTGGTAAATCACTATGAATCGGTCTTTGAGAAAAATGGGCTGTTGTTGATTTCATAATGTAAATGCAATTATGTCGACTAATTTGAAGTTTGTATAAAGTTTCTCTATTCGAAAATTTCACCAAAATGAAAGAAATCGGCAGAAGCAGATACCTCAGTTTATTTCTTCAGTATATCTTCGGAATTGAGAATTTATCGGAACATTTATTATTGGTTCTTGAAATACGCAATTTGTTTTAGGAATGTCATATGAACTTTGAATCAGGAAATACAATAGGATTCTATTTCATGTATATAAAATTATCTCAACCTGATACTTCACAATGCCATATTATGGTGCTACAATGAAATTTTCCATGGCAAAGTGCGAAAAGATTTCTGATACTTAAAAAGGATATAGCAAAAATTATAATTTTCAATAAGCCAGAAACATGTATCTGCAGTTTACCAACCCTTTTTTCAGTTACTTGGAATTGTGTCAAGTAGGCAGACCAGTAGCAAATCGATGTGACCTAAATCTGTAGATTGTACTAGCAAATAGATCATGATTCTGAGCAATTTGATATTTCACACTTTATAAAGCATTAATTACCGGATAACTCTGTGAGAGGTTGACTTATCAAAATCACATTGAAACAGACTAATTTCATGCTCACAAATATTCAAACTCCATATTTCCGTATGTTTTCCTAACCGCTTTTCGAATTTAGAAGGCGGAAAAATGATATGAACATTTAAATCTTTATAAATACATAGAGAGGTACTATTAATATTTCGAAAATAGCAATTAATAATGAATATTTTTTAAAGAAAATTGCTTTGTTGTTTATTGAAATATTCACTTCAATACACTTTCGCATTCATTCAAACCATTTGTCAAAAAGCAGTTTTACCATTCCTCTTGAGACACCTTCAAAATATGGTTTTGGACGCTTCAACTGCTTTTTCGGCGCTCGTAAATCGTTGACCACGCAGTTTACCTTCGATGATTGGGAACGAAAAGAACATTGGATGCCAAATCAGGACTGTACGGAGGATGAGACATCAATTTGATGTTTTGACTGCTCAAAAATTCACCTGTTTGACTGTCTGACGATATATGTGAGATCTCGCATATATGACCGATTCGGCCGAAGAAACAGGCGACCATTCGCTTCGCTGTGCTTCTTCTATGAACAATTTTGTTGAATTTAGCTCGTCTTGGAATACCTGTACCTGTACTGATGTTTTGTTTCCGGCTCATATGCATATATCCATAATTCGCCATTTGTCACGATTTTATACACTGTTGTTGTTGTTGAAGCATCACGGTCAAACTTTTTAATAATTACCTTACACCACTTGACGTGAGCTTTTTTTCTGAGCGATTGATAAATTATGGGGTATCCAACGAGAACAATTTATTCTCACAACTAAGTGTTCATGCAAAAACCAAATGTATTGAAGTGGAACTAATGTGCAAGGTTAGCTCTATCTCATAATATTTCACACGACGATCTTGCATTATCATTTCACGAATTGCATCGATGTTTCGTGGAACAACGACCGATTTCGGACGACCTTCACGGAATTCGTCGGCGACCGAACTACGACCACGATTGAATTCACTATACCAGCGATATACTGTGGTTTTTGATGGTGTTTCATCGCCATACAAAGAACTGAGTTCGACACATTCTTGTTGAGATGATCCACGTCAAAATTTGTGAAGAACAATCCAACGGAAACCTTCTCTTGAAATTTCCATTTTTTGGTCAAATTGATTTCCTTACCTCACTGTAAACAAAACAAATATTACTAGTACATCAAAATGTTGTGGGTACGTTTATGCTAAAAAATGTCAAACTTGTTGCCACATTTCATTTATTGACATAAGTGTTGCCAGTTCCCGAAGTATAAATAGGTCACCATCGTAATCTACAAAAAATGACTTCGAAAACACATATGAGGAATGTTGAATGAATCATATAATTTATCTTGAGTGGCTGTCGATAAGTTGAGAATTAATGACAGCACTATGAATTCTTTACCTTCACCAAAATGTGTTCTATTGTTTCCTTATAGAACTGTTAGCCTTTGTTCGATAAAAATGCAAATCACATCACCGTGTATGGTGATTCATTTCATATTTAACGCATGTATGACTGCTTACGTTTATAACTGAACTGTTTTTTGCAAGGAAGTGAATATCTTACTTTCTTTACATGGCAAATTCCTGCAATGAAAAAGAAATGTAGAAGATTAGTTGTTGATTGAAAAAAAAAAGACAAATGCACAGCAAATTGATTAATGCGGAGCCGGATAAAAATAATTACGTGAGCAAATGTAAAATGTTTCCTTCTTCTATGAGGCCTTTTTTTTTACCGGGGATCAGGAAACAAGAAAATGCTTCGGATTTTTAGAGAGTAGTACATAGATCAATCATGACCAAAAGGAAAAAGAAGTTATGTTCTAATCTCTGTTAGTTTGAACAAGAAGGACTAACAAATGGGGTGTTCCTCCTGACGAAAATCAATTAGTTTTCATAAAAGAGCTCTAAAACAACGCATTTAAAACTCATCATCTCAACCCTTTTCTTAAAAAAATCATTTATATACTTGAAAAAGAGGAATGAAATAATGCATTCAACACTCAAAGAGATTCGTTTCTATTTTACCATTTGGCAACATCGGTTATAGCTAATAAAGGACAATGAGTCTGTTACCTGTATGAGACAAACAAATATGACATATTTCAGAGGTGTGCTGTTCTGTTTACTTATGTTCCGAGTTCTGAGACATTCTGTGACATGCACCTAACCTATCTTCCTCTATATAATAAATAACAAAATAACTGTTGTTTATGTGGCTTGTGGGAGTGGTATTGAACTATAATTTATATTTTGCCTCAATTGTTGATTTATAAAGATGATTTTCCTTTTTTAAAGTAGTATATCTAGGTACGTATAAATTATCTCAACATGATATGAACTACAAATGCTTGAACTACAAATTGAGGAACTGAAACAAAAAGGAAAACATTCCTGAACACCAATTCTGTTGTTGATTCATTATCGGCAATGAAGTTAAATATAAATTTTGCGATTTGGTATAAGAAATTATTGGTGAACTTCACAATTTTTCATATAGTAAAAACAGTAGAATCAGTAGTCTTCAGTTCATTTCGAAACTGCACGGGTTTTCAGTGAATTTGACACGTATAATGAATGCTGTAGTACAGTGACTGTGAATGACTGAATCCGAATGCAATATTGAATAAAACTTTAAATTTGGAAAAACTCCTGGTGGAACAAAAATAAGCTGATCTTCTTGATTGCATGGTATCATTGTCAGTTTTCTTCTGGTTAGCTTAGTGAATATGAATGCACAAGCTCAGAAAAATTCAATTCCAAAAAGGAAACCTATCTCGTCGGCAACAATGTTGAATATTTGGCGAAAAATGGCTTTCACGATTGAAGAAAAACGAGATATGATTCAAATTTATTACAAATACGATAGAAAGAGTGTTAGGATATCGAAAATGTATTTAAACTTTTATCCCGAAAGACGACAACCACATCGAACTATGTTCAATTTATTGGATCAAAATCTCACCGAGTTTGGTTCATTTGAAAAGCCGAGGAAAAATACGGAGACAGAATGGACCAGGAAACTAAAGAAAATTTGATGAATGAGGTATGCATGAGGTAAGTTAGACATAATGGTGTTTTTAGATTTGCTATCCGACGTTTCGTTTTCCGGCCACCACCATCAACTTTATTTTTTCTTGTGGGCGCTACATTGGATTCTTTCTGTTTTGAATAAAACCAGATTTTACCTCTTCAATAATTATTTCATATACTACAACTCACGATTTGATCTCTACAAACGTCATTTGAAAAATATTTTACATGTTTCGCTTACACAGTAGCTTCTTCAGCAGTTATTTGAAATGATGTATCATAAGTTATCATTCTTTTTCGAAAAAAATGGAGATATTGAAAAAAGATAATTCTTATCATATCATAATGTTTCTAAATTTGAGTTTCAATTTGTTACACTCAATGACATTTTGTTATTGCACAAGTCATTGAATTTTTGGCGAAAATGGCTTTCACGAATGAAGAAAAAAGAGATATGATACAAATTTATTACAATTACGATAGAAATAGTGTTAGGACATCGGAAATGTATTTAAACTTGTATCCCGAAAGACGACAACCACATCGAACTATGTTCATGTTATTGGATCAAAATCTCACCGAGTTTGGTTCATTTGAGAAGCCGAGGAAAAAATACGGAGACAGAATGGACCAGGAAACTGAAGAAAATTTGATAAATGAGGTATGTATGAAGTAAGTTAGATATTGTGTCCTTTTCAATGAAAATAATAACTTGCAGATAAACATGAACCTGGGGAAATCTATACGTCAAATTTCCTCCGAAAAGAATATCTGTCATACAAGTGCTTGGACACATCTCAAAAACAGCGGTTTAAAATGTTGAAAAGTATATATATCTCAAAAATTGCATCCAGGTGATCTTGAAAGGCGATTAGAATTTTGTAATTGGCGGTAAATTTTCGTTATATGGACACCCGGCGATTTTGAAAACATTTTTGACTGTACTTACGTATTTTGATGCGTAGATTACGAATCCGAAAGAAAAAAGCGGCGCTCTCCCTTATTTAAAAAGTTACGGCCCTTCAAAGTTCAAAAAAGGGCAACTTTTCAGCCTTCCTTTTCACTAAATAAACTATTTAAAAACACAAGCATCTATTCACTAGGTCACATTTACACCTTATTCTTTCTTCTTTAACACTTTTCACTTCAATAATCAACATTTTTCTTATAAAAATGTTAAAAAATGTACGGAGCTGCGTTTTGGTTACATATCACTGTATTTTACGTTTTTAAGGTTAATGATATGGTTGGTACGACTGATGCAGTCCATATTCCTGAAGTAATTCAAATGTTTTTTACCTTCATTCTTTAGATCGTAAATTGGTTTTTGGAGGTGTATTACGACTTAGAAATAGTAGGCGACGGCAAATACCAACCGCTTTTTTCTGAAATGTCACTAGTAACTAACCTAAAAATAGAATAATGTCACCAGGAGAAGCATTCGTTTTTAAATTAAGTTTTTTATAAGAAAAATGTTGATTATTGAAGTGAAAAGTGTTAAAGAAGGAGGAATAAGGTATAAAGGTGACCTAGTGAATAAATGCTTGTGTTTTTAAATAGTTTATTTAGTGAAAAAGAAGGCTGAAAAGTTGCCCTTTTCTGAACTTTGAAGGGCCGTTACTTTTTAAATAAGGGAGAGCGCCGCTTTTTTCTTTCAGATTCGTAATCTACGCATCAAAATACGTAAGTACAGTCAAACATTTTTTCAAAATCGCCGGGTGTCCACATAACGAAAATTTACCTAATTGGCTAATAAGAAGATTTCCTGTTTTCCTGGAAAATTTAATTTGGACAGATGGAAGCTTTTTTACGAATTGTGGGATATTCAACCGAAATAACGAACACGTTTGGAGCATAAGCAACCCCAGGCAGTTCCGGCAAATTCGACCTCAAGTGCGATTTAGTATTAACGTGTGGGCTGGAATTTACAAACATAGAATTTTGGGTTCTTATTCATTTGACGGAATTCTGAATCGAAAAACCTATCACCAGTTTTTGATGTCGACTTGTACAATAACAAAATGTCATCGAGTGTAACAGATTCAAAGTCAAATTTAGGAACATAAAAGTCAAAGCCTATTATGATAAGAATCAATTTTTTTCAATATCTCCAATTTTTCGAAAAAGAATGATAACTTATGCTACATCATTGAAAAGGTGAAATCTGGTTTTATTCAAAACAGAAAGAATCCAATGTAGCGCCCACAAGAAAAAATTAAATTGATGATGGTGGCGGGAGACAAAACGTCGGATAGCAAAAACTGAAAACACTATGATGTAGCAGGAAAAAAGTGGCAATGTGAAAGTGTAATTTATTTTCGAATCCTTCGAAAATTAAAGCCAGAAAAAAGTAAAATCCATTTTCCTAAATTTCGTATATATTTTTTCCAATTTTGTTTCTGAAAGAATTTCGTGTTAGTGATCTACACATTTTCATGAAGATTTTTTTTCCGCTTAATGTATACCGACGGAGAAGTAGAAAGCCAAAAGTTTTTTCGTTCTAGAGAAATTTCATCTTCCGTTGTTTTCGAACAGATAACCCGTTCGTAATACGATAAAACTCTGCGAATGTGACATAGCTACCTCCTGCAGAGATATGGGTGGAGTACACGGCGATGAAGATGCGCTCTCTAGGGCGTGCGATAGTTCAAATCGTGACCTGCGAGTCGGGGGCCGAGTAGAGTAGTACCCCAGAAAAACCACTAGACTGTACCCACCGTAACGTGTGGATCCGTTATGTTGCAGCAAATCATGGACGTTGCTAGATAAATTTTCACAGGAAAATAGAAAACTGAATACTAAAAAATAATAGAAAAAAAGAGTTTTTTTCAACAGTTTCTTATGAATCTGTCGTAAGATGGAGAATGAAGCCTACTTGTGAAGTCGCGTTTGTGAACTTACGCAATCTTTCAACAGAAAGTTTACAACTTTTAGTTCCTGTTGAGCAATGAGAGGTACAATGTCGAGAAGAATGTTATCAGGGTAGATAGTTTGGGTATCATTAGTTGAATCATAGATTTGAAGAGTGCCCACGTGAGTTTTCAATTCTTCAGTATGGACCGTTATACTTCTGGTGACAAATAATTATGCCCGGTGTCATTCAGTTGTTTCTGGAGTAGGAAATTTGGAATTCGAAACAGGGTCTTCCGAACTTAGACAATTTATAACGGCCATCTGTCAAATAAGTTGTCATTTATTCAGTTTCGTTTTGCTAAATCACCATGAACGAATATAGCATCCAACAACCCGTGCAAATAATTAAATTGTTTTATCAAAATGGGTGTTCTCTCCAGGTTGATAGATTTTACTATTTTGCTTCTATTCTGTTTTTACTATTTTTGGATAAAATAAAAAAATACTGCGGAGCAACCATCAACTACTTTGTTTTAATTTGTCATTCAACTACAAGTACCAACCATCCATTTTTGCCAACAGTTCAACACAAAACTAAACTAAGAAACATATGTTCGAACTACACTAAGTAGATGGCGACAATATAATGATTCAGAATTTATTATATCTGCTTATTATTTCAACACTTTCTCTTAATAATTACTGAATAATTGGGCCAAATTACCAATATAAGAGTAATTCAATAAAATGACAAATACATAAAGTTATTCCGGAATACTACACATCAATGTATTCCTGAATCTTTGAAATTTGTTTACATTCAAAGGTTTTGTGAATATATCAGCCGTTTGCATGTCAGTTTGTTACGTGTTCCAAAGTTTCATAATTCAAATACAATTGTTTTGGTTCCATCATTGCTTTATGTAAAGAGAGACTTCAGAAAAATCAATACCACTTATTAAACACATACCTGCCATATGGGTTATCTATTCTAAGGGACTATTTCTTTATAAATATACTGAACTAAAAGGAAAGAAAACAAAAAAATAAAAAAAACACATCCTACTTGATTTAGGTGGAAATATCACTTGTGCCGATGTCGTCTCGAGTTTAACTTTGTTTTGCTCTTCTCTAATTTGAGGATAAATTCTCAAGACGTGAAATTTGTGCTGAGGAAGTAATTGGTGAATGGATTTACAGTTCCTGTTGGAATCATTCCGTTGAGTTGGTTTTTTTTTTACTCCTCTAGCTATCGACTTAGTCGGATATTTTTTTGTGTTTACCGGCACTTTGTCTTCTGTCCTTGCGTAGGACAGCTACGTTTCAAGCCACCCTTCTTCCACGTAAGTTGAATTTTCTTATTTTTTTTTTCTACTTCTGGATGGTCGAAAATCCTTATTATTTTTTTTATTGATGTTTTCTCCTAGGGCTTGTTCTTCCACCCCTAGATTGTTTGGGGCCTACTACCCTTGACTCAAGTCATCTTTGTTACCCGGAACGAGTCCTGATGGGTAGGTGTTATCCTGCGCTCCAGACGATCATCCCTGAATAGATCGGTTCCAGTCCAGGAGATCTGACTTTTTATCCCGACTCACCACCCTGAATAGAAACATTAGACCCACTGCCTTCATATTGGACAGAAACAGATAAGTCTAGCCAATAAGACAATTACTTTGAATTCTTTATTTATTTATTTTTTTTAATTGTATTATAATAGAATATCATTATAATTTGTATGGGGTTGTGCTACGAAAGAGTTAGAAGAAATTGTATATGCTTATGTCGTTGATTATTCTAATGTGAGACGCAAGTGAGATCTCCCTTGAGTACTATCTCAAATGTTCATGTTCATTGATCTAAAATCAATAATAAATAAGGCGAATTCATGAGTCAGGTTCGCTTGATTCACTTGGAATTATTTATGATATCAGAACCCGCTATACAGAGAACCTACCCCCAAGCTAGGCAAAGTTTGTGTTTTAGTTTTCAGGATTGTAGTTGATAAGGGGAGTCACTAGAGCACATTAAATATTTTTCTTATTATAACTTTCAGGTACAAACAAACCCCTGATTAGAAGACCGATATAATTTCGTTAATGGTGAATATCACCAGATATTCTCCCTCCCCCCTTATGTAATAAGATGGCGCCCAATAATTAATTCTAGCTGGTTCTTATTTTTTTTTCTCATGAGTATTTATTCGAAAGTGATTTCGCCTTATGTTCGTCGAACGATATCGCATATATTTTTTGTAAATTGTTTTTTTTGGATTTAAAGAAGCTGTCAAGTACTGATTTATGTTTCCAGAATTGCTTAGTTGCATATATACAGGGTGGTTACACGTTACCATAAACTTATTTGTATCATTATTTTTTTTTCACCTACAGGGATGATCGAAAGAGTAATCAGGTATTTTTGTTGTCGTTATTGAGGAATTTTCAGACATACAGGGATTTTTAGACCAGAAATCAGGTGCTTTCGTTAGATCACATTTAAGTATTCTCTATGGTACAAGGTGTCTCAAAACTGCCCGTGGTTTTGATTTTGAATACTTAAGAGTTATCGAATCCGCAACCACTGACCTTAGTTTTTTTTTCTTTCCTTTATACAGGGGTTCTCGGAAGAGTATTGAGCTGCATTACTCTTGATAATAATAAGTATTTTTAGGCATAGTAATAACGATTTTCTAGCCAGTTATTACTTCATTACATCACCCATAGGTATTTTTTTTTCATAATACAGGGTACTTTGTAAGTATCGTTACCGTTTTCATGTTTTTATTTTTGTCTTGAAGTGATAAGTGTTTCAAAAGGCATTCACTGACCTTATTCGTTGACGTTTTGTCCTTTGATTGAATAGGGGTTTCAGGAAGTTATTTGGGTAGTTGTTTTTTTTTTGCGGGAAATCGGGAGATATAGTTATTTTTTTATCTGAGTAATATTAGTTTTCAGTGAAATATGGAAATCAACAGATTATTATCTGATGAACTTTCTTATGAACTATTAGTAAGAGGTGCGGTAAGTGATGGTTCTGTCGATGATAAACGAAAACGATTGAGAATATTTTTGAAGTTAGAGAAATCAGGTAATTTTTTGACCAATTCAGTAGAAGGATTAGACCCAAATAATGAAATTCAAATTTGTGAATCTAAAATTGAGGATTTGAATAGTATCGTGAAAAATTTTGACTTTAATAATACAGCGAATGAATATGCAAAAGTACGAACTCGGATTTTCCATGTAATAGGGCGATTGAATCGGGTAATTTCGACAGATTTTACTGAATTGAAATGCCAAATGATAACAAGGGCCGCGAAACTCCTTGATCAATTAGAAGAGTCAATAAGACAGAACAGTTTATCAGAAGTCCTGAACCCGGAAAACCAAGGTTCAATTCTAGACCAACCTAATCCTACACTCCCAGTAATAGAACCGACTTCCAACAGAGAAATGTTGTCACACTTATTAGATGCTCCTCTTATTGATTCATTGGGAGCAGGTGAAAAAAAATCTGATCCCACTGGATCACCATGTCCGGTCGAACAGTTGGTAACAGGTGTTCAGTCTAAGGTGAATATAGTGGATGTCCCCCAAGGTGAGATACAGGTTGGCCCTATTTATAAGGCAGGCCAAGCCACTCCTTTCAGGGAGACGGAACACAACTTGCATTCTACTTTAGGAATTGAGCCTAGAGTTCGGCGAATGGGGTTGCAAGATCTTGCCATGCCACCCGTTGAAAGTCAGTT
The DNA here is from genome assembly GCF_025532065.1 of Leptinotarsa decemlineata. Classification (NCBI taxonomy): domain Eukaryota; kingdom Metazoa; phylum Arthropoda; class Insecta; order Coleoptera; family Chrysomelidae; genus Leptinotarsa; species Leptinotarsa decemlineata. The sequence continues at coordinate 5,734,115 of NW_027412694.1, read as the reverse complement.
CAATATAACACCATCTCCGGTCACGTTGGATTTTTCACGAAGTTTCATTACGATTTCGAAATGGAATGTTCGATTCAATGGACAGGGTAGCGTAACAAATTTTATTGAAAGGATTGAAGAGCTCAGTTATGCTTGCGGAATAACAGAAAAAGAGCTTCTTCATAGCGCTGTCATCCTGTTTTCAGGAACAGCATTATCGTGGTATCGTGCAATTCGAGATAGCCTTGATTCTTGGAGCAGTTTTAAAGCAAAGCTCCGCTCAACTTATTTGTCCTCTGAGTATGAAGAAGATGTTTGGGGCGATATTCGAAATCGAACTCAAGGGGCTGAAGAGAAAACTGTAATTTTTAGTGCTCAAATGAAAAATTTGTTCAGAAAGCTTTCTCAACCTCCGAGTGAAGAAATTCAGCTGAGAATTATCAGACGTAACCTCTTACCAGTTATTCAGAATCAATTGGCCCTATACCCTATAGGAACAATAGATGAATTAGAAAGAGCTGCTCAAGCCATTGAAGATGTGCAATTGCGCACAATGCGCATGCGCCCACCTCCCACTAATCCCAGTATAGTTGCGGAACCTGAGCTTATGTACCAGAGGCCCCGCAGACCACAAGTTAGCACCATTCAAGGGCATGCTTCGTCTAGTTCTGCTACAGACGCTAGTCGAGAGGTATGTTGGAATTGCAGAGAGATAGGCCATCGTAAACGAGACTGTACTAAAGCCTTCAAGAAGCATTGCTTTAGATGTGGGAAAGCAAATGTTACCTCTCGTACATGTAATGATTGTGCCCGTTCGGGAAACGCGACTCCGAACCATCCGCGGGTCTAAGGATGAGTTCGGAGAAATTCGACCCAAAATCATATAATGATAGTATAGTATGTCTTAAACCTGTTCTTGCGTATATTTTTGCACAGTGTGAAGGCGATAACCGTCCCTATTTGAATTTAACCATTTTTGGTATACGCTTCATGGGTCTTCTGGATTCAGGAGCAAATTTTAGTTTTATGAATATGAAAGGTTGGAATATTTTGAAGAATCTAGGAGTAAAATTGTTACCTTCTCGCGTTGAGAATTGTACCGTTGCAAACAGTCAATCCTGTTCAGTTTTAGGCTCAGTCAGTGTTCCTATTCAATTACAAGACAAAGTTGTTGTAACAAATTTGTTGATAATTCCAAATCTTTCTCATACCTTGATTCTAGGTATAGATTTTTGGCTACAAATGGGTATAATCCCCGACTTACGGAAAAATTGTTGGTCCTTTCAGAGTTCCCCTCCAGATGTTGCTTGTGTCAATTCTTTAGTGGCTCTGGATGTACTGACAACTCCCCAACGAAAAATTCTGAAGGAGTTAACTGAGAAGTATTTTGGGTTAATGGGTAATAAGATTGGTTGTACCAATCTGATAGAACACAAAATTATTACGGAAGGGGAACCAATTAGGCTTAGACCTTATCGTTATTCACCAGCGGTACAGAAACGTATCGATGAGGAAATTGAAATCATGCTCAGAGATGATATTATTGAGCACTCCGATTCAGCGTGGTCTTCACCAGTTCTTTTGGTGCCCAAAGGTAATGATAAATGGAGATTTTGTGTAGATTATCGGGCATTGAATCGTGTCACGAAAAAAGATGCTTATCTCATTCCTTACATTGCTACGATCCTGGATAAGTTACGCAATGCAAAATACTTGAGTTCACTCGATATTCGCTCGGCATATTGGCAAGTTCCAGTAGCTTTGGATTCGAGGGATAAAACTGCCTTCACAGTACCCGGACGTGGTTTGTATCAATTTAAGAAAATGCCGTTTGGGTTGACAAACGCCCCTGCCACTTGGGAACGTCTTGTAGATCGTTTATTTGGTGCAGAAATGGAACCGTATTCATTTGTCTACTTGGACGACATTATCGTCGTTACCGAAACGTTTGAGAAACACCTTGAAGTGTTAGAGATAATATTCCAAAAACTATTATCTGCAGGATTGACGCTCTCTCAAGAAAAATGTCAATTTTGCCGGAACGAGTTGAAGTACCTCGGGTATGTTGTGGATAAGTATGGGCTGCATGTGGACCCTGACAAAGTTAGTGCGATATTGAATATCAAACCTCCTACAAATACTACCGAAGTAAGGAGAATCATTGGGATGGCATCATGGTATCGCCGGTTTTTACCACAATTTTCTACAACGATTGCTCCACTTACAGCATTATTATGCAAACATAAAAAATGGCATTGGTCTGAGGATTGTGAACGATCCTTTCAGTTTATCAAAAATTCATTGGCTTCCGCCCCAGTTCTCACTTGTCCTGACTTCACCAAACCATTTATTGTTCAAACTGATGCTTCCGCTTATGGAATCGGTGCGGTTCTTTCGCAGGAGCATGATGATGGAGAACATGTGATTTGTTACATATCTCGGTCTCTTTCTAGAAGCGAAAAAAACTATTCCACCACAGAGCGAGAATTACTTGCCGTCATTTACGCATGTGAAAAGTTACGACCATATCTCGAAGGGTATAATTTTAAGGTCATTACTGACCACCATAGTTTGGTGTGGTTACATAATCTTAGAGAACCCACAGGCCGCTTGGCTCGTTGGACTCTTCGATTACAACAATTCAATTTCGAGGTTGTCCACAGAAAAGGACGAGATCATGTCGTACCCGACGTGCTAAGTCGTTCAGTCCCTGAAATTACCAGTATCGATCCTCTCTTTATCAATCAAGGTGGATCAAAGAATAGAGAAGATAGTTGGTATGATTCTCTACGAGAAAAAGTCTCAGCACATCCCTTGCATTATCCTGCTTGGCGATGTCAGAACAATTTACTTTTCAAGTATGTGAAATGTTCATATCCAAACCTGCGAGACGATAGCGAATTTTGGAAGATAGTGGTACCAAAAAGTCGGAGACTGGCCATATTGAAAGAAAATCATGACCAGATGTCCTCAGGACATGGAGGTATTTTCAAAACCTATGAGCGCATTAAAAGACGGTATTATTGGCCTAAGATGCGGTCTGATGTTGCGCGGTATGTTGGTAAATGTAAGGTTTGCTTATCAAATAAACCTGTTCTTCGTTCTTCGGCAGGCTTTTTAGGTAAGCCCCAAGAAGTTACGAAACCATGGGAAACAATAAGTGTCGATCTTTTTGGACCTTTGCCACGTTCCTCGTCAGGTTATAAATTTGTATTAGTTATAATGGATGTATTCAGCAAGTTCCCACTTTTCTTTCCGATTCGTTCAGCCACTGCTTCCGCAGTGACAAAGATAGTCGAGGAGCAAATTTTTCTTGTCTTTGGATGTCCTAGGTATTTACAGTGTGACAATGGAGTCCAGTTCCGTAGTACCTCATTCTCAAAATTGTGTGAATCCTACAGAGTGAAATTATTCTACACTCCTAATTATCACCCTCAATCAAATCCCGTCGAGAGAGTGAACGGAGTACTCAAAACCATGTTGCGTTGTTATATAATGGATAATCACAAGAACTGGGATGCCCTTCTTCCCAAAGTTGGTTGTGCCATTCGCTCTTCGACTCATGAAACCACTGGACTAACTCCATATTTTATAAATTTTTCTAGGGAGTACGTTGGTTCTGGCGACCTCCATACGTCTCCAGATTTTGCAACCAGTACCCCACAGGACTTACTGTTACGTTCACAACAGATTGTTCAGGTCTATCAGGATGTACAAAAACGAATCGCCAAGGCCCATAAGGGTTCAAAGAATCGTTACAATCTGAGGCATCGTCCAGTTAGTTATACAATTGGTGACTGGGTGTACAGAAGAAATTTTGTTCTGTCGGATGCCACAAATAACTTCACTGCAAAGCTGGCCCCAAAATTCGTAGGACCCTTTAAGGTTAAAAATAAATTGAGCCCAACTACATATGAGTTAGCCGACAAAGATGATCGCCCGAAAGGATTATGGCATGTGAAAGATTTAAAAGCAAAACCTCCTGACTCTGAATCTGATGACGAATAGTTTAGGTTATCCCATTATGTTAAAGGAGAATTACGGAGCAATTCTCCTGGGGGTTGATGGGGGATGTTACGTGTTCCAAAGTTTCATAATTCAAATACAATTGTTTTGGTTCCATCATTGCTTTATGTAAAGAGAGACTTCAGAAAAATCAATACCACTTATTAAACACATACCTGCCATATGGGTTATCTATTCTAAGGGACTATTTCTTTATAAATATACTGAACTAAAAGGAAAGAAAACAAAAAAATAAAAAAACACATCCTACTTGATTTAGGTGGAAATATCACTTGTGCCGATGTCGTCTCGAGTTTAACTTTGTTTTGCTCTTCTCTAATTTGAGGATAAATTCTCAAGACGTGAAATTTGTGCTGAGGAAGTAATTGGTGAATGGATTTACAGTTCCTGTTGGAATCATTCCGTTGAGTTGGTTTTTTTTTTACTCCTCTAGCTATCGACTTAGTCGGATATTTTTTTGTGTTTACCGGCACTTTGTCTTCTGTCCTTGCGTAGGACAGCTACGTTTCAAGCCACCCTTCTTCCACGTAAGTTGAATTTTCTTATTTTTTTTTTCTACTTCTGGATGGTCGAAAATCCTTATTATTTTTTTTATTGATGTTTTCTCCTAGGGCTTGTTCTTCCACCCCTAGATTGTTTGGGGCCTACTACCCTTGACTCAAGTCATCTTTGTTACCCGGAACGAGTCCTGATGGGTAGGTGTTATCCTGCGCTCCAGACGATCATCCCTGAATAGATCGGTTCCAGTCCAGGAGATCTGACTTTTTATCCCGACTCACCACCCTGAATAGAAACATTAGACCCACTGCCTTCATATTGGACAGAAACAGATAAGTCTAGCCAATAAGACAATTACTTTGAATTCTTTATTTATTTATTTTTTTAATTGTATTATAATAGAATATCATTATAATTTGTATGGGGTTGTGCTACGAAAGAGTTAGAAGAAATTGTATATGCTTATGTCGTTGATTATTCTAATGTGAGACGCAAGTGAGATCTCCCTTGAGTACTATCTCAAATGTTCATGTTCATTGATCTAAAATCAATAATAAATAAGGCGAATTCATGAGTCAGGTTCGCTTGATTCACTTGGAATTATTTATGATATCAGAACCCGCTATACAGAGAACCTACCCCCAAGCTAGGCAAAGTTTGTGTTTTAGTTTTCAGGATTGTAGTTGATAAGGGGAGTCACTAGAGCACATTAAATATTTTTCTTATTATAACTTTCAGGTACAAACAAACCCCTGATTAGAAGACCGATATAATTTCGTTAATGGTGAATATCACCAGATATTCTCCCTCCCCCCTTATGTAATAAGTTGGACAATAGAAAATACTTATTAAACCTTGTTTAATTTTCTCATTTATGAAATGGAACCTAACATCTATGTGCTTAGAACGTTTATTATTTTATTATTATTTTCAATTATTTTTATAGCACTTTGATTATCCACATTCAATTTTATTATCACTTCGACATTTGTGAGTTCTTCAATTAAATGTTTCAAATATGTCAGTTCCTTGACACACTCTACAGCAGCAATGTATTCTGCTTCAGTAATGGATAGTGATACTATTGGCTGTTTTATTGAACACCAAGAAATAGGGCCACCACGGAACATGATTACATAACGTTGATAACATTATAGACATTACCATTTCATCGTCAATGTTTTGTTTTAAATTCTTGAGTCGGTATGCCAAATTTTCAATTTTGCTTATGTGCGAAGCGACCATCAACTCCTTTGTTTTATTTTGTCATTCAACTACAAGTACCAACCATACATTTTTGCCAACTGTTCAACACAAAACTAAACTAAGAAACATATGTTCGAACTACACTCAGTAGATGGCGACAATGTAATGATTCAGAAATTATTATATCAGCTCATTATTTTAACACGGGTAACGTATTCGCAATGTGGTAGATAGAGCCGAGTCCTCTGGTTCAGTAAACGATCTACCAATACCCGTACGTAGACGAAATACAAGATCTGCTGAAAACATCGCTGCTATCTGTAAGAGTGTGTCGATTTCGCGTCGCTTACAAGAACTTGGTGTAAAATTCAACTGATCAACTTCATCAGGAACTCTACAATAATTATTGAATAAACAAAGGTATGGACAACGTGTTCATACCTTACCATACCATACGAAAGTGAGGTTAAAATGAAGTTTGCAAAGAAGTAACAAAGAGGATCCTCATATTTGTATGTCGAAAATGAAATTGGTTAAAAACATGTAACATTACGTATTCTTTTTATGATAACATGAGGTGATTGCACAAATATTCTGAAATTAGGTATTATAAATCAAACTCATCGGGTTGTCGGACATGACTGACACAAAACATTAAGTTTGACAGAATGTTTTGTGACCATCATGTCCGACAACCTGTTGAGTTCAATTTCCAATACTTAATTTCAGATTATTTGTGCAATAATTTCATGTTATCATAAAAAGAATACGTAATCTTTCATGTTCATTTTAATTTTGACATACAAATATGAGGAATATGTCATAAAAAGGATTTGAAGCTTTATAATTTCTATTTATTATATGCGAGCGCTTTCGATAGCTGACTGTGCTATCATTATTTTAGCTCTACTCAAACTGAACGTTTTATCTTCTTGTTGGTTCTTTTATGCGGTTAGAACGTCTTAGTACAGCTACTGCAGGTAAATTTGTCTGTATTAGGGTTACATCAGGTAATATCCTTTGTGTTGGATTTTCTCTAGGTTCACTGTTTCTGTAGCCAAAATAATATGACGAAGTACGCATTTTTTCAGTTGGACATGAATTTGAATTATAACATACCTTTATAATAATTGTATATGATTATATCCATAATCTTAGTTTTCGTCAATATGGAGAAAATAGTATACTCAGCTTGTACATTTTTGTACAGAGATAATTCTAATTATCAAATTTGAGTGGGAACTAGTTAAAAGTCGAATTTAAAACGTCATTGCTTTTAAAAACAAGAAGTGTTGCTAGGCACTACGGTATGAGGTACCGCAATGTTAGATTCAGCGGCCGCAAATGAGTGAAGGGTAAGTGGATTTAAAAGATGCAATGGAATACATATTTTCAATGTAAGGTATTATTATTTTCAGGTACCTACTAATATATAAGTTACAGTTCATGATTTTTTGAAAGACGATGATTGGAAATATTAGAAAATATTTTTCTTTTATAAACTTGAACCTTCCAGAAGTGTTCTACTAGTCGATAAATTTTCATAGAATTCAGAAATGAAATACCTCGAAATTTGTAGGTGAAATAAGTTAATACAATGTGGTTCACTTGACAACAAAAACAACAAAACATGCCTGTATGTGGAAAGTGAAGATATTAATTCTGAAGTAGATAACAAAAACCACATCATTCCAATCGAAGTGATATACGAGTACCTATCTGATTAGTTAGCGTATCGACTTTTTTTCAGTCTTCTATAATAACAGCTATGAAAAGGAGATTTGAAAAGTTTCGACTAATTATTAGAAATTGATTCTACGCCACTGTTGTTTCCGTTCCGTACAATGTACATAAGTGAATGGTATTTCGCGAATGGGCTATTATGAGTATTTATAGATTCATCCATTCCATCATGGTATGAATTTATAAATTTTTTGGCATTTCATTAATTCTAGAAAGTGATGAGTACTTAGGTACTTATGGAATAAGTAATTGAAAATAGCCAAGCTCTGATTTCTTGAAAATATATCAAATAATCCCTGCAAATCGTGAATTAAAGAAACACATTTTTCCCGATCTACACTATATTGTTATAGTAATTAAGTGAATTCTTGCTTAGAAGTATTCGAGAAATAATTTTTTCCATTTGGAAAGAAATATTTTCCATAATACAGAAAGTACAAAAATTTGATCAATATGAATTAAATGAAATTATCAAACACAATTTGTTATATTCATTCGTGTTCCGCCCCCAATAACTTTCTCTGCCGAAATTATATAAAACAAAAATTTGAAGTTGAGGATATCTGACTTTTTTTAATCTGCTTCAATTGCAAATGGTAGAAATTGGGTCACATGTCCCTTGCAGTCTACTATCAGTAGACAAGGAAATCGTACTGTAACGTAACAGCAGTTGCCAGTAACTTCAAAATTAATTATTACAACATGCTGGACTTGGATGAGTTATCAATTCTGCGGATCAACATCTACAAATAAACATCTTATTTAGAAATTTGTTGCTTTGGTCAAACTAGCTTCTTCTGCCAATGAGAGGAAACACCATATATAATGACACAACTTCGATTTCATGTGGTTTTGAATCAAGCAAGAACTTCCGAACCTTAGGAGAGTAAAAATCTATGAATGGCAATATACATGTAATAATGTGAATAACATGTAAAATAAAATTGGGGCTTGTTGAATATAATTGTTGTCTCTGAGGATTTTGAACTATAAATAGAAGGAAAGTTTTTTCTTTTTTCAATTCTCAACAAAATAGCAAATTTTGTTTCTTGGATCATTAAAAATGAATAATTTTAATTTTTTTTTAATAGTAGTCGACTAGAAATGGATACAATATCTAGAGGAAGTGTATTGTACAATTTAGTATAATAGAACAGTTGACGAATGTCAAATACGAGAGAGTCTAAGAAAAAAGCATCTGAAGGTTATTTTGGTTCTTCAGAGATGAGCAACCTCAGGAATCTTCTCTGCATCATTTCAAGGGGACGAATGTGTGTTTTCAGTGCCCCACCTCAAGCAATGATACTTTAATGCAAGTGGCTCTCAATTAAAGCATGATATAAGATTTTCATTTGTTGGTACGTTAACATAGTTTTAAGGTATCTGAATTTGTGTGATATTATTCGAAGCTTTCTGCATACATCGTTTATATGTTCATTCCATTTCAGATTTTAGTCTATCATCACACCTAGATTTTTCACTTTGTTTTCAGGGTGAATGGATATAGTGTTTTCCACATGTTGGGATATTCAGTGAGTTGAACGAGGCCTTACTGGATTTGAAGTGGATTGTTAAATAGAAAGTCTTTTCTTTCTAAGTTTATAGTGAGTAATTTATATTCCAACCAGTTTTTTATTGATGGAAATCCAGTTTCAATAGTGATTTTCAGTTCATCCCATGTATCCGCCCTGTGTCATCAGCGAACACTATAATATCACCCTTGCTCCGTATGGCGAACATTCCGTTTATATAAATATTGAATAAGTTAGGGTCCAAAACTGTTTCCTGCGGAATACTAAACCTATTCTATCTTGTTCCTCTCACTTAGTACATCATATATTTCCACAGACTGTTTATCATTCAGGTACATCTTTTGAAAAGATTCAGGTTATCGCTTCTAATTCCAATATCTTTCATGGCCTGAATAAGTAGATCATGACTAACAGTATCAAAGGCTTTGCTCAAATCAATAAATATGCATACACACGGGTTGCTCTCCTCCAAGGCTGATGATAATTTTGACGTAAGTGCAATTAATGCATCGTCAGTAGAAACGTTTTCTCTGAATCCTAATTGATGTTAAGAGATAATTTTATATTTCTTTGATATTCTTTTCAATTTCTGACACAAATTGAGACCCTCACCTGAAATGTCTTGCTTACTGAATAAATGAAATATAGAATCATACATTTATGAAATTAAAAAACGCTTCTATCGTGTCATTATAACATTTTTACTGTTACAATGATTATTCCAGAACAACGTAGATGAGATTCTCAAGAAAATAGTGTAGAGGCCAAAAACTGTGACACTTGTGCATTGACCAAACATTCACGTGAGCATGCCATCAGCTATACTTTCAAAATGTTAAAGCTATAGATTTCGATTCTGCTATGAAGAAAGAATATCGATGGAAAATGATCCACATGCAAAAAGATGATGATTTGTCCCCATCATTCATCTTATATTTATAACAACTGGTCGATACTTGATAAACATCCATAACGTATTCAAATAACACTTTATCGTGGATTTTTGCTGAACAGTTTACAAAATCGCAACACGTGTTTCACTATACAATAGCTTTCTCAGGTGTATTCATAATAATATCTGAACCCTATATAATTAGTGATTTATATAGCAATTTCAATCACATTACTTTTTACCTGCTTAATGACTGATAATTTTATCTGTGTTTGGGCAGGTATCTCAATCGCCACCAAAGAATTAACCAAGAAAGGAATTTCTGGAAAAAACATAATCTGCACTGACAGCAGACAAGCCCTATCAGCCTTGAACAGACAACGTATAACCTCAGGGCTAGTACTAGAGTGTCACCAAGATTTAGCCAAAGCCTCAGTAGATAATAACATTATCCTGAGGTGGGTTGAATGGTACGACAGGAGTAAAGGTAATCGCATTGCCGACTTTTTAGCCAAGGAAGCGGCTGGACTAAGAATTTTAGGACCTGATGTCTTCGACAATTGCGGAACTAGCTAAATGTTACACCCATGCTCAATCCTTAGAGAGATGGGATGGAATCAAAAGATGTAATCTTGCCTGCATCACCTCGGGTGATCAGGAAAAATCTACGCCTAACAGTAGGATTTCTGACTGGTCACTGTCAACTAAGGAAACACCTCCATAATATGGAGCTGGTGACACACCTCTATGCAGGATGTGTGAACAGTCAAGTCTTGTTATTTGTAATCCATATTGAAGTAAATGTGAAAAAATGTGAAATCCTCCATTTTGTAGCTGTTGTTGAGTTTTATTTTGAATAAGAATCACTTTGTATTTGATTTGACATTTTGAAAAATAGTTGAATGACAGTTTTTGTAAACAAGAAGAATAAAAAACCGCTTTGAAAGAAAAAGAAAAAAGTTTGCGTTTTATTTATAACAGTATATTCAGAAACGATAAACATTGTGCCGGTCTTCGAGCGGATATACTAATAGTGCACATTTCTAGGTAAATATAAACATTGTGCCGGTCCTTCAGCCTAGAGAACGGCAAAATGGAAACACGTAGCAAGACTGCCAAAGCAAAAAGCGAGAGTCATAAAAAGGATGTCACCACCATCAGCGAAGTTAGAAAAGTTGACAATGCTGAACGCGATGCCACAGAAGACAAGTTATCTGTAGTCTCGTCCAGTAGAAGCAGTAGAAATGATGGTGCACAGTCTAAATCGGTTTCAGTATCTTTATCTGTGAGATCCAATGCAAGTATTTATATGAGAAAACTCATGGAAGTCCAGGTAAAAGCTGACGAAAAAATGGCTATATTGTTGTCTAAGCAGTTCGAAATGGAAAAGCAAATGATTGAAAATAGGTTGGCATTAGAAAAAGCTAGACTAAGTGAGAAATTTGATTTGGGAGTAAGTAATACATACCGTTCGGAAGGTGACAACATTTCGTTCAGAAATTCACATCATTCAAAAGATGACGAGATTTCTTCTGTTGATTCTGAAGTGAAAGTGCGTAATTGGTTGCAAAATACGGACGTCAAGAATATGACAGGTAAGAGGTCGTTCCACAAAAGTCAAATTGACTATACTCATGATAGTACAAGGGCTTCGTTCGAAAATAATACAGGGGCAAGACATACACATTATAGAAAAAATGAAGAAGCTTCAGGTGCAGAAATTAGGCTGTTGTTGGCGAGACAATCAATTGACAAAGATTCACCAAATTTTTCTGGAGAAACTATTGAATGGCCAAGTTTTTATCAACAATTCCTTTCAACAACTAACTTATTGGGTTTAGCAAATGAAGAAAATATGTGTAGGTTGAGGAAAGCTTTGAAAGGGGATGCTGGACGATCAGTGGAGGGATTGTTGTTATCTATTTCATCAATCAAACCGATTATCGACATTTTGATTAGTAGATACGGTCGAGCAGATTTGATTGTGAAAAGTCTGGTCAATAAGGCCAAGAATTTTCCTATAATGAAAAATAATGATTTCAGGTCTCTAACACATTTTGCGGAAGATGTATCAAATCTGGTGGTTACCCTAGAAACCATGAACATGCAGAACTATTTGGATTGCCCTCAAATTCTGGAGGAAATTCTACAAAAGTTACCCTACAACATGCAGCTTTCATGGGGTGAAAAAGTACTTGAGAAGAATGGTAAGAGCACTTTACAAGAATTTAAAAAGTGGCTGTGGAGAAAGTCGGAAGCAGCAAGTTACGCTCAATCTATGAATGTGGGTGAGCCTTCTACAAATCAGGTATCTGGTAAGTTCTCTCAAAATCCGCCTCATAAAGAGAGATTCAAAACAACTCTTGTTACTTCTCAAGAGAAGAGTACTTCAGTTCGCAAATGTATCATGTGTGAAGAGAAACATATAATAGATAAATGCAAAACTTTTTTGGATCTCTCGATAGACAAAAAATGGGATTTCGTAAAAAGTAATGGTATATGTTTTTCTTGTTTGGGAACATCTCACAAAATAAAATTTTGTCGTAACAAAAAGAAATGTGGGGTAAACAACTGTGAAAAAATACATCATAAAAGTCTTCATAATGACACATTTGATAAAAATAAGGAGAAAAATGATACTGTTAGTCTAGAAATAGTTGCTCATACCACAAAATCATTCAGTACAGAAATTTTATTGAAAATCGCTCGGGTTATAATAAGATCTTCTCAGAATGAACTTGAAATTTATGCATTATTTGATGAAGCTTCAACGGTAACTCTTCTTGATCAAGATTTAGCAGACAAGATGAACCTCGTTGGCGAAGAAACAGAGTTAGGTTTGAAGTGGACCCACGAAGACACTTGCAAGAGATTATTTTCAAAAAAAGTAAGTTTTGAAATAGCTGACAAAAATAGGACCACATTTTATCAGATGGAAAATGCATATACAGTGAAAGACATGGATCTTCCTAGGCAAACGGTTGATGGAAAAAGACTAAAAGAAAAATGGAGCCATCTGGAATATATAGGTTTTGCTCAAGCAAAACCGCAATTGTTGATAGGTAAGATAACTGGAATCTAATCACTAGTCGAGAAGTAATTGAAGGTCCTAAGAACTCGCCAGCGTTATCAAAAACTAAATTGGGATGGATAGCACATGGAAATTTGAGAGAATTCAGAGGTAGACAAGATAGCAATACTGTTCTTCATATTTTCCATAATCAGATGAACTGTGATGAAAAATTACATGAAAAAATCAAGAATTATTTTTCCACGGAGTCATTTGGCGTCAAAATTTCTGAAGATAGATCAATGAATTCGGAAGACAAAAAAGCAGTTCAAATAATAGAATCAGTTTCAAGAAGAATAGGGGATGGAGACCGTTGGGAAACTGGTTTGTTATGGAGAGATGATAGTTCAACTTTACCAGAAAGTAAGTATAAAGCTCTTCAAAGACTTCAGTATTTTGAAAGAAGAATGACTAGAGATTTGGAATTCGCTATGACCTACAAACAGAAAATAGAAGAATATTTAGAGAAAGACTATGCAGAGAAAGTGATAGAAGGAAATGAAGAATCAAGTAAGGTATGGTATTTGCCACATTTTGGAGTCGTAAATGAAAATAAACCCGGCAAATTGAGGTTCGTCTTTGATGCGGCTGCCAAGGTGGAAGGGAAATGTTTGAATGATTTTTTATTGAGAGGACCTGATTTATTGAATTCTCTTGTTGGAGTTATTTTCAAATAAATAGAGAAAGATGTAGCTTTCGCAGCAGATATTCGAGATATGTTCCACAGAATAGTTATCAGAAAAGAAGATCGTGCTGGACAACGATTTCTCTGGAGAAATAATTCCAATGAAGAACCTAGCACCTATGAAATGAAGGTGCTAATTTTTGGTTCTGTGGGCTCGCCTTTTTCGGCACAATATATTAAAAATCGAAATGCATTAGAGTTCCAGAATAAGTATCCTCAAGCTGTAAATGGAATAATAAATAGGCATTATATGGATGATTATCTGGACAGTGTGTACACAGAGGAAGAAGCTATTCGCCTCATAAAGGAAGTCATTTTCATCCACAGACAAGGAGGATTTAAACTGAGAGGTTGGGTATGCAATTCGAAAGAAGTTTATAGACATATTCCAGAAGAACTTAGTGGTGATGAAAAACTTCTGCAAGAAAGAAACAATTTTTCGCAGAGAATTCTCGGTTTGAAATGGATTCCATCATCCGATCATTTGGCGTTTTCTTTGAATTCTTCAAAAATGAAAGAAATAATTTCGAAAGGAAAAAATCCAACAAAGAGGCAGATCCTCAAAATAGTGATGTCTCTTTATGATCCTCTAGGACTCCTCGCACACTATGTCATTAGAGCAAAAATTCTTTTACAGGAAATATGGAGAAGTGGCATAGGTTGGGATGATGAGATAACTCATAATCAGAATATTAAATGGGAGAAATGGATTGATGTATTTTCAAAAATTGAAGATCTCAAGATACCTAGGTGTTATGCATTGAACTTCATTTATGATTTTAATTTACAGCTTCACATCTTCTGTGACGCGAGTGAGCAAGCGTTTTCGGCAGTAGGTTATTTCAGATTTGAGAAGACCGAAAACATTCATGTCTCTTTGGTGATGGCAAGGACGCAAGTAGCACCTCTAAAGCCAATAACAATTCCACGTTTGGAACTTCAAGCCGCTGTAATGGGTTCCAGATTGGCAATAACAATAAGGAAAGAACATTCATTCGAAGTGAATCAAATACACTTTTGGACAGACTCGAAAACGGTTTTGTGTTGGTTGAGATCAGAACCAAGAATGTTCAAAACTTTTATTACGCATCGAGTGGGCGAGATTCAGGAGATCACGAAAATTCCTGACTGACATTGGATTCCTTCCAATCTGAATATAGCAGATGAAGCTACTCGAGATACAAAAGACATAAATCTACAAGAAAACAGTCAGTGGTTTCAAGGTCCGGAATTTTTATACAATAAACGAGAATTTTGGCCAATGGAACAAAAAAGAATAGACAAGGACGAAGAAATTCAAGAAAATCCAGAAACCTTCGAACTCAAACATGAATTCATATTATTGACAGTTTCACATAGAATTGAATATTTACCAGACATCACAAGATTTTCTGACTACATGAAATTGATAAGAAGCACAGCCTATGTTTTCAGATTTCAACATAATATCAAACAACTTGGCAAAAATCTCCAAAAACAAGAATTGACAATTGAAGAATTGAAGAGAGCAGAAAGAATTTGGAATCGGAAAGTGCAAGAGGATTGTTTTTCACAAGAATCCCATCTTCTGATGAAAAATAGACCTATACAAAAATCAAGCAAACTTTATCAATTGTCACCATATATGGAAGATGATATTATTTGTTTGGGAGGAAGAACAGATAACTCTACAGAGCTCTCTCCTCAAGCAAAGAGGCCAATCATACTAGACAATAAACACACATTCACTAGATTACTTGTTCAATTTTATCATTCAGAAAATAATCATGCAGGTCTACAACAAACTCTAAATGAAATAAGGCAAAGATTTTGGATACTGCAGGCCAGAATACTGGTAACTAAAACAATAAGGTTTTGCAATTTCTGTAGCATGAGAAGAACAAAACCTTAGGTTCCTGCAATGGGACAACTTCCAGAGCAACGACTGCAGAAACAACCTAGAGCATTCACCTATACTGGAATGGATTATTTTGGACCCATGGAAGTTTCTATTGGACGAAGAAAAGAAAAAAGATATGGGGTAATCTTCACGTGTCTTTCGATTAGAGCTATCCATATAGAGGTCGCAGAATCTCTCACCACAGATTCAGCGATTTTAGTAATAAGGAGATTCATTTTTAGGAGGGGACAGCCTTTATCAATTTGGAGTGACAATGGTTCAAATCTTACTTCAGCAAACCGAGAATTGAAGGAGATAATCAGAAATTTAGACGAAGATTTGATCAAGAGGAAGATGGTATCTCACGAAATTGATTGGAAGTTTATTCCACCAGCAAGCCCACATATGGGTGGAATATGGGAGCGCATGGTACGATCGGTGAAAGATGGACTGAAAAAGATTCTGAACGAAAAAGCACCTAAGCAAGAAGTTCTTTTAACTTTGCTAGCAGAAGTGGAACATATAGTAAACAGTAGACCTCTGACATATGTATCTTCCGATGGAGAGGATTTCGAAAGTCTTACACCAAATCATTTCCTCATAGGTACATCTAGCATAGCAAACCACCTATAACTATTGATGCAAATGAAATCAACTACGATTTGAAAAAACGTTGGCAGTGTTCACAACAACTTGCAGAACATTTCTGGAATCGTTGGATAAGGGAATACATACCCACACTCACAAAGAGATGCAAATGGTTTCAAGAAAAAAAAATGTAGCAAAGGGTGATATTGTCATAGTCATGGGTAATAAACTACCAAGAAACAATTGGCCATTAGGAAAAATTGTTGACGTACACCCCGGTAAAGATGGAAGAGTAAGAGTCGTAGATATCAAGATTCAAGACAATATTTATCGCCGCCCTGTTGCCAAGCTGTGTCCAATTCAGTTATTAGAAGGAAGTATTCAAAACTAGTTCATTGTTTGAATACAGGGGGGAGAATGTTGAGTTTTATTTTGAATAAGAATCACTTTGTATTTGTTTTGACATTTTGAAAAATAGTTGAATGACAGTTTTTGTAAACAAGAAGAATAAAAAATCCGCTTTGGAAGAAAAAGAAAAAAGTTTGCGTTTTATTTATAACAGTATATTCGGAAACGATAAACATTGTGCCGGTCTTCGAGCGGATATACTAATAGTGCACATTTTTAGGTAAATATAAACAGCTGTAGCCATCTTTGATTTACAATGATACATAATTTATTGAATTGGTACACACATTCAGTTTTGAACTGAATGTGTACCAAATATCAGATCAATATGTCAACAGGAAGGGTGTCAAACTACAATTCCTAAATTTGGCCCAAACAAACAGGGCAAGCTAAACAAAACCGTTTAAAAATGAACAACATTTCTGAAACAACGTAATGATTGAAAATCTAAACGATATAAAGGAATTTTCACCAACTCATTGAATGGACATGTAATAAACTAATTACTAATTTCCACATCAGAAATCAGATTTAGCAGAGGAGAAGAATTCAATTCTATTCGGGCATCGATTGAATTTTCAGAATTCTTTATCTATCAATTTCCATGCATTCCAAAATATTTGAGTGTCAAACTTTTACCTGCTGTCGTAGGCGTGGTTGAACTCATGCTCTTCTGCCAAAATATTGTTAGCAACGCTGGAATTGGTCTTCGTCCATAGGACATGATCGAATTCAATATTTTTTTTTCCCGTCACCAAATATCTCAAAGCAGAAATTCAACGATAACGATATGAATGATATAGTTTGCTGAATTGACAAGTTGTTAATTTCAACCAAAACACCATCCAATTAACACAATAATAAATAATTCCCATTTACTGTGAAAAATCGTGGGTTGATATGTCAGAAAGAAACATTACAAACACAATGTATAAGGGTCAATTTTCAAAGACATCAGTTAATTTAGACTCGCGCTTCCTGAGTATTTATTGACGTCCAATAATCTTCTTGTTTGATCTCATAATTACATAACTAATAACACTCCAAATAAACCATTAAGGTCGATATCTAACACCTGCTACTCAATTTCTTGATTACGAGATAACAATACACACTAAACTTCAGAGTGGGAGTGGACGTTGGGACTTCATATAGCTCGCTGAGATAAAAGTGTGCCGTGAAGGTTTACAAGAAGACCCGTGACCCTTGTGTTCACCTTACAACAGCATCTTCGTAATCAGATGTCAAAGGTATAATGATTTGCGTACGCAACATCGATTCAGCGAGCTTCCGCATTGCTATAGATACTCACGCGATGAAGAAAGACTGATTGAGGAAAACATTTGCATCTGATTATAAAATTTTTTTGAAAAGAACATGTATGCTATCACTGTTTATCCAAAACAGTGACTGGAGGATCAGTGAAAGAAACAACCATCAGTGGAGTCCGGGAGATAAATTATAAAAATGGAAGATATGCGGTAACTAAAAAAGTGCATCGGGCCGTGAAAGTGTTCATTTCAACCAGTTCATCGTGTCATTGAAAGAAATTATATGCATTGTGTAAAATATTACTAACATTTCATCGACATGAAATATTTTGACTATTTTAGTACATTGTCTGACAATATTTGCAGATCCAAAAGACGCATCTTAGTGTTATCCACAAAATATTTATTGCCTCATATCATAAAGTACAATCAATCTAATTTGATTAAGGATTTTGTTATAGCTGGGTTTATATTCCATTGTTGGTAATCATGGTTACCATCTCAACTATGAACGTCATTAGTCAAATTAACTAAGATATATGACTATTTTGAATCATTTCATTGAATCAAGCTTTTAGTCAAAATACAAAACAGATCTACAACTCAATCCTTATCGAAAATGATTGTTTCTGAACAAAATCACAAAAATTATATGTGGAGTGATCTAATGGAAAAATAAAGTGTCATCAAAAGGATTGGCTCGAATTCAGTGGAGTCAACAATGAAATAAAAAATCCGGCCACCATTTGCTACTTATCGAATATGGACATACATAGGAAACTCATTTCAACTGCCCAACAGTAACCATCTACATCCCTGCTATTTTCGAAATCGCTATATTACATTAATCGAAAAAATTCAACGTTGTTTCCTGAAATTTATTTATTTCAAATCTTATGGTATTTTTCCAGATACATGTATTCCATATGAATTTCTTACTACATCCAATATCGAAAGTCTTGAGTTAAGCAGAAAACTTACAGAAATTATTTTTTTATATAAGTTATTGCACAGCAATGTGGGCGCCTTGGAATTTTTATCTCTTATAAATTTATGTGTGCCTTATTTTGGAACTAGAAGTAGGAACACTTTCCATTGCTGACTGGTCAGAACCAATTTATTCCTTTGGTCACCTATCTTCAACATATGCAATAAATTCAATTTCAAATTTGTTTTTTCATAGAGAATTGTTAATTTTGGTATTGTTTTTATTTTGTGATTATGATATGTATTTTTTTTTACTCCTCTCGTCTTTATTTTTTTGTTTTCCATTTCTGAAATTGTAATTCTGTAGGTTTAAGGACTTCTATTACTTCTTTTTTTCAACATATTTAGTTGGGTAATGAATGATATTACTATTATTGATAGTATCATCATTATTTGCATCATTATTCGTATGTCGTATGATCCTTACAAGAAATCACACGTTGAAAGTTGAGACCTCGTTAATCTCTCTGAATTACATTCAGACATTCTGATAAACTCGTGTCTTCGAATGGCAATGGGACGTAATAATTTTTCCATTAAGTTGTGAAAATTTCTTTGTAGAAATATTCAAAGTTTTTCTGAAAGTTATAGACTTTAAAGAAGTTAGATGTCTCCCATATAACGAAGAACGATATCCTGCGATTGCTTGAAGGTAGTTGATGTTTCTTGATGCATTTCATTAGTTCGGACTTCCACTGTTTAATATGATGTAAATTGATTTGAAATACCTAAAAGGATCTGTAAAAAATGAAAAATTTGAAAAGAAAGCTGAAAATATTACAATTATATTAAGCAAAAAAATTGAAATTACGATGTGATAAAATACCAACAACCAAAAAAATAAAACTATTAACACGAGATGATAATTAAAAAAATTATTACCAAGAAATGAAAATTAAAAATCAAATGATTCCAAACCGAGTTACTTCACGACGTTACGATTGTTAGTATCCACAATCGTCTTCGGGTGATAACTGGACTTATTCCTCCGACTTATTCCTATTCCCTCTTCCCTCTTTCCGCTTCATCGGTTTTAGCAGAAGCTGACCGTTTGGCGGGAGTTGGTCGTGTTCCGCATGATTAGAGGTTTCCATATGTTGCGTATCTCTACGCTGGCGTGACTAAATGCGTTATTGGACAACCTATTTGCGGTTTCTTCAAATTTTCCCCTAGACCAGTGTACTTCCATGTGGATGATTTCAGCCTGAGCTCACTTTTTCTTATGTTGATGAGTCCGAACGTTACTCAGAACTCGGAGGAATGAGTCCAGTTATCACCCGAAGACGATTGTGGATACTAACAATCGAAACGTCGGGAAGTAACTTGGTTTGGAATCTTTCAATTTTTAATTTTCATTTCTTCATAATAATTATTTTTAAATTTTCATCTTGTGTTGATAGTTAAATTTTTTAATTTTTTGGTTATTGTTTGTATTTCATTTCATTGTAATTTCAGTTTTTCTGCTCAATATATTTGTTATTTCATCAGCTAATATATTTTTTAATTTTTAATTTTTCACAGATTCTTTTCGGTATTTCAAATTAATTTATATCATATTAGACAATGGAAGTCCAAACTAATGAAATTATGTCCTGCGAATTGTTACGTTTATTCTATCACTATCAAAAAACTATATTTAAAACAATTATTTTATCGAATGAGCCGTCACAAAAATCATACGGAAAAATTGATGTTATTCGATCTCTACTGGATGGCAGAGTTTTTTTAGAAAAACTGGTTTCTGTAAGTCAAATAGAAAGAGGTTTTTTTTCGAAACAGTTTATACACCTTGTATTTTCAACAACTGGGTTATTTTTGAAACATTTTGGATCAGGCAGCATCCTGTGACATGGTCGCTATTTTGATTTTTGAAAACAAGGCTATATATTTTTTCCACATACGTGTTTATATAGATGACTTATTGATATTTTTCTAGGGATGAACTTGTGAGGATAATTCGAGATCGTTTTCGAAAATGGTATTAATTGTGTGATTAATAATAATAGTTGATTTTATTTATACGACCGATTTCGGGTTAACCCCAATATCAAGTTTTATACTTTCCGGTCGTATAAATAAAATTAACTAGGGGTAATTAGACAAAAGTGTTTTTATTCATTTCATTAAAGTGAAAAAGGTATAACATTTCTCATCAAAAGTTCTCGTCATATCATTTCATGAAATGCCATGGATAAAAAGAATCAGTATAATTAATGTCTACAGAAAGTTATTGGTTGACTTGGTACTTCTAGGAAATCCATTATGAGTTCTTCATTCATGAAAGATTTTTCGAAAAATGATCTTTACTTTATTGTGCTCTCACTTTTGTTATTATTCTCAAAATTCATAAGCTAGATAATCAACTGATGAAACATTCAATTCGAGTTGACACGAAGATCTGTAACATTCTCATTATTAGGACAATACTCCACTTCATTGTTATCCTCCATCTGACAGTGGTCAAACAATATATATTTCTTGACATATCGACTGATAGACTGTCAATTTTTCTGTGAAGATATCATTAATCAATTTTTTATGCCATAATAAACTTAATGACAGTCCTACTGTACTAGTACTGTAATAGCACTAATAAAAATGAATCTCGGTGAAGAGTAATGCTGATGAAGGTTGAAATAGTATTTATCGAAAACTACTTGTACCAGCATCAAACATGATTTTAAATGATATCTCTCCTCATCCCAACTGAAATATGGCGATCCCAGGGGTTGATTAACAGATGTTTCAAATATTTGTTAGCAGTTACTGCTTCAATAAGTAACTGACGCATACTATTCGGATGAAAAATATTTAAACTTGGTCTGATGAAATGAATTCCGAATTGATAATTTTTCTATTCGAGTCGAACATATGAATATAATTAGTTTATTAGGGCCGTTCGGTCATGATTCACCGAATTTTAATCATTACAGTGCCGTTACCCGTTAGAACAAACCCTTGAGGCTACTTCTCCAGCACGCTGCCTATTATCTGACCTACACTTATCACTTTTCCTCGTTGGAATCTACCCATCTTCAGCCGAAGACAATACCCGACCACTCCTAGGCTTTCGAAAAACTTAAATTGCGCCACTCCCCACAGGTGACGCCTTCCACGCTATTTCGAATTGTTCATTATTTATTGAAACTATTTGAACGTTTAGTATGATGGATCGGAAATTACTAGCATTCACGTCTGCATTGACATGTAACTACAATCTTATGGTAATTTGGCGCTAAGGGCGTGGGATAACACTTAGTTTATTATGAAAATAGAATCAATACATCTTATAATCAGCTCGTATTAGTACTGGCAATGATTTTTCGATGAGTGGAAGTGTCAGTATTGGACTGCTAAGATGAGTAAATAGTCAATTCCACTCTCCACCCGCGACGGTTTATCGTGACTCACACCTATTTGAACTCTACCAAATGAATCCAACTTCTTACCGAAAGCGATTGCTTCATTTGCTGAATGATCTTGCAGGCAACCTGTCAAGAGTGGGACATTGGCAAAAGCTGAAAACCTGATCCAA
The DNA here is from genome assembly GCF_025532065.1 of Leptinotarsa decemlineata. Taxonomy (NCBI): domain Eukaryota; kingdom Metazoa; phylum Arthropoda; class Insecta; order Coleoptera; family Chrysomelidae; genus Leptinotarsa; species Leptinotarsa decemlineata. Next base: position 5,711,816 of record NW_027412694.1, on the reverse strand, counting down.
TATGCGATGGGGAAGATATCAAGGCTTGAATTTTCTTGTGAAGCATAGTTAACTCCAAGGTTGATCTCTCTGTCATTCAGAGGTGTACGCAACACAAATGTTTGGCTTGGAAAATAGGTCTTCTGCAACGCTTCTCAGCGAGACCCCTTTCATGGTTAGAGATAACTAACTGCACAGTTAGCAGACACTCCTGATCCTCTAAGGTAATCTGCAACAATCTAGGTCGGAATGTGCAGCTCTGGAAACATATATTATGCGGATTAATGTCGATAGTTAGGTTGCTGGATGTCCAAGGTGCAAGGTTTCCACCTCAGTTACCTTCTCATATAAGGGCTGCATATGGTTTGGATGGGTCATCGTTTAAGTTTTGAGTTTGCTGACTTGCTCAGGAGTTCCGCTTACTCCCCTGATGCAGATTCTGTTTCTGCTCTCAAGAATTTGAAATGCATGGCAGATTCCAGAGATATTTTGCTCTTGATTACATAATGATTGGCTATCTGGCTGCACCACCTAGCCTCCTAAGTTTGTTAACAGGAGAAGAGTAGGGCTATTAAGTCACCTGTCTAGACTCGGGGTCGGATGCATTTGTTACTTTAGCACACACAAATCTTAGAAGTACCCAGGGAAACTCCCTTGTTACTGTGACAAGACTTTCTACGACGAGAGTTCACCCCGTTCATCGAAGGTTCCATTAGAGAGGGCAGAGTTTTCATTATTAATATTTAGTGGGCTGAGAGTCATACATTCTTTTGGTTCAGAAAAGCCTCCCTTAGGATGAGTCCGTCATTTAGAAGGACTCTTATCTCCAAGAGTGACACCTCATCCGGTAGGGGTATTTTAACGCCACCTGCCGCAGGGTAAGGCTGATATTTCAGGTAACTCAAATACAGAAATGGTACTGCCTAAAACAATATTAGTGAATCCATAACTGAGAGTTTGGAAAAGCGTTTGGATATTATTAGGAACACATAGGTTTCTTCTTCAGTGAGAAAAATTTGGAAACATTTTGAACTATGGGCAGATGTAGTTCTTAGCAAACTTATTTTCAGTCTATATAGTCCTGTACCTTCCTTCGGTGTTCCAAACTATTAAAGTTGTTTGTGATGTTTGGATCTTCAATCTTCCAATTTTTTTTCGAATATACTTGGTGGCCGAGCTCCATATATCTGAACAATATTACAAAGAAGGTCTAATTTGAGCTTCATGTAACATTCAAGCTAATTTATGTCGGATGCTGCCACACATATCTTTCTAGAGAAAACTGAAGCTTGGGATTTATTGGCATTGGAAGTTACCTAGTTACTTTGTATCTCTGTTACACTGTCTGTTGCAAGGTCATCGTTATACAACCCTATTTTGTCCTTCAAATGGACAGTATCTAGTATCATTGCTCTGCTGGAGCAGTTCTGTCATAGATGTGCATTGATATGATGCATTGTAATTCTTGAGAAAATATCTTTGAAGATTGACAGAAAAGTTGAGTTGGCCAACTCGTATGCAAGACATAAGTAACTTATGGAAAAAAACAACATCAACAGACCGTGATTTCTTGTTATTCGATTGCATTACTCCAAAAATGAGTATTATGTAGGGAAAGATCACCTGTGAAAAGCATGGATGTTAAATTTTTCTCCATAATTTTTTGTTTTGTGTGAACTTACTAGACTCAGTGTGATTAGGTCGCTGAAAACAAAGTAAGTTTAGTGATTGATTGAAAAAAGAACCGTCATATAATTTTACATTCTTGGTTGCATCAAAACGACAATTAGATGAAACCAAAACTGAAAAACAAAGCACTCGTGATATATCAACAGACGACTGGCCGTAGGTCTCATCAGTAATGCTTGACAGAATGTAATGTATGATTTCAAAGTCTATATCAAAGCGATAGGTCGCCGTGGAAACCATTGTTCATCTTAGTTCATAGATGAAATCCTTGTAAGGCTGCTCTTGTCAGCTGATCTGACAGTTCACTCACCAAATGTAGAACCTGGATTCCTTTAGTAGAGTTTGAATAGGTATGAGACACTCTGAACTTTCGCTGGTTGCAGTGGAAGGTTGAATATAACCACTCACTTCATAACTAACTATCTACCTTATGATGCACTGTTTGGAACCTTTGGTGTAGTAATGAATATTACTGTATATCACCCCGAAACGTGTATCGAAGAAGGGGAAGATTAATCTTCCTCTTGAAGATGATCACTTGGTGATCGAAACACGTGTCGAGGTGTTAAAATAACGATTTGGTGTTGGGAAAAAACTCCAGTAATATTCATTAATTACCTACCCACCTAGCCTTCATCAGAAAGTATGTCCATGCTCATAAATCAAAACAATTAGTTTTTTCGGATGTCGTTTATACTTCCCAAATAATATTTCCGATACAAAATAGGACTAATTTGTAATCAACAACAAGATCGAAGCCCAAACATCTAACATGTTCAATTTTTTACTATAAATGTATCGCACTGTTCATAATAATCTAAACGTCGACAACAAAAGTGGTTTTCAGTTTCTTAATCTAACCCCAAATAATACTTAACTCAATGGTATAATATGATTTGGAAAATATTTTTTGTTTTTTTGGTGTAGGCTGAACTCAAGTTTAGACAAGACAGGAAATAACTATTTTTGGTTGAAAAAAATATTTTTCATAGAACGATTTGAAAAGCGTATGACGCATTCAGTCAATTCTAATTTTATACATTTTTTCAATATATCCGGAATATAATGGCAAACATTTGATCTGTTATAAAGCGAAGCATATAATGTTTGTGGATATTCTTTATACTTCCAGCTGAACATATACCTAATCATTGTTTTCAGTCCAGGAAAGTTTTATTAAGGCAGACTCAAATGATTTACTACACGTGGGCCTATCTATGGTTATAGAATACTCCAATGAGAAGAACAAATTTCAGATTATGCTTAAAACGAAATATTGTAACGGATTCCGTGCTTTCCATAGTTCAGCCACTTTTCTCTAGAGATCGAGTGATAAAAATCAATCAGCAGGTCTTATACTACTAGATTATAGCAATCGACCATAATTCACTACTCAGGAGAATGAAAACTACCTCACTACTTCTATATCTGATGCCAGGGCAGTTACTTATGAAGTTCCACAAGGCTCAATTCTCGGAGCCCTACTATTGTCATTCTATATAGCAAGTGTGGAAACTTCTGTAATATATCAGCTGAAAAAGATCTTCAATCCTCATTAAACATCTCTTCAGCGCATAACCTCAAACTCAATCCATCAAAATCAGTTTTGGTCCGAAGTCAAAGCGTGAGCAAATATGCAATAACTTCAACATAAACTTAGCTGGAACTGCGCTCGAAATCGTTGAAGTCTCTAAAAATGTATGATTATGGATCCATTCCAACCTTAGGGTCAATAAACATATTAGTCACCTATTATGTGAGATTCTGGTGATGTCCAGAATATCATATTGCGATAGTGTATAAAGTTTTGATTACTGGTTATCTTTCGTATCTACTCAAAAGGCTAACAACAATGCGTAGCCTGAATCGACTGAATACCAGGAAATGCAGTCTACTTCTTGTTCCTAAACACTCTACTGCTCTATTTACACGAAGCTTCTCTCATGTCTCTTCAGAAGAATCCTAACTTCTTTTCTAATGAATTCTGGGATTACTCTCAGTATAACTTCAAAAAGAAATTGAGAATGAGGCTCTGCCTACTCTAGGTGTATATTACTTGGTAAATGATACAAATATATTATATTTTTTTAAGTTGTTCGTATAATATGCCAACATACCTATTTATGTTAAATATATTTAATCCCTATGCTATAGTCAGTATTGTTATATTTTTTTGTAAATGCTTCCTTGCAGTGTGAAATGTAATATCTGGCTATTTTTCTTTCATTTTTATTTTCAAATGCATCGTTCTGTAATGATAATGTATTTTAGAAAACGAACCGTGGCGATATTATTTTCGATAATTGTATAGAACTGGCCGATACTTGATGAAAATCCATATTAAAAAAACTAATCAATACAGTTTATTGTATGATTTTCGCTATAAAAGGGTTTTACAAAAACCGCGACACGTGTTTCGCTATACAATAGCTTCCTCAAGCATAAACTTGATTTAATTATAGATTTAGATTTTTATATATCTGTTTTCTCTCAGGGTCGAGTTGAAAAACATCTTTAGCTGACACTTTGCTCATTCGTCAATAAGTTATCTTCAATTATTGAAAGTACAAATAAGATATCCTTTATCTCTTGTGATCAATTAAGTCGATTATTATTATTATTATTAATAAGACCTGAATTTTTCATCAAATTTAATGATTGAAAGCGTTTCTGAAGTACAATTGTTTTTGCAACAATTGATTTTTTGCAACAATGAGAAATAAAAGTGGAGCGATATATTTGTGTTGATTGGTATGTTTAAGTAATGAATACAGTTTGATACTGTAGCTAAAAATGCATTAATTTTTTCATAATTTTCAAACAATGTCATGTTTCGGTAACAGTAACAAACAAATTGTTTGATATTTTTTGGGTTGAATAAATTCACTACAATACTTTTTTGGGATTTTTTTATCCTCTCTGCTTCCACAACATAATCTGGTGAATACAAACAGCCAAAAAATAATTGAACTTTTCAGGATGTTTTCTGAAATATCGAATTTTTTAAATTGCGTACCGACTTCATTTTTGGAATAAAAGAAAGTTGAAATGCAATTGCAATTGACGATGAATACTTAAATCTGTAGAGATTGGCAAGAAGTTCATTCCTTATTCTCTTGTGTATTTGTCTATTAGCTTCACTTGTTTGTTTGTATGTATGTTTGTAACCGACTCTTTTGGACTCGATTTTGACTAATAACTTTACATGGACAGATGTATTTCAAACTTTATACACTTATCAAGAATAGGTGACAATTTCATAAGTTTATTTCATTATCCTGATGAGGATCGCCACGATTGAATAATTTCCTCACACAGTCTCTGTGTGAGAATAAGTGATACAACCACACTGTCTACGCATACGTATATATTTTATTTTACAACAAATAGTCTTGAAATAGCAAGCCAAACAAAAAATTGGAAGATAAATAATGGTTTAAAAAACTAAAAAAACACGCTTCAATAGCAACACAAACCAAACATTCGAAAATAATTTAAGATTGTGTTCAACATCGGTAATAAGTGCTAAATCGGTGCTAAATATCCATTGTCATAAATACTTGGTTAGGAGCTGTTTGGCAATATAATTGAAAGCATTCCACGCTTCTTTATAACAAAATTATATTTTCTGCAGAAAGATTCGTTCTGATTTCAGACTTATTGAAAGTCATTAGTTACATCAAGCCAGAGGACTCATTATCCCAAATTAATATATTTTTCAGTTTGTGTTGCTAGTGGAGCGTGTTTTTTTAGTTTCAAAAACTATTATTTATATGTTTTTGCGAGCATTCTGAGACAGTTTTCGACCTCAAAATTTCTGCTCTCAGGCAAGGTTGTTAGAAGCGTCAATAACAGCAAGAAATAATGTTGAAGGTTTTCTCATTTAGCAGATCTTATTGGAAAATTATTCAGTTCAGTTCTGTAACACCTACTCGAATCAGTTCAGACTCAGGGTTGGAAGACCCTAACGAAGATTCTGATCTTTATCAGTTTATTTTCATCTTCCTAGTCTGACCAACCATAAGAACGTGGGATATATTTGTAAAATATCGTTAATAGTTTTTGCATATCTGTAGTATGTGAGAAAAACATTTGAGGAAGTTTTTTCAAAAAACAATGAACTGTAAGTATTTGGAAAAATCCAATATCCCTTCAGTACTAGCTCATCATTACTCATAGAATCGATCCTAGAGTGCAAAGACCTAATATGTCGCCCATCTAATAACAATAATGAAAATGCGATTTTTCAAAAACTACTCTGAATTCAGTATCTTTATACGGCTTATTGAAAGTTTTATTTCATACATATTTTCATTTTCCCCAGACTTCTTTCACCACTATCTTTACTCATAAAAAGTTTTCTTTGTACTTTGAATATTTCTTCGATAATTGTTAAAGTTGTATGTCAACAAAATAATAATCGTGGTTAGACTGGAAGACTTTCATATACCTTAGTGAAGTGTAACATAGTTTCTCCTGTTATACATTTCGTCTTTTTGTCAGGATATACTTTCAAAGTGCCACTGAGTTCAATTGATCATGCAGAAACGACATTAATTGTCTTACAATCACTGATACTGATGAACTGATGAATTGTTGAATTGTAAATTAACAGTTTTCTAATGGAGAGTAACCTAGAGCGGTATCTGTGCATAACTATGAGAAATAATTTAGCTTTCGGTTTTGTAGCCAACGTAGCCTCGTTTCGCGAAGTTATCTGGTCTGGGTCTTCCTGCTTTATTAGAACGTGTAGCGATTTGAACGAAAAAATTTATCATGGTCTTTTTTTATGCAGATCATGCCAGGAAGACTGATCAACAATGATTCATAACACTTGATGAATTGACGTCTGGTACTATAATCAGTGTATTTACCTGAACGGATGAGTACAAATTACATGTGATTTCCACTGAATTGAATCATTTCAGTAACGGATAATATAGATTCCGGATTTCGTGAATATTTTCTCTCTGCCATTTCTTGAAAACTTTCCAGTTTATAAAGAGATCATCGGTTCTAGATTTTTTTTTCAGAAAACTATAGGATTTCCGTTTGTCAAGTAAAAATACATACGTACGCTGTCTGGTAAAAAAGGGTCAATTTTCATTTTTCCAAAAAAATATTTCTTCATTCATCAATTTCTATTTCGTTCCTTTCAAAGTGGCCCTCCTCAGATATATTACACTTGTGCCAGCGTTTTCTCTAATCTTCGAATCAATTCTGATATGAACTATTTTGTATGTCCGTGACCTCTTTCATCGATTTGGATTTTATATTCTACATCGTTGCAAAACGCCATAGTTATTTTCAATGTTGGAAACAGAAAAAGGTCGCGGGGGCCAAATCTGGCGAATACGGTGGCAATGACGAGAACAAGCAATGACGAGTGAGCAAGTGCATTATCGCAATATAGAAGTCATGAATTGTTTACCACAACACTGGACGTTTTCTTTGTATTGCTTCTCGCAAGCAGCGCATAACTTCAAGATAATGTTCCTTATTGACTGTACGACCATTTGACAAGAGCTCCTGATGCACTACGCCACGGTAATCGAAGGAAACAATGAGCAAAACCTTGACATTTCATCGTACTTGGCTTGCTTTTTTGGTCTGGGCTCTCCTGGGCTCTTCCATTGGGACGATTGGACTCTGGTTTCGATGTCATTACCATATACCCATAACTCATCAACATTTATGACCATTTTGAGCAAATCTGAATGGCCGTTGACGTCTTTTAACAATATCTCAGCGATGACTTCGTTTGAAAAGTTTGTGAATATTTTTCCGACTGAGAGTGAAATCATTGTATGCCACTGTCAACATTTCAAGTGTTTATGAGCACTCAATTTCAATATTTTACACAAAATTTGATGAATATTTTCGATGGCGGAAAATCACCGAGCATGTTTAATAGCAAAAACTGTGAACACATTTTTGAAACGAGTGTACTAACATAAAAAAAATCGATACCGCGAAATTTAAACATTCACCTTACTAAACAGTCTATATTTGAGAATTTGAAATGAAGAAAATATAAGTAGTGGGTACAAAATAAACTCCAACTTTATCATTCGAATCTTTCGATTTTTATGAACTGCTTCAACTATTTCGTCATTTTCTGTTCAGAATGTTCACATCAGCAAAGCGTTTCTTATATTTCATTGTTTGAATAACTCTACATAAAAGATCAGTGGTATGCACTTAATTTGGATCAACTTATATATTGATATTCTATGATATAATTTTTTGAGAAGATACAGAAGTGATTTCCAGAATATTATATACAGAGAAAGCTTCTTTTTAATTGAATATCTATATTTTTGTTTGGAATAAAGCCAGAATATCTAAGTCTTCATAAAAGACTCCAGCCGTATTGAATTATTCCGTTTATATGAAGTGCTGTTGATGATTTGGATAATTTTCAACCCATTTTTATTCAATCGCAGTAGGTTAGGTTAGGTCTAAAGTGAGTGGGTCTATTCGACCCTCCACCGCAACCCGCAAGGGTTTATTGTGGCTCACACGTATTCTCACTCGGCCAAACAAACCCAGCTTCTTAACGAAGCCGATTAATTTGTATGGTGAGTGGTCTTTCAGGTCAGATGGTAAGAGTACGGCTCTACCGAACTCTAAAGACCTGATTTGGTCCCCAGCGGGGCAGGCACAAAGTATATGCTTTGTTAATGAGATAGTCGGATAGTTGCAAGATTCCCACCTTGATACCCACGACAACCTTCCCTTATGAGGGTTTTTGCACGTCAGCTACACCTGACGATGCCTCAGATTCAGCCGTGCAGGGCTCAATCGCAGTAACATAGTTAGGTAAAAAAAAACAGTAAGACTGTGAAAAAATGTCAGGAATGAATATCAACAAGGCGTCTGGATGAAGTGCCCGTCATCGTACTTAAAAAGTGCGCAAATGAACCAGTATTTTGCAGACTTTTCAACCTGTCTTACAATAAAGGGATTTTTCCTTCTTCTTGGAAGATGGCCCGCATTCAGCATCTTCCCAAAAATAGGGCGAGAAAATCCTTCGAATAACTATAGGCGATTGGCTTTGCTATCAGTGATATCAAAAATCATGAAAAAATCCGCAAACCATCATATCCCTTATCATTTGGAAGGCTTTAACATCTTGAGCAATCATCAATATGGCTTTCGGGAACAAAAATCAACAGGCGACCTTCTATCGTATGTCAGCCATATTTGGAATAACGTAATTGAGAAATACGAAGACTCACGAGCTGTTGCGCTTGTTATTTCAGCCTTCGACCGTGTGTGGTACGAGAGTTTGCTGACCAAACTTCGATGCTATGGCTTTTCCAATCATTTTTGTCTATGGCTCTCCAGCTTCCTGAAAGAACGTTCCCTGCAAGTGGCCGTCGAAGGTAATATCTCGAATACTTTTACCATTAATGCTGGGATTCATATTGTCTCCAACTCTCTTTTTATCGTGTATCGACGATTTCTTGGAAAAAAACAAGAAACCAATATATTGATTTGCTGACGATAGCACACTTGTCTCGTCATTTCATTTGGACTCCAAGACATTGGCTGCGGAAGCACGTCTTCACCGGCAGCAGGAGGTTGCATATCTTAATGAGGGTCCAGGAGTTATTTCGAATTGGGGTGAAACTGAGCAGGTTCAATTCAATGCCACAAAAACCCAGGCATCGGTTTTCTCCAAAACGATAAATTTCCCCGAACCGGATATAATAATGTCAGGACAGGCAATTCCGCTTTGTTTCGATAAGTTTGTTGGAGGTTGAAATGGACACCAACATGTCTTGGCACAATCATGTTGCTGGAATTACAAAAACCGCTTCTCAAAAGCTTGGCACCCTGTTCCGACCCAGAAAACTGTACACACCTCAGCAAATTTTGATGCTCTATAAAGCTCAGATCACACCTTCTTTGGAGTATTGCATACATTGAAGCTGCTGGAAACAGCTAAAGAGTCAGGTAACTAGGAGCTTTATAAAACCACTCTAACGTCATACAACAAAGAAATTAGAAAGGCAAAACGGGAGTCTTGGAAGAAGTTCTGTGAGAGTATCTCTGATTTACCTCGCAGCGCAAAAATTCACAAGATTCTCTCTAGAGAGCCGACTGATGAAATTGGGTCGCTTAAACCACCCGATGGAACATTTACGACCTCTAGTAAAGAAACTTTAGAGCTTTTGCTAGAAAACCACTTTCCTGGAAATCTGACTCTTGATAACAATAGACCGCCCATTTTCGAGGGCGCTAAATGCCCAAAAAAAAAACGACTGGGACGTCGCAAGAAAGGTTATCACAGCACCGGCAGTTGAATGGGCTATCAAGTCTTTTCAGCCCTTCAAATCTCCTAGAGAGGATGGTATATTTCCAGCTCTTCTTCAAAACGGACTGGAAATAATTTTACCTATTCGCACAACATTGTATAGAGGGAACTATATACCACTCAGTTGGTTGGCAGCAAGGGTGGTATAAATACCTAAAGTGGGCCGGAGAGACCCACACCCCAAATCGGTACGACCAATCAGCCTTACATCCTTCCTGCTGAAAGGACTTGAGAGGATACTGGACGGACATATCAGGAGGGTAGCATTATATACATTCCCACTGAATAACCACCAGTATGCTTTTCAAACTGGCAAATCGACAGATTCAGCATTAAACAACCTAGTTGTTGCTGTATTTCTTGATATTGAAGGAGCATTTGACAATGCACTACCTAAATCCATAGGATTGTCTCTGGCTAGAGAGGATATATAATCGACCATAACTGGCTGGATCTATGCCATGCTAATGAACAGAACTACAATTACGACTCTTCAAGGCGAGGCTGTCAGGTTCAGGGTCACCAGGGGCTGCCCTCAAGGTGAAGTACTATCTCCCCTTCTGTGGTCGCTCCTGGTGGATAGTCTGCTTGATGCGATTGACAGAAGAAAAGTTGATCTGCAAGCTGAGGATACACTACAAAAACACACTTTTGTCTATTTTTCACTATATTTCTTCATTGTTGACCGGTTTCGGCTATTATACCATTTTTGAAAATGGTATAATAGCCGAAACCGGTCAACAATAAAGAAATATAGTGGAAAATAGACAAAAGTGTGTTTTTGTAGTGTATCCTCAGTGAACATGAATTTCCACAAAATAAACAAGTCGTCAATCGAAGAAATTGATCTGCAAGCTTCTGCAGATGACCTTGTCATCCTGGCAAGGTACACGTCGGGAAGGGTAGCTTGTAATATCCTCCAAAGCGCGTTGGACGTTGTTCACAGTTGGTGCCTGAGGGAGCAGATGTCTGTTAACCACAGCAAACCTGTGTTAATCCCCTTCACCAAGAAAAGGAAATTGGACGATCTAACGCCACTTTTTCTCAATGGTGTGGTCGTTCCATTTGGAACAGAGGTGAAATATCTTAGAATTGACCTTGATAAAAGACTCACCTGGAGCGCTCACATGGAAAAAGTTTTACACAAAGCCAGACTGTCTCTATGGACATGTCGAAGAATTTGTGGTGAAATTTGGGGTTTAGGTCCCAAACAAATCCATTGGATTTATGTGATGATTGTCACGTATGGTGCAATTGCTTGGAGGCCGAAGGCTTTACAGAAAACGGCCCAAGCGAAGCTCTCTGGCTTACAGAGACAGGCTTGTCTGGCCATCAGTGGTGCCATCAGTACCACACTGTCAGCGGCCATGGAGATCCTTCTAGATCTACCTCTTCTCCACATTTTTCTGGAAAGAGAGGCTAGATGGACTGCATACAGACTTGTGCACATTGCCAATTGCACAAATCAATTCAATGCAGAGTGCAACAGAGTTGGTTGACATTGGAAGTCACATCATTCTGGAAATGACCTGTGACTTTATGCCTCCAACTGTCAACTACGAACTGCCTTATAAAGTACTATTCCCGAGTAGAGAGGACTGGATCCTGCGGGAGAAGGAAATATTAAGAGCAGATCGTTGTTGGTTCACAGATGGATCAAAAAAACCTTCCGGTTCTGGTGCAGGTGTTTTCAGTCGCAGACCCAGGACAGACCTGCCTAGGAACGACTGTATTTCAAGCAGAAATTCACGTCAATAAAAATATTCTCGGACAGTCAAGCGGCGTTGGAAGCTCTTGGCTCCCACCGAGCAACGTCTAAATTGGTAGCAAACTGCCAAAAAAGATTCTCCTCGATAGAAAGACTAAACAGATTGTCTCTCGTCTGGATTCCTGGCCATACTGGCCTGGAAGGCAATGAAGCTGCTGCCTCTCTTGCAAAGGAGGGTGCTGCAAGCGGCTTCATTGGACCAGAACCTGTCATTGGCATCGCTTTGGGCTTTGCCAAACAAACACTTAACATCTTTTAAGCTTTATTCTAAACAGTTGTTGGACTACAGTAGGGAAGAACTACGATGTCTAACAGGCCTTCTTACGGGTCACTGTCATTTGAATCATCAGATGCAGAGACTTGGACTGTCGGAAAACAGTGTGTGTCGCCTCTGTCTGGAAAATGATGAAGCTGCAGAGCATATACTTTGTACCTGCCCCGCTGGGGACCGAATCAAGTTCTTTGAGTTCGGCAGATCCGTACTCTCACCATCTAACCTGAAAGACCACTCAACATACAAACTAATCGGCTTCGTTAAGAAGCTGGGTCTATTTGGCCGAGTGTGAATAGGTGTGAGCCACAACGAACCATCATGGGTTGCGGTGGAGGGTCGAATATACCCACTCACTTTAGACCTACCAACCTACCTACCTACGTAAATGTTTCACTAGACAGCTATTATGAAAAATCTAACATAACATTGACTTAAATTCAGTTTTAATGTGTCCATTAGAATTTGTTCTAACAATTTCAAAATTTAGGAAGACTAGCCATGAAGATAAGTATTTCGTGTCCTGAATAGTCCGGCATTCTGCTGATAAGAAATTGAATTCTAGCATTGCCTCCATATTGATGATTTTCAAATATTAAATTGTTTCAAAAATCTTGTCCGTTTTATTGTCATGTGCTTCTGTAGATCCATATCTCAATACATATTTATTCTACTTTGTCATGGTATACTGATGATTAGATAATTTCCAGGACGAGGATTTTAGGACCTTGGTGGAGAATAACCCATCACTAACAGTGAATGTGATGGCGGAAGAACTGGGCTTCATCTCCCATACGATTTTTGATGGTTAAAAACTCATTGAAAAGGTCAAGAAGCTCGAAAAGTGGGGGTGCCCCACGATTTGAACGATCGACAGAAATTTTCAAATTTTCTCCATTCGAGGTCTATTCTTCTTTGCTTTTGTGCAACCAAAAGGACTCTTTTTTGATCGGATCGTCACGTGTGATGAAAGGGGGGTCCTCTAGGACGACAGGAGATGTTAGAGGAGTGGTTGGACACCGATAATCCACCCAGGCACTTCCCGAAGACGAAAACCCACCATGGTTACTGTATGGTGGTCCGCAGCTGGTATGTTTCATTATAACTTTCTGCAACTGGGCTAAATCATCATAGCAGAGTTCTATTGTGAGCAAATCGATGAAATGTATAGTCGAAGTAACAGGTATTGTGCATAGTTGAAGCTGTGGGCGATCTCAAAGGCCAAAAAGACCAATATAGAGAAATAAAGCCGCTGCTAACTAGTCCACGTGGACTGTAGTAGACTTAGCGGTTCGTATTGGATGATTTATACTAACCGAGTTTCATGATTGGCTGAAGAGTCATAAAATTGAATTTGAAGTCATGTTACGGTGACGAATAAAATGCAAGAATGGTTATAAGAGGTGTGTTGTCAATGTTCAGTTCAGAAACTGATCGCGATTTGAGTGTTGAAATTCGATATTGGTGTAGTTAAAATTACCTAAAATTTTTGTTATCTGCTTAAAATGCTGGCGACATGGAACAAGTACTAATTTTATAACGAATGTGATAACAACGCAGACTTTTTCCTGGTAGTGATTCCAATAGCGATGATGAACAATGCGAAAAAGAGATACCAGTGAATAAGATTCGGATGCATTCGAATATTGAAACACAGAGAGTATGTTTCAATGTATATAAGAATCCACATTTCAAGTTTGGTTTCGAGGGAAACAAACTATTACAAGCAATATCCGATTTGACGGAAATTCGTTTCTCAACTGTACGTAAAATAGTCGAGAACAAACCTTATGAACGCAAGACGCGATGTGATACGGTATTACCAAAACCTTTAGATGTTCATCTAATAAAATTATCGAAAAAAACAATATACGACTATTACAAAAGCAATGAGATCCATACAATTGAAATCATAAGAAAGAAATTGAATACTTCCTGCCATAACGTGAGCTGCTGTGACAAAACTCTTCAGAATTGTATAAACAAACTAGGATTTAGATTTAAAATAATAAACAAACGTCAAGCAGTTACGGAAAGCAGAAAAATAGTGGAATTGCGTAACAAATACTCAGAACAAATAACTAAATATGGACAAGAACAACAGCAAACTTTCTATTTGGACGAACCTTGGTATGACTCTCACGATACAGTTACGAAAGGGTGGATTAATGGTTCGAGAATGTGTACCCCTAACATGCCTACAAAGAAAGGATCGCGACTAATCATTGTGCATTGCGGAGAAAGTTAAGGATGGGTTTCGAATTCTTTGAAGTGTTTTACTTTGAGAAAGAAGTGTGAAATGCTTTATTGTTTATATTGAGATGGAGAAGTAGACATTGAATACAAATATTTTTTTATGATGCGTAAATTTGAATGCTTCCACATTGTGGAGCATTGGAATGCAAAACGAAAATCATCCACGACTGAAAGTAATGTTCTCACGTGTTTGTTAACTTATAGTGATTGATAAGGCGATATGCATTTACACATGTTTTGAAAGTACCCGGCAAGCTGAAATATTCGCTGCCCTATATATAAATAATTATTACTACACACGTTACAATGTATACGCATTCGACCTTGCCTCTGGGCATTGTTACCTTCGTATTTACCCAACATTTTTTCCGCTATTATACTAAAACAACCGGTAGCCTCGGCTAGATCGTTTCATTTCCCTCTGGAACAATGCAAAAATATATAGGAAGGGACATAATGAGGTTGGTAGCTGTTGTTGGCTTCGATTTTTTAATTGCCGGAGGCCTGACAATAAATAAACACCTTACTTTGTAGTATGATTAATAATGCGATCGTTACGAGTTTCTAAGTATATGTGGATTAGAATACATTGCGAATATCACACAGAATCAACTTTAATTACACTCGTTTCAATATACTATAATAATAAAGCAATAATAAAAATCTCATTTGATAACATTAAGATAATGTTGCCACACACCGCTGTCAGTAATGTTACGACATTGGGTGGGTTCTCAAAATTCAACAATTTGATTCATCCAGTAATTCAAATAACAACTTGTCGTCTGTCTGAATTCCCAAATAATTTTCGCATAACTGACCCTGCGAGTCCAGAACAACAGAAATGAAACAACACATATTTTTCATCGTTATTATGTCACTGAATTTGTGTTCAATGAGAAGAATGGGACAATGACATCAATGTGATACAATGAATTCTAAAACTTTATAAAACTTTTCAAAATATGGTTGGTTTTTGTCATGAGTTTTTTTTAGTTATTTGTATCTTGAAAACAAATAATTTTTTGATGAACATTTTAAAGGAAAAAGATGTTTATTTTGACGGGATCCACCACATACTTTTTGTAATGCTCTCAGCAACTTTACTTCACTTTAGTAATATGCATCGATATAGGAAATTGTAAATAATCGAGAACGATCACCTCCAGCGTTGGAAAAGGTGTGTGAATTAGGTTTTTTCATGAAAACTACCTGAAGTTTACTGTTAAAAAAAATCAGGGCAATTTGAAATGAATAATGACAGCGTACGCAGCGCCATCTAGATGTTACATGAAATTTATCACGAAATTATGATTTCCCACGTCAAATAAACCCAAATTTGGTGTAAATACCTTATTTTTTGCGAAAGTTATTTTTAAAAATCTAAAAAAAGTTTCACTTTTAACATCCTGTATCTCTGAAAGGTAGCATTTCCGGTAGCATTTCCTCAAAATTGTTTCAGTAATACGCCACTTGAATATTTTAACGTATTTATGTTACACCCTGTATATTAATTATCATAGTATATCGCATAATCTAGATATACTTTTTCTATAATCCATCTAAAGAAAATGTGATAATTAAAATTATGAAGAATTCAAGAAATATAACTGGAAAATCATCTTTCCCTTTTATTATTTCGAAATACAATCGAAATTCAATGTTGATGAATTCGTCAAGCAAACTAAACCAAAAAAATCACTCAGGGGGTAGAATAGGAACCTCTAACACAGAACGAATATGACGAAAAAAAGGCTTCTTCAAGGTGCATTCATAAGGGCTTTATTCAACTTTAAGAAACGACGAACAGAAGTTTTTTAACTATTTCCGGATGCCAATAAGAAAGCTTGATGAACTGCACAATAAACTGGAAAATACTCTGTTTCACGAAATAAAAACTGAACAAATCACAATTTTTGAAAATTAAAAATATGTCATATTACAAAACAAATAACAACCATGGATGGAGATATGTAGCACTATTTTGGATTTTTGAAATGCTGTCAATGTATACAAATCATTTTTAAATAATTAGTTGCAGCACTTTGATGTTTGGAAACAGGTACACTGGGACTCTTTTTCAAGAGATATTTAAAGGACTACAAAGTTTCAGTGTTTCAACTCACCAAACGATAATGGATTTTAAGGAATGATGATTTTGACTTGACCAAACGATTTAAATGTTTAGATAGACGAAAACTGGGAGCTGTGTCTGAGGGTCAGATTTTATGAAAAACTGAATGGTGGAAACCGTTTATCGATATCTATCATCGTTTCTGAGTTACAGCATGTTTTTCAAAATTGTGGATTTTCGAAAAGTTGCTGTATTTTTTCCTGCCAAAAATTCTTGTTTCTATGGGAATATTTCCAAAGCACTTTTTTACGTAGAATTCAATGGTGTAAAAACTTTTTTTCGTATGAAATATCAATACTTATTTATGGAAAACTATTTTTTTATTGAGACAACCTGTGTATTCCTGCGTATTTCAATAGAGCCAAAAATTATCTTTCCAAAAATGTAGGACACTGGATGTTTTTCTAGAGACATCTTTGAAATACAGAGCTTTTAGGTTTTTCATGTAGATTTTGAAACGCACACTTTGATCAAGTAGGCTTTGGACAAAAACAGAAACAAATTGTGCAGTAGTAGCTATCAAATATTGTGAAGGCTTTTCACAGCAGTAATTAAAACGTATAGTTTTAATGAAAGTGATAACAATTTACACTATATTTATCCCTACGGTTTCACGCGAAAACTACTCAACCGATCATCATGAAATTTTGTACACATGTTCATGGCGATATCAGAAGTAACATAGGATACTTTTTATTCAAAACAATATGTAAGATAAAAAATTGTTTGTCAAAAAGTCTCTAAATCTAGCTACTTTACAGATCTTAAAATTGTCAATGATCAGGAATGTCAAACATACATGCATGTGAAGCTCGGCGATTGTTAGAAAATGATAATAATGTTATTTCTATTGTATGGTCGAAGTAACCGATATAGTAATCTTAAAGCTATCGGCGAACTCAAAGGCCAAACCAAACTAAAAACTAATGCCGTTAGGAATTCCTCGTGGACTAAATAATTGGCGGATCGTATTGGATAATTTTTACTAACCTAGTTTTATGATTGGCTGAAGAATCATAAAATTGAATTTGAAGTCATGTTACAGTGACGAATAGAATGCGAGCCGTCCTGTTGTCAAAGTTCAGTTCAGGAACTGATCGCGATTTGAGTGTTGAAATTCAAAATTGGTGAAGTTATAATTACTTAAAATTTTTGTTATTTGTGGCGTGAAATGTGGCGTCCTTGGACAAGTACTAATAGTAATAACGAGTGTGATAACAACGCAGACTTTTTCCTTTGTAGTGATTCCAATATGAATGCAAGACGCGATTTGATGCGGGATTACCAAAACCTTCAGATGTTCATCCAATAAAATCATTAAAAAAAACAATATACGACAGTTACAAAAGCAATGAGATTCTTACAATTGAAATCATAAGGAAGAAATTGAATACTTCCGGTCATAACGTGAGCTGCTGTGACAAAACTCTTCAGAATTGGATAAAGAAACTAGGATTCAGATTAAAAATAATCAACAAACGTCAAGCATTTATGGAAAGCAGAAGAATAGTGGAATTGCGTAACAAATACTCAGAACAAATAACTAAATATAGACAAGAACAACGGCAAATTTTCTATTTGGACGAAAATTGGTATGACACTCACGACACAGTTACGAAAGGGTGGACTGATGGTTCGAGAATGTGTACGCCTAACATGCCTGCAAACAAAGGATCGCGACTGATCATTGTGTATTGCGAAGTAAGTAAAGGATGGGTTTCGAATTCTTTGGAATTATGTAGAAAAAAACTTGAGGACTGCAATGTTGAGTATCATAAGAACATGAAAGCTAATATGTTTGAGGAATGGTTTGAAAACACATTGATTCCAAATTTGAATTCATAACGCATCCTATCATTCGCAACAGCTCATCAAAGTACCGAATAAAAATTCGAGGAAAGATGAAATAAGTACAAATTTTTAATTTGTATTTTGAAGATAACCAAAAATACCAAAAACCAACTAGGCGTGAAAATACTTTTCCAAAATTTGATAAGAAGGTGATAGAGCTAGTTGAAGAAGAAGTATCTAATATTACTGAAGAAGAAAAGGCAGAAAAGGATTAAAAAAGTCATTTTAGCTGAAAAAGACTAGATGGAGATTGGACACTTTCATATCAATGCTGTTAATAAATTCATTATTGATTCAAATGACAACAGTGATAGAGAAACGGAGAATATGGAAGAGGAATTATGAGAAGCTTTCGAAGGCATAAATGCGTAAAAGCGAGCGAAGCCGCGGGTAAAAGCTAGTTACTTATAAATTAAACTTCCACAAATATGATAATAGTAATAAAGAACAAACAATGAAATATACTCCTCCAGAGAAAGAGTTCGAAATGCCTAACAGCTTCTCCTACATACAGACGACACCTTTTCTGAACGTTCTTTGCCGAAATAATTAGTTCAATAGGAGTGAGAGAAGCAAAACTATGCATCACTGCCGCTTCTAGAATCTAGAATTGGACGGCAATTTGAAACTAAGATCTTCCAACTTTTCCCAGAGATGGAAGTTCACAGGCGTTAGGTCCGGTAACTTGGCCGGCTATCGGTTGGGTCTTTGGTTGGTTATCCAATTATAACAAAAATTTGCAGTGCTATATAGCGAAGCCCCGTCTCATTGACAATACATTAACAAGGAGTTCAATATTTTGCCTTAAAATTTCTAAATACCTATGAGATGTAAGAATGCCATTATAAATAAATGGGCCGATAATTCTATTCCTGAAAACATCTACCCTCTCACTAAATCCAAATCGTCCTTGACTTCCCTGCTCCACAATAAAATGAAGATTTTGTTGTGCCCAAGTATAAGAATTATAGCGGTTGGAATTTCCTGTACAGTTCACGTAAGTTTCATCTATCCAAATATAATTTTACTAAAAATTACTTACTTGGTTATAACTTTCCAGGAACTACTAGCGAAAAGCTATGTGCCATACAAAATCTCCTGGCCTGAGTTGAACTCTTCTGGTCCTGTATTTCTTGACTTTGTGTTTTTTCCAAATCCTTCTAACGTTATTTCTTGCTAGGTCTATTGATATTTCGCATTGACTTCTTGGAATTATTTTCAATATCTCTTAAAACGACTGGTTCTTCCAACTCTTTATTACTATTTGATTCATATAATTTTGCCCTTTTCTTGACCACATCAAATAGGTTGAGTCGCAATCTTGCGAAAAGTTTTCTAAACGGTTGTCTTTTCTCTGGATACCTCTCGTGATACAAATTTCTTGCTGTTTCTGCATTTTCCTCGGTTTGTTTATAACAGAGTATCATATC
This sequence comes from Leptinotarsa decemlineata, assembly GCF_025532065.1. Lineage (NCBI taxonomy): Eukaryota > Metazoa > Arthropoda > Insecta > Coleoptera > Chrysomelidae > Leptinotarsa > Leptinotarsa decemlineata. The sequence goes on along the minus strand of NW_027412694.1, from coordinate 5,692,115 downwards.
CCATTTTTCAAAATTCTGAAACTTCATTGCAAATTTGTTTGAAAATTGAACAAAAACTACTAATCGAAGAGAGTCTTTACTGCTTAAATCAAAATTTGACAGCAATCAGTGAAGACTTGCATTATGTTTCATCGCCGCATTATCCACAGCCTACTTAATCAAAGTGTGCGTTTCGAAAAAACTTAAAAGCTCTTTATTTGAAAGATGACTCTAGCAAAATATCGAGTGTTCTACATTTTTGGAAAGGTGATTTCAAGCTCTATTGAAAAATGTAGGAATATACAGGGTGTCTCATTGAAAAAATAGTCTTTTTACACTATTGAATTCAACGTGAAAAAGTGCTTTCATGAAAAGTGTTTTCATATAAACAAACAATTTTTGACAGGAAAAAAGTTACAGTAACTTTTCGAGAATGCACATTTTCGAAAAACATACTGTAACTCAGAAACGATGCGGTTTCCGCCTTTGAGTTTGTCATAAAATTTGACCCTTAGACACAGACATCAGTTTCCATTTATCTAGATTGAAAACAGGAGTTTTCCTTTAAAAAGTGTCCGATTTGGCCAACCCTGTATGTGATCAAAGTCACATAATTCTTGTTGATCCATTATCGCTTGCTGAAATGAAATATACTTGATGAAATATATTCTTGTATACTATTAGGGCTTATTTTCCGCTAAGTTCAACAACCAATTATGTAGAAATCGATAATAATGCTTGTTTCCACCCTGGTTCTTTCTTGTTTTGTAATAGGTATGACATTTAAATTTGATCTTTTAGAAAATGGCTCATCTTATGTAAGAGGTATTTGAAATATTCATGCTACCTAAAAAGAATTTTTAACTTCTATAAAAGACGACGATAAAAAAATAATTGAACTGAATGGAAAAATATTTGCTAGCAACGCCGATACTGTGATAACAAGGGTATTCTCGGTAGAATTGTACGTAACACAGTAGTTAATTAGTTAGCTCATTACTGATTTTTTGAAACACTGAGGAATGTCCTCAGGTGCACTTTCCGATATTCCCGAGAGAGGACTGCTACCTATAAGTGAGTGTGTATGGTTTGCAGTTGCTATTTAGGAACCTTCTTGTTTAGGAATATTCCTTTGAGTAGTGCCCATTTTGTGTGGTTTGATTCACATCAATTTCACTGATTTATCCGAGATTTATGTTTAATGTGACTGATGCCGTTTATTAGTTAAAATTCTTGAAGCGATCCTGACTGTCGATAATTATGTTTGTAAAAAAGGAATGTATGAAAATGCAGATAAATTGAAAATAGACGAGAAGGATGGATATTCTTGTGTTGATCAGGGATCAATCATATGATTAATAAAGATGTTTAATCATTTGCCCTCAGATATAAGACAAGTAAATTTGACCAACAAAATGTTTAGAATAAGAGTAAAACATTTATGGCTGATAGACCCTATTATAATATGCAAGAGTTCTATAATGATAAATTTACGTGACAAAATGTGCATATTTGAATTGAGGTTATATAAGATATTTGTTTATATTCTTGTTTGGATATAACAAGTCTGCACACAACCATGTTGAGACAAAAATTCGATGTTGAACTATAGTGTATTTTCTATCTTTACTTTTTTGTAGGTGTTTTTATATTCAACAAATCATTTCTGGCTGATAGACCCTATTATAATTTGCAAGAGTTCTATAATGATAAATTTACGTGACAAAATGTGCATATTTGAATTGAGGTTATATAAGATATTTGTTTATATTCTTGTTTGGATATAACAAGTCTGCACACAACCATGTTGAGACAAAAATTCGATGTTGAACTATAGTGTATTTTCTATCTTTACTTTTTTGTAGGTGTTTTTATATTCAACAAATCATTTCTGGCTGATAGACCCTATTATAATTTGCAAGAGTTCCATAATGATAAATTTACGTGACAAAATGTGCATATTTGAATTGAGGTTATATAAGATATTTGTTTATATTCTTGTTTGGATATAATATATATATATATATATATATATATATATATATATATATATATATATATATTTATTTATTTGATCCATACAAACGTGTTAAGTTTCATTACATGGATTCCTATTATTAACAATATATACAATGTAAATTCAACTTAAAAAGAAATATATTTTTATTACGTACCTACTATAAGAACTGTTGGGGTACAGATGTAGGTAGATTTAATTTTCACGAAGATATATTCAGTATATTATTCAGTATTGTGTTACGGAATTTGGAATATGGTAAAGTCCAATCAATATCCGTTATTTCATTGAATTCATTAGCTAATATCAACATGGTTGCGAGAGGTGATCTAGTGCTAGATATTGACATAGAAATATTGAACATAATTGTATGTCGAGTACGGTGTGAAGGGACATGAAACGGAATCAAGTGTAGGATTTCGGGGGAATCAATTCGATTATTAATTATTTTTATATATGAATATCAGGGCTGACAAATTGCGTCTTTGTTCTAATGATAATATTTTGAATTCGCTCCTTAGCCGTGATGTTCGTATTAAATTGTAATCGGGCCATTTATGATATTTTTTAAAATGAGATATCGAAGAAATTTGTTTTGAACCTTTTCAATTTCTTTTAAAGTAGTTTTGTATTCTCCTGTCCAAATTATTGAAGCAAACTCCAGTTTTGGTCTAACTATAGTATAGTAGAGTAATTTAATTGTATTTATATTATTAAATTCACGCGTTTGTCTCATTAAATATCCCAACATACGATTTGCAGATTTTACTAATACCATTATATGCTTTGTGAAGGAAAAAGTACTATTATAAGTAATGCCTAAATCTTTCACCTCTTTTTTTTCACCCATATATATATATATATATATATATATATATATATATATATATATATATATATATATATATATATATATATGTTTATAAGTCTATTATATAAGTGTTGATAATATTTTTAAACAAGTCTGCACACAACCATGTTGAGACAAAAATTCGATGTTGAACTATAGTGTATTTTCTATCTTTACTTTTTTGTAGGTGTTTTTATATTCAACAAATCATTTCTGGCTGATAGACCCTATTATAATTTGCAAGAGTGAACATATATATATATATATATATACCGGGTGTCCCACATTTTATGTGACAGGCAATATCTGGTTTGTTGAAGGAGATACACAAAAATGTTTCATACAAAAGTTTTAGGAGTTCATGAGAGCTATATTTTGATATAATTTTTAAATATACAGGGTATTTGGTGTAGGTGCCACAGACCAAAATTCCATTTTTTAAAATAGAACGCCCTGTATATCATTACATATTCAGATGCTACGTTAAATTCTGATATCATTTCATGTTTGGTTTTTGAAATTTGGTTACGGCGTTGTTGAGTTATTGCACTTTTCCTTAAATATAAAGTTTCAAAAAAACTTATTTACTCGTACACGAATCCAGTCTATATCTTTTATTACTACTGAATACAAACCATTATTCTCACCTCTACGATACGATATCGATATCAGTTGAATACAATATTGAAATTCTTGAGAATGTGACTAACTTGAGGGTGAATTGCTTTATATTGCACAATTTCATCAAGTAGCTTATGCTTGTTGATGCCATAGTAACAAATGTTGTTGAATTGTATCTACTTGTCAGTTCGATTCAGTGATTCTTTGCAAAACAGTAACTGTGTTCTTTGTGCGAAAACTCCAGTATGCCTTTCGCGTTTAGTCCAAGTGATTGCATTGATATGTTATTAATTTTTGGGGAATGTCAGAAAAACTGCCGTCAAGCACAACGTCTATACCAAGAACTTTTTCCAGACAGACCCATTCCGTCACGAATGACTTTTTCGAGAGTTGTAGAAAAATTGCGAACTGGGTCATTTCCTTCTACTATAAAGCTTCGTCATCATACGAGATCTGTTAGAACTGAAGATTTAGAGGTCAATGTGTTGGCTTATATTATTATTCATCCACATGTTTCTATCCGTACTCTTGCAGAAGAAGTCGGTGTGAGTAAATCTAATGTACAGAGAATTCTGAAAGAAAATAAATACCACCCATTCAAAATTCAGTTGGTACAAGGTTTGAAACCCACGGACTTTGAACGACGACTTGAATTCATTGCATTCAGGTAATATTACATGAAAGTCCTAACATATTCAGTCAAATTTTGTGGAGCGATGAATCGCGATTCCACAATAATGAAGTTGTGAATCGACATAACAGTCACTATTGGTCTCAAGAAAATCCCCACTGGGTCCGCGAAAGTAATTTTCAAACTACTTGGGGTATTAATGTATGGTGTGGATTGTTCAATGGCCGCATGATAGGACCTAACTTTTTCAATGAAAATCTCAATGGATTGCGATATTTATATTTTCTAGAAAATGATTTGATCCAGTTGATGGAAGATATTCCCATAGCAGAACGACAAGGAATTTGGTGGCAACAAGATGGTGCTCCTCCTCACAATTCACAGGTTGTTACTGAATATCTGGATAGAACGTACCCAAATAGATGGATAGGTAATAAGGGTCCAATTCGGTGGCCGGCTCGTTCCCCAGATTTATCATCGCTTGATTTTTTCCTATGGGGTTATTTAAAAGATATTGTTTTCTCTACTCCCCCTTCGAATGTGGATGATCTGAAAATGAAAATTCGACTAGCGTGCAGTGATATTACGCCTGATATAAGAGCGACTTGTACGAGAGAAGTGATTCGACGTTTCGAAGCCTGTATATCTAATAGGCATCACTTTGAACAATTTTTATGACTTATTTCTAGGTACCTACCATTCTTATGAAATTATTTATCAAGTTATATTATTTACATTGTTATTAATTAAAGATTTGTTTTCGAATACACCTCTTTCAATTTCGCAATTGTTTCATATTCAAAATGATTCCTGACTGAATTTCACAACTACTCAAAATTGAAACCATTACTTCGAACACCCAAAATTTTGACTAATTTTCATGTGATCTGATGCAGAGAGAATAATTGTATGAGATATTTTTAAAAATAATAGTCATTCTCATGACTTTACATTTTAAGCATTAACTCAACAACGCCGTAACCGAATTTCAAAAACCAAACATGAAATGATATCAGAATTTAACGTAGCATCTGAATATGTAATGACATACAGGGCGTTCTATTTTAAAAAATGGAATTTTGGTCTGTAGCATCTACACCAAACACCCTGTATATTTAAAAATTATATCAACATATAGCTCTCATGAACTCCTAAAACTTTTGGATAAAACATTTTTGTGTATCTCCTTCAACAAACCAGATATTGCTTGTCACATAAAATGTGGGACACCCGGTATATATATATATGTATATATATATATATATATATATATATATATATATATATATATATATATATATATATATATATATATATATATATGTTCACGAGTCTATTATATAATATTTTCAAACAAGTCTGCATACAACCATATTGAGACAAAATTTCGATGTTGAACACTGGTGTATGTTCTAACTTTACTTTTTTGTAGGTGTTTTTATATTCATATTGTATATTTCTATACTTACATTTGTATGTATTTTTCACAAGCCTTGTCCACAAGATTTATTCTCAATGACGATAAAGTGTATTATTATTATAAAAATAAGTCTTTATAGATCATACATAATTCCCATCTCTTTGGCAAACTGGATATTTTGTCATCATTGAATTGGATGAGTATAAAACACCGAGAAAAAAATCAAAAACATTCATTGAAAAAACTCACCTGTATAAAGTACGAACTGTACGACTGTACTGTACGAATACCCAAAAAAAGGTGGATAAAGAACAAACATTTTTTTTTACTTTTGTTGACACGTAATTTTTAATTTCTTCGTTGTCTTTCAACAGACACCGTAGTTATATGATATGAAAATCTTTTAAAACGATGAATTTTGATTTTCAAAATGACATTGTTCATCAAATACAATGATGACTAGTTATTTATTAAGTATTAGATTTGCAGAATATCAAATTCCGCATACCTTCATATTACTTACCTTACTTACTATGAAATAAACTGCATTTTTATAAAATGGTCTCAAACTATCTATAACTTGTTTCTGTCATGCAGCTTGAAATATACAGGGTGTCAATTTGAAACCTTCTGAGCCCCTAGTTATCACCCGAAGACGATTGTGTATACTAACAATCGAAACATCCTGAAGTAACTTGTCTTGAAATCTTTTTTAATTTTTAATTTTCATTTATTGTCAATAGTTTTAAATTTTCATCTTGTATTAATAGTTCAATTTTTCAATTGTTGCTTGTATTTTTTTTTCATTGTAATTTCAGTTTGTTTTCAGCTAATCTTTTAATTTTTTATAGATTCTTTCAGGGATTTCATATCCATCTATATTATATTAGACAATGGAAGTCCGAACTGATAAAACGTGTTATATCAGGCGATCTCGTTGGCCAATTCATCTCTTCGGATATCTCTCGTTCAACCACTGTCGAATGTAACATATCCTCCTGCAAAAGTTAATTACGTTCTGCATCCATTTGAGTTTCTTTATCGTGAGTTATAAGGGGATCAATAGTATCTTCAAGCATTTCAAGGTATAGATTGGCAGTCAAGTTTTCTTTCAGAAATAATGAATCAATAATGGCATTTCCAAGAATACCAGCCCAAACATTAACTTTTTGTGGGTGTTCTGTATGCCCTTCCCGAAAATATGTGGGTTTTCGTCATTCCAATAGCGACAATTTTGAATATCAACATTGACCTTCAGAAAAAATGAAAACTTATTGCTGAAACAGATGTTTCACAAAACTCTATTCTTCTATCATGATCCTCCTCGTGAAGAATACTTTTCTTAGAGTCTCGCGTGACATTCCCATCTGTTCTGATACTGAGCGTAAGGAGTATGTGGGCTCTGCAGCAAATATTCCCAAAACTTCAATTTGAGCTGCTGCATTTGGTACTTTGGGGATTTTTTTTTTATTTGTCACTGAACCAGTTTCGTAAAACTCAGTCACTATGTCAAGCATATAGGGTGACTTACATTGCAAATTGGATGTCTTTCTTTGAAAAGACATGCCGGCCACGAGGGCTACAAATAGTCCTTGGAAGTGTCCCCTTTGACAATTGACCTGTTTTTTCGATTCCTCATGTTGTTTACTGGACGGAAGATATTGAGGGTGGGAAATTTTCAAATTGAAACCCTGTATGGGAATCAATTGAAAACACTTTCCCAACACCAGAACAAAACTTACGCTTACGCTACTAACTCTCGACGCGCGTTTCGCTAACCAAGTTAGCGTCCTCAGGAGATCATTATATCCCTGTATAGGATTTTTCATTGAGCGCTTCCTGAATTCAAAAAACAAAAACAAAGTTTGAGTGAGATATCATCGACATTTTTTATTCGTTTCAAAGTTCTTTTGATGACCGCTGTGGTATGTGGCTCATTCACATACACATGCAGCTTAGGAAAACCTCACGAAAAAAAGTCTAACGGGCTCAAATCGCACGATCTTGATAACCAGTTCACATCACCTCCAGGTGAGATAACTATGCCCTCCAATCGCTCGTGCAGAATATCCAATGTGGCATGAGCCTTGAGGCACGTAGCGCTGTCCTGTTGGAACTACATGTCGTTGGTGTTCAGATCATCCAATTCAGGCCAAAAGTCATCGACCTATAGTGTTCGTCGTAGACAGTGATGGTCTGACGCCGCTGCAACAGATTTCTGCAAAAAAGGCCATTAATGACATATTATTTTTAGGTCAAATGGGGACACTTCACAGGGATTCTGTGCAAATTAATACTTTGAGTCGCACATCTACTCCATATAGTAATGGGCAACTAAGCCTATTATGGCGCTACTAGATACATACACATCTACTGACTGAACCACGTGACAATTCTTTTCGAATTTTCAAGAAATGTAGTTTGATACATACCTATATAATAAATATTTTGTTTGATATTTAAAATAACCTTATTTACCTTCATGTAATCCTTCAGGCAGTTTATTATAGCTTGGCAAGTTTCCATTACAATTATCCCTATGGATTATGGTGATATAGCACTCATGAATTTTAACGTAGTGTTATTGACAAACGCTGACTTGGTGAGATAGCATCCTGCATCATAGTATCCCGTTTTTTAATTTTAGGTATAACTATTTTTAAAAGTTCATCAAAGACTGTACCAACTAGAGGCAGAAATTTTTGAAAATCACTTGGTTCACTACTTCTTAAATCATTTAATAAATGTTCATGAGTGTAGTTATTCCATTTTTTGAACCATTTCTTCATCCACCTGCGCTTAGTCTTATCGTTCCTTTTCGACGCCACAACTAATGCGATAACCACACAACTCGCTGTCTTTTTATCCCACATGTTGACTGCACAAGTGTCAATCGAGAACTAATTTATTTTTATTGTGCAATAATATTGCATCGTGTGGGTTGGCCTACTAATATTATTGTACAATGTATTGCGCAATATATTGACTCTAGGGGCCGCTTCAAGCGGCCTATAGACGTTCAATATTATTGCGCAATTTGGGTTGCATAATATTTAGACGGCGGCCCCTAGACTGTCAATGTCATTGTACAATATTTTGGTTTCTACAAAAGATTGTACCGTATGGAGGCGATATTGAAGGTTGTGCAATATGTTGCACAATTATGAGCACAGATAACAACAACATTGTGCAAACAACAGTCCCTACCGGAATTTTATGAAGTCGACATGTTAAGTTGTGAAGATTTGTGTTGCGTGATAACTGCCGTGGTCGCAAATCGTAAAAAAGATAAAAAGGGTCTCAGAAAAGTAGAAAATGGGACAAACAGTGGTTTATTGATAGGGAGATTACTATAATATTTTCTCTCCACATCCCACACAGCCGGAAGACCACGATACACGTCAATAAATTCAACAATGAATTGTTTTTTGGCTTTCTTGTCACTGATGTCACCAATTGAGAGGTCATTGCGCAATATTGCCAACATACAGCACAATATTATCCTGTTTGTACAATATATTTTCAAGATTTTGAAAATCACACAATATATTGCACAACCTATCAATATTGCCCCTAGACGAACAATTATATTGCACAAACCAAAATATTGCGCAATATAATATTGCACCTTTACGCCGGCCGCTTTACGTTGGCCGAACAGAACACCCATTTCGATAAACCAATATAAAATTTGCTGTTGATTTGTTGATTTGTTGTTGAATGCTGTATCCGTCCATGGTAATTTGCCAAAACATACAGAATAAATGACAACTAATTTGACAGATGTACCTTCAACAAGAATGTCGTTATCAATTGTCAATGTTTGGAAGTGCCTGTTGAAAGACCTTATAGTATTGAGGGGAGACCTAGACACCTCCGTTATATACGCACTTGCTGTGTTATACGCAGGTAACTTGATAGGTTTAAATGTTGAAAAAAAATCATGACTTTGATGTATTACGTTAGTTTTCATTCAATGGTTGATGATAGAAATCGTTGAAAAATTTATGAAATTCATTTTTGAAACTATTTTAGCTGATATATGATGGAATGATATTTAATGAAAATCCATAACTGAGGTATTCAAAAATTATTTTAGTAAAAATTTTACAGTGAAGTGTTTTTTGAATACGTTATTTTAGCTGAATTGCATCAAATATTATTTTCATACTTGCAAGTTTTCAAAATTTTCTTTTTTTCTTATCGGTGTAGTTTCAAGAGGGCCATCATGTGTTTATATGAATTTCATGATAATGTACAAACTAAACGATTAATTGTGCTATTATACATTAATTAATCCGAAGTCTCATGAAAACGGTTAGGATTTCACGGACGCCGAAATACAGTCCCGATTATAATTGTTAATAATTTTTCACGGTTTTTGATGTATGTTCTTTTACGACAAATCAACCTTGAATATATCCTAGAGTTTGATGAATAATGAAGAATAATGAAATAAAACTTTTGGAATCGTCAGAGAAAATAATAATGATGATAATGGTAATGTTTCTCTAACTATCGTGGCATTATCACGAGCTAGTTCATGGAAATTGCTACTTGGTTGGAAAAATGAGTCGACCGTGTTTTTTACAGTTTCATTATGTAAACAAAATAGTTCAAGCTCCACGTGAAATGTTGCAGTAATATTTATTTGATGTTATGATTATTACTATGAATTAGCTTGTCTTGGGGTGCCCCCATACGACAAATCAAACCACTAATTTCTTTGGAAATTCCTCCATTTCATTGAATGTATATCGACTGTGAAATCAAATTATTTTGAAGTCTACAGGGTAGCTAAAAAGTATGACATATCGAATATTTTTATAGTGGGACACCTTGTATTCAGTTACACTTTTGAATAGGCCAGGAAATAATAATATGATTTCATATAAGGTACTATGTACCTAACTATAACGGTTCTTTAGTTATCGATTTTTTTGTGAAAAAGGTACAGCTGGAAACTAAATAACATCGTAATGTATAGAAATCATCCCTTCGAACTCTGACTAAGCATAAAAGAGATTACAGGCTATTGGTCAGAATTCGAAGGGATGATTTCTATACATTTCAATGTTATTCAGTTTCCAATGGTACCTAGGATTTTTATAAAAAAATCAATAACTCGAAAACGGTTATAATTAAGTACCTACATAATATCTCATATGAAATGTAACGAAAGACAGGGTGTACCATTGAAAAAAAATACAACTTTGATATGTCACACTATTTTGACCTACCCTGAAGACTCCAAAATAATTTTTTTTGCAGCCTTAATCAATATAAATATAACGAAATGGAGGAATTTCAGAAAAAGATATGGTTTGGTTTACAGGAATTGTGTCGTATGGGATGTCCCTGTATAATATAATTATCAAATGGTTTCAATTTTATTGCATTTATTCGAAATGTAACATTATAATACAGACATCTAGAACTACATTTCCACTTTCAGTTAAGTATTTTTAGTTTCAATATAGTGACTGCTCACAGTGCTCACTGACAAAAATATTATTTTTATGAATTGGGAACTTCAAAGGAGTCTATCTGTTACTGCAATACCTCATCAAAATGTAGTCAAGAAAATTCAATCAATAGTTACCATTTTGAGAATGAAATTGACATTCCAAAAATGTTTCAGAAGGCAGAATGATCTAAAATATGTATTGACAAAATGAAAACCTGTAACAAGTAAAAAAAAATTAAAAAATATTTGAATTATATGTGGAATATACACTACTGATTCTAGATAATGAAATGACAGGAAAGTTTCCATACAATAATTATAAAAAACCGGAATGTAGAAAAATTTAAATTTATTGAATGTATTTCAACAACTGAAGGTTATAAATTTTTATTTCTACCATAATTACTGAACTCAGTAGGATAAGAAGTGCTTTTAGATCTCACAAAATGGTACGATTTATTAAAGAGAGCAATTGTTTCACCAGTAGAGGTGAAAATATCCTGTAATAATTATCTACCAGAAGCATTATTAGTAATAAAGTCGATAATATTGCAGAAAACCGATGGTTGCACGATGACACTACTTTTTTAAATCAAATAAAACTTCAATTAGTTTTTTGTAACGACAAATGCATACTGCCTGTTTTGATGATAGTGTACCTAACATAAACAGTTATTCAGACAACAACTGATAAAAATTAAGTGCTACATATGTATTATTTTGGTTTCAAATCGAATTATGAATTATAAAACACAAGACCTGAAATTAACGTGAGAAATTACACCGACGGTCTTGAACCAGTTTTTATAGTTTGGTTCTCAAAAGGAACAGCAAATTAGAAGTGTGTCTTCTAAGTGGGTGTTCGTTAATCTCGAACGATATTTGTTTTTCAGAAAATTCATCTTTGCGAAATATGTTTCATACACGTTTGTCAAGCCAAACATAGTGGCCAACGAACATTGTTGTATTGCAGTTAGTCAGAATACGTTGAATCACAATCAGAAAGTAACTCCCTGAAATGTCGGTGCTGAAGAGCAGAATGAGACCTCATAAAACTAATCAACTTGACCAAGCTGTCCATTACGTCTTTCAGTGTAGCACTAAGCATTCCACAAAGGGATGCCTGGTGAATTGTGCACCGATACGGTATTATACCCAAGTTTGTATCCCTGATTCTCTTTACTACAACTTTTTCTTTGCCAATTATTGCTGGGACCCCGTCAGTTGAAAGCGACACCATTTTATCATAACTAATGTTAGATTTAGTAATGAACTCATCAATGACCTCGAATAAATTTTCTCCTTGAGTGTTACCCTTCAACTGCAAAATTGCTAGTAACTCTTCTCTAAAAATCTGACACTCAGTATCAAGAAATCTTACGAAAATATACATTTGTTCATCATCAACAATGTCACACGATTCGTCAGGTACTATGGCGTAGCAAGATGCCTTTTGCCTTTTGCAAAAGTTCAAGAAGGGTGTTTTAATATCAGCAGCTAAAATTTCCGTTTTTCGTATATTACTTCTCGCTGATAATGGAATACTTTGAAATGCATCGACATATTTTTTTCCTTCAAAAAGTACCGTGACCACTTCCAACATACATTCCTTCACCATCTCAGAATCTGAAAATTGTTTTTGGTATTTATTAAGCGTCCAGTACACATGTAACGCTGCTTCTGTGAATTTTTCTTGCTCGCTCATGCAACAAACTAGTAATTTCGTGCTTTTCTTGTAAGAACTGAGATATGCATAGTTTTTCTTTACGAGCCTCACTGCCAAGAGGAAAGTTTTTGTGAAATTGCTAATGAGTGGTTTCGTATTGTTGCTTCAAATCACCACTCTTAACTATAACGAAAGTTTTATAAAGTTTAATATAAGGCACACTGGAATAGCTTGAGGCCTATCAGGTAGCGTAAAACAATATTGTTCAGTCCATTTTGCCAGAAACCTCCTATTTTCACTGTCCACTTTACGCTTCTTAAGACCCATATTAGCATAGGTTCGAAAATATTATGAAAACGCGAAAAATCACAAAACAAATGAATGAGTCTGCTTTCTCCCGCTCACACGGTCCGAGGTTCGATCTCTCGCAGTCCGCAAACTGACTACGGTCCGCAAAAGGACCACGGTCTGCCTGTTGCCGACTGTTGATCTAGTCTAGAGCAATTGATGTTTCCCTCAAAAAACTATACATATTTTACCTGACGAGGAGACAACAGAAATTGCTGATGAATAATGACATCTTGAACGATGAACATGAATTTTCGCAGGAATCGGAGGTAGGGCCGTTTTTTTTCTGATTTACATTGACACTCTGCGCGACGCGACGCTCACATTTTAGAAAAAACGTTCATGTTCACCACATTATTTCAATACGATTCTGAATAAATGCATCATAACCATGAAATAAAACAAGATTTGAAGTAACTGGGATTACTGTCATAAAATTTTGAGGTACCTGTATAACTGTAAATTCAGGAAAAAACAAACTATATGCACTTTTGTCTCTCTTCAATGAGTTTAAAATATCGTTCCTTCCATTGTAGTAATGAGAATCAGTAGTTGTTTACAGCTGATTCTCGGCCTCCCCCCACCACTATGACGTATTAATTGCTTTTTTTATTGGTTGTTGTTTGGTGAAGTTTTTTTGTTGTGCAGTGAAGTCAAGGCGTTGTGACCTTGAAGTGTCTGGTGCATGGATCGTTCAGATTTTTTTTTCATATGAGATTTTGTGTGTTTATGTGTGTGTGTGTGTGTGTGTGTGTGTAGGAGAATGCACGGTACAGGGTTTCATCATGTGCTTGTTTGTCTATGTACAAACATACGTCTGCATACTTCGAAGATCCTCCAAGTAATAAATGCTCCATCGGTGTTAGGGCACCAAGTTAGTAGTGGAGTGACGTCACAGCAATAACCGTTCAACGGCTAGAGAGCGACATGTTCACTCCACGACGTGTGGCAGAGTAATGCGTATTCATCGGTCTGCCCTCACCTCTCCTGAAGCGATGAAGGTTCGCTCTAGCCCCGCTATCGATGGTGACACAACGGCAGCCGAGGACTGTTTGCCTAGCGTCTACCCTCTCCGAGACCGCAACGACCACTGCTTGCTCGTATATCGACATCTGTTATCGCATTCAGTTGGGAGGTAATCTTGGCGCATGTAGTTGAGAAGTGGGGTTGGCTATGACGTCTTGACGGGTCCTATCAGAGTGTATTTAAGAAGCGTACGAGTGTTGGCTATGTCAGTTTACATCAAGTGAGTTAGTGAGAACTATTATATAAAATGTATTCCTGTGACTGTGGTAAATCTTTCACTCGTAGTGATAATCTTCGTCGGCATCAGCTCCAGAGTTGCCAAGGAGGGCCTGCAGTGAAACGGGTGAGAGTGGATAATGCAACACCTATGTATACGTGCAATTGTTGTAATGTGACAATTCCTATGAGCCAAGTGAATTCTCACCGAAGAACCATGAGTCATAAAAATAATGCATGTGTTCAATTGTCTGACGGTGTTCAAATTATAACGAATGCATTCAATTGCCGCATTGCTACATACAGGGTGGAGAGTTCGATTGTAACCAGTGACTACATTTCATTTTTCAATAAGATTAGGCAGAAGGTCATTGAATTACTGGAATCAGCCATCAGGATCCATAAAAGCATCAAGGTGAATATGGAAGTTTTTGGGAATTATATTCTTCAGACTGATGATTCGAGGGACACGAAGTCATTTAATTCCCAAAATAAAATAGTGGACCAATCTTCAGATTTGAATGCTGTTTTTGATGGATTCCGTGATGTAATTGTGGCACAAACGACTGAGTTCCAGGATCGTGACTCAGGTATTTATTTTTTAAAAATTTCAATAAGATTGAATAGTAATATTTTTTTTTTTTTATAATTCAGGTTGGACTTGTGAAAAAATATTGTTTCTCGAGGTCAACATTAATAAATACAGTCCACTGGAAGGACGTTCATATGTGAAGCTGCCTCAATGTATTCAATGGAAGAAAGCTGTTGTGAATGTTCGTAATGAAGATCAATATTGTTTTGCTTGGGCTATAACATCAGCATTATATCCTGCAGATAGTCGAGTGTCCGAACTTACGTCATATCCACATTTTTCCACTGTTTTAGATGTCACAGGTATGGATTTTCCGGTTAAAGTTAATAATAAGAGTATCGAAATATTCGAAGATAGGAATGATATTTCAATTAATGTTTACGGTTTAGAGAGTACATTTGAGAAGGGTAAAATGAAGTATGAAGTGATTGGTCCATTGCGATACTCACAGAGAAGACTCCGGAGACATGTCAATTTGTTGTTTATAACTGATGACTCCGGTAATGGTCACTATTGTTGGATCAAAGATCTTTCAAGATTAGTTTCTAATCAACTATCAGCTCATAGACAGAAAAAATATTTTTGTGACGGATGTTTGATATATTTTTCTGATGAGAGATTGCTTTTACGTCATAATATGTATGATTGTAATCACATTAGTACCACAACACCAACTACTAATTTAAAGATCAATAAATATGGTAGAATGGTTGCGGAAAATAAACTAATGTTTGAAAACTTTGAGAGGCAAATGAGGGTGCCATTTGTAGTGTATGCTGATTTTGAATCAGTGCTTAAACCGATTCATGTGAATGAGCCAAATCCTGGAAGTTCATACACGATTAAAACATTCAAACATGCCCCATATTCATTTGCTTATTTGATAAAGTGTTCATATAATGATGATTTGACAAAATTTGTTACATATAGGGGTGTAGATGCAGCTCAGAAATTTGTGAGTAGCATTGAAGATGATTTGAAAGAGATACATGAAAATCATCTCAGAAACCCTAAACCAATGGATACACAAACTGTCGAAGAAGAAGAACAGTTTGTTGCAGCCAGAACTTGTGGTATATGTAATAAAGCATTTACTGATGGTGACGTCAAAGTAAGAGATCATTGTCATGTCACAGGAAAGAAAAGATCACATGCCGCTCACTCGAAATGTAATTTAAATTTCAAAATACCAAACTTCATACCTATCATTTTTCATAATTTAAGTGGTTATGATTGTCATTTATTCATAAAAGAATTGTATAGGAATAAAGAGAAAGTTGATGTTATCCCGCAAACTAAAGAGAAATATATATCTTTCACGAAGCATCTCTTTACACACAGCTATACCGATAAAGATGGTGTGGTTAGGAAGAATTATCTCAAAATGAGATTTATCGATAGTTATAAATTTATGACTAATTCGTTGGAGAAGTTGGGTGCAAACTTGACCTCCGATCAATGTTTGGAGATGCACAAACATTTCCCACAAATTGAGAAATTCAATTTGATGAGACAGAAAGGTGTATTTCCATATAGTTTTGTTGATGACATTGACAAATTGAATTATCCATTACTTCCGACAAAAAATCAGTTTTATGACACACTCAATTGTGAACATATATCGGAAACTGATTATGATAGGGCTAGAAAAGTTTGGAATTTATTCGAGTGTCAGAATTTGGGGGAATACTCTGATTTGTATTTGAAGTCGGATGTATTGCTACTATGTGATATTTTTGAAAACTTCCGCACCACAAGTTTAGAGATATATAACTTAGATCCGGCACAATATTACACTGCACCTGGATTATCATGGGATGCCATGTTGAAGTTCACTAATGTTGAATTGGAATTACTAACTGACATTGATATGATTCACTTTTTTCAAAAAGGTATACGAGGTGGAATTAGTCAATGTAGCGAGAGGAAACATATAGCAAATAATAGATTTTTACCCAATTATAATCCCAACGAACCTTCCACATTCATTACATATTTAGATGCAACAAATCTATACGGTCACAGTATGTCACAACCTCTACCAACAAGTGAATTTACATGGTTGACACCAAATGAAATTCTTAATCTCGATGTGATGGATGTGAGTACTGATAGTCCGTATGGGTATGTATTTGAAGTGGACATTCATTATCCACAAGAGTTGCATGATAAACATTCTGACCTTCCATTTTTAGTCGAAAAAATAATACCACCTCGTACACAATCGAAAATTCCCAAATTAATTCCAAATTTGAATGATAAAAGAAAATATATTGTTCATTATAGGAATCTACAGCAAGCTGTCAAAAATGGATTGATTGTAATGAATACACATAGAGTATTGAAATTCAAACAATCATGCTGGATGAAACCCTATATAGATCTTAATACTGAAATGCGTAATAGGTCTAACAACAAATCTGTTAAAGATTTCTATAAACTAATGAATAATGCGGTGTATGGAAAGACAATGGAGAATGTAGATAATCGAATTGATGTTAGACTCGTTACACATTGGGAAAATATAAAGAAAAATATAGGTGCCAGCACTCTCATAGCCAAACCAAATTTCAAAAATTGTTCAATTTTCACTGATAATTTCGTTGCCATTCAATTGGGTAGAGTGAAGGTTCATTACGATAAACCATTATATTTGGGATTTTCCATATTAGAATTATCTAAAACAGTCATGTATGACTTTTTCTATGGATGCATCAAACAACACTTTGATGAAAATGTCTCTTTACTTTACACAGATACCGACTCGCTCATTCTTAAAGTAAACACAGAAAATTTTATGAATTCATAAAAACTAACATAAGTAGATTTGATACATCCAATTACAGTATAGTTAACCAATTCAATATTCCAGTAACAAGTTCAGTCTTGGTAACTTCAAAGATGAATTTCCAAATGATCCAATCATGAGTTTTTATGGTACAGGTGCTAAAGCATATTATGTGAAATCTGTTGATGGTGAATTTAAGAAAGCCAAAGGGGTTAAACGATCTGTAATAAAGAATGAATTGACATGCGAAGATTATCAAAAAATCGTCGAACAAGGTGGTATGATATTCAGAAAGATGAATTCATTTAGAAGCGTGTTACATGATATGTATACTGAATTAAAAAATAAAGTTGCATTATCATATCACGATGATAAACGATTTATCATTCCGAATACTACCCACACTCTTCCTTGGGGTCATAATGATATTGAATTTTATGAAAACGATCCAAATGAGAACATTCGTTGGATAAGTAATATTATTCAACAATCACAATCTCAGGAGACTCCATTGGATCAATTGATTAATTTATTATCTGCCGAGATCAATGATTGAAATATCATTCAATATCTTCAAAACCGGAAAATTCAATATTGATATTTATGTAGCCATTTATAATTAATAATATATGATAGAAGTAATGTGATATTAATGTATTATGTATGTATGTATATGTATTACTGTAATGAATATAAAATGATTAAAATTTTATTTGTATTATTTCTATTTCCCTAATCAATTACTGCAATATATAGTATAATGTAAATGACAGAAATATCAGTTTGAAGAGAATCATCGTAGAGTGCACAATGTCTAAAACAATCGATAAGTTTGGTAGAAAAAGAAAATGGGGTGGTAATGTCATTCGAGGTCCTCCTGGGAATGGTTTAAATTAACAAAAGATGGTCATTATGACATGCAAAGGAAAATATTGAAAAATACAAGTGAACCAATTGACAAGAGTGATTGTGTAACTGTATCATATCTTGAGGGGGAAATTAATGGAGCAAAGGAAGTTATACTTCTAGCCCTACAAGCTGCAATACAATCCACAATAGGCAATATTGCTCGGGACGCCCGGCAAGCATTTAACGATAAAATTGCAGAGGCTCGGATAACTTTCACTCGTAAATTTGACAAACTTACAAGTGATGTAGACATAAAAATGTCTGACATAACAGCGTCTACAAATAAAAAATTTGATGCTATGTCAAACATAACAGGGACTACAATGAAAAAGTATGATGTACTGGAACAGAGAGTTGAAGTATTGGAGAAAAACCATAAAGAAGTTTTGGAGAGAAACTATAAAGTCAGGCCATCATCATCAGGTGGACTGGGATATCCAGGACTGAACATTAATCCAAATCATAGAATAATACAACCAAAACCAAAACCAACTGATGATGTATTAATGGAACCAACATGGTGAATGTATTCCCTCGTTAGGTTAGGTTAATAGCTACGTTAGGTTAGCTGCATACTTACGTTAGGTTAGGTGTTAGGTTAGTATTCCCTCGTTAGGTTAGGTTAATAGTTACTGTAGGTTAGGTTAGGTAGGTTAGGTTAGGTTAGGTTAGGTGTTCGGTTGCATAGCGGTAGGTTAGCGTACTAGGTTAGGTTACGTTAATACATACGATAGTTAGGTGTTCGGTTGCATAGCGGTAGGTTAGCGTACTAGGTTAGGTTACGTTAATACATACGATAGGTTAGTGTTCGGTTGCATAGCGGTAGGTTAGCGTACTAGGTTAGGTTACGTTAATACGTTAATACGTTAGGTTAGGTGTTCGGTTGCATATTATGTTACGAACGCGCGCGCGAAGAGGGCGTAGATGTCTCTCCAGATGTCCCGCCTACCTGGGGCCGGAGGCCCCACCCACCTGGGCGGAGCCCAGGCAGTGGGCGGGGCCCGTTAGGGCCACGCCCCCCCCCCCCCCCCCCCGTCGCCACCAACTTTTCGGATACCCCGCCCCTTTCCAAAGCCCCGCCCCCTTTCCGAAGCCCCGCCCCTCCCCTCCCCGAAGCCCCGCCCCCCGACTCCCAACATTTGCGCATGTACACCCCTACCCTCATCGCGCATGTGCGCTCCCACCATTTTCCCACCGCTCACGCATCGAAGTCGATACCCTCCGGAGAGCACTCCACAACATTCAGTTCGAGAAGTCATCTCATCGAGAGCAGTCCACTCCACAACAAGGCAGTACGTTCCAACGACCAACTTGATATTTGAGTAAGTAAATTAGGAATGTTATTTTTTATATCAACTAACTTTGTATTATTTTCTTCTTTTTCAGAATGGCAACCAATACACAGGAGGTGAATAATGCTGTGGCGTCTATTCTGCCGGTGTCCGCTGACCAGGAGGAGGCAGCATCTTCGAGAGCGGTGACGGTTGACCAGCCAACCACTTCGCGTTCGCGAGTTAGGTGCAGATCTTCTAGCCCTGACTTATTCGAGGAGGAGGAGGAAGTCAGGGCTGTGAAGAAGGTTTGCCAACGACCTGCAGCAAAGGTTGGTCCTATTTCAAAGTACCGAGCTACTTGCAATAGGACTAATCCTTATGCAGGTAGTTTTTCGACCTCTCGTAAGAGGGCCTCCACACCAGCAGCAGCACCAGCAGCAGTGGAAATTCCGAGGAGTCCTTCTCCGGAGTTGGTGATATTGTCGCCGTTGGTGACGCGACTACCACCGCTGCCAGCGACACCGGCGGATCCTGAGGTGTTGGTGCCACAGCCTATCGGAGAGGTTAGTGAAAAGATGAGTGTTTTTCTGCAGAGATGCAAGAAAGCAGAACGAGCTGCCCGATCTAGCGAGGCCGCGTTGGTTACCATGAAGCGACAAATGGCTGAAATGGATAACCGACGGAGGGAAATCCAAAAGGAAATGGCCGAAATAGATCGGAATTATGCATCTCTGCAGGAAAGGTGTAAAGCAGAGACCTCTTCGATAAAGCTGTACAAAAAAATAGTGACAGTTATGGACACTCTTTTTGTAGATGAAGTGTAAATGTAAGATTAGTTTTAGGTTAGTTAGGAGTATTTAATTATGGTAGTTTTAAGTTTATATTTGTTAAGTTTATATTGAATAAAGGAAAAGGAAGTGAAATAAAGGGTGTACACTGTTTTTTGGTTTGGTACACATTGAACAATGCGATGGTTGGAGCATTTTTCTTCACTTCCTCTTATTATTATTATTATTTTTTTTATTTCAATTCCAAGTTCTTCTAGACAAATACCTCACATCAATTTTTGTGTTCTCTAATCACTTGTAAATAATTTCATGTGAAGAAAATTTAAAAATAAAAAATAGACATGTTTCATAGTGAAATCGACAAGTATATTTCATTTGTATTTTATCCATTCAAGTATCTCTTTCATTGAATATGTCTTATGTCACTTTGCAATTTACCCTACTCATTGAATATGTCTTATGTCACACTACAATTTACCCCTACTCAATGTTCCACTCCTCTCCCACTCCCTCTCGAAAGTATAAAAGTAGAAATCATCTGATGAAACATTCAGTTGATCAGCTAGCATCGAGATGGAACCCGATTCAACCTCCGAACCCTATAGCTGCCCGGATCAGGGGTACAACTTCAATTACTGGGATAACAGCCAGGTACAGGTTGTCTCTTCCACACGGAACCCCACAGTCCGCCATACGAATACCGGGATCACGACATCAGGATGCAAGTTCAGCATGTCACTGGCAGTGACGAAGGACACTTGGATGACTCGGAATATCCAGATCCTGACGGATGGTGGGACCCTGCTTATGATGACATTGTCCCAATGAGTAGCGACGACGACGATGATGACGACGACGACTCTGGTGATGATGCTGATGACGAGCTTGACGTTAGACGTCCTCCACCATCCCCTATCCTCATCGAGGATAGTCCTCCGCCATCCCCAATCCTAATCGATGATGATGTCCTCAATTCCGATGATGACATATAATCATCTACTCGTCCATCATTTCCTTTCCTTTCCTTCCACGGAGTACACACTTTTTGGTTGGTGTACACGAGGCACTGCGAGGCTGGGGCAGTGTCTTCCTCCCTTCCTCTCCCTCTTATTAGTTTTTTTTCCATAATAATCACTAGAATTTCTCCTAATAATCGCTCAGAGTTTCATTCTTGATGTTTTCGAATCTCAAACACTGTTCTACATTTCACCCCCTCCATTTCATTTCTTCCAATATAAATATAGCAACAATCCCAGTTCTATATCATTCTTCCACAATGTCGAGTACAGGACCCATCCAAGTACATGAAATAGATTCAACGTCTGATCATTTGAGTACAACCTTCGCTCAATTTCTGCAGCGAATCTATGATCTTCCTGATGATTTCGCAGAACGAGTGGAACAAGGTATTCAGGACGACATAGATGCTGTTGACGATAATAATGCGGATGATGTGATTAGTATATCATCTGATTCAGCTGATTATGACGACGACGACATCATGAGTATATCATCTGATTCAGATGACTACTATGAGGATGATATCATTAGTATATCATCTGATTCAGATGACGATACCATAATTATTGTTTCTGATGATGAGGAGCGTTAGTCCATATCATTGCATGGATTAATAAAAAAATAACAGCCCTTTTCAGGGCTACAATTAAAGACTGAAACAATAAAAAAAATGCTCTTTTCAGAGCTACCATTATACTTTCAAACAGAAACAGATTCATACCATTGTTAACATTATGTTAACATTATAATCTCAAACGAAATATATGTATGTGAAAGTATTCATCATTATATGCATATGAATGATTGACAAATGCCAACTTCAACTTTCATTTAAAGTAGTACTCATCATATGCATAGATATTCAATGACTATCAAATTCCAAATTTCGACTTTTCAGTCAAAGTAGTAATTTATTTGTCATATAATGTATAGATATTCAAAGACTAACAAATTTCCAACTTAGACTTTTATTAGTCAAAGTATTCATTTGTCACATAATCTATGAATACTAATACAACTAACTACTGTTTGTGTGAATAATGTAGCCCTGAAAAGGGCTGTTGTTTTTTTTTTGACCAGTAGGTCCACGGTTATTGTGCCCACAGGTTGGACATTATTACATATAATACATGTAGATACTCGGGTGAAGTTTGTTAGTGGCCTCTCGCAAGCTTCACACCAATTCTGTCCCATTTCCATAATTGAGACAGTGTTGTGGGTGTTGACATGGGCATACCACCCTCCATTATTGTTTCTATGCGAATAAAACCGAAAGCAGCACCAACATAGTTTTTTGTTCTCTCCATCTATTGTGCTGATCAATACGTATGCATCCAATGCACAATACAAATCCAAGGGATCTTCCAGTGTCTCACTGACATTGAGTGTTCGCATACCGATCCTCATAGCACCATCACCTTCAGTTGTGTCAGCTTCTATCCCTTCATCATCTCCTTCTTCATCCATGACCCTCTCAAACTCCATCACGTCATCATCTTCGTCGCTTTGGTTGGCCTCGTTTTCAACTTCGTCTATCTCATCTTCATCGACTCCAACATCTTCTGCTTCAACTATTACTTCCTCTAGCGGAACATTGACATCCTCATCATCTGATTCGTCTATCCAATTGTTTTCATCAACAGCAGCTATTCTATTTAATGCAGCATTTATTTTTGCAGAATTCATCTTGTTGTTGTTTGCTCACAGTTGTAGAGAGTGAATGAATGAACTCTAGGTTTGCAAGTCAACTTATATAGGAGGTGATGCGACTCCCACTTGACTCGTTTAGAGTGGAATAGTAGGAGAAGTTATCCCACTATACTTCCACATGATGTTGATTTGTATAAATAGAGATCGTAGGTATAGGAGAGAGCATTCAGAGTTTCTGTAAGTCATCTCTTAATATTTCTAATCGAATTAGTAAAAATGCCGTTTCCAAAAGAGTGGAATGAAAAACCAAAAGTGTGTGTCTACCCAATGATGATTGCAGGGGCTATTGTGTGCTACTTTTGTCAAATAAGTAGACCTAAGGATTCAATCAATCCATGTACTGGTATGTGTAGTTGATTGCGTGTTGCGGATTCAACTATCGCCTCCTTCTCATCCACCGAAGCGAACAAAATCGGATTATCGTCAACAACAGTTACAGTGTCTGAAGTGTTCCGAACCTATAATATTTAACAATATAGGTATCTGTAGAAATATTTGTGGTACCTGTGCTGCCGTTCCAACTCCACTGCAACGTTGTTTGCGTTGTGATACATATTCCATGAATTGTTGGAATCATGTATGCAATGCATGTAGAAGTACTTGGATCTGTGTGAGAAGGTTGGTCAACTCTACCCCAATAGGAGAATCCATTTTTTTCAATGTTGGTGTTTGACGCACGAGCAACAACTATTGAGGAATAGAGTCAAAGAACGTTCCACATCCACAGAGACATATTAACATTTTTCATTTTTTATTATCGTTATTGTCCTCTATTATTAATAAATATATATATTTTGAATTTATTGTATTATTTTCTAACATTTAAAAATACATGCATGCAACACAAAGTTTTCCTCTTAAATGACAAAGATTGTTACATGCGTGAATAGTTTAGTGAGAGAGCGCATGTGCCAGTTGATGAAAGAGCGCATGCGCTAGTTTATTTTTCTTCTATAAATGGTGAGGTCTCAGTAACATCATCACCTTTCCTATCCACATTCTATTGCTATCACATATCATTCCTCAGACCTTAATAATCATGAGCTCTATGCCGCTATTGATTGCTGAAGATGGTTCACCACTTGTTGATATCGATCAGACTGATTTTGAAAATATTCCAGTATTACATTTATCGAGTCAAGATTCGATAAATGATTTTGATATTAACGACTTCGTTAACTTTGCAGATGTGCCAGAACCAAATGAGCAAATTATTATTGAAAATCCGATCGTTTCGCAATTATCATCACTCAAACACTCTTCATCTACCCTTCCTCTTGGTGTTGATAAGAAATCTAGAACAATCAAGAGGAAGGTTACTAAGGCATCTTCATCGATTGTCACTGACTTTAAAGAAAAGAAAGAATCCAAAAGTGTTGTGCGACAGAAAAAACCCGCAACGAAAAGTGACAGATCGAAGAGGAAGCCAAAAGGTACTCCTAAAGAAATGAAGAGTGATTTGAAAGCTGAACCGCTATCTTCTTTCAGCCCCCTCCATCGGTTTGGGGAAATGAAAAGGAAAGCAAAATGCCGTCTTGTAAAGGCACAGATGACTATTGCTGAACTTGAAAAGAGTGAGCGAGCTATTAATGCTAATAATGAAACTCTTGAAGCATTAGATGCCAAGATTGCATTAGCGAAGGTTGAATTGGCTAGAATGTCTAAAGATGCTGATGAACTCCGTTCAAAATTGGTAAAGATAAGCAATTCCATCAACGTTCGAGAATGCAAGCTCAGGCTGAGCTTGAGGAGTCGACTAAGCTTTATGAGACAGCATTATCAGTGAGAGATAATTGGCAAAAAGAGTTGGATACTGCATTTCAAAGTGACGGCGATTAGTTTTGGGAATGATAATGTGTTTTCAATATCGTGAGTTGAAAAATATAAGCGGGAATGGAGTATACAATTAATTTGGTTTGGTATAACACAGAACATTGCGAATGGCTGGGGCAATGTTTAACCGCTGCAATATTTTTCAGTTCACATACTTATAATTGAAATGAAAACAATAATGAACTTTAATATTACTTTATTCATAAAAGTCACTATTATATACATTTAAACCATATTTGATTCATCAATCCAAGAATTTTGTTCGCTAGGAAGGCCTAACCACTTTACATATACTTTATTTTTCTTCTCTTCAACACCTTCTCAATCAGATATACGTCAGGATTCTCGGTTCGTAATAACTCTTCTTCGTAAAAACATCCTCTAATCGGCTGTTCATTCATATCTTCAAGATTATAAGTCGTTGGGATGGTTTTATTTAATTTTAACAATCTTGAATAGCTCCGTGGTAAAATTCGCAGTGTAAGACTTTTCAAAAATATGTTTGTATTTACTTATACGTACAATATCATTTAATTGGAATTTGGGTTTACTTTGTCTTCCTCCAATTCCATTGATACCCTTGAATTTTAATTTTGTTGTTGAATCAATCAACATTGATGGGTGCCATACCTATTGTACGATGAACTTTATTATTATATCTACTAGTTATAATTGGAAGAATATCAAGCCATTTGTGGTGACCTCTCATCGAAAATTCCTTGTAGAGCCATGCCTTTATTGTACGAATCACTCTTTCTGCTATAGCTGCCTTCTTTGTGCTAAATGTTGAATAATGATTGATATTATATTCTCGCATGAGAGATGAGAAGCTTTTATTGAAAAATTCTTTCCCTTGATCGCTTTGTATGTGTTTGGGGGAGTATTTGGCTTCTTTCAGTACATGTTTCATTGCATTAGTTACTGTACTAACTACCTGTTTTATCTTTAACTGCTACAGTCCACAGATATTTGGAGTAACAATCTATCACTACAAGTATATATCGGTATCCTTCATTACTTTTTGCATAAGGTTGCAGTTCAGCTAAATCTATTTGCCATAGATCTGCAAAACCTTTGATGGTGGTTATTCTTCTACGAAAATTACGTCTTGCAGGTTTATGTAATTCATTAACAACTTGTCGTTTGACATCACTTATTTCATTAGTCATTCTATTTCAATATGATTAAAGAGAAAAGGTGATAATGTTACTGCATTGAATGATGATGTGACAGTGATCATTACATGTGAATATGTTAATATATTATACCTTCTTCACGTAATTCTTCAATTATTGAAATTATTTCATTATCATGTCCGGTATCCGGCTGACTTTGAAGCTACCAATAGTCGTAGGCGAGCAACTAACTCTTTCGGTGAATTCCAGTACACATAATTCACAGGTTTAGAATTATATATTTTCTCCATTTTCACTCGTTTGAGTGCTCCACCAATTTTACTTCTACTTCTTATTGGATATTGTCGTGAGTCTAATAGAGGTTTGATAACTTCACGAAATTTTTTAGAATTTGTATTTTTAAAACCATTCTTCAGATGATATTGTTTATATGGAGCATTCGTTATTTTCAATATTTTGGAATATACTTGACGAGTTTCTTCATTATCAACATCTTGTGGATTCTTCAAAAAATCATATCATACAATTCTGGACTACCTGCGCATTCATATTTTTTCACTTTATTAGCATCCCAAAATGAAATGTTTCCATCTTTGAAATTTACCACTAGACTTCCCATTTTCAGCTTTTGTGTAATTGGATCCATACGTACGCCAAATGTTCCATCATATGCTGGATTTCTAGATTTTATATTATTCAAATGTTTCATCAAAAACATCTTCACCACTTTCATTCATAACAGGTGAGATGTCAGGATCCGAGGAATCGATGTGGGACGATGATGGTGTTTCGAATAGAGTTGTTCTCATATCGTCTTGAAGTGTGCTCGTGTCACTATTCACAGATGATACACTACCAAAAGATTGTTTTCTTCCTATTGGAGTACTCATGGGATAATTTGAAGTAGATTGAACAGTTCCATGATTTGGTGATAACACTGGTGATTTAGAAGTAGCGTTTGATGATAAAACATTCAATGGTTTCATTATGGGCTCATACAATCTTTCAAGTGTCGTACGATTTTCAATATTATCATTCTTGATAGAGTTGAATTTCTGCCTGACAGCTTCTGTTGTCTCTACTAGTTGACGTTTCAAATTTATTTCATTGTTTTTATTTTCAGGATCTTTTTTTGGTATTCATAATGCCCTTTTTTTTGAATTAAAGCTTAATTCGTTGGTGAAGTGACCACTACAATATTCAGTGATCGAATAAGTTCCAAAAACAAGATCATGGGTATATAAAACTATCGAATCCTTTGCGATATCTACCTTCATCTATTTTTCTATCCTTATCAATGACTAGAAATCCATATTGGTCCTCCCAGCATTTAACACACATCAATTGGAATTGTTTGAATGTTACATCGGGTGAAACATGATCTGAATAAATGTGATGTAAATTCGTCTCATCTTGTTTGAACATTATAATGAAATTGGTATTGTCACGCACTAACTGTTTGGGTACCCGTGAATATGTCTGTGCTAGATAAAAACAATCAACATCCTTATGACGTCCCATACAGAAATATGATCTAATAATATCTTGCTTTTCACATATTACATCATCGAAAATGAAAACAGAATTAGGCTTAGCGTCGGAGGGTTCCACTATTTCTGCATTATTGCTGAATGTATAAAAACCTAATCCTTTTATAGGTTCCAAAACACTTCGCAAGTACTGATATTTTAGGTTGATTGAGTGATTTCGAATAGAGATACACATTTCTAAATCTCAGTCCTTGTGGATGTGTTAATAGTGATATCATTGCATTCGTCTTTCCACAATTTGAAGGTCCTATAATGAGTCCTCGAACTGATGATGGAAGTAGTGGACCATGTCTGAATACCCTTTGTCATTCAATCCACAACCAAATTTTCTCATCTAGATTATCTACAGCAAACTTTTCTTTCTGTTTTACAATGCGCATCGTGCCGTGGTTGGAGACTATATAAATGTTATTAGCTTATTCATTTCAATGTGTACCATCAAACGATACGGACGTATTGAAAGTGATCGTAAAATTAAAAGAGGTTGTGGTTTTGTTAATGATTTAATAAACAAACTTCCTTTCGAATTACAACTAACCGGAGGTTATCAATACTGTGGACCGGGTACAAAATTGAAACAACGTTTAA